>NC_089896.1:3770000-6170000 GCF_040182565.1 Anser cygnoides | reverse complement strand
CAAAATGATGTAAGCTAGAACAGCAGGAGCCTGAAATAACTGTTAACTAAAGCTATTAAATGCATAAACGTCTCTCTCAAAGCTGTAAAATGTGCAATATGAATATTAAACATCTAGATTTGCTAAAAGCAAAATACTGCTTGAAAATAATCCAAAAACTCCAACAAGTTCCCTTCACCTCTGTTGCCTCTTCTTCTGGGGCTTGCTTCTGCCACCGAGGAAATCAACTGCCCAGCCCTATTCTCCTAAGGCCTGAGATGCTCAGCAGGCTCAGCCCTTCTCCTCAGAGGCTGTCACAGGCAAATGGCTGTCTCGACAAGTGACCTGGCTCTCACTGGTCACACAGGACCTGTTAGACACCAAAGCGAGGACAGCGAGGCACCGGGAGGTGCAGTTTGGAGATATTGGGAAGAGAACAATAAAAGATGCAGTTTCAATGATATCAAGATGCATTTAAAAACAAACAAACAAAAAAACAAAAAAACAACAAACCAGTCTGCAGATCTTTGCTTAAGATGGGAAAAAAACCCTCAACCCATAGAGACTACCCGCTTCCAGTATAAAGAAGTCTCAGGTTTTCCCTTTAGAATGAATTTTTGTTGAGGAAACCATTTTTTATATTTTAAATTTAATACTGTATCTACATTTTAAACAAAATAAAGCAATCTGGTTGGCCCACAGGGATGACTGCTGAAATTTCCCCTTGCAGCAAATGAAGCCTTCTCCATGCTCCGTCTCGCCTACAGAACAAACCTGCGTTTCTCTGACTCAGACCTTCACAGCGCTCCTGTTCTCCTGCACCTCCAGCAGCCCTCAGCCAAAGGGCTCCATCTGAAATAAAACTTAGTGTGCTGTGCTCCTGGCTGCTGGGCTGCCCTACCACCATCGAGATGAAATCACCAGCATGCTCTGGTTTATACAGCCACTTTTAAAGCCCCTTTATACGATATGTATGGGAAAGCAGGCTGAGAACTGGGGCGCACCAGGAAATGGGGAAGGTGAAGAAAGCTCCCAGAGGTCGTGCTGTAAGAGTACAACTGGCTCTGTCTGGGCAATGAACTTTTCCCCATTTCATCAGCAGCCAATTTACACAGGTTTTTAGAAAGGTGCTATAAATATCAGCCAGATAAGAGCGAGCAAGAGTCCTACCGATGCAAAGTGGAGGGGGGTAATTCCAGCGCCGCACAGTGCCCGGCATGCACGAGATGTGAGAGTGTCCCTGACGGAGAGAAAAACACAAAGTTTGAGCATCTCTCTCTTTCCCAAACATTTATTGTCATCCTTTTTGTCGGAAAAAAAGCAGTCCTCAGTACCTGGAGGGCGTAGCCTGGTTCGCATTGGAAGGAGACGACGTCGTTCACTAAATAGCGCTCCCCGATCTTGAGGCCATTCCCAGGGAACTGGGGGCTCTGGGCAGCTGGACAGACCGACGGCTGGAAGGGAAAAGTGTGGGTAAGAGTAGTGAGTGCTGCAGGGAGCAGGGCTGGCTACAGCCTGAAGGCAGAAGGAATGAAGTGCACACCTTCACTTCATGCCAGCCCCCTGATTACCACCAACCTCCACCACGGACATGGGGTGGGAAAGTCCCGGGGTCCTTGGGTTCCCCACCAAGACAGCCCAATGTATCCCACGGTATTCCCCTGGGCTATAGGGCATGTCCAGGACCCCTAGTTCACATCCAGTGCCTCCACTTTATCTGGAACACACTGTTCTTAACAAAGGTATCACTCATCATTATGTGATTCATGACCCCAAATGCTTTTGACTGAACCGTAATGGCTCAACCGAAGAGCTGCACCACGAATCAAACCTCCTGCCACCAGCCCTCCCCATCAGTCTGTGTGCATGTTATGTTCCATACTCCTTTACTGACCAGGCAGCATCTGATAGAAGACTGGAGAGGATGCAAGAGGGAATTACCTTCCCGTGCTGTTCCTTGCTGGCTGAACTCTGTTTTGAGCCATGCTTGCAATATAAAGGACAAACTGTGTCTGTTGCATGCAATTTGTGCCTTCCTGGGCAGAAGCTGCCCAGTTTCATTCTCCTACCCCCTCCTCTCCCTGTGTTCATCTGCAGAATGAATTCATCGTGTGATACAAGCAGGAGCATGCGAGGCCAGACTTTGACAGAGCCTGTACAAGAGCCCACAAAAATTTCATTCAATCCCGTTTCCATCTGAGCTACAACTGGGAAGCCCAATTAACAACTGCTGCAAGCCCAATTAGCAGTCCCAGCAGCCACGTGCCAGGTGACGGGCTCTCCTTTCCGTGCGTGCCACCCCCTTGTCCTTCTGCAAACCGAAAGGAGATAAAAGGAAGGCAGGCGCCTGCAGTCACCTCCTCGCCACTGCGGCTCCGCTGCCTGCCAGCGCCTCCCTCGCTCTCTGCTAGCAGCTGCCACTACCAGATAACCTCCTGCATCTCTGCAAGGGCTCGTGCTCTGCTTAGACTCAGTCTGGAGGCTGAGCCGAAAGCAGATGAAGAAACCAGAGAGGAGATGGTGACTCTGCTTCAGAAATCCAAGGCATGCTTTCCAGCAAGAAAATGTGCAGTCCCTCCCTGCACGTGGCTGAAATGCCTGACCTTCAGAAAGACAGAAAGCAGCTTGAAATAACTTCCCATTCAGATCAGTGGCCACTGTATTTCACTCAGTCCTAAATTCTTCTTGCTCTGCTTTGACTCGCAAGCATGGAGAGATAAGAGCTTTGCTTGAGGAGTACAGTAAGGGAGAAAATAAACTCTGGTGTTTCTACCCATCTCTCAAAACTCCTTTGCGGCATCTAACTGAACAAAGGGTAAAACTGGGGACCAGAGCCATGGAATTCCAGCCGTATGAGCAAAGCAAAAATGGTATTATTTCCACCTGCCCTGAAAATCAACACATATTAATTTTCTCAGCAAAGAAACCAAACAAACCTGGCAATCCCAAGCCTCAGGAAAACCTGAACCTGATTGTTGCACCTGGGCAATACAATCCTCAAAGAGCTTATTGACTGAAACAGTAGTGGGGAAGAAAGGGATGCAGCAAGAGGATTTCTGTAGCACACACTTCCCAAGCTCTCCCAGGGAGCACTCTGGATCACACTCTCCCTCCCAAACCCTCTTGGTTGCTGTAATTTTGCTCGAGCCATTAATATGCAAGGTTTCCATCTGCAAACACACCAAAACCTGGAAAGCTCAGTACTAGTTGGCCCTCTAAAAGCACACGCAGTCCCTGCAGTCAAGCAGCTATGCCATTTCTGGGGATGTTTTACAAAACGAAATGCACTTTCAAATCTATTTGCTGCTTTGGAAAAAATAAACAGAACATTTGTTGGCTTCGGAGACGTACACAAGATTTGTGATCAGAAGCAATTGGGAGAGCCCATGTCCAGCAAGAAACAATTACGTTTGCATTGCCCCAAGGAAGATTGCAGGAACACAGACAGCAGTTCCAGCACATCGCTCCTCAGCTCAGCATCACTGCTACCAACGCAGGAACAGAGCCAGACCACCAGCACGCGTTAACCAGTCCTCTGAGAGTTGCATGCAGACCCAACGAGCTCCTGGCCCTGTCACACCCATATCTTTAGTACCCTGCGAGTGCATGAGCCTGCCTGCTCTCCTGCCTGCTAGCTAAACATTCGATTTCGATGCGCTGAATAGAGCTGAGAGCTGCCATTCTGCACCTGCTTGCCTGCATGCTGGCTGTGCTGCTGCCGGACTACATGTGAATAATTCAGCCAGCCAAGATATAACAGCTACCATCACTGGGACCCATTGTGATTTGGCTGCATAACACCTTTCTTGAATGGACATCTGCTCCAACAGGAGGAATCAAACCACAGAACTGGGGGAAAATGAATTTTCAGCATCTAAATCCAAAGCTGGTAGACCTTTCCAAGGAGACTTTCTTCTCTGCCATGTCTTCCAATTTCAATCAGGTTTGTTCTCCTACCAATGAGGATTATTTTTTTAATATTGTTTCCATATATCAATGATGATCTCAGGTCAGGATCTGCAAGAACGCAGCCTTGTCTTAGACCTGCTGGAAGCAAAGTGCTGCCGTTCTGTTGGGATGTTGGCATAATCCCTTACAAATGAACCCACTGAACTGTCCAATGCAGAGGAGTCAGGACAACGCAGATGCAGGTTAAGAAGGGTAATTCCATACCGCAATGGGTATCATCAAAAGGCAACGTCTCCAGCAATAATTGCTGCAGCTCGGAATGATGCCCTGGTAGCAGAGGCAGCTGACATTGTCCTCAGCTGTCTGGACAGGAGCAGAGCCTGCAGATGGAGGGGGGTGATTACCCGCCTCTACATAGCACCCATTAGACAGCACCTCAAATACCGTACCAGTTTTGCTCCCTACAATGTAAGAAAAAGATCAATAAAGTGGAGCAAGCTCAGCAGGAGGAGGACCAGGATGGCCAGGGGCTGCAGCGCTTATCCTGTGATGAAAGGCTGCCCGGGGTGTTTGTGCAGTCTCCATCCTTGGATTTTTTCCAAAACAGACTGCATAAAGATGCAAGTAATCTAGTTTTATCTCATAGCTGACCCTGCTTTCAGCAGGAAGTTAGATGAGATTACCTCCTGAGGTCTCTTGAAGCCTGAATTATCCTATGAAGATCTGTCTAGCCCTGTATGCTGCCTCCAGCAATGACCAATATCGAATGCCTAGGAAGGACTGCAAAGAACAGGCAGTTCCTCCCAGTCTCTGGCAAGCATCATTTTAGACACTTTGCGAGCTAAGATTACAGCACTGTGTTGAGCAGGCCAACTCCCCATGAATTTTTAATACTTTGGCTTCCACAGCTCCTGCTGTACTACAAGACAGAAACCAAACAGCGCTGCCAAGTGCATCAGCAGCAAGGTGCGGGTCGCTCTGTGACCCTGCATCTCCTCTGCTGCAGCTCTTCTCCATTTACACTCACTGCCTCTTTGTGACTTGAAGACAGGGAACCACATATGCGTGGGCCCTAAAGCTCACTGCCCCTTCCCTGCGATACGCAGCTTCCACTTCTACAAGGCAACAGCTCTGTAACCATCTCCCCATTGCCCAGAGGAACTGAGAGATCAAGGCTGCATTGCTCTTACTTTTGTATTCCAGGTGAAAGCCAGCAGCAGAGACGCTGATATCCGAATAGAAATGCAGATAGAGCTGGTTTGAAGTGCTGTTCAGCAACGCAGGCACTGTAGTTCCTGGGAAAACAAGAGGTGCACAAAGATACTGAAGAGGATTCTTTTTTCCTCCTCCATATCCTTGGAGATTTGCTGCAGAAGAGGCTGAGAACAGAAAGTCCTTTAACTTAACAAGCTCTGCTGGTTTTGATCAGGTTCTAATGAGGCCAATTGAGAAATACCCAAGGCCTCTCTGCAATAGCCTTTTCAAAGTATAATGATGAATTTCATCATGTGAAGTTTTGCCATTCACAGACCAGACCTACTAAAAGCACCGAGAAGGGAACTGGTGAACAGAAACTGTGTGGGTGGAGCTCAGGTCCCCTGCTAGGTCCAGATTCCTTCTCCTGCCTTGTTTCCTAGAAGCTGTTGCAGCAGCAGTCAAAGCAATTCTATCCAAAACCCAACGCTGGGAGCAGTCTGCCAGTCTTTATGCATGGTTGTCCTTACCAGCCTCAAAGCACTTTGAACCCATGTTCTTTCAACAAGAAAAAATTGGGGCCATAGTTTTGCAAGTGGCTCTGCTATCTGAAAGCTTCACAATGCTTTTGGGCTGCTTGTTACTCTCCGCTCTGCCAGAAGCTCCGTTCCCCTTTGCTGGGCAGGAGAACGGTTGTTTTGTAGCCCTGATTCCATTCTGGTGCAATTCAACCAGGTCAGGTTAACCTGTCTGTGCAGTGGTCTGAGCTGAGAAAAGGCTCCCCCGCAGTACAATGTTTTCCAGCAAGGGTGAAAACAGTAAAGAAAAGCTTAGAGCAGGTTTTCGTAACAGAGCTAGAACCCTGAGAGCTACACACACTAGCATTCACCTCACTGCTGCTGCAAGAGCTTGAAAATGCTGGTGATTTCCACCATGTGTACACCAATGGAAAGGCTGACAAACCTCTCCAAGGTCACCAGCTTGCAAATCAAGCCTCATCCAGGGCTCTTATAAGCTGGTATCTAGCCTCATCTCTCTTTCCTTTAAGCAGCTGATTTCATAACTGCAGTATCCCACCCCCCCAAAAAAACACAAACTAAGCCTTGTTTCTAAGGTTCTCTATCAATGTTTTCTGCTGGCAGACAATGGTCAAATTACCAGCCCAACAGAGCATATGATTCCCTTTAAGCACATGCTTAAATCTATTCTGAGTTTTCGAAGCTCTTAAGCATATGCTTAACTTTATGTACGTGCTGAAGTCCAGTTGGTGTTAACAGGAATGAAGTTTGCACTGATGGCTTTCACTGAACATGATGCTGAACACGTACCAGAGAAGCTTCCCAGCATGGTGGCTGTGTTATCTCCTCCATCGAACACTTCCAGGGAATCCCAGTTCTGCTCAGTGACAAAACTGATCACCTGTATCTGAAGTGATAACAGAAAGAGATGGAAAAAAATCTGCAAGTTCTAGATGAAAGTTTCAAACACTCAAACAAATTTTCTATGCCAACAACCTAAAAAAAAAAGGAGGCCTTTAAAGACAAGACAGGAGCATAACTGGCTTGTACAACTTGGCCCCAAACAAAAGGCTTCATTTCCTGGCATGTGGCAGTGGCCACTGCTGCTTGGCACCGCTGCTGGTGGGTTTGGGGAGAAAGCTGCAGCTTTGGTAATTCTGGCAGGTAGATGTCTTTTTAGTTCCAGCCTTCACACATCTGCTTATTAGAGAGCCTCAACACTTCGAGGTCTCATTGGATGAAGATTTCCTACCAAGCCTAATGCTTCTGATGTGCAGTGGTCCCGTTGAATTCAACAGAATTACTCCCTGAAGCACAGAGCTCAGCAGGACACACTTGCTGGACTGAACACTTTGAAAGGGACTTCAATGCACTGCGGATCTGGGCTGCAAGCTCACACGTGTACACACACCCGCCCCTCTTCCCTCTGGAAATTCAGTGAAACCCACCCTTATTTCCTTATGTTCTTATGCTGTATTTATACATCTACTCCAAACACCTAGCTTGCTTTTGTCCTGCCGAACATAAAACACACATATACACTCACAAAAAAAAAAAAAAATCAAACCCCATTATTTCTGCCATTTTAACTTTTTTCTTCCTTTATTTGTTCTGAATAATAAAGCAGGCTATAAAGTTCCTGCAAAGTTTTTTTTTTTCCCCAAAAAAGGAAAAGTTCATCTAGCAGAAATTGTAGTGACCCCTGCAGAGCCATTACTGATCACACTGACCACATCAGTATCTTGTAGCCTCCATAATTACACCCCTATTGTGATTTACATTATTGAAAGAGGACGTGGATTGATAATGTGCGTTTTGTTTGCTCTTACATTTTTTAAATTATTTATCCCCCCCATGTACCCAACTTAACGGAATAAACATTTTTAAGGACCTAATTCTAGTCTGACATGTGGATTCACAAGGGATCTGCATCTATTTACTGCCATGTATATAAATTAATTCACTCAGGAAGGTTTGCTAGAGGAATGAATAATTCATGGTAGAAGTGCTAGCTCGCACACTGATTACATAAAAATCTTGCTAGTGACTCGCTGCTACTAAGAAAGCTTTAATTTCACCTCCTCCTCTGATTTACAGCTGTTTAACCTTTAATTGTTGTACAAAATGAGGGTAAACTGATGCTTAAATTAGTATTTAATAACTCGGAGCATGTTGCACACAGCAGCAGGTGACCAGGGACGCTGCGTGCAGGGCGAGCTGATCGCGGCAGGCCAGGGCTCGTGGCTGTGCCTGGCTGGGCTGCGGACACATGGTGGGTCTGGCTCCATGGCCATCACCCGGCCTCTGGGCTGCCCCCAGCTCCACTGTGCTTTACTTCCCGGGGGCCAGCAGCTCTTGTCATGCCTCTGTCCCCACTAAAGACTTGCATTGGAAGTGCCAGATGGGGTTTGCTGCCAAAGGAGAATGTCCCCTCGTGTCCTGCCTGCTTCCCACGGTCCAGTCCTCCACCAAAACCTCTCCACTCTAGAACTGGAACGTGAACTTCAGCCTTTGATGTTAAAGCTCACCCACAGGACACTCTTTTTGTTGTTCTCTACTTGCTCTCCGTGTTACGCTCCGAAATATCTTTCTCTTGCAAGAGATCACATGTAGCAGGGGTGGGAGAGCCTTTAAAACACTTCTTTGACATTACATTCTCCTCTTTTACATGTGAGAACTGCATCTGCACAAGCAAAGATGTGAGAAACAAGTACTTAGGAATAAAGACATGCTTTTAGCAGCCTGCTGTAATACCTGCTTTCCTCTAAGCTCAGCAGACATATGCAAAAACAGCTCCACAGGCTGAGAAACTAGCAGCAAGGGTTTGAATTCAGAACACAGCGGTGCAAAATACAGACATCTATTTACTTCACTTTAAAAATTAAGTGAATTATCACCTCCTGATCCCAGGAGTCCTGAGCAACTTGCAAACTGCCTCAACTGCTCAGATGCTGGGCTGAGCTAAAAGGATCCTCCTGCCATCTGGGGGTTTGGAGAACGGCTGAAATTTCAGATGAGCAGGAACAAACTGACAACGAGCTCTGAGGCTTTTGAAAACACTAAGTGCTAAATGGCTTCAAAAACACACAAAAGAAGACTTCTGGACTGGATGCAGTGCAAGCCCAGCAAAGGGCACGAGGTATTCCAGGCTTGTACTCTTTTGCCAGGTGCCCGTGCAGCCCCCAGGGACCCAGCACCGCTCCCACCAGCTCAGCCACCCCGTACCCAGGTTCAGATCTGAGTTACGATGATGACACCAGTAAGAAGGCCCCCATGGGGGAGCAGAACTGTAAGCCAGCAACACGGAGCTGACGTTTCAATAAAACTGTTGAGAGAAACCCAACTGCCGTGTGCCAACAGCTGTGAGCGCTGCAGAGAGGGAGGAACCCACCTACAGGCCTATTAGCCAAACACACGATGGAGAAATAAAAGCACTTAATGAACAAAGCCCTTGCAGACAAAGTGGTGTAAAGAAGAAAGAAACCCTCTGTTAATGAGGCGTGTGGAAGAATGGATCTATTAAAGAATCCATCTCCTCTGTGTCAACTGGTGTCAGCTTGGCGCAGGGTGCAGGGCGAGGCGTGCACGTGCTGAATGGGAGCGTTATCTAAGGTTTGGTCGCTGATGCTGGGCTTAATTCTCCACATCCTCTAGCTGGCGGGACTATTTCTGCAGAGAAATGATAAGGACCACAAAAAGCCTGGAGAAAGCGCATTTACCTGGAGACAATGAGCAGCAAAGCTGTAATTGTATAATCATACTGCTGCAACTCTGCTGGCATAACAAATCCACACAGGCACTCCGAGCAAGCAACTCTTCCTTGGTATAGGTTACAGTGCTTTCAACATCGCATAATTAAGCAGTATAAAGATATATGCCCAAAATATCACAATTATTTTGTTACACCAGAACAGCCACATGGCTCTGGTTATTTCCCATAGAGAGTGCCTCCAGGAGGCAAAAATCCATTGAAATATTATGCACTTATGGCAGCTGTAGTGTAAACGAATGGCTGATTCCAGAGAATTACACATTCAACCCATCTCAACTCTATAACGTGCAGCCTCTTTAAGTGCACGAGATGCTGTGTTTTCTCCTCTCTCCATCATGCTGCAGCGACAGCTGCTAACACCGTACCTGTATTCCTGCTCCTTCAGGGACTGTTATCTTCCACACACAGTTGAGGCTATTCAGGTACGGCTCAGGAAAGCCAGGGGAGAGGATGGTGCCTTTGCGTTCAGTCAAATTTCCACCACATGGCACTGGAATAAGCAAAGAAACACTTGAACATGAAAGGCATTGGCTTTATGCTGGAACATTCTCCTTAAAATATCTGTCTGTTGACAAAAAAGCAAGCAGAACTGGCTCATGATTTAAAGATATGATTTGCAGGGATAATCTCTTTTCAATAACTCTCTCAAATAGCTTCTATCACAGGCAGCAAGCAGGCCATAACTGTGGGGAGCACTGAGCACATCAGCCCAAGGGACTCATTCTTTAGGCCTGCTCTCCTCCAAAGAAGGTGAAAGCAGTTTTCAGGCAGATCTTGTTTATATTAGCTGCTGTCCCCGATGCCAAAACCAAGTATCGGACCAAGAGGCTCCTTCCCTAACATTTGGGGTTCGCTGCCCTTGTTCACAAACAGGTCTGGCTTTTGGATGTATGAGGTAAAAAGTGTTTCTTGGGTTTTGTTTTAACCATCCCAAAGTCTCCTTCTCTGGAGATATTCAAAGCCCGTCTGGACGCCTACCTGGGCAACCTGCTCTAGGGAACCTGCTTTGGCAGTGGGGTTGGACCCGATGATCTCTTGAGGTCCCTTCTAACCCCTACAATTCTGTGATTCTGTGATAGGACGTCATTTATTTTTTTGAGCACAACTTGCTGAACTGTATTGTCATTTGTCACCTACCCACACAGGTGGGCACCGAAACGTTCCACTGAGCCAGCGCGCCGGGCATGGTGAGGCACTCGATGCTGCGGGCGCCCTGCAGCGCGTAGCCAGCGCTGCACTCGAAGCGCACCACGGCCCCCACCGCGAAGTCGCTGCCCAGCCGCCGGCCGTAGCGCGGCTCCGGGACGGAGCTGCACTGGGTGGCACTGGTCCGAGGAACCGCTTGCGGGAGAAACCAGTAGATGAGCGTGCAGTTGTAAAGCAAAGCAAAAAAAAAAAAAAAAAAAGACAAAACAGAAGAAAAAAAATTGTTAAAGCGTACCTTTGGGAAACTTAAGTGCCCGGATCATAAGCACTCATCAGTACAGGAGGAAAACACAGGCTGCAGGCACTCTGGCCATAAGCTCTGTGAGGACAGGGTCAGCTTTTGGTTCTGCACTTGCACAGCACGAGCTGTGGCAGGGCATGGCGAAGCCCATGGACAGGGTGGGGGTGGGCAGGCTCCACGGCCAGGCAGGACGCTGGTACTGAATGAAGTTACTTTTCTCTCATCATGTTCCAATAAAAATAACACATGAACCTGATTACACTAAACCCCAGAGAGTGGCTGAGTCCAAACATGACCAGTGAGAAGAAAAAGAAATAGCAATTCTCTCAAACTTTTATCAATTCAAGTGTTACTTGAAATAAAAGCAGCTAGGACTTTACAGAACCATGCGAGTTTCTAAAGAGGAGACTGTATGGCTTCAAAAAGCTTACCACCACATCAGAAAGGTCATTTCTACATAGGGAAACCGAGGCATTCAGCAATGACTTTCTGAAAATTGGCTTGCCTATAATGCTAGAGCCTCAGCGGAAAACATTCTAAGGTTTCTCAGCTCGCTTGACCTCTTTACTACAAAGGATGGCAATTTTAAACAATCTTCTTCATGACAGGAAGGGGAAGAGAAAGAAAAGGGGAATTTAAGTTGGGATGCTGCATCACCAACTGTTGAAATTGCCTGCATTCCTGTTCAGCCCTGGAAACAACAGTTAAGGAAAGAAACAGAGTCTGACAAATAAGCGAGGGGAAATACAAGTCAAAGAACTGTCTATTGCTGAGGAAGAAATTAATTCATATTTTTCTCTGAGTTGCTTTACAATTTATTAGTGTTTAATGCCTGAGTTGCTGGGATAGGGGAAAACGTAGAGATGATGAGCACATTAGCTATATTGTTTGTTTGATTATCATTTGATTCAGAGAGATGAATGTCAAATCATGCTATGTTTTTATTTAACCCATGGTGCCTTTGACTCCTCCAGAAGCCACACACGCGATGGCTCTCCTACTGGTACGTGGACTGCCTAGGAAAGGGGACAGTGAGGTGCTGAGCTGTGAAACGTGTCAGTGGCCTTGGGAGGGGAACGGAGAGGTAGAAAGGATCCGCTCACGACAATGCACTACTTTGGCCACATCCAAGATAGCCAGAATATTTATGGATCTGTGCCGCTGCTCACATAGCCCCAGTGCAGCCATTTGTGGCTGACGAGCATGTGCTTGGCCTCTCTCCAAACCACCAAAACAATCTCAGATGTGTGCTTGACCCTTCAGCTCCACTCTCCAGTTGAGGCTGCTTTCAACGTGCTGCTTCAGGCTTCCGATGCCTTCACCTCAGGGGAACCTGCAATACATCTGTATGGCTGGGTGGGAGAGGCTTTGGGAGAGACAGAACTCATTTGTATAAAAATGACAGTAAATGCCATTAGATCGTGGCAAGGTGAGTCAAAAATAGGCATGCCTCTTCCTTTTACTACTGCAGCAATCACTGAAGAGTGTGTAGGAAGGAGGAGGTAATCTTTTCTGATTTCATAAAAATCCTTGTTTTGGTGAAATCTTCAACAATTACTATTAGAATTAGTTGTTTTACAATAATTAGGCAGAATTTTAAAGAGAAAGAATCTCTGTATGCTATAAAATCCCAAACATGCCTTACTTCACCCCAGAGAAGGTACAGGTTACCCCTGCTGCCTTTCCTCACTTTACAGTACAGTACACGTAAAAGTTTGGCTGAACCACAACTACACAAAGCATGTGGGTGAGAAAAACCCTTCTGTTTTCCCACTAGTCTGTACATCGCTTTCTGTTTACTACTTTAAAATCTCTAAGTGGGACTCGCCCAATGCCATGCAAGCTGTTACTGGAAAGATCAAGGGGCCAAAGTATGACAGCAGGAGACCTAAGCCTATGACATGCAGAGAGGAAGGATTTTGCAGAGCTGCTAGACAAGTGTTCAGCTGCTTACACTGAGAAATGTGCTAAAATGCCAGTGGGAAAACCTGCTTGGGTACAAATCCCAAGAATTCACTGCGTACTCAGGGCACGACTCAATGAGATACTTCTGATACTAATCCTGGGATGTGTGAGGGCTGAGGGCTGAGTGAAAGTGGAAGGTCTGAACATTTAGTACCTACGGGAACCAAAGAAACCTGCAAGTCCCCTGCTATCAAAATAATAATCTTAATCTCCTTTGGTATTTCCTGTTCAGATAGAAAGAGTGCAATAAACCACAGATGTTGAAAGCATTTAATGCTGTCCACAACACTTCACGATGTACTTTTGACTATTATCTCCTAACACCAGTCGAAATACACCTCCAGAACACAACTATACTCACCTTGGTAGACAAAATGAAAACCTTTGGCTGTAGATTGACCCTTGGAACTAAATTTGATGAGAATCTGGTTGGTGGTAGCTAATGGTAGTGATTCACCTAGGTGAGGAGAAAGAAGAAAAACAGAGGAGAGAGAATACAGCATTAGCTATGCAAGTGGCTTGCTGAAGCCTCTCTAGGGCTTGCACACAAAACTGTTTTGCACCGAGCAAGGTGTTAAATGGCAGAGTGTGGTTTTTACCTTACTTTTTCCAGCAGCAACAGGGACAGGTCCCTTACCTGTATGAGATCCTGAGAGGGAGCTGAGGAGCCGGGAATGCTGGTTGGGGCCATCGTGAACTTCAATGACATCGTTGAGCGCCGTCTGGAAGAAGGCAAACTGCCCGAAGACCACTGCGAAGAGAAGGAGGGCCTGTCAGGGCGGGCAGCGCGGTGAGCAGCGCTGCAGCCCGTGCACTGCCAAGGCCTGGCACTGAGACATTTCAGCTTCTTTTATTTCAGGAGCTTGGCAAGGATAAAAAGGGCCTGACTGACAGCCCTGGAAGATGGGAGCCCTTTATTTATCCACAAAGTCGGCGTAACAGAAGCAGCACCCAGCCTCCCCCATGTTCACTTGCCAGTAGGCTTTAACACTGATTCATAGGCCAAAAGGAATTGTTTTATGAATCATCCCGTTTGCCTGCCTACATAACACAAGGTATGTAATTTCACTAACAGATAATTATTATTTATTATTTGTATTAAACCTCTGTCATGAACTGGGCTCTTGTTGGGTTAGGTATTGTTCAAAACCTGAACAAAATAACAATCCCTCTTCTGAAGAACCTAATTTCTAGATTGAGCCGCTCTGGTCAGGGAGGACCAATGCTAGGGATAGAGCACACCCACAATTTTATACACAGTCAGTCCTAGGCCTGTCTACACAGACTGCTAATAAGTAAGCCATTCAGTGCTCCGGGTCTCACTGCATACATTGCAAATGCACTTTAGGAGCAAGCAGAATTTATAAAAAGGGAGAAAAAATAATGAGGGAATTAGAGGTGTGCTTTTTTTTTTTTTAATAAACTAGCATAAAAATTCTTCAGTTATTTATTTTTCAGAATACAATAACTGCTTTTATTCCCCTTCCAAATCTGCCTTTCCCCCCCGTCTCCTCTCCTAGCTTCACATTTTTAAGTTGTAAGTGCCCAGTTGCAGATTCGCAAGCTGAGAGATCTCTTGCTGTGAAATTCATCATCCACCGAGCTACAACATTTGTTTCCTGCACATTCAGGTTTCCAGCACAGCTTTGATGCTGGGAACACTGAAAAAGTGACGATAGCACACCCTGACGCCTGCTGTCCACAGAATCAGAGAAGTGAAAGAGAAGGGAAATGCATAACATTTGCTACTAATGGTTTTCTGGTTGTTTTTAATGAAGCTATTGAAAGGTAGCGGGTGGAGAAGAGAAACTAATTTAGCTGTCATCCTACCGTAGGCAGAAGTCACACTTGTAGATCCAGCCTGCCTAACCCACTAGGTATTTTGTTTCTTAAGACAATATCAAGATCAGCTAGAGTAAAGCAGGTTAAAAAGTGTAAGAGAACAATGTTCTATTTCATCAGTTAAATCCAGGAACTTGGACACAACCTAGATCCATACAGCCTGAAGGGCAATTCCAGTGAAAGGAGCTTTTAACTGAAGCCTGAACACAGTATCCTTATTTTGCACCTTGCAATAATCTTAGCAAAGGAAATCATAAACAACTGAAAAGGCCATAGGGACTGACTAGAGCTACATCGATATAATGCACTGCGAAGCTGTACCAAATAACAGAATTTAGAGCCTGACCGGGCTGTCAGTGCAAGTGGTTTTAAGGAGCATTAAATTCCCTTCAAGTAAGAAAATATGTTAACCAATACTAATACCCATCCAGCTAGCTGACTCAAAAGTTCCTAGAATGTCCATCGCTCTTTTATCCAACCTCTGACCAAAATGAAGTGCCATTGGAGTCTATAAAAAGCACGATGGTTCACTGAAATGGGCCTGGCTTTAATGCACATTGAGGTTGCAATTCAGTAGACAGACTGCATGAGCAAATAGTTGCAGAGTATCGACTCATTCGAGCATGTTACCGAAACACAGATTTGGAGCTGTCAGAACTGCATCTACCAGCAGGCTCTCCCTCAGCTAAAAGGTGGTTTCCTGTGATCTGTAATTGCACTGTGTTCATTTAAAAGTGTATCATGCACAGGTCTTGGTGAAATTACAGGACAAAATAGTGTCTACAAAAAAAACCTTACTCAGTTAATGTGTGTTTATAGCAAATACATTTTGTACTCTCTGAGGTCTTCTGAGTCTGCTGCTAGCATTAAGCAGCATAAATTATTTTTTTGCTGATTTTTCGACTGCACAACCGGATACAGTGCAGGAACTGGAAGGGGAATAACAACACTATATTTTTTGTTAGTTTTGTGCTTTTCCTCATTTTTGATAATTTTGAAATTCAGAAAAATCTTTACTGACCACAACAAAGTATAAGTAGCATGCAACAGTGCCACTAAGTATTTTCCAACCTCCCTTATATTTATTTACATATGTACTTATTCTACTGCTTCATCTAAACAAACTCAAACAAGAGACAGTAAAACAGGTTTTCAGGTGTCTGAAAATCTGACAAAAATATACCGTAGTCCTTTGGCACAACGATGAAGTACAAGCAGACTTGTCCACTGGTGTAATTCTGGGGGTAATTTGGAGAAAGGACTACGCCGTCTGAGCCTGTGTACTGACCGCCACAGGGTGCTGCAAGAGAAAGTTGAGAAGAGATCGCTGAGTGTACCCTTACCAAAGCCTGCCTCGAACCATCAGCCTTTTTTCCCACTGCTTTCAAATCCATCTCTGCCCACATTTTGTAATTCCGTGCAGTGTCAGCTGCCCCGACCTATGATCGATTCCGTGCTTCAGGCATTGCAGCTCTTGCTGCAAGTTCTTATTAAGAAAAATAAGGCTTATCCTAACCTGAGTTCATGCCTGCTTCACATTTAATTATTAAGACCATGCTGAGGCTAAGGGATGCCATGTGTGGTGTTGTAGCTAATGGGTGATTTGCACTGCTCTCCATCGGCTCTTGAAGCTCAGGGCTTGACAGAACCGAGTCCTGCTCCTTTTGCCCTCTCTCAGCAGCAGGAGCCCGGCTGCAGTGGGAACAGCGCTCCCCCCACCAGGGCCTTTCGAGCCAGAGATCTCATTCCTCCAGTCAACCCAGACTGACAGCTCTCTCTTCCGTCACTTCTTATGCTAAGAAGGCCTGGCTGCAAACCCGTCATTTAAACCATTTTCTCATTAAGCCAGAAAATGAAACAAAACAACAAAACCCCAACACAGAGCCCCTAAGACAAAATTGTCTGTTTTCTCAGTAAATTATGACCCTGCTCGCGAAAGCACATGCTCAAGGGCTTTGATTAGTAGGGATTAAGTTGAACAGATGTTTAAGTTGTTGAATCCTGCTCTGCACTAGGGAAACAGGTTTTGCTATGCACATAGCTGCTCTGTTCAGTTTTTTCTCTTTTTAAAACGAAGGTTCAAGAATCCTCATATAAGTCAGCTTTTCCTGACCCTAGGGTGTTAAAAAATGGAAGGATTATGAAACACCGAGGAAAACCATCTCTGTCCCCTTGCAAGCAGTTCTATACAAAAGTAACAACAAGCTTTGCAACTAGATAAACTGCTGAAGTATTTTGTGCTAGGCAGATCATCCTCTCCTCGCCTTTCCCCATGGGCCTTACCTGTACAGGTAGGTCGAGGTCTGTTCCACGTGGGTTTTCCATCTTCTCCCATTATGCACGTCAGCGTGGAGACTCCTTCAATATCATACCCGCCGTCACAGTAGTAGGTAATGGTGGATCCCAGTTTCAGGTCTGTACCCACCCGTGTACCGTTCTTAATTGAGCCAGGATCAAAGCAGGACTCCCTGGGATTTTCTGTAAGATAAAATTGCCAAGATCTTTACTGCTCTGATAGAGCGATTTTCAAATTGTGGACAACAGCACGTTTTTTGTGCTTTTCTTGTCTGGGAATCTCACTTAAGCATATTACAAAGACTAGCACTGTTTGCAGGGTTTAGATTTCAAGCATTCTCTCATGCTGCTGAATCCGGGAATTACACGGGTCAAATTCTGGTCCAGACCATTTGCTGATGCTCAGCTCCAGCACAAGCACAAGCAAGAAGGAAACCTTCAGTTCATACAAATTAACTGGTACCCAAAATCCAACCAACAAGGCAACTATCTACACTCGCTCTCCCTCTTCAACAGGAGGCAGGCTGCAAGGAACTCTGCAAATTAGGGCATATAAACACAGATTGAACATACAACATATTTCAGATGTGCTACATCTGCTCACATTATCTCCTTGGCACCTATCATACCAGTATCTAAGAGCTGTCCGCTCTCACCACGAAAATACATAGTGCCGCGTGCTAGCTGGTTGGCTCTCCAGATGTGCAGCATGGCTGCAATTATTGCAAAATGATTACAAGCAGTTAGACAAAATGAAGACATTTTTCTCTCTGTTCACTATGCCCTGCAGAGTTAAAAACCCCATTTACATACGAAAATTCCAGTAAAGACTAAGAGCCGTCAGGACTTGGATATTTCTTTCCTTCTTCTGAGGGCTTTTTTCTTTTTTGCCCTTTTTTTTTTTTTTTTTTTCTGCATGAAATATAATTAGAGGCTTTGATTAATCCTGCTCTTTTGTCATTTGGAAATTGCTCATTAAAGATGAGGGCTTTTCTGAGAGCAGTGGGTCTGTGAACAATTATAATGCGTTTAAGCATTAAATCACGGGCTTTTTAGTATTTGGGGAGGGGTTGGAGGGGAGAAGGAGAAAACAGTCAAGCCCCCAGATCTTGCTTTTGTTCTCCCCTCTCCTCCCACCTCGTTCCCAGTGAAAAACAGGATTAGCTTTATGGTTTTCTTTACACAATGGCTGTCCAACTAGCTAGTGATCCAGGTAAACAGGGCACAACAGGCTGTTTTTCCCTAGAACACCAGTTCCCAGTTCTGGGAGCCACATCCTGGTGAACCCTCAACGCTCCTCAGAGACCATCACGCACCTGTATCATCAGACCTTAAATCATGACCAAGTGGCTCTGTGAAGCCACCTCACAAGCTGCTTGTGGCCTGGTTGTGGTCAGTGAGTGACCCGTAGGCAATGCCTCCGCTCTCAAAGGGACAGAGCCTAAGGGGCAGTGCTGGGGGGGCGCTGGGACTCCCGGGCCCTCTTCCATGCTTGTGTCTGGCTCCATGAAGTTTGGACAAGTCGCTCTTCCTTTGCTGTCCAACCAGAAAATAGGATGTTCCACTTTATCTGAGCCTGGGAAGATACACACATGTGCCTAGAAGCGTGATTCACACCATGCTCAAAAGAGAGCTTTGATACTGAGGACATTGCAGAGAAGAGTTGGGTTCTAAGACAAAAGAATTCAGTCTATGTTTTTATCCCATTATTGGCCGTGTGTGATCTGACAGAAGGTCCTGCTGAGACACCAGCTAGACACAAAACACAAATCTTGATTGTGATGAGTAAGATATGAGGACCAAAGAGCTTGTTTTAGTCACAGCACTGGAAAGCAAAGTCCTTAGTGTGCGGGTCAGCTGGATGAACATATTCTCTCCTCATTCTTCCTCATGCTTGTGACACATCAGCAGCAGTTGGAGAAGCAAGCAGGCAGCCCTTACCATTACTGCAAGTCCGAGGAATGTTCTGGCACAGACTGCTCACCACAACCCACAGAGGTGAACAAATCGCTTTGGGCATCAGTCGGCCAGGGCACTGAAGATGAGTGGTGCAGTTGCAGAGCTCAGAGTTCGCTTCAGCACACAAGCCATTTACAAGAGTCAATGCTTCATCTACATGTCCAAAATATTTCTTCACTCTGCAAGCCTTTACTTCTCGAAATTGTTAATGTTTTAGACCCTTTCATACAAAAGCTGCACCCAACGGCTTTCTTACGGCCACTTTCTGCCTCTCTTGTTATTTTGCACAGCCTCACTGCCTTTCTTCTAATGAGCCGATGCAGCTTCAACCTGCCAATCAGCCTCCCACCCAGCTGTCAGATGTCTCAGCCATGTGCTTGATCTCAGTCTCTGCTCTTGCTTTGAAAAATCGTGATGTTCAGCGCTCAAGTCACTCTGCTGGCTGCTGAAAAGGGGGTGGTGGCTGATTGTTGAGAGATGACCCCGCTGCTTTTGTTGTGTTTTCCTCGTTCTTGACTGTTTCTGTTCCCTTGAGGGTCTGTGCCTTCAGGGACACCACTCACCTTGGATGACGATGCATCCTGACACTAGTCCTACACAATTCTCCAGCTGAACACTCCTCCGCTGATGAACTGCCCCAAAGATCCTCAGCAGTAGGCTACAACGGGAGGCAGGAGCTCAAACTTAAGGAAGTATTTGGTTGCGTGGTGACAGAAAGAGACTCATAGAGGGATGTAAAAAAGCCACAGCTTCCACAGCCTTTGATTTATTGGGCTACAAAGTGCTTGCTCATTTAGAATTAATGTTTTACGTTCAGTCACACCCTTCAGAAATCAAGGACTTCACCCTGATGTCCCAATTAACATGGAGTCAGGCTGCCAAATGTTTAGGAAAGAGTCAAGACAAAAATGCCATGAGAACTGGCTCATTAGTCCACAGAAAGAAGAAGTTTTCTGTGATTCCCCTCTCCTTTCCCAAGGAAAGCTCAAAGCCTGCAGGAGCTCCTAGACGAGGAGGTCAGGCTTTTATCTGCGTGTTCAAGAACAGCTCCATCAGAGAGCGCTGGTCTGCCCAGCACACCACGAGCTCCTTCTCTGTGAACATGTGCAAGCCTTTAATAAGCGTTAAGCCTTACAGCAACACCCAGAGAAATTGCCTAAAAGAGTTTTTCACAGCAGTCATCATATACGGAAGAAAGGACAGATTACATGAGCATCTCCCACGTCAGGTGCAGCCTTGGCACCCCACGCGGAGAGGCTGCTGCCACGCCAGGCACCAGGAGCACAGTCAGAACTCACCCCAGGAAACTGGACCGCCTTTCCCAAAGAACAGATCTGTGTTTTCAAATGCAAGTTGTTTCAGGGTCAAGCATCATTTCCTATTTCTGACCTTTTTAACAGCAAGCAGTACTAGATGTTTTTAAACAGCTTGCCTTGCAACAGATTTTGCAGAACAGCGTTTCTGTGGGGAATTTCCACCTTAACTAACCCATAAGTAATGCTGAGTATATGTTTATATGCTCAGGATGGGCAAAATAGTTCTGGCAAAATAATAACGGATTTGAAATAAGGTTTTTTTTTTTCCCTTTTTTTCCCCACTCCTTTGGATGGGTGAAAAGTAATCGGTTTTGCTTCATTTGCTTTCAATTTCACGCCTCTTCACTTTTGGCCTCCAACAGAAACAGGAAGCACTAAGAAAGCATGAGAAAACCTACTGCCTTGGAGCATCCGACCTGGAAACTCCTTCCCGCTTTCTGCCCTAAGCATGAGGAGCCAAACCTGAATATGCAACTTGGGTCCCATTCGGTACCAAAGCACCAGGATGTGTTGCTTGGATGGAGGCAGGGACTTAATGGAGTTTGACCCGCTTTTATGTCCATGACTGCAAATCCACAACACACAGAGAATATCTTAGGGGGACAACCTGGGAAAGCTCTCCAAATGACCAGCCTGCCTTTTACATCACTCATAAAGTGTGGTCTTGGTTTAAAAATATCATTATGAATACGTAAAATGCCTCTCAAAATCTGTGGTTTGCAAGATGATGCAATGCGAACTGATTATTAGAATTCAGCTGATTTCCCAATGCGAAAAGATAATCCCTACCATACAGATTCATCCCCAGTCAAATTTGAAAGGGTATCTAGGAGCATTTTCTGGCAACAGCAGCTTAATGGGAGACCCTCACGCAAAGGGGTCTTGAAAATCAACTGGAGACGGTTAAATCTTAAGCAATAACTGGAACAAGAGACACTTTGTAGGTAGATCAGAAGCAATCTCCTTCCTGTGTTTATGCTCTTGTTTTGCAACTGTCTTTCCTATTTTGTAACGAAGAACTTATCATCCTTTTGCTTTGGTAGACTAAGAGTTGTTGGGCTCTAGTGAATCTGCTATGAACAAAGCACACTGCTTTCAAAAAAACAGCATTAACTAGTGTTGCAGACAAGCACTTTGTTAAGGACTGTGATAACTTCCCCAGACCTACAACAGGGTGCCTGAGGAAAGCATTTCTTCCTTTTCAGAAGCCAGCCCCAAGCCAAAATCTACTCGCTATGGCTAAGTCACCCCAAAGGATAAATTTCTCCCCAGCTGAAATCCCCCGAACTATTTAAGTTTCACCTTACCCTTTGAACCAATCCAAAGCTTTATGCAGACAGTAAACAATTTAAATGTAATAATTTAACAGTGCATGGGGGAAGTGCATTTTTTTGCTAATAACCTTAGTTTGATTTTTCATTCTGCTGCCCAGCTGACAGCGCATCACAGGTACAAAGCAATGATATGTGCTCATCTATCAAAAATCTTGCTGGTGTAGTACATCAGTGTAGATAAACCGGGAAATTGCCTAGCTGAAGATCTGCCCTCAAACACCTTCCTATGGCATTGCTGCAGTCCCACTTCACTCTCACTGTCATGCTCCATGCAAAAATCAGCATAGTAAAAGACAAATTCATTCTTTTCTCACTGTTTTCTCCATTCCTCCTGGCCCCAGAGGACAACTTTCTCTTGAAGAGCCATTGCCCCTGAAACAATTTCAAATGAAGTGCTGAAGCTGTTTGAAATTCACCCGACACACCATAGCTCCAGGCTAGCGATACAGTCCCAGTCCCAGAGAAGATGCAGGATTTCAAGGAGGGTACTGACAGATGGCTGCTTTGGTTTTTTTCCACCCAAACACCACCAAAAGGGGACTACAAAGCCCCTGGAATTAGCTGCATTTCACATACGACTGGCACAGGTGATACAGGGTATTTAGGGAGGTAAGGGCAGAAGCCTACGTGGGCTGCAACACTGACCGAACACAACGAGGAGGCTGAGAGGGACAGCGTCTTTGAACTGTACTTGGGATTCCCCGCTGGCAAGGAGCCGAGCTTGGCATTTGATTTTCCTTCACCCGTGCTCCCCCCCTGCCTTGCTTTTCTTCTTCCTTCAATTCCCCAAAGTTCTATTTTCTGCTGCTTCTCAGACTTGAATCCTGGGCTCCTTTTAAAGTGCGGGGAAATTAATGAGCAAACTTAAAGCCTCATTCTTTTCTCCCAGCAGTTTGGCTTTGTGGGAAGTATGTAGGCGCGATTAACACCGTAGGAGTATTTAGGAGAAAAACGCATCACACAACAACCCTAATTTAATGAGATTTCATTTGTTAACTACTTTATGGCTACCCAAAAGGAAAAGGGAAAAGAAGAAAAAACCCAAGACTTAATCTTCAGTAAAATTAATTCTAATGAGGGCAGAAAACTTTTAATCTCTTGAATCTTAAGCAGTACCAGTTGTCTTCATCTTATTATTTCATAATTTCACTGCAGGGAAATTAATCTGTTCGGTATACATAATAGGAATTGCCATTTAACTATCTCTTAATATCTGGTCAGGTAAATTCAACAGCAGAAGCTACAGACTGAATATAGGGTACTGGAAAAGAGAATTGCCCAAGCACACGGAGAAAGCAGCAGCCCATCAGCTCTCTAGCACAAGCCATTACTGCTCCCGCAGCACACAGTTGGGCCAACAGCCTGTTTCACAGTGTACACCATGGATACAAAGCCATGTTTTATAGTGGCACACATCCAGGACATCTGAAGCTATCAATACTTTTTTTCCCATACTGCAAGCTAGTATATATAGGCCAGAGTAGGCTTGAAGAATCATTTCTTTGTAGCCCTGTTTTTTGCAGTTCTTAATCCTTTTCTCTGTGTTGCATAATCATGGCTCATCAGACCCAGCTTTTCAGAGCATATTTTTCACTAGAGTTTGTAACGACTCCATTCTTCTATCTATTCTGTGCACAAACAAGAAACATGCTCTGCCAAAGCCTTCCTTTTGCTCCCTGTCTCTCAGAGCAGCAGTGCCAGGTCTGTCACCTCTCAGCTTGCTCCATCAACAGAGAGGCAAAAGCATCCAGGGAAAACTCTAACCACTGCCCATGTCTCTCACCGTTAGAGCTGAAGCCACAAAAAAGTGATCCCCAGCCACATGACAGGCCTTTTATGCTGCTCTTATCTACCTTATGTCACTGTCTCTTCTGCCAGCCTGCAGAATCCCCTCTCTGCATCTCCTGCTTTTGCCCACTGTGCATCTTCAGCAGCTTTGGTGATAGCAGGAGAGGCAGCAGGGTTACTGTCTGAAGAGAGCTTTCCATAGCTTCTAGAGCTTCTCCCACCTGGTTCAACTAGGTAGTCTAACCTGACAATAAATGCAGGTAAAATCCCAAGTACTTTGAGTTAGCTGGGCCAGGCGCACCCCCGGGCAGCTCTTACCTGTGTAGTCAATGACAAATCCAGTGTTGCTGACAGACGCATCGCTTCGGAAAGCAAGGAAGAGGCTGTTACTGCTGCTCTCTATCCTCTCGGGTAGCTGGGAGCCATAAAAGCTTCCAATCAGGGGGCTGAGTGAATCGGGTCCATCATAAATATGAAGGAAATCATAGCCAGGCTCCAAACTGAAGCTTTGAAAACAGAGGAAGAGAGCTTAAAGCACGAGCATGCTACAGCAGCCCCTCGGAGAACAAGAGAGGCTGTGGTATTGATGGGCTGCACAACCACACAGCCGAGAGACTGTTTCTGCCCCCAGGCAGCTCCTCTGCTAAGCACAGGACATTTCTATCTCCATTCCTTATGTAAAGAATCGAGGCCAGTGATACAGTCCAGAGCATGTAATCTTACGTCCTGTGAAGTCACGGGGGTTTCCTGTCTTCTTCTAGTTACATGGACATGTTCTCTAAAAGCCATGCACATATCAAGGAGGAGCTGCAGTTGAAATATGTGCACATCCTCCCAAATTAAGGTAACATTTGAGAACAGATTACTGAGGACTACGGGCCCAGTCCTAGCAGGTTCGGTTTGGTTTCTCCAGGTAGATCATGACCCACAGGTGGGTCATGAACCCCCTGGCTCACCCAGGCAGTGCCCCACAGCTGGGACTCCCCATCCCCACATGCAGCCAGAGAAGGGGACCCAAACAGCTCTCAGGTACGTACATATTGAATACCAAGGCGATGACATAGTCAGGAGAGACGGTCAGCTTCCAGTCACACTCCTTCCCCGGCGGGTAGGGCTCTGGGTACTGCGGGGACAAGATCACTCCTGCTGGTCCTGTCAAGATACCTCCACAGGGAGCTGAAGGCAATCAAGCAAAGGGATGAGGCTTTGTCTTAGAGAAACTTTAAAAATAGCAGGAAGGAAGGGAAAAAAAGAGAAAGGTGGATAGATAAGGGGACAGAGAGGCAGTTTGCAAGTTTGTCAAATGTTAAAAGATACATATTGGAAGAGCTTGTAGCGGCCCTAACAGAAATGAGGGTTCTGTTCTTCCAGACAGGGCACACATAAAAGGACAACTAGGGATGCTATTACAATCCTCATGAGATATATGAGTAACCAGAAGGAGAGAGAGATGCTTTTGTTGCATTTATTTAGGCAACTCCTCGTCAAAGTCTGGACTGTTGCTAAGAAAGTGAAAACACGTTGTCTGGTACTAATGATTTGTTCGCGTTTATTACAGTCGCCAACACGTTAAATGCCAAGCTGATTGAAAAATCAATTATTACTTATTTGAGGCTGAAACTGCCTGCATCTGTGTCCACTGTGGCGAATACTCATGATTGATTTATTACTGTCAGCCTTTCTGCAGTCTCTTCATGAGAGTCAATGCTCTAAAATTCTCCGTTGCTCAGATCAATCCTCCCAGATTTGGGATGGGGTAAGAGAAGGGAGCAGAGTCTGCATTGAACGCAGGTGTTTGACACTAACCAGACTAAAACAATGCAAACACCAAGTGGGAAATGAACTAGTGTGGGACAGAACTAAGAACGAATGTTGGAAGGCTCTTCCACGGAGGGGTGTGAGTGTGCATCCTGTGGGCATTTTTAAAGCCCTCCTTGCAAATACACAAGAACCTGCAGGTAACAGGTAAAATTTTGCTGGGCTGTACTAGAAAGCTCACATCAGAGAGTAAACTAGAGATCCTTCTTCAAGGCCCAGAAGCGACTACACTTCAGCCAAGGCCAGTTGCAGGGTACTGCAGGCACCAGGAACCTCCATCCCTCTTGAATCACAGCATGGACCAGTGAAGAGTTTATCTGAAGGTCATGCACAAATAACTTGGAAGAACAACAAGCACATATTCTGTGTCCATTAGCCTTCAGGGAGCATTCTTCTTCCATACTAATGTCAGGGGAAAATTTTGAAGAAACGGAAGACTCATTTTTGAAAAGCCTTAGGGAGATGACTGTTCAACACTGATTTCTTTGAAAATCCCACCCATAATCTCCAAAGGATTTGAACTAGAAGCTGGTTTCAAGTCAGCTCTATGGAGTTGGGTCAGGATCCCGATTTCAAATGCCCCAAAATCTCTGGTGGTTATTTCGACAGGCACTTCAGTTAAGCCCACATTGTTTAGGGACTGCAGAACTTGTACAAAAAAGTTGTGAAAATATATCTGAAATGCTAAGTACAGCCATCTAATCCAAGCCTTTAGTTAAACCCCATTTTCCCAGTCAGCTCTAACTATGTGGCCTGTCTCTATACCAGTTACTATAAAACTAATATTATCTGGCTACTGATTATTTCTCCCAATCCTTTGCCACTGAAGGGAGGGAAGAAGCGAGACATCGCTTTCAGCTTTCCGCAGCCTATCAAAGAGATTACATCTCCTAAAACAAGATTGCCAGGCCTCTGTTCCAAAAGGACCCAGCACGGTACCTCCAAGTCAAATTGCCTGCAGTAAAGATGACCCATGAGAATCCATCCCACACCTAGATTAAGGCACTAGCTATGCAGCTCTGAAAAGGACTGCGAGCCCAGCTTCTGGTGTGAAAGAAAGCTCAACAGGAGAATGACAAGATGGGCATGACATGCAACGATATGACTTAGATATAGCTCCGGGAAAACTAAAAGGACTGTCTCCATCAGGCTGAAGGGGTGCCACACTCGATCATTAGGACAGTCATTCAGAAAACACCAAGTCATCCTGCAGGGAGAATAAATCCTATGCATGCTGCAGAAGCTTCCTAGCTGGCATTAAATCAGAGGTTAGAAACACAATTAACTAATTTTCATTGCTTGGGAAAAAAACATTGCACAAGAAGGGATGAAAGTTACAGGATAAATAACTGGTGGCTAGCATTTAAAGGGACAGCAAATTTGATGTTTATTGCTCCTGTGTTCTTAGCGTGAATATTTTTGTGTTCTTGACATATAAAAAAACACTTATGAGTTTCTTTTATTACTTTATGAGCTCAAGGAGAATGTCAGATAGTTCTTTCTTGTGACGGAATTTGTCGACTTTTCATGCAGAAATTATTAACCCACGACCCCAATCCTCTCTACCAAACTAAGTTTTAAAGAAGTCTTTAATTTTGACTTGTCGGGTTAAATAATACCACTTACATTGCAGGATGTCCTATGAGCTTCCAGCATGAACTAGATTCTTATTGTCCAAGACACTCCAGGGACAAACCCAAAAAGTAGTTCTGTGAGATGGCTGAGACATACGTACCCTGCTGCAAACCTCTTCAAACCAGGTGGGACTCATCCACTTCGGATATACAAGTTTTGCAATGAAACTGGACAGGGAAGCCAGTTCAATGGGAGGATGGATGCTTGTTCATACCTGTGCAGGAGGGAGGGTCTGGCTGCCAGAAAAATCTGTTCTCAATCTGCACGCAAGTGATTTTGGCCTCCCCTTGCAGAGCGTATCCTGGATTACACTGGAAGACGATGGAGTCGCCTGCCTCTTTGCTGTCACCACTCCGGCTCCCATTCTGAGGAATCCCTGGGTCATTACAGGAAGTGGCCGTGGAAACTGAAGAGCATTAAAAATACATATATTTAACACAGGCTTTCAGAATTTCCTCTCAGCTTATACCTTTCTTGCTTTGTCAAAAAATGAAGCATCTTATTTTCAGCCACTTTCAACATACTACATTTCATCCTAAAACTTCAAAGTTCCTTCTCTATTTGCCATAAATTTACCTGAAACACATCTGCTAGTTCTTTGAAAAAATAATAGCAAAGTATTTTGCAGATGATTGATTACCAAGAACTTTATGAAGTTTCCATCCTCCCCACACTGGTCTCTCCAGCAACGACCTTTCCTTTTTAAAGACATTGATTTCCAGAATGGATCAGATAGCCACAGCAGGGAAAGACTACTGCGTTTGCTATAAACTATGGAGGAGATCTACGGCACACTGCCGTTTGGTTCCTGGCTGTTCCAAGTCCCAAGCTACCACCCCATCAAGAAAGCTCCATTTCCTCCTATTTCCATCTTGACTTATTTGCAGAGGACAGTAAGGAAGAGAGGAAGGGAGATAAACCAGAGATTCACGCTGCAGATGCCAAGCACTGGCTGTACTTAGGCTCTGTCCTTAAGCAGATACCCAAGCAATGACTTCATTCTCCATCCTTCCCCCTTCGGTATCTCTTAAAGTTGCCACATGCACAAAAACTGGCTTTTACTTTGCACTGAGCATCTGCCAGGCCAGCTGGTAAAGGCTCTGGGGAGCAGCAAGTTCAAGTACACTACACAGAGTGCAAGTTTGATGTATAATTGTGCACAGGCATGTTTACTTAATAAGTCCAAGCATCCACTGATCTTACATGGCATTTCTATAGAATTCTTTGTCAGACACATGCTGCAAAATACACTAATCTGCTAGCACTTTTCACTTCCCCTGAGTGGGAGGAGAATTTAGCCTTTAGCCCTGACCTTTCAGAAATACATGTGTTGCCCTCCCAGCCTCACTGCCATGTCCCTTGGAGGTATCGAACAGCCCCCGTTGGTCTCCCAGCGTCTCTCCCCGAGCACCTTCTCAGCGGTGGGCAGGCAGCACAGCTTCTCTGCTGGCTGAGCTCACGGCCTGTCAACACTACAGTTATTTAACAGCAGGGAAAGTCCTGCAGTAACAGAAGTTTTGCAAGCTTATATAGATCATTAAAGTTCACAAGATCCAAAATCGTATACTTCTGAGCTTAGGGCTGACTACTTAGTCACACCTTGTGAACAAAGGCTTTGAACAGAAGCATTCAATAAAGACCAGCTCTGTATCAGGCAGCCAAGCAGAGCTTATTTCCTGCTACGTTGATATGAGTCCATTACACCTAGCCAGTTTATAGCAAGCCCTTCTTAAAAGAGCCAGCGGAAATCCCTCTCTCTTTTTCTGTGCAACTGAAGATAAGGCAAGTTAGCAGCCCATCCTGGTCTTTGCTGGCAGGCTGCGACACAAGCCTGGCAAAGAGAGAGGAAGGCAGAGCTGTGCTCAGTAGCAAAGCTCTCCCTCTGTCATGGTTATCCCAGAAGGTCTTGTGCCAGTGCAAACTCTTCCCAAAGAGCTGGCCTGCTCTCCAGGCCATGCAACGCACCCAGAAGAGAAATCTATAGGCAAAAACCTGGGAGACAGAGAATGGGCTCTGCTGCTTTGATATGTCTGAGTCACAGAAAAGTGGTATCATTGCTCACCCAGCAGTTCCCTGAGCTATTTCCTACCATCTCCAAAATGGGCATCTGCCTGGTTGGTTACTGGACACGTCAGTGAAGGCCTGCATCCTGGAAACCTCTGTGAGAACACTGAGATGTATCAACCTAATATAACTGAAATAAATGTGCTTGCAAGGCCAGGTCTTTGGTAATGACCACCAGGACTTAGGCAATGACAGACTGCAGGTGCATTACACGTAGTGCTCCAGCTTACCATGACATCCCTACAGCAGCTAGAGCTTTTGGGGATCTGCATCTAAGGGGATCCAATTTGAGGGATTTTAAATAGACTTGGTTTTCAGAGACCACTGACCAACTGCTCTCAGAAAGCCTGGGGGAAGCTGCCTGTATGTTGGTGTCTCTAAGGGACCGGGTGGGAACATGGTGGAAAATATCTGTAATTCCTATTGAGTATTCCACAAAGAACTGCTTTACATCTTGCTGCCAAGTTCACCACTGTGAAGGTGACTGTAGCAGAAGGGAGCAGAGAATTTAACTGCATTGCAAGGACAAAATATGTGAGTTTTCTCTATTTGCAGAGACTCAAATGCAGCAAAACACAAATGGCTGGAAGACTGCACAGTTCCTGCTGTTGAGTCCAATACAATGCCATGAGCTTACCGCCAGTAGTACTTCATAGATGGACCCTTGAAATCACTTATCAGTAAAGCCAGGTTTGGACAACGCTGAGGAAAGAACATACAGCCTACCTGAAAACTGAACAGCGAAGCCCTGCTTGCTCGTGAAGAAATCCGTGTTGAACTGAAGGATGACGGAATTGAAAGTACTGTGGACATCGCTGGGTAAGCTGGACCCACTCATCTCCTTTAGGAGGATTCCGTTCTCCACCGGACCGTCCCAGATCCTCAGCACGTCGTGGAACTCCTCAGTGTGGAAAACCATGAAATGGAGCCTGTGCAGCAGGAAGAACTGGAGGTCACACCACAAACTAAGCTCTGCCTTCTTCCATGGGAGGGTTACAAAGGTGCTTGCAACCAACCCAAGGTACCTCATCCCACTGTGCGTGTTCTCTCCTGTTACCTGCCACTAACCTCAGACAGTATTTTAGCCCTCTACCAAACATACTCAGTCTATAAAAAGCAAGATCTCTTAGTGGGACACCTCCCTAGTAAAACACTCACATCCATAAACGGAGAACAACTGGGTCATGGATACTAATGCTTTCTGAAATTTGTGTCCTTTGTGCTGTTCACTAAGCAAAAAAAAGCACTAATCTCTCCTAAAAATCTCGAGTAGCAAAGGTCCAAAAGCCAACCACGGGCAGCAGAGAAATCCCCAGCTGGAAGATCGCTGTTGGTTTTGCACTGAAGGTGCTCAGCCATTACAGTGAGTAGCTGTCACACAGACAAAAGGCTCAGTCAAGGACACACCAGCAACCTGCAGCAGGGAGGCACAGAAGCTGTGAAGAGGAGGATGGGCTTTGTCCTTGGTTTTACGGGGCTCTATTACAGATAAACACGGAAGTATTGAGAAACTTATTCTAAAAGGAAAATTAGCAGTAAATGTGCTAAGGTCCCTTCAGACAACTGATGTATATTCATGCAATTCACACTTTGTCCCTATGTTGCACACAGCAATCACCTTGGCTGTCCTTTTGCTTTTTTGTGTATCCTACAAGGAACGGCTTTTTGTCAAGGGCCAGCATCTACTGATAAAATGCATCGATTTTTGTTACTTGCTTTCAGATCAAAGAATTTGCTCCTGGCACCAAGCTAATCTTGTATATCAGGGGAAAAAATGGAAAGGAAAACAACCAGCACCACTCTTATTTAAAACAGCATCATGCTGGAAAAGAAACCCTCACCAGGGTATTAGGTGCCCCAGAGGTTAATAGAAAAAGGGCAGAAAGGAGTGTGTGTTGGGGGGAGATGGTAAGCAGGCAAGTGCAAATTCTGAACGCTGGATTGAAGCATGTGAGAGGAGCAAAGTGGCTAACACAGGAAAGGATTTTTACACGTTTTACAAAGTTTTGGATGTTGAAAAACTCTATTCAGATCAGCTAACAGAATAACTTCGGTAAGAAATAAAGGGAAAGAGTCAGCATGAGCCAGCTCTCCAAAACACACAATAGGAAGGGAAGGGAGAGAAAACAGAAACTAAGAAGCTGGTGGCTGGCGGTGAAATTACACTCTGCTCTCCATGAGGTGCTTATTACAATGCTCTGAATGCAGATTGTGTTTCCTTACCGTGTGTACTTTATAGTTTTGTCTGCCCTGGAGAGAGGGCTGCAAAGTCTTCAGCATTTGCATCAAATGCTCCTTGGTACACAACCGCCTGCAGCAAGTGCTACTCGGAGCTCTGCTTTTTCCTGCTTTTAAACTCAACCAGGGCTCTGCCTGCTTGACACTTCCACAGAAAATTCCCCAGAGAAAACCCAAGATGCTGCCAGGAGTCACCCTGGTGAGGAAACTCACTGCAGAGCCTGCATCAGTGATGGACCTGGCTGGGTGGGAGGACAGAAGTGACCTGGTGGCACCCGGGACGGGACAAACTTGGTCCCAGCACAACCCCCAGTGGGATGCTCCTCGCTTCCCACCCCGGGCTGGGGCAATGCCATGCTGTACTTCTCTCCAAAACAACCTCTGCTGTGGAAGGATGTAAAGCAGCTGCCACACAAATCCAGACTTCGCAAGCAGCTTTTGGATCTTCCAAGACGAGAAGAACCACCTAAGCATGAGATACCATCATTATTATTGTCACCCCCAAGGGAGTTACCAACTAAAGCTGCTGCGATACATCAGGGCTCAGTCCTTTTCACTCCTGCACTTAAAATGTCAGCCGACAAGAAGCCATTCAGTCGTCTCTGTTTCTCATTGCCACATTAGCACTGGGGGAAATACCACCCGACATGGTGCAATCAGGCTAACCTGGGTAACTCCAGGCACGCCACTCCGGAACAGGGGCAGAGATCTATAAACTGTACTGAGAAAAGCTGCAAAAATAAAACAATCAGGTACTGGGCTTAAAACCCTGGCAGCCCTCAGAAGAGAACAAGAAAGCATTTGCTTGGCTGCTTTCCCATTTATCCAGGGCAAACAAATAAATAAGGTAGAAACATGAAAAGAAAAAAAAAAAATGGAAAAAAAGCCAAACACTGCAATGCACTCAGCAACAAAATGACATCCATGGAATCCGACAGAAACCGAAAGAGCTGAATCATAAATCTACCTAGCAGAGACCTTGCATTTAAAAAACAAATAAAAAAAACTCAAGGAAAATAAGAATGGATCATAGCAGAGCTGCTCTCCACAGGTGCCTTGGCCTGACGGTTTGCTCGCAGGCTAGCCAGTGCCAGTTAGCCAGAATTGCCAGGGAAAACTCATCGCTGAAGATCTCAGAAACAGGGAAACAGGGAGATGGTGGCAGAGACTGACCCAGGATGGGGGACACCTGGGAGCTCACCAACACCTCGCCGTGGGACCGAGGCTAACTGCTGCCTCCAGCAGCTCCCTTCCCTCATTTACTTCTAGTAAGCAACTTGCTCGCAGGCTTTACCAACGAGGAGAATGCCTTAGGAATATAACCAGATGACATAAGTTGCTCAACACCAGCTGGTTGAGGAGTCTGTTGGGATAGCTGATTTTATTAAGAAAACTGGTGATCTCTGAAGCAAATCAATCTATTCAAAAAGCACATCTGTAACCAAACAGCACAGTTTTTCTATCAGCCTGACTCCATTCCCAGCAGGGCTTAATTTAAGACAAGACAGAACAACTGACTTAGCAGACAATGGAGACACTCTGACAATCCCAATTACATGCAAGAAAATGCAGCTAAAAGCAAATCAGGAATATATATGCATATATATATAAGCTGCCCTCTACCATATAGAGAGAGATAGAGAGGGCAACTTCTCCCAGCTTAGCAAGGCGGAGGAGAGGCCAGCTCTGCACTGATGATCTGCACGACCTGTACAAAACCACTCTGCCCCAGCCCTCCAGAAGGCACCCCACGAGCTGCCTGACCAGCCTGGGGGTCCCTCCTGCTGCCGCCTCCTGCCCAAGCCCCTGCCTCCCAGCTTGGCTCCGTGCAAGCTGCTGAGCTCCCATCCGGAGAGGGCTGCAGCAGAAGGCAGCCTGACAGCACTGCGCTCTGACGTCCCCGCCGTGTGGTAATGCCAAAGCTGCAGGTCCTTGATGCTACCAGAACTTTGCAGGGCTCCCCACCGCCACCCTCTAGCCAGGAGAGGGTTCCCAAACATAAAAGCTGCTAAATGTTACGCGCCTAGAAATACCCGTAGAAGAAAACTGCAACAGCCAGATGCTTTCACTCGTATTTCTCGATGAGACTGTGAAAAACGGAGCCTGTCCATACAGCACCATTCGTTAGGCTGGGGCTGGCAGCATCAATAAACCCTCGCGTGACACTGAGATCACCGCCACGCAACAGAACGCCACTGCCGCTCCTAACCGTATATTCACTGCTCTCAGCTCTGCAAGCAGGACTTGAAGGCAATGCCATTCATTTTCCAGCACACCTTCCTGCTTCTCCATCCTATTTCTCTCCCTAGTCTTGCAGGCAAGTCACTTCAGTTGCAATTTTGTGTGCGCGTGCATGCTTGTGTTTGCACATGCACACGATTAATCCCCTCTCAGAGTACAACCCTTTAACTTTCATGGCAATAACAGACAGACTGATTTTTCTGCCTCTCTCTCCTTCCTTTCCTTCCCCTCCTTCTGTGCAGATACAGCTTTATTCAAAAAGCTTTGGTGATTAATTTTAATGTAAGTTATAAATGAGGGCTTTATACAATTGCATCATGCGTGAAGAGGATTATTTTTCCAATGGATTACCATAAAAATGAACTTGCTGAAAATGTGCTCTCTCAACTACCCAGAGATCATCTGTTCTGTTTGAGCTGCCAAATAAAGGAAGAGAAGAAGAGAGCTTTCATCTCTAATGACAAAGGAAGGGTCACAAGGTGTATTACCATACTATTGCCTGGCATCGTTTCATTTCAGTCATGGCCCCTTCCAAGCCTCTGGCTGATCCTGCAAACATGAGCCTATAGTTCTGCTCCTTTGTGTACTCTCAGAGAAGTGGCTAGGATTATGCATGTGAGTAAAGTGTGGGTAAAGTTCATTTGCTGAAGCAGTCTTTGGATGAGGCAATCTCCTACACTTTGGGGAAGGAACAGAGGACAGGGTTTCATGCCTACTTTGTCCTACAGAAATCTTCAGGATTTCCTAGAGAAGAATGAAAAAAAGAGGAGAATTCAACTGGAAGTTGCTTGTGCAGGAATTAAGCTGCACTGGCTATGCTCTTTCTTCTACGTCCATATCAGAAACCATCCATTATTGAACCATACTGATAAGCAGACCTAAGGGAGAGAATTTCTGCTTTACGGAAAAACGAAAATATTGGACCAAGCCTATCCCCCACATAAATCCATCGACTAAAAGCACCGTAGAGCTCAACACGATTAACTGTCTCCAGTGAAGAGAAGATGGGTGCTGACGCAGCAAGGAATCTATGGTGGAGATGAATGAGTGCAGGACCAGAACAGCAACAGGGCTCAGGCCAGCACAGAAATAGGGCTCACGCACCAGGTAACAAGCATTAGAAAGGATGCTGGGGAGATCCTGGGAGAAGAGGATTTTTGTTGAATAAACCTTAAAATCTACCCTTCTTCCCCACAAGACCCATCAATTAGCAAAAACTTTACTTGCCAGTACAGTTGTTTTCTGTTGAAGATGGCTTTGGCTGGCCTGAAATACAAAGGTACATGCAGAGCAGTGCAGGAATGGCTTGGCAGGGCTCGGGGCACATCGCAGCGTGGGAACAGTGGCAAGCGGCAGGGATCACAGATGAAGCATCACGGAGTAGAAAACTGCTTGGATTCTGCTGGTGACTGCACTAACTTTATGAGCCAAATGTTCTCAGTACCATGCCTACCTAACTGCCAAACTCACATAACTTATAAACAAATTACCTTTCAGATTGCCATTTTCCAACAGGAAAGTAAAACCAGAACAACAACAGAAGTCAGAGGAGTGGGAAGAAAAAACAGTCTTGGGTCTCTGTACAGACCAGATGTTTAGAAACAATCTTGAGCTTTTCCTTTGGGAGAATAACTGCATTTTATCTTCTAAAATTCCCTTTTTAATATTATTTTTAATTCTAGATTTATTTTTATTACTAAAACCTACACGAAACAATAAAATTAGAAGATGAAAGCTACGTGTTGTGGTCTCATTTTTCCAGCTGTTCACTCGCACCTGGGGACCCCCATGCCTGACAGTTCGCTCATTCTCACAAACAACTTGACAGAGCTCATCTGCTTTGGTGTTAATTCACTCTGGCAGCATGAATGAGAGATGAACCAAATCCATAATTGCCTTCCACTATCCTTTGTGGTGCCTGAAGAATTTGGAAACCCAATGACAAGACATTACTAAACCTCTCTGACCTCAGGTCATGAAAGCACTGAGTAAACCATCACCACTCTGAAGAAGAAATGCAGAAACAAACAAAAACTGTAAAAACCAGGAGCGAAGACCTTCAACTCACCCTATTGTGCAGCCAGCTTCTGCCTCTATTGTCCAAATGCAATTCAGATTATGATCGTAGGGTGTGGGGTATCCGGGAGACAGTATCCGTCCTGACGACTCTCCTTTGATAGTACCCCCACACTCAGCTGAAAAACATATGGGTTGGTGAGAAGATTCATGACATATTATGGCTCTTGGCAACAATGCAACTGTCATCCTATCGATACAACAGAGAATTTCTTCCCATCTGAAGAGATTCTTAGAGCTTACTAGCCAAAGATAAGGAGAGTCTTTTAATTCAGCTTTTAAAGAACAGTGAGTCAGCAGAATAACTGCACTTCTCTGCATGTTCCTAAAATCTGACATGTTGTCAAAGCTTCCCTCCACCTTTTTGGCTTCATAGTGAATAAAGACAGAGCCTGACAGCATCCTGGCTTTCCCTGATTCATGCTTGGGGTGAAAGAGCTCAATTCTTCTCCTTGCATCTGCAAGAAGTCTTAACGATTCATGAATGTGATAAAGGGAACAAGCCAATATATGTATGTCTGCTACATGAACCTCAGTGAGAGGATTTTTGAATAGTTTTCATAATATGTCCATTAAAATTCTGTAAGTTTCCACATGTTCATGCAGACTATGACTAGCATATGCAGACATGACTAGTCAACGTGTCTATTCAGCTAATAGGGTAAAGGTTAGGAAGATGGGTAAATCACAGAAATTTGTCTTTTCACCTCAACAAGCAAGGCTAAAATTCATCAGACTTGTGGCATAAAGGTTCTAACTTCTGGGAGAATTCAGAACACCAATGTCTGAGCACACCACTTAAAACAAAGAAGGCAGCCTGCTGGTTGCTGAGATCAGAGACGTAAGTCTCTAAGAACTTGAACATGCCCTGGGAAAAACTAGCTAAGCATGTCGCTGTCATGTAACAAACCAACAGCATTTCATTTAGATATACAAAATTTAATAAAAGAATTTTCCATGCAAAAAGATATTCTGCTGGAGAGTTATAGGTAAAGGGGAACTCAGGACTTAACGAAGAGAAGACTAAGGGAATTAAAATGTCTGAGAAACTGGGATCAGATGTCATGTAGCTCTCAAATAAACATGACTTTGAACTGTCAAATGCCAGGACGCACGTTGAAGTCTGCCATTATCAGGAAGTGCCACTCTATTTAACACATACAAGTGAAAGGACACGGACTGAGAAAGCAGTAGTCTCCTTGCAGTGAAGCACAAAACCTTGTCAAATCTGTGCTCAGAGCACAGTGTTTCATGTTAAAACTGCTTGTAGAAGTTTTGTAGCTATCAGCGCTCTCAATCTGAAGATGCCTTACACAGGATCCTTATCAATATCTCTTTTGATGTAGATGGCTGCAATCAATACCAGAGATAATGTCACGTGTATTAGCTAAAGAGAAAGAAAGGGCACTCAGTGCATTGCCCGCAAGCAAAGCACTTGTTAGAGGAGTTGTTAAAAGCAAGCGTTGTCTCACCTACACAGGTTGGCAGGGGTTGATCCCAAGCTCTCCGCTCTCCAGTCAGACAGACCAGCACCCTGCTGCCTCGCAGTGTATAGCCAGGGTCGCAATTAAAGGATACAGAGCTGCCAGCGAAGTGTCCTTCGTCATGGACCTTGTAGCCAAATTGCGGGATGCCAGGGTCCTCGCATTTGATGAGTTCAAAACCTGGAGCAGAAGAAACAGCATCAGCTTTCCTCATAAATTTAACAGCCAGAAGCCATTAGCACAAGATTATATTAATTGCTTTCCTCTTAAGAAAAATGCTCTGTTGGAGAAAAGAAACACCATACGGAGAATTGTATTTTTTGATTGAGATTGGAAAGAGATCCCAGGGATCTGATATCTCAGTTGCAAGTAGAAGTTTCTGTATCACCACTGCCTCATTCACAACAGAACAGGCTTGCTGGCATAATTCATCTCCCCCACTCTGCTTCCACTTTAGACCCCAAGATCTTTACAGAAAGGACCGTTTGCTCTACTCATGCAACTGTAACAAAAATACACAACTACACCTCAGATTCCCATCTCACAGGCATATGGGCCCAAGGCTTACTAGAAAACTGCAGCTCAAAGCCTTTACTCGTGTTCTCGCTGTTGGTGATGAACTCAAGCCACATGCTGCTGGAAGTGCTGTTTATGCTGGTGCCAAGCATTTCAGAGCGACTAAAGGAACCCAGCAGGCGAGCAGAGCTATTGCTGCCATCATAGACCTGGGAGGAACAAGAAACACATACTGGAAAACATCCTTTATTTGCTACTTGAGGGGTCAAATCCTCCATGACTGAGAACAGGGACAGCTCATTTGGAGCCAGTGAAATTATTCCCATTAAGAGTCTGACTTGATGAGAGTTGATGATGCTGTTTGTTTGAGGAGCAGGATTCATGCCCTGGACGATACGCATCCCTCCCCTTACACCTGAGCTTATACCACACTCAGGGCCGTGTATTCTGAACTAAACTCTCTTTCCAAAGCTTCAACACAGCTACTGGGACAAACACACTGTTCCTAGAGTGAGTCATGGATCTGTCTTGACCCCACTATTATTTAAAAAAAAAAAAAACAGATTTTTTTCTTTTGGATAGGATGATTCTCTTATGAGGATAAAGGGCAACTTCTCGCTAATAGAGATTGACAGTAACTTTCCTCAGGAGTAGAAGAGAAGTTGACGACAAACCTGTTAAGAGAAAATAATTTCTTTCACAAGTATATTCTTTGCATTAGCAGGAAACCTCTCTCGTTCTAGTCATCCTGTGAGTTGAAAATATGTGGATTACACCTATCTCACGGTGCAGAAGTATGGCACTTAAAGAAGGACGGAGGCATTCTCTGGGAAGATGGTTTAGCACAGCAGCACACATCTTGTAATATTAATGCTTCCTACAAAACTATTTCTTTTTGATTAATAGAAACTCAGCCTGGATTTGTCTCCTTCCATATAGAATCCTGAAACTTGTAAATGCAGATTAATCTGAGTATGGGAATGCTGAAGAGCTTGAATTTAAATAAACCCGCTTTGCAGGGGATTCAGGCTTGGTTCCTAGAAACACAAAAATAATGCTACAAACCTCCCACTCCCTCATGTGTCAACAGCTCCCACTGTACAACTGTGCAGATTAAAAACTGAAGTCTAGCTACAAGGGGAAGATCTCTGGCATTCCAGTAAATCTATTAAATTATTTACCCAAATTAATGCGCATTTCCACACAGTTGGTGTAATTTCTGTAGCTCTGCGTGGTATTTGAAGATGATGGGTTAAAGCCTGTCTTTCCCTATCTACTCACTCTCAGAGGCCAAGTATTTCTCTCTAAAAATAAAAGTAGCCTCTCTCAGTCCATATGGGCTCTTTCCACTACTTTTGCTGTTTAAGACAGATGCTTGGTAACCTAAACAATAAGGCACAATATGCGTAACGAAGACTGAAGCCTTCCCTGCATCTTAGGGAAGACGACAGCAGAAGGTATAGCAATACAGCACAGATATCCACATTTTTACAGGATACAGAATTTGTTTATACACTCATCAGCAGAGTGAAGCCTCAAACAATCACCTAGGCTGAAGAGCACAGGATGCTCACTACTGCCTTAGTGCTGTTGCCAGGGACTGCCATGAGCACGTGAAGTTCAGAGGTGCTCATTCCCTAAAATTATAGAATATGTTTTAAATGCAGCCAACTAACGCCCAGCAGTGACACATGCTGATCAGACAGTTTCCCTGGGCTAGAATACATTGTTTCACAGCTATATCAGCTTTCGACCTTGTTCTAGCACTAGAGTGAATACCCACAGATAATATCCTAGCTCATCTGCCTAGCCTTAGGAACAGTCTGATCCAGGAAATCTTGCTGCTGTCTTCAAAGCAGCCATGTCAGGCACCTAGTGACACAGCAGTGACTCCTAGCTATGAAAGCCATATGAAGGACTTTTGGGGGGATGTCAGTCCAATTCCTAGTTGAGACCCTTCCAGAGATTAGCGCTGCACTGCTGGCACTGCCTGGGTGGCATTTTCCAGAGATTAGTCACAGCTAGCTCTGTTAAAATTTTAGGACATCACCTCCCTTTCAGATCTTGCTCTCATTACAGCACTACCCTTCACTGGTAGAGACAAAAGAATTACCTTGAGGACATCTCCTGCTTCCAGTTCAAAAGTCCTGGCTTTCAGCTGGATCCCCTTTCCTGGCTGCGTCTGGATGGAGTAGATGCACTCGTGGTTGTTGTTATAGTTTATTGGATAGTTGGGGGACAACAGAACACCTTGGGTTCCAGTTACAGATGAGCCACATTCAGCTATATAAAGACATAAAACCACATTTTAATAACCACAGATGCTCACTCCTTCCTATACCCATCCGCTAACATATCCATGAACTCTACTTCCAAGTGTAATTAGTGAAAAAACAAAGAAACAAACCCCAGCACTTACTAGCACCTCTATCATGCTTAAACCTCAGGTATTTTACAAGAGATTAACATCCTCTCCTTGTACAGATAGGGAAACTGCATCACAAAAAGTCAAAATCCATGGAAAGCCACCACCTGCTCAAAAGCATGTGTGTTTGTGATCCTTCCTGATCCACGAACCAGAAGGAAATTAAAATAATATTATTAGATTGAAATATTTAAAGTCTTTTGCCATGCTGTATAGACAAATACCTTTACAACTTTTACATTAACATGGGAAATAAAAATTGTAATGGCATTCCTTTAACAGCCAGCACAGCACACCGCTGGCTGCTGGTACCTGTGTGTTTCAAGTGTAGATCTCTGTGCAGAAAGAAACGCTCAGTGAAACTCTAAAATAATTACAAATGACAAAGCTACGTGTGAATTTGAAAATCTTCCCCAAAACAATTTCCTGAAAACTAAAAGGGCAAAATTTGACATTTCCTTTTGTTTGTTGTTAATTCTGCCCTTGGCTCTTCAGTTCATCATCTAACAATATTTTAAAGGACCTCTTGCCCCTTGCTCCCTGCTTTTGTTTTTCTTCCCAGCTTTGCAGCTAACAATTACATCCATTCCCGCTAGAAAAAGAGAGAAAACTGGAAATCCTTTTGCCCCTCTGTTTCAGAAACTAGCTCTAATTTACATGTTTGTTTCCTCCCAACATGTCACTCAAAATCCCACAATGGGCTTGGGTTTTTCTGTGGCATAGAAAGAATTGACCTTTCTTGTTCAAAATACAAGGGATTGGGGACGGAGAAGGAGATGCTGCTGCAGGAATCCCTGTCAACCTCTTGCTCAGGGAACTGGAAGGGTAGGGGTACTATACGTTACTGCAATTGTTTCTCTCATTTCTGAGGGGTAGTTTATGTTCCGTTACAGGTTATAAACTGTTTTACCAGTTTTACCATAGTTTTACCAGTTCTGAAAGAGGAAAAAAAAAAAAACTCCCTTCTCTCTGTTATTCACTACGATCTGTCCCTCGCCTGTCCCTATGCTATTACATTCCTCTAGTAAGGCTTCTCTGCTTTTCTGCTCTGGGTAGTGTGAACAACATTTGTTTTTGAGTCATTTGAAGTTGGAAGATTTGTAAGACACAAAACTAGGCAGAGTGATCTTCCTTAGAGAAGGAGGAGAATGACAGCTTTGGAGATTCAATCGATCTCGAATCTCATGAGATCTGGGTTTAAGGCTTCCAGGAAATAGAAAGAACCAACATTCACCTATTTTATGTACTTCAGTTGCAAGCTTTTAAAGACACTACCTCTTTCTCCTATGAACATGCCACAGTGAGTATAACAGGAATGCTTGTAGCAAGGACATGCAGTCCTCACTACATGATATAGCGAACAGATATTCAAGTGCATCTGATTGCAAGCAGCAGTAGTACTGTGATAGCACTGAGCTTTCCCAGAGCTCATGGGACAATATGAAAATTAGCTCTTACCTGCGGGTATCTAAGGGAGGAAGCAAAAGTTTGCAACACTCAGATACAGCTTGAGGGCCTACTTGCAAAATGGCATCCCAAGGATGTGTGTCCTCCTTCGAGGACACCTCTTGCCAGCAGTGACTGTCTTGTCCGAGCATCTGAGCCCAGCTAGAGCCACTGCAGCCCGTTTGCTACATAGACGTACAATCCCCTAGCATATGCAAATATATCCTGCAACCACTCTACGTTTAGGATTTTTTGTTACTCCCTGATTAGCTCCCACATGAGCAAACCGTGAGTCGTCATTTTCTTGGCCTATTTACCCTGAAAGATTTTCAGCTGTAAAACATTGGCTTGCTACTCCTTTGAGTCCCAGTGTTTTGTATGCACAACTGGGCAGAGTTGTTCCAACTTGCCCTGAAAACAGCTTTTCTGATTAGCTAGCTCTGCCTCGTCTCCACGGGTCCTTCGCAGCATACAAAGCTGCTGGATCTCAGGGAAACCATCATGGTGCATGTGCAGCTTTCTGCACCGACTCTGCTACCTCTGCTGGTCCTCCTGATAAAAGATGAAGGCAAAATAAGGAGGCAGCAGCAGACATGGGGAGAGGAGGTACTTCTGAGGTGACTTTCTCCTTCCCCTCTTGGCCTCTACGGAAAGGACGACATTCCCTTTAGCACAGATTACCTGGGATGATGCTGGGGACATCAGCACTTGGCACCTGGTCTGAAGCAGCAGTCAGCGGGGAGGCATTCCTGCCCTGGAGAGACGGGCTGGCCAAGGGACAAGATCACCCTTGTTGCTATACAGATCCATCTAGAACAGGAACTGAATATAAAGTGTCTGGGCTCTCTGGCAAAAACACATCTCCTGTGATCTGAGGGGCTACGTCCCCAGTTTCCATCTGTATCCTTTTTAACAGGGCAAGCACACAGGCTTGAATATTCACTGCGGGCATCACGGAAAAAGCTGTCACCCTGCTACCAGAGTTCTGTGCACATCACCAGATGGGAAATTTGATCCGTTATTACAAAACCCACATGCTAATTCAAAGCCATCTACAGTAGGGAACTGGGAAAATGGAAGCCATTGCGTCCATTTAGGGATGTCTGAGGGTCAGATTTAAGCTATGTCATGATTCTTTTTGATTTCTATTCCCTTGATGAGCTTTCTCTGCAACCTGATTATTATTCATGCCCTGAAGAGGCTGCTTGTCACAGCAGGATGATGCAACCCTGAGACCTAGGCATTAAACAGTGCTGGGAAATGCATTCAGCATGGCAGGAGTCAACAGCAAAGCTCAACAGACTGAGAAAGTAGCCTGGCTCTTGCTGGGATGCCTTCTTTGTGAAGGTTGCACATAAAGAAAATCTACCTAGCAGGCTCTGCCAGAGTGAAAACAGGTAAGAGATCTGGTCTATCTGGTCTGAATGAATCCTTCACGGTGCTGTGGGTGACCCAGGCAGCAGCAGAGTACTGAATATTTTCCCCCCTACTAAACATACAACAAAACCAGAAATACGTAAATCTTCCTTTTGCAAAGGCCTGAGGCAGTGGTGATTCTTCTTCCTTTCTGCCTTCTCACTGTGGCACACTGCCGCTTCTGCTCTTTTTTGTGAGCCGCTGTGCTTGGAGGGGTCTCTGTGGGCTGGGCAGGGGGCTGCCCTGCAGACCTCGCCAGACAAGGCTGTCTGGAGCCCAGCTGCATTAGGGATGACAGCCAGAAACTTGCTCCGTGTTGCAGATGACTTCTTCCTCTCCTGTATCTCTAGATTTATTTATTAGTATAAATAATTGCCAGAGTGATTGCAAAAATGGTACTTTGGTTAGGAGGAAGAGAAATGCAAGGTGTATCGTGCTGGAAACCTCTGCAGAATAAGGAAAAAGTAAGAGCTACAGGGAGTTTTCCAGGGACATCCGCTCTAATTTGAAATTTGCATTCCTTAAGATCAGCTACCCAGAAGCAGCTTTCATCTCTGGACTATTAAGTTTTATAGCACATGGATTCGAAGGGAGGATGGCCCTAAAACCAGGCTGTTTTACAGAACCTATCCCCAAAAGGATGATGTATCTCCCATAGTTTGTGACTCATTCACTTGTATGATCACCGGGGCTCGACCACAGCGCTGTGAATGGGCTGCAGAGACAGGGGGCTTCTGCTGACATGGGACCCCAACTGCGGGGCACTCCTCGTGCTCCAATGTGGGATAGGACTGCAGCCCCTCTGCCCATCCCTGCCCTCCCCACACTGAGCCAGGGGGGCTGAATTTGTGCCAGCTCCCCATCCCCTCACCACCCGGCCTGCAAACTGAAGGATGCCGCCCCCGAGGCGTCCCCCTGGCGTGTGCCGCACATCCCTGCCCGACTAAACGATCCAGCACAGCGAAACCAACCAAGCAAAATGAAAGCACATGACCACCTACCAACACACCTTGGCAGAGGCGAACTCCACACACGCCGCCGCCCCCCGAGGCAGGTGATGCGCGACGCGCCCTCCAGCCGGTACCCGGGGAAGCAGGAGAAGGTGAGGACGTCGCCCACGCCGAACTGCAGGCCCTTCCTGATGCTGTAGGCCGGGACCTCTGGCTCATCGCAGGGCTCCAAGTCGTATTCTGCAGGGGGACAAAGACGCGTATGGCATGGCAGGGTGACACCTCACAGCCCTTTCTCCCCAGCTGTGAACTTAAGGATGAGGGGGGAGCTTTGAGTTTCGAGCCAGCTGCAGTGCAGGTCTGAAAAAGCAGCATCCATGCGAGATGTACGACCTCTTTGACCACGAAGACCAGCTTGAGTCTCACTCTCCATACACAACCCTTGGGGTGTCACCAGGATATTGATTTAAACCAGCTCAAAATACAACAGGCCTTGTTTTCTGTGACTGTTGTCAGCCAGACAAGAAAGTGACACCAGTGGTGGCCAAACACGATGGAAATCTGTCATCCTCCCCCTGGTTTAGTAAAATGAAGATGAATTGATCCGGATGGGATTTCTGGTTGCCTCTCCATTACTAATCCTGAAAATGAATGAACACAGCATCCTGCTTGGGGAATGCAAGAGAACATTTAAGCTGCTACTAAATGAAAGGTCATGGAGCGTTATGGAAAAGAGCCAAATGTATGTCTTTGGTCACAAACCATTTTAAATGAAACCTTTTTTGAGAGCTATTTTTTGAACAAATAACGGAAGTGCAGAATACGAAGTATGTGCTTATATATATAAAGGCAACTAAAAATATAACGGACTCCCATTTTCATTTTCCAAGAACGGAAAGAAGTCCCAAAATACATTGAAAATAGCAGCTATAATTAGATAATTTGAGGCAATTTGTTTTAGACAAAAAGGTATTTTTTCCCCATCAAAATGGAAGTTAATTGGAAATTTTCTGTCTAGTTTCCACAGAGCATCATCTGTGAATCGCTGACTTCAGAGGCCAGACAAAGGTATTGGAAACCAGATCTGAGTGTAGCAGGTTTTATTTGCATCTATGGCAACAGCTCTGTCCCTCGAAGACAAATCAGACTGAGCTCCACAATAAAAATGGTCATTTCTCTTCCTTACCAGCAGGCTGAATTTGCAGCAGTTGCCCTCAGGACTAAAATGTATGCTGAGATATAGAAAAGAACAGTAACAATATGATAAGCTTTGGTCCGTTACCTGATTGTTTTACAGAATGGCTTGTCAGGGCACTCCGGCAGCAAAGATTACATTTTCTGAAATGTGTGCACAGGCAAACACTTCAGCAGTCATCTGTAGGACTTCGGGGTAAAGGACACAGTTCAACACCTCACAGCCTTCAATCAGAGATCGCCCAAGCAAGGTATTTGCAAGCGTGATGATCTGTTTTGCATAAGCAACCGTGCCTTTATTTGATTCTCTCCTCATGCACACGCTGCTTTTCATTGACAACTTCTGAGAATCCAGACTTTCATTTGAAGAAACCAATATTTTGTATAAACGAACAGTTGAAACCTGCTGTCATCAGACTGAGCTTTGGAGACCTTGGCTCCATTCTCGCCTCTAGACCTGTGCTTCTCTCTCTCCCATGTCTCCATCCCAAGCCTCTGACTTATTGGAAATGCTCATGGCAAAAGCTCTCTCTCTCAGGTGCTGGTGCACAGCCAGATCTTCATTGGCACAGCTGGGGCAAGAAGGGCTTCTGCCATCAACAAAAACCTGTATCGCTTGACGCCCTGCTATTTGCACCAGGAAGTCTGCTTTAATTTGTTATTAGGAGGTCAGTTAGAGAAGGCCCAGCAAGAAAATACTTTTTCCAGCTTCCCAGCAATACCAGTGGGCTCGTGGAAACCTGGCCTGGGTTACACGTGGCACGTGTTACATCTAGGACAGGCTGAAGCCACCTGCAGAGGCTGGGTCACTGGGTGAGCATCCAAGAGGAGCACAGAACCAAAGAAAAAAGCATAAAACGGGACCAGACATACAATGGAAGTGACCGGTTCTGCTTTGCTCCTTATCCAAGAAGTCCAGATTGCCCAAAGCTGCCTTCCAAAATTTCCCATCTGTCCCAGCTTCCCAGGTTGGAAATGTTCTATCTGCTCTATTTTCCTCTGACATACAGAGAAGGCAGGCATCTGGAGCAGAGAGGGATGGCCTCTTGGAGATACCCCAAGGAAAGGAGAACTGAAGCTCTGTCCATAAACAGAGAAATGAAGAACACTGGGTGAGGAGGGAGAGGATAACACCTTTGTAATGGTATATAATTCCAGTGGGTCCAATCCAGCCATCTACTGGGGCTCAAGGCAGGCAAAATTGCTGCATCTGGAGATATGGGGCCTGGAAAGAGAGTATTTCCTGTGACACACAGTGCTTTAATGCTGGCACAATTTACCGGTGTAACAAGAGGAGCAACCTTCAATGACCTGAATCACTTGCACTGCATCAACAGGGACATATTCCCAAGATTTGCATTAAAGTTGGAAGAAAAGGGAAAGCATCAAGTCTGTCTGCCTCTGTTCTTACCTGAGAAGGTGATGTTGAAACCCTCGTAGGACATGGAGAAGTCTGAGATGAAGCGAATTTGGGCAGAGAAGTTTCCAAAGAGCCCTGCACTTAGTGGGGCGGGCAGCCGAGAGCCTGTGAGCTGCTTCAGCGGCTGGGCAAAGCTGGTGTTCTCAGTGATCAGGAGGTAGTCATGGCCATTCTCCAGGTGAAAGGTATGAAAGGTGAAGAACACACCTGCAGGGGAGGAAAAACAGAGATGGATTCAGCCAGCAGCTCTCCTCTGGCACCCTGTGGTCCCAAAGCACCTCTCCTCTCCCTAAGATATCACCATCCTTTTTTTTCCTTTTATTTTTTTCTCCTATTTCCCAGTAATAGCAGCCCAACTGAGAAGAAAAAACACACTGAAAAGCTTGGGCACATTTATGTGAGGAATGAAACATTAAAAAAGTAAAACAAGGCTACGGAACAGGGCCTGGAACAGAATAAGGCCGTTAAAGTCTTCGATTCCCGTGCCTTTGTAACACAGGAACAGAGACAACAGAGGCTCGCCCGAGGGAGGGATCAGCAGCAGAAAGGACTGAGCCTGGCAGCTCAGGGAAGTATTTTATTTTAAAAGTGTTGACCTTTAGATGGGAAGCAAGAGGAGCAGAAAGCTGTAGTTGTGAGGACTTGAAAACAAAACCAAGTACATTCTGGAAGGAATTCCTACCGAGAAAAATGGGACTTAAGCCAAGTGCGAAGGTCAGAGCGGCTTCTCCAGAAGACAAAGCATGCCAGCACTATTACTGCGAGGACTTCTACACCAAACGATGGGACCCAGTGCTAGGCCCTGGAGGCTGGAGGACAACAGGACATGGACAGACCCACGTTTCCTCAGCCATGTGGCTGGTAAGCATTTCACATGCATCTCCCAAGGAGGGCTACGCCTTGTGACCACGTTCCCTCCTGGGCAGGTGGGTGCCCGCGCACTGCTCCGGAGCCCCCGCTGCCCTCCCCGAGGCACTGAAGATTTTGGCATGGCATGCAGAGCCCAGGTTCTTGCCAGCTGCAGCAAATCTCAGAGGCAAAGAAAACCCCATCCACATCATTCTGACAAAAATAAAGACCACAATAGATTGAGCCAGGAAAAGAAGCAGACGAACACGGGGAAACTATTTGGCTCTGTCTACATTCAATTTCAACAATTTGAAACATTTCGTCAAGCAGGCTGTGACCTTGCTGCATTTGTAAATTAACAAGCAAGGAATAACAGATTACTTAAACCATCCTTCGCACTTACAGAAACGAGATAGTAAGTACCTCAAGACTTTGTAAAAGCCTCCAGCAAGGCACTTATCATGCAGGAATTCAAACGCAATTAGAAACACTTATTTTCTCTGGAAAATAATTCCATCTTTGAAAAACAAAAAATGGCAGAAACAGCTTTCACAGGGAAAAGTGAGGCAGAACCCTTTATGGGAAACCCTGTCACATTACCTCCACACCAAGTCAGCAAGCTAAAGCAACGCCTAGCGCTCCATAAAGCCTCTTTGCATCTATACGGCTTCTTTAATCCGAAGAGCTTAGCAGACTTCCTGAGCACCGAGGGGCAGGCTCCAGAGCCCCGGCTCATGCTGAATTGGGCTTTACACTCCTCATAACCCCATGAACTCAACAGGGCTGTTTGCAGAGGAGGACTCCTCCATGTGAGCACAAGTGCTGTAATCTGGTCTTCATTAGTCACAGTCAGATCGCTGCCTCCTCGCACACATCAGGAGCGCCCAGTGGCATGACCAAGTTATTTCATTTAAGCCAATGATTAACAGCACAGAGACTGCCAGCCTGGTGAGACCCAAGGGCTGTCTTGCTCTGCATCCCATCTCTGCCAAACTACAGCATCAGCTGCTTCAAAAGCATGGGAAATCTGTAAATAAGGAACAGAGGAATAATCTCCTCCTTGCTCCCCACTCCCCATCAATTTCTGGAGATCAGGATGAGACCAACTGCTTGAAGCTCCGCAGCGTGATATTTAATATCCATCCCAACCAAAAAAAGTATTTTTGTCAGCATCAAATTGTAACTCTGAATATTCCATTTATCCCCATGTCTATCCAATTTCTTTTTGAAGGTTTACTGTCACATACAAGCAGTTTCCTTCCAAGGAATGAAGGACACAGAGGTTGGAAAGCAAAACAAAGCCCTTCCCATAGAAATTATTGTGCTGGGAAGGTGCAGGGCTCACAGGACTTCTCAACTGCATCACATCTCAAATGGTAACACATGCTGGTCCTTCCCTCTCCATCCCTGCACAGCAGCTCCTTGCACCTTGCTACCCTGCAGTGCCCCAGGCAGAAGCATGTGTGCGACTGCCTAGTGATGACTAAAAGGGGCCTCGGCTTTGACAATCCCTTTTTCATCCCCAGGTAAATGTTACCTGGGACCTGGCAGAAAATGTTTAATTCAACTGTTCCCCTCTGTGGAACTCCATGAAAGTAGGAAACTTCGAACGGTTTCCAAGTGTTTATTATTCTTACCAGCAGTGTACTTGATTGAAAATAGGTATGACCTGTTTTGGCACGAAAACTCGGTGAGATGCAATGAATACAAAATGCTTTAAGTTTTTCTTGTTTATCAACTGACAGTAGATTTATACCCCTGCCTTTACAAAACCCAATCTAGGGAACAGAAATAATATCACTCCACCAAAATCAACACACCACCAGAGAAACACAAGCATAACTCAGTCCCCAGAACGGGGAGGACAGCTCCTGACTCCAGGTCTTTTCAGATAACAAATCCAATCTCGCAGCACAAGGCCCCTCCAGCAGCAGAGCCAGTTAAGGGCTGTGTAACTGTAGCCATAAGTGCTAATTACAAACTCATTTTAAAGGATTTGCGACTCTGATTAAACCTTTGCTCTGGTCTGAAATTTACTGTGGCACAAAATGTCTCTGTAAAGGCAGTTTTTTTCATTCTCTGTTAAAGAAACAACAAAACAAATTATAGGGAAAAGAAATCACTTTGAAGTCCTCAGATTAAAAATAATAGTCTCTATTTAAGCATTTAAATACCTTTAAAATTAAGCTGCTTTTAAACTTGAATTGTACAGCCCATGAGTCCATAAAATAAATCAGTGTCTGCAGTCACATAAAAACAACTATTATAACAATGAACTTGTTTCCATTAGGGGACTTGTGTGCTGCCCATGTGCAAGAAGTTCATAAAGATCTGGGAGTGAGTAGCTCGAGATCGGCTTTTATGATGCAGATCATTTCCTTGCTTGGTCATCAGCCTGGCAAGGATGGTCCAAGCCAAAAGCCCTGATTTTTTTTTTTTTCAGCTGGGAGAACTGAAAGACTTTCCAGGCCTGAGACAAGTGCTGCAAGTCCAAGCAGCAAAGCATTAGAAGAAGTGGGGGCGGGAGGCTTAAAACTAGAACCAGAAAAATGAAGTACAATGGCAAACACCTAAGTGATGCAAATATCCCCCTGCCTACTAAAGCTGCTCATAGCAGAATTGTTAAAAATTCTGCGATTAAAAAGTATCAGATTTACCCAGTGATCTCCAAGAACAGGGAACTAAAAGGACAAAGCACACTCTGTAAGGATTCTGCACTGCAAGTGCACTGTGGGTGAAGCTAGACAAGAACGGGGTTCAGCTATGCTTCTTCTAAGCCTTCTGTTCTTCAAGGACTAAGTTCATTTCATTTCAGTGGCTATTGCTCTAACTTGGGATCGCTCTGTTTGACTGCACTTCACTGAAGGAATGAGCAGAGACATTGCAAGAATGCTGAAAAGGACTGGGAGAAGCAATGCATTACACAGCAGCTGAACGCAGCCATCACTGGGAAAACAGATCATTAAGGAAAACAGAAAACTGTTGCAAGAGGAAGAATGCGTACGTACATGCATGTGTATGCACACTCCGACCAAAACAGCCCAGCATCTAAATACAGTGCAATGTGTTTCACAAAACATCAGAGAAAAGGACATCTTTCTTTGTTGTGTCTATCTTCCACTGCACTGGTAGATAAACAACCTGCCTGAACTACAGGGACAAGGAAGGAGAGGTTTTCCTCACACAAAATTTGGCTACACACCAGCTTATAATAAAGTGTACAACTTCCTCCATATGTCCTCTCCTCTCATCTTAACCTTTAAATGGATTTGAAGATTTCCTGCATCCAAGCAGCTGCCTTCATGAAGCTTGCCTGGCCCAGAAAGCCCAAAAATGCAAGAGGAGTGTTTCTGCTTGGGGGCAAGCACTGCTCCCGACAGCCAGAGCCCTGTGCCCTGCTGAAGGGCATGCCTGCACGGAGCGGGATTCCACCATCTCCTGCAGCTTATTTCTAACCAGCTCCTGAACGACAACACTGAAGGAAGGATACCAGCAGCGAGCACAGAGAGGTGTGAAAATTTCAAATGAGACACAATGATACGAACATGCTCCGCTCACTGGTATAGAAGAGTCTCTTACTTCAGACAGTTCACTTTTCTCAGAAACTTATCCTGGACACCTATCAATTTTCACTACAACTAGCCAGACTTACAGAGTAACTCATGGCTTGATTTTCTAATACTCATTACCGCCACTGGGGCTAAAGTTTCAGAAAAAACTCATACACAGCTAAACCTGGGATCAGCTTCTCAGAGAGCTCCACGTGTAGCTTCTCAGAGCCAAACGTGGTCCAGTTCTGGACAGTCAGGTCCAGGGCTGAATTCTCTGACTTATCCAGAACTGTGCCACACCAAACTGCTCTAAATGATGTGCAGTTTTGTGTACTACTGAGCAGGGGACAAAGAGCCCTAGACTTACAGAGGCATACCATCGCTGTTTGAAAATGCATCGCTCTTCAAGCTTTGCTTAGCTTGGTCAGAAGATTTTCTTTTGATATTGGCAAAAAAAGTGCATGGGCCATCAGAGTTACACTTTCTCATCTAAAACAGTGACAGTTTGCTGCATTGTGCTTAGCTTAGCAACAGGATAATGCAGTGCCTCATTGGAGAGCTGAATCCAAGGCAGAGTGGATTAATGAAGAGTGGATTGCTGCTACTCAACAGAATACTTTTCACAGCATGCGATGGTTCCCTTAATGCACTGTGCTGTTCATTGACAAGTTTATTTGCTGTAATACAAATGGTATTGCAAAATTGGCTCATGATAGCTCCCATCGTGCTGATATCCAGTACAAGACAGTTACATAACTATGCATATAGTTACATAAAGGGTTTATACCCTTTGTGCTTACCCCAAGCAGGTACGGACTGGGAGAACAGAAAAATCCCCCCCATCCTTCTCCATAAAACTTGTTCTCTAATCATCAATGATACATTACCCTAAGATTTTCCTCCAAGACAAAACATTGGCTTGTGCTGCACAGGAGGCTGGACTAAATATACCTGTGCATTGCCTTTAGGCTGACAGTACTCCTAGCTAGGGGGGAAATGAGAGCTGCAGAACTAGGGCAAACCTGGAAACTGACAGCCTGAATTCTGTCCTATGTTTGGACATGATTTACTACATGCTTCCACTTCTCCATCTGTAAAACGTTATACAGATAACGACCGGGCACAATGAACAACACTATGGGTGAAAGCACTACAGAGTACCAAATAATACTGCAGCAGTGTCAGTGGCAGCTCTCCCTTCCTCTGTGTGGCATTACTGGCACCCAGATACTAGCTACCTTTTCAGAGGGTACTGCCACAAAGCTGTCTAAAACTGAAGACAACTCCTGGCACAGGCTCTCTGATCTGGAGTTTGGTATAGGCACACCTTTCCCTCTAGAAGTCCTCTCTGTTTTAAGGGGAATAAGAGATGTGACCACAAAAACCTTTGTCTTGTCTAGAGAATGTTTGAGTGGTGGCAGGAATGACAGCTGGCCAGACTACATGGGTACCCATCATCACTGCCTTGGAGACAAACACACGGAGCACTGGCCTCCCACTGACCACCCTCCTGCAGTGCCAAGTTCATCTCTAAAACCACTGAAAGCTAAAGATTTCTCACCTTTTCCATGTGAAGTTTCTATTGTCCATGTGCAGTTCAAGTTATTTGGATAAAAATCAGGAAAGCCTGGGGATAAGATGGTACCACTGGAACCACGAATGTAACCTCCACATAGAGCTGAAAAAAAAAAAACACACACAAAAAAACCCTTCAAAACCAGAGTCAAAACAAAGCCCAACCCATCAAAATAAAACACATACATCAAATGTCATTGTGAACTTCCCAATTGCTGCTCCGCTTTTGTAGCAGATCTGCAAATTAAGTTTTTGCCATCTTCTGCACTCCTTACCCTCACAGCTTGGCAGTGGCCTGCTCCACTGGAAGTTTGGCTCACACTCCAGGGCTTCGTTGTCGCTCAGAGTGTAGCCTGAATCACAGCTGAACGTCACCAGTGCTCCCACGTAGAAATCATTCCCATGGCGCTGTCCATTTACAGGGATCCCTGGATCCAAGCAGTGGTCTGACTGGAGCTTCACAGCTGTGACAAACAAACCCATTCCCATCAGACCACTCAGTGGCTGCAGACCCTGCTACAAGGTGCAGTTATTAGTCTGGGGGAAAGTTTACTCCTCGTATAAGCTCATTTGAAGTCCTATTGATTATCCCCAAGGAAAGAGGATGAAATGGGCAGAGAAACTCAACTTCGTTTCTTTCCAAAATATATTGTGTTCCTTCTAACAATATTCTGTAGATGCTAAAATAAAAACAGAAAAAAAAAACCACACACCTCTAAACAATCAAGATGGTCAAAAAGCAGAAAGTGCTACTTGACTTGTAATAGCTTCACATTCTCAAATCACTAATAGTGCTAACTGCCTGGTGAAGGGGAAAAGCAAATCCAACGGGTCTTTGATTGAGTCCATTGTGTGGCTGGAGAGGGTGTAATTACATGAAGAAGTTGCACTTACTTTCGTATCGGATCTGAAAGCCTATATCAGAGTGGCTTTTGTCAGTGGTGAAGAGGAGGTAGAGGTAGTTGCTGGTGCTGATGAGGAACTGGGGCACCTGAGTCCCATCATAGACACCTATCAATGGGGAAGAATAGGACCGGCCATCCCGCACCTCCAGGGTGTCGTAATTCACCTCAGTCTTAAACCTGAAAGGGATGCAAAAATATGTCTGTGAAAAAAACAGCACTGCTAGTTTTTCTTTATTGTAATCCTGAATGTCCTCTAATGACTAGAAGGCAGCACGGGCTATGGGATAACATATGGGTGCATTTCTACTGCTTGGTCTTTGGCTGGCTGAGCATGTTACTAACAACTTATCATTCCCCTCCTGTGCATTTCAGTTTCTTTCTAATCTTTCCCCTGCTTTATCTACTGATTCGGTACAGTTTTTGCAGCAACAATCATCACGTGCTATGTGAGCAATTACTTCTCAGACATACGGGTGCGGGTTCAAGAAAGTGTAACCTCCTCAGAAAGTGAAATCTGGGGCAAGTCAAGAGACTCAGCACTCCTGAATCAGGGCCAGATCCTCATCGCTGCCTCTTGCTGGCTGACTGAGCACACATGGGAGCTCAGCCTCTGAATATGTGGTTCAATATGCACCTAAAACAGCACTGCAAATTAGCAGGAGTTAGTCAAAACAAGAAGGGAAAACCACCATTTTCTACTTTTTCTTCTTGGCCGTTAATGAAAACTCCATATGTTGCCAGAAGTTAATAAAAAAATCAGAAAGAGAGAACCTCACTGCCAAACTTAATGCCGAGCGGTTCATCCCCTTTCCCTCTGGGGACAGCTACAACCCAGCCCTGCAAGAACCACCAAAACCACCCGCTAAATCTGCAGACAGGAAACTTCTGAGAAATCCGTGGTGAGCACCTGTCAAACGTGATCTTGATGGGGTAGCCCGGCTGGGCCTCTATCACCCAGGCGCAGCTCAGGGAGTCCTTGTAGAAGCCAGGCCAGCCAGGGGACAGGATCATTCCGCTGGGGGACGTCAGGTGGCCCCCACACGGAGCTGGGGGAAAGCAAATGACAAAAATTCAGGTAAGAAGCTGCGGCATGACCAGATATACCTATCCCTTCCAGACATCACTGTCCTGACGTACAATAGCTTTCGTGCATTATTGTTTCTTATGTGTTAAAAATAATCAGAAGCAGATGAAATATCACTAGATTGGAAGAAACTGCCTGTTTAGTTTAAATTTAACATGTAGCAGTCTGCTACTATATCTGTGGGAGAGTCAGCAGCCTGACCTTGTACAGCGGCTCTAAGCGGACAGGGTATAATAATAATAATAATTAGATATAAAACCAGAGAAAACTGCAAGGTCAGTTTGGATTTCAGTAGCTGCAGGTGCCAGAAAATCTTTCATATCTGAGGTAATTGAGTCATGTTTCTTCTACCATAAGGGACATCACAAGACTGTGGCATTTATTCCACGTTGCGGTCCCTTGCGCCATCAGCAGAAGCTGAAGGCAGAGTATTATCTTTTCTGGAAAAAGGACACCGGTTCTGAGGGACCAGAGGTACAAAATCGTATCGGCCTAAATTGCAATGCATTGTCCTCTAAAAAAATCAGACAGGACAGAAAAGTGTGTGTGTTCCTGGGACTTTGTGGGCACCTCGCAGGCTTCATCCCCCAGGCGTTCCTTCACAGCCGGCTGAGTTATCACTGCCGGAGGCGCTCATGTCCCCGCAGCAGCAGGACCCCATTACTATCACCACTCCAGGGAACTTCCATGGGGCAGACCAAGCCCATCGGCCCCAAAAACTTACTGCCAGGTGAGCCCTCGCAGACCAGGGCAGCCCAGCTTCCCCAGAGCAGCTGCTGAAGCCCATACTCAGGGCCAGCCATGGTGTGAGCCCTGCACAGGCTATGAAGTGCCATACTTGATATGATCTTAAATACCTACCTAAGTCTGGGCCTAAAATCTTCACTGCTGATCTGAAGGACGCCAAATAAAAGTGAATTGATCTCCAGTGGATCTTAACCAATTATTTTTGAATAAGATGCTCCTTTCTGCCCCAAAGCTATGTAATTTCCTGTCAGGACTTCTATCCATCTTTCGGTTCTTCTCTTAGGTCTTTTTCTTTTCCACTAATTTTTTCAAGCAATGAACAGTATTTTAGATCCATACACTTCCTCTTACTTTAATAAGGCTAATCAAAACGTACACTGAATCCAGTGCACGCTGAAGCGTGAGTCAAAGAGATCACCACTGTGAAAAAAAACCAAGTTAATAGCATAAGGCTATCTAAGGTTAAAGCTTTCAAATACAAAAGTTGAATAAAAGTATATTATTTAATGTATGTTTCCCTCCTACACTTGGAGATACATAAACTTAAATGCTCACACTTGTGAAAGGAATGGAAACCCTCAATCAAACCTACAGACATTTTATTGTCAGCTGCTTGCGAAAGAACAACTAGACAAGAAAATAAAAAGTCCAGCTTCTTTCTACATAAAAGTTATTGAACACAATTGATGCCTCTTATTTCAATTTCAAAGACAATGGACTAGATTGTGTGCTTTCTGCTGCTCATCCATTTGAACAAAGCATGACCAATTACTGAAATTATTTCTCAGTATTACTTCTTTTATTCAAAGTGTTGTAAATACCAGCGCAGAGCATCGCTTTTCTGAGAACAGAGGGTAGAGGAAGACTTTTCACCTCTAATGAGCTCTATTTTTTCGTTTCTTTTCTATAGCAGAAGCTTTAAAGGACTATGAAAAAGCTTTGAAATCTGTATTAACGTCTTTCATTCAACCATTTCAATTCATTTCCCCCATTTCTGTACTGGCTAGCACAGTTGTTGTGGCACGGAGATGTAGACAACATTTCTGGTTCTTGGTTGCTGGAATCAGTTAGAAGGGACTGATGTACCACACTGACAAAGACACACTGAAGGTGTGTGTGTGCATGTGAATGTTTGCAGCAATGAGTTCTCTTTTCACAGTGAATATCTGTACCTTTTGCTGCTTTCATTATATAAATGTTATATAATGTATTTTACATGCACCAAAAATCAGGACAGAAGACGTATCTCCACCTATCTTCCATGCTCTGTTCTTTAATTCCTTTCATGACAGGAGTAGCAGGGAAGCTTTTAGCCATCAGTAAATCAAAGCCTTCTATTTATTGCCGTTATTAGAAAAATGCTTGTTTAACATGAGCTCTGTAAATAATTCTCATTGTTCCTTTTACAAAAAAAAAAAAAAAAAAAAGAATTATAAATAAACTGAGTTCAGTGCTCAGTGTTTGTTGGACTAGCACTTCCTCCTCAGCAAACTCTTCTGTGCAGACAATACCTTCCAGAGCTATATAAAATCCTGCCCATAACTGAGAAGCTGAGGGTTAGAACAAAAGCCCAATAGTCCTTCAAGTCTTAAAAACAAATGCCTCTCCCTACATGATGGCAGAGGACTCCAGCAAAGCCATCATTGTATACCCTTGCTATGGAATTAAGCTTCAAATCTAACCAAGCACCCTTTCATATCAACAGAAATCTACCTCTTGGGTGATATTGAAACTAGAAGATTTGGATTATATGACTGGGACCTTGATAGACAGAACTACTGACCCTTTTCCCCAAAGGCTGCAAATGTTAGGGGATGATTCTCTGTCCTGGGTGCACAAGCAGACTAGTAGGAAAGACACTAAAATTTACCTTCACATCTGAGCACTGCATTGTTCCAGACCACGTTTCCTTCCTTCAAGATGCAGGTGATGGTTTCTGAGCCATGGGTCCTAATGAAGCCCTCATCGCAAAGGAACGACACAGAGCTGCCAAGCTGGAGGCTGTCACCAAATCGCTTTCCGTTCACAGGCACGCCAGGGTCAGGGCACTCGTTATGCCTAAATGCTAAAAGGGAACGAGAAGAGGACAATAAATGATTTGTTTCCCTTAACTCTAATATAATAATCAGGCAGACCACAAGGTTAAGAATTAAACTACATTTTCACATCCTTTCTATGATGGCAATTAACACACGATCTTGCCCCCGGTCAGCCTACCCTTCTCACAGGGAAGACAAACCAGCTCGAACTTGAATTTGACCCACTATCATCCCAGCAAGGCCACTGAGTTCCACACAGACAAGTCAGCCCATGGCAGAAATCATGTTACAACCTCTTGTCTAAGCTGCTAACCAAACCAATCTTAGCAGTCGTTCACATATGGAAAAACACAAATACAAAATACAGTCAGATTAAAAAAAACAACTCTAAAAACACCATGGTTTGTGCATCTAGATAGAAGGACATAAGCTAACCATTAATGAGAAAAGCATGTTCTGTGATTGACTGCCATATAGTCCCCAACCTTACTTATCATCATTACTAGGATAAAACGAAGGACACAAAGCAATTACCTTTCTAGGTGTTCCAAAGTCAAATATGGAATTGAACAGATACATAGCTCTCCTTAAAGGACTGCCCTTTCCATGCAGTTAAAAACTAGGCCAGCCAACCAATCAGAAAATAAGTCTACAGCCTTAATTTCCCATTAAGTGCATAATTATGTACTACATCTTCATATGCTAGGAGGTGGTCTTCCGAGATGAACAGCATATAAAAGATTAAAGCTTCCAGTTTAATTATACCCACATGCTTTTAGGTTCCTTAATGCACTTGACCAAACTCAGAAGAGTTCTGGATTTCCTACAAAGCATCCTTACTGGTACAATAACTTGTTACTATACACTGCTAAAGGGGAAAACACAGGCTGAATGTGTTCCTTGTGCTCTTGGATCTTGTAGCAATGTGTTGTCTCCTGCCTCAGACCTAAATGAAATGAACGGCAAGGTGTCGGATAAAGAGTCAGGAGCTCCCTTTTGGCAGTTCAAACAGTCAGAACAGATTAACTCGTACACTTAAGAGTCATTTACAACAGTAAAAAATAATAATAATTTAGCTTTAAAATGGCTTCATACGAGGCCACAACTCCCAGGATAGGCATGAAGCATTCAGAAATGCCTACTGCACCACTGGCTTTCTATATGAGCTATCTCCTAACTCAACAGCATCAAGGACTCAATCTTAGGTATGAGATACTGCCACACACGATACATCATCTGATGAGCTTGCCGTACTGTGGCAAATGATTTCTTAAGAACTCCGATTTTTATTTTTTTTTAAATAGAGGATTTGCAATCATAGCTAGAAAGGCTATTAATTTAGCTGTGCCACTAAAGGCTATTATAACAAAGTCATTTATCAGTTCTGCTGAATAGGTTTAATAATGCTCTTTAGAAAATTACAGGACAATACGAGGATAAAATTACCGTAGCATTCATTTAAGATTTGAAGACTGGACTTACGTGAAGCCAAATATATCCATTGAAGTTTCAATGCTTTGCATTATAAGACTTTGCAACATGTTTCCTTTGGTGTTTAAAGTCCTACATACCTACAGGAGTCAGCAAACGACGGTAGTATTGACTGATGAACACAGCTATCTGAGATCTTACAGCTGCATCAGGCTGTCCACAAAGCATCGTCTCACCTCAGCGAGCAGAATGCAGACACAAAGAGGGAAGTCAAAGCCCGCAGCAAGCTGGGGACTGATGGGGAAACAAAACCCCTGGATGCTCCGTAGACAGATAATCCGAGGCCAAACTGTTTCTTGCACCGCTAGGTAACGCTAAACTACATGGCCAGAAAGAACATTTGCATGCAACTCCAGGCTCAAAAGCCAATCCTCTATTACCCAACTGCAAATCAGATGTAATCCCCAATTTTCAGACTCACTCTGGATTTGCAATGACTTCACTAAGATCACTCTTGCCAACAGGTACCCAACAAGAATTTAGAGCTTAAAATGAAAACAAGAAGGAAGGATTGATCTCTTACTAGTGAAGGTTATGTTGAAGCCTCTCTTCTCCATGGAGTGGTCAGTCTGGAACTCCAGCCTGGCTACGTGACCGCTGCTGGTCAGAGAGGAAGGGATCTGGTTTCCTGAGAAGGTCCCCAGCACCGGCGACTCAGCAGTCCCACCATCCTTCACGGCTAGGAAATCAAACTGAGGCTCCACATCAAAATCATTGAAAGCCAAGTGAATTCGGCTCTCTGGTTTAGCTATAATTAACCAAACACAGTGCAAGCTGCTTCCATATTCTTCAGGGTAATTTGGTGACAGCACAATCCCGGACGGGGTGGTGAAGTTGAAAAAGCAGGAAACTGCAACGAGAAATCACCATCAATCATGCAGCACAGTGCTCCTACAAGCTGCTGTCATGTTTCCCCCCCTCCTTGTCCCTTGAGCTGGGTGATTCCTGCAAATCCCCAATTGCTTGGCTTCTCAGAAACAATTAAAGAAAGGAAGGGCTCAGTGCTCCATTCACTGCTGGATGTCAGTGATTTATTTGCATGGGGAAGAAGTTGCTTCAAAGTGGTCTCCAGTCCCTGCTTTTGGCTGACTTGCAATTCTCCCGTCTAGCGCAATGCTGCCCCTCACGTTTGTACAGGCTTTGTGCCATGCATGATGGAATATGGCTTTCTTTTTCTGCAGGAAGAAAATGTCACTCAGCCAGGTGGGGATTCAGTATTTTGCAGGTGAATTCTCCTGCATATCCCCATGAGAAATCCTGCAAGAGAATCCAATATGTAACTGCAGCCAGTACAAAATAAAAAAGTTAGCTTTAGAAGGAACAACATCTTCCATTGCAGCCACAACTCAGCACAACCTACAGGACCTGAAGATCTGAATCGACACAGCTGTTAGCCCATGCTGAGCTCCAGGCTCCTCTGCTACCTGTACCCAAACATTTTAGTGTACTGCATGAACTGCAGATGCACTTTTGAGTGCAGTACAGATTTCTCTGAGTTGCCTGAAAGCCTCTGCTTTATAGATATTATCTGAATACACCTTTCAATTTGCTAAATACAATTTTCATCCATGCTCCCCAACAGATGCAGCTGCACCCAGGCAGCCTCAGTGCACTCTGAATTCCTCGCCTTCAGACTATTCCCATCCTGGATTAAATATTTATACGATCTGGCAATAAACTGACAACTCCTTTGAGAAGTTTTACCTTTGTCCATCTCCGTGGGCAGCTGCTTCCACCTGTGCCAAAAGGAGCACTGAAAAATGAAGGCTGCTGTTTTGGTGGCAACTTTGCTGCACAGCACGAGGAAGAGCCCCAGACCCTTCCTGGTCCTCCCCAAGTGCCAGGAGCTTGGAAACCTCAAAGCAAGCACTGGCTAGCTGCAACCTGCAGTTCAGGTGTAGGGGCAGCTCCTCCCCTTCCCATTGCAAATAAATCACTGACTTCTGCTGGGCCAGCACGGCACCAAAACGAGGGATCAAACTGGACTGCCATTCCCATGGAAATAATTAAAAGCAGTCTTAAAATGAAGTTGTGGGGAAGAGTGCATAAGAAACAAATTTTAGCTCTCAAGAGTTTTCAATATATACTGTATTTCAGCTGACAAGGTCCATTAATTTGGGAAAGCAAGGCTGCATTTCAAGTGGTACCTATTCAATGTTTTTGATACTTTACGTATGTATGCTTTACTCATCATCTTCCCCACCAAGCACCCTTGGGGTAAAATCCATTACTTAGAACATAGATCTCACTAATTCATGGCAAAAGGACATCCCACAGAGAATAAGACTGGTTTTAGTTTGGCATTTATACAATTATTTGGTTCAATGCTCACCCTCCCTCCATTATTTCCCCTCCATCTTCCTTCAACGCTTAATGGCTTCAAATCAAATAGGACGGACGTTACCATGACGTTATCAAGGCTAAGAGCTACACAATCCATTTCCTGCTCTTAGCAACAAAGAGAACAGATTAAAGAGAAAAACTGCAAAATATCCTCAGGATTTAGGTTCTTTACTAGTTGCTGAAGTATCAAGGGATGCTGTCAAATAATTCTGTCAGCGTAAACTCAGTATAATCTGCCTACGAATCCTTATTGAAAATAAACGCATTCACACACAGAGAAACATCTCAGCAGTAGGAACTCCGCACAGGTGCTACGTATCTCCTATAGTTTTTCAGATCCAAAGAGGTAAATTAGCATTCACACAAGACCTACAGCATTACATAGCCAGCAACAGAGAGGTACGGTTGCTGGCACAGCTATTATGGCCCAGTGCTGGTGGCTCACTTCAGGAAATAACAACAACAAAGAACTTGCTGACAAAAGAGAGAAAAGCAGAGTGAGGGAAGAATATGAAATTAACCTTTGTTAGATAATTTAAAATGACAGATTAAATAACAGCCCAAACCCCCCAAAGTCTGCACTGCAGGGAACTATAACTTTGATTTTCCATGAAACAAAATAAAAGCGTAGGAGACAGCCAAGTCGTGGGCTGCAGGATGGAGGCCACAGCTGTGGCAGGACACCAGCATATGAGCTCCCCATGGGGGGCACTCGGCTTTGCCTCCCCGAGGGTCACCATCCTGCCGGCAGGTCAGGGGCACGTCCACCCCGGGAAGCGACAACTGATGCACCAGGTTCGCTATCATGTCTGCAAGATGAAGATTTCCTAGATTTATTTTTTTAAGCAAGAGAGGTTTTTCTTCAGTTTGAGAGTTGTTTTTATTTTTTGTCTGGGGCTGCTCTGGACAGAGCAGGCGCTGTGATCCCACTCCAAGCCTCCTGCTTTATCAGAAGCGCTTTGCCGGACGCTCAGATTGAAGCAGCAGCTGTTTAACAACAGGTCAAGGACAGTGAAATGTGCTGTCAGAACAAAGATGATAGTACCCAGGAAAGGTGGAAGACAGCTGAGCATTACCTGTCTCATGCTGTTTTGTGCATCCGAGACAGGCAGGAGCGAAGTGCCCCCAAGGAGCGAGCAGTCATCTCAACCAGCAGACAGACAGAGGGCAGCCCTGCTGCCTGCAGCCCGTCCGTCAGGACCGCTGAATTAGGAATATCTGTGACTCCGAGGCCTTAAGCTAAGAGAGTTAAATTAATATTTATTATGGTTATTCTTATACCTTACGAGAGGACATTTCATTATGTGCATAGCAGAGGTTCAAATTTGTACTGACCTTTATCAATTATTACTGATGAAGTAATGCAAAAGCAATTAGAAAAACGCCTTTATTAAATACAGCAGAATAAGTCACAGCAAAACCTAGTAGAAACAGTAGACTACCTGAGAAAGCCAACGAGGCCCACGTCATTAACAGACGAGTAAAAGATGTTTATTCAAGTCATCACAAACATTATCAATATTCTGCCTTCATTTAGGGTAGAAAGACAGGGGAGGAACAGCTCCTTGTTTCTTGTCTTAGAAAGCCAAGTGGGACACATGGCTGTGGCAAGAGGACGCTGCTCCATGCTCCCTGTGCGCAATGCTCATGGCTGAGCCGAACACGGAAGCTATCCGACAATTATTCTCCAGCACAGCTGCTTGTTTCTGTGCTTTCAGCCTGGAGCAATTCCTGCATTTGTCTGGTCAGTGTAAGCACAGCTTGCTTCTCTTTGCCTTCCAAAGATCCTGCCTCCTCAGATCATCGCGCTTCTGCTTCGAGGCACACCCGATGGCCCCAGACACCTCATCTCTGCTCATCCTGCACATGAGAATCCAGGGTGGATCCTGGGGAGAGCGCACACCTGCGGCGGGTGGGAACAGGAAAGGCACCAGATTCAGGAGCTGAAAACAAATCAGGGAATCACTGTATTAAGTTCAGTCTCCATGGAAACAACAAAAAAATCGCGACTTCTCTCTCAGCTTTTGGATATCATTCCCACAGCCTCTGACCACTTGGGATGGAGCTTGAAGACGGTAACATACTTTCTGCCTTATTTTCCATTTTTAAGTAAATTCCTCCTCTAGGCATAGCTTGGTGATGGACTGGAAAAACAGGACCTCAGCAGGAGCCTGGTTAATAACTGACGCCTCACACTGGGAACCATATGTCCCAAATAGCTAACAGAGCTGGAAGCTCAGGGCACTGGCTCCAGCTGCGAAGCAAAGTACTTTACATTTCGTATTTTCCTCTTTCTGTATCTGCTCTTTCAGTAAACATATCTGCATCACAATGCGTTTTCCTTCTTAAACCCTGAGGCACCAGCAGGGCAAGTGGGAGGTGAGAGAATAGTCTGGAGCAAACATTAACCGGGAGAACATTTTTGCATTACAGAGCAACAAACTCTTCAGCTCGCTCTGACGGAGTAGCTGTCACTGCCAGCATGTGGCTGACCGGGGGTGGGAGAGCAGGTATGTTAAAGAAAAGGAAAGAAAATGGGTGGGGTTTCATAAATTTGAGGAAAATATCATCCATGAACTTAACATAGGCTGAATAGAAGCCTCTGTGAATGTGGAAGCAAGCTACAATACCAAAGCAAGTTTCATTCCTACCCACTCAAAACAGGAGCAGTGACTGGGTTACCAGGAATAACGTAAGCTTCTTAAAACTTACTGGAAGATGCTGATCCCACTACAGCAGTGTTGGGCTGCTTGTCTGCCAGGGTTTCTGCAGCCATCTGTTATTCAGGAGGTGCTCCAAGGCTTCTGCATGACGACGAGATCTTTCTTGTATGCCCCTGATTATTTTAGAGGAACTCTCCCCCTCACTGCAGTTCAGACCTACAGTCTCTGTTGGGAATCAGTGGTGGTGTCCACAAGAAGATGAAGCTGAATTGGCACTTTTTGGCAAAACCCTCGAAGCAGTCTAGCACTAGGAGTGCTGGTAGCGGTCCTGTTATGCACCTTTTTCTTTTTGCTCCTTCACAGTTTAGCAGAGGATCCTTCCTCTGCTGCAGCACTAGAAGCTGCCAGACAACTGTTGCTACACATTTGTCTTCTGCAGGCTGGAAGCTGCTTGTGCAACAGGCCAGGACTTGAGTCTCTCTCTCTCCAGAAGTCCTACTTCTCTGCACATCTGGTGCTGAAGGCTGACTGCTGTAAAACAACAAGTGCGAGGCTCCCACAAGCACGCGACTGCAAGAGGGGTGACAGCAGCTGCGATTAGGTGCAGCAGAGGGTGTGCAGGCAGGTTCAGCCACACGTGAAGCACTGGCTGTGGGAAGCAGTAGAAAGAGCCTCAAAGATAAACTTGCACACATCACCTCCGCCTGCAAATCAGAAATGTCCCACTGCAGCTTGATCGAACACTGATATTAACATAAAGCAAGTCAGGCATAAAGAAACTTCTCTGCAGACCAAATTAAAGACAGTAACATAATCCACGCCCCATTCCTGTTTTCTGGGTATAGAAAAAAAGGAAGGAGATAGAAATGGCCTCCTTGCCTGATAAAATCAGCAAGCAGCAGTTCAGATTCAGCCTCACATGAACAGAGTCAATGCATCGTGCTGAGCCACGGCAGCCAGGAATATGGACAGATGCCTTGGCACAGGACAGTTCATTTACACCAGCATGAAACCCTATCAGGGTAACAATTCAACTGATTCAAGCAGTAAAATAACAAGCATGGAGACAGCCCAGTAACGTGCAACCTCCTGATCGGCGCTGAGAGCGCAGCCGGGGGCACCGCTGGTGCCTGCGTGCTCAGCGCTGGGGCCTGACGCTTCTGCCAGGGGCCTGACGCCGGCGCTCACCACGTGCGGGCTCTCTGCAGCCAGAGCATCCCTGCTGCAGCTGTGAGAGCTGCCCGTGTCTGCTGGAACACCTCCGTCCCAATGTGGCAACCCCACCTTCTGGTCTTTCTGCATCTTTCTCACTGAAGTAGGCTGACTGCACAAGTACCTGGGCAGAACTCAGCGACCAAGTGAGGAGAAAGCAGGCTCCAGGCCGACCCAGGTGGACCTCAGCTTCCCTTCAGTATCGACACAAGGGAAACAGAGCAACTGAACTGAGCAGTGTCGTGCTGGAAGACATGCAGCTTATCTGGCACAACTTGCAAGGCAGAAAAATAGCAGCCCCCAGGTTAAAGTCACAGAAAAGGAAAACAAAAAGAAAATTCTCATATAGGCTACACCATGGCTGGGGAGTGTGGGGTGCAATCAGTATGTAATTCACTGTAATTAAATGCATTCCTGCCCAGCACAGCACTTAAACATGTATGTCTCCTTAAGCAAACATTCACATCTCAACGCTCTGATAAACGGGAACTGCAGAGTAGAACTAGGACTTCAAGGGAAAATGCCCTGCTTAATTTTGAGAACGGAATGGTCTTACATGGCTGCAAACGTGAAACAAGGTTCTTAACAAAAGCTACAAATCCCACATGTATACAGAGATCATGGTAATCCTGCCTTCATTTAATTTGCTTCACCTACTGCTGGATAAAGAAAGGGTCTCAGTGGCTCAGGGGAACAGGCTGGAGATAAGGAGCATTTCACCACTGATTTGCTGCTTTGAACTCAACTCGGGTCAACAGTGAGCAGAAGGCGTTACCAGGTCCTGAAGGACCTGACATCTCTTGCACAAACGCACAAGCCACCTCAGCCCTGGAAGTGGCATCAGCAGACTACAAGCCCTTTCCTGAGCAGGCTTCCAGCTGCGTAAGCCCAGAACGTGACCGGCTGCTTTGCTGAAGTGAGGGTGAACGTGTTGTGGTAGGGGAAGGTTGCCTACCCATTCCCTATTCCAGTTTGCTTGGCAGAGATGATTAGAGCATCCCTCTGCCATAATTTCAGGAACTTTCTATCAGGGTCCTTCATAAAAAGCATCAACTGAAAAAACAAACCAACAAAAAAACCAACCAACAACAACAACCACAAAACAGCTTGTAATTATAAATTAATACAGTTCCTGTATTTCTTCAAATTCCACTGGAAACATCTGCATCTGCAAGAATATAGGGAAAGGGAACGGGAATAATGACCAACTAACAATTTAATTTTGAACTAAATGAAAAACTTGTCAAGAGATACAGAATTACATGGTTCTGTTCAGCACATTGCTGGGAAAACATCTACTGCATTTGCACTGCTGGCTACAAATCCCGAATGTTAGTACCAGACAGGGTGCACAACAGGCTAGCTACTCAGCTCAAAACTAAGATCTGCACTCTTTGCAAAGAGGAGCTAAGATTATTCAGCAGGTATAGCATGCAAATATGGGATTAACAAAAGAAGTAATTACTAGTAAGGAGGAGATAGATTTTATACTGCCGTTAAAGAAAATCAGATGTTTAGAAAGACTGGAAAAATGCGGAAAATCCCATTGCCTCTGAAGATGACTGTGTTAGTGCTGTACTTCTGTGTGCAAGGACAGGGGATCCTGAGCTCTGCCAAACTGCTAGTGCAGGGAACTCGGAGACAACTCTCAACAACGAAGGATCGTGTTGGTGCTCAGTGGGGACAGGGTGAATGCATGGCTCTCAACAAGGCACCGCAGACCTCCAGCACCAGCAGGCATGCTGATAGCGGGGTCACTGCAAGCCCCAGCAACTGTGAGCAGCTCGGTGAGGAGAAAAGGGCTGTGGCTGAGGTTTCCAAGTGAACAAGAAGGGAAAGAAGCATAACATCTGCTCCAAAGCCAGAGGAGAAAACACACAAATTAATGTAATTTCAATTGGAAGTGCTTTGGGACATGCCTTCTGCCTCTGTGCAAAGAAGCACTATGCATGACTTCTGCTTTAAGCGGGGCTGTAATACAAATAAAGTTAATGATCACGTAAACCCCTCCATAAACTAGTGGAGTACCCTGTAATGACAGTCAGAACAATGGACCAAGTCTCTGGAGGATTCCAAAATACCCTGAGACAGCACAACTCAGATTATGGCCCCTCCATTTGAACATACACACACACACACACGCAAGCACGTGCCCTTATTTATCACCAGCCTTTGTGGAGTTCCAGTCAATCAATGCCAAACAAATACCCCTCAGTTCAGCACAGAAACCTCCACCCCCAGGTTTCCACAATGCGCTGTGATCAGAATCTAGGCACTGTTTTATTTCTCTAAGTGTTATTTAACTCTAAAACACTTGACGGGTCCAGAAAACAAGTCTGGGATTAATCAATTAAACTCGTATCAGGAAGTTAAGTTGTTTTCAGAAATTACTCTCCCAGAGCAACTGACAGAGGATAGTTAGGAGAAGGCAAAAACTTTGCCTTTATTCACTGAGGTGGTTACAAAGGACATATATCCTATAGCAGTTTATGCCATAAATACCTATCACGAGACAACAGTATTGTTTGGCGCAAGGAACCATTCAGCTAAAGGTGCAGGGCTGAAACCTTGGGAGTTGTAGGTCCCAGACCCGTGGGAAGAGGGCTGCAGGGATGGGGAGGTGCTGGAGAGGGACAGCTGGGAACCTCCTTCCTTGATTTACTGAGCGGCTGCAGAAGCCCCCTGAGCGCTGTCCTCCTGCAGTGGGGATGTCAGCCCTTCCTTTCCTTAGCAAGGAAACAGGTTTTGGCCATATAAAGTGTTTCGTTACAGGGCTTTCCACTGCTGTATTTCACATAAAATTCAGATAATGTGTTTTTCCCTGCTATATATGAGCATGTTTAAACAGTAATTCCAACCATATGCTTGGAAGTTATAGCACTACTGAAATGCCCTGCTCCCCGACTACATCTGTCCGGACATTTATCATCACTTTCACTGCAATATCTGAACAACTCACCAGCTCCCCGTGATAGCTGTAATTATGGGCTGGTTCCCCATTTGTAAACTTAATAATCTCCTCAGCCACAGGTAACTGTAGACTTCAGCTCAAATATTATACCTCTTACAAGTTCCTCCCATCAGAGCACAAACTTTATCTAAGTAGCACAATGGTTTCCCTTAGGTAGCATTTATCCACCTGACACCTCTTAAGCCCATTTTGCTGTCCTTCGAGACTTCAAGAAAACCAAATGTGGCTCTGAAAGAAAGCAATGGCTTGGGTTATATCGGGTTATGAGAGCTGCCTTAGCCTCTGACAGGTATCACAGTCCTGTAACTTTGAAAATGCAAAGTCAGGGAAGGATAGTAACTACAAACATGGTCTGAGCACTACAAGGTGTGGCAGAAAAGACAGAAAGAGGTCTTCAGTATGCACTCATCAGAGATACCCAGACAACCACACAGCATGGAAGCAGACACCAAGTTCAGAGCATACACACAGACAGATGACTGTGCCACAGTTACCCATCCAGTTACAGTACTAGAGGTTCTCAGGCTCCGAGCAGTTGTTTTAAATATCTCAGATCATCAGCAATAACCTAAACAAATAGAGAAAGGCCGAGGATACCTTGCTTAGGAGGGCTTTAGCTGAGAACACACATCAAGAAGTCTTGCAAAGTTTCTCCAGTGACCTACGTGCTCGCCCTGAACAATTGCTGGGATGCAATGACAACGAGGAGGATGAAGATGGTAGCTCTGTTATCATGAAGGCACAGTCACAAATTAAGAATCCATTGCAATAAGCAGATGTATGACTTAAATAGTTTGTGTTGCTTTGTCATCGAAGCCCCAGGAAATGAGTTCTCCACAATAAATTCTGTCTGCTCATAAATCATTTGCTTAAGACAGCAGGATGCACCGTAGCACACTGTTTAATCTCCTTCTGCATTTGTCATGCATTTGCAGCCAGTATCAGAAGCACCAAATTGTTTGCATATTCCCACTAGCAGCACATAAATCAGGTTACCTTATTTTCCCGCCTGATACCCAATACATTTAATGGTCTCCCAGCATTTACAGAGAGTTGTCACTAATCCCACTACACATTTCACGCCAGGTTACACATTTTGTCACGTCACCTCTTCTGATTCACGCACACTAATATGATGCTGTCTAGAATAATCAAACCTGAAGGCAGGGGAGTGAAGGTGTAAGAAGGTTATGAAATACTTTTTCCACTACCTACCCGCTGACTTGCTGGCTCATAAGTATCCAAAACTGGAGGATCTCAGAAAACGGCATACAATGGCATTATTTTAACTAAAAACATCATGCCCGTGCTACACATTGCATGGACTGCTGATTGTTGGAAGACTGGAGCTTGATTTGATGGTCCTGTTCACTATCTACCTACAAAAAAAATAGTCTAACTTTGCTGGAAAGCCTCTGCTCTACTACTGTGAAAAAATCACCTGATAACAGCCGCAAACAACAGGTTTAGTCTCCCTGCAAACTGTCAGCAAGAACCTCAACCAAACCATCAGCTGTTTTTATGAATTCATCTTCTGGGAAACGAGAAAAAACTTCTGAAGCTAAGCACAGAAATGGTCTAATGCTTCCCACTTCAAAGATAACCAGGGAAACTACATTTTCCTCATTAGCATCTTTAGCTGATTTGCTTATAGAGAAAACCAAGTAGGTAGAAAGTCATTGCAACTGGAAAAGGCAAAACTCAGAGATAATTGCTTCTTTTCTCCACACATACATACACAAATGCTCAGAGATTAAATCTCAGTTCGAAAAGAAAGGCACTTACTTGAAAATAGATTTCCACCTTCTCCCATAAAACGCCAGTGTAGGGATGCTAAAGCCCCTGCTTCCCCTGCAACTCCTGGAGAGCCCAGATTCAACTCTAAAGCCACAGGGTTTGACCCACCCAGCGCACCCCCCATCAGCTGCATAACGCCTTTGGCGCGGATCAAGTTCTGTCATGCCATAAATGACCATTTTATACTGGAGTATCTAACAGCAGTGTATGTATTTATCTGTATAGTGAATACACAGTTACCATTTGTTAACTCTCTATCCTTTTTCCTCATATTTGTCCTCTGTCACTCAACTGTTGTTTTTTTTGTAGGTTCAGTCTCACTCCACTAGAGCACAGTATTTGTTCAAAGACACAGAATTTAGCATAGCTAACTAAGTAGAGATGGAACAGAAAGAAGAGTTTGTTTGTCACCAGTTGCAGAAAATATAGACACTTTTGTGAGTTTTAGTAATGCTCAAATACAACACTTTCTGAATGAAGGTTCGATCAATATAATAACACAGACTGCCCACTGCATCTTCAAAGGGCAGTGAGACCATTAAAACCCAACGGGAACTGAGCACATAACTCCCCATTTATATCCAGTTAGAAAATCCCCATTATAGAAAATTTTATCTTCAGTCACCACTGGGAGCAGAATATCCTATTCCTGCTGAGAACTCATACAACAAATTAAAAATTGAGGCCCAGCAGCAGGGAGCCTGAATACTGTCAGGTAATGAAAGAAAATGAAACAGCTGAAAACAGAATCAAATTCAATAGGTTTAAATTTTGTTGTTGTTGTTGATGCCCCATCTTGGATACAAAAAATCCTACTTGCTCTGCAGAATTAACGTGAACCCAAAAGCCAGGATGGCAGATGGGCAGAGCAGAGGGCACACGGTGCCAGCATGGGGCCACATCTGGATTTGGATGCTGTTCCCCTCGCACTTCCCCTGCTGCTGAGAACCAAACCAAACGCTCCCCACGGCTTCAGCTATCTGAGCACAGCACACAGCCATACTATGTGACCACCTCAGCACACAGAGAAAATATTTTAGAGCCATCTCCTCACTGACTTACAAACACAGACTGGTTTCTGAGCAGACCACTGGCTACTCTTTTGGCAGGTAATTGTTTTCTGTCCCTTCAACTCAAAGGCAGGCTGGCACTCAAACTTCAAACTGTCCCCGTGGCGGAACGTGGATCCTTCTCTTCTGCCGTAGGCCGGGATCCCAGGATCACCACAGCTCCCTTGGTCGATCTCTGAAAGAAAGTAAAACAAATATTGCTGGGGGCAGGCTCTGACACGGAGCTGGCGCGGTGCTGTCGACCCACAGCTCTGGCAGAGCCATCACAGCCCCAGGAGAGCGCCTGTGCCCCTGCAGCACGCGGGGCAGCAGCGGTGCCGAGCACATCGGGACCCGACATAACACGAATTTCAGTGCTGTGACCCTGGAAGGCCTTCCCTCCTAACAGCCTCTCCTAGCTGCTCCCTCATCCTTAAAGTAATCATAGCCTAATGAAAAAGAGGGATATCCAAGGAGATCCAGTTCTGCATTTGCTTCAGGGATGTGCTTTAAAACAGACACACCATCGTGTCACCTAGTGTGAGCAAACCTTGGATTCCTCCAGCCACGCGGATATGGGCACAATGCGTTTGCTGGATTGCTGTGTTTGCTCTCTCCCTCCCTTACTACCGTTTTCATTTCCACGTGTGGTCCTGAAGGCGACAGCTGACACCTTCTTGCATGAAAACACGCAGTTAATCTCTTGCTGTGCATGTATTTTGACTTCAAGTAAATCGCAGACACAATTTTCTGTTATCTGCTGCTCCATACAATTTCATTTCAAAAGGGTCCCCTGCACTGTATCACTACTAGCTACAAAACTTCATTCCTTTACAGCCTTCTTAGTGCTCCCACAGTATTCATCTGCTTCACATTCATCTCGTCTTCCAGCCTTCTCTAGTTTTTTATCCCCATCATCTGTGATCAGCTTTGCTGTCTTTTCTCCCCGATTTCAATTTCTTACACCAAATTGGAAACTTCTTTTGTGACATTTTCTTTACAGAAGAAAATCGTATAATCCGAGATTTGCATTACTCCATCTAATATTCCAATTTGGTTTGAATAACAAGCACCACCTCATTATTATGCTGACTTCAGGCAACTTAGATACAGGTGTATTATGAATAGAAGTCACGAAAAGGCACCTAGCTTCTGCTACTGCTCTATGCATCTTGAACTAAAAAGTCACTGCCAGGTAATGAAGCATTCCCAAAATAATTTAACATAAATTAATATTAATAGAAAAGTTTTCATGAAATATGTTTCTTTTTTTTTTTTTTTGCCTGTCAGTGAAAACAGTTTGCCAGGATTTATGCCTCTTCCTGCAGGCTTTGAAAATCCGTATGTTGAAGATTTGTACTTGCGTATGAGGGACAAAAACAAAACAGTTCATATTGCAAAGTAGAACTGAACTTACATCGCTCTACAAAAAAGAGATGATGTAAATCACAGAAAGAAAACTGAGCTTCAAGACTCAAGAAACAGTAACAAGATCAAAGGGTGGAATGCGTATTTTAAACACGCATCATTGTGACCTGACAGAGACACAGGGAGCTGATAACTTTTCCGGCTAGAAGCCAACAGCCCTTAAAAAATTATTTTTTGTCATGTCATTCTTTCTCGCACCTTGGAACACGATACTAGCAAGTCTTACTCATGGCAAGCTGTCCTGCAGGGTGCCTTTCGTCCAGTTGCTGCCTGTTCTGAAGCCTGCGACAGTGGGGGCTCCGAGATGCAGGGAAGGGGTCTCTCTGCTTTGTATCTGGGAAAAACCTTTCAAGTTACGTGTCCTGACACCACTCTGGTTGCTGCTATTTGGCCAGAGTGCGATGGACGCTAACAAACATCACTCCAGCCATCTCTTAAAACAATGCTCTAAGCGTTAAGGGCCAGGGTGAGCAATCAGCTTTAAGTCTTCTTTGTACCCTGCACTGTGGGAACAGAAGTGCCAGCATTTCTTGGGCTACTGGGACAAACGCACCTCCATGTGCAGAGACTTCCACTGAGAAGCAACAAAGCTCTTTAAAAACAGCCGTGACATCCCTGGCTGCCTACGCCAGGCTCCAGAGAGGGAGAGCCCTGTCCTCCTAACGCCCCAAAGGGCAGTTTGGCCATCAGGATTCCCCCAGGGCTAAGATTTCACCGCAGGGCTGTACACCTTCACTGCGTACCTATCTGCAGCTCTGGAAGTGGCCACAGGAACGCCACCGACAGATGTGCCAAGCAGCTCCAGCTACTGCAGAAAGCAGCACGAGCTACGAGTGTTCAGCATATTCTTTGCCTTTGTAAAATCAGGACATGCTCGGGCTACCAGGCACTCAGAAAAAACGCAGCCAAGCAATGAAAATAAGTAACTCTTTTGACCCTCTGCTGAAAAAGAATAAAGGTAACACAGATGCTCTCGAGGTACTGATTGAATGCTCTCCTCCCTCCTAGGGCTCCCCCCACTTTCGAGCTTGTGCAGTCCTTTTCTGTCACACCGCGTGAACCCAAGTGGAACATCTCTAGAGTGTGAAATCACAGGCTTAAGAATGGGAGAGAAACGAGGAATTAGAGCTCATGTTTTCCACCATGCATGTGATCTAATTGTTAGCAGCATTCAAACAAAGCTAACACATCTTATTACGTTACAGAAGTCATAGAATGGAATTTTTGTCCTGAGAAAATCCTCTGGTTCCTACACGTCTTTTGATACATATTAAAATTCATGAGATATTTAGCAGAGCAGAAATTCCAAAAATGAGTGATTCAGAAATATCAAAACATGTTACTTCAACAAGATTGAAACATTTCACCTGAAGAATGTTTAAGTAAAATCACTTCCACATTAGAATAATAATAGTCAAAACTAAACAAGAACATCAAAATCAAGTGTTTTGACATTATTTAAATGAAACAAGTTGAAATGAATCTTTCAAAACTTCTCCATCAAATATTATATCACGCAGGTAAGTTTTTGACAAAACAGCATTTTCTAACAGAAAACGTTTCGCCAGAAATTTGTCACCAGCTATTTGTGCTGTTTGTCTCCTGGTGGTGGGTGGGGAAATCGGGTCCCTGTGCTCAGCGCGGAGGAGGCCGCCCCCGCTTCCAGAGCGCTGAGGAAGAGCAAGTCCCTCGGATTGTGTGGGCACAGACCTGCTTTGGGGAGAGCAAACGCTCACCGTCTCTGTTCCTTTACAGAGCTGCGCAGAACCACTGCTGGCACCCAAAATTTAGGCTGCTGTTTTCCTGGGGCTACACGCAACTTCTGTTCCTTCCTGACTCAGCTCTACAGGAAACTGCGGATTTCAGAACTGCAAGCAAACACCAAACGAGCAAAATCCCACTCTCCGGAAAATATATCCATAACATGTGGGATTTGTGAGCACTTAGAAGCCATACCTGAAGAAATCACACAAATATTAGCTCTAGTCAGAAAGACCCTTAAGAATACACTTAGTCTTACACACACAATTTCACACATATATTATCTTTGCTTAAACTAATGAAAGTTAATAGTGTTAGGTACGTATCCTTAATGAGCCACGACAAGGGAGCTCCTATTGTCTAGTTTTTCTAGTCGATTCCAGCAATGAGGAAACGAGATGAAGAAGAAGGGATAAAGCAAGAAGAAATCCCCTTTTTTTGGCATGTCCCTCCCATCTAAGCCGCTGTTGAAGGGCGAATACAGGAACTGAATCTACCAGGCTCATTAAAGCCCTGGGGCATGACGTCAAATCTCTCCCGCTCATGTTTATATGAGATGTGCGTACAAGTAAGGTGCCCCGGAGAACAGATCAGGTCAACACACCGTAAGCTAAAAGCCTTCACGTCTGTTGGCTCAGCAGTTTTGCAGCAGGCGTGTTTGATGACATGAGTCAGTACATTTCACCGAAAAGCAGAGCAGGAAACAAACACTGCATTTACTGACAGACTTCAACACCAAGACTATTGAGGGGGATGTCAGGCAACGTAGAACCTAAGAAAAAGACACATGATCAATGAAAAATACCTGCAGGCACTACTAAGCAGGAAGCAAGGAAGGAAAGAAGGCGGCCTTGGTGCTCATGAGCACAGGGGCAGCGTATCTGCCCAGGGCCTCTGCAGTTCCTGCCACTGGGATAGCTGAACGGCCACGTGTGGTCATGTTCGAGACCTGATGGCTCAAACAGCAACGGGATGAGCAAAGGAGGCATTGCCATAGGGCTGGCAGAGGAACACTCACATTTTTTTCACAGAGCAGCAGAGTTTTCTTGCAGAATAGCAGAAAGAAAAGAAGTGGGTTGGTTATCTGGGCTTCTCGGTGTGACCCGAGGGCATTTCAGCAGGAAGGGACCGTGCTGCAAGCCAGGGAGCACGGCCCAAGCTTCAAAGCTGACTGAACAGAGGCAGCAGAACCAGTCTGAGATGCGTGCATTTTCCCCTAAGTCTCCCGGGATTAGGCAAATAGAGAGATTATCGTTTGCTCTTGATCTGACACACATACATGTGTATGAACACCTTTATGTGCAGCTTTATCTGCTGGCATCCATACAGAGTTCTGTATTTAAGTATAACGCACACAGAGAAACAAACGTGGAAACCCAGCGAGTTCATCTGGCCGAACGCCCCGGGCGGTACCGATCTGATTAAAACCAGGAAGGTCGGCAGCGGAAATCTTCAGACTTCAGCTCGGCAGAGCTTCTAAGCCTCTTAGCAGCATGGGGCTAAGTCTGAGCTCCAAAGCTAAGCTCTCCAGAGCCAAACACTTAGTCAGCATCTCAACACTAAATATTGTTTAATCATCCCCTGCCTGCAGCACGCTGGTTGTTCAGAACATAGACCTTAGTCAGCTCTACCCAGACTAACCCAGTTCCTACAGAAATCCAAACACTATTAGTGTCTTTTTGTGTCTGAAAATGTGGGCTTAATTTGAGCTTATTGTTACTGTATATTAAAACTATATAAAAAGTTAAATATAAGATTAAAATCTGTTTTTGTTCTGCTTTTTCATGATTTATTACTTCCCTTACCACAGAACTTTATATTATTGATTTTATTTTATGCTATTGCTTGTAATAACCTCAAGCTCATCAGTGACAAACACATTTTTCCTCACATCTCCCCTGTGAGGAAAACCAAATATTTTCGGTCCATTGGGGAATATAACTGCAGAAGGATTACAGCTGAGATTTTCAAAAGTACCTAATCAATATAGGAGTCTGAATCCTGTTAAATGAACCCTAAATTTCTCAAGAACCTTTGAAAACATTATCGGAAGTGATTATTTATGGACAACCGCTGTAAGGGGTTGACCTGGGGACTTTCAGAGAACCATTATGATGGCTGCGGAAACAGCAGCCTGCCCTAAGGGAAGGTATTCTCAGAAGAGGTTGTCTCAGATGAAAGAAAAGGGAGAAGACCCAGGGCCCCAGGAGGCTGTAAGCCTTCTCACAAGTCAAGCACTAAATTGCAGCATCAATCAGCTCGCTATAGTCGTGAAAAAGAAAAGACTTTTCCAGCGAAGTGGAGCTTAGTACAGATTTCTTCTGACAAGCACTGGAAGTCCAAAAGCATTGCTCGCTATTATGAGGGAATGTCTGTTTAAAAGGATAAACGTGGCTGCAGTTGAGACATAGAAGATTTAGAAGTAATCTTCATGAACATTAATGAGCCAGATCCTCAGCTGGTGAAGACTGACACAGCTTAATTGAAAATCAATGCTGTCACACCAATTTGTACCAGCTGAACACTTGTTCCAAAAACATCCAGTCTTGCAGTGCAGACATGGAAAAACCTAAACCCACAAACCGTATGCTTTGTATCCTCTTCCTGGTGCAAATACGTTCTCTCTTTACCCACAATTGCAGCAAAACGACTAGGTTGGTTCCCCCTTCCCAGGAACTCTACACTAAAAATTTGATGGCATATTGTCCTCCTGAGCGCATTCCTTCCAACAGGTCCTTAAATCTGTGCGTCAATAAGTCTCATAGGCATAACCATTTCAGCACTAGCAACAAGCTTTATGATTGCATTACACTTAAAAGGTACACTAAAACTTACATGTTTTAGGATGTAGAACTATTTAAACGTACTCTATAAACAATACTCTGTTCTTCTATTAAGCAGATTTTTGGTCTTGACTTTATATAGCTCCATTAGCTGTAATTTTCCTCTTGCAGTTAGGAAGAAGTGTGGCAATAAAACTGATACTGAAACTTGTTAGTAAGTTAGGTATAATTTCATAATGTATTTGGTAAGTACTAATTGCCTCTTACTTAAACAGCTCTTGCTTTGTGAGTCAAAGGATTTGCAAAAATGAAAGAATTTTATGGACCAGGCTGATTTGAATTCAACATAACCTCAGGATAGGGCCAACACAGGCCTTAGGCACAGAACTGTACTTCTTTATTCACGCACAAACCCATCTTTCAAGGTCAAAAAGCTGCTGTATAAGAACTGTGAAGATGCTCAGGAAAAGAGAAAAGAGGCTGCTCTCTGCCTGTTGCTCAGATGTGTTGGTCAAAGGACTGACATTCACCAGGGACAGGTCCCTCTCCTTTAGGGCTCACTGGGGCACAACAGGTCCAGAACACTCCTTTTTTTCCTCTAGAAGGTTCTGGACATACACCACTACAGCAAAACCAGGTAGCAGCTGTGCAGATAAAGCTGATGAGTAGGGAAGGGAGAAGCACATTTGCCATTGGAAACTCCATAAAACAGGATTCCAAAGCATGAACGACAACAGCGATCCCCAAAGCAACTGCTGAGGTCACAGAGACTAAGCGGGGCTCAGCCTTGCTAGAGGTGAAGCTCTCATAACATCGGAGCAACTCAGAAGAGGAAAAAGTCAACTTCCTTATAGATCCAAAGCTCATAACAGCATAAGCTGAGTCTGTATATCGTGTGTTTTGCAACTTCATGTGCTGTGCTATAGGATAAATACAAGATTTATCAAGAAAATAGAAGAATAACGTCCACGTTGCCCTTTGGATGAGATTAACTAACCAGACAGGATCTCGTAGCAGAGCTGGAGAGTGTTTTCACCCATCCACAGCTGGCGGGCAGGGGTGCAACAGTCTGCCATGCCAGGCAGCCAACAATCAACCGCTGACAAATGTGGCAGGAGACAGACCTCACAGCTACTGCAAAAAGCATGTTTTCAGGCTCGTACAGTGACTAAGACTGAAATAGTACCATTAAGATACTCCCAGGACAATCAGCCTGGATTTCCCTTTTCTACTTCCATTTCCATTTCTTTTTATCTATGTCTCTAATGACTTTCCTGCTGACCTGGACTTGCAATGCTCTAACTACTCTAGCACTGTGACCCAATCCCCCTTCAAGGTACTGTTCAGCTTGCCTGGACATGCTGACATTTGGTCCAACTAGGTTTTCTAGTAGGTCAAGTCCCCTCAGGCTCCTAACTGTTGTTACTTTAGCGTCAATCAGCAGCACTGCCATGGTCAGGTCCTGGCCAGAACACAATATAACACTTCCCTGAAACACAGTAAGTTCCAGGGAAACATTTTAAATATGAATGAACTCTACTGTGCATTTAGGGCCCTTGATAGAAACAGTTTTGATTTAAACGTTAATGCTGATGTCAGTGGAAGTTGCTGTTCCTCAGACCTTCCACGATCAGCCCCCATGTCTAGATGAAGATTTGCGTGCCAAGTTTTAGGCATCAGAGCTGAAAGAGTAAGCTGTTCCTTCTATCAGCAGGTTTTAGACAAAACTGAAAATGCTTTGAAAAGAGATTGAAGTTGACAACAAAAGCAAAAGGATGATGGTGTGAGTGGAAGCGTTCCAGTGTGCCCGTGCTGGAGGTTGCATCCTGGAAACAAGCTCCCCCCTGCAGGTGTGTGGCTGTCCGACAGCAGAAGGGGAGCACATTCTTCAGCCCAGTGCCTGCAGAGGAAGCTAGCAACCCGATGTGCTCACACTGAAAGACCACACAAGACAGGGATTTCTGGAAAACCTAGAAACATCTCAAAACAGGGATCTAAAAAACTCTTCAGCTAGAATCACCAGTCCCTTACATGAGTTAGAAGTAAGGAATACTTTCCCATCACTTTAACTTTGCAAATACATATGACAACAGTGAGGATAGAAGTTAATGGCAGAGTTCAGCATCCCCATCCTAATGCATTTCAAGAGTTTCTTTTGAAAAATCCCAAAATGAGTTTTTATTTTATTTGTGATACTACAGATTAGTCAAAGTTTGAAGCAGTTTGTACCAGTGATCTACTGGAACGAACCTTTGATTACTTGATCTCATTTTCTTGCACAGTCTGTTGCAGATGCCATCACTTAACTGAAACTCACCAACTCTTTTTCCAACAAAGCAGATGAAACAGCAATGAAACATTAGCTATCCAGTCTGCTTTCACACAAAAGAAATCACAAAAGCTGTTCTTATTGAAGCAAAGCTTCAATTTTAAGGAAAAGTTTGCAGAGCTTCAGTATTTTGAGAAGCTCCTTTCTCACAAGCAACTAGGCCCATCTCATCTCATCTCTATCTTTTTAAAAACAGGTAAATTCTGAGAGAGACACTTGGATTACCTTCATATGTTGCTTTGAATCCCAGCAAGTTACTGACACTGTCCGTCTGGAAGAGGAGCCACATCTGGTGCTGTGTGCTGACGATGAGATCAGGGACTGTGGTGCCTGTCAAGCTGGAAAAATAAATAAAAACATGTAAATAGTTTGTATACCTCCAGAAACTTAGTATTCCACCAAAATACAGGCCACTTATACCTCTGTAAGAGTAAAAGCAGACAGAACAATGCCACCATGATTAAGACCAACCCCAAAACAAAACATTGTCCAGAATCCTGACAGATTTTTCAGGACAGATGAGCCTCTCAGTGTATTTCTGATTACTACCTATAACAATGAGTCTTATCACAGTTGAGGGCCTGGAAGTTATTATCACCACTGCTATAAATAATTAGTTTAGTACCATCGTTACAATATATTTATCCAGCATCAATACTAGTATTTCCTTTCTCCCTGAAGCAAGATATAAGCAAACAAAGTCCCAGAAACCATACTGGTCACTGTATCCTCCTAACTTCTTTTACAGATATTTTCTGGTATTACAAAATTTACTTTCAACGTGCTCTCTATGCTTATTTCCTAACAGAGAAGTTTCCACAGGGACCTCAAAAAAAAAAAAAAAGGCAAAAAAATCAACACCTTGAAGACAAGGCATGAACCTCAAACCTGCGGAATGTCCTAGGAGCCCTTGAAAAACACCAACTAATCCAGGCAGTATGGGATGCTCAGGGCATTGCCTACCCTGCAAGGCTACTCCTAGGAAAGCTGAGGAGATTAAGAAAAATGTCACCAATCTATCTGTACTAATGAGGCATATGTGGCTCATTCAGCCTTTGGGATTAATCACCTCGCTGTGGTTCAGCACAGCTTCAGAGTTTTATCCCCACCCACACAGGCACCAGCGCAGGCACTTAGAGGCACAAACGCCCGCTCCGAGCACAGCTCCTTCCCTTCCCTCTGCTTCTGCAAACAGAGCACTGGTGCGTGGGAAGGGCTCATAACTAGAGGTACATGAGTGTTATGTTGTCTGTCTCAGTGGCAGTGTTTAATGCTATTATACTATTTCTGCTACGGTATCATCTGTGATAAATGTATAAATTACCCTAAGCTTAACTACTGCAAGTGGAGAGGTGTTTTTTTTTTTTCCCTTTTTTCTGTAGTGTTTACTTAAGTTTAAACACATGGATATGTATAGACGTGGCTTCTGCCTGGCGTCATGCTCAAGTACAACAGCAGCACCTGAAAGACTTCTTGATAAAACTGAACCCCAAGCTCTCAAGGAAGATTTACTGCAAACCAGTACTGCAAGGGAACAATCCCGGCAGCTGTGTGTTGATAACATCCTGTGAATAAACCTAACTTGCAACCTCCAGGCATAATTATTACAATTCCCACTTTCCTGGGTAATCGGAGACAGGATGGCTGATCTGCCAATTACAGTTTGTTTAGAGTGAAGCAAAATGACTGCTCAAAGGGTTGTGCTACTTATTCTATTTGCTTAACACTCTTAAAGCTGGCTACCCGCTGAGTGCCAGATTCTTTCAAATAGCCTTACAGGTATCATCATAACCGGGACCAATCATGCCATACAAATAAATCTCCTCCCAATCCCCAAAATTGTCTTACCAGTCACACGTGCACTAGGGACTACTCTAACACCCGAAACTGGTCACCATTCAGGCTTTGGCCATGGGATCTGGAGCGTGTTTTCCCCTGAAATTGAATCCACGTCTCCCAAGCCCATCAAAACTCTCCTAGTTCTGCCCCCACCTTTGCTTGGTTATTCCTTTGACCCGCATCAGAAATTTTACTGATCCTACAATGTTGGTAGATTAGGAAGTAATCTTTTCTTAATAACTGTTTTGCATCCAGAGAGTTTGATGGGGACTGGAAAAGATTCAGAAGTGTTATTGTTGATTCTTCTCAATCTATTTAAGCAGCAGACAAGAACAAGAAACATACCAAGAGAAAAACCTTCAGAAAAGGTGTTTCAAAGGTTTTTGCATGCTTTCACATTCTACTTTAACAAGCTGAATGATTGATCTGGATGCTTGTTACTTTAGGGAATAAAATCCTCCCTGCAAGTCAGAAAGCTCAGCCTAACAATCTGTTACGTTCTCTGAGATGCGTTTTACAGGGATGAGAGTGAGACTGGAAACAAATGGTCCTTTATATCTCAGTTTGGGATAACGTCTGGTGCTATGAAAGTTGATTCAAATTTATTTCTTGATTTCAAAGTCTGCAGGACTGAGTTCTTCTTGAATAGCCAAGAATAAATGAAGAGTAGTAAGAAAATTAGAACTCTTATCTTTAACAGGATTAGATTTCTGCATGCTGATTCCTCCAAAAAAGCTACAGCTTGTATCCAGTGGATACACCTAGTGCATGAATTTAGCTGACCTTGGGTTAAGAGAATAGCAAATGCTAAAAGAAATCATCCATGGACTTTCAACCACATTCATTACTAATAGAATATTTCTGTGGTCCTCACACCTCTTTCACATTTCGTTAGTTTCCAACTTATCCTCCCAGATTAAAAAGAAAAATGAACAAATTGTGTCAGGATTAGCTTCAGCAATTTAATGGAAAGAGATCCCCTGCAGCTGGGAGAAGATACCACACACCTTGTGCAGGCAGGCATAGATATTCCGTATTTGTATTAGCAAGGTGTTGAGTCCCTAATACAGAGTGAGAAAACGTGGAATGATTAAAACAAAATCTATGAAAGTCTTCATAGGCCTCAGGCAAACAAAAAAGGAAGGGAGTGAGAAATCATTTCGGCAAGTTATTACAAACTATTCCCTTGGCTGTAATTTGCACATTTGGGCCAATCAGCTGTGAAATGTTCTGTGACACTTTAATTACAAACACTTTCACAATAATCAGACCTTACATTTATATATATTGCAGGTTAGAGTTTCTGACTTAAGTATCACTGCTGTTCATGTCCTGAGAAGCATAGTAAGATGAAACTCAGCAACAGAGATTTTGCAAAGACAAGCAAAAAAAGATAAGTGAAAATGGAGTGGGAGGCCAATTCGTGTGTTAAAACAAGTGAAAGGGAGAAATTAAAAGACACAGTATGAAACATGCTTTATCAGTTGGAAAGAGTAAAACAGTTTTGCTAGAGTAGCTATTGGAGAGTTTTGTGTTACACTTTTTTAATTATTTTTTTTTTTTAAATCAGAGAGAAAATCAGGGAGTCTTTCAAGTTAACACACTAAAGCTGGTTGCCAGTAGCCCTAGTTTCTTCCAACTGCCCCGTTTACCACTTCTAATGCTCCTTCTGAAAGTCCTGGTGGTTTTTCCCTGCTTCCCTGCCCTTGCAAGTGCCCTCAAGACATTTAAGACTTCGACAAACACCACTGGCTTACAGCTGTACTCAACAGAGGCACACACTGATATGACAAGTGGTTGGCCCTGATCACAGACAAGGGGCATGACCATAAAGCCACGCAGTATTTTGCTTTGATGCTTCAGAAGAGCTATAGCAGTCATTGTTTCTTCAGTAAAGTGGATTTGAATGATACACAATTATCACAATTAGAGTTGAGCACACTGCATACGTAAAAACTAAAATTCAGAGAGATGTGAGAGTCCGAGAGGGAATCTCTCTGAAGCATACACACTTCCACCCTATCAGATCTGTGAGGTCCTGACACAGAGCAGAGGCTTTCCTCAGAGCAGCCAAGTGCTCTCACCAACCTCAACACTCTGCCTAAACAGCAGGTACCAGAAATTGATGCTGACACACTGCAAACTCAGGGGTCAGGGAAAACCCTTGCCTTCAATCTATAAACCCACAAGCTGATTGGTATTAGTCTGACTGACACGTTCCTTCCAGCTGAAACCCAAACCCTCGCCAGTTATTAAGCACTGAGCAAGCAGGATGGCAAATGTTGCTACAGAGCCTATTTCACTTTATTTCTCCATGTTACCCTTACTATAACAAAGAATTTGGTCTTCAAATCTAAAAAATATACACTGAAGATGTATCAATTTTTTATTTTAAAAAAACTGGCAACATCAGAAATTTCTTCTCATCCTTCAGTATGGCTGCAGTGGCCCTTTACTGGTCAATTTTCCCTTTGTAATTGCATAAAATTGGGAAAAAAACAAACAACAAAAAACACGCGTAGATGGGAAACACAAAGATGTGAAGGCCTGGAAGGAAAGTAGGACCATCTACAATGTCTCATCTACTGAGGAAACCTCCACAAAACACCACATCTGTAAACTAAAGGATATAAACTGAGGGTTTGCATATACACTATATCCAAATTTTAATCCTGTTCACTCAGCTCCCTGGACAGCCTCAGCCTCTAAGGGATCCTGACAAAGGCAAGTCAAGAAACAGAAGCAAAGAAGTAAAAAGCCTTTCTGTCAGCTGAAGCCTACGAGAACATGACGAGAGAAGAAAACACCGAGAACAGTCAGCTCCACCAAAAATGAGAAACTGCTTACAAAACAGAACCAGCAAGCAGACTGGGACTCCATCGAAGCAATAAGTAAATCTCATCAGGCCGAACTTAGACACGGATTTCTCACAGTGACAAAGGACATGCTACTTACACGTAAAGCACAGATTTCTGGTCTCCAACTTGTCCTCCGTCACCAACCGTCAGAGTGTCATATCCTCTTTCTAGTTCAAATTCTTCAAAGGTGAGTTTGATAACCTGGCGAAGATGGAGCATGTTAATACGAATCAACTGCCAAGGCAGCCAGCAGAGCCTCCTGCCTTGTTCATTTACCTGCTTGCCTATTGAGGAGCAATTTGTACAAGCATTAGTATCTTCAGGACAGCACCAAAAGCAACCACCCTCCCTTTTCATAGCACTGTGGCACTTCTTTTCAGATGATACTTACTGAAGTTACCTCTTACCTCTGCTTAACCTATTGATTTTTGAGATGACTTTATTGATAAAGATACGTGTGGTGGGATTTCAGCATGCTTTTTTCATCAGGTATTTCTACCATTTCTTTTACAAGCCTGAGATTTTGGTGATACATTTGAACGTGCATATAAGCAGCACATTTGTTATGGTGTAATAAACACTTTCTTTTTGGTCTGCGTTGGTCAGAAAATTCACCTGGTTCTCAGCAGCTTCTCACAGACCCAGATTTTATGGAGTGCCCAGGATCATGTCCAGGCAGCTTCTGAGTATCTCCGTGGTGGGAGTACCCACAATCTCCCCCTGGGCAGCCTGCTCCACCCTGTGGTTTTCTCCTGCTCCGTCCCACCCTTCCACCCCCACCACGAGGCACTGACAGGGTTTACGTAGCCTTCACGCACCGTTTAGGAGCAGAGGTCCCACTGAAGTCAAGAGCTTTGTGTTCCAAGTCTCTTAGCTGCTTGTGAAATCTTTTATTTGCAAATAACTGAAAATCACATTTTGACCCAGGAGACCAAGGCCCTTAATCCAGCCTTGGACAGGGTAAACAAGCAGAAAAGGAAGAGAGCTGAATTTACAGAATTGCTTTACATTCACAGTACCAACCGAAAGTAATGGGAGCTTTGTCTCAAAGCTTTTCAACTGCCTGGATCCAGGAAAGCACATAAACACATAAATGCATTCATCCCTTTGTACACATGCCTGTAAATATATTAAATTACCTAACTCTCAACAGCTTATGTTACCAAATTTGGTTTAACAGTACCTTTTGCTATTTCACACATGAAATAGAAGTTACCAAAATTAACAAGAAGGACCCACAACGTGTACCGAGCACCACAGACACCTGATGCAACTCTACACCTCTTGATTTGGGGTAAGAGACAGGAATTTCAGCTGCCATCCACCAGTTCAGCTGTTCCACCAAGAGAAGCATCAGCGGCACAGGGCAGCCAGCACCAGTGCGGGGTGATTCTCCCCAGGGAACTGCGACACGCTGAGGTCAGAGACTCACGAGTGCACCCCGCCAGACTGATGGAGTCGGTCATCGTCACAAACTGAGTTCACGTTCAGGCACCAGCCGATGAAGCTGAGTTTCACGTGGGGTGGATCATACATTTAGACCCCAGTATTACTCATACTAACACCAGAATTAGCCTGTTAATTTGCTGTAATGCTAATAATAATAATAACAGTCAGTTAAATAGACCGTAATAGCAAGTCATTTAGCAATGGATATTAAAGAAAAGTTAAAATCTTTGTTTGGTAATTTCTTGCAGCATCTCCTGCAAACACTTGAGCACACGTGCAATCACAGGGGGATAAAAATCCCACCACGGACCAAAAGCAACAACTAACCCTATTCTGTTAAATATGAGGATGCCTCTGCAGTCTCTCCAAGGCCTGCATGTACTCTCTAGGAAGATGACAACCTTCTGCTGTCAAAAGCTACTCAATTTAAACCACAAAGTGGTCAGTCAGGTGTTGAATGGCTTCAAAGTTCTTTAAAAATAATGGGTGCGCATACAGCTCGGACTGAACTGTCACATGCTACCATGCTCTACATACAAATGCAATTATTTTTTAAATGCATTAAAATAAAAAAAAGGCAAGTTCAGTATTTTACTCATGACATTGTGAAAATAGGGCATTACCCAAAAGTACGAGGATCTTGAAACAGTAGCTGGTGAGATACTTCACAGAAGTTTGGAACCATTAATTTTAGTCAGTAGTACCAAAATATTAACCTGTGCGGATTATTATTAAACCATGTAATGATGGAATAACGTAATTAATACAAAGAACACACTGCTGTAAAACAGCACACGTCATTAGTTAAACCACTTGTTCAAGTAAACTGCATTCTAAGGAGTCTGACCCTAATTAAATGACTAATTACAGTCTAGTATATTGAAGACTGTAACCTTGTGGCACAGGAACAGGATGCTGAATACAATATTTATTCATCCATTTTCCTATTTTTCTATTTGGGCTATAGGCTGAAAATTATTTAATGATTCATTAAACAACAAGAGACCTACGAGCACACACAAATACACGAATGACACAAAACCTCAATTTTAAGCTATTGAAGTGACAGGAAGCAATTAGCAAAGTTGAGAAAATAGGCTTCAATATGACACCTGATTCTAAGGCTTCACACACTGCAAAGCGATTTGAAGTGCAGTCACATTCATAGGAAAAAAACACCCGTTCTCGCCACGGAGTACGGCACCTCTTGCAGTTATATTCAGATGCTTTACAAGCAAACATTACTCATCTCCCTCCCGTTCTCCCCCGTCTCGAGCATCTATCTTCAGAGGGGATGAATCATCCCCCGGAGGGGCCCATCTCTCTCCACTGATGACACGGAAGCTTGGACAGAGCTGTGTTTGGCTAGCTAGACTCCAGGTGAGAATAACCGCAGGAGAAATATCAACCAGTGACATCTGGTATGTCAAGAAGGTTCAGAAATAGTTTTGATGCAAATGCACCAATTACCATATGCATTTCTCAGTTCCCGAGTGACTTATTTTTCCAGTGTGGTTGAAATTAATTCCCGTGGCACCAGGGACCAGCAAAAAAAAGAAATCTATAAGCTCTCAATACTCCCCCAAATAGCTTTAATATGTCATCCTCTGTATAGGAAATAATTCCGAGTTGTCAACTGAAGAGCACTATGCCCTTAATACTGCTTATGTAGGTTTCTGAGCAAACTTCGAGGGGATTATGTACCTCAGTGAATCTGGCTCACAGTTCTTTTCCAAATATAGAACAGATGACTTGCAAATGGGTTCTAAATTCAGCTCAGTGGTTTTCCCATCGCTCATATTAAAAGCTTCATATAACAGGACCTGATCCAAAGATCACTCGAGTCAATGAAAAGATTACCACTGACTTCAGCAGGCTTCAGCCCAGGCCCATAATGCTTTAATCTTCAAAGTATTTTATAGGCATTTTAATTAATTCATCTTCAATTCCTCCCTCACCCATGCTGGGGAATGTGCAATGATGATATCATCCCCTTTGCACAAAAGCAACATGAGTCAGGGAGGTGAATTCTCTAACTTAGCAACATGTTTCTAACACGGGCCTTCATTTAAGGATTTTACATGCCCGGGTATGTTCCGGAGGCAGCGCTCGTTGACTTGCGTGTAGGAATTGCAGAGACAGATACCAGCAACTCCCAGTGTTGTACTGGAGCACGCACTTGTTGCGACACCGTGAGCGGCTGCAGTAGCACACACAGCCAACACCAGGGGCTGCTTTTTGGACAACAGGAACTGTCTGTGCCCATGAATCCACTTGCCATTTTGTACATTCATTACTCAGATGCTGTCCTGTCTGCACGGCTTTGGTTCCCGGAGCCTTGATGAATAGTAGAATATATTATATAGAAAACAGTAGAAAACTCTTAGGGCGATGGATTCATTTTAATTGTTTCCCATCTTCCTGAGGGGTGCCAGAAGGAAGCCTGTGCCTTGCCTCGGCTCCCACGACCATGCAGAGCCCTCCCTGCCATTCAGACAGAGGAAAGGTACTGGGCTGCAGTTTTGAACTACAGCTCAAAGTAATGCAGGCAGGCAACACACAGTGCAAAGAAATAAGCATGCACAGCAGTGGCTTTCCCAAAACAATTATTGCATTTCTCTCAGTCCTCTGCGCTTCAAAGAGATGCAGAGTTTTCCCCTACCTGTAAATTACACTTCCAGGATGAAACATTCAAAAAAGAGAAACTCTCCCAGAAACCCTTCATAAACTGATGTTGCTAATTAACTGTTTATCACTTCAAAGAAAAAGAAAATGGCAGCCTTTTTACAGACAGTGAGTATGAACTGCTGATTTGACCAGCCTATCTTTCTTATTTCAGTTGTGCTACAGCTCTACAGTATATGATGCTGCAGCCCATGTAGCATAACTATTATTTTGCTATTAAACCTCTGTTCTACATAAAGTATTGAAATTAATGGATTTTGCCAATTTCAATTCACTTCATAATTTATGAAAGCTAAGGATCAGGACTTGCAGATTTTGTTTTCTAATCAACAGTTTATGATAAAGGTTTAAAAGCTGAGGAAGAACCTAACCAGAGGAAGAAGAGAAAATTTCTCTAAGTAGGAATCCAGAAGACCAATTTTTTGAAAAATGAGAGAGTCTGCCCTGGAAGCTTACAAAAGCTTATCCTATCACACTGCTGAAAAAGCAGAAAAAGTTTGTTTCCTACCATCTAGGCACAAGGCTAGCAGAAAGGCCAGAAAATAAACAGATATGAACATGAAAGTCCAATTATTCAACTCTAAAGCAACATGAAAAAGAGTCAATAATATAGTGGCTGTGGCACATAAGCATCCAGATGTTTGATTGCCATCTCCTCCTTTCTAAACTGTAGTGGGACAAAAGTGTCAGCCTCCGTAAAGCCCAGGGCACATCCAAGGCCAGCTCATTACAGTTTCTTCTTAAAAACAGAGAACTATTTTATTTGCAAAACTGGGATTTTGCTGGTCTTTGAAAGACGAAGATGTACAAAAAGAAAGATATACATGATACATACCAGTGCCTAAGAAGCTGATGTATCCAACAGCCTGTCCATGTGCAGGCAGCGTACACCCGAGGGTCTGCAGGCCCCCGGCTGAGAAGCCCAGCTGACACTTGAGCAGTAATGGCTGTTGTTACATGTGGCCTGTTCTCTGCTCACACATTACCCTGATGAAGGAGAACCTCCTGAGTCTGATTAACCAGTAAATCACTCCTAATAAATCAGCACTGAAAAAAATATCCTGATTCCACACTCCAGTTTCCCAGAATTTGGGTCATTACCAGGCTCCCATGCAGCCAAACCAAAATATCCGCTGTATGAAATGACCAGCTAATGACAGCCCTTTAAATACAAACCCATTCTGAAATTGGAATGTAGGAATACTCCTCATTAAAATCATAATCCACCAGTGATCTGTACTTATTAAAGGCTTGAATTGATGTCAATGGGGAGAGAGAAACAGAACCCAACAGGGCTCTTCAGCCAGCCCCAGCTCTAGCTGCCCCGCTGCAGCAGGTGCTCCAGGGGGAGGCAAAGCACGGGAGATAAGAGGACAAGATGCCATCTCATCAGAGGTAGCAAGCAGGCTGCAACTGTGGATGGTTGCCAGAATTTCTACAGACTGGAACAACTTCTTGTGAAAGATGAGATGCCGGGATACTAACATGTTTGTGAAATGACTTCCTTGGACGAGCGGCAGAAGGCAGAGCGCCAAACTGCAAGGCTGTCTGGTGGCAAGGACCAAGAAATAATTGACTGGATAAGCATATGAGCTCAGTGCCTTGGAATGCAAGGTTTTCTCCCAAACTAATGAAGATTATATTAGTAGGAACCCAGGCACTGAAAAGAATGAAACCTGTCTTCAGCAGAAGCACTGAATGATACCTCAGAGTATTCTGAGCTACAACACAGCAACGAAGTCATTTTTGTTCTTATGTTCCCATACAGGTCTGTAGAGGAACAGGCTGAGTTTGTAGGGCAGCACTAAGAGGTAAGAAGCACTGAGGATTGTTCTCCCTGTGACAGGAAAACGGGAAAGACTTCATCTTACAAAGACCAAGGCAGTTAGGACTTGTACTCATCAGTGAAAAAGGATTTGAACCCTGCCAAACTGCACATGCAGACCAACGGAGACAAAAAATCATCCCCAACTTCCAGTGTTCTGAACATCAGTAAATACAAAAAGGACTTGTTTATAACCAAAAAGTAAAGGAAAAGGAAAAACAGCATTGAAGAGAAATCCTCCCTCCCTCACTTGCTCTTGGCCCTTTGCGGGCTGAAATCCCTGTTGGTTAGGGGCCAGCTATCAGCCAAAAGGAAGTTAAAAATCAGAATTCCTGGCACAGCATTTCTGCCCCAACTGAGCACTGGCTTAGCAAGATGCTTTGCTACGCTGTTTGGCATTTCACCGCCATTCATGCCAAGATATCAAAGAGGTTTCGATTAAAAATAATTACATTCACTTTTAATTACATCCTTTAATAAAATGAATTTTCAGCAGAGACAGAATGTGACAGGACACGGTCTTTAAAGACAGTCGAGAAATGTGTGAGAAGTCTCTGGGGAGAGAGAAGGGTGTGACTTCAGAAACAGAAACCTGAAGGGCTAAATATCAGAGACTAGTCCTGTGAAGGACCATAGCTACACACTATTTCAACTAAGACAATAAAATAGTGACATGAGAACGTATCTCTGAGACCTACCTTGGCTGGATTGAGTGCTGTGATGACCCACACGCAGTAAGCATTGTTATCGTATTGGACAGGGTAGTTGGGAGAAGTTATCACACCGCTGGGACCACGAAGGTACATATCACACATCCTTGCTGTGAAAAAGAAAACAAGACAGATGTGGGAATGAGGTCTGTTAGCTCTGGGATGAATACGGAGTTCTTTGTTTGGAGATGAGAGAGAAATAGTGATGCATACTGTATGAAGGCAGGGGAGAATTAAAAATTGCTGCCCTGTGTTGTTTTCACTAGCCAAAACGCTCATCTTCTTCCATGTAACATCAGAGACAAAGGATTTATCTGTGATGATTGGATGAGTGGGGTGTTTCCAGAGGCTATCAAACAGATGGACCGCCAGACCAACCAACAACCCATTTGCTAGCTCTCACACTGATTTAGTATTTGCTTACTGTGTTGAAGTACTCAAAGAAATACTTTCATGTCCAGGACATTGAAAGCAGCTACACGAAAGATGCCAGGTAAGACACAGATCCTTTTTAATGTCCCAGGAAGGTCATATTTCCTTTCTTCGTTGCAGATCTAAAAAAATACTGCACATCAAGTATTTATTAGGTGAGGGCTGACTTCGTTCTGCTACAACTGTGGACTCAAAGAACGAAGATGGCAGCTCGACTTCACATCTTCAAAACATTTTAGGTACAGTAGAAGCTGAAAAGCACTTAAGGGGGAAATTTTTGCTTGGAGTATTCCTTTGATGTGATATTTAATCAGAAAATGTAAAGAACAGCATCCTTGTTTTGTAACTGCCTCTGCTGTTGTGATGGATCCTCAGAATTAATCTATCTGAAATTTCAAAGGAGTCCTATTTGCAAACGTGGTTTCTGCAGGGCTTTTTTTGCCCCTGAACAGCAGTCGAGCATGGAAAATGGTCTCACGGCCAAACTGACCGTACAGCAGGGCTGCATTCTTGCTGCCCTGTGTGACCCCATTCCTGGGGCCTGCTCCATGTATACCCAGTCCCACCTGACAGTAAAAGTTAAGGGCTGCTATTCACATCTTAAAAGCGGGCAACAGGGCCACAAAGGGACTAAGGGACTCTTCCTTGGACTCAGAGGGAGTCTGCTGCAGATAGGGAAGCTAAAATTCCCTCTCTGAACACAGTGGCAAGATGCTTCATTACCAGGTGTTAGAAACTGCTCCAGTCCAGTGGCTTTAGAGCTGGCTGGTCAGGCACCCTGCAAGTTGAAAGAAACTCACCACACGATAACAAAATGGAAACAGAAAATGTGGCTTAAAACTGAGATAAAAAGCAAATGGAAAACTCTGAAAAGAAAAAAAAAATGGAAGTTAGTGGTAGAAATTTTTTTAAGTTGATTCACAGAATCGCAATAATGCAGGCAAATCCTTTCTTATCTCTTGCAAGAGGACACCATAAATTTCCTTTATAGTGTCACATATTTATGCCAAATATCCTCTTACACTGATTCAATTTATTCTAGGCTTGTTTCAAGAATTAGATGGGATTCCAAAGCCTTGAAAACCTCTGCAGATGAAATTAAAGAGGAAAAGAACTGAAAAAAATACCAATTTATGACTTTAAGAGCTTTAGAGGGATTTAATTAAAAATATTACAAGTTGTTCATTATTAGCATTACAAATAGCACAATTATGCATGCCACTTTTTATAGAGAGAGAGGATAGAGAGAAAGAAAACAAAATGGCCAAGGGCAAAATGGACATTAGTTTTCATTTTTACGCTGAAAGAAAACTCCATTTGCTGATATCTCATGGCTGGGCCACAAGATAATCGGGCTGCTGCTAGCTTCCAAACTTTCACCTCGTCCCCCCTCTCCTCCTTATCCCTTAAAAAGAAATATCTGGAGTGGAGAACAAAAAGGGACAAAGCATTGCTGAGAGGTGTGGACACAGTACACAGGTATGAAGGACACACATAATCCATCAGCTGCAGAGCTAGTAGCTTATGAAGCTCCACAGTTAATAGTTTTATTAGTTTTATTGTGTACAGGAACAGGCGTTTGTCTTAAAACCTGAATTTCTGCTATCAGAAAGTTGCACGAGAATCAAGTGAAGGTTTCTTTCTCAGACATGAGCTGAAAAGATTGAAAATTTGAAGCCGTGTTACTCTGCTTACCCAGAAAACAAGAATCCCCACCAGAATAGAATAAAGATCCTATTGACTTTTGAGCACGAACGAGCAAGACCAACCTCCCATTTCCAAGAAAACAAACGCACCCAGTGCAGCACTGAAGAAATTGCAGCGACGAGCTGAATTTTTCCAACAGGAACCTGTTTTTCCAACCTAGAACCTGTTCTAGGACTGCCTAACAATATATTTGACTTTTAAAGAGAAGGAAAAACTGAACCAAAAAGAAGCGAAAGAACAAAGGGGCTGTAGCAAGGTGCCTCTGAGAGGAACCAGAGATGGTCTTCCACAGGACAGGTGGGAGCTGCAAGCCTGGAAATATCCACTTATAGTGCTCTGCTCCTTGGAACAGCATTTATCAAAAGAAAAAGGCAACAGGCAGCAACCAAGTGCAGACAAACTTGAGGACGGAATGAGTGATGCATGAATGGGACATAAAGGAGATGGATTTTCTCATTAGTCCTACCAACTCGATAAAAAACGTTCCTCTTCTCACCTCTGCACACTGGCCTGTGGTCACTCCATGCAACAATCATGTCGCTCACTCTCTTACAGGTGATGCTTTTGGACCCTTGTAAATCATAGCCCTCGTTACAGGTGAACTGGATGCTGGAGCCCAACCTAGCAGACAGAACAGAAAGTGAAGTTAGCAACTGAGAAGCTTCTGCAGCAACGTGTTTGTCACTTGCTTTTTTATTATCCCAGTGATTCTCCAAATTGTGAACAGAGAGAGTTCACTGGCCCTCCAGGCAACAGCAGAAATGAATGAGGGGCAGGCTTTTGCCTCATTCATTTGCTTATGCTGGGCACTGTTTGCCTGAGGTGGTGACAGTCCCCGAACAGATTTGAGTCTTTCAATGCAACTTCAGGGGGAATTTTTTTCAGTTCAGGAGCACAGACTCTGTCCCAAGAGATGACATGCTCAGCATTCTTATAAAGAAAAAAAAACCAAAAACTTTATCTACTACTGAAAGATTTCTTCTATATTCTATCACTTTGGATTCAGATCCTTTGCTGAAGCCAGTCCTATCTTATTCACTGAAGTGACACAACGCCGGTTTACAGCAGCTGAGAATTTATCCTGTGGCATTTAGGGACTCTGTTGGGAATTGCCTTTCCTCCACCCTCACTCCCCCTCCTCCAATACATTTTCTGGACTTCAGGAGAATTGGATAGACTTAGGTTAAATTGAAAGACATTTTTAGTGAACAAAACAGCTATCGACAGCAAAATAAGATTAAATATTGATTCCCCATTGCTAACAGCAGGCTGATTCATTCCTACACTCTTTAAATGAACGCTAGCAAGTACAAGGGAATAACAGCATTGTTTTAAACTCTATAAGAAAACAATTATCCAGCACCACATTTACTTATTGACAAGGAACTGTACCAGTGCTTTGGGAAGACACCTGAAATTCACTGGGGGCAGGGGCATGCTGTGACTTAAGCTAACGTTAGAAGCGATGCTGTTGCTGTTTAAGACAGCTCTTTCTGCACTTCACTCGAAATGGGACTGACAACAAACACGGATTATACAAGCCTGGCCAGATGCCCATTTTGAGAAAGGAGAAATATTCCCAAAGAACTCATTGCAGATCATCATCCAGGACACGGTCTCTCACACACACGTGCACTTCTATACACACTTGCTCTTCTACATCACTAGGCTCAGCAAGCTTTCAGACAGAGCACATTTAGATGTGTGCAGATGGTCTCTAAAAACAGACTACGTAACGTCAAGGAGCACACACGATGGTTATAAACAATAGCTTTGCAGCATGCAGAAACACAAACATAAAAGGTTCTTACCTAAAATCGTTGCCTATTCTTTTGCCTCTCTCTGGAATCCCAGGGTCTGGACACATATTATGTCCCTGGGACACACCAACCTGAGTTACTACAAAGCAAAAACAGCACATACAGAGACAGAATAGCAAAAGAAACATTCTTTCATCAACTGTCTTGGTGGATGTGGAGAGAAAAATGGCAATTGGTAGCTTGAAAACCTGAATGTATTCCATTTTGCTTAGGAAAAACAGCTTTGGAAACAAGTGTAACTGGAATCATTTCAGCTCAGTTTAGACACCAAAGTGTTTTCTAGGAAGTGCCAGCTAGGAACACAGTTTTCCCCCCTGTTCTGCTATAGAAGTACCTCTGAAGAGAGATTTTTCATTCTGCAAAATTGCACCAATTAAACAGCCCATTTCCGAAGCCTGCGATTAAAACGGCCACCTGTGACACGACAAGGTGACTGTCTACCACCCTCCAAACCCATCTGAGCGCTGCCAGAGAAAGAAACAACTCGATGAGAAGGTAGGTGTATGGTACCAGGGAAAAAAGCAAGCACAGAACAAAAGAGAGAGAGGAGAGGGAAATGTAAGTCTAGCATTTTAAAGCAAGTAATTTAGTTTGAATATGAAAAACTTTATGGAGCAACCTTAATGTAACTACCAACAAATATGAAACCTCTCAAGTGGTGATCAGCACTGAATAAACATCTGCAAACCTGATTCTCTGTCTCCCCACGTCCGCCTTCCCCCTCCAGCCTGTCACACAGCACAAAGAAGCACTACCTGGGAATGGATTTAGCCAGGGTGGCTCCTGAAAGCATGAAATGAGATCTAGCAATATGCTGATTTCAATTTGGAATTCCAGCAGCTACCGAAACGCATAATAATATGGGACAAAGGGGTAACTTTGTCGCAGAGATGTAGAAGTTGATGTGATTCAGCTTTCTCGTATCATTGAGGGAAGGACTCAAGGAAAATGCAACACGTCTTGTCAGCAAGGCTGAAGCAGTGGAGCATGAATCCTAAGCGAGCACGTTCCCATTCTACCTCCGCCTGCCACCAGGTCAAAGGAGAAACCTCAGCTACACCGCAGAAGGTACTGTGTTAGCACAGTGCCCAAGCCCACTGCCAAATGGGATGATGGTGGGGTGATAAAAGCACGGTTCTCACTCCGGACATGTCAGCTCCACAGCACTGAGCACGGGGGAAGACACGGAGGGTGGTGCATGTAAATATTTACATGGGGAGAAAAGCACGTGGAGCGTCTGCACAAACAAAGGCTGCACAGGATGGACACACAGAAAGGCAAGACCATCAAATGTAGTAATTATTCACTAATTACACCTCGTGTAAGTCAGGCACTACAGCTGGAAGATCGAACCCTGTTTCTGAAGGGATGGAAGGATCACTCTGCTCCTGCTGGTACGGGGCTTTCGTCTGAGCATCTCCACCCAAGTGCTGGCTGCCTGCACTGAAACCGTCTCAGCTCGTAACCTGCTGCTCTGCTCGAGGTGCTTCCCCCGTCCCAGCCCTCCCTGCCTGCGCTGCTGCCGCCTTCCTTCCCCGCACCAAGTCCCACGTGCTCGGGACCAGGGACACGGGGCAGGGGCTGCCCAGCCCGGCTCTGGCACGGCCGCTGCACGCTGCCCGGTGTCCTGGCCTGCTGCTTGCTGCTCTGTGGGCTCCTCCGTGAATTTGGGGGCAAAAGAGGAAAAGAGACACAGCTTTATGGGAAACCAGTCCCATGATAGACTGTTTTCTCTTTTGCATATTCATAACCTCACGTTAAGCTCCATCACGTGGACAAGCAGACACGCTAGCGAGACAGAAGCATTACAGCAGCACAGGGCAGCTATCTTTTGATGGCTGCGTTTTGCAGCTACAAAGCTTTGCTGCCACCTTTCATGGATTCTGACGATTCTGAATGTACACGAGCCAGAAGGAAGGGAGCCCTCCTCAGAGCAGGGATCCTTCTGTGCTCTTTTACCAATGCCCCGATAACCAAAGGAACCGTGGCAAAACCCTGCTCCATGAGGAGGTATCTCCAGCAGCCATCAGGGCTGCAGGATAATCCAGTGGGTTTGTTTCACTGAAACACATTATTTCAGTTTGATCTACTCTCCCTTCTTCCCTGCTAGATTTCATGGTTAGATACGTGAAAAAATTGAACAGTTTTTAATTTGCTGTTAACTTTTTGCTAACTTGGCCAGTCTGCCTTAGGTCCTGGAGATTTCACGCGTGTTTACAAACTATACAAGTGGCTGTAAAGACTCAGCCACTGTCACAACACTGCAGGAGCTACAGGCGTATGTTGCAATGTTAGCCAAAATTCTGGCACAGAAAAGTTGGTTCAACTCTGAGCTCTGTCTTAGTACCCGTTTGGGGCCATTGCCTGTAGTTTTGATCAAGCTGTTGAGTGTAATCTATGGAGCTAAATACTCCTCTGCTATGTACCTCCCAAGGCGTGGGACGTGCCTTAACAGTTCTGCTCTAATGATACACGAAGCAAATGGGAATTTAGAGAATGAAAATGCACAGAGGCTTCAGCAGTGAGCAGTGAAGAGCCTCAGTCAGAGCAAGGAAATAAGGTCAGAATAAAACAGCCCCCGGTATTCTAGCACAACGTTTTTGGTTGTTTCACTGCAGAACCGCTGTATAGAAACAACAGCAGCAAGAAGCCTTCCCCTGAAGTCGTGGGAGGGATACGGTCTCTTCAGAGACAGCGGTGGTCCTTCTGCGGATGAAATCACCACCTCCCCGTGGCCCTTCTGCTAGGGCTCGAAATGATGCTTTGCTTCTGGGAAACCAAAGGTCAGCTGAGCAAAGAGCAAGGTGACACTGTCTTCCTTTGGCTTCCTTACATCTCCACCTACCTACGCAAATATCCTGACTGCACATACAGGTATCTCCAAGGCAAGTAAAATTAACATTTAAGATAGAATATACAAACTAGGGTTGTATGGCACAAGTCTACAGGGTATGTAGGAGAAACTAAGATTTCTCACTGTACTTCTATACCTTCTCCAGAGTAAAAACACACTAAACAAGGAGATATGCCTCTAATGTACATATTTACAAACACAGCTTCTACGTACGTCTGCATTGAAACACTCGCATGCCCTTCCCTGCAGAGCAGATTACCAGATTGCCTTTCCACATCAAATTCTTTCTCCCACAGTCAAAACACTATCCAGACATCATTTACACCCGTGTTGGTTACTCTGAGCTGGTGTCACATCCATTTATTACGTCTCATATCAGACGAGAGCGAACCTAGAAGACTGATTCAAAGCTTTGAGAAGAGGCAAGGCTACAGACGACCAGCAGAACCCACAGGCACCGGAGAGCAGGTTGTCAATTACCAATCATACTTCTGAAGACTAAAATACTTCTTTCATTAGTATCTATATAACACATGTAAATAAACCAGTGAGCAGATTAGATACAAACAGAGCAAGGAGAGGTATCTTCGTATCACGATAGTGTGGACATTTGATTTTGTCAACTTTAAGAGTGAAAGAAAAGGAGAGGATGGATTTGATGGCCACTTACAGAAACTTCTGTTCTTCTATCTTTTGCTTTAAACATACACACATGAACACAACTAAACCAAAGTTCATAAACCATATTTGTTATGCTGAGAACTTGTTGTCAGTACTGTGTTCATCTTCCTAAAGGTTTGACTGATTTATGCCAGGGCTGTAGCACTCCAAATGAATTTTTCAAGGTTACAAGGAAAACAAAAGATCTTAAAAACTGTGATGAAGTGTTCCAGTTCTACATTACAAGCTCAAGGATTCTTTCTCCCAAACCATGGAACTTGTTTTCCTCCTCCTTCACTCTCCTATTTATTTTTTCCCCAACAACTTCCTTCTCATCATGCATTCAGTAACAGCCAGTTATGATTGCTTTGTTTGCAACGGTAATTTACTCCATCTGTTAAAAGAACTAGGAACCTTCTTTAGCTCTCTGTATTTCTCCATATTAATATAGTTCACTGATAGACTCCCAAGGGACAATTTTTATTGAATTTAAGATTGTCAAATATGAGTTACAAGATAAAACAAGATCTAAAATGTTGTGCCTTTTTTTTTTTTTTTTTCCTAACAAACCCTTTATATTTCTCAGCATGAAAAATACAGTGATAAAAGTGAGCTCTTCTCCTGGCATGAGGGGGACAAAGGAGGACTTTAGCAGCTATCAGTTGTTTTAAAATGGTTAAGTTAATCTTCGTGATCACTCTAAGGCTTACAGTTACTCCATACAACCTTCTGGTCAAATTTCCAAGACTGTTTGCAGCATGCCCTACTTCAACCCAACCGGGCTTGTTTGGAAGCCGTGCTGCCTACAGCCAGAAGCCCACAGCCTGCTCCTCTTTGCTCCATGCTCACTTTGTACCGTGGCAGCGCAGCAGGGACCCACATGCAAACATTCATTCCTTGACACGTGCTGCAGAAAGCAGGCTTACTGCAATGCTCAATCCAGCAGCTTCCATACACTTGGCTGAGACTAAAATTGATCAACACCTCCAAAATGACTTTGCATTTGCAGATTTAAAATAGATTCTGACAAATGTGAAGATACACGGAGCTTGCACTACTTCATTCAATCCCTTTCAGTAATGTCCAGCAGTGTTTTCAGGTGTGCCTCATTCAAATGTCAGAAAAACAACTCTGATGCTGTTTTATAAAAGCAAAGTACCATGTTTTTCACACAGTGTGAGCACGGAATATACACATTTACATATTGCATGCAATATACTGACTTTCTCGCTGCTTTAGGATAACTGCAAATGCAGAAAGTGTCTTGGTTAATATCAGAAAAAAGTAATCCCCTAAATGCAATCTCAAATTTTAAAATGTGTTTCTTATAGCTTATTCTGCAGAGCTGTATTATTTTTCCTCTAAAACTGATTAAAGCAAGATGCCCAATTAATTTTAGGGCTGGTGAACAGTATGAAGCACTTGATTTAAATTTCAAATAAACACGTTTGACTGCAACTGAACAAAATTAGCACGTCCCCCACCCGATTCCATGTTTTTTAGATATTCTTTTTCTGAAAGAGTACAAACAGCTGCGATATGAATACATTTTGTCTCCATTCAGACATGTGAAACAGAGTTTAATCTGGCGAGGTAGGATCTGGCAGGTAACCACAGCATCCATCCAGCAAAACTGAAATCCTCTGAAAGACCTATCGGGTATTAAGCATGTAGCTGCAAGCTGCCTTATGTGACAACAGATTCTTCAAGGGAGAATTTTAGGAGAGATGCAAAGACCACTAGAAACCATTGCTGGCAGGAAAGGATTTGAAAACAAAGCAGGGTATAGCTCTAGCTTTTACCAAGAGACACAGCCATTTCTAAATTTCTGATATTTGAGCCAGATGAAATGATGATAGCAATACGAGCAAACTTCAGAGGCCTTTAATCAGCCTATCCCACCTGTATAACCACTACTGAAGCATAGCTCACAAGCTCACGAAAGTTTCAGAGAAGAGAGGGCACGGCTAGCCAAGCAAATCAAAAAAGCAAGGGGAAAAAAAAGATAACACTTCAGGCTCCATTTTCTGAAAATAAACCATTTTCTGGAGACATCTTCTACAGAATCAGCATTCCTGAGGTTGAAAATTTACTCTAACAGAAGTGTGACAGCAGAAGGCTGTGCAGGATAGAGGTTAATCAGGGTTTACAATCCAGACATTGCTGAGAGCAGCGTACGTGGACAAAGCTAAAGACACAAGGGTTGCACCAAACACCCTGCTGGTACCAGGAATTTGGGCCACAGTACTATCACTATATCGTGATATACACCTTAAGAGATTTCAGGCTAAGCTGCCCTCCTGTCTCTGTTTTGCCTTATCAAATACGACATGAGGAGCACTGCACAGGGTGCTGAACTGGCAGCTTTGAACGCTGCAGTCTGCTCTCCACTGGGCGAGGACAGACTGGGCAGAGGCACCGAGAGCTTCCTACAACTTCATCCTCAGGAGTGGGGCACGACTGCGACACAGCAGGGTACACTAAAAAGGAAAACTCAGTTGCGGTCTGTTACTCAGCCCTCAGCACCCTCCCCAGGACCCCTGAAGGACTAGTGCTGACAATGGTCCTGACACACAAACCAGAAGCAGAGCAGACTGCCGCTACCTGGCCACAGAGAAACCAAACCATTCAGCTTCACGATGGGTGATTCTATACACTAATTTATTTAGAGTGCTGTTCTGGGTCCTTTGGTTTAGTGACTGTAACATTCAATAACAACTGATTAAACTGCTACTGGGAAGCATCCTAGGGTTTGCAAGAAGGCAAAATGGGAATCCTATGTATTCTTGACACAGAAGACTTACATACTGTAAACTAACGAGTCCAAAACAGGCTAAAACTTATCACTTGGTTACGACTCCCTTCCCCACAAACCCCAATATCCAAGATCACACAAACCCCACACCAAACACATCCTCGCATCTTCTGGAGCTCCAGTGCCCACACAATCAAAGGCTGAGGTATTTTCCAACATAATTTCACCCTCAGTGAAGTCAACTGTTTATCATACCTCAAAAGGTTAAATACTTCTTGGCAAGAATATTTCATAGGACCGAGAGCATCCTGGATACAGGGCTTTCCTTAAAAGTGAATTTGTTTTCTTCAAACACGCCCCAGCATTTTCTACTCTGGAGATGTTGGGCAATTTACATTCTGCTATTTACCTTGTTGGACCTTTCTCTTTGAATAACTGGAGACTACAAGCACTCGTGTGAACCTAAAAGTGAGCCATTTTCATTTCAGACAGACAGTGAGTGATGTTTTAAATTCAGTTCATCCATTTTTCTTAACTGAATTTTGCATCTGAAGTTCAGGCGAGTGAAATGTCCAAACAGTACCTCTTTGATGGGTGCAATGGACTATGCAGAAAATGAACAATTATATCCTCCCCCCAAAAAACTATTTAAGAAATACTGCATTTTGCTCCTATTTAGATCTCTATAAAATATAACATGGAGTTAATTCAGATCCTTCCTGTTTAATCTCGAGTCCCCTTTAGAGTCCAGTCACCTGCCCAGAGACATGTGTGTAAAGAAACTCCGAGTCTCGCTCGGAACGAGCCTAATGCAAAGATGAATGACCTAACGGATTCACTTACTGCAGGAGGAAAACACACCAGTGACAAAGCGACGTTCTGAGCACACCTCTAACAGATATCAAACACTAGATATACTGAATGCGAGAAACTAATACAGGGACCACAGAAGTCAGTAGTATAAGCTTTTGCACACTGAAGTGGCATGATTTTTCTGCAGGAACGAATAATTACATAAAATGCAAAGAGAAAAACAGAGAGACTGCTACTGATTCTGTACATTTTCTAACACTTGTTTTTTGTGGTTCCTTAGCCCTTCTCCTAAATTTACGATAACATTAATTCAGTTTTCAATATTGTTTACATTTTGACACTTTCCAAACTAAAAGACGACAAATAATGAACCCCAGTCTGTCACCAAACAGGATGCATACAGTATATATTAAATGCACACACACCAATCCCCTGCGTTCCCACTTTAAGGGGTTAGTATATGCTTGTGAATAGAGCACTGGAAGGAAGTGATGCAGTAATGCAAAGGGAAGAGAGGGTAAGGCATTAAAACTTTCAAGAGTGACAAAGTTTTAGAGATTATTGGAAAGTCAAATGAAATGTTCAAGGAGATCATTATACAAAAGAGAGCATACGGAGGAGCCAGAAAACTTACACACTGATGTCTTCTGGTTATTGTCCTTGCTTGGCATTAGCTTCACCCCTCTGGACTTCAACTCCATTTGCTTTTTGACTAGAGACAGATTTAAAACAAAGCAAAAATACAAGGACAGAATTTAGCTAAGCATTAGTGGTTATTTAAAATGAGAGTAACAGCAACAGTTGTACACTACCCAAACTCGAGGATATCATGCATCATAGCCAACCTTTCCCAACCCCTCAAAGCCATGAGGTTCCTCTATTCATTTACCTTTGTTAGATCTGGACCAGTGTCGTCGTAGAACTGACCCAGTCCAGCTGACCCAATTTGAATATAAAAATTGGGCATGCAAGCCCCAACCCTCTGGAACCATGCCATTTTGCTTAATGTACTAAAAATGGGAAATGGACGAGAGGGAAGATCTAAGAGACTTCAGGGATCTCAAGAGCAAAATGTTAAGTTCCACTTGGTTTTGCTGATGCAGTCACTACATTATAACACAGTGCACAGTAAGGCCATTCTCTACTTCTGTGGGAATACAGCTCTCAAAAGGGACACCCCATAACCTGAAAATTGTACATGAGAACTACAGAAGTATTAGATTCATAAAAAGGCAGTAAAATATCAAACAAAAAGGACCATATTAAGGCCGTATTACTGGCAAGGAGTAGTACAGATTTACAGACCCACCGTTAATAGCCGTAAGCATATCAATTATAAAATCTTCATGACTACTCCATCATAGGTCCTGACCTTTCTGCTCTAAACCTCATCTAGATGAGAAAACACACAAGGGTAGCAGCAAGATTTCAATCCATCCACTGCCAAGAGTCCCATCCTTCTAGGCAATAGCAAGCTTCCCAACATAACCGAGCAACTATTTGTTCCTATCCTCCAGTCTGTTACCGAGGCTCTCTACACCGGAGGGTTTTGCACAAAACCCACACCATCAAAACCTTCTGGATACCCGTAGAGAGACACCACAGCTCCCTGCAGCGTAAATACAGATATTTTTGACTAAGATGCAGCAGAATTTTTACTGGCATATTTGAAGTTAATGCAGCGAAAGAATAACTTCCCATCAGAAAGCATGATGCCCGTATCAGTTTATCCTTTTTCTGATGAGCCAGTTATCATCTGTGGAGGAAGGCAGTCCATCTCTCACTTCAAACTGTTCTTTTCTCGTTCTTTATCTCATCCTACTTTGATCTCTAAATTAGCGCATTTTGAAGACAAAGCTGTCAAGAAAAATTACCAATATAACTAACGAGTTTTTTTTTTAATCATACTTTTTTTGGCTTAAAAAAAATGTTAATAACATCTGTTTGCAGGAGCTTCAGACACGGAGATGTCAAGCATTATTCCTTGAAGCTTACCTAAGGTAGCGCTTTACTCTGCTAGATGCTAGCTTGGAGCTTTTTGTTCATTATTTGGCTACAGCTTTTTGCCTTCTCTTTAAATAAAGCGTAACTTCAAACTGAGGTCTGAATTAGCTTTAAAAATATTCATGAAGAAAAGCTTATGTTGTCTAGTATTAGTATCTTTAATCTGTTGGACGTTTATTGCTTTTTTTTTTTAAATAAAGAGGGAAAAATAATTAACAGTATGCCAATTTCAAAGCAAATCTAAGACATGCCTGTTTCATTTTGACTGTAATCCATCTGCAAACGCTCCAAGAAAAAAGCAGCACGTCTCAGAACGTCCCAAACAGCAACATATCCCCCTCCAGGTCACGTTACGACAATTCTGGGACCTTTGTAGTCCGAGCTCAAGGTTCTTAACATAACTCACTGTATCAAGGGCCTAAAAAAGAGAATATGAGGCTACGAAATCTAAAATTTCTGGGGAAATCTGGATTCTGCCTCAACTGGAACAGTGACAGCTTTAAAGCACAAATGAGAAATGAAAAGGCCGCAGGATTACAGGACTAACACACGCCTGCTGTGCAGGACGAACACAGGCAGCACCATTCTGGCTCGGGGCAGCACCCAGGTGCGCCCTGCGGCAAAACCGGGGTGGGAATTCCTCATGGGGTGCTGCCCGTGGGCACCCCCAGGGCCCCACTCAGCCCGGCTGCTCTCCCCAGGGACGCCGAGCTCCTGGCCCCGCGGTGCCGAGCCGAGGGCTGGGGCTGTCCGGCCTCTGCAGCGCGGTGCTCCCACTGCCACGGGGATAACACAGTGCCTTGCCCTCCCTAACGCCGCAGGTAACGAGGCTCCGTACCAAGCGAGTACACAGGGAAGCTCGCAGTCCTGGCCAGCATTCCCTCCCAGTCAATAAAACACCGTCAGGCCCAAGTTATCTACGGCTAAATTTGAGCTATTACAGGACGTAGCATGGCTCGTGACTTTGCAGTATCTAATTCATTGCTCTGTAAAATGCTTCGGAGCACCATCAGTAAGTGAGGAGCTTTATGAAAGTAATTCTCGTTTTTACTCTCTGCACCTTCCCACTGGAAGTTACTTCACGCAATTACCAGTAACCGTGTCTCCTGGTCACACCAGCAGAAGCACTGCTCTGTTGATTTCTGCATGGTAATGCAAGCTTGGAGCCCTAAAGATCAAGCAAAGCTTTCCCATCACCAGCCCACTGGTTTTCAATCCCTGCACCCACAGCCTTGATGCTGACACCGTAGCCACGACGCGTCTCGGCACATCTCGCCAGGCACGCTGGCCACTGAGCTACAGGAACCGCGTGGATTTCAGTGCTGCCCAACATCCCCAGCTCCAGCAGAAGGCAATCGGGAGGAAAGTTCACAACCCCAACACATCTGGGCCTTGCACACGACTGCACGTTTTTAAAAGGACCCACTTAGTGACAAAAGGTTAAACCACATCCATGAGCTGCCTTTAGAATCGGGCCCACAGAAGAAAACCCACTCCAGATTTGTGACTCTAATGGAAAACTTGGCTCAAAAGCACCCAACGGTAATGAAAACAAGCAGCAGAAAGCAGACTGTCACTACCAGGGATCAATCCTAAAATATGGAGGCTGAACTACATTACCCATGAAGCACGGACTGTGTTTACCCTCATTGCATTCCGTCTCTTTCAATGGTAATTGGTAAAGAGCTCACTGTATACTCCCTCTCCTTAATCCTTCAGTTCGTTACATGGAGACGTAATGAAGAAGTCAAGGTTTACAAATGACTCAATTTAGATTAGAGCAAGTCAGAATACAGTATATCGCTTTCTTTTTTAAAAAAATAAATAAGAACAATTCCCCTAGCTATGCCCTCAAAAATCCAATATATGAAAATCTATATTGTTTATAAATTTGAATGTGGAACAGTACTACAAAGGATTGTGTCAGGCTAATTGGATGAACAGAAGTTACTCTGTTTTCCGGAGGGTTTTGCTGCTCACACGTACCTGATAGATCTAATGGAATACTCAGTGTCCTGTCAAATTTGAAAGATGACATTACAAAGCTTTTCCAGCAAGCAAGCAGTCTGGGATGTTTTTTCTAAACTGTTTCATGTTGCTCTAAATAAGAATTTAAGGAGACATTTATTTATTTTTAATTTAAAAACAAAAACCACCACATTTCAGCAAAAATCTATTCCATGAAACTCTGTTTCCCTCGCTGGGGGGTTGCCATGATATATTGGCTTGCTTAAATCAGATTTCTACTTTATTTTCTTCCTGCTGGGGTGCTCTAGTATCATCTGTGATATTACTGCAGGCTGCTTACAGGGATTCCCACTTGAGCTGGACGTGAAGAGAAACCACCTTCCCTCACCTGCAACCATTTTCAGACACCCACGTGGCTGTATGCGCACCTAGCGAAATGACACCCTTATTTCATTTATGCCTGCCATTAGCTAGTATAAGAAACAGCTCTTTAGGAATCAGAGCCTGTAACAAGCACCAGAATTTTCCTCTTTTTGCCTTTTTCTCAGGATTGCTCAGGAGACTTAACAGGTTGCAGAGCATACGCTCTATCCCCTTTGCAGCCCACAGGCGTGATCCAAGATGAGGATTGGTAGATCTGCCAAAAATTAAGGATATATAGATATACACATATTTTTAAAAGCCTTTTAGGTGGTGCAATATGTGCAAAATAGTTCATCAGACCATTATTAGAGATGACAAGCCTGCCAGTATTCTGCATTGTGATATGGGCTGAAACTCACCCACATTTATCTTTCTACCTGAGAATGCAGGACAGAAGGGGAAGGGAATGGGGAGGGTTAGATCAATAAAAGACGCAATTATGTGTTGGTAACAATCAGCTAAAAAGCAATTCAGGATCCTATTTAAGTAATAAAATATGTGCTGGAGAGATGGACTACGCCAGGCAGATCATTATTTAAATCTGTTTAGCATCATTTTAAATTCAGCAGCTTTTTCATTACCTCATTTACAGTACCTCATCGCTGCACTGATGACTGACAATACCTGGCTTCTAACCCCTACTGTCGCCTGTCCTGAGCAAGGTACATCGAGCTTATTTTCTTATCACCTGCAGGTACACAGCACATATTCGGGAATGAAGACAGAGGGAGCGGGAGGACGAAAGAAAAAAAGATCAATGCACCAATTTATCTGTGGCCCCTTTCATTTGCTTTCACGGGGTGTGGAACATGGTATTTGCAAGAATGCAAGATTCACCTTACATAAAAGCAAAGGGAAGGGAAAAATATTTCCACTCTCCCTGCAGAGGAATGAATTTAACTGTATTCAACATAAAGAGAACCTGTATATGGGCTGTTTATATCTAACCTTGCTTTTACTTTCATAAAGAGATGTCCAAACGAGGGCGTGGATTAGGAAGAGCTGAAATGGAACATACGAAGAAGGCGTTCTGCTGAAACTAAATATCAATGTTAAACAAGTTGGAAGGGAAATGACTTTCTTATAGATTATCAACAAAGCCAGATACTGTCTTGGAGGATACAGGATGTTAATAAATGGGCAACACATCTTTGGAAAACAGACAACGAATTAGATTCATCCTAACCCTCCCTTCCTTCCTGCTCTTGGACAATCCTGAGGTTCACTTACATCTCTACTGCTAAGAAACACATTTTAGTTGCTCTACTTTATATGGCATTACATGTCCTATTTTGTAGCTACTTATTTATTTATCTCCATTGAAATATTTATGTTCAAACAAGGTTGTGTTCCTCTGAAAGGGTTATGCTGAGTTTTCTGAAGTTGCATTGGCATCTTTAGTGTTCTGTAGACACAAATTCCGCTGACTGCAAAAAATCCTGCCTTTATCCCCAGGTTGTTTTGTTGTTGTTGTTTGCTGGTGCTTTTTTTTTTCTTTAAAGCATTGAAATCTTTCTTAACAGATGGAAAGACCCTGACAAACTTCATAAAAACCAGCAAGTTACTGAAGAATGGATTTCAAATTCCCTTTGCCACCTAGTTAGAGGTCCTCCTTGAATGCCATTTCAACAGCACATTTTTAGGTTCGTCTTTTAAATACTCAATACACGAAAGCACAGTTCATTATATCTAACAAAAGTTTCCAAGGAGCGTGCTAGATTAGAACCCCCTGACATTTATCTAATCAGAGGAAATTATAACATTAATCTTTATTTTTCTATTTAGGAAAAAAGGATGATTCACACAGGTGTTTTAATAGAAAGCAGCAATCATGACTGCAAAGGAAAATGCTGTATCAAGAGTCATCAGCTGCATGCAGTCATTTGTGTTATACAGACAAAAAAAAGTGTTTTTAATTATAATTTAAAATAAAGAAATGTATACATTAAAGGAATATAAGGAAAGTTAGGCAAAAACAGTGATTCATAAAAGCAAAGCCCATGCTGAAGCCATGACAACGTTGCTAAGACAAAACAAACAAGGAACAAACAGAACCGGTTTATAGATTTATGAAAGGAAAATCATCTCCCTTCCACATTGTTCCTGTCAGTCTAGGGCTATGGCACTTTCTCCTCATCCATGTCCTGTTCCCTCCTTTTGAGGAAAGCTGTCGAACTACATGGACAAAGCTCTGGAGGGTGGACAAGGAGCTGGGTAGGTGTTCCTGCTCCTTCCCTGCTTCATTGCCCTGATTCCTGACCCTGCCTTTGGAGTTAGTTGCCTCAAGCAATGCTGCACCACTGCACCCACAACAACCTCCAAAATCCTTGGGGAGAAGGGTGTAAGCAGCCCTAAGTAAGCTCCTCAAAGCCACCCGTTCTGGTGACCATTTGGTCGCACACAGGACGCGCTGAACTGCAGTGTCCCACGGTTGTTGGCAAGCCTCAGATGAGGAGCTTGTCTCTGCTCACTTTGTGTCCCAGAGCATTTCCTCTCACTCAACAGCATTCTTAGACCCCAATCCTGAACTTTTTTCTTCTAGAGACAACCAGTAAATACAGGATAGTTTAGATCTCATTCAAAACACACCCAGCGACATCTCACTTGAGCACAGAGTAAAACGCAGACAGTCACCGTGGGACTCTGCGCTGCTCTTTGCCTCGTGGCACCCTGTCTGTGCTGCCATAACCCACATGGCACCTCCTGCGAAACTGCAGGTAAAGGAACATCTGCTTCCTCTAACAAAGCACACATCGCAAATGAATCTTCCAGTAGCTCTCAAGTGTTTGTATTTCCAATACATTGCCAAGAGCAGCTCTCCATGCGACAACACCTGGATACCCAGCTAGAAAATTAAGGTTAACAACAGAATAATCATGCAGAAAGTTAATTGTGGATTCCTAGGAAAAAAAAAGTTTGACTAAACGTGCACGCTGAATCTGCAAACAGGGCAGTAAGCATTTACCTTGATACTGGGCGCTGAACCCCTTCTGCCTGTGGTTGCCATCTGATGTGAAGTGAAGCCGCAGCCAATTTTTACTGCTGATAACCGGGGCCGGCAGATTCATCCCAGTAAACCTGCAAGAAACCAACCAGTAACAGCCAAATGTTATTTGGACTGTGAATTGCACCAAACCCACCTCTCCTTCCACAGTCAATCCTCCTCCTACATGAATATCAGAGATCCTGAACGTGTTCCACGTGCTCAAAGCAAGCACCCCATACAAAAGAAAAATCAGATGAGAATGCTCAATTTTCACTCATCCCCAAAGCCCAGTGGCGTGTGCGAGTCCTCCCAGCTGCAGCGAGCACCCTGGGGAGGGAGCTGAGGAAGATGCAGCCCTTCCCCAGGCCCGGCTAGCAGGGGAGTGGGGCCGGGAAGCCCTTAAGCCCTTTCGGGAGGCACCTATAGCAGCACCCGCTGCAGCTGGACACTCCTGCACCATGAGGAAGAGCGGAAGGAACAGAACCCCACTGAACTAGAGGAGCTCCGCACGTTCCTCCAGAGCAGCAGTGCTTTCATAACTGTCACCTTTTGTTATCTTATTGATATCACACTGAAATCACAAAATCATCTCGGGGGCATACCACACCTAAAGCAAGCAAGGTGAGCTCAGCTCTCAAGCTCATTCAGTTCCTGTCTTCATGTCTGGGTAACTCTTCTTTAAAAGAATAAAGTTTATTTTAACTGAGGGAGATAAAGCATCGCAAGAACAATTTTCTTTTACTGGGAACAGGCAGCAAGAAGCAATGATTTATGATCTATCCCAACCTGGAGAAGATTATAACCATCAAACATGAGGTGGAAAGCTCCACAGCCCTTTATCAGTCCTTCAACAACTTTTTTCTTCGTACCACTTTATACCTCTTTAAAAAAAATACTGTTTGCTTTATTAAACTTTAGGCCATAATTCCTGGTTGAGTTGTCACATGCCAAGCCTTAGTACGGAACGATGTTTACCTAAGTCACAGCACCCTTGAATTGAGCTACATAATGTTAACATTAACCATGGTGAGGTGAACAACGCTACCATGGCAAAAGCTATTATGGAATCCTATTATTGTTACCTAAAGCCCATTTGATTTTTTTAATCGCAGACTGTCACTTATTTAAAACAATATTAGCACTTCAATGTCTGTGCTTTTTTTAGATGAAGGTAAAAGTATACCGTATATCTATTAGATTCAGAAGGATACTTGCATTTTTAATATAACTACCCAATTTCAAGAGTAGAACTGAAGCCTAGAAAGTATTTTAAAAGTCCTTCACTCACCTAACACTTCCAAAGGTACTCTAAATTTTTTCTAAGGCAAACAGCAGGGAACCAGGCTGATACTTGGCAGCTTATTTATTAATGGCAGATGAACTGCAGCGTAATCCTGCTCCGCTCGCTAATGAAGCAGCGGAGATGATTACGCTGCATAACTAATGCACCTCTGCCACCTACAGTACAGACTAAACCACGTATTATCTTGGAGGGTTAAGCTGAATTCTGAGTAATTATGAAGCATGTCTGAAAACATTCTTTACGCTATAAAATTGTTTAAGATTGTTGCTGAACATTTCTCTATTGATATTTTTGTGCCAATTTTGTCGACCCTTCTGAGATACCAGGTCTTCCAAAAATGATTGTTATATGGCATTTTTCCATCCTTGCTTAACTCAAAGTTAGCTGAAACCATTTTAATTTGATACTTTTTCAAATAACTAAGTTCCAACAAACACATTTTGGGCTGAGATCAAACATGGGATGTCTAAAACCAATTCTGAGAAAGTTACCACGGCTGGTTGTTATGACAACATCTTTAAACTTAATACTCTTACCCCCAAAGACTATTTTATTATTTGGAATCAATAGTCAAACTTCTCATGAAGAATCTTTAGGTATGCAGAGCCAAATTTTGCTTTCATAACTGTGCAGAGCTGAGTAATTCGATTGCCTGATGTAAGAACTAGAGAAGAATAAAGTTAACCTGCCTGAATGCTGCAGAATTTCACCCTCCTCTTCCCCCACCCCATTTTTAATACGTATCCTTTCGAGAAGTGGATTCTGCAGCCTGCTGACTAGTGGTTTACTTACACATACACTTACTTTTACATACATGAATTGTATGCTATTAACTTCCAAGAATCCTGCATACATAAAGTGAAACGCTAGAATTCCACCAGCTGAGTGAATAAACACATTGAAAACCAGTTAGAAAAATTAATATACAGTACTACTTGCTACCTTTGCAATACCATAAAAAAAAAGTTTATGAAAGTAAAAGCAGAAATATAGAAAAATAACCAGTCATAACCACAAGTGTTTTGCACTGCTGTAAAGTATTATAGAAGATTTAGGGTGAGGGACAATGGCTCCCTGAATTTCCTGCGTGGAAGTTCATCAGCACCATATGTCATTTGCTTAAGACGTTAACAGCTTTTTGAAAGAACTAAATCAGCCAAGAAATCACTATCGGGTCCTCATTTCCATACACACCACTGCTCAAACTCTCAGCACACAAAAAGACTGTATTCTCCAGGGCTCTAGCTGAACAGACTCCCTCTTCTCACTTTTATCTCCCTATTCCTTTTATTTCTGAAGTTAAGCAGCTCATTGTTAACGTCAGGTTGCAGGATTTGGAGCTATTTTAGATCCCAAATGCTGCTGGCCATTGGCATCCAACTGGGATTTTGCACTGAAGCAGCACTGGAGCACCAGCTGAGACACACCAACAGCGATGGCAAGGAGGAACAAAGCAGCTGCTGCCTTTTTACACGTCTCAGGCTAAGAACAGAGCCCCAGCAGGGCTGCTTTGGCTGGGTACCCCATGGAAGTGTCCAGGATGGATGCATGGTACAGCACCATGCACCACAGGAAAAGCACCAACAGTTTTGTTTTATTTTTTTTGGGGGGGAACCCTCCCAAAGAACAAAGCAAACAAACCACTGCGGTGGGCTGACCCACCCAACATCAAATCCCCACCTCAGACACAGGTTGCTTCACCCGAGCAGCTCCATCTGGCACTCGGGGCTATGGAGGAGAAAAAAACCACAGTGCTGCAGGAGGGAACATGCTGGAAGGCGCAAGCTGTAATCCCAGGGCTGCAGCTTCTCCTGCTTCACGTTATCCAGGCAGCAGGCAAGCCACCGTCACGCAGCCAGACCAAAAGCATCCCCATCTCCCACCTTTTCCTCAGCTGCTGCTGCTACTGAATCTGCAGGTGCACAATGGCAGAAAGAAGGGCTCATTCCCAATGAAATCATGCTGCCCAGCACCAGACCGGATAGGTCAGGGATGAAATGTTCTGATGGGTAAGAAACCAAATGGCTACAGCTACGCTTTTAATAGAAAACATCGTGCTCACCTGCAGTTAACTACTACCTTCTCACTATAAGGCTCCCACAGGTTTGAAATAATCGCTAGGAAGCATTAATGGTTAATTGATAATGGAATATTTAATTACAGATAAACACAGTTGATCTGAAGCAGCTGCGTGGTCCTTGAATGCAAATGCCCTGGCTGCTGTTGCTGAATCTCAGATGAAATGGGAAGGATGCTCAGCAGGCAAGAGTCAACAGCAATCATTAAAAGCAGAGAAAACACCCCAAGTGTCCTGCATGAGCCACCACCGACTTTTCTGTGCATAGGGGTAACGCCAGTCAGCACCCGCTAGCACTGCTAAACCAGCAGGCAAAGTGACAGCAACCCGAAACAAAAAGGCACACGGTAAAGGCTAAAACAATCTCTTGGCGAGGACGCTGATTGCACTGTGACACGGAGCACATGATGTTTATACCTCCAGCTTTTCAAGGTCACGTTATTTTTGTTTCATAAACCCAGCGCTGCCTTGTTGTCTTCAATAAGGAGGAAATACATCACAGAGAGTTTAAAATGCCCAGAGCTAATTAAAAGCTGAAACTTCTTTCCGCATTCCCCAACACACTTTTGTGCTACATTAAGTAGCTGAAGTTTCAACACCTACCATTAGCCCAGTAAATGATTGGATTTCTAATAGAGGGGCTTTTATTCACATGACTCATTGGACTATTTTTGACCTCTGCTACTTCACTTTTCAGTATTCCAGGGTTTTGTGTCTGTTTTTTAAAAGTCTATTAGTAATTTGCAAAAACTTTTCAAGCCTCTCCATGTCCATTTCCTCTTCCTCCTCCCCTTCCCTGCTGCCATCGTCAGGAGATATGAATCACTGGATTAAATATGCAGCTTCCTGAATATGACAACATGTTAACTGGAAATCTGGGCTCTGGGATGACTAACTAGCAATGTAAGAATTGGTGGTGGCTTGTTTTTTAAAGTAAAATCAATAACCATTACTCACTGATGGGAACTCAGTACCCATTCTATATTAAATATCGTCTCAATTCAGGAGTCACTTGGAGAAAGAAATGAACTGAGCTTGCCCCCAGGAGCAGCCTCCACAGCCGTGCCTGAGCCTGCAAATACAAACAGCTCTCTGGAGGCAACCAGAGGCAAAGGAGGTTGGACAATGAACAAGCTCGTTTCAGCCCTGGCTTCAGTCTCGTCCCCCACTGACCATGTTTTTGGACACTGGCTTGTCCTCTACCTATAGAAGGCCCTTGAAATCACAATTTACCATTTGAACCACATGAATACTTCGCATGAGAAAGAATCTGTTAAGATATGCCTAAGATACTGTAAGATACTGATTAAAGCTGATCAAATTTGAAGGGTCCTCAACACCAATGTCAAGCAACCAGCGCAGAGAAACCAGTGCTCAGAAAGCACAGGAACTCCTGTAATCGCTTGAAGAGCATTTACCCGCCCCAGGAAAAACTCAATGGCAGCGAGGATTTAGAAATAATGTGTTTCTTCATAGCTAAGCCTGATTTTTTCTTCCCTCCCGCAATTTAAGCTCATCCTATGCACAGCGCATAGAGAACAGATTTTAGCTTTTTATGTCACAGTCCTTTGTGATACAGGCAACGAAAGGCACGTTCCCAGCACACACGGGGAGCTTTGAGGACAGCAGGCTCCGGGCTCCCCACAGGAGCTGATCTCACCAGGTAAATACCCAGAACAGGGAGAACAGAGAGCTTCTGACTTGCTCCTGTGCAGACAGCAGGCTTTGAACACGAACAACCATTTTAATCTTAGCTCTTCTCTGAATAAGCAGGGAAAAAAGCTGCCCTAGGAGCACTTGGGTCATTTTGTGGTTGAACGAGGTCGGTGGAACAGTTTATTTACGCACATTTGTGATCAGGCTGCAAGTCCCAGCTGTTTGTTCCATCAGCATGGCAGAGGAGGACTACGGTAGGAGAGGCCCGGCAGAAGACAAGAGTTCACGTTGTGATCACAGGTTTTAAATGAACTAGAGAGAAATATGGGCATGCCAGGCACTGCTCTCAGGTTCCAAGCAGATTAATCTGCTGCAGATCCGTGCATGGTACGCTACATGAAGCTTTCCTTCTGCTGTACCAGGTACTAGATCTGCTTAAATTTCAGACCATATTAAATTCTGGGGGGAAAAAGAACAAACAAAAACCAACACAGATACTCAGCAATAACTTCCAACATACTCCATAACCTTTTTTTTTTTCTTCCTAGCAGGTATTTGTGACTTCATTATTCCTTTTCAAACCGAAACCCCTGCAGAATGTACAGATTTTCCAAATTTCACTCTTCCCTTGTACTTTGTTGAGACAGCTCCTAATCCTCACCCTGTCCCTGCCCCCCCCCCCCCCGCACGCTGGCTGCAAGTTTAGATGGCCTGTCAAAAAAGCACCTCTCAAGCACCAGGTTCTGAGAGTTTTACCAATTTTATCCCAAAGGGCTTCCAACATTTTTAACATAAGCTCTAAGGCATTTTATTCTTAAGTGAAATTGAAACCGCCAAGTTAAACGCAGCTCCTGCGATTCTCCTTTATTGCATAATACAGGAAGGTTAATGGTATCAAAGCTCTTCTTTTGAGCAAAAGCAGTGAAGTGTGGTTTTCTCAACTATTTTCTTTATTTCTTCTTTCACTCTTGTATTTCACATTGGAATCCAGCATTAAATATTTATACCACTCAGTCATCCATTCCTCCCTTGGCGCAATTAGTATTATTGTACATGGATGGCAATGATTAATCTGCATTCACGCACCATTATCTATTTACAATCCCAATTCCGGCTTTAATTTGGTTCCACATGGAGAGAAAGAAAGAAAAAGAAAAATCAATAAAATGTCAGAAAGTGAGTTAGAGCACTAGAATAGTAGAAGGAGATATTTGCAGGCAGAAGATCCAATTTGAGCTACCCTGAAATTTTATAAGTATGAATTTGACCACAGTACTTCCTACAGAACCCAAACACAGCGAGCAGTTCATTGTGCAGATGCTATACAAACCGACTGTAAGAAAGCCTGAAGTCAAAGGTCACAACTGGAGTTAGGAACTCTACTTGAAATCCCATTACATCGAGTGCATTATTTGGAGAGAATGAATTTAAGCATGAACTTGAAGGCACACACGAGCCCCGGTGCTATTCAGAATCAGGATGTAGCCAGACACCATCTTAAATAAGCCCAAACAGATAAAAGACAAGGAAACAACTTTAGTGGCAGTAGTAGTACTGCCTTATGTTTTAGCAGGGACCAGGCTGAGCCTGAGAGGGGTGCTCGCATTTCCAAGGTCACACCAACATTATCGCAGGATGGGGAGTTGAGCTCTGAGGTTTTAAGATTCAGAAAAAAAGCTTTTCTGACTGACAGGACATGGAATACCTGGCACCTCTGACACCTTCGTGGGACTTTGACTCAGCAACAGCCACGTCAGACACGAGCAATACACGACTGGGGAAGGCTCGGAGTCATTCTGCTGGTCTCCATGTCTCTCCTCTCCCAACCCCAAACCTCTGCATCTCAGAGGTACCTGGAATTAATCGTTCCAGCCGTTCAGGATCCCATCCGAGCGTTGCTGAGACACACCTTGTGTGCTCGGGGCACAGAGCTGGCACCAGCTGAGCCCCGGCCCCCGGAGTGCGGCCTAGTCGCAGCCGGCAGCTTCCTCACAGCCACAGGCCCTGGGGCTCCATCGCACGGCAGCACTGGGACTCTGGGGATTCATTCTTCCTTTCAGTACGACTCGGGGACATGTTGCTGAAGATATTCATAGCTCTGCATTATTATTCACTTCACCCGTATTTTTAACTTTTCATCCAAACCTCTGCTCATATTATCATGAGAGGTGAAGTACCATCAATTTTGAGCATCTTATTTAGCATGCCTGCTCTCTTAAACAAAGTATACTTAAGCACCTCTACACCTCATTTTTTGGTGGCAAGAGACATCTCAGCACAATGGACTTTTACAAGGAAAATGAATAATTAGATCAAGTTATTGTTCCTCACTAAATGCTCTAGGGGATGGAAAGAATACACCTGCATCTTAATGAAAGAAGCCTGCCGATTCGGATTCCACCTGATTCTTAGTTCCTGGATGCAGCTCTAGGGCTAAATTCCCCTCCTGATTTAACTAGGTCACAGCACTTTTGACCTCAAATACTCTGCCACCTGCCTGTTTTCTCTCAGCAGAGCTGCACAGATCTTTTAACAACAGAATTCAGATTCAGCTCCGAGAGCAACAAATTTCTCCCAAAGCCTTCCAGTTGTGATATCTGCCTCTACCACCTCCAAAACCAGTAATGGAAATGAAATCTGATTAGTTTATCACTCAGCTTGCTTACTCTTTTTCCTCCCACCCCCATTCCATCTAAAGATGAAAGCATTTCCGTGCAGCAGCAAACCATCAGTCACTGACATCAACCTTAATTAATGCCTGCTCCCAGATAAATTTGCTGGCTAAAAGCAAATCAATACTTTTTTTTGCAGGAGCCTTTACACTGAAGTTTTCTAAACTCTTCATTTTTTTAAGTGACATTCCTCAGCTCATCTTTAAAAGAGTGTAAACCAAAACCTTGGCTGATACAAGTCAACGTGGCTCCATTGGAGACAACAGAGCCAAACTAATTTGCACTGTGCAGGGGATCTGACAATCTGATTTCTCTGCTGTTTTCCTTAACCTATGAAATGCTTCAAAATTATTTCAGTCTCATTAGTCTGAATTCTCTTGGATCTCCATGCTAGATTAATTATGGTCACTTAATGAAAGAATCCATTAGTCCACATGCATTTCTGAAGCTGTCACAATGGAGCAATTCAACAGATAAGATGGTCTCTGAGGAATTCTTATTAAGCGAACCAGTATTTATGCGCACACCTCCCTACTACACATAATTGGTTTCTTACATTTACACAGAGAATTACATACATATATGTACACATGCATGCATATATAAGCATGCATTAAATATTAAAAAAGTAAATGGCTTAGCTTGTAGGTAAATACTTAGTTTTCAAGGCATTAACAGAGTTTAGATTTGCATTTTTGGAATAAAATCCACTTCAACCTGAAGGCATAATTTGACACGCCACTTACGACAGCAATGAGCAAAATGCAGATGGTGCATAAAGGTAATTGTAAAGTAGTCAAGCTGGCCATGAACTTAGAGTCTGTCTCCATCGTAATGCAGCTAAAGCCACATTCCTGCTTCAACTGCAAAGCACTGCCAAGTGGGACAGAGTCTGGACGTGGGCTTTTTGCTGTGCACCAACAACTGGGGAGCCGCATCCCAGGGCATGAAAAGCTCCCACTCTGTTGATACGGATCCTTCGGGGTAGGTCACTACCAAAAGCTATTAGAAAGGCTCTTCCTCCCACAGAGGACACGTTTCAGGGACTGAACAGCACTGCTAAGGGGAGTTTGCAGACTTCTTGCAAAAGGAAAAAGAAGGGCCAATTTCCCCCGACTCAAGTAAAAGGGACCTCAATGCAGCCACCCTCACTACAAACTGATTCAGTAGAATGGAAGTCAACTGACAGAACAAATGTGTTTGTTTATGGCTCAGGAAAGCAAGACTGCAAGAGCGCAAACCCATCAACTATGATGGCAGGTACCGGAATAGGAGACCATATTGCTGAAACGGATGCATTTTATTACGTGAAAGTACTTACCATAATACTTCTACTACAGAAACAGCATTTGGCTCCAGTCATACCACAAGAAAGGTAACAAACATGATTATATTTATTCTATTCAGGAGAAAACAAACACTAATTCAACATAACAGAAGAACAGCTAATGCAATTGAAGCTTACTAATGCCGCATTGCAAATCCCCCAAAGAAATCTGCTACAGCTTTATTACAATTTCCTATAAACCCTTTCTGCCTTATTATCAGTGCTACAGAGATTGTTTTTCTCAGTGCAGGCAGAGTTAGATGTGTTGATAGCAAGAGACACTATTTATTACTTGATAAATAGCAACCGTTTCCATCACTGCAAGCACAGATATACTCACGTCTTTGTCAGTCTAACAATGCACTTAAGTTCCATTAAATTTGGACTCTCTATTGACAGATTAGGCTGGAAAGACATGGGGCATGTTTGCACAACAGTCAGCCCACAAAATTCTGAAGACTGAGCCCAAGAAGTTGAAAGATTATTCAACTTTTAGCCTCTCGGTTTTCCAGCACACCAGCTGCAGAAGTTGCTTCCTTTGGGAACTGGTGCACAATCAGGTCAAGTCACCTTTGCTTTTAAATTCATAAAACTCTGAACTGATACTGCCTTCCACTGCCTAACGTTACGACGTCGCATTAAAAATTGAAGATGCCAAGCTTCAGATACAACTGGAGTCTAGGCTGGAGCTCAACCACATTTGGACCAGACACAAAATTGAGTTTGTTTCTTGTTTTTGTAGTTTCTACAAAGGCTTTTCTGCAACATAACAAAGAGTCCCAGAAACCAGGAGAAAACAAGACTTGCAAACTGAAGCTTCGGTAACTGACAGCTCTATGAAGACATGCTAGAATTACAGCAGTCTTGGCTGTAGAAATTACAACAAAATGCAAAGCAGCCTCAGGATGAAGAAAGTAATCAGAAATAGCAAGTTGTCTGAGCAAAGACTATTTTCTGGCTCCACATTTACCACAGTAGGATTTGAATGTGACTGGAGTTTCTACACAGGACTGCAACTTAATGCTGATAATAAATAATGGCACACAACTGCGCCAACTGCAGAAAATACATCTTTACAGGCACAGCACTTCCATTTCCCTTTTAAAGATGAAGGGAACTGATGGGCTGTGTAACAAGGTGAGATGGTAAAGCCTCCAGAGGAAGGTGTAAGCCAGGTCTAATGGCTCCTGCCTCCGGGCAAAAGTCTGAACTAATCAAGTGATGAACGGCCCCTGGGTGCCAGCGCTCCTGCAGCTGCTCAGGACCCCGGCTGCCCCCGGGGTACCGGCCCAATGGGCGCTGATTGATGGCAGCAGCACCAAAGCTTTGGGAACAGCGTGTCCTGTTCCCTTTTCCCCTCCTCATCAAATCACAAGGGGCTGAAAGTTTCATTTATTTTTATTTTCATCATTTTGAAGTGTACATGAACTCGGAACGATGGCAACGTGCCTCGTGGCCAGAAGTCACAGCCTACGTAGGTTGTTTATAGGGTGCTTTTATAGGGTGCTCAACTCTTACAGCCCCATGCACTTGTGGCCCTTGCTTAGCCCCTGGAGGAGTGCTGCTCTGTTCCAGAAAGCGTATAGAAAACTGGAACAGGGATCCATCATTACTGTACATCTGGGTGCTTACATAAAAGGGACTACATTTCCAGTCCTTTTAGCAGACAACAGTTTTGAACTATCACGGTCAAGACTGTTTTACTTTGTAACTTCCAACTGCAGTAGGGTGACAGTGAGACTACAACTTCTGTTGAAAAGGGCTTAGTGGAACCATCTGCTTATTTACTCTAGATATTAATTTAGCATGAAGTCCAAAACTGAAGAAAAGCTGCATAATGGCTTCAAGCCAAATCCACAGAAGCCACTTGGTCGTTAAATTCCAACCTCAAAGCTGCTCTAAACACTTCAAGCAAGAGCCTTCGTGCATCCTCCCTGTAGAGAGCACCAAGTGCAGAAGCACGGTGGGACAGGGCAGTGCTCTCAGCAAGTTCCAGCATTCAGCATCACCACCGAGTGCCAGCAACTGGCGACCTAATGGTAAACCATGGAATCTTGCTCAAAATCTAACCTCAGGATCTATTTTGCAATAATACCTAGACCTGCAATATAATTTGACTTTATAAAACATTTTAAGGTACCATTTCCATCAGCTTCAGCAGTTTTTTGACCAGACTGCAGATCTGTATTGCAAGCATTGTGCTTTACAGTCCAGAGACAAAAATGAGATTTTATCCCTGCTCACGCGCTACGGCACTGCAGAGCTGGCTGAGAACAAGCTGGAGTCTGTTCCGCCACGTAAATCAGCCGTGTCTCCGTGTGGAACAGCAGACCAAAACCCATCCCTCATTTACACTCGGCACCACAGGATCACACACCAAGGCCAGGAAGTATGGATAACATCCTCAGCCTCCTTCAAAGTGGTGTGCAGTCCATTTTTCTCTTGAACATCGCTGTTTGACAGTGATTCAACATGGCTGGTTAGCAGCCTCTTCCGTTGCTTAAAAATTACCATGACAGGTATGGAGTAGTTTCTTGTCGTACCCTACAGCTAACCACCAAGAGAAAGTAGTTTCCCTTCCTCCTTGGTAGAGCCATGCATGTTTATATAGTGACTGTGTCTGCCTTCATCATCTTTTACATTCATCTCCATGGCAATTTTCTTTTCTAGGCATTGTTAGCTGCCTTTCTGGGAATTTATTTCCAATCTTATATTTATTCAGAACTGGCATTGCCCCTGCATGCAACAGCTGCTGGAAAATTATATATATCCCATTAACAAACAATACAACTGTGCTGAAAAATACGACCACAAAGCTTGAAGAGGTTTTCTGAAAAGTAAAATTTTATTTATTTTAAATGTAAACCCTCCAGTTCCTGAATACAAACCGATTCTAGATAGAAAAGGAAAAGGTTATGTTTTTTTTTTTTTTTCAGAAAGGTACTTTGGTGGACGGACAAGGTAAAATCCAGGACACCTGCAAAGCTGGTGCATCGCTCCTATCAAACCCTTCCATATGTGCTCAACTTTTGTTCAGAATGAGCAGAACCCTTCCCATTAAGCGTTGCTTCCACTCCCTCTTTCCTGAGCATGCTCTCATGCCAGGACTAATGGGCAAGAGAGGAAGAAACCTTGGGACTCACCACCACCAGTTACACCACAGGACTTCCCATGCAGGCAGTGCCAGGCTCATTCACAGTGATTGAGACTTGTTGTTATCCTTTAAACTGAAACCAAAAACCCCACTGCTTTATAGATCCATACAAGCAAACATGACTTTGGGATCCTGACAGCCATTTCCATCCGTTGGGAACCTAAGCCTTCCAGAATAGCAATTCTGAGTTACAAAATTCACTTCTGTGCTACCAGCTGCCAAACTTAAGCTTTAAAAATATTTAACTTGGTATTGGACCCTTGCATCAAACTCCGCTCAGTAAAAATACCTTCTACCAGATATCAAAAGAACAATGCCCTTGACATTAGGCACTACAAGGAGGTCAAATGAAAGCAGGTCCATGAACAGCAACCAGTATTTCAGAGCTCAATTTTATCTTCGCCTCAATGTGCATGGCAGGCACGTTACAAGATGGTGTTGTTCTGGCATCTCAGTTAACAGATGTACAAGAGCAACTTTGCTCTACAGGATGGAATAAAGATGCGCTTGCTTTGCTTCATGCTTAAGGCAGGATGAGAACATCCAGAGATGACTGTGTTGTGTGTGATGATTGTGTTATTTTCCTTCTTAAGTCTGGAAGGGATAAAAATATTCCATACTGCAGCCAACTTGAAAATCACTGGAGCTGGAAAAGAAGCGAGAATCTTCATCTTCCTCCCACTGAACCCATGGCACCTTCCCCTGGCCGCCAGCACAGGCACTGGGCTGTGCAATTCCCTTGTTTCCTACTCCCAGATTGGGAAAACTATAGGATCAGGGAAAGGCACAGAGCTGGCAGAGCAAACACCTGGTCTGCTCCCCAGTCTCCTAAGTAAACCATGCAACTGTCTTCAAATCAAATCTTATCTGTTTAGTATCCAACAGGAACGGAAATGACTCCTGATCTTAGCCAAGCATGGCAGCCTAAGCCATCACCGAACAGTGAGTTACCTACTTCAGGGTCCTATCTGCTCTGCGTTTCATACTCATCCGCAGGGTCCCTGGGACCTGAGAGAAGTTGCTCTCATAGTTAGGCAAGGCTCTGGGACTTACAGGGCCAGGACTCAGCTTTTCAGCCACAAGCACCCTGCAAAAATAGGGCAAATCCATTTAATTTGTAAATTTAATGGAAAAATCCTTCCATAGCATCATATCACTGCCAGACAAAGAGCACGAAGTGCCCTCTCTACACAACAAGAACACGCCACAGTTACAGCCAGAGCCACGGTTAACAGCAGCAACAACACACAAGTTCAACTACGGCCACAGGTAACCTCAGGAACAGCATCGGTGTAACCCACGCGCTCTAGAAGGCACAATCCAATTAATAACCCTTTTGTCTCACGGAAACCTCTTTTGCACCTTCCTACTAAAAGTGAAACTGCCTCTTGGTCTCCAGCATGAGCCACTGTAATATTTTATGCCTGCAAGAAGGTTGCAGGGGCAGAGGGAGAAAAAGAATTCAATTACCCTCCAAGGTCATTCAAGCAGACTCTCAGTAAATGAGGTTTCCCTGAAGATTCATAAAACTAAAATATACATGTCTTGTATATTAAAGCTTAAAGAAAAAAAGAGATCAAATATTATTAAAGGTCTGAGTGAGAGCTATAAAAGGCATGGAAAAACAGTGTTAAGCCAAACACAGGATCAAATTCAAAAGGAGCAGAACGGAGGAGAAGAAGATACAGATAGGGATTGTTTCCAACGGCGAACGTGTTTACCTCATTAATTTCTGATACTCCCATCCTCCGATCAAGGTGTTTGGGATAGGGCAAAAGTTAAACAAAAACTAGGCACAGTTCCCAGAACGGCAGCCTGGGAGCACTGTATCTTGCGCAGACAGCCCATCAGTAAATCCCTCAGCATTTCGCACAGAAGAGGTCACTATAATTATCGACAGCACCACCGGGGGAAGCGGGCAAGGTGACACAGGGGGCTGACGGCCGAGAGCCCAGCTCCCCCAGGCTGGTGCTCTTCTCACGTGCAGTCTCCTTAAAAGCCTGGATGTGCTGGGGATAAGACCTCATTCTGGAAGTCACATATACACACCAATTTATTTGTTCTCATACCTTCCTGTATTTTACACAAGAGGCAGAACATTCCTGTCCCACGTTTGTTCCCGGCCCAGAGCTGTAACTACCCACAGACCAGGGCCGGAGAACAGACCAAGTCAACACGCTAATGCTGGGCGTTTCAGGAGCTCCTCACAGATGTCACCAATGCCACCAACTGCATTGACCACTCTGTCCCCTCCATCAGAGCCCAGCACCCCCCTGGTCCAGGCACGAAGGGCTCTCAGCGGCTGCCCTCCAGATTCCTGGCCCCGTCTGCAGGGCAGCCAGCCCCTTCCAGGCCTCCCCCCCTCCCTTCGGAAGGGCAGCGCTGCTGTGGCTCAAAAGTAGGGCTAATAAAAAGGCAGGCAACAAAAAAGATTTCTGTGGGATCACCGAGAGGAGTTTTTATGAGGGAGAGAAGATTCGGTAATGATGATGTTGAAGAAGCAGTCGTTTGTACAGAGTGGTCCCCGTGGTAATTTCTACAGTGACTACAGAAGTATAATATATAGGATTATTGCAAGGAAATCTCTCATAATGAAGCAGATTCTTAACTTGGTTTGACATTGTCATTTTACACTACGCTATTTAATGCGAGACCAGCAAAGTAATAAATACTTATTTTGCCAGGATATCAAAGCCCTGTGAGAGGTGCAATATACTAGTTACAGCAATGAATTGTTAAGCTAGATTCTCATTTTTGCACTGAATACTTCATTGTCCTCATTGCCTCTTCAGAGAGAAGAAGAGTTACCTGCTTAAACCACACCGGAAGGTTTGATATTGCATTCTCTGCTAAGTTAATGTTTGAGCTTTACCGTATCTAGTGGCAGACACAAGGAAGCTTCTTCAGCAACATCCAGTCAATGAAGCTATGGAAAAAATAAGACTTGTTTTTCCCCTTTGCTCACCCAAACAGTTTCTTTCCCAGGTCATCATTAACGGCTTCAGCTTTTCCTGTCAAAGGAAAGGTTTTGAAGAGGTCCTTGCAAGATCATGTATATTTACTTAGCAAGCAATTGAATAACTGGAGCAGAAGAGCATAAACCACCCTTAATGGTGAATTATTTAAAAAAATCCATTTTCAAGAGGCTAGTGTAACAAAATAGTTTGCTGTTGAGAGAATTCCAAGCATTCGATCCAAGTAAATAAATGATTGTTTCTGAGGATCAAGCGGTACATTCTCATCAGCAAAGTGCGGACTCCTGTGCCTGCCTCAGAGAGCCAGCACATCTGACAGCAGAGCAGCAACTCCACTTCAGAGATTCCCTCAGTGAAAGCTTTCAGAAAAGAAAAGCACTCATTTAAACTTCTGCCTGCCCGTTTTCTCCCACCTCCTCCATACATTTGCAGTCAGGTTATAACAGGGCTATCAGCAATGCCCGCTGCCTCCTCCGACAAGAGCCCACAGCTCACTGGCTGTGCTCAAAGGCATGAGAAAGGTTTAAAGAAAAAAGCTGTCGATGGACTTGGGTACCATTTTATCACGCAAACCACAGCATTGTAAAAATAATCGCAGCCCTTCAAAATTTGATGTCTGCAGTATTTGATTTGTTGAATCAGCTGTATTTAAGAAAACAATGCAAAAATTACAAAAATCTCCACAATGTGAACAATTCCTATTACAATCTAGATAGTCCATAAGGATGGAGCCCATGGCTACAGGCAGTAAATGACTGCAGGGACACAACCTGTTATGTCCCCAAAGAACTTACATCTCCCAGAGAAAAAGCAAGAAAAGTAGAAGGGAATTACCCAAGGTCACAGAAGTGGACTACAGCAAGCTGTGTAGCAGGAGTAAGCCTACAAATTTTAGAAGTCATTTAACGTACAGAATATACACTACAGCTACGCAACAGTCGAACAAAAAGCAGGGCACTTGTATAAAATACTTTGCTCAGACAAAAGTTTGGAGGAGGGAGAAGGATCGGTTAATTTGGGCTGTTTCCTGCTGTCTGCTTAATATCAATGGATGTAGCTTGTGTCTGTTCTAGAGTTGGACAGCGAGAGTAACAGGGATTTAATTGGCATGAAGCCCACGGCAGCCTCTGCCAGAACAGCTGCTGCCTGTCTGGGAGAAAAGCCATTCTTCTTGCCAGTGTCCTCCAGTACCAGCACACCAAAGACAAACAGCTACGTGGTGCATTTCTTACCTTACAGGCTATCTGAGGACTTAAGGTTAGTAAAACACACGTATGTGTGCACGCAGAGGTTAAAGGAGTTCGCTCTACACTTAAACACGTTTAGCATCAACTCTCCCAAGCGACCCGGGCATGGAAAGGGCAGCGGTGCCAAGCAGTGTGCTACTGGAGAGGCTCGGCTGGAGAGGGAGGTGGGCATTGACTGGGGCTTGGGTACTGTGCTTTGGGTGACCTGCTTCTGCTCCAGCTTTGTTTTCTTTTAAATACATACGGTATTACTTCATAGAGCCCCGGATATCTGTAGGTGGAAGTATTATAAAGAAGGCAGTTGTTATAAACAAAGGAAATATTGTTAGAGTTTGGGGGTCGAGGAATCATTACCAGAGAACTGGAAACACACACGCTATTTTTGTAATTGTACATAAGATGTGCAAAGTAAGAGCAACTTCCTCTATCTGTTGGTATACATCAAACTTCATTATGATAACTCTATTGAAGTGCAGGTGAGTCATTTAATATTTGCTGCGCCACTGTTAAATTGCCAACGACTACAACCGGGAATGGATTTTTACAGCCACGAGATTAAATTATACACCCTCACTTCACTCCCAGAGAGGACACTCTCTGATAAAAGGAAAAGTCTCCAGTAACAATGAATAACAGGTGCATTAAAATAAAAATCAACTAATGGGGGGAGGCTCATTGTCTGTTCTGTTGACAAACGTTACCAAAATATACAATTCAAACCACAGTAGACATGAGAGAGAGGTGATCTCACTATCAAGGAAAAACAGGCAGCATGTTCAATTCAAACAAATGCTATCAAGAAATATTCCTGAGATCAGTACTCCTTGAACCTTTGTTATCTTACCCAACAGCATCTTATCTAGGGATTCGCAGCACTTCAGCATTTACATACAGCATTTAAAATAATTCCTCTAGAATAAACTGCTTATCGTTTCCGTGATGTCCCTTCCCCTCACTTACAAGATGGCTTTGCAGTTTGTCCTTTATTTTTCCCCACATGTAACGCATCTGAGCTGTACTTCATGCAAAGAGAAGCCGTGTCGCGGGTTAGACGAGCAAGAAGCTCATGACAAAGTACGAGCGGAGCGAGGCCCCCAGCTGACAAACCAGAAGCACAGGCAGCCCCAACATCAGGATAAAGTAAATGATGAGCCTCACATCTAAGCACAGCGCCTCACTAGATGATTTTGTTGGCAACCCAGAGAGACAACAGGGAACAGCCACAAACATTTATGATCCCAGTAACCTGTGGAGATGATGTCCTTGGCCGTGCCATCAAGACAATGAGCAGAGTAAAATGGTCTTCCCATGAAGAAAAAGCTTCGTAATACTTTCGTCTGGGTATCAGCCAAAAATTCTTCCTCAGGGGACATGAATTCTAGTGGTGCAGGAGATGTTTAATTCCCATTGAAGCCAGCAATGCAGAGCCCGTTTGATAGCAGTCAGTCCATCAGATGAGGGATCTGAAACCAGCCCCGAGCTCATCCTCTGCCAGAGCAGGCAGAGGGCAGAGAAGCAGGAGAGTCCCTGCTACCCAGGCACCCTAGGGTGGTCAAAACCCCCAAAATGCCCCTGCACTGCTTTTAGCCCAAAGCCCAGTTCTCTAGGCAGTATCATGCAGTTACTCTTTAATAGCTTTTTTTTTTTTTTTATGGCATGGAAGGAACTTAATATTGCAATTACTTCATTTAATACCATGTAATGGCTCAACAAGCTTGTCAGCTACCTGCAAAAGAGAAAAGGCAAAGTATGGTATAATTGCACTAAAGTGGAAAACATGAGTAACTACTCATATTAAAAAGGATCAGAAATAAAAAGGCAACATTGTGTGAATTAGAGAGAAAATAAAGCCTTTATGACATGCAGCTGAAGATCTGGCATGGTTTAGCAGCATCTTGAAAACCAGTTCAGCACAAGAGACCGTTCTCCTCCCAGTGACCTTAGCTTGCCACAGTCAGGACAATAATGGGGAAACGAGAAAGAAGGAGAAAACGCTGAAAGCGCGCACTCTTCATAGGCATGCAAAGTGGATAAATCGTGTTTCTGTACAGAGTTAGTAGGTCAAGGACAAGGCACCTCCAGAGAGATGGTTTTCCTGCGACTGAGTAAGAGAGGTGGTACATGGCAGCATCGGTGTCTCCTCTAAAACCAGCACTTGGCTTTTCAGTGGTCTGGCAGCCCAGGCTCCCAAAGCAGTGGTTAAACAGCCCCTCTGCAAGGTGCAACCAGACTTTACAGACCTCACAATTTTATGGCAGGAAGGAGGAGACAGGAAAAAAAGCCACCCTTGGTAATAACTTCCCTGATGACCCTCAGTAACATTAAAGGCAAGCATGCCAGCACACAGTTGGAGGTATTGCTAAGGGTAACTACTCCTTACTCCAGCCTGGAAGGGCCCAGAATCAAGTCTCCCAGGCTCTGGACTTGAGTCGTGATGACAACGGCTGGCTGCGCTGTCAGACCGGAGTGACAGCACTTTACCTTCACAGAAGGCGGCAGCAGCAGAAATGGCAAGGACGTGTCTTACTCCCATTTTCTTAGCTGGTTTCTGTCCAGGAAGAAAAGCAGCAGTGTTTGCCACCTCAAAAATAGCTTATGAAGAAGCATTTCACTAAAAGGACCCGCGTGTACACCTCTGCTAAAGAGAGAGCTATTCTGATTAAAATTAAGTCTTTGACCTTAGCTTTATGCAACTGAGATTACTTCTATCTCTACTAAAGGCAAAACATTCACCAAAATATCATCACATTATGAAAGGTAACACACATTACTTCTATTTACCCTGTGGTTTTAAAGATAACATTTACCATGTTGGGTCCTTTTTTTTTTTAAATCACAAATCTGACTAAGAAAGACTACAAGAGAAGAAGCTTTCAAAAGTATCTTTAGATTCACACTGTATAATTATGAGAAGCGACAAAGATGACAGTGCCGAACCTTTTCCTTTCTTCTGCTCTTCTATAAATGGTAAGCTTTCAGACATTACACAACTTTGCATCTCTCTACATCATACTTTACATAGATCCTATACGCCTTAGCGTGTCTGATCTTTTCAACTGAACTCTCAAATGTCAACATTCATTTACCTTATAATTAACATCATCATGAGCGGTGACATTTTTCTCATCTTCCTGCTTTTTTTGTGTGTCTTGATAGGTTCTGTCAAGGGGCTGTTTTTACTTTCACTTTTTAAAAGAAATAGTAAAAAAACGTTCTTTCAAATTAACAGCCAACATACATTGAAAAGCTTGGTGCTGGTGAGGCAGTAACTTCGAGCAGTGCCGACCTTTGCAGCTTTCTGGCAATGAATGGAAAGCCAGGGCTTCACGTTTTTCAGTATGCGACCCATGTAGTGTCTTTTGGATTTGTTAGTTTCCTGCATTACCTTTTACATTACTCCTTCCAGCATGAAATTTTCACTTACCATGGCAAATTGGAACCAATTTCACACCTTCATCAACACTCATTAACTAATAGGCAGAAAGGTAAGGTCTTGGATGAGTGAGCCAGTCATCTAAGCTGGTGAGGTGTTCTTTTTGTTTTGTTTTTAATGAAGTGTCAGATACTAGAGAAACATTATTATGTATTATATATAAGCTTTATAGATTCTGCTTCTCACTAGCAATCTAAACAGGTCCACAACAAAGATTTTCTTCTGTCTGGACTGATGGCAAAATCTCTTCCCCATAATTAGGTGTCTGCAGTCTCAGGATGCATTTCCAGCGACTGCACTGACTAGATAACGACACTAAGCAGGTATTTTAGAACAGCCGCAGGACTCGATCGGATTCAGTTAAGAAAATGGACAAAACGCACTAACAACTTCAGGATACCCTTATGTATACCCAAATGATAAAACAAATTAGCCCTATCCCAACCGTTTTGCAGCCCGCCGACTGATCTAAATTCCACCACTCCACAAGGAGACAACACACTGAATACTCAGCATCGGCACGAAGGGGCTCATTCCCTCATCTCCCATGAATTCTTCAGGAAACCTAAGCACAAGCGGGAAAGGACAGCAACGCTTCCCCCCCCCCCCCCCCCCCCTTTTGGAGATGCTGCCGGTTATTAGGCAAAACACCTTCCACCAGAGACTGACTTTGCAGCCCAACAAAAGGGAGAGGCAGCTTGGAGCAGGTGGTTTACCTTTTAGGTAAACACTGTCTAATGAAAGCAAAGACTGGAAGCGTATTGTGGCACAGAATATCTTGCCTATTCTGCACTTGAATTTCCCTTAGCAAAACACCCGGCAAACTCGATGTACCTTAGTGCATTATCAGGACGAGACATTTTTAAGTTACAGCTCCCTATAAGCTCCTATCAGATAACTCTTTTTCTACTTTTTTGTGATGTTCCTGACTCGTGTATGACAGCAGTGGCAGGGGGTAGCAACAACCTCACAGCCATTCCCAGCTGTAGCCACCTCCCAATGTGCTAAGACGAGTGTAAAACACTCTCCTCATGAGGACGGCGCGTGGAAGAGCAGATGCCTCATGGCAGGGTGTCAAGCTGACTGCAGCCTCTGACGGACAGACCTCTCGCAGGGGACAGGACCAAGGAATGTGAAATCAGGATGAGCACAAGCCTTCTCTGCTGGCTTTCGAAGGCACCACTCCAGCGTGAGGACAGCACGCGTGCCCAAAAGGCTTCTGGCTCCACTGATGAACCACAACTCCAGTCCTGGTAGGCTCTAAGTTATTGAGCTCCTGTAGGTTTATAAATGCATGCTGTGTACGCTCAACATGCAGCTAAGGAAAGGGTTTCCCCACTAGTCCCCGAAGAGAAGATGAAGGCAGTCACAGCCACAGGAAAGGCTTTGCCCAAACCCGGACGCAAGCGCATCAGAAGGTGGGCATCACTGGGCACTGCTGCCCTCAGATGGTTTGTGCTCAACAATCACTGTTCTACCTGAGGAGCCTCCAGCACAGAGGAAGTTACCGCAATAAAGCTGCTGCGTTACGGCGCCGTACGGCCTGCCAAACCCCAGCACACCTCTCGGCACCGGGGAGGAGCAGGACAGCACCGGCTGGGGCCCCGCGCCGGCACCAACGAGGTCGTTCCAGCGCTCCAGCCCCAGGATTCACTTAAACAGAGCCGGCCTGTTTTGATGAATTATGTAGGTAATTCAGGGACATAAGCAAACATTCTGCTGAGTTCAGATTAATGGCCTCAATTCAAAGTGAATTTTATAAATGACCTAAACCAAGTGGGACGCACGCTGTCTCATGTGCATTTTAACACAATGCAGTCCTTAAGGCAATTTCACCGAATATCGTCAATTCCACATTTAAATGAAATTCCTGGGGAAGATCTGGAAAGAACACAGATAAATGAGGCTAAATAAACTAAATCAGGGAAAGAGCAAAAGACTTTTATTTGTAGCTCCTGAACTCTGGGAATTGGGGAATCTGGAAAGTCTCTTAGGCTGAATTATTGAGATAATAAAGCACCTGCTGAAGAGACCTCTAAATGCTGTAATGAAATTATTTCATTGCCCCAGAATAATCACAAATGCAGGTTCTCTTTTGAGAGGAAAAAAAAACGGAAGGGAAAGCAGGATAGATAAATGGAATGCAAATCACCCTCTCTGCTCAGAGTAAGCAAAAAAAGCCATGACATGAAAGGAGGAAGCCTTATGGTCCTACAGAGTCTGTTCCTGTTATTTACTACTGCGGGGTCACTTGAAAAGGAGTGAGAGTAAACAGAAGGCGAACTGCGAAGCACAAAAGCACCACCACGTTCAAGTATTTTGTCTAGGCTTCATTTTTATCAACATCTAGACTGGAACCGGGGTTTTGCCACAAGCTTCTACGTAAACTATGACAAGTGATCCGACCCCAATCCTGACATAATTAAATGATGTCACAATTAAGCCATCTGACCCTCACTCTGACATAATTAAGCAACGTGGCAATTACAGAAGCCCTGTTAGTTGCAACAGAATTATGTAATAAAAAAGTCATCTGTAATACAGGAATGACTCCCTACTTCCAGTCTTTTGTTCCCCCATCTTTACCTTTCAAAAAGACAAGTTCTACAGAAGTCGGGGCTGTTTCATAATTTAACACTTCTGCGATCCGCTACACATGAATATTTAACGCTGCTGGGAACTTCAAGAAGTCATGTTGTACTTACAATGAATGGTCAAAATTTCAATTTGTTTTATTTATGCTCTTGTTCTTAGCCACAAAAACTCTGAGAGGAGCAGAAAAGATAGTCATTTCCCAGGAACAACTGGTTTAACCTTTTGAAAACAAGCAAACAAAACATAGGAAATTTCTTTCTTAACGTTCCCACACAAACCTGCAGAACCTCGCTACGTTTTCATTTACTAAAATGTAATTAATGAAGGCTTTTAAACCCTCAGAACCTTTCAAATTAATGAAAAGTCCACCCAAATAAATTAGACATGTAGTCCAAGAGCTGCAGATTTAAATTACAGTAGTTATCCTGACAGGAACCAAGAAGCAGCTGTCACATACAATTATTTTTAGGGCTGCTACTAAACCATTTTCACATTATGAGCTGCCACCTCTCAGCAGCTAACAGCAGCTCCACATTTTATCATGACAAAAAATTAGAGGCGCTCGGTTATCTCCTCGGGTATTACACACGCTCGCAGCGCACCGGGCGTTAAACGGAGATAAACCCCGCCGCCAGGGGAGGAAGGAGCCGCGTTGCGTCACCGCGGCTATGACATCACCCCAACCGCCCGGCCAATCGGGCTGCAGGGCGCACACAGGGCCCCAGCTGATTGGTTACGGGATCTCACAGGTCACAGTCGCGCTGTGAGGTCATCGCCGCCGCCGAGGGCCGCGGAGCTGAGGGCCCCGCGGCGCCATGGCCCCGCCGGCCGGCGCGCCCCGAGGGCCGCAGCGCCACCACCTCCTCTTCTACGTCTCCATCAAGAAGAAGGCCGAAGCCGGCCAGGAGCCTGCCGCTGGCGCTCGGCTTTCACAGCAACGCTCCGAAACCTGGAAAGCCGTGGCCATGGAGGAGAAAGAGGCTGAAGACATGGTGGAGCAGCAAGAGGCAGCGCGTCCAAACAAGGGGAGAGCGTCGGACCCTCTAAGAGGGGCAAGGAAGAGAAGGCGAAGGAAGCCAAGGAGCAGAGGTCGCTTCAGCAGAACGAAGCAGCCGCTCCCTGCTTTCTTTCTGTTCATGGCGCAGCATCGTCCAGAGCTTCGGAAATCGAATCCACACTGGACAGCAGCAGAAACTGCCATGAAGTTAGGGAAAATATGGCATGAGCAGCCAGAAGTAGAGAAAGAGATGTACAAACAGCAGGCTGCAAGGCTGAGGGGGCAAAAACAAGCGAGAAAAGCACAAAGGTCAGGGTGTGAGCCAGGAAAGGAGCTCACGGCAGAAAAAATGAGCAGGAAGCGAAGACTCTGATGGCTTGCTTAGCTGATAAGGCTGTGACCCTCTGCAATTTCACCTCATCACTGGTGCAGCTGTAGCTCCTTGCGAAGTTTTGTGCAGTTCATCACAAGGCTCAGTAAAAATAACTGCAAACACTAGATAACCCTGATAGTTGGTTCCATATTTACAGCACTGGGAGGGTTTGTGCACTTTAGGGATGGATGTTTCCTGCTTACCCACAAAGAAACTAGCAGTGAGTCTTCCCTCTCTCCTCTCCCCTCCAAACCCCAGGTTAAAACAGGCTCCTTCCATGTGGGAAGGATTCTGTCCCTCGAGCTCAGCAGGTCCTGGAGCCCGAGAGATCGTGCACGAATACTGCTGCCCCAGGGCAAGCGCAAGGCACGCGGCTGATGCCAGGGCTCTCTGGCTGGCCACCTGCTTGGCCTGTCCACAGCACGCACAGTGCGTGCCCTTGGAGGTGACGGGGTGGGTAGGATGGAGCACGCGGCTCCAGTTTTCAACCTTCAGCCCTCTGCACAGCAGCGTCGTTTGGAAGGGATGGCAGCTGTCACTCTGAAGACAGAAATAGTCAGTAATAACCTCTGCAGGTCAGGGAGCAGAGGAAAGCCTTAGGAAGGAGCACAAATTCAGACTCAAAACCAGGACAGGTACCAGCCCCCAGTGAAGGGCTGGAGGACAGGGAGGTTTCTACTTTGACCCCAGCCTCCTCACGGGTTCCTAACGGAACAGGCACAGCTTATTTTCACAGCAGGGCCAGCGCCCATGTCCCTTCTTTAAGCAACCCAGCCCCAACTTCTTTCCTTTGGCTCAAGCAAAGGGGTGACTAAACTCGATCCAGAAGTCTACATCTGTTATAGAAAGGCTGACAGCCCATGCTATTTATCAACTAAAGCAAGATAACCTCTTGCCCAAGCAGTGCTTGCTGACTATCTGGCTCATAAGGACATCTTTGCAAAGCCTGCACTTTGGAGAGGAGGTCAATTGCTTTCCAGACTCTCTGAAGTCTTCGCATGCTGCATCTCAACCCCAGTGCTCTGCCAGCTTGTCTGGTCCATGAGTACAGCCTCTCCGTCCCTCTGCTCCCTGCTTACGTACTTTTTTTTTTTAAAAGGAAAAAAACAGCAGGATAGAGGACCAGGGAAAGCATTCATTCTTAAGTGCTGTCTGGGTATATGAGGCTGCTGCTATTTTTCCCCCCACATGCCCCCTGCCCCTAGCAGCCAGTTTTTTCTGAAGTTAAAACTCCAGGCTGGAATTTGTTAAGGTTTAACCAGTCTCCTCTCAACTCATGAAGATTCACATCCAGTTCTTTCACCTAACATGCTGCACACATACATAAGGAAACAGTGAAATAGTCAAAACACTTCCACGCTGCCCATGCTGGAGCACAGCCTCGGCATAATGCATGAGTGCTGTAGTCAAATGTTGCTTTCTTTCCTTCTATGTGCACCAAGGGAAATGCTTCATCTCAAAAAATCACAAAACAAACTGGGCTCCGAAGATGTGCTTGTCACTTATTCCTCACACCAAATTTTCATGTTAGCACCATCTCCTACAGTACCTGGAAATGAAGTCAGCGGTCAGCAGCTCTCACCGCTGAGAAACTTAAAAACCCAGCACACGACCCTGGTATGCTATCACTGCAAATGCTGACATACTCAGTAAAAAAAATAATACTGTGCTGCGACTTGATAGCAGGGACAAGAAATATCACTTTAATGGCTCTCATGACTGCATGGCCGCTAACAGTTTAACAGGATCCATCAATTAAAATCTATTCCCAGCTGCACTGGTGATGGCCACACCAGACTGTACAGCTATTTTTGGCACATTACAAATATGAAGTGGTTAAAAAAGATGCATCAGAAAGGCCTAAGATATCACCCATCCAATTAGACTTTTAAGGGAATCTTTGTCTTCCATTTCTCAACTTGCATACTTCTTAAACAACTGGCATTCAGGCAAGATCACGCCCTGTGAAGTTGGTGCACAAGTTCCGCTCAATTTAGCTCATCACAATCTGCTTGTGAGCGATGTCTTCAAATACCTGCAGCACTGCCTCAAAACATACACTTCTTTGCAAACACACACTCCAGTAAACTCCCAGCGTGGCTATTTCTACCAGCTTCTGCAGCTGAAATGCAGTCCGAGAGGCCAAAGGACACCTCTGCCTGGCAGCCCAGAATATGCGATGAAATTCCAGTTAGCTGCAGTGGGAGAGCTGCTACTGAGAAGGAACAGGAGGGCCTGGAAAACAACGCACCTGGAGCTGGTCAAGTTTTTCCACCATTATCTGTTTTCACCCTATTGGCATATAGACTATAGATGCAAATAGATGTTAGAGCTAAGCATTACCAATGAAAAACAACACTTTTGGAGATGCCTTGCAAGGTAGCTACAGTCTTTGAAGAGCCCATGGATAACTGATGGAGAAAGGGGGGTAATGATTGCTATGGCTGACATACGTATGGTACATAGCTCGGACTCTGGGTTAGGATCCTCCTCTGTTTTTCTACATCACAGCTAAAGCATGCAACAAAACTCCCAGCTGAAGCCTATGGTTTCTTTCGGTACCACAACGATACAGGCTCACTGCAAGCCTTTGCATGAAAGCTGCTGCACTTACTTCTCATGTAGTCAAAACTAATGATAATGACATTATAATGGATCTAGTAATATCATTTTTATAGAGCTTAATGCTGCCTGTGTTGTCACTGCTAAGGGACAGATGAGTAAAGAATACTTTGTAAATTCTGCGGGAGAAGATTAGCTGGACTACTTTCCCTTCAAGCCAGCTAAATGGATTCATCCAGATAGCTGGCGGAGAGACAGGCTTTGCTTTCCCTGCTGTCTTGATGCAGAGGTTTCTAAGGGGCAGAGTTCTGGAGTAGAAAAGAATAGCCAGAAGTATTCTATCTTTATCCAAAGCCTTCAGAAACCCACTTTCCTTTGCTCTGACCGGGAGGCACAACAGCTGTCACCACAGCCATAGTGGCACTCATACATGTTGGATCTCAGATACGTTATGCACCTGGGTCAGACTTCAAAGCCTGGATAAACAAACCAACCCTCAAGCTAAAATTTTACACATTTCCCCACCTTTCTGAAAAGAAAAAAAATGAAAAAAAGCCTGAGCACAAAAACATACACATCAGTAAGCTGACCTGAATGCTACTCTCAGGCTTCTACTGGCATTGAGAGAAGCGTATCGCTGCACATATTGCCTCTTCTGCTTGTTAAATGGGAACAACAGCACTTCATCCTGCCTCCTTCATTTAGCCTCCACTCTCCTTACAGTAGCAATTTCTTCCCACGTGTGTAGAAGACAGTCCAAGAGCTCTCCTATTACAGCAGCAGTACTAGAAACACTAGAATATTTCTGAATAGCAGATATATTTAACAGATGTTCTCTGCAGTAACGCTTCTAAGCTGTTGCTTCATCTTGTGCCTATGTAACACAGGCATGAGAAGTCCCGTTCAGAGAAGCTGACACACTGGGTGCCCCACCAGATTAGGATAAAAACCAAAAGAAAGCCCACAAACAAAACACTGCCATTCTTTCTGGATGTTGCAGCAAGGAGTTGAGCAGGACTACAGGACTTGCTTGGGTCTGAGTAAGCAGATGCACCACTGAAACTCAGGCATCTCTTGGCATATTAGAAGTTATTATTAGCCCTACTGGCATTTCAGAGAGCTAAAGGAAATACTAAAAGGGGAGCATAAAATTAAAAGGTTATAGCAAAAATCTACACCAACTACAGCACAGTTAAGTAAGCCACTGTTGGCATCTCTGTCCCCAGAGGGCTCTAAGTGATGGTCACGCCAGCACCCCAAAGCCTCCGCAGCTGCAACCAGACAAGCCTGGCAGAGACCTCCCCCAAACTCAGCTTAGGCAGCAGCTGATTCCTTCTTCGTGACTCAGGCTGGTATTTACACTGTACAGCCTTGTAGGAAGGGCCCTGCCATGAGTTAATTGAGATGTTACAACTTAAACGCTTACAAAAAGCGGAAACTGGAAGCGTTCTTTGCTCATTAACTGGCTGGCAAAGAACCTTTTTGTTTTAAAGAATCAATAACTTGCTTTTATTCACAGCTTGATTTTAATGTGACCAAAAAGATACCAAGTTGCTCAGAAGCTAAAAAGCTACCAGCGCTATCTGTGGTGAAGAGCGCAACAGCTTGCTTCTTTTAAGTCCATCTTGCAACAAAGCACAGACCGCGCGTTACAGAGCGCGTACCCATCTGCACGGATCTGAGAGAGGCAGTACATCCTGCCTCCCTTGTTAACTCTGATTTATATCACAAATCACTGCAATAACAAACTCGTCGTCTGCGTGCCTGTACAACATTTAGCACGGGGCAGCCCTACTTCGAGGATGCTATACGCTAGGACAGCTTCGTTAAGTGCTCCTCCATTTCCCTTTCTGTCCAAGGAGGTAGTGTATTTAGCATAGATAAAGCAAGCTGCCCTTGCAGTTCTTGGTGAGAGGGCATCTTCATTCCAAATTTGAGTGAAGATAATGAAACAGGTCTTCAAAGGCGTGCCACTCCCACTGAACTGCAAACCCATCTGTTTCTTTTATTTGGTAATAGCTACCAACAAAAAACAGGTGTTATGTTATTAGAAGTGCAATTAGAACAGCAGTTTGACAGACCCAATTTTGTCTTTCCCCAAATTTATCATTTAGGTAGATAAAATAAATATCTACTTGTGCTCTTGCCAACCTCACATGACAGGTACGTTCCATCAGGCAGACCAATAGCTGAGACTTGCAATTCCCTAGGGGGTGATACTATGCATAAAATGCCACAGAATATGAACAATAGGCATAAAATATTAATTTCTTTTCCACAGAAAAAAAAAATTTCATCAGACTACCATTCAGGAGACCACAACTACCGGTTAAGATAATGTTAAATATACTTAAATCACTGCTTGACTCGCCAAAGTATGTTTTCCATCACATATTGCAAAAAAAGTTTTATGCTTCCAAGAACAGCAAATGACAAAAGAGGATTCACAGAAGTTTAAATAAATAAATAATAATAAATAATAGGTATCTGCTTGTGAATCTACAGGACACTGGAGAAATTACTCAACATCAACCAGAAATTAAGTGTCGGCTGCAGAGCCCCAGCGGCCACTCGTGAAGCAGGACTTGGCTGAGACGGGGATGGTAAAGGCGGCATCTCCTGACTGCCCGTTACCGTGCAGTAATTTATTCCCGTGATCTGCCACGTTGGCTAGATCATGCAGCTGAAGATATTAATTCCTCTTCTGGGTACCTGCACGTTGAAAACCACTGCTATTAGAGGACATTATTACATGTGCATGAGGAGAACAAAACCCGCTTTGTTTTACCAAGGCTTATTTTTTAAAAGCAGTAAAAACTCCTACAATGACCTCGTTCCTCTAGAAATCAATGAAGAGCTCATGCTCGACTAAATCCTGGTGCTGAACACAACACAGCCTCGCATCAAACCAAACACACTAATCCTCCCTCGCTGCGTGCCAGGAGCCGTATCAGCTCGCAAGGGCTTGGCATGGGCCGAGCATCGGCACCTCGGGCTGAGCCACGGGTTGGTCGTGGGAGCACAGGCAAGTCTCCTTCCAGCGAGTGTTACTCAGCGTGCTTTCTGGGGAAGATTAAGAGGTCCGTAACACCTGAGCACACATTAAAGTTGCCAAGACAGCAGAATGAGAACCGTGCAAGGGCAAAACCTCCCTCTTAAGAAGTCTGGGTGGATGACCTTAACATAACCTGACAGCTTCCAACTGCAGAAACTGTTGACTACTTGAAAGCACTGCCAGAATGTCAAAAGCAGGTTGTACTTTTTAAATTTCATTTTCTTTTAAACCTGCCTTCTGTGTGCTTTGCTGCTACAACAGTTTCTCCTCCCCTTCCAGGTTCAATCTGCATTTCTTCTGCTCAGCCTGACTGATGTGAATTGTGTCACCAGAGCTCCACGCTTGCCTATCATTACATATTTCCAAGTGTTTGATCAGATAAAAAACCCTGAAATAGATTCAGTCTGAAATTAAACAGACTGTAACAGCACTCACAGAAAGGCAGATCTTACCAGCCTGCCTTTTTCAGAGGAGCTGAGCATCTCCCTTGCACAAGTTCAGTGCCAGACCTGAGCCAAGGCACCTGAAGGGCTGCCGCATCGAGGGGCCTTACAAAGGAACCTTGCAGCTTTGCTGTTCAAAGCAACAGTGCACGTTACCAGTTTATTAGCATTGCTGCTTACAAGTCATTTCAAAGCTTGGTGTAGTGATTATAGCTGCACAGAAGTCGTATTCACCAGGAAGTGATCAGAATTATCCATAGCTTGGAGGAACTTTCTACCCTTCCGATCAATAACACCATTAACAACCTATCCCGAGCTCCGCAGCGCTCCTAGCATTAGAGGCTTGGCACAGCCATGGTAGAGCCTGTTAAAGATCTTCTCACTCAACTGTATGAAACCTTATTTCCATACGAGTTTACTGGGCAGAGCCTTACAAACTGCTAACTGCAGACCCCAGAGCCTGAGCACCAAGGAAGGTTTGACGCTCTGCCAGGGGCAGGGGCAGGTCCCAGATGTGTTAGGACTACCACACACTCAGCAGGATTTTCCAGTACTATTACTGATACCTATAAACACCTTAAGATAAGATAAGGTCCCACCAAAAATATTCAAGGAGAGCAACAAACGTTAAATTTGTAATTACAACCATAAATGACCGGTTTACATTTCTGTTAAGGAAACATCAGACAGCCTACAGTCACCCAAGACTTTACAACCCCAAACCAGTTGGGCACAGTCTTAACAGAATGTTCTTAAGGAAAATAAAAACAAAAAACAACAACAAAAATCCAACTCCAAATCTTCTGAGCAGCAAACACATTGAACTCGGGGGATGCAAGCAAGCATCAGGTCTCTACCAAAGCCAGCTTGCAGTCCTGCACAGACTAAGGAAGATGGTTCCTGATAATTTGGCATAAAAAGCAAAATAGTTCCTTTTTTGGCAACTTACTAGAATCAGAACTTGCACAAAAAGAGGAAAAGCGCCAAAAGCAAAGTGAGCATTGGCATCACCACACATACAGAATATATTATTTTGTCCCTTTGGACTTAATTAGTTCAAATTTACAAAGAATGACACCCATAAAGATGTTAAACATTAACAAAACTTCTGTTAACTTGCATCAAAATTAAGTCTAATTGCAAGCTGTTTTATACACGTTCCAGGGTTACGAAGTTTAATGAGTACTTTATTCTTTCCTCAAGACCTCTACTATATGAATTCCATGCTAGAAAACCCTAGTTCCTTAAAAGGTTTAAGACAAAAATTAAAAACGAGATCTACGATATTGTCCTCTAATGAAGACATCCTCCTACTTTTGATTTTTTTTCTTTTTTCTTTTTTTCTGTGTAGCAATGGGGACAGATATTGAGCAGCAATACACAGACCGTACTGCTTAAATATTTCCTGTTTTAAAACTCATTTTACTTTTAGAGAGAAAACAATAATATAGAAGCTTATGAGCTTTTTCCTTTTTAAATTGAAGATGGGGCTCAAATCAGAGAGTGCATTACCTGGGTTTCAAAGACCGAAAGATTTTTTTACAAGGAGCTTTGCTCTACCTGCAACAACCACGCACACCATGCAAAGCAGACAGAGCTGCCCAAGCTTTTCAGGCCAGATGTTCTTACAATCGGGAGGTGTTTCCCACACCAAGTACAGCCCAGCAACCATGAAAAGGAACCAGTCAGCCCTTTAAAATACCCGTGTTTGGGCTGGGACGAGGCACATGAAATAAAACCCCCGAACTTTGAGCTCTCCCATCCCAGCAGCACATTTCGAGCACAGGGTACCACTCCAGGATCGATGGTGTTAACTTATGCTGTTACATTACAAAGTGAACAACCTTATTTCAGAACTCCTTCATGCCAGCTTCCAGCCTGAAGCACTTTTATTTTTTCCCTTTTAAGAACAGCTGACTTATCAAAAGCAGGTTTTTCTAACAGAAAACCACAAGCTAAGCCACATTATTATAATTGAAGCAATTAATTACTTTTATGCCTCTCTTTTTAAGAGATCTTTAATGCAGGTAATTCTGACTAAGAGCTCATTTCAACTGCTCCATCATTTAAAGGACGATTATAAAAATTAATTTATAAAGTGCAGAACTAAGACAAAGGGGAAAAAGGAAAGCGAGGACAGATGGGCATCTCCCCGAGCTCCGATTGGGAAGCATCAAACCACCGCTTCCACCTTAAAAGCATGTTGAAGGCAGATCAAGTTTTCAGGTCGCTGGTGGAAAATAAAGCAGCCCCGCTTGCAGTGTGCTGGCACGAAGCGGCCACGGCTCAGCATCACACACACTGAGCCATCCCGGTCAGTGACCGAGCCCTGGTGGCTGTCTGTGCCCCGTGGGCTCTCAGGGCTTTCCTCCCGCAGCCAACCTGGCCCTGCCCTCAGCACAGGATTCAAAAGGAACTGGAAAAAAAATAAACACATATAATAAATGAAGCTTGAGCTGATTTAAATAGGAGTGAACTTATTTGTGTTAATTACACTGCAAGGCAATGGCAGGGAAGCAGCTAATCACATTTTGTCTTTTTCTACTTGTACAAGGCAGCAATTGCCCTCTATGCAAAACCACATTGGTACAACACCGTAATGGGTCTGGTTTTCCAGAGACTTGGAAAATTCCAGCTTACTGCGGCCAGGAATACAGTCATTACGTGTTAGCTGTTGACAACATTTTGCCTATTACTAATGCTCTGATATTTACTGATGTCCTGGCATCTTCCTGATCCCTGCTATAAATCCAGCCACAAAAGAGGTCCCTGCAAGGAAGAATCAAAACATCCATGTTGTAAAACAGCCAAGACTGTCAAAAACAAACTCAGCGTGAGCTAAAGAGATCATGACCTGCCATGACAGAAGAAAATGCCACCAAGGGGAAGAAGCAAAATACAATCGCCACATGAACCCAAAGCACATTATTTCCTTCCACCATCCGGGCTTTGAGAAGACTGATTAGATCTTAGCGTACAAAGTACCAGAGACATTAAGAGCAAAGATATTTATATGAAGTGTCTGCTTTTAATAACTAATATTACTAGACTTGCAGTCTATCCTTGAATCGAGAAGCGCGAGACGGGAGACGTATCTGTGCCAAGATCCATCAGCGGCACCATCTCCCCGAGCAGGAAGAAACACACTGGATTTTTAAACGCAGAGAAACAGAGATGCCAAGGTGAAAGAAAACTCGCAGAATTCACTGTTTTGCTCCTACGTCCCATAACAGAAACCGCTCACGTTTCTGCCTGTCAGCTCACTGCGCTCAGAGCCAGGCTTTGGACCAGCTCACCAGGGAAGCCCCAAGCCCTTCAAAAGTACGCCTCGCCCCAAGGATGCAGAGCTCAGGCTTACACTAAGATTTCAGACAGCGCTTCGCTGGGTGATACCGTATTAACCAATTCTGAACTGCTATTAGGCCTTTCACTTTAATACTTAGTTTGCAACTCCCTCTCCGCTTAAGAATTCAGGAGTCCCCCTGTGAATAGCTCACTTCCAGAAACATCGCACAGATCTGGAATAGAAAACAGCCTGTGCGCTCTCCTGCTTATCCCATCCATTATTGATCCTTGCCAGGGCATCTTTATCTATTTTTTAAAGCAGCAGCAGCTCAGGCCTGCAATAAGCAAACAACAGGAACAGAAGTCAATTTTTTCCACTGCAGGTGAAAGTTTGTTACTCAACGACAAAAGGCCTCCAAGGCCTCTACTACAGCTATTAAATTACAGATGTTTGGCTATGGTAAAAATATATATATGTACACACACGTATATATTTTTGTATTCCACTGAATTTTTCAAGATGTATTATAGATATGTCAAGTTATAAATATACATAACTTGACAAATACAATGGGCTAGCTCTGAAAACACACTTTGTAATATTTAACGTGAATAGATCTTCCATTTCTGTGGCTGCAGCACTGGCCGTGGCAACGCTTCATTTAACCTCTCCTATTGAGAGCAGCTGTAACAGAAAGCGTTAGTGTTTCTCTAGTCTTCAAAATGCTGACATTTTCTACCACTGTCTTCACATCTGCTCTCCATCTCAGAGGCTCTGTCCCTAGGGATGCATGGTGATGGTGAGGGGTGGTGGAGCTCTCCCTGTGCAAAGACCAGACCAGAAGCTTCTGCTAAACTAAAGCTCCTTGCTGCTTCTGCGCACAGGGAGAGCTGGACCAGATGGCCTCTTGAGGTCCCCTCCAACCTCAACCATTCTGTGAACTAGTATCAGCCTTAGGAGAACCTCAAAACCTTTTGCGATCAACAGTAATATATTTAAACCCTGTGCTAGCCAAATGTTCTATCATCCTAGGTGAAAGAGAGAACAGACCCTGCACCTAAAACCCAAAAGGCAGCAAGATGCTGTTGTGCTGGCTCTAGAATAATCAACTGAGAAAGTCCCCTACCTTAGAAATAAAAACGAGAGGAGAAACCCAGAAGTAAAATGATCTGACACGCTCACAACAGGTTAGAGCCAAGTTCAGTTCTGAGACCTATCTGGTATCTCATCTTATCTCATAAACCTGCAGTTTACAAACCCAAATCTCAGCTGCAAATAGGGCGAGGTTGGACTAAAGGGCCCGAATGTACAAGCAGAGGAGACAAAATCATGGTGATAAGTGATTTGCCACCATGACACAGTAACAGAAATAAATCCCAATGCACAAGAGCGTCTTTCCTCCCCTGCCCGGCACTTGGTTTGCTGCCAACTTGCTACTTAGTGAGATACTGCTCCAGCTCCCAACGGCAGGCTGACCTCAGAGCGCCTGCTACCAGGAGCATGCCAGGACCTCTCACACAGTCTGTGCAATTTTTCTTGACTCTGGAAGGTGACGACCTGACACCTGTACCTTGCCAGAGGGCTACACTGGCTAAGGGGCACACATACTTCACCACGTCACCCCCAGCAGCAAACCTCTCCTGAAGAGGACTCTAGGATTTCTTCCCTGTATTTCATGCATTTCAGTATTTCCAGAGACAAGCGGAAAGATCAGGCTGGACAGATGTGTGTGGCCTCAGAATTTCCAACATAAAAATAAATTACTTCTCCACGGCTTGAGCTTATTGAAAACCAATGAAAACACAATTCTTCCCCAACTTCAATGAATTAACATACAATGCAAATTAAAGGGAGATGAGCTTAATCACAGTACGTGGGATACATTACCATCAAACATCCAAAATCAATTTAAGGAGTAATATGAATTAAGCACCAAAATGAATCTGTATCATTGTGAATTTCACTTAAAGCATGTGACAAAAAGCTACAGAAACTGAACACATGTGAATGAGTTTGTGATTTCCTAGGAGAAGCAGCTGCAGAGAACCTAGGGAAGAAAAACCAGAAGGCAAAGATCATTTAAAATATATTTTGTGAAACAGGTGACATTTGAAAACAAAGTACTTACATTCTTTAATACAACTTGTAAATATATGAAAGCTTCTGTGAACAGGTCCACAAAGAAACCGCGGAAGAAAGATCTTTTGAAAGTACTGGAACAGCTGCAGAGGTGTCTCTGCTCTTTCACTTTGAAGTTGTAGATAAGGGCAGGCAGTGTAAAACATGACTTATCAGCTCTGGCAGGCAGATTTTGACGTTCAAACCCAATTCCCTCACCATGGTGCATTTCTGTGCAAAGGGAGACCCCTCCGCATATGCACACCTTCAGCCGGCTTAAACAACAGCGGTGGAACCTTGCACAGAAAGGGACACGAATTGGCTTCTGATGAAGAAAAAAGTGAGCCAAAATCACACGAACAGGGCCCCACCACCGGCCCCCAACAAAGAGTAACACAGAAGCATCTCCTGGAAGCACCACGAGGCAGAGCCAGCCATCTGTCCTACCAGCAGCTGGCCAAATCCTTGCTTAACCTGGGAACGCTCAGTGCCCCACCACAGCAGAGGAGATCTGGTGTTCTAAAAAGACGCCCAACCATTTACAGCCTGTGACATCACCTGCACTTAGGTAAAGCGCCCTGTCTCCGCCCAATACAGGTATTATTCACCAGTTTACAACCCATGTGGTCATTTACATGTTGGCTTACATCCGGGAGGTACTCTTGCAATTGCCACCGTATTTCTATGATTCTGTGATTCCCGAGGTTTCAGCCAGCTGCGTTACACTAACTTGCATGAGCCCCCTCTTTCCAGTACCTCTCCTCAGCTTGCAGTTGAGTGTTTTTGCAAACAAACTTCTCTTTTCCCTCAGCACGTGTTCACATCCTGGACAGAAATGGCAAAATATTAATTTCTTCATGTTTAGGAACCTTCACAGATTTTTCCACTCTGCACCTTATCCCTTCAGGTGCAGTCCACAGAGCAGCCTTTGCACAGGGCTTGCTCTCAGCCTCAGAGGGGACCAAACAAAGGTCAATTTAGGATAAAAAATACAATTAAGAGATAATTAGTGTAATTTTCAGCCTAAAAGCATCTTCTTCCTTGGTTTAAATAGCTAGCTTGAATATTCATGGAATGCTCTCTACTATCTAGCAAATAGAATTAATCATATTAATGCATGGAAAAATAGGATTAGCTAGAGAGGGGTATATGAAATCTAATCATGTCTTATTGAATGAAACATGAGTGGGAGAGGTCATGAGGCCCTTTCCCTGTAGTTTGTCACAGAAGTCGCTCTCCCTGCCATGCTCGGGGCAGAAGAGCTGCTCAGAGCACTCACCTCCCCAGAGGACGGGCAGCAAGGAGCAGCTGGGTCCACGTTCAGCCCCACAGCAGCTTCAGGAAGGTGTTGCACAAATGGGTAACCAAGTCCCTCGCTGATGAGAGCTAACACAGCCTGCGTGTTATTTTTATCGGCTCAGCTGCTGTCTAAATCCTCCTTTCCTTACCAGCAACGTATGCTAAATTACGGAACCTCTTTAAATACCATCTTACCCTGAGCAGCTTCCTTCCAGAATTTCCCATTCAGTTATTCCTGCACTGCAACCGGCAGGGCGGCTTTAGGACAAGGCGCAATGTTACTCTACTGAAACTACTTTGTTACAAAGCATTATCAATCCTTCAACTTCACTTAAAAACAGCAATCAAGAGGATCGCAAATCATCTGTGCCCACCAGGGACGCAATCAGCTCTACCTCTCAGCTACCACCAGGAAACAAGTGCTCCCAATGCTGCGCCACCTGCTTCCCATCAGGGAGAAATCAGATCACAGACCTATACGCTCCTGTTCTCCCTATAGCAGATTCATAGTAAGACAAGGACCCAAGTGAGGTACAGGAAGCTGCAAGGCCTGGGCCAGCCCCACGAGCTGATGCTCACAACACCGGAGGCAGCGAGGGGCCGCCAGCAGCAGCCTCAGCAGGGAGAGCTGCAGGCGTTCCAGCCGTTGGCTGCGTGAGCGGGGCTGCTCTGCGGTTCCTTTATGGGCTTTTGTGCGCTTCTCCAAAATGTTATCTCCAGAGATCGCACGTTCTAAGAGACAAGGGGTTTTTGCAAGAAAACTATTTCCCACTGAAACAATGTTTTAGATAGGACAGCTTTAAAGCCTTCACAGAATTTCCTTCTAATTAAAAGCACCATGAATTCTTTAACAGAAAAAGAATTAACCGTACCAGTCAAATAAGGCAATCTATTTCCAGATCCTGATGAAGATGTAACTGACATTTAAATAGGGACTTTAAAAAGCCACTTCATACACTTTTTTTTTCACTCATTCCCACTCCTATGGAAAACATTACCATGGAAGATGAGCAGCTGAGTATTACAGATAAAGCATCCGTTTTTAACTGCCTATTACAACAAGGAAGCTCGATTCACTGCACAGGAAAAGAAAACTTTCACACTTGCATTATCTAGGCTTTAACTAGAAATAAGTTATTTCAAGACAACTGTCTTCAATTCTTCAGCCTCACGCATGCACGAGGGCAGGATACTGCTTGTCAACTTGCAAATAAAAGCAATTACCGACTGGAAAAAATCAAAAAGGAAGTGGCAACTGTGAGATCCCAATCGTTCTGAAGCAGCCATCAGGCAATCTGTTCTCCAGAATCCCCGCGAAGAGAGGCAGCTGCCAGGGCGCAGGCAGGGGGGGCGCGTGGAGAGGGCCGGTTCTGGGCTCCCCAGCACTGGGCAGCTCCGCTCCGTACCGCAGCGCCTGCTCCCCTCCTGCAGGCACTGCCCCGGTTCCCGTGCTGGTGGCAGCAGCATTGCCAGGAGAAGCAACAGATGCAGACCCCGCGCTCCAGAGCTGCGGCATGCTGGCAGAAGGAACGCGCTGTAGCAAGTGACAATACACCAGGGCCCAATTCACGAGTCCTTTGGAGCCAAAGCCTCTCCCCGTTGATTTCAGTAGATGTTGGCTGAGGCCTGAGATGAAAATTCGTGCTGAAAGCTCTGAGGCAGCTATCTAAGGATCAGAAGCTGCTTTGATATAAAGAAAATAGGTTGGTTCATTAGAAGCACATACAGAGAACAGTTTTTACCAACTAACATAATCATCATCTGAAACAGTGACCTTCAAGAACAGGCACTCTAATTTCTTACCGGTAGAGCACAAGATGTGCAAATAGATGAGCCTGGCTAGTGGTACGAGACACCTGGCGTCAAGAGGGAAGCTCAAAGCAGACCTCACACAGGAGATCTTTAATGACTATTAGAAGCAGATAGACAAGGGTGGTGGGGAGGGAAGGGTCAACTGCAGATAATGACAAGAAGTAAAGCCAGCAATAGTCACGAGGAGCTGCTAAAACATCAGGGACATTCCTCTAGTCATTCCTCCCTCGAAGTCAACTCTGCAGATACGTAGCATCACGAGAGACACTCTGCAATGCTTTTCCAGAAGACAGGGTTTAGTGGTGGCCCTGGTAATGAAAACAATGTTTCCCAGGGGAAATGACAAGGTTCAGAGAATGGAAGGGCAGCAGAGGGGCAACATGACAGATGATGCAACCCCCCTAAAATTAGACTTCTGTTCAATAAAAGCGCAATAAAGTCAAGAGGAGGATCACAGCGATGAAAGATAGCATAGACCAAGGCTCTGCATGAACGCAGCGATTCAGCACGTGCTTGTGTCCTCCTGGAACAAATATACAAGTGAGGCAACCGAGGAGAATGCAGTTTTGAAAGAACAATGAAATCACTGATTAAAAAAATAAAACTGAGTAGGTGGTATCTGCGAATTGTCAGACTCATCTCTTTTTCTTCTTAAACATTTGAATTTTCAAACACGTAGCCACATTCAGTAAGAGTTCAGGAATAAAGAGGCATAATTAAGCTCAAGAAGGAAATGCACCACGGTGGACTGTAACTGAGAAGGGTAAGCCCAGTCCTGATTGCCCAGAAGAAAAGGATGAGCAACCGTAGCAGTTTCCATTCCCAAGTTACGGTGTGATTTCTCTAGGTTGGGCTAAGCAGCCTCAAAACTTGGGAGCGAAAACCAGGACCCGGGGCAAACGAAGCAGTAATTTAGAAACAAATTGGTTTCCCAGGTCGACAAGCAACTTCTCAGCGTGATACTAGGAGGTGCTCTGCCAGGTAAGGCTCTGTTTCAGCCAAGCTCATGCAAAACGATGAAGTAAAATAAGGTCAGAGGCCAAGGGGGTTGCAGGCAGCAGGTAACTGCTGCACTAGGAGCTGATACGAGGCTAGGTTCCGACCTCTCCCACACCATCATTGCTTCGATCCGAAAGGCACCGCACCACGACCTGGCAGCAGGCACTGAGCACCTTTCCCAGCTACAGCCCAGGCCCTCCTACCAGCTGGGACCCTCAGCCTACCAAATACAGTCACCAAATGCAACACCGCTACAAAACATATGCAAAGCTTCTTTATTAAAGAAGTTGTCTACATCTCAAAGTAGATTTCCCATCTGAAGATTAGAAACATCTAATGAACCTTCAAAACATGCCAGACAGACTGTCATACTCAGACAAATGAGATACTTGTTAGTTTCGTCTCATGGAACTAATTCATTTGGCAGGAGCAGAGGTTTCTAAGTAGTTTCATCAGTGGAACAAATAGCCGTGGAGTGCCAAATAACACCGCTTTGGGGTGGAAAGGGCATGATTAGCTGCCTACCTGGTCAGCAGACAGGCTGGAGCTTACAGCGTCTCCCTTCTGCTTCTTCCCACTTAATGACCACAGCAAAAGGGAAGCTCTTGATAGCAAACGTTACAATGTTTGTATATTTCTACAACTTCCAGAATCCCTAGTCTAGAAGAAGGGTTGTGCATGGCTCCACACAGCCTGAGAACAAGGCTCCACCTTTTGTCTATCTTGCTGGCTTCAGCTGTATTGGAATAACTGCCCAGACTTCCTTTGCTATATACTTGATCTCAATACGTATGTATGTTTACATGAACCGAAGTCAGATTATTAGTCATTTCCTACACCACCACCCCTTTGAAGGCAATAGCAGCCCAACACATTAACACCACCCAGCGGGATGCTTGCCAGTGAGCGAAGCTTTGAGGCAGGTACCGCGAAACCTCCGCAACCAGCAGAGGAATTTCATTCATCCTTTCGTGCCTCTCAGCTAGTACAAAAACAAGGGGGAGAAGAGAACCCCGGTCTTGAAAAGGAGACAAAACCTGGGGACGGTGACAGGAGGAAGCCCCCCACAGGCCGCCCAGCTCTCCCGACAGCCCGCGCTGGCGGAGCCAGCCCTCCTCCCCAGCCCACCAGGCCCAGCGCCGTCCTCTCTCACCTGACGGGCCCTTTTTCACACCGCTACTTTCTTCCCCTCCTGCTCTCTGCTCAGTGCAATTTTATTTCTCACCTGTCAAAATCCAGGCCCAAGGTCCCATGACAGAAGCTGCAATAGCTGTTATAAGAGCTGTAAACGTGTAATTTTATTAATATGTCTCAGATAGCTACTCAGCCCCTATTGCTCCGCTTGACACGAGAATACTTAGATCCACAAAGCCCTTTCCTTTCCAAGGCGCATGGAGGGAGGAACCCATGTCCGAGAGGTCAGGGCCCGAAGGAATACCAGGACCCCAACCATGGGACCGCTGACAGCAGGGACAACGGAACCTGGCTCCTCAGGGAGCACCACAGCATCCGTCTTTGGAGAGGAGAGGGTGACTGACAGCGCAGGACAGTCGTGGTAAGAGCAGGCCGCACGGAGCCTAACGTGCTGAGCTAGCACTCCTGTAAATACCATCATTATCCCGTAGCTCAAAAATAGATATGAATTATACCCGAGATGAAATTTAATTTTGTTTATTTGTGTACATCTCTGGACCCGATTAAAACTATTTATAATGCTTAGGAAATGAAATATTTAGCTGCAAGATACTTCAATAGAATGGCTTGTTCGGCTGCAAGTCTATCTGCTGTATTACCAATAATTAAAACTAGGTCTTCACAGAGGGGGGAAAAAAGGTTTTCAGCTATATTTTCAAGCTGAATCGTATCAACATGTTTAAAGACGAGATATGAGCTCAATTTATTCCCCCTATGGGCAAAAATTATTAAAAATGGGAAAAATGAGTCATCTGAATTTAATTATCAGGCTCTGAGTTGTGAAGGCCAGCTTTGAAAAATGAAATTTAAAATAAGACACTTTGTAATTCTGCTTATGGGACTGAAAAGTTTACTTCAAGAATACTAAATCAGGTCCCTCTGAATTGACTGGTGTGTTTATCTTGCCTGTGTGTATTTCCCGATGCTATAAAAATGCAGGATGATTCTTGAAAAGTAGGAGCAGCTTCACCTACAAGCCCTGGATGAAGCCCATGTTTGTGTGACCTGTTTCACTCATTAATGCCCTGCATCTCGCCTGGCCTGCTCCACCAGCTAATTCAAACAAGAGTCCACTGCTGTCACAGCTCAGAGTTCATCCAGCTCCCTGGGAGAACACATTTGAAGAAAGGTGATCATTAAAGATGCAGCACGTTGGTGCTTGGGGTGGAGGCAAGGGAATGCATGCGACAAGGCCCCAAAGCTGATGTTTGTAAAACTTACTCCTGTAAAATAGTTCCCAATTCTCATTTTTAGAAGAGGTGGTAGTTTTTTTGTTTGTTTAGTTCCCCCCCCCCACACACACACTATTGAAATTCAAAGGGCTTAATTTGCTAAGACATGTTTGCAGTTTTTAAATTTCTACCACTGTATATTTATGGGTAGTTTATTAATTTTTTCCAGCAGGTTCCCTCTGACAGGCATTGTTTCATTTTTGATATGACAAGACACAGTGCTGCACTGGCAACACCTCCAGGCTGAATAATGTTTCTTAACTAGTTACATACATCTTTACCACATACCACAGATGACTGATCCTCCCTGCAGTACATAATGGCTAAAAAGTAATGGTGCCCGGAAACATTAATGCATGCTAATAAAAACATTTTTTTTCCCCCTCATGAAACACCAACATCTCATTTTCAAAGGGGTCCTGGGAACAGTAAAGAGTGAGTACATAGTAAATGGCAAGTTCCCTCACATTAATACATCCTGAACATTCAAATCCCATTCCTCCATAATTGTCAGGCGAGTATAAATTACTGAAATGAATGTTATTTGTGGTAGTGACAGAATCTTCATAAATAATCGTAATTTAACTTCCTGCTGATAATCCCAGGCAACACCTAATTATTTCAAATGCTTAATTCTCCCCTTCTAGAGGGGTGCTGGGACTAAGATTACTCTCTTCCATTTGCTCTTCGTTAGGACTTTTAACTGTTGGCTGCAGCCACAGTGCAGAAGACGGTAGTGTCCGGAAAAACTAGAGGCAGAAGTGTCCTTTGCTAAGCAACAGAAGCAATGTGCCAAATTCCCTCTGTGAGCCCTCACTTCAGATTTCATAGCACTGATCATTTGGACAGCTCTTGTATATTGGAAAAAAAAAAAAATCAGTGCAGCATTTATTATACATAAAAGCAGTATTTCTGAAAGCAATGTTCAAGCCAACTTAATGGTATGCAAGGGGTATTGAAATTCCACACACAGACTCATGTCTAAAGAACCAACTCATCTGCAGAAACATTTGCCACAGGTTCATTAACAGTAAAGTTAACTTGTCAGCAGCATATTTAGCAATAATCAGAGAACAATTCAGTAAAAACAAGATTGGAGCATGGCAATGTTTAAAGTAGGGTTTCTTGGGTGTGGATTTTGTGGTGCCCTTTTTAAAATTAATTTCTTATGTCATTTAACCAGCTACACTGTGAAATCTTGCTGCAGAGAATGATTTAAAGCAGAAAATAGTCAACATAAAGTTTACCAAGCAAATTAAAGGCATCCTCGAGTTTCATCAGAAGGCAGCAGCTAAAACCTGTAACTGGGAATCACCCCCATTCAAGCACAAACTCAGAACATCCTGTCAAAGTTTGGATCTCTGCATACTAAAAAGAAGGTGCTACTGTATGACAATACAGACAACAACGAAGTATGACCAGAAACCTACCAGAGCGAAGATCCCTCTGTTCCAGCAACTTCTAAAACGTCATATCCATCTTCCAGTTGAAAATCCATGAAAACCAGGGCAATAGTGTCTCCAGGTTCAGCGAGAATAGTCCACGTGCAGTCTGCATTATTGCCGTACTCCAAAGGAAAATGAGGGCTTGAGATAATTCCACTCTGTCCCCTTAAAGTCCCTCCGCAAGCATCATCAGCTGGAAACAGAGAATGCAAGTTATAAGATTTTGCTGAAACGCAAAGCACTATGTCAAAAAAAGAAAAAAGCCCAAAGCAAACCTTTGAAAGCACCAGTGTTTTTGTAGTGGGTTAGGACCTCTATTTGCTTGTTTGGAATATTATTTGTACGCTACACCCTGAATAAAAGAAAGCTGATTGATAACATCCTCTCTCTTCCCACTGTTTGGTTATTTTTGTTGTTTCTGAAATTTCAAGCAGCAACATTGATTGGTATGAAACAATGGTCAAATGGGATGGCAAAAAAATGGCAGAAGTCAAACAAGCAGCAGCCTACAAAGCCGAGCATCATAACAGCAGAAATTGGCACGGACTGGAAACATCTAACCCAACTCCAAAAGCTTTGGATCCTTACTGAGCAGTGCTCGAGTGGGTCCTGGAGGACCAGACTGTGCAGGATAAACCTCACACTTGTCTGCTGATTTGCACAGCACCACTGCTTTGGGGAACAATACAGCATTCTCCAGAACAGCACCTTTGCACAGAATTTTTCAAGGGCAAGGGCAGCACTCAAGCTTGCTGTAAGACAACTATCTCAACTGATCAAAAGCCTATTTAAAAATGTTTTCCATGTAACTGATAAAATTCTGGATATTACCCACGTAACAAATACTTCACAGGTTGATAAGAAAAACTTTGCACTGAAAATTTAGATTCATCTTTTTCGAGTGTATTTTGGAGAAGCACTTTTTTTTTTTTTTTTTTTTTAACTAAACAGCATTAAGAGACAAAGATGTTGACGGATGCAAAATCCCATTAGGCCAGCCAGTCTGTCTCCTTGCAAGTGCCAGCTTATTCCCCACCATATACTTACTGGTGATTTGTTGAGTCTAATTTTAAACACCCCAAGTGACAGAGCTTCTACCACTTCCCAGGGGAAGCAGTTCTCAGCCTAACACGACTCACTGCCAGGACACTATTTCCTCATATGCTGTTGCCTAAGTTTTTTTGTTCCATCCCTTACTCCTAATTGGGCTCCTAGGAGGTATTTTCTGCAGCTTTCCTCCCATCCACGTAGCTGGCAAAGCAGGAAGAAAACCACCAAGAACTCAAAGACTGAGAAGAAGGGTTTCACAGACATGAAAGCTTTTCTATCACAGCAGGGAGGTGGTTTTAAAGAGTTTCCAGCTCAACTCACATACATACCAGCACCTTCATCAGCAACAGAAACATCCCCAGGGGATGGGGCAACAGGACTTGAGAGTACAAGCACTGTATTTAATAGAAATGTAATAGAAAGGAGTAGAATATCCCCCACAGCTTCCTTACGTGCCTTGGTTTCTGTTTTCTTGAGGAAATGGATATTGCTACCAAAATCAGAGTGCTAAAGACAGAACCATTTGTTCAGAAACCAAGCAGTGACATTCCCTGTTTACATACTGATGTTTGCTGCAGGTTCTTTCATTTTTACAACCTAAATTTCATCAACAGGAGCTATTAGAGCAATTAAAGGAGGGGGATCTAAAGAAAACATGGGCATGAAGATAAAGGAAACCAAGAATTAATTTGACTAGTATCAGGGCAGCTCCCTGCTCTCCCACCTACAGCATCAGCCTGGAGTTTATTTGGAACATTGCTAGGAAAAGCCTGTTAACCTTACAACACGCATTACAGAGCAGCGTTTCAATGCTTTAGTCAAGGAGCTTGGGGCTTAACAGTATAAACACTTCTTTTTATTACCAACTATTAAAAAACCCTTCCAAACTGCAATTTAATACAGGTGAGAACGTGTGTGTGAAGTGCAACGGGACATCAGCACCTGAGGAAAGGGCAGAACTCTGCTCAGGGGGACCGCCCAGCAGCGAGACCTTTCCAGCCTTGTGGCACCAGCGGGCTCTGTCAGCAGGGCTGGAACTTGCAGCCTCCACCTCCTGTAACTTGAAAGGCAACGTGAAACAAACCTCCCATACGTGCCAGCTTCTCTTTCTCGTGGCCATCTGCCATCCCAGCGCAGCCAGCCAACGAACCAGCAGACGGCACCGGCAGACACACGCTTCCCGTTGCCACGGGGAGGCCCCAGGCCGTTAACCCCGTTTGCGTGGCACTGACACCGCGTGCTGCACCAGCACCTCTAACCCCAGTGGGATCACGGCTCCTTGCAACTGCTTCTGTGTGCACACAGAGAACTGAAGAAGCCACTTTATTCCTGAGACATTTACCCCACCAGGGCAGTTATTGCCAACACCACGTGCTGCCTTAACCATTGCTGCCTTGCTGCTATCAGCCCAGGCACCATTCAAATACCTCTGCAAATAAGAGCGTGCACCTACCACCTGCAAGCAGTCACAGATTCACAGATTCACAGATTTCTCTAGGTTGGAAGAGACCTCAAGATCATCGAGTCCAACCTCCGACCTAACACTAAGTACTCCACTAAGCCATATCCCTAAGCTCTACATCTAAACGTCTTTTAAAGACCTCCAGGGATGGTGACTCCACCACCTCCCTGGGCAGCCCGTTCCAATGCTTAATAACCCTTTCGGTAAAGAAGTACTTCCTAACATCCAACCTAAAACTCCCCTGTCGCAACTTTAGCCCATTCCCCCTCGTCCTGTCACTAGGCACGTGGGAGAATAGACCAACCCCCACCTCTCTACAGCCTCCTTTCAGGTAACTGTAGAGAGCGATGAGGTCGCCCCTGAGCCTCCTCTTCTCCAGGCTGAACAAGCCCAGCTCCCTCAGCCGCTCCTCGTAAGACTTGTTCTCCAGACCCCTCACCAGCTTGGTCGCCCTTCTCTGGACTCGCTCGAGCACGTCCATGTCCTTCCTGTAGCGAGGGGCCCAAAACTGAACACAGTACTCGAGGTGCGGCCTCACCAGAGCCGAGTACAGGGGCACAATCACTTCCCTCGACCTGCTGGCCACACTGCTTCTTATACAGGCCAGGATGCTGTTGGCCTTCTTGGCCACCTGAGCACACTGCTGGCTCATATTCAGCCGACTATCCACCAATACTCCCAGGTCCTTCTCGGCCAGGCAGCTTTCCAGCCACTCATCTCCCAGCCTGTAGCTCTGCTTGGGGTTGTTGCGCCCCAGGTGCAGGACCCGGCACTTGGCCTTGTTGAACTTCATACAGTTGACCTCAGCCCATCGGTCCAGCCTATCCAGATCCTCCTGCAGAGCCTTCCTGCCCTCGAGCAGATCGACACACGCACTTAGCTTGGTGTCATCTGCAAACTTACTGAGGGTGCACTGGACGCCCTCATCCAGATCATCGATAAAGATATTAAAGAGGACCGGCCCCAGTACCGAGCCCTGGGGGACTCCACTAGTGACCGGCCTCCAACCAGATTTGACTCCATTCACCACAACTCTCTGGGCCCGGCCATCCAGCCAGTTTCTAACCCAGCGAAGCGTACGCCAGTCCAAGCCCCGAGCAGCCAGTTTCTTGAGGAGAATGTTGTGGGGAACGGTGTCAAAAGCCTTACTGAGGTCAAGGTAGACCACGTCCACAGCCTTTCCCTCATCCACCAAGCGCGTCACTTGGTCATAGAAGGAGATCAGGTTCGTCAAGCAGGACCTGCCTTTCATAAACCCATGCTGACTGGGCCTGATCGCCTGCTTGCCCTGCAAGTGCCGCGTGATGACCCTCAAGATAATCTGCTCCATGAGCTTCCCCGGCACTGAGGTCAAACTGACAGGCCTATAGTTCCCCGGGTCTGCCCTCCGGCCCTTCTTATAGATGGGCGTCACATTGGCTAGCCGCCAGTCAACCGGGACCTCCCCCGATAGCCAGGACTGCCGATAAATGATGGAAAGCGGCTCGGCCAGCTCCTCCGCCAGTTCTCTCAGTACCCTCGGGTGGATCCCATCCGGCCCCATCGACTTGCGCACATCCAAGCTCCGTAGCAGGTCGCCAACCATTTCCTCATGGATAGCGAAGGCCACATCCTGCTCCCCATCCCCTTCCACCAGCTCAGGGCACTGGGTGTCCGGAGAACAACCGGTATTGCCGCTAAAGACTGAGGCAAAGGCGGCATTAAGCACCTCAGCCTTTTCCTCATCCTTAGTAACTAGGTTTCCCCTCGCATCCAGTAAAGGATGGAGATTCTCCCTAGTCCTCCGTTTCGCGTTGATGTATTTGTAAAAGGATTTTTTGTTGTCTTTAACGGCAGTAGCCAGATTGAGCTCCAGATGAGCTTTGGCCTTTCTAATTTTCTCCCTGCACAGCCTCGCTACATCCTTGTAGTCCTCCTCAGTGGCCCGCCCTTTTTTCCAAAGATTATAAACCCTCTTTTTTCTGCTAAGCTCCAGCCGCAACTCTCTGTTGAGCCAGGCCGGTCTTCTTCCACGCCGGCTCATCTTTGGGTACGTGGGGACGGACCGCTCCTGTGCCATCACGATTTCCTTCTTGAGGAGCGCCCAGCCTTCCTGGACTCCTCTGCCCTTCAGAACCGCCTCCCAAGGGACTCGGCCAACCAGCGTCCTGAGCAGCTCAAAGTCAGCCCTCCGGAAGTCCAAGACGGCAGTTTTACTGGTCCCCTTCCTGGCCTCGCCAAGAATAGAGAACTCTACCATTTCGTGGTCACTCTGCCCCAGACAGCTTCCGACCACCACATCTCCCACCAGTCCTTCTCTGTTTGTGAAGAGAAGGTCTAGCGGGGCACCACCCCTGGTAGGTTCACTGACCAGCTGCGTCAGGAAGCTATCTCCCACGCTCTCCAGAAACCTCCTAGACTGCTTTCTCTGTGCCGTGTTGTGTTTCCAGGATATGTCCGGGAAGTTGAAGTCCCCCACGAGGACAAGCGCCGACGATTTTGCAACTTCTGTCAGTTGCCTATAAAACTCCTCATCCGTCTCCTCATCCTGGTTCGGCGGTCTATAGCAGACCCCCACCAGGATGCTAGCCTTGCCGGCCTTCCCACGGATCCTAACCCACAGGGATTCAACCTTATCATTCCCAGCCTGGAGTTCCACAACGTCAAAAGATTCTCTAATGTAGAGAGCCACGCCACCACCCCTTCTGTGCTGCCTGTCCCTCCTGAAGAGCCGATAGCCAGGCATTGCAGCACTCCAGTCGTGGGAGCGGTCCCACCACGTCTCCGTGATGGCAACCAAGTCGTAGCCTGCCTGCTGCACAATGGCTTCCAGCTCCTCCTGTTTGTTACCCATGCTGCGTGCATTAGTGTAGATGCACTTCAGCTGGGCCATCGCCTTCTTCCCCGGCCTAGCCATTGTTTCCCCCGGCACAGCTCCAACAAGCCTTGTTTGAGCCCCGTCCCCCTTCTTACCTAGTTTAAAGCTCTCTCTATGAGCGCCGCCAGCTCCTGGCCTAGGATCCGTTTTCCCCTTGGAGATAGAGACCCATCTGGGGCCATCAGGCCGGGTGCCGAGTAAAGCTCCCCATGGTGAAAAAACCCAAAATTTCTATGCTGGCACCAGCCTCTGAGCCACCTATTAACCACATGAGCTTTCCGTGTCCTCTCCGTGCCTCTCCCTTCCCCCGTAGGGATAGACGAAAAAACCACCTGCACTCCCGCTCCCTCCACCAATCGTCCCAGCCCCCTATAGTCCTGTTTGATGGCCCTGAGGCTTCTCTTTTCAACATCATCGCTGCCAGCCTGGACTATCAAAAGCGGGTAATAGTCAGAGGGGCGAACCAGGTTTGGAAGCTTCCTGGTAACGTCTCTGACCCTGGCCCCAGGGAGGCAGCAGACTTCCCTATGTGTGGGGTCAGGCCGACAACGACCCAGTCCAGCCTCCACGAGCACCATGTTCCCAACAGCACGGGTGCTGCTGATCAAACACTTGTTCCTCACTATGATCCTGCATTCTCTCAGCTCAGGTCTACAGAGAAACCCCCGAACTTTGGATTTGGAAGAAGCTATTCCTACGGGTAAGGTCTCAGCCACATTTACTGCTGGGGTCTGACACTCTCTGGTACATTAAGGATATTCCTGTGTAGAAGGAGGGATGCAGGGAGGAATGGAGAATATGCTAAAGAAATTTGACTCAGTGCTATGAGAGAAGTTTGTAGAGCTTGTTACTGCTAAAACATGTTCTATAATCTTCTAAAAATCTTCTTGAACAGCCATTCAATTATTTTGGGCACGGTGCAGTCTAAGCAGCTGTTTGAGTTATAAGAAGACAGACCACTTTTAATGAGATTATGCATATTTGATACGCTTAAAATGTAGCTTTGCAAATGTTCTCAACTTTTCAGCTGGCTTACTGAATTTTTATTCAGCCGCCTACCAGAATCATGAACCTATCAGTTCTATTTAAATTCAGCAAACAATCTGGGCAAGACTTCTCTCCGCATGCATGAAAGTGCTTCACAAAACAGACATGTGAGTATTCTTTTGGAGCTTCAAATGCACTATCGCCATCACCTTACTTGAAATTAACTGATCCAGGTGAAGGTTGTTCCTTCTCTGGCTACAGCATTCCAGGTCTACTGGGGTTTTGCCTCCAGCATACCAACTGTCAAGATAAAAATAAAGCTAGACTTGTTGGATTCAGCTTAAGGCCCCATTTACACTAAGTAACTGGGCCTCGTTTCATTCTGTGATTACAAAACAACTGTGTAGGATGTGTGTAAAAACACACAAGGTGCAATGAGGAAACCACTCCACATAATATCCCGACACATTACAGACAGGATAAATGTCAGCTCAGTCCAGAGTTTAGAGTCTGAACCAGCCTCACCGAGGACTTCAGTCCTTGGGGCGAGTTTCCAAGTTGCACATGGTCTACGAGGCACAGCCAAGCTTCTCTACTGAGCAGCCCGAGCTGCCACCCAGTTCCACGCGCTACTGCTTTGCAGATCAGCGTGGAGATGCCGTTCACTGCTGCTTTGGTGCTACCAGGATGAGATCATGGCAGTTTTAATCCTTCCTGCCACATACGCAAGGACCGTAACTCACCAGAGCAGAGCCTGTGCTGAGTGAATTTATAGTCTCTTTTAGCTCGGAGTCTGAGAATCAATTTTGATATAACTGTGCTTTCAAAAGCACTGGCGAGCTGCAGCACTAGCTACTTCCACTGGTCTCTCCAAGGAAGTGCTTCATCAAGCCATTCTTTCTGCATCTGGGATTCCTCCCTACTTCCCCTCCTCATTAAGATTACACTTATCCTTTATGAAAACAGTACCTCTAAGCTGAGAGATGGGTAAGGGTAGTGCAGACTACTCGTGAAGGAAGAGCAGCTGAGCCACAGCACTCCTTCAAAGCACTGCTATCCTGGCACAGCCAAGTTCCAGCTTCTCAAACACATTCATTTCTTATTCTTCTCTACCATGCATTTCTTTGCATCTTTGATCATGTCAATGCGCAAAGACTGGAAAGGAGACAAAGCTACCAACATATAAAAAAGGATGTAACAAGAGGAAGACAAGAACGAAGACGAGCACAAAGGAACCAGAAGAAGGTACAGATTAGCACGGTAGAAACTCGTGTGCTGATTTCAGCACTTGTCTTCTACCTCTGCCCTCATATTGGGGAAGGAGAAGGAGAAAATGGCAGTCCCTACACTGGACATTGTCCTTTGCAGTGACATTAGACAAGTCCATTCCCAAGATAGCTGCTCCTGAGATTATAACACCTGCTCAGCTAGAGGGCATCTTTCATCTTGATTTGTCTGACTCTGACCCAGCAGCATGACCTGACCCATCTCCAGCTTACATCTGAAAATGGAACACTTACAAATGCATTCAACAAACTTGCAGGTGAAAGTTACCAGTAAGCCAATATTGATAGAATTAATTGTAAGCTATATAAGCCGCAACCATCTTTTCTCTCTCTCTCTCTCAAAAAAAAATTATATCTATGTATATGTACACACACACTCCTCTTCAGGAAACAGTTATGGAAGCATTATCATCCCTGCACAAGAAGGCAGTAAATCTGTTTGTCAGTACGTAAATCTTTATACCCCTTGCAACAACTGGTATCCGTATTGCTGGTTTATCAGCCAAGCATGAATGTCTGCTGAAAACCCACTTAAGGTAGAAGGAGTGCAGCTGGGCAGATGGTTTTCAAATTCAGCCAGTCCACTTGCAGATTGTCTTTGCTATTTTCTACCCTCCTAAAACAAGATACAATGAGAAGACTTCCTAGTTCCTGCCTCAAAAAAAAATGCCTTGGAAGTTTTACTGTTAGTCTTGAAGCAGCAGGGCCAAATCTATTAAAAAGGAGTGGTACCTCCAGGAGCCTGCAGGCACGCTGCTACACAAGTGTACCTGAACAAGTAAACATTTTTCTGTAATCGGAGCAATTCACACAGCACTGTCGCAAGTACCATAGAATTTAATAGTCCTTCGTTCTGAAGTACATCAGATGCCTCCATCATCATTGCTGCATTCAAGACTGGATACAGCGGTATCAAAATTAAAAGAGAGTTTGGCAGGGCAAGACAAAAATGTAAAGATGGTCTTTATTCCATCTGCAGCAGGGATCACAAAAATTACAGTCATGCCAACTTTCATGTTTCAGTACTTTAGCACCTGCTGGGGGCAGAAGTTAATCCTTCCCTTATTGGAAACTACTACACAAATACCTGAATAATAGCAGAGCAAGCATCCTTCCTTTGGAGGAAGACTGTATCAGAAAAATGCTGTCAGACTGGAGGAAATGCTGGTCCATCCATGCACAAAATCTCTTATCTTCTGAAAAGGCTATTGCTTGGTGTGCTCTCAAAGCTGAATTTCACCGAATGTTCTCCCTGCACATAATTCATAATTTTCTTTTTAAAACCTCACCGTTTTTTTGCTTGTTTGTTTTTTTAATGTTACAGTGAGTCCTGATACAGAGGAAAAGCAAAGACTCATAACTGATCATGCTAAAATGGCAATGACAGTTGTCCCTCCGCACTATCTGCCTGGCTCTATGAACCACTCCTTCAGTGTTACAATGCCCTTGGCTCCAAAACAGTAGGTAAGCGAACGAGAAATGTACTAAGCAGCATACATTACTGCTGTGTAACTCATTCAAGAAAGCATTAAAAGCACACCAAGCAAACAATATTTGTTCATTTTAAATTCAAGATTTATGCTACAGCTTAGAACTGCTAATTGATTGCACAGGCAGAGTCAATAAAAAGAATCAATATAAGATGCTCTGCTGAAGTACACAAGGAATTGAGGAGAAAAGACTTCAAAGCAGCAGCAACTGTTTTGGTAAAACAACACAGACACTTGTATATTTACGGACTCTCTAGTCCCTCGTGGCTCCAGAGGATTAGCAAGCAGCTCTATACTGATCAAGGAACCGAAGCTGGCCTACCCAAACAGGCCTGCACCCTTTCTGAACAAAGGAGGGATTTTACCTCCCATACAGCATCCCCCATCTGAGGCTGCAGGCCCCACTGCCAGCATCCCGCAGCCCAGCAGCACTCTGCACAGATTTGCTTTTCTTTACAGACAAAAGAGCAGCATCACCGTGGGAACTGCAGCAAGGGAAGCGAGCTTGACATGGACGGGAGAAAGCAGAAAAGCCAGCATAAATGTTCTCATATTTAGCAAAAATGCATGGCCTTAAGAAGGTGCCTTATATTGATGGATAATACACCTACTTTTCCTTTTTTTCCTCCCCTTTAGACAAAGAAATTGGAGTTAAAGCAGCTGTGCAACATTTTTGAGTACTTTGAGCACTTCATAACCTTCCCATTAGTCACCCAAAGCCTGGCAGCTTTACGGAATCCAATAAAAAGAAACCTCAATATTAAATACATCATGTTTAGTTTTCAAGTCTTTTAAATCAAACTTACAGCCCATGAAGTTTTTCCCAACCCCAAATTGCTCATTGAATCCTATTTCATTGTGGCTTGTTCCAGATGAAGAGAGGACACTTTACCTCTGCAGAAGGGAAGAGGAAAATCCCAGGAGGCACCGTTTTCCGAATTGGCGTGACATGTGAGCAACGCGTGTCCTTCCAGAAAGAAGCCCGGATTACAGCTGTATCTCACTTTGTCCCCGATGCTGAACGTCGTCCCTTGCTGAATGCCGTTCTGCAGCCTTCCTGGGTTCCCACATGTATGACTTGGTAGAACTGCCAAAGAAAGTTGGTTCTGGTTAGGGACAGTGTATTATTGTATAACAGAGCTGGCAGGTGAGGCATCCAGAACAGCTCACCTCAAAGGAAATTTAATCACTAAAAATGTAAGAGCAAATAACCATAAAACACACCATATTGAAATTACATCAGAATTCATTAGGCCAGTTACAATTAACATTTAAGTACCATTTCTACTGAGTGTGTGTGTGTACATATACATATATATAAATACATATAAAAGGAAACACAATCACTCCCAAGCAATTGAGTCATAAACAAGATTCACTTTTTCCTGACCCATTTTTCCAGTTTCTAAACCAAAGCATTCCTCTTTCCTGAGCCCCCCTTTGCAGTTCTAGTAATTTGACATGACTACAATCGATCAAGACCTAGAGATTAGGTTGTGCAAAACAATGTTTTCCAACTGATCTTCACGAGACACCTCAAAGGCCCCTGCAATGTAAACAGGGTCGTGTTATACCTCAGAACCAAACAGAAGACAGCAAAACCTGCAATCAGCCAACTCTTGCCTGGACAAAAAGCACTGCAGAATTTCAGCCCACAAGGATTTATACTTCCCTGCACTGCACATTTAATCTGGCTTTCACACAGAGGCATCAAACCAGACTGAGCAATGCAGATGGGCCCAACTCCACCAAGGGCAAAACAGAGTTAACTGAAGGTTGCAACCAAAAGAACATGGGTACTTTATTATGAAATTAAGAAGTTGCAGCTAAAGTGCTACTATATTCTTAATCAATGCCTCTATACAGCAGCTTCAGAGAGCTTAAATAAAACTCTACAGGTTCCCATAAACCACTCCAAGAAGATCCACTCAAATCTTTGTTTTAGAGCCCAATATAAAACCAAATGAAGGCAACCACAAGGCTGACAATGTCTTAATCAAATTTGAATCACGCCTTGTGCAGCATCTTCTATTACAGGGTTTTTAGTTCGCTTTTAGTTCTCGCTGCCATAGTCTGTTATCAATAGGTAATAAATTATATTAAAGTCCCTTATGCTGAGCCTATTTTGCCTCTGACAGTAACTGGCAAGTGATCTCCCTGTGGTTATCTCAACCCATAAGCTTATTTTCATCGTAATTTCTTCCCCGGCCTTTTGATGGGGAGCGAGAGCACAGCATGGTGGAGCTTAGCTACCTACCAGTGTGAAACCACCACACTCAAACATCAGAGGAAGGAAAACATGGTCATTTGGAGCTGAGTGATGGTTTACCATAGGAAACAATTTTGTCGGGGGACTGAACAAAAACAGATGAATTTCGATGAGCAGAGGGAGGTTTAATCTGCAGCTCTGCCAGGGAGAAGAGGAAGATTAAAAGGAAAATGATATGCTAACGTACACAGCACGCAGCAGAATAAAATACAACCAAAACTGTGCGTAAGCACGCGAAACGAAGCACAGCTCCGGAACACTAACCAAAGCAAAACCACTGCCTCCCTGTCCTGCCACGGGACAGCATTTCGGGATCGGGAGCTGATGTTTCTCTGCTCTGCCTCCAGCACAGACCCGGCTGCCTCCGATCTGAGCCCAGGTACCTCTGGAGGGTTCTCTGCAGCAGACTGGGGACAGTATGCCCCACAGGGAAGAAAATGAAAAACTAACCTGTAACGAATATAGGATTAACCTTCCTGCCTCCAGACATACCATCCTGCTTTCCAGTTAATCTGGAAGTGGGTTAGCAGCAACCTTGCCACCTTAAACTTGATTAATTTTAATGGCACGTGCATCTGGACTCCTGCTCTGCTTCAGTTTCTTAGATTTTCCTGGTGAGACTGCGAGCTCTTGCTGCACGCCTGTGTGCAGAGGAGCCCCTTGTAGAGCCTGGGGCCAGAAGAGCGCATTCAGCACCCTGGGAGCTGGGCTTTAGTGGCCCCATGCCACAGCATAGTGTGGGGTCACACACAAGCCCTGGCAGACGGGATTTCTACCCTTTACTCCTTCCCCCAAAATACTACTCCCATCCTCCCACAGAGCACCTGGAGATGGACGGCTATATGTTCGGCAACAACTTTCACATCAAAATATTAATGACCACGCAGCTTTTGTAATCGCGGGGGGGTGCTATCAAATACATCAGACAGGCTGAAAAACCGCGTAGAACTAATGTTTCATTTTCTGTAATGATACTCAAAACCCCAATTTAATTAAATTACCAATGTCACTTTAAAAAAAATGAACCCAACTCCTGCTTTTATGCTTCCTTCCTTTAAAATTAATGACTAGAACTTTGCTATAAATAAAAATCCATCATTTTTAAAAGTCACTCTCTAACACTAGCTGCTCTCTAGTTAATGAACTGTGAAGAATCAGACAACCCCGACCTGCATCGTATCTTAAAATCATACTTGAAAAACAGGATCTCATTTAAAAATTCTGCTTCATTTGGCTGCCTTAACTAATATTGTGTTACGGGACGGGCGGCACACATGCTTTTAGGGGGAGGCAGCATTAACTCCTTGACTGCTTTGGGTTCAATGCAGTTGCAGAATAAGCTGGTGAGCACTTTTTTTGAGAACACTGATGCACATCTGCAGAAGACAAACACTTCAGCTGCTGCATCGTGGGCCAAAAAAAATGCTTCCCAAGAGGCTGAGGCTGCTTCCAGAGCCAGGTTCAGTAGGAGCAGCAGATCCAGCTGCCCACGCAGGATAGGCAGTCACACCCTGCGATCATTCTGGATGGCCCCAAACCTGAGCTGACGAAGTTCACCTTCTCCTACAGAGGGAAGGAGAAGAGTCAAAGGACACATCTGTGCTTCCTGAGAAAGCCCACAGCTTCACGAAGCCCCTGCCGCAGACCGCCAGGTCCAAGCAGCCGGGGCGCAGAGCTCGGCGTCGCCCTTGGGAGCCCCACAGGCACTTTGCTCGGCAGGAAGGTGGTGCCTTTGTTTCACCGCTCAGCCCGACGCCCTGAGCCACTGCCGCCACCGCCTTCACGGCGATGGATTTGTGATTCTACTCCAACATTCCTTAGAAGAGATAATATTATTGCTCATACTTGGCTGCCTCTAACAGCCAGACTCTGATTGCTTGAGAGATTAATAGAACTGTATTATTTACATCAGATGTCGCACAGAATAATATTATTAAAGCTTTGTCTTACCCATTTACCAATTCCACTGTAGATTAGTAGCATGGATTTTTTTTTTTTACTCCCCATAAAAGCTTTGTTCCTGGCAATCAACATAATATTTTTCAGTGATTGTATGGAAATGAATGCAGCCACAGACCAGATTGGTAGAGATGAATAGAAGGTCCTGTTAGTCATTTTCTAGCAAAGTATTTCTTTCCATGATGAATATAGAACAGTTTATTTTATTTGTCTTGATTTGAACAGCTGCCAAACCGTTATCTTATTTTATGACAGAGGAAAGGAAATAGGATTATTCTGCTGCAGTTGCACCTGAAGAGCTCCTCGACGTACCTCAAACAGCACCGTTCAGATATACTGCGCTGGAGACGACACTCCCCAAGGGGACACGGCAAAGGAACCACGGTCGTGGTGTTAATTGCCAGCGCAGGCCCAAACAGAAACAGACCTTCACTCGATCCCACAATTCGGTGATAATTACAACTACAGCTGCCACAGGAGGCAACATGAGGTAGGATGACAGGAGAACAAGACAACAGCATCTCTTCAACAAGGGACTATAAAGTGTCAGGACATTGAGAACATCAGCCAGGACTGATGTCCAAAACCTAGAAAGAATTCTCCTATTTTCTTCAATTCTCAGCCTACCCGCCAAAGGCACTTATTCTTCAAAAATGAAAGTTGTAGGCCCTGTGACCAGCCTCCACCCAACTTAACTCCTGCTTTAAACCTCTGCTCTTCTTCCTCCCCTCTTGCCTTTCAGTTTGGGCCCCTTTTATCCCACCCTTTGGGGCTTGCACATGTTCCACTGGCTTCATCCCAGTTCTTGTGTGCTACAAACAAGCAGTGAAGATTTTCCTTCATGAAGCCAGGCTTTGTAAGCTTTATATCCAGATCTATTGGTACAAGACAAAAGGTGTCACAGATTTCATAGTGTTGCTTGAAAATGAGCTGCTAAACAAACTGGAAATGGAAGCAACACATCTGAGAATTCTCCGCCATCCATTCCTGTGAGCTGTTAAAGAGCAGCCAGAACCGATGATCATCAGAAGCTTCCCACCATTCCCTGACCGGATTGTTAACCCCATTTGGTTTTGCCCTTCTCAAGAGGCTCACCAGGCTGTTCCCAAATTCTCTCATCCCCTTGTCCAGGGATCACCACACTGGACGTTTTCAAAATCAGCAGCTTTCAAAACCTAGTACTCGTCAAGCCATGCCTCCTCATTCCAGTTCACTCGAAATTAATTAGTAGTTTTTTAAGTCACTAGATGTGACTCAACGCATCCTTGGACAGCATCCCACCATCAAGACGCATTCAGGCTAATTACATCAGCCTTTCTCAAAACCCCACAGGCTCTTTGTTGGAAGAAAAAAAAAAGCAAAAACCACAGAGATGCTTCTCATCCTGCTCATCCCATTGATACGTCTGAGTTATGTTACCAATTCAGGTCCCTTCAAACAAAACAAAAACTCAAATCTATCTCTACCTTGCTCACCATTCAGAAGAGAAATCTTCCCTGCTTCCTATTCAAATTAATCTCTGGCTTTATTTTCTCTCTATTGTTTGAATATAAAATAACCCCAGCATTTAATACATCTAGCTACTTCATTCCAGTCTATTACCCTATTTACATAGCTAAAAGAAACGTTTTTATTGCTTGAATTATCTGTGGTAGTTTACGACAGATACTTCAATGCTATCATTGTCATAACCTTGAAATCTTATCAAGGAGCCCAACTTTTATGATACGAGACCATACATTATCTCCTCATTCACAACTGATTTTCATTCCTAAAAAAAAAAAAAAAAAGCCATGCCAGAGCAGGCACTTATAGCTCCTGAGTACAGCTACTGCAGCAGGAATAATTCCGCATAAAAGGATGCTACAGAGACAAAGCAAAATAACAAAGCCATCGATCTAAACTTACTGGCTCAGGCATCTCTGCACATCCACATTTCCAGATTAATCACCAATATGCTTTTTCTAACCGTTTCCATTTTGTTGCACCTCCCGAACCTAGCAGGGTCTTGAAGTCAAGACACCCAAACAACTCAACACAAACGTTTCTTCTGCTGGAGATCCAGGCTGGGCCAGGAAGAGCAGCATGTTGCTCGGAGGACAATGTGTTCTGTATTTATCTCACTAGAAATCCGAGGAGAGAAAGATTCTTATAGGAGGAAGTATCTCAGATTTCCATCACATCCTGGAAAATCAACTGAAATACCTACGCACCATTAACGGTGCACCTTTCGCCAGCACAAATGTGAATTCCAACAGGTGGGGAGATCCATGCCAACCGACTTCCCCTCCCTCTCTGTCCATAACTTTCAGGCAAAGTACCGCAGGGACACTCTATGACTCTCTAATATCTTTCATCAGTGTTTCAGTGCAATCTGTTTTAGTTCAGAAGAGTTGTAACCTTCAGAATAAGTGTCCAGTGTGTGTTACAGAAAAGGAAATAAATGGTATCTTTTTCATTTCATTTTATCCTTTTTTTATGTCATGATTCATTTCCAGTACAGCCAACAGAGATAAAGCTAAATGGAAACTATTTTTTCCCTTCTAATATTTCTTTGTTCACTAAAAACCAGCCAGATAGTTACTTCTGGATAATAACAGACCAGAAGGGTTCATCATCCATCTTCTTTGTGGTAGTAGTTCTAGGGCTTTTTTGGAAATTCATTTTCAAGTTTTCAATTTACCTTCCTGGAATGTACTAGAGCAACTTCAGCGCGACTTCCGAGAGTACCTGCGAGCTGAGCCAGGAGGACTTCAGGTTTGATTTAATCGCCCCACTACAGAAACAGCAAAAATTCAAAAACATGAAAGTGACAAGCTCACGGGAGATGTGGCAATGAACAAGCCCACCCTGAAGCATTCACCCCATTTACATTGTGACCAGACGCCATCCCGTGCTGGCACCCTGTCACATCGGACAGACTCCTTACTTTCCTTTGCCCGTGACCAACCCACGCGTTAAACGCTCACTCACGTTAATTGAATCCACTCAATACCACAGACAACCAAGTATTTCTGCAATTATCTTAACCTGTTCTGGGGAGAGCATATGCTTCCTACCCTCACTTGGCAGACAGACTGAAGACAGCTCCCCATCACAGAAAGGCCGTGAATAGAAGCCCTCTGTTCTGATGGCACGATCCCTCTGAGACGAACGGGCTCAGGCAACCACGCTGCTCGATTCTGCTCTTCTGATGCTTATTGAATAGGTGAGGCTAACTCTAGAGGTGTTCCACGGGCTAACATATTGAAAGCTTTGTGAAAACAGAGTTGAGTAGAGGAACGCTGTTGCTTGCATCTCAGCTCTCTGCAACACGAAGCCAACATTTTTAAGATCAAGTTCACACAGGACCTCGGGAAACACAATATAGGACTGATAGCAGGATAGGTCTAGCCTATTTCTCGTGTGCATGTACACCTAGATAGAGAGAGAGACACACAATTTTTATTTCCCAAAAGACAGTCACACTTCCTACCATCAGCTTGTTGTTACAAGCAAGATCAGGACAATCAGCTTTGTGAATCACCATTTTCTAAGAGGAGGCTTTTTCTGGAGGGACTGGAAAAGAAAGATCCTCAAAGGCAGCTGGAGGGATCAGAGGGAAATTACAGATCCATCAGGCTGTCTTCAGAGATGCAGTGAGCCCCGCTCCCTAACAGTTGGGACTTACTGTCACTCATTATTTATACTTTCAAACAAATGTCACTACTTGCTGAACATACCCGAGGAAGCCTGGCTAGCATGAAAATACAGAGACTGAAGCCCAGGTACACAAATCTTTTGCTGGGTCTGGGCCACCACCAGCATGCTGGCAGGTGCTGAGTCCCCAGGACCGGGGTCCTCCCCTGCTGCCCCAGCCCAGGACTCTCCTGCATCAGCATCCCAATCAGGCAGGCACTTGACAACCGCTCATCTTTGCGAACGTGCTCTAGTCCTGCTGCTTCTCAGCGCAGCGACACTTGAACGCAAGCTTAATTTAAAGCATGCAGTTAAGTGTTTTGCTTAGCAGGAATGGATTTAAGTGCATGTTTAAAGGCTTCATTGAACTGGCATTTAACAGCTGCAGAGTAACCTGAAGAAACTTCCCCAGGGAGGAGGAGGGTGGTTTTACATTTGTTTCCTCTCTTCCTCCCTGAACTAAGGTTAACCACTCCTAGGCAAACATAGAGATCTGCATCTTCTTGTAAGACAAATGGCAAGCCAAGAAAAGCAACGCCGCAGTACTTCTCAGCACCAGAAGACAAGTGTAGGTACCAAACCAAAGCTGAATTAAAAGAGCAGCCCCAGGGAGTTCAGCTGTGTACCAAGGCTGAACACCTCACTCCTTTGCACACACCAGGACCCAAAGCCAGGACATCAGCTTGAAAAAGGGGGGTCAGATTTGGAAACCCGGATTTGAGCCGATTCGATCTAGACACTGGGTGCCAGTGTTGATCCGCTCTGCATTTTGCTGGAGAGTGTCCCTGGACAAGGAAGGCTCTTTGTTCTGTTAAAAAAAAGCCTCTTCCAACTTTAGAGTCTCCATTGTTTATCTGCTTATTGATCTTCTCGAGCTATTGGCTGATTACCCAGAAACAGGAACTGGAGCCAGCTACATCTGTTTTAATAAATATTTCACAGCAGAGGAAAGACACTCACCACAACTTATCACCCTGAGATTTTTTAGGCCAGTTCTCTGGAAGCAGCCGGTATCAGGGCACGGGGCGGCAGCAGCCCCCAGCAGGGAACCCAGCGGATTTGGGCTGCTCAGGTCTAACACAGCACCAGGCCCTAACACACAGACCTGCGGCGTTGTCACACCAGTGGCAGCTCCAATTCCTTTGTCTCCGTTGGGTTCCACACATCTTTCCTTCCTCACTCCCAGCTTTCTGGAGCCTTTGGAGGAGCCAGCCGTGCATCACACCGTGCTCCTGCTTGGAGTGGCAGTCCACGCGTCTTCCCAAGCAAACCAAACCGAGTTAGCCTGCAACTACACTGAGGTTAAGCCACGAATAGCCCATTTCCCCCCAAGGGGGGGCAGAAACACCTGTAATTCACAGCTTCCAATTGCTTCAGCTTCCATTCAAACCACGTAAAGTCTGGCTCACCCCCTAAAGGAAACACAGAAACAACCTAGCCATGATTAAACTGCCTTCACCATTTATTTCTCCCAATTTATTCCCTTTACAGTCAGCTTTTCTGTGCTTTAGAAAGCTTGGCGACTCAATACCACGCTAGGGCCAATACCACAGGCATAACTAACTAGGAGACGCCTTACAGTGAGTACAAAGGCCAAGTAAGTGAAATCACACAGTTCGTGGGGAAATGCCCTTGAAAACAGTAAAGGTGAAGTATTACTACTGACTCTCCTACTCAACTGTAAGAGCAACCAGGAGTGCTGAGCTCCCGGTGCAGACACCTCCTATCGATGAGCAGAAAGCGCAGACGGTTCAGGATGGTGCCACAGGAGTCCCCCGAGCTGCGGTAGCAATTAGGAAGCCTTCTGCTTTCCGGCACCAGAGATGCATTATTAATTTGCGGTCATAACTGATCAAAAAAATCTAGAAAGTAATTTTATCCTCTTCACTGAAAACAAAGCTGAAGCGATCTAATTATGACATTAAAAACACGCCTAGGGCTCAGTCCTGTTTCCTAAACTCACAGGTGCCTATCCTGCAAAATTTGCCACAAGCATAATTTTGCAAGCTATGCACTAACATGCACTTATCTCAGAGAACAAGTTTTTAGCCCCACATGGGATCTCCCCAGTGCCTGGATTTATTCAGAAGCGTGAGCTTATTATGATTTCAAAACCTTATCCATCTGTTACACAAAGGCGGATGCTGTGGATCTGGGTGATCAGACCTGCCCTTTCCTCATACGTACATCCCAACCTATTAAATGGACATTAAAAGAACACTTACGCAAGCTATAGTTAAGGCAGATGGGAAGGTGAAAGCGGTAATGCCCTTAAGACTTGTTAAAAAAAGGGGGGAGAAAAAGAACACCACCAGGCAAAAATCATAGCTGAAGAGTTCAAGGTGGATGTCAAGAAAAACTCCTCCAGTAGAGGGGAAGTACAGCACGACAGCAAGCAGAACTGCCACCCGCTCTGACCGCCCGCACGTTGTGCTGTGCGCCTCTTACACGCTGCCAGGCCAGCTGTAAGACACGAGCCTGCCTGCCGGTTTTGGGTACTAACATTCACATATGAGACTTCTGCACGGGCATACGTATCTGAGAGGGAAGGGGAAAGGTCCAGCCGCCACCCGCCGAGCACTCCTCCAACCAGCGTGGCGGCTGAGCTGAGCCTGAGAAACACAACCTAACAGCTCTTACTACAGCATTAGCTTAGCCACGCAACTTGTTAGTCCAAACAAACACCGCCCTCTTGTTAAAGAAAACAAGACTGAAGATGCAGGGAACCTGGGGAGGCCACCTATCACACAATCCATCTTCCTGCCCTTCCATTTTACTCAGGGAAACAGCACAAATGCATCTCCTTGGAACTGACGAGCTTACCTCCAAGGCTAGGCCTACATCCAGGCCGAGATGCTCATTTAAGGTCAACCTGGACTAGCATGATGGTCCAAACACTTCACTGCAACCTTGAATGTACCAGGAATTGATGCAAAGAGATATTACAAATGAAAAATCCATACAGATGTGCTACAAGAAAGGCATCTATTCTATAAATATTGTCATGGAAACGATTCAGATTTGCTTTAAAGGACACTCGGAGCACATTAATGAAAGACACCGGACTGGGACTGAACCTGGGAAATAAGATACCGCAGGATCTCAGAACTGGCCTCAATCTTGTTCCATTAGAAGGAGCAAAGCTACCTGTTGTTTAAAGTTGACATCACTGATATTCGAAAGCTGAATGTTTTGGCCTTGGCGATACAAATCTACATGGAGAAAGATCACACTGAAAGAGTTCGAGTGTAACCATAAAAACACTATGTTAGCTACCAAAAAGCATATACCAAGGAGGAAAAGATGAACACTTAACTGAGCATTCAGCAAAACAGCTCAAATGCAGGTCCTTCTACTTCCATTCTGCCTGGGTACATTTTAATTGTGCTGTTTAAACACAACACAAGCCTGTGCTCTCTGAGGGTAAAGATGCTCGATAACAAACCCTTCCTGAACCTCGGACAGGGAGCGTGGAAGCGGGCACTCACCCTCCCCACTCTACATTTTCTGCTGCAGATGCTACAGCTGCCGGGAGGAAGGTGAAAGAACAAAATCTGTTTATTACAGACATTTCCCCCAACCTCTCAGCCACAGGGGAGAATAATTCCCAGCTTCTCTGACTAACGGTTTAGACCTTGAATGTTTTCTATTAACAAAACACTAAAGCTTCGTCTGAACAGTCTCCAGCTCTTGAACCCTTCAAACGGCCAAAACAGATCCAGGCAAAGCACTTACAAATTCTCATACTGGAAAAGGAGAATTTACACAGCTCCTATCTGATATGCAATTCAATCTAAAAAAGAAAAACCCTTTTCTCTGGAGATCTGCATCAGGCACTCAGAGGAAAAGCACTGGGAAGCCAAAGCAACACTAGAGTGGAAAAAACAGGGCCCATTGTAAAAGATAAACTAAAGAGGCTGATGCATCAGCCCCGTGCTCAGCAATAGCTCACTGGAACTTGTAAGGGATTCATGCAGTGGACTTCTCTGTGACTGCTGCCACTGTCTTCGCTTCAGTAGCTGTGCTGAAACAGATATTTTTAGACTAAACCCCTTTATGAGCTGTTCATCTTATCATTGCTTCATTCCATTCATTACATTTTTAATCATGTCCAAACAACTGAACTATTAAATAAATTCCAAAGCAGCACAGCAGGCTGCGGCTCACACAAGCTAAGATCTGAGCAGTCGGAGAAAAAGTCTACTTTGGTTGAAGATTAAACCTTCCTATTCTTAAAAAACACAAAGCATCCGCTGGACTCAGCTGCCACACATTCAGGATTATGGCCATTTCTCAGGCCCGTCTCCTGCTGGCATCTTAAAAGACGTTTGGGACGTGATATACTTTCATAAAAGTTACAGGCATCCCACAAAGGAGGGAGAAAGTTATATAAGTGTCTCTTCGTTAATGAACTCCACACGGCAAACGCCTTTGTTGGCCTCCATCAGAGCAACTTTTAAGTGTGCACTTGTACAGCGCAACACTTGAACCAGATGCGAAGTTCAGACAGCTTCAGGACGCTGTGAATTGCCTTGAAGTGAGAAACCCCAAAGTGCTGTGACCACGAGACGCCGCGCAGCACTCCTCCCATTGCTTACACTGGAGTGATCCAAAGACTTGAGCGATGTTTAAAGACATCCACCCACCTGCTTCTGTAAACGCAGGAAGATTTGACTGAAAACAGGCAAGCCTTTGTGCAACAAGACAGAAGGGAACCATTAGAAGGCTGGAAAAAAACTGTTATCGTCCTACAGCCCATTTACTTCTGGCACTATCAGGCAGCTCCCACAGAGGCTATTGAGCATCCTCCTCCCTACAAACCCTGGTACTGGGGTACCGTGGACCCCAAAGGGCGCACAGAGCTGGGAGCGGGATGCGGAGCCCCAGCAGGGCTCATCCCCATGAAGCTCCGTCCCGCCAGGCTGCTCCCCGGTACGGCTGCAGCCGTGACAAGAATTACCAGTGCTAGAAAGCTACCCGAGACCTGAGTTAAATTGAATATATTCTACAGCAGAGACAACAAAGCTTAACAACATGTGGCATTTATATAATATTTTACATGTTCAAAGCATCGTTTAGGTATTACCTGCAGCTCAGGGTCAGCTAGACTGGAACTCTATTTAGAACTAGTTCTCCTGGGATTCCTGATAATGGATGCTTCACTTGTACCAGGAAAAAAAAAAAAAAAAAAAGAAAAAAAAAACAAGAAAAAAAACCACAAAAATAGATCTGTTTAGGAGGTAGCACAGCCTGTATGCTTTCATTGCAACCTACAGTCTCAGAAGAATAACAGATTTTTTCCAACTCTCAAGTTTTCCTTTTAATTTGACTTCTACGCAGAAGATCGTGACAATGCACATTGAGAGGTACAAACTCAGTTTAACTCACATTCCAGATCCCAGGTCAAGGAGAGCATCAACAGCCAGAAAAATCATCTTCTGATATATAAACTGAGCTACTGATTTGAGGCAGGGTGAATAATACAACTTTCAGCTACCTTTCCCAGCTACAAGTGCACTTTAAACTCCTCATAAGCATAGCAAACGGTGTCAGTCTCTCATTTCAGAGAGCAGCTTCAAAGGGTGCGTGGCAGCAGGATCACGACCCTCTCAGAGCCGCGTGCTGGTGGCACAGGCTCCGCTTACTCAAATGCAAACTTCCTTTATCCAACTCGGGGAGCCACAACTCAAGCAGCAGAGCACTCGTTCCTGACCTCTCCATTTCCATCAGGTCTCTTCTATGCCTTGAATTCGTGAGCAGGCTGCCAGCTCAGGGGGACACCGACGTCATGAGAAAGAGAAGAGATGAAAATGCTGGAAAACAGCTTAGGCAGAACGCATCCAAACAAGCATTTATGGACAACTGTGATACATTCACAACAGAACACAACTGCTAATGGCATTCCAATATGAAATATCCTTGCATAAACTCATTCCTCCTCCCACTGTTTCTGCAAGGCTGGTCTAATTTTATAGGATGAGCGCTTACACGGCAGGAACAGGGTAACAGTGAGATCAATGACTGCAAGAATTTTTAATTAGCATAAAGGTTCCTCTGCATTAGTTTACAGAATTGAGAAACGCTACAATGTCTGAAAGGTTAATTCTGAGAGACTCTGAGACCCAAATCTGTGTCAATGACACTGAAAAATGCATGTAATTTGTGACAGTGCAAAGAACAAACTGCTCTCTTCTGGAGAGCTACAGGAAAAATTTGGAATTACTTTTATGCCACTTCTATTAGGAAGTTCATGTTTCAAATATGTTGTTTTCTTAAGAGTGGGGTTTATGAGATTTTTAACATTAAATTCACTTGATACCAAACTACAGGATATATAGTATTAAAATGCAGGGTGGTTCCCAATCGGTCTCCAAAGTGCAGCCAAGATGTACTCTGCAGGAGGCAAAATCCCATGGAATTTAGTAACAGCACTGAAAAGAAAGCTCCAGCAACAAGTGGAACACAAAGTTAGTGGTCTAAGAGGGACAGAGAATTAGAATCCTTACCACCTAGTCCAGCTGCCTGACCTCTTAGGGCTAACCAAAAAATGAAGCACGTTGATGAGGACATCATCCAAATGCCTCTTGAACACTCGCAGAAGTCCGTTCCAGCATCTGACCACCCTCACATAACAAGTTTTGTCCTGACATCTGGTCCAACCCTCTCCAGCACAGCCATGCCATTCTCACACACCCAGCCATCGGTCACTAGGGAGCAGAGCCTACCTCTGCGCTTCCTCCCCTTCCCAAAATACGGTGGTCCAGGTTTCCTCACCCTCTCCTCACAGGACATGCCCTCCAGCCCTTTTACCAGCTTTGCTGCCCTCCTCTGGATGCTTTCATTTTTGTACTGGGGAGCCCGGAACTGCACGCAATAGCCAAGGTGAGGCTGCACCACCTCTAAATACAGCAGGGTCAGGGGAAGTTAAAAATACTCCTGCAAATAGTTTTTTTGCTTCATAAGGCTAAACAAAACCAGCCATGACATTAATACCTTTCATTAAAAAAAAAAAAAAAAAGTAGGAGATACCATCTTCACATACACAACTCAAACAGGGAACAGAAGAAAGGTACACATTTTGGAGGGGAAGAAGTATATTAGTTCTAGTTCAGGTGTAGCACTGTGCATGAGTATTTCAAAGAGTAATCTGAAAAACCATTGGACATACGGAAAAATGCTCGGAAAGTAGCCACTTCTTGCAGCAGTAAGCTCTAATGGATTAGTTAGAACGACATTGTAATGCTTTTTATAAAACCCTTTATCTTTTATAACCTCTTTATGAGCTTTTTTGTGCTAAGCTGGAAATATCCAGACATCCCTACTGTTTATGGAAGCAACGACAGACCTGCCAAGTTCCCCGTCCTCCATTCTCAATTGCTGATTATCAAGAATGGAGGCCACAATATTGAAGAAGCAATGTGTATTTATATCTCTTTGGCAGAAAGATCCCTTTTGAATGAACTCTCATGTTTCCCAGTTAGAGATGGATGCAAAGAGGAGCTGAGGACCTTCAAGTTTTAAATACAAAGGAGACAAAAACTCAATTTAGTAACAAAGACAACTTTTCCCTGTTTTGGGACATCTAAATGGACTGAAGTGCCAGAAGATGATTTAGGGTGTTGGCAGGAGATTTCTTGGAAAGAAAATGTTGGCAGCACCTTCCAGACTGGAGTCTGTTCCAGTGTGGCTGCATGTACGTATGTGGCAGTCCAGGCACGTATGTTAAGGTGTGCACAGCACCCTGCTGGGCTGCGCACGGGACGACAAGGCTGCGACACACCAATGGCAGGTGACTGAGCATCTGGAGTCAGTAGCCCCCACAACAATAATACCTGCACATGAAAACCTGACCCATCAGAGAAGACAGGCACCTGTATTTACCCTACACCTATATAACGCTACTCATAGCTGAAATTGTAAATTCCTTTATTAAGCCCAACACAAGTTGTGCATTGTGCAGCTTTCGTACACTGTGCTTAGCACCAAGTTTTGCACAATCTTTGGCCTTGAAACTAGCTGGGAAATGAGGAAGAAATGGCTAGAACCTCTGGAGAAGAACAGCTCTGCAAAGGCACAGGAGCTCAGTGAACCTCTCTGGCATACATCTACCAGCCGACTCCCCACTTACCCAGGCCAAGACCAGCCAGAAGACGAAGCCTCCACCTGCAGCAGCCTGGCAGCTCTGTCGCTGCAAGACAGCCAGAAATGCTGAAAGTCAAATAAGAAAACTGTACCGAAAGTTAATCCTTTGAGTGCGAGGCACTCTGAAAGACCTGGTCTGTCAGTCAGCTGGGGCCAGGGTGGAAGAAGGCCCCGGTGAGAGAAGAGAAATAGAGAAAAGCAACTTTCAGTTACATCCTTACAGATGAGATCTCTCACTGTGAAATTTCCAAGATAAAGCATAGCACAGCGCTTCCCTGGGGGCAGAAGGCAGTCACCGTGACTTTATCAAGTAACTAGTTATAATTTTCATGCAAATAACAAGAATAATCAAATGACTATCACAGCTGTGTCAGCCTGAAGAAAATAACATCACCGGGCTGATCAAAGCAAGCAGCTGACCGCACAGACAGCACGTTCAAGATGGTATCTGTCCTTTTGCAACTTGTTCGCTTTGGTGTGAGCTAAAAATAATAAAAAAAGTTACCTCTGAGGCTGCTTGTAACTGACTGAGCACAACAGCCTTCCACAAGCACCCACCACAGTTACCGGTCAGCATCCAAGGGGTCACAGGCCCGCGCACCCAGGTTTTGTTCATTTTCACTCGGTCTTTGCTGGCACAGAAGTACAAGCAGAATGCATTTGCCATCCATTCCTCAAGGCAAAGCACCAGACAGGTCTGTGTGCTGAGGAATGGATGAAGCAGCTGGACAAATGAGGACAAGATCAAACAATCAGCAAGGCTTGTTTGGTTTTTGTGTGTTTGCTCCCCCCCCACACAAACTTTTTTTTTTTTTTTTTTTTTAAAAAAAAGGCAGAGGTGTTCTCATCTCTTTCGTTAAGCCTCAGGACAGCATCACACAACTGAGTTTGCTGCCCTGGTTTATTACTGTTTTAGCTGTAAAAACTCCATCTTTCCAAACAGGTCATGGCTGGGGTGATTTTGCTGGATGCTGTGATTTTAACACAAAGCTCATAGGACATGAATCATCTTTTGCACTACTTAATATATATTCAATTTATCTGAAATACTGGGTCAAAAATTATTGGTCCACATACAGGGAATAATTGCATGCTGCTTACTTCTTTGAGAAGCCAATCTAAAACCAACGTAATGAATTTGACGACAGGGAAATTCAGACACAGCTAATAAAAATTTACCCTTAAGGAAATAAGTGCCATAAGTAACGCACACTTTGCTTTCCATCTATTGCATAAATTAAAGGTCACACACTTAACTCATACAAACTAAATGATTTTTTCTGATAATTAACTTTATACAGCATATGTTACAGCACTGGGGTGGGCCTGCAATGATAAAAATCAGGAACTTGAAATGAAATCACACATTTTTTCCAGCTATGGTTGCAATCATTGTGTCCATTGCCCAGAAGGAAAACATTTTCTAAAAGGGTCCTCTTCACTGGGAGCTAACTGGATTGCCACTGATTTGCACATTAAAAGGTTCAGGATGAACAGAGATGTGCTTGTGGGTTCGTACTGGACAGTTCTCAGGGAAAGCCGTGTCTGCTGCCTCACTGGCTGTGTAAGGCCGTTCACTGCTAATGTCATTTAAACTCTCTATGTCTGGGCAAAAGATGCACAATACTTTTTTTTTTTATCAGAACTTGATCTAATCCCGTTGAAGAGAGATTCTATTTCATTCAAACAGGCACTGTTCATATCAGACCAACGTATCTAATAATTAAACACTTAAGTTTTTGCACGAAAAGCAGAGGATTATTAGAAAATAATTAGGCATTAAATACTGCCAGCGCAGAAGAGAATGTGTGAAAAATCAGTATTCAGGAATGAATCAGAACTTGTTGCAATTTTCCATAAATGTGTTTCTGGGTGGGTGGCTGAAATCAAGCTTTAATATTTTCGGTGACCTTTTCACTTCTTCATCAAAAGTATTATTCATTGACCAGAGTTACCTAGCCAAAGGAAACAGGTTGAATAAATTTTCCTAAATCTTTTACATCTCTATAGTATGTTTGACTTAGCTTTTTATTATTGTTAGTGCTGGATTACTTGTTCTGTATTTTATACCAAGCTTCCTATCTTCTAGAGAAAGAATGGCTTGGTACAGCATTGCTACAAAACTACATGGGTCAGATCATCAGAACCTCTGCAAGGTGAGAGAAAGCCAGGTTGCATTTATTTTGCCCTACATTTCAAGGATTACTGATTGACAGGCCCAATGCTTACGAATAATAATAATATCACTGAGCCTTTTTGTGTTTGACTAATCATTGTTTTCCCTGTCTAATAATAGGATGCAGTTGATATGGAAGACTTAATAGCATAAAACCATAGTGACCTTCCCCACCTGAGAAGACGGTGCGGAAAGTGACAGCTGATAAACACAGAGCAACTGGGAGAATGCTCCAGCCATTTCATCTCCAGACACATCTGCCGTAATAATCAGGGTAACAAAGAACTCAGACTTGACGACAATCCCCCGCTCCCAATTCTCCCCCTTCCTTCCGCAGCATTTCATCTCGCCATTCCTAATACTTGGGGAAAGAAGCAATTTGCACTTTCTGTCCTGGTGATGCGCTCCGAGACTCCCTTAACACAGCCCCAAGCACCTCGACCACTGAATCGTCTCAGATCTGGATGGTAAAGCAGATATCCATGTACAAGTACATTTTCATCTAGATGTTGACAGTGTTAGAGGCACTGTTTCCTGCCACCTCCCTAAAATTGCTGTTAATACTCTCCTCACACCGCAGCAGCTCATGCCCTGAATGAAGCATCGCTGCTCCTGCTCAGCCCTGAATAGCTGTACGTGGCATTTTCCAAACACAAGCTGCAAGCACGTTTAAGGAAATGCCTTTTCCCCTACCTGCTATTTCAGATATAGTAATCAATAACAAAAATTGTAAAGGCAACTGATACTTAGGACATGAAGAACTACTAAATCTGAAGAAAATCCTGTAGTACATACATATATTACCCCTCTTTTTATTTATATGAAGCTGAACTGTTCTCAAAGTAGCTTATATCTGCATGAAGAGTTTATACAGGGAGATATAAAACACCTTGATTTGAGTCAAGGAACAGAAAGGGCATAAAACAAGCAAAGAGTTCCCTCCATGAACTTCTACAGCTGCTGGTGAGCCCTACAGTGGCTGAGAACAGTATTTCAAGGCAAAACCCAAAATATCTGCCCAACATCCTTCAGTGCAGGTAGTTTTGCTAGGGATAGACTTGTGGATCTGCATTTGACTTGGGGTTAGGGACTCACTAAAAAAAATTCAATCTAAGTAAATCAGCATAAAGCAGAGCAGTACAGTGAAGGACACTGAAGTACAGTGAAGGACTTTTTTTGCCACAGAGAATAGTTTGGGTTGGATGGGACCTTAAAGCCCACCTAATTCCAACCCCTGCCATGGGCAGGGACCCCTCTCCACCAGCCCGGGTTGCTCCAAGCCCCATCCAGCCTGGCCTGGGCACCTCCAAGGATAGGGCATCCACAGCTTCTCCGGGCAGCCAGTTCCAGTGCCTCGCCACCCTCTGATTAAAGAATTTCTTCCTAATAACTAATCTAAAGCTCCCCTCTTTTAGTTTAAAGCCATTACATTTGTTTTGGGGGAAGAAAAGAAAGAGGTGCTCTTTTTTAAATCTCAAATGGCTAACAGCTAATCAGTACTGCCTTCTGAATCAAAATATTTCTCGTGGTGAGAACGTATGGTAATCAGACAGATCACCACATGGCATGTGCGTTCACTTCTGGAAGTGGAGATAAGTTAATTCCATACGCATTTAATTTGAATTACGATGGATTCAGGCTGAGCTGAGCAAAACCTAAACCAAAAGGTGTACTGCACACAGTCATAGCCTTTTGGTATTTAAGCTTTCCTGAAGATACCTTGTATAGCTGAATACATACATACAGGTCTTTTATTTATTTATTTTAATATATCATCTGCTTTAGCTCTCAGTATCTCTGCTCTAAAGGAGTAAAGCAGGCGACTAAAGGATAGGAGACTCCTGCCCTGTTCTTCAGTGGAGCTGGTGGAGCAAACAAAAACCCACCCACCACCAGGCGTCACAACAACTCCCGGCTTGAGCTACAGATCGAGCAGGGCTCTTCCAGTAAGACGGGTCCCAGAAAGCTGCTTGGAAGTTATTTACTTATTTATAGTCAGGTTCTGCTTGGACAGATGACATTTTAATCTCAAAACTGGAAAGAAATACTACCAGGTAAAGAAAAGGGGAAGGAATTACCATCCACCGACTAGGTGGATTTGGACGGATTGAGAGGAGATGTCTCACAGGAGCTTAGATCCAATCAGCACGCCAGAGGATTTTGCGGGATAGGTTTTCTGTTACGCAGCGAAGCAGGCTTCCATTCAGTCTCTGCAAACTGCTTTCTATTTCCCGACCGTTACTGCTACGAGCGATAAGTTCAGTTCAGGGCAAGCCACTAAAAGCAATGCTGGCCAGCCCAATCACCTTCTCTTTTTCTGCAGTAATTGCCTTACCTGAATAATCGAAAGTCAACTAGTCTCCTACTAATGGAGAAAGTGAAGCTTAAAGCTAATTTTTTGTATCTAAACCGCTGCATATAGACAGTTTTAGGCTGGATTTTCAGCAGTCCGCCCCATAGCTTCCTCTAAAGTCAGAATTTCAATGGTGGTCAATTTGGGAGAAAACGACCGAAAAACTACTCACACTGGCAATAATTAAAATTGGCCAATACATCTTCTAAGGACAAAAGGAAAATCCACAGCTTTGGAGAATATCTAATTTTCATAGCCTTGATCCATTGATGAGGGAACTGGGGAACCAGCAGAGGTAAGTAAACCAAAGAGAGCAGCAGCTGCATTAGCAGCAAGGATTTGTTCAGAGACCTGAGACACCACCCTCGGCATCTCACCTTCCTTTTTATAGCCACCATGGCTGTACCTGCTTGAGCACATTGTGCGTGTAAGGATGAGATGGTAATGAAGGACGGACAAGCCTTTTAACCAAATTGCCTTGGCAGCAAGTCTGCAATTTTCACACAGCTCATTAGTGGTGACTTTTTATGGAAATGTATGCTGAAACAAAACCAAACGCATCTAACAACTACATGTTCTGCAAATAGATTCCTTGATTGAAAAGAAATGGCTCTATTATATGCAAAAGAAAAAAGGAGCAAAAAGGGAGGAAAATGAAGGTCTGTCAGGAAAGAAACAAGATCAGAGTCCTTCACAAGGTACCTTCATGCTGCTGTGCCGACACTTCAAGGTACCGACTCTCAACACCTGCCACCTGCACAGGCAGGTACGGCAACACAGAACTCGCAAGCGCATCTCAAGCACAAATAGCCCTCGAGTCCGAAATGCCAGGAAAGCAAAAGCAATACTAAATCTTGCAAATTCTTTTGTGTTTTCTGCTCATCCAAACATCCATCTCTAAAATGGACTGATCCACAGAGCAGCTGCGGTGCGATGGGAGAAGCAGCAGGACCTCCTTGACAGCAAAGTGTCCCCGTATTGTAGCTGGGCAAGTGTCACTTGATGTTTGTTTAGATGCTTAATGCTGGATCCTATTTGCAAAGCATTATTTCTGCTCTCCTGCGTCTGCACTGATTGGTCTCGTTTGCATATGCAAATCAAATGCCAATATGAGACACTTAATATTCCCTCAACTTCATTTAGTGCTGCAGCAGCATGGGTCAATATCTCACTCCATCCTCCAGTACGTGGGGAGGGGAGGGGAGGGCTCTCGCTGAGTCAGCAAATGCTAATAAGCTTTGCCGCTTTCAAGTCTTAAAATCAATTAGTAGTAAATTAAGGCAGACTTGCTGGGAGCTCATTTAAGTAATAAAAATCTTTTGTATAGCTAAAGAGAAAAGAACAGGAAGGTTGGTTTTTCCCTCCCTGGTTCCCTTGGGAGGTGTTTTAATCAGAAGTCATAATGGAAAGCAATGCATCTGCCGCAATGTTTATTGAGACGGGGATCTGCTCTGCCATTTTTGCTGGCTGCAGAGGTAAGGCAGTAACGATATTCAGAAAACACCCAATCCTTATTGCAAATTTTTATTACTGAGCTTGGACATAGTTAAACTCAATGAATGGGGTCATATCCTGCCCTTGAACAACATTAACGTACCCAGAAAGAGGAACTGAGAGGGGCACATCCACATCCAGCCCTCTGCCCTGTATTCCAGACACCCAGCCCACACTGCAGCGGCACTCTGCTTGTGTTGATGCTTACAGAGCAGTCACTGGGCTGTCACAGCACCAAACATCCCACCGCGTCCCACGGGCTATTATTAACACCACAAGTCTCCTGGAGCAAGCGCTGCATGGCAAGGTGCATCAGCAGCTTCAGCAGCCCCAAAAAGCCCCAGCCTGCAGCCTCAGACCTCATCTGCCCCAGCAGAGAGCCTGAGCCCCCCCCACCCAAGCCCCTGGCTCACCTCCCTGTGCTGACGGGTGCTCAGCACCACCAAGTCAGGAATTAAGGGACTGCACCAAGCAGACCCACTGAAACCACAGCTAATCAGCTGAGGACCTGGCGCAGCGCTGCTCCAGCACAGGCTCGCCCCATCCTGCTGGCAGAGGAGGCGCAGGCAGGAGGCCCGATGGCACTGAGGCCGAAGGCACATCCTCTCCCTCCCATGCAGCTCCCGCAAGGCTCCAGGGCCCAGAGCTTGCTGCTCTGTCGAGCTGCCACTACAGATGGCACGGGCCACGCACGCACCTGACCTTGCAGCAATCACGAGAGGCTCTCGTTATTCAGAGCTGAGCCGCACCGCAGCTGGCAGCAGAGCTAATTTCAGCTCTCCGCACCAGGAGGTATTCGCACCTGAACGCTGCCCACGCCTAAAGAGAAGTGCCCCTCGTCACACTTCCCAGGGAAACGGTGGCTATCACAGCTGTTTACATCTATTTCTTCATTTTCCGATTGAGATTTTTTTGTTTGAGCGCCTGACCACCTGATGTGGCACCGCACCCGAACACTGCAAGGGGCAAACTCCTGGCTTGTTGGCTTCATTGTACTTCAAATTTATTGGACATCATCCGCAAGCATCAGACTGAGCAGCACCTCCACGGGTTCCTGCCATGGCTGTGAAAAATAACAGTCACCACTGTCATGCCAGGTCTCCATTCACCTCCCTTTCAAGGCTGAAATGCCACTGATGACTCGAGTAAGTTTCTGACATGAGAACAGTTTCATCCACATAACGAAAAGGTGTAAGTAGAAATTGGTAACTGGAAATAAATAGCAAAATTAGGGTTTACAAACCAGCTTGAGATTTCAGGTAGCTTTTTGCCCTTTGGAAGTTGTTTATAAAGTTCGCCTAAGGTACCAAATTCTGAAGTTTTTTGTGTGTTACCCAAAAAGAATAAACGCCTGCCACATCCTTCAGAGCTGGTGCAGGCCGGCAGCGAGGGGTGGCGAGAGGCAGGGGCAGGCACCGGGGGCACTCCGGGACAGGGCTCAGCCGACTGCCGCCGACCCGCCGGGCGTTTTGCTATTTCTCTCTCCAATTTTGCACTCCCCAATCCACCCACGTGACTGTGCAGAACAGCTGACTGTGCAAAAATCTATTGTTTCAAGATGCATGTGGTACATTAAGTGAAACAGGAGCTGCACGTTGTGAACAGCTGATGATAAACAGGGACACAGCTACGGAGTTGAGAAATTCTGGAAAAACTACAAAAAGGAGCCATAAAAAAAAAAATCTGAAACCATATGATATGGAAACCCATTGCCAACCAATTTTTTTTGCATAACATAGAAAACGCTTAATTGGAGACAAAAAAAAAAAGAATCCAATGCTATGCTTTAAGTCTAATTATACAACTACTGCTCTTCCAGACGCTGGGCTGTGTAAAACAATGCTGTCAGTCAATATTATTGACAACAGCGCATTGCCTTACTGCCTACTGGGGGTCTCGCTTTATCATGTAGTCCCGATATTAACACTTTGCAGGCAGGAAGCAAACCAGAACGCCCCGTGCTGCCTGAATAGCTGCAGGGTTTGGCACAGCTCTGACAGCACTCCCTGTATGCAATCCTAAGAGCAACGTTAGGAGCCCTACGAGGAGCACGGCGAGCGCGGCGTCCTCCTGCTCCTCACCTCCCCGCCGCGCTCCTTCCCAGCCAAGCCGTGCCAGGCGCCCAGGCGCAGAGGAGCAGGCACGAAGCTGCTGCAGGGCTCTGCTGCGCTTTAACCACTTAGCACCAAGCAGTGCCACTGCGTCACTGCCTCCTTCAGCAAGGCTCGAGCTTTTTCTGCTTCCTTCCAATTTATTGCTTCTTGACAAGCAGCAGTGACAAGGAAAGGGATAACACCTATTTTCTGTTCCTATCCTTTCTCTCTTGCATGATGTTCATTATGATCGATCACACTTCTTAAAGTGATTATTATCTATTATCTGTTGAGGTGGATTGGGACATTTCAGACAGGAATATCAACACCCAAATATGTTTTCTGGAATTTTTGCTTTGTTGTTAAGCAGTTCATTTACAGCCATTTGGAAACAGCAGCGTGACCCAAAACAACTTATCCATGAACCCACTAAGAATAAATATTGCTAAAAAGTGCATGGAGCCAGCACAGCCAATTTAGGATCTCAGCTGCTGATTTCTTGGCTGCCTTGAATGCTCTAAGCAAGTTACTGCAGCAAAATAAACTCTAACATAACAATTTTTGAATTAGAGTAAGATGAGAACTCCTGGGTCATCTGTTACTGTCCTCTGCTATTTCATTGCTTCTCCATATGGTGGGCTACACACAAAAATTAACACAAATTATTTTTAAAATGGATTAGCTGAACTGCATTCAAACCTTGGATAGGTACTTAATTCAGAATTAAAACACTAATTCCATTTAGTTTAATTCACTTTGGAAGAGAATTAGCTCTGGAGCTGCCTTTCCCCTCTGACGGCAGTCACCGCGCGCTGCAGCCGAAGCGCCCAACCCTGCCCAAACCATGCAGCCTTCCTCTGCCAGCCCCGACCTGGGCTGTGCCTGGAGCAGGGGCCCTGCTGGGCTGCTGCTGCCCACTGGTCCTTCCAAAAGCAAAAATCACCACAAGCTACAGCCATCTGGTCCCCAGAACCAGAAAAAGTACTGAATTTGTAACTGCATCTCTCATTCGTGGCACTTCCCTACAAATTTGCTGATGCGGTTTGCAGCAGTATTCAAGTAACGACTCCCATGGTCTCCTGGAACACACTTGGGAAGTGCCGGTCGGTCCTGGAGCCCCAGCCACACCTGCCCTACAGAAGCACTGCCAGTGCACTCCTTCCACCTGCTCCTTACAGGACTCCAAGACATTAACATTCAAGATTTAAACACTTCGGGAAGGTTTTTAGGTTCTGCAGTCCTACAACACAACGGTTGGGAAGTTTTCCAAAATTTAAATTAATTTTGAACAAATTAAAGAAATGATGTGATGAGTACTGCAATCCTCACTTTTTTAATCATCAATGCGATATAACTAATTCCATCAGCATGTTTTCAGAAGAGCAGCAGCATTTGGTACCAGCATCAAAGAAGATGCTGGTGTTCAAACGACTGCTCATGGACAGGAGGATGAAGTGTAGCCTGGTTTTCCTGTTTGCAAACTACAGACAGATGAAAGATGCCGGAAGGAACAACCCAGCTATGCATGTCTGCTGCAATCATCTGCCGTCAATTAGTTTAAAACAGTAACGAACATCTCAGAAACAGCATTAAAACCTCTTAGAGACGAAGGGGCATTTTGAACCCGCTGTTTCAGTGTTGGCACCTTCAGAGAAACACCATTTTATGGCTTCCCACACTGTTCTTCTCCATAGCTTTATCTCTACAAACCAGGAGGACTACAAACTTTTTTTTTTAATTAAAACTTTGATTCCAAAGCAAGCTCTTTAATAATGAAAAGTAATAGTGTGGATTCAGCATAGAACCCTGGCTATGTACACATTTAGGAACCGTTTCACCAGTTAAAGCCACCACTGAAGCAGTACATCAAGCACTACAGTCTAACACTGCTCCAATCTAAGAAAGCAGAGTGCTGTGCTAACCTGAAACGTAAAAAACATTTCAAAACAACAAAATGCATCTGTCTAAATAGGAAAACAGCACAAGTATGACACTATCAGTTTGCATTTAGTATCATCTTAGCACTCAAACTTCTTATACATCCTTTAACAGTCACAGGGTTGTACCTGAAGCTAAAGAAACCACCTACAAAGGAAAACAAGGGTTAACCCGTACTTTGCTGCAAGATTCATGTTCATTTGCCTAGGTCTGAAAAAAGAGAAAAGCATCAATCCAGTAAATTTACCCCGAGCCCCGTATGTCTCAGACTATGATTTAGGTACTGAGAGAATTGGGACCCAGCTGGAGGTCTAAATGAACCCAATACAGCGTTCGCTCAGAAGGCAAATTGGCATAAAAAGTACATTTAGTTATAGCTTTAAAAAATTTAGCCTATTCAGTACTAGCCTGGCAGTTCTGAAATTTATTTACCCAGATGGAGAACACGCTTTGAGCAGGCACCAGACAAGCATGAGTCACCCTGCCATCACCGCCCAGCCCACAAAGGCAGCGTGGCCATCTGTGGGCTGCTCCCCGCTGCTTTACCACCCCTTCCCTCGCTACCTCCAAGCCTTAAAGGCTCTCTAGTTCCCTGTAACTCTGACCCTTCAGTGCCATCTGCAACCAAGCAGAACAGAAGCACCTAACCTGCTACTGAGGAACTTACTTGCAGGCGGTGAATCCTATCTGAACCATCTGAGCCCAAGTTCTACTTGAGGCACAAGCAAAGCGGAGCCAAATTTTTCAGAAACTCTTCCCAGAGTTTTGTGTTAAAGACTCGTTTTCTAAAGAAAGGATTTGGGCACCAAATGCCTCCACCTCAGTCTTTGAAAAACGAGATCATCATTTCCCAGTTTATCAGAGGACTTCCAAAAACTGCACATTCCCCAAGACCCTAGGTAATGTAAGAAAAAAATTTGGATTTATATATTTATTAAGGACACTGCTGGTCTTAATCACAATCAGAAGCTATTTGGACAGCCATTTCTGCAAAGATCTTGAATATTCCTCCATTAACTGGGCAACTGTTACTGTAAAGTCAAATTACAGCTGGGAAAACGGAGACATGAAGCAGTTTCACTTGTGCAGTGACAACACATCCACAGAGCAAGAGTCAGGAAACGTTCAGGTTGAGCAAAAGCAATGGGCAAAGATGGACAGGAACCAGTTTTTAATTGTATTATCTAAATATGTATGCATAATTCCACAAACAACCCTCTAAAGAATGAGATATTTGTGCTTGAGAAAGAGGAGGGTATTTATTATGAAGGAAAACAGTACCATTTACTTGGGGTTGTTTCTCTCTGTATTTAAACGCTTCTAATTTCTTAAAATAAGCAGTGTTCTTCTAGGCATAATTGTTTCTTTTCAATCAGGCACTTAGTGTTTGCAGCTATCAAATTTGTTGCAGCTGTAATCAAACACGATGTCTTGGGAAGGAAAATTTTCACCTACTGTTCAATCTTGGTGCATTACACAGCGCAGTTTTGCAGCCAAGGAGCCCGGAGATCTTAATGAACATTAGTTCATTCTATCTGGACCTGAATATCCTGAATTTCTAACTGAACTTTGCTTTTGGAAAAAAAATAAAGGTCTTAAAACAGCATCTATCCTCTTTTTTTTTTTCCCCTTGCCTGCTTGGTTTTGCTCACATCCACCAGGGCACCACATCTGGATGCCGGGCTCAGAGGTTGCTGCACTCTTCTCCTGCACCCGGCCCAGGACATCCAGCACTCACCCCACTGCGACCCGTGCTCCTGCCACGTCTAACGCCTTCAACCTCTGCAGGTATTGTAATGCAGAGCATCAGTCAAAACAGAAAAGCTTACTGCAAGATATTCAGGCATTGAGTGCTTGCTTCATGTTCAATAAACACCCCAAGAAGGACCTGTAGAGCCTCGAAGAGTCCAAAGGTTCGTTAAGCTCATCTCAGCGTTTTACAGCATCGCTCCTGCACCATGTACATTCAAGACTAGTTTGGGTATCTCTCCTTGAAAAATAGCAAGGGATTTAAACCCTCAGTACTAAAATGAGGCAGCCAAGGGGTAATGGCTTACAAATAATAATACAATTTTATTTTATACCTGTATTAATAAGCTAAAAAAACACCCTTTATTCATCATGAACTGTTACTAGTATTATTGAGGAAGCGATGCGGAATTTATATCAATTTCCTCATATTGTAAAAGACTTGACCAATTTATTTTAAATGTCAACTTACTGTGTATTCATCAGGTGTGTGGCAGCAGTGACTGTAATTAATTTCACACTGTAATCTAGACATGTGCCTTAATATTAGCTTCGCACATCTTTCAGGGGTAGCAATAAATGGAAGCATTGGTCATTTTCGGTCACCAAGTCTCCAGGAATATTTTTCACAAGACAAGACAGTCAAGATTCACGTCCTAGTAAAATTCATACTCAGATTATTTATAGCTGCCTACTTCGAAATTCTCCTGCAGTTGAAATGAAATGCAAGACTCTCCACAACAGCTGGTTGGGAATTTTGAGAATAATTTAGTCACAAAAGGAAAAAATCGCATAGACTGAGGGTGAACAAGGCTAATTGTGAAATCGTAGTGAATTCCAGGGGCAGTTTAGTAGGGAAAAAAAAACCCACAAATTTGTGACTGCTATAGGCATGAAAGCACTTAATTTAAATATTTTCTAAAACATATGTTCTGAAGTAGAGCTTAATAAGAACTGCTTACGTTTTGTAAAAGAATCTCTGAAAATATTCTTCTAACCCAAGTATTTTCTTTAAATGGAAAAAAAAAATCTCTGCTTTCACTTCAGTGAGACAAATCTGACATTTTCTCATTCCCAGTCATCCTACAGTAGTTGCCCCCGCTCCTTTCCAGATGATCCACTGAACTACAGCTATTTCTGGCAACCTAGTCATGTCTCCTCTCCTTAAATGTGAGACTGCCGTAGCTTCTCCCACATTCACCACGCCACACAGAAGCTCCTGAATGCTGTCTGTGCATTCATGAATGCAAAGTCATAGCAGCGCGTATGACAAGGAGCCATTCTGGCCTTATTTTGCATGAGAACTGGGAACCCAGACCTCACGACTAACAGGAGATCATGCAGAACATCTGCATCAGAGCTGGGATGAGAAGTTAGGTCTCCAAAGCTGTGACCAAGTGCCTTTAACTCAGAGATTCTGCACACACACCCCAAAATTATACCTTCTGAAGCGGTTGTTTCCATTCTTCATGAGATGGCTGTGCTGGGGAAAGATCACATCAGCCTTTCTGTTCACTGTCAGTACTGTCTTCCATAGCAGAATAAACGTATACAAGCCCCCTAATATTTACTGAGCTTTGAAACAATACTCGGCATCTACAGAAAAATCACACAAAAAAAAAAAAAGACTGCAGAACATGAAGAATCAGACGATGAAAATGGACAGAAACAAGCTGGCAACACATAGCAAGCTAAATAAAGGAAGATGAGGAAGTCAGAGCACAAGAGCGTTAAGGAAGATCTAGCAGCAATGCACAAGCACCTATAAAAAAAAGTCAGAAAACTGCACGCTCAAGAAGGAAGCATCCCAGCACAGCAGCCCTGGAGCTGGCTTTTCCCCAAATTCTAGTGCTCCTTTGGCATCAAACCTATGTGGGGCTTACAAAAAGCTCCGCAGACTTCCAGTAACTCAATTTGCCTGTGTTCTTACAGCATCTCTAAATGTTTTCACTGCGGAAACGTTTTTAAAAGGATCTGCCACAAATGCATGAGTGTTCCTTTTTTAGTAAGAGAAATGTATACCTTCAGTGTATCCAGAAACAACCATAAATGAATAAACGTACATAAATATGAGTAGGTATCCGTGTTTTTTTTTTCAAGAAAAAAATTGCTTCTAAGTGGTTTTATCATGCACACCTCATACTAACTAGATAAGTTAGGAAGATCTTAGCTTAGGTAAAGCCAACCTCACTTTCTGTACTGCCCAGAGGACCAGGGTAGAGCAGACGTCAGTTTAAGTGCAATGGTTTCGTATCACTTTGGTGCCCTGATGTACATATTTCCTTCCTGACTTCCTTTAAAAAGGTTTCGGAGATCTTTTGTTCCAATTTTAAAATTCTGCTTCTTTTGGTGCATTTCCCAGTGATTGCTTAAGGGGAGGAGAATAATGAACCTGCTTTGATAGCAGATCATAAAGGAGCCATTTACCACAAGGACTCTGATGCATTGTTCTGTCTTTAAACATGAATTATCGAATCACAAGCTATTCACTGAGTTGGAGATTACCAATGAACTGAAACAGCATTGCAGCAGCAGCACGTGCCTCTGATCAAAACCACACTTATCTCCTCCTTTACTCCGAGTTAACAAAATCCAAATAGCAAGTACCTTGTTTTGAGGAAGGTGCAGAGCTGCACTTTCAGCAAGCCTCCATCTCTGAAAGTAAAGCTTTAATTTACAACAGTGCTCTGTGTCACTCAGTGGTTATATTTTTTTTTTATTTTATTTTCCGCCGGAAACGCACTTGGTTATCTGCTTTAAAGCCTCCTTACCATCAAACTTCAGGTAATTTAAAACACGTGACTGAAGGGTAGCCCTGGAGCAAGCCTGTGTACGAGATTACCTTCTGAATCAAGGTGCTGCAGAAAGCCAGGGACTCAGCACGAAGGTACCGAAAGAAGAAAGGAGAACACAGCTCTACAAAAATTGAAGTCCTATACATTTATCCCTCTGAAGTGGCCAGGTAAATCTTAGAGCAATCTTATTGGTTCTCAACCACCAGTAACGTTCAAAGCATTAGGGGGAACAGGGATGTGACCCTCATTCTTCTGATGTTCCCAGCGCATTTATTTTCATCAAATGTCTCTACCACAACCTCTAGAGTGACAGGGGAGCAAAAATACTTGTTTCCGACTCCATAGCGAAGTGACCCATCCGACAGTTTGGCTTTTGCTAAAATTACACAGCCAATAAACATCACAAGACATGCAGAAGGGCCAGTATGTTGGGGAGGCAAGGAATTTATATTCGGTAAAAATAGAGTTTTCCAGAGAAAAGTTTTGCACAATTCTGACTTTATGTTAAAAATTTGGCACAGAAGCATGGCTGGAAATGCCTGGGCAATAAGGGATTGATTGGAGAAACCAGACTAGTACAGCAGGGAGTCATACAAAGAAGTGTACAAAAAACTGTGTGCAACTAAATGCCAAAAAAATCAATTCTCAAAGTCAAGGAAGTACAAAAACAGCTGTGTCCTCTATCACACAGTTTGAGATCCATGTACTGTCATGTTTATCAGGCATAATGATTGACATTTCTAGCAGAGGTTCTGCAAATGGGATGGGATCCATTTGTCCTCACTGTGCTGCTGTGCTCACCTAAGCTGACAGCTGCCACACACCACCAGCCAAGAGCATCCCCAGCAGACATTTGCCCTGTGAACAAACAGAGCTTGGTCTCCAACTGAGATGAACAACTTTAGCACCATTGCCTAGCCACAGCGAACACCTGCTAAAAACACCGATCACTTAAATAAAAACATCCTCGTGCCACTGCTGCCTCAAGGCAGAGCAGAGCTTTTAAATGCCCTCTAATTTCTGATTAAACAGAATTCTCCTGAACCTGAACAATTGTCAAGTGCAGAAAACTGAGAGACTAACATCATCATCTAAATGAAGGCATCTACTTGGTTTAATGCATTGGGTAATTGGCCAGTAGGACTCATTACCAAAAGCTATCATTAAGGCTAAGAACTTCTTAGGACTCCAAAGAAAAACATTTACATGGGTAGAGACAACATTCAAGGCTCAATAATTAACGGAAACGTAACTCAAATTTAAACATGGTTAATCTGTCATTTGCCCAGCACCACCAGCTCATATCACAATCACGTTCTCTCTTCTAGTACAAACAGTTCTTTCACGTATTTGAAAACTTCCAGAAGCAGAGGTCCAAAATTTTTTGAAGGTACCAAGCCTTCACCTCCACAACCACCAAACACTGCATATTATTTATTACAAGAGACACAGGCCGTGAATTTAAATACTATGAAAGGAAGGTGCAGGGAAAAAATGACAAGCAAGGAGAATGTTAAGAAAAATGCAGCATCTCCGGGCTCCCTGCGCACCGCTCTGTACTCCCCATTAGCTCAGCTGTAAATTCCAGTGGCTGCGCAGGGTTCAGTGTTTGCTGTAATCTTGTGGATTCCATTGTCAAATTCCACACTACGCTCCTGTCTCGGTCACTCTCGCTGTTGGAGTAAGCTTTTACAGACATTTTGAGCGCAGATGCTAAGGGGAAAAGTACATTCACACCCTTGTAAGGGATCAGTGATTTGAATTCTGAAAAAAAGAGGATCAAACTGCATTTGAACCAGACGCTTCTGTCCTGGACTGAGTGTCTGCTTATCTCCATATATCACAACATACCATAAGAGAGTGCAAATACGATTCAAGACAGTTACTGAACTGGGCAGACTTACCTTCATAGTTTGCCTGGAAGCCTTGAGCACTGACCGCATAATCACTCACAAGCCATAAGGACAGCACAACCCCTGTACTCACAATAGGAGCAGGCAGCTGGAAACCCGTTAACCTGAAAGAAATCAAGAGGAAGGTTACACTCACCATTGCTGCCTTTGATCTGCCAGCAAAACAACGAGTGGGGGGCAGCTGCCACTTTGGACAATGCACCACAGCCTGAAAGAGTTAGGGGGATCTTCAGAGCTGGAGAAACCAGACTGAGAATAGAATATCGAATAGTTCACTTGGAAGGAACCTGCAAAGATCGAGTCCAACTATTAAAGAGCTTTTTGACAAATGCTGGGCAAACCCATCCTGGGCTTGTAATGCCTTCTGGCTTATCAGAGTATCTACTACATGCATTTCTTCATTGACCATGTTTTTAGCCATTTTATCTGCTTCACACCTTGTTCATTTAATGTCTGTTTGGCAGTACCCAGCTGCAAACCCCTGCTCTGGTCTCAGAGCTGTCACTGAGCCCTTTGGAATAACAGGCCTTATCCGTGAAGTGGGAGCAATGTTTAAGGCTGCCAAGTGAGCCCGAGACATCACTCAGTAATGTTTGAAACACATTTTGAGAACCTAGGAGTAAAGATTCTGCAGCATTGCACAAACTACGTTACAGCAAACAATCCAAAATAGCAGAAGAGAGCAGACAATAAAACTGACGTTACCAATTAATTAAATCCCATCAGGGTGGCTGCTTTCATTGAGTATATGTTCTGTGGTTTTGCAATGTTTTGAATCTTGTTTCTGGAAATCCTCCCCTCCCTGTCTGACACTACAACAACAATCCCAGAGATGACACTTTTTCATCCGGTGACCTAATATCTAACAGGTACCACAGAAAGATCATAATCCTTAACTCTCTTTAATCACTGAGGAAATCAAAGCCCAGAGAGATTAATTTATTTGCGCAAGATGACCAAACAAAAGAAGAACTGTAGAAAAAGGTGACAAGACTATTTACTAGACCAGAGACAGCACTGCACAAACACAGGCCACTTTTTTTTTGGTCTCTCCCCCAGCCCCTTGCAGACTCACAGATAAATGGCAACTGTTAATTTTATTAAAAACATTACAAAATTATTTTTTTTTTTTGTAAACTAGCCTCATTAGATCCCAGACACCAAATCCCTGTTACTATATTGACACAGCCAATGTACATTTCTCACAAACAATTACAGTTTTATAACTTATAATCCATCTCCTCATGCTTGGCTAAGGTGATTTACATAATAGGTTTACATAAGAAGCTTTTTTTTTTTTTTTTTAAAGCAGTCTCATTAAATTCTTGCCTGCTGTTATCAAGGACAGATTCACACCCAATCCCCAATGCCCGATAACCGCACTGAAACCAGGACTTTTACAAAAACGTAGAAGGAGCAGTGACTGATGGAACTCACTGCCACGTGGTACTGTTCGAGACCAGGAGTATTTAAGTTGGATCATGACCAACACAAGAAGTATAGTAAAAATGGTTACTGTAAGAGAGAAAGCTTAATGATTCTTACACACATATGCAGTTGCTCATCCTGCTCTTCCTATACACCAGTTAGTCTTTCTTAAAGAGAAGGCAAAAGATCCCTAGTGATGGACTACTCCTTAGGAAATACCTACAAATATGTATTTCATTTGAAGTTATCTCCTTACCTCCTGTATTATACCGAATGAAAAAAAAAAAAAAAAAGCACTCAACAAAACCAACTCCTCAGTTTCTGGGGCCACCATCCTCTCTGCCCACAGGCCCACTGCAAGCTCCAGCTCAAGCACTTTCTCCTTAAGTTTGCCATCAGCCCCCTGGCAACTTCCAGAGACAGTAAGTGAACTTCCCTTCCTTCACTGTTCTAACTCTACTCCTAATTTCATAAACTTAAATATTATGTCAAATAGATTGAACTACCCGACTCATGAAAGCTGACATGCTCTGCCTGAGAACCTTATTAAAGCAAAATTTTCAGTTATCAGCAAAATTCATGCAGTTGCCAATGATGGCAGTCACGACTTAAATGTCAAGGAAGTACTTACCAGCTCCCAGCATAAAAGCCATTGTCTATACAAGTTGAAAGAACAATTGCTCCTGTTCATTCAAAATAAAAGATTCCAAGATTCTTTTTTGCTAGGATTCACACAGGTTTTACTGTGCACAGAACTGAGAAAGAGTGCCATAGTTTTCAATTTATTTTGCAATTTAATTAAAATGTCTTATTGAGACCCTCACATACTCAAAAAAATCCAGGAAACACACGGACCAATTTTAATAAAAACATACAGGGACAACAAAATCTTTTTTTTCCCCCCAGCTTATCACCACGTACTGCTTTATCATTACCCAAGAAGTTAGCATAGTTACCAGAAGTTGCATAGTTACCAGAAGTCTGTGCTTTCTATTTCCAAAGGAGATCTCTTCTCTGTGAACTAAGTTTTTGCATCAGAGATTCTGTTCACAGGATGTACTAGTAAGACCCCACTTCACAGATGTTGATTTTAATTCAGGGCAACATTTACATGTCTGCTGTCTGCTTACCTGAAAGCAAGTGCACATGTCCCATAGGAGTCAATGGGAATTATGTGCTACCTGAAACAAAATTGCCCTTAAGCATATATTCGTACTTTCTAGTTACAGGGCCTTGAAAGGGAAGCATGGCCTGTGCATAAGGGCATGAAATGACAGCAGAGGTTTGATCTCAGTCTTCTACAGATCCCATACTGACTGAACAGACAATTTTTACAGGAACCTCTGGGCTTCCAGAAACTCTAAAAATTAATAAACAAACCCAACCAGCTCTCCAAGCCCTTAATTTCGCATGTGTGTTTGCATCCATCTAGTATCCCTGGAACGGCCAGCAGGAGATGGGCTGCCTGTTGGCACAGAAGGCGATCAAACACCATGTCTTGCCCTTCAAATCTAACAGCCTGCTGCCCACAAAATAAATGAAAACACCCACATTAGTGCTAAAACTAAACTTATTCAGAAAGAAGCAAGGAATACTCAACAGTTAAGATATCTATATGGCAACGCCTACCTTCTCTGCTATGGATTTCCCTGTCTTCTGCACCACTCATGCTATGGAATTAATTCCACCCGTTCTCCACTAGAGCAGAGGTTTGGTCTCAGTCTTTCTACAGACTGCAGCAGCTGCAGTCCAAATACAAGTCATGCTTTTCCTCTTCTTAAACCTTCAACCAACACACACACAACTGCAGTTTCTCCTTTCTGATGTCCTCACCTTCTCCAAGCAAGAGAGCAGGCAATATTCTCTTGAGGAAACTGTAATTTAATTTAACAAGGCCTGTAAAACCTCAGCACACCCGTTCCAAAGAGCCAGGAACAGCCAAGCGTGGCAGGACACCCTGCCTCATTTTGACCTGGCTGCTAAACTGTCCTCAACGCCTTCCTCCCTAAATCTGCAGCCCAGGCAAATTTAAAGCATAGGCATCAACATGATTGCTGAGAGAATATGAAATCATTCCCAAACAGCCTCATACATGAAACAGTAATTCTGATATCACTGTTATTTAGTGTAGCAATAAAAAAAAGATGTATACGCTAATGAGAAAGAAAAGCAGCAAACTCCATTCCTTGTTTTTATTAAGGGCCATAACAAGAAGGTGAGGGCAGTAATAACAGCACGAATAATCATCTTCCATTTCTTCTGTACCTCTGGCCAAATGGATTATTGAGTGATTATCCCCTTAAGTTGCTTGGGGCCAACACTGATTGTGTGAGATTTCAATGTGTTTTTCATTGGCTTAATTCTGTTCCTACTGTGAGGAACCAAACTAAACCAGTGCCAGAAATACCACTTCATAAGCTTGCCCTTGCATCACAGCACAGCAAAATCAATATACCAAAACAAATCAAAACAGAAATCCCCCATCTCTAAGCACATCCTTCCTCACGCTTTGCCCCGGGTTTGCCCCAGACATTGCCAGACACTGCGGGTGTACCACTCGTACCGCTGCCTCACACAACAGCTGGGCTAGAACCGAGGGCAGGCCCAAGGCCTCGCAGTGCCGCTCGCCGGGAGCCCAGCGGCTTCCCCCACAGCACAGTGTCATCATGCCCCATGCCACCACAGCCTTCCCATGGGAAACTCGTCCCATCTGCCCACCCAAGGAGGTGAACGCCACACACAGGCCCCCCCGACTGCTCTGCTCGGCAGGTTCGGCCTGCGGCCGAGCGCTCCTTCTGCCCCGAAGTCACAGCCGGGACAGGCCGCCTCAGCCCCTTTCCAGCCACTCTCCTCCACCCGCTGCACGCTGCCGTCCCCCTCCATCAGGTACAGTGCTATCACACACTGCGACACAGGCTCCCATTTCGGAGTGCAGGTGCCGTAATTAAAACAGAGCACATTATTTTTCTGGTAGGATGCCCACCATCAGCTCAGACAGCAATCAAAATAGTTATTGCAGCTGGCAATCCAACAGCCTTTAAAGCATAAATGCTGGAGAAGTGTCTCAGAACATCTAATGAAAACGCATTGGATTGCATCGTTTAACCCCGCATTAAATTACACTACACCATACTTCAGTGACTTTTTCCTGCATGTAATTTAAAGGCACCTATCAGCGAAAATTTCCCAAACAAACCACTCTTTTCACCACATACAGTCAAAAAGACCTGGTTCCATAAGGGCTGCTCTGGCAGTCCTTACTATGCCAGGGCAATTTTCAAGCAAAGTCAGGTGTAAGAGTGTTAAGGAAATACCACCTCAGCTGCTCTTTGGGAAACAAAGCTTGGAATCACCAGCCAAGTCCTCTCACACTATAATCCCTGCTTGCACGGCAGCAAACCGAAGCAGTCATTTGAAAGGTGCGTTCATGAAGTGTTAGACCAATCCATTACCAGCTGGAGCCAACAGAAAGAGCCCAAAAGCTTACAATCAACTTTGAATCAAATTTTGTGTCTTACTCAGCTAGACAGTTGGCTGACATGCACACAGGAATAGGAGAGAGACTATCCATATGTTCAATCTCTCCTCTGAAAAAACGGGTATAAGATGAGCAGTATTTAATTAATATTTGCAACTTTCTCAATCTTGATGAAAAGAATGTGCCTGCATTGTACTCCAGTTGCTGCGAGAACACCTTCAGAATTGTATGCTTAAAAACTAAAATCTTAAGGGACCTGGAAACATAGCCCCATGTACTGGTGGTCATTAACAGATGCCCTCCCCAAGGCTGCTTCATGGGCTATATGTCAAGAAGACAGAAGAACAGATGCAAGAGACCAGGGAATTTATCCACTACAACCCTTCCCGTTTCAGACCTCATTCTAAGTAGATTTTTTTCTTTAGAAACAGTTGTGGCTGTGGGGGTGAAGTAATTGGGGTGGGGTGGGGGAATAAACAGCATCTTGTCATTTCTACTAATACCTGAGTTTTACAAACCATCTTTCATCCCTTAATTAATTTCTGCATATTTGTCGTCAATTTTTCTCCCTTCCTCTTCATATTTCTTTATTAAATCAAGCAGCAATTACATTAAGATGTTATTGTTTTAGATAACGTATGGACAGAATAACTGGTACCATGAATGTTTTAATTAATCACCCAGAAAACAAGCAGAGCGTAATCCAAGCATACTTTCAGCTCTTGCATGCTGCGGACACACAGAAGTCCCTTCTCCAAGGCAGAACTCACTGGCATTACTTGGACCATTCTCAGCTCTGAAATGATGCGGTGAACCAAAAGGATCTCAGCTTAAAGTGATACTGTAATAACATACAACCAGTTTCAGTTCACACTTACACTTATTCAAATTGTAGGAATGATTTATGCATAAAACCAAGCTGCTCTTCTTTTGGAGTCAAGCTCCAAAGAGGTCCTGAGCACGTATCTCCAGAGGCATGCTGTGACCAGCAGTACCCAGGAACTCTGCGTAAATTCTCTGTTCACATTTCACAAAGCAACTCCAAGGTACTTCGCTGCCAACTGACACGTCCCATTTTATTCCATGCTATTTTCCAAACATCCTCTCTGCCCAGCTGGTTGATAATTAAGTTGCTTTTAAAATACTATCATCAGTTCACTCCGTCTGATACATTACTGTGTATTTTTCTTACCAAGCCAGTAACAATCACATCCCTTAAACTCATCCAGTGACACATGTTGTGCCTGGATTTTTTCAGAAAGTTTATTTACCCTTTGCTAACAGCCCTCAATCTAACATCATCCAATCAAGCCCACGTGCCAGTGTGACTTAAGAATGGACTGCATTTTCTTCCCTTCTCCAAGCCAAGTATAATTCATCAAGCCACAAGAGTCCTTTGCTTACCTCTCTGACACTGACAAAGGCTTCATTAACTAACACAGTCTCTAGGGACAGTCACAGGGCTCATAAATTCCAGCCTAGATGGATTTCTTTGCTCATTTAAAATGGGTTTTGGGTCAATTCCCTCTAGAAAAGTGTTATTTATAGGGCCTAAAGCCTCCACAGCCATCTCAAATATATGAGGCCTTCATGGCTCTCAAGCTGTGAACAGAAACTAAGCATCACATTTCAATAAATTTCATTTTTCCATACAATGGGACAGAGTAGGAAAAGCACAGACTTGGAATTTTCATCACATCCCTTCTGTGCTTATTTTTCCTGTACTTTCTCAGATAATAGTGAAACGCAAGCAGATCTCTGACAAACTTTGGCAGCTATATTTCTGGTCTTGTTATTACAAACCCAGAAGAAAAATTCTCAGAGTGGTTCACCAAATTTTAGCAACCTCTTGGCAAATCTGAGTTGATACTCTGAGTAAACAAAGACAAGACTGGATATAAACCAAGTAAAGCTCAGCAGTATCAATTCAAAACTTGGCAGTTTTAGATTATTTCTGACTTTCTTCAACAACAACAAAAAAAAAGTCATCGGGGTTGTGAAATCCAGTAGATGGGGAAAAAAAGCCTCGTACAGAGGCTACAGATGCTCTCGGAGCTTTCATGAGCTCCAGGAAGCAATTTGGGGACCTATTGTCTGCCTGACCAGACATTCAAAAAGTGATCCAGCAAAGGGAGAAAAGCGCCAAAATTTCACTGAAGTCTCGATAATTGCAGCCACGAAATGACAGTTCAATGGGACAGGATTTATGTTTCAGGAAAAAAAAAACACATTCCTCCTCCTCCAGCCATGGTAAATCCGACAGACATTCCGCTGATAAGCAGCAAAACTGAGAGGCGTATGCTTATTGCGTACCTGAGCCCAGCGGAGAGCACGCACGCAGGCCATTAACCGCAGAGGCACAATTGCAACCCCAGCTATACAACAGCGATAAACAGAAGCCGGTAACAAACACTTAGAGGCAGCACGAATCTGCACAACAAACAAGGATTTCACCTGCTATTACAGGCTCTCTCCACAAATATTTGACTCGTGTGGGAGTAGCTCCATTTTCAAAGGATTCCCTTCTACCAGTAAACGTGTTTGCGTACAAGAAAGAGGAACACGATGAGGACACTGCAAATATCAGCCTGATAATGAAGCAGCACACCACTGGCTGATGCCCGAGGAACATATACACCTTCTTGAGGAGCTTTACATTCCCCCTCCCCCAGTAAACACAGGATTTCTCCCCAAGCAATCCTCAATTACCATTTCTAACCTCACAGTTTAATGGAGCCTTTGGGCTTTTTATCATAAATCCTCAATAGGCAGAGGCAGGTTTTTTCCTGCTCAGTACCAACAGCTAACAAGGCTAACAAATTCTGAAAGAACTGGAAGTTTCCTATAAGCAGTAGTTGAACATACCTTAAGGCTAATCGCTGTTCAGCCACATGAATAATCCCAGAACACACTGGGCATCCAAGATGGTGAACGTATGGACACATAATCAAGCAAAAACTTATAATTATGGCTCTGTTAGTATAGATACTTACTCCATGTGCATCCCTGTTCCTCCTGCTTTCTCCATTTGAATCTCAAGAAGCTGAAGCTACACAACTGTACAGAGCCAAAGCTGACATGCAGAGTGACTCCAGGACTCATCTGCCAAGGCTGCACATCCCTTTTACTCTTTATGCATACAAAATCAGGATTTGAACTAGACTTCGGACATCAGTCTCAAGGGAGAATCTTTACTTCCCCCAAGTGAATATTAAGTGGCAGCATAAGGCAAGCACTGTTCTGCCTAGGTGGTCCCGGGACAGGCAGCTCAGCGGGCTGTTTGTGATCTGTCTGGGGGATTTCCACACCAACTGCACTCCCACTGCTGACCAGAGCACAGCTATGCCTATGCTAACTCCTTAAATTTTTAGTTGTACATAATAACATAAAATTTAATAGCAATATACAAGAAGGAAATGGAAATTCATTTTCTATAAACCTAGAAGTTAAAAAGAAGCATCAAAACACATCAATGGCACAAAAACACAAGTTGTTCTTCATAACCAATACAGTCAAAAAACAGGTTAATAAGAAATTTGATTTTTAGATGTGTTATAAGATAAAAATAGTCTGAAACAAAAAACATTGCTCCTGCAGATGAAGATTTATCCAAAGACTGTAATATTGATTCATGTCATACCTACTTCTCTGTTCCCTTGCACCTTGTACAAGTGGTATCAAGCAGAGCTGGGATGAGAAATGCAGGTAACTGCGGATGTTTAGCGGGAGATCCCAGTAATGCACGCTGCGCTAGAGGTGAAAAGCCTCAAGTTCAAATCCAGCAGCACCAGAGCTACTTCTCGACCTTGCATTACTCACTTTTTTCTGCTTCCATACTCCCCTCTGCCTCAAATCCAGGAGCTGTGAATAACTTCAGGGAGAGGCTGTCTTGCATACACCTGGTTAGCTAAAGGTCCTGATTTCAATAGTAAAACTTCTACATAAATTCTTGAACAACAGCATTTCACACGTCAATTTACACATGGATCAGTGACAACATAAGCTACCAAACAATTCAAATGAAAATATTTGTCTCCTTCCTAAACCTTTTATTCCACTACAGCGGCACTAATCAGCTGTAGCCCTAAGTATTACAAAAAAAACATTTACATTCTTTAAGAAAAAGGACCAGATGTCAGCAGCTGCTCTTGCACCACACCAAAATCCAATTCCAAGTAGTCTAAAAGGAGCCAGGCCACCCTCTGCCGCCCAACAGGAGCATAATGAATTAGAGTCAATAGGCACTGAAGATTTGTCAATTTTCTATTTCAGACTGCAAGTAATAGCACTCCACAATTTCATTGTATCTTCAATGATCTAGTAAGACTGTATCATCTCCTGTAGTCTTTCATTAATTTTGATAAAAGGGAAATGCACACTGTCTAAAGAGGTGCTTTGCTTGAGAAACTCTCAAGGTCAGACGTTACAGTGAGATGAAAAAATTCCTTGACCTTGAGATTCACTGCATTCAAAAGATAATACGAAAACCCATGTGCTTTTCCTTCCTTCAGGAAGATGGCATTAAAAGGTATGGCTGTAAATTTTACATTTCATACTTCGATTCTTTCTTTACCCTAGCAAACAGGCTCTCCAAGTGGGGGCTTTTAAGCATTCTACAACTTTAACTTACAAAAATAAAAATATATCATTTTACAGATGGGAAAGGGGAGATTAGTAATTTGCCTAATGTCACAGAGCAGAGCAGCTGCTGGGCTCAGAACAGGACTAAGACATACGCCTGACTTCGCTGCTACACATAAAAAGATGATAAACTTTCTCTGTATAGGACATTTAGTAGTAAAACAGCAGCAGATATTGTCTTTATCACTAGCCATCTTCGATAAGGAAGAGGAGCAATCCCATGAAAGCTATTAGAGCTCTCACCTTGCAGATGTATTTTACGTGGAACACTAGATTTGGGCACTGCAGGGTCTACAGTGATCATAAATCAGATCACATTCAGACTTCACGATGCTCTACTTCTGTTGTCTAAAAGGCTTGTAATCATTGGACTAAAATGCAGCCTGAAGTAAAACCAAACATCAGCTAGAGGGATCTAGAGAATACTACCTGGTCCTGGCCTTCAGCAATTACTTCGCATCATCAACAAGGCCCTGTATCGTCAGACTACAGGGATAAACTGCAAAAGGAAAGCTTGAGGAGGGAAGGGTAATACATTATGCAACACAAGGTTAACTGCAGGCCAGAAAAAGAAACCCCTCGTGACCTGCCCTCTCCATGCACGTTGGACTTCACTGGCGAAACACATCAGCGATGTCCTGCAGCAGGGCACTTCGTGGGCATCCCCCTTTCTTCCCTCCCACCGCTCAGCATCTAAGGGATAGGAGACTTTCATAACTTGTGCCAGCTTGGGCATGGAGAGCTATCTATCAGGACACCACGATCCTCCCCGGCATTTCTGCATGCCTTAAAACCCACCTCACTTACTAATGGCATTCAGTACTCCCAGATCTATCAGAAGCAGAACGCTCCAGCGCAGTCTTAATTACATCTATTAGATGTTGTCTAATTATAGAAAATCTTTCTACACTCAGCATACCTTAATATGAAGCAAGATGCATTGTCAACGTTTTCTAGTAGATTTTACCCATTAGCATGGTTAATCAACAGTTTAGGGGGAAAACAGAAGACAGAAAACAAAAACCAATCCTGAAAACAAAATATTGTTCGAGTAACAATAATGCCTTAAGGCCCAGCGACAGACAGCCCCGGTACTAAACACACAGCAGGGAATAGCTGGTCCCACAGACAAAATGCAGAACAGCCTTCAGCTAGGAAAGTACCTCCCCAGTCAGTCTTTTATTCAGTGGCTATGAATAAAAGGCTCACATTTTCAACAAGGTCCTGTTTTTACCAGACATGGTACAGGCCACAACCCAACAGGAAGATCTGAGAGGGCAGATCCTTTACCCTTTAAAACAGGGCCAAGGATCCAGTATCGTGGCAGGAGAAAAAAAACACACAACATCCCACCCTGACAGCAGCAGCAGCTTTTATCACTCATCACAACAAACACTGTCCTTGCAAAAAAAAAAAAAAAAAAAAAAAAAATGTGAATACAGCCTCAGAATTGAACAGCCCTAAACACAGTTGCATTCACTCCATTAGCTTTCCAGGACTTAGTTCCATCAAATATCTCAAAATCTGAAAGTTCAAATATTCAGCACTTCTTCGGAACAATACAATGGGGCTGCCAGCAAAAGGCCCTCGTGCTGCTGGAGCAGTTTAAACAAGCATCAGGAAAAAACTGCGTGCGTGTTATTCTGCAGAGAACTTGAAGTGTTTGGGTTGGTTTTTTTTCCTCCCCAGGGACTCAATGTGAAGTGACAGAAAGACTCTGCTAAAGGGAAAATGGAGATAGTATTCTGAAGTTGAGTAAGGATGACAGAAGGATTTATCTGGCCCTCTTTATTCTCGTTATCTTTACCCTTCGTAAAAAGAACTATGATCCCCTAGGAGACATGAGTTAACTATACAGGACTATGTCACAGGACCAACGGTGACTCAACAAAATCCTAACACAAGTTGGTATATTACCAGACAGCAAATGCTATTTTCCAGAAAATTCTTTAACAGTCTTGAACTCGGCCAGTCCAATACCTGACGGCAGAACCCCAGAGCCCTGCTGCAAGCAGGAGCACGCAGCACGTGGGGGGGAATTCTCTCCTGCACTGCTCCCTTTATCTCTTCTCCTCCTCCCTTTTCATCGTTTTTAAGATCAAAAGCTTTGTTCTCCTCATTTGTAATTAAGTACAAGACACCCAGTTCAATTTTTCAAAGAGTATTTAAAAGGTTATCAATGAGAAACAGGCAAGATACAGGTATTCCTGTTGTATCTGTAAAATAGGTCACGCTGGTGGATAATTCACCTCTTATCAGTAGCATCAAGTAATTTTAAGATCAAACAAAATACTTCATCTTTCAGTCAATTAAATATGGCCAAAGAGATGGTTTCTAACTGCATACACAGCACGTTGATAGCAATTCTCCTCTCAACTCTTCAGTTATCTGCCAGGGAAAAAGAACGAGCATCTCCCTGGAATAAGCAACACAAACTTTAATACAGAAAACGCTGACCAACAACCAAAATGTGAGCTAGAAGAAAACTTACAGCTCCACTGAGCCGAAGGCAGCAAAGATCTCTTTGCTTTACGTAGGAAGCTATTGTCTGGAAATTCCTACCTCATTTTCCCTAACACTACACACTCCGGAGGCATCAGAACGGGACAGCTCCTCCTGCTGTGTAAAGACGTACCTCGTACCTCCCGGTAACGTCTGCAGAAACACACCAACTGCACCACCAAGATGCTGGCTGGAGCAAAGACTTGCCCTTTTTTTTTTCTTTGATGCATTGGCTCAAGCACTTTCCTAGCCAAATTCAGTGTTATTCAAAAATTCCCTGTTAGACCAGAAGACAATACAGTCACCTCCCCATGTCAGACGGGAAGCAAAGCCCACAGGTTGTTAGGTTGTAAAAGACTCCATTTGCTGCTATCCCTGGCATGGTTCGGTATGTGTGCAACTGAACAGCATAACACGGTAAAAAAGATTGCCCCTTCTATCCTTTATCCTTTTGCCTTTCCAGAGCAATTTAATTTTTTTTTATTTTTTTTTATTTTTTTTTAGGAAAAATGTCTGATTTCCTAAATTGACCAGTCCTATTCTAAGTGTAAATTCAGTAGCTTCCTTCAGGAGAACAGGGTTATGCTTGTGAAATAACTTACTTTCCAAATCTATTGGTAAATATACTTTCTCTGGATCTTACTGCAGGCCTGAAACTTCAAAAAAGTAAATTAGCAACTAATTTAAGATTCCTACATTAAAAGCATCCTGCAAATTATCAGTATCAGATGAAGCTCCTTGATGTCACGTGGCTTTCCTTAGCTAGGTTTTTCTTCTTGTCAGCTGCTGTCTGGTTATGTCATGTAACAACACTCAGATATGAAAAGGTGTAAAGCATCTCCCAAATCCCACAGCAATCTTGGATCCATAAATAACTCCAAATATTCAAATTTCAGTCAGGTCTCTGCTGAGCTGCTAAGCCCAGCACGGTGGGAAACCAATCAGGAAACCAACCTGATTGGAGCAGCCTCTTAACAATGACACAATCAGCAAAGCACAATGGGAATTTGCAAAAAGTATTCTTGAGCAACTGCAGTTCTCAGATCAGATCTCTACACGCGCCCCTCCGATCCCACTGGCAACTCAGAATATTCAGGGACTTGAAGGATGGGCATTTAGGATAGCTTGGTCTGGTTTTATGAGCACAAACACTGCTCAGAAGGAAAGCCACATGCAGGCACCAAAGTTACAAGTCTCTGAACTGCTGAATACACATAGCTCTCCGACTCAGGTCAAGGAGAAAAAAATCTGCAGCCATCTCTGTTTACAGGATCCAAAGAAGATTCTGCTACAACGGTCCCTGCTCGTGGTGGTTTCACTGGCTGAAAGCCAGTGTACGGCACTGCTAAAAAGCAGAATTATCTGAGAGAGGCTGAAGAAGCAAGCACTCTGATTTTTATCACAAGAAACAAGGTCCGATTTTTATCGAACAAGGCAAAGTCACAGTGAAAGATTGCAACATCGCTGGATATCTAAATTAAGACACTGAAACACATTTACTATTCACACACATCACAAACACACAAGGCAAATTCCCTAATATACAGTAAAGCAGTTTATTAGCAAATGTCTCATTGGATTAAGTCTGCTCTTATTCTATTAGGGAACTTTCACACCACATTAAATTGCAAGACAACGGGGTGTTTGCCAGCACAGGATGAACACAATTAGTAACCCTTTCCCAGAAAGGAACAGAGGCACGACACTGAGACACCAGACTGGGGGGGGCTCTCAGCAATACATGGCTTACATGGAATACCAGGGTTTTGAGAAAACTAACCAGTCTCCATCCCTCCGCAAGAAAATATTAACAGGTAAGCCCATCATTTGTACTGAGATCGTTCTGTTCTCCCAGACAAGCAGGCAAGACCTACTGAAATAAGTCCCTGATGTCCAACAACATAAACTTGTCCGGGAGAAGCAGAGAGGTACAGTTCCTGTCTTTGTTAACTGCTTTGCTGGTAGGCCTTGAACAGCAGTCAAGAAAATAGTTACTTTCTCTACACAAACAGGTTTTCTTTCCTTCTTTTACACTTGCTTGCAGCTTATTTTGGCCCGCCTCCTGGTAGTATGATGAATGACGCGTGGTCATCCATCTTCAAGTGCTGCACTTCCATGATGAATGGAGTACATTTGGAAAGCAGTCAGAAAAAACAAAATTGATAGCCAAAGGAAAAGAAACGGAGAAAGAAGAAAAAGGCCAATGTTGGGCAACAGCTACAGAGTTTAATGAGGTAAGATTGATGTACAAAAAAAATATTAGCCGAACAAAGAGGTTAGACAACAAACAGCACAGAGGAGCAAGCTTCAGGTTTTGAAATCACTAACCTAGAAATGTCCAGGGGAAGAACGCTAGTGCCCATCGTGCACAAGTCCATGTCTCATTAACTTCTGGAAGTCCTTTCAGACCTCCAGAAAGCTTCTCCAATACCTTTTTCTTTCCATTTATTTTACTTTTCCCCCACTGCACTAAATACAAACCACTACCCAAGCACCTTATCTACAACTCACATACACTTAGACACCCAAGTCGTACAACACATTCACCAGTGATGCAGGGGAAGGACACTATTTGCCTTCCTGACCTTCCGCCAAACTGCAAGACTGCAAGATATGAGGACAGTAGCCAAGCTGCATCTCAGAAGTTTGTTGTACTGATGAACTGCATTAAGATGCCCTTGCTGGTACTTCTATCTGTAATCATATCATGATTATGAGTAGCTCAGAGCAATACCTGGATGCAATTCATCTACAGTGTCTTACCGATTTACTCCACCATGACCCTACTGAACTAATCTCGTTCACGGATTTTGCTTCTTCAGCAGAACCTTCCACTGACATCCAGAGGGCAAAAGGAAACGTCTGGCACTGCTGATGAGCAGAGCAATTTGCTCGGGGCTTCTCAGGGCAAAAGCTGCATCAACTACTCACCATACAAAATCTCCTGAGCAGAATTTTGTATAAGACGTAGGCATCTTTTACATAATACCCAAAGCAAAGCACTACACTACCTTCTGATTAAATGATGAGGTCCTGTAATTAGGATGATTCTCAAGCACAGTTGCAAGATGAAGATATGATTTATTTACATAACTAAAATCATCTACATAAAGAGCTGATTTTCACCTGTGTTTTTAACTCTGATTTTACAGTTGTGTTAGAAAACAAGACACTGAGGTCAAATGACCCATTCGAAAATGGTTTGAAGTAAAATTAATTTCCAGAACTGTCCATGATTACAGCATCCCAACTGGAGATTTTAGCACTCGAGGCTGCCATTGCTTCTTACTTTTTGCCTTTATCACTATCAGACATCAGTTGCAGTTAGACACCACATCAGAAAACAGCAGTCATATCACACATCACCAAGCAGATTTCATCTATGCTTCAGATCTAGGGGGCTATTATTCCTTCAAACGCAGAAATCTGGCATGTCGCATAACAGTTGCTATCACAGCAATAAATTATTTTTCATAATCAGCCTCTCATTTAACTTTATATTAATACCAAGATTGTACCTGAAAGTCTTAGAGATCAGACTCCATGGAGAGTCTTCATACTAAGCTATTATACTTGGTAACTCCTTACCCTTGAAGGTCCAATAGTTTAGTCAGAGGTGAACAGAAAATACCATCCCAGCCCAGCTAGTGAGAAAACTACAAGTTAGGGAATTACCCAAGTTGACCCACAAAGCATTTGGCAGAAATATAACCTGAAATCCATTATCCATCCTCCCACTCAGAGAATCTCTTTTGGATTGAAGGAAGCTCCGCTGCACATTGGCTTTGCTTTCCATTTACTCCATTTTCTAATTAACTTCTCTGGATGTCTGGAATGACTTTTGATAAATCATTACTGTCAGGCATTCAGAGAAACATTTCAAACCTTATCAGAGATAAGAAAGCAAAACAGCTATAAGAACTGCTCATGAAGAACTCCCAGTTTATTGCAGCATCAACCTGCAACCTAGATGCCTTATTCTGAGTGGAAGAAATGGGAGCATGTTTATAAACATCGCTGTTTGTTACAGACAATATACCTTGTTCTCAAGTTCCCCTGCTGAGGCAGTCCATCGTAGATAGATAACACATCAAAATCTTCCTCTAACGCAAAAGACTGGAAAACAAGCTGTATCCGGTTCTGCTCCTCGGCAGTGATTGTCCACGTGCAGTTTGCATAATTTGGATATCCATACGGAAAGCCTGGACTCTGTATTGTCCCATTTGGGCCATGCAAAATGTAACTGCAGTTCTGGGCTGGCAAAAGAGAAGACAAAAGTAGAAGTCAAACAGTGCAGAATACAAATTTAACAATCTTCGTCAAAACAGATCACACAGGATTCTTTCCAATGAATTTGTTCTTCCCCAGGAATTCCTGGTCCTGGGGAACAGATAAAGGTAGTCTCTGCAGATGCATTTTTGTGCTCCCTGCAGGAAGTCAGACCCCAGATACCCATCTCCTGTGTAACACTCCCTCTAGCTTTAAATATAATAGGCTAATAACAGCTGGATTACAGCAGCCGCCAACTATAACTGGAAAACAGATACTTTCCCAAAGGCCCTTTCACAGCCCATGACTGTACACTATGTGTTTTTGGATTTGCCCCATTTCAGGAGAATCTAGCCAAGCTTGGTGCCTCAAGCATGAAGGGTGCAGAGGCCACAAAGCAGCAGAACGACAGTGACAAAGCTGACCATTTCTTTTACTCTTAATTGCACTGGAATAAAAGAAGATTGAGCTAAGATCAGGGCTCAGCGGTGCGTACAGAGACTTGCACCACTTCCACCTTGGAAGGCCAAGAACTGGAATGGGCATAATAAATAAGTACACAGAGGAACTGAGTCACCAAATGAACAGTCTGTGAGAGATTGCATGAAAATGATGACCAAAATCAGAAATTAAAGGTGTCCTGCATCCAGAAAAAGCAGGACTCAGTTCAAAGGCTTAAACAAACCATTCTCAAACAGCTACTTGGAACTACTAAAAGAACCTACAACAAGAAAACCCAAATATTTGCAACTTCTAAGCCAGCAGTTTGTTCTTCTCCATCAGCCTTCTTTCAGGTACGTGTTGCTCGCTAGCCCTGAAACTATCTCCCAGGAGAGGGAAGAGCCAGCGTTTATTACAAAGGAGCTTTTTTCCACGCAGACTGCCTTAAAAGAAAGGTACGTTCCCACTTGGTCTCCAGTTTGCATGCTCCAAACTGGCAACTGGACCACTGCAATGTGAAGTGGGCTGTGGCCCTGAGCTGCTATCACCAGTCACATCACATACCTGCTAGACCTTATGAGGCCACACAGGAAAGAAACCGGTGGCTCGAGGCAGCCTTCCCAGCCTGTTCTGTTTTTACTCACCCAGTTCTGAACCGTTTCAGCTCCTCACGCAGGCCAAACACAAAGCAAACGTCTGCCCATCCGTATTCCTACGGACCTGCCCTGACTCTGTAGCTACATCTTCTGAGACAGAAGCCGAGTCCTGCACCCACCAGCTAAATATCTAACACCTCCCTCAAATCAATTTTTCCTTCCCCAAAGCACTACCTGTGAACACTCCATCCCAAAGATAAAGATCAACTGCCATGATGTACAATTTCTGGATATATGCGGGTTTTCTTCTCTCTGGGGAAGCCAGTATATGCGTTGGGAACAGCCTAAACGACAAATTCTCCTTAGTGCTTTCCTCTCTTCACTGCTACTTTACTGGAATGCCTTTTGAGGCACGAAGACAAATTCACCCAAACTTGTGTAACTCTTTGCTGTTTTAATGGAATAACTCCCACACACACCAAAATGAAATTCCAGTTTGCAAAGCAACTGCTGTGAAACCCAAAGCAGGATTTCACCTTTACCCTACGGCCAGCAGACTTCTGATCACTGCTGCTTGCATTTGGTCTGGCTCTTCTTATTGATGCTGGATTGTTTACCCCTGCTTATGCAGATAACCGAGTCTTTCAAGTTGAAATGAATCCAACTAGAAATTACTTCTTTGATTTCCCAATGCTTTTTTCAAAGGCAGCAATGGTATTTGCACTTCTGAGTGCCAACCAGCCACAGGTAAAGAACTGCAGAGTAGGGCTCATTAAAGCCAATTATAATTAGATTGACCTACTTTGGTGCAAAAACGCTTAGTGAAACTTGTCTCCGCAGGATGAAGCTCATACCTTCATGAATCCAAAGTGGTCAATCATATTTACTTCCCAGGGACTCTTTTCGTATCATGTTTACTACATCAGTTAGGACAGCCCTGCCTTCCCCGGGGACTAGAGCTGAGCTAGGCACGACTCATTAACAAGCCTCGAGTACTTTGCATTTCTGCAGCACCTGGCATCTGCCTCTCTCCGTGCACTTTGTCAATACACAATAAACACGAGAGTGGAATCCACCTCCCTCCTCTGCCTCAGTTCCATTCATTCGCAGAGCTCCCAGAAAGGATGCGTTAGCTCGGTGCCAGCAAGCTGCACGGGACTGGGAATATTACTGTTATCACGGAGGGGTAAAATTAGGCCTGGGCTGGTTTAATAACATGAAGACTGCCAAAGATCCATAAGCTTCAGTTCTCTAAAATTCAATCACATCCTCTTTTCTTCATCCAGACTGGCACTCAATAGGCAATGTGGGGATATTGAATCTGTCTCTGCTGCACATTTTTTATTTTAATCATAAGTAAATGTCATCAGAACAATTTAAGGAAGATTGGGAAATTAAAGAGGCTCTATCCTTCTATTTCCTGATGGTATAAAAGCTACTGATGCTGCATGAAGTTCAAAAAATAAATTCAAGGTCAGAGATGCTATGTTTCAAATACTCCCAAGGTCATATGAAAAACAAGATTTAAAATCAACGTAAGGTGATGCTGTCCTTGCATAATTAGTGATTAAAGCAAAGAATAAAGGGCAGAAAAGTGTAAACCTAGATGAATAAAAACAAATACATAATAGAAAATAGACACAGTTCTATGACATATCAAATCAATCTACTGAAATAATTGCATGTTCATGATTCTGACCAAGATGTGCTTTGAACACAGCTAACAGAAAATTGCTTATCGCAAACAAAAATTAGTTTTTCAAAAGCTGACAATCTGGAAAGCAATATATTGTTCATCAACTGTAATAGTAGGGAGCTTCATTTATGTTGAACACTGCTGGAAAAAGTCAGCAGGCATGGGAAAGACATCCAGGAAGCCCCAGAGAATGTATGCATAGTCTATAATTTGTTTTCAGGTATGAGTTAGCTCAGACTTGACTGACAAAACCTTATCTGGAGTCTAAAGCACATGACAAGGAAACACAACATTTCTCCTCTGAAGACCTGCAAAAACAATTCTCTTTATCCCTTTGGCTCAGAAGCATGGACAGGCAGGTATAAAGGACAATGACAGTCAGCGCTATAAAGTTTAGATGAATTTGTATTTGATAGAGGATGATATTCTTCCAAAGTCTCTGGAGCACTCTTTCCAGCCCAGGATTCTGACACGAGGCACCTCCACACACCTCACTCAGGTAATGGAAAAGCAGGAGCTTCCTTCCTGGGTCACATCAACAATCCACCTTGTCCTTCAGCTCATCGTGGCCAGGTGGCCACAAGACAAAGCACCAGTGACAGCACAAGCTCTAACCTGAAGCCACTTTTTTACACCCACTGCAGGTCAGCATCAGCCCTGCCATCAGAGGATTTACAAGCCTTCCAGAAGGGTTGCGTTTACCCCTCTCGCTTTGCCACTCCTTATTCAAAAGCCACAACAGTGAAAGAGAAAGGTGAATACATACGGCTAGCACATCTGATGTCATCTACCAGAAGGTCTGGCACGGCAGCGTAAATATTTATGTAGGTATTCCACCTTTTAATGCTGTTATTCATGGACTTCTACTTTCTGAAGTTGCAACACCAACAAGAAACTCATCAGTGGATATGCATTTGTGGGCAAGTGTCCTATTTTGTGACAGAGATGAGTAGGCTGAGAATGGAGCTAATTCTAACTTGTACTCTGCCAATGCAACCTGTCATTTTCAATTCTGGAAAGTGGTTTATTATGAGAGTATATCTTTTTAATGAATGCATCAATGTAATTTTATTGCAGTAGCACTTAGTTTCCAGACAAGGACGAAGGCATTATCACGCTTGGCACTGTTCAGTGGACAGAGCTTTTCTCCAACAAGATCACATCTAGCAGGGAGGAAAAAACACAACCCAACGAACACATTAATAGAGGGCTTGGTGCTTAGCAGAAAAAACACATCTTTATCCAGGGGCACAACAACCATTTCCTCAATGATAGAGCATAAAAGTCAGCTTTACCTGTCTCAACTCACACCACTCGTTTTGTGCAATATACGCTGCTTGAACAACGTACACAGACGAACCAGCTTCACTCCTGCACCATATGCACAAGGAAAATGAAATATTTACTTTGCAGTATGCTCACAAAAGAACCACATTTCTAACAAAAATACAGGCTGTCAGTGGCATTTTTATAATACACAGTTAATCCACACGCCACAGCTTCACAGGACTAGACACTTAAAGATGAGCCAAATACAGCTCTGTCTCCAGCTTGTTGAAGGGGGAAAGCTGCACACCCCTCAATTCAGGGTATCGATCAGCCTCGTGCCGCGCAGAGGGCAGGAAGAATGCCCTTGCACACAACAACCGAGGCTGCTTCTGACAATAGAAGCTAAATTACTGGAGACAGAAGCTGGTGGGAGGTTTACTTGCGCTATCAATCTGAAGTTGTTTAGACACATGAGCGAGGGACCATTGTCGTATTAGTCACTCCTGCCTCAGAGTGGCCTCCAATGCAATATTGCAGCTTGAGGACTAGAGCAAAACAGTCCACGCACCAATGGCTGCAGTGAGGGTAGCACAGAACTGGTTCTCACATCCTCCATGTCTCACGGCTGGCAGTCATGATGGCCACTGTACGCTGCCCAAAAATCAGCTGACACATGAATGAGGAGACTCAACCATTAAAACCCATTCATAGTAACAGAACTTTGTTATTTCCTTCAAATAAATAACACTTGCATACAGGAGTGATCCGCCTTGGCTGCTGCACCCCTCAAGTCTCTTCACTTAGAATTTCAGCAGCTCTCCAGACCCAGATAAAATTGCGCTTTCAAATACCGTTACTACAAATGCTCTTTGAAGGAGCTATTGCCAACAACACCTTTGTTAGTACAAAGGTAAAGAAAATAGGTACAAAATACAAAAACCCAAGATTGGTTAACCACCTTCCACCTACTTCCAATTCTTTAAGCTTTCCAGGCCAGATCCATGATGGCGTAAATCAAGGAAACGTTTTAACTATTCTGATTCACACCATATTAATCTCTAGGACACAATACTTTGGAGAGAGGAAAACAGAATTTACTTCTGAAGTGCTTCCTAAATTATAACGGTGCCCTTCATTTCTCAGCAGAAAAAAACTAATTTAGCGAACACTGATGTATGGTCATTGCACAATTCACAAGGAACAAATATCAAATCATATATACTGACTTGCTCTCAGCAGTATCGTCTATTAGTGATACATGGCTGTCTTCTCCTTAATGCAGTAGCGTTTGGTATTGTCATTTTCTTTAGTTATTGTTACTTAGGTACAAGTGTTTCTATTTTGTATTGTTCTAGCCTATTCACTGAAATAGATGAACATAAAAAACACTTTCCCCAGTGAAACTGAAATCCATATCCTGCAGACACAATGCAAGCACATTCCATTCTGACCTGAAATACCAGGGCCAGATTCTGCTACTTCATCAGTAACTTCTCAATTTTTTCTATGTACATTACTGCCCCAAATCATTCACGTTCACTGCATGAAGATCTTCCAACCAAGGCACTAGACCCCATCTCAGAACCAGAATGCAAATGCTCTTTAGGTTTTCAGCATCCTCTGAGCACACGTTTGGATGTCCTGAGCCTGTTAGTGCCCAAGGATGGAGACAGAGACAAGACAGCCAAACTCAGCACAGCAGCACCCCGGTTTTCTCTGTGGGATGGCGCACGTGAAACCGCACAAGACTCACACGGCTCTTCACAAGGCTGCGTAGATGCTACAGCACAGGACCAGCACCTGAGGTCCCTACTGGACTTCTCTCTCCACGTGAAGGCACAGGCAAGCCCCTTTCCGAAGGGGCCTCAAAAGACTACAGTCATGAGTGGGTTGGGAAATGGCTGCAGCCAGCTCCTTCACACAGGTCTTTTCACAACCTTATGCCAAAAAAGAACACATTAAAAACTCACCCCCTGTATTAAACAGTCATTAAGAATTCCATGTTATCTTTTAAAACATTGTTTGATCTGCCATCTAAATTAGGAAAAAGTTTTTTTGCCCCAATGTTTACTCTTTTGAATCATTTATCAGCAACTTATCATGTTTTCTTACATAGCCGACCTAGATCTTCTCAATCACAATTCAGAACTAGTTTACCCATCGTCTAGCTTTGATTCTCCTGTTCATACAATTTAAGTGAACACACAGTGAAAGTACCTTCACACTTCATAAATCTAAGCCTTGTTTCCCTAAGTATTCACCTTTTCATAGTTTCAACTTAACCTACAGTCTTATATCAAAGCCTTCAGGGTAATAAATAATGCAGAGACATTCCATTAACTATAACTTTTAATCAAAAGCCACTGGATTGAAGAACATCATCAAGGGGATGATTTACACCTCAGATAGCCAGGGCCTTTTTCTTCTCTGAACGCATGGAATGAAGAATACAAGGGCAAAGAACAAGCATTTTATCTGAATCCAGCTCAAGCCCCTACTGCCAAGCCCAGGAAGAATTACAGCACCCACCTCAAATCAAGAGCAGCACGTGAGCTTTCAGCCTACAGCAGGTTTGCACAATCCTGCGGGGTACTGCAAATCAAACGCACCGTTCTTGAAACCAACTTAGTCACTCCTCCAGTCCTCGGAGACATTTCTTCCCTTCCATCCCAGCAGTCCTTCACTCCAACTCTGCCACCACCTTAGGTGCCATTTAGTGCTGCCCATACCTGGGGAACAGAGCCCAGGTTTCTAGACAGCTGTCGAAGAGATCTGTTACCTTTAGGTGTCATTCCAACCTCAGCATAGCAATTCCGTGTTAAGGGATTCCCAAGCAGAGAAAGAAAGGGAGGAGAGGAGGTGATGGTGGAGTTAAGATGCAGCAATAACATATTTAGCTTTTCCCACGTGTCCATCTACTCTCTCCCAACCAAAACTTTTGCCTTAGAAGATTATGTAAATTCCCCACACCCACAAGGGATTTCTAAACACATTGCTATCCTTGCAGCTCTCCAGCAAAAGCTCCAACCAAGGCACCTTCCAGGTAGAAATTGCAAATACTTCCACAGCCCAGGAAAGGCAAGTCTGGAACCTCCAAGGGGCACCACACTGCCACACAGATGTGTGATGATATGATGTTTCTAACATGTCTCGGAAGCGACACACACACATTTTAGATTAGGAAAATCCTGGACAAAAGCATGGTAGTTCTTCCATTTCCCTAATGCCTGGCCAGATCCATCTTGGCACTGCTTTAGGCCAGCCCATTTTTTCCTACATAGACTGGACACAAAGAACAGTTTATTCCCCCCACCTGTCTCTTCCCAAGACAGATGATTTACAACCTGCACTTCTCTTGTCTGCAGCCACCTGTGAAAGGAAAAGAAACGTTTGCCTATTCTTTTAAGTTCTCTAGAAACAGAACAGGCACCTACATATTGTGATAATTAATTCACCAATTTATTTTTGCTTAACAAAAGTACCTAAACTGGAAATGCTGAGGTCAACAGACCCAAAACGTTGGAAAGTGCTACCGGAGGCAAACCCAACCTGCTCAGTGCTTCCTTGTTCAAGTGTGCTTCCAAATCGCTGGCCAGGTTCTGGCCTCCTCACAGCTGCTCCACGTCTGTCTGCGGCATAAAGTCAAAGATCAGGCCAAAATGCTGCAGCTAGGGCAAAGCCTGGGCGGAACACTGCCCCATTCCCATGGTTGAGATGCTGGCTGCACATTTCCTCCTCAACACCAAAAGCTAGCCTTCTCTTTAGAAAAAGAAAAAAAAGTATCTTCTGCTTTATTATACTTTGTGTGAACCTCGAAAGGGCATACACTTACAGTAGCAAGGTCAAAAGTTCTGGTGTGCTGCAGAGAAAAAAGGAAAATGCCCAATATTAGGTACCATCAAAAGCCGTTGCAGGGCAGAACTCAGACCACAAGAACACGACACCGCACATATGTCTGTCTTACCGCTGCACAGCGGCCCCCTGACATGTTGAGAGGCCAGAGACTGCAACTGCTGGAAAGTAATGCCTTGTTTGGTTAAGACAGAAATTGCTTAAGCGAGTGCACTGGTCATAACAGCAGCTGCCAGATCTCCCCTTGAGGCTAAAAGCTCTCTGCTCTTAGTGGAGGACAGAGGGCAGCGTGGCATGCTGACCTGACATGGGCTGTCCTCTGCAAGCTTGCTTCATCCCTACACTGGAATGGCCTGGGAACAGAAGGGACTCGGTCTTCAAGACCCTTATCAGATTTTATTTATTTTAAAAACAGATCTCTGTCAAAGGGCAAGCCAAAAATCACACTACCGTGGTGTAGCTGGTAAGGACTTGAGCTGTTCCATGAGTATCACAACACGCACTCCTGGGGGCTATCGAAGAGACATCACGGTGTCATGCTGGCTTTCCCCAGGTGCATGCTGTACCTTTCTCAGCTACTTTTACAGTGCTTACCCCTGCAGATTTATGTACCACTTTACCATCTGAAATGCTTAGAGCCTGAACAGAAGCAAAGCAAGCTAGGTAACAGGACAGGCATTTAGCAGTGGAGACTTGCTAAGCGAGGAGGGAAGTGGGATGGATTCCTTCTGCTTTTGTTGGTAGAAGTGAAGTAGAATAGCTCACACTAATAATAGAGAATAATAGAGATTACTTGAGCGTTATCACCAGAACAGTTTAAAGAAAGCTATATTTTCAGTTAAATATTTCAACTTAAACATGTATTTATTTCACTTTTTTCCTCTTCGCTATTCCCTCCCCCATCCCTTCCTCTGCAAAAGTTGGGAGAGGGAAGAGAAAAGCCAAAAAAAGGGAGCTCAGATCTCTTCAACATTTTGCAAGAACATTTAGCAGGAAGTTTTAAATGATTAATATCTGAAGTCCTGCACAATCACCAGGCTAAGGCACTCCTATGGCAGAAAATCCATTCTCAGCAGACAAGGGCCTAACCGTATTTTGTTGTGCCCTTGTGGGACTTGGTTCTGTTTAGGGCTGGAACAATCGCCTGGAGCCAAGTTTCTCACACTTTGTATTGTCCTTCTGCTGTAAGCCTCTCAATAGAGATTAACAACTTCAAGATTTTATACTTGATTTTCTTCAGCTTTAAGCACACTGCACAGCCCTCTCCGGACCCTTTTACAACTCCCAGTGAGTGCTTTGTATGGGCTCAGGCAGGGAAAAGTCACCACCCCCTCCAATCCTTTCTGCTTTTATAAGGATGGAATAATGCTGCGTTCCTCGCCCTTCTCTGAGCGTGTGTGCAAGGGTATGTAAAGAAGACAAAACATAACCAGGCTTTAGCACTCCCTTCAGCATACAGATGAGACGATTTGAAGAGCAGTGGGGAACTCTGACCTGCGCCGTGTGAATGGACCCTTTGGTGCTGGCGGCTGCAGGAAGAGCAGCACGGGATGCACCAGTCCCACTGATGGGACACGGCACTGTGCTGCTGAGGCACTAACAGCCCTTACACCCTGGCCCCAGCGGGGAAGAAGCCGTGACACGTGGGCTCTGTGCCCCTTCACAGGGGCAGATTTCAGCCAGGTTACAAGACAAAGGCTCTTGCCCTAAACACAAATGCAACTTGCAGGAAAATCTAAACAGGTAGTGACACGTGGCATGAAAAGATCTACATCTGAACCACCCGCATTTCTTATTTGCCAAATGCTTACCAAAATCAAGTCTGCTGGCAGCTTTTTAGGCTGTCATTTTCTTATGACAGAGAGAGTCGTATAGAGAAAATGGAGCAGGCCAAGTTTGAAATGAGGAAAGAGGAAAAGCAGGGCTCCTGCTACTTGACTTCCAAGCACACAGGATTACATGGAAAAACAGGATTCCATGGGAAAAGTACCAAAGGAGCAGATGGGAGAGGAGCAAGGATGCGAACAAGTGTGCTTGACCTTGGACTGGGGATTTCAAGGTCAAGAGTGAACACAGCCAGTGAACACACTACAGGCTACACATAACAAGTGGTTGGTATGCACAGCGAGCTTTAATATCAGAGATGGCACAACCAGCAAAGCTACATCTTGTTTTAAGGAGCTATTACATCAATGAATCAATGTAAGTAGATGGACAAGATGATGTAAACATGCACCGCTAAACACAGCAGGAACGTGTCTGACTTCAACAAGCATCTAAGAAAATCCCTGCTAATGTATGCTAGATAATCTAAGCAGTATCAAAGTAATCATTAGAGAAGTCTGCGTTCATCAAGATACATAAATGAATATATTTTGTGCTTAATATTTTGTATCAGCAGTCTCAAAAATATTGCCTTCTATTTGTGCTAGCTCAAGTTAGCAGCAGGAGGCACGGCACGAATGCCCTGGCACACACCACTTGATCCAGTAGCCAGCAGATAGCAATGGACGCAGCGTCAGAAAACATTTCAAATGTGAGTAACAAACAAGACTTTGCTTGGCCAATACCGATGAGGAATTTAAACAAATTACTCCACAACACAGAATGCCTCAGCACCTGTTATCCAAATTTCAGTTGTCACCATCTTCCACGAAAACATGGTGACAAAGACCACACGCTGCTTCACCTGGAGAGCTCCTGAAATAGCACGCACAGAACAAAGAAACGGGCTCTGCCCGTTCAGACTATCACAAATGAAGAGATTGTTTCCGCGCTCTGCTGACCTACAGAGGTGGTGTTCAGCCAGGCAAGCAGAGTTTGTCAATGCAAGGAGCGTACATACTAAGAAAGAAAACCCTGAACCTTTTAGCAATGAACAAGGAGTAAGAATTTTGTCAGCAAGGCCAAAAATACTACAGCTCACTCTGCTTTAAGCAGGGTTCAGCTTCAGCATAGTACTAGACAAGATGTGCCACGCTGGTGTCTCTTTGTACTGGATTGAAACCAGAGTCAGGGACTCACGAGTAAGATTCCTCGTGTAAACTGCACGTCTGTGCTTCTTCTGACTCTACCCCATACAATAAACATCACACGGATCCAAATGCAGTGGTACGGCGACATGAAGCATTTGCATTTAGTACTGAATAGAAACACTACGAGGAACATCTTACACACCCCACCTCCAGGCTGTGCTTTCTCTGCAAACGGATGATACTCACTGCCAAGCCTATGCAGAACCTGCGTATTTTTCACTGCCTCAAATCCGAAAGAGAAGCACTTGGAAGAGGAGCTGCAATTATCTCACGAAACACGTGAAGTTCAATTGCTTTATCTGAGCTCCACTCCGCCACTGATGTTGAGTACAGGAGGATGTGGAGTGGACTGGAGAGCCGAGCCTGTAACTCGTGCTAGGCTACTGCAACCAACGTGCCATGCAATCCCCCAACAGATGGTATAATGACAAAACACAACCCTGAGCTGCCACCAAGCCACTGAGCCTGTTAGGGGGTGATCTCTGATAGCAGGAGGGAAGGCAGGGAGAAGCTGTCCCTGCCTGCAGCCCACCCAGCCACGGGTAGGAAGGCGTAGGGAGCTTCCAACCCGTCCCATATTGGTGGGGTCGTTGTTCAGGGTGGTTACAGAGAGATCTCACACAGATCCCACAGATCACAGACTGACCCCACCCCAAGCACCAGGCAATGGGACTCGGCTGAGCGACTGACGGAAGAGGTTTCAAAGCCCCACATACCAGATAAAGGTTTAACTACCAGGCAACTCTCAGCTGGTCTGAATTTTACAGGGCAGCGGCAGAAAGCTGCCTGGAAGTATTCAAGGGAGCCTGAAGGTCGAGAAATTAAGAGCAAGGCTTTGCAAGCCTCCTGAAGATCGGCGGCAGCATCTCTCACCCCAAATTACCATTCCGCCCAGCTCCCGGCAGCCAGCGGCTCCGTCCCGGCGCGGGGCTCGCGGCGATGCCGTGACGTTGGCAGGCAGTTGCTAGGCAGAGGCACACATCCAGCAGCCTAACCACGGGTCTGCTACAGGCTGCCTTTCAGAAAGGAGAAAGCGGGGGGGAAAAGCCTCAATTTTACACAGAATATTCGTAGAAATTTCTTTGAATGCTAAGCAACTAGTTGACAGAGTTTGGCAACTGCAAGCTGAAACGAGCTTCAGCTGTCTGTGTGGCTTCACAAGGAGTTGCAAAAAGCCTCTCCTCCTCCCTTTCCTACACGGGATTCGTGCCTGCAGTATTCAGCAACACCCAGATGCTTTTTCTGAACACTGGGCACCGCAGGAAGCCAAGCGGTCTGGTCTGGAGGAAAAGTGCCATCCCCAGACCAAAGCAAGCAGGTGGGATTATTCTTAGCAGTGAGCTTTACATGCACAACTTGGACCTGAATTTTGGCATAGACCCTCCAGCCTCTAGGGCTTTGGATATGACGAGCCCAACAGTAGTGTTTTAAGCAAAGCCAGCAGCTCCAGATGTTTCCATGTATCTTAGACACAGGTGTGGCTGCTTCCCACTTGCACTAGACACAGAACAGAAAAGCTCTCAGCCGTCTGCCTGGAGTCAAGCGTTTGATCCAGGTGACTCAACTCTAGCCAGCTCCAGGACTAGAGGCATGGGAGGCTTCGTAAACAGCAGTATTTAAACTCAGAATAAAGGTTAGAGCCTTGTGATAGAAGCAGACAATGCTTCTGCCACGCAGCACAGGGAAGTGACCGCGTACACGCAGCGGCTCTGCCCCGTTCTCCCCAGCTACCCTGTGCTGCCCGGCTGAACAGACGTGAGGCGGCTTTCCCAGCTGCTGTGCTCCTGGACCACTTAGAGCAGTGCAAAAGCAATCAAACAAGTGGCCCATCGGCAGTTTCACATTCGCTTGGCTTGCAACAAGTCACCCTGAAGTCTGCTCTGCCATCCAGTCGTTACGTGGATGCAACATTCTGAAAACGGCCTGCCATCTGTGCAGACAAGGCCCCGATTCATTCCTTACAAGTTACTGGGTTAAATGTAGAAGTCACTGCATGTATTTCCATGGCCGACAGCATTCGGTATGCTAAACTCACACTTCTGTCTTATAAAATCACATCAACTCTCATCACTACTGAAGTCACCTCCAGCGGGTTTTTCATTTATGAAGCTGTTTAGATTCATAATCCAGAAACTCAGGGATTTTGCTTGCTCTCAGCGGAACTTGGATTCAAGAGTTAGGTTTCAACCTGAGGCACCAAGTGACGTTCCCACCCAAAACAAGCCAAAACTGAGTTTCCTGATGGTTGCAACAAGTCTATCCCTCACAAGCAGCCACCCATTAGCAACCTGATAACAGTAATTATCTGCAAAAGTTCACAGCTGCACAATTCCTGATGAAACTGGGCAACCTGTGTGGACCATCCACTACTTGAAACCGTTTGCTCAGCTCTGCGAGGTAACACAGTTAGCCCAGTATTCAGCCTGAATGGCCTCTTCTCAAGGGATGTAATTTTCTCCCTTCAAAACTTTCTCTTTCAAAATAGTCTCTTAATCAATTTTGACTGTTCCCTTAGCGCCACGACTCTTCTACACAGCCATTGTCAGCATAATAATAATACCAAGCACTTATATAGCCATTTCCATCTTCAAAGCACTTCACAAGCATTAACCAATTAATGCATATTCTTCCCATGCTGTCTACCGCGACGAAGAGCCTCACCGGGTATCCCTGTGACTGCCCTTCATGGCTTTTCAGTGGACCAGACAGCCTTGAACTGCACGCCACCATCAGCCTGCTCTGCAGTCGTTCTGCATCATGTTCTGATGTGGGCCAGAGAAGCTCCACATCCCACTCTGTCAACAGGAAAATGGCTTTGCAGTCCACCGTATGAGCTTGCACACACCTTTTATCTGAAACCAAGAGTTAGCCTAAGAAGATAACATTTAACAGATGGTTAAGGCACTAAACTGGAACATAGGAGGCCTGATGATGACCCTTGAATAATTAAAAACCTCCAACATGAGATGAGGTGACTCCTTTGAGCAAGGTTTCACAAAACCAAAGAGGAATTCAGCTAAGGACCACAAGTCCCCTTTCACATGGAAATTCAGCGTTCAGGACTAGATTTACAAATATATTTAGAAACTAAGAACTGCAGCCAGCCATCGTGTAGCATTTACAAATGCACCTGAGTTTTGCAGCTAACATATCCTCTTACAAGCCAAGCGCATACTTACTTAGGCATCTAAACATCCTTGGAAAGATTGCCTCAAGAGTCCAAGACTCAATGAAAGTGTTTAAGATAACTTGATAAGAGTCTCTTAAAATTTTACTCTTTCTTTCTCTCTGCATCTGTAAAATGACCACAGTGAAAAAAAAAAAAAGAAATTTACATGCTTAATTCTTTAAATGTCCATAGAGAGACCTGGTTATATTTTCATTCATTTATAGCTACAGAAAGCGCAGGAGTTATTTTCGGTAGCTGCAAGGTGGCCACTGTCCCTTTTTAGCATCCGGGGTTCAGAGAAAAAAAAAAAAAAAAAGGCAGAAGTTCTGTAGAAGACGATGATACAGAAGAACTGGCTCCAAATACTCAGCTAATGCCATAACCAGCAAACTAGCTGTCAGTAATGACCAAACTCTTATACCTGCAGACAAAAACATGAAAAACCTCATCCTGAGTAAGCACATACTCCACTTATTAAAAAAACTCTTCACTCTTCTATGGCAATTCTCATCTCCCCACGCTCAAAGAAATGCAATGTACATTGCAAGTGCTTTGAGATCTTCCAACAAAACACACTCTGCCAGGCATTTGTATTATAACAGCTCGCTCTTCTATTATTATATTTGAATTACAAAAAGAGGCAAACAGAAGGCAATTTCTCGTGGGAATTTTTGTTGGGATATAAATCCATTTTTTATTTGATTCTGTTAACAGCACTTTCACATTCACTTCCTTTAAGTATTGCTGCACTTTATTACTAAATGCCTGCTTGTCACCTTGAGCAAAGAAAGTCCCCTGAAGTCCCTGTTGCACAGAAAAGTTAAACAATTGACTTTGCCCAATGAGATAAAAAGACAGTGACGTGGCCTAACCAACAAACAGATACAAAAGGTTTCTAATGAATTCTACGCAGAAAAAAAGCAAAAAGAAAAACTGAAACCTTTCAATTATATCAGAAGTTTCAGTCCCTTCACGTGTGAATTTCACATTGACAACAGTTTTGGGTGTCCAAACATACCACCATCAACCAGTGCATGCTCTGAAACCAGGAAACTGAACTTATTTTTATCCTGTTCTGATCCAATTTAGCAAAATTCTCACGCTAGGTACCAATCTGCTGAGACTCACGCACAATTTTCCTACAAATTGAATCACAATCTACTCATATGCAAATCTAAAGCATGCAGTTTCTGTAGTCTATGGACTCCACGTATGCCTAGCTAACAGATTCTCAGAACTTATTCCCAGTATATTGCACGATTTTATTTTTCTTTCAGCTTGTCCATTCATTTAAAAACTCATTTTCGCCCTTAGACTTTCTATTTAATCTTAGTTTTCAATCCTAAAAGTAGATCAATACCTTTCTTCTTCAATCTACATAGCTCTCAATCAAAGAGTTAACAAGGGGTGAATTGAATCGACTTGTAGGTTCAAATTGGGTATTTTTTGTAAGAAGTCTCATTTGCTAACCGCAGTCATGGAAAAGGAAAAAAACCTCCCCATAACAGAATGGCCCTCAGTGTTAGATTCCTAGGCAAAAAAAGGTTATAATTTGTTCTCTAGCTTAAGACTGTCACAGCACTTAGCAGGAACAAATGACAGACCCTCCCATAAAACATTATTTTCTGGAGTGTTTTAAATCCAGTGGAATTAACTTGCTGTTCCTAAGATAATTTCCTTCAGTTAGGACTGATTCAGCTATTTATGAAGATAAAACGACAGCGTGGGCTTTGCAGGATGGTTTCTCGTATCCTAAATCTTGCCAAGGTGAAGAAAGCAGCGCTCTATCTAGTACAGAAGAAGATACCTCTGTCTGAGACTTCTGGGCTGAGGTACTGGATGATCTGCTTTCATGATCAAGGCCCAAGAACTTCATTCAAAAAAAAAAAAAAAAGAATAATAATGGTTTCACCAGGCTTTGCTCAAGGCTTTAAGCAAAGTAATATCTACAGCGTGGGGACCGTTTCACACATTGTTCCCTCTGCACATGAGCACTGACAGTTTATTAAGTGTATTTTCATTAAAACATCCTACTGAAGTCGAGAAGCTCCAACACTGCTGCTTTATCAGCTGCTGAAGAGCAGCAGCATTTGCCCATTGTCACAGCACAGCCTCCACAAACGGAGCTGGAGCCCTCAGGCCAGGGATGGCCGTGCAGAGGCTCCAGCACACGAGTAACACCGTCCCCCCTCCTGCATCATACCAGGACTGGGTCCTTTGGAGACTGTGTGTTATACTCAGCAGTAGGAATAAAATCCCAATAGTACCAGGGACAAATTCCCTACCCTTCAAATGCTCCTTATTTCAGCGAGTGGACACTATTTTTTACTATCAGCATACCGAGTCCTTTTCCAAGTGTGCTTAACTTTAATGAAAACATCCCAGGATTGTTGCTGACAGATGTGCAGTGTCCACAATCAGCACCTAACCTTTCCATAATGGAGACAAAAAAACAATAGAGGGATATAAACAATATGCTGCATGATGCAAGAAGCATCTTTTAAAATGGCATTGGCTTTGGAAAAGCTCCAGGCTTCATTATCCTTCTGAGGAAATAGATTTCCTTTCTGGAAGAAAATATATTTTTCTTGATATTATTATTCAGTGTATCAAATGGGAAAGGAGCATTGAATTGTGCCTTTGTTACAGAAGAAATGAGCTTCCATTTTCTGTACCTCCAACTTGGCATTAACTGCTCACCGAACTTCAGATCTAGCATCCATCTAACAAAGGACCAGATCCTCCTTTGCCCTGCAGCAATTAGAGGAGGGGAGAATCCTGCTGAAGATAATGGAGTTACAGAAATGTGAAGGAGGCATGACCGGGGAACAGAATGAGACCCGGTGCATCCTTATGTCCTCAAACTGCAAGACTGGCTTCTATGCAAGACCCTCAAGATGCCAGCTAAAAATGGTCATTTTGGCTAAAAAAAAAAAAAAAAAAAAGCAGTGAGTCCCCTGTACAAGCCTTTAGGTCCTGAGCTTGGGAATGCACCGGTAACAAAAGCAGAGCCAGGGCAGAACGGTAACAATATCCAAGTGATCACACAACCGTGTATCATTCCCCACTGTGAAGTTTTCTGGCAAACTCTGTGGAAAACCAAAACAACTCGAGCATTAAGGGAATCCACTCATCCTGCTCTTTCAGGCACTAAGTGCCACCACCAGCCCTCTGACGGGCTCCAAAAGCAATGACAGATGCCATTAAGAAGGAGGCACGATAACTACGAAACAAACTTCTGTTTCATCTCTGCAATCCCTGAAACGTTTATCTTCCTCATACATAAGACAATACTTTTATTTATTTTTTCCACTCCGTTCAAGAAGCTGAAGCTCAGACAGTTTAAGCAACTGCTTCAAAGCCAAGGAGTCTACGACAGGTTAAATCCTGAAGGTCCAGACCACCCCTTCTGTCAACAGCCTGCTTTTGCTTGCGACCAGTATTCAATTTCCTGATGCTTTTGGTGAATTCTTTGTCTGCTGCAAGTCTCCCACCTTCCCATCTATGCTGGAGTACGCTCTTCTTTTAAAAGCTGTGCCGCAGTCTTTCACTGCAAGGCCCAAGTGTGGCTCTATACATAGAAGAAACTGTGGAAGTGGTATACCGCTAATTACAGACGGAGCTAAGCAACCTGAGTTGGAACAGAAACTGCATTTCATTATATTTCTGACTTTTTGCCATGAGTACTTTATTTCTTGAAGTTCAGCAGCAGACAGACAACTTTCACCTCAGAATGTCATTCACAATTAATCCCAAATTGTACATGAAATGGTTGAATTCACTCCATGCAATCAAGGGAGAGAACCAAGAGCATAAAACTTGTGTGGCTAATCAACACAGTGCAATTTGTATCTGCTGAAAGCTTATCACAACATACTGGGATCTCTCTGCAGAATAAATCTGTAAATCATTTCAGGGTTTTACAGATTCTACTTATCCCCATTTTACAGATAGGGAAGTGAAACAAGGACAAAGGCTCATGCCCTCAAGGACTTTTGAGAGCCAGCTGCCATGGAAAACAGCAAGAATTGGGCTTTGATGCCTTCTCCAGTTGGGAGGGAGAGAGCAAGGGCACAAGTAACAGGAGAGCACTGAACCATAAAATCCCCACTTGTGGTTAATTCTCCAGCGGTGATTAATTCATCTTCCTCGTCTCTCTATTTCAGTGCTCTTGCACCTTCTAAAACAACTAGCTCTGGAGACACTGATGGGGCCAGGATAATCAAGTTAAGTGACTGTGGTTTGGTGCAGTGCCCTGTTGCTCTACATCTCGCTAAAGGAAAACAAAATGTAGCTGCTTCTCAAGTTAAGGGATACGTAGGTGGCACTAAGGCAAGTGCTGAAACCCAAATAAAGCTATTTCATCATGACAGAACAGAGTTAGCATTCCAGAGTGCTAGTGCAAGCCAGAGGCCAAAAGAACAAGTCTTCGTTGTTTTTAAATGTTCTGGATAAAGACAACTTTATTTGATATCCCTCATTGTTTTATCTGCCTTGAAATGGGAACTGCAGACATTTTGATAAATGTATTGAGAAATTGTTCTCTTTCAGTTTAACTACTGTAAAATGCCTTCACATCCGCGAGCACAAACACAGCTCAGACCTCATCTGCAGCAAGAAAGCATCTCAAAAACACCTCCTCTCTCAGCAGCAGCAGAATGGCACTTCTGTGCTGCAGTCCAGCACGCAGCAGCATGGAGTAAGAAGACGGAGTCTATCCTCAGTTCTGCTGGTAACCTGCTGTGCGACCTCGGGCAACTCTTTCTGTATCTGGTCCTACCTCGCCCCTGCCCTGCATTTACAGCAAAACGTCTCTGGACAGACGGTTTCTGCCCAGTGCCTTCTCTCACAGGGCTGATAATGGAGCAGGAGCAGCAAGGTCTTCTTACATGGAAGGTGGAGGGAGAGAAAACATGCCGGCAGGATACGAGACGCTGATGATTTCCTTCTGATTGCAGATGGAGAAAGACTTGCATGTTGAGGCCAGCAAGAATTACTAAGAAGGAAGCACAAATGGCAGAGAACACTGAGGTACACCAGGCCTTTGTGAGAGCTTGGCAGCACTCCTATCAAGCCCAGCCTGATGTACACACGAGTATAAAGCTGTTTTCTGGTGGTGCTGGTTGCCTTTCCCATCTATTGTCTTTACACAAACTTGGCTGAAGAAGCAGACTTGGCAGTGTGGGCAGAGAACCCCCCTGTATTGTGGTCTCCCCCCAATCTTTGCACCCCCCAAACATTCAAGAATTACACCCAGTACTTGTTGATAGCTTGGACAGTACAATCTTCCAGGCAGGGGCTGCCTCCAACTGTGTATTTACACAGCACTGGACACAAAAGGGCCTCTGCTCATCCAAAAGGCTGCTGGGTTCACCATGCTACAAATACATAACAAAACATGTTGGATGGGTGTTTCTTCAAGTCACATTCCCCTTCTTTCACTCTAAATACCTGCTTCCCCCTGAGCCAAGTCATCAGTTCAATTTCAAGTAGATTTTTCGCAGTCAATAACACAGGGAGAATTTTTTTTTTAATTACTTCCTTATCACACATCTCCCTGGCAACCAGAGCTGCTCCAGGCCTCACAGTTGCAAAAATCTTTCTGCACTTTGAGTGAAAGTCACAAATCACCAGATCTCCCTGCTTCACGACTATTTGGGCCTCGCGGAAATTATTATTAGCAGCAGGACCAAGTCCCTGGTTCTCCATCCATCCAGCAGACCACAGTGTGAGCACACAAACAGGCAGTTTATTATCACGGCAGCGATGCCCGCACCTCAGACAGAAAATTACTGCAACCGTTCCTGCAAGGCGCTGCTGTACCTCAGCCTGGGAAGATGGAAAGAACACCATACTACGTCCACTGTGAAGCGACAAAAGCAAACAACAAACCAAAAAAATCCTGTTCTGCTTTCACACAAGGGAGGTATAAGAAAATTGCACACAAACTCACTGCAGCATACTATCTCCATTCTGGCTGTGTCCATGGCAGCAAAGAGACTGAAACAGAGTTAATTTGATTTCTTTAATCAATGGGATTTTCCCAATTACACATTAACCACTATCAGATCAGTCAGCCACTGCATAGCATGGCAGAAGCATATTTATTTTGGAGATTACTGCACTGCATCATGTTTATTGCAAGCAAAGTACATTGATTTCCATAATTGCACTGTACTTCACTCCTCCAGAAACACTGTGTAAACACAGAAACTATAGGGGCTACCATCACATTTTATTATTTTTTTTAAATCTCCATCTTGATTTCAAGAACTGGACACTTGCATTGCTTTCAAAGTAGGCACTCACCTCGGGAAGCCTCAGAAACACCTCACAGTTGTGCAGGAAGCACCTCTCAATGAAGAGCTTCACTCACCTTTGCAGAGAATTAAGAAACGAAAAAGGAAAAGCAGTCTTGTGTTTAAGGCTCAGCCTGACATATTTACAGCTGCACCAAAAATTCCCTAAGTGACCTTGTGCAAGTCTCACAATACAGAGAGCAGCTTGCGTCCCGTCGATAAGGGACGACCTGGGCTGCCCCGCGGGCACACGCGAGGGCACCACCACAGGGAGCTCCATTCCTATGGTCAGTCTTCCTGGGCGAAGCAAAAGCTTACCTGGTTTTAAAATCCATTAAAGCCTTATGCTGTTAACTGTCCCCTCAGTCATCTGCACCCGCAGCAGCTACGCTTGCATGTTGGAGTCAACATACGTGATCACATTACCTCTGCCACCTTTGGTTCCTGGATATGTTAGACAGGCAACTTAGAGCTAGACCAATTCAAGCAGAACAGAACCTTTGTTACTCAACTACTATTTATAGGGCTATAATAGTAAAGTCTCACCTCTCCCCTTCCACTTGAATTTGCTATGCTTTCTGTTGCACATATTTCAAATCTAGGCCTACTCATGGTGGTTTTGAACCTCTCAAAGCCTAGAAATATAAATGATTATACAGAAGCATTTTAAAACCCACTCAGCCAAATACAGATTTGATATAATTTCTCTGAAGCCTATGAAAAATGACTCCGGCACTGTGTCTTGGGACACTTTTTGCTAAAAATTGAGTTAGCAAGGCTTTTCTTATCAGACGCACAAAGATGCATCTATTGCAGCCTTCTCCTCAAAACCTTCATACCAGCTACAGCTATGCTGTAAGCCTCAACTTATGTGATGCAGTGAAAGTGAATAGTCAAACGGTTACCTGCACAGTCAGAACAGAAAACTCAAGTCCAAATCCTATAATGCACTAGCCAGAGTACTGTGCACCCTTCCCATCTCCAGTGAGGGTTTTGTTATTAGAGAAGTAGCAAAGGGCTTTGGTACACCTGAAGGAAGCAGCTCAGAGAGGAGACATCCTTCAGCCAACCCTCCAGAAGCACTGAAGATACACAACTAATGTTACAAAGGTTAGGCTGCCTGACTTCCCCCCAGACCTGTCTGACCATTAACATTTTAAGTTTCCTCTGGTCAAGATCCATGCCAAATTTAAGTAGGAATTACTGGGGGAGGAAGGAGGGCCTGCAGCAGGAATAGAAACACAGCTGTGAAATTTGGCATTTCACAAAAAAAAAAAAAAAGGCCTCTCAGGAAACAGAGCAAGGCAGCAAGTAGTACACAGTAATTGAGCAGTTGCAAATCCCTGGAGCACAGGTAGAAACAGTTAACAGCAAATGGAGTCAGGGGAAAGAATTATTCTTTGCTTGTCTCTAAAAACAGATTAATGAGGCAGTCGCTCCCGTATCAGAAAATGTATTATCTACAGCAGGAATACTACACGTGACATCAACAGCTGCACCCTGAACCCTAAACCACCTCAGCACAAAGCATATCCACTGGGATCTATTGCAGACTACCTGGACCACATTCCCTGTACCCATTTTGACGTATGCCTTCTTCTGACAGACACTCCTAGACAATTGGAAGGCAGCCACCGAGGATCAGCTGAGCAGACATCCACCTCTGTTCCACTGCAGGCTGGCTCAGCTGGGGTCCATCAACCAGCTGAATACAAAATTTCCCTAGGAGGTACCTGACATACAAAGGCTGGGCTCCATGGCAAGGAAAGCTTGAGCTTAGATGTTTGTCAGCAGCAGAGAAGCCATGACAGAAGTCAGAGAGACAGACAATGAACAATTATATGGCAAAGGAAAGCCTCCTGTATCCCGAGTGATGAACTCCATCAAAGACTGTGAAGACAGAAGTGAAATTGCTTCCCAAAGGTTACACAGCAAGGCAGAGCCACAGACTTGCGACCTAAACATCCCAGGCTTGAAGTAGAGTCCTGGCTACCACCCAGCACTAAGGGTGTTCCTACTAAAGGCTCCTTCCCCTGCCCTTCTCAACCCATCAGTATGGACACACACTGGTATGGAGAAAACCATGATGAATTTGGACATTCTCCCCTGAGAGCTCACAAGTGTGCAAACCAATACGAAGAGGTAAGAAAGTAAGTTCACTACACTCCAGTCAGTCAAACCTGAGTGCCACGCAGTTGTCCAGGCACATGGAGAGGGAAGGATTGTCTTGTAGTCCCATCCAGCTGAGGATGACCTGTATAACCCCACCGTGGAACACAAAAACCTACAGGCCAGGCCACGTTACCTCCCCCAAGTCACCAGGGTGAGGAGGGAACACAGCAACACGAAGCCTTCTGCATTTTGCCCTCCTCTCTAAGCACTATGAAGTCAGTCTGATCCCATGCAAAAAAGGCTGCACCCTCTAAATGTTTGCCATAAACGCCTCCCTTCCTGTAACAAGAGACATTAGCAAGACATGAATGAGTAAGTGGGAATCATTCATTCCATTTAGCAGTGATATCCACACTGCTTCAGCACTGATAGTAGGACTCGGATCAAAATGATATACTCAGCTATTGTCATAAAATACTGTAGTTTTATCACGTGCCACAATCAAATATAATCAAGCTGATGACTATTCCCTTCCCTCCTACCTAAAAACATCTATCCACCACTTCAGAGAGTTAGTATCTCACACCCTCACCCCTTTAAAAAAGGCACTCAAATCACGGAGTACTTCACAGTTAAGTCGCTTCCCTGGCAGACTAAGTACCAAGTACCCCTGATTCACTCTTTGTCCTGTGGAGATTTAAGAAAACACAACAAAATGGAAAGATGATTTATAATACAGGTATGTACACATACGTCAAAATTCATAAACAGCTTCCTGCTCATCCACTCTTCAACGGAAGAATCTGGCAAAAACTGTTTTCCATCAAGAAAAAAAGAAAATCGCAAGGGGTTTAAACTGATGAGATCACCTTTCAAGCCAGTGCATCTTCCCATTACCCAGTACCAAACAAGATGTTGACTAGTAAAGCAGCATGAATAATAGCATCAAGACTTCCTTTATAATAGGCCTTCAAAAGACATTGCACATATACCCGGCCAACAGACATACCAAGTGCATGTCCCAGTGCCAATGCATAGCTAATTACCCAGAAAGGAACAGAAAAACATTGCTCTTATTCCTATTAAGAGTACCTGTTTTGACAACCAAGAAATAAAATATCAGAATCATTAAACGTGTTTGAGAGGCCACACATGAATCGCAGTCAACTTACAGCCAAATTCAGTGCCCTCCTCGAGTCTTAAAATGCTGTCAAGTCACTGCACCACTGAAAAAAAGGGAAGCTGTGCACCCTTCCTCCCCCCCCAGCCCCCAGATATACACCAAACTCCAGCACATCAGGAAACCCCTTCCCTACAGCTGGGTCACTTTGCCCAACCAGAAGCTACCTTATCTTGCCTTCAGATGCAGTGGCATCAGAAGAAAGCACATGCAGTAACCAGCCGGTTTTTAAAAGGCCATCACTGGGCAACTGGACTGCTGACAGACATCTGATACAATATGAGTAGGGATTTCTTTCCTTTATTTTTCAGACGGCCAGAACTACTAGCTGATGGTTTTATACATATATATGTTTATATATACACAGCTCTACTGCCACACTATGGGTACTCGGGGTTATTACTACCTACACAAACACTAGGAAAAGGCGAGATCAGGAGTGAAGCCTCTCAGGAACTTTGTTCCACAGAGGACCATGATTTGCTCAGCGAAGGTACCAGAAGTCCCTGCCAAACTAAACTTACTTTCTGGGATTAAACCCTAAAACTGCAATGGATTCTGGAGAAAGGTGGCTGTGTTCACTTGGTAGATATGTTCACTGTGTTCTGGATATCTTGGAGTAAGCCACTGGTTTCAAAATTGATCCCTTGCCTTAGCAAAAAGATCATTACCCGGATTTCTGAATTTGCTGAAAAGGAGTACCTGGGAAACTCATTGACAAATACCGTTATTCAGATGTAAATAAACACCTTACGTCTAAAAAACTTCTGCAGATTTACTTGCGGAGATGAAAACACAACAGAGAACCAACCCCTGGGTGCAGGAACCAGAACAGCACTCCAAATACAGAGATGGAAGAGCTACGGGCCTGAGAAGAAAGCCTGAAATACTGAACAAGCAGTTACAGGAAGAAACCTGGAAAATTTAAGTATGAACAAGCTACAGATAACCTGAAAGAAGAAAAAAAAGCTGTAAAACCCTTACATAATAAATCACATTTAGGTATCTCTGCATCATTCTACTTATATCAGAAAAACACAACAGAAACTGCTGGAATGGCAAGTTCCTCTTGTGCAAAGGCTATATGTTCCTGCTGAAGAAAGGAAAAATAATCACCAAAAATAAGTACTCATCCATAATTTCAGCTTGCGGGTTGTTGGGTGGTTCTACCTCCTTCCCTAATAGATTGATTCCAGTAGCAAAAGTCTTTGGGTCTACTGCAAGCATACTTGGGAGGAGCAGTTAATTATTCTGGATCTCTTCGAAGAAAGTCTGCCTTACATAATAAAAATCAGTGTCGAGATAACACAAGGTTTTCCAAAAAAGAACCAAGCAGCTTTCCTACACATGAACACACACAAGCATACATTGTCACAAGCATACATTCCTCTCGCCTAGGATGCAGCAGATAAGACAGACGTTACTCAAACTCTTGGAAATCGGGGCACAGCAGCGTTGAAAGAAGACACTGCCAAACACTCAGCTCTCCCACTCTTCCCCCTCCCACACTCGCACACATAAGGACAGTCCCTAAATATTTGCTGTTTACACCAGAAATAAACTTCAGTCCTTAGATATGCTTTTGCTACAAGGTCAATTACAGAAACCGGGGAGGAGACGTAAGCAAATTCCCCCCCCCCCCTTCGAGTCTCTATCTTCCAAGAAAATAAACATTTTTCACAAATATCAAGATGCTGAGACTGAGAAGCTCATCTATAAGAGCATATCAACTTGAAATGCAGGAAGAATAAGAGGAGAGTGCTTCCATTTTCATGCAAGGAGTCCTATTATCAGCTATAGTCAGATACCAGGGTAGTGAAATAATGAATTAAGATGCAAGGGAAAGACAGAAGGGGAACCGTAATGGCATTTTTTAGTCATCTTGCATATTGTCTGGCAACTGTGCACACATTATTCGACCCACCAGAAGGAGGAATAAAAACAAATAGAGCCACCTATTATAGCCGTATCATTTTAAATTGTTGCTCCCAAAGGACTGAGGCAAACTATCTCACAGAAAGGTCTGAAGAAAATCCGCTCCTTATTGAACACTACAGGGAAGCATGTGCTGACATACAAGTACACACACACACACTCACACCCCAGAGTCCCCAGGAAAACGGATTAACGGTGGTCCCTGGATCTAAGCAGCAGGAAGACAAATACTCCTAAAGTTGCCAGCTTTCTCCATGACACTTACCGGTCGCTGAGACAGCCAGCAGCCCCACGGAGAGCAGCAGCACCCGGCTCCAGGAGCTCACTTCCACCGTCATGAGAGCAAAGATCCCCAATTTCCCCCAATTCCTTCCAAAGCTGCAGCTGCATCCCAGCTTGTCCCATCCCAAGGAAGGTTGCATGTCAAAGGGTGGCAGGAATGGGGTGTGCTGGGGGTTGCTTGTTGTTGTTGGGTTTTCCCCCTTTTTTCTCCCCCTTTGCGATTGGGATAGTCCTCAGCTCGGCTAGAAGAAGAGGAGAAAGGAAAGAGGGGGGAAAAAAAGCAGGTCAGGCTTGTGATTTTTTTTTATTCTAATTTTTTCAGCCCAGAAAAAAAATCCCACCGCATGGAAGGCTCTGAGCTTCTGCAGCTGGAATGAACCAAGTGTGGCAGCGGCTCGGGGAGAGGAGAGGCGAGGAGAGGAGGGCTGGCTCGTCCCTCCCGGTGGCTGTCTCTGAGCCAGCTCCCCGGCATTAGCAGCACACAGTCCCCAGGGATTTATACTTTTTTATTAGCCAGTTGATTAATCGCTCCCACATCTTTGTTCTCCTCTTTCCCTAAATCCTGGGGAGGGGGCACGGGCGTTGCGATGAGGGGCTGCCGTGCAGCCACAGACTGGCTCTGGCTCGGCTTCGCTTCCTGGACCCAGCGCACACCTCCCACCAGCCCCCGCCCCACCAAAACCAACAAACCACAAATTATGCTTTAGCATTGTATTTATTGTTTTTAATACACACCACAGGTTTCTTTCATCGCGGCAAGTCCCAGAGCCCCCCATTTGCCGTGGAGCACAGCACGCACACGGACGCGCACGCAGCAGCTCTGCTATTAAGACATCTGCCAGAGCAATGCAGCCTCCTCCCGGGGCCCCCCACCCGAGCCTCTGTAAACAACTTGATGATATTGACACAATTTGGGGGACGAAGCAAATTTCCTTACAAACATGAGTCACGGAAGAGACACCCCCCGTCTGCGACCTGTCCTAGCAGCGTGGATCCCAGCGATGGGGTGAGCCCCAGCGGGACCCTTCAGGACCAGCGGCGTCCTGGGGGTGGCAAAGGCAGCACCGGGTGCCCCCTCTCCTGGGCCACCGGGCACGCCTGGCTGTGGTGCTGCGGCCCCTCTGCAGGGCTGCTCCAAGTGGTATTTCTCCTCTAACCTCCTCTTTTTTTTTTTTTCCTCCTTTTTTAAATGTCTGTTAGTACATTTGTCCCTATGGCTGCACACAAGATGGGGAAAAAACGCAGCCCCTTAAAGACACATCCAGGAACTTAATTATCTTGGCGGTGATGCTCAGACCCACGGAGAAGGGAAATAACTCCAGCTCACACATGCTCAAGCTTTAAAAACGGCAGAACCCCGGAAAATCCCCCCCCCTCCCCGGCAAGAACCTACTTCTGCGTTCACCTTCGGGCGGGGGGCAGCACCCATCCCGCTGCCTGCCGCCCCCCGGCCCCCGCAGCCCTTCCCCGGCCGCCCCCTGACCCCCCCAGCCCCAGCTCCTGGCTCCCAGGGGGGCCCCGGCCCCGCCACCCATCCCCCTGCCTTGGCGCTTTGCATTTGCTGCAGTTTCTTGCTGCAAACCCCCCTTCTTCAGCCTTGTTCCGGTTGCCTTGAATGAGCTTATTTGACAGCTAAAAACAAATTATATCGAGGGCTTGAAAATCTGTCCCTCCGCCCTCAAATCAATCCTCTTTCTCACTCCCTTTCCCCTGTGTCCCCTCTGCATTTGAATCCTTCCACTGCCTACACTGTGAGCCAATGCCAAGAGCCAAGGCAACCAGGGCTGTTACATGAAAGAGTTGCTTTATGTCTGTTTAAACTGCAGCGTCCTATTCAAATAGACCTTATTGTTCAAAGGCATAGATCCAAATATAAAAGGAGCAGAGAAACAGGGTACCACACTTGACAGCTCTATACATTGCTTTTCCCTTATACAGCCATTCACCTCAAAGAGTTCCCCATCCCGAAACTGCATTCAGCCGAAGATGTGACTTGGTTGCTGCACACCAGCAGAGCATCAGCTGAGCCAAAGTCAGCTAGCCCTGCATCAAGAACAATCCACAGGCATAATAAAGTCATTGAGGAGATACAATGCCACTTTCTTCCTGGTAAATAAAACCATACCTATTTCAAATCAAGGATTTCCTCCCAAGGAAGCTTTCTGCTCAAAACCACTAGGTTTAGGGTCTTAATCTCTCAAAGAAAAAAAAAAAAAGCATTTAGTTGTTAAATGGGCAACACTGACGAATACAGCAGAAACCATCACTGCAGCCACCACCTTCGATCACAACCCAGTTTTGACAAGGAGACATTTGTAGGTCCTGGTTAATAGCCCCACTGTAACCTGCGCCACTCGCTGCACCTCTCACCTTGCAAAATTACCTCTCTACTAAAAGAGGAATCCCGCCTTCGGTGGAGGCACCCACCAGAAGCCGGGAAATTCTGCTCTGCACTGCCACCCACAGTCAGAGCCAGGGCTCAAACGAGTCTCCTGCCTTCAGACTTCGCTGCTTTTCGGTCTTTGCAGATATTTAACCAACTTTTTCCAATTTCACTTAGCCCAGCGTACCTCACCCTACCTGCCAAAACAGTATGAACTGTTTTGTGATTGCTCTGAATCGAATAAGAGCAATTGTAACATCCCCGATTCCTGGTTTAATCCACAGAGCTCAGAGCAATTCACAGCTACAAGCCACGTCCTCACAGTAGCTTCTTAGAGGAGAAGCTGAGACCTTGATACAGGCAAGGACTTACCAAACAGAACAAGTGTCAAAGCCACCTTCTCCCACTACTTTTAACACCAAGCCACATCCCTAGGGCTCTTCCTTCTTCCTTCTTCTCTCTCCTGTGTGCATCAAGCTCCAGTGGACGCAGACGCAGAGCTGGCTCACAAATGCTACCACTGGGTGATGAAACGAGGAACCACAGAAGGCGCTCACAGTAGGAGCATGATCGTGTGCACTAAAATTAAAAACACCACTATTAATAACTTCATATGGGAATACAAGCATCTCAGTAAACACCACACATTTACTCACTCTTAGCTGCATTACCACTATTGGGAGGAAAACAGCATTTATGTGGGCATAATCACGAGGTGACAGACAGCTGACAATAATATCTCTATTAGCAAGAGGTTGCAGGCACTACTTAAGTTACAGGACAAGTCCAGGTCTGGATTACCAAAATGGAGATAATTACAGAGCCAAGACCTCGGTGTACAATGTAATGACTTTGGTAACAAAGAACTCCACATGCAGTTGTTGTATCTGAAGGCATGTCTTTTATATTTAAAAATACTTTGCCTTTTATTTTCATACCTAGATCAATTTTATAGCCCAGCACCTAGCCAGCACACAAAATGCCACAGAGGATATTGAAAAGAAACGGAACCCAAGATTCTGTAGCCCTAATTGCTTAAGAATATGCATGCTACAAAACCGAGGAGGAGTCTTTTTTGCACGGCAGTGGAACGTTTTACAAGGCATCTAGAGATATTCCCCCTATGTTTTTGTAGAAAAAACATTCAGCTATTGAAAGAGGTAAGCCAGAATTAGTCCTTCCTGCTCTTCCCTTGTAAGAGTAGACTTGCACGTGACTTCTTGTGGATGGGGGAAATCTAGAGTGGGCTGCAAAGAATTTCAGGGGACAAACTACTTGAGCAGGAATTAAATGTGTTCCTAGATAGGCCTCAAACAGGGACAGACAAGGAGGGGACTGACAGCAAGAGAACAGAAAAGGACCAGAGAGACGGTGCTCGGTGCTCTCCTTGGGGAGAGCAAAGCAGAGCTTTAGGAGAAGAGGGAAGGACAGTCAAATACCGAACCCAGGAAGACTGGAGTCTAACTATATAGGTTTATGCCAGGGAGCTCTAAGCTGTGTGAAGGGCACCAATGCCGTTTCCATCCCCATTGCTGGAAGCCCCAGGGGATGCTTCCAGTTCCCCTCCCCGCCCGCTGCCCGGCCCTGCAGTTCCGCGGTTGCCACGGCTCCTCGTTCCGTTTGCTACCTGCACAAACATCCCCTTCGCAAAGGCCGTCTGAATGCAGAGAGGCTGAAAGATGCTCACTGGTGGGTTTCCAGCTCCACCAGTAAAATCGGAGGGGCCGTTCCCGCTGGGCCCTTTCCCCAGGCACATCTGGATCCACGACAACACCCCCCAGGACAGCCTGGACCAGGCCTGCCACAAGATCTGGAAACGCGTTCAAGGCCTCTCGGAGAAGCTGCAGCCCGCGCGCTGCTCAGAGCCGTCAGAGACCCTTCGAAGAGAGAACGGCAACTCCCACCACGAGTGAGTAACCCCAGGGCCCAGGGGGACAGGCTGCTAGGCTTTCCTCAGCGGGGCTTTATGAACCTGTGGAAGCGAAGAGCTGGGACGCGGGGTGCCTGCGTCGCTGACGGCCTCCCAGTTAGGCAAAGCATTCCCACTTTTTCCACTATCACCAATTTTCTTTGGAAAAGTGTGCCCCATGAAATCTAACTACTTCAGAATCTGAAGCACCATAAGCAGCTGCTGCATTCGCTTCCCCACAACATTTAAAGAAAAACAACTACACACACATCAAAATATTTACAGAAAGTGAAAGCAGCATTCAAAAGAGCAAAATCGAAAATTAAAGTGTTATAAGGAAGCTACTGTAAACAGCTGATCTTTACAAAGAAAAGCTGAATTTAGCACAGAAAAAATTATGCCAAATCATGTTCCACAGGACAAATGATGATAAGGGAGGGAAATATGCTCTTCAGATTAATAGGATAATATTTACAGTATGCTCCTGAAGCAGAAAAAAAGTAAAATTTACAAATCCAGCTACCAACCAGCAAGTATTAGCACATGTCCAGTCCTTGAAACCTAAACAAAACATAATACAAACCTGGCCCATCCTACCTGATACAGTGGAAACAGTTATTGTAACTTTTAAAAGCTAACTTTACAGACCGAGGAAGCAGATGATTTCAGATAAGACATGGAGGCACAGAAGGGGCAGTGCCTACACTATGTCGGTGAGAAACCTAGGAACCCGACCTTTGAATCCTGGCTCCTTTCTTCTCTTCCATATCCTTAAAAAATTCTTAAAGAAATTAAAACAAATGCAGGAAGGTTGAAGCCAAGTAAGCCAAGAATAACCAGTGGCACCAATGGAGTTGCACTAGCCTACAATGGTTGGTCAAATCATACAGCTGAGGCATCCCTGCAATTAGCACATTCTCAGCTGCATATTTTAGCCCAATCGGTCACTAAGAAGTCATAGGAAGGAGGTATCACACGAACCAGTGAAGAAGTATCAACTATGAGTAAGTTTTAAAAATATATTTTACAAAAAATTACCTTTAAAGAAATGTAGATCTAGGTTTTAGCAATGAGCCTAGTAGAGCAGCAGCAGCCAAACCAGCAGGGCTTCCAGCCCAGGCAACCTCCAAAGCCTGGGGCAGCTCAGCCTGCCGCTGCGGCCGCAGCTCGGCACAGCCGCGGCTTTACTGCAGCGCTGGGGGATTGCGAACTGCAGGACAAGCGATGAAGGCTGTGGCAGGGACACCCAGCAAGGACCTGAGACTAATTCAACAACTGCAACTCAGATGAAATTAAAAAGACGGAGAAGGCCGATGGCTACAGTGCTTTCCCGGGGTTCAGAAACATGATTCACTGTTCACCTACTGCTCTGTTACCTTTGGCAGCTCATCTGGCCATCTCTTCCCCACAATGTTTTCCTGTAACTAGCTAGCAGGCTCCTCAGGAAAGCAGAGCCCTCTACATACACTCCTACAGGGCAGCACGTTGATCATCAGTTGTTCAAAGACCCCGAAGTCACCAAACCCTCCCAAAATACCAAACCTGAAGCACCAAAACCAAATTACTGCACAAACTTCATGGAACTTCCTTAAAATGAAAGCAATTCAAGTGAGGCAGCCCCAGGTCAGGTTTCTGCCTTTGACCCTGGAGGCAGAAGCTTCCATAATTGTCGTTTTCACTTCTTTACTGTGCGGGTGCCAGCACTGGCGCAGGTTGCCCAGGGGGGCTGTGGGGTCTCCTTCTCTGGAGATATTCCAAACCCGCCTGGATGCCATCCTGGGCAACCCTGCTTAGCAGGGGTGCTGGACCAGGGGATCTCAGGAGGTCCCTTCCAACCTCAGCCATGCCGTGGTTCCGTGACACCGCACCTTCCATGCCCTAGGTACCTCAATTACTCCTGAAAGCCTTATTGTAAGATTTTTCTTAATCTTTCTACATGCCAGCTGTCAATAGAGGTGTTCCCCAATTCATCAGCTGCAATAACATCAGCGGCCAAAGATTACGCCGTATGACCTTGCTCAATTTAGCAATCTTTAATTATTTTAAAATATTGACTTATGCAAATTGCTGGTATGCTCATTTTTAAAAGTATCTGGAATCTTTTAAACAAACAGCAAGTTTCACCTTCCTAAACGCTAAATCAACCTTCAGTGTTTCCGCAATGAAGCCATCTGTGACCTCACTGCGCAGCGTGAGGCTGCTGTAGCACACGAGGCCTTTGCCATGAGCTCATTCTGACCCCACAGAAGTTTGAGTGACCCATATTTCAAATCCAGTGAGCACACCTAACACAGCACCACCGAATTTGCTTCCCTTCTATTGACTTTGCCAAGGAAACATCAGAAACTTATCACTGTGATTCTTGATTTCAATTAAACGGCTAAATTCCCACTCATCTCCAAGTCTCCTCAGATACGTAAGCACTTCACTAGCAAATCAAAATCATTCTTAAATCATACAGACATGACACTGATGGTACAAGACAAACCTTTTTGCACAGAAAAGGTTTGCTGTGAATGCTGCAGTGTCACCCACATCAGAAAACTTGGTGCAATCTCTGCACCAAAGCTGCTCCTGGCTCAAAGCAACTTCCTTAAGTGAAGACACTTCAAAGACGACTGAAAGAGCCATTGCTTCTACATGGAATTCCACGCAGCCAGCTACCCACGCTTAAAACCCAGCGTTACTTTGCCTTCTAGGTAGGGAGCTGGTACTATCTTTCATAATTTTGCTACTTCCTTGATGTTTATTTTTTCCCCTTGAGTTGAGAGAAGAAAAAACAGACTACGGAAAAAAACCTCCATTTGGAGCCCAGATGTAAACTTGTCTCTGCATCCCCAAGAAAGGAACGGAGGAAGTTTTCCCACCTCTCGTACTGCACAATACAAACGAGAGAACCAAACACCTGGGGACACACAGGCTGTGGGGTGCAGAGCCACGCACACATGAGCGGTTCCAATGAAAGATGGGGTGAAAAAAAATGTATGAAATAGGCTTTACTTTATAAAAATGGAAATAACCTATCAATTTTCTATCCACAGTAGAAGCTTGTTGAGGTTTTTGTTAAGAGATGTTTCTTTTCATTTTTTTAAATAGAGGAAAAAGAAGCATCCTACTAATTATAGTGATCATATGATTAGAGATAATTAGATACGCTTACTATTTAGTTTCCTAATTTTTGTGATATTTGTATACCATGTATGTACCTGCATAGTGCATGTACAGAGCATCAGTCTTTTCTCAGCTTCAGGGAGAGTAAATTGGTAATACATTAAGTTATTGAACATACTTGGCTGTGAAAGAGCAAACTGGAATTTAAAACAGTATTTTGAGTAGGTAACCATTACAGGCACTTAGGTGTGCCTCAGAGGAACACAAAATTGTTCAGCCCTGGCAGCAGTCCCATTGTCAGGTCCGAGGACTTCAGTGGGTTCCTATATGAAAGATGGTTAACGAGCTACAAATACTACTACACCCAGCTCCGTTAAATCCTTACAAGGGATAACAAAATTGTAAATGACAGATAAGTCCCTGGAAATTTAGGCCCTCATCCTGCAAAGATCTGAAGATCCACTGAGCCTTGAAGGTTGAAACCATGCAAGGCTGGACTACTGAGAGCAAACAAGGTTTCTCCTATTAGGGACACCAGGGAAAGGCATGCAATCCCAAAATCCTTTCTTGTGTCCAGAATCACGGACTTAAACTAACATTATTTGACTGATGAAATAAAAATCATCACAAAGCTTAAGAGTCAAGAAGATTAGCTCAATTTTAAGTCAAACTGAACAGAAGCCATATTCTACTTTCTTACAGAGATGGGTTGCTAGATGAAACAGAGGGACTTGAAAATATATACAGAGCAGTGATTGGAAACAGAGAAAGGGAGATGAAGTTACGAGCTCTCTGCGATGCTCAGCTTTCTGCTAAATCCACCATCACCAACCTCCTGTGTTCAGCGAAGTCGCACAAGGACTCCAAGGGGCTGGAGGACAGCAGCACGACGGGCGGTTGCAGCACAGGGGGCAGCAAGACAGAGGCACCATGTCTGCAGAAGCACGCAGACACTGCCAAGGGCCCAGACAATCAGGCAACGGCTGAAGAACCCAAGGCAGTGAACGGCTTCCTACAGGGTAGCACGTTCAGCTCCGTGAAGAACAGCACACCTGCGTCAGCTCCACCAGCAGCAGCAGAAAGTCAAGCTGCAGCACAGAAGCAGCAGCTCCCAGCATTTGCCAAGACCTGCTCCAAAACCGACTCCAGTGCAGTCACAAAGGCACTGCAGAATCCAGGTATGGATCTGGCCATGGTGCTTGAACAGCATCCGGGAGCCTTGGGAAAATTAAAACTAACTAGAAGCTGTTGAAAAGCAGATGGCGTTTCCATTCACAAAGTTTCATTTCCTACTAGATGCTCGTATAGCTCTCCCACCTTACCAGCATCTCTCCAATGTCCTTCTCACATCAATAAATGAGAAATACAGGAAGGTCATGACCACAGAGATTTATATATTTGCTCGATGTTTTCTGTAAATTATTTTTTTTTCCCAGATGGCAGGAGAGGGTGCTGTTGGGTATTTTGTTGTTGTTTTTTGTTGGTGTTGTTTGTTTGTTTTTAAGTGTCATGATTTTTGGGGTTCCCAGAGAGATATTTAAGAGATCCAGAGTAACTTAAGAACAAACCAAAATAATGCTGCACGTCCAAATCTACCATTTACATTTCTGGCCTAGATTGATCACAGCCTGGAGGCCTCAAACAATCAGCTTCTTCTGGGGGTAATTTCCTAGTCTGAGAGTTTTGAACGCTGTAAGAGTACAGTAAGAACCTTTTGCCCCATTTCATTCATACTTATGGCTCAGGCAATTAAATTTACTCTGGGTCCTGTGGGTCAGGGTTTAAACAGCCCTACAAGTGAATTTGAAGTGTTAATTGCTAAGTTTGGATCTCTGTGCTCCAGAAATACAGCCTGCAAAAGCAACTGGTATCTTAATATTTTGCTAGCAGGTAAAGTGTATCCCTTTAATTGCAAGCGTTCCACACATTTATGTTAAGAGAATGCTGACTGATCTTTAACCTTGTTTTGTTTTACAGTAACTACCGCAACACCAGACAAAAAAAAAAAGGTTAAATACAGTGCAAGTACTTTTACTCCACGCTTTTCTACTACTACAACGACCACGGCATTAAATCAGCTGGTGTGGCCAAGTCTGACCTTCCCTCCACTCCCTGTCTTTCCAAACTCCTCGAGCTTTCCACAGTTTCAGGTAATACAAACTAAATCCAGACTCTGAGATTACATCCCCAGCTCCATACTGACAAGCTCAGGGCACTAGCTACCATTGTTCTGAAAAGTGCTTTCTGACTTGTAGGGTAGAGTCTAAAAGAAACCAGACTGCTATCCCACAATGAATAATTACACCGAAGTGGCATTAGGTCACAAACAAAGCATTATCAGCGTATGTACTGCGGTCCTCTGGGAAATTTGTGATCGATGGATGATGTTTTATTGACACATATACTGAATGTTGACCTCTTACCATTCATTACTTTCTATTTTTAGTTTGCATTTACAAATAGTTATTGTGTAATTACAAATATTTTGACCTAACAATTCATTGGGGATATTTCGTGTGGTTATTCTGTTTACAGACTTGGACACTGGTTTCTTAGCCTAGTGAAACAGGACCTCCTATCAAAGTAAAAAAGCCAACTGAGGTTATTAAGGTGGCAAATGCTTAAGTCAAAAGAAATAAAAGAATACTGAGAATCCATGCATCCATGCCTTTCTACGGGCTATTCTCACCCTTTGATTTCGCTTTGATTCCACTGGGGGAAAAAAGAAAAAAAGGAAAAAAAAGCTACATTCTCTAACAGAACCCAGATCATCGCAGATGTTGTCAAAAGTTTCCACCATCCTGTTAGAAAGGGGAGAGCAGGAGACTACTATGGGCACACCTGCTGTGCCAAGCTAAGCTCCCTTGAAGGTTTACAGTCCAAGAATTTTCATTTTTCATTAAGTCAATGAGTACTTAGCAGAAAGCTACTTAGCATAGGACAAGCACATCATCCTTCCACCTCCCAGCAGTCAAGGGGGAAGTGAGCTCTTCCCCAGGCAGAACAGAAGGTAGAGAGCAGAAGGCAGACACCTATACTGGACGTCTCAGACTTGGGAAGACAAAGAGAAGACTTTTTCTGAAAGCTAAGAAATGCATTTGCTTCAGCCTGGTTTCTTTGAATATAATGTTCCCCCTAAAATCTTATACAAAAATAATTAATAATTAATTGATCAACTCAGACTGTTTTTAAAAGTCATGTCTTACATATACTTAACAGGGTCCGTATCAGCAAGCACGGTTCCCTTATCAGCAAGCTCTGCACCCTCCCTTTGGATGTTATTCGAGACAGGTGTGTTGAACTGGTTACAAATACACTTTAATTCACTGAATATAGATGCTAAGCACAATAGATTAGTCAGAATTGTTTGTCATATGCCAAGACTGACACTGGTGCCATCACAAGAATAGATTTGGGGGAAAAAGATGCCAAGCTGGGGACAGGTTCATTTGGAGCAGTATTTGCTCCAAATAGCTCAAGAAGTGTACCTGAACCTCTAAAAACATCTATTGCATATACTCTAGTTTTGTATGAAATTTTCTGTCTCCTCTAGACTGCATTTATTTGTTCATTAAAGTCTGTATTTATATAAAAATGAACACCGCCTTTTCCTAGTATCAAAAAGGCTGGGAGAATTTACAGGGTCAAATTCCCGTGGCTGCACCAATTGCATAGCCACCCCAGCTTTTGCTCCAGAGACTTATCTGAAAGACGCCTCCTAAAGAGAAGCGATCAGAGCCCAAATTGAATGGCAACAGAAGTCTCTGCACTGAAAAGAACAGCAGGTTAAAGGAGATACCAGAAGTGGGGGAAAAAAAAGTTCTTAAGAACAACAAAAATATTTCGGTCAACTCCAGTTTATATTTTGAGGGTCACTGCCTGTCATCATTATTGTCCCATTTATTGTTGTGCACTGTTTCTTTCTCCTCCCCAGGTAGCTCCATACAACCCACAGCACATTTTCCGGTCAACTTACCCTCCTCTGTTGAACTACATCCCCGTTGTTCAGCCGGATTTTCCATACCAGCAGAGGACCCTACCTAAACTACCCACCAACATCCAGGATCCACCGACAGCAGGCGATGGGACCCCGTATCCATTTTCTCCTTCCTACAGGTAAAGGCCGTGCAGATTCGCATTCTAGTTTTGCGTCTCTTTGTCAGTTGCTGCAAACCTTCGCAGAGCCCACAGTGTAATCAGCAATTGGGTTTCCCGGTTCCATTCTCACCAAATTCCATGTCAGAACAAAAGACAGAAGTTACTACAGGGCATAAGTTACAAGAAAATTTTGATACAAGAACAAAGTAATTGATTTCAGGTGAATGAAGCCAAAAACTCTACACTGTAAGTGTAGAGTTCACACCTAGAGCTTCTAATCAACATCGTGGCTAAAGAACAAACATTTCTTAACCTAGCAAAAAGCAGAAGTTTCAGCATGAGAGAAACCAAGATATTTTGACACTGTCAGAATGTCATGAAAGGATTCATCTTAATATGTTTCTGTAACAACTGTAGATAAAAATCAGCTTATTTCAAGGGTCTGGTAACAATCGCTCTGGGTAAGTTCTGTGTATCATCTTTCATTACCTATAGGATAGATAACAATAGCATATGCTTCCCCTACGTCATCTTTCCAGAAACTGTATTACAAGTCTACAAAAAAAAATGCAAATAAATGCTTCTGAAAGCTCCTTTATAAGGAAGAAAATCATGTGGAGGTTAGATGTAATCTCCTGACACTAGAATAAATTTTATTTTTTGTTTTAGGTTTAGTTCTACACCCGGAGGAGCCATGAGCACTAACCCCAACTACTCTTCCAGTGGGAACTGTGTAAACTTTTAAGTGAACCCACTTCTCCTATCCTGATATTTACATATAAAAATTTAGTATCTATTAGAAGTCCAAGGATCCTGTAAGGACTTCAAGTTTCCCTAAAGTGAAGATTTCTATCTAGAATAATCCCGTGTGACTTCTGTGGTAAGAAACAGCTATATGACAACGCATCAGAAATAATTTTCTTTAGGATGACAGAAAAAGGGACTTTTTTCCTTTTGGAAGATGAAGACATAATAAAAGTGTTTTAGTTGTGACAGATGTCTGAGCTGCTCAAATTTCAATGTTGGTACAATAAAGATGGTTGACAAAAAAGTCCACAAGTCTCAGAGATGGTAATTTTTGTCATACATTCAAAGTGAGATTAACACAAATTTGTTAATGACAAGTCCTTAACCAAATATACTATTGTTGTACCACAGTCTGGGAGAGAAAAATCTGTGTGATCCTTCAGCAGACTGAAAATTAGCCAAGATGCACAAAGTGAGCTACCTCCAGGGTCCTGCGACAAATGAGGCCATAGGATCATTAAACACAAGTGACCCAAACCACAGCTATAACCACAGTCAATACGACCAGTGCACTAAGGCAAGATTGCATGCTTTTTTCTACACACAATACTTGTCCTGTTTTTAGTACAGGATCAAAGGTACCTAATGAAGATGCTTGTCAATATTTCCTTTCTTAGCCATTATTCAATACGTGGCTGCGAGCCCCATTTATAGCTACATGAGTATTCCAGTTCTCAGGAGCTTCTTGCTCATGCTCAGTTCCACAGTTCCGTTTCACAACACGCTTGTCCCAAATCCCTCAGAGGTGGGAATAGGGAAGTCATCTCAATTTTGCAATTTAAAAAGCTGAAATATGAGAAATGAGATCCAAAGTTTCATCCAGTTATAGGGCACTAACAGCAGGTAAAGTCAAATATTCTCAAGAGCACAAGTCAGTCTCTAGAGGGCACAAAATTCATGTACACTTTTCCGCTGGCTTGACCCTTCTTGCCATTCCCTTCCAGTGCATCCCTCTCTTACCTGATGTCACACGCAGCTCCCTGGCCAAATTCTTACCTCTGCAGTTAGCAAGTACTGAATTTTTCCAAGTTGCTCTCACAACAACTCTCTCCATGCATCGTCTATTTTGTCTGCCACAGGCTTCCTTTCCAAAAAGAGTTTTACAGAGTATGATTTTTTTTTACTTCTGTTTTTCAAAATCTAAAACTTGGATCGGAATTTGCTTTGGCTAAAGTCTCCTGTGTTCTGCCCCAGTAAATTCCCATTTTCTTTCAGCAGAATACAAGCTTGGATTTTTCTGCTGTTAAATCCACTGGCTGTTTTCTCCAATATTCCTAATGCAATTAGCATAACAAGATAAAGGAATCAAGTCCTTTCCCATTTTTCCTCCTTTACAAAAGGACTGATGACAAACTGGGAATTAGAATCTGTATTGAATTACATTTGCCACAAAAGAGTTCATTAAGTAATAGTACATAATAAAAATCATCTGTCAACTTGAAGGATAGACCAAATTCACTTAACGAAACAGCTGGTTATTTTCTAGAGAGCTCCATAGCTCATAAGTGGTCAATATGAGCAAGGAGGGAGACAGAAAAAGGGAAGAACGGAACGGTTCAGATGTTAGCATGCCAAGTCGGTTTCAAGACTCGTCTTCTGCACAGTCACAGCACAACTGCAGGTGAGACTTTGTCCCCAGTACCTTGATTTCCCCCTCACTACAGCAGTAGTAATGGCTCTTTTCTCACCAGGAAAGGGCACAACAGACAGAGATGCTTCAACAGCTGGAAATATCATGAAATACCAGACTTCCTACCCAGCTCCAACATACCGAATGGTCCTGACTGCGAGGGAAGTAGGGGCGTCACATTTCCCGGCCCCTAGCTTCCATGCACAAGGCCGAGGCTGCTGCACCATGCCCTAGTGGAGAGGTTTCACTGCTCCCAACCTCCCCTGGTGGGAAACTCAAATGTAAAGGCGTTTGACTTGCAGAGTACGTGCTCTCAATAGCAAATCTAGGTCTCGAGAGCACAAAGTTGAGTACAAGTCATTTGCTTTAGCAAGCCGTATCAGCGCCTGACAACACTTACCTCTCCTTACGCATTCAGCTCACTGAATAACCACATCTGTGCAAACTGCACTGCTCTGGCTCCAGGGATTTGTTCCAAGATCCTCAGAGGGCCACGACATGCCGCTTACAGTAAAAGTACTACAGGTAACAGTCAGCGCCACAGAGACAGCTCGCTGGGGATAAAGGTCACCCTCGACATGATATTGCTATGAACCTCCCGTGCCCTTCTTGCATGTATTTAACACAATAGTCTCAGAAGAGCAACCCTTCTTAAAAAGGGTCAACTTCATTTTAATCTTGTTGACTCCTCACCATTTAAGGATTTACTGCAAGTCACATTCTCAGTGGCCCTATTCTTCCACCTACCTACAGAAGTTTCAGATTTGTTCAGTACTTTTAAAGGTCTCAAGAGAAGGGATGTAGCAGGCCTGTTGTGGCCGGTACTTGGCTGCACACGAGACCCTTCTCAGGCAATACCAAAACCAGTTATAGACGCTGAAGCTCCTCCGTTCTGCTGTTCCCTTTCTGAGAATCTCGCACCACGACACAACCAGGGTGGAATCACCTGGGCTAGCACACCAGTGCTGGAATCAGGCCAACTGCATCTCTGATTTGGTTAGAACTTCACAGAGTGTTACAAAAATCTGAAAGCACAGTGAGCACATGTATGCCACCACCGTCCAAGCTCCTGCCTAGGCAATCAGAAACTGCCTGACTACTTTGGATCCAACCCCCCAGCACAAGCATCACACAGGCTTTTAAAGGATCCATGTACATAGATCAATATTGCCATTTAAATATATATATATATATATTTCAAGACTGATCAAGCCTATATGAGTCAGAAACCCAGGAACCAGCTAAGCATGCTAATATTTCCCTTTCTTTCCCCTTTCTTCAACCTGTTTCTCCTCAGAAGTGTTTTCAAGTAGTCTAAGGTTACCTTTCTTCAAAAATCAAGGTTCAAGTTCTATTGATCCCAATTCCTTACAAATAAATTACAGTAAAAACAGAAATCTTGTACCAGGGGCTGTAAAAACTTCTTGCCTGTCTCCTACTATTATCATACATCTCAAAACACAATTCACCTCTTATCCTAGGTCATCTTCCTTTACTAACACAATTCACCTCTTATCTTAGGTCATCTTCCTTCACTGTAAGAGAAGAAGAAATTTGTTTTCTTGCAATTGATATTACCTTACAGAAGCTCTGTACAATGGCAGTATTTGTTTACATGTAAGAACTGCCAATTTTTTGCACACAAAACTACTCAGATTATCAAATTCTCTAGAACTGCCGTGTTTGTTATCTGCTAGAATGGGCCAAAAGCCATTGCAGTTACCGGCTTTAGGCAGAGTCTTTCCCCTTTCAAATATTCCTTGATATTGTCCTGCTAATCAGATCTACAGAACTGGTCATCAAATAATAATAAATCTTTCTGAAGACCCCCCCCCCACCCCCAACATGGTAAAAATCCTACCCTTGCTGCTCCAGTAAAGAGAGGATAAACTGGAGGATGCAACAGACTTCTAAGAGCTGCAGTCACCTGGACTTGCAATACTCTGGAGACAGAACCACCTCCATCTGTGAGCACAGAGCAGTGCTTCTCTCCCTTCCCTCTAAAAGCCTCACGCTGCTTGTGTTGCTACCACTGCAGTTTTTTTCCCCCAAAGTCATTTAGTCCAGCTATCCAAACCAAATTTTTGGGAACCAAGCAAGCTAATTTTCTAAGTCCATTATACTTAACGTGTGTGGAGAGGGGGATTGATTGGGTAGCTATTAATCAAAGGATAGGTTTTATTCTTGTGATGTCATAAACCACAGTAATGGAGCTCAAGCAGTTTATTAAATTACAGGAATGCCAAAGAAAAATAGATAGCTTTAATAATACATTTTTGCCTATCTGTTATATTTTATATATAGCTTGCAGAGGAGAATTAAAGTTTTCTACAATACAAAATTACAACTTAAAAGAAAAAAATAGATTCTGATGCAGAATGCAATTATTCTAAGCAAAAAGTTTATTCTTTCACTAATGTGTGAGATTACTGCAGTTCAGAGCCTGGCAGAGAGAAGGAAGATCATTCTGAAGCATAAATGCATTAGTAGAGGAAAGAATAACAAGCACAAAACATCTCATCCAAGCAGCCCCCCCTCTATGGAGGGATATAGATCCCTGGCTAGCACGCCCTGCTAGCGTAGCTCTCTACCATCAGCCTCACAGGCTGGACCACCACCACAGCACCCAAAGGAACACTACGAGGTGTCTGCCTACAGACTGCAGCAGGGAGTCACAGCTGCCAGGTTGGCAGAAGGACCTAAAAGTCAGAGAACTTGGCCAGAAACCTTTGCTCTTCACTGAGATCCAGCCCAGCCCAGCTGGAGAACTGCTTCCATGAAGACTATCTCTGCCTACTATTCCCAAGGTTCTTCTTAAGCAGGAACAGTCTTTCTCTTAGCTACTACTTTGACTGGTTTACCTTCTAATTAAGGGTTTAAGAAGCATCCCTCCATACAGCCTCAAGCCCATCAAAATCTGACACTACCTCATTTTTGTTTTTCTCCCCCCATCCTCCTTCCTCTTGTCTCCAGCATTTGCCTGTGATTCAGCATGAGCACACCCATCCAAACACCACTTGGAAACGGCAAACTGAGTCATATTACCTGGATGGAAGGCTTCCAAGGAAAATGCCCAAGTGATGTGGATGAACTGAATTTTTCCTCTGCAAACAGGACTCACAGGAACATTACCAAGGAATGTTGTGCTGTGATTCAAGATGTGGTGGCATAATGAGCTAAATTTTGAACCCCACGCTCTTAAAAATTCTGACATAAAAATGTTACAACTGTAAGGCTCACAAGCCTGAGGTGGCTCACTTGTATTAGTCTCTTAATCATGCTTTTCACACTAATCTCCAAACACTATCTTGCAAAGACAGACATGTCTAAGTATATTGTAGTGTTACACCCTCTTAGGGAGTAGACTGAAGTGTGTATTTATCAGCAACTGCAATTGCATAAAGCACAGGGACAGGTAAATTCATCAACAGAACGTGACGGGTAGGGATAGCCCAAGGTTAGGAGAAAGAGACCCAGGAATAGCAGGAGATCTCAATCTCATTTTCATATTCACCTCTCAGGAACAAATCCCTGTTAATGTTCCACAGGTGCTTCTGCAAAAGCAGGGCTCAGAAATGACACATCTTAGTGAACACATACTCCCTTCTCACCTCTGAGAACAGATTTGGTCTCCTGGGATGAGGGAAGCATCCAGCTGAGGAAGGGAACAGCAGGCAGCAAAGTGTACATTTGGATGTTTCACACTGCTTTCCTGTTCCTCTTGGCACAATCTATGGAGCGCTTGGCTTCAACGCCCAGGCATGCACATGGAAAATAGAGCTAGAAGGAAAGTAAAAAGGTCACCCAGTCCACCTCCTACCCTAACACAGGATCAACATCACATGAAACATCTGTCCTGATAAGGTGTACACAGCTCACACAGGTAGACCTGAACCTGCCTTCAGCAAAGAGACTAGAGGGTTTCTTGCACCAAAGTTAAAGTCTATGAACGTATCTCCTCTTAAAAAGATCAGCTGTTCCAAACATTCATTGCCAACACACCTTGTCCCTACACGCACAGAGATTAATAAAACCAACTTCTGCCTTATCTGTGCAATTTCCCACACAGTTCCTGTAACCTGCCCATTTGTGGAACAGTTACTGACCAGCCACATGTTCCGCCACATGCACTGTACCAAGGGATGAAACTGACTGATGAACATCGTGTTGTTTTTTATTTTTAAATTAAATCAAGACTGGGTAATTTTCTTAAAGACAATTCAGTTAGGGATTAATAGTTCAGCAGTTGTCCGCTAACTTCCTATAGGATCTTTTCCAGTAGAAATAACCATTTTTTTCAATCCACGACCTGCTTTTCATGTAGAATTAGGTGCTGTAGATGTAACTAATGCACTGCCTCTATTTTCTCTGGTTCAACTATTCAAACTGAAACAAAGGAAAGAAGTGGAAAGCTTACTTACTCTCAGCCTGGCTTCCAAACTGTTGACCACCCATAAAGATTTTGATTACAGTTTCCTCCATTAGTGAGAAAATTGTTAAAGTTCGCTGCCACTGGTTATGAAGAAACTGACATGGCTTCCAAAAAAAGAGGTGAAGGTGTATTTTTGATCCTGGCAATTTAAGTGTTCCAGTTCTCTGAACATCTTCCTTCAGATATCGGCACAGCCTAGGGACAAGGAGATACAGAGCAACTTTTCAGTTGTCATTCTGTCAGAGGCCACTACAGGACTCTTCCCATGCCAGGAAAATGCTTTTGTCACTAAGTCTTTTCCAGGACACCAGCTAGCGCACAGCGTGTTAACTCAAACAACTTGGTGAAGTGACACAAACCTCATCAAGCTGCAGAGACTCGTTTGACCTCTGTGTATAGAAGGTTTCTCCCTGGAGCTCTGAATGATTTCTTCCCTTGCTAAAATTGCTCGTATGCAGGTTTACCCCAGGGGCTCGCCGTAACACCTGTGAGTTCTAACACGCTGTAAACAGACTGCATCACACCTTGCGTAGCAGTGTGTGTTGGTCTGTGTTGCATTCTCTCCCCACCACGGTCAATAAAGGATCCACGCACCAGCTCTAAGACTTCCCTACCAGGCACAGCCTGCCATCAAATACTTGAAGGAAAAAACAAAAAAAAAAAAAACGTAGCTATACTTGTTTTAAAATGACTGCCTCAGACTAATAATTTTTAGTATATGCATGCAACAATAAAATATTAATTCTGCAACAAGGCATACCACAACCGGCACAAGGTTCAAGGAGTAAAACCTTCATATCACTAAACAGCGTGACAGATCGCTGTAGACAACGAAATAGTGAGCTCAAAAATTGATCAACTGGCTCTTTTTTTAAAAAATAGATTAAAAAAATTTTCACCCACTTGTTCTTTTTCAAGCAGCTTTTTCTACCCTCATCTGCAATGCCTTAAAATCATGATCCATGGCATGACTACGATTACTACCCTACCTTAATAAGATATCTTGCATATAACACAAGTCACTGATAAATGCCTCCTTGCTGCTGTGCCTGTGCTTCACCATTTGTATGGTGCTGAATTAATCTTATTAGGAAGTATAATATTCAGAGCATTTATTCCTTACTTCCTTTCATTTGTATAAATATGTTGCTCTGCCATGTCCTAATTGCCTAACATCTGTTAGAAGGAAGGGAAAATAAACACATTATGGCAAGAACAAACTAATACCCTTTAAAAAGTGCAAATGTAGAAGTGCTTTGCAGAGTGGGCTGAGAGAACGAGGAACACCAAAGCCAAAAGTGAAAGTCATCCAGCCCACTGAGCAAGCAGCTTTTGTCATCAGTGCCACCAGTGGACTGAATCACTGCTACTAAGACAATTAAGTTCACTCGGTTCAGTTTTAGCTTTTGATTAAAGTGTTAATTTACTCAAAGTGGTGTTTGGCCAAAACACGGTGCATGTGAATGCGGGAAGGTCTGAAATAAATATCTTCCACTCAGACACTGCTAGCAGCATCCTGGGCACATATTCAGCTTTTTGCATACAGGACCTCCTCAGGCCCCCGTGTCAGTACCCATTCGTTAAGTTGAATGTTTCTGGCTATGCTGCCAGTTTATTGCCAACTGATGATATTAGCTTCCTATACAGTCACTACAGCCCCCTCAATTCACAGTGAATTTGAGATGCATTTAGGCCCTTCCACAAAACGAAGGGCAGACGTGCTACAAGGGGAACATGAAAGCCTAAGTGTATCCTACCGACAGTGCGGTTGTCACGAAGTGTTAAAAAATGACCTTCATGTTTCAGCTAGTTTTGGTCTGTACTTTACAGGCTTGCTGAAGCAGCTTATTAGTGTCTCCATTTGCCTAGTGGAAACAATTTGCAATAGTAAAAAAGAAATCAGGACAATTGAGTAGATCTTTCTGCTATAAGGAAGAAGCTGAAGAGACGTGTAGCTCTTAATTTGATTTCACCTGCTCAAGAAATATCGCTTCAATCTTTCCTTTGCCCCAGCTTGTATTTTAACTCTCGTTTAAAAGAAAACAAAGCCTAATTCTAAATATTGTAAAGTCCCAAGGTGTAATCTCAACCTGCTGTATGTTACTTGTACGCTTTAATGTCATTCTGACACAGCAGACAGTTACATTTTATTGTGTGATTTCACGAGTGACTTAACCATAGCCACGGAGCCCTGTAAGTAGTTTCATCTTTGCAAGTTTTACGACTTCTCTGTTACTGCCATTCTTTGCCTTACTCTCAAAAATGCATCAGTTATCAAGCTAGAACTAAACTGTGTGCAAATAAGGAGTTAGACTTCAGCATTTCCCCCTCCATATTTTGTAAGCTGAAGTCAAATCACTCACTGAGATAGCATCTTGTGAAAAGGGGAGAAATCACTTCCAAAAGATTTATCATTCAGAGTACTACTCGGGGAGCCCAATACCCTCCTTGCTTCACGTCTGAGTAAAACATATGAAAAATGTAGGTATGGTATAAGTCAGCCCACAGTGGCAGTTTTAGACTCTGTACATCCTACGCTCTCAAGTCATGCATGAAACATTTCCAGACCCAACTTCAGGGATGAAATTAGGGCAGTCAGTACTTCAAGACAGCTAACGTGATCTTTCCCTCCCCTGACCACAGCAGCAGAGACGCAGAGAGTCATTTACCAGAGCACATTTAACCTGCCTGGGAACATCCCTCCACTCACACTGTCACTCAGGGACTCCTCTGCTCTGCATGCCGGATTTCGTACTTCCTCCACCCAACCCCTGGGTGCTGGCTATTAGCAGAGGCAGTCATGTTTTCAGTACATTTATTCAGTATTTACAATAAGGAAGGTTTGTGAGGACTGAGACCTCTTGCTAATTATTCAGTACAAATTGCTAATGGTATGAGTAATGCTGCAGATAAGGAATGCACATACTTTAAGCATCAATAGATCTCACAGGCTATTTTCAAACATGGCTTACTCTTAAATTACAAAAACAAGGCCATGTCTATGGAGAAAGGTGGCAAGAAACAGCACTGAATAAAGGAATACAAACCACATTTGTGTCATTTTGTTCGGCAAGTAATTCAGCTGAAAACCTGTATAAAAGAAAACAGGTTCTTACAGTGCAGTGAGCGACTGACTGCATCAGGGAGAACTGGCTTAGTGTAAGAAAGCCAGTTTGAAGAATACTGTCATTCCTGACGCTGTTGGAATTGCCACAGCAAGAAAACACAGCAAACATTTAGCAGTTCTATGCAGAAACAGGCCAAATTCTGAGCAGTGCCAGGTAGCGCCCAACACAGCACAGATGGGAAGAGCACAGGAGCTGCGAGAAGGCCTGAGAAGAGCCATCCCAGGCAGCAGGGATAACTCACGTGCTGCGATTAAGCCGACACCATTCTGCACGGACTCTGACGGGTGACAGCCACCGTGCACGTCTGGCCGAGCACACACACACAGGTCCTAGGTCCAGACCAAATAAGCTTGTGAGGCAGAGGTCTACTGGACCAAAGGGAAAATTCGAACCGTGCAAGTCTGTGAAATAGGTAAGATATGCAGCATAAGCTGCGCTACCAAGAGCTACTGGGCATTAAAAAAAGACTAAGTCTTTACCCTGTATTTACATACGAGGAGTAAATCTCACCTATTAGTTATTAGAAGTAGGTGAATAAACTGCTGGAAATCAGGGCACATTTCCCCTCAGTTTCAGTTCACTGCCTTTTTTTTTTTAAAAAAAAAAAAAGTAGATGAAATTCTTCATGTGTTTGGCCTTTACTCTCCACTCACAGCATACACAAATACTACAATGGTTTGGCTGATGGACAATTCAGTCCCCCACTCTCACTGAGGGCTCCCACAATAAATGCAATACAAACTGAGATTTCTCAAGATCAAATTCATTATTCGCTCCCTGTGGCTATTTAAGCATTCAATCTGCTCTTTCCTGGTTATTTGCTCCAGAAACAAACTGCCACTTGAATTTTCATGAAAAAGCAAACTCGTAAGGACCAGCTGAAGAGGAGACTGCAGAAGAATGACAGCTCTAGGTAGAAACAGTCCCTCTTAGCTTCTGGCCCATCTCGGTGTGTTACAGCACAGCCCGAAGTGACAGGACACTCCACAGATGGGCACTGACAGAGATCACGAAGAGCTTACCCTTTACAGACCACAGAGACAATTTTCCTCCCTGTTCCTACAGGGGGGACAAACTGACTCACTGAGAGACTACTTTGTTGACTGGAAATCATACAAGCTCTTTGCAGTAAAGCTGCTAAACAGATTTACTGGCACACTTACCCGGTAGCACAGGGCAGAGTGTAGGGTAGCCAGTCACCAGGAAAGCTTTTTCCTCTTCTGATGACCCTTTTTCAAAAAGCCCATCTGACTAGGCCAGCCAGCAGCAGCAAAATCTAATATATACAAGATATTTTATCCATAAATAAGGTTTCAAACCTCCAGAAACACAAATAGATGATATAGTGTTGATGCCAAGCTAGGAGAGTCCTTAATTTGCTTGCTCTGGCAGGAAAAGTGGAAAAAACAAATGCACATTTGTTTTTTCCAGTGGGTTAGCATTTCCTTTCTCTCGGTGCTGGACAGACCATCTGAGCAGAGGGGAGGCATCACTGCTTTCAAATGTTTATTTTTAATGAGCAAAAACATTCTGCCTTCACTTTGCAGATGCAGCTACAGGGTAAGACACAGCCTCGCCTGTGTGGTTAATGGCTTTTTGTCAGGACAAGTTAATACGTTCCAAGAACGCCGCGTTATCACAGCCTTTATGAAGAACCTATGAAGAGCGCATGCCTTAAAACTTCTGGATCCACAAATAAGAGAAGGTATTTACCCTTTTCTTGCTACCACGCAGAACGGCAGCTGCTGGGTACAGCCGAGTTACCCGGGACTCGCCCCAGCTCTGGCAGCGCTGCAGGAAGCTCTTGGCAATCTGAAGCCTTGGTGGCCTTTCTAGCAAACCTCCCCGGGAACTGGAAACCCTCAAACTGCACTGGCTGTCATTATGCTCACCACAATCTGCGACTTGGCAGCGCTGCATGACTTTGGACAGTCCTTCTTGCCAAGGGACAAACTAATTCACACATGGAGTTATGGATGCAATCATCTCCCTTTTAAAGCCCATTTCTGTCTTTAATTGTATGCACACAAGGACCACCTATTCTCTTCAGCACGTCAGTGAATTCTTAACAATTTATAAATACAGAAATAACTCTATCCCTCCATCCACGAAGAAGGACATTTTGCCTTTAAATGTGGAGACATCATTTCAGCTTAACTTCGTAGAAAGAATTTGTTGAAATCCAACTCAACGCTGGTTTCCAATTTATTCTCCTTTGATAGATGTCCAGAGAAAAAAGTAAAGGCTTGAACATGAATCTTTTTAAATCCGTGATGAATGGAAAGCACTCTTCAGAATGCATGAAAGGTAAAAAACAATTTACACTTTAAAGCATGTCTGATTTGAAACGCTTATCTAATGTGGAAGTCCCTTTTTTTAATAAGGAAATATTGATTATGACTTAACTACTCTACATACTTAAAGTCAGCCAGAGAGGTGCACGGCACAGCTGCTATCGCTCACATGATAAAAGAAAAAAGTATTTACTTTTTGCAGTTCTAGACTCTGTACATGTTATAGTCTCAAGCAATACATGAAATACTTTCAGACCCAACTTCAGGCATGAGTGAGTTAGGACATCCACCTCCAGTTTCAGGACAGCAAACACGCTCTTTCCCTGTCCTGATGGCAGCAGCAGGCATGGGCAGAGATTTACCAGGGGAACACTTAACCTGTCTGGGAACAGGGAAACAGCTCCCCAAACTCTACTTCTGAATGCAGCAATACATGCTCGACCACAAGCGTCAGAACATGATTTGTAAAAGCCACTCCAACATCACAAATGTACCCAACAGGAAAGAAGTTTTCAAATTATCCTGAATATTTGTCCTCTTTGTGTGCCTGGGAGGAATACATTTTATAATTCACCTTCAGTTTACAAATGGACACACAATGGGGAAAAAAAATAATGAAGCGTGAAATACAAAACCTGCATTTGACCTGAACCATTAAACAGTAAAGGCAACACAGCTGGATCCAGTTCAAGTGCTCTTCCCCAGACTCAGAGTACGTAAGAGCCTGATTCAGAAGCTGGGGCCAAAGCACCCCACCCCAAAAATACAACCCTTCAGAAAAGGAAATGGATTTACCGTATAAAACACATAGGGCAACTTCTCTGCCAGTTTCAGGGAGGAAGAGTTGCACTGAAGGTACAAAGTAGAAAAAAAGTACTGGAACAGCAACAATTTGCACCAGATTAGAAGTTAACTCTTGGCAGCAACAGAGGAGCAATTACAGGCCGGAATTTTGAGCCAGCTTTAGCTCATTTGTTCCTGTGGAAATACAGAGCAACTTCAGGGAAATTACTAGGCTAATGCCGAGGAAAAATGCTAACAGCAGCCTCCAGTGTTCTTCAGAGCCCAGTCAGAGAAACATATAGACTAATTTTGCATTGCTGTTCTTCTATAGTCATTTGCTAACTTGCAGAGGCTCACAGGAAACACTAACATTGCTCTGTTGAAGATTTGCATTTTGATTTTCCTTTGTATACCACCACAGACACCAGCAAATACATTTCCAAGCATCCAAGTCCTGCAGCTAACAGGCAGCTTCTACCACCTGTATTTCCTGTGTGAGCAGCAAAACTTTGCTGGTATGAGGCCTGTACGTTCATCTACGCCCAAGCTACTCTCGGCTGCTGCACAGAAGCTCCGAAAAGACCCAAAGTCTCGGGACAGCTTTGTGCTAGTCGGGAAGTGTTCCTACGTAACCACACCGTTATAGAAGCTTTTTTGCTATTAGCAAAGAAGAGGAATGCCTCAGCAGGGTTGTTGGACAGGCCAATTCAGAAGAGCTGAACTCTGCTTCGAACCCCAGAGAAGCGGAGACTTTATTGGATGCTGCGGTCAAGTGAGGGCCAGGAAGAGCAGGTGTTTCTTCAGTCACTTCTATTTACTGTAACAGACACGGATTCAGCATGAAAGGAGGCCGATGAGACTATTTGGATCAAACCTGGCGAGAAGGCAATTGGCTCAGCCACCTGGCACACTGGGAACAGAAGCAACCTCCGGCAAGCAGCCAAACTCTTGGCAGAGCACAAGTGGGATTTTTTTTTATTGCTAGTACGGATGGGATCAGGTTGGCAAATGGAGATAGCAAGGTTTACACAGGTACATAATCCATATGCTGCGGACATCAGTACTGTTCAAAGAGTGTATTGCACAGAGCTCTGCACACATCATCTGTATTGCTCCCCAGTGCTTCAGACACTGGAGCCATTTCTACACCTGTGCTGCAAGTCACGCAGTCCCTGGAAGCACTAAGAAAAAGCTCTCATTTGGGTTAGGACTCCTTCCATCTCTGACTGCTAGTTGGAAACGGTGCTTCTGAGCTACGTGGCCATGCTGTCAGTGTCCCCTGTTCCTGTGGTGAGGAGCAGGGCTGGCCCAAAGCCATCCTACTGGTACAAAGCAAGCCCAAGGTGAGATGATCCTGGGTAGCTACTGAGTCCAGAGCCATCTCGCAGGGCTGCAGATGCATAAAATGAGGTATAATGACCTGAAGAACCAGGTGCATGTTTTTATAAAAGCATATTGCTCATCTGAATTGGATCCAAAACTCTTCAACCACTTTATATTTAAAATGCAGCTTCCCATTTCTGTAGCAAATAGCATTGCCTGCCTTTTAGTACTGCCTGTTCTTGAAGGAGATCGGATATCAGCTATCAATTGCAGTAGCAAGCATCTAATTTGACTTTGGCAGCAAGATGACAGTGTCTTGAATGCTAAATTACATCTGCAAAAAGGTCAAACCCCACGGATACCTGGGCATTTACATAATTCAAACAGCTCATCAGTTGCCTCTGTTTTATTTTATTTTTTTTAAAAGCTACTCCGAGGCAACAATTTTGACATGACTTTCGGGAAAGTGACTTTTAGTGGGTAATGTTCTTGGGTTTGACCTTGTTTCCACAGCGTTAATTACTGTCATTATCAACTGCTTGTACCTTCAGGAAAAAAAAAAAAGGCAGACAGTTGTAGGAATCAGCCCTCCCCTGCAATCATTGTAATAAACCAGAGACCCTTGCCCTGGAATGAACAGCGTTCTGTACCGTAGCATTGCCTCCCAGACCTTCCTCCCTTCATAAAATAACCTAGAGCTGCTCAATAGACTGCTACATGAAGTTGGTCAGCTTCTCAGCTGGTGCAAACTGATACGCACTGCTGAAAGCCAGGCTGGAATACGCTGCGGACCAGGCACCGTTTCTCAGCAGTGCCACTGATTTCCTCTGCCACTTTTAAAAAATTTAATGCAGGAAACAGTGTAATGAAAAAGGATTTCTTTCCCCCATTTGCAGCAAGGAGCAAAATCAGGTCTTCCAGGTCCCATTCCCATCTGTCTGCTTTTCTGAATGTCAGACAAGTCACATTCCCCCTCCTTGCCTCAGTTTCTTTTCTTCTGCCTCTGTCAGAAAGCTCAGTCTACGCAGCAGCACAGGCTGAACTCCTTTGGTTCGCAGCTCTCCTAAGCATACCTCATTACTGATAACCTATTCAAGCTTTCCTTGTGGTTTATATTCCGCAGATGAATTACAGCTTTGTAATTAATCTTCCTCCTTATAACTCTATATGTTAATTACCATGATTATTTCTGGTAATTCCATTTTATAAATGCTCCTAAAAGTATGAAGCACCGACTGCGCTATCTGAAATGAAATCTCTGTTCAGAAAATTCAAGGAGGGAACTGAGAGTGTAGGGCACAGGCTTTAGAAACCAAGATGAAACTGTATTGAGTGCTGAGCACTTGGTTCTTCCCTGGACTCCTCCTGCCCCATAGCTCCTTAGCCTAATTACCATCAGAGCAGGAACATTTTGATCTTCCTCACTCACAGGGCAAAGAACGCTCACTGAAGGACTATTCCCCTCCCCTCACATCTCTGGCAAAAAATAAAAAGCAGAAAGTTTGCTTTGAGCAAGCGAGTTTGTTCCCTTCTTTGGAAGGAAACAACAAAAAAAAAATACACACCCCAATTTCCACACACAGTGAACACCTGTACCATGAAAAGAAACCCCATCAGCCAGCTGCCTACCTCGCTCCTCCTACATTACTGCTTGGCACATTATGTAGCGCTTGTTCCCGTGTCATCCAGCCAGCTTCAGCGGTCTGCCTTATTAGCCAGCTTGCTACTTCCCTCCCAGCTCATTTCTCCACTTGAATTCTGCCTCCCTCTATCTGAATTTCAAGGGATGATATTTTTGTTGTTTGAGACCTAAACCACGATAGAAAGACATGTTTAGGGTTAATAAGCATCTCTATCAATAGAATATTCAATCAGTATGAATAACCATCACATCTCTCCCCACCCTTCTGACTGATGATAGCTAAATTACTTCTAAATATAGCCCTTAAAATTTGCATTAATCCCGTCTGCCTCAAGCGTGTTGGGTTTATTGACAGCATGAAGATATAAGCCAAGCACCTGCATGGAACACAAGCTTATAAAATAGGAAATAAGAGCAATCCAGGTGAAATGCAGTTTCCATTAACCTTGTCTTTTTGGTTTCACTTCTCCGAAAGCTAAGACTACCACCAAATAATCTCATTGTGGACAGCTCTGTACTTCAGCCTACCTAGAGAACTTTACAGCAGTACCACAGCCATTACTTTGCAGTGTGGAGATAAGAAGTAACCAGAATGAGAGCTTCTTCTTCATCCAGGAATACTAAGATCTTAAAAAGAATAATAATTTGATAGCACTTTGTGTCCATTTAAAAAAAAAAGTTCCTAGTTGGTGTATCCAAACACTGCAGCCCCCACAAGCAGTTCACATCACAGCAGAAAACAATCCTATTTATAAGCTTTGAAGATTTCTCGGAGTCAGTGGGCAAAAGTTGTCATTTGTTAGTTTCTGGCTTTCCCCAAAGAATTTGGCACCCCAATCCAGAGCGTGGTCTTACAGTTCTCTAAGGTATGTACAATGAAGAACACAGAAGCATAGCTTTTTTATCCTCCCTACAAGAAGTTGTTTTCCCTTGATGGATGGGGCCAGGAGAACATCCTCTTATGTCGCTTTGATGTTTTTCAAATGTTATTATATCATTGAGTTTGCTTCAAATGCAGTGGTGAAGCATGCTACATCCCCTGACATCAAGTGGAAAAGCCTCTTCTGCACAAGCCAAGGGAAGAATGGAGAATGAGAAAGACGCATTAACAACCTGACAGGAGAAAAAAACCCAACCACTAAAACTACTTAATCCTATATGAATCTAGCTGCTGACAGGACAGGGAATCGGTGCTGTTATTATTGCTATCTTGCAGAATGATGATGCATCTGGCAGGAGTGAATTGTTCAGCGTCCATCCAGAAGAACTTGCCATCTAAACACAAGGCAGAAGCATTAGGGGAGCTATGAAAGACTAAGCAATTCAGTCAAGGTGACTCTGCTGGTCAGCTGGCTATAAAAATTCACACAGTATCAAATTCTTTTCCTGCCCACCTCTAAGGCACCCTCAGGAAAAAGCCAAAGAATTTTACCGGCCGGATAAATTCTTCTAACAAGCCAGATGCAGAAGGCAGGCTTTAGTTTGGGCAGCTCTGCTTTTCCACTCTTTTGTTCTAACCACAGAGCTACAAAACCTGGTTTTATTCCTTTTGTGCCCCTGCTCTTGCTTTTACCATTCCCTTGCTACCATTTTATGGTCTGTAATATGTGCAATTCTGATTTAGTGCTAAAAATGTAAAGTCTGATTGATCCAAAGTTTCAACATGCATGAATCAGCTCTCTGTGTAAACCCATCCTATACATTTAAACAGAAGAATAAGCTGAATTGTCTCTTCTAGACTCAACACATATGAATCAATTCTCTTTATAAACCCACCCTATATATTTAAACAGCAGAATAAGCTGTTTCTTCCAGACAGAGAAGCCATCTCCAACTTACCAATGAGTAGGAGATATATATTGGTCCCTTGATGAAGCCACCAAAATACTGAGCTGTTAATATTCCTAAAATTCTTAATAAAGCATTATAGATTTATGAACTAGGTGAAAAACTTCAAGCAATCTGAAACCCAGCAGATTTCAGAGTGAAAAACTGTATCCACATCAAGCATGCTTAAGAATACCCACCTTGCGATCTGCCTGATATACAGCCCAAACTTCCCGAGATAGAGCAATGATCTTTAAATAGCCCCTGTTGTTGAATGCATTGATAGTCCTGCATGCCCAGAAAATAGTCCCTCTGTAGACTCATCAAATCCCTTTTTAAGATGTAACAGGGGAACCTCAGGTATCCAAATTACTTACCACCCCCACACCTCCCATGTGATTTCCCACATTTCAGAGACAGCACATTTCTCTCACGGCCACTGCCAGAAAAAAAAAAAAAAAAAAAATCCTATTTTGCTATGGCCAGTACAGTTTTCAGAATGACTTATAGTGCAGATAAAAGAGGGAATCTTCCATGGTAAAATGACTTGTTTAAAGCAAGGTTTCCAAAAGGTAACTGTAGGAACCAGTAAGACTGGAGCTGTCACCTTCTGGCCTTGGTACCATTTAGTCAATACTTTGTGCTTCAGTAAGTCTACAACAAGCCTCCAGATACACGTCCGGAGTCAATCCTGTTTTGCTCTGGTGTAAATTACAAATAACTCCATTAACTCCTGGAGTTACATCAAAGCAAGAGGTAAATAAGGCCCTGATCATATTCCCTCTAAGGACACCCTGCCCATCACCGTTTGGGTTAATGCACTTTGCTGCTAGTTCTGGGCTGTTCGCCATCAGTAGTAATTGGATTGCAAGAAAGGCAGATATCTGGTTCCAAATGACATTTTTATCAATATCTGTCTGTTTACAGGTGCCTGTCATAACCTTCAAATACACTTAAATAACTCAATCATCCAAGCATTGAACATATGCTGGGAAGAAGATTCATCAGACAAATGCACAACTACTGCCCAAGTTTTTGTCTTCTAAAAATGCTAATGAAAGAACTCTTCCTTGCCCAAAACTGAGAGGCCATGTGGACTGCATGGCCAAGTCATCACAACAGAACAAGTAAAGCAAATATTTACCTCCAAAAGAGCTGGGATTTTTCTTAATTTTCAGTAGAAATTGCTGTTTAAGGTTTTCAACTAAGAAAAAAAAAAACGCTTTCCTTGGGAGTGCCTTTTTTTTTTTAAAAAAAAGGTAATATTAAATCGGTATTATTTTAGATTCAGACCTGCTACTGTAATACCCCGTGAAAGCTGTAGCACAGTTCCACCACATGCCCACCGTAACACAACTACATAGTTACCTCTACTCAATATACTGATATAGAAAGACAATCCTGTCAAAATTCAAAGCCTAACCTTTTAGCCTCATTTGAACCAGAGACAAATGCTCCCTCTAATCCCCAGCTTGTTTAAAGATCGAGTGAACCCAAACGTACCTGCAACTGAACTTTCATTCTGAACTTCAGGTCGGAAAATAGACATTAGGACAGGACAACCTACCCAGCAGGACCTTACTGTGTAAACTAAGCTGAAAATTACTTGTTACTTGTCATAACTACTCTGACTGCAAGAACGTCCCATGCTCCCTTAAAACACAGGGCAGGACTTTTTCCCCACCCTGTTCCAGACTACAGGGGCTTACTTCCTCACATTTCTTCCCTGCATTTAAAGGACAGACAGCAATACTTTGAATTTACACAAAGGTGGTCTTGTCCCTGCAATAAGACTTGAAGTCAGAAAGGCTCAAAGTTAACATACGGTCAAAGACTTTCCTGACAGCTCACTTAATAACCTGAACCCTGTTGAGTATCTCTACCTTGAAGAACGTAGCTTATTCTTATGTCACTGATGAAGAGAGAGCAATTCTGACCTCAGATTCTACAATCCTTTATTTCTGGTAAGCCTCAGTACTATTTGGAATGGCTCCGGGAAGCGACTGACATGGTGACTACATAGGATGTGTGTAGGAGAGACACCTATTTCTACAGTTGACTGCCTTTTTTTTTTTTTTTTTTTTTAAATCCAAAGCTTCAGTTCTTGTAATCAAGTGATTACTGCTTTCATTGAGCAAAACAAGACAGACTAAATCCTCACAATTACAGGCAAGAGATGCAGAGTTAAGGGGCTCAGAAAAAAAAAACACACAAGTTAAATTCAAATATGCATTAAGAAAGTCTCATGACATCGGAAAGTAAACAGGGAACTCCAGCTCTTGGATGGACACTGCAAACTCCCAGAGCACAACCAAGCGCAACCACCACATTTGGCACTCCTACATGCACTGCTGCGAAAACACCAGGTTTAGACGACATAATACTGCCAAGCCCTCTCAGCAGAGCACATGCTAGCTTAAAAAAAAAAGAAGAGCCCCATCCTCAAAACGCTGATCCTTCAAGCATTCTAGCCTCCACAAACTCATGTCTATTTATTTTGCCTTGCTCATGAAAGGGCATTAGAAGCTTAGATTAGAAAGAGCCTTATGCATGTCAGATTAAAGCTCTGTGATAATGTCTTTAATGTTCTACTTTAACAATAAATTTAATTAGGACAACAAGGAGGCAGGGAGGGCTGAAACCTGCAAAGTGTTGCCAGCAACTCCTTTTCAACATCTGAATTGGAATGGCTCTTAGCCAGATGAGCAATTACTCCAACAGCGGACGGACAACCCATGCATGTGAGGCCCATATGCTCCTGCCTAGCCCAGGCAAGGAGCTCCAGGATGTTCTGTCGCTTCCCACCCTGCTCTCCAAGCAGATCCAAGAGACACCCCCTGCTCACAACGCTGGCCCCTCAGAGGACAGGGATCTTGGGAAGCAGACAGCCTCAAATCTTTCCGTCTCTCTAGCCTTCAAAATAACCGCCAACTGTCACCTGCAGCGGGAAGCGGGGGCAGAAAGCTGCAGGTCTGTGTGATCTCTCTCCTCCAGCTCAGCGTGGAGGATGTGCTCAGAGCGAAGTGCACAACCCTTGGAGCCAGCTTCCTTCAAAGACGGGCAGCAGCGCAGCCAGCCTCAGCTGGGATAAATAGGCCACCACGCCGGGGCGAAGTGCCATGGCTTAACACCCCCCAGCAGGCAGAGCAGATAAAAAGCAACCCTTAGAGCTTACAGTGCCTGAGCTGCTGCGAGGAGCTCTTCAGGTAGCACTGATGGCACTACAGAAGAGCTCCTTGCTGGAAAAGCCCCATGCCCCTGGGGTGTTTACACCAGCACTGACAGATCTGTGCCTGCGATCCAAACCATCGAGCGCAGGCAGAGCTGCCAGCCAGGTTGGTAGCAGCTCACGTCCTTCACGTGAAAGCAACACAAAGTGGTGCAGCGTCAAGTTTCTGCGATGTCCTCGCTGTTCTGAGGTACTCTAAGGTCCTGCCATGCAGGGCACTTACAGCCACACAGGGGCTCCTGTAACCAAACCCTGCCGGTGTCACCAGGGCAGGGGATGACAAAGCTGTGAGCGAACAATCCTCGATAAAATACAATCAGCTCAAATTTAACCATGTACCTGCTGCTAGCCTGTCGCACCAGCAGGGTAAAACCACTCTCGTGGATTAAGCTAATACTTTTTATGAATTGATGCACATCAACAGAATGACAGGTAGCTGAGGGGCTCTGGTCCCTGCAGTTTCTGTAATTAGGACAGACACACGCTGATTCCCAAGCAGCAGGGGAAAGAGGCCCAGAAGCCCAAGTCTCAGTAACACTCCCAAGAGGAAGACATCCTCAAGTCTCCCACCTTGACTGCAGCCACACCATGAGCCAAAGTTCCCAGTCTTTCCTTCTTAAGCATGAATCACCAATGATTCTCTTTGAAAGCACTGCCTGTCCATAGTCTGTAGGGAACTGGAACTACTCGCATTAATAGTAGCTGTTGCATATTACATTTACGGAGCCCTTTGTCCAAGGATTACAGACTTTGCAAAACTTAATTAATTAAGCTGTAACCCCCCCACACCTCCATACAGTGCATTAAATTCTGTCAGCATTTTTAGACTAAAGCACTATTTTATAGCAGTTATTAATTGGCTGTAGGCATCAAGTTCTCACCCAGGGAAAGATTTAATTCCTGCCTTTCAAGCAGTAGGCTTAAAGTAGGAACTCTTGGGGCTTCTACGTTTGGGTTCTGCCACTGACTTGCTCTCCTGACACCAGACCTGTAATTACCGGTCATCTAGCTAGCCGCTCCCCTGGGGAAGCTGAGACATACAGTGGATACCCAAGGGATTAAAACAGGTACCTCAGAACAACTGGCAGTGTACCTGCTACAGCCTCCCATGCCTAAAATAAATGGCTCTGGACTAACTTTTCCTTTGGACGCTCTGATGTCATGTTGCGATTCTTTCCACCCACTCTTGTGCTGGCAAGCTTCAGCTTATCCTTCTCGTCTCCATCTGCAAGGCCATCGCATAAATGAGAAGTGATTTTTCTGTGTTCTGGGCTGGAAGACCTGAATACTACCAAGCCTCCTGAGGGACTCTGGTCCAATCTACTTCCTCGACTCCCTTTGACGCATTTCCAGGTGTTCAGCCTGGCTCTCACTCTACACGACAGAGCACAGTGAGGGCCCAGCCAAGACGAGGCTCTCTGATGCCCCTATTACAACTTACACTCAAGTTTCCTACCTTGACTCCTACCTGAATCTTATGCTCTCTCTCCTCTCCATACCAAGAACCATGGTACCCATTCGTATTTCTAAATCTGAACTGAAAGCAAAGGTAGTCTGACCTCCTGTCACGGAAGAGACAAATCCAAATCATTAGAGGGATAGCCATAGCACAGCTCCCCACAAAATCCTTCATGTTCTGCAGGACTACGGTGATGGGCCTCATAGCTCCAGCTACAAGCCAAAGACATTTCTGCATGCACAGCTGAGAGCTGATACTCCTCAGTCCCCCGACCCCTTAATGATTTAGGGATTATGTTGACTAACTTTTCAAAATACTGCAAGATCCTCTGATGACAGGGTTGGTGCCTATGACCCATGTCACAGAAGAAGTATTCTTTATCTTCTGTAGAAAGCAGTGGGATTTTTATAGAGTACATGTATGAGAAATAGAGGTGTCTATTTTTGTCCCCACTGCAAGAGAAGCGACCAGAACATTCCACGTTGAGGCCTGATACAGAAACCAAACAAAATTAGAATCCACAGCCCTCAGTGGGATCTTCTTATTCTGAAAAGACTGCAATGGAAAGAGGAACGAACAGAGAGAGCACATCTATCAGCACCTGGACATACCACGGACCAGTAAAAGACTTCCAAAAAGCTGGGAAGTGGACTGCCTGATAAAAAAGGAAAAATACACCAGTTGCAATAAAGGGGACCTAAAGCGGAACAAGCCTCCCCCACCTTTAGTTTCAGCTGCATTGCACCGGGCCCCACAGAGACAAGGTTTCCTGACAGAGCAATGCCATCAGGCTCTGCACCAATGGAAGCACAAAGGGAAACGTGCTGACGTGCAGAAGAATTGAGGTTCCTGCTTCCTCCTGACCCAGCCAAACAGCCCCTCTGCTTACTAAGTAACCTTTTGCTCCGTTCTCCATAGCTTACTGCTGTGATGAAGAGATGCTACGTTGCTGGGAAGAAAAGGGTTATGAGCACAGGGTTTAAAAATAAATCAACCTTTGTTGTTTTGGAAGCAATCTATGAAAAGGATTTTGTTGTAAAAGGCATTGTATAAATGAAGGCACTATCATTGTTTGACAATAAAAAACAAACAGTTTTCTTATATTTGCTTGGAATAAAGCCATTTTGCAGATGTCTTCAGACAGACTTTTTAACTGCTTTCCACAGCTTAATTTTCTCTTTTAGGTTTTTATTACATTTAAATTAAAATTATGCCTGTAAGCAGTCAAGGGCAACTTTTAACAAGTCTATCATTGTTGAACTTTTCACTGCTCATATCACCTTTGCTCAGGAGCCTGTAAACAAACTTTACCCCTTTTCTGATATTAGTCATCCTCTCTGCTTAAGCAAGAGCATTCTTGTCTACTCTAACTTTGCACTTTCAAAATAACTGCTTTCCATGTTATGTTACTGCACTAATTATGCATAACAATTAGCATTGACGGAAGAGCCAAAAGCCCCTCCACATACCCAAGACTATGCTCTTTAGGAAACAGATTATCCCAAAGCAGTGGGTGCAAGGAATAACACAACAGAGGAATGTTTCCACAGAATGGCTCACAACAATGGACAGAGTCAGGAAAAGCAAAGCCAAAAAGCAACACCTCTTCCCAAGGCAAAACTCTAACTTAAGCAAAAGCATTTTGGAGCAGGAAAAGATTTACTTTATTATAAAAGTATCTCAATAAGAGTGACTGCTTGTGAGGATCCAACAAGAGTTTCTCCGGTAGCTTTGGTTATGACCAGAAAGGAAGAGATACTGACACCATCTTCTTACACCACTCTGTTAGAACAACTGATCTTGCCTCACTCAACAGCAATGCCTAAGCTCTTCAGCAATTTTCTACCAATTTACACTTTTAGAAAGTCAGAAACGAGGACTACAGTGTTGGACAATGTCCTTATGACAGTCAGTAAGTCAAAATAGAGATGCGGATGTTTTGACTGAGGTCTCCTAAGCTTAATTTGCTCAGACTCCCAACGTAGAACAGAAATCATCATGCATCACAGCAGCGCTGGCAAGAGCAGACACACACGGAGACGTTCAGCTGTGTAGGCTGTGTTCACTGACTGAACAGCCTCTCCCCTACCTCCTCAGGGACGTAAGAAGAAAGAAATTTTATTTTCTGAGTATTGCTTTGAAGTAGCCTGAGTACAACTGTCTGGCAATCCCTCTAAAAGGAAGGCTGCCTCTAAATCACCAAAGCACACTATGAAATACCAATGGGAAATACCTCCATAGAGGTTGCCTTCTTGCTCTTGCACCTTTATATTTTCAAGCTCCTTCACTTCAGCAGAGGCAGCTGCAAATGCTGCAGGCCTAATTAATGCAGCACATTGAAGAGGAGATCAGCACACCTGCTCTCTAATAAAGATTTTACTTCTGTTGCTATATTTATTCTTGTTTCACTCAATCTAAAGTAAATGCTATGCAGACCCAAAGCTGCTCTTTTCATATGGAGAAACACAGCAAGAGACCCCCAGGTACACAGATTTAAGTAAACAATTAAGTTATCTCATATATACTCTCAGTTAACTCCCATGTCTGGATTTAGTGCATATTTTCTAGGTTGAATAGGTCTTGTTAAATTTAGCTGTAACTATTAAAGTAATCTTCAGATTGTTTGGGAGGTTTCCTTCATTAACGAAGGTTCCTGGGATGGATTCTCCCAGGACCAACAGGTACCAGGAAAGATGCGTTTATGTATTTAGCATTTTTTGCCTCCCACAAATGTACTGTCAGGTCTGTGGAGCTACAGACAGCCAGAAGGATAGCCTTTATCTATGAGAAGGAACAGCCCTGTGAGGGAAGCCAGCCTATTTTGCTCAACACAGGCTGATCACCTGAAAATTTAGAAAGAGAGGTGCTTCATAAAGCATGCAAGCCATCAAGCATAGGGCAGTCTAGATTACAAAAGGCACTTGTCAGCCCTAAGAGCAAGGTAACCTCCAGCATTGTGTATTTTCAGGCTCACTAAAAGGTAAACTAACAAAACCATTTTCCTGCTATTCAAAAAGAGAGCCTGCAGAGCTGTTTTCAACCATGCAGTCTATGGTACCTTGTTTTGCAATACCGAAAAAAATTGTTTCCCTATCCATACAAATCCTGATGCACGGAAAATACAGAGATGGCTCATAGTTTACCAGCAGCAGTTTTCTTGTCTCAAAGATGAGGTGCCACACTAGGACAAAGCACTCCTGCAAACGACTACTCTGCAAGCCCTAACAATAGCTTTCTTGTTTATACACTCAAGTCATCTTTAACGGCGATCACTTCAGGACAATAACCTCGTGCCTAATTACACCTTAATAATCATTCACATTACAGAGACACCTACAATAAGGACATAAGAACCTAAGTTCCTTCTGAGTCTGACTTCTGTCAGCAAGTGAATTAAATGCACTATATACAGAACAGCAAGACTTAGTAAATATACAGAAGATTCTACTCCAGTAACCTACAATTTTAGTCATAAGAAGTAAGCACCAAATACTAAGATGCAGATTGAGCAAAGTAAGATTCTACACAGAGCTTCAAAAAATATCTTATTCACACATTCCTATGCAAACTGAAACACCCACGAGGGATTCTTCCAGATGCTTACCAACCTTTTCCTCCCCAGGTCTCAGAGTTCAGTTGAACTGCACTGCTAGCTCCCTTTCCCATTTGAAGCGTAGCACTTCTCTTTTCTCTTCCCATCTGAACCAGAATTCAGGCAAACAACACCTTAATGTGAACGATTATAGATAAAATCAGTGTACAGCTGTTGATGCGAATCCAGACCCAATTTTAAAGTTATTACCAAACAATAGCTGCATGACCCCATCTGTCTCATGCCCAGCGGGCTGCAAGGGAGCTCTCTCCATAGGCACAGCTAGAGACTTGCTCTATACTGGATTTGATCAGCATTGATTCATGAACCACATCAATAATAAAACCTCCTACTAATTTTAATGGTGAGTGATTGTGCTCCCGGTTCAGGGCTCAGTCAAGATGTCCTCAATAAAACAAGAACGATCCCATCACACATCCAGAGGATCCTCAGAAGCTCTGTCTTGGTGCCTGCCTCTCCCTCCCACTCCCCAAGCTGTGGCAATTCCATTGATTTTAAGTGTTAACTCTTGGTGAGCTATAGCCACTTAACGCCTCACCATGACATTGCCATTTGCCCTGTAGGTTAAGAAAAGACTCTTTAAAAAAGACAACATAATTTAAAAGATACTTTGACTTGATAAATACTAAATACTGTGAATGAACAGCATGGGAGTATCAGCTGCAAGTAAATAACTACATCACCAGTTCATCAATTACACTGGGAAAAAAAAAAACACCAGCAGTACTCAGCAAATTGTTTTGATGGCAAACGTTAACTCTGGAAGGTTTGGTTGTTTGGTCAGTGTGGAGGCTTTTGCTACTCACTTTCCTTATTAACACTTGGGGTACACGTTTGGAGAGGGGGCTATGGTGCACGCATACTAACAACTCTATAATCTACTCGAGCAAGGCATCCCCAGACACTTTCAAGAGCCACAGAGGAAAAAAAAAAATAACTCCCAGCAGAGCCAGGATCCCTACTAGGGCTTTGTGCCTGGTAGACAGCCGCTTGCTGAGCACACCCTGCAGCACACTGTGCTCCGCATTGCTTGGTAATTGTTCCTGAAACACAAGCGTGCTTGAGGTGACACAGGTAACTTTCATCATTAAATTGCTGTTTTCTTAAGAAAAATGTACTATTTACATAAGTAATTGTTAAACTCACCACAGGCTGCAGCAGGCTTGAGTAAGAAGTCCAGCTCCTCGCGTTTTGGGAAGACGCATCTCCGTGAAGCGCTAAGAGCTGGCACAGGAACCAGCACCACGTCCGGGGGGGGGGGCAACAACTTAACCCTAAAGGAAAATTAGAGTGCAAAACACACCTTTGCATTTCAAAAGGACTATCAAGCTGGTTCCTGCTAAGTCTTCAGCAACCCTCAGCACCTGATGCAAGGCTGCTGACGGCCTGGAATATTCTGGAAGCACCTCCCAGCCACCGAAGTATTCACTACAGGTGAGCAGAGCTTCTCTTTTTCTTCTCTTTTTTTTAAATAGAACTACTGAAACTGAAACTCCTGAGACTACTCAAAAAAATGAAACCTACTGAAACCACTCAAGCACCTGAAAGCACCCTCCGTGGTCCACCTGAGACGCGCTAGCAGTAATGGCCACAAACGTACCTCAGGTAGGCTGCAGCAGAGATAGGTCTCGCTGAAGGGCCACTGACCTTCACTCTTGCCTTCAAAAAATAATAATAAAAAAATGGAGGTGGGGGGCAGCAGGGAGGCTGGGCTAGGCTGGGCTGGGCTCTGAGCTCCTGGTGGGAACTCCCTTTTCTTACTGGCCTGCCAGGGCCATGGGTCTTCTTACCTCTCTCAAGAAACAGACGTTTCCTTGCACAAAGACAGAGGTAAGTCTTTTTTTTACTTTTTTTTGTTAATTAGTTTTGTTTGGGTTCAGGTGATAGTTGCAGTGTCTGCTGATACCTGCTACAGTCTGTATGTGGGAGCTAAGAGTGCAAGGACTTGTATCTCCTTCAGGCTGTGAAAATATTCGTTTGTAAGTAGCCAGTGTTCAGCCCACAGACGGGAAGCTGTGAATTGTGTGTTATTTCCTAATGCAGAGTTGAATGGAGAACGTATTCAAGGTTTGGTTCCTTGTTTTAGGTCTGCTTATGCTCACAAAGTTCAGGTGTTACCCAGTGCTCCTGTGGCTCACAGCTCCCTGCTGGCTGTCTGCACAGCCCCTGGGAGGAGCTCCCTGAGGCTCCCAGCAGCTTCCTCTGGTGTCCTTCTACCAGGCCAGGGTGTGTGGCCTTGGGTGGGCTGCCTGCAGAAACAGGGTAATTGTCCAGCAAAAGTGGAGCTGAACTGGCTGGCAAAGCCAGGATAGATGAACCTGCATCACCACTCCTCCCTGGTGAGACCTGAGGGGTTCTCCAAAAGAACGAGAAGTTCTGTCCTGTCATCTTATTCCTGTTCCTGCAGCGATAGTGGGGAGGAACTGAGCCAGAACTCAGGAGTCATTTTTCTGTTCCTGGCAAGCTCTCTGCCCAGAGGAGCAGTTGTAGGGTAATTCTGGAGTGAGGGTCTTTTTGTCTCAACTGTGGCAGTTGATGCTGTTGCAAACGAAGTGGTGGCTGGCATACGAGAGCAGCCAATCCAAACTGGAATTTAGTGCGTGTTGTCCAGGTGTATGATGCTGAATTATCAGTCTCTCTACTTGAGATAAAGCCATGACTGAGAACATAACTGTAATAAGCAAGCCCCTGGTAATCCCCAGACAGTTGGACATCCCATTTCTTGTTATGCTTCCAGGGTGATATTCCTGGTTCCAGGTGCAAGCCCCCTTTATACCAGCACCACCACCGCCAAAGTAATTCAGCGTTATAAACTAAATGCTAAGAGTCCGTGTCAGACCTGCTGCCCTCAATTTTTTTTCCGTTTACAGAACTTGTGTAGTTTCTCTCCTGAGTTTAACATGAATGAAAACATGAACAGCCTTGTGAATAGGAAATGTGATGCTGCGTGGTACACTTTTAGCACTCTGCATCAAGGATTAGGTGTACAACTCCTGTTGCTATAGCTTTTATCCCTCGGAGACTTGCATGTGTCACATATTCTGAATGAGGTGCGGAACCAAAGCAGGGGGGAGAGATGTACAACAAAGGAGGGAGCCACAAGCAAAGCGGGGATCCTTTCTCTTAATTCTGGCTTTATGATTCAACGCTTATGATGTCAATAACTTCAAGCTGTAAACAGCAAGCTAACAAAAGGCCTGTGTGGGAGGGAGTTAAATTTGTGCTCCGGATGACTGGCATTCCTTGCAATTGTTAGTCAAGCCTGTTTCAAAGACCTACATGTTCCTTATGAACTCTCATTAGCACTGGTGGCCTTCCCAATGGAAATGCCAATACCAGAAAGACCAACAGTCCCATTTAGACTCTATGCAGTGGAATATGCCAGAGTCTCGATAACAAAAGTAGGAAATTGTATCTATTTCACGTAACTATTCAATCCCCTGTGCACCTTATATGCTACTAGAGGAGGTAACGATAAATGGGATGGGGTCTACAGGAGTCAGTTCATTTTGCTTATTACTCTGGAAAGTAAAGGGAAAAAGTTATGTCTCAGCCAGCAAGGCTTCCTCAGGAGCTTTACATGAGTAACAAAGTGTTCTGTTTGGCAGTCTCTGTAAGAGGTGCCAATCCACACTAGACCTGGAAAGTTAAGCAAGCATCTGTTCTGAGGTGGTGTCCTGCATGGCTTTGGTTTTGTTTGGCATGAAGTCTTCCACAGAAAAAATGGAAGGAGGGGTAACAAAAAAAAAAAAAAAAAGGTGACTGGGTAGGTGGAGTAGCTGTGACAAAAAGGAAAGGTCAGAATTAACTTTTAATGTGCTGCTTTTGTCAGTCATTAGTTTTTAAGCTTAAGTCAGATGTCCTTCAGTCTTTGAAATAGTCACTGGCCTCCTATAAAATTGTCCTCAACTTGTCTCATTTACTTTTTTTCCTCAAAAAAAAAATTATAAGGAAAGGGTTATTTCTTTTAATCTAAAAGAAGAGGCAAACATTTTAGTGTCATGTTTCCACTGCTCCTGGTATATTTCTCCCCAAATCAGTGTAATGCTTTTGTAGATACAGCTTCCCATCCTGAGTGGCTCAGCCCCAAGGCCAAGTATATTATGAAAGAACTTTCGGTGTTTTTACTTTTCCACACTGGTAAATGCAAAAGGCAGTGCGACAGGAAGAAAATTGGCACAGCCCAAGTTTCTGTTGTGACAGATCACTTGAATGTTCATTTTGTGGACTTTTTCCCTTACATGCAGAGATTTAGAGCCATGTCCAAAGGCCTGGTTTGGGTCCTGCTCCAGCTGACTCAGCTTGGGGGCTGAAGGGGATAAATAACAGGTGAAGGTCAGTAGTATATGAACTATACATATCACTTGGCTATAAATACAGTCACTTCTTAATTAGATTAATTACCTGCATGGGTTGGCTTGAACATGCATGAATAGGCCTTGGATATACATCAGTGCCACGCTCATGAATTGGAGAGGGAGTAAGGAAGACTTGGAGGGAGAGAGAGACAAGCAGAAAAACAAAGGTTGTGACAATGCTTCCGAGCCCAGGCTTTCATGTGGGTAGGCACGTAGTTGTTGCTTTAGGAAATACAAAGAATTGAACAGTTCTGTAATCATAACGTCTACAATTGCAGAGCTTTGGAGATTATGGCCAGCTTGAAGCAGAGGCATTGCTGTTTTCTGGCACTGAACAAATCAAAGCCTATGTGAATAATGAATGTGCAAGTCAGCTTGAGCCTGATACAGCTGTCGATTGGATTCTGCAAGATTCTCTCCTACTGTTGCCCTGCAGCAGACCTGGAAGCATTTGCAGCTGTTAAAATGAGCAGGAGATGTTTGCAGCTGCATCCTGTCCCCTGCACGTCAGGAGGCTGGGAGCTCCGAGTAGGGCACAGGAGAGAGCGAGTGCCTAAGGAGGGGTCTGTGTGCACAGGTGTGTGAAAACAGACAAAATGCTGGATTGAGGAGGCAAGCCGGAGTTCTTTTCAGGGTAAATGCACGTTCTCCTGGTTGAGCAGCAGTTGCCTGGATTCACTTCTCAGCTGTTCTACAAACTCAGACAAACCTTTCAGTTCATCACACAAATAGCTGGCATCCAGCCTGCCTCAGAGATGTTCCTCTCCCCGGCTGCCGTGCAGGGTCAGCGATGGTGTCTGATTCATTTCCTCTCCCTAGGAAAGAGAGGGTGCACCTGAGTCAGTGGTGGTGGAGCTCCAGGATTTGTTCCTCCCCTTCAGCAAAAGTCGTGGCTGACCACCGTGTCAGCAGAGGATGTTACTCAGAGGGGGATCTCTGGTGAGGACAGATTCGCTCATACCTTAGTAATAAAGAGAGCTGCCCAGAGGAGCAGCCAGCCAAGCTCCTGTGATCATCACTTGAATGAGTCTGTGATGCATTTTATTTGTATTTCTTGTGCAGTTTCCTAATTTGGCTCCCTGTAGCCTTGGGCTGGTCTCCCTATTACTGTATTTAATTGAAATAAAATATGTGCAACACCTGTTACATTTGGACTCTGAGTTCACCTGGGGTCTCTGCCACAATATAAATAATAATAGCTTCAAATTATATTTTGAATGATTTACTTTGTGCTTCTGTAGCACTGCATAACTGAGCAGGGCTGCGTTTAGATTGTTTTTCTGTTGCAAGGACTGACTCAGGACCAGAAACGGCAATGGTGCAGGGTAGTTCCATTTCAAGTAAGATGTTGGAAGACTGCATGAGGGAGGTGCCAGAGTGTTCACCTGCATATCAGACACTTGGATGTCTTAAGCAAATGGGCTCTGGTTTACTGCTCTGGCTTGGAGGGAGTGTCCAGACCCCCGTGCTACCAGTGTCTGTGCTGTGGCTTCTTGTTCCTGTCTCCTGACTATAACGTGACAGATGTTTAAGATGCAGCAGGATCCCCTTGCTCAGATGTTTGTCATGCTGCAAGCTCTGAGGACCAGCATGTAGAGATCTCAGCCCTCCTTGGGAATTACAGCTCCTAAGCAGAGGTGCCCCCTCGCACATCTATCCTCCCTGCTGCTCCGGGCTTTCTACATGCAGCTCTGGCTCTCCGAAGAGAAGGCTGGGAACGTGCACCTAATTCCTGTCCCTGAGACAACAGGAGACGCCTGCTTTTGGGCAGGCAGAGTCACCATTTGCTGTTCTAATTGAATATTTTGTTTTCCGTTTGTGTTTCTTTATTTTCAGATACCAGCAACAAACAAACTGCAGCATGTACATATTTACACCTTGTTCTGGTTTCAGCTTCCCTCCTGGTGCCTCTTGTGCCCAGAGTAAATGCAGGAAAGGAAGGTGATAATAGAGCTACCGATTAACCAGCCTGGTATGATTGACTGAGTACAGGCTGGGTGGAACAGCAATGCTGGAGAGAAGCTTTCCTCACTCCCCTCTTCCAAATCATATTTTTCAAGTTCACGTCAATTACCTGCGTTTCCAACTGGATAAATGTGAATGAGAAGGCTTTCTGTGATCTGCTGACAAGACAGCGAAGCACTTTTTGCTAGCTTCCCGGCTGCATTCTGTACTGAGTGCTTGCACAAGCTGTGTGAGAGGCACTAACGTTTTCGCCACGTAGAAGCTGTGTAAGATGCAAGTAGTTACCAGCTGCACTGCAAGCTTCTGCCACCTTATCCCACCCAGCAGAAGCCTCTGGGAGACCCGTTCAAGTCCTATGTTAGACTCTGTCGATGACTTAAGCAGCAATAAACATCTGTACCATCTCTACATGCTACATAGCTCCATAGCAAACAGTCCCTACTTTGAGGGGCTTAGGAGTTTAATCAGTTTTTTGTAACCAGGCAGCTCTGTTTGTTTTTAATTTGCGGGTGCTTTACACAGAAAGCCGCTCCTTTTGCCACTCCAGCAGGATCAAACTTTGTGGGAGGTGTTCTGCACATAACCACTTCTGTTTTCCTTTGTGTTTGGTATTAAACACCCTGTGTCTGCTTTTGTGCTGGGGAATTCTGACTTGCACAGTGGTGTGGAAGAAAGTCTGGCAGGAATGGGTAAATATTGTCTGGCTCACAGTTGTGATAGACCAACTGACAGCAGAGCTCCTGTTTCACTGGATCATGTATGTGTGCATTATTGCAACATGCAAAATAAAAGGTATTATTTTCCTGTGGACACGTTCTTAAATGTGATTGCTTTAAAATGCAGGTAAAGATGAGCAGGCCAGTGATGCTACAGCACTGGGCTGGGTTTGAACAGAACCAAGGATCAGTTTCCAGATCTGCTGCCACTTTTCTCAGGAAACAGTAGCTCATATCTCTGTATGTGCCCCAGCTTTCTGCTCTATAAAACAGGAACAAATCTTTGTGCCCTCCACATGTGTTCAGTATAGTGAACGACAGTCCGTGTAGCTTCATGGAAAATAGTTCTTGTCAAACTGACCTGGTTGAGTTCTTTGAGGCTGTAAATTTGGTTGACAGTGGGTGTTGGGATGTGTGCTGTATGATATTCCGCTGAAAAGTTCGTTGAACACACAGTAAATGGCTAAGGGCTGGGGAAAGAGGATGGTTTTTCTTAGTGCAACTGCACAGAAAAATGGTATGAAGGCTGAAACTTTAAGGACCATAGGGTAGTCCCGCGCTGGTTCAGTGTTCACGCTGCTCTTTACTCTCTGTGAAGGGGACAAAGCAGGGCTCTGCCTTGTCCTGGAGAGGGCAGGGAGCTGGAGCACCAGAAGCTGGGTTGAAAATGCTCCCCTGTGTTGAGAGTACTTGTGTTAGGCTGCAGTGAATCTTGTGCTTCCTGGGCTTCTAGGCTTAGCATGGTTACACTTCGTAAACAATTTGCAGTCTTAGGAAATTCGGCATCAGCTTCTTTCTTGGCCTGAAACCTCTTAGAGTTCATACTTCGGTAAATTGCTAGCAAAGCAGGAAAGTGGTGCTCTGTTATCAACAGGATCTGTAGTAATAAAGCCTCTTCTTTGACCCTGAGATTGGATTACTCGTGTGCCTTTGCTGCTGTTCCCAATTATCTCAAGGCATTTGTGCTGAAATAAGATGCTGTGAGAAGCAGGGCTGGGTGGTTGTTTGAGGATCTCCTGTTCCTCCTGATAGGGATGAGGAAGCCTCTCTGAGGCTGAGAACGGTGGAGTTGCTCATGTAGAAAAGAGGATGGAGAGACTCCATGAGGGAACTTGCCGGTCTTTTCAAGTTAACAACTTGCAGCACTTCTTAGAGACAGGTATGTTGAGGGAAAAGGCTCAGGGATCTGTTTTACCTCTGTGGATTGATGCTGAACTGTTCTTTGCATAAGAAAAGCTTGGGGAAAAGGAGCTGAAATCAGAGTTGTGATAGATGCTCTGCTCTGCTTGGTAATCCTGTGTTCAGGCTTTTATCAAGGTAAAGGAACTGGGTAACAGGTGTCAAAAATATTGCCTTATATGCACACTTTTAACTTGGCTTTTAGGTTTAATGCTTGACGTTTTTAACTCAGTAATATAGTAATACATGTTTCTGGAGGTAATAAAGCTAATGCCTTTACATGAACCTTTCACGGAGTGTGAGTCAGGAGATACCACGGTGGAGCTACATCAGTTGTAAAAGTAATGAGGGCCAGATAAAGCTGGCACTGAAGCCCCTGAAGTTAGTGGGAGAGTCCAGGATTTAATCTAAATTTAGGTCTTGGTTGGGCATATTCAGAATGGGTCATCATTTTAATGTTTCTGCCTGAAAAGGACTTTGGCTTCTGTGAATGAGTTCCTTCCTGTGTGCCAAAGCAGAAACGCTTTGGAAAAAGGCTTGTTGGAGCGCGTGTTCTGCAAGTGCTGCCTCTCCTTTGTCTTCTGCTGGCCCCATCAGCGCGGGAGGAGAGCACGCACGGTGACAAGGTCACTGGTGCCGCTGGTACAGCAGAGTTGTCGGGAGCACTCCGTATTTTAAGAACTGCTGTGGTTCCCACAGTTCACACCTCAGCCTTGCCTTAAGGCGTTACTCTGGGCTATTAAACTTTCTGTTGAAGCCCTGAGAAGGCTTTGAGCCTGGGGAAGATTGGAGTGCTGTGGGTGCATCGATGCGTGGTGCAATGTCTCTATAATACTGCAAGCTCAGCGTATGGGGGCGAATCAGGTGCACCGAAGGTAGGAGGTTTATGATGTCTTTTGGATGGGGAGAGGAAGAAACAGGAAGGTGCCTAGCTTTGTGCTCTCGGTATGAGCACCTGGTGCGAGGTAGGCTTCGCAAGAACCCCGCATCATCTGGGTGCTATGTTCTTAGGTATACCATGGTGGGGAGGGGTCCGTGAGGTTCAGAATTTCCTTGTTGTAATGTTTTTTCAGTCCTTTTTAAAATAAGATGCAAAACAGTGCCCATAACAGATCGGTGGTGTTGCAGGGAAGTAGGTTAGGTGCTTAAAGCGAGCACGAGAGCAAGGCTGGTATTTTACTGGAGCTCTGTTGATAACCTTGGCACAGGCTCCCTGCCTCTGACATCCCATTAAGCAGCTCCGTTATGGGAGGTGACAGGTTTGGGGATGGGAGAATAGAAAACAAGTGAAGTTAAAAGTTGACAAACTGTTGCTACAACAACCTGTCTTTGCATGAGGGATTTGCTCTAACAATAAACTTTAACAAGTGGGATTTGGGGACTGGCGTGTTCTAGTAAATCCTCACAGATTGACAGGTGTTTACTGCCAAGGCTTTGGGAAGCGAGAGTGGTAGCAAGTCCCCCTTGGTCTCGTGTAGCAACTGGAGAGACCGTGTTAGTGCTGAGCAGACTTCAAAAGCCCAAATCCTGACTGCCCGGATTGGATGGGAAGTGCCCGCAATCATCGCCACCACCTCAGCCCTGACTCCTGCAGCCAACTCTGTGTAAGTTGCGCCTGGGACAAGACTGTTTGGGTAAAGCTTCCTGCCTGAGCTCCTGTGTGTCTCTTCATCAGGTTCCGCACTGCCTTTTCATCGCAACATCTCTTGTGCTCAGGGTTTTTAATAAGAGGAGAGCGCACAGTTCTAGGTACCGGGAGCTGGTGAAAATGCTTCTGTGTGCCCTTTCAGGGTTATGGGGTTGCTACTGTGCAACTGTGGCAAGCTGTGAAATGCCCGGTGAGGCACCCAGCCCATGCAGCTGAAAAATCTGAGCTGGGAAATGAGGTCTCTGTAGGTGTTTAACCAAGCTCTAGTGTTCCTGTGCAGAACTGAAAAGCTTCTCAGTGAAACCAATTAGACTTGTTAGGCCTGACAAAGTCACTTTTACAATGCTGAACAAATACCGGTGAGATTTTAATTTCCTCCCACAATTATTTGTTTATGGTACTAGAAAACTTCATCCAGATTTGTTTATACTCGAGTAGCTCAAGTACAGCAAGAATATAGCAGCAATCAGAAAAGCAGCAGCAGGTTTAACTGAGAAAGTTTCTCTCCGATGCCCTTCTGACTTTGCAGGAGCTAGATGCAAACCCCTGGTAGGTGATATTCTTTGCAGTGGGATTTTGACTGGCCTCCAACAGCTGCAGCAAGATCACTTCTGGAGTACCACGGCTGATGTTTCCTATGCTGGTTTCGATACCAGCACCAGTATGTGCCATGACCTCTGCCTTAAAAGCGAGTAATCAAACCTCTGATGTAGTATTGCTTTGTCTTCACTGAGAACAAGCCTGTGAGGTATGTAGTTCTCTCCCCAAAAGACAAATTCTGCTTCTGTTACTACTTCAAGCCTTTCTGTGCCCTCCCCATCGCTGGCAAGGCTGTTCGCCAGGGCGCAGTGAAGCAGCTGAAGCCAGGCTCTGAGGCCCATTGAGCTGCTGAGGAGCGCAGTCCTGTCACTGGGGCCGGATGCTAAATCCAGCTGAGAACATTGGGCTCCACGGGTGAGAGCTTCCATTTTGGCTCTCATTTTAATGCCTGAAAAGGTGTTTTCATCAAAAAGCGTGATCCCGTTTTGCTTGTCAAACCTTGTCAACACGATTGTGAACTCTTCTGAAAACTGTTCTAATGCCTCTGCTTGTTTGTAGTTGTCTCACTTGCTGTTGCACTTTCCTCTGATAAAACAATTACGATGAGTCTTTGGCTCATCGTAAGTTGAATGAGTTCTGAAAATCAAGGTTGTTCCAAACGTTTTGGGAGTTACTGCGAAAACCCATTTGCAGGTGGAAACTCAAACGGATGACTTCTTTAATGGATCAAAACTGTTTCTGAAAGAAATATTACTAAAGGTTTTAGAACAGTTTTTCTTCTTTATCTGGAACTATGCAAGGCCTGCAAACCTATCTGGTGCCTGAAAGGAGGAGTGTTTTCTGCCACATGAGTCTCAACAACCTCTTGTAGAGCTTCCTTGTTGCTATTTGCAAGCTGGAGTGGGCTGAAGAAGCTTTGCAGCAGTTGCATGCAAATCCATCCTCCGCTCTTCTCCCATGGCTTATTGAAATAGCAGGGGAGTTGTCACACGTCCCAGTGGCAGAGATGATCGTCAGCGTTGATGTTTTGGGTGAGAAATACAGGGTGGGAATTCAGGAAGCCCTTTAAAAAGTTTGTATATCTCGTGGCTTTCCTTTCCTTTCGTTCCCTACACACAACTTCCCACCTTTTTTCATATTTAATCTGAAAATCAGCAATCTATGGGAGCAGTCGCTTTTGCAGAAAGAAATAAAGTGCCAGGTGAATGCGGAAAGGACTGATCCCACGGCTGGTGCTGGCTGACATCAGTAGCATTGTGCTAGCTTACGCCACAACTGCACGGATGTCTCAAGGCCCAGGAAGGAAGAGAAACTTGGGCGATCATTAAGAGCCTCCGTTCAGGGAGAGGAGAAGAGGTGAGGCGTTGCAGATGTCGCTGTTTTTCCTTGGGCTGTGTTGCACGAGGTAGTTGTGCTGCTTGCAGGTGGGTGACTGCTGGTACCCGCTGCCTGCGTAGCTCATTGCGCTGCCCTCATTTGCTTCCTCCTACGCTTGTTGTGCGGTATGGGGAGGATGCCTTAAGGAGGGAAAACGTAAGATGAAAATCACATGAAAAATTCAAGGAATTTTTATTAATAATAAAAAAAATCCCCATATGTTTATGTTGCTGTTAGAACCAAGCAGTTCAGAGCTGGGAAGGAGAGGTAGAAGTGTGGTTTTTCAGTGTGAGGTTGAACATTGTGTAATTCTAGATACTAAATGAAAGTCCCAACTGAAAGCAGTGCTTGTAGGGAGGGGCAAGGACGGAGTGGTACAGTGTCATAGAGGCTTGGGGCTTTGTGCTTTGGGTCTCTCGCAGTGCGTGAAGTCCAGCACCTGGCCCGCTGGCTCTGCCTTGTGCGAGTCCTGTCACAGCCTTCTGGTCTGAAGTGGATGAATCAACCCGTGAGCAGGTGAGACATAAAGCCTGCTGTGTGCCCCTGGCAGCGGCCCTTTCCTCGCCACATTGAGCCTGGTTCTCTCTTGCTCTTTGGATCTTTCTAAATAGCCAAGGTTTCTAGCACTTAGCTTGTTGCCCGTGCTGTCTGGACGTAGATGGGTCACTGCCTGCTGCAGGCAGGCACGGCGGTGGGATGGGAAGTTGCAGAGGCTGGGATAAGCAGATAAGTGCCTCAAGTCTATCAGGCTCCTGGGGCTGTAGTTGCTAGTGCTGTCAGATGTGTGCTTTCCTTGTGAGCTGTGAGGTTTTTTTGTATAGTCTGGGCCTTTGAATTTCATTCCTATGTCCTCTCCCACATTCGTTTTTTAACTCTTTGCTTCAGCCTTGCATTCCGTTTACAAAGACAAGGAAACACCCTGTTCAAAACATCTTTGTTGCATCTGCTGAGCGTCTGTGCCAAAGGCAGAGCCGTGGCTCGGGGCTGCACAAAAGTGTCCTGGCTGCTACAAAGCCGTGATGTGCCCCTTGGGCTCCTGATGTGAGGGGCTGAGGAGATCACAAGGTGAGCAGTGTGCTGAAGATGCACACAAGTCTGTCCTCACCATATTTGAATGTTTTCCCTCCAGCAATGAAAAAAACATTTAACTCCTTTGGATGTGAGATGCCTTGTCCAGGGTGGAGGCGATTTCTGAGGTACATCAGAGCGTTTGGACACTTAGCCCTGAAATGGAGTAATGGGGGAAGGTTGTCACAAAATCCACCAGACTTCTTCGCTTTGGTGTGGGAATTGATGTTCTGTAAGGAGCCAGATCCCCTGCTTGTAAATCAGTTCAGTTTGTAATATCTGTCAAGTGTCTGGGGACACCTGGGTATCCGATGCTGTATAAATGTCAGTTGTTATTACAGTTGCTTGCTCAGGTTATTGATTTCTCCCCTGCTGTTCTCACTGGGATGGAGTGATTTGAGGTCTTAGGTAGATCAGCTCTTCCTCCTCCAGCTTGTCTTGTGTACACCGTACTTTGAACCCGCTTCCCCCAAACTGCAGTGTAGTTAGTGTGTGTCGTTACCTGTTCCAACTTCTCCCGCTTCAGCTTTTATCCCTTCAGCCCAGTAGGTTAAACAGCGCCCAGCTCCTGCGTAAGTACTCTTGGGGGCGCAGGGTGTCTTCTGCGATCCTGTACTCCTGCTCAGTGGCTAAGCATAAGAGAGACTTCAGGTCCCAGAGAACTTGCAACCTGCAGTGTAGTTAGAGGTGACTGCTGCTTGATTCTCATCTGCTAACATGAAGCGCAGCTTGGCTAATTGCCCTGAATATCACCCCGTAAGTCTTACAAGCAGGGCTTCCAAGCGCCAAGCTGCTAGCCGGGCTCGAGCCAGCTGATTTAAAGCTTCTGTGGCATGTCAACTGCAGCTGCAGCCGCGGCGTGTGCTGCTGCGTCGAGCTGACCAGTCGCACTCGGAATTACAAATGCAGTTAGCTGGCTTGACCAGGACAAAGAGCAGGTTAGTGTCAGAGACGGGAGCAGAAATAACATTTCACAGCTCTCAGGCTAGGTCCTGTCTGCCGCATCAACTTCGTCTCCGCTTCCTGGCAGCGCATTACCAGCGCTAAATGGTTCTAACGGAGCAGAAAGGGCATGGGGTTCCTTCGTGCTTGGCAGGGAATTCAATCCAAACGTGGGGAGGACAGGAAAGAGGACTCATTTTCACCTAAATGTGAATGAGACACTTTTATGGGTTTCTTTTCCTTTGTGTGCACTGGGAGCAAGGGGCAATAAATTGGAGGATTTTTATATCTTGCGCAAAAGCTGACATTGCTGAAATATCACATTATTGCAAGCTGCCATAAATGAGCTCTTCGAAGAGACACAGCTGGACTCCGTGAATATGGAGGCAAAGTGATTACCGGAAGCCATCAGCCGGCACTGGAAGAACTGTAGGAAAGTCAATAACTTATTAACACTAGTTTCTGGATTATCTGGTTTCCTAAAGAGATTGCTCTCCCACTGCTCGAGTAAACGGTGTTTTTGTTATGCAAAGCTACAGATTATGTTGTCCCATTTTACACTCCCTGCTCAAAGTCCTGCCGTTTGAGCGGGGTGAGAACAGGTCCAAGAAATGCCAAAGGCAACGTGTTCTCAGCTCTGGGTTTGAGAGATGCTGCTGTGCTCCCTTTCTGTACTTCTGAGGAATTACGTCTTGTTCCACAGATGTCAGGGAAGGCCAAGAAGGCTGCTTAAAAGAGCTGCCAACGGAGCTGTCCTCTGCAGTGCCTCTGAATTTCCCTGCTAATGACTCCTACAATGGTGAAATGCTGTGGTCCCCCCTCTCTGGGCCATTCTGCTGCTCCTAGCAGAGACCGGTATTACCAGACCTCAGGGCAAAGGACTTCTGACGTTGTTACGCTGAATGTTTATGCCTCGGATCTAGGCATGGGTGATGCTGGCCACAAGAATACCCTAACATGCCTTAAACTTACCTACATGGTCCAAGGAGTTGTTGCCCAATGCAAGGGAAAATGCAGACCCACCTCTTTGTGTCATTTGTGCTTTGGGTTGCAGTACGCTGTGTCCTTTCTGGTTTGGGGCTTCTCAAGCCCCACTGCTGACTCCACCACTGAAAAGGGTTCTTGGCACCCTAACGTACTTTGCAAGGTGACGGTGAGAAATGGTTTGAGGAAGTGAACCAGTGAACCACCTCCAGAGTACAAATCCAAAGCAGGTGGAGATAATTCCTGTGCATTTAGAGCATGAGAAGAAAGCTTGTGTCCTGATGGTGGAACAAAAGGGAGGAATGCAGTGTCTCTTTTTTTGGGGGTGGAGAAGACTTTAATTATGTCGGGTTGGGGCAGGTACCAGGTATGGAAGGAAGAAAAACTGTTTGACCATTCAGACTTGTGAGGGAGAAAAGGTGCTTTCCCATCCTTCCAAGAGCCTTCTGAGCACTGCCACGTGGATGTTCTGCACACTCTAGAAAACTCTTAGAAGCTGTTCAGAGTAGTAGATTAGAAAAGAGGAGCTTGTTGGCTGGATACTGAGCTTCTCAAGGGGAATTCTCCTTCGTTCCTGTCCTCCTCCTCCTCCTCATGCACTAAATTAATTTACTCACTTGATGGACCATGTCCCCATCATCAGGAAAGCAGAACATATACTACTTTTTATATATGTATTTCTTGCACCATTAAACAATTCTGTCTATGACAAAACCTATGAATAAGTTACAAGAGGTAACCTAGACTGTTTTAGGACATATTTCCGTAATAAATAAACGTACAGCTGCACTTGACAACTGCTTAGTATGCAACCCAGTAAAAACTGTAGCCTTGTAAATAACAGCAGTAATTAAGGGGAGCTTACATCTAAAGCTTCCTTTGTCACAGCCTGCCTTTGCGGTGGGATCAAGTGGTGCTCAGAGCCCTTTGGCCCTGGTTTTTGGGTCAGTGTGACGCATGGAACTTGAGCAATGAGGCTGACAGGCTCACGACTGGGAGGGAGGGAAGGTTTGTCCGAAGGCACAGTGCCTGTAGGAGCAGCTCTGCAGCGTTCCAGCTTGCTTTGAGTCCTGCTGCACCGTCCTGACCGAGTTGGACAAAGGGACTCTGGTCTCTAAGCCCTTGCATTTCTACGGGGTTTACGGAAACGAACAGTTCTCAGCGGGGTGTTCCACCTCCGAGCCCCGCATTACCCCACCTCCTTTGCAAATTGTGCCCGGGCTGCCTCCCTTCTCAGCCCGCTGTCTCCTGCCGCTCGGGTGTGCTTCCAGCAACGCAGGCTTCCCTCTTCCCCACCCTGCCACCAGCAGATGGGGGGGAAGTGGGCAGGAGGCTGAGACAAAAAAAAAAAGCTTGTTAACAAAATTTGTTTAAACATTTAGCATCTCTGCTGCTGTTCCTCTGCACTGAGCACACATGACAGGGGGTAATTTATGTCCCGAAATTACAATCCATATGAATTAGCCTGGCACAAATACATCATTTCCTAATAATATAGACAAGATGCTGCAAGGAGGGATGATGAGAACAGCCCTTTCCTATATGTTCTGCTTTACCTGCTGAGTAATTATCTAATCATTTTCTTGCAGTGATATAAAAGGAATCTCACTTCCCCTACTCACACCCACCCTGTAATGCAACAAGTGCTGCGTGGAGGCTCCTGTGCGAAACAAACAGGGCTCTGAAATAACAGCAGGAGATCCGCTTCTGCGCTGACACAAGCGTGCCCGCCAGGAGAGTGCCCCAGCCGAGGTTAGGCTTCAAGGGAACGTCTGGGCAGGGAAGCTGCGACGTTAGCTGCTGTGCTGCGGGGCTTGGGGAAGCTTCCTCCTTCCGTTTCAGGAGTGAGAAACTTTCATTTATTGCAGGATGAGGTCTTAGAGTGGCTACTGTGGGACCACTAATATTCTGCATACTTGCACATCTTGCTTAAGTTATCGTAGCTTGTGCTGCTTACCCATATCTTAAATAAACGGCTTCCAGTTTTTGTGCTCTGTGGTTTATTCGCAGTCGTAATTCTTTAGCAAAGCCTTTTCCCTCCCCTCTCTTTTGTACAGCACCCAGCCCAGGCATTCACTGAGAGGTGACTTGGGCTTCTGGATTCTTCTGCAATGTTAATTCTTCAGTTACTAATTAGCAGAGAAGCCTTGGGCTGGGTTTTCCTTCCAGTGTTCCCCTTCCCTGGCTTACTCTGACATCCCGGTTAAGCTCAGAGATGCTCTTTGACGGGAAGTCTCCCTCCCTCGCCTGTGTGGGACCTTGCATAGGGTTGTTTATGGCTGCCTCGTGTTACCATAGCGATACAGAATGATTAAGAAATCCTCCTTAAATTTTGTGTAATAACGTGGAGTCCTTGCAGAGCTAGGGCACAGCTGCGTCCTGCTGAGCAGGCCAACACTGGGGGCGCTTGCTTTGCTCGCATCTCACGGGGTGCCAGAGCCCACCGCGAGGCTGTGCAGGAGCTGCTGCTTTGTGGTGCCCGGGCTGCTGGCTGAGCACCAGGCTTGTGGTGTGCAGCTTATCAGGGTTTTTAAAGCACTTTGCAGAGGCCTGCTGAGGGGTGCTCTCCCATCGGCGAATAAAACAGAAGCTTCCGGCCCAGGACTGAGCCCAGTGCCTCTGGAAGCAGCGGTTGTGCACAGGGCTGAGGTGGTGCTTGGGTGCTTTCCAGTCCAAGAGCCCCTGGTGCTGCCGTGCTGGTTGGGTGAATTGTAGGTGACTTGGTGTGAAGCCTGCTTTCTTTGCTTAGTGGCGATTCAACATAAATTTTCAGGAGCTTTTTTTTTTTACTCCTTCTCCATTCTTCATAGCTGTCATGTAACAGCTGCATTCGTGCTGATGCAACTTGTACTATGCTGCCAATTTATTACCTCCCCGAGATGTAATAACCATTATACTAATAATCAGCTTGTAGGCAGGAGAGGAAACAGAATTCACAACTGCATGAAAGCCTGCAAGGGGAAAACAGCTCACAGCATTTTTCAGTTGTTTAACCTTGTGGCCTTCCAGCGATAGAGGACTGAGAAGCAACTGCTTTTGTCCTGCGCTCCGTCGTGCAGTGACCTTGCTGGATAATTACCTTCAGGTCATTGTCGCAACCACCCCGAGCACCATAAGGGAGCAAAGAAAACCTCGTGCGTGTCAGATGCTGCTGAGGTGGGTGTCGTTGTACTGAGACAAAGCATGAGCCCTGAAATCATATCAAAATAACCTGTTGATGCAATCAGTTAAACCTCATAAGTAACAGAACAAGGTGATCGGTTTGTGTCCTTACATAGGCAAAACCTCCCCTTTGCCTTTCCTTTTGGTGTTAGTAGTTCAAGAGCTTATTGTTGTCCTTGGATATGAGGGTCCCATTATCCCAGCCCCGTATTCCGTGGCATCTTGCAGACAAAAGAGAAAAACTGAGAGCTAGAGGCAGAATGTAACTTTTCCAAAGGCGCGGAGCTGGAAAGTTAAGGGCAAGAACCCAGGGTTTGATATTGTGATGGTAGGAGTTGAGCTGTACGAGGTCTGGGCAGTAAATAATTAGTTCCCTGCTTAGGCTGCTCACTGCTGCTCTTCCTTCCTGCTAGGGAGATGAAAGCTGTGTTTTTACAGCAGTTGTGATGGTGAGAGAAAGTCTGGAGATGTGTTGCTGGACCAAGGTTTTCTTAATTTATTTTTGATTTATAAAAGAAAAAAGGCCCTACCATCAGGCTCTGGCCATCATGCAACTGAAATATGGAATCTATAACAAAAGCGGGGGGAGAAGCAGTGAACCAGTGAAGTAATGTGAATTGATTTAACCAACCACTATGAAGCCTTTCAATGATGCAAAATGAGTAATTAAAAAAGTATATTGCCATGTGTTGAGTTAGCCTTCTTTGTGAGTCTAAGTACGTTAACCCCTTTCCAGCCTCAGAACGAATTGCGTCTTGGCAGCGTGTGTTCCTAATTGAGATTTGAAGTCCTAGATACTATTACCGTGCTAGATACTATTACCATGCGAATCAGAAATAGCAAGCATAGCAAGAAAAATGATCTTAACTACTGACCTCCAGTGACAATACAGCAGCTGGAAAAGAATGACCACGCAACTGGGATGCCGGAGGTGAGGATTAGTGGAGAACAGGAAAAATAGACCTGGCCGGTCTGTGTGGTCGTGGATGTGTTCTGAGCTGTGGGAACAACTCTTGTTGCTGTGCCCCAGGGATGCTGTGCACCGCTGCCTCCCGCTGCAGCAGGTGTGGGGGACCGGCTGACCCCGTGCTGTCAGAAGGGCTCCAATTCAATGAGACGCCTGGGAAGTCAGGGCTCTCGCGGCTCTTTAGTTCTATGACAAAAGTAATTGGAAAAGAAGACTACTCCAGCTAACAACTTGTTTCGTGATATATCAAAGCCTCTAGTACAACAGGATGAATTATCTCCAGTAGTCGTGAATTATTGGTGAAATCGTTTCAGTCCAACCTGCTGAACTCCGTGTCAGGAGTGAGGCCTTCCGTCTCAGCCACTGATGTGCTGCGTGGAGAGCTGCCTTGCTGAGACCTTCCTGTAAGCACCAGGTTCTGCCAGCCCTGCCTGCCGTTCGTCCCGTGAAGGACAGAGGGAAATAAGGTAAAAGATGCTCCATATTCAATGCTTAAGGCATGATGACAATTAAGAGCTTAATGTGTTTATCTGTTGCTTTCAAATGGGGAAGCCAGACTGAGCTGGCTCCAGTCAGGATCTTGCCGTCAGCCTTACACCATTAGCTCAGGTTTCTAATGACATCATGTCCATTCCTTTGCTTGAGTTGGTCCACTTCGGCCAGGGAAGAGTGTTATCATTCTTGTTTTATTACTGGTGACAGCATGGTATTTTTCAGCTACCTGAAAACACTGTTTGGCTGATCACTTCGTAAGTTATTGGGTTATTGTGAATTATGGAGTTCTTTCATTCTGCTCCCAGCAGATAAAAATGCATTTCCTTGCAGCTAATCTCAATATAAAAATCAAATCCTGTCTCCATTTGCGTGCGTGGTATGATCTAAGCATGGGCTGACATAAGAGGCTTGTTGAGAACAGCCATGAAAGCCAGGTTTGGGGTCCGATTCTTTTCTCTTCGGGGGCCTGAACTGAAGACAGTCAAAACTTGCCCGTGAATTTGGGTCCAGTTATAGAGGCTTTTATAGAGGAGTTGAGTCTTAGAGTTACTTGGGGCATATCGGTTTGATAGCGTCAATACCAACCTTGCTAATGGTGTCAGCCCAATAGAGAGCCTCTGCTCCGTGGAAGTCGCTGTCCATAATCCTTTTTTGTAGGGCTGAGGTACGGCTGCACAGAAGTATTTGCAAGGGAAGATCCACCAGTGGTGCGTAAGACGCTTGCTGCTAATGTACCGTGAATTTCTCAAATACCTGGACAATCATCTCTTGTTTTGCTTTCTTATCGATATTTAGTATTAAGACTGGCAAATAAGAAACTTGCTTTCTCTTCTTCCCCTTGTTCGCTGCCATGCTTAGGTTAGTTTCTTTTAAAATAATAAAACTCTAAATTACATTTTATTTTCTTACCAGCTGCTAACTCTCTGAGACAGATTGGGAGATCAATTATCACAGCAGTGAATGAATCTGATTTTTTCAATATAATTTACAGTAATTCCATATTGTCTGCCCAAGAAGCAAATAGTGCTGGCTTTTTTCCAAGAGATGAGCTTAGAAAGAACAACAAAATGCACAAAAACAGCAACACCACTCTAATACACCTGCAAGGGACTCCTGACCTTCCAGTGGTTGTAATACTGTACCAAAGGTGGGGAGCGTAGTCCTTGTGTGCTCTCCTAAAACTTCTGTGATAATTCTGGAATTGACTTTTGAGGCCAGAGATCCCTGCAGCTGAGATGAGCGTGTTTCTGTTTCCACAGAGGGTCACAGCTGCTGGGGTTACGCTGCCTGCGCTTCACCCAACTGCTGCTCGGAGCACCAGGAGGTTTTTGCTGGACTTCACCGACCTGTGGACCACAGTCCAAGAAGAAAATTCATCCCTGCTTCTGTTACCACTCGTTCCCCCTTGGGGATGTTTACAAGAGGTGGGTACAACCTGCATTTGCTGCTGCTGGTCTGTGATGTGGGGTCTGCCCTCTGGGACGGGGGCAGCCAAGGCGGTGGGGCCAGGCTGCGGGTGTTGGCAGAGACCAGGGGAGCTACACATATATCCAGGGGAGGCCAACACCAAAAGCAGTTTCTGAGAACTTGTGTCACGTATTCAGGATGTATGTTTAGCATGAGCGTCAAATGTGTTTAAATTGTTAACAGAAATGGCATGCAAAAGGTTGGGGGAAGGGGAACAAAACCAAAAAAGGCTGCAACGCTTGTTCTCTTCATTTAAAAGCTCAGTAACTAAATCTCACTTTAGCTCTACCAAGAATACAAATAGTGCAATTAATTGGCAGTAATTTAGAAGTCTTTCATTTCAAAAGCCCCAGGACATGGAGTTTGAAACAATGAATCTGTTGGTGTCATCGGTGGTTCTGCACGTGGTCTAAGATGCAAGCAAGCAGGGAAAGGATTTTGCTTATTTTTCCCCTGTTATTTATGGCTTATCTTCACATAGTGAGAGAACGTTTGTTTGTTGCATTAAAAATTCCTTCCCAAAGATGAATGGATTGATTTCTCCCCATTCCATTAACACACAAAACAAGAAATTATTATATTTCTCAGTGCAAAGTGGCTCCTGAATCTAGTAACTTTAGGCTGTAGCACAAACACTCAAAGCTCTCGGAGAATACAATAGCGTGAAAGAGGTCACTTGCTGGGTCACAGATGGTTGGCTTTTTTTTCGCTTGTTCGGTGAATAACTGCAATTTCTGTCTCTTACGTTTGTACAATCACCATTGTCCTTTACCATGTCTATGATTTTCTATATTAGAATTGAGACCTCTATTTCGCAAATGACAAGTTCGACTAAAGCAAACACCACACCCTGCATTTTCATGCAATTTTGCGGATGTGCTGTTTCAATCCTGTGATAGATGGAGAGACCAATACTCATGACTCCACATTACTCCCTCTGCAGAGGTAGAAAGTGCTTTTGAGCATGCATGAATTGCACACCATACTGCGTAACAAGAGACAGAACAATATTTCAGTAGCCAAAACGTCAGCAGAAGATTTAGTAGCTGATGTGTTATCAAATCTAAGTGTGTGTATATGAAATGCTGTGACTGAGGCAAGACTTCTGTGATTCTGGGCAAGTCTCTTTGCCTTCTTAGCAAATGTTAGAGTGAAGAAAGGCTGAGAGCAGGGATGTGCAGCCTGAAGAGAAGGCTCTGGGGAGACATTGCAGCTTTTCAGTACTTAAAAGGGGCTTTTCAAAGATGGTGAGCAACTTTTTTACTTGGGCAGATAATGATAGGACAAGGGGGAATGGTATGAAATTAAAAGAGGGGAGACTTAGACGAGATGTTAGGAAATTCTGCACTCAGAGGGTGGTGAGGCTCTGGAACATGTTGCCCAGAGAAGCTGTGAATGCCCCATCCTAGATGATCTTTGAGGTCCCTTCCAACCGAAGCTGTTCTGTGGCTCAAATGGAGCAGTGCTGCTGTTTGTACTCAGTTTGCAAGCCAGTTAGGGCAGAGACTTGTCTGCTAGGTGCATCCAGTGCACAGCGGGTTCTAGAAGTGCTTGTGTTCTTTTGTTGTTGCTCTTCTGTAAGTAACAGCGGTAGCTGGAGTGGCCAAAAGGCCTGGGAGAGATTGTTGCTTTGTTTGGAGTGGGAGCTTGGTTTATGCACTGACTTTCACACGCTCTGGGAAGTTGCAGTTAATGTTCTTTGTTTGCATTAGCAAAAGCAGGATCTGACTACACGGTTTGGCGTTTGGGGATCTGCCTAGACTATACCATGTTCTGTGACATTTGCAAAAGACTTGATTGTTTGCACCTCTGAGCATTTAGGCTTATAAATATTTATTAACCTTCTCTGGCATGTATTGCAACCAAGGCAGGAATGATCTTCCCTGTGGCTCTGACTGGGGAAGAGGGGACCCCCTCCATGAAACAGCTGTACGGGCACAGGATCCACCGCTTAGCAACATGTAATGTACTGCGGAGCAAAAGGGACCCAGAAGAAACTTCAGGGATCAGAAAATGGAAGACAAGGGACTGCTGGAGAGCAGGAACAGTCCTGAGCTCAGATGGCAGCACACCCAGACTGGAATTCACATGCAGAGCTCTGCCACTTCAGGGCTGCGTGGGCTTTGAATTGCTTTCCAGTGCCTCTTCATTAAGGTAGATTCTTTACAAGCCTCAGAGAGCAAGAGAAACTCTTCTCTTCACCTTTGTAAGAACTGCATTCGTTGGCACTAACTAATGGAGTTGTTTCCTAAGTTCCAGCTATACAGTTCTAACACAAAGAGCCTGTTTTAAATGTCCTGCATGGCTACAAGGGGATTGTTTCTTTTGCCTGAAGTAGGCAGTTTTTGACAGTAAAATGAGAGGTTGGCAGGTGTTTCAGTGCCTCTAACAACTGGTGTTGCATGGATTATCAGGACAGGGATGGTGCAGATGCTGCATAAAGCACTTGCACAGGAAGCAATGTCCTGGCTGCTGGTGGCGCCGAGGTGTGCAGTCGAGCTGCACGAGGGAGCTGTACTTAAACCTGACCTAGAGGATGCAAGTGAGTTAGTGGATTGAGCAGGGGAGGTGGAGGATGGGGTAGAAGAAATGCTCTTAATATGTAGAGGAAAGAGAAAGTAGCCCAGGTGTCTGGAGAGAAATGTTTATTAACTACTCAACATAGCAGTCAGCATCCTTCCATCTGCTGTGTGCCAAGTTGAAACATCAGGGCCTGGAAGGGCACACTGGCATTTGCTAATTCAGTCTAAAAGAAGCATCCTCCCATGATTAGGGAAGCAAAGATCATGCAGAATTAGATGGAGGAAACAGGAAGCATTCTCATAAGGTAACTATTGATTATTTAATGAGCTGATAAATGCCAGGCTACAGAATAACTGCACATCTGAGCTGCTTTGGCCTGAGCAGAGGATTCTTTCTCAAAGCAGGCACAGGCCTAGAGCTGAGAGCTTTGTGAGCAGGTTGTACGCAATCCCCAGTCACCCAACCTCTGTTCCCAGCAGAGCACCTTTGTGTCAGTTGCACTGCATCAGAAGGTGACCTGTCCCGGGGCAAATCAAAACCCTGTTGAGCTGTTCTCTGGCAGATTGCAGAATAAATAGCTATTGCTTTATCCCTATGTTGAACTATGGGTCTGTTTCTTCTGACAGTATTTCTAGGGCTCTATAGTGACATTTGTTCACCTCTCTCTGCTCTAACATTACCTGAACTGTGCTCTGTGCTCCAGGGTTTCTGAGCACCGGTTTCAATGGTGCTAAATCATGGGCCCCAATTCTTTGTCTCCTCAAACAGCTCCCCTGTAGCCCTGCAGAATATAAGCAGCAGTTGATCCTGATTTATTGTGTTATTACAAAATGCAGAGGATTGCTGTCCTTTGCACAGAGAAGACCAAATGCTTTTTTGTTTTACTTCACTGAAATTTTTGGCTCACCTGTCCGGGCTCTTTGGGCACCGCATGAACAAGGATGCCTTCTCTCGTATGCCTCTGTCTCTTAAGGATGCTATAGATAGAGACCCGCTCAGAAACGTGAAGCATTATAATAGTTTGAGGGGGGGGAAAAGGTGAAAGACCTTTATTGGATATTCAAACATCAGGGCTAAAGAATATTTTTTGGACAAAAACCTAGACTTCATGGAAATTCTGGAATAGGAAAATAATTTTAACTGTGCATCTCCTAGGTCGATTATATTTTTAAATCTATAAAGAAGCAGCTGATCTCACATCCTTTCCTTCCACCAATTTTGTTTCCTGTGCATGAGAATACTTTTTCCTAACCAAGGAGCCCCGATATTGTACAATAGCTTAGTTCTCTAAGAAATCTTGCTCTACCTCTTGTGGTCTGTAATGCTGCTAACCAGAAGTCTGCACTGATAAAAGGACAAGGCAAAAGCTGCCAAACTTCCCTACCCTCTCTTGTCGTCTTCTCTCCTTCCCTCCCCTGAAGACAATTTATTAATGGTAACCCTATTTGCTGTTGTGCAGCCCGAACACAAAGGATAACTGCAGGAAATTTGAGACATTAACAAAATTGTTACACTCAAATGCTTTAAGATCGAGCAAAGCACAGACCGAAAGGAACATTAATTTACTCGGTTCTCTATTGCAATGCACGTAAATGAAGATCACTTTGAATGTGGCCCCAACAAAAGTACATCTATCATTGGCTGGTGCTATAGTGGTAGCAGGTAACTCTCATGTGCAATTCAGTAGGAGTTGATGCTGGCTGGGACTATTCACTGGAACAATTTCCTTGTCGTTGTTTATTTTAACCTTGGATTTTAGCTAAGGGGTCGGAATTGGAACAGAATCGGGGGAAAAAAAAGGAGTGGGAATCTGAAAAGATGTAGACAACACACAGCAAATGGAAATTGCAGAAACATTTTGATGTTCATATGCTAATTGCATCCCACTTCCTTGCAAACCGCAATCACTTCATTGTTTTTGTGCTGTGTGGTTTTTGAAAAGATTTCATTGAAGCCTCCTTAATGAGGCAGACACAGAGAATGAACGAGAGGTATGTTATGGATGGAAATTTCTTCTGGATGCTCCACGTTAATTCTCCTTTGATTTCTTCCTTAGTAAAGTTGTTCACTTTACAGGCAGAAACCAAATTGGTTTAACTGAGAGACCAGCCAAGTCCAAACCGGCATCCTAGAAACTAGCCGTGCTCCTTTTGCTGCGTGCCAGCGCTAAGCAGACTTTTAGCTGTTTTACTTAGCAGGGGTTTGCAGCTCTGCTTCTGGGTTGGTATGAGGCTTCTTTGCCCAGAGTTCTCAGTTTTTGTTTTGAGTTTGAGACTTAAAGGAAAAAATAGTCGATCACTGGTTTTTTTTTTTTTTTTTTGTGATTTGACTTCTGGACTATGTGGTTTCATCCATTTCTTCTTCTACTTTATCCTTTTGTTGTCTGACTCTGTGTCTTTGGTATCTGTCATTCCAAAACCCTTTGCCGAATGTTTGGTAACTTCTTTGAGTTGTGATTGTTGTGATTTGCAGCTGGATAAGGAAACCTGAAACAAGGTGAAGGAGTGGCAGCCTCTGCTCCTGTAGAGAGGTTGGCTGCGATGCTGCTGAAGTATCTAGCAGGAAAGAAGACAATTGGGATGCATTTGAGAAATGCCCTGGGAAACCCAAAGCCTCTGGGGGGTGATGCGTGTCCTGTAGCGAGTGGTCACTGGGTGGTGGTGCTGGATGGCGGTGCTGGATGGCGTGGCTGTGCATCACTGCAGTGAAGAGCTCCAGCCTGGCTTGTGGCTTATTGGTATAATCCTGATGTGCCTCAGCGTGGTGAGGGCTGCTGGAGCCCAGAGATGCTGCAAAAACGAGTGTGACTGGGTGTATGCTGGAAGGAGTCCTCGGTGTCATTAATTACAATATCTATAGGCGCAGGCAGTCCGTGAAAAGGGAGTGCAGACGGTGACCCTGTGGCAGCAGTAGAACTAGAGCTCAGCAGCAATATAAAAAGCCTTTTTTTCCCCTTCTAAATGCGGTACTGCAATAAAAGTGTTTAATAAATGAGGAGAGAAGCAAATGAGGTTGTTTCCAGGGAGGGATGCTTATCACTGAGGTAATTTCTATTTTGTGTCTGTCTTGGCTTTGTTTATTTCTTCTCTTGTTTTGCTGCTATTAGGGGAGACGATTCAAATGAACGGTGGAAACAAATCCCGCTCCGTGTCTTTCTGAATCCCGCACAGGGAATGGTGCCGTCTGAATAAGATAATGTGTCAGCTATAACTTCGGTGAATACACTCAGGGGTTGAACTAAGGACCTTAAAATATTTGTGTATCTTATGTGCCTCTATGTATATTACATAGTGTAGCTTATGTATGAAATACTACAGCTGGAACTAGCAAGGTGGAGCTCCTGCCTCAACGTCTTTACCCAAGTATATTCCCTTCACACAAGTGTACCTTGGTAAAGATGGTTAGCTGGAATATGAGTAAACTTCAATCTCTAAATGAGGCCGGACGGGAACTCCAATACTTCCAAAATTGCTGTGGAGTTTGAACTGCTTCCCTGCTCCTACTGTTCTCTATCGTTTCTAACTACAGCTGATGAAATTGAAGGGGCAAGTCAGTATCTTTTTTTGTCCATACAGCAACAAAATGTATAAGAAATCTGGAATCCTGTAAAACTTCTGACCGCAATGTTTTCATGGTAAGTAGCTACAGTTTCTGAAATTAGCCTGCCATGATGGAGAGCTCATGTCAGAACACCTCCTTCTGCTAATTTTAGCACATGCATCTTGGGAAATGATGCCACAGAGTCTGTGGGAGTCTGAGCCTTTAAGGCCAGAACCAACTGCAAGATCATCTCATCTGACAGCCAGCATAATGCAGCATTCAGCAATTGCTGCATCAGGATGGCGAGTCGTGCCCCGTCCAGGAAATATCTTACAGATACACGCAGTGATGCAGAGACTCCACATGAAGACAAGTCAACCAGGTTCCTAGCTGAGTTGTTTCCAGTAGCTTTTCCAAAGTCTTTGGGGTGCAGTTGTCTGCTGAGACGAAATGTAGGCTTTTTTGCTGTGTAATGGTTAGACAGAAAAGTGACAAGACATCCACAGGAAACCATCCGTTGAAGCAATAGCCATATGATGAGTTCAGGTACAGCTCCTGGTTCAGGATGAGAGTCTGTGATGAATCTCAATTTTTGCCCTGCTTTAATATTAAAAAATCCTTGAAACATTCTGTTGTTCCCACATGAAAACAACGTATTTGAGTGTGACTTGGCTGAGTGGGATGTGATTTGTCAAAGTCTTCATACTCATTAGCTTTCTGCTTGTTTCACTCCTCTTGATGCACCTCACTTCCACCTCCACTCCTGCTAATGCACTTTGTGTTTTCCATTGTCGAAACACGTTTTTGGTCTGATCAGGCAGAGACAGGCATTGCCGTGTTTAAAGAATATGCACTCTTAATTTGATGGCATTATGATCAGCTGAAGACATGTTCCTTTTGTTCATGTTTCTTTGCTTAGACACTTGCCAAGATAAATTGAAATGTAAAAATAGCTGTCCTTGTTTAAGCAATTATATTTAATAAGGCTCAGAGGGAAGTGTGTTCTAGGAAATGCAAAGGGTGGGAACTGAAGGACTCTTGTGACTTTTGTCCTGGCTTTGCTACTGGTTTGGCACTTAGCTTTGATTTGATGGTAGAACAAAAAATGCCCCTGGTCTGCAGTGCAGTTGTGCGCTTACACTGCGTGCGTGAGCTGTTGCAGCCCCTGGTGCCAGTGGAGAGGACCTCAGAGGTCACCAGCACTCTTTTTAGTGACTCTCCCAACATAGGGGCATGTATCAGAGCTGAACTGTTAATATTAAAATGGCAAATTTAAGTGAAATGTAAGTTGCAGAGGCAACTCTTAATTTTGTTGGGCCTCATATAGTTGTGCTAGGATGAGACAAGTGGCAGGTTGTAGTTGTTGCAGTTCTCTAGCTGCTGAAGTTGGAGAACTTGAATTTTTTTTTCATCCTGTTGTGTTCTGTCTTACTTAGACTATAATATCCCAAGGGCAGGGATTTTCTGTTGCTTGAAGCCCAGCAGGACCTGATCTCAGTTGCATGCTCCTCATTACTGTAATGGGGAGGGGACTTGAGCCACCTGAGAGAGAATACTAGTCTGTGGAGGTGAAAGTCAGGTCTTGGGTTAGCCTTTAAGAGCCTATTAGATAAATAATGTCCTATGAAATAAATAAGCACATGGCCTCATTCTTTACAGTCATGAGCTTTCCCAGCAGTGTTTCAAATCAGGTCCTAATCACTTCAAAAGCTTCTCTAGCACTAAGCTTCTGTGGAATTGTACACACATTCCCCTAGATGGTATGAAGAAAGTGACTGCTGTTTGCTACTCGTGCAACAAAAGAAGATGTTTCCACAGTTAAAGAGCTCAGCTGAAACCAACAGCAGCAACTACATCAACAGACGCACACAAACAGCACCTGCTTCTGCTGTGGAAGCTGATCAATTGAAATTGATTCTTCCACTGTGATGGCAAATAAAACCCCCACATTTTCCAGGCTCTCGACACAAACCGTATTGTATGTCATGTAAAATATTTATGCTAAACTCATTTGGAAGCTGTAACTTATTATCCGCAAATGAGTTCAGAACCTTTTCAAAAGGCATTTTACTTCTGAGCAGAAAAGTGCCTTACTGTCTTCAGTGCTCTGGGGTTTGAATACACGCACACACACTTACTTTATCTACCCAGGAATAATTTGCTTTTTGGAGAATGGTGTTAATTTTTTTATTTTGTTTGGGAAGGCTAATTCGTTTTATATTTTTCTTTCTACGTGTGTTCTTTTGCACTAGTGAGTAAATTATTTCTTTTTTTAAGAGAGCAAAAATATTCCATACTTGAACTGGGGAATGAGCTTTGAATTTCCTGCTCCTTTTGCCATGGATTCCCTGGGTTTCCTTGGACAGATTTAGCTGCTTATTGGAACTCAGCAGGATTTCATTATCAGCAGATGTGAATCTTTTAGAGTTCAATTAAATCATGCTCACTGTATGTCTCTCCTGTAGATGAAGACTCTTGTTATCTTTATTTTGCAGTTATAGGAACCAAGAGGTTTAAGGGCCCACCTACAAAAGAATATGAAATTATCCAAAGGCAAAGATGAAGATTTGTGGTTTTTCCTCTCTTTATGGGAACAGCTTGCTTTGAGTGAAAGTCTCCTGCCAGCCACAGATGTGCAGCTGAGTAATGTAGTTAACACTTGTCTGTCCTCTGTGATGCTTTATCTTCACAGAAACCCTTTTCAGGGGCTCAAGGTGATGACAGTAATTTCCATCTATGTTAGTTTAAGACTGCTTTTGCTTTCTGGAAAGATCTCAGATTTTTGTTGTTGCTAGCACAGCTCCTTTATTGACCTGACCCACCCCTTTAGGAAACCTTTCCAAATTGCACAAAATAATGATCTGATGTGGTGGTGGAATTTCCTTTCCTTTCATTGGAAGGACGCCCCTCCATCAAAGAGGGCCCTTTGCTGCATCTCCAGGAACATCACTGGTAGGAGGATTCTGCAGCAGTGATAAATATGCTATTTTCATGGTTTTAATAATTAAAAATGCACTTAAATCCTTCTGCACACACTATAGAAAGGTCTATTGCATTTATTCTAGCCTCTCACAGATCCTTAAGGTTTTATGGGTGCTTTAAAGCAGAAATAAAGATCCTTTTTTATATCCAAAAACCAGATGTCTCTCAAACTGCCATCCTATTCCCCACAACTGTAGTTATTTTCTCTTTAAGATGTTGCATCTGGACCACAGTCCTTTGCCTTTCCTTTTCTAGAGATGTGCAGGCTTACAGCGGAAGTCTCCTGCTCCCCTCACCCCAGAGGTCGGCGCGGCGTTTAGGAGCAGAGGTGAGTGGTGCTCTGTTCCGGAGAAGCACACGCAGCAGGGCTGTGCCCGTACGCTTGCCAGGCTGAGCAGGGAGCTCCAAGGACTGGAGCAGCTCCTCGGCTGGCCCCGTGGGCTCCTCGCTCTCACTGTCCCGTGCAGTTGTCCAGGCTGCAGGAGTTCGCAGTGCAGAAGGACAGGCTGAGCCTAAAACGGGTAGGGACACAGCCCGTCCCCCTGCCCCAAATGTTCACAATTCCTTGGCTCCGTCTTGGTCTGGTGGGATTTGCTGCCTTCCCATACCTGCTGACCTTTTCTGAGGTACGTAAAAGCATCCATGGGAATCTTTTGTAAAGACAGACGCCCAGCTTGAAACACAGATGTTCAGAGAGGTCTGCCTCCATCTTCCTCCCCAAGTCCTGCATAAAATGTACCTAGCTGACATGATTGTGCTCTTGCTCAGAAGCAGGTTAAATTCTAAATACTTGCAATATGGCTGTGGCAAGTATCCCTTTGCTTCCATTTTCCATCTGTATAATGAAGATAATTCTGTCCTGCTCCCGAATGGCAGCATTAATAAAACTCATGGGTCCTGCAAGTATCCAGATCAGTGCGGTTTTGTTTCTGAAATTATTCTGGCACTGCAGGGAGAGGAGGTAGCTAAGAGCATTGAAGTAGCAGACATTACACCATTAGCTTTGAGTACTTGATTGGACTGCAGAATATCAAAGGATAAGAAAATCCAATGAATTCAAAGAAAAGTTCTGTTCTGCAGAATCATTATATCAGAACAATGTATATGCAGCTAGTTTTGAGCTCTACACAAGAAGTCTCCTGGAGAAATAGAACTGATGTATCTAGGCTGTTTGGAATATATATTTGTTTTCATTATCACTCTTTGGCAGAAAACATCCTCCAAAGGAAATAAATACATGAAAGTATTAGATGGGAAAAACTGGTGATTTTTACAATCTGCTTTCCTCCCACCTTGCTTTTTTGTATTTGTGTTCTATCTTGTTTTAGAAGCTCTGTTTCATTTATAATGAAGTTTCTTGAAGCTTGATTGGCAGCTGAGGACAATTTGCAATATACCAGCTGCAGTATAAAGGCACTGTGATGAACGGCTTAGGAAAACACGAGGAAAGAAAAATACCAATTTCAGTAATGGGGTAGGTTTGTTGGCAGAAGTCGCTTTGGTTCGATTTAAGTTCCCTCCGCTGTGAGCAGGCTTGGTGTGAGGGGCACCTGGTGGCACAACCACAGCGTGCACGTCACCGCTCCCGGCCTGGCCCCAGCTCCCCTGGGCGGTGGTGCTGTGCCACCACACACTTGTGACCCCCAAGTTAGTCGTCTAACCTTGAGCTGCTTTATCCCCAAGCTGCAGGCTGCCACCTACACGTCCAGTTCTCTTCCATGCCCGTTGAACTGATTCCCAAGCACAGGACGTGCCTTTCTGGCATTCCCTGTTCAAACTGCTTCTGCCGTTTGACTCAGTGTAATGGAAAAATCTGTGAAGCCCAGCGTGTCAGGTAGTGGGAGTGCAGACAGGATGGTGGATGGTATACTGAATTGCGGGAGGAATCTAATATTAAAGCAGATAATTAAAATAGAAAATAAATTGAGAGACTTTACTAGAAAGTAGAAAGTTAGTTTTCAGCAACTGAATTGGCAATAAGGAACACAATATGCTATATCATTGCCCCGTAAGGGAAGGATGCAGATGAAATCCCCCCTGAGCAAAATAATGAGGTTAATTGGGGAGGCACAGCTATTCTTATTGGGGAACACAGGAGGCCAGCGTATTACTGTCTTGGCAAAAGAGACTTTGATGACCAGCTGGGACTGATGTTTTTTTTTTTAAAAAAAAAAAGTTATAAAAACTATCAAACTGTCTTAGTGCAATAAATAAACATGCCAATGCACGGAGAGGAACACACAGGCAAACTGTTCAGTGCAACATTACATCCTAAAAGAAGCCATTGCCTAAAAAGGACAAAACTGCAATCTGCAGCTGTGGCTCTCATGCTTCTTCAGAAACTTTGGATGCTCCTTAGAACGTGTCCAGGTGGTGAGGAACATTTTCTGATACGGATTTATAGGTCGTAATCTGACAAAATGTCACGATTGACTTTGTTCACAAAGCTGTGAGGTGTGTGCTGTGGCTGTAGTGTGAGGCAGCAATGAGAGCACGAAGCTTGGATTCAGAGCCTTCATGAACGCACCCTTGGCCTGCAGTGCAGTGCAGCTTGGGTAGAAGATGCTTTCTTCCCCCACCTGCTGTGCTGCACGGCTGTGCAGTGCTCCCAGCTCTCCCATCTCTCCCCTTGCAGAATGAAACCTGCTCACAGCTGTGTCAGGTCCTGGCCTCGGCAGGAGCACACGTGGGAGAACCTTCGGCAAGGAGAGAAGAGAGGATTTGCCCGATGACACTTCTGGCTGAGCAGCGACTCGTTCAAGTCCTTGAGGTCTCATTTACGGTGCTGGTGCAGAGGGGTGAGAACGGATCTGCTGGCTCTGTGCAGGCTGTTGCCTTTGGAGCAGAGACTTGGTCTGTATCTGTGGATGCAAAGTGGTTCACGTGCAACACTTAGGACATCTAAAATAAAAGAGCATTTATGCTCGAGGGAAAAATGGACCATGCGAATGTCTTGAGTGACTAAAGGGAGGGGACAGCAAGCCAAGGAGAAGGGGTAGGAATGTATGGAGGAGGGAGAAAGCATCTTCACCATTCTTCGTGACAAGAGAAACAAAGCATGTTCTCTCCTCGCTCAAATTAGATGTATTTTTTTGTTTTAATACTTGCTAATATATGCTAAGCTACCACTGCTTTTCAGAAATTGACAGTTAGGTGCCACTGCTGCCTTCAGTCACCCTGGAGTTAGGGGGAAGGTTTATTTTTATAACTTCAGCATGACATGATGGTGAGATGGTTTTATATTTATTTCACCTGGAGAGGAATTGCAGAGTAAGGCATGACTTGGTTAAGAGCGGAGCTGACTTTGCATTTCCTGAAGTCCAAAACAGGTTGAGATGTGTGTTTGAGAAGGGGGGGGAGTCCAGGCCTGCTTCTCCAGTGGGAACCGAGGGGCAGGAAATCAGCCAGGCAAGGCGAGCAGCTTTGCCTTGCTCCACTGTCCTTTAAGAGAGAAGGGGAGAAATAGCTTAATTGCATAAGCCTTGTGGTTCTCCATTAGTATAATCGCGGTAGTAGAAAGAAGAAGGGTGGTCGGGTCAAGCATTAAAAAGCCTGAAATGGTGAAAAGAGACACCTCAAGCTACAGCAGCTTTGGAAACAATTCTTCAGAAGTGGGTCGAAAGGGATAACCAACACATCGTGCCATGCTCTCTGCTTTCACTGATAATAGTCTGAGGGATGAAAAATTGACCCGTCATGATACGGTACTGTTACACGACTCTTCTCATCTAGATGGCAATCCATAAAGATTTCAAATGCTTTAAAAAAAAAAAAAGTGCTGCATTAATCCCTTCCAAAGATGCAGAAAACAAAGCAAAGGAATTAACTGAAACTCACCCAGAGCCATCAGTGAGTGCGGCGGCGTTCAGAAGCCTGTCCCCCACCCAGGCAGTCTGTCCTGGCACTGGCACGCCATGTCTCCCTCGCAGGATTGTGGAGAGGAAGGAAATCTTTAAGGTGCTCTTTAGTTCAAAGTTATGTTGCTGGCTTTGTTTTTTTTTTGTTTTGGTTGCTTTTTTTGTTGTTTTGTTTTTCATTTCCTGTGAGAACCTTTAATGGAAATAACCGATTTTCCCTGGTGTGGCAATAAAAGCCATTTTAAGGTTGTGGGCATGACACACCAAAAAAAAAAAAAGAGTTTTGTCTACCTTTCAGTGAGCAATTTCCATGGGGTCCGTGCCCTGTATCGGGCTCCCTGTGATGGAAGATGGTCTTGTGGTTTGCACTGCTTGCACTTCACAGCAGACTCCAGTAACCTACTGGGAACGTTCGTCTCTGGTCTCCCACTTGGCTGTGCACACGTCCGTAATTAAGCTGATCTGACACTGCTGAAGACCCTCGCTGCTTTCACCTGGGAGGGCAAAAAACAGCCTGAAGAAATGCTTGTTGCCGATTGCAGTGCTGTTGGTAGCTTAGTAAATTATTTTTATTGGCGTGATCTGCACCTCCAAGAACATCTTGTAACCTTAATCTGCTTTAGGTAGTTGGTTTAAGATATTTACAGTATTTACTTTCCTTAGTTCTGTTTTTCTTGATCTTGTTAGTGTCTTGATTTTTAACAAAAGAGGATTCAATGTTTCACTTGTAGTGAATATGCGTAAAATAGTCTCCTGGAGAAGGAGGACAACTGTTCAGTTCCTGAGAGCCCCGCCACATTGCACCCCGTAGCAAATAGTCACGGAAGGCAGAGGCAAGGAGCCACCGAAGTTGTATCAAAATTTAAAATGGGACATGCCTCAATTCTGGCAGATCTTCCTCTTGACACTTTTAATTTCAAAAAAGCACCAGAGGAGATTGACTATTTTTTCCTTTGGCTTATTTTTCAGTTAAAAGCTAGAATTTTGCTGCTAGATTATTTTTAGCTGGTAGTGTTACAGGGAATAGCACGGTCTGATCTCAAGATGTTTGGCAGGCTTTCTTATTACCTTTGAAAAATCTGGGTAGGATGTGATCTTTGTTATGCTGGTATGAATTCAGGGGATGCAGGCTCTGAGGTTTTTCTTTGCAATGAGAAACTTCCTTGCACTACAAGAAATGCAAATGCAATCATCCAGCTTTACCCCTCCCCTCCAAAACAATCAAAGTAGCTTTTAGAGATTGATGTACAAGAAAAAAAAAAGGTAAATCAACCTTACCAAAGTAGTAACTAAGCCAAATCATATGAAAAGTAGCACTGACCCTAAATAAATAAATAAGCCACAGACAAAGAAATGACATCTACCCTCCACTGCCAACGCTGACTGCTGGATGAAATAATATCAGTTTAATTTTGGTTTTATGATTTTGCATCCGGTATGTGTGTCTTTAATGTTGTTTTTAAAAATGGTCTCTTTGTACGTGTTTATTGTGATGTGCTATAGAGCACCTTCAAAGCAGTTGCAAGGAAAAAGGAGTCATTTTTGACTGAAGCATATACCGTAGGGTAAGGATTAGCTCAATCTGTCCTTCCTCTCTTAGGACTTTAACACAAAGGGAAAACAAGATTTTAAGCTTTTGAACATTGATTCAGTGACAGTACATGTACATTTTTAAGGGACATTAAGGTCACTGAACATTCGTTCTTAGAGAAAGTGTCATACTGACAAGGCAATTATTGATTTTTTTTCTAACCCAGAGGTGCTCTCTTCCTTCATATGTCTGTGTTTGTATATATTATGTTCTGGTTTTCCCTTTTCCTTGGGCTTCATCCCATTGCCATTTTTAGGTGATTTAAGTCATCAATCATATAATGGCCGGAAGGTGCATCGTGCAGTCCTGTGAATGAGAGCCTGGAGTGCCCAGGGATGCAGTTCCCTACACCCTTGGGAACGTGGCTCAGGCACATCAGTGAAGTGTCTGGAGGTGCGGACACAGCTGATCCCAGGAAGAAATTTGTGATCAATGGTGGTCTGAGTCTTGGGGCTGAACTTTAACTGGTGATTTCAGTGAAGATGTAATGATTTAAACTGAAATAGAAGGTTTTGGAATATCAGCTCTGAGCAGGAGGTGATGAGCTAGAATGACTCTTGGAGGTGGAGAAAGCAAAGGCTTAGGCTGCAAAGGGCTGAGAACTGTGTTCCTCTGATGTTGCTGAGCTAGCAGTGGGTACGATGTTAACCATAATCAAATAATATTTTGCTAACTCTACATACAGGCGTTAGAGGGTCAGTCGGTGCAAGTGGGATCCCCAGTATCTGCTGGAGATATGAGCAAGCCGCGTGTCAGCCCTGCCTCTGCATGCTTCCCTCTAGCTGTCAGGCTCTAGCCACGTGCCTACTGTAGGCTTCTACTTTCAAAGAGCCAGTGTAGCACTTTATCTTCTCCTGCTGAGGCACCCAGTGTCTCTATTAGCTCGATAATTACTCACCAAAGTTCCTGTTTTCATAGCAGTGATAACAGTTGTTAATCACATGCTGTGCTAGGATTATACCTCCTCTGCCAATCCCATGCTTTATTCTGAACTTGACACATGCCAGCCAGGGATGTAGATTAATGCAACTGCAGCAAGTCATTAAGTTTTATTTATTGTTAGTATTAAGCATGTGAAGATGGAATGCATGGTCAAAGATGTCTAATGGAGAACCACAACACACTCTTAGGGTCCGGCAGGTTCATTCTCCAAAGTTTTTTGTCTGGGGAGAGGATCGCAGTCAGCATCAGAGAAACAGCATGAAGATGGGCATAAAGAGATCAGCAAGCAGCAGAGGAGCAAAAAGTCAATATGGGGTTGTTGATAAATCCCTGAAACTGGGAACTACTAGCGCTGGGTCATGAGAAGTACAAATGCCATATAGGCTAGATGTGGTTTTCTGAACTGGGGGACTAAGTTGATGTAACTAGTGAAATGGCAAGTGAGCTGAAGCCACAGGAAACACTGTTTATTAGAAGAACGTCCTCTAAAAAAGCTCCATTTCAAGTCCTTTTGTGCCAAGCAAAGTAGCAATGGAGTAACTCTGCATTCTGTCCATCTTAGTACCGGCAGAGAAAATAAAAGGAAGACTACACAGACAAATAGCTAGCATATCTTTTTATAGAAAGGAAGAATTCATAGTAGGTTGTTTTGCATTTATAGGTGAAGCATCTTTCAGTTTCACCAGCATAAGATGGAGAACTGACTTCTGCCTGACTTGCATCTGCCTAGCCATAAAAGCAATTTAAAATATGTATCTGTCAGCAGAGTGATTGTATTGTATGAATATCTCATACTGCCCCTGAACATACACCTGCTGTGTGGCAGTCAATCATAAAACATCAAGTCTGAGATGTTGTGTTATTGCTCAGGATTGTTTATTGCGAAGTACAATATAGTGGAAGCAGGGCTGAAGGGTCTGTAAAGTTCAAGTGATAAATGAGAAGAGTAACTTCAGAGTTTTTGGAAGAAAGATTTCAACAAAATCTGATGTGTAGAGAAAAATACTTCAATTCTCAACTTAATATTGATGGTGGTCCACGTCCGCAGTCCTTTTAGTGCCTAGTCCTTAACAGCATTTGTCTAGGCAGGAAAATGCTAGCCAAAATGTAACGCAGGACCAGAAATTCTCCCTGTGAGAGTACAGAGCTAGTTTCACGGGTGGGAAATATTCAATAGACCTGAACTGATTATGGACCTAGTCCATATCTATATCTAGTCTAAACACAGATTGCTAAATTTCAGTTAGTTCTTGCCTTCACTCACCTAAAATACTCTGGAGGGTTTCTCATGCAGCCTGATGTTCTGTTCAGGTAGCAGGAGTGTGGCACGGTGACAGGAAAACCTCCTGCTGAGCTTCCCGATCATGTGGGTGGTTTGAAGATGCAAACGAACAAGCAATTGAGGTGAATGTTTCAGTAACTGGGGAGAGTTGCTGGTGAGGAAAAGAGATTTTTTTTTCTTCTTTTCTGAACCTGTGAAAGAATGCCCTGAGCACATCATATCCAGCTTTAAAAATACAACATGCTCCGTTAGTTGAGCAGTGAAATATTATTCTGCAGCGAGCAGTATTCCCCCTTCAGTTTCCTGTGCTCATTGCCTTTTAAACATCAACAGCGCTGCAAGCTCCCCAGTCCTACAAGGTGTCTTCCCCTGAAAACCAGGAAGAAAATCCTGGGGAAGACCGCTTTTGTCCAGCGCACAGGAGAGCAAGGCTTTGTTGCCTTTAGGTGGTCCATGAACTGCCCCAGTGAGCAAGGAGGGCAGTGAATGGGGAGCTGAGGTGATGGACTCTGCTGGGGGCCGCTGGCTGAACTTTCCTTCAAGGGTTTGTCCAAAGCAAAATGCAGAAGTGTTGGGGATGGGAGAGGAAAAAAAAAAAAAAAAGCACATCTCAACAACAAAATGATTGCTGCAGGGAGAGAAAAAGCAGCTTCTGTTGAATGATGCTGGCACAAATGAAAATAATTTTCTTTCCCTTTTGACTTAATTTTTCCTCTGCTTGCATTTTGCATAATAAGGCTATAGATGCGCTGGGGTTGCTGTTTTGGGCCAAACTATGGGGCAGTTTCTCCTTCTCCCTCTCCTGCTCTTGCCTAGCAGAAGAGCTTTTCAGGCCAATTCAGATGGACCTGGTTATGACATGGTGGACCCAGCCAGCACATTTTGGCTGCAGGAACTGGTCGGCTTTGAATGTTGTTTGGCAGCGCTTATTATAAATAGAGGCTAGGGTTGGTTCTTTGGCTCTGCAGCATACAAATATAGATTTGTTCACTATCCCTGGGTCATAAAAATCTCTTTAAGGCTGCTCTCCAAACAGAGAGGATCGTTTTGAGAAACCTCTTTGTACTGTGCCTGTGTCTGCCTCCCTCGGATCAATGGCGAGGCATCCTGCTTTATTATTTCTCTTCACATGGCATGGGTGGGATGAGGGAAGGACTGCAGGGAGCACTTTGGGTTGCCAAGGATGGTATTGTCAAGTCTCTTTCTGTTTTCCCCTTTATCTCAGTGTATCGTGAAGCCTTTTGCTGACCAGTGAAGGTGACCACCTGTCCCATTCTTACCTCTCCCAGGCGGTTTCTGTTCAGAGCAGCATGAGGATGCTCAATTATGTCTTACCAGGAAGCCTTCTATAGCCAGGTCTGAGTTTCTCTCCTAAGGGTAGAAGTGATGCTTGGTGAAAAGGGCTGTAAAAGTGGCTCAGGTAGTCACAACTGGAGCTGAGAGATCTCCTTTCTTACAGAGAAGATTCTGGTGTGTAATAAGTCCACTGGAGATGTCTGTTCCTATGACAGGGTCGGGAGGGATTGCCAAGAAACCAAACCTGAAGGCTTTGATATCTTCCTTTTATCCTTTGCAGCAACAGCAGTCTGGAGAGAGCGGGGGGTGAAAAAGAAAGGAGTAATCAGGTTGGGTGAAAACAGGCAGCACGTCCACAGCTGTGGCCAGCCAGCTAAAAATCCTCAGATTTTGAAGATGAAACATGTTGTCTCCTGGGTCTTTGAATGCAGTGTGCAGCGTGTCACTCATGGCAGCCTTGCCGAGGAGCCAGACCCACGTCCTTTCCTTGCAGCCAACTTTTTGTTGTCAGGCTCTTCTCAGTGTGAGAGGGAAGAGCTGTCCCTTTACGGCAGGGTGACCATATAAAGATGAAGAACTTTGTTATTAACCCTTTACACAAGGCCTCCTATAAGCATCTGTGGAAAGAAATAGCCACTAGTTTTATGTAGTATTAACTATTCCACTTTACTCAACCTATTAGTGGTCCAAGTAGCGCTCACTATTGCTACCTTATTCAGAATTTCTTTGACTTTTCACGTTAAGATCCTCACCCCTAGCAAAGTAACACCCAGAGTAGCCCTATCTTACAGCTTCGAGGCAAAGAGATATGTCACTGCACATACTTTAAAGCAGGGACGAGTCTAATCAGAGGCAAAATCAACTCGTGTCTCGGTGCTGTGGTGATGTTGACTGTCAATTACTGCACAGGAATGCTGGCTGCCTTTCTCTTTACCCTGTAACCTTATTGCCCAGCATCTGCAAAGCAATGGTAATTTGCCAAATATAGGAGTTGGGATAAACAAATTTGTTACGTAACTTCTCAGTTGCCAGGAAATGTGATGATTTTTGACTTCTGCCGTCTGACTGGAGTAATGGATTCAGGACAGAGAAGGTGCCTACAGAAATGAGTGGCATTCACTTAGTTCGGGACGTAGCTGACATGGTAAATATACCTGAGGCCAAAATCTGCAGTTCTGGGCCAGAGCCAGTTATATGCCCTTAACATTGCGCATGTTTACCGTGATAACTTAATTTACTACAGCAAACTGCTTAATGATTGCCATCCACAGTGCCCCGAGCTACCTGGCTGGGACAGACAGAAGCCACCCTGTTATTCACAGGTGTCCCTTAGGATCTATCTGAGAAATCCGCCACCCTGACACGTTCATTAGCAATGCATGAAGGTTCTGAGCAGGATTACTAGTGGCTCCTTTTTCTTTTGCATCCTGTGGCTGAATTCCTAGTCCTACATATGGACATAGGAGCTCCTGTTCAGCCCATGCTGGGACCAGATTTGCTGGAGAGCCTTGTCCAGGTTTTTGGATTTTCACCTGCACGTGAGCCCTTACAGAAGGGTTCGTGTTGATGCTGCCAAATACCCAGCAGTGCTCCTGGGTCACCTGGAAATGTGAATATTTGCTACAAGAGTACACTTGTACTGTGCGATTCGGCATGCTGTGAGGATACTTAGCCTAGCTTTGAGGCTGAATTGTTTGAGGTGTGCGTTTAGGCAGAATCTCACTGACATGGCAAAAGAGCTTCTGTCACCCAAAGCAGGTTGTTTAGAGCCAGTCCAGGTCTGTGTGTGACTGCCTGTGGCAGCTGGATGGCACTAGCTGGGAGTGGAGAGCTTGAAAGAATCTTGCCCTGAGCGATTGTGCTGCGCTGGTCAGGCAGTCCCAGCACTTCGGTGTCTGGTGGCCATTAAAGGCTATTGTACTTTGTGATCAAAAGGAATATTAGAGGAAGTTATTTCCATCTGTGAAGCACAGGGAGAGAGCAAGAAGATGCAATCGAGTGCAAAATTTTATTTTTAAAAGCTCCTTTTGCTTAAACAGTCTCATTTCAGGGGTAGCTTAAAGTACATAATAGTCCATAGAACAGTTGGGCAGACTCAATGCAGTATGATATTTTAATGTACTGTTTGAGAAATGACAAATAGAAAGGTTTACTTGCTTTAAAACACTTCCCATTTAAAAGGCCTATAGCTACATCTGGTACTAGATGACTTTGTAATGAACAACAGAAAACGGTAAGTGGTGTCGCTTTGTCTCCAGGATGTTTTGAAGTCCAGGTATCCCAAAGCACTTATCAAAGCTATTATGAAATGCTTTGAATTAATGACGAAACAGACTGTAATGCAGTGATTGTGTTAAGCACACACTTGGATGTTATGGACCTGCTCGTGGGCTGAATTGTCTGTGCTGCTCTGATGTAGAGAGAGGGAAGGACTGAAAAGCATGAACATTAGGAACTATGCCAGTGCTGGTGCAGAATGCCCTAACAAAACCCTGAGAAGGCACCTGAGAGCAGCAGCGCGTGTGCTGCAGGTCTGGGACAAAAGGAATCGCTCGGACTGCGTTAAGGGAAGTTACCACAGTGCCTGACCAAATCAACTGATGCTTTTCTTGGCTTATTCTGTGAGGTGCTGAGTACCTTGTACTCCTGCCTGGCATCTGCAGGAGCCAAGGGCAGACAGTGTCCCTGCAGGGCCAGATGCTCATTTATTGTGGGCTGCTCAAATAATGCTTGGGAGAATCTTTAGAAAAAAAACTGCCTTAAAGTGAAACTTGGGCCGTTAATTGTAATTTATGTTGGGAAAGTTGAACAGAATCTTCGCTTTTCTAGAGTGTAATCAGTCATGTTTTGATATATACAAACAAAATAGCTTGGGGAAAATCAGAGGGAAAAACAATGACTAATGATCCTGTGCTCAGCCTGTGGATGCAGGTCTTCTAATTCCTCCCCTGCCACTCCAGGGTTACTTGCCCTTTTCTTTAAAGACCACGAGTCAGGAAGCTTCTTTTCCTGGGGACAAGGAAAATCTTATGATCTAGCGAAGGCATTTTTCTCTAATGACCTGAGTATATTTTGGTGAGTTTGGGTAAAATGGATGCTGGGCTACCTTCTGTCCTGAGTTCTGCAAAACTCTGATCTCTGGGACTGAACTTGGCCCCCACGAATGAGGTTTAGAGCCAGGCTGCTTGTTTGTTGGGGCACGTTAGCTCATTCCAGGTGAGGATTTAGCCTTTGTTACCTGCAGTGTTAACAGCTCTTCCTTGGACTGTTTGCAGCAGAGCCAGCCTTCTCTCTGACTCATCAATGCCCACAGAAACACAGAAAATCAGTTCCTGATCACAATACCTGTTTAAGAAATCAGGAACTGCATTGCCCTCTTGATGTAAACTTGTGTTAAGGTCAGCATCAGGGACTTGCAACAAGCGGTGATGCGAGGTCAGAAAACCTGGGGCCAGGTTTGTAGTGGGTGACAGTGCTCTGTTCGCCTACTGGGGGCTACAGACCAGACCCCAAATTCCACCTCATCTGCTCCCTGTGCTAGTGCAAACCTCAGTGTAGAAACTGTTTAAAAAAATTAATCCCATGCCAATGCAGTGCACGCTTCAGTACTGTGTAGCTCACTTCAGCAGCCTTCTGGCCTGATCTCTGAATGCGATTTATGCACGTGGCAGTGCCTGCTCAGCGCAGCCTCGTGCCTCTGGCTGGGAAGGTCTGTCTCCCCTTCTTGGTGTCGATTGCAATGACAGCTGTCGTGTGCTAGCTCCTTCCGCTGCTACACCTACGTGGTTACAGAAATCCTCAAATCTTGACAAGCTCCTAGAGCATCCACTTTGCGATCTGTGGGCAAATGTTTGTGTGTGATGTGTACGTGTATGTTTGCACACGCATGTCCTTGCAATAGGTGATTTGCAAAGAAGGATGCTAGGCAACACAGACAACTTCAAGCATCATCTGCTAAGGAGCCCTAAACAGCTTGCATTTGTTTTGGAGTGAAAATCCTCCAACTGCTCTCCTACCAACCCTGTAACATATTCTGAGATGCCGTGCTTCTGGAAGCTGAGGCTTGCAGCTGAAATGTCTGAGCGCAGGGCTAATGTGATTGCCGAGATAAAATGCAACATTCATAAAACCGCCATGTGCCAAGTAACTGCTGAGTGGCCTGGGCCAGATGCTGATGTCAGCTCCTCCAGCATATTTCCACTCCTTCGAATGGATTATTTTGGCTTTGCATTGGGGACTGGCTTCTGGCCAAAAAGTTTTGCCTTTGGTATATGACAAGTTGATTCTCTAGGACAGACGAGACCTTGCAGAATAGCTAGGGACTGCTCCAACCCGCTATTTTCTCCATTGAGTGGGAAGACAGCGTGTGACTGTGGCTGCTGTACTCTAACAAGAAGGCAAATCTGTGGTGAGAATGGAAGCGCTGTGTATCCATACCGTAGCTACCTTGGGACATTCAGTGCTGCTTGTGTTAGAAGGCTTCAGTGCGGGAAGGAAATGTCCTACTGAGGAACTGATGCTTCGTTTCATATTTCATGGAGATGTGTTACTTCCGTGAATGTTTGTTTTTTTGCAGGAGCATGTTGCATTCGTGTAGCTTGCTAACATGACAAGTGTTTGTCGTGAGACCTCAGCTAACACAAAATGTGACTTCACTCTCAAGATTTGGAGGTGTACACACCATGACTGGTTGTGGTGCCTCTTTGGGGAGCTTGGCCTCTTTGGGAGAGGGAAATACTAGATCTTAGCAGTCCCTGCTGAGGTCTGTTTGCTGTGTGGGTGTTACAGGAGGCACGGTGAGATGCAGAGCTGAAAGAGCTGCAAGTCTGAAGAAGCACGTGGTCATTCCTTGTCACTGAGAGCTGGTCGCTCTGGCTGTACATCTAATGCCTCTCTGACTTGTTTCTCAGCACTAATGAGGAGCAGAAGGATGCCTTATCAAAGATGCAGTTCCTATTATCATTTCTGGAGAGGCAGAGATGCTATACAATACAGAAGAAAGACTGGGAACACATGAAAGAACGAATGCAATTTGGGGGAGCTGTGTGGTGCCTGATAATAAAGCTGCAGTTGTCTCTCTCCTACCTTTATTTATTTAGAACTGCCTTGTAGCTGGGCTCAAAGTTTAAATAATACTAAAGAAAGAAAACAAATCAAATACCGTAAAAAGCAAAGTGCTTCAGTGCTTCCAATTTAACAGCTCGTGTGAGAACCTGAAAGGAATCACAGTCGATAATGAGTCATTTCATCTCGGTGACTGGTGACGAAGAGCTGCCCTTGTCACCTCTGCTCCTGAGGGCAGCCAGAGCAGCCGCCTGCTGGGTGCAGTGCCGGGATGGACAGACTGATGGACTGGGCTCCTCTGCGGTCAGCACAGCCTGCTGGCTCCTACAAAATCAGCCCTGGGCCATCCTTCGGTCCCAAAGGGCAGAGGGACGTGGGGCCTTGCAGCGCTGTTCAGCCACCAGGCCCCCTTCACAGGGCTCCCGTCTTCCAGCCTTCTTTCACTGATTGTGCCAGGCCTGCAGGGTGTCACCTTTCAAGGTGACACGTTCAGAAACAGCAGTGACAAGCAGATATATTTCATCCCTAATTGGTTCCTCTCTTTTTTTTCTGCCTTGCAGTGGTTCTGGGCCTTACAGTAGGGTTGTCAGAAGGCTGTGCTGTGCAGCAGACCTGAGGTAGAGGAGCAAACAAAGGTGAGGGTAGGGAGGAATTCCCAGATAGCTGCGGTCAGCGTAAGTTCTTCAGTTGGCAGAATAAAGCCATGCTTGAAAAGAAACTATGTCAATAAACTTTGCATGTGGCTCAGAGAATGTCTACTTGTAGGGAGGTTTAAGAAGTGTTTCCCTGTCCACAGCATTAACAAACACGTCGTAATCAAATCACAGGGCTGAGCAGGAAGATGAATGTGTACTGTCCAGCAAAATTCATGCAGAAAAGGCTGAATAAGTGATACCCTGTGACATTTGTGTAGCCAAAGGTGGTATTCGTCCAGCCGAAGGCAGTAGCTACACCCTCAGAGAACAGCAAGTCTGTATAAACCTGCTCTTGACAGATTAGGAAAAAAAAAAAAAAAACAACTTCAAAGTTAAAAATTTGAAAATCTGGCCTGTATTTTCTTCTCAGACAGGCTTCTGAATCTGCACTGGGCAACTATACATTACAATTCATCCCTTCTGAGGTCTGCTTTGAAGAACTGAACAGGTTGTACATCTGCCTCTCAATGCATATTACTTACCCGGTAGGGTTTTCACAGCCAGGCTTCTTGAAAATTGTAAATCTGAAAGGAAAACCCCTTTTTCCCATTCATTAAAAGCATTACAAATGACCTTTACCTGCTGCAACCGTAATCCATTACTAATGTGCCTTGTACTGGACAGATAATGGGGATCTTCTGCCCAGGGATTAAGGGACTGTGCAAACTTAGAGCTGCTGATGTCCTCAGAAGATGCACACATCTTTTGAAATCGTGGGTGGGACCGTGTACCACTAACACCTGTACCAGGGCACGCTTCCACCGTGTGCCCATCCCGGTTTTAAAAGCTTAGCTCAAGTGTCTGTTAGTAAGTCAGCCGAGAGCTTGACATCTCTGAGCAAGGGATAGTATAAGACTGTTTTCGTTAGTACCAGGCTGCATCAGAAGAGTATCTGGGGCTCTGAAGCAGGGGTTAGGTGAACTCTGCTGCTTCTCTTTCCAGTGGACACGAGCACCTTGTAGCTCTCGTCTAAACTAGGAACAGAGAAGCAGGCCTCGGGTGGTCTGGCTTTCTCTCGGGTGCCAGCCGGAGCAGTTTCTGTGCAGCCTTGCACTGACTTGTGTCAGCTGGGAACGTAGCCCTGAGCTCCCTGGAGCTGCGCTTTGGGAATTGTGAGGAGCATTTCTGGCGTGAGGCACGCATCTCCCATCGGGTGTGTTTCTGGTGTGATCCTGGAAGTGCTGCGCCGGGCTGTAATAGCAGACAGGATGGATTTCCCAGCTTTAAGTGAATGGGGAGAAGGCAGAGGATGTTAGCTTGTCACCCTCATCCATCTCTGCTTGCTCAAGTCACTATTGCAAATGGAAGTTAAATGTTGAGAATGTACCAAGCAGTGCAGACAAAACCTCGCACGATGCTATTCTTACCGCTGAGGCAGCTTCATGGAAGCTAGGACATGTCAGGTTGATTTATCACACAGCTTCTGGAGAAAATAAACAATTCCGTTGGCAGAAGAGAGCTTTCCTCATTGAAGAGCCATCAGATTTGCCAGGACAGTAATGGGCCTGGGAGATAGCCCCAGGGGGTGGGTAGAGGCAGCAAGGAGAGCTGCCAGGTGAACTAGTAGCAAACAGTGCCTCTCATGGAGCGCTTGTTACTGCAGCAGGCTCGGGAGAAAAGTGATATGCTTGTTTTCTTCTGTCATGGCTGCCCTCCCACTCCTGAAATGAAAAGAAAACAAATGCTAACTACTCTGTAAATATAAGCCTCATTCGGAGGGCTGACATAGCGCGAGGCTTGCTCGAGCCCGTGACCCCTCGGTGCACAGCTGTCTTCTGCTTGGACTGTCCTTCCTCCTGTGCAGACCGGACCAAACCCATCTCATGTGAGCCCCTGCATCGGGTGCCAGTGACTTCATGTGACCTGGGCATAACTGGGGCACAAGTCCAAATGGCATCTGTCCATCACGCATATACCCCATAAGAGACACCTTTTGAAAGCCTTAGAAACCTGCAGCTTTTCTCATAAGCAGCTGTGATTTGTTCCAGCTCCAGTGCAATGCCAAGCCCAGCCTTGTGTCCTGAGCTATCCCTGTGCTGGATCCAGCAACCTGTGGTCTCTGGTCTTGTGCTCACCAGCTCCATCTGCGTGCCCCCTGGCTCAGGAGGCTGACCTAGCACAGGTATGCAGCTCTCCCTGCAGCCAGCCGGGAGCTGGGGTCGGGACTTGAGGCACTGTCGAGTGCCCCACAGAAAGATCTGGGGTCTCTGGATGCTGTTGCCTTTCTAATAGCGACAGCAGTGAAAGTGTCCAGCTTTTATGTTGAGTGTCGCTAGGGAATCATCCTGATAATATTCATTAGAGTTTTGAGATTAATCTTCACAGATTTATTTCATATTTCTTAACAAGACTTGTTCAAAAGACGAGCCTTGTCATAATCCCCCCTCAAGGTGAAAGGAATTGAGACAGCCCTATAAAAAGGTGGAGGTGGCAGCAGAGTCTGTGACCAGGCTAGTCACAGACAAAGCTTTGTGTAGTCAATTAACACAGGGTTAACTCTCAAGCACAGCTGTATAATTATGTCTGCCTTTTCTCTTGATATTCATCTGGATTAATTATGTCTTTGTGGCTGAACAATTCCTCCTACCGCCAGACAAAGAGCATCCTGCTTACCCCGGGGAAGACACCAGGCTGCACAGGGCAGTGGGACGGCTGGCTTTCGAGCGTGGAAGAGGCTGGGGGGGAGCCTCCTGGGGGAGGAAGCCAAATCCTTTGAGGATAAGGGGAAGGATGTAATCCTCCAAGCAGCAGTTACTACATGTGATGTGATACTGTGTTTTGGTGTGTACCATCTCTCGAACACGCTGTTTTCACTGTGATCAAAGGAGTGTGTTCTAGCAGGGAAGATGTCTGGTCTGTTTCTGTCCGACTCTTGCATGATGTGAGGTGAATTGGTTTTTTCTTCCTTTTGCCTTTCTTTATGCACTGATGTCCTCCAAGCAAGGGCTGGCTTTTGCTGTGCTCTAGTGCCTGACACCGCACGCTCTGCGGCCGGCGTTTCCAGCTGCGGTGCAGGCATGTCGATTCCTGGCTGACACTTGTTCTGTCCCCTGTTGAACGTCTTCTTTCTGCTTGCTGGTGACGGCTTAGAGTGCTCTCTAGGACCTAGCTATGGCATTATTTCAATCAAGCTGTGCTAATTCAGCTAAGGATTAGGCCCGTGTTTTCTTCCCTTGGAAACTGATATTCTATAGGTTATCAGCTACTTGGAGATAGATAAGGTTTTGAACCTGCCAATATTAGAGGCTACTGTGCTGTGGAATTGTGCTTCCAGAGCCTGGACTGTTATCCTCATGGGAAAACTGGGCTAGAGCAGTGAAATAGTTTACCTGGTTCTCTGGTGAGCGGTGACCAAACAGAAGGTAAATCCAAGAGCTTCAGTGGGGACTCAGGGAATTTCTGTTGCATTTAACAAGTCAGCACAATTGTTGGATGCGTGCAGGCAGTGGTGGCCTGGGAGGGAAAAGAGTATTTATTCACCTATGCTGCTTTTTCTAGTTTCCAAACATCCATGCCACTGGGTACATATGAAACCCACAGTGCTTCTTATTGTCTGTATAGGGGTTTCCTGAGCAGCTTAAGTATTAAATCTCATTAAAATGTTGGAATTGAGCATCAAAATCTCATTTGTCTTAAAGTATAAGGCTGAATTTTTCAATTAAAGGAGTTCTTACCTCCTCTTCTTCTGGATGGCCTGGCTGCAGCACCTCAGACTCTGTGTACTACTTGCCTCTGCAGCTTCCGAGCTGCTCACAAGGTAGAGCTGGGCTAACAAGTGATGCTTTAGCCCATTATCTAGGAAGTATGGTGCATGGATGGAGTCAGTTAAGTGATTATACTGGGAATGTATGGGGCAATAAATGTCTCCCTTGCTCATAACCCAGCAGCTAATGCAAAGAGATAGTGCTGGGCTGCTCTGTTTCTGCTGGGCTCTACTGCATTTAGATTGCAATTAGGTTGTATATTTAAAAAAAAAAAAAAAAAAGGCATAGTTAGCTGCTCTGTAATTCACTGAAGGTGAAATTCACCCCTGTTCAGCAGTCCAGAGCAATACCTACGTATTGTTAATTTTTTCCCCTAATTTTTTTTCCTGGTCTTTGTAGCACTGGCACTCTCCTGCAGTCCCTTTGGTCTCCAGCTGTCTCAGGGTGAGCACTGCAAAACCATCCCATTTTGACTTCAGGCGTTGCATGTCATCCAGACCTGCCGTGCCTGAAGGCAGTGGAGTCAGGTTATTTGTACTGCTGGAAGCATCTGGAAGGCCTGGATGCTGGTGTGGCTGGGGGGTATGCCCATACTGCGTGGTTACCCTCTGCATCTGAACATCCTAAACTAGAACCTGGACTTTGAGCTGGCAAGTTCCTTGAACCCCAAGAGCTTGGGTGAATTTAAATTCAGGCCTTTATGCACAGTATGACTAGATTAGTCCCTAAATTTAAAGGTTGTCTCAGCAGCCAGACAGCGCCCTTGCTTCACAATGCAGGTCATCCTGCCTCCAACAGTGCCCTCTCCCCTTTTAACTACTGAATTTAGAACGCTTACACTAGTCGCTTCTACAAGACTTATACAAAAGCCCAAGGACAGGAAGCTGAATTTTTGCTCTGTTCTTTTGAAGGCTGAGTTTCTCATAAAGTAAAGTAATGCCAAGAACTAGAAGGAAAAAAAAAGTGTATCATCATGCCTGGCGCAATCTGTTAGATTAGGAAAATGTTTGATTCTTATCTATAGCAGTGATCGCACTGCTCTGTCCTTAGAATCACACCCATATCTGAAAGCTTTGCTCTGCCTGACTTTGTCTAATGCACGCTTGTAGCTTGTTGTAAAAGCAAAGCATTCTGCAGGTCTCTTTTTTAATGAGCAAGAAGTGGTTTGCCCAGGTGGGCAATCCAGGTATGTACCAAACCCAAGGCTGATGCTAACAGCCGCCTTAAACGTCCCTGGACACCGGCCTTCTGCACAGCCACAGGTAGCCTGCCCTTTGGCATGTCAGTCCCCCATCAGCCCTGCCAAGCTCCCGGGTGGATTCTTGCCCTGAAATCAAAAAGGAAAATTTTAATTAATATCTGATCATTTGGAATTCATAACTTTGAAACGATAGAACAATTACAGTGTCTGTGAAACCCACGAGCCATTAATGAGGCTGCCATAAAGTCATTAAAGATCAGCTCGGCTGAGGAGCTCCGAGGTCTCTTCTCGCAGCTCACCAGAGGGTCGTCGGCGCTGGCCCCGCTGCAGCCTCCTCGGGCACTCGGGCACGGCGTCGCGCTTGCAAACAGGATTGCCTTAGGAAACCTCGCCCCTTCATCTGTGAGATGGCTGTTTGTTAAAGCGGAGAAAAGGCCATGAAAAAGCTTCTTGTCATCTGTAAATAGCCAGTTCCTTCTAAAATTCACATTCCAGCCTGATGATTGATAGAGCAGTTCATAAACGCTGTAAATGCACGTAGCTAAATGGCAGCTGAATGCTTTGCTCTTTCTCTTTCGGAAAAAGGTTACTTCCCTGTTTAGCAGTAACTGGTTTTATTAGGGATGTCTTTGTGTGCGTTGTGTCTTCCTTCATCTTTTACCCAGGTGAGCAGGTCCTGTGGCTAGGACCTGGCCTGGATATTTTTGCTTAAGCTGTTCGTTAGGTACTTCCCACATCTTTGTCACGCTGCCAGCTGGTCTCTGGGGTGTGCTCGACAGCACCAAGGAGAGGAAAAGGTCACGGAGAAAAAGTGGGATGTAAGAGAAGAGCAGGGGAAATGAAGGAGAAAAGCCATTTTGCTCTTCTACAAGGAACAATGCATGAACTGAGACGGTAAAGGAGACGGCTTGAGACAGAAGTACTGCGTGCATGAGGCTGAGCAGGAAGGGGAGAGGAAGGCAGGGGATGTGTGAACAAGAGGAGAGAGTGGAGGCTTTCCATGGTCGGCTCTGTGCCGCTTCTGCCTCTTAGCTGGAAGGGAAGGCTCTCCCTCCAGGATCTCAGCTGTCATTTCAGAGCATCTAGAGTGTTGTGCTCCCTCTCCTGTATGGGGAGGGGAGATCGGCCTGGATCTGGGGAGTAGGTCTCCCGAAGGAAGCTGCACCGCAGAGGTTATGGCAGGGCTGCTCTGCAGGACCCTGGCACTTCTCGGCCTCCCACTCCTTCAGACAAGACCCGAAGGACTGGGAAGAGGGATCGAGCAGCTAAGCCAGAGTTCGTTACACAGGAACATTAAGCAAGGTGTGATAGCCCCAGCTACCCCACTGCAGAACAGCTGTTTAGGAGCAGGCTCGGGGAGCCGAAGGGCTGGCCAGGGGCGCTGGGAACGAGCTGCGAGGAATTAATAAAGACTGTGATTGCTTTCTGTGCTCTTAACCTGCCTTGAGCAGGACAATCTGTCTTGGATTAAGGCTGTAAAGGCTCTCTGGTGCAAATTGGAGTTTTACACCACTGAGGTCAATGCGACTTGCTCTCCTTGCTCTCCTCTTCCTGGTGTAAAGCAACAATGATAGCTTCTGAAATGAGCAGGGCCAATTTTCCTTCTGCTTGGCCATTGCAATTCCAGTACCTCCACTTGGGCTGAGACTCTTCACTGGGGAAGGAGTTAAGATGAACTAAAATGAATTAAGGCCTCTTTAATTCTGAAGAGGGTTTGTGTCATGATCTAACACAGTTTAACTAATCCACTTTAAAATTAATTTGGTTTAATTTTCCTTAGGGCCCCCATGTGGATATACCCTTAAATACCTAGAATAAATAACAGGTAACTCTGTTGTAAATCACCAGAAGTAATTGTGTACCTACTTACCTATTGTAAATCAGCAGTAACTCCAGTGGGGCTGATTCTCTTCTGGTATATCTGGAATAAATGAAGAGTAACTTGCTGTAAGTCAATAAAGCTAATTTTCCTTCTACTTTCCTGGGATAAAACAAGAGCAAGTCCAGGGGTAAGGAGCTCAGCTGCGAGAAATTCAAACCAAGGTACGTATTTTAACTTCTGATGATAATTACCTCCTGGAATAACTGACCAAGGACTACAATGGATTCTGTGTGAATGCCAACTTCCTATCAAGATCAGGTAATTGTCTAAGAGACTGCTCTTGTTCAAGCAGGCTTTAGTACGAGGAAGGTCTCTAGTCTGCAATAGGCAGGGTATCGTGCTAAGTGTGTGTATTTACCCCTTGGTTTGTTAACCCTGGAAGACACTGTGAAAGTGTCTTTCCCCTCTGAGCACAACCACAGCTACAGCAATCTCAGGAACCAGAAGAGACAAGATAGGGGAAGTTAATGGGTATTTGGACAATTAGCTGGGGCTGCTGGGGCCACCCATGCATGCACCCCTGCATGCAGGCTAACCCCAAGATGAAGCAGGTATGGTGGTGTGCTCACAGAATAGGGCCAGCTAAAAAGTCAAATTAAAAACAACAAAACAATAATAGTGTGGGGGAAATACCGCCAGGCTTTGTCAGTGAAGTTTCACTGTAATCCATCCATGGAGGGTTACCTTATGGTTGGTTGTTGCAACAAACCTGTTCTTCACTTTTTTTGTCCACCTCTGTAAGCCCTGTGTGAGATTTAGGACTTATGGCTATGAAAAATAACTAATTATAGCAGTGATGGTGTATCGTATGCAATATTTTCTTCCCCCTTCTGACAATACAGCCTCTGGCAAACTTTCCACTCAAGTCAAAGCAAATTCTGTGTTGCTTTCGGAGGCCAAGCTCCATCCTACTGATGCAGGTTGTGCCAATGTGAAATATGACATAAAGTGCAAACCAGCAGAAAGCATAATTGGCAAAGTGAGTAGAAACCCCATCTAATGTTGTGCCGTTTCACACCCTGCTCACACAGGAATTACCGAGTTGCGCCAGCTGTTGAGCAAAGCCCCACCAGCATCATTCTCAGTCTGATGGCAGAGAAGGAACCGATGCAGTCGTGTACCCCAAATGACTCAGTTCCAGCCTATGCTTGTTCAGGGCAGGGTAAAAGCAGCTCCCATGGCTCCTTCCCAGTCACCTGTCCCTGGGAGCAGAATAAAGCTACTGACGAGGGAGGGATTCCTCCAGCCTCTGGAGGTCACGAGGCCGCGTGCTCCCCTATGGCCAAAGAACCCTCCTTGCCTGCCCCTATGGGAGGAGGTTGTGGCAAAGGGCATTGCGTGGCACTGATAAAACTACATTTCCTTGTGCCTCAAACTCTCCTCTGGAGTTTGTTAAGTTGGATTATCTAGATTGGTATCTTTTTTTTTTTTTTTTTAATATAAAAATTCTCCCCACAAACTGTGGGGCTCCAGTTAACCAGAAAAGGGATTTCTGTCTACTTGCTTTCCCTTTTTTGCTTGGGACATTGTATTTCACTCAGGTAAGAAGGATTTGTCTCGACTAGAAAATTGGTTTAAAATCATGCACTCATCCTTCCAGTAGCACCTTGATGTGTGTGGGGGGTTCTCCTCTCTCCGTGGGTCTCACCACTCCAGTGCAGGAATAGTCTCCAGCCGAAATTTTCCCATTTTGGTTCAGCCTTGCCTTGGTTGCCTGTATCTATGGGTATGACTCAGAATTGAACTCCAGACTCCGAGGGATTTTTCTTAGTGGTGTGGATAAACTCGGTGCTGCTCTCATTTTCAAGACAACAATGCCAGATGCTATCCAGTCTGTACCCTTCCGGAGAGCGAATGCTTTCCCTTCGTAGCACAGTGATGGGAAGGCCCAAATTTAAATTGAAAAGTGAAAAAGGGCTGGTTACTTTATTGTCAAATACTATTGATCAGAGCTTGGCTGGCCTTTGCTTGCACTGTGTTCATCGTCTGGCCCTAAAGTTGTTAAAACTGGAACAAAGAAGTGGAACAGGGGAAAAGAGCTGGTTTTGTAAGGGCGAGCGGAGTTTTTTCTGCTAGGGATCTTTCACCTCCGTGATGAGTCACGGCGGAAGATGGATAGAGGGGGATAAGAATGACTTCATGTGCAGGAATAGATCTCCCTTAGATGTGTCTCATTGTATCTGGGAAGAGAATTTGTGGGGTAAGGAAGATTTAAAGACATGAAGTACACGTTTTGTGTGTGCGCACGTGTACGTGTGTGTGCAAAACAAGCTTGTGTGGAATGGAAGAAAACAAGCTGGATGAGTGAGCAGAGAGGCAGTGTGCACAAAGAAGTATTGGAAAAATTGTAAAGCTTTCTCTGCAAAATGGAAGAATATAGTCTGTGCTTTTTGTTGCTGATGTACCTAAGCCCCCCCAGAAAGCTCGCCTAAGCCATGCAAGCAGAATCACAAGGTGTGAGTCGGGGGCTGGCTCAGGGGAGCTGCCCTCTGTCCCGGCTGCCTCCTTTTCTTGGGTAGCAGAGGAGCTTCTGTTTGACAGGTCTGATCCTCGGAGTTAAAAGTTTATTCCTCCATCAGCACATTAATGAAAAGAGAAATGTAGCTCAGGGAGGAAAGCTTATGAAGAGAAAATCAAATCTATCAATTCCCTGTCCTGAATAAATGAATCCGGTAGCTTGTGTGTGTAGTTAGATGCCTGGCAGGTGGTGGGTGTTCCACATACAATCAGGAGGGGGAAAAAAACAAACCAAAAAACCCAACATCCAGCCCTTTTCAAACTCAGCACTGAGTGCTAGGCTCGTGTGTCTCTTGCGTGCTGTTATTCTTCCATCCGAGCTGCAATTTGCTAGTTACTGCCCATAAAGAGAATGCTTCTTGTCTGTGTACAGGTTAGCAAAACACAAATAGGAAAAAATGCCAATAGGTGGCACTTAGGAATATATGGGGGTGCTTACAGGTTTGGTAGGAGTGATGGAGCCCTGTTGTCTCTGTGCACTGCAAACAGGCTCCGTTAGGAGCTCCTTACGTCCGCTCCTAGCAGCAGTGATGTAAATGTGTCTCCTCGAGGCCCTGCCTGCTGCGAGCAGACGCAGCCTCGCCTCTTGTTCCCCAATTGGTCTCATTTTGATTTTAAACAAGACAAAATCTTTGGAGATGAGATAAGCGAGGCTGGTAAAGCCAGGTCGCCGAGGAGCTGGCCTGGGTATATTGTGGGTAAATCGCTATGCTACCTGCTGTGACAGGAGTAATTTATCTCGGGCTGAAAAAAGCCGCTGCTTCCCATCCTGAGCAGTGAGGGTCATTCATCACTTTTTGTTATTTTTATAACAGAAGAGAGTGTGCTGGTTCCCTCCCCCCGGCCCCTCCAGCCAATCCCTGGGGACAAATTAGCTAGTCTGAAAATGGATGAGCTCAGGGACTCTTTTCATTTATATTTTTAATAGTGTAACAGAAACACCCTCAATTCTGCAGCAGGCCCTCCGGCACAGGTAGATGGAAGAAGGCTGAGAGAAACCTTGGCCAGGGAGAGGAGGTGGCCTTTGTCTTCTACTGCTGACTTGGCAGGTGGCAGCACTCCGAAGCCCCTGGGGGCCTCCGAATCCTCCAGCAAAAACAGCGTGAGCCTCGGGGCCCTTGCAGAGTGAATGGTCTGGGGCGAGAAAGCTTTTGGGGGGGTTCTCAAGACTGGAGAGGGAGGAATCAGATCCTGCACTGGATTCAAAACTGTCCGTGTGTCATAGAAACACACGGCCCTGTTTCATGATGGCGATGACCTCTACAAAACCACGTGTGCTGTGTGTTTGTATATACACAAACATATATATTTCATCTGTTACTTTAGTTAAAGGTATGACCATGTCCTCAGTAGACCGTGTTTATGATATATATCAGCTGAACATAATGTATATTTATAACCCTGTGCATTACTGCCCAGGTCTGCCACGGGAAAGCAACTTGTGCTCCTGCCATGAAATGAGGCTTTAGCATTTTGTTCTTCACTCATCTTCATATTTGGATGGTTTGGGCACTGAAGAGCTGTATCCAGACAGCAAAAAAGAAGATTGAATAGCAGAGACCTTCAGGTTAATACAGATGCTACATGATCCCTTTATCACCGAAGGGACATTGCTTCAATTACTCTGCCAATCACCTGTCTCTCAGCCTGCCAGTCAATTATTCCACAATCGAGGGATTCGCTTCACAGAGTAGCCAAAAGTGGCAGATATCTGTATTTTGAAGAGCCAGTTTTGCATAATTCTGTACACAAGGGAACAGAGCTGGAAGGCTGGGTCCAGAGCACCACTTGTGTGGAAAATTTCAAGTGAGCAGGTGAGGTCTCTCTGGTGTATTAAGTTACTGGGACATTGGGGAGGATTTCATTTGTAATGGTAGAAATTGCTTTTGCATCTCATGCTTCACTCTAGTGAGTTTGTTCAGAGAAAGGGCAATGAGGAGAAAAGGATGGTGATTTCTTCTGCTTTCTACTTTCCTCTGCCTTCCCCCCACCTCTGAGGAAGCTGTTGGAGCTGCAGCACGTCCTGTGATGGAGACGCAGCTGCAGCCGGGCGCTGTGCTGCTGGAAGGGAAGCTGATGCTCTCCTCAGAGAGTCCTGGTCCCTACATGGTAAAGGCTGGAGGGCGTAGGTTAGGGCAACCGACCGGCAAGGTACATTTGGATTCTCTTTTTTGATCTCCTCCTTTTGATTGTGCAACATAAAGCAAACCATCTAACCTTCCTCTGCCCTGGTGCCCTGTCCGTGCTAGTGACAATTACTTGTCGCCATTTATAATGTCTTGAGGACAAGCGAAGACTATGTACAGCCACCAAAGGTTTTTCTGAAAAACTCGAAAGGGGCTAGGTCTTCTGGGGAAGCAAGCTGGCACTGCTCCTGTAGCTGCAGGGAGCACCATTGCTTTGTACTTGCTGTTGATACAGTTCAGGGCTTCTCCCATAGCCTCAGCAATAGTCATCTGTATCCCAAAATACTCAGTGGCTTCACTGAAGATTTGTGGGTTCTCTTCATTATTAGTATCATTAATTTTTATTTACACAGAATTTATGATCCTGTCCAATGAGGTCTATCCAAAGTGGTTTCTTGAAAATGCGTTTAGTCTTGTGGGGATGGGTAGGCCGGTGGTCAGCATGCCATGCCCTGCTCCACACAGAGGGAAGAATCCTGAGGCTCACATTCTGATTTCTTTGTTTCCTGTGGGAAAGGTACTTGTGAGAACTCAAGTCAGCTAACAGAAAACACAGCATGAGCATGTGGGTAGAATTTAGGGTGCCTGAATATCACGGTGATGTGAATTTTTCTGTGTCAGTGTTCCTATCAATGTCTTCTTCCTTTAAGGGTGTTGTTAAATACCGTGCAGAATGTAGGATGCTCAGATTCAGCAGGGAAAGAACAATGCTGTGTTTGATTTTTACCCTCTTTTAAACACAAATCTTTCTCTGTAGAGCTAAGAGCAATGTTGCTCTTGCAGCAGTTCTTAAGCCGGGGGGACCTCTCCCTGCTGAGCCCAGCTGGGGCGAGAGCCTGCAGGCAGTTGGGTTGAGGGCAGGCACCTGCCTGTGCTCATGCTTCATCCTTCCTGTGCCAAAAACTTACTCTTCTACCTCCTCGCAAAGCTGAGGAATGTTAGAGGCAAGGGACAGGATATAGCTCTTACCTTTGCTTGGACCACAGCTCTGGAGGATGAGTCAAAGTCCAGTGCTGCCTGAAGTTGTGTGGAGCTGGCTCTGTTGCTAGGAACCTTACTGCCTGGTGTTTGGTGGTTTTTTGAATTCACTCTTCCATTTAGACTCTTCATTATCACTGCCACTTGCTGGGACCGACAGCTGCTAACAAACACCAAGGGATTCCAGACAGCTTTGCAGACTATCTTTGAGTGCCTCAGGCAAAGCCTGAAATACATACAACATGAAAATAACCCATTCTGCTCGCTCACTGCATCACACCCTTCTTCGTCCCAGTAGGGAGAGGTGGTCCTGTGCTGAAATGTACTGGACTCGATATGGGGGGCTTTTTTTTATTCCTGCTCGTTAGGGAATCCTATAAGTGTAAGTTCAGGAGAGTGGCCTAATGCACAAAGTGTACTTCCATTTGTTCATGTACTTACTTTTCCTCGAAGGAAGCAAAGCTCATGTCATCCCACACTATATATGTGTCCCTTGCACTAGTGAAGCATCACGTGTGATGAAGAGACTGGGTCTTAAAAGTCCAAGGGAGCACACTGTCGGGCAGCTTGTTCAGAAGAGGTAGACCCTGAATGATGGCACTTCTTTGGGACACAGCTTTTTTTTTCAGCTGTGTGCAGCACTCAGCCCAGGGTTCCCTATTTCAGGTTGGGCCTCTCAGATTCAGGGAGGTGAGCTACCTCGTCCTGGTGCACCCTCAGCCCGGGAGCAGGGATGCCCGGACTGCTGGTGCTGGGCAAGCCTGGAGCTCACTGCAGTTCTTGGTCTGTGCCGGGTCTGTGGCACTGAGATTAAGGGGTGCTGGTCAGGTTTGTCTTTGCTAATCCTGCTTTATTCAGATCGGCTGCTCTGTCTTTCATGTTAAACAAACAGACAAACAAAAAGCCTCAGGAAGAAAAATCCTGATTTGTTGATTAGCCCCAGCCCTGCTGGAATCTCATCCTCAAATCCATCTCAGTGCATCTGGTAGGCTCCCCCTGAGAACTAGATTATTTTGAGACTTGAAAGGCTGACTTAAAAAATATTTGCATTAAAGTACAGATCAGAATGACCTGCAAAAAAACAAGCACAGGTCAACTGTCTCTGAGGCATGAATTTGCTCTGAGTGCTAAGAGGTTGTAAAAGAGGTTTTCTTCCCTCCATTAATAGGCTTTATACAAAACAGTACATACGCTAGAGTATGGTTTTGCTGTGTGCTTATTAGCAGTTAAAACACTGATGTGCTCCTGACACTTGTTTGGCCAGGAATAAAAAGTAGTGTTATGACCTGAAGAAAAAAAATGGAGTTCAGGAAAAAGGGGATTTCTTCCTTGCATAATCTGGAGATTGTGGAAAGAATGGCACCATCTGGATAGTTCTTCCTTTCTCACTGGCCTTGCTCTGCAGGTGTTCCCATGGGGAAGATGGTACAACATAAAACTTGGACCTCAGCTCTTGCTTACTTTGCTATCAGCTCGTGCTGTAACTTGAACGTGTTTCAGTTTTAGCTAACTGAAGAGCTCCTAGTACCTTTTCTAAGCTCTGGGTTACAGGACTTTGCAATACTGCAAAAAGGAGTCCTCCTTTGACCTTGCATGGAGGTTCCTCCTTGTAGAGCTGGAGATTTCAGGTATGTGCTTCTGTGGCCCCAGTTCTCCGCATCTGGGGCTTCTGGAGTAAGACGAGGCAAAGGCTAGTTCTTGGTCTTCTATTGCAGCTCAGTTACCATGTGGTGTGTTTTTTGTCTTCTGTTTTCAAGCCTGGTTAAAGCTCTTCCAGACCTGGCTGTCATTTCATGATTTGTTTGCCTCTTACTCCTAGCAACTAGGTACACTGCACACGTTTTTGGTCAGTATAAACCAGAAGGTCTCCTTATTTCCTTGCCTTCTTTCTCTTCAGTGAAAGATACGTTCCTATATTAGGTCCTGTAGGAGATGATTAAGAGCTATTGCACCCGTGGGGGATTGTTCACTTGCTGCTGTTGTCCTGCCCGGTTTAAAGTGATCCTTTTCCTGGCTCTCGTCAGGCACCACCTAATGCGTGTGTATCCCTGCTAGGAGGTTTGGCCTGATGCTCAGCTTAATATATTCTGTACACAATTTTGTCCCATTATTCCTAGTTAAACTCTCTTGGATCACCCAGAACATGAGGAATGTGTGGCAGCTTCCCACAGCACAGCATAATTAGCTACTTCAGAAGCTACCTGCAAAGAGTGATGCCCTCATTATGCCGAGCAGAGGAGAATTTGGTGGGCTGAGATGTCTCCAGAAAGAAGATGCATTTCATTTCTGAGAAAGAACTAGAGGCAGCCATTGCCCTCCTGTGGTTAGCTTTATCACCGATTGCCGTGGGAGCTCAAAGGCGCATGGCAGTGCCCCTTGATGAAAGCAAACACCTTTGAATATCCATTAGTTTATGGTGATTAAAATAAAGCCCTGTGGCTCGTAGGCTGCACTGTTACCAGGAAGCAACTGCAAATGTTTGGAAATGCTTTCTTTGCTGTTCCATGGAAGTCCGGTGTTTTCGTAGGAGCCCTCCACAACACACGTGGGGCCCTGGTTTAATTGGCCTCTTGGTGCTGCAGCAGTGCAAGGAACCCATCACACCGGTCCTGGCTGGCTGGAACCCTTCTCCCCACCCTCGTTAGAAGAAACCTTTTTCATTTGTTCCTTCACCGTTTTCATGGTTTAAAACCTGAGAGCCCAAAGAAGCCAGCCTCGGATGGAGAGCTAGTCCTCAGTTTTCCCACGTAATTCCTGGAATCCTGAGCTGGCCAGGAACTTTTTAGTGCCTGCCAGTCTAATAACAATAACGCTTGATGTTTCCATAGTATTGTTCATCTAGGATCTGAGTGCTTCGCAAACAAGAAATAATTAAGCTTACTATCAACCCTCTGGGGTAGGTATTATGATACTTACTTAACAGATGTGTAAACAGAGGCATAGAGAGCTCAAGTTTTTCATGTTCAAAGCACTTTGCAAATACTACCTAATTAATCCTCGCAGTGGCCTTGAGGTATTTATTAGTCCCCTTCAAGGGCAGAGCAAAGTCACTGGCAGAGCCCTCCGAACCGCTGCACTGAGCGGGGCTGGGGGGCGCTCCCGGCGGTGTCAGGCCGCGTGGCGGGGCAGCTGGCCGGCGGCGGCCCTGGGCTCCTGGAGGGGTCTGCGGGGAGAGACTTCACAACTAGGCTGGACTTGTGTTGGGCTTGCTTAGTTCTGTTTTCTGTTGGCTGTTAATAGCGTTAGCTGGCTCCTTGAGGTTCGCACTGAGGGGAGCTTGTTGTGGTGCTGTGCACCTGGCGGCCTAGCTTCCATTGCAGCTCCTGTAAGGGACACCTCCTTTAGAGATGACACCTCCTCTAGAGACATTCCTGCGGGCCCTGGGGGATTTACTGCGCACAAGCCGATGGCAGATGCATCATTCTGCTTTGAAAGCGCTGCTTCACAAGTGCCCTCTCTAATTTTTCTGTCAGAACATAAATCAGATCGCAGCTTTGCTGGTGGCCTGCTGGACTGTGGTGCTAGCCTGAGGGGCTGATAGGAATCGCTGAGACAGCTCAGGAGATTAATTAGCTTGATGCATTGCACCTACATAGGAGATGTAAACATGAACCCTTCACAGACAGGTTCCTGACCATGGCAGCTCCTGGATGTTTATGCTAGTCTAGTATCTTAATAAATGCTTCATATTGGGTGCTGGCCATAGACGGTGCTTTCTGTTCTGTCCTGGGATCTGGGGAGAACACCCCAGCCTCTTAGATCTAAATGGGATGATAGTGATCTGAGGGACTCAGATTTTACTGCTATTCTGATGTTATTCATTGCAGCTGGGGTTATTAGCATTACTAACCCTGTGAGTATTATGGGGGAAAGAAGATCCCTGGCATTTGAAAAGTTCAGGGACAAATGGAGTATTTTTCTGCCCGTCAGTTCTTGTGAGCTTTGGAAATTATGCCACAGGCAGCTGTGAACGCTGGTTCTGCCTATTCAGTATCCAGCAATTAGTCAGCGAGCTGCTACTTACTCATCTGGGATTCAGGGCTCCCGATTGTACAGCTTGTTATGATGGCTGTTTTGGGGCAGCTTGACTCATTTGCCTGCAACTCCAGTTGATAAGAAGTTTCATAACTCCGCGTGCATTTCAGCACTGTGTTACAGTCTTTTGCAAATATTACGAGCTAGCTGGATGAAAACATACTTTGAAAATGAAGGGCTACGTACACGTACAATGAGTGGTGCATATCTGTGTGCAGGCTTACACGTGGGCTGTGGTCAGGGGATATTACAGCGTGGCTTCCTGCGCTGGCACATCAGCATCTCGCTGCTGAAGCTGCTGGAGCTGTGGAGATTTACCTTAGTGGATGGTCCAGTCCCGTGAGGTTTTTAAAGCACAGCTCCTGAAGAGCACTGAAATATTTTATTAGCCTTTAACAAGACAGAGTTACGTCAAGTTTGTTCAGCATTAATTATATTTTCTGCAGTGTTCTGCCTACACCATCAATTATTAATTAATCTCACTATTTTTAGCTGTTACCTGTCCCTAATCACCTGGCTGCTACAGCTTTCTGGGCTTACGCCAGCATGTGTTGCCAAAATGCTCCAGACCAGTTGAAGATATTAGTACGATTATAATTATCTCTTTATTGCTTGTGTAATTCTGAATCCCCTATGTGCATTCCATCAGACGCATTTCTTGGAGGAGGAAAGGTAAATATTTTCCCCCGGAGGAGAAAAGGGAGGAGAGCGACCCCTCGGTGTCACGCTGGCACGAACCCTCCTGTGTGCTGAGCCGGGTGCTGCCAGCCTGCTCGAAGGCAGCCGCCAAGTAGCTGTGTTAGCGTGGGGCTGTGCTGAATCCACCCGGCTGCAAGCAGGGTACGTGAGCGTGCCGGCACTGCCGCCTGACATCTCGACCCACGGCTGCAGCTCTGTGAGCTCCAGAGAGAAACTTTTGCCATCTTTGGCCTTTGACATTTGCCTGTGCAGCCTTTGGCTCTCTGATTAATCAATGGTGCAGCGACATGATGTTTTCTTCAGGAAATTGCTGCTTGTGAGGTTCCTCTTCTGCCTGCTACTTCTGGAAGCTGTTGTTTTGTCCCATAATGCTGACATGATCGTGTCGGAGTGAGAGAATGAGGGGGACAGAAGCAGCATGGTCTGTCTACAAGGGATTGAAGTTTATCACGTTTCCTCACTACATTCTTTTTGCCTCTCTCATCACAACTATCACACTGAGATGTTGCCATAAGCCTCTCAAAGCTGCCCAGGCAAAAAAAAAAAAAAAAAAAAGTTCCCTATTTGTGCATGTCAGATCTTCCCTCCCGACTGTGCTGCTTGCAGCTGTGGCTTCATTTGTGTGCTCAGGCATGTCCAGGACTGCAGGTTTCCAGGCACAAGATAAAACCCTGCCAGCCAGCTGACTTTTCGGCCAAGCCTGCCTTTCTTCTTCTTTCCAATGGCTGCTCCCCTACTGCTTGGCTGCTTGTCGTTTGCGTAGAAGAACAAATGTCTACACAGCTGGTTGCAGTGGTCATCGCTAGGAAAGAGACAGCTACAGAAGAGACTGGGGCTGAAGTTCTTCCCTTCTGCAGCTGAACGCAGCTGTGTGTGTCAGATGGCGGTTGTGCCCCTGCCTTGCAGCAGCTGGTGTGCTTGGGATGGCAGAGCCAGCACCTCAGCCTGGTCTAGCTTCGTGAAGGTCAGGGGCTGGTCTGCAGCACCAAATCCTTTCTTTGTTCCTGCCTGAGAAAGAAGGGATGTGGTTGGATCTGACCAACTGATCTCTGTTTTGCATCAGTGTGTGTGAAGGGGAACGGGAGGGTGTTTCTCAGGGTATAGGTGCAAGAGAAGAATGTTTTCCACGGACAGGGAGGGTGGGAGGCAGTGCTGAGGTAATTCAGAGCAGGGTTAATAGAAAAGCAGTCAAACACCCATAACTCCAGCCTGTGTTTTAATTCTGGAGTACTTATGTTCCTCAGAGCTCGGCAAATATTTGAGGAACTCTTTTCTTCTTGGATGCTCATCCTTCATTCTCCCTGCCAAGGTGTTTCTATGAGCAGCGCTGTGTATCAGTCCAAAAGCTATGACTACCTTGACGCAGGTCTTTGAGCATCCAGTCTGTACACATCCACTTTGGTAAATTAAACGTTACCGGTGGGTTTGGTGAGTAATCAGGCAGCAGAAAGGAGGAAGAGCAAAGGAGGAAAAGCAAAGCAAAGAAATTGAGCATAACGGGAAATACTTTGGAGCAGATTACAAGGGGACGGTTGGACCAGATGATCTTAGAGGTCTTTTCTAACCTTAATGATTTTATGATTCTACGACTCTGGTTCTCATGAATCATCAATGTAAAATTTCACCTAACCTCTTCCTGAGCCTTAAAAGTGTATTTTAAATGAAGCTAGACTAGTCAAACGAATGCTAGAAGTTAAACTGCTGCTGCTGGCTGTGGGCATGCTCTTTGCAGTGCTGATGATGACCATTTCGGCATTTTAAGTAAGGCTTAAAATGGCTCAATTTATCTTGCATATAGGTAAAGCGCTTGTATGGACAGTTATTCTGGCTCACCTCATGGGTGGTAACTAGTTAAACTGCGATAATTTATTTCTTAATGAACCCTAATAAATTAGAGTGCAAGCGTGAGTTTGTCGTGCATTAACTATCTCGCTGGAAATGAGGCGTGCTGAGGAGGTTTTGATGTGTCTGGATTATGCCAACTGTGGCTGCGCTGTGGGTGACTGCAGGCACGACAGCTACGGGTAAGCAAAACATTTTATAAGTAACTCCTTCACAAATTAAAATCCAGCGAGAGCAAATGGAAGATGTCAAACAGGTAGAGGGCAAACCTGGGAACATCCAGTCTTAGCATTTAGCTGCGGTGCTTGTGGCTCATCGTGTCTGTTGCCAGGATGCTCCAGGAGGGTTTGCTGTGGGTCACCCTGGCAGTTCAGCCTACCCCGTCCTTGCTGCTCACCATCAGGTGCTGGCAGGAGAGCTGGGGACAGAGAGGCAAAATAAACAACGCGCATAAAAAATGCAAAATGTGGGGAGTTAGATCTCAGCTGGCACAAACTGACATAGCGTTTTTGACATCAGTAGAATTATACCTTCCACTGGATAAAATCTGGCCTGCTATTTTTGCAGTGTTTTTGATTGCTAATTTAACTTCAGAGTTTAAGTGGTGCTGATGTGTTCATTTCATTATGGGAGCTGGATTCTAGGCTGTGAATAGAGCTCAGCAGAAACTTTTCTACAAAGTGATGCCGTTCTGTTTTCCCTCAGAATCTGCCAATTTGTCAAATTTGTTTGCAGAAACAGTTTGATTTTGATTCTGGAGGAATCAAGGCAGCCACTGAATGCAGCCTGCTTGGCAGTTTTAGCCTACCTAGATCTGCTGTAGAGCTGGGGCGCTTGCCCAGCAGCTCAACTTGCTAAAAGCCTGGAAGCGCAGGAGTTCTGGCTCCCTGCTCCCGTGTCCCATATGGTGCTCCTCGGGACGGGAGCGCCTGCTCCATTTCACGCAGAAGCGAAAACATTTTCTCTGCGGAATGCGATAGTCATTCTCCATCCAGCTCTGATGTGAATTCCTTTGTGCTGTATAGGGTTCTGACTTTCGATTATTGTACAGCTCCAGCACCGCAGTGCTCAGCACAGCTCAAGTATTTGTGTGCTACAGGAAGAGATGTGTTAGGTGGGGATGTTGAATGAAGTGGCCAGATCTGAGAAGCCTGTGAGAATCCTAGGATCTAGGATGTTCAGTGCTGGTTTGAATTCTGCCAAGCTTACATCTCCTTGTGCCACATATCAAAATATTTCTTCCAAAATCCCCTTCTTTTTTTATGATCTTGTGATTTTGAAATGCCTGGAGCTGGGGACTTTCCAAAGAGGAGCCATTCCCACCCAGCTTCAATGCTTGTCATATTTACAGTGGAACATTAAGATCCCTTAAGTCCTAGCAGCCGCACTGCTATCTTTGTATTTTCTCTCGTCAGGAGTTAAAGTGGGAGGCCAAGAAGCACTCTAGTAAATGTGAAATGGTACAGGAGGCTTGGAGAATAAAGGAGAATAAGAACAGCATTTTCCCATGCTCCAGGGTTTAAATTGGCAAAGCCTGGTCACTCCCCACCTGCTTCCTCATACTAATCATTGTGCTCTCATTTCAGAGAGATCCGAGGGAAACGAGTTAAAAGCAACTAGAGCGAAATGCCTTTTATGGAAGCGCTAGCAGGCAGTATGGATCTGTTATCCTCTAAAGACGTCCACACAAACTAATATAATTTGAACAGATACATTCTGTGCCTCTGATGCCTTCACTGGGCTTAACTGCTGAGTTTGATGGTAAATCCATGTGACAATGCATATGTTAAAAACTATTAAGAAGTTAGTAAAGATTTACTGCCAGCCAGCACATGAAATGAAGAAAGAAGAGCTCGGAAGTAATTGTACCGTGTGGCCTTGTGAAGTGACCGTGATTTGTAGAAACGTTCATGACTTGGGCTGGAAAATGGCAGAGTTGGACCCCGGGGGTTTCCTCTTCCTTGTGGCCAAAGTGGTTGTTTAATACTAAGTGAGCGTGAGAGTATTAAGAGGATGAGACAACCTTAACTCCTCGAGAACAGAATAGAAAGACTCCGAGATGCAGATTTTCAAGCGTGCTTCTGAACAACATTTTCATTTTTTACTCAAGCTTGCTTCTAGTCTGACCCTGACAGTTGTAAATCTTGGAGCTGATTCAGAAGAGACAAGAACATTGAGGATAATTGCCCTGTAATTCAGAGCGCCTTGGTGAGGATGGAGAGGTATCAACACATGTGAGAGAGGAACGACTCCCTTTATTACACTGAGCAGCAGAAGCTCTATTTGTTATTAAGCTGAGTGACAGCCCTGTTTGAATTTCCTCATACCTCTGCCAGAGCTTATATATCTGAAGAAAATATGTGATCCTGCAATTAACAATCATATTCTGTAAGTAATAAAGTGAGAAAATTCACATGGTTCAGTTTGAGCACTGGGAGTTTTTAACTTAAGTGCTCATTTTTCTTGAACCTTTTAGTTCTTATAGTTTGGGGTGAAAATGTTCTTTTTTCTTTTGCTAAAGCTTAACCTAGCTCACATCCACAGATCATAACAATCCCCACAACTTTTGACAGCAGTGGGGAACGTGGGATAAGCCACCCTGTTGTCAATAAACTGATTCTCCCCTTGTTATATAACAATGCAAATGTAGTAATTTCCTCTCTGCTCCAGTTGTTACTCAGTCTCCAATTAATTCAGAAATGGGCCAGTAGTAAATATGCAACTGCTAGCACAGTTTAATGTGAAGTCTGGTTTATTGTCACATTGCTATTAACGTCTTCTGATTAGGCACTGACTTCTCCCTCAGCTGTTTAAATGTCACTGCTGGAATCAGAGGGGTGAAAGGAATCTAATCTGTTCTCCCCAACCCTCAAGCTCCGTATCACAGGAACTTTGAAATGTGCATTTTTTCCTATTGTTCTCCAGTCTATTGTGGAAGTGCTGCAGTGACTAATTCTTGCATAAATCATTGCCATGACAACACCTGTAATATCTACTGTCAAAGAGTGCCAAGGCGCTGAGGTTCCTTCGGCGCAGCCAGAAGGCTGAGGAGGGATGACAGTGGAGGACGTAGCTGCAGCAGCCTGTCCTCGCAAGGGCAGGGATGGAGTTTTGGAAGTCTCCCCCCTGCCCTCCTTTCTCCCTCTCCCCTTGAAGCTGACCAAACCAGCTCTCGTGGACGAACCAGGAGGGCTGCTCTGCGTGCTGGTGGACACCCTGTGCTGGCCTCGGAAGGCCTGGCTCTGCCACTGGCTTCTTTAATAGCCCTTGGTGTTTTCCTCCACCTCTGGGGGGGGAGCAGGCTGAGCTTTGTGGCACCATGCATCAGCTCTGTGCCCAGCACAGGGGGGTCCTGACCTCGCCTGGGCTCGTTAGATCCTCTGTAATGTAGATAAGTGTGACAGCCCCGTGTGGTCAATTTACAGCAGCTGAGGATGGGGCTCTTCTCTTTTTTGCTGGACAGCATTAATGATAAAGTATCGATTCTCATCTACTTGGAGGCAGACAAAGTTGGGCATTGTGTTTAATTAAGGACCTTACAACTGGGGCTTGTAAGGTGATCAATATTTATTAGGATGGGGTAATCTTGTTTTGACTTTTAAACCTGGTGGATTTGATACACATCATCAGCAGGGCCATAAATGTGTGGCAGTGAGATGTACTTTTCACAGGGTAGCATCTTTTATGATAACCTGAAGCCTAGCTCTAGTTTAATGGCAAAATACATCAACCCATTTTTCTCCTGTTCCTGCTAGCTTTTCTTTATTCATTCTAGAAAGGAGCCCTGTGAAGGAGAAATTTAGCAGAGAGGTTACTGATCGCTATCTGCAGTCTTGTTGCAAAGGAAAATTTACTGTCGGGGGGTAACGTAGGAACAACTCGCATTTAATGAATTTTGTCAGAAGTACTTTATAGGTAGGGTTGGATGACAAATGAGGAGTGGCCTTTAATGCCAATGTCGAATCCATCTGTCTAGGTCTGTCCACCATTTTTCTTCCACCTTATTCATCCCTATTGTAGGTGAAGTCTCCTGTGGTATGTGAAGATCTCAGTTACACCTCACATTAAAGGCAAGGGAAGAAGGAACGGGTACCATGTACAGAATAACCGGTCCCTGTAGTGACAGCACATTAGGTTTTCTTTGGAAGCTTCCTCCTGTAGAGAGACCTTCTTTTTATCCAGAGTCCCGGCTCCTGACCTGATTTTGTACTCGGCAGTATCTCCTGTGGTCACTGACATCTGAGCACGTGAAAGCGTTGCTATTCTAGTTCCTCTGACTGGGTAGAAAGAGCAGTGTGTGGAGTAGTGGAGGATGTAGCTTCAGAATTGGAACTCGAGTTAATGGAAATCGGCAGAGAGCTCACAGGTCACTTTGGATCCTTCCTTGTCTAACCCATTCTTAAAAACCTGTTGTGGAAAATTCAGGACCTCCTTATGCGAAGGTGAAGGAAACAAAAGCTAACTAAAATACGGGCGCGCTTGAAGAAAAAAGGATTCATATTGCCCAAGTGAGAAGCATGGAGACTTTGTTACCTGCGTGGTTCTGAAAGCCCAGGTTGTGCCTCGGTGATTTGTTTCAGTGCCGAAATATCCGGAGAACTGCAATTTTACCCCCGGTCTCACTGCAAGTCTCCCGGCTGGAGCTCGTGGTACTGCACACCCTCACCTGGGCAGCGCTCAGGAGATGTGCTGAAATGTAAATTGAGCTTTCTCTTCAGATTCAACATCTGTATTCTGGATTTCTGTTTCAGTTCATCCACTAAGAAGGACTGAGGGGAAAGGATAGGTTTTTGTATGATGCATCGGCTGAACCACTGTCAGTAATCCTCAGGGAAGGAGAACAAGCGCAAACCTTACACGCTCAGCTGAAACCAGCCCTCCGATGCCTAACAAGCAATGACTAAAAACGTTTCCTTCCTCCTCTCTATAGCTCCAAGAGAATTAATCCCAGATGAAAACCTTTGTTTTGCCTAGCAAGAGCCGGCAGGCTGAACTCTCGCTTGGAACATGTGTTTGTGCAGCGTCACAGCAGACCTGGGCAATTGGTGTAACAAAGAGTTTACTCACAGAGAGATGCAGGTTCTGAGTAGGAGGAGGCAAAGCTGTTTGTGAATTTGGGTCAGATTCAGCAAACTATTTCTGCCAAAAAAAAGAAAAAAACAACACCAAAACAAATCCTCTGCCTCTATTGCTTTTCCAGGTAATCAAAATATTTCATTTTATACCTCCCAAGCAGCAGCAAAGTAAAACATAATTCAGAATTAACATTTTCTTTTCGCTTTGGAGTATCCTCCGCTGAAAAACACAGATGAGCAGTGCCATTTGCCCATGCAAAACATCATATTTAACAAACCCCCTTGTTTTTCACAGGAGAATACCTGCGTGATTCTGGCACAGGTGGGCACTTGTTGGGGTCCCTCCCTCCTCAGAGTGGGCTGCCTGCTGCAAGGCTGGCTTACATCCATCATCCACTTGTTAAAAGGAAAAAAAAAGCCAGCAGATGGTGCTCGAGAACACACGCCCTGGCTTCTGGCAGAGCAGGCCCAGCAAAACTCAGGTGTGTGCACCTCGGGGGGGCTGTGGGCTGTAGCTGGGGCAAGGATGTGGGGAGTGGGCATGGGAGGTGGTGGGGCAGCTGCAGGCATGCTCCCCCGGTGCTGGCTGCAGGCACGGTGCTGCCTGCTCTGCCTTCCCCTGCGGCTCCTCTCGTCCCAGCTCTGCTTTCAGCTCCCCCAGCGCAGCGCTGTCAGCCCGTGCTGCATGCTCGCCGCTTCGGGGGGCTAGCAGAGACGCGCGAGGTTGAACCGAGGTGATGCCAGGCTGGCTTTAACACTTCTTGTTAGATTTTCAGTAAAGACTGCTGATTTTTGTGGGTTGTGAATAACTGAGATGAGCGGTGGAGGAGGGAGATGGCTGTAAGCCCTCGTTTTCATCTGCTGGGACTGAGAAGATTGCTTTTGTAGCAAAAGCAGAGGTGCCCGTAGGCTTTCGTCAGTCCCTAACCTGGGGGTTAAGGGTGAAAACTTCTCTTAACTGCTCTGCAGATCATGGGGATGTGCAGTGGCCGTGCCCCGTGCTGCTGCTGTTTCACAAGAGTCGTTCCAGACTCTCAGCAGCGGATCGGGGAGCAGAGCCTCCCCTTGTCCCCGTGCCACGGCTCGGTAAAGGCAGCCTGGCACCTGGTGACATTTTCCCTGCCTTGACAGCTCATCTCTCTAAGAGCTCTGTTGCCAGACTGACAAGTCTCTTTCTTTCTCTCATTTCCAGCACACGAAGGGAGACGTAAGCCTCCTTCATCCTCTTCCTTAATGTGTGAATTAAGCACAGTGGGAAAGGAAAGCCGTACAAACATCTGTCCTGTTCCTCTGCCTTTGCCGCGGAGATGCTCAGGCTGTGAGACGGCATATTGATGCTGTAGCATTTTGGGTGTGTGGGACACATGGGGCTGAAATCACTGTGCCTGCAAATAAAGCCTCTCATGTCATGTTGCAGGATGAAGCGACTACTCACGCGCTTTCTTTTCTTCCCATGTTCACCAGCTTTCCAGGCTGTCAACACTCACAGTTTCTGAAGGCTCCGTTTGAGAGGGTGAAGAAAATAAACCCCTGCTGCTACAGCAGGCTGCCTGGCACCCTCACTGCTGCTGCTGGGAGGTGGCGGTGCCGCCGGGGGACGCCTGGCGTGTGCCGTCAGTTCACCCTGCCACCAGGGAGGTACAGGGTGAGCGTGTGTCTGTGCCTCTGAGCCTCTCGTTCAGCCTGTGCAGGTATAAATGCATGTGTAGGGGCTGTGAGTTGGAGTATAAAGCTGTGCTTGGAGGGTGTGCAAGGGCTTTTTGAGGCTTTGCACGTGGTTGTGGATGTCTGTGTGCAGAGGAAATTGGGGTGGTAGGAATCAAGACTACCTACCTTATAGGCAACGCTGCAGAAGAAAAGGGAGCTCATCCCTTTGGAAACATTTTGCAGCAGAAGATGACTTGAGAGAGGGCTCTCAGAAAGCTATTTCTGGTATTTTGTGCTTTGATTTGCTGCCTTTGTAGAGATCAAGTCATTTAGGTGTGATAGTCTACCAGGCGGCAACTGCTTTGCTGAGTCCTTCCGGCCATTTTGGTTCACATCTCGCTAAACTCTGTTCTCTGAGAGGAAAAATTAACTTGGCTAGACCAAGGTACAGTGTATTGGCTAGTCCATCACCCAGGAGGGTTTGTACTTTCCATGGGCAGTGCTCAGAGATGGACATAGTGTGCGTGTGGATTTGGCGAGGCTGTTAAAATTCATCCAGCGGGTTTCGTGCAGTCAGTGCCTTTAGCAATGAGCCAAAGAGGCACAGATTTGGAAATACCTGCTCCTACCAATTTTGTGTCCTCTAGGCAGTGTGATTACCCACAGCACATTTCCCACGAGTGCACTGAAATACACTTAAAGTTGCCTTTTTACGTGCCGGATGGCTTATCTCTAGCTGTTGTACCAGAGTTCATTCTTGAAGCTGCTTGCACCTCTGCCCACCTCGTGTGCTCTCTCCTTGTCCTGTGTATTTATGGGATTTGTCCCCGTCCATCTCTCGTGAAGCAAAGAGTGTGGTGTGGTCTCCTTCCTCTTACTAGAGCACAGCTTGCTCCCAGTACTAGAGCCTCTGAGGAGAGAGAAAATTACCAAATAATTTTAAGGAGGCTGAGATGGATGGGGAGAGAAGAAATGTCTCATTTAAAGAGACGTGTGTCAGTGTGCTTCATTTGGGGATTTTTCACATAAGGAAAAAAGATCAAAAATGAATTTTTATCAGTATGTATCAACTGTAGAGAAAAACACTTTCTCCACTGAAACAGATCAGTGCAGTGGAGAGCCAACGTTTCTCAGCTCAGGAGAGAGCGAGGCTGAACCCGGCTGGGATGCGTGGGCTGCTCCGTGCGAGCTCTGCTCCGAAGGAGAGCAGGTTGTTGACAAGGGTAAGAGCACTAAGTGGCTTCCCATATCGTGCATTCTCCTCTCCCACTCCCCAAACAACAGTTTGCTTTGGCCATTTCACCAGATTTTGGAACCGATCACGTCATTAAATCTCGTTGCCTCCGGTACAGCAGAGCAGTGCCCACCACATGGAGAAGGGATCAGCCATGTAGCTCGCAGCTCTGCTGGTATGCTCTGCTGCAGCAAAGCCTCTCGTCATTACTTTTATAGGAGGCTTTCAGTGGCCTCATTTGCTATTCATATACATCTGTTCCAGCAGTCTGTCATTAATCTCCTGGTAGGTTTAAGGTTTCCCTCTTATATTTGCTGCCTGGCTAGTCATCAGAGACAAGTAAATGAATACTGATACAAAACAAATAGTGGGTTCTAGGGCTACCTGATAATTGTTTTCTTGCTAAAATATACGTGATGCATTTTTCTCTCAGTTCAAGGAAATAATAGGCTGGCCATGGGGGCAGGTCCCCCAGCTGCATCAGAGCGCAAAGCCTGGAGGCGAGCACATCCCGTCCAGTTTGATCGTAAAGGCAGGAAAACTTGCTCCCCGTTTTAAACCTGGGGGGTTGCTGGCCCCCTGCCCGACCTCCTGGCAGTGGCAGCTGAGTCGGAAGCAGAGCTAATGGAGGGTTGAAGCAAGTTACCTGGCACCAGCAGCAGGCAGGGCTCTGCCAGGCTGAGCCGCCACGGGACTCGCGTTGCCAGCAAGGAAAACTGCTGTTCCATTAATGAGTGCTTGTCCCGAGCGTCTTCAGTGCCAGCTTAGCAAAGTTACAGTCCTCCACAGTCCTCTTACGCGTCAAGAAGGCTGCAGTGGGCGATGCTTCTAGAAAACAGACCGGCTCAGGGTTGCCGTGTTAGCCCCAGGTCTTCCAGTTATTGTTTCATCTTGAAGCACGCTACTCATCTTCTAGAAATGCGGTGGCTATTAGCCAGGGCTGCAAGCAAAGCTGTAAATGTTCTGCTGGGACTGCAGCATATGGTTAGAAAGGGGCATTTTTAAGGCTCTTCCTGAAGTAAGATGGAAATTAAAAAGATATTTTTGTCACAGAGCCAGACCCTGAGTAAGCGTAATTTGGCTCTGATGACTTCAGAGGAATTGTGCCAGTTTATACAGCTGAAGATCCATCTATGATATTAGAAAAAAAAACAAACCTCATTTATTCTGTGTCCTTGTTATCATCACAAATCCAACTATTAACAAAACAAAAACAAAACAGACCGGTCCTGCAATTATGAACCCAGCATCCATCAAGACATTTAAAATGGACAAAAGCGATCCTTTTTGCCTCCCCCCAGCCTTGAGGGTTCTGTTTCCATATTTCCTTTGTAAATGCAGGGGTGAGAGAGCCTTTCTACTGCAGGAGTCCAAAAGGAGGTGGAGAGGAAAGGCTCTCTGAAAAAGCATCATGTCACGGGATTCATAACACTGTTTTAATAGGGAAAGCAGAATCAGAATTTTTCTAGAAGCTTCTTGGTTCTCCCCAGTCTGCCACATCCTAATCACAAACCTGCATTCCCGTAGCTTTGTTGTCGTGGGGTCGCTTACAGCGCACGGTGTTATGTTCACAAGGTCATTCACAAGAATTTCTGACTTGCAGTGTTAAGAGGAGCCCTGGCTACGCATCATGTGGAGCCGCTTATTGGAAATGACAGTCGGCTTGCTGTTGTGACCAGGCATGCAGGAACGACGCGAGGGTTGGTCAGAGGCGTGCTGCTTTGTTCTGCCAGGGTGCTCGGTGAGGATGTGATGTTGTGCTGTGGCAGAGTCATTTAGAAACTGTGTGCTTAATCAAAACGGGATGTGGAGCTTTTGGTGCTGGTATTTCCAGCGGAACGCTCCGGTGAGAAGCACATGGGGCTTTGACTCGCTTGTTCAGAGTCACACGTGGAGCTTTTTGTGCTGGAGAGGTGCTCTAAAGTGGAGGTCGTGCATGAAAAGCGCAGGCGTGCTTTGGTGAAGAAAGCAGATAAAGGTTTGGGGTTCTGGCTCTCTAAACTTTCAGAATGATTTGTTTGGTGGGATTGTATTTTCACAGGTTGCTTCTTGCTCTAAGGTTTTTATTCCTGCAGGACCTTCCATGGCTGGTAGTTGCCCCTGGGCTCCAACCCAGGGCCATCTGCGAGGTAGAAGAAATTTGTTCTCCCCACTTTCACCAGGGGTTTCTGGCTTGGAATTAATTGTTATTTGCTAAGTGCTTTTAATATTTTCAGGTGAAACCTGCCAAAATATTATTCTCTGTTTTTCCCCTAATTCAACACAAGAGTGAGTGAGTCAAAGGCTTGTTAGACTTTAAGTGAGGATACAGGACTCAGCTGAGCAGGTATTTAGCCAAACACTGATAGAAAAAGCCATACACCCACACAGAAAACTTGCTTTTGCCCCCTGTCTGCTCAGTTAGTTAATTTACAGCTTACCCCTAAATGGTGAATTTTAATACCATTTTCTTTGAAAAGTGTTACATTTAAATTCACCGTCCCCAGTGTAAAAGTGTCTGCAGGCATAGAAATCATTATTACTGGGCTGACTGCTAAAGACTGATACATTTAAAGAGAAAATATATATTCTCTCCAAAGTAGAAACTCAGATTGTAAATTCAATTTGTCAATAAATATGGAAATGGTTTCCATTTTCCTTTCCTCCTAGCCTGCGCTGCTAAGACTGGTTGTTCTAGCACCATGTCACTTGTACGGCAAGAGAAATGACTGGCTCCTGTGTCTGATGGGCTCCTGGTGTCAAGAAAGATCTATTGTCACAGCCTGAGGTCGGTGAGTTAATTGTATATTCATCAGTGATAGCAACAATACACATTCTTTAGGAACAGTCTGGAAGAAGGCAATTAGATTTAAGGAATTCCAAAAGGCATTATGAAAACTTATCTTCCTAGAAATGTGCAATGGAGTAAGCAACACATAAACATATTGGGCTTTAGCGCACACAAGTGCTTATACCAAAGGTGAGCCTCAGGTGAAATTCCATACTCTGTTGTCCAGGGAGAAAGTGTCCGTTTTACCCAAATGCACTCTGCCCACCACTCCTGTGCTTCTGTCCCAAGGTAAAGTGAGTATATGCGAATGGTGTTACTCTCTGGATTGCAAAGGTGTGATCTGAACTGGATGTAATGCAGAAAGTATTGTCCTGCTTTTGGGTTCTCCTGTCTGCATATGGACGCACAAAGCGTTCATCTACCCCCTGGAGAGACGGCTCCTTGCTTAGTCTGAACCAGCACAGTGACACTGGTCTCCTTGGATCTATTTTGCCTTCTTTCCTCTTATTGTTTGGAACGTAAATATCTCTTGGATTAAAGGTTTGGTTGTCAATGTTGGCAAGCCATTCTGTCCAGACACTACCTGCTGGTGTTGGAAGTTGGATTTAAAAGGGAAAGCAACTGAGAAATACAGGAGGAAGGCACACTCCCAAGATATAAAGCTTATGAGTAATAAGATATGTCTTAGACCCTCAGGTCCTCCCAGGGGGACCAAACAAACTCAAAACTATCAAAAATGTAATGAAAGCGCATCACTTTGATAAATGGAAAAAATCTCCCCAGCATCAGAATAGAAATATCATTTCATTTTATTGCCCTGCGATCATTAGCCTGGAGAGCAGAGATCTGAGCTTGGGATGCCATTTGCCCTCTCTGGGAACTCACTGCTATCCCATCAATCCTGACAGAGGTGGTTTAATTTTTTACTTGTAGTGGAGTTGAGGCAATTTTTATTTCTTGGTTCATTAAAACACCCCTGTTTCTACCTGGCATAGCTGTCCTCCCTTTTAATACAAGCCTGTGTTTATTAAGGTAAGTGGTGGGTCTGTTCCAGGGGATTCCATCATGTTTGCACAGTCTTTTTGTAAGTGGCAGGGCTTTGGGGGCTCTCCCCTCCCCAGCCACCTCGTACCTCCCCTGGGGGCTCCGGCTCGGCTGCCTCGCGTGTGGAGTGGTGAGGCCAGAGCCTGCGGCAGGGAGGGTGCTGGTGGTGGCTGCGTGACGTGGGCATGGTGCTGCAGGGGCACAGGGGATGGTGAGGGCTTGTTTCTGCTGAGCTTCCCATCTGTCGGGGCCAGCTGGCAGCTGACATGGTGACAGACACTCTTCTTTTGTGGTTGCCACGCTCCTTTGCAGTGTGTGAGAGGTCGAGGAGCGGTGCAGAGACACTTCAGCATCGTTACCAGCTTTGGCTTTGTGGCTCTCAGGTTCATCCCTCTCCAGATAGCTCTGTTTCCCACAGCTGTTCATCACTTTTGCAGTCTTTATCAAACCACTTTTACAGCTGACCCCAGCTGCTTGCTTTTGAGTCCCGTCCCCACCCCAAAAACCTCCCGTGCTCTGAGATGTGCTGCTCAGTGTGCCGGTGCCTCCTGCCAGCACCTCCTGTCTCTGCCTCGCAGATCCAGCTCTTCCCTCCCTCCCGCTTTTCTGCAATTTGTTATTTTCTCTTGAGTTGAGGAACGTAGTCTTATTTAGGGCCAGAGCCAAACCAACTTCAAGTCTCTGAAAGTCACTTCCTGACGTCAGAGAGGCCAAGTCAAATCAGCTGTGATGTCTCAGGTTAGTGGTGAACCTCTCTGGCCCTTGCAGCGCATAGTTTGGCGAATACTATGAAAGAACTCCAGGGAGAAAGAGAGCAGGTTCCTTGGGCAAACAGAATCTGTTTCTTTTCCCCACCATGCTGCTGCTACCAGCCACAATCCCAGGTGTAAGCTGGGTTCCCTTTGCCTGCTTGAAAAGTTTTGTGGTTTTTTTTTTTCCTCTGCTTTCAAATGCACAGTTAGTTGTAAAATGCTGTGTGCTAAAAGTCCAGACTTTGGCAGAGAGTTAGACACCAAGATTTAAACCCAAGCCATTGAGTTATAGACGGCTCTGCTTTATCAGAGAAGTGTCAGGCTTCCCCTCGCTGTGACTGCTATCAGTAATTAGCACACCCTACAGAGCCTGCTGCTGAACAGTCCACATGCTAAATGCTGCTTTGTCATCAAAGTACAGTAGCTTGTAACTAATTACATCCCAGCTTTATCTGGACCAGTTCTTCCTTTTAAATACACTTAATAACTCTGCCTTTGAAGGTTCTAGGCATAAAAATAACCACTTCAAATAATCTCCTAAAGACACATGCCACATTAGGTATAGAGTTGAAGTAGGCATCTTGGATTATCTGTGCAAAACAAGAGCTCAGGGCCCCTGCTGGGACATGGATGGAGAGCTGTAGTTGTGGTATGTTGCTTGTGTGTTGGAAAGGAAGGCTGGGAAGCCAAAGCTCATGTTTTACAAGAGTCCTGTGCGTACGCTGTCATTCAAGATGTGAGGAAGGAAAAGTGGACCATGCCAAAAAAGAGCTCGGATTTGACTCAGCAGTGACTGACCTAAATGAAAAGACTAACAATGCAGGGCGAAAATTCAGTGTTAGTCCTGAGTCCTCCCTGACCTGAAGACCATCCATTTCTCTTCCTCAGTTGTCTTTAAACATTTCAACAGGGATCGCTTGCACTAGATTCATGACTCTGTCCTCTGTCATCATCTTCCTGACCCTGTCAAAAGAAAGACCAAAGAAAACATTTCATTTTCCTCATCTTGAAAGTTCCTGTGGGATGGGAAACACCTTTGCACAGAAGGAAGGGCTGTTGAGCGTGATGTGGGAATTGGTTTGGAAGTCGGTGATGAGACCAGGATTCATGGACCTGGTGCCTGTAAAAGCAAGTCTTTGCTGGCTCATTTAGAGACCACTTGCCAGTCATTGAAGCCAGTGCTGTGAAATCTGGATACCATAATTGGGCACTAAAATATCCAGTAGAGCAAGATTGATTTTCATTATAGCTGAATATTTTTGGTGCATGTTTTTATTATTATTACTTTCTTTCCTGTTGCACAGTGAGACCATAAACACCAGTGATGCTTGGGATAGATGGGAATATGCCAGTCTCTAGCAGCAGTTTGCATCTCTGTGAGTTGGGAAAAGAAAGGAAATTCAGAAGCAATCCTGGCGAGTACCTTGAGAGAAGGGAGGAACAGGAGCCTGCGGCTCCTCATCCAAAAGCAAGCCAAACAAAAGAAGTAAGTAGAGCAGTGAAAATGTCATGACTGCAAAGCGCCAAGGAGGAAATCAACTTTAAGAGACAGCAGAAGGGGAATAGATTATGGTACTTTTAAATTAAAGGTGTTAGGGGGATTCCTGGAGGGAAGAGGCTGGGAGTTAGAAAGGAATTCATTATGGAGAGAGTGACTGTACTTGTGAATCACCTGTATCGTCTGGGTCCATTAAACCCGTGTCTTACAACACCCTCAAAATGCAGACAGGATCATTCAGTGTCAGTTACAGCCTGTTTGGCTAATCTCAAATGACCTTTAGCAAAGGAGGCTCTGGAGGCAAGATGAATATTTACAGCTCCAGCATTTCTCCTGCCATCCCTCTAATTGCAGTTAAAGGTGTTTGTGTGGTCTTGTCTGGCATTCAGGCTGATTTTTGTGATCGAGTGGCAGGTGGGTTTAATGCCTCTGGCTGTCAAACTGACATAGGTGGGTTTTTTGCATTTGAAACAAAAACACAAAGGAGAAGAGAGCTGTGCACATGACGTAGAGAGAAAGCATGCACAAGTCCAGAAGACTTTGAGCTCAAGGGGACGGAACCTGTTTTCTATTCAGTGGCAGTGAATTCAAGAGTAGCCCCAGAACTGAAGCACATCTCCAATTCAGTGAACTGGGAGCGCCCTTAATAGAGCTGCTGTGGATTTATGTCTGGCCTAGCCCACAAAGAGTCAATCTGGATTTACATTCTAACTCAGCTCTGCCAGTCTGGAGCATCTCCAAGAGACTTCCTTGGCTTGCTGTATAATATTTTTTTCAGCTATTTCAAGTGCACTTGTTAATGGATATCAATATGGAAAATACAACGAGTAAATTCAATGCTTGTGAAAAATCAGAGCACCAACAGGAGGAAGGGCTAAGCATGCTTGCCCCTATGCATCTGTGCTGATGTCTCTCTCCTTGCTGCAATTCCTCCTCTGCCCAGTTCGTGCCATCCCTGCCGGGCCACCAACCAAGTCCAGTCCCAAGGTTACTCTGCCATAGTTCTTCAAGACTATTCATCTGTGGCCATTTGGCCAGCAAACCTCTTCTGTCTTTCCTTCATGGCTGAGGGTGACAGCCTTTGCTACAACCCAATGCTAAATGAGTAAGAGGGAGGTGGCCATGTCTCGTGGGCTTTCCACAACAGCTTCCTCTGAAATGCTTCTTCAGTCATCTGAATTCTCGCTTGCGTCAAACCCCAAGTCCTCCAAAAAGCCATTTTTCAATGGCTGCAAACCCAGGCTGTCAGTCGGTCTGTTCCCTCCCTCCCCATGACCCCATACCTTGCAGATCTGTCTTTCCTATCCCAAGAGCAGGAGAAGCCTGTAGAAGGTGTCAGTTTTCATCTGTAGACACGGAGTTGATGACTTGCACAGTTTGCAACTTGCCACAAGTAAAAAAGGTTGTTTTGTCAACGCTCGCATATGGTCGCTCATTTGGCTATACTAGGACACCATTAATTATTTCAGTCTGCTGTCTATCTGTCAGACCACTGTAAAGAATAGTTTGGGGATGCATTGTCTGTTTATTTAATCTATTATAGAGGCTTTTGTTTGCTTCAGAACGGTCGATATTTTTTCTGCGCTTTTCCCTTTTCTTATCTTGCCCGTTTCTGAAGCTTTAATTCTTATAATCTGAATGGGCTCTTTTCTTCTCTCGTTGCTGCTGATCAGTTATCCCCCAGAGATTAAATCATCTCCGATGGAAGGGCAGCAATAAACGGCCTGCAGCAGCCGCGCCGGTGACTGCAGCAGCCGGCAGGGCTGGCGCAGCGCCTGTCGGGGAGGCAGAGCGCGGTGGTGCAGTGCCTTCGGCCTGGGCTCATCCCGGCGCTCCTTCCTGCCACGTAGGAAGCTGCTGGCCTGAGTCAGTGAACAGAGGGCTCCCAGGTGTGATTCAGCTCCCAGTCACCGCCTGCCGCCTCTCTGTCTCTCCCCATCGATGACAGCCCTGGCCGAGGGTGACTGAGCACCCCGAGGTGCCTCAGGCAGGGACGTGGGCCCAGGCCTCGGTGCCACCAGGGAAAGGGCAGCATTGTGCCGGGGTAGGGCACCCCTGGGCCGAGCTGTGAGGCAAGTTGGGTGCCAGATGAGGTGCTGGCAGGTGGCAGGGCCTCGGGGTGCTGTGTCCGGCCCTCACAGCACCTCCTGCAGCCCTGCCTGGCCTGCCCCGTGAGGTGGAGGCTGGCTGCAGCATGGGGTGCTGAGCACCTGCAGCGCTTCCCAGGCCTCCTACTCCGCTCCTGCCTGCAGACCATGGGGAAAGCAGACGCACGCCTTTCTCTAAAAGGAACATCTTTACGTGCTGGGGCTGTGGGGCCTCTGTGCTGTTTGCAGAGCACTTTAAAAGCTGCAGAAGTGCCAAGTATCCTTATGGCTGCTATTAGAAACAGCGCGGTTTCCACAGACAGGTAGCATTCAGGTCAGGGGAGCTTTGGCTTTGGCTGTATTCTCCAGGTGGCAGCTGCTATAAAGGAAACAGATGTTTTGTTACAATTTCTAAGGAACTCTAATAGTTTTGTTAGATCTGGGGGAACAGGGGGCTAAGGTCAGCAGCAAGCTGCAATAGCCAGTGCTGCAGGACTGATTTTAACATGAGAAAGATGACTGTTTATTAGTGTCGGGAAGAGCTGGGGAAAATATTTCAGGGGGAAAAAAAATCGTGAGCATTGGCTTGCTATAAAAGCCACATATGGATGTGGCTGGGTCTGTAGCTCCCTTTTAACAACTGCTTGTGAAGCCTGAGAAGAGCAGGTGTTTGTTTCCAGAGGCTTCTTAGAAAGAGACGCACCCAGACTTGGCAGAGCAGGGATGGTGGGGCCGTGGGGTTGCTGGGGGCTGTTTGGGAGCATCAGTGGGTGCCAGCCTTGTCGAATCTGCTCCCTGCCGCTGCAGGCACTGTGCTGTGGGAGTGCCATGGGGGATTTTCACCTCCTCCTCCATCAGGAGTAGTTCCCCATCTTTTTGTCTTTGGGGCTTAGAAACTCAAGGACAGGTCACCCCTCGGTCACACCTGAGGTCCTGTGGTAAGCTGATGCTTTAAAATGGTAAGAGAACAGCAGGTAACAACACACAAGGTGCATATTCCAAAGGCTCCTCTGTTTTCAGAGTCAGGCTCTCTACATGATTTCCAAATGTTTTTCTTTCAAAACCTTTATGTCAAATCTTGGAAGTTTAACTAACCGTTTGCATACAGATTTTGCTTAGCTCAGGTCTTTATTTTCTCCTTTGATTCAGAGTTTGCAGTACAGCCTTCTATACAGGATATTAATTTTGGTTTTAACCAGCTTCTTTTATCCTTGAGACTTGAATGCCAGGCACCTAGTGGCAAACTGGGTGGCCACAGGCTGGGAAGAGTCAGCGAGTGAGTTCAAAGGGAGTGAAAACATTTCATCTGCTCAAAGACAGCTCTACTGTCTACTGACAGTTTCTTAGTGGCTGTCATAAAGACTAATGATATTTAATAGTAAAAAATTAAAAAATAACTCTTGTATAACAGCATTTATATAACGCATTTGAAGGCTTTAGGCTCAGCTTGCTGAGGAGGCAAACTCGTGCCCCTTCCCTAGCAGTACTTGCTGGCAATCTCCATGGATGTGGTATTTCCTGTACTGGGTCAGAGCAGTGATCGTGGTGTTTTCTGTCTCTGTGGGACAACTGGTATCATTGCTGCAGAGGTAAGAAGTGGGACTTTTTTGGGAGAAACGTGCTCATCTGTTTGTATTCCCTCTGACCCAGCCTCAGCTACTCGCAGGAGGTATGGGAGCAATAATAGCAGAATAACCCACTCAAGCAGGTCTTGCTCTTAACCTTCATAATTAGAGTCTTTTCAGCACTGAAACATGAGGCTTATTATAATTTCCCAAATTTCCGTTTTCACTAGAAATAACTGTCTATTCTTCTCTCTACGTATATTTTAAACCATTTTAATCTAATTGTGCTTGGAAAGGTCACACTCCTTACTGGAAGGCAGGGCTTCGCATTGCAGAGCAGGCTGCTGCACAGGGTGGCTGATGTCTTTTGGGATGCCGTGACACAGCTAGTGTGGCAATGCAAGGATTTGGGCCAAGAGTTTCACACCCTTTTAAAGGGCTTTGGGTTTTTTATTTCTATTCAGATACCTACTGAACACCTGAGTTAAGATACAGCTTTACAAGTGTGTGTGTTCTTAGTGGCTTTGTGTTTCACAAATTTCATCAAGTTGTTTTATGAGACTGTGAAAACTTTGCATCCATAGCATCCTATGGCTTGGAGAACCTCAGTATATCCTTTTTTAATTTTTTTGGGGGGAAAAGGCATCTTTTCTTCTTGGTTTCAAATCTGGATGAGGACTGAGCAGTGGAAGAAAAGCACCATCTGCTCCCTTCATGTTTCCAGGCTGCACAGACCAGGGAACAGCCCGCAAGCTCTCGGCGGTTTCCTCACCCGAGGCACCTGGGCTGGTTCAGCGGCATCCCAGCCCTCTGCTCTGTGCTGCACCCACTGTCGCAGCCCAGAGCTGCAGCTCTCTGGGGACGGATGCAGCAATGAGTGAGTGCCCCCCCAGTGAGAAAAGCAGCACATCTGCAGAGCAGCAGACAGAATTCGCCAGCTGTAGTCACAGCCAGGCTGATCTTTAAGATAAATGTTATTTAAATTGCTGTATCTCAGCTACTGTGGAAGCTGCACACCTCAGCTTAGCGTGCTAAATATACTTTATTAATTGCCTTGCTCTTTGCGTACACTGGAGGCTGGTGCATCGTTAAATATACCAGGAGCATTTATTCCTTGAGGTTTTGTTCCTTATTGAAGTATTCCTGTTCTTAATGGCTCCCTTGGATGGGATCAGGTTGGACCTGGAATATTGCAACTTGTCCTGCTTTTCCTTTCCTCGCTGAAGCACTACAGTACAATACAGTGCTTCACTATCTGTATTTAAGTACATCATGCCTGTACAAAGCAATATCATTAGATTAGAGGGGTAAATACCTTCCAAGAGCATTTAGTTCTGCTATTTGTCTGTATTGCTGTGTTATCTAAAGGCTACAGCTGAGACTGTTCTTTGCATTGTGCAAAGCCTCCCAAAGTGCAGTTTGCAATCTAAGCAGGCAATTAGACAAGTGTCAGGGTATAGCCCATCCACAGGTCAGAAACTGAGCCCCTTTCGTTCAAGATGGTTCACAGCATGATTCATTTTAGAAAGTGCAAGGAATAGAACCAACATCCAATTTTTTGCTTATTGCCTCTACTGTTGAGTCTCAAGTAGCTGCGCTGAAGTTGCTGCTTTCCGACCAGCATATAATTGGCCCAAGAAGACAATTCAAGAATGGTGATCAGCCACTTCAGAAACCCACGCTGCATTGGCTTCTGAATGGAGTGTGTCTTTGAATTCTTTAACGTACTCTTTCTGAGCCTGCATGCATTGACAGGAGAGGGCTAGATGTGGTTTTCAAAGGGGAGAAGGGGGCTTCTTTTGCATTCTTTTAAAAACACCTGCCTCTAGCCTTGTTGCTGTAGAGAGGTAAAAGCTGAAAGCTTTTCTTTCAGATGGGAACAAACCTATCCTGGAAGATGTAACCTGGCTCCACTCCATATCACCAGCTAGAAGCGTTCTGGGGGCTGGGCTTGCTTGACTTAGAGTAAGGGAAAAACCTTCTAAGCTCCAAGTAGTGTGTGTGGTTTTTTTTGTTTATGAGCCTCTTCTTTTTTTACAGCCCTATTTGTTTTTGTAGTAAAAGGTGGTGAAGCACCTTACCCAGCAGTGTTAGTTACACGCACCGGATTACACCAAGACCCCTGTTCCTTTCCAGTGCCGCAGTGCGTGGGGAGACAAGCACCGCGTTTGCAGAGACGCTCTGCTGGGAGACCAGGCAGCGGGCTCTGAGTGCCTTAACAAACGTTCCTGGGACCCGTGATCAGCCTCTGGAGCATCTTGCATTTGCAGAACCCCAGCCCCTTGGTAGCCTTGTTTAAACAACCCATTCCTTCAGGCAGTTTCCAGTCTGCTTCCTTCCCTGAATGCTTTTGTAAAGGAAAACACAACAGCAATCACCAGGCAACACGTTATTGTATTATTCATGCCCAGTAGTTGAGGATGATTGAGGTGGGGAAAAGGAAGAGAAAAACCCTGCAAAATTCATTACAGCTTCGGCACCACAGAACCTCGCGGGATTTGGGATATTGCGGCTTTAATCGGAGCTAATGGGTCCCCGCTGCATAAGAGATGTCTTTGAGTGGATGGGCTGAGCGAATGTGGTTCCCTGCCTGGAGTGTGCGCTGGTCAGAATCCAATCCGCCTGGTGCAGGTCTGTGAGGAGGGCAGCAGGAGGTGTCCTGGGTGAGCAACAGCAGTGACCCACTGCTGCTCTGATCCTCTTGGCCTCAGGATCTCTTTACACATGCTCTGCCTTCTCTGCTGAGGCCCTAGATTGCGTGGGGCAGATGCTTCCCTCAGTGTAGCCTCGTGCGATGCGTGCCACGTTTCATTTCTCGTGTCAGCTGGTTGCTGCAGTACTTCTGTTACTGTAATTCCTTTGCATTTCAGCCTATTGTAGTACAGATGTATTGTAAGCACAAGCACAACTTCTCAATTCAAGGCAATGATTTAATTGTTGAATGCTATTAGGTATATTGCTTTGTTTTGCAGGCAGACAACTTCCATATTTCCCTAGTCCTTAGGCAGGGAAGGAGATTTCTATCTATCCAAGGTATTTATAGACCACATTATCTTAGTGTCTGCTATCTGATGTGTTTATCCTTGCAATGCCTATTAGTTATTAGGTATGGTTGTTTTTTCTACTTTACAGGGAATGGGGAGAGGGGAAAGTAAATGTACACTGCTTAATGGCTTATTCAGCTAAGAGCTAAGGTAGACAAGGAACTCCACCCTGATACTTCGGGATTTTCTAGAACTCTCCCTCTTCTGTACAGAAAACACTGAAGCTTCAGTCTGCTCCTGAATCTTCAAGAGCAAGTCCCATGGCAGCAAAGAATGAAAATAGTTTTACCAGGGCCCCATTCCAGAAGTCCTGACCTTTAACTGAGAGGCTGCTGGATGGCTGCTTCCATCTTATTTTCCCATTTACTAGCCTGTCTGCTTCATGGCTCCGTCCAGCCTTGTTGCTGAATGCTACTGATTTCAGCACGACTCCCAGCAGACACAGAAGGTGGCAAGGGGTGGCTGAAAAGGGTTTTTAGTTTCCCCCTCAGGCGATGGCTGCTGGCTCTGCATTGCTGCTGTGCCAGGGTGGTGTAGAAGATGGCCCCGTAACCACTGGCAGAACCCTGGTTACTGATACTGCCTTTACAGCGCGACTGTTGGGGAGCAAACTGCTTCCCACAGCCCATGAAGTTGGGCAGCAACTAGAGGATGGGCACGGCTGAGCTGGTACGGTCTAATTAAATTCCATTGCAGGCTGTGTTGTGTTCTGTGCTCAAGCACAGTTTCAGCCAGGTTTAAATTGATTACAAGTATCAGCACAATGACAAAACACTGCTTTTGGAAGCAGATTTTTCACAATAAATGGTTATTTGTTTTTCTGCATAAAAATATTGGCTTGTCCAGGGTGAAACAATTCTCCTTCTCTCCCCTTCCACCTTCGTTACTGCCTGATTTGTGCGTGTAGTTTAATTAAAATCATACAGTATTTCCACAACTTGGTACGTCTCCGCTGCTAGCCATGTATTTGATTTATATACAACATTCCAGTGAAACTGCCTGGAAAAATTAAATAGACATGAATCGACTTGCCGCAGGCTTTTGAAATCAAACATTTCACAGCTAACTCCCCACGGACATCTCCTTTCAGCCTGATGCAGGATAAATGTTACTGTAAGCTGCTAAGCACAGGGCTACGTTAAAATGTAGTCATTAGGTTTAGGCTTTATAATTGTAGTTGTTTGCCAAATCATAGCTTAGGAGCCAGGGAGCACTTTGATTCATTACTTATGATTAGATTATTATTAAAAAAACACAAAACCTACTCGGGCTGTTAGACTTCTATTTTTTGTCTTGGCCTTTGGAATGACTCTACACCTGTGGCAAATGTCAGATGTTTGTAAAACAGTTTCAGTATAACGGTGTTTGATGAAGCTATTGTAAATGCTTTTTCTGTCTGTGTTTTATCTGGAGGTCTAAGCTGTTAGCTCTTGGATAGATGCTTATTCTTAGCTGAGCTGCAGCTCTTTTCAGAGGCTTAGTACATCATAAACAAAGTTAACTCCCTATCTGAATCTCAGCTTTAGTCTTTATCAGCGTGACTTGAGATAGACCAAGACATACCTGCTGCATATCATGCAGCAGGAAACCCAAAACATTAGTGTTGTTAGTCCACGTTCGTATATATGCCTTTCTTAAGAGCAAGAACAAACATCAAAAAGTGAAAGCCCATCCTCTGCCTTTCAGCAAGGAGACCCGGACCCCTGCGCAGCCTCTGTCAGCAGCAGCCTTTTGAACTCGGCAATGCTGTGCAGAAGGCTGGCTTGGCCTCACCAACAGCTATGAGCTGTGTCTCGATTTTCCAAAAGTGCAAGCAGAAAGAGAAGAAACCTCCTATGTGCTTTCTAAATCGGCTGCTGGGAGCCCACTGATTCCCATGCACAACTGTGCGTTCGTTCAGAGCTGAGCTCTTCTGGTGTCAGTCACACTGGAGCTTCCATGGTGCGTCTCATCCTTCCTGCCTCATGCTAGATGGGGCTTAATCAAGAATTACTAGCATTATGGAAGGCAAAATAAGCCCATTGTGGGAATTGGGCTCAGCTGTGTCCTTTCATATAATTTATAATAAGTCTTGGGCTCTCATAACCTAATCACAAGGATTTGGGGAAGGAGAGAATGAATTTGTTTGTTTCCTCCCAGCCATAGGTGATATTAAAGTGAAGAAAGAAAAATTAATCTCGTTTTCTGATTTGTCTTATAAAAGATATGCAAATGGTATCAGGAGGTGTGATCAAAATGCCAGTGATTACTGGATTACAAAGAGTGAATACTAAAGCAGTGCATCTGGAAAGCAGCATTGTTTTGGCTCCTAAGTGCCATTTGTGAGGACGCCTTCCACCGATAGATTGCAAAATGCTGTGGGTCTGAATTTTCTTTAAGGTCATCCATGAAAGTACATTGGTCACACCAGGAGAACTGGTCTGAGGGATGCAGGGTGAGGCCTTGGTGAGGACAGCTGGACACCGTGCTCCGAGCTCAGCCATGGAGCTCGCTCCTCTGTGCTGGCTGCCCTGATGAGTCGGGGGCAGGAGAGCGTAGCCTGCATCGCTGCCACATTTTACAGGCAGGAGGCACAGCTCTGAGCTGGCGAGGCAGAGCTTGGGAGCCCAAACCTCAGGCTCTGGTGGAAGAGGTTTCTGTGACCATGGGACCTCCATCTTGTGCCGCAGACCAGGCCGTGTGGCACAGCCCTGCAGCTGCCAGCAAGGAGCTGCACGGAGCTCCACTGCAGAGCTGCGGGCTGCTCCGTACCTCAGTCCTGCACAGAGACTAGTTAGGGCCCGAGAGACCTGAGAAAGGTCAAGTGGCAGAGGAACGTGACAGCCTGGCATGGATGAGTAAAAGACAGGCAAAGGAGACGTGCACCGCCAACACGTGGGGGGGGCTGTAAGCTGGAGGAGCGCACAGCAAAGGTGTTAGTGCAAAGTGCATTGAACCGGGTCCTGGGTTCTTGTCTCTGCACTTCCATGAAGCTTTTTGTCTTCGTCCTGCCCTCTGGCTGTGTTTTGTGCGGAGCTGGCGTGATTTGTGAGGCGGGTGTCAGCCTCCCCCTGCCTTCTGACCTCCGGAAATCCTGCTGCGCGGGAGAGAACCTGTCATCTCGTGTTTGCAAGCACTTTTCAATTTAATACATTTTAATCAGAAAATTAATCAGGAAACACCAGTTCAGCAAGATAATTGAACAATGAAGAGACACGATAATTACTGTTTAGTCTAATTAACTTTGTTAAGTCTTTATTGGGAACAGAGACTTCCTGAGTGAAACTTATTAAATGGTTCTCCCTGGAAAACAGAATCCCCATCAAGAAGCCTTTGTTACTCGTACTGCTTGGTAGGAGTTGGGTGCCTGTCTTTAAATCACGATTAGGGAAGCCTACAGGTGGGTTTTGGGCAAGCTGTAAATTACTTTTCAGTCTGCTCTCCTCCATCTTCAGTTCACTTACATCTCTTATTCCTTGCTGTCCTCCCCTCTTCTTCCCAGGTCGGCAGGATTGGATTGCTGCCTCCGTGGCACTGCAGCAAGGGCGGGCATGGTCGGAGCCGTGGCGGTTCTGGTGAGTGCTTGTACGGGCCAGAAAATGTAACCTCAGCTCACAGCCTTCAGGAACAGAGCCTGCCTTCCCGCCTGCCTCGTGCTCCTCAGCTCTGACCTCTGTCCTCGCAGGCTCTTGGAGGCCTCAAGTAAATAAGTTGTGTTCACTGAGGATATTAAGAGGCATGAGGAGCAGCAAGTACTTGGGTGCTGATTAGTGTGAAAGAGTTGGCTGGTCTGGCCCAGTCTCTCCTCCGGTTTTACTTTGCTTTCCTAGTCAGAGCATGGCATTAAACATTTATAATTTCAGAATGGAGGATTAAAAATAAATATTGAAATGAACTTGATTGGCTCCTGATCTGCTGAGAGAGCTCTTTGGCCACAGTCCAGTAAGCAATGACCCACAGGTAGCTGTGCATTATTCATATTAGGTTAGCTTGGGAGGATGAGAGAGACTCGGGATATCGACCCTTTAGGAGGAGCATGAAGGAATGTGATTTAATAATCTGTAGCTTGTGGGGTCATCTCCTTGAGGCAGCCAGCTACAAACTAGGGGGAACTCAGGACTTTAGATCTTGCTCTTGGTTTCTGTCATGCCAAACCTAAAACATCTTTTAGTAGCCAAGGGATTTACATCCATGGAGCTGGGCAGCATCTGGCCTCCCTGGGGAGACGGGTGCTTACAATAAGGTTCAATCCTGCTGCTGTGCTTGAGGTGAGGCTGGATTGTTTTCTGTCAATGCTGATGAGTATTCTAAACCACACAAATGCCTATACAGTAGAGCAGCTCTGTCTTTTCCAAAATCCAGGCATTTTTAATGAGCTCAGGAAAAACATTCTGAAAAAAAATTTTAATTACTTCCCTGTTTCTCCTCAGGGAGAAAACTCTTCCTGCCTTCTGCCCATGGACCCTGCCGTGGGCATGGGCATCAGCAGGCAGTAGCTGTAATCCCGTTTCCTCAACACCTGCTATATTTGAGGTCCTGAGGTGGAGGCATGTGCCTTAACAGGGGGATTATACAAATGTGGGTGGGTCGGTCCTTCCAAAATGCATGCTTGGCCTCACTTCAACCTTAACATTTTCATTAAAACTAGGGTACAGGATTGCTCCCCACAAATCCTGTTATCTCCTACAGTTAATTTGTGCCACTAATAGCCTGAGTGTTTTGAACTGCTTGTCAGTGAATGGCATTGTAATTGAATTTCTAATTTATTTGGTCCGGTTTATAATTAAAATAAGTACTCTCTCACTTATCGGTTTTATATGTTGCTCTTGGGTTTTTCTGCCCATGTCCTGCTTTTGAGGCTGCAAAGCAGTCTGTGTTGTGTTCAGCCCCGAAGCACAAGGAAGACAACTTCATTACTCGTCTCTTTTTCTGGGTCACCCAGTGGCGGTCGCTGTTTTGTTCAGCGACACGCTGAAGCACTACATATTTTCACGACTTGAAACATGGGTCTGTTGGGACCAAGCGTACTTGGAGAATGCAGCCTAACAGCCTTGCATACTTTTTATTTTCTTCTTTCTCCTCACTTGCAGTTAATTATTTCGTAAACACTACCGGTTACTGTAGGATCAGTCTATGGATCTGGCAGCAGAATTTGCCTTTCACCAGGAAGAGGCAGCTAATGGTTTTTGTAGAGGGGCAACTCTTGACAACCTTTCTAATTTAATTTTTCCTTTCTGTCTTCTTCTGTAGTGTCATTTAGAAAATAAAACTGCTAGAGCTTTAAAACACTTCCCTGGCTGACGAAAGAGTTCGTTATTATTTGAGATGGACAGCTAGGCAAGGTTAAAAGTTGTGGAATGAGAGAGAAAAGAAAACAAAACAGGAAATAAGTTGAAATTGCAAAGATGGGGGAATGGAAAGAAACAATACTTTTCTTCAGTGAGGCATTTAAAAGGAGCAATGCGTGTAGTTTCAAGGTGGAAGGAAAGTAGAATCCAATCCTTTTTTCATTCCTTTCCCTGCACCCCTTCCAGGAGTGGGGACAAGTAAATTGCTATTTTCTCCTTCAGAAGGAGAGACAGGAACTGGTGAACCCCCTGGTTTTGTTTTAGTGTGGGTTGATGGCCGTGCACGTGGCTGACTCACCATGCCTTGAAGATTTATACCGTTAACACTTGTGAAGCTGACTGTGATGTTACGCAAATCACATCTTAAAAAGTTCTTTACTGTGCTTCTCTGAAAGGCAACATCCCCGTGGCAGGACTGCCTTCTGTCTGGTGCCTGTACAGCAAACAGCACAGTGCGGGATTCAAGAGCAGGATGGAAAGGGCAGAGGATTCCCTAGGCACCAACACAAGGCAAGTAATTAGGCATATCATAAAGCCTTAACTGGGGCTGCAGACTGTTCTTCGGGGTAGTTTTGACTCTGTAGACAGCAATCATTTGGCTGTGCTTAGAAAACCCTAAAGACAAAGACAGCAGAGCTGTGTTGGGTCTGCTTCCCAGATCTCACACCCTCGCTACAGCTCTGCAGAGCTGAAGTTTTGTTTGGCCTTGCTCTAGTGAAGAGCAGGGGAACATTTTCCCCCAAGAAAGCCATTCCTTCCTGAACTTGCCGAGCCTTTGTGTTTGTGCTGTGACATACGAGATTTGTCTCACCTTGCTGCTCAGAGCCACAAACACTTTTACTGCTCAATAGGCAGCAAGTCGCAGTCTGCTGAAAAACCTGCACCATGCTGCTCAGTTTTATCCTCTACCCTGCAGAACAGCTTTTTCACAGCTACTTGTGCAGCCTATTTCTTTTGTCATAAAACTTCTAGTGCTGTGCCTACAGCACTCACCTACATGTCTAATTTCGCTTCACTGTAACAGGCAGGCTACAGAATCTTAAATAAATGCTCCTTGGTCATTAAAGCCATATTTACAGAGACTTAACTGCTCTGTAATAGATGTAGAACTCGCTCTGCAGAATTGTTACCTCATAAATATACCAGAATAAGCAGCTGGTACTTAAATGCTTTGTAATGCGTGGAAAGCTGTAATTTGCTGATTAACAATGGTTGATTGCAGTTGTATTGCAATAACTATTTCGTATCATCATCAAAAACCTGACCCATCTTGAAAAATGAAAGCACTGTTAGGGGTGCAGGAGAGTGACCAAGAGCTGGAGGAGTTTTGCCCCCTCGTTTTGAAGTGTTTGCAGTGGAGATGGGTCTCGGCGGTGGCAGAAGCCAACTGTGGCAGGACTGGGTTCTCAGGTGCTGTAGGTCAGCGTACATCTCCTGTCAGTGCAGCTTTGCACCAGCTGAAGATCTGCTTCTTTATCACTGAGAGTCCAATTCATGGAAAGCCGACAAAAGCCACATTTTCTTTTCTATTTTCACTCATTTTCCACCGGTAACTTGTAGGAGTTCCTCAGCAAGTCCCTTCACCACCATAAGTCTCTTCCTTCTGGTCTTTTCCTTTTGAGGTTGCTGGCATTGCAGGATACCATTTGCTCAGAACCTGGTGCATGTGAAATGGTATTTTTTCTGAAGCTCTCATGCAGCTTTGCAGTGTAAATATATACTAGTAGTTAATGTACCAATGCTACTGAATTCTTGCTAACTGACAGGATGTCAGTAGGATGTAGGTTTACCTTTTGCATGGATTTCTCTCATCCAAAGGTGTATCCAGAGTCTTTTAGTCTTTATCTTAAATAACGTTGTGTCCTTGCTTGAAAAAAAAGAGAAGGAAAAAAAAAGAGGAGTCAAAAACATAAATTAGGTCTTCAAATGCATGTGCAGTTCTCTGTGACACAAACTTTGCTCTTGGGGTTTATGATGCTAATAAAATACTATTCACTGCTAACAGCTCTTTCCTTCCTAGCCTTACAAACTGAGACAAATAAGTGCATGTATTGAAGGAGTTCACATTTTATGTCTCTCTGCATCAATATGGCCCTGCTTTATTGACATTTTTAGGTAGAAACTGGCTAGTCATGCCTGGACTATATTAAATATTATTTATCGTTTGGACTGAGAATCCAAGCCTTCCTTGTTCTAGGTGGTTGTACATACAAATCAAAACTGTTTATCTCCCAAAGAGCCCCTAAAGATGATTAGAATAAAAACTGAATGGGATAAAAGGACTTAAGAAGCAGTGTGTAGTATGTAACGTGGAACAGCATGCATGGTCTGTGTGATGGGGAAGTGTTAGGGCAAGGTTTGCAGCCTTGGAGGCACAGAGATTCCTGCAGAAGAGCCTTACTGACAGGCATTAATAAGGAGACCGCCGTAAATGTGCCGCTGTGTCCCAGACTGCCCACTCAATTGAAGGGCTTGTGTCTCTTATGAGGATCCGGACCCTCCGTTACATGCTTTTAGATTTAAACTGCCAGGTGCTTAGAAAGATAGTTATTTTAAGAGATCAGCAATAATCATTTTTTGTCATCCTTAAAATAAATCATGTTAGGAACTGCCTGAGCAGGGCAGCATAAGTAATTAGAGTCAGGATCCTGGACACATGCCCTAGCTGGCTCTGGCACAAGCGTGAATTACAGAGCTGCTATTCCTGATGAGGCAGACGTACTGCTGTGGCAAAATCTGGAGCGGCCTGGTTGGGAGACCACTAATGGTGAGCTGATGGTGATGCTTTGGTACCTTGCTGAGGGCACTGAGGCAAAATCAGAGTGAGTCCCAGACGACTTGACCGTGAGAGGGAGCAGAGAGTCAAGCCCCGTGTCTTACAAGATACGGATTTAAAGATGAGTGATATTCGTTCAGATCTTGCAGTAGAATCTGTGATCTCTGTAATCCAAGTTCTCCAAACTTGTTAGATGACTTAATTTAACTTCCTGTCATGTATGTTACAATGCTTTCCTTTTGTTTTCCACCCAGCTTCTTGTTAACTTGGAATAATGACAGATGGCTCTGTCTCATCCAGAGGTTCGCATATGAAGCCATTCAGGGAAACCGCAGTGGAAACCTAATGCCGAAATCAGCCCTCAAAATCGAATTAACCTTTAGGAAGATCTTACAAGTAAGTGGCTTGTACCCTTCGAGGTATTCTGTGAATCATTGGCAACATGACTGGGCTAATTTAAGCATTTGTCGCAAAGGTAAGCTAGAGTCAAATACAGTTCCCAATTAGACATGTGCAGGGGAACGGGCAGGTAAACCTGCTCAGGTCTCTCCAGGGTGGCACTTCTGTGAGAGCCGGTTCTGGTCTGCCTTTCCGTTTTTGATTTTCCCGTGCTGCAGCTGGGTGCTGCTCTGATGGGGACAGCCCCAGCTCCGCCGAGACTGGGGATGTGGGTCTGGCCCCGCAGGGATGTTTGAGTTGGCCTGCAGTGTGCCATTCCCCTTTGTCTAGAAAATCTCTGCACTTAATTTGCTCTCTTTTTAGAACCTGGACTTGTTTCTAAAAATAGAGCTTTATTCTTCACTTTCACTTCCTAAAGGACAATGACAAAAGAGAGGGAGAGAGGGAGAAAATGCCATAAACTGGGACATTTTGTTACCACATTCAATGCACATCTGGGAGCTCTTTTGGTACATAATTGCTGCATAATGCTGTTCACAAGCTATAGCCTTGTACACATCCTATTGGAAGCTGTCATTACAATGCTGTAGTCCCTGTTTTGGAAATTGAGTGTGACCTGTTGGTTGGGTATATGACTCACAGAGTAGAAAACTCTCTGCTCTTCACTCCATGAGGTCTTGGTCAGGCCACTGCTGTGCGAGTTTTTGCAGCTCTGGAAGCCTCACTGCTCCCAAATCCACTGCTGAGCAGAGGGAAGTGGGCAGTTTAAGTCCTAAAGATGCTTCCCTGCCTTTCCTTGGGATTATGTAGGTTTTAATCATCTAGTTAACTAATTCCAAAATGTTGGGGTCCTCATCCAAAAGGCACTAAAGTCACACCACGATACTGGGGATAACTTCATGTGGTGTCTGCTCTCCTTACCAGTGGCTGGAGACGCAGTGCATTTTGGACATCTGGTGTCTGATGATGGATGAATGCAAGTTTAAAGCAAAGATGAACTGGTAAACTTCTACCACTGTCTTAACTTGGAAATCATGTCTGGCCATGCCACATGGCGAAGATGATAAATTGCTCTGAATGTGTGATCTGGAGCTATCAAATTTCCTCCCTGTCTTTCTTAACCTTGGGATAAATTAAATCAAATTCCGCTGTGAAGCCTAAAGACATAAAATTTGTTAGCTGTAACAGCGTATTCTGCCAAGCAGTCAGAACTCCCCAGTATTAATTACTTTATTCAGTAAGTTAAACAAATGATGTGATATCTGGATTCAGGGGGAAGCCACCCAGGAGTATATAAAAGATGCAAAGATATTCCTGCCAGTGAACATCCAAACTCTAGTTGCTAATTTGATGCGGAAAGCAATAATCTGTTCTAAAGCTGCCTCCGTTCCTGAGCAATATCAAACCAAGTGCGAGCGTCATTAACGGAACTGCTTGAACAGTGCGTGAAAGTAATGATCACTTGTGTGCTGAGAGGGGTGGCTGCTGGAGGTCCTTGTTTCTCTTAGCTCTCAAGAGGGCAGCACCATCAGGAGGTGGTGCCCCCTCATCCCAGCCTGCACGCAGTTCACGTATGTTCCCCAGCTGCGATGAAGATCCCCCAGCTCTACAAACAGAGAATGTATGAGCTCCAGGTGGGTCCAAAGCACCCTGACGTGTAGGTTAAGGTAATCCTGGGAGTGGACTGGAAATTCTTTATCTGATTTCTTTCACAGGTGACGCTGCGAGCATTGCTTTCTCCTGAAGAGAAAGCAGCTGGAGGAAGTAACATCTGAAATTGCCACAACTGTTTGTGAAGGCAGCACCTTGCCGTGGCAGTCTTTGGCATCAGCAGAGGTGAGCAGGATGAAACTCAGAAACATCAGACTTGTAGTTTTTAAGGCCAGAAGGGACCATTAGATCATATATTCCAACTGACGGAGTTTCTTTCACTTACCCTACTACTGGTACTAGTAACTTGCATGTCTAAAGCATATCTTTCAGAGAAGTACAGGTCTAGGTTGGGAGGCTCCAAGTGATGAAGAGGCTACTGCTTCCAGTTTGTTTGAATATTTAATCGTCCCTAGTTTAAAGAAAATGCAAGTCTTATTTTGAATTCAAATTTGCTTGGCTTTAATTTCCATCAAGAGATCCTCTCTGTGCTCATATCTGCTAGATGAGAGAGCCCTTAGTATCTCATATTTTCTTCCTGTGAAAGTGCTTTACACTTCAATTAAATTATCTTTTGAATTTTTTCCTGATAAGTTAAGGAGATTAGTCTTTCTGCATTCTTCACTCTGATGCATTTGTTTCCCAATGTCTGAGTCACTCACCTCTCAGCGCCCCCTCTCCAGATTTGTGTCTTGTAATAGAGCATGGATGCTGCAGATAGGTGTAGCATTGTTACGTGGAGCTCAGAGGTAGCCCACAGCCCTGGCGGTTGCTTCCAGTATCTGATTCTCCATGCTCACTGAGACAGGTCATGAACAAGCCTGGGACATCACACCAGTGCACAACTGGTCAGAGAACCCAACTGCCTGCATCCGGCTACTGGAGGCAAAACCTGCAAGAAGCAGTGTTTGAATCCAAATTTTGTTTGCAGCAACACCTTTCTGATGCAAAGCTATTATTAATGAACACGGGGGAAAACAGCCAGAGAGCTCCCCATAAGTCTTGTTTTGAGATGATTTTTCACTGTTCCTGTATCTCAGTTCAGCTTTGATCTCTCATTTGTTTTCCTTCCCCATTTCTTTCCTTTCTGGTGGAAGATGGAGAGCAGCTACTGTGAAATAGGTGCTAAATAGGCACCTGATTTATTATCTTCTTTATTTTACTGAAGTAGTCATGCTTGTATTATCCTCTAGGCAGTCAAAGCATGTTTGTATTCAGTCCAGAGCTACAAGATCGGTCCTGCACCAGGAGCTGTGTGTTTCCATTCCACTGTGCTCTTCAGCCTAGTTGCTGGGATAACCGTTTTGTCCAGCTTATTAAATCCGAAGTACAGCTTTCAAAGATCTTTTCCTTTAGAACTTTTTTTTTCTAACGAAGGACATATTAATAGGTCTAAGAATTGTGGCTATTTTGGGAAAAGATAAAGCATTAAAATGCAAAAAAGGAAAGAGAGGCGGGATGGGCAGGGAGGTTGCTCTTGCAGTACAATGCTCAGTTCATTAGCTTGCTCTGCCCTGAATAACTTTGCACATTTGCTGTGGCATTAAACTTAATTTATACTGTAAAAAAGAGGTGGGAGAACTAAAAAAAAAAAAAAAAAGAAGAAGAAAAAAAAAGCAAAAGATCAATCCTGCCAGATGCTGAGTGCTTTCTTGCGAAGCGCTGAGTTGGCAGAAGTCAGAGCCGCTGAGCACCTCTCAAAGCATTCCTCCTCCTCCTGCTTTATTGTCAGTCTGCAGAGCTGGCCATAAAACAACACAGGAGATTTCCAATAAAATGAAAGTCTTGTCCAAGTGTTAAGATACAGGCGCTTCACTGTACGGAGTCATTCCAGAGGGTGAAATGCTAATTTGTCATCAGTCCTACGGGGAGGGGAAAAGAGATGTTATGCAGAGCAACACAGGGCTCCTGCATCCAGAAAGTCAGAGATAAGAGATGGTGGAGGGAATAGCGTTAGCCCAAGAGAAACACCCACGAAACTTGCCTTCGTTACTGCCCCAGCTCTGCTCTCGCTGACAGCAGCCCCATAAACACGCTGTCCGGTGGCTCGTGTCAGCGTCGGTCTGGGAAACAACGAGCTCTGGAAGGAGCGTGTAGACCTTAAAGCCATCAGTTAAAATTGCTGCCATGCATTCTGTGGCCTGACAGTTCCTGGCTTTATTTTTGATACAGGGCAGCAGATGGCATCTCCTTAGAGGTTTTGAAGCTGAAAAACAGCCGTTAAGAAGCCTAGGCCCAGAGTGGTCCCAGCAAACCATAGGTAGGTGATGTTGTGGCGTATGTAAGGCAATGCCAAAGAGAGGGGGGTGGTCGCTGCCAGCTCCCTTGGTACCAGTGTGATGAGAGGCAGTCTTCTTCCAGGGGGTTAGTTGTGTCTCAGACAGGACCAAGAATATGTAGAAAATGGTAAATAACTGCCCAGCTCTGCCAGAAATGGCACATGGCAGATAAAAGCTCTTTTGAGCAAAAAACTGCCTCCTACTCTGAATATGACCCAGGACTTGTATAACATGGCCCTGATTGTTGTCATAAGCTCAAATCCCATCAATAGTAGTAATTAGCAGTAACAAATGCAGAAGCAGAGATCAGAGCATTATGGTTATTTTACTTAGGTTTGTGGGTGCTTGGCTACAAGACCTCACAGTACTGGTACAATTTCATTGTCATGACTTACAGAAGCTGTTCATTTGGAGAACTATTGGCTCAGCCTCTCAGCTGGAGCATCACTGAAAGCAATCATGACTGAGATGGGGTCTGATTCAGGAGAATAGTTTTCTTTTTAAACCAGAAACTTAGCAGTAAGTTGAGTTTTACAGAGTCCCACAGTCTTCCAGGAGGCACCACATGCCTATAAACAAGCACCCCCGTCTCTCTAGTACACCATAAAATCTCTCAGTAATGATCATCATGACAACAATAAACCTGTTATTTCCATACTCTGTGATTTATTGAGCTGGTGGAAAAGGTGGAGCTGCTGTTTTATTGGGATGATCAAATGTTTGCAGAGGGAAAATACAATCTGCATTCCTCTAAGGCTACTTTTATACATTGAATCATGAATACATTTCCTTTCCCATTAGCAATTTAACATTGTAGGACACAGAAACACCTCTTCAAAGTGATTTTTTTTATAGTAGTGTAAAGTTCTGGTTCCACAGGAGTGAATACAAGAGCCTGTGGAGCCATGGGAAAGATAGCACTAGAGCCTTCCCCAAATGGGGAATCCCTGGGTTTTATTTTTCTCAGACAGTTTTGATAACTTGAGTTTTCATTCCTAATTCCTAATTAGGATGAAACCACATTGCAGAGTGCCAGAACCCTCCACAGAGCAGCATTTTCCTTCACTAGACAGCTCTGATCTTCACCTGTCCTGCCCTCCTGAGATGATGACCACGTGCCCGTGCTAACGCTGAATGGGGTAAGCTGAGCAGCCACGATACACACAGGACAATTGAGGAGGGAGGACTTTGGTCCAGAGAGAACAGAGGATGAAGGAAAACAAGTCCTTTGTGTCTCATATTCACTGATCAGCCAGGCACACAAAGAGAGTAGATAAATGATGGATGGGTCTAGCATGAATTTCAGCCTTGCATTATCTGGCGATTTCTCTGTGTTAAATACTTCTCATGGTTTTCTGCTGAGTTAAAGGTCTCTACAGGTACTCTAGAGATACTGTATTTAATAGTTGCAAATGTGTAATCAAATACAATTAATAATAATAATTGGAATAACCAGTACACCGTTACAATTGACTTAAATGTTCCTTACTAATTAGAACGACTACAGTTCAGAAATCGTTGACAAGTGTGTTATCCCAGGAAAAACAAGCTGGTCTCAATCTGTGGCACGTATCAGTGTTGTGTTAATATGGTGCTGTCCAAGGGTGGGTTTTATTTTATCTTATTTCTTTGCATTTTCTGGGAATACTAGAGCTGCACGGAAGGAAAATGTTTCACTGGTCGCAGCAAGGGGTTAACTGTGCTGTGATCTCAGCTCGGGGCAGGAGGTGAGCTGAGCCATGGGGGTCACAGCGCTGGGTTTCAGAGGGGCTCTGGGAGGGGAGAACAGCTGAGCTGGGAGCCTGCTGCATCCTGTGTGCTATTTAGAGGGGCTTTGCTTTCAAAATGGTTTGAATGCTGGCAACTCCTCCATCACCGCACAGTGCTGACTGCCCTGCGTGTTGTGTGTGTGCCTGCTGGCCAGACCTGCCTGCTTACCGTTCCCAAACCTTGTAGGTTTGTCTCTTTCATTTGAACATTCACCTCTCTCTTGGGTTATGAGGTACGTGACTTTTTTTTCAACACAGATGTCACCTGGTCTCACTCCCAGCCAAGATAATGTGCCAAGATCCATTTGGTTAAATGATCTGGGATCTGTCCCCTAAGGACACGCACAAAAGTTCCTCCCTCTTACGTCTTGCGTTGTCTTTTATACTGCTGCAAAATGAATATGAAACACTTCCATGAAAATTAAATGAGAATTTTTTTTTGAGAGTTTAGTTCTGATTTATGTACCGATATAAATTCTTGTGCAATGCGCAGAGCAGGTTAAAACCAAGCCCAAAGTGTCCGTGGCTGTGAATCCCTGTGTTACAGACACCCCAGTCCTACAGAGGCAAGAGCTCCGGTCTGGCACTTCAGGACATGGGGGCAAGTGGCTCACTTATGAACTATGAATTCTGTGATTGATGGCAGCCAGGATGTGTTTGATGTTAAATCCTGTTCAAGTGCTGTTCTGGACCGGAGCCAGGGAGCTGATTTTTGCAGCGTGGTTCACGTGGATGTAGCCCCACGGGACCCGGGCAGTCAGTCACCTGAGGAAGCGCCGCTTGGGTGAAAGCGGCACCAGGAGCTGCAGCCTGTGTGTGTGAGGTCAACCTTCTCTCTTCTGTTAGGTCAGAAATAGATATTGTGGGCCAGATCCTTAGCTGGCCCTTTCCTTGAGGGAGGAGAGCCTGGCTAAGGTGAGAGCATCACACGCTCACACACAAATCTCTGGGAGGCTAAGTGCTGTGGGGAGCAAGACACAAATCGCCAGGGAGGCAGAGGTTGACTTTGTAGGGACATCAAAAGAGAGCAGTTAAAGGCCTTGGCAGTTGGTTGCCCAAAGCGACCGCAGACATGTGTCTTGCCCTGGCAGGTCTCGTCTGCACAACTCAAATGTCATCTGATCCTGACAAGTGAGAGAGAGAACAAGTGGCCTTGCTGGAAAATAATGAGAGGAAGGGAGCAGAGGAGTCCCAGGCAGGTCATGTCCGACTGGTATTCCTCCTCTCCCACTTTTTGTCCAATGGTACTGATTTTGGGGGTTATATAAAGTGCCAGCTTTGCAGCAGCATCAGTACTCCTCTGTGCCAGGCACTGTAAGTGCGGGGGAGTGGAAAGTATCAGCCCCCAAAGCAGCGGCTGTGCAACCAGCAAAGGCTTGACACAAGCCACTAAGCACTGATCCAGGCAGGTTTTTAGGGGATAAAAGTTCAGTTCCTATCTTTAACACATCCTCCTCCGTGTGATTTCTGGGTAGTTCTCTTAATCCCTTTGTGCCTTAGTTCCCCAGGCTTAAAGCATATTAGAGGCGCTTTAGGTACAGCTGATCCCACGTGAGGGGATGGGGATGGGGACGTGCACGCCGCTGTGTGAGAGCAGCCGCGGCAGAGGCGGGCAGCCTGCCTGCAGCGGTACCCAGCTGAAAAGCCAGCGAGGTGCCCAAGACTCTTCCATCCTCGTGTGCAGCATTTGGCATAACGAGACTCCATCTCTGCTGGCGCTGCCCCACCGCACGGAGCTGATCATTAGGCAGTGCCCCTGCATCGTCTCCCCGTGTCCAGGTTTACTCCTGCCTGTTTGATTAAGCAGCAGGTCCATTGCAGGCAGGCGTGCTGGGCTCCCCGAGTCTCCTTTCACCGCACAACCACACTTTTGTTTTTCACTTCCATTACATTTTCTAGGAGTTGCGCCGGGCTGAGGCTGAAGTGCAGATTTAAAGGGATGTGCACACAGGACAGCAGGTCGAGGCATAGGGCATCCTCTCTCTTCCAGCCCAGGGCTTTGTTAAATCCCCTTCACATCTCCACGCACAGCTGAATAATGGGTATCTCTGCCACAGAAATATGTACTGCTCTCTCACTGCATTAAGCATTGGCTTCAAGTGAATTTCTCTCACAAGCAGAACTAATAAAAGGACTAAAAAGTGCCAAATTCCTCTTGACAAATGGCTCAAAGGAGAATGTCTTCTAAATGCTTTTAGCATTTGCAATGATTGATCAGGGCGGGCTTAGAAGCAGCTGACCTGTTGAGTTTTTTTCAGAAGGGAAATGATGGAAGGATGATAATGCTCCTTTTTTCTTGATCACTATAATTTTTGCTCTGCTGTAGATAATGTATCCAGTGTCCAGAAATCACCACCTGTGTTTTGGAACTAGCCCAGGAATACCATTTAAATCCGTGCATACCAACTATGCATCTATCTGTCAATTCACTATTAATACAGCAGCGTGCTGGGAATGAGATGACACATGCTGGGGCAGTTGTAGACACGTAGAGAGAGACAGTCTTGCCCCTAAGTGCTTTATGGTCCAGAATGAAGGTCACACAATAGCTAAGATTGGAGTCTGGCAACAGCCGCTGCAACATCTTCCAGCAAAGGTCTGTCTGCAGCCAGGCACTTATTCTTCATTTGCACTCTGTCAGTCTCTGCTGCAGAAGCTCTGCAAGCCCCTGCTCAAAGATGAATGAATTTGGGCTTAGCTGGAGCAGGTAGGGGAGGGAGCTCTGGGGCAGGGAGCCGTTCCTGCCTGGCACGTGCAGCGCCCATCTTCTGGTGATACACACCCGTGGGTGTTGCAGGGGCTGCTCAGCAGCAGCCTGCTAGAGCACTGCATGCGCGGAACTGTACAGGCCTAAGGCTAAGGGGACAGATGCACAAGGTCACTTGGGTGATTCACCTTGTTTTAAGAAAGTCATGGTTTCCTTCTTTTAATAAAAAAGAGGGCAAAAATACTGCAAGTGCTGAGTGCTTTGAAATCCTGGAAAGTTGCTAACTTTCCAGATGATCTGTGCGAGCTTCTCTCAGCCAGACAAGATGAGGCAGGGATGGAGACTCGAGACCTGGCCTGCTAACTGCTGCAGTCATCCCTTGGATTTTTCTCATCAAACACATTTTCAAGCTGTGGCCACAGTTTTCTCTTTCACCAAATTTAAAAAGAAGAAGAATTAATTAAAAGGAGACACACTGTGACCGCATCAGGAAACCTGTCCTTTTCTTGCTGAGGGTTTCAGACGCTTTATCCCTGGGGATCACAATAAGCCAGGCATGTGCTAACGGAGGCCGTGCTGTCAGGTGAAAGAATTGATGGCTCTTCCTTTAGCTGCTTGTGCAGGTGAGAGCTCTCTTGTTTAATTGATGTCCCACTTATTGTTGATGTGTTGCCCTCTTCTGTTTTTTCTTTTCTCCATTTCTTGCTTCTGTGTCCAGGAAGCAAGGTTTGGTTCAATGATCGGTCACGAGATTAGCAAACAAGCTGAGAACAGGTGCTCTGGAAGATGTCTGAAATCAGGCAGCCCTTCCTGTCCCCCGACTCCTCTCCCTCCCTCCCCAGCAGCTTTCCCTGAACGCGTTAGGATGCTTAGTGAGGACTTTCTGGAGGTGGATTTTCCCAGAGTCAGCAGCACTGCCACCTGATTTATCATTGCGTGCAGTAGATAAGAGCAATTTCATGTTATACTCTTATACCCCTTGTCCATTTTATGAGTAACTCCAGTAAGTAACACTTCAGGAGCTAATCCAGCAAAGTGGAAAGGACACACAGGGGATGTCCAGAAGAAAAAGGAGACCAACCAAATTCTGTCTGCACGTTGGGTGCCTCGGGGAATTTGTGGAAACTCATCCAATTGGGCTGGTGCCAAAGGAAAGTAGAGCAGGCAGCAGAGCTGTGCCTGGCACAAAGCTGCATTTGTGGCTTTCTCCAGTATCTCTGTAAAGCACGGAGGTATGGAATAAGGGCAGCAGCAGGACATTTTCCATTCCCAGCTGTTCTGCATCCTTGCAAAGCTCTGCAGGAGCTGTTAAGGTGAGATGTAACTGGAGTTCATTTAGCCTTCAGCGAGCTTAGAGCAGCTGACATGCAATCTGCCTCCTCTCAGGCTCTGAGAAACTGGCCCTGGGGTTCAGAGGCTTTGAATCCACGTGGATGGCAAGAAGCCATCACCTGAGCCATCCCCAGGGCTGAACAGGAAGAGCTGGCCATGTTTAAAGACCCCCAGGGTAAAACCACTGGCCGTCCGAGGGGAAGGTGGGGCTGCCGTTCCAGCCCAGGGCAGCAGGAAGGTGCAGATCCCTGCGGGGTTTGCAGGGGAGGCCTTTTAATGCCCAGGACCTGCAGCTGTAGGAACAATGCCTGCACTCCCTGCTCCCACCACCATGCTTTGGGAAGCAGATTGTGGTCTGGGGAGGAGAAGGGAGCAGGGCTGAGCAGGTGGCTGCGTCCCAGGGGCCCTGTGCACAGGGCACCGTGTCCGTATTGCTTCCGTGCCGGCTCATTTCAGAGCAGCACATCAACATGTTCCAGCTCAGGCCCCGGTTAATATTGGGAGCAATTAATATTGATGCATCCTCGTTAAGGGGGAAGGACTCTGCTGCCTTCCACCCCCTCCTGCAGCCACCCCTCCCCACTAACAGAGCACGCACCCGGGCGCAGGGACGCCCGCAGGCAGGCTGGGGCTGGCCGTGCGATGCCGTCACCGCGCCGTGGTGGGACGGTTCCTGTCGCCAGCCGCTCGCTTACTGCCCAGAGCAGCTTATTCATGCTTGCAGATTCCTTCATTAAAATGCATGCGTTATGCTCGAGGATCTGTGCCTTCATGAAGTAAACCACAGCTCTTCCTGCTCTCTCATTTTTTAATTTTTGTGGTAACCTCCCTCTCGTGCCTTGCGGAGATGCAAAGCCTGCGCTGCCAGCTGGGGGCTTCCCACTGGTTTCTATGGATGTGGGGACTCATCCTGACTTCTGATCTGAACTGGAGAAAATGGTGATGTGTTTACCTGCAGCTGGTGTGAAGCAAATCATGTAGAGAGCTCCCCTGGCCCTGTGTACTCACAGTAGCTGGTCACTGAAGCACGAGCAAAATTTCTTTTAAATTTTTTTTTGCACAATTAGGCTTAAGAATATGCCAAATCAGTTGAACTAGACTGAAATAAATGTGTCCAGCTGGGCTTTGGCATTAGCTGAAAGCAATCTAAGCTGGTGCAGTCCCTCAGTTCCCTCGTGCTGGGGAGGTCTGCCCTCCTGCCCTCTTCTCAGACCCCAGGGCAGCTGGGGCTGGGGCCCCACGGGGTGTGTAGGGCAGCCCTTCCTGGGGCATTGCTGTGGGGCTGGGCAGGCTGGAGGTGCGGTGAGCAGGGTAAGGAAAGGCGCTTGGTGAATTTGCTGAAAGACAATAAAAGGCCTGGGTGGGAGACGGGGGGCTGTTCGCCGCACGCCTGGGGAAGAAGTTGTCCCTGTTGTGGGTGCTGGGGTGGGTGTGAGCACAGGGTCTGCTTGTGCTGTGCAGCTCCTTCAGATGGTGGAACGGACGGGTCCTCAGCTGATCGTCCTGCGCATCACTGCCACAAGTCTCAAACCCATCGTGTTTTATAAAAGACCACAGCTTGTGAGTTAAACTCTTCAGTGCCTTCTCTGCGGGGTGCGCTGCAGCGAGGGGCTGTGGTGGGAGCGTGACGCACACCGGCGCTGCTCACAGAGCGCTGCTAGCATCGCCGTAACATGCCACCGACTTTAATAAGCAAGGGATTAATTACGCTTCCCATGACTGCTTGGCAGCTTCACCTTAGTGCTTGAGCATGTTAGCACATCATTAGTCAGAGGGCAGTAAAATAATGTCGCTGTCCTCCCTCTCTCCCCCAGCTGCCGGCCCGTGCTCATTATATTGCTGCGCGCGGCGGCGCTGGGTGTGATTGGCGTGCCTTCCTCTGGAGGAGAGGGAGGCTGTGCTCTCGGGCAGAGGGGTGAGCTGTGCTTTGCAGGTCACCGGTCCTCTGCTCTAACAAGTGTAATTGAAGGGATTTACTCCATTATCCAATTTGATTGCAGGCAAACTGCTGGGTAAACAAGGAAAAGGGAAGGCCTGGGTGAAACCACACGGCTCAAGTGGCTCTTTGGAGCTGATCTTAGCAACCTTGTTTATGCAGATGCACTTGCCAGAGCCTCTCGGGCTCATCCTTTGAAGGTCTTTTGCTCGCTGCCAGTGAATCATTCAGCCCACTCTGCTGCGGTGAGCCGGGCTGCCAGCTTTCCTTTCCTGTTGTGGGCAAATGAGGCAAACCTGGGAGCACCGGGCTTTCAGCCGCCTCTTCTAGTGAGTCCTGTGTTCATGACTTCTCCCGAGGACCTGTGTACGACTTACCAGGCAGTTCCAACTGAAAATGGCACTTGAGGTGTTTGCTCCTTGCCTGCCTAGCGCTCTGGTGGGTACAGGATGGATCCTGCTGCTTCCCATCTGATGGGAATTAATTGTGCCTGTGCTGGAACAGAAGCGGGCTGAAGGCTGGCTGGCTGGCTTCTCGCACCATTGACGAGGGCTTAAGTCTCAGGAAAGTACAATTGAGCTGAACTTCTCAATACGCTTTGAGCCAAGAATGATTTATTGGTCAGGGGAAACTCCACCAAGCTCTCCCCCTTGGGCAGGAGCTGAGCGAGGGCTGAGCAGCTACACCTGCACTGCCGCCGCTGCAGTGCCTCCGTCGATGGCAGGGCAGCAGCAGCATGAGACTCAGTGAACCTGGCATTCACAGGTTAATTTACATCAAATCGATGTTGAAGTGTTTATCTTTGACGAGCCGAGTTGTTTGGCTTAGCGCTGGGACTTGGCAGCATGCACGGTTTGTGTCGTGCCTGGGCAACGTCTCCCCCAGGCTCCCCGTTGCACCACCACGGCACGGGGCCGTGCTTCTGCTCTGGGCTTTGGGTGGGGACCTCGAGCTGCGTGACCACGGCACCAAGGCGTCGCTGCTGGACAAGGAGCCTGCCCATCGTACGGGATTGCACGGCAGCGGGTGCCAGCGAGAGGGGAAGCTGCACAGCGGCCGATGTGACCGGGGCTGGGCTGTGTGAAGGGCCCTGCTCTGAGCCACTGCTGTCACTGGCAGGAGTCTAAAGAGCTGCGTTTAATCGGAGCAGAGAGAGTGATCCTTTAAAACCAGGAGTGATACCAGGGCTTGTTCAATGGCTTATTGACAGCGAGGCTCTCGCTGTGATGCTATGCCGCAGGCAGGGGTCGGTGGGTGAAGCCGTCTGACGGAGCGTAGCGGGGCTGGAGCTGGGCCCTCACCGTCCCATGGCCCATTCATCAAACCCCTGCTTCGGCCGTGCAGACCTGCCCACAGCCCGGTTACTTATTGCTTAACGAGTGCATTAGTGTAAATCAAGGAGCAGGTTTCAATTATCTAATAGAAGAATTATTGATCCACGCTCTCGTTCTGAATGTTCAAATGTTCCAGAAGGAGAAACAATATTTGTGTATGCTATAAAAAAAAATCTGAAGGGTGTTTTTATGTTTCAATTACATTGTACTTGGAGAGCTGTTGCAGGATGCTTTTGTAGAAGCAGCTGTGGCTAAACTAACACACGTGGAGCCAGCTTTAGTCCGCGGTCTGGTTTCTGCTGACTGTGCTCCTGGTCGGTGGGTCTTGCAGCAGAGAGTGTCCAAATCAAAAGGCCCAAATCTAGTTTAGGCATATCAAATTGAAACAGTTTTCTCTTTCCACCCCCTTGCACTGCGGCTCTGAAAGCTGGGGAGGAGGGAGTGCTTCTGGAAGACATGACATGAGTGTAAGGAGCCTTCGGCACCTTGCTGATAAAACAAACACTGCAAGAGAGCTAATACGAAGTGGAGTTATCCTAAACCTTCTGGCTTTTAGGCCATTGTCGTTTGGTAACTGTGCAAAATGCAATTGAAGGATGTTCCTATTTCCCTTTGATATAAAACATGGGGCTATTGTAGAAACTTAAAACCCATTCCAGGCTCTTTTCAGCACTTCTTTTTAAAGCAGCACAGTTCAGCTGTCAGTCCCTAGCTCTGCTTTAATTAAAATAGGTTTGTAGCCTTTGCTGACAAGCAAACATCTGCAGTAAGTTGCAAACTATAGAGCAATCCTTCTCAGCTGAAGGAGAATGCCAAATAAAATGTCTCTTGCCATCTCTCAAGGAGAGTGCTGTATATTTAAGAATAAATATACAAATAAGGTCACCTGGGAAGCTGTTGATAACCTTTTTCTGGGACAGGGAGCTTAGATTAGACATAATAGCAATTGTGCGTACATCACACAGCCCTGAAAGTGTTGCTGTAGATGTCAGGGCCCTGACTTTTTCCTCTGCTCTGTATGGCCACGCGTTAGGTATGGTTTGTGAAATGGTGCCGGTCTGACTGGGGCAGCTGGGGGGTCCCAAGGCCCGGCGCTGTCTGTGCTCTGCTGCGGGTTCCTGGTGCAGCATTGCAGCGGGGGAAAGCTGCAGCCCACCCCAAACCCTCCCCACCTGGGGGCTGCACCTCCAGGGGAAGCCCTCTGCCAGCCCCAGCACGAAAAGCCCCCCGAGAGGTGGAAGCAGCCCGATGCAGTCTGCACGGGCTGTTGTTGCAGCGGGGCTGTTGGGGTGTTGCATTGACAGCCCAGGATTTCCCCGCCGGGCCCCCACGAACCTGTCGCTGCCGTCACGTTTCGCTTATTGAATACCTGAAAAACACTCAGAAGGCAAATAAGATTAACTCAAATCAAGCATGTAGTGCAAAGCAGCAAATTCATTCCCCAGTTTTATTACTGGCACCGTTATTAACAAAGTTTTCCTCCTGGCCTGGCTGCTGCTTGTTCTATTTTTCAATGTTTAAAGCTTTCAAAGTGCCCCGAAGGCCTCGGGGTTGAGGAAGCCAGATCTCTTCTCACCCTCTTTGGGGGTCAAGCTGGATTTGAGCAGGATTTCTTTAAGCAGGGTTGACTTCCAAATAAGCGGTGTGATCACTGAGCTCGGTACCAGGGCTATAAATGGTGCTGCAGCAGGACCGCCGGGTGTTTGAGGGAATTATTATGGGAGATGCTCGGCTTCGGCGCTGGATTTGAGTGGGCTGTTGGCTAAATGTTCTCCAGCCTGGAATGGGAGAGCTTCCCCTGGGTGCCATTCATCAGCCGGGGCAGTTTTCCTCCCTGTGTTGGTATGGAGAGGTTGCTGTCCCTGTTTTCCAGGTGGGAAACTGGAGCCCAGCAGGTGAAACGTGGCTGCCCTGAGCCTCAGCCGCTTTCAAACGAACCTGTGCAGCGTGAGCCTGAGTCAAAGGCGCTGGCTCTCGGCCAACCCTAATACCATCTCGTGCCTTTGATTCATATTTGTGAGGGCTGCCCAACAGTAATTACACAGCTCCCTCCTTCTCCCACCCCTGCTTCGTGCTGCTCGTAGTTCATAACCCTGCAGGAGATTATTCTACACCCCTTTATTGAGCAGCACATCCGCTGCAGCCTCTCCTGAGCTGAACGATGTTGTAAATCCATCCAAGTGGGAAGCATGAAGAGAGGACAGCAGTTATATTTTTTCCACTCTTCTGTTTGCATACAGTTTTAATTAGGAGGAAGTTTTTGATTAGCTTAAAAAAAAAGAAAGAAAAAGAAAACACTATCAATTGAAATTAATCTCTCTTTAAAATTGGCTTTTGTGAAAAGTTTTGGTGTTTTGTTCTGAACTGGAATGTGAGCAGTGGAGTGAGAGAAATCAATTTTCCTACCAGGCCTAATCATGACCAGTGTGAAATTAAGTTGTCGCGCAGCACCCCTAATATGCATGCCTAAGTACCGTTGGATTGTTTGCAGAGGCAATTTGCAGCACCCGGCTTCTCCTCAGTCCCTTTCGCTTGAACGAGGCTCGTGTTGCTGCAGAACACTTCGGGGCAAACGGCGGCGTGCCGTGTTGACACCAGGGACGTAGAGAAGTTTCGGAGGAGGGAAGTAGGGCGTATAATAGCAATATAAGCTGTTAGGAATCGAGAAGCTATTTATGAAACGTTTACTTACTTAGCCCTAAAAATAGCTAGGGCTGTATGAAAATAGGTCTGTGATTGAAATCAAGCCCTAGACATGATGTAATGGGGAAGGGGGGGGGTGCAACGACAGAAGCAATCAGTTCTGCTATAAACAGACCCGCTGTCCTCCCGGCTGGGGGTAAGAGGCCGGACGGGGCTCCTGGAGGGGCGAGTGGGGCTGGGGAGTGCAGCGGGTGCTGAGACTGAAGGCCACGGCAATGACAGCTCCCACCACACCGATCCCTGGCGCTCACCGCCCTGTCCCCCGACCCGTGCCCTGTGTTTCTGGCAGCGGTCTGCAGCCGGGGGCTGCGCCGAGGGACGGAGGGGTGCAGGAGGGCTGCCCTCCCCTGCTCCCCAGCCACCTTTAGGCTGCGCCTGTTGGGTGCTATTTGCTGCTGTCCGCAGAGAGCTGCAAGGTGAATTACCTGCGAGCCGAGCTCAGCCTAAACCAAGGAGTTTCAAACTCATCACGCCCGCGGTTGAAGTTGGTGCTGAGCACCCACGACTCGCCGCGCGGCGGTGCTCTCCCTTTCCGTGCCCGAGGGAGCTGCGCTGCCCTGCGATAACCTCTAGGCAGCTTTTAATAAGAGAATTTAGCAACCTGTCTGCTAAGAAGGAAAGCGGTCCGTGGCCTTGCTGGAATGGCCGCATCCTGAACATGGTGGAGTACAACAAAGGCGTCTAGGAATCGAGATGGGAGGCTCGGGGGCTGCCAGAAGCAAGGCAGCCACCTTGGCGGTGTGATCCGCGCCTGGTCAGTTCAGTGGCAGTGCTCTGGTGCAAGAGATATTGCTTTAGTGCTGGAGAAGGCGTTTCTTTGGGATCAGATATTGCATACGGCTCCATCAGTAGTATTGAAGGTTTTTTGCATTTTCTGCATGATTAAGTGTGGCTCTTGAACAGATCTTGCAATTTCTGCTCCTGCAACAACATCAGAAGGAATAAAGCTGAGCTGCTCCAAGAACCACGTTGGTGTTTCATTTCCCTAGGTATCTTCAAAGTGGGGGATTTTGAGATGTCTCATCCAAATTCTGAACAGGCAGTTGTTCCGTATCAGGAGGGCTGCTGTGCTTTCACAAGTTACAGGTCCCTCCTTACCCAGGCTAAAGGTGCTGAGTGACCCCTCCTGCCATTACACTTGCTGGGACCAGCAGCCTGCAGCACGGCCCCTTTGATCCCGTGCTTCCATCTGCTGTTTTATTCCTCTTGCTCCATAGTTGCAATGTGTAATATTTTTTGGGGGGGTAAACTTGAGAGGTGATTTTCTCCCTGTTGACCCTCTGTGGTCCTCTAGGGGCCCTGATGGTGGTGCGAGCACAGCGCCCTGGCTGGGTGGCCATAAACAAGCTGTGCCTCCCTCCGTAATCTGCACTGCAGGAGCACTCGGGGGAGATGCAGTGAGAGAAGCAGCGGGATTTAACCTTGTACGCATTGCAGGTAGTTAATAAAGAAGGGTGTTCTGCCTGCAGACCAGGGAATTTGCCCCGTGGCACTCGAGCAGTTTTCTAGTCTCCTTTTAAAATGGATTGAGAAAGATAACCGTGCTCCTGCTACAGTGCAATTGAGTAAATCCAGTACTACCAATAGAGCTTAAACCCCATAAAATACAGCTGTTCAGTATTGTGTATCTGGTTGGGGAAAAAAAGGTAAAACAGGAATGGGTCCAGGTGCGTGCATTTGTACCAGAATGGCTCATGAATGCTTGTTGGAAGGGCTGCTGAAATATTTTGGCAGATGTTCCTCTTGGTCTGGGGGATATTGCTGCAGGGAATGAAAGTCTTTGAGCAAGGTAATGCAGAAGAGGATGGGCTGAGAGCTGGAGCGGAGAGGTCTGTTAGCAAGGTCTCTGGTAGCGACTCAGCTTGGCAAAGCAGCATCCCCTGGGGGGGACGTGCTGCTGCAGGATCGGCTCCAGAGGGAGGGGAGATGGTACTCCTGCCCCATCTGCTTTTCCTAGTCCTAAGCACAGCAAAAGCAGGGTTCTGCATACTGACACCAGCCTTTTTTTGTTCTGGTTTTCTTTTAAATGTGTTTGAACACCCAGGCACCTGGAGAGAGCGTGGAGACTTTGAGCCCAACTCTGTGACGCAAGATGGGATTTATGACTTGTGACCATTTTTCAAATTAAACTCATTGATTTTTTTTTGTTGTTAGTTTCATCTCCTTGAAATGCAATAAATTGCCTGAAGCACCTGGTTTCACAGGGACCCAAGGCCATTCCCCTCTCACGCTCTGAGCACTGAGGCTGCTGCGATGTGTGCTGTGAGCATTGCTGAGCGCTTTCCAGCCAGAAGGAGCTGGAGATAGCTTAACGCTAGAGCTGCACGGAGGACAAAAGTGCCATTTTTACAAAGAGTCTTGAGATTTGGCTTTTCTTCTCCTGGCATTTCTATTCTCCCCCCAGTGTTTCACGATGTACAGGAAAGAAACCGGTTATTTGTTTCCAAGTTATTCAAAATGCCTGTCTGTGCCCATGTCAAAACAGTTCCTTTTATCCTGCATATTCCAATAGAAAATGAAATAAATTCTTTATAATGCGGAACTGCAGCATTTTGCCCTGAAAGTGCTGTTTTGATAATTTTTGAAAAATTGCAGGAAGTTCTATAAGTAAGCACTAAAACCATGGAGATCTCTGTGCCTCTGCGCTGGAAATGAACAGTTGTGAACAATTCTGCTCCCTCTTGCCTCTGCAAAGTTTATGTGCCAGGCACAGCAATGAATTTGGGAGAGAGCACTTTGACACTGCGTATCCTTTACCCTCTTTAAATAATGGATGTTTGGGAGACTTGGTTCGGTTGCTAGCTCTCCTGCTAAGTCACATACCATCCGTGATTCCAGATATAAATGGGCCTAGCAACATTTTGTTTTATCGGTTCTGCAAAACAGGAGGTGAAGATTGATTAATACTTGCAAGCTGATCAGAGAGCTTATGAAATGCGCTGGGTGCATCCAGATTTAGATGGTTAGAAAGCGGGCGCCTGTCTGTGGATGAGAGGATGCCTGTGGACCTCCCAGATTCATGCCTATCCAACAGGAGAGCACGTATCTGGGAACATCACTGGGCAATGTATGGGCAAAAGACAACTTAAAAACAATTAAAAACACACACTAAAACTGCTAGTTCAAATTAGAAGGAGATAAATGCTAACCCTTCATATGTGAAGTAATGTAGGCTATTACTTCTCAGTACTTAAAGAAATAAAAATTACACTGTACTGAAATATAGACAGTAACTTCGGGTCTCCTTAAGAATATTCTTCTGCAATTACTCAGCTCTCTTACAGTTTTTCAAACACTTTAGATCCTACAAGGAAAATGCTGTTTATCACCTCAAATTTCCACAACTGGGTCTGGAAGCTAATTAGTAAAATAGACTGTACCATATGCTTCCTTGGTATGTTCTCATGCTATAACTATTTATGTTTTAAGTTGTTTTTTTTTTTCTTTCTAAAATTGCTTTTGCTTCTAAAATGGCTTGATTCTATCTATTGTTTTATTGTGGAGTCATATTCCTCTCCTTATGTATCTGCATCTTTTCTTGGCATAAAAATTACCTGAGAGGAAGGAAACATAAAAACAAAACTTAATCCTTGTCATTCTTTCTGCACAAACGTCTTTGTTTTATATTCCTGGGGCAACTATTTCTGGAAAATGTTTCAGAGCTTGCAGGTAAGAAAGCAAGGAGCCATTCACTTTAAAAAAAATGGGGAGATTAACTCTGTGCGTAGAGGAAACAGGGCAGTCTTGACATTTTTTAGGGCAGGACAAGCTGCCACTTTGGGGAGTGTTTTCCAGATCCGAGAGTGGCGGAGCTCAGCGCAGGTTCCGTGGTAGATACTCTCCCTAATAGTCTGCTTAAGTTTTCCATTATTTGTTTTAATGTTATTATTCCTGCTATACTCCAAATAACTCTTCTTCCCTGCTGTTTCATGTCCTCATTGTGTCTGCTTTCTGGAAGAATGACTCTACATGAGAGCAAAATATTTTCCTTGAAATAAACTCAGAGGTGGAAACTTTTTATTCTTGGTTTGCATCTGCAGGACGGGCGATGCTTCCCTGAGCCGTGGCTCACAGTTGCGTTGAGTTTTGGTGTCTAAACCATTGGGAAGGAATTAGAGCACGGTGGACGAGTAAGTTAGTGCTGACTTTTCAGCAGTTAAGCACAAAACTGCCAGCCCTCCCCGAGGTGGGACAAGATGATCAGAACTGGTAACTCAGGCTGCTCGTGTCAAAAACAGCAATCAGAAGAAGTGTCAGGCATTCTGACCTGCGCCTTGCTGGTTTCTCTTTTGCCTGCAGAAGTATTGACTGTTAACAAGAAAGAAAATTGAAATGATGGTTGTGGGTTAGCTAAAAATCTATAGATGTGACAGATGCTCTTCCCGCTTCCAGATGCCAAAGACCCTTAGACCCCAGGTTTCTTTCAAGCTCATGAGATTCCCATCAAGCTAACAAGGATTGTGCTTGCCAAGTACCGCATCTCGGATGAGAGGAGCAAGATTCCTACTCTGCATGAACGGAGCTGGTTAGATCATGCCCTACTTTCATCATTCTCTTTGAGATCTCCCAGGCTGGTGGCAGGGAAGCCGCTATCAAGGAGTTGTTCCTTTGTCTTGGCCTTGCGGATATAAATACCCGTTTCTTGTTCCATTTTTCACGCATTACTTCTTTTCCTGCCCTACTCCTTTTCCTGCCTGAAGAACAAAAGGAGTTTTGAGCTTTCTGAGCTTGGAATTTAGAGGTTTTGCTTGGTGGTGGTTTTGCTGATTTTTTCTTCCCTTCCTTTTGCATCGAAAATAACTTGTCTTTTACCTGCAGTCATGAAGGGTGAGGGCAGAGGGGACGAAGTGAGACGATGGTGAAATCTGGAGGAGGTTTAACCTGCATGTGTGAAGCTGTAATTAAAGTGATTTTAATGTTTGGGCTTTCTGATGGTCATCCCAAATCATCAATAAGCTCGTGCTGTCTCCCTGCTTAGCAATCCTCATTAGCTGCAGGTTTAGTGGAGTGCTGGGTTTCTGTTGCTGACTGTGAAATGGCTGTCTGCCTGGTTAATTCCCCTCTCCCCCCCAGCTCTCCAGCTGGCTTTCATTTCCATTCGGAATATATATGGGATGAGAGGCATACATGACTCGAGGGAGCAGGGAGGATTTATGGCCAGCAGACAGTATTTAGTACAGATGTGCAGAGCAGCGACTATCAGTTGCCAACAAAACCTCTGGAGGTATACATCATAGGAGAAAGTTGTCAGCAATTTATTTTCAGAGGGCTAAACTTCACCCATTTTTTAATAGAAGAGGAGTCTGAGGGACCACAAAGGGAATAAATCATTTGGACTCATGGGAGACTTTTAGCTACTTTCCAGAGCAAGTGTTACTACTTTTTTCCTCTTGCAACAGGTGAAACATTCATTTTCTAACTGCTGGAACAAATATTCTTAAATGAGAAAGACCTAGAAAATAAAATAAAAGACTTTTCTTTCAAAGGTTTCAAACATTCCCCAAAGATAGCAAGCACTTTCCAAACATGTAGGTAAAGGTCTGGTTGATCTGGTAGGTGATGTCTGGGGGCTGGAACGAGGAGGGGCTGCACAGAGAAGAGCACGACACACACACACACAGCTGCAATTGGTGGCTATGAGAAGTTTGCTGATGGGATTGGGTCTCTTATAAAACTCGCTTTATGATCCTTTTTTCTTCCCCCATTTCCTTGCAGTGTAGTTGGTCTGCTAGCCACAGACTGCAGCGAGGAAATCCGGTCTCCTCGCAGTGGAGATGGAACACAGCATAATCGTGGGGCTGATTTATCGGTGGTTCGTGGTTGCAGCTGAATCGATAATGTTTTAATGAGTCTCCGTCAGGAAAGGATAGATGATATTCTTTCTGCAGAGTTTCAATTCATCAAAGCATTTCAGCATGTTGCTTACAGTTAAGCATATGTTTAAGTCCAGTGCTACTACGCATTCTTTAAATGGCATGTAAGCATCTAACACATGATCTGTGCTGCTAAGCAAGCACTAACGTTCAATGCGGCACCTTTTAATGCTAGTAAAGCTTTTCATGGCCATCGAAGTTGGCAATTATCTTCCTAATATTAACAAAAAAACTTCTTGTAATTAAACCCACAAATCTTCATGTATTCAGAGTAGTGCTGACAGCTTCCACCGTTTCTCCCTACTCTCTGTTGTTCTGCTTCTTAAATCCAAGATGTAAGGGGCAGTAAAAGCCTCTGAAAGTCAGAAGCAGAGCTTTTGCTCACAGAAGCAGGGGCTGCTGCCGTCGGCAGGGCTGCCTTGCTCTCCCCAGGTGAGGCAGTGGTCTGTGTGCCTCAGGAGATAAAGAACTTGAGCAGAGTCATTGCAGAAAAATTCCACTCCGTCATATTTCTCTTTATTACTCTTTCCTCTGCAGCCATGATGGGATTAGTGATATTTCCATTTGTCTATTTTATGTATTTTGTTTTCCATTCCTCTGAAAAATGATTACAGAATGAAAAGTTTGTCAGGCCTTGGAGTCCAGCAAAACTCTCTCTGGAATTAATTTCATACTGCAGAGCGTGAGCAGGCATCTAGAAAAAAAAGCTATTTGATTAAACTTTTGTTTTAATATAAGAAAATGGCTATTTTAGTTTGTTGGTGGGTGTAGGACATAGAGCTCTGTGGAAAAAAGCAGTATTTTTATTTGTCAAATGCCTGAAGACTTAAAGAAGCAGTAATAAGTAGGAAGCTGAGGAAGCAGAAGTTTTGCTACAGCTGGTTGTTTTCTAAACGTTAGCAATTCTGTGGTGAAGAAGTAGAGCACTAGGAGGGAGTATGTCTTTGAATAAAGCACAAAACAAGTCGGATGAGCTGAGATCTGCCAGAGCTTGAGGCCCAGCAGAGCCAGATTCAGACGGATCTGGCACGAAACGGCTCGCCTGATTTTATCATCCTCTCTGTAGAGTCTCTCAAGGCCTTGATCTAATTGAAGGGGTTTGTTCCGACACCTGCTGCAATCATAGCTAAATACTTTCCATGTCAAATCAACGCCGATAATGAAGCCTGTGCTGTGCGCCCTTGTCTCAGCGCCGTTTCTCTAACTGTTTTCAACTTGTTCCCAGTGGTGAGACCCTTCTGCTCCGCATCCTCCTCCTCTAGCGACTCTTCGACCAAAATCTCGCTTTCCTTTCCTGCTCCCCATTCAGGGCTTCTCCATTCTGTTCCCTCATCTCACAACTTGTGTAATTGGATCGAGATACCCGCGACGGCTGCTGGCTCAGCACCGACAGGAGGGATCCCGTCGGGTCCCGCTGCTGCCGTCGGCTGCCTGGCACAGTCGCGGTTTCATGCGGTGGCTTCCAGAGGCAGAGGTAGATAGTTGTCGTCTCTTTCCGTGTTATTGATTGCTGATGGATCGTGCCCTCTTCCTTTAAATTAAGTAAACTCTGCAGGGGCTGAGCCTGCCTTGAGTCTTAGTCCTCCCTGCGCCCTGGGTGTGCAGCAGGAAGCTGACTAACAGATGACTCAAGCTCTTAATGTGCATTTGTTATTTTGCAATTAAAAGAGCAGTGTAAGATTTGGCGGTTAAATGAGTGCACACCAAGGAGATCATAGCCACCGGCCAGCCCCTCGGAAACCCCAGGGACTGAAGAGGAGTCACAGGCCTGGAAATGCACCCTGGCACGTTCGTTAAAGGAGCTGGCAAAAAGCCTTTGTAAATGCTGATGTATCGGTGCTGTGGCCGTGCTTGGCGTTGAGTCAAAGGAGAAGGAAGAGCCACACGATGACATGCAAATCCCGCCTGAAGCTCTGGAATCCGGAGGTAAACCCAAGCAGCTCCCCTTGGATGGCAGCAAAGTGAAATATTCATCACAAGGTTTCTTGGGAAAACAGCATCGTCTCAATCAGCTAAGCTACCTGGAGATCTTTGCTGCTGGTTAGAAGATCCCACAGGGGGACCTGAACGTGCTCCTGCCCGAGGGGCTCCTCTCAGAGGGTAGTGCTGGGGGGGGGCAGGTCCCCCGTCCTCCCCGGGGCCTGTGCCTCTTCTGCAGCATTTAAACTTGCTGCTTTGGGGACAGTGTGGGACAACTGGCTTATTTCTGGGGCAAGAGCAAGAGAGAGAGTGGTGTTGTGCAGGGGCTTTTTGGTTGCAGGGTTATTTTTGGCCCTGGTCTTAATGGCAAGTGATAAAAGAACTAAATCCACGCCTTTTATTTTCTTTTAAAAGAAGGAACTTGTGAATTCTGGGGGCTGCTGAGCACTGCAGGGCAGCTGCAGAATATGAGTAGAGTTACTGGGAAGCCTCCCCACCAGAACTAGTATGTAGACCCATGGGCATAGCATCGGCCTTTTGTCCAAAAGGATTCTGGACTCATCTGGTATTTTCAGTAGTCAAAGCTGAGACCCAGCACCCTGTCCGTGGAAAATGGGATCTCTGCTTTCATGCTCAGGCAGGTTTGTGGGTGTCTGCCGTAAAGGGGATTATTATCTTGTTTTCTCTAATGGCTGAAATATGCTTTGAGATCCTCCAGTTCACGTAGTATCTACACTCATCTGTCATTCCTGCTTATCAGACCCCGCTTGGGCTTAGAGTGGAAGAATTGCACTTAAATACAGAGCTCTTACTTCTAATCAGCTGGAGAGACCACACACAAGTGCTGCGAGGTCTGTGTGGGGGATTATAGGGCTTTAAAATTTACAGGATTGTGGCAGTAGTTCTATGGGGCTTAATGGAGCCAATGCTTGTAAATTAGGATATTTTTAATTTCTGGAGGTAAGGCTCCCCTGGGAAAGTGCATTTGCTGTTGTGAGGCTTAGAGGTAATTATAATCTCCTTTTTGACACTGCACTGTTGGGAATGAATGCCAGCATTTCCATTTCAGGGTTTATTTGATTATTTTTCTCATTTTGCAGAACATTATTACATTAACCCGCCACTCCTGAATCCTTATCCTACCATGGCATTTATGCATGAGAGGGACTGTGCTCTGAAAGGAACATCAAACTGAAGAATGCTCCATGATGATAGAAAGGCTTCTGTTTATCCTGTGGTTTTGGAATAAGAGCTTATTTTTTGGCTTTAGTAGCAAATGCAACCTCATTTGGATCCAAAACGTAATCTAATCCTTCATCTACAAATTTCAGATCTTTATTGAGGGCTGAAAGTATTCAGATGGGGTCTGGGGGGTTATTTTATTTGTTTCTGTAGGAGTTGTTTTTACAGCACATAAGTAGATAGAAAATGTGCTTCCAGTGCACCAAAAAAAAAAAAAAAAAGTCATTCAAGGATTGGGGAATTGGGCAACTTCGTTTCCTCCTGCTCGTGCCCGTACTTTCTGACACAGCCTTTAACTGCACAAGCCTGTTTTGGGGTTGAAATTCCTCCCTCCTGAGTGGAAACACTGGCTGTGCTCCATCAGATGGAGCTAAAGCAGAGGGGCAGGAGGAGACTACTCCAGTCCAGAGGGGTACCGTGAGCTTTTCTGACCAGGCTTGCCAGATGATGCCCTCAGGCCATGAGAAAAATGTAACCTCACCAGGGCACCCTGTTCCTGTCTACCAGGGGATCTCAGAAATCCACCTTTATCCTTAGATGCGTCAGATATCAGTGACCTGTGCTTGGGTGGAACAACAAAAGATGCTTTTCTGCCTGCTTGGAAGAGGTCCAGACAATCCTGTTTCTACTTCTTTTTCTTTGTTTTTTCTTCCAGTCTCCTTGCACATCGACCTGACTGCAATTCAGTTTCTGGCTCATTCTTCTAGTCCGTACAATGATGTGTGATTTTGTTTGCTTGCTTGCTTTTAATTAAATCTCATCACTTGAAAAATCCCAAGGAAGAACTTGCAGATCTTTAATTTGATTTTTATTTTCATTAAGCTGAAGCTTATATGACAAGTTTCCAAGAGGTTTTGCTAAATGCACCTCGTCTTTGTGCTGTGCTCTTCTCAATGGGATTCCTTTTCCTGCCCCGGGGCTGTGGACAGGATGGAGCCGTTCACCTGGCTTCTGTGACCCTGCAGACGAGTCTTTGTATTTGTTACTGAGACTGTGGCAAGCAGGAAAAGCAACGAAATACTGTTACATGGAATCTGCATAGTGTGTTTGTTTTTTTTAAACTCTAGTCATTATACGTGGTGTTGGCATAAAAAGCCAGGGGAAGAAGATTCTTCATACAGAGCAAGCAATTCTTCTTGGACCTTATGAAATTAATTATTTTATGTCCCATAACTGGAACTTATAACTCAGTGTAATTGGCAGGAGAAGTCCCACAGTAACAATCACAAGGCCTGTTATTGTTTCTTCTAGTACTCCACTGTGGGAATGCTGGAAAAACAGCCTCCCATTCTGGTGTTTATTGGCAAATGTTCAAATAAATCATGCCAGCTTGTACAATAAGCTCAACGATAAATAATTTCTCCCAACGTTTAAAGTGTCGCAGGACTGAGTAAGGTTTTGCGCCACCTGTTTAGCAGGGATTACGGTTTACAGCTTACAAAAGCTGTAAGGATTTGGAAAACTTGGTTCTTTTGCCAGCCCTACCAGTACCTTGCTGCGTGACCGTAACAGGTCTTGGCTCAATCTCATCTTGCCTCCCATATTCTGCTAAAGAAACCCATTAACTAATTGTTTCAGACACAGTTTGCAGGCTGATGGGGGCGACTCCTCCAGCGGCTCCCCCATCCCAGGCAGCGCTTCCCAGCGGCCCGAGGCTCTCGCCCTCTGCTCTCAGTCCATGAGCTGCAAACCTCGTGCTCTGCCAGGCCTGCTTCTGCCTGCTTCTGCCGGTCAGCTTCATGATCTTTGGTTCCCCCGTGCCCTGGAGGGGTTTGTGTAGCTATGCCAGAGCCCCAGCTGTCGCGATGCCCCCTCCAGCTGAGCAAAGCCCCTGTGGGCTCTTCACGGCACAGGAGCTGAGCGCGGTGCTTACCCCAGGGCTGCTGCTGACGTTTGGTCTCGCAGGCCCTCTGAAGCTGCCTCCCTCCAGCAACTTAATACGTAAAGATATTTTTTCCTATTTGCCTGTAATTTCTGACTATGTATCTCCCGGGTGGAGTCTGTGGCGACAAGCTCAGCAGAGCAATGCATCTGTGAACACTAACGGCGCCGCCGCCCTGACACGGTCCCACGCGGCACTGTCTCTAGCTGAGACTGCAGCATAGTCAGGGGAGGGGTAACAGAGCATTGCTTAATTTCAGCCCTCGGAGCTCAAACCTACAACAGTTAAAGTCAAGGGAAATGGCAAAGCAAGAGATCACTGCTGAATGTGGCATCTCTATCCTGCCACTGCTCCCAGGAAGAGCGCTGGTGCCAAAGGAGATCACTCCAGAGTGATGCTTCAGCAGGAAAACACAGGATGCGTCCTCAGCTGGAACGAGCCGGCCTCACTTTCAGGGGAAATACAGCTTAGGGAGGATGGGGATCTGACCTGTTAGTCATTAAGATCTTCAGGCTCGTATGTTATGTTCCACTTGAGTTTGCTGGCTGGTAATGCACAGCGAACGTGGAGCAGGAGCGGACTTGAGCACACACTTCAGACTTAAATGTATATGTAAATGTTTTACAGAAATACATCTTAAATAGCTGTGTCAGCTTGGGCTTTTCCGTGCCCTTTTTTTTTTCCTGTAAGGAGAATAATTGTTCAATAAAATGGTCATCTCATTGGAGAAATGCAGGCCTGATAAAAGGTCTTTGGTATGAAACCACAATAATCCTGGAAAGAATATAAAGAAAGCTGTAATTCTTAGGAGGTTGCTGAATTTCTTTTTCTATCCCTCCTCCCAAGAGAAGAAAAATATCCTCATGACCTCTACAGGTAGCGGTTTCAGTGCAGGAGAGCTCTTATTAAATTAGTCATTTAGGGACTATTAAGATTTACTTAATTACCTCAAAGTCACAACCTCCTAGACTTGTGTTTGGTTTCACGGGCAGATTATCTTAGACAAAATAGGTCAGGAGGCAGCATGGCAATTTGGGGTTGGGCGAGGGGGGACTTGAGGAGGTGAGCGTCGGGGTGGATATGAGGAGGTCCTTCTGTGACGATGGCATGACAGCACCTCGCGCTGGGATGTCGGAGGAGCTGTAGCACCTGGGGAGCCTGGTGGTGACGGCGCAGGCGGACCAGCAGATGTGTCCGGTGGCGGCAGCCAGCTGCATCCTCGCAGGCAGATGTGCTCTGTGCTATTACAAGGGCCAAGGTCGCAGCCTGCTGGGGGGGACATGCTGTTTAGAGCCCGGAAGCATCCCCAGAGACTGCTGCAAAACTCTATTTGTGTGAGTCCACGAGGGGGAAGGTACTTTAGCTGCAGCACGTTTGGCCAGCATTAGATCAGAAGTTTTTTATCCTCACCAGAAGCACATGCCTGCATCGCCCTCCTATCGCTCTCATGTCTGTTGGTATTGAACAGAACTTAGGTTTGAACCAGAACATCCTGTTTGGGGATTTGTTTGTACTTTGTTAAATCCAGCACGTGGGGATTCTTCCTCCCTTCGCATTCAAAGAAACCTGGTTTCACCTTCCACTTGACTCTGGGATGCCAATTAGGTAGCTTGAAGCAGGGAGGGCTGTGGATGGTATCGATTAGGGCTCTAATTGCTTACCTCTCCCTGCTGTCCGAGTGAAGCAGCCTGTGTGGAGATGCACCGAGCAAAATAGAGACGTGGCTGCCTGCCACTCAGATTGAAATGTACACAGCTCCTCCATGCAAGGGCCGCGGGGTTGGTTTTTGGCTGTTGTTTCTCAGTGGTGCCAGCTTTGTCTCGCTGCTGTCGTCTCTCCCAACCTCGCTGCTTGCAGTGAGGCCCCACGTCGTGATCAGCCCGAGGGTGCAGGGCCAGGAAAGGGCAGTGAGCTGCTGGTGCGCCCCACTTGCTGCTGCGAGCACCTCTTCGACAGCCAGTGCTGCAGCAGGAGCCCGTGGGGGGTAAATTATTTGTTAATTAATTTCCTTCTGGCTCACAGCCAACGCTTAGCAATTTCAAGACAGCGCAGGACAACACATGGACCGACGACTTTCAGAAAAAAACATCCGTCCCCCTGTAATCCTGGGCTATTGCTTGGCTGGGGATGCTTTGGGCTGTTAATACAGCCACGAGGCACTGAGAAAACAAGGTGAACGATTTGTTAGTCGCTGCGAGAAACTTCACCCCCCTGCGAGCGAGAGGATGACTCCAGAGTTGTCTAATTGAGCAGGCAAATGTTTACTGATGTTTGCAAAAGGATTTCACATCCATATTTGAGAGAGCTGGAATTGACCTGTGAAGTGAAGAGAAGGATGAATTTCGTTCACGGCCTCTGCACAAAACTGAGCAACCTGCCTGTGCCCAAGAAGCTCCATGCTGGCTCTCTGCTTGGGGTGAAGCTCATTAGCATGGGATGATAATTGTGTTGTAAAGGCAGAGTCAAACAGGGTGAAGTTACCTTCAGTACCTATGAAGGGCAAGACCAAGCCAACCTCAGACCAATATCAGACTTTTCAAGACAAGGTTTTAGTGTAAACACCAAGAGCACGTCTCGAGTTGAGGGCGTCAGCCCTGCGGAGGTTGAAGATTTGCAGAGGTTTTGCAGACCAGGTTGGTGCAGTGAAGGGGATTCACGTTCATCACCCTAACTTCAGGGCATCTTTCAGGACTACAGCTGGGCCTGTGGTTCATCGAGTGTCTCTGCGTGTGCCTCTCTTCTCTGTTCCAAGGGAAAACGGCCTGCAACCAATGGAGCATGTTGTAATGTGGTTTAGGGTATTCTGTGGAAATACCCCACTGCTCGGTCTGAGCGTTAGAGAAGCTCAGGGAGAGAGGTCGAACGTGCAGCTGAGTCACAAAGTGCTTTGTCCCCGGGGAAGCTCCTCTCTCTGTCAGAGCAGCTCCCAAGGGGTGCCAGCGTTCCCTTCATCCGCTCACCTTGGGACAGGCAGAAAGCTGCAGGGGCTGGCAGCCACGGGGCTGCAAGGGGATCCTCCGTGGGGGAGCCGGGGTGCAGGCAGGGTGGAGAGAAGAGCTGCGATCTTCACGGGAGCTACAAAAACCAGTGCAGGTATAGGAAGACTGAAGATGATAGAACAGTTTTCGGGAAAATTTTTGTTTTTCAGGTCAGATCTGCGTATTTATACCCTCTCTGCACATACAACATCTCCGGTTGCAGTCAGACACGAGGACTGCCTGTTACTGCAAGCTCCATCCCCGTGAAATGTCCCGTTCCTAATGCAGCTTCGTCCCTTGTCTCTATTCCAGTCAAATCGTGCCAGTTGTCTTTTCTGAGGTCATCGGTGCCGACTTCAAATCCCCCAACCTCTGTGTTCGTGAAGCTTTGAATAAAGAGCTCTCTCTGAGGAGCTGCTGAGCCAAGTTGCCACGGCCAAGTGAGCAGGGACCTGCAGGGGCATCTCCACCGCTTGATGAACTGCCACTCCCGCAGCAGCTCTGAGCACAGACGTGCCTGGCTTCAGAGGCGTACCGGTGTGTAGTCCAACCTTATTTACCTCCTTTTCTTATCCCAGAAATCCCACTCAGGATAATGACGAGTTAAACAAGTTTTTAGCATACCCAAAAAAAACCGAAAACCTGATTATTCTTTTGAAGCAGACGAAAGCTGGAAGCTCTTCGCAATAACAAGCATATTTTTGAGACTTTTCTTGTCACAACTTCTTACTTATACACTTTTCCTAGAATAATTTAAATTGCTTTTGGAAGCCTCTGTCAGTAAAAATGCCATGTTGATCTGATTTTTTTTTTTGTAATTTCCTGAAGGGCTGGGAGCTGGGCGGAGGGCTCGCCTCAGCCAGCACGAGGCTTAAGAAATGCCACGAGGTGAACTCACCTCGTGTTTCTGGTGCTGACTTTGGGCTTTTTTAGCCCTTCTCTTCCAGACCTGGCAGTGCAGGCAGGCTTCTACGCTCCGAGCTCTTGTACTGGCATCGGTGCCCCACCGGCAGCCCCAACGCGCTGAGCAGATCGTCCATCTGCCTCCCTGTCTGCGTCTGCGTCTCTCTGACACCTTGGTGGATCTGTAGGCATGGAAATATTTCTTCCTGAGCGGTGGTAGCATGTAGGAGCTGTAATAAAAGGCTAGGACTGAGGTGTGCGTTACAGAAATTGACAAGCAAAACAACAACAAAAAATCCCAAGGGAAGCTTTCTTGGATAAATTAGAATTCAGACGGTGCTGGGCCAGTAGCTGAAGGAGCAAAATATCCAGCAAATCACTTGGCACCTTCTGTTCAAGTTTGTTCTGGTGCATGTGTCATTTTGGGGGTGACAGTGCTGTTAAGTTGCCCGCTCTGGACACTGATTACATCCCAGAAATCGCTCGTCAGTTCTGTCCCTTCCAGATGTGGGCTCTGGCAGTGGGTTCCAGCTGGAGCTCTGTTATTCACTGTGCTCGGAAATATCCCGTGAGTGGGAGCAAAGACCTGGTCATTGCTCTGTTTTCCTGTGTTTGCCAGCTGTGGCGTACTCCAGCAAGCGACAACTATTTCCTCGAGACAAAGGGAATGCTGAAAATTTCCTCGATGACATCACCTACGGGGAAATGCAGCAGCCAGCAGAGGGGTGCTGAAAGCTACAGAGGGGCTTTGGGAGCCAGGGAGAAAAATGGGATGCTTACCGTGGGTCCCTGTGGAAATTGCTGTGAGTGAAGGCAAACACTGCAAGGCACAGTTTGTCGTGAGGGGAGCTTGTGAACTAAACCAGCCTGAGCCTGAAGCCACCGCAGGAATTCAGAATCACATCAGTGAGAGGCTGGAGAGTTTGCTGGAGAGAGCGTTACAAAAAAACACCCAAATGTCCTAATCCAGATTCATGCAAAGCTGGACATAGAAGCATGAATTGCAGAGATCCTGAGCTCCAGCACGGGCAGAAGCAGGGTACGTGGCCCTTCCAACCCCACGAAGGTTCCCGAGCTCAGGGAGCCTGGTTTGCTGCAAGTGTGGGTCTCAAGATTGTGTTGCAAGAAGGTGACTGAATCCTGGTCGAGAAGTGCAGCCGTCTGCCTGGGACACCCGGGGCTGGCAGACAGGGTCAGGAGAGGCAGGGACAGGAGCAGACGTGGTGGGCACCCCCGTGCTGGCTGCTGGTGCACGTTCTCCGTCTGAACCCAGTCTCTGCTTGCTGCTGGCAGTGCAGGTGGATTTCCTGGGCTCCTTTCAAGTGCCCTCTCAAGAAACTATCCTGGAACTTGAACTGGATAGGAAGGGTCATAATCACAGCTTTGTCTAACGCTATTATCTGTGGTCTGGGGACAGGGTTAATTAGCAAAACCTGAGATGATTCTTCAGAGAAGGATTTTCTCATTATTTTTCAAACACCGGTGTGTCACAGCTTCATCTCCTGCAGGATCTGTGCAAGGGGCTGTCGCCTGTGAAGCCTCTTGGCAGCGCTGGCAGCATGGGACAGGTCAGGGGGCTCCTGTGCTGGTGGCACAAACACACACACCCCCAAGCCTCTGCCCCCAGGTGCAGGGGGACGGACTGGTGATCCCTGTCCCTTGTCCAGTTTCTGTTGGCTTCCTGAGACTTGCTCCTGTTTGGCAATGACCAGGTGCGTGGAGTCTTATATGGAGGAGTGGGAGGCCTGTAAAGATCCTGTGGAAAGTGGGGGCAGGATGATTTGGTACTTAGTGCTTCGGGGATGCTTAAGAGGGCTGCCCTTGCCCCTCTGCGGGCTGTTCAGGCGAGGGGGGTGAGGCAAAGGGGGTGGGAGAGGTGGGGAACGGCCGCCTCGGTCAGGAGCTGCTGTGCCATAACGCTGTGAGCATTGACCTTCAGGGAGAGCAGAGCTTGGGCTTGGAGACCATGGGCTGGTGGCAGCAAGAGAAACGACTCTGTGCTTTTCTTATAAGCAAGCACAATGTGGAGTGGCAGAGGTGGTTCGTTTCTGCAGAGCTGCTTCTCTGACAACAAACACGTTCGAGTGTCAGTGTGGGGAGCGCTGAGACGTACTGTTGAATCTCTCTGATAAGTAACAATATATCGTGCTTCGTTTATGGTCAGAAGAAAAACATTACTCCTCTTGGCACTTTGCAAAGTCTCCTTACTCCAGTTTTTCTGAGTCGGAAGCAGAGGGGAGGTCAGGCCTCCTGTGCTAGTGCTGCGGGGAGTCCAGGGAGCATCCCTGGCCAGCTTAACCCAGCGGAGTGTGCCTGTGTCTGAATCCGCTGTAATAAATTAAGTTAAAATCATTAAGTTAAAATTCAGAATGAAGAAGTCTGTGCCACCTGGCAGCAAATGGGGTCCTGACCCTTCCCCAGGCCTGCAGCTCCTCTTGCAGCCCCTTTCTGCATCTCTGCTCACGCAGCGAAATGATTCCTCGCCGAGGAGTGGGTGACGTTTGTCATGCTGGGAAGGAGGCACCGACTCCCACCACAGGCACAGGGCAGGGCAGTGGTTGGAGCAGACAGCTGAGAACTCGCTTGTTTTCTTGCCAGGCTGTGCCCGTCCTGAGCTGTGTCTGGGTGCCCTGAGCCTGGCTGGGGCGATAAGATGTCCTCGCCTCTGCCAGGAGATTATTCTGAAGGTACATTTCGTCCTGGGCAGGCTGCTGGCATGTGGACACGCATGCAGCAGGCATTCGTCGAAACTGGCAAGATGGAAAAATAACAGTGTCCTCAGGGAAAATAGATACTCCCTTGTTGGTACCTTCCTTCCCTCTGCTGGCAGTTCCTCTGCACACATCACAGCTATCAGGCTGCTGCCCCTGAGAGCCAGAGAGGAAGATAAAACATTCTCATCACAGCGATGTTATTTTCCTTTCAAAGTTCTCTCTCACTTTCATATATGGCTGTTGATATAGAAAGCTGTAGATGTCACAGATCTGGATATATGGATAGAGACGTGCAGCCGAGTGTGACAGCTGGGTGTCTGACTCTTTTCCATCTCAGAAACTGATCCGTCTTCCCTGCCATCGGTTTGATTCCTGCCCCGTCTGACTCCTTTTGCAGGGGGGCTGGCAGTTGTGCCGGATTGAAAGCTTCCTTTCCAATGAGTTTTTGGGATCTCAGCCTGCAGCAGCGAGCTCGTTAGCCAAACCTACGCTGGCGAACAGCTGGTGATTACAGAAGATGCCAGCACATGGCGTGTCTCGAGGACCGAGCTGCCCTTCTGCTGCAAACGCTTCTCTCCGTGTCAGCGCGGGATGCGTGTTGGGTTTGTCCCCCTGGTCTAGACCCCGCTGCTGACACCGCAAGGCACTGGGGTGCTCCATGGGGTCACGCAGCGGGGACAGACCCCGGGGACCCAGCTCAACCCGTGAGCAATCCCATCCAGCTCGGCGTTCGTCTCTTGCACCGGTGTAAATCGGGAGTGAGGGGCTCGGTTTGCTGCCCCCGTGTTTTTGTGCTCGGTGCGATCAGAAATAACAGCACCCAGCTCACCAGGAGGGTTCTCGGCTTGGCACGGCAGAAGGAAGGTGCAGTGCTGGGGCTCCCTGCTCTCGCCTGGCTGCCGTTTCGGGCAGGTCTGTGCCAGGCCCGTGCCGTGGTTCCCTCCGCAGCACCGTCGGCACCGAAGTTTTCCTGCTGCGAGGCCGAGGAAGCAGAGCTGCTGCACGTACAGCTGGAGCTGAGGGGGCTCAGCACCCCCCCTTCTCGTTTCATGTTTAATTAGCTGGCGTGGGAAGGATGGATTGGATAGAACAAGGAAGCGGGAGGGAGAAGGAAGGTTAATCTATCCTGTAGCCTTGCTATTCCTTCTTCCTTGTGATCTTGCGAAGCAAGGAGATGATGTGTCCTTTGAAGTGCAAAGTACTCCCCATCCCTCTCCCCGCAGTGGTCTGCCGCCTCCTCGCAGCCTCGGTCCAGCCGCTTTCTGCAAAACGCTGCTGACGGCTGGCGTGCTGGAGCCGTCCTTACGGGGGGCTGCGGGCGAGGGCTGAGGAGCCGCATTTCCAGGCTGCATTTGCTAAGCTCCAACAGCTCAGGGATAGCGGGAACAGAAAGAGGGTTGTTGTGGCGTGGCGTAACGAACAGCCCTTTCCCCAGGACCCGTGTTCTCCCCAAGTCATAGTAATTGAATTGTTTTAATATTAATATCTTCTCTGGAGCTCTGCTGACGGGAGGAAGGGAGAGATGTTTCTTCCAAAATAGTCTTAAGCTAATGCAGGAAGTATGAATAAATCTCTCAGAGATTATAGCCCCTGGAAAGCTCCTGTGAATATCAGAAAGACATCCTCACTGCTAAGGGAGGTTTGATTGAATTACAAATTTGAGGCAACTCCAAAGCAAAACTGATTAAGTCTTTTCTTTTTCGCTCTCTCTTGTTGTGGCTTTTAAAGTACCAAAGCTTTTTTAGTAGTTAGAACCCTTCTGGTCCAATTTGTAAGTAGTTACTTTTGGCATCGCGTCCGCCTAGATAATTACGTACCAAAGCAGAGAACTTGCAAAGACCAAGGCCGTTACGAGAAGCGTTATCGTTCCTTCTCTCCCAGGGAAAGCCACGGTTGGTGTTAGGAGGGGATCGCAGCGGGGCTGGGGGAGGCACACGGCGTTCAGCAGAGGAGCCCGCAGGCGCTGCGGTGGGCAAAGGCTCCGGCTGCCACCACCTCGCGTGGCTCCTGCTCCCCTCACCACCTCTGGAAGCGGTGCTTTGGGCTCTGGAGTGGGACACCAGTGCCTGGCCTGGGGGCAGGAGAGGCTCAGGCTGCACCCAGCTGAACGCCTGGGAGCGGAGGGGGACGAGGACACAGGGAACTGCGAGGGGCACTGGGCTACAGCCTCCTCCATCGTGTTTTGGAACGAGGATTTTCCTCGTTTTACATGGTGCGGAAATGGCAAAACCCTTTCCCAAGGCACAGAGCGTTTCCAGAAGGGGAGAGGAGGGTCCTGCCCGGCGGGGCTGGCCGGGCGCTTGGCAGCATTTTTGCGTGAGATACCTGCGCCCACGGCGCCGGCGGTGTTTGATTAATATTGTCACTGCGCCGCCGGCGTCTAACGCGCTGCTTTGTAAAACATTGTCGCTGTATAGACGCTATAGAAATCACCTTATTCAGTTCTCTTCCATTATACCGGAGGGAAAAAAAAAAAAGACAGAAATAAAAAGCATTGTAACACAGAAGCTTTGCATCTTTGGCAGTGCTGCCTGTGTGAAGAAGACAGCTGTGGTCTTTACCAGCCCTTGACAAGTGATTTTTCCAACAATCAGGTGGGAGAACATGCTCTGTTAGGCTTATAATTGATAATATACCACTGTTGAAATATGTCTGTCAGTTCTGCAGGTGGATAAAATTATATCATTGATACTTCGTAACAGTTTTCACAGGCAGCATCTGAAGCCGCGTCCTCCCCAGGCAGATAAAAGGTGAGGCAGGAAGACGTGCCGGCAGGATGCGGCCCTCTGCCTCGGCGTGGGGAGAGGAGGGAGCCAGCTGCACACCTCCCGGTCCTGGGAATCGGCTCTGTGATCACACACACGTTTGAAGCATCTCCTAGGGCCTGCCAGAGACGCTCAGCGCCGGGGGAATGCGGCTATAAGGGGAATGTCTGTATCACAGAGGGGTTGAAATAATGAATAGGGAAATTCGGATGATCTAACCCAAGTCATAATGCTGACTTTCTAAACAGAGAAGGCAATTAGCCATCGGGCATTTCAGAGGGAGCTGTGATTGATCCCTTCCTCCCTGGGAAGGTTTGGAAGATGAGTGCGGGCTTTGTGGAGGATGCTGCAGTGAGCATCCAGGCTGCGAGCAGGGAGCAGGCGCCTCTGCCTGGTGCTCCTGAGCCCAAAACAGGGATGAGCCCGTCCCGAGGCTGCAGAGGCTCCGTGGATGAGCCCATCCCGAGGCTGCAGAGGCTCCGTGGATGAGCCCATCCCGAGGCTGCAGAGGCTCCTGTGAGGCTCTTCCCGCGTCCTGCTCTCCCTGCGCTGTCCCACGGCCGCCTGCTCCCAGGGACCAGCAAAGCTCTGCGGCAGCGTGCGGGTGCTGCTGTGCTTCTGGGCTGGGCTCTGGCTGACTTTGAGGCCACAGGACTCAGAAAGGGCTCAGGACCCCTCGAGATGTCGATGTCACAGTGTCCCACAGCATCCACAAATCGAATAAATCAAAAAAATCTTTTTGGATCTCTTTATGGAAAGTGTTTCGGGAGAGAAAACCCAGGGCTGAGACAGGCAGGGAGCCCCAGGGCTTCCCACCGCCACCACCTTGCTTTGCTTCCTCCCTCCTGGTGGCAGCTCGGTGGCTGTCGGGTGCCAGGAGTGCCACGGGACCGCGTTACGGGAGCAGCCGGCTGCTCGGCGTGATGGCCAGCCTCCTGCAGGACAGATCTGGGCTGCATGGGGAAGTCCTTGCCTTGTCCGAGCCCCTGGCGCACTCACAGCCCCGTTTACATGCTGGCGTTAGGGAGAGAGGAGCAGGTTTTGTAGACCTGAGGTTGGCAATAGTTTGTGACGTGGAAGAGGTGGAGCAGGGGACTGCAGGGGTTACCAGCGGGGCTCTGTTGCATCTGCTCAAGGAGATGTTGATTTGGACCAAGATTTCGTGAGCAGGGAAGGGGAGAAGACCCAGTGCGTGTGCCAGCTCGGTGTTCTGCAGAATGAAAATGGAAAAAATAAAAATGAAAAGACGAGGAAGAGGGGAAAAAGCAGGTCTGGAGCCACCACTTAGCCCCTGTTAGCACCTTGCGCAGAGGCACCAGGGCCTCCTGGCATTGGTGTTTGCTGTGCTGCAACTTCTTCGTGTTCGTTAGTGTTATTGACTAACATTTGGAGTCAATAAAGGCATGTAGCTAATATCTGAATTCTGAATTCTCTTCAGGGTTGGCTGCACTGAGTGAAATTAAAGTTCCCGACATCCCCGATCCCCTTCCCCCTTACTAATTAGCCCTCCCCAACTCTCAGAGGCTGACATTTAAAATGAACCCAGCTAAAATGAGTATTTTTGTAACCAGGGTTTTTCAGTGCTGATAATAGGAGAAAAGAGGGGAGGGGGAAAGCCCTGATGTAGAGGGCAGCCAGGGAAGACACGGTGCTCGCTCCGTCCCCGCTGCCCCGAGCCGGGAGGCATCGCTCCAGCGGCACCCACAGGCTGCGGTACCCTGGTGAGCACCACGGGTGCTGCAGGACTGTTACGGGGTGTAGGGACCGGTCACCTCCCCAGCCTGGGCTGCCCAGAGCCAGCCGTCCCCTCTGCCACCGGGACACCCAGCCCCATGGCCGTGCTGCCCCGGTGCGTCTGCTGAAACCTGGGAGGGGGCCACGAAGGTCCCTTGAATTGGTGCATTGATTTATGGTTTTTCTTCTGACTCCCTTCATGAGAGATTTCTCCCTTCAAGATAAAAAAGCCCGTAAATTGTGGGCTACGTCTGCAAATCCCCAGCTGACACTTGTACCTTAACTCACTCCGCTGAGCAAAATGCAGGGTGGAAAGACGTGAGCTCTAGCAGCAGTGGGTGACCGGGCTGCCAGCCTCTTAAACCCCCAATTTCTTGCCTTTTCGTGGGTTTAAATAAGGATGTGTCCGATAATAATACCAGGTACTTATATGCCACTTTATCCACAAAGCACTGTACAAACACTAATTAATTATAGACACAGACAGCGTCTGCAAACGTATGGCTGCAGTTGCCGTGGTTTGCTCTAGAGCCAGGCGCGGCTCTTGGCCAGGAGTCTCGCGCCAGTTTGCTGCCCTCTCCCTGGCTATGGGGAGGCTGGAGGCAGGTCGTGCTGTGCCATAAAGCACCAGGCAGCACATTTCTTCGTGCTTCAGCCTCTACGTGGCAAAAAGGTGAGCTTGGCATCTGTGTTTCAGCCCTCGGCAGTAAAAGCTACCTGCATCCTAATCCTGGCTAGAGAGGTGATGAGCTCTGGGGCTTAGCTCCTGGTCTTGGGCGATTTGCTGTGGCCGAGCAATCCAGCGAACAAGTAACCAAGCCCTGCCTGGATTATCATCTTCCTTGTGTTTCTCTTTGCTCCTCTTCTGAGGGATGCTGTGGTCCCTAAAATTTACAGGTGATGCAGAGATGAAAACCGCCCATCTCCTGCTTCTCCAAATGAAACCGAGGGCCCCAGCTTGCTGTTTGCAGCTGGGTGCAGCAGCCCCTGCACAGAGGTGCCGCCTGTCTGGGATGCGGTGCCGTGAGCTGGGGATGCTCCGTGCCTGCCTGCGAGGAGCGGGGAGGGCGGCAGCAGCCATGCAGCAAGGCAGGCTCAGTCTGCACAACCTTTCCCCATCCCTGACCACATGCTGGACATGCAAAAGATCCCCGTTTCCTTGGAAACAGGTTCTTTCTGCATGTGCGGCAGTGAGTCAGGAAAGTTTGCCTTCATCAAACCCCCGTGGTGAAGAGAATAAGCTCCAGAGATGCTGTCCTAGGGCTGGCAGCCTGATTGCTGCTGCTCTCCTTATTCACATCCCCCTAAAAAAAGGAAAAGGAAAAAGAAAAACCTCCTTCCTGCTCCTCGCAGAAGACATCTCTCGTGATTCCTTGCGAGCTTTGTCAGTGTCTGAGGGCAGAGGAAATTACTTCAATCATTCACTTGCGCCACCTTCATTGCTCAGGACTCTCCTCCGATGCTTTGTGTGCCAGGCTGGACAGTCGCATCGCCGAGCAGCCAGAACCGCGTCCTCTGCAAAACTGGGGCTGTGAATGCTGCTCCCCTGTGCCAGGGCAGGCAGCGGGCACGCTGGGGACTTGTTGCCTCGCTTTGTTCCTCTGTTTCTGTATTCGCTTCCCAATGAATTCAGCGTTGGGTCAGGCTTTGAGACAGAAAGCCAGAGGTGCTGGAAGCACGATATGCATCGGTGTGCTTCTTCGCTTCCCGCTGCTTCAGCCACCTCGCCGAGCAGGGTGCTGTGGAGAAAGCCTCGATCTCTGCTCATAGCAGGAGTGCATTCACCTCCCGCCTCAGCAGGGTGCTGAGATAAAGTAGCCTTAGGTAACGGGGTCATTTGGAGCAGAAATAGACCAAAAAAACTCGCCTACCTAAACCCCTTTCGTTCATTTTCTGACAAATATTTCCATCATTTTTTTTTGCGGGGGGAGAAGGAAAATCAAGAGAAAAAGCCAAATGGTTCTAACGTAGGTTTTTTACTCCTACTATTCAACTAGGATTTGCCAAACTAAAACAGCGATCAATGCCTTGAATTGAGATCCAAAAAGGGCGGGCAACTGTCATGGACAATTTTTGCCATTCTCTTTTATTTGTTTTGACTGCCTCTACCTCTGAAGTCTTGTTTAAATCTGAGAGAAAAATTTATTTTGATTTTTTTTTACAGCCAGAAAGCAGTGAAGAATGAATAAATACTCTTTGCTGAACTTTTCATTTGAAAAATACACTAAAAGCCACTGAATAAATGATGCAGCGATTGAGGCTGTGAATTCTGGTTAATCATCGCTACACGGGTATAATTCTGCTCGCTGAGGAATGCCGTAAAATGCTTTAAATGTTTTGCTACCACGATTGCACAAGTGTGATGCTGTACAGATGCAGTTGTTCTGGTGCATGGGTGCACTATGCTGGTACCAGTCGCTAAACCAGTGATAACACGACTGTACCTCGGGGCCAAAATCCCACCGGCACCGCGGGGTGGTTTCGGTGGAGCCGTGCCAGAGCTGACCAGGGACGTGGCTTAGACGTCAGCCTGCATTTACTCATTAATGCCAGGAATTAATTAGCTGGATCACTTTGGACCCCACCCACGGCAGCTCTCTAAATGTCTGTGACGAATTCAACAGCCACAAAAACCTCCTGATCCTTGGGTTAGGTGGAAGCAGGGATGCAGACCTGCTCCCTGAGGCTGCCGTGGGGCTGCTGGAGTCGCTGGCAGCCTTTCCAGCAACCTGCTCAGCTCGCCGGCTGCATGCTGCTCTTGGGCTTATTTTGAAGTAAATCCGCTCCGTTTCCGAGCAGATACGGATGCAGTTTATGGAACTGATTCTCAGCTGATTCCTTTGGTTTCGGTATAAATCCCAGGAGAGATCAGCGTTTTGCTCTAAAATCTTTGAGCAGCTCAAACAGAGGGATGGATAAAGAGAAATGTTTGCACGGTCTCTTTGCAAATCAAATCTCTAATGTCGTGCATTGCTCTGGAGAGGCACAAAGGAGACATAAGCCCACATTCTGACTTTGGACTTTCAAGGCAAAGCTGTCCTTCGTTGTAAAATCAGTGGGAGCTTGTCCTGCGATGGAACCAGAGGATCTGGAGTCCTGAGACATCAAAACAAATCACACTGCGATCTCTTCCTCAGTCTGACTCCAGGAGGCTTCGCCTCGTGCCAGGCACACGCAGAGTGTGAGCGTTTTGACATGTTCTCCTAATCCTGGGATTTATAAAGCACTTAGCGACACACACAGAAGTGATTCATTACTGCAGCAGCGCGGCGGAGCCTCGTATGCAAAGCAGCGAGGGCGATCTGCCGCCACCACGGCCCTCACCTGGCACACCCCAGCCTGTGCAAAGCCACCGCTTTTGTGGCTGTTTCTGGCGGGTGTTCAGGAGATTGCCTGGTGCAGAAGCTTCAGGAACATCGGTCCCTGCACGTTCAGGCTCATCACATCCCATTGCTCTCTCCTGCCGGGGAGAAGAATGCGCCAAGGCACCCAGGACAAGCCCTGGGATCCCGGCCTCGTCCATGGCCCGTGGGTCCCGCAGTGTCACGAGCACTGCACAGGAGCTCGGGCAGTGTTTCACATTTTCCTCTTTGCAAAATTTGTCATTCTTCAACATACTGAAATCCCCCAAATGTCTGTAAATTTGAAATACGGCCCCCTCCCTGGTGCTGCTGTCCTGAGCTGGAGGCTGACTGCAGAGGTAGTGAATAACCTGTGGGTTTTTATGAGGTTGGGCTGAGGTTTGAAGGTACCGAGCCACTGCTCTGTATCTTTAGGACCTTAAATGCCTCCACAAAGCTGGTGTTTGGTAACCAGCCAGTGAACTTCACCCAGCAGGTGGCTTGTAGCCAGCCCATGGTGCAGGGAACCAGTGGAACGCGTGCTCATTATCTCTGCCTTGCTCAGAAAGGATATTGTGGTTTTAATAACTTCTTGGATCCGTTTTTTCCCTGGTAGCTCTTGTTGCCTTGGATACAGGCTCTGGAGAGGCTCAGCCCTGCTAAAGATGGTAGATCATTTAAATGGAATAGACGATGAGGTGCGGATTTGCAAACTGCTTTTGCTCTCGTAGAGAGCTGCCTGGGAGTCCTCCAACAAAAGTGAGTTTCCTCGGGAAATGGCAGCTTGCTAGGAAGGGAGCCGCTCATGGGAACGTGACCCCAACCCTTCTCTTGGGATGACTGCACAAGGCTGGATGCGATGCCTGATGTGTCTGTGTGACGGTGCCAGTCTGGAAGGAGCAGAGCCCCGTGGCTTTGGCAGGCGGCACCGCGGCGATTCCCAGGGCAGTGGCGAGGAGCAGAGCTGGGCTTCGAGTACTTCACGCTGCTGCCACCCTCCTCCTCTTAACAACTGCCTTTGTCTTCAGTCTGGACCTGTCAAGGTCCAAGGACCTGCAGGGTAGGTTGAGGGCTCTCAGCATTTTCAGCATGTCCATGGCACTCCTGTTCTTCTGGGGACACGTTTTAATTTGAAGTGTGTCCCGTGTCCCATCCCGCACCCCGCCAGCCCCCAGCCCCTTACACGTGCAGCTCATCTACCATGCAAACCTGAGTGATCCTCATTTCATGCCAAGAGGTTACCCATCCCTAAAGGTCACCAAAGCTATTAAAGGAAAACCCTCATGCTCAGGGCTTTGGACACCTAATTTGGCTTGCTTTGGTCAAATTTCACGCTGCTGTAGTTTTTGATTTATGCACTTTGAAGGTCTTTTGCTGTGCTGGAGAAAGCCCGATCGTGGTGCCTGTTGTAATCAAATAGCTCGAGCTTTGCTGAGATGCCTCCTCTTCTTTTAATGACTCTGGGGTGTCCAGGCCCATCCTGATGGTAAACAAACTAAATAAATTGCTTTTGCTTCCTGGTCCTCATCATAAACAGATTTGGGTATGACGGCTGCCTGACAAATCATTAAGATCATTTGATCACTGTCAGAGTAAATCAGCTCAGCTTGAGACAACGCACTCAGGCTCTATTTGCTGCTGGGGTTACCAAGTACAAGATGCTAATGACACCGTGCTCTTGGAAATTATTTCTTAATTGCTTTATAGTAGCTGGCCGAGATCAGCGCCAAGATTTCGGTGCTGGGTGACGTGGCAGAGCTGTTGCAGAGCTCACGGCCGGGTGCCGGTGATGCCCGGTGCCCACGGGCCAGCTCGGTGGCAGCCTGGCGTCTCCTCCTCTGGACAGCAGCACGTGGGCACGACCAGCAGGGAAGCAGTTTTGCTGAGAGCTAACACGAGAGTTTCGGCTGTTTTGCCGTGAGCTCGGAGCCCGGGAGCTCCTGTCATTTCCTCCCAGCCCATTCCCAGGTCTCTGCCTGCGGACGCCCTCGCGCTGGACCGAGCTGCTCGCCTCTGCACCAGCCCTGCCTCCAGCCCGCCGCCTGCCATCCCCAGGGGCTGCAGCAGGTTTCACCCTCGCGCTGCCTCGGGGAGAGGGCAGCAGGGGCCCAGGAGAGGAAGGAGGAATCGTTTAAGATGTAGCCGCAGAATGAAGAAGAAAGAAATCTTTTTTTTTTTTTTTTTCTTTGCTTAAAAAGAAATCTCAGCCTTCCTGGAGAGAAGAAAAGAAGGGGAGGGAGGTAGATGCGCCACACAAAGAGAAGAAAATGTGCTGCGAAACCACAAGGCGTTTAAAAGCTAACGCAGGAAACCAACCTGTCTTTGATATCCCCTCTCATTGGAAACGTTTGAGGATAGAATAATGCTGCCATGATTTATCGCATAAAGGGATGAGAAAGTGAGTGGATCCGCGAGCTCCTTTCTAGTTTTTAGGACAAAAGATGCTTTGTATTGAATTACAATGTATAAGCAAAAAGCCCTTAATAAAGTGTCTATTTGCAGGCACGTATTTGTTGAGCGGCGACGTGTGCCCTTCCATGAACAGGCAAGTGTGAAAACCAAGGCCATGGTGCCAGAGAGGAGCCACCTTCCCAAGCTTGTAAGAACATTTCTGCACTGCTCAACACTCGTAACGCACACCTGGACCGAGTGCTTCTGCGGTGGTGCTTCCCAGCTCAGCTGAACACACGGGAGTCTACGTGATGGGGTCCTGGGGGTGCCTCTGGTCTGCCAAGAGCAGCATCGACCGGGGAGCTGTAATCATCTCAGAGGGCCTGGAGTGGGAAGCCTTGCTCTGTGTGCGCTGTGGGCTTGGGTTTGCAGAAGGTTTTTCTTGGCTAAGGGGAAACTGAGGCACGGTTGAGGAACTTTCCCACACCAGAAGCCTCTGAGCACAGTCACCCTTCTTCCACGTCAGAGCTGCATGCCCCAAAGCCTTGTCCGTGCCTTAATTTCATCTCTCCTATTTGTCCAACAGCTCGGCTTGATAGCCTTTATTTTCTGCTTGTTTAAGTTAATTTTATAATCGGTGGCCAGAAGAAGCACTTTTGCCTGATGGCCATTTGCAGCTGGGGACGATCGCAGCAGCTGTAAATCGAGCCTCGTTACCGAGCGGCGAGCAGATGAAGCAGTGCTGATGCTGAGCTGCTGGTGGCTGTTAGGAGGAGCACGCTCTGTGCCAAATGGCAGATTTGCATGGAGGCAAATCTGTCCTGCATCTTTCCTAAATGCTGAGTGGATGTGACCCTTCATGAGAGCAGAAAAAACTCAGCGAACTATTTTTTTTTCCTGAGATGTTCATCCAAGTATATGGCAAAGCAGTTACTATTGAACAAACATAATACAGAGCTGCATCAAAATAAACTTTTTTAACGGGGGAATATTTATTACATACTGTGCAATTTCTTTTTTTTTCCCCTTTGGAAGGAAAAATGTTCAAAACGAACATTTTTAAAACTGATGAAAAATCAATGTTACAAAAGTAAATGCTGAACTCATTTCACGTGTCCTCATTTTTAATCTTCCAGGTTCCATTTCCTGTAATTTGACTTTTCTGCCTGTCACAAACAAGCTGTATCAGCCTGTCTCTGGCTGCGAAGCCTGTGCTGGTGTCTGTCTCTTGCTGTGCTGGGAGGAACGCAGCAGCTCCAGAGCAGGATATTTCCAACTTTCACCAGGAGACAGCAAATAAGAAAACCTCAGCCCACGGCTGCAGCAGCCCCACATCTTCTCCCCACAAGGGAACCAGCCTTTTGTACAGAGCACCCCTGAATTTCCCTCGGGGGTCCAGTCTCTATCTTTCCTCCTGAATTTGGGAAAGGGAAAGACATCCTCAAGGACGTTGTTTTTTAGGATATTCCAAGTCTGGCTGAAATGGAGGAAAAATGATTTAAACTTCAGAGGAGAGCAGGGATATGGCTCATCACACAAGCATGGAAAGCGAGGCTAGGTTTGGAGTCAGCCTGTTAACCCCAGGGGCACGTGGGCGCTGCCAGCCAGGCCCCCCAGGAATGGCCTGGTGGGGACAGGGGCAGCCCCCGAGCCCCATCGCTGTCCCCTGCAATGTCACCTGGAGGGCTGGCAGCAGTTTTCTGCTGGGATTTCGCAGCCGCCCTGGTGTTTTTGCGAGGCTGGGGACCTCGCTGGGTGCTCTGCGTGCCTGGGGGCAGCGGGGAGGAGGCTGAGCAGGAGGCTGAGCAGCCGGCTGGCTCGAGGTCCCCTTGAAGTCCAGCCGATCCCATGAAACCCTCTCCAAAGTAATTACAGGGGAAGAGAGGGAGGCAGAGGCCAATTTGCATTTTTAACGGTGCCTGGCTTTGAGGTCTCCCTGCGGCCCTTGAAGGTTAATGGGTTCCCAGCACGAGCTGCAGCCGCGTTTCAGCCCGCAGGCAGGCAGCTGCAGCTCCTGCCGGCACAACGGGGCAGCGGCACTGCAGCTGGCGAGCAGCGACCGGGCACCCGCTTTGCTTGTAGCACTCGGTGGAGTCGTGCTTCGTGCCGAGGGACAGCTGCTCGAAGCGATGAGGGATGGCGAAGCCAGCGTCCGCTCCCCGCAACGGGGCTGGCAGCGGGGTGTCTGCAGGGTCTCGTGTTCGGGATCCGATTCAGGGGGAGCAGCTCCGTGCCCCAGCAGGCAGCGGCTCTGCAAGGAGCCCTCCCTCGGGCACAGGCCTCCAGCTAGGAGCAGCGCCACGAGGAGCAGTGTGCCCTCACCTTGGCATCCCCTCCTGGGGAGGCTGCGTTTTTGGCCAGGCCGGGAGCTCGCCACCTTCCCCCAGTGCAGGTGTTCGCAGCCTGGGGGCTCGGCAGGAGGCTGCTCGGGATTGCTGCTGCACGGCTGCGTGCCAGCCCCCAGCGCTGCTCAGCCCAAGGCTTGGCGGCGTTTATGTGGCCGTTGGAGAGGCACAGCCTGCTGAGCCTCCCCTCGCACCCACACGTGTCCAGCACGGGACTGCAGACCCCGCTGAGACCCACCCAGCACACACAGGATGATCGGGGCTCAGCAGGTCCACGGCAGCCACTGCTTTTCCCCTACATCTCACGCGCCTCCAGACCAAATCTCCTCCTCGTGAGGAGCAGAATCTGCCTCTCCCCAGTCCACACCCCTGCGTGACGGTACGGCGTTGTGTGAACACACGCGCTGTGATCTCTTTTAAATGGCTGCATTAATCCTGCCGTGGCAGCCTCAGCCGAGGCCGCGCTACTTGTAACCAGCGCCTAATCCTGCTCCCAGCCCGCGTGATTTGTGTTTATTCCCTGCATATGCAATGAGGTGTAAAGCAACCCCTGCCACCGTCAGCATCACCTGGGCTTGATTTGTTTCGGCGAGAGAGCGCTATTTTTTCTTTTATCCCAAGCAAAACGCACATGCGAACGGGATTAAATCTAAACCCCTTCAAACATTTAATTCTGACTGGAATGCAAATAGTCCCTGCGGAGCTGCGGCAGCGGCTCCCGACAGCAGGGTGAGGATGGCAGTTGTGGTGCGCCTCAAAAATATTTTCAATTGCAAAACAAAAGTGGGAAGAGAGGCCTTAAATGATGTGAAAATAACGCTGTTTGAATTAATGTGTCAGCCCTGATAGATGCTTGTGCTACCCAGAGTTTTGAAAGGGCTCTGAAGGGTAAGATATTACCAGGTGAGATTTACCTACAGCCCATGACTTCCAGTCAGCAAAATCGTGGAGGAAAACCTATCCTTCACTCTACACTGACTTCCCAGAGAATATTGAATCAAGATAAAGACCTATAGGGCCAGATATACAAAGGTATTTTTGGCATCTAACTCCCATTAATTTTGATGCAAGTTTAAGCATTTTCAGCTATTATCTTCACTTCGGTCTCTTCTGTTAACCCCTCTCGCCCCTTTCTTTCCTCCTTCCCCCACTCCCTGCTCTGCACAAGCCCCGGGTTTGGTGCTCGCTTGCGGCCGCAGCCCAGCACCGTAGGAAGGGAGTGAAAGGAAGGGAAAAGAGAAGCATCACAACCTACAAACGGGACGAAATCCTGTCTGCTGATCTCTGAAAGAGGCTGCCAGCCTGGGAATGCGGGGATCGATTCTTGCCTTCGGGGCCAGAGGAGAGATGACAAAGGTGTGCCAGAGCTGCTCAGGACTGGCAGAGCAAGAGGAAAACCGGCCTTTGAGATCCTGAAGGGCTGTCTCAGAGCAGAAGGGGCTTTTATTTATCATCCCTTTGACTCTCGAGGCGAAATGAACTTTTGTTCCTCTTTCTTCCTTTCTGGCACAGGTAGGGAGGTGCATTGAAAAGAGGGTAAAAACAGAAGGAGCCGAGTGTGCTTCGGGGAGGGGAGCGGCTGCAGGTGAGCCTGCGAGGCGGGGACCTGGCTTCCAGGAGGTCCAGGCCGCCTTCCCCTCGCACCTTCAGCGCTGGCCTCAAAATTTGACAAGCCGTCAATGCCTGGATTCTCCTTGTACTCAGTGCTCGACCTGGAAAGGAGATTGGTTTCTTAGCCCCTATCATTTTATGGTAGTGTAATTTTTTTCTCCCCTGAACTCTTTGGGAAAATACGGCTCAGCGGTTTTGGTTCTTTTCAGAAAGAAAAATAGCAGATTTGCTCGGGGCACAGCGACTGCTTCCTCCTTGGGACAGGGAAGGGACGCAGCCTGTCCCTGCACTGCGCCACACACGGCCCCACCGGGCGCCCCAGCAGGGCTGATGCTTGTGGAGCCAGGGGGCTTTGCTGGTCGGGGTCTGTAGGATTCGGGGCCTCAGCCTCCCCCTGCCGTATAAAATGTCACCTCGGTGTGTTCAAAGCTAAATTCATGCTTTGCTGGTTCAAGGCCTGTAGGAATGCTAAAAATGCATTAAAAACAAATGGGGAAAAAAAAAACACAGCTTAACCACCTTCTCTTCCTACCCACTGGGCAATTACCAAGTGAATACGGAAATAAATAAAACATCCCCATAAATAGAGACATGCAGAAGAAATTAAGCACCTTCTGTTCACAGCTGTTGAGCTGCCGGGCCCGGCACAGAGCTGGCAGCTCCCCGCGCCCGCCTTGCTGCGGCTGGGACCTGCGGGGCCCTCGCTGTCCGACCGCTGCTGGATACGGACTGACCGCTTTGCAGGGCAGAATTGTTTTACCTGCTCTCAGTGACGCCGTGGCTGATCCGGGAAGGCAAACTGGATCCTGTCCTTCAGCAGCCCATGCTTGCAGCACCCACCAGTGCCCTCCTGCTCCCGTGTTAATCCCATCACTCCAGATCCCGGCCGTCCCCAGGGAGTGCCAGGACCAGCAGAGCCCACATGGAGCAGTTGTGAGCGGCCGACGACGTCGCATTTAGCTGCACAAACAGAAGCACTCTTTGCTTTTGCCCCCACGGATGGCAGTACCACAAGTCCCAGCCTCCCGGCTTCCCCAGCCCCAGCTGGCTCCGAAAGGGCAAAGCCTCGGCGAGCAGCACAGCTACCGAGGGGAGAGAAAGAGGAAAACGTGTGTGTACTTTAGGAGAAGAAAATCCTGAAAGAATATTGACAGTGGCTGCTTTTTTATTGCGACGGGGAAAAACACCCTAAGAAAAAATGAGGCTGTGTTCTATATAAAGCTCTTCGGAGGCTAAGATGAATATTTGCTGTTTAAACATGTAGCATTTAAAAGCCAGTACTTTCTCCCCAGCAAGATACGGAAGGTTTTTATTGGAAACTTGCTGTATCTACACTTGGCCAGCTGCGAGGAGCCGGGTCCCTCTGAGCCTGCAGCGGAGGAAGGCTCAGCCACTACTGCAGCCGCGCAGCTCGTCCTCGGCCTCTTCCCCGCTCCGCACAAAGAGGAATCAAAGGAGCCATAGGAAGCAGAACCCTGGGTCCGGGGCTTGTCTGAGGCCAAAATGAACCTCAAACAACTCCCACTCTGCTTCCTTTTGCTTGGGCCGTCGGGAAAGGTGGAAGGCTGCGGGGTCACGATCTCCGTCTCTTATCTCAGTGTTTCATCCCGCTGCCCACCAGCAGCGTACCAGAGCATTTGCCACGTAAATCAATAGCAACAGAGGTTTCTTCATAGACTTCATGGCATCAAGGTTAAAACTCAGCTGCGTATTTCCAGATATTTCTTTAATTTTTTTTTACTTTTTTTTTTAGGATTTTTTAGGAGCTTTTTGATCGTTTATATTTAAGATCTGCGAATTACCTTTCTTATTGGCTGGAGTTTGCGATCAGGTATCTTCAAAGCGCTTACGCAATAGGTGCTAAATAGGAAAGGGGAGCAGGAGAGGAGAGGAGAGGAGGAAAGGAGAAGCACTGTGGCAAGGAGCCAGGTGCTGGCAGCGGAGGTGCAGCCCCACGGCCGGGCTCTGCAGCACTGCCCTGGTGCTGGGTGTGCTGGGCTCTGTCTGTCCCTCCCAGCCGATGACGTGCCCCTGCTTCCCACCTGAATCTGCAAGCAGCTGTGTTTGAAAATGCTTTTTGAGTGACTTGTGGAGCTGTGAGCTTCCCCTCGTAACGCACCTAGAGCAGTGTAAGGATGGGGATCGGGATCGGTCCAGCCTGGAGCTGGTACCCCCGAGCGTGGGCTGGTGGCAGAGCACCACTCCAGGCTCCCTGTCTGTCCGTCCGTCCTGCCGGATGGAGAGGCACAGGGTCAGCTCCGTCTCACTGCACTGATGTTTGGAACAAGATGAAAGCAGCGATACTTTTATTAAACCTGGAAGTGGCCAGGAATTTGCATTTATGCCTCCTTTCTGGCCAGCAGAAGCCTGCACTTATGCAGAACATCAAATTCTTATCTCTGTTAAGGCAAATATTCGCTCTTGACCACAGAGGAAATGAAAAGTCTCTCCGTTATGTATTTATCTGTTTTAAAATAACATTTTCTAAATACCAGAAGACAAGGAGAGGGGAGTTGGAGGTCTGCTCTGATGAACTAAGTCAGTGTTTTGAAGAGGCCGTTTCCTGCACGACCAAGTCCTTTTCCTGTGCTGATGTCTCCCTTTCTGCACCATAACCTCCAGGGAGGGTGGCACAGCTGCAGGACCAGCAGCCTTCACTGATTACAAGCCCTCCCATGCCCCCAAATAAATCAACAGCTTGAGCTGGACTTCATGAGATGATAAAGGAAATAGTGCTGTTCATGTTGGCCTTCTCCTTCTGGAGTCTTTCAGACGGTGCTGTCCAGCATTCACCCACACACAAAGCACCACGTAAAAACCAAAGCCAGGACGTCTGCACCACCTCCTCTTCAAAGGGTCCAGTTCCTCCGTAGGTAACTTTAAGCTCAGTCACGCCTGACTTTGCTTGCAAAGAAATCTTGCGATGCTTTGAAAGCCTGGTGCTGCCTCATTTGCTCTCTGTCACGCAGCCTCTGTGCTGCACAAACACACGGAGCCGTGCCGGCTCGCTCCTGCACACTTCCTGCCAAGCAGGGAAGGATTCAGCGTGAAGAATGAGTGCGATTTGGGAGGAAGCCCAGCAGAACGTAACTTACCAGTGCCAGGATTTATGGTGCTCTTCTTGTGCAGCCTGTGTCTCAGCGCCCTCCTTTCGCCAGGCTCCGTCCCAGTGCAGGGGCTGAAACCTGGGCTCCAGCCTCTGGGGGTGGCAGCATCCCCTGCTCCATGCTCTGCGAGGATCGTCCGAAATCCCCTTTTTTTTGCCCCGTTTCTGAGCATCAGGATCTGGCCTCACCTTCCAGCCCCTCTCCCACCACTGAATTTGAGCCACATCAGACTTTTGGGGGCAAACCCTTTCTGTCTGGCGTCTGTTTTATGAAAATTGGGCCACGATTACTGATCAGACTTAACTGCTTGCAGAAATATCGAGCAAACATGAACAAAACTTAAAGCAGAAAAAATATTTCAGGAAAGTCTAAGCTCCAAAACAACCCCGTAATAATGTATTATTAATATTTTCATGTCAGCATTAATAGTAATGCAGTTTTGCAACTGTTTTAGTAATAACGCTACAGCTTTATGTATTAATAAGTGTAGTAATATTAATGCTGCTTTCTGCGATAAATAACATTGAAAATAGCACTGCTTTTCAGGGGTTGTTTACAACTTCTGCTTTTTGCACGTTTTGTCAAGCCAATGCCCCTCTCCAGGCTGCTAAGGGGTCTGTTTTTGTAGAGCATGCTCTGGTACAGCACGTCACTGCTCTCAGCACTGAATTTGTACTGTCCTGGGTAATTCCCATGCCTCCAGCTAGGGCTAAAGGTCCTCTCTATGTTTCTAGGTTTTCCTTCTTTATTCCACATTCCTCTGCAGGAGCCTCCTGTTCCGCCACCAACAGAGGCTCAAGGACAGAGAGGAGCTGGTCTGCCACGGAGCCGGTACGTGGGTTTCAGGCTGGTCAGGGGAACAGGTTGTGATTAAATCAGGAGCTCCATCTGGTTCGAGGCTCTAATCACAAGCAAATGACTCTTTCCACCTGGTGCTTAATGATGTTGCGGCTGCCAGGGGGCTCATAGGGCTGGTGGGCAGGGGGGAGCTGGCCACGAGCAGTGCTGGGATAGCCCAGGGGCGTGGGGATGGTGAGAGCAGAGTCCGACCGACCCAGAAACGCGCAGACCCTGACCTGGGGCTTCCGTGGAGCTGTTGTGGTCCTACGTTGCCGTAAGTATAAGGGGATGTACTCATTAATGTACTCATTAAGCTTGGTCAAGGGTTTGAATCCTGTTTTTTCAGGTCCTAGCTGCTGGAAAGCGGCCGTCAGAAGCCTCCTGGCTTGTTTGTGGTGGCTGTGCTGTGCAGCGAGGGGAGGTCAGCCTGGGCCTATTTTTTTTTTTTTCGGAGAGCTTGTGAGCCTGCAGGCTCCTCGTTGCTGTTTTTCTTTCTTAATTGGCTTTGAGTGTGGATGTGTGGATGTGCATGTGCCTGCCTCCCTCATCAGCAGCACCCCTGGTATTCAGCAGAGTAATTAGAACATCTAAATCTTCCCTATATGTCATCCAGACTTTGTAAAATTAACTGTGATTACTGGCACCAGCCTGCAGACGTGCCGGATTCCACCCCAGCACTCCCGATAAGCATAATTGCTCCTCATTGTTCCTCTGGAAAGTCTTGTGCTCGCTGCCATGCGTGCTCTTCTTCCTGCTTGCTTTTATATTAGTGCCGAGTTAAATGGCTTTGCTTTTTGTTGACTCGGGGAGGATTTATGAGGAGCTGCACACAACGGAAAGCAGAAGCGCTCCTTGATTGCCGAGCAAACAAAAGCCCTGGGTTTGGGGATGGCTCTTGCAATGAATCCTTCCCTGGGCCCTCGCTGGATCTGGGAGCAGGCAGAGCTCCTCAGCGCACAGCAGGTGACTCGGTCCCCGCTTCCCAAACCCTCCAAAGCCACACAGAGCAGAGGGTCCCCTGCGTTGTCACCGGTGCTGGTGGCACTGCTGTGCCCAGAGCCGGGGAACACTATCCTGCGGGGCTCGGGGGAAGCACCGCTGCTCCCTGCGGACTCCTGGGGCTGTGTGAGCGGCACCTCCAGCCGGTGTGCTTGCCCCTTTGAGCTTGAAAATGAAGCAAAAAGTTCGGGGCAGCAGGGGAGACCCCTGGTAGAGCGAGATGTTGCAGGAGCTTGGGTTTGGGAGCTGTAGCAGGAGTTGCAAATGTATCTGGCCGTAAGAACGGATGAATGCCGGGGGCAGAGCTGTGGGCATGTGTACGTGTGTGCCGAGGCTGTCTGGGGACCTGGCTCATGGCTCGCCCCAAGGACAGCACTGTTATACAGCCCAGAGGTGCTGGTTGAACACAAGCAGCCATCCGTGGCCTGGCCTCGTGGTGTGTGTCTGTGTGTGTGTTAAGGACCTGCCCTGGGAAGGTGCCAGCCCAGTAATTAAGTGGGGGCAGGCGAGGCTAAGGAGCGGGTATTGATCCTTACTAGTTTCTTGTTAAATGAGATGTGACATTGACCACTTGGCTGCCTGGTACTGAAACGGGCAGGTGGAGTGAAGAAGTACAGAATTTTTCCCTCTGTTTACTTTTTTTTTTCCCCTTCTCTTCCCCCCACCCAGCCCAGCCGGCAGGCAGAGACCAGCACCGCACCCCAGCTTTTCAGCTCGAGAGCTGCCCAGGTGTCTTTGAAGTTTCTCTCACTTCCCTTGCAGATGCTGGGTCTCTTTCACACCATTCCCATTTAAAAAAAAACCAACTCACTTCTTTAACAACTGTTAAAGACATCTCAGCATCATGGCTGTTCTCTCTGCTTTCAGGAGCAATATGGATTGCTGTCTTTAATTTTTGTATTGGATACAATCCCTCATGTTTCTCCTTAGCACGGCCAGCAGTGGGAACAGTTTGATGTTTCTTGGTGGTTTCTTGGGCAATGCCGGGGGCTCGGAGCAGGCAGGGGGCTCGCATGGCTACTGGCAGCGGGTCGATGCTCACAGGGACCAAGAGCAAGGGATGTGGCTGGATAAGGGAGGAGGATGCGTTGGGTTATGGTGACGGCGATTTCCCAAATTGGTTTTCTTTGGGATTTTCGCAGCCCTGGTGTGCAGTGGCACGGGAGCAGAAGGGTGGCAGGCAGCTGCCCAAAGGGACCCCTCGCTGCAGCCATGCGCCTGCAAGCACGGGTTTGCCCAGCGACCGGGGATCGTGAGGCCGCAGCAGCAGCTCCTGGGTGATCTTGTCGGCGTGTCGGCGAGGGCAGACCGCGGGAGCCTGGAAACACTGCTAATTGTGGGAAAACTGCTTCAAAACTCAGCCGAAAGAAGGCAGAGTGGCATTTTCAGGGAGAAGGTCTAGTGCTCTGTGCCTCTCTCTGCTCTCATTATATACCTCGCAATTGCTGTTATATATGCTTCAAAGGTTAATATATGTTTATGACGAGTGTACTTTTTATAAATGTTAATTAGCCCTGGTGCTAATTCGAGGGATTATTTCCTCAGTAATAAATGCTTTTTCTGTATTTTTAGGCACCGTTTTTATTAGTACCTGCTCCGTCGTTTGTCTAGGCAAGAACTGGAGGGACGTGGCTGGCGGGGGCTGCAGTTCCCCCCACACGCAGCAGGAATTTGGGCATGTCAGGGGGCTCAGCATCATCCTGCGGCTGGGCTGGGGCAGTGGGGAGGCACCAAGGGACCCCCCGAGGTGGCAGCTGGTAGTGGTGCAGGATGGCGCAGTGTCACGGTGGGATTTGGGCGTCTGATGTGGGGAACAGGGATCCTGGTTTGTCCTCCCAGCCGGGGCTGGGGATGCTCTGCCTGTTGGTGGGGGGCAATGGCCCTAAAACCTTGCGGACCTGAGGTCTTTCTGTCCTTGATGCATGGCCCAGGTCCCCCCAGCTGGCTTCTGCTCAGGCCTGTGGTGCACACGAAATGCTCAGGGATGGGGAGACCTGAGACGCAGACTTCATCTCTGATTTCCGTGGGTTACTCAGTGAATGCCCTTCCATTTACAACGTGGGGGGACAAAAATGGGATTTCAATCAGTGAAAAGGGAGCGGCGATTTCCCAGCTCCCATTAGCTGATAATAATTGCTTTGGGAGCGGAGGTTTAATCGCAGGATTTCATAGAGGAGCCACCCCCCTCTGTGAAATCTGAGCTCTCTGAGCGAGTTTCCAGCGACGTCCAGGCAGTAAATGTCCTCGGCCACCCGGGTGCTGTGGTGGTGGCCCTACGGGGAGGGCTGCTCGTGCGCCCACGGCAGTGGCGTGGGGTCTCGGGGCAGGCTCCCCCCTCCTCGCCTCCACCACCGTATCTTTGCCACACAAAGGTCAATTGAATTCATTACAGTGTAAAAATGAAGTTCTTGGATTGATTGAAGGTTCCTCTTTAACACTTCAAATAAATGTGTTGGTTTTACTTGATGGAATGCTTTAAAGGTCCATTATAAAGCACCCTTTTATATGAGAAGTAATTTCTTTACATCATTTTTCTTATCCTTAATTTTTGTGGAACATAATTATCCTTTCCCCCCCTCACTTCCTTTTCTTTTTAATCATTTTTTTTTGTCTTTTCCCTCCCCAGTGGAGAGCAAGCAGCATTATTTAACAGGACATTGGGATAAAATACAGTGGTATGATGGATACAACGGATGGAAAAGTAGATGGATCCATCCATCTTCGGTTTTCAATGGCTCCCATTACCATAACACTGGTAATATCCAAAAGCACCTTGGTCTTTAATCTCAGAGGCTCCGGGCTCCCCACCTGCTCGTGGAGACCTTCACATGAGCATCCTCTGGAAGGGACAGCAGCCTGGGCAAGACCACGGTAACTTTGATTTCAGATTTTAGGTTCGCTTTTAGGGTGAGCAAACCCGAAGGACAGTGGGACAGTTGGGTTCCCACATGGCATAGGATGTGCGGTGTCCCTGTCCCTGCTCCTGCTGGGGAAGGGGATGCCAGGGGGGTCCTTGGAGCTGCCAGTCCCATCTCCAAGGCAGCCCCTCCACCAGCAGCCTTCCCCCAACCAGCTCAGCCGTGTCCTGCTAAAGGCAGTGTGGTAATTCCTCGGGGCACGGTCGTGGTGCCCACCTGAATGGCGAGGAGTCATCGTCACAATTAATTCCTCTGCCCTGATTTGCCTTGCAGAGAATCCTGCTGAAAGGAGATTTGCTGCCCATTTGTGCAGCAATGCTGAGACGGGAAAATGGGGACAAAAGGGAGAATGTTCCCATTTGGGACTCGGTGACTAACTGCTCCGCTCTCTGGGGGAGGCTGCAGCAGCGATTATAATTCATGACAGAGCCATGATAATGAATGGCTCCATCCAGCTCAGCCGAGACTAAATAGCAGCGCAGTGCTGACACTTGAGGCATGGCCTCATGTGAAACCAGCGGTAAACAGGAGCTCGCTGCTGGCAGGGTTGCTCTCTCCTTTAAGGGCAGGTTACACTGACATTGCCCGCATCTGAGAGCATCCAAATGCTGTGATTCCCTCCTTGTCCCTGGGATCTGGGCCGGCACGTGGGGGACACAAGCCCCTGCCCCCTGAGCAGGCAGCTGGGGTTGGCTTGGGTTTGGCTGAGCAGCGCTCCGTGCCCCTTGGGGGGTTAACGCCAGAGCCCTGGCGCTCCGTCCTGCTCCCTTTGTGCTTTCGGTGATATTTGGGTTGCGGTGACATTGCCAGCAGTAGTTTGGAGCGACTGTCACTGCACAGGGCTGAAATGCACCCGAGGCCTCCCCTCCTTGTCAGCCGTTGGAGAGTCACTGAATTGCTCCAATAACGGTGAAATGAAGGGAAAAAAAAATAGATGGACCACAAATAGTGTCTGAGCACGAAAAGCAGGGGTTAAGGCGTGCGGTCACTCCGGGGAAGAGATGATCTTTAAAGCTGGGCCTAAGAGACCAAACTGAGCACGCTCAATTAGCCGTTGATTGATTATAACATTAATCAACAGGAGTTACGCTGCGCTGACCGCGAGCAGCCGGGCGGGCGTGCTGGTCGTGCCCAGCAGCAGGGACGGGGGCTGCGGTTCTGGGCAGCTCGGGGGGAGCATCACTGACGTGGCCAGAGAAAATCAGGGCAGAAAGAATGCAGAAATTCATTGCCTTTGCCCCAAGATGGGATCAGGCTGCAGAGGCAGGCTCTGCCTCCTCCCCAGGTGCCCAAGTCGGGTCTCTTGTTACGCTCGGTGCTGGAAAACTTCGGGTGTGCTTTGGAAAGGTGCCCTGCCCCTCCTGGCCATGCCTTCCCCTGTGCTGGGATGGAGTTGGGGGTTCCCTGCTGGCTCCAGGGCCGGGCTCATCGCTCAGCAGCGCAGAGGAACCAAAGCAGACAACGTGCTTAATTCCCATATTAAGGAAAAAAAAATCCCAGCGTCTGTTGGTGCCCCAGGGGATGGTCAGCACGGACCCGGTGGCTGCCAAGGTGCCAGTTGTGGCGCAGCGCGAGTAATGCTCCTTGTCAGCTCCCATAAAGCCTGAAATCCATCACCGGCCCTTTCCTCCAAAGGTTTTCTTACCGAAGAAAGTAATTACAATTTGTCCTTAATTCCAGAAGTGTGCCGAGGAAAAGGGTGGGGAGGGGGCTGCAGGAGGGCAGGGCTGGGGCAGAGCCACAGCGGCTGCCACCTCCCTCTGTCCTCAGCAGCCGTCTTGGTACCGGGTCCTCCACCCCCCTAAATAATGGGGGGACAGGGCAGGGGTGGCCCTGGGGACCCTGCGGTGCTGATACCACAGTACCCAGCCACCTGTCTGTGCCAGGGGGGAATCGTGTCCCCATTCCCATCCCTCAGGGTGCCCATCTGGGGCTGGCTGGCCCGGCCCCGGTGCTGATGGATTGCGCAGAATTTGTTTTTCAGCCCCGGTTGTTCCAGAGGAAGGGGAAAACCTCCCTCTGCCCGCGGATCTGATGCGATGAGACATCTGACGCGGAAGATGAATTGAGGAGTGCATCTGAAGTGCCAGCTACATGATACATCCTAAATAGGCTTCATTAGTGGTAACAATTAAAGTTACCATTGTGGATTGGGTACGGTTTCTATTAACTTTGCCCTTGTCTCCAACTTGGACTCACCTCGCAGTAATGAGCGGTGTCACTTCTGATCTATTCCTCATAATAGTTCCTTTCTCCTCTAAATCTGGGCAAAATATGATTTATGGGCAGCGCCGTCATCGCTGTGCCAGCCTCACGGCTCCGCCGGTGGGACGGGGTGAACGCTGCGCGGGGCTTCCAGCCTCTGCTCCCCCCTGTGTTGGGGCAAAAGCTGCTCCGGGGCACGCTTTGGGGTGATGGGCACAGGCTGTTCAGGGGCAGGAAGGTGCTGGTGGTTGTAGGGCAGGAGCAGGGCAGTGTCCAGCCGTGCCCAGCAGGAGCCCGGGGGGGGCAGAAAGCTGTCCTCTTGGAAAAGCAATTCTCCTGCCGGGACACAAGGAGCGAGACTGTGTCTGCGGGTGAAGTCTGGCTCTCTCCCACCGCCTTAGTGTTTCTTTTATCAAGGGGATTTATTGCTCGGCGAAATAAATTTTTAATTCCCTATTTTTTATTTGGGAAGCTGAACAGGAGCGGGGAGGGCAGCCCTGGTGCCAGGTTTCGGTCTCCTCTTGTGGCTGCGTTGGAGCAGGGCTCAGGGTGGGCAGGGGGTGGCGGCTGGGGGCAGAACTCCTGGGCTCGGGGTGCCCCCATCCTCCCTGAGGGCGTGCTCCTGAAAAACCCCAATTTGAGGCGTAAAGCCCCACAGTGCTCCCAGTGTACCTAGTAGACTTGCCCCTCGTCCAGGTCCCCTCAGGTACGGTCCCTGCACTCAGCAGATGCTCCCCCAACCGAGCGAAGTTTTCCAGCTGTTTTTCAGAGGTTTCTTTGCACCTTCCTCGCTCCAACCCTGAGGTTACAAGTCCTGCTCTTCGTGGGCACGTCGCACACGTGTGCTGCCGCTGTGACAGCGTTGCTCCCACCACTTCGTGCTGCTTGTGGGTGCTTGGAAGCCTGCCCCTGCCTCCATCCCCATCACCTCGGGGCTGCAGCCACCCAGAGCAGCCCCTAAGCCCCTGCCCAACAGAGAGCGAGCCCCGGGAGCAGCAGGAGCCCTCCTGACAAATACATCCCCCCCCCTCCTTGCAAAGCTGGCTGTCATCTCATTATATCAATAGTGATTAAGAGAGGAAACTGGCAGTTAATCCCCTGCAAGGTATTTTGATGATTAAATTGAAAGTGCCTGGTGTAAAGCTGTGGCATATTAAATTTGACTCTGGGCAGATCAAAAGGGAGGCAGCGGCTGTATGACCCTCCCGTCCGGCACGGCGCCTTGCAGAGGAGCACTCTCAGCCTGGGCATCTTCTCGTTTAAATAATTGGGTTGGGTTTTTTTATTATTATTATTTATTTATTTTGAATCCTTTGTTCAATGCAGGTAGAGGCGGAGATGGGAGAGGTTCCCACCTGGCATTTTGTCACCTTGCTCAGCTGAGAACCTGCCTCGGTCCTGGCTCAGGTATGGGACCCAGGCAGCAGATTTGCAGCCCCAGCACTGGTCCCGTCCCTTGGGGACAGAGAGCCCGGGTTTTGCTGCAGCTGTAGCACAGGGTGCCTCTCCTTGGGCTTGTCACGTCCCTGGAGCCAAACGGCTTCACAAGTGCTGGTGAGCAGGTTGTGTCCCCATCCCTCCCTGTCCCTGAGCCCAAGGAGGGAGCGGTTATCGCAGGGGGTCTCGGAGCAGCCCCCTGCAGCCGCACGCCCTGTCCCCTTCCCCTCTGCCCCACATCGGTTTGTCTTTCCAGATGGTTTACTCTGTTTAAAAAAAAAAAAAAAAAAAAAAAAAAAAAAAAAACGCAGGAAAAAAAAGTAGAGCCGTGACAAATGTTTCCATCAGCCTGAGTTAAACAGAATTTGATGCTTCGGGACCTTTCCCGATAATTAAAAGCCAAGTGATGGCTCCTTGCTGGTGAGAATTTATTCTGTCACTTGGCCGTAGAGAATCCCCCTTGCCAGGAAGCGTCAGGCGGCGGTGCCAGGGCTGTGCCCGGAGCTGCCGAGGTCGGGCTGGGTGTCTGCCCCTGTCAGGCTGGGGGGACAAAACCCTCCCCTCGCCACTCAGAGCCTTGCAGAGGCAGCGAGTGTGGCTGCTGGCCCCGTGTGCCAGGGCTCGTTCCTGCCCCTGTCACCTCCTGTCCTTGTCACCCTGTCCCTGCGTGCCAGCATGTCCCCGAGCAGCAGGAGCTGGGGCGTGGGGGACGGGGTGGGCTTCGGGGCTCCCCACGGGCTGCGGGTCACTGCTGCCTCCAGGGCAGCTCCTGCACGGAGAGCTTCAGCCCGGGGAGCCCATCGCTGCATCACCCAGTGCCTCTGACGTGGTCCTGGGCACGGGCAGGACGGATGGGGACAGCGAAAGTGGTGGCTTTTGGGGGAATTTCTCCGAAGCTGGGGAATTTCTCCGGTGCCCAGTGGAAGCACTGGGGGGGGTGCAGAGCGTGGCTGGCACTGCACCGGGTGGTGGTGGTGGTGGTGGGGATCCATCCCAGCAGGATGAAGGCAGCATCACTGCCAGCACGTGGTTGCCATGGCGATGCGTTTCTGCAGAGCCCCGAGCGGACGATTATTGTTATTTATTATTTTAATCTGGCCCTGGTCCCCGCTGCCGGAGGTGGCCTGGGATGCTTTCCTATTTGGGAGGGCGGACATCCGCACCAGTTCTTCTTTGGTCTGACCACGCACCCCGGGAAGGAAGGGGGGTCCCAGCCGGGGGCCCCCATACTCCTACCTACCAGGGACGGGGACCAGGCTGGGCTGGGACCTCGTGGTGCAGGATGCTGAGGTTGTCTCGCCCGTCCTCACATCGGTCGAGGAGCGCAGGGGAGCTGGCGGCTGCCCCCTCCCTGCTCCCACACAGCAGCGCTGGGGCTCTGCCGCCTGCACCGTCCCTCTGCCTCCCTCCTGCCCTTCTCTTCCCATTTTCCTTTCACCCTTTCCAACAAGTTTTTAATGAATTGCTGCTGAACTTTATAGGACAGAAGCAAATCCTGGGGACGGGGCTCTGGGTGGACAAGCTGCATTTTCCCCTCTGTAAAGCCTGGATGAGCTCCCTTCTCCTTCGGGCAGCGCAAGGGCCCTGTGATGGAGAGCGGGGCTGTGATGCCAGCCTGGCCTCTGGGTTCTCTGGGGACCCCGCGTGCTGTGCCAGCACCGCCCAGCGTGGAGCGGTGCAGGAGGGAAGTCAGGACTGCCTCCGTCAGTGGTTCAGGCTATGAAATAGTTTGTCTGCGTTCGTGGTGCTGCTGCTGCCTGCAGCTGCAGCTCGGTCAGCTCGGGAGCAGCACGCAGCTGGTGGAGCGCGTTGCTCCTCCTGCCGCTGTTCCTGCGCGGGCAGCAGAGCGCTCGCAGGCAGCACGGTGCGTTCAGAGGCACGGGCGCACGGAGCCGTGGGTGCTTCGGTGGCCTTGCACGCTTTGATATCCCAGCACCTGGAGGACGCCCCTGGATTTTTCCTCGCATGGATGCGTGCAGGGCACGCGTGTGCCTGGTGGTAGGGTCCCAGCAAAGCCCACGGACTGCTCCCGTGCTGAAAATCTCACCCAGTCCTGTGCGGGGATCGGAGACCCCGGTGACAGCCCAAGGCCACGGGGAAGGTCACAGCAGACCTCAGAATTGAGATTTCATCTTCTCGAGCCGCTCGATGCTTTGCTCTCAAAGCCATCCTTCATCCTTCCTCAGGGAAGGCGCCGCCTCGCCCAGTGGCGCGCGGAGCTTTTCATACACGCGGTATCAATCTCCGTGAGGGAAGCACTTTTATATTGAAGATCTGATGGAGGAATAAATTCCCATAGAAGTAGGAAGCAGAAGCTAATAGGCTCTTTCACAATAAAAGAATAGATCTGCTGACAAAGGCATTTCCAGGGCATCAAAATAAACTGTATTTTTTGCAAAGGCAAGGGCTCCTCCAGGGCTCCTTCACCTCTGCAGGCAGCTCAATCACAGCCGGCCCCGGGAGGCTGGGACCTGCCTCCTGATCCCAACCAGGGGTTACCCCAAGCTGTCACCCACGCAGAGCCATCCCCTGCGTGGTGCATCTCGGCTCAGTTACCTTTGCTCCTAAGCTTTGGTCTGGTTTAATCTGTGATTCCTTTTATTCCGGCGCATTCCTCCGATTCCCTTTGCTGGCTCTCGCTTCGCTTTTTGGGGTGAGGGCATCGTTTGCCCTGACTCTTGATCCCCAACAGCACCCTTCTGCACTAGGTGTGGGGTCCAGGTCCCGCTGCTGCAGGATCCAGCTGCCCCTGCGTGCCCCTTCCAGCTGGGGCTTTGCCTCGGGCACCCTACCTGGGCTGTCCCAGCTCGAGTCTTGGGCCATGGCCCCTGTTCCCCTCCCTCTGCCCCAAGCAGCCCCCGCTGCCCGCGCCCCTCTGCTCCCCAAACCCAGGGCACTTCTCCCAGCACCTCCCGTGCACGGCGCTGCTGCAGCAGCGTCAGCATCGCCCCGGCGTGGGGAGGCGTCTGCCCGTGGGGCCAGTGCCTGGTGCCCAGCTCTCGTCTTCATTTCCCCTTTTGAAAAAATATGCGTTAATTTGTCTTTTCTATCAATTGATTTTGCAGTTAAAACTGCTCTCTGCCTGCCCTTGATTCACACCCTCCAGGAAAATAAGCCCTATAAAAGAAATGGATACCCCCATTGCTTAAGAGACTAAAATTTACTGAAGACTTATGCGCTCCAGTCCCCAAAGGGGGCGAGAGGAAATGATTTGTTCAATTAATTATAAATGTTTTAATTTAAATGGCTAATGTAGAAGATAGTCAGATATAAAACAGCAAACTACTGAAGTGTTTTATGGGTCCTTAAAGACCACTAAATGCTTGTTCTGATTCTGCTAAGATCACTCAAATGACTTTTCTTCTTGCGTTCAGGGTAGGGTGCAGTGGGAGGCAGAGGGGGAGGCACGAAGGGGAGAGATTTCCTCTTGTATTTTACATACCTCCAGGCAAGTTGTGATCAATGTTTGCCGATTCATTTCTTTGGAGCTGGAATTTGCCTTTGAAAAACAGAAATGTGTCCTGTACAGTGGAGAGGTGAAAAAATAAAATAAAAAAAAAAAATAAAATAAAATAAAATAAAATAAAATAAAATAAAATAAAATAAAAAAAACAAAGCACAAGCAATCGTGCTGGGTCAAGGTCGGTGCCTTGCAGCAGGATCTGCCCCGCACCTGCTGCATCCCTGGCGTCCTCCCTGATGCCTCCTATAGCCCCAGCTGCAGAGGACGGTGCTCCCTTTAATTGCAAAGTGCAGATAATTCACGTGCCTTTGTCTGCTGCTCCTCCGCTGGTGTAAGCCAGCGAGGCCCTACGTGTCTCACCAGGAGCGTGCCGGTTTGTACAGGAAGCCTCCCCAGCCTGCCCTCTGTCTTGTCAGAAACTATCGACTTCAGAAATGCGGAATTATGGGGCTTATCGTGGGAAGAAATACTGCACGGAAAGAAGGAATCCCCAGATGGGAGTTTTCTGAGTGCATGGGAGGCAGAAGGAGCGTGTCGGTGTGCACGTGTGTCTGTGTAGGCTCAGAGCAAGACAGGCATAGGGAACCTGTGCGGTGCTGCCACTAATTCTCCTCCATGGTTCCGATTTTGATGCTGGAAAGGAGCAGACATGGACTGGGAGGAAGTAAACTGGCTGCTCAATAAGCACGTTGTCTCAATTTGTTTCTCCTTTTTCCTCTCCTTCTTCAAACTGCCCTGCCCTGAAAAGCATTTTCCTGGAGTTCTCAGCGTGTTGACCCCTAAAGCTTTGGAGCTATTACCTGACTAAATGGCTTCGCTTTCCATACCTCAGCAAAATCCCCTGCATCCAGCACAACCCGTCTCCTCCCAGGCCGCACAAAAACAATTACGGCAGCAAAAGCTTTACACAGCCGTAATTAGGCGCCCTTGCCATGCAACAGCAGGCTGTGCTCCGGGAAGGTCCGGGGCTTTGGCTGCTGCTTGTCAAGGGGGTCCTCATCCAGGTGGGCACCGAGCCCTCCCTGCCGTGCACCTCGTGCAGTGCTGCCCCTGGCATTAAGGATTTAAGTGGTTGCATTCAGGGGCATCTAGAAGAGGGCTGGGCTGGGAAAAGTGACCTGTCCTTGAGCAGAGACCACGGCATCGGGGGGAGCTGGGGCTGAAAGGTGGGAGAGATGAGAGGCGGCAGGAAAGCGAAGGGAAATTGAGCAGTTACGTTTTATTGAGTGAAATGCAAAAAGTGGGAACGAGCACTAAGAAGAAAATGGGATTTGAAAAATTATTACTTTGGAGATTATTAAAATGGAAATATTTGTGGCAGAGCGCGGAAATTGGTCTCTAAAAGCGATGCTCCCTTGAACCCAAGTGTCCTTGCGGGTAAGGGACTGATCCCCCCCGGGCTTAGGCTGTGCGTGTAGATTTATTCACTCTTACATCGGTGTTTGGGGCCTTTCCATTAAAAGCACCCTGAAATCCTACTGAGGTGAAATATTTTTCTCTCACCAGGAGAGGAGCATTGAAATGAGCAGGGGGAGCTGCCGGTGCCCTGCCGGAGCTGCCCGGTGCCGGTGGGACCGCATCACCTGCAGAGCGCGGTCGGGAGCGGGGGCGTGGGGCTGCTCAGAGCACGGGGGAGCTGCGACCCGTCTTGTTAGAAAGCAGAACGCCTCTCACAAATGGATTTCCAATTTCCCGTCCACCTGCTTAGCTGAGACAGATTTCTTGCTTTATAATTACTTTTTGGGTACTTACAGGATCCGGTATCCAGGCAACTTGATGCCTCCTAAATCCTCTCGCAAATCTGTTTGTTGGTTTGTTTGGTGGTTTTTTTTTTGGTGGTTTTTTTTTTTTTTTCTGTTGATTTTTAGGTGATGGAAAAACATCAGCCATATTCTTAAAGCTTTTTTCCCTGCTGCTTTCCTTCCCCAAGCCTCCTGGCTGGGCACAATGTCACGTCAGCATCTCAGGGCTGGGTTTTTTGGTGTGGCAGCCCCAGCAGGGCAGGGAGCTGAGCTTGTGCGTCTGCTCGGGAGCACTCAGCCACGTTTCCAATAAGGCACCGGCCAAACCCAGCTCACATTAGCAGTGCATCTTGGTGGCCAAACAGCATCCCAAGGCAATGGCCTCTCCCTGCGGTGCAGCCACCGGGATTCGGCTCCTGGGGGCTCGGCAGCTCTGGGTGTGCAGAGACCTGGGTGAAAGCCACCTGGGAGCCCACGGCACGCTACCAGTGAGCCCAGGCAAAGCCCATGGCTAAGTCTGTCCCTGCTCAGTAAACCATCTGGGTACATGCTCAAGGCTGCTTCATTTCAGGTTTTGGGTTTTTTTTTCAATGCCCTTCTGGACCAGGGCCCCATTGTAGGTGCTTTTGTTAAAAGAGATGAATTTAATGAGGCAGGCAGGCTCCTCAGCACAGCTCCTCTTACCTTCCCGTGGGAGCTGGACACCGCCGGCTGTGCATGGGCTGTCCCGTGGGGCAGAGAGCTGTGGCCCCAGGAGCTGTCGGGCATCGGTTTGTAGCTTTGCTCAGTGCTTTTGGGGGGAAGCAGGAGGCGTCAGCAGCACTTTCCCGGAGCAGGGCTGGAGGTCACCCAGGCACCGCTCTCAGCAGATGCAGGGCTGCACAGAGACCGAGCATCTGACCTTCCCCTCCTTCTGTTTATTTAAATGTTCATGGACAAATGAAGGAGGAAGAGGGGAGGGGAGGAACAGCAGCATTTGCTGTTGTTTACAGGCCCCAGCAGCCTCTTCATTAGCATGCAGAGAGCAGGGGTGAGTCTACACACCCCACAAAAGGTTACGCATCGAGATGCATTCGAAGGCTCTGACCTCTGTTGTGCAAAGCGTAATTTAATTAACTTTTGCCTGACTGTTCAAATGCTGGAATAATTTGGAAATCTGCATGTGGGTCACCTCCCAGGTGCTTGCTGGATGCCCCGTTCTGCCTGGCTCGGAGCCTCAGGGGCGTTTTTCTCTTCCTCCCTCTCCCCTCCGGCAGGCCGGGTGTCCTGCGGCGCAGCGCACCCGGGCTCCGAGCTCTCGCTTGTGGCCGTGGTGGCAACAATTAGGACATCAATCAATAAACTAATTCTCCCATTTACAGTCATTAGGGACTGCGGATCTAAGCATCTGCTTTTGCTAATGAGTTTAAAAGTTGGCTAAATATGGCAGACCTGCTCTCGTGGAGAGGGAACAACAGGAGCTCGATGCGGAATTGGACTCTGGTGAACACGACATCAATTTTAATTAGCGAGCTTCCACGGTTTCCCAACTAAGCCGACATACAGAGGGAAGGGGGCTGCGGGCGCTGCTGCAGGTGGGAGCCCAGCCCCTCTCCTGGGCTGGCCCCCATGGTCTGGGGGCATCCACACTGTCCTGGCCCGGCTGCAGCCCTTTGCTGTCACATTCATCCTGTTGTCTGGCGAGCAGTGGGTTATTTACACCTCCGGGCCTAACGCCTGCACTGCCACGGGGATGCTGAAGCTGGAAAAGCCCTGTCCTAGAGCTTAGAGGGAAGGGAGAAAGCTTTTCCTCCACCTGCCTCTACATGACCGTAAATATTCCTTAGAGACCTTGGCTCACGGGGGGACAGTATCTGCTGGGCTGGTGTTTGACCGATGGGCGCCTCCATCTCCTGCCCTCGCGGGGCTCTGCAGGGGTTTGGGTGCTCTCAGCAGAGCCCATTGGGGCTGGAGCCTGTGCAGGAGCTGCCCAGGTACCAGATTCCTCACTGGGATGCAGCAAGGCCGTCCTGGCTCTGACCCCGCTGCCCCACGGGTACCCCTGCTGCTGCGTGCCCACCTCCTTCTTAAGGCGAAGGAAAAAAGAGAAGCGCGGAGCCGTGCACCTAAATCTTCTCATTTATGACTTATGCTCCTAACTTTGACAAGTCCTTATATAACGGAAATTAAGCTTCAGCTGTATTAAATCTTCAGTGAGTTAGGCCTGCAGTTATCCTATTCCCTTGAAGATTTAATGACCGTCCCCGTGCGCCTGAGCCGCCAGTGCCCCGGGCCCGCTCCTCGCAGCGCCTCCCGGCCTGGGGTCAGCCCGCGATCCTTCAGGCTGGCCCTTCTCGGGTGGGAGCAAAAAGCAAAGGTGAAATCAAACTTCTCCTACGAAGTTCGCTCGTTTTGTGCCGTGTTTTGTATGATTTACTGGTGGCTGAGATGCCCCCAGGCAGCCCAGCTGGAGTGCCGGCAGCGCACGCAGCACAACGCGCCACGTTTCCACCGACGAGCGTTTTCTGGTGAGAAAGGTGCTGGGCGGCCGGGGGGTCCTGGTGCTGGTGCTGGCTGCAGCCACACAGGCATGCTGAGAGCTGAGCAGTGTTATCTGCCTCAGCCAATGCTCTTCTTCCTCTGGGCAGGCTAACAGCATCTGTCACGAAAGCGAAGCTAGTTTGGAAAGGCAATTATGCAAAGGCAAATGTGTTTTTAAGACAATGTGGAGCATTGTGAGCAGCAGCCCTGGCAGCTCACCTGCTCACAGCGATGCTTCTCCCTACAATTCGACAGTGTGAGCTGCTCGGTGCCCTGCCTGCGTGTGCCATCCCCGCACCGTGCCCTGTGCCCAGCCACGCCGCGCTCAGCCCGGGAATGTTCGCCAGGGTCTTGCCGGGCAGGGGAAGAAATGTTGCTCCTTGCAGCGCCAAGCCCCTGGTCCTCTCAAAGCAGCGCCGTTAGTTTCCTGATAGATCTATTTCTGCAGCACACCAGACATCACGTTTTCAGGAATCTCATGTTTCTCGGCGCGGGTTAAAACGGCAGATAAAAGGAACCATTTGCAAAGTCCTTTCTCCTTTTCTTGAGCACTCTTCGGTGAGTCAGATTGAGGCATTACCAGCTGTCAGAGGTGTTTTAAGGCCTGGCCTTCTCCGGATAAAAGCAAAGTCCAGGCAGAGGCTTTGGCTTTCAGCGAAGATTTCTTTTCCTGAGCTGTCCTCCCAGCGTGTTCCTGCGTCCGTGCCCCGCGTTGCGCGCCCTTGCAGAGCTGGCCGATGGGGACAAGGAGAAGGAACGGGCAGCCCAGTGCTGAGCGTGCTTTTATTTTAGCTCCTCCGAGGAAGTTTTGGCGAGATGAAAAGGGCAAAAAATCAGCCCTGTTTCATAAGGTGATTTTTTTTTTTTCAGTACCTGTAGTAATTTGCTGAACCAGAAAGGTTTTGGCACGGCTGAGAATAATTGCTGCACGTAGGGCACAGCTCCTGGCGGCCGCTCCGTGACAGATGTGTGCAGCTGGTGGGGAGAGCAGGATGCAGGAATTCGTGTTAATTGCCTGCAAAGGTCAGATCTGGTGGGGGGCTGGGGTTTCCAGGCTGGGACCCCCAGACAACAGCCTTGAAAGGGTGAACAAGCACGGCACGTGGGGAAGGCTGGGTGCTGGGTAGAGCTGCCGCAAGCCTCCTTAGCCAGCGCTCTTGATGCTCTTTTTAATACATATATTAAAAGGGTGATAATAAGCAAATCCGTCAGTTATGCAAATGAGTGGCAATTGCATCTTGAAGAGCATCCCACAGTTTAATTACATCATAATTGCAATGTAACACTTTAATTACCATATGCATTACAAAATCATGAGCACTGTTTTTAATCTCTTCACTAATATTTCAAATCAAACAGATTGCACGGGGCCCGCGCTGCAATCCTGCGAACAGCGGCACCGGCTCCGTCCCCGTGCAGCGGCAGAAGCCGCGCGGTGCCCTGGTGGTGGCCGGGAGGCTGCTGCCAGCAGGGCAGAGCTCTTCGCAGGTGGCTGGGTGTGTGCGGAGCCAGGCTGCATCCTCCTCGGGTGCTGTCCCCAGCTAAGGGAACCCGCTGGGGTCTGCAGGAGGCAGCACTGGGGCTGCGTACACCGGTGCTGTCCTCCAGCCTGGGAGCCCAGCACGGCACCAGCTGCACTGGAGGAGAAAGGACAGATCCGTGCCAGGCTCTGTGGTGGTAGGCAAGGCAGCAAATATGTGGTCACTCTTTAGAAAGCCAGAATATTTTAAAAATGCTGCAGGATATTCGCTGGAGCCATTTGGCTGGGCTCGCCCTGGAGCCACACGGGTCCGCCCCCCCACCCAGGGATGGCCGGGTGAGGTGGCTGCTCAGGGACAGGGTTGGGGGTTGCAAATGGACATTTTGGAAGAGGCGGTTTGATGAAATGCTGCCCTTGATCTTTGCTTCCCCTCGCAGCTCAGGAAAATGAATTTTGCATTCTCCTTCTCGCCCCCGAGAGGGAAACAATAATGCTTTCTGGAACACAGCTTTAGCTGGAGATTTGTGAATTTGATTTAAACCAGATTATTTCATAAATATTCCAAGTTTGCATGCTTCACTTTTCCTCCCATCCAGCTCCTTTCTTTCCCCCATAAAGGGACATCTAGTAAGTGACTTAAGAAAAATAACTGGCGGATTTAAACAACGGACTGAAATTCATGCCTGGAGACGCCAGAGAGGACTGCTTGTACGCAGTGATGTGTGCGATCGGGTGGCAGACGGATGGAGAGGAGCAGACAGGGGAGGTGAAACCACTGCTGTCATTGTGGCCATGCCCTGGCTCCCTCCAGCCCCAGCTTTCACCGGGCTGGGCAGCTGGGGGCTCCCCGTGCCCGGCCAAATTCCTGCTCCTTGGTACCACCGGCCCCATGCTGCCTGCAGGCAGCTGCAGCGGGGTCTGCAAAAGGACAGCACCGACCCCTTGTCCCCTTCCTCTGCAGAGGGGCTGCGAGCTGGGCAGGTTCTGCAGCACCGACCCCGCTCCCTTCCCTGGCACGTGGAACAGGGCTAAAGCCACCGCCGAGCCCTTCGCATCGCCACTGCTTTTACTGCAGATCCCTGGTGTGCTTCGCCGTGAGCTGGCAGTGATTTAAAATCATCCTGTGCTAATCCATATAAATTCTTTTAATCGCAGATTTAATCTCTTAAGCACGCAGTAATTAAATTACACGCCAGCCGGAGCCACACCAACGTAACGCGTGAGGTTCGCGGCCCCGGGGGCAGCGGGGAGAGCTTCGGGACGGAGCCCTGTGACATCTGCGTGCCTGCTCCTGAGGCCTCAACCACCATTTCCTTGTTATTGTTCCCCCGTTTGCTTTTCCGACCGCCTTGAGCTGCAGGGAGGGTTGTGCTCCCAGACAGCCGACGCAGGGCTGGGCACCTGGCTCCAGCGGCATCGCCCTGGGCAGGAGCAGGGGCTGGCCAAGCTCCAGCGGGCTCCTTCCTCCGCAGGACACGGTGGAGGCACAGCTCGCGCTTTCCGTGTTCACAGACTCTGGAGGAAGAGGAGATGCAGGGGAGGAGAAGAAAAAGCCCCAGCACCAGCTAACGGCTGGGGCAGGACCTGGAGCACAGCCCCATGTCCTGCGCTACTCTCAGAAAACTGGAGCCAGAGAGCTGCCGAGCTCCTGGGCAACTTGTGATCATCTGTTCTTCTCCTTTGCTCCGCTGCAGCCGTCCTCTTTCACCCAGCTGGACAGAGCCGTGCGTTTTAATGGGCTGGCATTAACAGAGGGAAGCGCTGTGACACGAGCAGCACATTAAGAGATTAAACTTTGTGGTGGGAAGGGGGAAGCAGAGATGAACTGCTGGGTGGAGAGATGACTGGCTTCGGGATTGTGACAATTACCGTACTTAATATTTTTTAACATTAAGAGCCAAATAGGGGCATATATTTAATTCATTAAAACAGTATGAAGTAGCTCCCTCCATCCCAATGCAGTTAATCGGTGCTCTATAGAGAAGTATCAGGGAATAAGTGTCTCCTAATGAAAGGGTCCCTGTAAGGTCAGCCTGCCGCTTGTTAGCTAATCGGAGACTTATTTGTTTTGCAAATTGCTCTCCCATTTTGAACCGCTGTGCAGTAATTTCCATGGCGGGGAAGCAGGAGAGAGTTCACGGGGCTGTTCTTGAAGCCCTCAATCTGTCACTGGGAGGAGGATAAAAATAGCCTGGAAAAGAAAAGGAGCAGGCTGCTGGGGCCGTGCCAGGCGTCCAGCCCTGCGCTGCGCAGCCGGGGACGTCGGGAGGCGGCGGTGGCACCGTCCTGCATGTGCCCGGGTGCCCTGCTCCTGCCATCCCATTTCTACGATGAAAACCACATTAACTGCAGTTTTGTGGATGGAGGAAACCAAACTGCTGAGAGCAGCAGGCTCTGATGGAGGCCACCGCACGGGGAGGCCAGCGCACGCCTGGGGACAGCTCAGAGCCCGCAGTGGGTCGGAGTCGTACCACGATGTCTGGCATCGTCTGTCCTATCCGTGTGTGTAAGGACGCAGTTATTTCACCCACATGCACGTGGGGATGAGCCAGATGTCACAGCGTCCCTTCACATCACCATCCCGAGCCGTCCCCTGGTGAATATAGCACCGTGCTCGCTCCCCTCTCGGACATGGGTGTTGCTTTTGGGAAAGAGGGAAGTAACCCCACTTTTTCAAGCAAAAATACAGAGCGATGCGTAAATTGGGCTGTCATCCTTCCCTCAGCAGTCTGTCAGCTCCGGTTCAGCAGCCCACCCCTCTCCAGGCTGTGTGCGGCGGGGACCCAGCGGCTGCCACTGCTGCTCCTGCTCACGTCTCTGCAAATAAGGAGCAAGAGCGCGGCGCCCGAGCTCCCTGCACGTGTGTGGGCGATTGACACCATGCGAGGGCCAGGCCTCGTGCATGGTGGTGACAGACCCCGGCACAGCTCTTTGGCTGCAAACTGCTGGCAGTGTTTCCCCTCTGGTTTCAAAGCAGGGTGACTGGGAGCACTGGGAGCTGCCCCTGGCTGCGCTGCTCTTTCCACTTGGCAGTTGCTTGCACGCAGCAGCACGGCAGTTAGGTGGCAGAAATGACCTTTATTTCCCAGTATCGTAGGTAAAAAATAGCCTTTGCTTTAATTTCCCCCTAAAGTAATATAGAGTAAGGGAACCTTCCAATGAGGCAGATCTTTTTTTTTTTTTCTCATATGTCATGGAAATGGAAGAATTTCAACAACTGTATTTGTGTGCAGGAGAGGTGGAAGCAGGTTAAGTGTCCAAGGCTGCACTGGTCACAGCAAGAAGGGGCAGCGCGCCACCCTGCTCTCCACGGGCCTGTTTCCCTTCAGCATCTCCCCCGGAGGCTGAACCCCAGCACACCACAAGCTGGATGTCCACAGGCTCTAAAATCCTGAAATGAAAGAGGCAAGTGAGAGGATGGAGCACGCAGTCCCTGGTGCCGGGGCGAGATCGGCACCGGCTCCTCAAACACAGCACATCCATCAGCAGGAGAGCAGAGCCTCGCTCAGGGCAGCACTGAGAAGTTCCCAGGGAGTGAAGCCAGCAGTGAACTTCTACAGAGTTTCTGTTTCTCTGCAGGAACATTTGGGGCTGCTTCTGGGTTTGACTTCTGGGAAGAGCTCCTGGATCCTTCCAGATAATGAGGCTGATTTCCTGCAGCTGTATCGAACCAGCACGGCGAACGTGCTAGGAAGGAGCCCGGGAATAACGATGCCTCTCCCAGCCAATTAATAACTCATGGCCTCCTGCTCGCGTCCCTGGCCAACGTAACCGTGGCTGGGCTGCCTGCCGTGCGGGAGGCCAGCGGCCGGATCCTGCACCCGCCAACGCGGTGGGGATTGGCGAAGAGCGGGCGGCAGGGCTGGAGGCTGCACTCGCCTGGTTCTTCCTCCTCCCCGAAATTAGCTGTGGTCATGTTGGGTTTGTGCAGTGATGGGATTTGGTTAATTCCTGCAGGTTTGTGAGGACTGGAGATGGCCAAGCCTGAGACGGAGCCTTCTGGTCGCAGACGGGAGCTGTGAGCACCACCAGGTGAGGTTGCTGCTCCTTGGTCGCTCCCAGGATTGCTCTGCTCGCTTGGCTTCAGCGGTATGGACGGACGGCAGGCGGCAGCCCCGAGGGACATCGTGCCATCATAACCCATGGGTTCTCGCTTCTCTCACAAGGACTAGAGTTTGGGGCAAAGTTGCCCAAGGACTAGAGAGACTCAGGCTCTCTCATGAGAACACGGGGGGATTTTTAAAGCCCAATGACCAACATTTCCTACCAGAACCCCTCTTCCCAGAGCACAACCTCCGATGCCAACACAGACACAACACCTCCACTGCCCGCAGCCATCTGAGGGGATCTGTGATTTCCAGTCAAGCGTGAGCCAAGGCTGACCTTCCTCGGCGTGCGAGAGCTGCCTCAGCTCCACACCTGCACGTACAATTTCAGGCTCCCCGAGCCTGAAAGCCGCCGCGGCGGGGTCGTGCCCCGCAGCTACCCCGGCCCTCGGCACGGCCGCTTCCCCGCCATGCCCGCCCGACGCCGGGGCTGCCGGCATCAAGGGCAGGCGGAGGAAACGCTGCGCCTTGATCCGGAGGGATAAGAATAGCGAGCGGCAGGCGGCGGCCGGTGGGGTGCAGATGAAAGGCGGCCGGCTCGCATTCTTCCCACGGCCGGGGCGATCTGCCCCCGCTTTCTTCCAGCCGTAATTGCCTGCCACGCCGCAGACGAGTGTCGCACTCCACCAAAGCCCAGGGCACGGCGAGGCCAGGACTCCGGGCTCTCCGTCAATGAGCGGGGAGGCGGGGAGGATGCTTTGATCCCGCTCTTCTTCCTCTGCGGCGCTGAGGAGTTGCGAGGCTGTGAGGAACGCGGCGCTTGGGCTCCGGCTTTTTGGGGACCGGCTGCTGCTCTGCCGTTTCGGGAGGGCTCTGGGCGGCGTGGTGCTGGGTGGTGGTGCTCAGCCAGCCACTCTCGCAGAAGACTCTCGCTGCCCCAAATCACAAAGCCAACGTCCCCGAGCACGTTGCAGCCCCCAGCCGTGGGGACAGTGGGCGCTCGCGTGGCCCTTTGTGATGGCAGTCCCCAATAACGCTGGGAGGCTGAGCTACTCCGTGTCCAGGCAGTAATTAGATCAGTAATTAGGGATGGCTCGGAGCCGCTGGCTCCGTATCTGCTTTGAACCCTTCTCCAGGCTGCTGGGCACCAGGAGGCAGGGCAGCGGGGCCGGTGGTGCAGAAGGTGCTGGATGTCCTGGCTCTGGTGGTGCAAGTCCTCCAGGAGCTGGGGCACGGCACAGCCGTCGCTGCTCACGCCTGCAGATGATCGTGGTGGCATTTCTTGTGTTAAACCCAGCTTTTTAGAGGATTCTCGAAAGGGCAGAGTGGCTTTTGGTGGCTTCTCCTCGCAGACGTCCTGGATTATTGGGGCCCTCCGAGGCGTTGTGGTGCACTAGCACCGAGATTTCCAAAGCCAGCAGCCGCGGCAGGGCGCTATGGCCTCTGACTTCCCTGTGGTTTTTCAGGTGCTTTTCTGTATTTGCTTTCATTAATTTGCCACACACACACAGCATAAGGAGGCTCGAAGCTCCATCTCCAGCCGCGGCAATCCAATACTTCCCCAGCGGAACCCCCCTGGAGAGCGTGCTCTGACGGTCAGCAAATTGTGAAGAAATTCACTGCATCCTTCAGAGCAAGAAATTATCCTGGAGTGGAAGTTATGGCTCTGGCAGCCTTACACTTACAGAAAAAATCCGAAATATAAAGGGTGGTTAAGACTGGAGATTTAACAGGTGCACTAAAAACCTGTGAGCAGGAAACACCTCAATCTGGGAGAACTTCAGCCGTGCCTTTTCCCTTTACGTGAAGGTGACCTGGCAGCGCTGTCCAAAGGAGATGAAAGGCAAAACCTACAGCCACGGGGTTTGGAAGAGCCAACAAGTGCCAGAAAAGGCAGCGTGCCTGGCAGGCACTGGATGGCCCCGTGCTGGGAGCAAGGAGAAGAGGCCTGAAATGTTGGGCAGAGGGTGGGAGCAGGCAGGGGAGGAGGCGGATGCTCGAGTCTTCTCCAAAGGATGTTTCCCGGGGCGAAAATGCGTAAATGTTCCCCAGAAATGTCAGGCTGGGGAATGAGCTCTACAGGTCGGAGCCCAGCCTGGCTGGGCTGTGTGCTGGGCAGCATGGCAGAGGGATAAGCTGCCCCTTCGGAAACACCCAGGGCTCTGCACAGCCGCCCTGCTGCCTGCACCCCATTACTGAGCAGCTCTTGGCATCGGGGGAAGCAGAAAATCGCCCGCCCCAATGCCCCCGCCTGCCCCGCGGGACAGCCGCTGCCCATCAAGGATGCAGAAGGAGGCAGGAAATGGTGGGGAAGCCTCCTCGTCTCTTGTTTTCTCCTGTTTTTAGGAAATGCCAATACGGAATGGGAATTTTGAGGGGGTCTCAGAGGCAAAAGGTCAGCTTGGACAAATTTCTCAGCCCGAACTAAAAATGGAAAGGGGCAAACCAGTTTGCTCGCTGATTTGCCAGGCAAACCCGCTCCAGCTTCAGATGGCAGCTAATTAAAGTGCTGACATTTTAAGACACAACGATGCAAAATCTCTTGCTGCAAGCCAAGTCTGGGCCCTTTTCAGAGTTCAGTTCATGAATTTGCTGCCCAGAGGGCCCAGGAGTGGCACAAGCAAGCCAAGCAGGCTGAGAAGGATTTTGGGCCTGGTATTTTTCTTAGGGTGTGAGCAAGCTTTTAGCCTTTGGAAGAATGCTGCAATGCTCCCCAGCACCTCTCCCCTGTGCAAGCAGAGCAAGGTGAAGCCTGGCCATCCTGCTTTGAAGCAGCTGCTTTTCCAGAAGGCTGGGGGGGGGGCTTTTGGGGGATCTGAAGGCAGCGGGGGGCTGCGAGCGGTGCCGTGCCATCTGCCTGCTGACACCGCGGAGGGGAGACGCGGGCTGCGAGCACGGGGCTGGCTGGAAGAGAGCGAGCTGCAATCAAGAGACATATTGTGGCTGTTTGACTTCCTGCGCGATGCATAATTTAGGAGACAAAATGCAAAAGTCAGCTCGGCTCAGCGGGGATTCGGGAGTTGATTTGGGGGAGTGTAGGAGCGGAGACGCCGTCCCTGTGATTGCTCGGTGCGGGGGGAGGCTGACAGGTGATGGGGAGCAGTTGGAAGAGGAACGATCCTGGCTGATCCTGGTGGTTGCAGATGGGCTCCAGCTCCGACTGATGATGTTGGCTCACGGGGCACTGCTGCCAGCAGCTTTTTGGTGCTGGGACGTTCAGCATTTCCCCAGGCTGTTCCCAGGAGGGGCCCCTCCTGCGGCGGCCTCGGGGATGCTGCAGCGAGATGAATAAATGGTGCTGTGCTCGATAAACAGCCAGGCGAGGGGGAGAAGGAGGCGTAGGGGGGCACCTGGAGCTTGGCAGGCTGCTGTGGAGGGGGGATTGATTGGGGCAGGGGGGTCAACAGCCGGAATGAAACAGCGGGGTGGCTGCAAGCACTGCCCCATGGCAAAATGTGGCACTGGGATGCGGAGCACTGGGATGCCCTGGTGGGGGCATTTCAAAGCAAATCATCCCACGAGTAGCCCTTTGGGGCCAGAGGGATGGCAGGAGGGATCTGCTCTCCTGCGGTTACCAGTGCCCTGAGCCCCTGCATCGGATGTGCCCCTGCTCCCCTGTGTACCCATTATCTGCTGGTGGCTGGGGATGCACCTGCCCCAGCTGCAGCAGAAAAGCTTTCCTCTCCACATGATGGAGCTGCAGCTTCTGGGTCAGCAGGGCAGGGACGGGCCAGCAGCAGCTTTCGAATTTGAACTTGCTTTAAAGCCCTGCTCCTCCTCGCCATTGCTCGTGCAGGGCAGCTGGGTTTACGTGAACCAAGCGGAGCCCGAGAGCAGCTATTTCCAAAAGGCCTCCTCCAAACCCAGCACCAGCTCTTCGCCTTCCTGCTCCCCCCTCACAGCCCTGCAGCAGAAATCTGGGAGGTGAAAGGAGGCTCCCAGGGCGAGCCAGGCCTGACTTTGGGCTACGGCGCTCCTGGAGCAGAGATGTCAGGGGTAAAATTCCCCCAGGACAGGCAGCTGCAGAGCTCCTGCTGCGGGCAGGGGCAGCTGAGCTCCAGGGAGCCGTGAGCGGCCGTGCAAGGTCCAGCCTGCAGCTCCTCGGAAAATAAATAACGCCACGCAAAGTGCTGCGTGAGCTCAGCTCGGAGGCCACACGCCGCGAGCTCCCGCAGCGCTGCCTCGCTCCCCCCGGGCAGCCGCGCAAGGTTGGAGCGAGGGCTGAAGGTGAGCTCCATCCTCACCCAGGCACAGACATTTTCTGCTCCGTCATCCTGAGTTTTCTGCTCTGCTTTGCCAGATTGTTCCAGGGGAAGCCGGGGAAGGTGCGGGCGCCGCACGGCGCGTTCTTCCAATGCCATCTAGTGTCTGGCGGCAGCCCCGGCCGGCTGCGTTGTGGCACCAGCCTTTATTTATTGCAGAAGGATCTTTGAGGGCCAACAGGCTGCTCCGGCTGGTTATTAAAAGCAGTACCTGCAGCGTGGATAACTAACTGGTCGGTGCACAGGTTGGGCTTGATTATTATTTGCTATCGCTTCCGTTTTGCAATAAAAGCTCACCCCAGCAGGATGGATGGCGAGGATGCGATGGTGTGCCTGGGGTGATTAAAGTCTTCCAGCCTTCCACCGCTTGTCTTGTAGCCCCAACATCACCTGGGGCTTAATCACTCAGAAAAGTGCTGTCATGTCTTATTGTCACCATATTGGGAGCACGACCTCTTTCCCATTTAGCTGCCATTTCAAAATAATACGACTTGCCAGGGGACAGGCATGACTCAGGAGGCTGGTAATAGGATATAAAGACTTTGACCTGTGGGTTGGCCATTTGGATGCTGCCAAGGTCAGCAGCAAGGGCAAAGATGTTGCTCGCACGACGATTATTTTGCCAAACGACCCAATACAGAAATAACCCGGCCCCTTTGCGACAACCAGCAGGGTCTGAAGGCTGGGTTGTTCCCGTTTTGAAGGCACCCCTGGATGCCTACCTTTCTCTACCTGGGTATTAGGATCCGATAACTGCCTGTGGCCCTGAGCTTTGCTTGCCATCATTGCAGGGACCTGTCTGGACAGACTGGGAGCTCGTAGTTCTGCCCTGGCAGGGGCGATGTGCCGCAGCAGCATCCCCCTCTGTGCCCCTGAGTTGCTTCCAGCGCACAGCAAGCTTCCACAGGACAGCATTCCTGAGCACCCTGCTGGCCTCGCGCCCTTCTCTCCATCAGCTGCAATGATTTAGGGCAGCACTGACCTCGCTTCCATCCTCAGCCACCAGTGACCGTGCGAATTTATCTCCTCGGTAGCAAAGCATCTCATCCAGCCCGTTTGATTCCGTGATTAATTAAGCTCTCACTAGAGATGAGGTTGCTCCCTCCAGCCACGCTTATAAATATTAGCAGACGAAGGGGTCCTGGCCGTGTGAGATGGCCGCTACCAGGCCGTGCTGTGGAGAGGTTGCCAGGGCAGAACTGCAGCAGAAATGGGGCCGCTGGAAACCCTCTGCTTACTGAACCTCAGCGCCTTCGTGCTGCAGCCCCCTCCTCATTAGCACACTACCCTCACCCCGCTGCTGCTCCAGCCAGGTCTTTAATTGCTGTCAGCCTCATTAGCAGTGACACCTTCTCACCATCTTCCCCTTAATCATGGGCTGCCTCCTTCCCCAGCCCCAGGAGCGCCGCATGGAGTGTGTTGGGTGAGAACCTCCCCAGGGCCCTCCAGGACCTGGTAAAACGGGGCTGAAGCCCTATTGCCACTGCTGTAGGATTCCCACTGAGCCCTAGGCTGTGGGGCTGTGGCCATGCAGGCTTTTTCCGTGAGCACCAAGCGATGGGGGTCAGCCCCGTGGCTTGTGCCCTGAGCCCCCAGCAGCTGCAGGGCCTCCTGCTGCAGCTTGCATTAAATGGGTGAGCCTGCGGTGCTGGCACCCCCAGGAAGCCCTGGGCTTTTTGCAAGGCTCCTAAGGTGTATTCAGTGCTCAGAGGTGGTGCCCATGGGAGCCCCATGGTAGGTGAAAGCCTCCTGTGGGGCAGCGACGGGGGCAGCAGCAGCAGGGCTGGCCTAAGCACCGAGCGCCTCGCCGCTCGCTTCGGCTGCAACAGCGCTGGATGCTCACCGGCTTTCCCAGGGGTTTAGGCAACATCCAGCCAGCTCCGCGTGTTTGCCTTTCACTAATCTGTTTGGTTTTTTTTAATTGTCTGCAAACAAGGTGCCTCCTTCTTTGCATAACAAACGTGTCGGGTGAAACCAGCCGCGGGTGGCCGCGCTGTGCGCCCAGCGGCCCTGCGTGCAGGCTGGCGTGGGGCCGTGCCCCTTTCTGCTCTCGGGACCCGGGTTTCCTTGGGAAGCCCCCGTTTTCCATCACTGCTCCCCACCTGCCTCTCCCCACCGTGCTGACTGATGGCCGCCAGGGTCCAGAGAGCACCACGAGCTCGGAGCCTGATGCTGCTTACACTCCGTAATTTCACCCCGAGCCTGTTTTGCTGTATTTATCCAGCATTAATAATGGGATTCTGCCCTACTAAAGAGCATCTGTGTGCAACAGAATCGCAGAAGCGATTCCTGCTGAGTTGGTGTGTAAAAGCCTTTGCAATCATCTCGTGCTGCAGACCTGAAGGACAGTTTAAATACAAGGCTCTTTAATAAGATGAAAACAACCTTTCCCCACTGGTATTCTGCCTGCTTTTTCATGCTGTGGGAACCCTCTGGTCAATACCAGGCCAGCTGCCCGTGTGCTGAGGGGTTTCCCTGGTGCTCCACCGCATCCCTTCCCTGCTGCCCCTTTCCTGCACCATCAGCACAGCACCAGGGAGGGGGCAGCGGCTCTGTGCCAGCCCCCAGCCTGCCCAGGAGCAGCTGCTGGCTGCGGGTATTTGGGCTGTACCCCACCCCAAACTTCCCTAGCTTGGCTTCTTAAAAAATAAAAAATAAAAAATAAAAAAATCAATTTTTTCAGACAAAAATAACAGCCATCACAGGTGCTTTCAGATGGGTGAAAGTGAAGCAGGGCCCTCAGGACACACCTTTGCTGGGTGCCCTGTGGAGTCCCTGGGGTTGGGGAGCCCAGCAGCTGGTCCTGGGGAAGGGCTGCCAGAATGGGGGGGCCTTGCCCAACAAGAGGAGCCAGGCCGCTTGCCCTTCACAGCACCAGCACCAAACGCATTTCCTCCCTTGAATATTGTTTCTAATCCAGGTAAATAGCTCCCAAAACTGTGCTGGCAGCACCGATGCTGCTTGCCTAGGGGGAAAGGAGCTCTGGCGGCCTCACCTACGGCAGGCAGAGGACAACGCCGTGCCTCGGCGTGTGCAGCGGGAAGATGGGCAGGACCGCTCACCCACCGCCTTGCAGAGTTTCCTCCGCCGTGTGATTCATGTCAGGAGCTTGTTGGGTGACTCCGGGATGAATGACGCTATATAAATGCAAAGCGTTATTAATATTTCATGCGGTAGGGAAAGCGCACAACTGGGGCTCGTTCCTGCAAGCCGAAGTGCTGCCGTCGGCGCACCTCCCCGGCCCCGAGCTGCTTTCCTCCAGCAGAGGGTGCAGCCTGGGGCAGCTCCCTGCCCCTGGAAAACAAATCTGTAGCAAACCGAAGCGGGAGAGGCAGCTGTGGGATGCCACCATCCCTTACGGGCATCCGTCTGTCCTGTTCGGGAGACGACGCAAACGCCCCGTCCCTTCCCTGCTTCCTCAGGAGGACATCCACTCGATGTGACTGCCCAAAAGAGAGGGTTTTAACCCAGAAAGCGGCAAGCCATGAGAGCCTCTTTGGATATCTGCAAGCCTGGGGCAGGGGGCTCCCTGCCGGGTGCTGTGGGACGAGGGGGCTGCCCTGGGATCCTGCTCCCAGAGGGGCTGGGAGCCCCCTTCCCATCACAGCCGCTGCACCGGCGGGTTAAAAATAAATAAAATTAGAAAAAAAAGGGCTTGTTTGATTTCAAACTGCAGAACTCTTCCCTGGAGCCATCGGCAAACAGTGGTAATTTACTTTACAGCTGTTTAGATTTGTTTCTCTCCATTTTTTTTAAAACCCAGCGGAATTGCAAATGAAACGTGTATGTGCTCCTCAGATGACTCGGGCTCTACGTGAGCTCTCGCACCCCACGCAGCAGCAGCCGCTCCCCGGACCCTCACCCCCCCCCGATCCCTGCGCCTGCGGTGCCCCGGGGGGGGCCAGGCCTCAGAAAGAGGCTTCCGTGGGAGGGGGTCCCCGTCCCGGGAGGGTCCTGGGCTCTGGGTTGGGGGGGCAACGGGAAGGGGACTTGCACCAGCTTGCAGCACAGGTAAGGGGAGCATGGAAAAGGTGGTTAATTAATTCCCAGCGAAATAATCAGCTGCCACCTACTCGTCAGAAGGCAGGGAGGGGAAAATGCTCTTATTAAAGCGTTGGCATGGTGCAAAGTCTGAGTAAAAGGGGATTACGAAGGGTGGGGTTTGGCTCCCAGGGCTTTGGCCACGTCACCCCCTGGGGGTACAAGAGAGGGAAGATGGGGAGAGGGCAGCAACACCCAGGCTGGCACCGTGCTGGGGGACCTTGGTGTCCCCAGGGCAGCCAGGGACAGGCAGCCCCGAGCCCCTGCCCTTCCCCACGGTGGTGCAGCCGGTGCTGCCCGGGGGCAGGATTGGGCCCCACGCAGCGCGGCAGTGCTTGGCCTGATGGGGCATGCAGGGATCTGCCTCGAAGCCTGTCCCTTCCCCCGGGAATCTCCTCCTCGCTCCCAGGAGCCCCAGGATGACTCACGCAGCACCTCGGCACCGGGCGATGCGCTCCTGCCGCGGGCGAGCACCGACCGAGCGGCGGCCTGGCCTCTGCTGGGACGTCCCCAGGTAAGGGACAGCCTCAGGGGCTGGGGGATGGCCCCCTGAAGCAGCACCCAGCCCTGGCAGGCAGGGTGGGCTGGTGGGGGGGTCTCCCACCGTGGGTGCACACAGCTGAGCTCGATCTGCCGCAGGGCGACCGGCACTCCCCGGGCTGCTGCCGGGAGCTTGCACGGGAAAGGTGAAAGCTGGATTTTGTGTCCCCAGTCCTGAGTCCGAGCCTCCCTGGCTCCGTCCGACCCCACGGATCGAGGCAGCGAGAAGGGAGCTCCAGGTACGTGCATGGGATCGTGTTGGAGGGGCCCCCAACTTACGGGCCAGCCCCACAGGTGGGTTTGGGCAGCACGGGCTGCGCAGAGCAGCAGGATCTGTATGGCGCTGCCAGCGAGGGTGAATCCTGTTATTTTATTGATAGAGAAGTTGTTTAAGGAGAGTTGGTGCCAAACAGCCCCGGGAGTCCTGCTTGGCCATAGACCCGCTCCACGTGCAGCGGGTTTATCAGGGTCAAACAAGCCGCTCGGGGTCCTGGGGCTGCTATGGGCTGAGATTAACCTGAGCTGATGAAATCTGGTTATAGTGGGCACCCAGCCCCAGAGCGGCACCTCTGCAGCGTTGGTGCTGAGCTGGTGCTGGGCTCCTGCTGTGCTGTGGGGCGGGGGGAGCGGAGGAGCTGTCAGATTCCAGCGATGGGAGAGGACGACGTGGCGGCGGAGCTGCCGGGTGAGTCAACGCCCTGGCCTGCTCCTGTTTGTTGTGCCGAGCCCGGCAACGTAAGAAAAAGAAATCACAAATAGCTGGGCAGCCAGGCGAGAGATGGGGAGGATGGCACGGGACGGGGGGAGGCTGAGCTGGGCATGGACCACGGTGGGCTGTGGCTGAAGGACTTCGCTGGGTCCCTGAGTCCCCGCAGATGGGGACGGAGCCCTGCAGGGGGACACCTCAGCCTTAGGTCAGTGCTGGGCACCTTTTGGTGACTTGGGGCACATTTTGTTGCCTTGGGGGACGCAGCTGCTCGGATGGGGACATCCTGCTGCTTTCAGGGACAGTCGCTGTCACCGTGTCTCCTCTCTTCCTAGGTTAGCTAACAGGACCAGGGGACCATGAACTGGGGGGTATTCGAGGGGCTCCTCAGCGGGGTCAACAAGTACTCCACGGCCTTCGGCCGCATCTGGCTCTCCCTCGTCTTCATCTTCCGCCTGCTGGTCTACGTGGTGGCGGCCGAGCGCGTCTGGAGCGACGACCACAAGGACTTTGACTGCAACACGCGGCAGCCGGGCTGCACCAACGTCTGCTTCGACCACTTCTTCCCCGTCTCCCACATCCGCCTGTGGGCCCTGCAGCTCATCCTGGTGACCTGTCCCTCCCTGCTGGTCATCATGCACGTGGCCTACCGTGAGGCCAAGGAGCAGAGGCGCCACGCCGCCGCGGGGAGCGACTACCGCTGCCTCTACCCCAACCCCGGCAAAAAGCGGGGCGGGCTGTGGTGGACCTACCTGCTCAGCCTCATCTTCAAGGCTGGCGTGGACGTAATCTTCCTCTACATCTTCTACCGCTTGTACAGGAACTACACCCTGCCCTCCGTGGTGAAGTGCGAGCTGCCCCCGTGCCCCAACATTGTGGACTGCTTCATCTCCCGGCCCACCGAGAAGAACATCTTCACCATCTTCATGGTGGTCACCACCTGCATCTGCATCGCACTCAGCCTGGTCGAGGCCACCTACCTGATCGGCAAGCGGTGCTGCGAGTGCCTCCAGGCCCGCAGCGGGGAGAGCTGCCAGCACAGCCGGGACTGCACGCTCTCCTGCGCCGAGCCTGAGGACACCGGGGGGCAGGGTTTCCCCCCGGGGGACTGCAAGCCCCCCACGACCTCTATCCCCAAAACCTCCATCCCCACAGCTTCCATCTCCAGAGCCTCCATCTCCACAACCTCCATCCCCACGGCCCCCATCCCCACGGCCTCCATCCCCACAGCCTCCATCTCCACAACCTCCATCCCCACGGCCCCCATCCCCACGGCCTCCGTCCCCACAGCCTCCATCCCCACAACATCCATCCCCACAGCCTCCATCCCCACGGCCCCCATCCCCACGGCCCCCATCCCCACGGCCCCCATCCCCACGGCCTCCATCCCCACAGCCTCCATCCCCACAACATCCATCCCCACGGCCTCCATCCCCACGGCCTCCATCCCCACAGCCTCCATCCCCACAACATCCATCCCCACGGCCTCCATCCCCATGGCCTCCGTCCCCATGCCCGAGCAGGAGCAGGTTCCTCCCTAGGGCTGCCCGTAGCCGCCTGCCTGCCCCAGCCCCTGCTCCTCCAGGTGGGACCCTTCGAAGTCCTGGTCGTGGGAGTGCCGGGGGGGCTGCACCGTCAAGGTGGGGGTCAGCCTCTCCCCTCCTTGGGGCAAGGCACTTTGTGTTATTCTGATGAATTTAGGATAAAAGGAGGTGCTGCAGGACGTGTGGGTGCTCTATGAGAGCCAGCAGGTGCTGCAAGGTGAGGGACGAGCAGCTCCATGGCAACTGGGAGCCAGCACCGAGCGCTGAGTGCGAGCCTGTCCCAGCTGGGGCTGGCTTAGCCGATCCTGAGTATATCCCTGCAGTGAATAAAACTTTCTGTCTCTACGACGTGACAGACAAATTAGTGGTTTTCCTGCTTTTTGGGCACAAAACTTCATGGGAGCTCTTGTGCCGAGAGGGGTGCAAGGACTGTGTCACCCCCAAAACGCATTGTCCCCACCGCCAGCAAAGGGACCCAGATGCGGGCCACAGCACTGAGCAAGGTGGACAGCTTCTTTACCCCCCTGTAACCACAGGCTCTATAAAAATTTAATAAATTCTTGATGACCAACTGGGACAAGAGCGTGTGCTTGGCAAGGAAGCGCAGGGGCAAGGAGCTGGGCGGGCAGAGCCCGCTGTGGGCTGCAGGCTCTTCCTGCAAAGCCAGAGAAAAACACACGAGCGAAACAGGCAAATAAAGGAGAGGAAAAACACCCCAGCCATTGATTAAACAATAACATTAAATGGCAGAATATGATCTCGTTTATTGCTGTAATATGTCGCGTTCTGCCGTGACTCAGGCTGCTCTGCAATTTCTAAGGCCATCAACAGTAACTGAACATTAGCTGGAATGAATAATTAACAATAATTTCATGGCGAATGCACTCATAAGTAACATTAACACTGAACAAGCAGCTCGATCTGTTACTGGTTTCGCTGTATTTAGAGGGTGCAATTATTATTTTTTTCCGTGTGCACAGAAAGCCCCAGTGCTCGCCGCGCCTGCTGCCGAGAAAAGGCACGGGGGGGATGCCGGCACCCAGCCCTTCAGAGCAGGTCTTTGCTTGGCAGCCCCTCATGGCAGCTCCTGCAGTTTGCAGCACCTCTGAGCCCCTGAACCTGGCCTCGTGTGAGCCCCTGAAGCCGATCTCACCTGAGCCCCTGCCTCTGCAAAGCGGTGTGTGGAGGTGGAGGGACCCCCATGGCCAGAAGCCACAGGGGGCCACCAGGCAGGAGCCAGCATGGCCAAACACCAGGGTGGAGAAGCGTGGGGGGGGGGGGCTCTGCCACCAGGCTGGGACCCCCTGAGCACCCAGCAGCTCCTTGCACCAACACCGGTGAGTTTGGAGACCCTTGGGGTAATGAATACAGTGAATATAGGCGGGTTTCTTCCACCCCTTTTAGGGGAAGGTGTGTTGATCTCTGGCTTCCCTCTGTCCTCTCTCCTTGCTGGATCATCCACCGGAAAATTTTCCTTGCCGAGACGTTCAGCGTCAGAGGACTGAAGTTGTTCTTTGTGTGAGCCCTCGCCTCTCGTTTGAAGAGCTGGGGCTGGGCTGTTTGTTTTCACGCAGCGCTGACTGCTGCTGATCGAGGCCGTCGTCCAACAGCAAAACCCAGAGGTGTTCCCCAGGTGGAAGCGATAATCGCTGCAGGAATGGGACGCATCCAGCTCAGCCCAGCTCCAAACACCTCTGCCCCACTTCCACACATCACAAATGAGACCTGACCGTCCAGGTGCCACTTGCTGGGCCACGTTATCTCGCCCCGAGCAAGCGTCGCGGCAGCTCTGCAAAGCTCCGGGTGCCTTGCACCATCCAGAATTAGGCTCAACAGTGGCTGGCATCAGCCAGGGTACCAGCACAGTCACTTGTCTTGTTATCGCAGGTGTGTTTCTGTACCAAAGGGAGCCGAGATCACGCTGGTCAGTGCTGCAGGAGCTGGGGACTGTGGCACCTTGGTGGGGCGCAGGGCACGTGGCGATGGGCAGGACTAGTGTTGGTGGCACAGTAAATAAGCTGGGGGATGTTACAATAAAAGCTGAATGTTTTCTACTCTTTGCATCATCATCCGGGGGACTGGTTTTGCTTGGGAGGGATGCCCAGAAGCCCCCGGAATTTTTGGGAGGGTGGATTTAAAACAAAAGCATGGCGAACTCCAGCCTAACCAGAGACACAGAGGGGCTCACATGCCCTGCGGTGCCGGGCAGGGCAGCCCATCCTTCCCAGCAGGGTCGTGTTTCTTCACGGTCTGATATCCGCCTGCTTGCTGGGAATTGAGGAGAAAACGTCTGATTTATGGCCAAATTGCTTGAGCGAGCTGCTGCCCCGCTCCCACGCTCCCGGTGACTCCCACACCCCCAGCGCCTGCGGGGAAGGTCAGGGCCCCAGGGATGCGGCAGGGGCACGGATCAAAAACCGGGCCAGGTCCCAGCCCTGGCAGGCGACCGAACGCCTCCATCTCGCAATGCCCCACTCAAGACCCTTTTAAAGAGACTTTGAGGTTTTTTTCCGATGGCGTTCGGAGGCTGTGTGCTCCGCCGCTTGATTATTTCCTTTATGGAGGACCCGAGGTCAGGCCACGGGAAGTCACTGGAGGTTTTCAGCATTCACGTGCGGCACCGACGGGGACGCGTAGGCAGGACGGGGCGCACGGGGACCCTCCCAGGGATGCCAGTGGATCTGGGCAGACTCTAAGGGTCCTGCTCCAGCTTGGGCATGAATTCAAGGGGTGAGCTCAGGCATATGGCGGAAAAGGGAACCCTCCTGCGGGGACTAGGAGCAATCCTGCTGCTCAGACCATGGCAAAGCCTGGCCACGGATGGGAGACTTGCTCACAGCAGGGCCGCCCAAATACCCGGCTGAGCGCTGCAAAACACGGGGTGTTTTCCTTCCCCACCCAATTGCCGTGGGGGAAATCTTCTGTCTGTGTCAAAAGGCGCTGAACTTTCTCACCGTGGCAGCATCGCCAGCCAGGCTGGGAGCCTCGGGGCATGCGGCCCCTCCTGAAATGCCCAAATTGCAGCCGAGGGGCTGTCGGGGTCTATGGGGTTTGGGGGAAGGGAGGCAGGTGCTGCCCCAGGAAGGCACCAGACCTGCTGGGTGGCTCTCAGCTCCTTGCTTCTTCCTTCTCTCAGGCCACAGCCCCCAAATTCCTGCCCCGGCTTGTGGCTTGCTACAAAATAGCTCAAATTCCTGATCCTGCCGATAGGTGCCCAGGGCTGGGTGGGTTCCTGGCTGCTCCGGGAAATGTGGGGAAATGGGTGCCTGCGCCTGCCCCTCTGATCTGCGCACCCCCAGACTCCCACGTCAGCGCCCCATTGGGGTGCCATTTCCCCTCTGCCTTTGGGAGAAGAGGGAAAAAGCCAGGAAGGGCTCAGGGTTGCAGATTTGGCACAGGGACTGCAGCCAGGTGCCATGGTGCTGCGGTTGTACAGGCACAGGAGCGAGCCACCAAGACAGGGAGAGGTGCCCTGGAACCCCACTGGGGTTTCCTTGGGGCTCCCCGGCCCCCTGCTCCCCACCGTGCCCCCAGCCTGGCCCCTCCAGCTTTGTTTGACCTCCTGGCGAAAAGAAATGCCGCAGGGCTCCGGCATCTCAGGGAGCAGCTCCTTGTCTGCCACGAGTGCCCTGAGCAAACCTCTCAGAGCATCAAGCACCCGCGGGGCTCTGCAGCTGGGAGGGGACCTAGCACGGTGCCGCGGGGCTCCAAGGCCACAGGGTGCTCAGCCTGGGGCGTGCCGGAGCAATGCCAGCCTCGGGCCAGCCGCAAGGCCAAGTAAAACGCAGGCAAGCGGAAACACATTCCTGCCTGGGCCACCATATTCCTGCCTGGGCCACCACATTCCTGCCCAAGCCACGTCCAGAGGCGTGAAATGGGGCTGCTCAGCGGGGAGAGGCAGAGTGGGGACATTTGGTGCCACTTGGCTGCCTGGGCAGGAGGATCTGACCTCCTGGGAGCCCCCGGTGCTCTGGAAGAGGGGTGTTCCCCTTAGGGACATGTCCCGGGTCCCCAGAGGATGGGATGGGACGTGGTCAGCAAGGCAGGGTCGCTCTGCAGCCGGTCACTGCCATCGGGTTTGTGCCAGCCTTTGGGAAAGGTCCTGGCTGGCAGCGCATGGAGCAGGGCGGTGGCCGTAGGATGCCGTAGGTGGGAGATATTGATGTTCTCGGTATTAGTAAGGCAAAAGCGTTTTAAAAATAGGTTAGAGTTGCATAATTTGTGATTCTTAGCAACCGGTGCTGTTGCCCCACTCGCAGCGGGTGCGGCTGGGGCTGAGGTACGGTGAGAGCCCGGTGCTGGCTCCCAGCCCCCTGCTCCCTGCGGGTCTGCTGCGGGTTCACCGTGCTCGGAGCCCCCGGGCACGGGGCATCGCCTGGCGGGAGCCACGGGTGTCACCGGGGGAGGAATCCAGCTCTGTCGCTCTCTCTGCAGGATTTGACCTGCCTTTATTATTCAACCTGAGCGTGTGCGTGCATGTGCGTAGACAGTAACCTCCGCGGAGCTGTTTGCCAGACTCACCCAGGTGCTAGGAGCAGAACAACTCACCCGCCTGCTCCCGACACACACGCTCAGCGCTGCGGACGAGACCCGAGCACACAGGGAGGCTGCAGAACACGCAACCAGGAAAGGGTTTCCCCACTCCAAAAGGAAGTCCCGCTCCCTCTGGCCACGTACCCGCAGGGCAGGTACCTCTACCATGGCTGGGGCGGAGGTTTTGGGGGGACATGAACCCATCAGTGCTAAGGGGGTGCAGGTGGGAGGTGTGTTACAGCCGTAGCTGGGGATGTGGTGCTGCAGTGGCTGAAGCTGGGGACTTTGAGCGATGCCAAGACCCCACAGGTGGTGGTGGGGACCCTGCCCCACGGGGCTGTCCATGGTGGTGCACCCACAGCCGAGCGCATGCACCCAGGGAGGCGATGCAGGGGGCACGGCACCCTAAGGAGCAGCAAAGGCCACCCCATCTCTGCTTCTCCATCCTGCCGCCTACTCCGGGGACCAAAAGATGCAGAGCCCCTCTCTGTTGCATTCACACCCCGGGCAGAAGCCAGGCACTTTCGGGCCCAACGCCCTGCACCCACGCGGGGCAGCACCCGGCGGTGACGCAGCGGGCTGGCACGCAGCGGCGCTGGGTGCTGCCAAGGGAGCTGGGCTCTGGGGGAGGCAAACCAGCGCTGGGGGCAGAGCCCAGCACACCTGGAGAGCAGCCTCTGCTCCGCCTGGCCCCCAGCCAGCACCGGCCGGGCCGTGGGGCTTGCACAACGCTCAGCACCACGCCCCGCGGGGCTCAGCTCCCGGCCCTCTCCCTCCTGCCCCGCTGCGGACCCATGGCTGGAGCTGGCACCGGGCTGAGCTGGGCAGGTGGGTGCTGGGTGGGTTGGTGCCGGGTGGGTGGGTGCTGGGTGGGTGGGTGGGTGCTGGGTAGTGTCACCCATGGAGCCCCAGGAATTTGGGGAATTTGCAGATGGCCATCTGGGGGGCTGGTGAGAGGGCTCTGGTCCTTGCGGGGTGTGCAGGGGTGACGGGCTCCAGCCTTCGCTCGGCAGCTTTTGGGTGCGGAGGGGAAAGTGGTGGCTCCCTGCTCCTGATCCTACAGCTGATGTGGAGGAAGGGCCGGGAGGGAGTGCTGGGCTTGCCCCCACCCCGGTGTGTGCTGCTGGGGGTGGAGGCTCTGCGGGGCTCAGACGTGGTGCAGAGGCACGCAGGGACGAGCAGAAGCACTGCCCTGGTGCAGGACCCCCAGCACAGCACCGTGTACCCGAGGCCGTGCTCCTTGGGGCGTCCCAGCACCAGCAGCACAGGCTGGCCACGCACACCCTCAGGGCTGGGCTCTCAGCAGCCCCACGGGCTCTGGGCAGTGCTTGAGGCTCTGATCCTTCCCCACAGCCCCGGGACACCGTGCTATACTGCACAGCCCTGCCCAGATGTAAGAGAGCAGCGAGCGGACCCCGAGCACCCAGCTGTGATCGCGCCACCAGCCATGCCCCGAGCTGGGCACTTCCCCACCCCCAGCCCGCGGTAAGCGGGGAAGGAGCCGGATTCTCTTGCAGGTATGTCTTGGAGGGTGCTGGGTTGGCAAGGGCAGCGCTTCTTTAGGGTGTGGAGTGTGGAAATGTTGGGCTGGTGATACTGGGAAGGGTCTCCACTGGAACCATATCTCCTGCTGGGCTGGGCTCACCCCTGCGCCAGCCACGCAGGCACTGGCTGTTGCCAATCCTTGGGGGGCTGCCATGGCTCGCAGCAGTGGGGCTGACCCCCAGCAGGGCTGGCAGGGGACCTGGGGCAGCCCCAGGCTTTGCCGCAGAGCCATTTCAGCCAGCACAGGGCCTCAGGGCTGCCGGCAGAGCCATCAGGACCCTGCCTGTCCCAGGAGCAGGGTGACAGCCGGGGTGACAGCCGGGCTGACGTATGTAGGCTCTCACTTTCAGCAGCTTCGCTCCCACCCAGGCTTGGGTTCCCTTGCACATCGCCTACAAGAGAGAAAACTCGCGTGTCCTGCCGTCCCCAGCTCTGCTGCAGCTGCTTCCCCTTGGGGCTCTCAGCTTTAGCAGGGTGCCGCAGCCATTTAGCCCAGTTCCCCCAGGTGGAAACTGGCCTGAGTGGGGCTGAGACCGGCAGGGTCAGAGTCTGACATCCCATGGGAAGAGCTGTGCCACCCTGCTGTGTCCCATGGGGAGCCCTGCCAGCTCAGCCCCGCTCCTGCCAGGGAGCTTCCCCCGCTAAGTGACTAACGGCACCCGTGGGGCTCCCCGAAGCCTCCCCTCCTTCATACCAGGGCTCTGATGTGTCTCAGGCACATGCAGCGACGTGCCCTGAGTGATCACACGTCAGTCGGTGTCTGGGTGTCCCGCAGCCAGGACAGGGGCTGGCAAGGCTCCGCAGGGCTGGTGCTGGTGGCCTTCAGCACTTGCCCCTTTGGGCAGCGAAGGAGGACGTGGTTGGGGGGATGGAAATGCAGGGTCCCCTCCTGCCCCCATCCTGAGGGGCCTGCCAGCTCACGGGGCTGCTTTCTACTTAAGGCTTTACTCTGCTGAAACACCCAGCACCACGCGCAGCCCCGTCATCCTCCCAGGGCACGGCCTCTCCTTATTTATCCTGGCCCATTCCGGGGAATTTTGTTGCCAGTTTATACCAACATACGTAATCGGGGACAGCGGGTGGCAGGGACTTTGCCAGGCTGAGCATCTCTTACGGCAAAGCCTCTATCAGAGGGAAGTGCAGAGAGGTTGAGTCACATCTGAGCGTCACCGTGGGAGCGCGGGGTCGGACATGTCCCCATCAGCCCAGGCTCTGCGTGCACGAGTGGGGTCGTGCCCCGTCCCCAGTAATGGATGGGGGAGAATTTGGGAGGTCAGTGGGGTTATGAGGGTCCAGGCCCTGCTGGAGCACAGCAGAGGAGCTGCCCCACTGCTGTGTCCTCCAGCTGCTCTTTCCCCAGGTTCCTGACTCTGGCTGCCGCCAGCGCCGGTCCCCATGGATTGGAAAACGCTGCAGGCGCTGCTCAGCGGGGTCAACAAGTACTCCACGGCCTTTGGCCGCATCTGGCTCTCCGTGGTCTTTGTCTTCCGCGTGCTGGTCTACGTGGTGGCGGCCGAGCGCGTCTGGGGGGATGAGCAGAAGGACTTTGACTGCAACACGCGGCAGCCGGGCTGCACCAACGTCTGCTACGACCACTTCTTCCCCGTCTCCCACATCCGCCTGTGGGCCCTGCAGCTCATCTTCGTCACTTGTCCTTCTCTGCTGGTCATCATGCATGTGGCCTACCGAGAGGACCGGGAGAAGAAGAACCGGGAGAAGAATGGGGAGAACTGCCCCAAGCTTTACAGCAACACGGGCAAGAAGCATGGCGGGCTGTGGTGGACCTACCTGCTCAGCCTCTTCTTCAAGCTTGTCATAGAGATCCTCTTCCTCTACCTCCTCCACAAGATGTGGGACAGCTTCGACCTGCCACGGCTGGTCAAGTGCTCCAATCTGCTGCCCTGCCCCAACATTGTGGACTGCTACATCGCTCGGCCTACAGAGAAAAGGGTCTTCACCTATTTCATGGTCGGGGCCTCCTCCATCTGCATTGTCCTCACCGTCTGTGAGATCTTCTACCTCATCTTCAAGCGGGTTGTGCAGAGGGTGCGCAAGTGGAAGAAGGCCACCAAGCGCTCCGTCAGCTACAGCAAGGCCTCCACCTGCCAGTGCCACCTCAAGATGGAGGAGAAGGAAAACAAGTCCCAGAATAGGTGTGTGGCAGCCCTACGGGCCTCGGCTCCCAACCTGACTTCGATCTGAGGGGGTCGTGGAAGGGGAAGAGGGAGGGAGAAGTGTCCTGACGTGAGCTGGGGATGATGGGCCCTGCGGGCGGCCACCAGCAATGCCACCACCAGACTTTTCAGTTTGGTGGCTCTATAGGGGAGGGTGACACGTCAACAGGAACTCTCCTGCTTGGTGGCCCCATGGGAACAGGACTGGTGTGAGGCCGTCGGGGGCACAGGGCAGGTACTCAGATGGGTGCAGGCTGAGCTGGGACACGCAGTGACACGGGCAGTGGATGAGGGGGTCCCTGTCCCCCACCGGACAGGATGGACACCACCAGGACTCATGACCATGGGCACGTTCATGGGGTGCCCCAGCAGCGAGGGCACGCGTGGTGGTGGCAGGGTGCCTGCTGCCCGCGGGCACGCCTGAGAGTGTCTGTTCTTTCCACAGAGGAGAGGAGCTGTGATCTCCCCTGCCCCACCCAGCTCGCCTTCCCCTTGGACCATGAGTTTTTCAAGCCTACACATTTCCCAAACCCTGGAGATTTGACCCTTTATGAGAAATGGCTGACCCCCAAGAAGGTTCCCCAAGAGTGGAGCATGGGGTGCCCAAGAAGATGCAGGTAAGGCGAGGGCAGCTTCTGAGCTCTGCTGGCTGCACACGGCGGTGCTGCAGGGCTTGGACACCACGCCGACACATGGACACGGGCCACGAGCTCCAAAAAGCAGCCCCCAAGCTGTCCCCAGTGGGGACGAAGCCTTTGCACTGGGAGGACACAGGGGACTGGGGCCAGCAGGGGAGAACAGCCGGGGGCTCCGATGTCCAAGAGCTTCTCTTGGGTCCTCCCGTGGTGACAGTCCTGGCTTGCTGTGCCTCGCATACACACAGACCCAAGTGCTGTTCCATCCATCCTCCTTTTTTTTTTTTGTACCAAGAAACAAAGAAAATCCTGGGCGCAGCTCCACAGCCAGAGCCTGCATCGCCGCCTCCTTCATGCTGCCAGCGTGAAGGTGCGAGCCTTGGTGTGAGCTCTCGGCGCACCCGAAGAAATCCCCGACGGGCAGGGCTCCGGGCTGCTGCCAACTGATTGTTCGTCCCCATTTGCCAGTACCGGGGCAGGAGCAGCTTCCCTCTCTCCGCTCATGCAAGCACCTTGCTGACATCCTGCCCAAGTGGCTTTTCTGGCTCTGCTGCTTCCCTCGGTGCCTTTGTACCCACCCCTCGGCTCGATAGATGTGTCACTCACAGCATTAGCTGTGAATCCAAGGGGCCAATAAACGTTACGCTGTTTGTGGACATTGGGATCTGCTCTGCGTGCTGGAGGTTGCAGGGGGGGGAGAGGTGAGGGCTGAAGAAATGCATTTGCAGAGGTTCCCCAGGAGCCTGTGGCCAGGGCTGGCAGGTCGAGCCCTGGGTCGCTGCCTGGCGGCTGCCTGCTCCCCCAGCTCCTCTTGTCACACGTCGTTACACTCAAATTCACCAGAACTGCATGCCGGCCCTCCAAGGAAATCAAGGAGGGATCAGCATCAATTATTTACTAAACCTCGATAAATATTAAAACAAATAGAAATGATTTTCACTTAATCTCTCCTTAAGCAGCTCTGTGTGGAGGGGCTGTTGGTGTTTCTCAGCCCCAGCTCCACAAACGTCTTGCAGCGTGTGCCACCACGGCTGGGGCTCGTGCTGCTGGCAGGGGGACGTGTCTCTGTGCTGGGACATGGGGCAAGTGCTCCCAGCACAGGCTGCTCAGCGCCGTGCCACTTGTGGCATCGTGGTGCCATGGGGCACCCCACACCAGAGCAAGGATGCTTTGGGATGATGCACATCGTGGGGTGTCTGACTGGGAAGCACCTCTGGAACCAGTGTGGGGTCTGTTTTGGGGTGTCCTCCCTGTGGCTGGTGTGGGTGAAGCACGTGCTGGGCACGGTCCTGCCGGTGGGTAAAGCAACGTGGGAGCCCGTGCACCCAGAGGTGGGGGCAGCTCCATTTCCTTTGTGGTTCTGAAGCAACCAGAGGTGATCATTTCCTCCCACTGGGGGCTGGCAGGGTGCGGAGTGTCCCCGAGGACAGGCGCCAAGCAGGGACACGTCACGGCAGGGGCGGTGGGAAGGGGTTAGCGGTAAACCTGGCGGGCTGGCTGGGAGGCGGCGCTGGGCCTCAAAGCACCCCGGTGCCTCGGCACGGGGCAGCACGTGGGTGTTACCCGAGGCACGGCAATTATGTTCTATTAAACATAACGATGCTGTTCCGGCTCCACCACCCTCTGCTCAGACCTGTCTGCAGGAGGAAATGCCACGTCTCGCTGCAGGACGGGCAGCAGCTCCCTGGCCTAGTTTCTGCTGACATTGCCCAAGCCCAAATCCTGCCACCCCCAGCCGGCCCCGTAAAGCCTGCGGTGACCGCGCCAGCCCATCGCCGCTGCTGCGGGGGCACAAATGGAGTCCCCCTGACCAGCAGGATTTCAATCAGCGCGTAAAATACCAGCTTCCACTCACTGCTTTCCCGAAGCAGAGGCTCTCTGCCAGCCCCGCTCAGGTCCCCTTGCTGGGAACAAAGTCCCCGCTGCCACCCCAGGGGCTCCCCGGCCACCCGCTGTCCCCATCCCCACGCCGGTGCCACCACGTCCCGTGGCTCCAGCCCCACTCTGCCCCCTGCACGCCCCGTCCCAAAGCCTCCATCGAGCCCAACCTTTGCCTAAAACCCGACGGCGGGGCGCAGCCCCCCCGAGTTTGCTCAGCACCGGGCAGGAGCTGGCTGAGCCTCGGGGCTGGAGCTGCGGCGTGGCTCCAGCACCACCCAGTGCCCACGCAGGGCACGGCCCCGCTGCCCCACGGAGCGAAATCCCTCGGACACGGCCCCCCCCGGACACCCCCCGGGCTGGAGCATCCCCAGGGGTCCCACGGCCCCGAGCCCTGCGCCCTGCGCCGCCTCCCGGTGCTGCCCCCGGGGGGATGCTCAGACCCCAGCCGAGCACAGGGAACTCGGCCCCCCCCCGCTCCCCCCGCAGGATTTTGGGGGCACAACGGGGCTGGGGACACCCGGGCACGGCCGATCCCACCGCCCACCTCTCCCCCTGCCCCCGCTGGAGCAGCCGGACCCCCGCTTTGCCCCGCTCAGGTTTTGTCTCCCCACGACCACGGGGGGGTTTTCGGTCCCCCCCCCAACATCTCTCCCCCCGGCAGCCCCCCCGGGAGGTGCTGGCCGTCCCCCCCCCTCCTGCTTCCCCGTCCCGGCCCCGCTGCCCACACCTGCGGCGCTGCGCTAAGCCCCGGCCCCCGGTTTCCTGCCCGCGCTCCTCCTCCGGCTCCCCCCGGCCCCCCCCGGCCCTACACGGCCACAGCCGCCCGGTCCCGGGACAGGCGGGACGAGCGCGGAGCTGCGAGGGTGAGCGGGTGGGTGCCTGGGGGGTGCGTGGGTGAGCGGCCCCCCCGAGCCCCCGGTCCCCCCCCGGGAACTGCACCCCCCTTGGGGGCACCCCTCCCTTGCCACCCGCTCCCTGTTTTGGGGTCACCCCTTCTCTGCTTGCAGCCCCCTTTCTGCTTCGCGTCCCCCTGCCGCCCGGTGGGATGTCCCTTTAACTGCCCAGCTGGTGCCTCTGGGTGCTTAATTGGCAGGGGTTAATTAGGAGCCAGCACCGGGGCATCTTCCTCTCTCCCAGCTGGGCTGCAGGGCTGGGTTCCTGTGGGGCGATGCAGGACGGGCTGGCTGGTGGCAGGGGGTGACACTGGGACAACTGGGGGGGTCCCAGAGCAGGTCTGGGTCAGTGCACGGTGAGTGGCTTTGGGGTGGTCGGGCTGGTGGGTATGGGGGAGCGATCTGGGGCTGGGGTGCTATCGCCCCCCAGCAAGGGAGCTGGCGGGAGGCTGTCCCCTTGGTCTGGGGGGCAGCCCCCCGGGTGGTGGGGTGGCTGCTGTACCCGAGGGGTTCGTGTTCCTGTCCCTGTGGCTGTGCTGCTTGCTGCTTTTTAGTGGAAGGCTGTAGGGCGGGGGGATTTGGGCAGCCCCTGGCCAGCGAGACCTCTGCCAGGGCAGCCCCGAGCTGTGGGTGCTGTGGGCTGGGTGCTGCTGGTGAATGGTGAACTTCTATGAGGTCTCTTCTCCCCCAGCCCCATATTTCCGTGCTGGGCAGTGGGGTGGCTCCTTCCTGGGCACCCCTGGGAGCTGGGCAGGCTCTTGCCATGGGCACAGCTTTGCTGCTCCCTTGTACAGCAGGGGGAGGTGAAATTAGGGATACCAAGGCTGGTGCAGCCCCGTGGAGGTGTCTCACCGGCCAGTGCTGCCTACTGCAAAAGAAATTCAGCAAAGAAATCCTGCTGGGCTCCCTCCCTGTGGTGTGCCCCGTGGGATGCTCTGCGGTGGGCTGGCCAGGGCACTGCGGAGTGGCCGTGTCCCGAGAAAGCCTCGGGTTTGTGCAGCCCCAGCTGCCCTGAGCTCCCCAGGGTGAAAAAGGAGGTTTTTAACTTTTTCCCCTTCCGTCTCTTCTTCTACCAGAAGCACAAGGCTCCCTAGAAGATGGGTGACTGGGGGTTCCTGGAGAAACTGCTGGACCAAGTCCAGGAGCACTCGACGGTGATCGGGAAGATCTGGCTCACCGTGCTCTTCATCTTCCGCATCCTCATCCTGGGCTTGGCCGGCGAGTCCGTGTGGGGGGACGAGCAGTCGGATTTCGTGTGTAACACCAAGCAGCCCGGCTGCACCAACGTCTGCTACGACAAAGCCTTCCCCATCTCCCACATCCGCTACTGGGTGCTCCAGTTCCTCTTCGTCAGCACCCCAACCCTCATCTACCTCGGCCACGTCGTCTATCTGTCCCGGAAGGAGGAGAAGCTGAAGCAGCAGGAGAGCGAGCTGCGGGCTATCCACAGCAAGGACCCGAAGATCGAGCAGGCCCTGGCAGCCGTGGAGAAGAAGATGTCCAAGATCTACGTGACGGAGGACGGGCGGCTCAAGATCCAAGGGGCGCTGATGTGGACGTACATCGTCAGCGTCATCTGCAAGAGCATTTTTGAGGCTGGCTTCCTTGTCGGGCAGTGGTACCTCTACGGCTTCTCCATGGTGCCCCGCTACGTGTGCAAGAGGGACCCCTGCCCGCACCAGGTCGACTGCTTCATCTCCCGCCCCACCGAGAAGAGCATCTTCATCATCTTCATGCTGGTGATGGGCCTGATCTCCTTGGTCCTGAACCTCCTGGAGCTCTTCCACCTGTGCTGCAAGCACCTCTTCAGCACCATCAAGAAGGTGTCGGTGCCGGCTGGCCCCAGCCGGGACACCTTTGCTGATGACCTGGCGTCGGGTCCGTACCCAGCCAAGCACTACCCGTTCCTGCCCATGGCCGGCAGCCACACGCCGCCCTTCCAGGCCTACAACAAGCTCTCCAGCGAGCAGAACTGGGCCAACTTCCACAACGAGGAGAACCTAGCGCTCAGCAGCCCCAGGCCCCTCTCGGACCCCTACGCCCCCAAGGCTCCCGAAGCCCCAGCCCTGGAGGAGAAGCTGTGCAGCCGGCCTGGGAGCTCAGCCTCCAAAAAGCAGTACGTTTAGTGCCGGGCTGGCCCTGGCGGGCTGGGGACTACCCCTGGTCCCCAGCTGAGCCCTGCTGCGGAGGATGTGGCTGCCCACCTTTGGGACCCGATGCTCACGAACTCGGCTGGGTGCTCCCCGGCCCCTGAGCAGAGCCTCGGCTCTCTGTTTTCCCCATGTACGCTGCGAGGAAGGAAACCACGCGGAAACTTCGGGCTGTGCTGGGACGGCGTGTCCCGGGTGGAGGGCTAGCTCCTGCCGTGGGAAAGGGAGCAAATCCCTGGGGATGGGATGGGGGCCACGGACTGTCCCCAGGGCTGTGCCTGGGGTCTCCTGCCCCCAAACTGCCCCCTGGGACTCGACGGACCCCCTGCCAGTGCGGGAGTGAGCGCACAGCCGTGGGAAGCCGCTCGTGCTGGCCATCAGCCGTCTCCTCTTCCTGTGACCCCTGGCAGAAATCCAGAGCTGCCAGCACCTCATGGGGGGGTTTTGCTGCAGGAGCTGCCCCCATCCCCATGGACCTTGGTGGGATTAACCCCGTGCAGCTCCACGTTGTCACCCTGAGCACCCCGGGAGCGTGAACCCCCCCCGTGTCCTGTCCCCAGACCCTTTCCCACGTGATGTCTCTAAGTTATTTTTAACCCGCTGGCCCCAGCATGGAGCTTTCTGCCTTACGGGTGCAGCTGTGCAGGGGAGTTGTGTGCAGCCCGGTGTTCCTGGGGGAGGAATAATTAGCCTGGCAGTCTCTGGTTTGGGGGGGTTCCTGTTTTAATTACTTTGCACTAGTTATCTCCTGCTGTGGGCTGGCGGGGGCAGAGGGGCTGACCGCTGCCACGTGAGCGCTTGTCCCGGCTCTCCCAGCCCAGCAAAGCTGTGACATGAGCAGGTGCTGCAGGCTCCTGCCCCTCCTGGTGCTCAGGACCAGGGTGTGAGCACAGGATAAGGGCATCACTCCTCTGTTCTCCTTCCTTTTCCCCCCCCCCCGCCCGGCTTGGAGTGTTGCGTCTTGCTGAATAAAGTTGGATGAATGAAAACGTGGAGAGTGCTGTGCCTGTGCTTTGTGGCTGGGGCAGGGATGCTGACATCCCCAGGACGATGGGGTGGGGGCGAGGATGTGCCAGGTGAGCTCTGGTTATTGCTCATCGCCAAAAGCCAAAACCTCCCTGCTATAGTACCCTCTCCCCCTGAGCCTCTTCGTGGTTTATCATGGGGCGTTGCAGTGCAGGTTCTGGGTGAAGCAGAAGGGTTTTGGGTGGCCCAATGCAGAGCTCGGCCCCATAGCAAGGGCCTCTCGCCCCCCTGCCCCAGCTCTGCTGCAGATAAACCTCGCTGAGGCTGCGGAGCTGCTTGCTGCTGAATAATAGGTGGAAATGAGCTGCAGATAAAGGCACGCAACGCGCGCTGGGGCTGTGTTTAGTTTCCCTGGCCAAGTGAGCCCAGGGCAGAGCCTGCTTTCTGCTGAGGGCCTCTTCAGAGAGGGTGGGACAGACTAAAAATACCCTGGAGAAAATGAAATATGGGTGATACGGGGCGATATCGCTGCCATCGACCACCAGAGGAAGCGGAGAGGGAGGCACCCTGCTGCGCTGCGCCCAGCTGGGGCTGTGCCCAAGCCTCTCCCTGGCTTCCCACCCCACACTGGGATGGGGACACGTCCCTGGAGGGTGCCAAAACCCCGGGCACACTGCTCCCTGCACCCTCCACCACGACACCAGGGCAGACCCCTCCGCGGGGACCTTCCCACGTGGAGACCCCCAGGACTGGACCTGGGCTGGCTCCCACCAGGCATCAGCAGAGCCACGAAACCCCGCAGCTCCCCACGCTCAGCCGGGAGGAAATGCCAGTGTGAAAGGTAACGGCGCAGCCGTGCTGCGGCCCCGCAGCCTGTTTACCCACCGGGCAGCCGCTGTTTTCTCCCCTCGCCTGTCCCGGGCTGATATTTTTGTTGGCACCGGGAGCGCATCACGCTTTTCCAAACAACCCTGCAAGGTGGAAAACAAGACGGCCGCGAGCCCCCTTGTCTAGAGGCAGCAGCCAGCAGGGTCATGCGTGCCCGACCATGGGGGCTGCAACAACACGGCCCCGCACGCTGCTATTGTTCCCGTGTTGGGACGGGGGCAGCCGCAGTGACCCCGCGCCGCCGGGACCTGCCCTCGGCGCACGCCAACAACAACAGCCAGGGCTCACCTGCACCATGGGGCCGGGGCGGCCGCGGGGCCGGGGTGGGCACGAGACCCCCCCCCAAAGGTGGGCAGGCGGCCCTAAGGCAAATAAAAGTTTGGAGCTGATAAGAGTGCTGGCTGGCCCGGAGAAGCCCTTTCGCAGAGCTCGGGGACAGATAGCGGCGGGACAGACGCGCGCGGCCTTTCTCACACCTCCGCGCTGCCTCCTGAGTAAACAGGCTCCTCCGGTCCCTTTCTGGGAACTGCACTCACTGGCCCAAAGCCCGGCCCTGTGCCATGGTGCTGAGCCCTGCAGGGGCAAGGGCAGGCGGGGGGCAGCGGGTGAGCAGCTCCCCATGGGCACCCGCGGCGTGGCCGCTTTTTTAGGGTGCTCGCACCCACCACCCCCCCCCGGGGCTGCTGCCGCCAGGACAGGCACTGCTTTCACCAAGCTGCTCTTGTACCCCCACCTAGGAGCCTGGGGGGTTTATCCCAATCCGAGGCTGAAGGGATTTTCAGAGGTGCAGCCCCCAAAAACTAACCCAGTGGGAGACCTCCCCGTGCCGTGCCCAACGTGCACGCTTTGCTCCGTGGGTGCAGGCAGCAGCGTGGGGCTGTTTCTGCACACACTAGAAGAAAAGCGAGTGCCCAGAGAGCAATGGGATGTGTTCAAGGGCAGCAGAGAGGGGGAGAGGGGGCTGTCAGCGGGACGTGCACCTGAGCTGACCTCCAACAACCTGAAGCTCAGGATGCACAGACGTGGGTGTCCCTTGGGCACGTAGCCATGCACCCCCAGTGCCATGCTGCCAGTTTTTGGGTCGCCACTCAGAGCACCTCCTAATCCAGGAAGAATTTGGGGGCAGCTTTCCAGCCCTGGAGAGGCTGTGCACTTCCCAGGACCCCAGTTCCCGCTGGGGCCATTGCTCCAATGCCAGCCCCAGCCCCCAAAAGCACTGTACCTGCGACAGCCCCAGGACCACGGGTTTGCAGGGAGCATCCTGCCCTCTGCTTGGGGCCAGGCTGGGTTCCCCCGCACAGCCCAGCCCCAGACCGGGGAGAGGAGCAGTGCGAGAGCTGCCGCAGCACGTCCCGCTGCAAGGATCTGCCTGAGGAGCTGGCTGAGCACCAAGGAGTTTATTTTTAAGCTTTCCCAGCATAGAGAAAAGAGCAAGCTTCTAAATCCGACTTGCTCACAGGAAGAGCGGCGGCGGCGGGAGCAAAATTGCAGCTGGGAAGGGAGGAAGGGCAGAGGCTGGGCAAGGTGATGCCAACTGGGGCCACAGCACGGCCCCCCCGGCCCATGGGGACCCGGAGATGGCCAGGGCAGGAGCAGTCGAGCCCCTGGGTGTTCACTGGGGGCTCGGCTCTGCCTGCAGCCCCCCCCCCCCCCCCCCCCCCCCATGCCAGCAGCACCCTCCTGAAGCACCCCAGAGCCCCAGCACCCACCACGGAGGCAGCACCAAAGCAGGGCACAATCCTGCCCTTGTCGGCCCCGCCACCAACAATGCGCAATGAAAGCAAAGCAGCCCCCAGACCCACTCCCTTCCTTCCCCCGGCGCAGGGCTATATTTAGCCCTCCAGGCATGGGCACGGCAGACAATGCGGCCCCCTCGCCCCGTGTGAGAACCGCGGGCGAGAGGAAACGCATTCAACAGCCCCAGCGAGTTCAGGCATCCTGACATTGTCCGTTCCCTCTGGCCACCTCTGTGTGAGCAGGCAGCAGCACCAGCACGGCCAGCAGCACCCGCAACCCGTGCCCACCCGGGGATGGGGTCTGGGATCCAGCCCCGAGCTGTGGCCACACAAAGAGGTGACACCGAGCGGGACGTGTCCACCAGAGCTGTCCCAGGCCAGGGCTTTGGGGAGGCAGCTTGATTTAAACCAGAGCTGCGCCTCTCTAAAAGCACTTCAGAGCTTTTGCTGGCTGCAGGAAAGGAGCCGGCAGCAGCGATTTGTGGGACCGTGGGCCCTGCAGCGAGGCTGGGATGCTGGGAAAGGACAAAAACAGAGCCTGGGAACACAGCCTGGGCTTACTGGGACAGAGAGCAGCGGTCCCCAGGGGCTGCGGGGACACGCCGGGGAGGGACAAGCCGTTTGCTAGCCAATGTCCCTTGGGTGAGCACACCTCTGCATCTCGGGGCTGCCGGCACGTCCCGGGTGCCCTGGGGTGACGGTGCTGCTCCAGGACAGGACACAGCAGTGGGAGTCCCCACAGGCCCCCTCTTGTCCAGTCTCGTCCCACAAAGCCACATCGCTCACTCAGGGCCTTGCTGGACGGGGAGCGAGGTGCTGAGCAGCCCCCGTGCCACCGCACGGTCACAACATCCCCAGCCCCCTGCAGCTGGCGCATCCCCGCGCTGATCTAAGCGGACATCCGCTGCGGCTGCCCAGGTGTGCCGAGCCGTGCCGAGCAGCTGGGGGGGGGCTCTGGGGTCCCCGTTCTTCCCCCCCTGCCTGCACACACAGCAGCTGGTGGGCTGGCGAGCAGCGTGCGGAGGGCAGGAGAGCTGCCTGGCTCCCCGTCTGCATCCTGCCTCCGGAAAACACAACCTGCTCCTTGCGCGCTGCTGGTGATGGACCCCCGGGGAGCAAACACAGCCCTGGCCAGGGCAGAGGCTCAGCTGCTCTCGGAGCTGGTGGGGAGGAAAAATGCGAACGAGGCAGGGACAGAGAGCCCTGAAACAGCCGGTGGCCCCAGTGCCGTTCCTGCCCTTTGAGCCGGGCACCAGCCCCTGCCCTGCAGCACGTGGGGACACTGGCTGACACCGAGTGCTAAGCCTTGGGGGGGGGGGGGGGAAACACCTTGCTGGGGAAGAAGGGCTGTGATGTCCGTGCAATTTTGTCTCAGGAGTCGAGCGCTGGCTGCGTGGTGCTGTGCACAGACCCAGCCGCACCACCAGGGCTGCGTCCCAGGCACGGTGGCATTTTGGCAGCTGCTGGCTTTCCTCCCTGCTCTGCAGCACGCTGCGAGGTGCAGCCAGCCTGCTGCCACACAGCTCCTCGAATTCAGACTCCTGGTCTGATGACAGGAGAGCATCCTCCTGCAAAGCTCCAGCCTCCGCGCTGGTCCACAGCAGCGCCTTGCACGTGAGCGGCTGTGCAGGAGCTCCCGTAGCCAACTTTTGCCATAATGGTTTATTCAACAACGCTTCCGCTCGCTCCTAGAGAGCCCCTGTGTCTGCCTGCCCCGTCCCTCGGTGCTCGCCGGCTCCTATTCTTGTCCAGCGAGCGCTTCCCGGGCAGCACATTGTTGGGATTCAATGGGAGGAAGGGTGGGTGTGCGGTACCGAGAATTTAGGAGAGCTGGGGCACCTTCCCAAACTGTGGCTGCTCTCGGGGAAGCCCCAGCACCTAAGGGGAGGCTGTGCCTCGTCCCCGCTGCAGAAAGCAGCTGGAAACGTGGAAGCACTGGCAAGGCAGCACGGTGGGCGCAGGGAGCAGCAGAGGCCGGGGCTGCCCAGCCTCGGTACCTGCAGAGCTGCTGTCGGGGGGGCCCCGTCCTTCCCCAGCATTGTTTCAGCGAGCCGAGTGGGCTCGGGAAAGGAAACGGGCCAGCGAGGCCCCAACAAAGCTCGATTGTGCCCTGCGGAGCCGAGCCTGAGAACAGGCAGATCAATCGGCTATAAACAGCCAAGGGAGCCGCGCTGTCGCGGGGTGAACAAAGGGATTTCGGAAGAAGTTTCCAAGCTGGGTCCGGCTGGTCCCAGCTGGGGGGGGGGCGAGGGGACCGTTCCCACCCCTGAGCACAGCAGGGACCAGCATCACCCCAGCCGGGCTGGGAAAGGCAGAGGCCAAGTGTAGGGGCCGCTGGGGTGGCAGCAGGGCATGGGTCAGCCCTTTCATTGCCCCGATTCCTCCTGCACTGAACACTTGTCGAACAGGCAGCAGCCACCCAGCTCCTCCCGGCTCTGCCTGCCTCAGCTCCCTTGCAAACAGCTCCGGCCGTGAGTTCCTGGCGGCGAGCTCGGCCAGAGGGCAGAGAGCCAGTCCCGAGGAGAGCGGGTCCGGAGGTAAACAGCCGGGGAGCGCAGGCAGTAAAGCTGTCAGCGGGGCAGGCCGGAGCACGGCAAAATGCTGAACTGGCTGCTGACATCAGGGCTTTGCGCGAGACACAACAGATTTATCGGCCTCGGGAGGGGAAGGCCAGGCTGGGGCAGCAAGCAAGGCCTCGCTGCGGGACCAGGGAAAAACAAAGCCGGGAGGGAGCGATAACCCCAGCGAGGGCCCGGCACGCTGCAGGCAGAGCACAGCAGCAGCACGGAGGGGCAGGCTGGGGGCTTGGTGCCACCGTGCTGGGAATGCTGCCGAGGCTCGAGGGGACACCACCAGCCCCGTGCTGGCTGCAGGTCCCCAGTGCTCGCTCCCCAGCACAGCACGTTCCTCCCCCTTGTCCCTCGGGCCCCCACCCAGCGCTGCCACCACCCTTCTGGTCTAGATAAGGAGGCTGAGGGGAAACAGTGACGTGACCGGGGGAGCCAGGAGGGAGGCACAGCAGCAGCGTGGGCTGGTATTTTGGTGCTCCAGCTCCTTCCTGACCACCACCCCTCCCTGGCTGTGCCAGGCGCAGCCCAGCTACAGCCAGGACACCACTCTTTGTAGAAGGGGGGCTTCCTGAAAACACCAGGATCTGAGGCAGGGTTTTGGCCAGGTGGCGATGGAGAAGAAGACACAGAGGCCCAGGACTCACAGAAGTTTAATCTGGCTGTTCCTGTACAGAGCAAGGGAGCTCCTCGTTCTCTATACATCTGAGCTTCACATTGGATGCAGTGCCAGGACACCCACCTCCCCTGTCCCCCTTTCCTGCTGCAAAGCCCTGGGACGACGCAGAGAAGAGCTCCCAGATTTCTTTCGATGCTCAGGCTCGTGGTGACAGTTCGGTGCTGCGGTGCTGCGGTCTCTAGCAAGCCAGTCTGAGTTCACAAAGAGCACGGAGAGCTGAAGGCAGGATGGCAGGCCCTCCTCGCCCCCGCAGTCAGCCCCCAACCCCACGTCACTCAGGTCCAAGCGCACTTCGGAGAGCAAATCCCTTCTGTTTTCATGCCCACAAAGAAACCGAACCTAAAGCGATGTGGGTGGAACCAGGCCAGGAGGGTTTTATGTATCAGGGGCCAGGACAGGCTGAGGGCTGCCAACTTCCACATCTCCAAAGCATCCTCCCCATCCCCGTACATTATGTGGGATGGGGTCTGGCTGCCGTCTGTAACACATCCACGGGGTGGGCAAACCCCGAGCCCTCCGGGGAGCCCAGGGAGGGTGAAGTGCAGCAATGGGGGCAGCGTGCGGCCCAAGCACAGCCAGGTGCGGGGGGGTCTGGTTGAAGACGTGCAGGTGACAGAGGAACCCCCCCAGCACCACGCTGAGGGACGCGGCCCCCATCCAGCTGGGGGTCCTCGTCCTCACCGAGCCCCCCCGGCGGGACGAACACCTTCATTAGCTCTTTTCGGGGCGGTTCCTGTTCAGCACCGCCCGGGGGGCGAACTCCAGCTTCTCCTTGAGGCTCACCACCTTGGTCAGGTCCTTGCCCGCGATCTCCTGCAGCTTGCGGTCCTCGCGCCGCTCCGAGATGCTCTTCTCCTCCTCCTCGGGGGGCGGCGGGGGGCGGCCGCGGAGGAACCACTCGAGGTGGTAGCCCACGGCGCCCACCACGAAGGCCACCGGGAAGGTGACGTAGGGCGCGTGGGTGCGCACGGCCGTCCACAGCACGGACCACATGGCGACAAAGGGGACAGCGCCTGGCACGACGGGCACGGGCACCAAGCTCACCACCGAGGCCCCCCCGAGCCCGGGGCTGGCCCCCGTGGTACCCCCCCGGGGCCTCCCGTTTAGGCCGCACCGAGCTCCGGCCGAGCCCGGCCGCGGTCAACGGGAACCGGGAGCCCCCCGGGGACCCCCCAACCGGTGTCCCCCGGGGTCGGGCAACCGGTACCGGGCCCCTGCGGCCCGTGCTCACCTGGGCCCGGCCGCAGCCGCCGCCGCCACCGCCCCTTCCGCTGCCGGCGGCCGGGCGAGGGGCGCGGGGCCCGGCGGGGCGGTGCTGCCCCCCGGCGGCCTCGGAGGGAGCCGCGGCGTCGGAGGAGCGGCCGGGCTGGGGCTGGCACCGGGGGAGGGACGCGGAGGGGAGGCCCGAGGGGAGGCCGTGGGGAGAGGAGGCCCCGGGGGTAGCCGTGGCAGGCCCACGGGGGGAGACCCACGGGGGGAGACCCACGGGCACCTCTGCGCTGCTCCCCCAAACACAGGGGGACCCACGACCCACTCCTGCCCCAGACAGAGCCCATCTCCAACCCTACAGACCCCTCTCACATCGCACAGATCCCTCTCCTGTCCCACAGACCCCTCTTCTTCCCCACAGACCCCTCTCCCTCCCCACAGACCCCTCTCACATCCCACAAACCCCTCTCCTGCCCCAAGGACCCTTCTCCCACCCCGTGGACTCCTCCGCCACAGACCCCTCTCACACTCCACAAGACCCCTCTCCCACTCTATGGACCGCTCTCCTTCCCCACAGACCCCTCTCACACCCCACAGACCCATATCCTGCCCCATGGACCCCTCTCCTTCCCCACAGACTCCTCTTGCACCCCACAAACCCCTCTAACACCCCACAGACCCCTCTCACACCCCACAGACCCCTCTCACACCCCACAGATCCCTCCCTCTCACACCCCACAAACCCCTCTCCCACCCCACAGACCCTTCTCACACCCTATGGACCCCCCTCGCACCCTACAGACCTCTCTCCCACCCCACAGACCCCTCTTTCATTCCACGGACCCCTCTCCCACCCCACAGACCCCTCTCGCACCCCACAAACCCCTCTCCTGCCCCCTGGACCCCTCTCGCACCCTACGGACCCCTCTCCCACCCCACAGACCCCCCCATAGCCACCCCACAGACACGACAGGCACACAGACCAGGGAAAGGCGAGCCGGGCACCAGCCACGTCCCCGCGGGGAGGCGGCCGCTGGCCCCGGAGTAACCAAAGTCGTCTTTATTAATTCTGGCGGTTTTGTTACAATAAAAACGGAGCCACGTGTCACGGTCACTGTACAGTGCTGGCAGGGCCGGGGGGCTCGGGGGGGCTCGGGGCGTCCCTTTGCAGGCACAGTGCTAAAGCTACGGCGTGGAGGCGGCAGGGCCGGGCTGGGGGTGGGGGCTGCTGGCTGGGGGGGCTCAGTCCCGGGGCAGACCCCCCTCCTGTCACCAGTGTGTCCTTTGCAAGCAGCAGCCTGGCTCCCGCTGCCCGTGGTGTGGCTTCTGTGCCCCCCCCCCCCCCCAGTAAGTGACACCCAGGTCTTTAGCACCGTCTTCTCCCCAGGGTACAAAGCAGCCTCCCCAAAAAGCATCGCCCTGCCACTGAGCCACCCACACCCCCTGCTGCAGGGGGGCACAAGCTGAGCCCACCCGCCCCAAAATCCTGCGGGGTTGCCCCAGGCCAGGGCTGGCCACGGGTTTGGGGAGGTGCCCAGCACCCATGGGAGCTCGTGGGCAGGGTGCTGGCGTGGATGGCGTCCTCCCCTCCTGCCACCCACCAGGACAGCCCGTGGGGAGAAGGGGGCTCGGGGAGGGCAGCCCTTGAAGGGGTCACAGTGCAGGCAGGCGTCCCTTTGGGGCAGGGGCTGTGGGAGCGGGCAGCTGGGGCTGTTCCCTTTGGCAGCTGCTCTCCGAGGGCTGCCAGCACGGATACACCACACCCCTGCCCCATGCGGGCTGTGCTCGGGGTGGGGACACCGTGAACGTGCTCAGGGATGGGGACAGATGCAGCATCATCCCTGAATGCCCCAGGGAAGCACCCGTCGGGGATCTCCTGGCTCTGCGCACAGAGGCAATGGAGCTGGAGCATGAGGGCTGTATCCCGGGATGTCCCCTGTCCCCACAGGGCACCAGGGACATGACAACCCCATCTGGGGTGTCCCATCCCCGCGGAACACCGGCAGCTTGGGGAGAAGGGGGGAACCCTTCAGGGAATTTCCATCAGCCCCACGCTGACAGCCCTGTCCCCGTGTGCAGGGGATGCCGAGGCCAGCCCCGGCCGGCAGCTCCGTGCCCGGCGTGCCCGCTCTGCTGTCCCCACACCAGGGCACTGCATGAGCCCGGCACTGTGGGGTCCTGCATGAGCATGGGGAAGTCTCCCCAACACTGCCGCCTCGCTCGCACGCCCTGCACCAGGTCAGAGAGTCGAGGGGGAACCGTCTGCCCTGTCCCCGAGGTGCTCCAAGTGTGCGGACAGACAGATGGACAGATGGGAGAAGGGGGCAGAACGGGTGCAGGACGCCAGTGCTGATGCTTGGTGCGAGGGAAGCGGGGCTGGGGGTTTCTGCTGCTCTGGTCCATCCCGCCCGCCAGAACACAGCTCTGGTCGTGTGTAGTTTCTGTTTTATTCCTTAGGTTATATTTATATATGTGTATAGGTCAGGGACCCCTGGGTTCCCCGCACACCGGGGCAGGAGGCGGGGAGCGGAGCGGGGCTCCGGCTGGGCACGGGACTGGGGGGCTCAGGGGGGCCCGTCCCCACGGCCGCGGGATTGCACTGAGTTACAGAGAGGCGGGGGGGGGCCTGCCTGCAGCCCCCTCCCCTCCCACCCAGCAGGGCTGGCAGCTGGGGTCACCTCTCCTTCGGACGGGACAGGGACCAAGGGGGGCCAAGGGACAGAAGAGCTGAGACACGGCCCCAAAGAGGGCAGGGGGAAGGAAGAGCCCTGGACCCTGGCAGAGGCGGGCAGGGGCATGCGGGCGGGGGGGCGACGGGACGGGGCAGAACCGGGTTGGTGTTCATTCACCGTCGGATCCATGAAACGTCTACGATAGAAAAAGAGAGAAGCTGTGAGTGGGCCAAGCGCTGCCCCCAGGGTGTCCCCGCGGCCCCCGATCACAGTGAGCGATGGACGCGCCGTCCAGTCCGGGTAGAAAAGCCGAGGCCCCCCCCTTGTCACAGCCGGGTCTGCGCCTCGGGGATGTAGATCTCGATGCTGTCTGCGCTCTCGGTGGCCGAGTTCTGGCGGAAGGAGGCGGCGCGCTTGGCTGCCAGGAGCCGCTTGCGGGCCTCCTGCCGCTGCCGGTCCACCGAGTCCAGGGAGCGCTCCTTCACCGGGTGCACCTTGGAGCGCGGCGGCTTCTTTGGTATCGGGGGAGGCACCTTCTTCTCCTCCTGCACGGACAACGGGGGGGCCTCAGGGTGGGCACGGGGCCGACCCCTCGTCCCCCTTAGCCCCCCTGCATGTGATGGGGAGGTGAGATGAGGCCGCGTGTCCCTTCAAACATCGGCGCGGGGCTGTGCGCCCGCAGCGTGCACGTGCGCGGGATCGTGCCTGGCCCTTTGCAGACAGCGCTGCCCAGAATCCAGCTGCAATATCACAGCAGAGGAATGGCCTCATTTTTTCCTGTTCTTTGTTTTTCAAGTGGTTGCTGAAAGCACCCGCTGGTTCTGCCGGCGGTAGCTTGGCAGCAGCAGTTTGGCCACAGATGTGTTTGGGGATGAAGAAGGGAGGGATGCGCACAAGCACCAGCCCTGTGCTCCCCTACCAAGCCCTGCCCTTACCTTGGGCTCGATGATCTTCCACCCGTTGGCCTTGAGCTGCTGGAGCTCCGCGAACTTCATGCTGACATCCTCAATGGAGAGCTGCAGCAGGTCCCAGAAGCCAGCCAGGTCTTGGAAGGTGGGCACTGGGAAGGCATTGGGATCCTGCGGGGACAAAAGGGGCCACATCATCCCACAGAGCATCGGCTCTGCTGCCCCCCAGCCCACCAGGCTGAGCTGCAGCCCCGCTCACCAGCCCCAGGATGCTGGGCAGGCACTCACCATGTTCTGCTGGCAGAGTCGGTAAAACTGCTGCACCTTCTGGGACATGAGGAGCTGGGCGCTGCCCACGGCGCTCCGGATCTTCTCCAGGACTGGCAGGGCCCAGGAGAAAGCAGACGGTCAGTTCTCCCATGGGGGCACGAGCATCCCTTCCCCATCGCTTGGCAAGGACCCTGCTCCATCATTTGGGGTCCCCAAGGTAACAACCCTGACCCCAACCTCTTGAGCCAAGTGGCATCACAGGGGGGATGCTCCAAGGCACTCCGCAGGTGGGAACCGTGCCAATGCAGCCCCAGGGGAGCCCGGCCCCGCAGCCCAGCCCCACTCACTCTCCTCCGGCAGGTCGTAGTCCTCGGCCTCCCGCTCCATCTGCTGGCACCAGCCCTCCATCTTCTCCACCTCCGCCTGCAGCAGTTTGATGAACCACTCGCCGTCGCGGTGGCACGGGGAGGCACGGCCGGAGTCGGGGAGGCTGCGGGAGCCCCGCTCCACCCAGGCGTCGCGGCGGGGCACCTCCACCGCGTCGTACTGCATCTGGTAGTCCTCCCGGTACGCCCACTGGCCTTGCGTGTGCACCGTCTTGTACACTGCATACTGCCGGCCGGACTCGGGCTCCGAGGAGTGCCGCTGGAAGGGGCGCCCGAACTGCAGGGCTTTGTCCTCGGTGGCCACGGCCAGGCCGGCGAAGCCCTCCAGCTCCAGGTCCGCCTGCACGCCTGCCGTCACGCTGTTGGAGCGCTTGAAGCGAGCTCGCCTGGGGAGAGAGAGAGCACGTGGGGACCCTTGTGGTGGCTGCGCCAGGGACGCAGAGGGTCCTGAGCCAGCCATGACGTTCCTGCCACCCCTGTCCCCCCACTAGTCCCATCGTGGGCATATGTGGGGTGAGAGAGGCTCGCAGGTGAGGCTGGGGATGCACGGTGTCTGCAGGGACAGCCCTGAGCAGCTGCATCTTGCCAGTCCTTCATTTCCTGTGCTCTTAGCCCGTTTCCATGGCTACCAGTGCTGGACGGTGCTGGAGGATGCCGAGGAGCGTGCACCGGGGTGGGTGGGCACGGACCCAGAGCTCGCTTCCTGCGGGCTGTGCAGGTTCACAGGCTGTGAGGCTCACAGCGCTCCCATCCCAGGCGAAAAATCACATTTTTTTTTGCAGAAAAATGCAGAGGTTTCACCTGGGCCTGGGCCAGGTTCCAAGCCCAGGGCTGAACCCAGCAAAGGAGCCCCCAGCACAGTGTGGGAGCAGGAGAGCCCCTTCCCCGGGCTGTCCCTTTGCAGCAATGGGGTGTGAGTGCGAAGGCCAGATCCTGCCCCATACGGGGGCAGCCAGCCTAGGATGAGGATGGTGCTGAGCTCTGGGGGAATCAGCTGGGAGGAGAGAGGGAGAAGATGCTGCGGCAGGAACCGGGGGGATGTGAAGCTTTGCAACGGGGGAAAGCCACGGCCAGGAGAGCTTGGCGGGGCTCGGCGCAGTGCTCGGGGCACGGCACGGCCTGGCCCCTCGGTACCTTTTGTCTTCCTCCACCTGCACCCCGATGGAGTGGAACTCCCTCTGGCTCCGGCTCTCCGTGTCCGAGTCGGAGATGGCCTCAACCTGCCGGGGACAGAGGGAGAGTGAGCTGGGCAGCCCCACACCTCGGGCGCTTCGGTGTGCAGCACCAGGAGGAGAAGGGTGCACCCTTGGGAGAGCAAGGGCAAGCTGGCGGGCACAGGGGTGGCATTAGGGCCACCGTGGGGACACACCAGCAGCCAGGGGACATGCAGCAGCCGCTCAGCATCACCCACACAGCTTGGGCAGACTGGGATTTGGGGCTCAAACCCAGGCAGAGGAGCGAAGCCCACCTGGACGCCGATGGAGGGACGCCATTTCCTCTGCCGAGCCAAGCTCCGCAGCTCCTCCCGGCCGGGGATGGCCTTGATGATGAGCGTGGAGGGCTTGGGGGCGGCGCGGGGCTGGACGGGCGGCAGGTCGAGGGACACGGCCGTCACCTTGGAGCTCTCCAGGCTCTCGGCCGAGTTGCAGCGGGCCGCGGCGTCTTTGGACCAGGCGGGGCTGCGGGCGACCTCGCCGGGCAGGTAGCTCTCGTGGGCAGACTCGGTGCTGCTCTGCGCCGTGACGGAGATGAGGGGCTTGGCTTTGGTTCCTGGAGGGATGGGAGGTGGAGCTTTTCTGTAACTGAAAGCTGTTGTGGGAGAGGCGCAGGATGAAAAGGCGCGTGAAAACACAGACACTTTCTCATTTCCTACCGCGAGCGAGGGCCCCGGGGAGCGGCGCCCACCTCCTCCCGCAGCGAAGGGCCCACAGCCCGGCCGGGTTTGCACCTCGGCTGGCGCAGACCAGCAGGGCCACAGACACCAGCTTGGGTTAGCCCTGCAGGACCCCAAGTGGCCATTTGGCCAGCTTATCCCCAGAAAGGGACAGGAACCTGCCCCGGCCCGTGCTGGATCAATTGCCACAGCATGCAGCAAGAAGGGGGAAAGAAGCAGAGGGAAGGACAGAAAATGGATGCTGGGGACGCACAGTAGACCCCAAATGAGGGGCTGAGCTATGAGCAGGATGCTCACACCCCACGCTGGGGGCTGCGGGGGGCTGGGGCTTGAGGGGGGCAGCAGCCCTGGGTGAGCAGGTGGGGAGACGCGGGGACCCTCGCGCTGCCGATGCCCTGCCACCCCCGGGACTCACAGGTGCTGGGCTTCAGGATGCTGCTGGTGATGGGCGGCCCAGGGGGGGCCGACATGGAGAAGAGCGAGAGGCAGTCGTCATCCTGGGAGCAGCCCGCCTGGATGGCCCGCAGGTAGCTGTGGCTCCGCATGCGGAAGCAGCCGGGCAGATCCAGCGCCTCCACCGCCTGCGACTCCACCTCGCCGAAAACGGACTCGCACACAGCCTCGAACTGGTGGTTGAGCTCGTCGTTGATCTGGGGAGAGCGGTGGGTGATGCTTGGGGTGGCGAACGGGGGACGGAGCCCAGCGGGGCAGGAGGTGCTCAGGGGAGCGTCTGCCCTCGGTCCCCGTCTTGGGGACACGTCCCAGCTGGGACAGGAGGCCCTACCTGGCCGGTGGTGAAGGAGCGCCCGTAGCCCTGTCCCCGAGGGAGCATTCGAGGTGGCGTGCCGCAGCTGGGACAGTTACAGATATATGAATCAGAATAGTGCCTACTTGCAAACCTAATGAGAGACAGTGGGAATAGAAGGGATGGCACCAAAAGCAACACATTCCAGCCGAGCGTTTGGAAATGCAGCCGCAGCAATGCTCCCGCAGGCCACCACTTGCCCCCCGAGCTCTTGTGAAGACCCCTTCCCACCTCCCCAACCTCCCAGGGGGGCCGGGGGCTTCCTGGCTCCTGCCGGAGGTGGAGGCTGAATGCCGGTCTCCAAAATCGTGCTGCACCACGCCTGCCTGGTGCTTTGCTCTCTGCCTGGGTCTGGCACAGAGATGCTCAGAGTGGGGTCCCCATGGCAGCCCCCCCGAGGTGGAGCTGCCCCTGGCACGGTGTCACTGCGCGTGGCTGTGGGCTCTGGGCACAAGCGGTGGCAGCAGCACATGCAAGGTCCCCGCTGCAGCTCTGCACCCATGCACGCAGCGAGAAGCTGCAGCGAGCGCTCCTGGCAGCCTTGCAAAGATGGGGGGGTCCCCAGCAGGGCATCCTCACCACCCCAAAAAGCCATCCCGGGTCCCCACTGGTACAGAGCCATCGGGAGAGGGGCAATTCCGCGCGACAGGCAGCAGGGACAGGGACAAGGACCAGGCCCGTTTTCCCCCTGGATCTGGGTATTTTGCAGCCATCTTGCAGTTTCACCTCTTCTCCCAGCCTTCGCACGTGGCTGCGGCCCAGGATCCCTCCCCAGAGCCCAGCACCAGCCCTTACTTGCTCCTGGCCTGGTCGGCGCTGGAGGAGCGGCGGTAGCTGTCCCGCCGCGTGGCCGCCCGGGGTGATATTTTGGCGCTGGCGTCCGAGTCGGCGCTGTCCTCGTCGCCCATGGCCTTGATGTAGCTGCCGCTGCGCATCCGCCGGCAGGGGATCTCCCCGTCCTTGCCCACCGCCGGGTACCCGCTCCACTCATCCTGCGGCACCTGGGGCAGGAGGCGAGCGTGGGCGCGCGCGATGCCACGAGCCAGCCCGAGCCCGGCGTGCGCGCCCAGCCCGAACCCAGGGTGCGTGTGGAACCTCTCCTCTGCCCTCCCTGCCCCAAATCCCAGAGGGCTGCTCCTTCCTGGCAGCCTCAGCTGCGTTCCCTGCTTGCCCCATATGGGGTTGTTTCCCAAAACCCGCTCCCACCTCGCAGCCCCCCCAGCAGGCGCGGCTGGGCCAAATCCCACCCATGCCAGCGCGGCCACCCGGCTGGTGGCCGTGCCGCCGGCACCACGGGGTCCTTACCAGGCTGCGGTGGCAGGATGGTGTCCCTGGGCCATGCGGGGAGGGCGATGGGGCCGGCACCCTGCCCCGATCCCCCCGCTGCCACCCGCCCTCGGATTGCCACTCACTGTCTCCTTCCCCCAGGAAAGGGAGCGAAGAGTTAATTAGCTTTTAATTGGAAGGGGGGTGACCTAGAAGGGAGCCTGGTGACGTGACGGGCCAGGCGGTGGCACTGGGCCAGGCACTAGAGGGATAAAAGCCCAGATGAGGGAGAGGGCACAGGGCTGCGAGGAGCCTGTGCAGGCAGCGCTGCCTCGACCCCAACCCACAGGACTACGGGGCAAGAGATTGCAGCGGTGCTCTGCGAGGAGACCCACAAGGAGAGGGGATAACTGCAGCAGCGCAGGATGAGGCTGCGCTGGGGACAGGGAGCAGAGCTGGCGTTGCATGGCCCCACACCGCCAGGGATGGCCAGGATGGAAGGATCCAGCCCCAGCTCGTCCCACAGCATCTCTGGCCGTGGTCCCGTGGGGCAGCCCTGCCCGGCCCCCTCACCTGCAGGTACTGGTAGGCTCTGTCTTTGGCCTTTGCCTCCTGAAGCATCAAGGTTTTCTCTGTGCCGCCGGCACTGGGGTAGGCTTCGCGGGCTTGGCTGACAGTCATGGTGTGCCAGGCACTCCTCTTGAGCGTCTGGCCGTCCAGAGACATGGACATGCCGGCGCAGGCCAGGCATTTTCCTTCCCCACCGCTCTTTAGACTCTTCAAGGTCAAGTCTCTGAAGGCACTTTCGGGAGCGTCCACGCAGTACTGGGTGCCCTGGTCCACGGCGTGCCGGCCGGACACCATGTAGCTGCTGTCGCTGTCCAGGTTGTCGTCGGAGCTCCACCAGCCCATCATCTTGGACCGGTGCCGGGAGTCCACCTTGCGGTCCTTGCTCTTGCTGCGCTTGCCGTGGCGGGACTGGTGGTGGTGGTGGTGGTGGTGGTGGTGGTGGTGGTGGTAGCCGTCCCCGCGGCCGTCCATCTTGGTGCCGTTGTAGTCCCGCTTGGCCGGCGCCTCCAGGGAGTGCGACTTGGCGAAGAGCTTCTGGACGGAGTGGACGAGGTGGCGGATGCGGCTGGGGCTCTCGCTGCGCGGCTCGGCGCCGCCGGCCCGCGGGTACTGCAGCGTGTGGAAGCCGTCGTGGTGCAGCGGCAGCTGCTTCTCGAACTGGTCCAGCAGCGTCGGCGGCAGGCGGTTGATCTTGCTGGCGGGGTGGGCGGTCGCCATGCATTCGTCGCAGGAGTCGTAGGGCTGCTGCTGCGCGTGGTGCATCCTCGGGAAGGTGCTGCTGGCGCTGCCGGAGGGCGGCTCGCTCAGGGGCCCGCCCGGGCACTCGCCGGCCGCGCCGGGGCTCCGCGCCGGGCAGAAGGGATGCTCCAGGGAACACGGCTCGCTGGGGCTGAGGAGGTACGGCTGCCGGCCCTCGGGGCCGTGCGCGACGTAGTCCGCGGGATGCTCGCAGTCCTCTGGGATGCAGCGGCAGCGGTGGCCGGAGGAGTGCTGTGCCTGGCTACGCTCCCCATGGTAGCCCTTCATGGTGTCAGCACCCGCCCCGTAGCCTCGGCATCCTGCAGGGCTGTCCCTGCGGGCTCATCTGCGGGGACAGACACGGGCACACCGTCACACTCCCCTCCGCCATCCCAAAACCCCAATCCTGCACGGGTAAAGTGTTTGGGCTGCGCTGTGTGGACAAACCGAGGAGGCCAGGAAGCTCCTGGGGCAGGATCTGGCCCTGGCTGAGCCCCTGAAACCCCACCTGGCGTGCTGGGGACCCGGCCAAACCGGGGCACAGACAGGCAGCGGTGCCAAGCACGCGCGGGGCTGCGGGGCTGCCTCTCGCTTGGCTGCCCGGGTGGATGCCGAAACGTGGGGATTTCTAAGGAGAAGCAGCAGCCGGCTACGAAGCATTCAAAGCAGATAGCTTGCAGACGGTGAGGGAGGACATTTCAACATCATCAGAAACTTGTTTTCTTCCCCGACACCAAATATTATGAAGTGTTTTTCCATTAGGAAAACGGTTCTGGCTGAGTTTTCCAGCCGTCGCGATTCACAGAGCCGCTAATGAGCTGGAGCGGGGAGCAGGACCGGGGGGGCTGCCGCGGCGCTGACATCTCCATCCAGCCCGTCCTCCCACCCAGCCGCCGTGCTGCCTGAGCGCCGCCGCCACCCCGCATTTACAGCAGCTCCCTCGACACCTCGCGTTCCCCCAGTGCCTCCATCCTCTGCCACCACGTGCCCAGGCAGCGCCACCACGCTCGTGTCGCTCTTGTTTAACCATTTCCTTAAGCAAAAGCAAGAACATCGCATCAGCCCTGCTCCAACAGAGTGCCTCTGCCTGGTGGCTCCGGGACTGGCTCTGTCCTCGCCACGTCCCCAGCTGCACCACGGTGCCGTGGGGATGCCCAGTGCCATACGCACCCCTGGGGGATTTGTCTTCCTACAGCCCCTCCAAGGCCCTGCCTTGGGTACGACTATAAGTGAGGAAAGTGCTTATTCTCCAGTGTAGCTTGGCTAATTAACAGGCATCAATTAATGCACGTTATCATATTTAGCGAGGGTGACTTGGGCACCTTGTCTCTGGGATCAGATTCAGGCGAGGTGGCTTCGCACAAAGCCGGATCAGCCTCCAGCCACGGTGACATGTCCGGGGACAGCCCCCAGGGGACACAGCGGGGACGAGGAGCCCTGGGGGCCACAGCCAGCCCAGCCGGAGCATGGGAACAGAGCTGTTGGGTGGGGAGCTGGGGGGAGGATGGACGAGGGCCCCCCAGGATGGCCGGGGGTGTACAGGGATGGAGAGGGAGAGCTCTGGGAGGGGACAGGGACTTGACGCCTCCAAGTGCAGCATGGTCTGATGGAGCTGCCAGCGTTGGCAGCAGCCGGGGAGTGTGCTCTCCCCCCCGGCAAGCCTCTCCCCTCGCCTTTCTTCCCAGCTTCAAGGCTGGATCACTCGGTCCCACTCGTCTCCCCCCCGCCCTCGTAATCTCGCTCCTGCTCTAACGAGGCTCACTAATTGCTGCCTCTTAAGACGAAGGAAGCTGCAGCCTGCTACAAAAAAGAAAGGCCTCTGCCCTCCCGGGGGAGCTGCGGCGACACGGGCGGTCAGCAGCAGGATGGATGGATGGACGGACAGACGGACAGACAGATGGACGGACGGATGGATGGATGGAGAGATGGGTGGTGACCACAGGCTCCCTCCCAGCCCCAGCTCTGCCTCCGCGGGCTGAGCTATCATCTCACGCTCACGGAGGGAAGTGCTCAGCTGATCCAAATATTGCCACCACATCAGGAAGAAGGAGTCACAACAGCCGAGCAGCCCGTTATTAGGAGCCGGGCGGGCTTTTGTGCTCGGGAATGGGAGGAATTAAACAAAGCCAGCGCTCCGGCGAGGCAGCGCCACGGCTCCCCCACAGCTGCTGGCAGCGGGAAGGGGACGGGAGCGCTCCTGGGGGGCTCTGCATGGGCAGCGTGGTTGGGGGTCCTATGCAGAGACCCCTGGGAGCCTTCCTGTCCCCACATCCCACAAAATCACAGACTCAAAATGGGGGAAAGAACCCAGCACCAGCTGAATTTTGTGCCATTTAACACCAGGGTAATTACCACCATTGGGAACCTACCACCCACACAATTATGTGCTAGGATAAACTGGAAGAGCATAATTACCATTACAAATAACTCACTTCTTGCCTTTATTGCATCCAAAGCCCGGAGAAACTCCCAGCAACAATTCCCTCACCACCAACTTCCTCCTGACTTTTGCTTCTGTGGCTTTCCTGCCCACCCCAGGGTCGGGGGGAAGGACTGGGGCTCGTAACCCCCGGGGTGCTGCAGGGCTCACCCAAACTCAGCTCCCCGCTTCACTTCCCACAGGGGCCCTTAGTAGAGGTAATTCTGCTTCCTTACACCGCCTGGGGAGATCTCAGCCTCGGCAGCAGCGCCGTGCTGCTTCCCCCAGCTGCAGGTACCCGGTGCAGCCCCCACGGAGCCCGGACCCCCGGCACCCCCCCGACACCCCAGTCCCACCCAGCACCCCTGGGCACGCGATGGGGAGGGGACAGGATTGCAAACCCCGCTGCAACACCTGGGTCTGGCAAAGCGTTGCAGCGCAAAACAAGGCTTTGCAAGGTTTCCAGGGCACACCCAGAGAGGCAGGACCCGGCTGTGCACTCACCGCCCGGCGCTCAGGGGGATGCTGTCCTCATGGCCCGGCCGCTGGCTCCTCCACACAGGGTGTCCCGGGGGCACCAAGGTCTGCAGGGAGAGGAAGCAGAGGGAGGAAGAGCAAGAGCGGTTGTCCCCAAAAAAGAGCCTGACCCAAATCCCCCGGGATTTTTAGCAGTGCCTCCTTCCCTCCTCCGACCGAGGCAGTCCCATGGCCAGCGCAGCCCCGCACGTGTTTCGCCCGGCTACGCCCCAAAACCATCCCCAGCCACATCCTCTTATGCAATTCCCTGCCAGCGGGCGCCGGAGCCGGCCCAGCGGCTGCCTCGCCGTTGACTTTGATTTGCTCTGGATCCGGCCATATGCTCCACAAAGGCTCCTCCTGCCACCTCGGCTTTCCAGCGCGAGCAAAGTGATTTTTTACAGCCGCTCGCCCGGCAGAGGCGCGCAGCGAGGATGGCGCGAGCCCGGTCCATTCTGCTTTGCAAATTAGCGACAAGTTTGGCAGCGCGGTTCCTGCTGGGGATCTTTATGGCTCGTGATGAAAGCAAGAGAGAACAAACACGCAGCTTGAGCTCCCGGCACCGCGTGCGAGCTGGAGTCTGAAAAAAAAAAAATATATGGTCTTCCCACTTAGGAGCTGAGCAAATTTGATCTACAGTCGCTGGATGAAAATAAATACGGAATACCGCCAGGTCGGTTCCACCGTGCTTTTAATCTATTTACTTTTTCCCAACTAGTTGTAAGCGAGAAGGATTGCAGAAAGCAAACATTTTATTTTATTACTAATTACTCTGTTATTTTATTAGGCTGTATTAGTAAAATTTACTCAGCCTGAAAAAAAAGGGGGCTTAGTAAAGGAATCACCTAATTTAGTACATAATTCTGCGTCGGGTAATTATTTTCTTAAAAGTTGAATTAGCTGAAAGCAGCTCATGGATATTTCATTAGTTGTGTCAGGCAGGAAAGAGATAGTGTAATTAGTCAGAAGTTTGTCATTCCTGTAAGTAATTACTTTACAGGGAAGGGTGAGGGCAGCCCCCTTTGGCTGTGCTCGCTCGATGGAGCCCATCAGGGTCCGGGGGATCCTCCCCAAAACCACAGGGGGGGATGAGTGGAAGCACCACGCTCCCCTGGAGGAGCCAGCTACGGGATCATCCCCTTCCCAAAGCGATCCCTGGTGCTGTCCCCCCACCCCGACCCCTCCTGGGGTCCCTCTCCCCAGGGACCCCCTGGCCGCCACAAGCCCAGCCTCAGCCCCGTTTGCGCAGAGGATGCCGTGCCCAGCGCCGTGCCCAGCGCCAGCGCTCCGAGAGCGCGCTCCCGTGCAATATTTATGATGCAGCAGGCACGGATGGAGCACAGCCGTGAGCGGGGAAGGTAGGTCAGGAGCTCCGGAGCACCGCGGCACCGAGCTCATCCAGGAGCAGAGAATTCAGGGAGAACAAAGGCAGCTTCGCCCCGAGCAGGGCACGGAGCGGTGCGCAGCCCTCTGCTTCCAGCGGCGCTCGCGCAGAGGGACGGGACCCAGCCCACGTGCTGCCCCGCCGGGCCCTCGGACAGGCAGCCGAAGGAGCCCCAGGAGAAGGCAAACCGGGACACCAAGCGAGCAGGATGCAAAGATCACAGCCAGCGTGCTCGGTGTGCTCAGGAAATCAAAGGCAGCTACCGGGAACGAAACAAAAATAGAGGGCTGAGACGGGCCCTGCCTGGGAAGAAACCAAGCAGAAACAAGGGGCAGAACCCAAGCAGAGGCAGCTTGAGATAAATAAGGGATGAGGATATTTTTTTAAAAAGTCATGAAGGACAAATGCCAGCTGAAAAATTCCAAATGTGGGCAGAGCAAGCGAGAGTCACCGAGCCTGCTGAGAGGGGCCAGGGCAGCCGAGCCTCGAGCACCACGTCCGGACACCCTGAGCCAGCTCCCGCTGCCTTCGTGCAGCCCCAGCCCAGCTGCAGGCAGCAGAGCCTGAATTATTCCCCTTCACTGATGCCGTTAATCGCAGGAGCTGCTCCGGCCCTGTGTGCAAGGAAGGGACCATTCCAGCTCCTCGGCCATCAGCAGGACCCAGCAGGGCTCAGCATCGCTGGGGTGACCCCAGCCGGGGACAGCAAGACCCCGCTGTCCCCGGGGAAGGACACCGAGCGTCGCTCTTCCCATCTGCCCCGCTCCGCGCGAGGGGACTCCGAGGACAGGTTGTTTGATGGGAGTAGTTTATTAAGCACATGATTAATTTTGGCACCGGCACCAGCTGCCTGACAGCTCCTTCTCCCAGAGCTGGGGAGAGCGAGCGCGCGAGAGGTACTGCCTCTGCTGATGCAGCGGTTGGTGGGATGAAAAATCCTGCAATGCAGCACTGCTTCTTAATGAGCCATTTGTCTTTGAGTCTTCTTGACTCATTACCATGCCGGGAGAGGGATGGGAGTTGCCCCAAGTCCCCATCTGAGCAATTACTCCTCGAGCAGAGCGAGGAAATACTGCCACACCATGCCCCAGCTGCCGGGGATCCCGCACGGCCGCCAGCACCGGGACTCCCCGCCGCAGCGCCGCTGCCTCCGGCTGCCGCTGCCACCGGTGCCGGGGGGAGCAGGGCCCGGGGCCCCCGCTGCTGCCACGGCCTTGTGCCAGCGCTGGAGCCGATCCCCGGGGACAGCAGCCAGGCTCTGTCCCCAGCTGGAGCATCCCCGTGCTGCAGAGGCAAAGCCAGCGGAGAGGGGACCCCAGCGCCCCATTCCCGTGGATCCTCAGCATGTGGAAGAGCTGCTTCACAAGCAGCAAAACCCTTCACAAATGGGAGGGGATGGGGCCGGCAGCCAGAGCACCTGGAAGAAATTGGGTGGGAAAGAAAGGGGCAGGAGGAAGGGGCTGGTGCGAGCATCCTGCGGTGGGCACAGGGAAGGGACAGACAGGGCCATGGGGCTAACTCCTGCTCCCTGATGGGGCAGTCAGAGAAGCTCAGAGATGGATTAATGCACAGCACCAGCACCAGTGGCCTCAGGGTGCTGGGAGGAGCAAGTAATTAGGGATGAGTGAATAATTAGGACAGGGGTAGCTGGGAAGGAAACGCACCTGGACAGCAAAGCAGTGCGTGCCAGCGTCCCCCCAGCTCACCCCTTCCCCAGCCTCCCTGCCACCGCTGCCCAAGCACTGTACGGCAGCAGGATTTGTGTCCCCACGGGGGCTGCCACCGCCCTCCGGTGTCACTGCCGAGCAGCTGGCGCGGGGCTCAGTGCGCTCCGACGCGTGCCCGTCGCCGGTGATGCCCACGGGCAGCTCCCCTCGCACGCACACCCAGCATCTGCCCGCACTGCCCAGGGCAGCAGCAGCCGGCACCCTGCCCCGCTGCCCCCCCGGCGGCTCGGCGAAGGTGACACTGGGGTCCCAGCGGGATGGACAGCCAACAGTACCTCTGGAAGCCCATGCCCCATGGACCCTTTCAGGCACCTGGGATGTGGCAGCCCCAGCAGGGACCACACGGCTGCTGCCAGCTGTGCCGCAGCCCCCAAGCTTGCAGCGGTGCCAGACGAACCCCCCGTCCCCACCCGCAGCCCTCAGCGTTTCCATTTCACCCTCCACATCCCCACCACAGCCCGCTCCGTTCCCACCACAGGGAAGTGCTGCGTCTGCTCCAAAAGCCACTTAGCTCCCCGGCCCCGCGGTGTAATGACTTAAGCCTGGGATCGTTTCAAAGCTGCTTTCGCGAGCTCAGGGCACGCGGCCATGCCAAAAGGCTCTGAACGGCCACCAGTGCTGCTCTGCGCCCTGAATTCCCCCCCCACGTGCCACCCCCTGCCCCGACCTCAGATGCCGCCCAGTAAAACCAGTTTCCTTCGCAGCACCAGCCCTGTTCTGCGTCTCTCCCTGCAGCAGGCCACCTTCTAGCAAGCAGGCTCTGGGCACAGTGCAGCAGCAGAGCCTGAGGTCCTCACCAGGAGGGATGTCCCAGGCCACCGAGCCCCCCCTGCCAGGCTGCAGCCCCCACCCCGGGGCCAAGGGCTGGGACGGGCACCACGAGCCCATCGAGCAGAGCTCACCAGTGGAGGGCCCAAACTGCCGCTTTAATCGATGGGCTTAATTTGCAAAGCTGATGAAAAGCTAAATATTTAACTACATAATTCTGCACGGTGCTCTCGGCGTGGGCCCAGCGTGGGGGCAGAGCGTGCGGGTGGGGGGGAACGCGAGGGCAGGGCGCAGAGCAGCGAGGAGCAGGGGCACGGCGGGGATGGGGGACACTGCTGGGACCACATCGGCACCGGTGTCCCCATCACACAGGGCACGGGGGTGGCACAGCCCCTTGCCCCCGGGCTGGGCAGTGCCATGGGTGTTCTGCTGCAGGCGTCCCGTGTCCTGCTCCCCACCTGCCTCCCAAGCATCCCCCGGGAGCCATGCGGGAAGGGGAGCGCGGCCCAAGACAGGGAGCTGCAAAGGGCAGCAGGACGGGCCCCCGCGGAGATTACACCCCTGATATTCCTGCTACAAGAGCTTAGAGATAAAAGAGATTTACAGGATTTACCAGCAATACAAATTGAATATTTAATTTTAGCTGCAGGGGACGAGCCAGGGCTCAGCCCCAGCAGCACACGGAGGGGCGCAGGCAGCAGGCGCGGGGCCTCCCGGCCTCCTGGGGAATCGTCTCCAGCGCTCAGGAGAAAACCAACGTCACTGGGAGCCGGGGGGGCGGGCAGCCCTGTGCTGGTGGGGCCAGGCACCCCCTGCCCCAGCCTGCCCCTAATCCCAGCAGCCACTTGCTGACTGCACGGCACAGCCTGGGGGTCCCTGGGGATCGTCCCCAGTGCCGTCCATGCACGGCCCCAGTGCCAGGAATACTCTGGGGGTGCTCAGGAGGGTCCCTGGATCCCACTTTCCATCCTGGAGGTGACACTTGCCTGCCTCCTGCTTTGCCACAGGAGCACAGGCTGATGGGCTGGGGACAGCAGGAAGGGACAACCAGAGCTGAGCACCCTCCAGGATGGGATGGAGAAGCCCCAAAGGGGACCTGCCCCCCTCCTGCCCTGGGGACAGTGCTGCACAGGGTCCCCGGGGTGCCACCCAGCCGGGACCCATCCTGCCTCACCTCTCCTCGGGTGCACAGCACCGGCACAGGTCCCGCCGCGGGGCGGGCAGGGGGAGGACAGCGCAAGATGAATGAGGGAGTCGAGAGGCTAATGGCATTGTCTGGAAAGTAGGTCGTGTGCTGAGCAAAAAGATATTTATATCAAAGCTCGGTCCCCCGCAGAAGCTCCCGAGCAGGGCGCAGGCAGCGCCACGAGCCCACGGCCACGGCCTCGGCCCCGTGCGGGCGGCACGGCCCCGGCACCCTGCACCCCGTGGCACCCCATACCCCCACCCCACTGCCCCGGCCAGGGGTCGGCACCCGCTGTGGCCCCGGCTGGGCTCTCACAGTGCCCCGGCTGTGCCACTCTCAGGGTGGAAATTAGAGATGTAAAATTATCCCGACCGCGAGGGAGTCACGGCGGCTCCGCGCCTCTCGCTGACCTGGCTGATGGCTGCGGGCACCACGTGAGGAACCGCGCCGGGTTATTTGTAATGTAGCTTTTGCTAATGTGTAAAAGGTCCCTGATGCTCCCCAGACGGGCAGCCAGCGCAGGGAAGGTCGTGGTGGGATCTCACAGCCCGCACACCCCCGTCCTGAGGCCTCAGCCTTGTTGCCATCCCCAGCCACGTCCCTTCCTGGGGGGGAAGATGCCCCGCACACAAAGCATCGTCCCCAAGGTCACCCCAGCTCTGCTGTGGGTGACCCGGGTACCAACCCTGCTCCACACCATGTCCTTCGTTCACACCCGCGTGCTTCCCATAAACCAAGGGAACCATCCCCGAGCACCTGGCTGGAGCCTGCCCAGAGGTTTTTACCCTTTTCCCCTGAATTTCCCCCACCCTGAAGGCTGCAGGTGCCCCCCAGCCCACGCTCGCCTGTCCCCATCCTGCACCCGGGCAGCCTTCGATGCGCCGGGCCGGCGCGGGAGCAGGTTGGTTTCCCATAATAGCTGTGTCGGCTGAATTTACAGCCTCGCTCCAAGTTATTAATAATAATGGCCTCACTCTTAAGTAGGGCTTTTCATCTGTCTCAAAGCCCTTTCCAGAGGACGTCTGCGGCATTATCACCATTTTATTAGCGTTTCGGCGGGCAGGAGAGCGAGACACGGAGGGAAGGGATGGCCGTGCCCACCACCCGGCTGCAACAGGGGCCCTGTGGGGAACGGGGACCCCGGAGCCCCCCCCATGGCGCAGCCCCATGAGAAGCGTGGCCAAATGGGGACCGAACGGCCCTCGGTGCTGTGCTGGAGGCACTGCGGTGATTTACACGGGCGGCGAGCCCAGGCCCTGCCGCGCAGATAAATCCACTTGAGGCAGCGATAAAACAGTGTCACCTCACCGGTAATCCGCAGCGCTCCCAGCGCGCTGAAAAATCGCGGGGCACGGCACCACCCGGCTGCTCCGGGCTCTGCATCGATAAACGCCGGCCCCACGCCAGCCGGGGCTTGGGAGAAACCCGGGGTGTAAATCCTCTGCCCTGGCAGAGCTGTGGCAGGAGAGCACCCCTGGGCGAGCACCCCTGGGCGAGGGCGAGCAAGCACGGCGGGTGCCCGACCGCATCCTGACCCCTTGAGGTTTAGGATTTGCAGCAGCCAGGTGGGACCGGGGCCGTCCCCAAGCCAGCCCCGTGCGCCCCCGTCTCCCCGGGCAGCAGCGATCCTGCGCTCCTCTGCTCCTCTCCCCGCCGATCGCAGCGGGGCTCCGCGGGCAGATTTATTTCCCTCTAAAAGTGCTTTGATCCGAAGTTATTTTTTGTTTACTAGCAACAAGGTATTGTAAATACATCTTTGCCGATAATTATAGAGTCTGGGTGCACACCTTAATCTCCATAAAATATCAGATGCTACAATTTGCCTGATTTAATGAGATCGGAGGCCGATACGCCGCTAAGGTGAGCTGTAAACTTGGGGAGGGGGGAGGAAAAAGATTGAAAATGCAACGAAAAAAGTGTTTCCCCCACCTCCTCCTCCTCCTCTTGGGGTGCAGCACCCGGACCCCACAGCCCCCCGCGGCACCCACCTCCTGCGCCAGCTCCCTGGGTGGGCCCAGGCTGCGCCGCAGCAGCTTCACGCAGGGATGGGCATTTAGGGCAAACGGTGCTTTTTATACCGTTTACCTCATTAAAAACCTCCAAAAGCTCAGAGGGACGCCGAGGCCACGCCGTGCACCGCGTGCCGGTGGAGGTGCGAGGACAGGGCACCGGGGTGGGGGGGGGGGGCTGCTGCTGGCCCCATGCCCCCCAGCGGGTCCGGGTTATGGGGCGGGTAGGAACAGGGCAGAGCCACGCGTGGCAGGGCTGTGGGGTGGCTGTGGGGTCCCACACCACACACCAAGGGCAAGCCGGGGGTCTGGGGGGGCCGTGCTGGAGCAGATGGGGATGGGGCCCAGGCTGCAGGAGCTCAGCACCCCCTGCCACGGCCGTGCCGTCACCCCCCTGCCGTGCCCCTCTCCGGAGGGGGACCCCCGGGCAGGGGGCTCAGCGTGTCCGGGCGGGGGTCCCCTCCCCGCAGCAGGGGGGGGCAGCCGAGGAAGCAGCAGGCTCCTCTCCATACCGAACACCGCCGTTTCCACAGCAACCTTAAAGGCCTACAGCTTCCGCCTCGCTAACGAACCCGCGCCGGTGACGTTCCCGGGGGACGCCGAGCCCATCACCCCGGCCTCGGGTCACGGCACCCTCTCCCTGCGCCCGCCCCAAACCCGTCCCCCCCACGGCCCCCGCACCCAGACCCCAGAGACGCAGGGGCTGGGGAGCCTTGCGCCCAGCGGGACGGGCACCCCAAAACGCCCCCGCTGCCATCCAGAGGGCACCGTGACCTACAAACGTCAGGCTGACGGGTTAATTAATTTCCTCCTTCCTCAGGCCGTTATCAGCTGGAAGAGAACATCACCTGAGACTGTTAATTGGGCTAATTATTCCAGGTTCAGATTTTGAATAATTAGTTACTGTTGTCTCCAGCCTTACTTCCACAGTTCTCTAAAAAGGGCAGGCGCGTTCCAGGCTCCCAGAACAAGGCAGGTGCCAGAGAGGGCAGGGGGCTGCGGTGGGGTCCCAGAGGGTGACAGCCCTCGCTGGGGACAGGAGGAAAGGAGGAGAGATGGGGTGAGAGGAGGGCGGAGGGGAAACGCCCCCAAATCCCCCAGGCACCCAAGCATGGGGCCAGGATGCTGGCACCGCCTGCTCCATCCTACACCATACAGAGATGCCTGCCCCAGGCCGAGCTCCCCCCACTTTAGGAGCTGCCCACTCACAAACCACTCACAGCAAATTCCCCCGAGGGCTCGCACCGGTCCCCTCCGGGCATCCGACTGCTCCTCGGCTCCGGTCGGGCTCCCCCTGGTAAAATCTCAGCCCCGTGCTTTCAGGAATCGGGATTTCCCCCTTGGGTTTCCCACTGTTTGGCGTGGAAATGCACCCTGTCTGGGCAGGAGGGCAGGCACCCACCCTAAAAAGGGCCACAGCCATACTGGTGCCAGCCAGTACTGGTGGTACTGGTGCCCGTGGGGACGCAGGGACCTCCTGCCACCCCTGGGGACATGGGTGGCGGGTGCCACCGGGTGGCCCAGGCAGGGCAGAGGGGCGAGCCGAGGCAGCGCAGCCCCCAGCCTCCCATACCCCAGGAACACCGCGCTTCCTCGCAGCCTCGTCCCCCGCTATTAATAGCCTTCGCTAGCCTCCCTGGGAGCCATTTGCATATTTGATTGCAACTCCGAGGCGGGGCAGGGCCCTTCAATCAGCCGCTCCCGCAGCCTCATTTGCATGGGTTGACATTTTGTGCCGGGAGCGCTGACACCGCCACCGGGCGATGGGGACGTGGCTCCGGGGGTCCCAGCTCCCCAGCCTGTGGTGCAGCCCCCAGCACCCCCTGTCATCTGCTCTGCACCCACCCGGGGGGGCAGAGCCCCCAGCACCCCTCCAGCCTCCCTAAAACCCCGTGGAGATGAGGGAGCTTTGGGTGGCCCGTGTCCCCAGGTGGCCTGCGTCGTCACTTTCCAGCCCGACCCGCGCCCCGGCCCCGTCCAACCTGCCCAGCGGGGTAATTACCTGCCCGGCGGGGTAATTAGCAGCGCCGGCAGCAGGGCAGGGTGTGGGGTGTCAGGCACACCGGCGGGTTGGCTGCTCGTCCTGCCAGCCTGTCTGGAGCTGCTGCACATCAAAGGCCGGTGGCAGGCTGGGATGTGAGGGCCGGGACGTCCCCAAGGAGACGGGGGGGCTCCTAAACCTCAGCGCACCCATCCGCATCCTCAGGAGGGACCGAGGGGACACAGGGACATGCCACTGATTGTCCCGTTTGGCCACATGGAGCTGGAGCAGCAGTTGGAGCAGCTGGACCCAGCACGGCCACGTGGTGCCGGGCTGCACAGCACCGGGGGCAGCTTCTGGCCACCACCAGGCCACCACCATGGCCACCACCACAGCCACAACTAAGCCACCACCACAGCCACAACTAAGCCACCACCACGCCACCACCACGGCCACCACCACAGCCACCACCAAGCAACCACCAAGCCACAACCAAGGCCACCACCAAGCCACCACCAAGGCCACCACCACGCCACCCCACAGCCCCGCCGCCAGCCCCTCTCGCAGCCCCGGGGCCAGGGAGGCAGCTGCAGGAGGAGCCAGGCAGCCCCAAAGCCCCAGGCACACGGCTGGGAGCCGGTGCCAGCGCTGCCCCAGGCCATGTCCCAGGACGCCCTCGCCTCCCCCCGGCTCTTGGCATCACGAGGTGCGCGCTCGGCAAGACAAAACAACCCGGGGCGAGGCGTGGGACCGAGCCTGAGGACGGTGAGGATTAAGGGGGAGTTCTGCCACGTCCCTCCCTGCTGCCTCAGTTTCCCCTCCCGGAACACACTGGCGATGCCGGCTCATTGAAGGGTTTTGGTGGCAGGGGAAAGCCGCACGGAGGGACCTGAGTGCCCCAGCCAGGCTGCCACCAGCACCGTGCTGAGGAGCGAAACGGAGACAGGCAGGGCTGGAAGCACAGATGTCGGCACCGGCTGTGCTGCTCCCCGGCAGCGGGGCCGTCTGGCAGGCAGACAGACGTGGGGCTCCCCGGCTCCAGCAGGGGCTGGGAGCAGGCCCCAGGGGGCCCCCATCCCTGGCACACACACCGGGGTGCAGCCCTGCCCTCCCCGTGCCACCACGGCACACTCGCTCCATCCGCACCGGGAATCTGCTCGGTGCTCTGCCATGGAGCAGGAAAATCCCTCCGGAACGCGACGGTTGGGCAAACAAACGCCCACCCCAACCCACCCCATCCCATGGGGGGCTTGGGGAAGGTTTCCCCGGCTCCCCAGCCCCTGCTCTCCCAGCCCCAAGCCCTGGGCTCTGATCTCTCCGGTGCTGGGCCATCGCTCCCCCTGCACCCCTGAGCACAGGACGAAACCTCCGGTGTGCGCACAGCCCCGCTCCCTCCTGCCCCTCCACCGCAACAGGGACACCCAGCACTATGTGCCACAGTGCAGGGGGGCCTGGAGCAGGGGGCACTCACCTGCATCCTAACCGAACGCCCTCACAGAGACCACCACATCCACAGGGGTGAGCGCAGCTTGTCCCCAAGGGCGAGCCCAGCTCGGGCACAGCACCGGCTGCCACCGTGCACAGCCCCGGTGCGTGCGGCCCCCGGCCCCGGCACGCACAGCACGGGGCTGCGGGGAAGGGAGGAGAGACCTCAGGGCTGGGCTGGGAGCTCCCCATCCCGGCCGGGTGAGCTCCAAGCTGCGCCGGGGCTTGTCTGGGCGAGGGCTGGCCGGGAGCCATACGCTGCACACCGAGACGAGGAGGTGGCTGCCAGCGAGGAGGGCTCGGCCAGGAAAGGGTTAGGAGTGGCTCCGCAGGGGTGCGGGGAACGGTCCCGGGGGGTCCCGCTCAGCCCCCCCACCCCACCCGGCACCCCCTTCTCCTTCCCTGCGCCCCACTCACCCTTCCCCAGCCCCTAATCCGTGCAGTCGCCCATCCACGCCCGCCGGGAGCCGGAGGACGTTCGAGCGGCGGCGGCCAGGTTCGCTCTCTCCCCGCCAAATCCCCACGGGCTGCCCATGCCACGGCGGTGTCCCCAGGGTCACGGCCACCCGAGGCAGCGCGGCGGCCGCTCTCCCGGCCAACACCGGCACCTTCCAAGCCGGCGAGAGGCAGCGGCGGAGCCGGCGTCCCCGCTCTCGAGACACACCCCCGCGTCCCCACGCGCTCCAGCCGCCCCCGCGCCCCGGGAAGGGGCTGCCCACGCCAAGCAGCGCCCGCACGCCCCCGCGCCGTGCATGGCTGCGCACGGACGGACACGCGGCCCCGCCGTGCGCACGCACGGCTGCACAAGGCACGCGGGCACCGCCGCTGCAGCGCTCTGCACCTGGACGGCCACGCAGCCGCTCCCGCACCGCTCTGCGCCCCCCGCGCGCCCCCGCGCAGCAGCACCCCGCGCACGCCCCAGCGCTGCTACCCCGCTCCTCCTGCATGCAGCCCTCGCCCCTGCCGGCCCCGCCGCGCGCCCACGGCCCCCCAAATCCACCCGCACGCACCGTGGGGCTGGCTCCCCTCTCCCCCAGCCCCCCGGGGTCCCAGGGAGCTCGGAGCAGAAGCGAGCCGGGGAGCGCCGAGCCCTGCCTGCTGCCCCGCTGCGCCGATGCCGGCAGCATGCTGGGGCGCATCAGGCAGCCCCACCACGGGGCCTCATCCTGCCCCACCATCATACAACCACGGTGAGGACAGCCACAGCCAAGACACGCAGCGTTTCCCCATCGTGCCCCCAAACAGAGGGGTCCCCAGCCCCAGCAGAGCCCCGGCAGCCCCCTACAGCTGCAGCAGCGGGGCCGGGGCAGCGGCAGGTCCCCCGCCAGGCATCACGCCGGCATTCGGTACCTTTCAGTTTTCCGACGCGGCACCCCCGCACTCCCACGGCCAGGCTGTTCTCCAGCTCCGCTCTGCCCACCGCAAACTTCAGCTGATTCCAGCCCAAATGGCTCCTGGCCCCACCAGGAGAGGGGCCAGGCAGGGAGCGCAGCCCCTACCCTGCCCGGCTCCCCGAGCTGCCTTTTAGGGCCGGGCAGACCCCGGGTGAAACGCCGAGCACTGGCACCCGCGCCGCAAACATCTGCTCTTCCAGCGGCCTCATGATTCACAGGTTATTAATTGGGGCTTGGCAGCGCTGGGATTTGTGTTTGCATCCCCTGGCTTCGCTCGGAGCCACAACTCGCTGCCGACAAGCTTCGGGTGCCAGAGAAGGAGCCAAAAGCAGCAATGCACCGGCCGCAGAGGAGCCGAGCCAGGACGGGCATGCGGGGCCGGGTGCCCAGCCGGGAGCTGGGTGCGGGGAGCAGCGCAGAGCCAGAGCCAGCGCGACGCCCGCAGCAGCACCCGGGGCTCGCCGGGAGCCCAGCACCACCGGCGGCGGTCCCCAGGGGGGCTGCGGCCCCCGGGTTGTGGTGGGGAGGCTGCTGCCTTGGCTCCCACCCGGCTGCTCTTGGCAGCAGCCCTGGGTGCTGTTGGTGCAGCCTGGCGAGTTCCCTGCCACGAAGAGCGCTTTGTTTGGGTAGGGTCTCCCGGCTGCTCCCGCGAGCAGGGCCGAGCTGCTCGGGCACCGGCTGCTAGCGAGGCTTCGAGGGAGAACTGCAGAGCAGCTCTCTGCTCGGGCAGCATCAGACAAAGGCTTTGAAAAGCCTCCTCCGAAGAGAGCCAAGAGAAATATGAATTCAGAAGCTGATTAGAAACCATGTCATGGCTCGTTCCAACTCCAGCATTTGGGGAGGAGTGAGCTGGCGGGGGGTGGGGGGAAAACGTGAGAAATTTAATTAGGATTTAGGGAAGGTTTTAGAGGCACTGACACAGGGAGAGGCTGGAGCACATCTGCTCGTGGGGTGGGGGGACACCAGGTGCCTGGAGCGCCCCCGGCCCTGCGGAAAGGTGGAAAGTACAAATTAATTCTCCTTAATCCGACGGGCACTGGCTCTGCCGCCACGTGCTGCCGCCGCAGCTGGCAGCGAGCAGCCCGACCCCCTGAGGCTGAGCCCCCTCAGCACCCCATAGCTGCCACCGTACAGCCCCAGGTTTCGGGGACCGCAGAGCCCCGAGGCCACGCTGATGGGCACTACGCAGGTCCAGGAGACCCGGCACTGCTCTGCGTGTCCCCATCCCTTGCCTTCCTTGCCGTGCCTGCGCCACGGGGTGTACGAGGGATGCAGGCAGCCGCCTCCATCCACCCATCACCGGGATCCATCCGACCACCGGCTGCATGCCCAGGCCCCCCCGGCCCCCCCGGCCCCCGGCACGGCTCGGTGCTATTCTTAGCTCCCCGGCTCTGCGCTCTCCCAGGCAATGGCCCCGTGTATTACTATTATTGCTCGCTGCCAACGTCTCGAAGCAGGCAGCCAGGATCGTGGTGGGGCTTCCACACCCCTGTTGACCTGTCATTCGGTCCCTGTTGGGGTTTGGTCTTCAACAGGCTATTTCGGGAAATCCAATTTTATGGTCAGGAGGAGCACAAGGCACGCATTCTGCCCCTGAGCCGGGTCCAGGCTCTTCGCGTCGCTCACAACCAGATTTTAGCTTCGCCCGTGATGGAGAAGAGGGCCAAGAGTCACCTTTGGCTCCAGATCCCAGTTGCTGGCTCGGTGGGATCCAGGGTTTCAGTTCAGCTGACGGGAGAGATGCGAGCGCCTGCAAAACCTGGAGCTGGAGCCCCCGCCGCCGCCGCAGCACCTGGGCACTGAACCCGAGCGCGGGGCCTGATCCTGCCCACGCTGCCGGGCAGAGCCGTGGGGACCCCGCAGCAGCACAGCCGCTGGCCTCACGGCTCCTGCAGGGGCTCCAGGCCCCGCTGGTCCCAGCACGGCTCTGCCCCGAGCTGGCGATGGGGATGCAGAGCAGGACCCCCGGTGCACCCCGCCTGGCACCCCCCTGCCCTCTCCTCCAAGCACTGCCAGGGCTCAGTGGGGTAACGCAGCCCGAAATGCAGCTCACGCCTGTCTCTCCCCCTCGCCGATGCTCTCACTACCCCCCTAACTGGGGTGCTCCACACTTTGATGGCTATATTTTCCCTCCTCCACCCTCCGAGCGTGGCTGTGCCCGGCTCGGTGCCCCTGCTCGAGGCCGCGGAGCTGCCTCACGGCCGGGTGTCCTCGAGGGCCGGGGGCCGCGGACGTGTGCGGGAGGATGCTCGGAGCAGGGAGGTGAGGGACTGCGATGGACAGGAAATGACATCCATTTCCTAACGGAGAACCTGCGCTGCCGGCCGCATCCTGCCCCGATTTACACCAAGGGAGGCCTCCTGCTCTCAGCCCAAGCTCCCGCGGGGGCTGCTGGTGCCCGTGCCCGGCTCCGTCCCTTCCTGCGCGCTCGGGGCTTCGAGCTCGGCCCCGGCAGGGAGGTGACGTGCGGGGCGTCACGGGATGGAGAGCGGAGAGCGGTCCCGGCGCCAACTCGCTCTGCAGGATTGGCACCGGGTGGAGGAACAAAATCCCATCATCCAAGGGGAAAGAAGGAGAGAAGAGCATGGCACCCGGACCCCGTGCACCCAAAATCTCCCGGTCCTTGCCGGCGGGGCCGGCTTGCGCCACGAAGCCTGGGAGCGCGGTGAGAGCCACGGCGCGGCTCGCACCCCACGGCACCTCCCGGCATCTGCTGGCACCCACCCGGCTGGGACCCGGCTCCACCACCCCGCACCACACCCCTCCCACCCCACGGCACCAGAGGCTGCCGAGAAGGGAGACCAAGGGGCTGGGGGGGCCCTGGGCCTGCCCGACCCGTCCCCGAGCCCTCCGCAGCGGGGCGAGCAGCGGGATGGCCGGCGTCGCCCCGCTGAAGCGCTGCCAAATCCTGCCCTGCCCGGGGGGCACCGGGAGGTGGGAGATGCCGGGTGCCCCCCTGCCCTCCCCACGCTGCCAGCAAATGCCCCCAGCCCCCCCCCCGCACCCCATAGCTCCCCTCCAGCGCGGTGGGGCCGAGCGGGGACCCTGCGGGGCCGGGCACCTCGCGTGGAACCGTCCCGCGTGGACCAGCCCCGGGGCCCGGCGGGGAGGGCACGGAGCGCCCAGCGGGGGCGGCAGACGACCGCGGCTTCCCCGGGAGAGGCACGGGGGAACCGGGAAGACCGCGACGACCGTGAGCATCCCCGACGACCATACCCCAAAACCAAGCACCATCCCCGAGCATCCCCCCCCCCACCCCCCGGTGCCCGCTGCCCCCCCCGCGCCGTGCTCCGCGCCCTCGGCTCTTACCCGGTGCCTACATCCTCCGGCCGGGACCGGGGCCGGTGCCGGTGCCCGGCGGCTCCCCGGCGGCCCCCCGCAGCTCGTTCGGGCACGGCTGGGCACGGCTGGGCCCGGGCCGGTGCCCCACGCGTGGGAGCGCGGCGGGCGGCAGCATGCGAGTGGCGGCGGCCCCGCAGTGCAGCGCCGAGCGGCGCAGCCACAAGACGCGGCGATGGATTTTCCCCGGGAGGCAGAGCGGGAGGCGGCGGCGGCGCAAAATGGCTCCGGTGCGGCTCTGCCGCCGCCTCCCGGCGCCCCGAGACCCCCGCTCCCCGCCCGCCGGGGCTCCTCGGCAGGGCCGGGGGGGAGGAGGTGGGGGAAGCCGCGGTGCCACGCGTGGGGACGGGGGGGATGCCGGGCGAGGGGTATCCCCCAGACCGTGGGCATCCCCCCCAGACCCTGGGCATCCCCCCCAGACCCTGGGCATCCCCCCCAGATCCTGGGCATCCCCCCCAGACTATGAGCATTGCCCCCAGCCCGTGAGCATCCCCCCAGACCATGGGCATCCTCCCCAGACCGTGAGCATCCCCCCCAGCCCCTGTGCATCCCCCCCAGCTCGTGGGCATCCCCCCAACCCCTTGACATCCCCCCCAGCCCCTTGGCATCCCCCCCAGCCCATGGGCATCCCCTCCAGCCCATGGGCATCCCCCCTAGACCGTGAGCATCTCCCCCAGCCCGTGGGCACACCCCAGTCCATAGGCATCCCTCCATCCCATCGGCATCCCCCCCCAGCCTGTGGGCACCCCCCCAGCCTATAGGCATCCCCCCAGACCATGGGCATCCCCCCAGACTGTGAACATCCCCCCAGCCTATAGGCACCCCCCCAGACCATGGGCATCCCGCCCCCCAACACCTCCCCCGGGACCCCGCTTGCCTGCCCGGGTAGCGCTCCAGGGTCTTGGGGCTGCCCACGAGGGGCTCAGCCTCCCCCGGGCAGCCGCGGGGCTGTCAGCAGCCGCCCGCCCGCAGAGCCCCTCGCACCGGGCGGTGTAATTTGCTAATAATAATAATTAAGGCGCGTGCGGGTTACAAGTGCAGCGGAACAATGAGCCGGTTAACGCCTCGCTGCGCGCGGTGGCGGCAGCGACACGGCGGCACGTGCCCGGCCCTGGCATCGTGCCCTCCCCGAAGCCACCCGCTGTGCCGGGGCAAGAACATGGCCCAGAGGAGCTCCTGCGGCTCGGTTTGAAGCAGCCGTGTCCCAGCGCTTCGTGTCCGTGTCCCGGGACGGCCGTGTCACCAGGCAGGTCGGCACAGCATCTCGGCACTCAGCAGCCTCGTGGTCCCCATCGCTGTCCCACCCCCGCTGAGCAAACCCTTGGGGGTCACCAGAGCCCGAGCTGGGGCTGCCCAGCCCCTGGCACACAAGGACCCCCCCCCCCGGTAATCCCATTACACCCCGGGCTGGTGAGCCCCAGCCCTCGTCCGGCCCCGCAGCGCCGGTGCTTCCACCTGGCACGGCAGCTCCTGCGTGCACGCGGGGAGCAGAGCTCTGCCCACCTCGCTGAGAAGTTACATAAAAAGGATTAATATTTAATGCGTGCTCCAAAAGGAGAAGAACGGGGCGGGGGGGTGTCGAGCGTGACTGGGACAGCCCTTACTCCAGAAGGAGAATAACGGGGTGGGCTCAGCGTGCAGCACCAGCGTGGCTCTGCTGAGACAGGGCACCGCAGCACGTGGAGACCTGCTCCGTCCAGCCTGGCCACGGGGCTCGGCTGTGCCCCAGAGCTGAGCACCCAGGTGCTGTGGGCATCCCAGCACCCTGAGAATATCCATGTCTGGGTCTCCCAGCTTCAAGATTGCACGTATTTCTCTTCAGCACGTGGAGACCCCTCTCCCCCAGCTTTGCTGTCCTGCAGCCTTTTATGAATCACCGCTGAGCTGTGTCTCTCAAGCGCAGCTGTCACCCAGCAGCACCCACGGGACAGAGCCCCCACCTGGGTGCCCACGTGTTTGGGGTGCAGCAGCTCTGCCCAGGGGAGCACACCCATAGGGGTGCATCCGTCCCTCAGCGGGAGCAGCACAGCCAGTGAGCACGGCTCCGTGCGGACACAGTGACCAGGACACAGGATTTGGGGTGCTGGGGGCGCTGGGGGGGTCTGAGGCCATGCGGTGCCAGCAGGACTCCCCCCAGCCCTTTTGCCCCTGCCTGATGCCTCCCCTTTCCTTCCAAAGCTCTGAGCACACTGAGGGCCCTGTGCTGGGGGGTGACACCCCCAGGAGGGGGGCACCCGAAGCCCCCGCGTCCCCCCCATCCCCACCACCGGCCCCTGCCCCTCGCCACCCTGAATCCCACCCGGCTGCGCAGCGCCCACCGCTCACCTTCGCACCGTGCCGGGGAGGCAGAGCTGAGGCAGCAGCAGGAATGAGACAGGGCTGGGAAAACACCATCTTCCGCCCCTGCAGACGCCCACGGCCCTGCGCCGGATCCGCCGCCCCCGCTGAGCGCGAGGGCTCTCCGGGGAGGCAGCGGCGGCGTGAGCGGGGCTGGGGGCTGCGCTGCCCACGGGCAGGGCACCGGCACCCCGGGAGGCCTGCACCTAGCAGGGGTGGGGAATCGGGGGGGCTGCTGGGCCCCCCGTGGGTGCCGGTGCAGGAACTGGGTGCGTGGGGATGGGGGTGCCGGGGGGGGTCCCCCTGCCCGGCTCTGTCCCGTCCGCAGGAGCGGCCGGTGCTGCTCGGCGTGCAGCGCGGCGCCCCGCCGGCAAAGAGACTCGGCAGCCGTTGGCTCGTTCATTTTTAATCCTGGCAGGGAGCAGGCAGGATGCGGGCGTGAAGATGGGAACGCCGCGGGATGGGGCCCCAAACTGCCCCCCCAGGCAGCCCAGCTCAAAGCGTCGGTGTCTTCATGCGTATCCCTGCAGGATGGAGCCCCCCGGGAGGACCCCGCACGTCACCCCCCGTCCTGTCCCACCGCAGCTCAGCCTCTCCCCACCCTCGCCGGGGAAGGCGCCCTCCTGGTGCTTGCAAACGCTGGGTGCAGGATCCGTGCGAGAACGGAAACCGTGGGCCGTGAGCGCGTGGGGATGCGCCGAGAGCGGAGCGGGGGTGGACGGAGTGGGGGCGTGCAAGGCAACAGCTCCCCCCTCGCCTCTCCCTGCTGCTGGAGCTGGTCCCAGCCGTGCCCATCGTCCTGCTGGGGACCCCAACCCTCTGGGACCGCAGCAGCGGGAGGGGGGCAGGACCCCAGCACCCCCCCCAACCGCTACGAGGAGGTGAAGGAGGATGCACGGATGCTGGGCACGGGCACGTCGGGGGCCGGAGGGGAGAGCGGGAGGCACCGGGCGGCTTTGCGCAGGGTCCGGCCCAGGTCGGCCCTGAAGCGCCGGATGCAGAAGCAGTAGACGAGGGGGTCGAGGCAGCTGTTGAGGCTGAGCAGGGCCACGCTCAGCGCGTGCAGCACGTCCAGGGCGGCGGGGGGCCCGCAGGGCGGCACGGGGGGCCGGCTGCCCACCCAGGGGGCCAGCGTCAGGTGGTAGGGGGCCACGCACACCGCGAACACCAGCAGCATCCCCAGCACCATGGCGCGCGCCTGCTGCCGGTGCGAGCCCGGCGAGGCAGCGGCGGGCGCCGACAGCGAGCGGGCGACGGAGGCGTAGGTGCCCAGCACCACCAGGAAGGCGGCGGCGAAGAAACCCACCATGGCGTAGGCGTAGGCTCGGTGCCGCGCGTGCTGCTCGAAGCAGGTGGTGGCCCCGGCGCGGGCCGGGAAGGTTTGCCGGGCGGCCAGGGTGGGCACAGCACAGCCCAGCCCCAGTAGCCAAGCCAGGGCGCAGGCCAGCGCGGCCCCACGGCGCCCGGTCAGCGGCAGCGCCGGCCGTGCAGCCCGCACGGCGCAGTACCGGTTGAAGCTGATGAGCGCCATGAAGGTGACGGCGCTGTAGGTGGCCACGTAGTAGGCGGCCCCGGCCAGGCGGCAAGCGGCCTCCGAGAGCAGCCAGTCCCCCCCGGCCAGGTAGTAGGGGATCCAGAGGGGCAGGGTGAGGTTGAAGAGGATGTCGGCCAGCGTGAGGTTGATGAGGTAGATGCGGATGGCCTTCCTCACCTTGCCGCTCTGCAGGAACACCAGCAAGGCCACCAGGTTGCCCGGCAGCCCCACGCACAGCACCAGGCAGTAGACGGCCGGCACCAGCACGAACTGCACCGGGTCGCGGGGCACGCACTCGCCGGGGAGCTCCGCCGGCGGCAGCCCCGGTGCTGAGCTGTTCATCCCGGGCTCCTGCAAAGACGGGAGGACAGTCAGGGACCTGCAGCACATGGCGGGGGCATTGGACCGGGTGGGACAACTCCAACTGGTGCCTACAACTGCTCAGCACCGGACACAGAGCTGCCCCGTGGGGTTGCTGTCAAACAGGATCAGCTCTTCCCCACCCCGAGGGAGCTGACGGGCTCCGGGAACCATCCCAGCCCCCCCAGCCGCATGCCCCCACGCCGCCAGGCAGCCGGGGGCTCCGCCAGCCCGGCGCTCCCCGGGGACCAGCAGGCGCAGCTGCGCCACGGCCCAGGGGCAGAGCAGCAGACGGCGGCACCCGGAGGTGCTGAGCTGGCTCCAGCTCGCAGCTGCGGGGCTTAACGCCGCCTAACGCCGCCCTCGCAGCCGTGAGCTTGCTGGGGGCTGCACGAACCCCTCCAGCCCTGCTGCTGCTGCAGCTCCCGCTTCTTCCTGCTCCCAGCGCCCCAAAATCCCCGTGGGGAAAGTCACCCAGCGGCTCAGGGTGCATCGGAGCACAGAGATGACGGTGACGGGGAGGGGGGCACCAGCACGGGGCAGGCACCCCCTTGTTCCCCAGTCCTGGACACGGGAAAACCTCTCTCTGTTGCAATTCCTGTAGCCCAGGGCTGCAGCAATTTCACCTCTCATCACGGCCTGCCCACACCTTGCCGACGGCTCTGAGTCACCGAGCAGGCGTCTTCCAGCACAGCAGGGCCAGATCCGGTGCACGCAGCACCCAACGCCGCGCCAAGGCACGGAGGGCTCGGGCTGCTGAGCAGGTGCCACGCAGGGCTCATCCCAGTGGGCTTGAATTATTTCGCAGAGCCACTGAAGACCCCAAAAAATCCCCCAGCTCCCTCAACACTCCCTTCTTCCCTTTCCTTTTTCCATCCTCGTTGGCACAGGGATGCATCTGCCCATGCTGCACCCCATAACCAGGGGGTCGCCCCAAGCTCCCTCCCATCCCCGGCTCAGCACCACGCTGCGGACACGTCAAGGCGCTCGCTTACCCCGTGTTCCCTCCGGCTGCTCCTCGCTGCCTGGCCGAGCCGGGCTGCTGGAAGCTTTAAATGCTCAGGACGGGCTGGGGGAGGCAGGGGACGCCTCATTCCAGCCCCCCCCCGGGCCCATGTGGGGGTGAGAGTGTGCGGGAGGGCAGCTGGAGCAGGGAGGCACCTGCGTGTGTATGTAATGGGGGCGGCCACGCTGGAGCCATGCTAAGACCCCCGCACCAGTGCTGGCTGGGGGCACGGGGGTGGTGGTGTCTGTGTCCCCCCCAGTGCCCCCATCCCCTTCCAGGGCCATTTCCCAGGCCCCACATGAAAGCAGCGGAGGTCAAGTTTCTGCACTCAGCAGCTGGGAGAAGGGGGGCAACCAGAAAGGGATCAAAGCAGGAATCTGCCTCCTTGTGCTTTTGTTTGCTTCAAAGGGGGATTCAGCAGGAGCAGAGCCCCAGGGCCCCCCCAGCCCTGCAAAGGGGACGCTCCCCCCTCTCTGCTGCCTTGGGACAGGGACCCTGTCCCCTTGGTTAGTGACTCAGATCCTGGTGGTGGCACTGGGGGGTGCTGCACCTCTCTGAGAGCCTCGTCTCACGCCAAATCTGTCCCAGCTGCTTTGCTGTAAGATGCACAGGGTTCAGATGTGATATTGGGCTTCTGCCCATCCCCAGGGGACTCAGTCTGTCCTGGAGAACAGATGGGTCCCTGCAGACCCTGCCCCACTGGAGCAAGACCCCCAGAAGCACCTGCCTGAGCCCGTCCAGGCACAGGGCTTGAGGGACCTTGGGGCTGCTCTCACCCCGCTGGGTGCGCAGCAAGTGGCCTGGCACATTGCAGGGTGGCTCCAGACAGCCGCAGGGCTCCTGCCCCACACAGGCTCTCGTTGCTGGCTCTCCACCCCGGTGTGCTGCCCACATATTTCCCAGTCCTCATCCCCAGGTGCTGCTCCGGGACTCAGGGACCTCCCAGCCTCACGATGTCCCCTTCAGCTCAGCACCGGGGGAGGCAGAAAAAAACAGTGGAGGCAAAACATGAAAAAACAGAAGCTTTATTCCAAAATATGAAAGCCCCCACGAGAGCCAGCGCCAGCCTGGCATGGAAGGACCCGACCACCTCATGCTGGTTCAGCCCTGGAGCGGCAGCGGTGCCATGGCGGAGCCACGGCTTCCATCCTGCAGCGCCCTGCTAGCAGCAGGGCCGCACCACCCAGCAGCGCCACGTTACCTCGCAGCCCCCCAAAACACCACAGGGGTCTCGCCTCCCTCCATCCATCTGTCCGTCCGTCCTTCCTTCCTCCGGTCACTCGAATTTGGGCTTGGCGGGGGCTCCGTGGCCGCGGATGTTGAGCAGCAGCAGGAGGCCGAGGCAGAGCGTGGCGGGGGCGCACATGGCCAGGGGCTCCCGCAGCACCAGCAGCGTGTAGATGGCACCTGGAAGAGGGGGTGCAGGAGGCGTCAAGGGGGGTGCTGGGGGCCACGAGCCCCCCGCCCCGCCGTTTCTCACCCATCATCACGATGCTGAGCACGAAGTTGCTGATCTCCTGCAGCAGCTGGGGGCCGACGGCCAGCAGCAGCCCGGCCACCGCCTCCACCCAGCCGACGGCCGCCAGGTACGGGTCGGGCTCGGGGGCGAAGCCAAAGTCCTTGAGGGGAAAGACCTCGGCGAAGCGGACGAACTGCGCCTGCTGGGGACGGCGAGCGGGGCCCAGCTCCAGCTCTGAAGCCCCCCTCAGGCTCCAAAGCCCCCCTTATGGCTCCGAAGCCCCCCTCGGTCTCTGAAGCCCCCCTTGGGCCCTGAAGCTCCCCACAATCTCCGAAGCCCCCCACAATCTCCAAAGCCCCCCCTAGGACTCTGAAGCCCCCCTCAAGCTCCAAAGCCCCCCTCGAGTCCTGAAGCCCCCCTCAGGCTGTCCACGAAGCCCCTTTCAGGCTCCAAAGCCCCCCTCAGACTCTGAACCCCCCCCCTATGGCTCCTAAGCACCCCTCGAGTTCCAACCCCCCCCCCCATGGCTCCGAAGCCCCCCTCAGGCCGCCCCCAAAGCCCCCAGCCCCCGGGGGCCGGCTCCCCCTCACCATGTGCCGGTGCACGTCGGCCGAGAGCCGGTCCGTGAGCTTCACGGCGCCGGCCAGGAGGAAGAAGAGCCCGAGGAGGACGCGCAGGGCGGCGAACACCGCCGCCATGGCGGCCGCGGGGCGGGGACGGCGACGGGGGCGGCGCGGCTCGGCTCGGCCCTGCCCGGCCCCGGGAGCCGCCTCACGGCCTCGACCCCGGGGCTCGGCTCTGCACAGGGCCCGGAGCAGGGCTGGGGGTTGTGGGGGGGCCCGGAGCGGGGCTGGGGGTTGTGGGGGGCCCGGCCTGGCAGCCCACCTCCCCCCCCCACCCCCGTACCCCGGGGCCATGCCGCTGCGCGGTGCCGTTGTGGTAAACCACAAATTATTTAATTTTCAAAGCCTGTAAACCAAAAGTGTTAAAAGCCAGTGAGGGGAAGCAGCGAGATGGCAGGGGGCATCGCCTGCCCCGACCCCACGCTCTCGCTCGGCTCCCTTGGGGCGCAGCAGATGTCGGTGCGGAGCTGCGCCCTGCGCTGCTGGAGCACGAGCAGGCAGCCCTATTGTCTAGCAGAGCCTCTCGGGGGAAAAAGAGAAAAATAAAAGAGCCCAGACCCTGACTGAATAATGGACTGAGGCGCTGAGGGCCATAGCACATGGCGTGCGGGGTTGTGTCGTTGCTGCACGAAGCCCTCATCGTTTCTCCAGGCCCATTGTTAGTGCGCGGGGGGAGAGGAGCGCAGCGAGGCAGCTCCTGAAGAAACCATTTTCTGTTAGCTTCAGGAGAATTTGCTCTTTTCCTGCGACAGCAAGGTCTCACCCGCCCCCGAGGCAGAGCAGGGCCCGCTCAGGCACAGGCCGAAGCTGGCTGTAGTTTCTGTGCAAAAGTGCAGCACCGTTGCATCATCTGTTTGCTTCCCCTCCCAGACCCACACGTTTGCCTTCCCCAGGCAGCCAGCACCAAGCACGGGTCACCCACATCATGGTCCGGCTCTGGGGGGGGTCACAGCAGCCATAGGACAGGGCAGGGTGGCACCAGTGGCACCACGGCTGTGCTGGTGGGCACAGCCCCTGCCTGCGGGAACACCCGTCCTACACCCAGGGGTGCTGGAGGAGCCGGGCCTGGCTCACAGACCTGGAGCAGTCGGTGCCCCCAGGGACACCCGTCCTGCACCCAGCAGCGGTGGAAGAGCCGGGGCTGGCTCGCAGACCAGGAGCAGCCGGTGCCCCAGGAGCCCTCTGATGCACGTCACAGCAGCGAGTGACTCAGAGCCGGCTGCCGCTCACCCAGCTCTCTCTGTGCAGGAGGGAGAGGAATAAATAACTCGCCCTGCCTCGGTGCAATCCTACCCCAACGGGAAACATCTGCACACAAAATATAGTTCCCTCTTTCCCCAAACCCCCCCCAGCCCCAGCTGGGACTCTGCTATCTTTAGATTTATGAGCCCAAGCTCCTCCTATGAGTCATTCATCATTTGTCCATAATAAAATGTCCTCCTGGGGGGCAGAACTGTCCCCCCCCACCACAGAAGGCTGGAACGCAGTGATCTGCCACAGGTTCACTCGTTCATTTCATAAATTCAGCAGGACAATGCCCTGCTTTCTGCCCATCCCAGCTCTAAACCAGCCCCACACCTGACCCCTGGGGTACTCACACACACACAAGCTTTATTCCCCCCCTTGTACCCCCAGGAATCGCAGCCCTGGTGCCGCTCCGAGGCATCTTGGGCTGAATTGCAAAGTAGATAAATACAGTGGCTGTGACAGCACTCCACCACCCTCCATGCCGTGCATACCGGCTCTCAGCCTCTGATGTTTATTACAGGAGCTACTTAGACTAATGAAACATGCAGTAGGACCAGGTAATCAGCTTCACCAGCCAGCAAACAATAACCTGCTGGCATGCTGCCCAGATGTTATGCCATATATGCTCTATGCTAGTCATCTATCAGGTGATGATATAATGGCCTACACACTGATGAAAAAAGCAAGGGCTTTCTGCAATTCTCCAAAACATGCGCAATTTCAATACAAAAAGCAGAACACCGTTTGATTATAAAAGGAGTTGTAGGAGGGGAAGTTCATTTAGAGTGCTGGTACCACTTTTAGGCTTAAAGTTTCACATAAGCTGCTGCAACAGGGGAAACTAAATCAGGACAAGTTACTGGAAAATAACAGAATTTGAGGAAAAAAAGGCTGCATGCGGCTGCAGTAGCTGTGGAGACAAGACAGTGAAACCCACCCACGTTCCTGCCACTACAGGCCTCTGCTGCTTTGAGGCAGCACTTCCCTCACCAGCGAGACACCTCGTAAAGGCACAGAATGCAGGGGGCTCCTGCTTTCCAAGCCCATCCTCAAAGTGCTGTTCCCAAGAGCATTGCAGTGCTTGATCCTTCCCAGCACGAGGTCAGAGGGCTGCTCAGCCTCTGCGGCAGCTTCAGCACTGCACACAGCACAGTGCGTCATTTCTACAGGTAACTGACCACACAGCTCTTCAATTCCTTCCCTCAAGGCTCCTCCTCAGTCAAAGCTAAGGTCTGAATTAACAGGTGAATAACTTAATTTTTAAACTGTGTGCAGTACTTAATGAATCCTGCAGCGGAACCTAATTAAGATTGAACCTGTCAGCTTGTTAACAGCATGTAATGCAGCACCTTTTCCATCGCACCTGCCAGCAGCTGCAGCACGGCTATCGAGGAACCACAGAACCTCTTCTCTAAGAAGCCTCTTCAAAATCTGGACAATAGCATGAAGATGTCAAATCAATGAATGAATTCTCTCAGACTATCCTGTACCTGATTGCATGAAAAAGGGAAAAACAGCAGATAAAAGCTTTTAACGCAGCATCCACCTCCTGTGCTGTAAAACTCAGGCACAGTGAAATACCAAGGCACCCCCTGCTGCTGCTCACCCACTCACAGCAGCTTGCAGATGCCTGCAGCTCGATTTCTTTCCCTCTATAACCATGCCTTGAGACACACTCATGACTGGCATGGAGCCACAGGGCTGGCAGTCCAGCAGCTGCTCGTCTAACCAACTCTGAATGCCTGATGAGTAGAGGTGGGCACCAGGGCTACTCATCTACACACACTGCTACAAAACAATATTCTGAGTCAGAAATGATGCAGTAGCAACCAACACTATTAAGTAATGAAACCTCCTCAGTTGGATGCAAGCAAACTGTATTTAAGACAAACCAGAATACATTCCTGACTGGCATTTGAAGCACAGGTGAACTTGTTCCCAGCCAGACACTAATACTTCCCCTCAGTGAACACCCAGACACAGCTCAAGTGCTGCACGCAGCCTTGCCGCATTCAGTACAATTAATTTTGATCATGGTAATCTCACAACAGTTCCTAGCCAAATGTTTGTGACTTCGTCTGCTGTAGGGGGTAACTTTGTTATAATGCAACTGTATTAACAGAGCCTACTGTTGGCCTATTTTAAACACATTAGCAAAAACTACTTGATATTTAAACAATGGATTATATTTAATAAATGACAGCAGGAATTATGCATGTGCACAGAGTGGCTTTACAGCTGTCTTCAAGCAGTAAAGCAATTTGAACCCTGGAAATCTGTGCTTCAAGTGCTAAAAACAGCACTTCTCTGGCTTTCAAGGAATTCCAACACTGGCAGCTCAGGCTTAATTACTACAGTCATCACTGAGTAAACTATTACAAACCAATCAAGCATGTGTAAACATTCAGAAACCTAATATATAGAGCAGTACACAGAACTCTGGAGATGGGGGATGGAGTGGGTGAAACTTCCAAAACCTCCTAGGGGTAAGAGTAGTTTATAAAAAAACCTAAGTCAGTCATTTTAGCAAAAGCACACATGGCTACACACTGGTCAGGAATACATCTGACCCCCAAACTGAAACAGTCCAGCTACAAGAATAAGTCCACAGCATATTCCCAGCAGAAAAAAAAATATTGTATTATATATTTGTTATAAGTGTGGTTGTTTCCTACGCTTCTCAGTGTAGAACTGGATCCAATGACCCAAATCCATCCTTACTCCACCGCTCCAAGCACATTCTGCATCACCTTCTACAGCCTCATTTGTGGCAGTGTTTCTCAAATGCATCCATACTGCATTATGCTCAACAACTTACTGAATACGCGCCAGAATAAAACAGAAGTCATTAAGAAAATTTAAATATTTTATTTGTAAAAATCAGTATGTTCCTGGCTCCTCTTCACTGCATTTGGACTTCTTCTGCAAGTGAAAAACACAGAGTTAGCAAGAACTTTAAAATTCCACCAGAAATCACACACAATGACATGGAAAGGGAATCAGTGCACCACACAGAAAAGGTCATGCACCTACCAAATAAATACTCTCTAGGATCATAAGTTCTTACATCAGACTCAAGATAAAATGAATAGCATTCATGTTTTCATCTACCTCTAAAGATCAAGTGGCTTTGTTTTACTACCCCAAAAACAAGGGCAGCAGTGACAAGTTGCACAGGATTCAATAGGAGTTCACCAATTGAATCTCGCTGGTTTCACATCTTACAGGTTCAGCTGTGGCATAGCTAAGCATTACTTACCCCTCACTCATGTGTTAAGGTACTTTTGCATGTTGCTCCTCACACAAGATTTAAAATATCTGAAGCTCCCCTTTGTAGTTTAAGTAACAAATTAGAGGGAAAATTTCATTAATTCCAGCTCTGCAAGTTAGTTTATTTCCCTAAACAGCTGTTGGCTTGCGTTCTTGTATGCACTAACCTATCTTGCAGGTAATTTTGAAAGTTCAATGTTCATTAACTATTTCAGATAAGTAGCACTTATAACAACTTTTAGCTAGATTAACATATAAGTAGCTGCTTTATTCCTCTGTTTCCTTGTTGACCTATCACTCCATCGTATTCACACTCCTTCCATTTGAGCCTTAACTTAAAAATGCTTATTTCTTGTTTGACCACCTACAGTGTTCAGATGACAGTTTATTTGATGCTGCAGGGCTGAAAAGCCTCAAACAATGGTTAGATCTTGGCTCTACAAAAGAAAGATTCATAATTTTTATATAAAATTGAGATTAATAAGAGGCAAATTCCAGGCAGGAACTACCTGACATCACAGAGTGATGCACTGCTCTAACAGATCGGTAACCTAAGGACAGCATCTACTTACTTGTTCACTTGTTTTCTTGGTCCATTCACATATCACTGGACATCGTGCTGGATGTGCTCATGCTCGGCTCCTGAACTAGAAAAATATTCACAAGTTTTATTTACAATGATTTTTAAATATTTTGTACAAACCCACATCTAGAAAGGTGTTTTTAACCACTGCTCTCAAGATATCAAGCCCAAATGGAGTCCAGGTACTAAACCCCACACCTTGAGAGCAGGGTACTAAGTTCTACCTTATACATTTCACATATTCACTAATTCAAAGTTACTTCGTGACTGAACATCAAGTGTCCAAAGGCCTTTATTATTTCACCCATACAGAACAAGACAAAGTTATGCTTACTTCCAATGGATGAGCACTCCAGTTTCACTCAGCTTGCATCTTCACCTAAAGGATAACAATTGAAGTTATTATTATAATACACAGCAAGTTATGACCATTTCAAAACTAACTTAAAAGCAAAGTTTTAAGATATGTGGACTGATTAGTTATGAGGGGGAATTTACAAATTATTCCAAAATATTAAGTGGAAGAATAAGGGGCAGAAACAGACTAGCCTAAACATTTGTAAAGAGGTGAAAGAATATGCATGTAGTTGCCTGAAGAACTGCACCTTGTCTGAGCACAAACCGTAAATCACCAGTCTGAGTACAATGAAGTTTGATTGCAGCCAGAGGTATACTATCCCTTATGTGAAGGCATTAATTTTATCAAGCTACTTCAACTATTTTAACCTAGTTTGTTTCCTGTGCAATGCCCTCTCTTCCTTCTGCTTCGTGAAGGAGTGCAATGTCCCTAATTCCTAGCAGCCCTCAGTTCAATAGTCCTAGAAGTGCTTCAAAAGCCAAAGGAAGACACTATTGATTAGCATTGTCAGTCGACTGCTTTTATTCTAAGCAAGAGATTCTTCCCTTCTAAAGACCCACCCTTTTACTATAGCTAAGTTGAGGGCAAACTGCAATAGTTAGCAACTAGGGAATGTAGTAGTACAACATTCTGTGCACACCTCTAGTTGGGAGGCAAATCACACTACGGCCACAATGTGATTTGACCAGGTAGGGACAAGTTCAAGTTTAGTCTCAAACCCACCACCTGGGTTTTATCATGGCCCTCAGGAGCAGAAGTATAGTATGCACATTTTGTTTTCTATGCCATAGCAACAAACACCATGCATAAGGGATACTATATCTTTGTGCATCCTTTTAACACTCCAGATTCACTTATAGGCACACTCCTCCCAACCCTCCCCAGTTAGCTCTTCAGTACTGGTGTTCAAAAGCAACATTTATAGAGATGGGGTATTCACAGACCACTGCGGGATTGCACAGCCAAGTCCTAACATGTCAATCATTATCTAGCAGCAATGACAGAAGTGGGAGAAGGCCAATCCTCCCTTTTTATTTTTTCCTTTTCCAGTAAGCAGCTATTTAAGAGCCCCACTAACTGGCATGGAGAGAGAAATCTGAAGCTAATTAGCAGATTCCAAACTTGCTAGTAGTGGAAGAAGCCAAGTATTTACCCAGAACAGCATAACTTTTTATGCATCCTTTCCAACATGCTTAGCCTTATTTAAGAGAATGGAACAAAACACTGGCCTTCCTGATCATGTCACTGCAGCTGGCAATGATTAACAGAGACATGCAACCCCATTACTGCTGAAGTCCTAAAACTACTCACAGGCCTCAGTGTTTAGCTATGGGGAAAACTGCAAGCAAATCAACACTTTGTATGCTTAATGTTACAGTAAAGCCCCCATACACACTATGCTGTGCTCTCTCCTGACAGCACCAGATTCTGGATCTGAGGGCCTAACAGGTACGCATATGTATTCTGACACCACACTTCTGAGCTTCAGATAAGCTTTACATAAGCTTTTTTGAGAAAAAGTGTATTTCACACACAGGTATAAATTCAAGATGAAACACAATGCAAGCACTTTAATGTCATTTCTTGGTACCCACTTGTTACAGGCTGGCTTTTAAGTTATCTACCACACCAAGTTTCATTACTGCAGACAGTCAGAGCTAGTATGAGACCCATGGTTCAGTCACAGATTGCTTGCTCCAAGAGTGTCAAAATCCTACTAGTTTAAGTATGTAGAACAAAGCAGATGTGCCAATAACCCCTCCACGACATTCCTACAGGTCAAGTATCCAGAGCACACTGGAAATACTAGTTAGATCTGAGCACTGGTTTAAGGATTAGCAGTTCAGGTTTGCTACATGACAGTATGCGTACTGTCATTAGTTTTGCTACTGGATTCTAGTCACAGATTAAGAGTAAGCCATCACCAAAAAGCCGAACTGAATGTGACAAATGGTGTCACTGCTTGACTAGCTGGAGTTCAGCTACACTCACTGTGGTGTAACCAAAGACCTGATATTATGATCTTAACTTTAAGGTGCAGCTGCTTCCAATGGAACATTGAAAAGCTAACTACAGCAGAGGGCAAGGCTGTCCAGCAGATCACCTGTTCACCAGCAAGAGTCTTTTCTGGAAGGTAACACAGAATGGTCCAAAATACCAGGAACGAGTATTGCAAGGCAGACCTTTGCAGAACAAGGGGGAAAATCACATTACAACACCTCTGAAATAAACTGATCAGACAAGAGGCTGGATCATGTGCTGAAACGAGGGACCTTGAAATTCAGGTTCAAGAACTAATGCAAAAGAGCTGCAGATCAGCACGTCTGGATGTCTGGAAACATAAGCATGTTTATCCTGAAACACTACATTCAGCATTTTTAGCAATGAAGAGTTTAGAATTACATCCTCGAGACTGATGAAAAATGAAATTGCGCATTACACTACCAAGATGACTAAGAGGCAGAAATACAGAATCTCACCACTAGCAATTAAAGGCAAGAGAAATATGGTATGCTTGTCAATCAAGGATTAATTAAAATAAAGACAACTGAAATTTCCAATAAGCTCTACCAAACTTTTTACAGGGATATTCGTTCAAGCACTCATTTGTATGTCCTGAGAAATATTCCCAATCAGTCTTAAAGCTGGCCGTATTAGTGAGCTTTGACTATCAGTTCACAGAGGGCTAGAGCAGTGATTACTAACACATTTCCTACCGAGCCAAGACTCTACAAAGGGATGCACTGCAGATGGGCCGCTTTGTCACTACAGAAAGTTTAAACGATGCTTTTCTAGGCACTGATAGCACCTAGTTGACTAGTTAACTGAGTGTAAGGTCACATTCCCTCTTCCCCACAGAGCTTGTCTAAGATCATCTTTGTTACATCGTAACTCAGAAAAATTCACACAAGCCGAGTCATATGTACAAAGGAATCGGGTCTGAAAATACTTATCTAAGAATCACAGTAAGTTGCTTATTGACTCTGAACAAGACAAAGCTTAACACCGAAAACCACGCAGCTTTGATGCAAGTTTAGCATACAGGTATGAAGAGTGCTGCACTGTAATTCCACAGTCAGAAGTGTGATGTCAGAATACCCACAGTATAAGATTACATAGAAAGTCACCAAGTTATATTATATTGCTTGTTACCTACCTGTACGCAGTCGGCAATGAGAATCTTGGAGCAAGCAGGAATACTACATCCGGGTCCTAATGTCCATTGCCATTTGTGGTACTACGTTCCTCACAGTTATGAACTGCAGAAATGCTGGCTAAGTGCAGTTATGTAGCAGGCCACTAGTTTTAAGTGTAAATTGCAGTCTCAAAAACTCCAGCAAAAACTTGCTGCCACAGTAAATGGTTGCCAAGGAGAAGCCAAGAATTTTTCTACCACAAAAATACCACAAAATCTCAAAAGCAGATTCAGTTTCTCGTCAGCTGTATAAATGATTAGTGTAATGTGTCTACACCAGAAGATAAGATTATTCTGTATTCATTTCTGAGGAAGCGTGAAGATATGAATAACGATACCAGTTTCTACATGCTGCAGTTTTTAGATATCTAAGTGTCAAAATGGGCTCAATTTTGTTAAAGCAAGCTAAATTGCAACAGCCAATGTCCTCCAAGTCCAGTACAAAAAGGTGTTGTGCGCCAGACCATCCAAAAACAGGTCTGACCAACCAAGCACTTTTCTGAATTGTTTTAAAGATTCAATTACATCAATCTGATTTTATGAAAAAAAGTCCAAAACCTCATAGGAACAGATCAAAGGAACATAACCGTCTCACCTCCCACATTTAGTAACTTTATCAGATTTTAAAATTGACATGTTTGCCAGCTTTTAAGACACCACCTTTAAAAGGTCTTGAAATCGAGTTGGCTATTTAATTGTCTGCCTGTTGAATACATGCAACTCAAAGCAGAACTTTAGAGTTTTAGAAATTCTGCTTATGCAGCTACAACAAAGCTTCATTTAACCAAACTTTCAGATGTTTTGAAAACTGCCGATTCTTCTATAGATTTACTGGTCATGGTTTTGCAACTCATCGATTTTTAGTACCTAGCAACAGTAGCTTACATACAAAACAGGGGTACCAAGAGAGAACCTCTGAAAGGTACAAGGACATCAGCATCCTTCACTCTTCAAAGTTACAGAGCTACAAGAGAACATACTTTAGGATATGCACCAGCATCTCTTTAATAAAGAATGACATGTAATCTGAAAAATAAACTGAAAAAATTAATTTAATGTTTACGTTCAGAATTCCCCACCTCAGACACCTTCACTTTTTGTGGGTGTCCCATGAACACCCTGCAGAAAACATATGCATTATTTAGGACTACTTAAAGCAAATTGCAGTGGGACTGCTGATTTTTAGGCTAAGTATCCAATACCAGTACTCTCAAATACCTGGTCTGCAGTTTAGGAACTGCCAATTCGGGATTTCCTGAATAGCAATTCATTGTCTTAGCATGTTATCAACATCCACACTTTTCTGGGAAAATAAGAAGCATTCACCAAACCAGCTGAGTCACTATTTAGTGCACTGAATATTCCAAAGTCAGTGTTACCTGTTATCAGCATTTCACAGCCTGCTACTTTTTCATTTGAGGAGTAACAGCACTTACAGTGAGTACTTCAAAAGCGATCATCCGCACTCTAAGATACTGCAATCTGACAACTTTTAACCACAGAGAAAATTTAGCATAGAATTTAGAATTAGCCAATGCTTCGCACAAGGAGTGGAAAGATCTTTGTAAGGTTAAAGCTACTCACAGAATGCTCAGTAGTTGGGCAGTGGCATGAAGGTACAGCCAAACTAAGTTTACCTACTTTGTGCCAAGCAGGTTGATGTATCCTGCATTAACACCAAGGCATTTTATGCTGGGAAGTCACGTTCCCAGCTCATCTGGTACAATGTCATAATAAGCAAAGCAACTACCTTATGAGTCCAGAATGCTTTGAAATTCTTCTGGGGCTTAACAAAGTTAACAGCAAGCTAATGAATTCATCAGACCTACAAAACAGCCTTGAAGGGAGTTTATTTGTACTGTGCAGTATTAACTGTTAGCTCCAGATTTAGATACTGCTTTTGATGCATTACCTCCACACATCAATAATAGCAATAACCATCGTGCAAGAATGCTCGTTTCTCTGTATTTTACATACAGGCATTTAGGATTTACCCACCAGCTACAAGACTTAAGACTAGTTCCTGTAGGCCCCATAATACAATTGAATTCTGAACTATGCAAATTAGTCCACTCAATTAGCATGAGGACACAAGCAAGTTACAAGTATGAATTAGCAGGTTCTCCCCTCATCACTCAAGTAGCACTTCTGGTCTTTTTGCCAAGCAATTTCAGGTAGATATACAATACGGAGCAAGGCCAGATCCTGGAATCTAAAACACCTTAAGAGCATATAAATATCTCAATAATAATCCATAAGATAGGAAGTCAGTCAATACAAGTCTTTCTACGGATTTATTTTAAAATAACCATTGCTAAGTCTTCCGCTTAAAGACTTAAAAAAAATTCCAAGCAGTAACTGCCAAGGTGGTAAGTGCTATCATCCCACCACCCATTATCCATAGCTAAAATATGAAATTCGTTACATACTGCATTACTTGCAGTGTAGCTTTCATGACCATTATCTTACAGCACCTGCAAGATTTCCATTTGCTTCCTTATTGCAGCACAATTAATGTTTAAAAAATCTGCACCTACTGGAAAGTTAAGCTACTGTTTGACCCAGTCTTAAGCTAGAGGCATTATGGGAAGAGATCTCAACTCTTCACTACAGTTCCACACCCTGGTCTAGTTTGACCTCTGTGGCAAGACTCTTGGGTTACTGCTGAAGGTGTGGTATTTAGCCTCTTAATTTAACCATGAATGGCAAGAAAAGTTACTACATTTAGTTTTCTATTTATTTGAAGCACAGTAAAAAAAAGTTGGTACACTTTGGGAATTCAGTGGCACAAGGTACACTGCCATCAAGTTAGGGACGTTATACATCAAAAAAACAGCTAAATTTGCTTTGAAACACTGCATTACATAATTAAATTGTACTCGCCCAAACAGACCACTTACAAATATTAGGTCAGTAAGTTTCTAACATCCATAAAAACGTAGCTTTCTTACTAAAATGCAAGAATTAAAAAGTTGGTGTCTAAACAAGACAGACAAAACAAACTGGAATGAAACTACAGGTCACATCTAAAATCGGGGCTTTTTGTTTGGGCCTTCATATTCTTCTCTCCCTCTACCATATCCTGTTGGCGTTCCAGGCCCCATTCCTCTAGGACCCTGGCCACCCACAGGCCCCGCACCTCCCTGCCCAAAGCGTTCAGGACGCTATTGGAACAGAATTAACAGTTCATTATATGTAGTTGATGTCCATGTGTGTTAAGTATATATTTTTAGAAGGTTCCGTAGTCAAGGTTCGTCGATACAATCACCATTGAGCCGATCCACAGGTACCGGGAACATAGAAAGGAAAAAAGGGTAATTTAAAAATTAGTTTATTGTAATACATGCCTTGAGGTATGTTCCCACTTGATGCATTCTCATACATCTGTTACAAAGAACAGATCCTCCCTGTAGTGCTAGAAATGTAAGCATTAGTGCAGATGTGAATTAACAACTTTTCCAAATGAGCTCTAGCAATTTTCAACCAAGTTAATGCAAATAGCTTGCAAACTTCTCACCTTTAGTGCAGTAAAAGCTTAGATTACACCACTGTCATTTCCAATAAGCCTAGCCAGAGAGAGTATCTTCAGTTCACTGAAGTACAAGCTGACATTCATAAAATGTCATTGTAAACAGAATGCCTACTCACCAGTTAATGGCATGTGCTGCAATAGAGACCATGTGCTTTTCAAGATGGGGTTAAGACTACGGTCTGCTGACTAAGCTGCAGAGGCCTTAGGCAGTGATCAAAACTGATAGTGAGCACTACTGGATTACAAGAAGAAAAAAATGTGAAAAAGCTCATGACCAGTGATTTACCTAACCAACGCAACTGCTCCATCAAAGAGACTTGCTTTTATTAAATCCCACGTACTCCGGAACTGCTGCTGTATATGCAAAATGTGTTCAGAGAGCTACAATTTATTCAGTGTTTCAGGTTAGAGCTTATGCACAAAGGGTTCTGTGCATCCAGTCAGTGTACCCCCCCCACCCCACCTTCACCACATTCACTCTTGGAAAATTCACAACTTCAGTGTTGAAAGCCTTCACACCAAGATGTAAAAGCTAAATTGCCCTGCAATAAAGCAGAGGCTTCAGGTATTTTTGCCAGTAGCTGTAAGTTGCATGTACTTCATTCAGATACTGTATATCAGTAGGTGTGATCAGCGTTCAATCTACAGAACTGACAAATTATAAAGTCAAAGGTAGCCTTAAACTTCATTTCAAGCAAGTTTTCCACTACCGAGTAACAGAACAATGGTAGGTTGCTTGTTACAAAAGGTACCTGCAACCAAAAACTTTTACTTCAAGTTCTTGACTTCTGAAAGTTTGTTTCAATCCTTCCAAGAAAGGTATTTCAGAAATACTACCTGGGGTCTTTCTGCCTAAATCACGGCAGCTTATGCCTACCTCCAATTCTGTTTATAAAGATAACAGCCCAGTAACTGTGACAGCACTGTGTGGCAGAGATCCCCATCCTAAGAAACTCATGGCAGTTAAACCATCTTACTGTCACACATTTTGACCATATCATGTTTTCAAGTATTCCCCAAATTCAGCATGCACCTGTACCAGGAATTTCAGGAGGAGAAAAATATGCACAGCATTTACCACAGACTGCCTAACTATTCATTGTGAACTTCGGAACTGCCTAAATACATCAGTAGATTATAGATACATTAAGGCCACCGGCACTGTCTACTGAATCGATGAGGCTCTGCAAAGTTATGATTCCAAAGATACGGTTCCCATAAAAACAGAAGATATTTGACAAGCTACTATGGTAGCTCACCAAGATAAGCCAGAGGCCTAAGCCCACCCAAAAAAATCATTTACTTCAGCTTGTGCAACACAGTACACCCTTTACGAGGAGGGTGAAAGCACGCTAGCATCACCGCCTAAACCAACATAGATTTCCATTATACTCATTAAGCATTTCTTTAATCTATATCGGTATTGCTTCAGTGTGATAACACCAAGCAGGCTCAAAGCCCATTCACACGTATAGTGTGCCAAAAATAGTCATTTGGAAACATACCTCAGAACATGAGATATGCAGGAGCTTTAATAAACTCTACCTATAGTCACACCCAACAAAGGAAACAACAAGAACAGGCTATCATTCCTGTGTGAGCCAGGAACCACAAAAATGGCTACAGCCAAGGATCACTGGAACATGCCTAAAACCTAAAAAAAACCACAGCATTTCTGCTTTTCTGTGGCAAACTTCAGCATACAGAGTAAGTGATATGCTGTTCACCATTACTTAAGTTAATCTGCTGCTTAAAGAAACATGAGCACAGATTTTTGAATTAACAGCATATCCATACCAACGCGCATCAATTCTAACTAGGCTTGGAAGGGCCAAAAGAAACACAGCATTAAACTTTGGAAAGGAGAACAAAGATCTCACTTGTCCATACACAATGTCAAATTACTGAACAGCTAGTATGTTATTTTAACTCTGAAAATTGTCAGGTTATCTAGAACTTGTAAGAATCCTTCCAAGCCTAAATATGATGCAGAATTTCTGAAGTCCAATAAAGTCAGAGTTAATTGCAAATATGCTTAACAGCACATTTGAATTCACTTACGAACAACTTCCAACTGTGTAAGCTACCATAATGGTTAACTAAACTAGTACTACATACTGCCAAACTAGTCTTCCATGTTAAACACCTGACAAGAAAGTCAGCAGTTAACAGTGATATTTGCACAACCATCCGAGCACAGAACTCAATTCCCAACTGCAACATTTCCCTTGTGCTAAACTAAAGCCACCACAGGATACATTACCATGTCACTTCCCATCATAGAACCACTCATGGCTGCTTGGCCAACTCCTGGATTAGCTTCATAACCTATGCCGCCACCACCTCCCAGAGGTGGAAATTTCTGGGCTGCAGAAGCATAAGGATCTAAGAGAGAGAAACATATAATCATATTCTGGCACTTTCTAAGGTAACCACATAAAGCAATTATTTAAAAATTCTTTACCTCCCATGTTCATTGTGGTGGCACCACCCATTCTCATGTCTCTCTCCCTCTGCATAGAAGAAAAAACTTTTAGCACAGAATCTTACTGAAATCTGTACCTTTCAGGAGATAAAGCACACATACGGCCCACAACTATCATTTCACTTACGCTAAGACATCACATCATCTAACCTAAAGGAAGCAAAATGCATCAGTCTCAAAAACATCCAAAGAATTCCAGAAATCCCCAAGCACAGTAACATATCCAGAAAATACCACGTTTTCACTTACTGGATCCATGTAACCCATTCTACTATAATTCTCTTCCCTCTGTCTTCTCATCTGTTCTTCCATCTCTCGCTGACGTATCATCATCTCTTCTTCTCGCCTGCGACGCTCCTCCTCCTGCCTGATCATCCCAAAGCAGACCATTAAACTACAGGAGCAACGCTTTCAACATCTCATCAACATCACACGTATGAGCAATTTAACACTTCAGCAGAAGAGATACCATATGATGCTTAAATACTTGAGGAAAAAAAAACTTACACTGCAGTTCAATTTCTCATATGCAAACTGAAGTCGCAATGGAGGTTCTTGACAAAATAAAAGTTTTCACATTTAGTTTAAAAGAAGCAGATGTACAACTGAAAAATCCTGTAAAAGCCAGACCAACCTCAGCTGGATTTCCTTGCGTTTCTGCATTTCTTGATTATGGAGTTCTTCCATACGTCTCAGTTCCTCCTGACGCCTCATAAGATCTGCAGAAACCAAGCTTGTCAGCAGCTGTTCCACAAACTCAGACTTAAATTCAGATTTCAATTAGATCAACCTCATTTATACGACAGCAGACAATATTTATAACCCTATTTTTAGGTATACTTCATTTAATTTAAAACTGAGAAACCACAATTCTCTTTTCTAAGACTGAAACTATCAACCTCAGGTTCACAACAGGAAGCATGAATTCATTCAAAAAACCATTAAACAGTCAGTCATACATTTAAGCTGGCATTCAGAGCAAAAAGCATTTAGAGACAGAACTCAGAGCCAATTACCTTGACGCAAGAGGTTTGCCTGATGCTCATGATAAGCATCTTCCATCTCACTTTCAAGTTTGTCCTTGGCATCTTTCATGTTTTTTGCCACTTGTTCTCTCTGCTGTTTTTCCATTTCATCTAAAGATTTCCACCTCTGGGAATATTCAAATTCAAAACTGCCAGGCTGAGCAAAACGGGGAGGAGTCTCTCTTTCCCTGGAGAAAGGAAGATACTCAGTCAGGCTGCATAAGCCTGGAAACTGAAGGTCAATAAAAGACCACAGACAGAACAGCCAAAGTACTAGGGAACATCAAAAAAAACCCAAAACATCAAAATACGACCTCACTGATGTAATATAAAGCTTGTTTTGACAGAATGATGAAAACAGTACAGGGTCTTATGGATTTAAAGAACAGCATTTAGTCCACAGACTACCAAACGCAAATGAGGAGACTCCTGCACTATATCACATCCAAGCAAATCTCTCTGCTTCCAGTTCTACTGCTTGTTTATCCTGTTCTTAACTCCCTCCTCAAAACACTGCTGGTAACTGCCAGCTGCAAAATCTTCAAAAACAAGACCTTTGCCTAAATAGCTGTTCAGAACACCTGGATATGGAAAGATGAAGTTTTCAGTACCAACTTACTGGTTAAAGAAGAACTGTAATATTTATTTTAACTTAACTAGTCCTCAAAACACCTGACATCTCATTCTGTCATATAAAGTAACTAGAGTTAAAAATTCAGTAATTAATGCAACAAAACTAGAGAAATTTAAGAACTTTTCATGCATTATCAATTTAAAGTACTTCAAGATTTCAGGAAAAACACTGATCTGCATTGTTTTCAAAGACATTGTTGCTAAGCTGTTTATAGCTTTTGATCTTAACAAGCCATTTTGAACACACTTGTTTCAAGACCCACAAGATCTTCCCTCTCCACTCCCTTTGGCAACCTGAAAAACATTTCTCTAATAGACTTACTACAGAAGTCTTAAGCTAACATTACTAGAGGAAAAACTCATCTACCACTGCATTTTTCATGTGCAGCAGTCAGCCTCATAAGGCAAATCCATTGGGAACTTTATTAGTTAGGAAACAAATTAAAATTTTAGTTTTCTTTTTAAGTAATAAACAATTTACTGTTCCCTTTCATATCAACATGCTATGTGCCTTAAGATAACTTTCAACAACAGTATGAGCAAACAACTGAAGTCTAATTTAAGAGCTGTGCAGGTACACTTACCAAAAAATATGTTAAAAGGCTGATATTTATGCACTGTTTCTTTGGGATATTCAAAGCCAGATTTGAAAAACTGCTAACTCTTTCAGAGTCTGGGATCACACTATGTTATCTATATACTGTTTATAACAAAAGACAGTGCCTACTTTTGATACATTGGATTCTTCTGAGCAAGCTTTTCTGGAAGACCATCTTCATCATCCAGTTGTTCCAGTGGTTCCACAATAACCGGCCTAGGAGTGCTGAACACAAAATACACGTTTTACATTTCCATAGCAATCTCCACTCCGAAAAGCTAGAAGCAACTGACAACTCTATGCAGCTTAAAACTAAAAATCCTAGGAAGCAAAACACTTACGTTGTCAACAAAAACACTCCTTCAGTACACCGTTCAAATGCTTTTCGAGCAGCTGGCTTTGATGCAAACTCAACAATGCCTTTTCCTGTTGATCTACCTCGATCATCTACAATCACAACAGCTCTTTCCACTGGACCAAACTGGGAAAATGCTTCCTCGAGTAACTCGTTGGAGACATAAGGTGACAGATTACGCACTGAAAGAGCAGCAGCATGTGTGGCAAACCGAACACGAAGCTGTCGACCCCTCATAGGGGTATCATCCAATTCTGCCTTCGCGATTTCTGCAAGAGCTCTGGATTCCTGAGGGAAGTTTAAGACCCAGCTTTAGAAAATCACGTTACAAATTACTATTTCGGGAGAATTTTAAGGAGGTGGACATACAGTATGAAAGCCTACCAGTTTAATGAATCCAAAGCCTTTCCCTTTGTTGATAAAAACCTCTCCTGGCTCCCCATACTTGGCAAACAACCTCTTAAAGTCTTCATCCGTTATATCAGCAGGCAAATTCCCCACAAACAAACGACAGCGCTGAGTATAGGTCTTCTCCCCGGGCCGCCTCAGAAGCGAGAGATTCGCTTTAAAACCCTACGAAGAAGCAAAGCGGTTCGAGCCATCCCTGCGTGATCGCGGCCCCGCAGCTCCCCAACCGGTGGGGGGCAGGCCGATACGGCCCCGTGGCTCCCCCGAATCCCCTCAGGCGGTCTCGCCCCGCGGCCCGGCGTCCCCCGGCCCCGCTGCGCCCCCCGGCCCCGCGCTCCTCCCCTCAAAATGGCGGCCGCGGCGCGCGGGGCCCCCATGGCGGCCGCCGCCATCTTGTGGCTCGGGGAGGGGGGAGGGCGCCATGACTCACCTCGTCCGAAAGCTTTTCGCCTCCGCCGCCTCCGGCCGGGCCCTGCTGCGACGAGAGGCTCTGCTGTCCCTGGTGCTGCTGCCCGCGGCCCCGCGGCTCTCCGCCCGGCCCGCCGCGGTGGCCCGGCCCGCCTTTATGCGGCCCGCCCGGCCCCTGCTGGGGTCCGCCCGGCCCCTTGGGCCCGCCGCCGGGCGACTGTCCTTGGCCTTTCTTAGGGCCTCCGGCCGGCGTGGGGCTGGGGCTCGGCTTGGGCTGCGGCTGAGGCTGCCCCCCGGGGCCGGGGGGAGCTGAGGCGGGCGCGGAACCCTGCGCCTGCTGCTGCGGCGGCTGCCCCGCGGGCAGAGCTGCCGGCGGAGGCGCCCCAGGTCCGGGTTGGCTGCCGGCGGGCCCCGCCGTGGTAGAGGCGGACGAAGAGGACGAAGGCGGCGGAGCCGAGGTCGACGCGGGCGGCTTCGGCGGTTCGGGCTTCGGGCCGCCGCCCGGCGGGCCGCCCGGGCCCTGCGGGCCGCCCCCCATAGGCCCGCGGTTCTGGCCCATCCCCATGCCGGGCGGCGGGGAGCGGAAATCGTGGTTGGGGCCGCCGCGGCCACCGCCGCCGCCTCGCCGGTGGAAGCCGCCACCGCCGCCGCCACGGCTACGGAACCGATCCCGCGACATGGTGGTGGTGGTGGTAGAGGAGGAGGAGGAGGAGGAGAGAGGGCCCCCGCTGCTGCTCCTCGGAGCCCGCTGCGCAAAATGGCGGCGAGCTAAACGGCCTCACCGCCGCCTTTGTCCGCCTCTAATATACCTTCCCCGCCCCCGGAAGCCGCCCCCTAGCCCCCAATAGCCAATCGCCCGCCGCGGGGGTGAAGACCGATAGGCCGAGTGGCCAATCGCGTGCCCCTCTTCCCCTAACTCTTTGATCTTATTGGTAAAGCGCCTGCCCTCAGCCGATTGGTTCATTTGACCGCCGACATAGGGGAACGATGATCCGTTAACCTCCCGCGTGCTGATTGGGCAGTTTGAGCGGCGGGAGGCGAGCTTAGGGCGGAAGCGCGGCTCCTGATTGGCTGCCCACGGAGTCAGTCGGGCGCGAAGCCGCCGGGGCTACGGCGCCCGGGCAACCCCGGGGGTCCCGGCCTCGTCTCAGCAGCCCCACAGCAGGGGAACGGGGCCTTGAGGAGTTCGTGTCACAGCAGCCGCAGGCTTTAGCTGAGAGAAAAAACAATAAATAAATAAATAAAATAAAATAGAATAAAATCTGGGTCTCAGCTCTCTTTTCAAAACGATTTTGGCTCCTTTCAGCACAGCTGGCGCCTTTCCCTCCTACTTTGAGAGCACATTTGCCATACGAGTTTCTATTTGTTCGTTCGAAGCGGGCGGTGTTGCACAACTCCTGTCAGGAGGTCGCGGCTGCGAGTGCTTTCACCCAATTTTGTTTGAAAAACCTAACAGGGAAGTAGCAGAAATGGATATTTCAACTGATTAAAGCCATTGCAATTTGCAAGCGCCTTGCAAACAAAGGACACAGCTCTGTGCTCATCACCTTCGCTGATAAGAAAGTGGATGTCAATTCCCCCAATTTTACAACAATGTAAACCACTTCTTTCAGTGGTATACGTGTCTGTGATTTCTGAGTAGAAAAACAAAGATGCTGTAAAAACTTGTAGCAGTTATGGTGACAAAATTACACATTCTAATACAGAAAACAGGCCAAAAGTACTTTCCATGTATTTAGCATCATTGGTTTCAGTGGTGTTGCACTGGAGACGCATTTAGTGTGATAATGTTAGAACAACATGACATTTTCAATGAAGGTTTTCCTCCATCGAGGCTCCCAGGCTCCCACTGATGTTTCACATTCAGTTTCAGATCACAATAAACAAACTTTATGTGAAGCCCAAGTGAAAGCCACATGCTTGCCTTATGTGGACAGAAACTGTAACTGTTGCATTGCTGTGATAAAATATTATCAAGCTATCTCAAAAATATTTGTGAAGCCCTGGGCAAAGGCAGACTTCATTGCTTCAAACAAAATGAATTTCCCTGTGGCTTTAAAGTTTTAAAATAAAAAATTGCTAGAGATCCATCTTTTCCCCAAATCGGTATTACACCAGGTTTATGACTTTAGCCACTTCCAACTGCAGCAGAAAGAAAGCCCCAAGTCCTGTTCTAAAATGGATTCTCCCTGAGATGTCAGCCCCGCAGTACGAGCAGTAAACGCTTCCACCACGAGGTGTCTCAGAGGTTAAAGCGCTGGAAGAAGAAATTTGGGACTGGCTCCTACTGCACAAAAACTGGCACGGCCTCGTTGCAACACTTGGTTGTTTCTGTTCAGAAAGCAACAAAAATACTGAGTATAAAAGAGTTGTTTTCACCTTTGTTGTGTCCTAAGTACAAGTGAACTATATTTTAGGGAGGTATTCACTTTTATCATCCTTTGAAAGAAATAGTGAGTAAAATTCCAGTCCTTGACCCGCATAGATACGGACAACTCATCTGAAGTCTACAAAGTAGCTTTAAACTTCCATGTGTCTAGTAGTGGCCTGGATATGAGTACCTGCTTTTGTAACACTGTAACTGCAATGTGAATGTTTACCCTGGCACTGAAATCAAACAAACACCAATATAGGTTCCAGGACTTAAAATAAAAATGGCTTCTGCTAACAATCACCTGATTTTGTAAATATTCACACTAGGCAGCTTGCTGTTCTAATAGAAAAAAAAAAAAAAAAAAAAAAAAAAAGAGGATGTTCTCCACAGCATGTCCCACTCCAAATAAACATTGTGCCTGAGACTGGAAACTCATCAGGACAACTTCAGTGGTCTGCAGCTGAAGAGAGAAAAAGACCTGTGGCAGGCTTTGAAAGAAATATTTGAAGGAAGGAATGAGGCTGACATGGAGGTCTGAGGTTAGGAATGTCTCAGTTGCCATCAAGCGAAGGGTAATCTCCAGGTAAGAAATGCATGGATCTCAGCAGGTGGTTCATTTAGATAATTTTTCCCTAATCCATTTCCTCCTCCTATAAACATAAACAAAAAACTGACATGAAGAAATCTTATCTATCTCTATATTATTAATTGCAGGAGGGAAGAGCTGCATGTGTCCAACCTGCTAAGTAAGAATAATTACCCCATGAGGTTCTGTTTCCCATCTACAAATACTAAAATTGCACGAGTCGCAGTAAAGTACACCACCAAAAGAAGCAATTAAATGTTGTGAGGAGATGCTGTGTCTGCATTTCCTGGGTATTCCCTGGGCATTTTTTTGATCTAGGAGGAAAGTTTAATGGCTGTTTGCAAAAATTCACGTAGTAACACTGAACTGGACATCGATGTTCAGCAATTTAAAAAAAAAAATCATGAAGCAAAAGACAGGAGCAGACAGAGAGATCACAGCAGTGAGACACCCAGAAATTTGGAGCCTGCTAAAGGCTCTGCTAGTCAAGTCTGTGGTGCTTTCTGATAAACCTGTCTGGAACAGCAGGGATTTCTGCAGAACGTTTTCATTATTCCAGGGCTCAACAGTTTCATGAATAAGAGCGTCACCTTTAAAGAATAAAGGAGAAAGTAAAATGCCTACAGCAACCTCTGGTGCATAATGCTCAGAGAGGGGATGAAAGGAGTGGCTAATAGCTGCAACAGCCGTTCAGCCCCACAGCAGAATGCTCAGCAACTTTCCTGTGGCACTTGATGATGAGAGTTCTCTCCCTCCCTCCTCCACTGTTTTCACTCCCTGCTTGAGTACTGATTAAATCTGCTCTCCGAGAGGTTTTTCCTGTACACTATGACAAATATGCCCGCAGGCCATTTTTTAACCCAGATGAGTGAAAGTAATGCAGGGCCAGATAAGAGATTACAGTGATAGTAAAGCAAATGCAGAGAACGACTGCAAGGGTTGATTGTTTTTGCACAGTAACATCATTGATTTCATTGGATATAATCTTGATTTATAGTGGAATAAATGAGATCTGAATCAGGCTGAAGAGTCTACAGAAAAGATAATATAGGATCTGCAGGGAAGTCTGCTGTCTGACCATTACAGGCACCCACAGTTCACAAATTCTGCTGGAGACTGTGTTCTCTCAACCTGAAAGGGTTAAAGTTCAGGATTTTCCATTTCTAATGTCTCAGAACTAATTAAAATTCCTGAAATGTCTTAAGTAGCAGAAGTTCCGAGTCCTCTATCAAAATCCAAACAGCATCAAAGTCACATAAACGAGGTCTTCTGCAAAAGAAATATTCAGTACAGCCATGAGAAAGTGCAAGAGGAACTTTGTCTCCTTTCCCTTTCCTTTTCCCTTTCCCTTTCCCTTTTCTCTTTTCCTCTCCTTTCCTTTTCACTCTTCTCTCTACCCTTCTTCCCACGATGGGCAATGTAGCTGGTGTGGGAGGTCGTAGGGGAATCTCTAGCCTGTTTACCATTACTTTGCAGTGTTTAGCAGATCCAAGAACATTCCTTCTCTCCTCAACAGTGCTATGTGTTCCAGTGTTTGTGAGGGACAATTTGGTTGGTGAGACTGGATGGGTAAGACAAGGACAGGGCCTGAAAAGAGAACCATGAATCCATCACTGAACCCAAGAAGGAAACATTATACACCACTATTATAACCTAAGAAGCAAGCACAGCTATTTATTATTCATAATCACGCAGTTCCCACTGCCATTTTAAGTGACCATCTCACTACCTTCCACATTTTTAACGTCATACCCTGACTTAAAAATAGAGAGCTCCAAGATCGGAAAGTCCTGTCCAAGATCACAAAGTCCGTAAGAAGGTGAGAAGAGGATTCTGGGGTCTCAGGGACTGGCACATCTGGGCTTTCCCTCCCCTAGCTGCGTGTTTCCTCCTCTCTCAGCAGTAGCTGTGTTCTGCCAGTGGCCAGAGTAATGTTTGTACATATTGTGCATGTCTGCTGAAGGCACACTTGAGCGTGCCAAGTGTGTCTTCCAACAGGCTCCAAGAGCCCTCTGTTTCCAGTGAAGTCAATTGGAGTTAAGGATGCTTACTGGCTTGCAGGAAGCACTCAGCAGAGTTGTATGACACAGCAATCGCTCCATACATCTCCTTGAGCTTCGAAGAGACAAAAGATATGCATAACTCAGATTTATCCTGCTGCCATACATTAACAACTTCCACGTCTTCTATTAACATAATTTAAAGGTTTGTTGCTGACAATAACTGTGTGACAAGAATGGAAGGTTAAAGATAATCCTATTCTTCATTCCCGTGTACAAAGAGATGGGCTCAACAAAAAATACATCAGCTCTGCAAAAATCCCCGCGGCTCCAACTTGAAGTTTTGGTTAATGTTTGCCTATGCAAAGAATATCAATGGGGCAGAAAAAGTGAGTAGACTCGTGTGCTACTTAATCTGACTGCCACGACTTTCTGAAAAATTTAAAGACCGACAATGTCTTTTCTATTTTTTTTTAATCCACTGTTATTTCCAAAACATAAACTCAAACAAAAGAGGGAACATTGGAAACATACAGCAAAGATAACCATAAGAGAACAAACAACCTCTCTTTTTATTTTTTATTTTTATTTTTTTTCCATAGCATGAAAATGGTAAAAGTATTAAAATCAACAGCTTTACCCTGTGTTTGGGAAATGTCATGTAGTCACATCAGCACTTCTAAGTGGGCACTCCTACGTAACTTTCAATAAAGAATCAAGAAAAGGTCTCCAAACAACAGAACTGGCCAAAACCTCCATAGTTTATTCATGTCAAATTTCAGTAGCTCTCAGAAGGCAAAGATAAAATGAATACTGCTGTAACACCAACATAGTAGAGTAGACTTCCCAGAGAATTACAGGTCTGACAACCTAACACCTATCCCAGGCAAAATTTGTGACCTTGAGCACATTTAGATTTTGCAAAAATCTAACATTTCCTTTTTCTTTCTTTTTTTTTTTTTTTCCCAGTATTAGCTTTGGCATCTTATTAAGGCGCATAGTACCCTCTACACATCATCACACCACAACGCCTATCAGAGGCTGGGAGCAGCCTGAAACAATGTCTCATTGAGCTCTTTCTAATCTCACCCTTTATTACTCTGGACGCTCGGACACGACGCTCGGTTGCCAACACTAACTCATCCACTGCTGATCAAAGTAGCGCAGGGCTGTGCTGCGGGAAGGAAGTTGATGTGGGGTGGGAGTTTACATTTTCAGCAAGGAGACAACAGCAGGTGAAAACAACAACAACAAAAACTAAAGACACAAAAGCAAAGACAAAAAAGCAAAGAAAATTTTGGTATGACCTCTTTTATGTCTCGAAACAAGAATCTGTTATGAACCTGGTCTAAACTTCTGCTACTACGAACTGAATCTTCATTGTAAAACCTTACCCATAAATCTACAGCAGTAGCATAAACAAGGCCTGAATGTAGCTGGAAAGTAGTTAATGACCACATAAGAATACTTAGAAGATGAGTTTTTTGTTTGCTCTCTGTACTACCCTCCTGTGATTGCTATGGATGAGCTGCATCAATGCCTCGAGGATATATCTAGCTCCTAGTTCTATGCAGTTAAATAAGAAGCCCAGTGCTCTTCTCCCTCTGCATTTTTTACGTCTGCCATACTTTTTCACAACAGAGCACCCAGTGCAAAAATTAGCTTCAAAAACTACTGCAAGAACTAGTGAGTAGTGGATGGCATACTGACAAGTCTTAAGGCTACAGAGTAAAAAAGATGGGGAGTCTGGCGCAGAGCAGCATCAGCTGTTTATAGTACAGAAATAGCTGTAAAAGTCTAGCTACCAGATTTGCACATGTTGGTCACTATCTATTTAAATATTTCATGATGTATGCAATTAAGTTTCTTCATCATCGTTGGCTGTGTGATTTTAGAAACCCAATGTATTTATGACTATCTGCGTTCTTGGCGTAATTTCACATTTCTGTGGGGCTGCAGAGTGGCAATGAATGAAAACAATTTCCTTTGTATTTACAACCAGATTCACTTAGGGGACCTGAGAGCTGCCATAGACGGTGTGCAAAAACTGACGTCTGGCATGTTTGAAAACAGAAGTCTGTATTGTTTAGACTTAGAAAGGAGATGCAGAATGGATTTATAATGATTGTAATTAGAATAAAAGCATGATTGCACTGAACTTAAACTCTGGTCCAAATTTCATACACACCCACAAATTCATCCAAATAGAAATTAACTTCATAATTAATACTGGATCATTCCCATTACAAAAAGACACTATTAATTATTGATGATGCTCGTCTCTCTGCCGAGTTGTTTACGTCTTTTCACCCTCCAGTTCACAGAGTGCTTTGGATAATGCAGCATGTACAAATCAAATCCCTGGGAGATGTGTAAGCAACCACTCCATGCTTGTCCTGCCTGCACCCAGGAAGACCCTGCCACTGTCCCTTCTTATCAAGCAAAATACAGAGGGGCATTTGTTTGCACGAGTGGAGCTAGAATATTCTCTTTTGAGTTCAGCTTCCTCCTTTCATCCCACCCACCATCAGACACTTCCTGACATTTCTCCTGCAGGCAGAGTAAGGCAACTGCCTTTTTTTTTTTTTTTTTTTTTTTTTTTTTAATTTCAACGGCTGCTCCTCCAGTAATCTGTGGGTGGTGGGGGAAGGGGATGTTATCTCAAAAGCAAACACAGCCGAGCAAGTCTGGGACGTGAGGGGGAGCTTCAGGATGAAAATAGGCCTCTGCCACCCCTCTTGTGTTCGTGTATCTATGACTAAGCACTCTGAATGCGTTGCTTTTTAAAACTTGCCTTCTCTGTTTCCTTGATCTTTGTTGTTTCCAAGCATCTAGATCCCCTTTGTCCTTGCAGCCTCGGGGGACCTCACTGTGCAGGCCCCTGACATCACCAGTGCCATGGAAATGCAAATCCCGCTTGGCCCCGTGGCCAAGGCCCTGGGGGACAAAGCCGGGGCACCCTGGTGCTGGGAGACAAACCCACCTGGAGCGCTGCTCCGCTTGGGCACCAAGAGGAGACTCCACTGGACGTTTTTCCCTCTGCAACATCTCCTGGTTTTGTTCAAGTGCTTGCAGCCCTGCCTTGGAAGCTGTTCGTGTCGTCTGCAGCGGTGCCATCCAAAACCAAGTGGTTTTGGTAGTTCTGCCCATCTCCGGGACAGAAAAGGGTGCTGGCAGCTCAGCCTCCAGAGCTGGCACCGCTGGGTGGGTGCCTCCAGGCTGAGGGCAGAGTGCACCACACACACAGCTGCCAGCCGTGGGCTCCCTCGCCCAGGGACGACGCTTAACCTCGTTCCCCAGCATTGCCTCCTCGGAGCTCCAGGCAGCCTCCTCTGGTTGTGGACGGAGATTTAGGGAAGCCGCTGCTCCCTGTCCTAGCACTGCCTACTGCCTCTCTTCACGTTTGATGCAGAGTTGGCCTCTCGTCGCCTCTGGTCTCAGTCCCTCCCAATGCCACAGACAAAGAAGTGCCCAAATCAACGCATTTCAACTCCAAGGCCTCCTTCCCTTTGACTCTCCTGTTCCCTCACTTCTCCAGGCTCTGCTTCCTCAGCCTCCTGGTCACTGCTGTCCCTGCTCTCAGGTCATCCCGGCCCACAACCACACAGTGCTGCGTTGCTTCAAGCAAACTGGCACTGTCCATTCTTACAGCAATCCTACAGCGTGCTTTTGAGTCTCTGCCTGACCCCAAAAGGGGGTGCAACATGTGCACCAGCCACATTTCTCAGCCCACCCTACAAAGCCTGTCCTATTAGGATACTCACTGAGCTGACCGAGAAGGAAACAAGATTTTCCATTATTGGTAATTTGTGTCTGGCCAAAAGCATGCAGCAGTACTCGGAGCACCTGCAATTCTCTGAACAGAACCTGAGCTCGGATGGAGGGAGTGTCTCAATCTTAATATGTAGGGCTGGCAGGTTTTCTGGGTGATCTATATTCAGCTGTACGTGCCTGTGGGTATGTGGAAAGATCATTCATCCAGTTCATTGAACTGCAGCCTGCATGCGAAAGGAGTTTCATGGTTTCTTTTTTAAATGTCACTGTTTTAAAGACAAATAGTCTCACGCAGAATGGTACAGCAGATTATAATATGGGCACTCCAGGGGTAAATTAAAAAGCAATTCAGAAACAATACACTGTGGAAAAATCTTATCTTTTCCCTGTCTTATCCAGGCATTTATCTGGGTCTGTTCTACACTAGTCATCACCACATTATCTACATATTATACAGTGTCTTTTTTAGCCACATTAATACATACACAGCTCATTTAGAGTCAAAATTAAGTCAGGTCTGAACAAGCTGGAAAACATGCTGCAGTAGTTCAAGTGCCCTATTCAAAGGCCTGAGATATGCCTACACAGCATACATACCAGTGACGAGAGACTTTTAAATGCTCCGCGCTTATTGTCACCCTCTCGTCTGTCCACACTATCAGTTTAAGCAAACCTACCATCAGGTATAGATTTCAGTAGCATCTGGTTTTATTGTGCTCCATGTTAATGACAGGATCTGTTTTTAACAACGTATTTTGTTTAGTGGTCTGAAAGCATTGTGAGTTGAATATCGAAAGCTCAAAATATTTCCATCAGCTCCCTGATTTACTTATGAGAAACATGCGATGAAATAAAGATGTCTGGTCACGTTAGCATGCTCTGAGCAAATTATCTGAAATTTTCATTTTATAAAATACTATAGAAATGTAAAATATAGCCCAAAGAAATTATAATAATAGTTTTGTCAAACCTTCTGATGTTACTGGAAGTCCCATGGTATTTGAGGTTATTCTGAATGCCTGAGCTTTTGGAGCTGTGCTTACAAGAGAATAAATGTTTAGTTAAAACAAACAAACAAACAAACACGCATACAACTTCTTCCCTCCCTCCCCCTGCCACTTCCTAAAGTTAATCCTGAAAATGTGCGGGCAGCGCACTATAACGTCTCAGAAATCAGAGGTCAAAAAGAAAAAAAACAAGTTTGTTATTCTTAAACTCTTAATTCGTAAACTAATCTCATCTTTTAAGGTCCTTCTCCTGACTTCTGAATAGTTGGATTTTTCAACATCGTTACTAATTGTTTAGATCATTTATAAATATTTATATTTTAACTGGGTTCTTGCCTTTTTTTCCCTCTTTCTTTGTATTTTCTGCCATGCTAGAAGATCCCTTTCAAAGATAGGTGCATTTTCAGTGTTTAGATCATCTACACATGTACAACACATCTGTGCTGCTACACTTTGAGAAATCTGTACATGTTCAGTAAGTCTCCGATGGAAAATTAATATGTGGCAGCCCTGTACTTAGAATTTCTAGCTATTTGAGAATCAAAACTAATGTAAATATTGCCATATAAAAATCTTTGATTGCTACTATATCTCGTGCACATTAAATTGATTAAAATATTCATTCTTTTCATCTACAGCTATCTAAGGATAAATGTAATTTTTGAACAATTACTTAATTTCACATCAAGCTCACAGTTTACCTGTGACATCCTCTGACATACAGAATCCCAAGTTCCTTAAGAAATCTCACAAAATGACATATCAATGAGAGCTACTTCCTGAGGATGTGAAAAGCATTATTCGTAACTTATTAGATTATTACTTTCATTAATTATTTCACTGCCATTGGAATGCTGCCACTTCTAAAGAAAGACTTGACAGGATTTCCTAAACGAATCCTAATATTATGTATCTAACATTTTAGGCCAGACGAAGGACAGTGTTTACATAAGATTCATTCCATTCACGGCTGAAATGCAGCTGCTGCTGCTTAATACCACCCTTTAACTGTGCAAATCAGATAAAGCTAGGAAGTGGAGATTTCTCTTTAAGACAAAGTTTTAATTAGCATTTAGATTATTTAAATAGTAAGGAGAAAGGAACACATTGTTCTTATCAACTACTTGTAGGTGCTAGTAATGTTTGACTGTTCACAGTCAACAAAAACAGCAACAATCTGTATCTCACTTGTAATTTCATATTTTTTCGTAATAGGCTAATGTCTTGTTAACATTTTGAGTGTCTTAAGTATTGGAAAGTATTAAAACGGCAGGCAACGTTACAATGTTTTAAATATTTAGGCTTTAACCTTGAAAAGTTATATTGACTTTTGAAACCAAAACGTGACCTCTCAGGTATTTCAGGTTAAAGGGATACGCAAATCTTCATGGGATTATGTCCTCCGAGTTGGTAGAAACAACCCTCACATGAACTTTTGATTGATGCCAGATGAGGAGAAATGCGGTCAAATATAAAACATCCATTCCAACATTAAAAGCATGTCTGGTTTACAGTTGTACCAACAAACGTTAAATTAACTAAAAAATTACATAATAGTTCATTCATGAGTGATACAGTAGGGGCACAATAAATAAAAAACAGGTCTGTCTATATTCGTAGGCTGATTCCAATGAAGTGAAAAAAAACAAATGTCCTGCAAATACTCCATGCAGTTTTCAAAACCACCGTGCAGGCGTTTCAGCACAGGAAGGAAGAGCTCTAGACTCCACAGCAGTGCAAAATTAAGAGTGAACCGACTTGGGTTCAGAGGCGCATGACATCCTCTCACTGCAGTTGGCTTGTGATGCGCTACCGTTGTAAAATTACGCTTTGTAGAGTGTGGAGCATCCCGCCCAGCGAACAAATAGAATCCTAGAATCAGTAAGGTCGGAAAACACTTCCAAGATCATCTGGTCCAACCATCACCCTACCACCAATGTCACCCACTAAACTGTGTCCCCAAGCCCCACGTCCAACCTCTCCTTGAACACCCCCAGGGACGGTGACTCCACCACCTCCCTGGGCAACCCGGCCCAACGCCTGACCGCTCTTTCTGAGAAGAAATGTCTCCTCATTTCCAGCCTGAACCTCCCTTGGCGCAACTTGAGGCCATTCCCTCTAGTCCTATCACTACTTATTTGCAATAATAGATAAAATACATACCGTCTCCAACAGGAAGGCCACAGGTCCAAACCGCCAACCTCTGCAGTGTTCCATAAAGGGAGGCGCGGGGATCCTGCTTCACCCTGCACCGCGGGACCGATCACGGCAGCCTCATGGTGCTCAGCGGCTTGGGTGGCGGGCGGTGGGTGGGTGCTGTGTGCTGCTCTGAGGTGGCAAGGACACGTTGGGACTGGAAATGTCGGAGACCTCGACCTCTGGCGGGGTGAGAGGTGAGGTGGGTGAGGTGAGGTTGGGTGAGGTGAGGCCAAGTGTGGTGAGGTGAGGTTAGGTGAAACGAGGCCGGGTGAAGTGCCACCAAGGGATTCCAGGTGACACGAGGCCAGGTGCATGACACCAAGTGTGGTGAGCTAAATCTAGGTGACACGAGGCCAGGCAAGGCCAGGCGGCCATGCCACAACCTCATGGGCCACTTGGCCACCATGGTGCCGGTCGAAGCCCTACAACGCTTGCCCAACTGCCCAGACGGTCCCTCACTGCCCCATCCCCTTCCCCACCTCATGTTCCCCATGTCCCTCCCCTCATGCCCCCCCCCCACGTCCCCCTTCATCCCTGAAGTGCCCCCAACGCGCGTGCGCGGGGCTGCCCCGGGGAGGCGGGCCCGGGCGGGGGCGCGCAGGCGCGCGGCGCATGCGCGCTGTGGCCCCGCGCTAGGCTGGGCGGCGCAGCTGGCAGAGGGCTCGCGGCCTGGCGGCTCCGACCCCCCCCCCCCCCTTCCCCTCCTCCTCCTCCTCCTCCGCCCTGAGGGAGCCGCCGGGACCCCCCCCCTCCAGCCCACGGCAACGGCTCGGGGCCGGCCCCGGCACCCCGCGGAGCCTCCCCCCCGAGAAGAGGGGGGGGGGGGGGGGGGGGACACACGCGAGGTTGAAAGGGAGCGAGGAGCCCCCCCGGGCCGGGACAGCTGAGGGGGGGGCGCGACATGGCGGAGGCCAAGGAGGAGGGGCCCGGCCCCTGCACCAGGGTGAGTGGGGGGCGTCAGGGGAGGACACGGGCGGGGGGCTGCGGGCGGGGGGCTGAGGGGTGCAGCCTGCTGGGCACTGCGCCGCTGTCCAGCACCCTGACGGGAGGGCTCGGCAGGTGGGGGCGCGGGGTTTGGGGCCCCCCCGGCCTGGGGACGGGCTGCCGTGGTGGGCATAGTGAGGGGTTTTGTCCCTCTGGGCCTCCGATCCGGCTGCCCCCAAGGTTTGTGCAGATTTCTTGCAGTTGCCCCCCCAGCAGAGCATGTAGGCATCGTTTTGATCAGCATCTTGGCGTCGCTGAGCTAATAACGGCTAACGAGGATCTGTCATAAACTTAACGGCTAACGAGGATCTGTCATCGCCAGCCAGCCGGCCAACTTGTTCAAACCACAATGTTCTTGTTGCTTTTTGTCGATGTATTTCACCCGTCCTTGTCAAACCATAGCGGGCCGTCAAGATGGCAGTTCCATCCAGCGGTTAGGTACGCGGACGGCAAGCATCGCGGACTGCAAGTGTCTCAGGACCATTAGCGGTGCTGGTCCTGAGACATGGCCCTTCGTTGTCGTGGTTTGGTCTGTAAGTACAGCGGGCATCTGACTCTGCTTGAAGAAACACTTCATCCTTTAAACAAGTGGAAGGTTCTTTATTGCCCGTGTCTTGTAGCCCGTGAAGCAACCGAGGGAAAATAACTTTCTAAGCAGTGCTCATGGTAGTCTTGCAACAAGTGAAGGCCAACTTCTGGCACGCATTGTAACATTTGATTGAAAACTTTCTGATAGAAGTGAGGTTAAGTTACTGCTAATGGGCATTTCAGTTTGTATGGAAGGGTCTGTAGGCTACTACAAGTCTCTGAGCTGTCCAGATCCCTTTTCCCAAAGATGAAGAAGTTTTCCCATTCTCTAGCCTTGCAAAAGGCAAGAACACTATCTAAAGTTTCCCATTCCTGTGCTTGAGAAGAGTTGCTTACTGAATTTATTGCAGGGAACGTGAAACTTGTGATCACTGTGAAACTAGTTGTTGCTAAGCAGAATGGTTGACCTTCCAGGGTACAATTGAAGGAGTTGCACAGACATTTGGCTATGCTGCAGTCATGGAAGTGAACTTCACAGCTGAACTGTCTTAAAGCCATGTCTTTCACCAGTTGCAGTTGTTAATGAGCAAACTCATAAAATTTTGTGGGATTGCTCACAAGAACTATGTATCACTGGAGGATCAAGATTTTGCCTGTCTGCAAGAAGTTTGAAGGGATGTAGCTGGATGTAAGACAGTAACTTAAGAAATCTTAAATAAAACTTCATTCCCAGTAACTGAGATGTTAGTGGACATAAAGAGAAACTTTTATATCATGATGACAGTCAAGCATTGGAAGAGGTTGCTCAGAGAGGTTGTGCAGTCTCCATCTTGGCATCTAGTGGTCTCATCGTGCCCATTGCCTTGATACGCACGTCTTACCTGCTGACACGTCACCTGGCATTGCCCAATGGAAAAAAAAAACAAACCACTTTTTTCTTCTTAAGATTGCCAACTGTCAGCTAAGAAATACCAAAGAAAAGCACCTTCGAGTCAGTATCGTCTTCATTGGTCTCAGGAAAAACTGGTTTTGTATTGGTTAGATAATCATCTGCTAAGTAGTAAGTCCCGAAATCTTCATCCATTGTTACTCCATGTGTCCCTGTGGGCATTACGGAAAACCTCTTACGTGCTGTTGGCACTGACAACATGCTGGGTTCCTGCAAAAGCAGAGACTGTGTGTGGTAAAATTTACAGATGATCGAGGAAAGTGGCACTTGCCACAGGCAAATATGTAAGGAACAGTTTGCCAATCTAGCCTGAAGGAAAAGACCTTTCTGGTCCCAAGTTTGACAGCAAGGTTGATCTGACCTATGCCAGAAAGGCTTCTGTGAGATTTTAATATAAATAGTAGCACCGAGGCACCACATTCTATCAGTGTGTAATTTTCAGAGTCTGAGAGATGAATTTCTTCATCATTCCCCATCTCAAAACCAGCTTATGCACCAAGATGTTCTTGAGGAACATGGGGAGAAGTGAATCCTTCCAGGCTGCTCAGGTGACTGATGGAAGAATTAGATTAGTATGCAGTACATACAGCGCGCTTACATATCTTCCATTAAAACAGTAAGTGATGAGGTCTTGGAAAACCTGCATATCCCATTTCTCTTCCCCTATGTGGTCCAGTTCCCGTGCTACAGGTAATTAAGATGACAGACTCTTTCAAATGCTGTGCCCAAGGAATAACAAGCATTTGTTAGCAAAAAATTTGTTCCTTTGTATAGGACAAATAAAGATTGATTTAATAATTTCTTCAGAGAGGAACTTTGCAAGTGATGGTGTCCTTCTCAATATTAAAATCTTTTGCAAAGGTTTTTATTCCAGAAGTGCATGCACCGAGACTGGCGTTTTGCAAAATGCATCAACAAGCAGGTGCCATCTTTTAGCTCAAGCCAAAGCAATGAGCAACAAACTGAAAAACAAGGGTTTTGCCAGTGTAAGATAGCATCCTTAAAGTTCTTGTGGCTAAGTTGTTGTTTTAGAGAAGGTTAATTTCTACTTTAACCTAATTTATAATCTTTAATTTCTAAATAAATTACATATATAGATAAATACATATTTTATATAATATATTCTAAAGAAAATATATCAACATATTCAACTTTTTGAGTAATATCAAGATTAACTTTATAAGTTTTTTTTTATTAAAACATCTGTGGCACATCAACTGTAATTAATATGTAATATCGCTGTCTGGAACAGTTTGCATTATGAGTAGAATGACCATTTATTCACAACAATACTTGGTCAATGCATTGAACGAGGCAGGACAATTTGTGGTGTATGGTACAAGCTGCTGAAATTTGACCCCTGGGCTCTTGGAAGTCAACTTGGTGTGAATAGGTGAACACCTGGATGTCTACGTCTTGCAAAAGATTTTAAGTTTTGCGTGGCTTTATTCAAAGATTGAAGGATATCATCTCATTTAGAAAGTTTTGCTACTAGACTACTCTTAAATGGGGCAAAGACAATGAAAACGGATTTGTGCAGCTCTCAAAGGATGCTTTGCCATCATAATCCTTGAACTTGCCATGTAAAAGAAGCATAAATGATCCCAGTGTTTCATGTTAGGGCTTTTCACATGGTATAAAATAAGGAAAAACAAAGTAAGCTGTTTATGCCCACTTGAAGGCCGCTTGCATGGTTAGAATACTGGAAATTAATTATGATATCACTCCCAACATTCTTAAAAGCGGTTATCTCAACTTTTTATTAATCTACCGACTGTTGGATCCCATCATTTCTTCCAGTTGGATCCCATCATTTCTGCCAGACATTCCAGTTCCCTTCGGCTTTTCCATAAATGCCTTGTAGCAAATTTCACGTAGTGAATTCTCTTCAAGGCTTTCTGTCAATGACTAACTCTGTTCAGGTGACTTCCATCATCCATTTTGTAACGGCGTGGTAGCTGCATAAAAGCAGCACTCGCTCCTGCTTTTGCTCATAACATTTATTCTCTGTGATCATCCAAACTCCTCGAAATAAGGTTTCTCCAGCAGAGCATATTTCATCAAGGGCATGTCAGCAGAATTGTGTGCTCTCTGTGTCTCATCTTAGCCTGTGTTCTGCCTTGCGCGCTCTAATAGAAAAAAAGTGTTTCCGCTGGGACAGAAGAGGGAGATGGCTACAGTACACCCACAAGGTTGTTTTTTTAATTAGTTGTCCAGTGGAAAAAGAAAAAAAAGAGTGAGCAAGACTCAATCTGGGAAAGTAACTTAGGGATAAAAAGAACTCTGTTACTGGAAAGGTCAGGAAAGTGCTTCATGAACTCTGTAGGTGTGAGGCCATGATAAAGTAATCCTTGCATGTTGCTGATTGCTGGAGCAGTTACGTTATTTGTAGAAGCTCGTGCCAAGGTGAAGCAAAAGTCACATCACAGCTGAGTCTGAAATAAGTTGAAATCTGCTATCATGAGCTGTGGTTTAGCCATATCGGGGAAAAAGGAGACGGATTTAAGTGCTAAGCAGGCTGCAGATCGGTAACCTCAAGACCTGGCGTAGATGACCTTTGCTGCCACACTCTTTTCCAATAACTCTCACTCTGGAAGTGCTACTCAGAAATTTCATGGGAAATAAAGATGTTAGGCTGTACTTTCCTAGACTAAATTTTACTTTCCCAAACTGGTATTGACCCAACTATATTCTATATATCCAACTGTATGTCGATCCATGCTATATTTTGTCCTTTCTGTAAAGACTAACGGAGGAACAATGCTATGTATCTAGTTTTGGTTACCGTATTTGCTATTTACTTTAGATGCACGTGTATAATTTTGGAAGTAGTTTGAAGTTCTGAGAGGATTTCTATATAAATTATCTGTAGTGTTCTTTTAAAAACGAAACCAAACCGTAGTCAGTGGGTATTGGAATGGTTTATTTTGTTGAATAGTCACAGACAGAAGATGAAGAAATCTGCCTGTGAGTCTTTTCTGCCCTCTGACAGTACTGTCATTAACTTAGTAATGCTTCGGTAGAAAAGTGTGTTTGGAATCTCAAGAGTGTAGAAATAAGTATATTTTCCATTGGCAATCTTTGTTTGTAAGCTGTATCCATAAAAAAGTTAGCTGTGTGGCCTTGCCAAGGTTCTCTGGACTCTTTCTGCCATCAGTAAAAGAGATGGGGATCTCTCAAAGTCCCAGCACAGGAAGAATTGCTTCTGGATTGCATCTTCATTTCCATCGAAAAGAGAGAAAACCTGAATCAGTAGATTGATCAACTAATGTTTAGTTGTCTAAATTTAGGTGAGAAGAACCTGAGGCAGAATTAGGATAACTGGACATAGTTACTCCTACAGGAGAAATTTTGGAGTACTTACATTATTTCATTAATTTTCGATAGCTTCCTACTCTTTTGTACATTGATATTTGTTAAATCAATCTAAAAAGTAAACGGATTTCAGCTTTATTCAAAGAGGTGCTACGCACTCAAAAATTCACACGTGTCTTCAGTAAGTTCAATGTTGCCTGGTAGGATTTGTCGTGTTCCATGAAAAAATGACACTTTTGTGGTTTTTCACGAAATTTCCATGGTCTAGAAACTTACCAAGTTGTTTGGTTAAGTAAGTTTAAGGAAAGTTTTGTTGGGCGGGTGGGATTATGTAGGCAAGTTTCACCTCTGTGACTTATTGGGAGGTAGAAGGATCGAGCAGAGGTGGGTCTCTCTTCTTGGTGTCTCGCTACGAGAGTTCATTTCTCAGGCATCGTGTGGACATCTTGGTTCATGTCACGGGGCAGCTGTTGAGCACGGCATGAAGCAATCGCAGGAGCTTCGCTGAGAGCTCTGATCACACAGTATTGGTGTTCTTTCTGCCTGTTTTTACAGGGGTTCAGGCATTTCATTCTGAAGAGCCTTGGATACCTGTAATAATGCCTGCAAAGAAGGTGGAACACGCAACTGTGCTGCCTATTGTAAGAGCCACTTCTTCGTAGGAAAAGAAAAAGTAGAAGCCAACCAGGGCAACAGCTACAAATGGGACTGGAATTGTCCATCTGAAGGAGAGAAATACCAATTTTGATAAGAGCAGGAGAGGAGAAAATCATAGGACTGGGCAGGAGCATGGAAGAGAAGTGGAACAGGCGAAAAGAAGCCTGAGTTAGGAAGATCCTTTGAAGAATAAAGTAGATCATGTTTGCTTTTTTCTCTTTAAGAACTAAAATAACGAAGGAGGGGAAAACTGCATACACTTAGAGGCTCTCCAGTTCACCACCAATTGTTGTTGTTGGCACCGAACTCTTACAGGAAGGGAAAAGACTTGCAGTACCTAATGGTAGATGAGATGATTCACCAGTGTGGGCCCATTAACATATAAACCATCCTGGGAAGGAGGGCTGATAATCCCTGCTGTGTTTATCAACAAGCAGAAGGTGCTACATTTGTAAATTGTCCGGATTTGCATGCAAAGCCAGCTTGTAGGCTTCTTAATTTGAGGGCAGATTATAATGAAAAGCAGATGACTTGGGTTTTATATCACTTTCTTTGATTTACAGAGGTGGATTTTTATTACTAACATAACCAGTAGCAAACAATTCCTACCATGGTTAACTGTCCTCTTGGGGGAGACATTGAGTAGAGGGATCTTTACTGGGTTATAGTGCTGGTCCTCGCGCCCCAGGTTGTTATCCTCGGTGTTTCTTCCTTGTAGCATAAGGACTGGCTTTCCCTTAAAAGATGTGGTGGTGGCTCTCGATTAATGAGATACTCAGCTTCTAAGTTAAGTGGAATAAAAGGGGCTGTGTGCTTTGCGGAACATAATCTTCCAAATAGCGATGCTTTTGGAAGATGTGGCCAAAATATGTAAGTATACACTTGTATTCTGGGAACTGCTGTCTTCTTGTGGGATGCTAAAATACACGGCTGAAGTGAAATATTTGGTTTGGAGTAATTACTCGCCTAGTACCACAACGCAGAAACAGGCTTTGTTATAACGGAGACCCAGGTCTGGTTTTGGAGATTTTTACGTCCATGTAACTTTTCTGAACAGTTTAGTTTTTCTGGCGTATGCTGTGAAAAGTAGGAGTTGTCCTAATTTAATGTCACGTAGAGATTTAGGTTAACCCAAATCGCAGCGCCACTGGTTGGTCGTAGAGTGTCTTAACCTGTGGTAGGAAAGCTCAGCACATAGCTGGGGTGAGGGTTTGAGGAGAGAAATTATTTGTTTTTAAAAGAAGGCCTTTCTTGTGGATGCCTTGGTTTGTTTGCTTGATTTGTGGTGTGTGTGTTTCTTAATTTGCAGAGCCCGAGCATCCAGCGGGCTTTAGATCAGCACGTCATATCTGTTGCCTCTGCAAAAACAGTTGCAAGGTGAAGGCTTTCCGCAGGGAGCTGTTTCCTTCTCAAAGTCCTGTTTTTTGGGGGGAAGGGAGTGGGAGAAGGACTCAAATCTCCCTCTGTTCTTTACAGGTATAGATAAAAACTTTGATCATTCAGAAAAGATCATTCAGAAAAGATAAGGCATTATCAAGTAATGTTCTGTTACTTGGCAGGCTCATCTGCTTGGCCCCATATAGGCTGGGAACAGTTTGCAGCTCGTGTGCGTGTGTTTGGGGGAGATGCAGACCATAAGGTCGACAGAGGCTTTGTTTAGAGTCAGCCCATGAATATTCAGGACTCTCAGGAATCTCAGCAAAGTCTGGGGATAGAAAGGGCTGATGCACTTTTGTGCCGAGCGGCTCCCCATGAGTCCTGGTGATTCATTCAGAATTATAAAAAACTAAAGCGAAATGCCTGCAGCACACGCCTGAATGTTGTTTTCTGAAACTTTGTTGTTTAGATGCGTAAAATTTAAGTCGCAAAAATTTCAGATGCGTAAGGAGGTAGGATGCAAAGTAAAACCGCAGCTCTGGAATAGGAAGGTAAGGAGCCACAAGAAACAGAAACATGTCTGCCTTTGTCTTTTTGCATGTATAGATGCTGGTTTGGATTTTGCCTTTGAAATACCTATTGTAGTATCCGTCTCCTTACTCTTAGACTAAACCAGTGACTAAAACTAATCCTTCAAAGTCTTGAGCGTGGCTCAAATGCCTGCTCAAGCCTGAGCACAAACCTTGCAAAATCTGCAAACTTCACGTCCTCCTGGCTCTGCTCCTGAAACGCAGGCTCTGAGCTGCGCTCTCGCAGCAGAGCCCACGCCGAGCCTCCCGGCACCCCAACGCGGGGCTGCTCTCGGGGTGCCGGAGCCCCGATGCCTTGGGTGGTGGCCGGCGAGTGTCCGGCGTGGAGCCGGGGCGGCTAGGGGGCTCTGCAGGCCCGCGCCGAGCGCCCAGCTCTATGGCTCGCCTGACCCCGCCGGGTTCTCTTCCTGCCGCAGCCGTTCTTTTCCTGTAGCAGGTATCTGCAGCAGGCTGGCTCTTTGTTACCCTCTGCTCTTCCCTCCCTAGGTGCTGCGAAGGTATGACTCGCTAGGTCTGTCTGCGTTTCGGCAAAAGCAGCTCCGGGAAAGACCTGCTGCTGAATTCTGCTCTCGTGCCGCACGGTTTTCCCGCAGGAGAGGTGCAGCGCGGCTGGCTGCCTGCTCGGCATCCCTTCTAGGGGTGTCATGTGGAAAAGGTCAGGGGATGCTTCCTGGGCTCCCTGCCCCCGGTTCAAGAAGAGCAATCAAAATTTAAATCACTTCTTTGAAAGACCTGCATCTTCCTTATCAGTTTGTTGAATTGTGAAGCCAGGGGGAGGTGTGCTGCAGTGTGTAGTGCAGGGCAACTGGAAGGACAAGGAATTGAAAAACCTCTGACTATTTTTAATTGCAGTTTTCTTAATGTCTGCTTCCTTTCCACAGTTTGCTTATGGATGCAGTAAAACCTAAGATCAAACTTCAGCAGACTTGCTAGAAAGATGTGTGCCTATGTCTGTAAAGTTGCTATGGGGTTTGGGTTATTTTTTGTATACCTTATTTTGCATACAAAACAAGGTTGGAGCCATAGGCAGCTTCTCTCTTTACATTGCACACTTGCATACAAAAAACATCTATTAATTGTCAGATTTATGGATGCTATGGCAACTTCGAATGCTGTTAAAGAATTGAACAGGTTTTTAGTTATTTCAGATTAGCACATTGTATTAAACTGTAAGCAGTGTCCTTTTGTCACCTGCTCAAAGCAAGGAAGGGGTTAATACTGAGTCTGGTATACAGTTAAAAAGAAGTAGAATGACGTACCTAGTGGAACATCTCTTTGTAAAAGCAGAGCGTTTTCTGGCTGTGAAGAATAGTTAATTTAACAAAAACACACAGCTTCCAGGAATACCTCATTGTTTTGTCATCCTTTTGTGTATTATTTATTTATTGCAGCCTGCCTAGGCTGAGCATTGCTTTGTGTACAATGCTAGCTAGTGAGGCAGAGTCACTAAGAAGGATATATATTAAAACATTTAATTTTCCTTCTAGCATGCTTGAACTGTTCTGTTTTAAACTCTTAGGGAACGCTCACTACCTTAAAAGCACTAAGTATCACTAAGTTACTCCCTGGCGAAATATTATCTGCAGTGATTAAATGAAGGTGTTCGAAAGTATGATAGTCTTGAGTTTAGTTTTAAAGCTGGAAGCGAGTCGTGAGGGCTGTGTTGGGAATTTGAAGCCTAGCGTGTAGTAACCGAAACCTTTCCGTTCTGGATACTTTCCGTTCTGCAGTTATCTAAGACTTAGTGTGGGATATCGAGGTGCCTCTTCGTAGGTCTGGCTCAAATGACCCGTAGGAAATGCCATCTGATGAATCAGTTTCGTGTTTACCTCTGGAGTCCTTTTGTTCCATTTTAATCACTGAATCTTAAAAAATCTGAGCAGAAGAAATAAAGGGAATTAGGAGTGAATGGCAGCCATCTAAGGAGGAAGTGTGAGGAGTGGAGAGGGGAATTGTCTGGCAGAGATGTGACGGAATAATGTGGTAGTGGTAAGTTGGGAGTTATTACTTGGATTTCTGTGTAATGCAAGAGCATAATCCAATGAAAGGCAACTTATTTAAAACTGATACAAGGTGATATATATAATTTTAGGTACCTCTTTGTTGATATACAAAATTTCCTTCTGATAAGGCATTAAACAAGATTTTAACAGGATTCAGGATTGGAATAGAAGTATATATAATCGAGAGAATACCCTACACTAATTCAGAAAAACATATATGAGCCCATTTCAGGGCATACTCCAGTTATGGAATAAGTCATTTATTGAGGATATAAATATATTTCTGTATGTGTAGGTATGTATGTGTCCACACACACAGGCATACCAGCGCTTGCTCTGGTTGCCGGTCTTTGGATTTACACTAAGTGAGAGTGCCGGTGCTGTTACCATCAGAAGCGAGATGGTGGCTTAGAAGAGATTGCTGGTGTTATCAGATGCTGCAATTCTGTTTTATAAATAGTTCTAATGTAAGCTTCTGACCACAAACACAAACCTTTCTCTGTATCCTAAAACATCTTAAAGAAGATGATCTTCAAGATCACCTCTTGCTTTGACAGCCTCACTAAAGGAAGAGCAAAGACATCCAACGTAGCGTGGGTTTTTTTGGAGGATGACCTTGTGGTTGGGAAATGTCTTGGACTCTTTCCAAATAGATTGTAAATGTTGTCAGACTTGTTCAAAATATTTATGGTAGCACCTAATGTGCACTTGCAGATGGCCCACACGTGCTAAGTTGTACCTTGTCGTTTCTGTGAATGAAATCGTTAATTAGGGAGGCTCAGAGAGTTGCACATATGAAGCGAATGAGATTGTGGTAGAGCTTGGAATACTTTCCCACAGGTACGTGGGATCTCAAAAGAGTCAAGGAGCTACTTTGATATAAATCTGCTTCAAGAAAAGGATGATCTAGTGCTTCATCTCAACTAAGATCTTTTCTCATCCTACCAGCAAATTGTCTGAGACTTTTCTGCAGACAAAACGGCGTTACTGCTGGGAAGCAAGAAAAGGATCAAGGAGGATCAGCGTGGAGAAAAGGACCTACGCTAGACGGTTTTGTGTCCCAAGGCTTCATGCTCTGATGTTATTACCAAATGGCAACAAGTTCCCTTTTCTGTTCTGTAAACACAGTACAGCACCGCTCTCTTTGTCCTCAGCATCTGGTATTAGAACTAAGTATATCCAATATTTATGGGGATTAATTTTACACTAGCGTAAACTTAGTTGACTACAAGTGGACTCACGGATCAGTGCTAAACCTGCACCTCCGTATACACTCGTGGGATCATTTTAGCAGTAACTCAGGCCTTGCAAACTTTCCTGGAAGGCGTTTGCTCACTTTTTTATTCGTCTAGGTAATTGCGATGAACAGACTTGCATCAGTCTTGAGGACGAGTATAACGTTATTTTCTCTTTTGTTTCCATATTTCACTTTTCCAGCTTCAACTCTCTCTGCTCAGAGAAGCTGAAAAGTCTTGGTGCAGTCTCAAATTGTCTTGGTATTTCCAGAGCTGGACACATCCTTGCTATTCCCTGTGTGTCAACTGAGCTGGAGGAGCTAACTCTTCTTTGTAGACCTGCAGGCGATATCGGAAGGAGACTGATGGACTCCTTGCCATCAGATGGATCCCGTGACAATATGTTGTCATCCTTTCCTGGAGCTGGCTGCTACCAAGCTGGTAGTTTCCCGTCACAGCCCTGTGGAATCTCCAGTTTATCAACAAGTTCAGTGAAATTAGAGCTCATCCCTCTGCTGTCAAATCCCATTACTTTCCTTAACGTGGCTTAAGGATTGAAGTGTGAGTGGGACCTGCCAGGAAAGAAAGCACAGAGCAGGAGATGCAGAGAAAGGAGAGCTGACTTAATTGCTGTTATTGTTTAGGCAGAAATGAGGAATGCTAATAAGAGTTGGACATCCTAAAGAGAACTTTAATTATTCTCAGTGCTTACACATCTCCAGACATGCTGTCAACTTTAACATCTGTCAGAGAATGTTTAATGAAAGCAGATGTTTTGTGCAGTGCTCAGTCATCATCTGTTTCTTCGTCAGTTATGCTCCTACTGATACTCGTCGTCTCGTTACTGTTAGGAAGTAAGCGTTAGGCTTCCCAGTTCCTGGAAAGGGGGTGGTCCCTGTTAGAAGGACTGAGCCTCTGGGTCTGTGCACCCCCATTAATGAAAGCTGTACATGCTGCTATATTTTCATAACATTTATTTGAAATGAAGGCTTGTAGAGTGTCAGAGAGTACAGAAGCCACAGTCTTGTCCTGATACAAATATCTCATGTAGGAGTGAAAATTCTGACGTTCCCTCCCCTCCCGTCTCTCCTGCACCTCCTCAGTTGAGCAAAGCTAATTCTCAGTTTTTCTTCTGGCATTTTTTGTGCGTGCTTCTGAACTTCTGGTAAATGTGACTTCTCAGTAGTGCAAGAGTTTAAGTCGAACTTTGCTTGGGGCAAAAAAGAAAGGGGAAGAGTTGTGATTCTTCATGTTGGTTTGGTTTTTGATTGGGTACATTTTAGCAAAGTGCATCCGGGCTGACCGAGATAATGATATAGTGCTTTCCTTTTTACAGTTTGAAGATAAATCTGATGCGGTATTTGATATTACAGAAAAATGTAAGTATTTTTATTTATTTACATAAGGCCGTAGTTCAACTAAATGCTACTTAGAAGTATCGCTGCTGTCAAAAAAAGCTATCTTGCCCTTCTCTTAGCCCTTGCTACTTGTTCCCTCCCTGCACTGCCTTCTGCACAAACGCTACAAATGATATGAATTAAAGTTAATGTTTTTTCTTTCTTTGGTTAGTTTTACTCAGTTGAGCTAGTGTTTTACTGTGTAGTGAGTGGGACAGAACTGTTTGTCAGCAGTGTTTCATCAGTAATGTTAGTCCAAGAGTACTTAATGGCTTCAAGAAATTGCAACATTAGATTAACAAAGGACACTTAGAGTCGTCTTTGTTACATGTAAAGTTGGTGAATTTTCTGATTGTTGTTGTTTTCTTCTCCCTAGGTGGTGAAATCCTGGATTCAGAAATGTCTGAGGACACTGACCACAACTTAACAACTGCCCTTGACAGCGTATCGTATGGAATACAGAATCGAACAGGATCTGAAAACTCACTGCTGGATGATGATGATGATGACGATTATTTTCTGAACTCGGGGGATCTGGCAGGCATACCTGTTGTTGGGAGTGACAACGAAGATGATCAAAACTTCACTCCAAAAGACACGCTCCCTTCCACAATTCATGCTGAAGACCATCTAGAAGAGGGCAAGAGGGTTACAGACCATGAGCTGGACAGTGAAAAAGATATTCAGATTCAAAATGCAATCCAAAAGGATCTCACTTCACCATTCGAGCAGGGCCCTGTATTTAAATCAATTCGAAAAGATTTTAGCATAACGAGAGATAATGGCAAAGAGACTTTTTCAACAAAGGACAAGAATAGAGAAGGACATTTTCAAGAACGTGAAAAACGGTTGGAAAAAATCCCTAAAGATATGGATTCTAGATTGAAAAGCAGTTTTCTTGACAAAGCAGGTAACTGTTGGCATCGTAGACCTGGCTACCCAGCAAGGAGGAAGAAAAACTAGACAGGGATTAGCACTAGGACTAGTTATTAAAAACATCATCTTGGTGAAGATAACATGCATAGCTATATGGAGGGAAGCATATTATAAAGAATCCTGCAACACAATGAACTCTGTGTTAGGACTAGGGGCCTGGCAGCATTAGGGGGCATCTCATCATCTACAGCTTGTTTTGAAGCCTCATCATATCCTTTGTTGTTACGGTTTACTAAACCAAGCTGGGTGACACCTTAAGCTTCCTCTTGTTTTCCTGTCATCTCTAGCCCTTGGAACTCCTTTACAGAATAGATGATGGTATTTAGGTTAAGCTGGAAAGATATTTTTGTGCAAAGTGCCAATTCTTCATTAGTGCATATGCTTAAAGCAGCATGCTTTTCATAGTAACATCACAGAAAGGCTTGCTAGAAATATATTAGTGCCTGCAGGAAGTCAGCCAGGGAGTAACTTGAGATCTGCTTTTCCTGGGAGACTGCTCTCCTTTTTCTTCAGATACTTATGTCTTGGACTTTGTCCAGCCAACATGGAGAGAACCAAAGATGTCTGTAATCCATTTCTCATTTGAGGGAGCCTGAAAGTCACCAGTAGTCTTGCTGCCCACAAACCTGGCTTTGATTTCCCAAGCTCTGAAAGTTAAGTTAGAACAGTGAATGAAGGAGTTAAGAATAACCGGGCTGGAACACGGGGTTTAATTTCATTCAGAAGACTGTGTGGAGAGAGGGTTGGCCAACAAGTGAGAGCCTCCTGACTACTTGCTGAGATTTACAGCTTACAATTCTCATATTTAAACTTTGTACATATAACAACAGCGTCTTAAAATCAGTGCTTCCAGGTTCCACAAATGATAGAGAAACAATACATTTTTTTTTTAAATAAAGAAGAGTTTAAGTTGTCTTTTTACTCTTGCCTTCAGGTAGAAATCAAGTAAAGAATATTTCTGTGCAAAAGACATATTTCAGAAAATTGTAAATACCTACCGTTACAAGATTGTGGCTGAAAGCTGTGCAGCCTCAGGTAGAGTAGCCAGTAATTGGAACAGCTTTAGTAAATGCTCAAAGGCAGCATCCAGTATCCAGGCAAATCCGATATTTTTAAAAAGATACTTGCTAAAAATGTATAAGCTGCTGTTTCCTGAGAAAAGGGGAAGAGGCAAAAGACCTGCAAAGAAAAAGATGGAAGTTGTTGCTCTGAAAAAATATTTTCTGATTTAAAAGTAGAAACGTGGCAGAATTCAGAAGTCACTGGGGTGTAGAAGATCTGAATGAACAATTCTGCCTCAGATTTTTCCAACTGTTCTGCTGGAATGGGAAAATAATGACCCAGTAGAATAATAAAAAATGTCAATTCTCTTTAAGGATCACCATCTTATTTGCAGGGAAGAGCAAGGGAGTAGTTTAATACTTCTGAGGTGCTGTCAGACTACGGGGTTGGGGAGCAGTATGAGACTCTAGATAGTTTTAAAGGAAATGCATTGGAATCTGTATTCATTTATATTTAATGTATATGTTTTCCTCAGTTCATAATCAAGTAGAAGAAACATTACGGACGCAGTTAGCGCCACAAACTCCAGAAACTAACTTCAGGGTAAGCTATAGATCTTTCAAACACTTTTGCAAGTGCAGCAATATACTGGAATAATTCGAAGTACTTATTTTATATTTGAGTGTAAATTTGAGTGTCAAGAAAACTGACCTTCTGACTCGTAGACATCTTTGCTACTTAAAAAGTCTGCATATAATTTTGTAAAATTTTGCTGACCCTCTCTTTGAAGTGAGGATTCTTTTGATAGCCACTTTGATGTTCAGCATGGTCTGACTGTGACTGGTGAGCCGATTCTAGACCTGGATGCATCCATCTGACCTGCTGCCTTTTTTCCAGATGAGACAGGGAACAGCTCTATCAACACGAGACACTGCCCAAACAACGAAATGCCCTTACTGACAACCAACTTAGAGAGCTGGGTGGCTTCTGCTTTGTCCAGAGGAGTGAAAAGAATTGGGGGTGGGATGACAGAGGGTGCTGCAGGGAGGTAGAGGCAGCAGCTGCTGCCTTTCATTTCTCCCACCTTCCAGTGGCAGGACCCATTTCGCTTGGTCTGCAACAGAAACTCCCCTTGGCAGCAGCCCAACTCCTCATGGCAGATGCAGGAGGGTGAATTCTTTTTCATATTATTGTTTCAGGAGTCTAGCTACCTATTTTCTAGTAAGGAATCTATTGGACAAGAGCTGGGGAATTCCTTTGCACCAAATATTAGAATTAAGGAGGAGCCTTTGGATGACGAATATGATAAAGCTATGGCCCCACAGCAGGGACTATTAGACAAAATTAAAGATGAACCTGATAATTCTGAGGTAAGTTTCCCATTGCATTTCTCATTTTGGTCTGACAACTGACCGCATAAGCTGGACATAAGTTCAGCATTTTATTTGGTTTGTTGACCGAAATTTAACTTGAAGAACATAGTTTAGTAGAAGGATTTTTCCCTCTTATAGCACCATGAAACCCAACCCCCCTACTTTTTGATGTCATGTTACCGTGTCGCTGAAAATGTGATGCTTGTCGGTTAGAGACAAAGCAAAGTGCTGTAAAACTTTCGTGATGAAATCTGTGGCAATATAGACACTTCAGCTCAACTTGATCTCCCTAGAAAATAAAATACAGATCGTGTTTTATTGAATATTTTGTGAATTGTCAGAGTTAGAGCTGTGTAGCTTAAATAGTGCTATTCCTGCTACTTCCCTCTTAACGGTTGTCTTTGCGAGCACAATGGTTCTTTGTTTGTTTTTGTTAAATTAATACTTAGAGGTCTTACCTTACAAAAATATTTGAATACATACAGGTCAGTGAAGTCAAGTGATTTTCTCGTTTGAGACTGACATCTTTTATGATGATATAGGTAAGAGTTCAATAATTGCAAAATGGAGAAAGTCTGACCTATGGATTGTACAGTGCTGGGGCAAGGATTGCTGAGCTCTCACCTGTCTCTTTGCCACTGGTTTGCAATGTGACACCAAGGAAATGATCCATGTTGCAATTCTTGTCTCCTCACTGCTGATAATTTGGGTTACATGCCAAACTTTACATGCATTATAGGTGCGCAGAACTTCCCAGGGTGATTCATCCCACTTGCATTGATGGTAGTTCTGGTGTTCTTGTTCAGGCATTAGTTTTTCTAGTATCATTCTATGTACTTCTGCTATACCTCATCTTATTTCTGGGCCTGTCTTCCCAACGTTTTTTCTTCTCTTCCCATGCTACTCTTGGCTGAATAAAGTAAAGAAGTAAACTGTGTACTTGAACCTCTTCAGATTTCACTGCCCTTCTGATTTGTTCAGTGTCTATGAGATTGTTCATTTTTATTTTCCCTTAAGCATAACCAATGTCAAACCATGTGTAGATTAGTTGAATCTGTCTATTCCTTTGTCCTCCCAAGATGGCAGCTGCTGTGTGGATTTGTGTGGAATGTAGTGCAAGATGTCCATGGTTATCAAAGGTCAAATTAATGCGTAAAAGTGAAGATGTTGAGAATTTGAACTATCTTATTGATCAAAATACTAATTCCTGGAGTAAAATCCTTTGCCTCATACTGGAGAAGTATGAGAACTGATGACAGTTTTTTGTTTTGATTTAGATAAAAAATAATATGTTTTAAATTTTTTTTCCATGCATCCTGAAAGAGAAGAGTGTTTCTTGCTGTAACGGATAGTTGGAGCTGAAGGTTTTTGGCTTCCAACAGTTAAACTGCTATGAAACTATTCTTGATCACGCACAGTTGATGCTAGGGTTTGCTTCTGTTTCTATTACTAGTATTGACTAAGGATAAAACTGCGGTTAAAATGCTTTTAAAAATTGCATTCCTATAAATAACTAGCTTTTAAATTGTATTATTGAAAAAAAAAAACAACCCATGGTGTGGATTTGAATGTTTCAGTCTGATAGATAAACTGATCTGATAAACTAACGCTGCTGAATATTCTCCTGGGAAACCTGGTGAGAAATAGTTTGGTCATCTTAGTCTAGAAACTTGCAATTTTCCCACGAAAGTGCTAGGAAAAGTGCTAAGTTTTAACGTACATTATATGGATGCCAGGGTGTGATTTTTAGGAGGTGGATTAAGCTGAGGGAGCAGTTCACTGCCACTGAAAATTGAGAGCTTATTTTTGCCCAGTGATTTTGTATGGGCTTACCTTGCAGTCAGACAGCAACTGTTAATTTAGCTCAGTCATAATATGACATCATGGCCTCGCTATTCTCAAATGGCTGTAAGTAGGCTAAATCTTATCATCTCTGTAGTTCCAAGAGATTATTCTTTTCAGCCTATTAAGATTTACATGCGGAGTGTTACAAGCTGCTTTATGGTTCAAATTTCTAGTTAGAGCACAGGCAGGAGACATGGTGTCAAAGTATGAATAGCTGCTGTGAGGTAAGCTAGTAATTTATACTGTATCAGCTACTCCACCTGCAACTGTCTGCAGGGATTTTCTCATCCTGGAGAAAACGTGAGGTTATTCCCCTTTCACCGAAGCCAGTCTAAGTAGGGATTGTGATGGTCTGCCTGTAGTGCTGCGAGCTTCACACAGCTGGTTTGTGGAGCTAACCAAAAAAAAAAAAAAGTTTTTACTACAATTATTAGTTAATTTTTGACTCTCTCAGTCAGTTCTGCATCCTGGTCCAGGATGGGAGGTGGGGCCGAATGAGGTTGTCCCAGTTTAAAATTTCTTAATGTGCTGTGAAGCTTCACCTTGGGCTCCTCCAAGGTGCTCAGCCTCCCAGTTAAGTGCAGAATGCTTCTCACCATCTGGGTCTCAGTCTGTATTCTGTTTTTATTATCTGTGAATTTGGAAATAGAGCTTGTTTCCAAGAGTAAGGGTAAGGGCTGAAGAACGCTTCTAGATGGAAAGTCTGTGTAACTGGAAAGTGGAGATTTCTCTTAAGCTTTGTTGATGCTAAATTCTAAGGTGTCTGAGAATGCAACTGGAAAAGGGAAGGCACCAAGCAGTCACTTTCCCATTTCTACGTGATGCTCTCGTTGTACACTTCGCTCTGAACCTCTGAGCAGGTTCTGCGTGTGGTGCTTGTACAGCAACATCTGTGAGCCTAGACCTCGCAACAGGCTTAGGAGATTCTCTCTTTCCTTCCTGGGCCTTACGATTCAATACAGCATTATGAAAGATTGGAAATCATGTCACCTGTTATTACATGTGTGTATTTGTTCTCCTTTTCCTTTCCCTTTGTTTTAGGAGTACGGCCAACAGCCAAAAACTCAGGAAGGGGAGCTGAAAATCAGTGCTGTATTTTCAGTCAGTGGCAGTCCTCTTGGTAAGGAATAGGCAAGACTAACTTTATTTAAATCTATACAGTACATCACCTTCCCAAATGGTGTTGCAGTTTATGCTGCATTTCAATTGCTAGGTCTAACCCCAGTAGGAAAAAAGAACTGGTTTTGTTTTAAAGACAATCAAAATCAGAGATTTTGAAAAATAATTGTATTTTTGAGGCAAAGGAGAATTGAATGTGAAAGGGATGTTAAAAGTGCATTCTCGATTTTAAGAGCAGTTGAAACAATCTACTCTGCAGAAAACCAGTGCAGGGCATGTATTTTTAGAGAGTTCATCTGCTATTTAATTCTCCCTTAGACCTTGACAATCCCAGTGAAGTCATAAGCTTTGCTCTTGCCCCCTGCACAAAAGTGAATTATGTGTAATACAAATATAACAGTTACTCTATGTTTTCTCTGTGTTTTTTTTTTTTTTTTTAGCTCCACAGCTGTCATCAGGTTTCCAGCCTGCTGTGGCATCCTCTGGCATGAGTAAAATGCTTCCTTCAGTTCCAACCACAGCTGTTCGGGTTTCCTGTTCTGGCTGTAAAAAAATCCTGCAGAAGGGGCAAACAGCATACCAGAGGAAAGGCTCTACCCAGCTCTTCTGCTCCACACTGTGCCTCACTGGATACACTGTTCCAGCTTCTCGCCCACCAGCTTCTACCAAGAAAACCTGCTCAAGCTGCTCAAAGTAGGACAGCGTTTTAATTTGTTTGAGTAATAATTGATATTCAGGCAGATAATGAAAAGGCTTCAGTTCACTTCTTATACGACATGCTGTTTCTCTAATGCCCACTTCTGTTATGTTTCCCTTCAATAAATCGTGGCTGATACTGTTATTTGTTAATTGGTCTGTCTGCTTTCAGTTCCATTTAGTTAGTTGTGTTTTGCATACAGATAGATTTAAAAGCCTCTGCTGTGAAGTGTACACTTTGTCTCTTTTTAATTTAAAAGAGCCAAATATTATATGTATTTCAAAAGGTACTCCACTTCCCTTCTGATTTAAAATGTCATTGCAGTTGCTAAACAAGTACATTTTCAAAAAATATTTCATGTATTATTTCTTCTAGATGAAAATAGATTTACTGAATCCATAACATGAAATAAAACATGGGTAAATTAATATATTCCAGGCAAGATATTTCCTTAGATTCTACACAAAAAGTAGCTTTCCGGTCTGGCTCCCTTCTGTGAGCTCAGACTTTTGTAGGTTTTAGCTCTTCAAAATATGTTACTGCAGCTATTATTTAGTCACGGTTAAACCTTCATAATATGTACAGAGATTAAATATAGTAAGAATTGAGTGTTTCAAGTAGTTGGGATTTCAGTACCCAAGTCAGTTACTTTCTACCTGGGCCTAGAGTGGAACGGCAAGGTTTTCTTTTCTGAGCCTACTTTGAAAAAAATCTTGAGAAAAGAAGACCTACATTTTTCACAGTCCTGTTGGAAACACCAGCATGAATCTTCAGCTCTAAAACAACACATTTTAATTATTAAAATCTTGTTTTCATTTATATTATCTTCAGATTAGCAAAAAGAGACTTCTGTGGCCAGCTCTTTAAGCTGTCATATTACTATACCAGAACTTGAGGTGAACAAATAACCTCACAGAGTGATTGTGCTAGGGTCTGTTTATAGAGGACAGTTATTCTTATGCATTATTTTTAGTAATGGAAGTTACTTCACAAAGTGAACACTGCTTTGTTCATGCATCGTTTCTTCAACAATAAATTTACTACTTTCAGTTTTACAAGGTCAACTGAACTTAAACTTGAGACTTCAATTAATTATTCTTTTTGCTTGCAGTCTCAGCGTGAAAAGACCTTGTAATAAAGTTTAGCAGTCTTGGCTGTAATTTGTTTCTATTAAGTTGAAATGTGATCTATATGTGACAAGACAAGAAAGAAGGAGGCATCCTTCCATCCAAGGAAGTGATACAAAGATTTGCTCCTAATTTTTTGACATAAGGTCTTTGAAAATTTTCTGTGAATGACTGTTTCAAAAGAGAGAAGGGAAAAGTTCAGTTTATTGAATCCAGCAGCAGACACAATGGTAGATTAGAGGTAAAAGGAGGAAAGGTACGATACAAGTCAGACCATTTAGGGCTGAACTACATGGCAATTAGAAATTCTGACCTTTCATTTTTTCCCTTTTTTCCCTATCCCATTATTACTGATAGTTTCATTGTTAAAAGGAATTAATCTACATATCCTGCTTTCTATTTTTTTAGTAAGTACTGTACAAAATGGTTACCTTTTACCAGTGTCTTTTAAAAGGATTAAATGATACAACCTGGTGTGTTTATAGTCCACTCCTAATTCCAGGTAGAAAATGTTTCACAATATATCCACTTGAGAATTGTACTTCTTAACTACTTTCCTAACAGGAAAAGACAAGTACTTAGATCGGCAAAAATAAAAGCTTTAAATCAAATAAATAAATCCACCCTCTTCCAGAGAATGTTTAGTTTGCAAAAACAGAAAGGAGAACAAGTTGACATGGAACCAATGTTTATCTCTTTGTATGCTTGTTTTTCTTTTTTCTGTAGAGACATTCTAAATCCAAAGGATGTGATCACTGCCCAGTTTGACAGTACAAATTCCAGTAAGGATTTCTGCAGCCAGTCGTGTCTTTCTACATATGAACTGAAAAGGAAGCCTGTTGTTACTATTCACACTAACAGCATTTCAACCAAGTGCAGCATGTGCCAGAAGAATGCAGTGGTAATTGAAAACTTATTTTTCATTTCAATTCTCTTTAAATCAGGGAACTTGCTATCTTAGAGATGAACTTAGATAATAATTCTATTCTTGTTATATTTTCTTTCTTTTCTTCCAGATTAGACATGAAGTGAATTACCAGAATGTCGTACACAAGCTCTGCAGTGATGCCTGCTTCTCCAAGTTCCGCTCAGCTAATAACTTGACCATGAACTGTTGCGAGAATTGTGGAGGCTACTGCTACAGTGGGTCTGGCCAATGTCACATGCTTCAAATAGAGGGACAGTCAAAAAAGTTCTGCAGCTCAACGTGTGTGACAGCGTATAAGCAGGTATATTTTGACACAATATTAAAAGTACATCTTAGGTTAGATTTTAGGTGTTTTAAGAAATAGGTTTTGATTTATTAGGTGATTATTTCAGTTGCAATCTTGGTCTAAGATACTCGTTTTCCCGTTTGCTGCTTAATTTTTGCCCACATACATTGCTATGTTTCCCTTACCACTGAAAAGGCTACCAGAGTACTCCAGTGTGAGAGAAGATATAGTGGGACCACTCAGCAACAGTTGACTCTGACACATTTGGGCCAGCCTCTCAGGAGATGGCCATCATCTGACAAAGCACACAAACCTCATGAGCAAAGCTCTTTTTTGATGCTCTTTGAGATGCTCTCTGAGTATTCTCCATGCTGTGGCAACAGTAGTGTAGTTTCTCATGAGCTGCCTAAGGATCCTTAAAAACTAAGAGTAATTTAACTGTAGGGTATCTCACACTATGACAGATTCTTCTTGCCGCTGAAAAAGAGATTATTTCCAAAAATTCCAGCTTTCTAAATATATTGTCTCAGACATGCTCCACAACCTTAAGTGGGTACGTTAAATAATAGTAAGACATGAGAGGACATTTCATTTTTGACTCATTTCAGCTGTTAAAATTGTGGCATTTGAACTAAGTGGATAGGAAAAGTAATAATTAGTTGATCATTTTGATGTTCGTTTTTAAATTTTTAATATTTTAATTTCAATTTTAATGGTGCCTCTTAAAGAACTGAGCAGTTGAGAGAACCTTTATTATAATAGCTCATTTATTTTTGACTTATTTTAATGCAATTACTTTAGGAAAAAATTGCCTTTTGATAAGATAGTGTAACTGTACATTTTGTGGCTTGACTTTGCTGCCCCGTTATTCAGGGCACTTAGTTCCCCATTCTGCCACCTCTGTGTTTTTTGTTTTCTCTTCTGCTCAGTAGTAATATCGCTTACATATATAGCTGATGTATTAAGTCACAAGCAAAATGTTGCTTTTCAGTGAAAATGTTGAAGGTTGATACTTGCTCTTAAAACACGCATTGTATTTTATACTTGGAGGCCTTTCTCCTAACAGCCTTGGTACTGCTCAAGCTGGCCTGCAAAAGTAGCGCTTACCCTGAATGACAGTGTCCACATCTCAGATGATCAAAGTGTAAATATAACAAGCAGAACTCAAATAAGTGTATATGCATCAAAAATAATACAGCTGTAACTTAAGTGCTGTTGCAAGTATGCTGGCTCTCATTTTTGTAGACATTTTATGTGTTCATGATTAATTTCCTGTTTAATAAAAATAATAAACTTCAAATGAATGACCAACTTTACTGTTTCCACAGAAGTCGGCTAAAATTACACCTTGCACACTGTGTAAATCCTTGAGATCTTCGGCTGAGATGATAGAGAGCACAAACAACTTAGGCAAAACTGAACTGTTTTGCTCTGTTAACTGCTTGTCAGCATACAGAGTAAAAATGGTTACTTCTGCAGGTAATTTTATTCTTTTACTCTGTTAGAAGCATAATGTCACATAGCTTATATCCAAACTTAATTTGTCTTGAAAGTAAGGCTTATATTCTTTTTGGGGTTATGGAAAGTGGTTTTGTTATTTTTTTGTTTGTTTTTTGAAGGGAAGGTGCTGAGATGGAAACATAAGGACTTGCTAACATAGATAAACCTAACAGTGACAGTGTCGCCATTTTAGCTTTGTTTTTATAGCACTTAAACATGATAATAAACCTTAATCTATTTTCTGCTCTTGTAAGTGAAGCTGGGGGGTTTAGCAGCTAGACAAATCTTGTGTGGGCATAAGCTATACCATCACTGTGACTCTTCTGCCCCCGTTCTCCAGGGTGATTAGCTTAGATATCTCTGCCTAATTTTGCTTTGAGCTAGGCAAACATATTCTCAGCTATTTTTCTTGTAAAATAGAAAAATGCATACTGACATCCTAGGGATACTGGGAGATTAATTAAAGGATCTGGTAAGCAACAGGCCCTGCATCTGCAGTGTCTGCTTCTGAATCTGAAGAAATGTTGTCTTGTGCTTCTGTGTGTACCTTGACTTGTCATTCAGAATCTCTGTTTTTGTATGCACAGTGCAAAATTATCTGCAATATGACTCAGTGTTGCATAAATCACTTTTTCTTCTCTGTTTCGCTCTCAGGTGTTCAAGTTCAGTGCAACAGCTGTAAAACTTCAGCAAACCCTCAGTATCACTTGGCTATGTCAGATGGGAGCATACGCAATTTTTGCAGCTACAGTTGTGTAGTAGCTTTTCAGGTGTGACATCTAGGATTTCTTCTTAGCTTAATAGAATTATAAATTGGTGGTATAAGTATCTGGGACGTTGGGGAAAATATGTAATATTGTAAAATAAGGTCTCTTTCTCCATTTGCTTTCCTGCAGAATTTGTTCAACAAGCCTGCAGGAATGAACTCCTCAGTCGTACCCCTATCGCAAGGTCAAGTCATTGTAAGCATTCCGTCGGGGGCAACAGTATCAGCAGGTGGCACCACCTCGACTGTGTCTCCCAGCTCAGTGAGCAGTTCAGCTGCAGCTGGTCTACAGAGGCTGGCTGCCCAGTCCCAGCAAGTCACTTTTGCCCGCACTGTTGTAAAACTCAGGTGTCAGCACTGTAACAGATTGTTTGCAACCAAACCAGAACTGCTTGACTACAAGGTAATAAAAACTAGGGCTTTTCAAGCTCATCTTTCTCAATCAGAAACACAAGAAATTGTAATTTTTGTGCTGTGGTCTGTCAGGTACTGCTCTATTGCTTGCTATAACCTGCTATGGAGGAATTTGGTACTGATTTTGGTATCATTTAACCATTATCAAAATTAATACTGATACTTACTCTTCGATCTTAAAAAACAGAAACAAAACAAAAAAACACCACACCATTGCTTGGCTAGATAAGCACATTCCTGATTCTGGTCCAAGAGGTGATCCTTATAATTCCTGGAGAAAGCACATCGGTGAGGGCTTTCTACAGAAAATGGTGCTGCCTTTGCTGAAAAGCTAAATGAACTTACTTGCTAGTGCTGTCAATTGTTAATTTCCAAGGGCATAAATATGCTTCTGGGTTTTTATTAACTATTTAAATGTAATATCTGGGTTGTGAAACACTAAAACATTGAAACGAAAACATTCTGGCTGTGTTGCAGGGTAAAATGTTTCAGTTTTGTGGGAAGACCTGCTGTGATGAATATAAGAAGAGGAGCAGTGTAATAGCATTGTGTGAATACTGCAGAATTGAGAAGATTATCAAGGAGACAGTGCGATTCTCAGGCATAGATAAGACATTCTGTAGTGAAGGTAAGAAAGGGTAAGACTTTCTCTCAGATAAACCAAATCAAAAATATCTGGTGATACTAAAAAACCTAATCATTTAGGTATAAAAAATGGATTTTAAGTCTGGAAACCTGTAACTTCATTCAGACTTCGTTTTAATGGTATGTTTCAACCAATTATTACACACATAACTGAATTTCAGAACTAGAAATGACCAACAAATATCATTTTGTTACTGAAGGCTGCTTTTGTTGTTTTGCTGTTTTTTCTTCTAGGTTGTAAACTGCTCTATAAACATGACTTGGCGAAACGCTGGGGAAACCACTGTAAAATGTGCAGTTACTGTTTACAGACTTCCCCCAAACTGGTCCAGAATCACTTTGGGGGGAAAATGGAAGACTTTTGCTCAGAGGAGTGCATGTCTAAATTCACAGTTTTGTTTTATCAAGTAAGTAATATTCTCACATAGCATCCTCTGGAATATAAAATTGTTAGCAAAAGAATCTTTGAACGTTAGGAGCTGTGTGAACTGCCTGTAGTTGACCTGTATGTCCATGAAACATACATATGTTACATACATGTGAGAGATGAGTAAATCCTTCTTAACTGCTGAGTACCAGTTTCCTATATAAAGAAAACCTAATATTGTTTGTAGAAAAAAAAACAACAGTGTTCTGCTGCTTTGTGTTACGCTATGAAAATGATGCACTTTTACAGATTTCTTTACCCTGTTTATTTGCTGAGCAGGATATGAAGAGGTCTGTGTGCAGATACTCTTTGTTGCTTTTTACATTTGTTTGATTTCTTCCTCCCTCTGTTTTCCTAGATGGCAAAGTGTGATGGTTGTAAGAGGCAAGGTAAACTCAGTGAGTCCATGAAATGGCAAGGGGAGATCAAGCATTTTTGCAATCTGCTTTGTATTCTGATGTTCTGTAATCAGCAAAATGCTTCTGACCCTCCACCCACAAACAACACAGGTAAAACAGGATGTGAATGGTATTACCTCTTGGTGTGTGTGACGGTGATAGGAGCGTTTATTTAGAAATTCAATTCAGTGAAATTTTTAAGATACATCCTCTGCTGGGGTGCATACCTGTTGTCATTGAATGGGCTCAGTTTTAGATATCTGTCTTTCTTCAAGTAGTTTCAAACTTCCACAGGTGTGAAATGAGATTGCCCATAAAGAAAACCTATGCTCTGATTTTCAAGATTGAACATAAGCACTAACTTTTCAATCACTTTCAACACCTTTGTAAAACTGGGCTCCAGGCATCTCTCTGAACAGGAGGCTGCCAGGATAATGAAGTGCCTCAGGAACACTGTTTTTGATGAAACTTGATTATGTTGCTTTCACATGGAAAGAACCTAAGAATTCCTCTAACTGAGAGTCTCATAAAAATCACCTCATTCATTACGTGTCAGGATCTTGACTGTGTCCTATACTACGGATGTGTGGTGCTGAGCACAGTGAGGCATCCACTTCTGTTGTCTCTTGAGTGCTGCTGTAATACACATACTATTAGAGACAGAAAACCGTTTTCATGCTGTGATGAACTTCTGAAATGTTTCAGTGACTGGAAAACAGCTTAAGTTTGCTTATGGAGCCAAGTCCTATTTAAACTGAAAACCTGCAGTTTGACACCTACGTACTCTTCTCATAAAGCAGGCTTTTTCATCTGGAGATAAAGTTGGAGGGTGGGTATTGTTTCTAAAATGCTGCTTTGTAAATTATGTGATTGCTTATTTTAGTTTTCTTCTGTTCGTTCTACCCAGCAAACCTTTCTATGGCACCAGCTTCCTCATCAGGCCCACCTTCTTTGAGAAAGGACTCAACCCCTGTCATAGCAAATGTGGTGTCCCTTGCAAGCACCCCTGCTGCCCAGCCTACGGTTAACTCCAACAATGTTTTACAGGGTAGGACTACTGAATATGATTTCTTTATTTTTAAATCTCTATTCCTGGATGTTTATAGTTGTTCAGGGATCTTTTCCACTGAGGACAACAGCCACTTCTTCATTATGCTTCCCATCGATACAGAAGGTTGTGGTTTTGTCCTTCCTTTCCTTACGTATAAATAATTAGTTAAATTTCTTTACATATACTAGGGAATAAGGCTTAAGGGGAATTCTTTTTCTTGACTTTGGCAGAGTATGGGTTGTGGTCCTTGACGATAAGTACACAGGCTAATCTTGTATGGTTTTCTTCTTCACAGGTGCAGTCCCTACTGTGACAGCAAAAATAATAGGAGATGTAAGTTTTACAAGAGACTCTTTTTCTCACTTTCGTCCAGATTGTATCAATAACAAGTAAAGTATCCAATAATTTAGCACCTTAATTTTGTAACTGCTTTTCCTGGTTGTGATTGAGATTTAAAACTTACCCAATTTGCAGATGTATTTTTTTGTGTGGTATAAAGGTCTTTTTGTGTCCATTGACAGAATGATTTGATGTTTTAAGACAAAGATTGTCAAATTGTGGCTCTTGAGATGCCTAGCTCTCGAACAATTTGTGTGTGGCTTCAGTACTTGAGGTTACCTTTTGTGGCCAGAAGTGGGATGTGATGCCACAGGAAGGGCTGCCACAAGAAGAAGGGAACCAGAGTGGGCTGCTGGGGCTGACATTACCAAGCTCTTGCAGCTTAGCTGTTCTTCCCCACTCCCTGTCGCTGTGGTAGTGGAGCTATGGGGAACCACTGTCACTTCTTATCTGTGAACAACTCCTAGAGTTCCAATTCTTGAGAGATCTTGCAACTCTCTTGGAATATATAATAAAATTTTGATTATATAGCTCTTTGTTTCTGGGAGATGGACACCCTTACTTTTAGCTGAAAAGTCATTTATGGATTAGAGTATGAATTTCCCCTAATGAAACTGACCCTGTTATATGAATGCACAACTGAAAATTACAGATTGCAGGACATGAAATTAGTACAAGCATGAATAGTCAGTCTGTGTATAATCAGGAGGTGACACTGATATTGCCAGCATTTGCGTTCATCTTTTATTTGTATTCTTTTTCAGTGGTTTTGCATAGATTTACTAAGGGTTTTTTTTTGCATATTTGTATCACCCAATATTTTAGTCATCAAAAGTATCTTAAGACTTTTTTAGATCTTTACCATCAGTAAGATTCTAAGATGAAAAGTTTATAGAGGTTATTTGACTACAGAAACCAAACATTCTTGTAGATCTCTTCTCTGCACTGTTAGCAACAACAACAAAAAAAAAGCTCTTTTTACAATAGTTTTAAATGATCTTTTTTATCAACAAAGAGAGTTTTAAATTGTTTGACCTTTCATAGCAGAGAACAAATATTAATCTTATGACAATACTAATCTTACGATATCCTACTACAACCAGTGCTGACTCTGCCCTCATTTATATTTTTCCAAACAGGCTAGTACTCAGACAGATGCCCTAAAACTACCATCATCACAACCACCTAGGCTTCTAAAAAACAAAGCATTGTTGTGCAAGCCAATCACACAGACTAAGGCCACCTCGTGCAAACCTCATACACAAAACAAAGAATGCCAGACAGGTATGTATTTAATCTCCAACCCATTTTATATGTCTGTATTGCAGTGGTGAGAGTAAATGATTTATGTAACAAAAACATTTTTTAATATGCTTTAAAACTTTAAATAGTTTTCAGGTTATTGCATGGTGTTTGCAAGTTGCAGTTTGCCTTACAGATGTAAAATATTTGGTCTTTGAAATTCTGAAAGCTTTATGTCTGATCAAAGAATCACAGAATCATAGAATGGTTTGGGTCAGAAGGGACTTTAAAGATCATCTAGTTCCAACCCCACTGCCATTGGCAGGGACAGCTCTCACTAAAACAGGTTGCTCAAAGCTCCATCCAACCTGGTCTTGAACACTTCTACAACTTCTCTGAGCAAACTTGTTTCAGTGCCTCATCAGCACCACAGTGAAGAATTTCCTCCTTAAATCTAATCTAAACCTACCCTCTTTTAATTTGAAGCCATTCCCCCTTGTCCAATCACTACACCCTCTGACAAAGAGTCCTTCCCCAGTTTTCCTGTAGGCCCCCTTTAGGTACAGGAAGCCCACTGTAAGGTCTCCCCGGAGCCTTCTCTTCTCCAGGCTGAACAACCCTAACTCCCTCAGCCTATCTTCGCAGGAGAGGTGCTGCAGCCCCTTGGTCATCTTTGTAGCCCTACTCTGGACTTGTTGTAGTGATGAATCTTGAGATTGGCTTTAACTCATCTTTAGTATTCTGCAGTCATCTTAACTGTGGAGAATGAAGGGTGATTCTTAAGTGATGTGCAGAAGGTTATGGAGGGAACTTGTTTTTCTCAGGACAGAATTTGTGAGTTCTTAGCTCCTCCAGCTCAAGCCACAAGAGCAGACTCATCCTCATGAAGTGTGTGATGTCTCAAAGGTTGTTGTAATTCTCACTTTCTTTTAATTACTAGATACGGATAATAAGAACTTCTGAAATTAATTCACTAGTTCTAAGATCATTTCATTAGATTTATATTTACCCTAAGATCTCTCTGTGGCCAGGAGAAAACTGAAGCACTTTCAAAGGCTATTATGTAGTCAAGACTGCTATTGAGGAGTGCTTTTTTCATCATTGCCAATATAGAAGGAGCTCGGAGTATCGAGTCTTGATGTAAACATCTCAGTGGGAGAGATGAAGCTAAGTGGGAAGATTGTTGTTGTTTTTTAATGGTACCTTTGTATGGTCTTCTAGTTAGTTGTGAGATAATTGCAATAGCACACCATTTACTTGGATGCAGACCTTAGTATTTATTTCCTCTCTCTTCCCTTCCAGCATTCATGTATATGGTCACAGTGCTGTTTATTTCCAAACTCTAGTATTAATACTTGTTACAACAGTGCTAAAGTGAAAGATGGCTGAACAAAGATGTGGTACTGTGCCCACTGAGTTACAAGCAGAAGTCACCAGTAGTGGAACTCCAAACAATTATAATGGACACTCTGAAGTGTACTGGATGGTCATATGGTCAAACCATTTTTGTTTTGTTTTTAACATAACAGAAGAAGAAGAAGAAGTTCAACCCCAAATCATTGTGGTACCTGTTCCTGTACCAGTGTTTGTGCCAGTACCCCTTCACCTCTACACTCAGTACACACCAGTTCCGCTTGGGATGCCAGTACCTGTAAGTTATACTCACGTTCACTGGAGAACTGTTTTACAGTCTTGGTTCTGAACAGGGCATAGAGAAATGTCATTGGATTTTGTGATTAGTCATACAAGTGGTATTTGGAGTCCTCAAAGCCATTTCTTTCCTTATCACATCATGCTTAGTTAAGCATTATCAAACAAAAACACCATTTTGTAGGGTTATTGCAGAAAGGAAAAAGGTTGTTCAGTTTTGATTTATTTAAAATTATATATAGTCCTAAAATATAAGTAAGATTAAATGAGAAGAACTTCCCTTGGTGTTTGTTGTTTCCCTTCATCCCTAAACGAGGTCTAATAATTTTTGCATGTCTGTGTAGGTACCAGTTCCAATGCTTTTCCCAACTACCCTGGATAATGCTGATAAGATCATTGAAACTATTCAGGATATCAAGGAAAAGATTCCCACAAATCCATTTGAAGCTGATCTCCTTCAGATGGCAGAAATGATTGCAGAAGATGAGGAGAAAGAAAAAACACACTCTCATGGTGGTATGTGGTGTTTTTAAAAGGAAACTAAATGCAGCGTGATGGTTGTCCTCTCATCACAAAAAAGAGGTAGAGAAATAGATGTAGAGAATGTATTGGCTGCTTCCCAAGTGTCCGTGCCATGTTGTATGGTCCTGTTGTCCTACCAACATTTATTTTCATGATGAATGTTCATGCAGGTAAAGTGCCAACCTAGAGAGGGCTACAATGCTTATGTCATGACTTAGTGATTTTGATTATTTATTCTTTTAAAAGCCAAACTGCATATTTGGAGATAATTTGGAGATTATCTATATAAATACTCTATTATTTTTTTCTTTTGAGAATCATTTACTCTTCTTCGGTAGTCTCATCACAAGTGGGGTATACTTGCACGTTTCTGAAGCTTTTGTAATTTCACAGAGGTTTCTCATTCAATTTTCAATAGAGCTATGCTTAGCATAGAACCCAAGTTAGATACTGAGCAGTGCTTTAAATGTCTTCGCATTCCCTTTCCCTGATCCTAGGTGCTGATTTGACTTTCGTTGACAGTAGCAGGTTGCTAGCAGTAGTAATATCCAGATAAGTATATCATGCGCTAGCGGAAGAAGGAGTCAAAGTCAAGAAGGCAGAGCAGCTGCTTTACAAGAGTATTTTCCTATCAAGCTTTTTGTAGTGGATTCTTGGAGGGTGATGCAGGTTAGAATGTGTTGGATAGTGATCATCCCGTGTAATGAAAGTGGAGCAAGATAAAAAAGAAATGAACAAAATATCCTGTTTGTCTACAGATGACTCCAATAACAAACGTGGAGGGATGGAAACATTTAGAAAAGTAAACATGGGTTAATTCTGCATTTCTGTTTTTCCATAACAGCATGACCTAGGTAGGGAGCTGGTAAAAGAACTGTATTGAAGATGATGTACCATTTTTGGAAGTACTATGACTTAATATGTTATTTTTTGGCATTCAAAATTTTGTATTAGTTATGTAAGCTGTCAATCATTTGCAGATACGTATTTCCTTCTTTTTCTAAAGGATCTCAAACGTCTGAGCATGAGCTCTTCTTGGACCCCAAGATATTTGAGAAAGGTCAGTTGGATTTTTTTGCAAAAGGACTTTGATCCTGCTATAGCTTCTCTTTAAACCCTTCTTTTTGTCTATCCTTTCTTGTAGCACATGGTTTATCTGATGACTCTCATTACAGACCAAGGTAGCACTTACAGTGGAGATCTAGAATCAGAAGCAGTGTCCACTCCGCACAGCTGGGAGGAGGAGTTAAATCACTATGCCTTACGATCGAATGCCCTGCCGGAACCAGATCCAGAAGTGAAGCAGTTCTCCAAAGGTGATGTGGAACAGGACCTGGAGGCAGATTTTCCATCAGGTCTGTATAATGTAAAGAAAAATGCATAATTGTATAAAAGTACACACAACTTTCTGAGTAAACATTGTGGCAGTAGTCTGCTTCTGAAGGGCATATGTTTTCATTTAGTAAAACTGGATATTTGAAGCAGCAGTAATATATCAGCTCTACTAAAAGTTACTTTGTTTTTTAAATATTACTGATATCTTTAAAGACAGCATTCTACAGAACCACCGACAGGATTAGCAGGTAGTCTTGCTTGACTTCTTTGAATTATCACTTCTGTGTCCCTGGGTATAATCCATATTAGTGGTGCAGAAGAATATAAGTTTGCCTGAATAAATACATCCACTACTCGGGGGGGACTTCTTTCCTCTTATGAAAATTTATTTACACAGAAAGTATGTTTATTGCCTAATTATTCAAGCATAAAGCATTGTTTGAATATATAGATGTAATTGGCATCTTTAGGATATTCAGTAGTATTTAAGTGACACTTCTACTTGGGCATGTTAAATCATACAATTAAATTCTTAATGGTGTTGATTTGACTTCAGACTCATTTGACCCTCTCAGTAAAGGACTGGGTTTGCAGTCACGTTCACGAGCAAGACGGAGACATAGAGATGGCTTCCCACAGCCGAAAAGACGGGTAAGAAAGTACTTGTGGACCATTAGTTCCTTGCACTTAAAGTAATAACATTATGTGCATGCTTATTCTCAGAAGTAAAAAATATGCTCTAGGGTGAAAATGAGAATTCAGTTTAACTGCTGTATATTTTTTTTGTCCTGTTTTGCTACATTATATAACGTTTTCTTTTCTCCTCTACAATTAGGTAGAATAAGTGTTTTCTGTTTTCGGTGCAGAACATTTAAAGAATGTTTATCGTTTCAGAAACTGCAAAATTCTTGCTTTTAAGGAGTGTAATAATCTACAGGAAAGAAGTAATTTTTCTTGTGTAGTGGAATGTATTTCTGTGCATATTTATCACAGTGAGAATTACTATAATTCGTTGTACCTTTTCTGTACAGTGTTGCTGATACTTGTCCAGATATTAAAAAATACATATATATACATTCTGGTTCTGTCAGTAGGATTTTATTATGTCAGTGTACTGCTCTTTTTATGTGATATCAAATTGAGCATCCATAGATGAAATACTTACTAAGCTTTTATTTGCTTTGCTTTGTTTGTTTTCCTGTAGGGACGGAAGAAGTCTGTAGTTTCTGTAGAGCCCCGCAATCTGATGCAGGGCTCCTACCCAGGTTGCTCTGTTTCTGGGATGACCCTAAAGTATATGTATGGGGTAAATGCCTGGAAGAACTGGGTCCAATGGAAAAACGCACAGGAGGAACAAGGGGACCTGAAGTTTTCAGGTAAACTTTTTCTCCATCTGTGGAAACAGAAATAATTAGTTGAACGGCTCTTGGTATCGTATGTTTCTCAAGAAAAAATTAGGATTAGTTAACGAGTTTTAAAATGACCATGAGTGGAGAAAAGATTTTATGGCATATTATGTTATGTCTGCCTTTTCATGTGTTTAAAAATCTCGGCTATTAAATTATAAATTGCTCTGTTTCCTATTAAAAGAGACTTTAAAGTATCAGATTTCTTTTCAACATTATAAATGTTAGTCTTTCAACCTGCCCTTTCTGTTCATTTGCATGCAGTTATTTCTCATTTCTAGAACAGATGTTTTATGCGGCTGCAAAGCCTTTACTGATCTATTACCAGGCCGTAGTTCTAAGCTGACTACACTAACTTGTCCCCATCTTTTTCATCTGTAGCTAACACATTCACAAAGTATTTGTTTGTTAGCGTAACTGTTTGCTTTAAAAAAATGTATGCCAGTCTTAAAGTCTAATACCTTATTTCCAGGTTCACAGATGGAAACAAACCTTCTAAAAGTGTACCCATTCTGTGTTGCACCCTGCCTACAAATAACTTTAGAAGGCATTAATTGTTCCTTGTGTCTCACAACGGTGGTAGATAATGACAATATAAATGTCACTTTTGTTTGTTTTTCTAATTATGGATTTATTTTTGTTTTTATTTTTTACAAAAGCACAGCAGTCCTGGGGTTTGGCATTGTCTAACTCCCCTTGTCCCTGGTCTCAGATGTGTCTTACATGTTTGCACTGAGAGTTTTGTGGGCAAGTTTTCAGAGTGCAGCAGAGAATTTGAGTTAGGATTATAATTGAGCTTTCTGGGGACAGTTTGGAAGAGAGCAAATAACATTAAATACTTCTGCAATGTAAAGAACTAAGCATGGCAAAGCTTATATAAGAAAGATCCCAAAGGGGAAACGAGCTCTGCATTTTCCTCTCTTATTTGGAATTTTTGTTGTCATTACATGAGAACAGCTGGTTTTTGTTTCCCAGAAGAAGAGCAATCACATGAATTACTATCTTTTTCTCCTGGCTAATGAAAGAAAGATTACAGACAGTTCCAGGAGGCTATATCAACCCCCACAGAGAGGTTCCCTGTTCAGTCCCAAGCAGTCACTCGCGTGAGGTGTGGAGCAGCCAAGCCTAGTAATTTCACTGCTGATTCTTTGATCAGTTCTCTGCTTGCTCTGCTTCCCTTTCTGAATCCCATGGCCCTTTAAACTCTTCATTCCTTCTCCCTTTAAGGAGTCGAATATGCTGCTCTCAACTCATGCCCAGAACTACTAGGAAATACTCAAGATCTTTTTCTCACTCAGGATTCACCTGAGTCCAGCTATAAAGGTGAAGCTGATTTTATCAACCCTACATCTCCAGCCTGAGTACATGTTACCGTTGCCTTGCCACATCTTTGGGTTCAGTGAACTTCACTGAACATTTAAATGCCTTAACTTTAAATACCTTCAGTCTTACTACTCAGTTGCGGCTTTTGTAATGGACTTACTACTCAGTTGATGGCTATACAGACTGCTGATTTTTTTTTTTGGCCAAATAGTCATTTAATTGTTAGCCAAGAGATAGGAAATAGTTCACACATTTAGTCAGACAGGGAACGTTGTGTTTGAGATAGATTATGTAAAGATTTAATCCGTTGAATTAAGTTAATTTTCATAATAATTTTCTCCACTGCAGTTCGTCCTGTGAAAGTCAAGGAGGACATTCTCTCATGCACTTTTGCTGAACTGAGTTTTGGCTTGTGCCAGTTTATTCAAGAGGTGCGGAGACCAAATGGAGAAAAATACGATCCTGACAGTATCTTATACCTGTGCCTTGGAATTCAGCAGGTAACTCAGAGAATTAGGATATTGCTGAGAACATCGAAGCTTCTGGTGTTTTTTTATGCTTTGTATCCACAGTCCCAAGTAGCTGCTTGTTTTTTTGTAGAGGCGAGAATGTATCTGTTTTGTGCTTCATTCTTAGTTTGTCTTAATCTCTATTTGGCTAATTAGTCTGGACCTTGTTTTGATTGGAGTAAATAGGCCTCTTCTGTACTTGGGAGGAATATGGTGTGGAGGCCTAGGTGTGTCTATCTAGATCCAAATCTTTTGGTTTGGTACCTTATTTATCCTATTTACATATGGGACAGATTTGTAGAAACCTGAGGCTCCTCAGAAGAATTGGCTATGTAATTAATTGGTTTAGTTCTAAAATAGCTGCACAATGCTCTTCCTATACACAAGTTTACATGGAAGAGATACCCAGCAAAGGCTGTGCTCATTCAGTGGCTCCTTCAATGGGAATAATAGCATTGTACTTAATGAATACTGAGAGCAATGTAAAGAGTCCTTGCTACCTGCCAGCGGAGGTCAGTTTGAAACAGCTGCAGAACAAATCCAGGATAATATTATCTTCTCTTGAACACTCAATATCCCAGTTCAGTATACTACTGTTAGGGTCATTTTGTTGTTGTTAGAATAGCCTGTTTGTTACTTTCCTTAAACAGTCATTTGGAGATAAAGAATCAAATGCTACTTGTAATGTAAAACCTACCATTTGATTAGGCAAGGAATTACCTTTTTTGTTTCCTGGCTATACATGAAAAAATGTAGAAAGAGTTAGAATTCAAAGTGCCATTGATAAGGTCTAGGAGTATCAGAATTTTTTGTGTTCCAGTTCTGACTTATTTATTGATACATGCTTCTGGCCTCTAGAAAACTTTCTGGTTTGTTTGCTGCTTGACAGAAGTTTAAGGGACTTTTATGTTGATGCTGTAAGTTGAGCTATTTCAGCAGCCTAGCACTGAGCCTATATCTATTGTCAGAAAGTACTAGCATGTGAAGTTCTTTTCAATAGAAGGGTACTCAGTACCTCTTCTGTTCTGTATATGCAGACTTTGCAAGGATAGTTAATACCTAGATGATGATTTTTTCCAGAAAAGAGCTCTAAAGCTTGAAATAGTAACAATAATTTTTGCTTAGATCTCATTTCATACCAGGGAGGTCCCAGTCCCTGCAGAAAATCTGATTTAATATCTTAATGAAGGTTTCAACAAGGTATTTTGGACCATTGGACACTTGGACATAAGAAAGGAAGAAATCTGATGTCCTGTATCTTCTCTGCAATGTTATGTAATCATAAATTGTATGTCTTCCTTTTTTTCTCTCGTAGTACCTGTTTGAGAATGGTAGAATAGATAACATTTTTACCGAGCCCTATTCCAGGTTTATGATTGAACTTACAAAACTTTTGAAAATCTGGGAACCTACAATTCTTCCAAATGGTAGGACAATTATTTTATTTTGTGTAGCTGCATGACAAAACCTTTAATTGAAATTAATATTTTCTCAATGCCATGAAGAAGCATGTGATCTGAGACATTCATATTAGTCTCCTCTTTCTCCACCATGCAGTTGTTTATAGTAGACTAGAATCATGGCTTTTGTGTCTGTCTCCAGTTACGGATTACACTTAAATATGTCTTTGCCTCCAATCAGTCTCTCAGCTCCTTTGAAAGAAAGGTTTCCTATTCCTGTGGTGAAAATACAAGTTATTTTCCTTCAAGTTTTAGCTAATCTTTTTGAATACAGGTAGCCAGAACTGTGTGTACTTTTTGAGATGAGTTACTCACCTCTAGTTCCATGTAGAGTTGCACTAGTTGTTCCATATCAGTATAGGAAAAACTTCTGATAAATCAGAGGATCACATTAAAAAATAGTAGGAGACTTGTTTAAACTCCTCAATTCCAAGTTCTTCTCAACTTGCTCACTTCCACATTGAGTTCCCAAATTCTGCAGGTATTTTTAATTGGTCTTCAAGTATGATCATGCAGTTTATAAAGCTGGACACTGGTAATATAAGTATGCAAGATCTTTTTCAGAGTACCACTGAAACTTAAGTGATGTTGGCAACTCCAACTGACTTTTCATTTAGAAATCAAACTTTCTATTAATACAGAAATAACCCAGTTACTTATAGATAGTATAATATATAGTATAATATTAGACAGTATATAGTATATAGTGTAATATAGACAGTGTAATATAATATATAGTGAAGTTTTCTTTCACAGCAGATCTCTTGTAAGGCTCCATTTCTCCTTTCCTAACTAACTTACAACAATCAAAATGGTCTATTTGTTATGGATGGTACATTTTAAACTCGTGCTCCATGTCTTAGGAATTTCACGTTTTTGCAGTTGGATGACTGGTTTAATACAGTGAAATTAAAACTTAGTGAGATTCTGCTGATGTGTGCAATCTTCCTTTATATCCTTCTCTCCATTCTTCAGGTATTGGAAGATCATGCTGTTCCACAGCTTGGTTCTCCACGCTCCCTCTTAGGTTCATGCATGCAGTGCTCTTGATTTTATATTACAATTGCTTATGATAGGTCTGAATTTGATCTGATATGCAGGTCGTTCATATACAAGGTGAGCTGAAAGAGGACTTATATGCATCTTTGACAGAATCTGCCAATATAATTTAACTCTTTTCTGCCTTCCTACCCTGCTCATATATGATGCTTTCACTTCCTTTGGGGAGATTCTGAAAATCTGCTAGATTGCCAGTGGTCCTTAAAAGCTGTTTATTTGTAACTGAATATGAGGAACTGTCCTAAACTTGCATAAATATCCCTCTTCTTTTTCTTTGCCCGTTGTCTCTAGGTTATATGTTCTCAAGAATTGAAGAAGAACACCTATGGGAATGTAAACAGCTGGGTGCATATTCCCCTATAGTTTTACTGAACACACTTCTATTCTTCAACACCAAATACTTCCAACTAAAGAATGTCAGTGAGCACCTGAAACTGTCCTTTGCCCATGTTATGAGACGCACCCGGACTCTGAAGTATAATACTAAGATGACATATTTACGTTTTTTCCCACCCTTTCAAAAACAAGAGGTAGAATCAGGTAAGTGAATACTTTCTGAACATTTGAATTTCTGCAATTATATTTGTGTTGTCTACTCCTTACTTTAAAAAGGGCTGGGGAGAAAAAGATATTAGGGAGTAGGCAGAGCTATGGGTAATTTGATTTCTGTTATTATCCGGCACATTTTCAAATTTTTTCACTGTAGGATGGTTTAAAGGTAAATTCTGATGGACCAAAGGCATCTAGTAAAAACTTACAAAATAGGTGCCAATGTTTGCCAAGAAATACTGTTTTTTATTTGCAGTTATTTTTTGCTGTTTTGAAAAGGGAAATGTTCGATCCTGAGAGGGGTAGCAGAGAGTATTTCGGTAGGATTTATTAGAAAGATGGTTGTGTTCAACTTCTAACTGAAAACCTGGAAGTTATGCTGTCTGCCATTGTGAAGTGACTTTGTAAGGGTATCAAGTGGGATCATGAAACTATTGGTTTCTTCAGTTAATGGTTCCACTGTGTTACATTAATTGTCCTTTATTAAGAAAAAAGAGATTCTCCATATTGTTCTGCTAGATGCTGGTTCTAGAAGAGGAATGGGCTGTGGACACCCTATAGCTTATGTGATCTTTTGCCCATCCAGCAGATCAAAGCAGTGGACTTGTATGTGGTTTTGAATGACAGATAATCACTACAAGTAGCATGCATCTGTGTGTTGCACAGTTGCATCAGGCTGGTGCTAGGCTAAGTGACTAGATCTTATTCTTAAAGTGCTGTTCTTCACTGAACTTCAGTGATGCCATTTTTGTGTATCCAGATAAATTATCTGTAGGCAAAAGGAAACGCAGTGAAGATGAGGAGGTTTCAACAGCAGTGGAAATGGCTGAAAATACAGATAATCCCCTGCGGTGTCCAGTCCGACTTTACGAATTTTACTTGTCAAAATGGTAAGTGATGGAACTTGATTTTTGATCTGTATGTAGACTAGAACAGGTATTTGGGCAAGTATCCCCCCACAGACATCATGTTCCTTGTGAAAGATGGTAGGAAAAGTGTGAATTAGATAACAGTGCTGATGGCTTTTGCCTGCTGAAATGGGAGACTAACTTTATTTAGGAGTTAGAAATTAGACTATATAGCAAGGACATAGATATAAATCATTTTGTCTTTCCCATTTTGTATAATTTTTAGGTAGATCACTGAGCAGGTATGGTGTTCTTCTCTTTTCAAAGAAAATACACCAAAAAAAGTAAACAGGATCTCATTAGTGTCAGCTACAACTCAAATAAATCACCCTCAAAAATGCACCTACTGAGCATACTACAAATAGTCCCATTACTTAGGCAAAGGCATGCCTAGCAGCTGTCCTTACTCTTTGTCTCCCTCTTCTTATCTTTATTGTACTCAGTTGCATATCATTAGAAGCTGTTAGTTGTCCTTGGGCTGTGAAAACATTTCCATGCTCCTCATCATATATCATAGCTCCTGCAGAGCCCCTGCAGTGGTGCAAGCAGCAGTAAAAATTCACTTTGCTGTTTTAATGTGAATATTCCAAAGCCAAGCAGGAGGAATTCTTGCTCTGGAGGACTTCGTCTCTTCCTACCAGCACCTGAAAGCTGCCTCAGAGTCTGACGGTCAGATGGGCTCACCATTCTGCAGCACGAGTGGGCAAGCTAGGATTTAGTTTTGCTAGTGCTTGAACGTTCATTGCCCCGAAGTACAGCAATTCTGGAATATTAGAACCTGTTTTATTCAGAGATTAAATGTCAGATGCATCTGTCAATCGTACCAAGACACTAGTATTGTTAACTGGATGATAATATGATTGAAGAACCACGTCTATAAAGAAGTCATGCAGAATTTCTTTGTTTCTTTGTAAGCAACTTAGAGAACCTGGAAACAACTTAAATGTTCACTGTAAGATGAAGGGGGGAAACCAAATCACAAAGAAATAGATTTTAGTTATAGTGCTTCAACTGTGGTGTTGTAGTCTCAATGTAACTTTAATTTCCTTTGCTGTTTCTCCATCACAATTTTTGTGACTAGGACTTTTAAAGCCGCCTTCTGTAATGTGTTCTTCCTTTCTTTACGTTGACAGTTCTGAAAGTGTGAAGCAGAGAAGTGATGTATTTTACCTTCAACCTGAGCGCTCCTGTGTACCTAATAGCCCCATGTGGTATTCCACATTGCCAATAGACCCAGGAACTTTGGACATCATGTTAACACGTATTCTTATGGTGAGGGAGGTACACGAAGAACTTGCCAAAGTCAAATCAGAGGACTCTGATATTGAGTTATCAGACTAACTGAAGTGGGGTATTTTCCTTTGAATACACATCAGAAGCACCAAACTGTGAATACGTCCAGCCTTTGGAAAAATGTGTATTAAATAAGCCAAGATAATGTCACCTACAGGCATATTTTGAACCACAGCGGATGTACAAACTGGAACTGGAAGGAGGCAAGCTATGTAGGCTGCAAGAAACAACGTCCTGTGGCAGGCAGCGATAAATCCTCTGAACAAATTCAAGATGAACTAACCTATTTAAGTGGTGCATAAATCCTTCATCTGTTTAGGGTTTTAAAAAATTGTGAGATATTTTTAAGGAAAATGGTTGTGTAAAATCTACCATGACGATATCGGGCATGGAGAGCTAGACCGTGGCTCTCGTGACCTCGCAGCCTGCTGGCTGGCAGTCCTTGCTGCCAAAGAACACGTGGAGATCTGAGAGCTCTTCACGAGGACAGGAAAGCGGTGGTATTTAGACAGACAGACACCTTCCGTTATAAATACACGTACACATATGCTTTTATAATATTTTTTAAAACTGGGATCAAATGTTAGCAAGGCAGAAGCCGCTGGCGTATCTGCCAGGGAAGCTGTCTAAACGTACAACTGTCTGGCTGCTGTTCAATGGTCACACAATGCCAGAGTCTAGCTCTCGGTCCAGGCTAATAGCTAACTCTACCTGTTTGGTCTTCAATGTGGAAGAGGTGCTGTAGGTCAAACTTCAGAGTGATCATGTTACGGGACGGACATTTTTGGGTTATGTACAGGAGAGTGACTGTCCTGGGGTATGTGCAGAAAATCCCTTTACTAGCCCAGTAGCTCTGCAGTCTGTTGATTATAATCTAGCAAATACTGTGGTGCGCGGAAATTTTTTTTCCCTTACGGCAGCTTTCCTTTCTCCTCTTTCCCCTACTCCTATGTTTTTGGTTATTTTGTAAGGCAAATCTGGAGGGCCTTGTCATTTCAAATGAAAGTTACACGCACTCTTTCTCTTTCCACCTTTGCAACACGTGCAGTGTTGTACAAAGGATGCAGTATTACTTCTGACAACAGAACTGTGGTAGAAAATTACCATGTGTGTCTTTTTCCCACCCCACCCAAAGAGATTTAGTCATAGTGTTGGAAAGCAAAAGAGACTTTTTTGAGGCTCGGCTGTTACTGCATCTTTCTGAAGAGAAAAGCTCCCACGTTGTGTTTAGAGGACAGGACGTTATCAGATACTGTCTGTACCTCCATTTTCTCAAGCTATAGATGTTTGTTTCTGATGACGAGTTACCGCAAATTCATTGGAAACCCAAACTATTTTTAAAGAAGAGAATTGTATGGGTTTTATCTAGTTCTGGTCAGTTATCCATCTTCTGTAACAGGGGTCTGATATTTGATCTTGTCACTAAAATTTCAAGAGATGAAAATCAACAGCCTTGAATTATATTTCCTTTTTTTTGTTTTGTTTTGTTTGTTTTTGTTTTTGTTTTTTTTTTTAATTATTTTTTTAGCAGTAACAAAAGTAATTTAACAAAAATAAAATCAGAAAGTAGTCTATTGACGTTGTGTACTCGGTAGTCCTGTCCCTGCCTGTAACAGATTTCACTGATGTATTTTTTAATACAGAAAACTATGTGAAAAGTAAACCTGCCCCTGATTCTGTCTGATCAAAGCCCATCTGTGTCTGTCTTTTCTGATCAAAGATGCTGCTTTCTCCATGTCCTGGCTTGGCACTCCCGGGGGGAAGATACTTTGGCTGTAATATGTACCCTTCAGTAACCTACCGTGGCAGCACTTGGAGGTTCAGTGGTGATCCTGTAGGTTAATTTCATGTTCTGTGAACACTAACCTGTCCCTCCCCATAGTTATATTAAAATAGTTTAATAGCAGGCACAGTATTTTGTATTGGAATGGTTCATAGAATGTTTCAGGGGAAAAAAAAAAAATCGTTCTGGAGAGATTAGTGTATAGGGGATTAAAAAAAAAAAAAGCCTGAGCTGTGTTAGTTGCACACAGGTGTGCCCAGAACCTCAATATTAGTAGGAGGCAGGAAGGATCCAGGAATTACGGTATTTTCTGGGCATCCCACGTACGAGTGCAGCAGTTCATGTCCGTATCAGGTTGCCTTTGCCCTTTCGTTTCCTTCCCCTGACATCTCTACCTGGGAAACGAGCAAGGGCAGCAGGCAGGACAGGCACTGGGAGGCCAGGTTTCAGTTGGGTGGAGCAGAGGCTGTCAACAGAGTAATATCACAGCTGAGTTTTCCCTTAATAGACGGGAAGCATTCCCATAGAATAAAGTAGTATATTTGTATATTACGAGTAATGTATTCATTTTGCTCCTCTGAAGACCCTCACTTTTTGTTGTTTGTGAACACTTTCACATATGTTGATTTTTTCCAGGTACTTGGAACGACAGATTTTCGCCCCTCGCGTTCTGTCAGCAAGGAGAGTTAAATCACGTTAAGCTTGACCGGCTGTAAGCAAAGTTGTTAAACATGGTACTAACTCCTTTTATTTCATAGCTCTGAGATGAGAAGGGGTTCAATGCAGCATCTTTTGGTGATATAATTTAACAGAACAAATAGTTTCAGTTTCCATTTCTGGAGCCAGACACCTCCCGCTCGGGGGCCCTTTGTCAGCGGTGTGCTGGGGTTATCTCAGCCTCCTGAGCCATTCGTAGTCAGTCTGGCTAGAGTTCATGCTGACTTGCAAGGTCAACTCATTATCTCCAAGGATTGAAATATATTTGTGGATTATATACACAGTATTGAAGGTCTGACAAAGTTGTTTATAATAAAAAGTAGCTGAATCACTCTCTAGCCACGCAACACTGTTTGTTACTTGAAATATTCTTTTAAGGAGAAAGATCATGTGTTAGTCTCAGTGTGGACAGAGAAACAACAAAGATGAGAGAGAGACAGACAAGTAGAAGGTAATGCTTCCTGTTGACAGGGTTTCTTCTTTATCTGTGTGCCTTTCCACTGCTAGAAACACATTGTTTAACCGTCTCTTAATTCTCTGTGTGCGGAGATGACAGCACAGCTGTACAGGCTGTCTAGTTGGAGAGTTTGGAAGTGAGCGTGTTACTCGTTACCGAGGATATTCCTGTAGAGAATTGCAGTTCTGGCCACTAATGCAAGTCTTGGGGTTTTGCAGAGATTTTTATTTAAAATGCTTCCTGGAGTGCAGCGGCTGCCTGTGCAGCGCTGGCGTTTCCCTAGCCGCTTTCATTCTGAGAGGTGCTCGGTGCAGTGCGTACATTCCTGGCTTCAGCTGACTACAGAAGGAATCTGAAGGCACTTTGAATGTCACAGCTAGGTGCAAAAAGAAGCTAAATTATCATAGGAATTATTCTGTCAACCTGATTAATGACTGATCTGAAAGAAAACCCTGAATTTCTCTGGCAGTAGTCTCCAGCCAAGTGCTGTCCCCTCCGAGACTTGAAATGAAAGGGCAGCAAAGTCATTTGTTTCATGCTTCCTAAGGGTATGTACAATGGCGAGGCACCACCGACGAAGTTTTAGTGCTGGGGTTACAGAAGTGCTGCTGAATGTGCAGTAAAGTCTTTGGGTTTTGGTAACAATCTCAATAACTCCTTTCAGTCCCTCGAGCACTAGTTTTGCTGCTGCCTTCAAAAAGAAAACAACAAATGCTATCAGATAAAGTCTTTATGGTGCTCTTTTCAACCCCCAGTCACCATGCTCTCTGTGCAAATTGGACTTTCGAGTTTTGCTAATATCAGCACAACAGGTGTTCCCCCTGCTCTTCTTTGTCTTTCAGCAGCCATCCATTTGAAAGAGTTGTAACAGTTAGAGCAGAGGCAAAAATTAAGATTTGTTCTCTTGTATTAAATTGCTGCTAATCTACAGTATGTCCCAAGTAGAAGGGACAAGATTTGCAAGATTTGCCGTACAAGACTTGAAGAAATAACAAGTTTTTGCAATCAACTTAGATTCCCTGTTTCTGCAAGGATGTTTACCACCAGTCGCTGTAGAGGCTGCAGCGTTCTGCAGGGCAGTAATCTGTGATGCCCAATTACGATGATGGAAATCTATTGAGTATTTCTCTGCTTTTTTTTTCCCCCCTTTCTTTTGCATAACAAACCACCCAGTTTTGAAGATGGTGATTTGTAACCAAGGATGAGCACCACAGTGTGTAGAAATCATGGACTATGGACAAAAAAGTCTAGAAGTTTTAGAAAAGAGGGAAATTGTTCATTTAATCTGTCTTCTGGCATGAAGGTATCCCTTCTGCCTTTGTCCAGGGGCTTCCGTGGCAAGCCCACACCACTTGGCTGAGCTATAAGACCTTCAGTTTTCTTCCTCTCCATTTCCATGAAGCATTCAGTAACTTTTATGTTGTGCTTTATGAGGAAACTGGTTTGGACTTGCCAGGAAGACAGAGTAATAACGGAGCACACAGTGGAAGAGAAACCACTGAATGGTACTGACGGGTCTGTGCAGTGGAGTGCTGTTTCCCTATTTACTGCGCTGGTTTGCTCAGGTGGGTGGTTGTATGTGGCAAGAAACTAAATTAAATAATATTTAACTGTATAGGTTTCGTCATTTTATATTCAGAGCTCCTCGATTAGATGCTATTATGAAAAATACGTGAATTTGGGCGCAGATCAAAGATGGGACAAACATAGAGAACCTGATTTTTAAAGGTGTCTGAGTTTCTGCACCCAGACTGCTAGCTTTTCTGCTGATTTGTGGCGAATAGCAAAATCTGCAACAGCTTTTGAAATTTTATCTTAATTATCATCAATAGATGCTGCAGCTGTTGAGGTCATTAGTGCTCAGTTGATTGCACCAGTGCTAGATCTGGTCCAGGGAGTACTGCAGAGTTGTGGAACGGTTTTAAAAGTTGTAAAGGCTTTAAGGAGCCCAGACATCTTGGATTCTTCTAGTCACAGTACTTAAATTTCCATTGGACAATAACGGTCACTAAACTAATGGTTTTTCAGCAAAGATTTGTTTTTTTAATAAAGACACAAAAACTGGAGTATCTTAGATTATCACTTGCTTGGAGGGAAAAAGGGAATTTATTACAAGAAACTGTCAAGCCAAACAAAGCATCAAACACCAAATCTCAAAATGCCTCCCAAGTGCATGATTTTAATTAACAAAATTCCAGTCCCACTTCCTCGTGTTCAGACTTAATTGATGCAGGCTGCGATACCCACAGTAAGTACAGCTTGGTAAACTTTGTGATTTATATTCGCCTGTTAGATATGCCAATGAACAGCATACCTAGGGCCTTCGGTCTACAAGACTTTGACCTTTTTACTCTCTCTATATTAGTAACACGAAAAGCCGGAACGCTTGGAAAAGGTCTTTTAGGGCTGGAGCCAGGATTCTCCGTCTAGGAAGAGGGTGTGGGTGACTGCTCTTGACGTGATCCCCAGGTGAGCCACTGACTCATTCTGTAGCCCAGGAGCCGGTGTAGACGTAACTACTGTTGTATAGCTGAAGCCTCATGTTTGGTCCCTTGCCAACCTGTACCTCGGTTGTACCCATCTGTAAATTGGCCAGACTTTCCTACCTCGTTTGGGCATTATGAGGCTAAATTCTGTAGGATGCTTTGCAGCCCCGTGATGAAAGGTGCTATATAGCTGCAAAGTGTTACTTCAAAAGATTTAAATAGGTCACCAGTGCATCATAACCTATATTAAAAAGACTTTTCTTATATGAGAATTTATAGAGTTCAATGTATGGTATTAATAAGTGAATTACTGAGACCCCAAAAATAGTTTTTGTTTGAATCGTATCTGTATTCTGGAAAAGTGATTAAAAACCTTTAACCTTAATAAAAGAGTACATCCTCATTTCCTGTATTATGTTGGAATCTAAGTTCAAAAGCAGAATCTCCTATGTTTTAAGGGGGGAGGGTTTCGTTGTTTTTAAGCCAGCATTGAAATAGCAGCTTAATATCTTCACAGCAAGGCTTGGTCTTTCCCGCATGGCTGCACGGCAGCTCACACTGCGTTTTGCTCCTTTTTGAAGCCTTGGGGATTGGCTGTAATTAGATCAACCATCACATTTGTCACACACGCTCCTTCCCCGAAACCAAAAGCAGGGGCAGTGGTGGCTTGTCCTCCACCTTTGCAACTACTCTGCGCTAAAATGTCAAGCTTTTCCCTGCTTTTCAGTTAATTTCCATGCTATTGCTTATTCTTCTGCAATGTATCTTTTCTTTATCAACGTGTTTTATGCAAGCAGAGGGAGAAATAAAGCAGACACCCGTTCCTGACCAGGGAGGAAACCAAGTGCCAGGATGTGCCAGCAGGGAGCCGGGCAGGGCTGGCGCTGCCCAACGCATCCGCGGGCAGGAGGACTCCTCGGCACTGGGTATCCCAATTTCTCGGCTATCCTAAAATCCCAGAACTGGCCCGAGAGCACGCAGTAACAGGGAAACAGCACGGGCGACCTGGAAGACCCCATTGAACAGAGCTCGATGTGGCTTCCAGCAAGGGCAGCGAGAGCCCTCCTGGATTTCTGAATGCGGTCCCTCGCCGTGCTCTGAGGCTCTGCCTGAGCTGTACCCTGCTCTTTAAATAGTGGGGTTCTTGCTGCTGTTCCCAGGTCAGACAAGCAGAGCCCCCCTGGGCACAGCAGGTCACACAACCCTCAAATTCAGGCACGGGGAAAATTAGGCTCTCCCTGGTGTCTCAGCACAGCAATGGCATTTTACAGCTCTTTGGAATTCACGAGTTGGAAGCCCCAAACCCCCAACCCTCCTCCTTCACAACCACGCGAACCTGCGGCCATGCCTCGTGCTGGGGGGAGGGGGGCAGGATCCACGCACCGCTTTTCCCTGCGTTATTACAGTCACCGCCAGCTGAGCGTGAAGGAAGAAACATGCAGCTCCAAGGAAGCTGCGGCCCCGCTGCACGGGAGCCCCTCTCCCACCCTGTAGAGGGTTTATGTGGCAAGGTTTTTGGGGTGGGGGGCATAGGGGTGGCTTCTGTGAGGAGAATCCAGAAGCTGCCCCATGTTAGATAAGGGCCCCGCTGCTGGCCAGAGCTGGGCCAATAAGTGATGTTGTTGGTGCCTCTGTGAGGGCAGATTTAAGAAAGGAAAAAAAAAAAACATCTGTGGAACAGAAGCTGGGAGAGAAAGAGGGGTGAGAAGCAGCCCTGCAGCCCCCAGGTCAGTGCAGCAGGGGGGCAGGAGGTGCTCCAGGCTCACAGCAGCAGTTCCCCTGCGGCCTGGGGAGAGGCCCCTGGTGGAGCAGGCTGTCCCCCTGCAGCCCACGGGTCCCACACGGAGCAGATCTCCACGCTGCAGCCCGTGGAGGAGCCCCCGGTGGAGCAGGTGGATGTGGCCTGGAGGAGGCCGCGGCCTGTGGAGAGCCCCCGCAGGAGCAGGCCCCAGGCCAGAGCTGCAGCCATGGAGAGGAGCCCATGCAGGAGCAGGGGGCCTGGGGGGAGCTGCCGCCCGTGGGGGACCCGTGCTGGAGCAGTTTGCTCCTGGGGGATGGATGGACCCCGTGGTACGGAGCCATGCGGGAGCAGTTCCTGAAGAGCTGCTGCCTGTGGGCAGGCCCCGCAGGCTCAGTCCGGGAAGGACGGCATCCCGTGGGAGGGACCCCACAGCGCAGGGGCAGAGAGCGACTGTGAAGGAGCAGCAGGGGACACACGCCATATATTGACAGCAACCCCCATTCCCCTGTGCCGCTCAGGGGGATGAGGTGGTAGAGGGTGAATGGGGAAAATATGTTTTAGTTTGTTTTGTTTCTCACTTCTCTAGTTTGTTAGTAATAGGCAATAAATTTCTCTGATCTCCCTATGCTGAGTCTGTTTTGCCTGTCACGGTAATTGTTGAGTGATTTGCCTGTCCTTATCTCAACCTTTGAACCCTTTCCACCGTATTTTCTCCCCTTTCCTTTTGAGGAGGGGGGGTGAGAGAGCGGCTGTGGTGGAGCTCAGCTGCCCACCGGCGTAAAACCACCACACACCCCTGACACAGACACACATGAGCCACCACGACACCCCCACGTGCAAAGCCATTTTTATTATTTTCCATGTGCTCAGTGCTCAAGCGGGTCGGCAGCTCCCTGCATGGCTGCAGAGGGGCTGGCAGGGCACTTCCTGGCACTGTCTGCTGCCTCCTGGCTTTCCTTGGGTTTGCCACCTGGAGCTGTGCTCCCCTAGAAGATCTTGGCTGCAATTGCTGCACCAAGCGACCCCAGGGTTGATGACAGCCCAATTTTGGCACCAAGAGAGAGTCCTGCGGCTCCTGCAAGGACAGAAAGAGGCATGAGGCCTGGGCCCATTGGTGCTCACTGCTGAGGGACAGAGCATAGGACAGAGAGAACCGAGGACTTCTCCTGACCAACACCTGTGCACCAGCCTGCAGGTGCTCTGATCCCTGAGCACGGTCGAGCCCTTCCAGCTGCCCCTTCTGGCAATGGCCAGAGCTGCCAACAGGCACAAGCGCTCCTGGCAGAAGAGCAGACTAATGTCTGCACAGGCCCAGATGTCTTCAGCACAGGGTCCCATATCCCAGCAAGCTCTGACTCTTCCTGCTACACCAAGGATTTATCCCTTCCCCATAGGTTTGGATGAATGAAAACCAAGGATGCACTGAAGGGCACAGGCTCTGCAGAAAGCTGAGTTCACAACCCCATCACTCCTGCACGTGCAACGCTCCAGGCAGGGTCCCAGCGCAGCTCAGCACCCCACCACTCACCGACCGACTGCAGCACGGCCACGGTGCTGCCGGCAGCCACTCCTCCGTTGTTGGCTATGGCAGCCGCCGACATCATCTTGGCAGCTATGGACCCCGCGGCGATGCCGGCCGCCTTAAACCCCAGCGCAGAGACGACTGCCGGGAAGCCAAAGAGCGCCACTCCTGCAGCAGGGACACCAACACATCTGCTACCCGCATGCCAGGTCCCATCCCAAGAGGATGGAGTGTCAGAGCAAAGAGCGGGGGCTGTAGGGCACAGGGTCGGGGACGCCCCATCCCCAGGGAGAAGGGGAAAGGCACGCAGGGCTGCGGCAGGGGCTGGTGACGGGTTCCCCAACACACCGTAGTCCGGCTGAAGCCTCACTGAGTGCCCAGCCCAGGCACGGGGCAGCCCTTGCCCCCGAGCTCTGCTCACCCACCCCATGACACGGGTGCTCCGTGGCCAAGCCAGGGGCCAGCTACTTACCTACTGTAGCAGTGGCCCCAGTAATCACTTTTATGGTTTCATACATCATCGCTAGGACAAAAGGTGAGAAAATGTCACTCAGAGTGGGCAGAGCTCACCCCCCAGGCAGAGAAGTTGCTGCAGGACCGATGGCTGCCCCCGTCCACCACCTCCTGCCGGCTTCTCTCCACCCGCAGGACCCGCCGTACCTGCCTGCTGTGCTTGCAGTGCCTGTCTGCCCTCGGCACGCCGATAACACGGATAAAAGATGATGCAGGGAGTGTCCCATCCCACCCAGCACTGCCCCGGGGCCGCCCCGCACTCGTCACATCTCAGCCCAGGAGGAGGAGGCCGGTTTGTTTTCCTTGTGGTTAATGTTCAGCTTTGTCACAGGAACTGACATGGTTTCGATTTGTGTAGAAAAGCCACACGGGCGACACAGCAGGGCTCGGGCAGCTGCTGAGAGGTGCTCAGGCAGGCCAGGACGTCCCCATCCTCAGCGACCCTCAAGGGCAGCAGAACTGACCCCGGCTGCCAAAGGGAGATCCCATTTTCCTATGTCACTGTGCTCAGCAACAAAACTGGGCAGGGGAAGGTGAAGGAGGGGCTGTCGGAGCGAGGCGCTGGTCTTCCTGAGTCAGCACGACACGGATGGACTCCGATTTCCTAGAAGCGGCCCCACTCCTGCGTGCCTCTGGGAGGGAGCGAAGCCCTTGTTTTGCTTTGCTTCGGGTGCAGCTTTGCTTTACCTGACGCGCTGTCTTTATCTCAAACCAGGCGTTTTCTTGCTTTTACCTTCCTGATTCTCTGCCTCACCCCACGGGGGCAGTGAGCAAGCGGCTGCGCGGGGCTCAGCTTAAACCACAACAGGATCAACAGGATCCGACGCCTTTATTTGGAGGCTCAGATCCAGGGGGGGGGTCACAGGAGAGACCCAGGGGTCTGTGGGGGGATCCAGGGCAGTGGCCACAGACACCAGTGGGGTTTTGCTGGGGATCCACGGGGTCGCAGCAGGGACCCGATGACAGCCCTGGCAGCTGACGCAGCAACGCTCAGAGCCGTGGGGGTTCCTGATGCCCCTGAGGAAGAGGAGAGAGTCAGCCGCAGCCCGGCCCACCCCCCCTGTGTGCCCCATTGCCTGGGGGAGCATCACCCCTAGGGCACCCTGAGGGGCAGCAGCCCCCCCCCAGATCTTGCCTCCCCTTGGGCGTCCCCTGCAGTGCCAGGAGGCTGTGCACAGGACCCTGCGTTTTCTCCCAGCCCAGCGGGGACAGCGGCCCTCGCTTGCCGCTCTGATTTTGCTCCCCCATCTAAAAGGGGGTGCAGCCCCCAAAAACCCACGGTGGGGTCCCCCTCCCTGCTCCCCTGACCTGCCCGGTGGGGGCCCAGCGCTGGGCTGCGCCTCGCTGCCTGTCAGGGGAGGCAGCGGCGACGTAGGGGAAGTGGATTTCTAGGAAATCAGTCCCTTTGGTTTCTTTTCGAGTTTCCCTGGGTTAGTCCCGCGGCTTAACCCTTGCTGTGCCCGGCTCTCACGGCACCCGGCTGCTCACGCGGGGCGCTAAGTGCGGGCAGGGGCCTCGCTGGGTGCTGGGGTGGGTGCTGGGGTGGGTGGGTGCCCCATGGGTGCCCCCTCCCTTGCCAGCCCCCCACGGGAAGCAGGGCCGGGAGGTGCCAGGGCTCTGGGGCTGGGCATGGAGGTGGCGCAGGGCAGGCCCCCCCCTCGGTGCTGCTGCAGGTGCTTTACCGGGCGCTTTGCAGCGGGGTCAGGAGCTCTGAGCTTTCAGCTGAGCAATACAGGCAGCGGGGAGCTTTCCGGCAGCGGTGGCACTCACAGGCACCTCCCTCTCCTCCACCCAGCAGCCTCAAAAAAAGGCCCTAAAGCCACCTTTTTTTCCTCCCCCCCCCCCCCCCCCCCCCCCCCCCTCGGGCCCCTTCCCCACTCCTTACCCCAGGACCGCGGGTCCGGCCGCCCCCTCCGTGTCCCCAGGACGCCGCTCGTGCCGCTGGCCCGCGGGCACCTGCAGCGCGGGGACGAAGCGAGTACGCAGCCTGTGCGCCACCGCAGCTGGTTGAAGGGGACCAAATCCAGTTGCAAGTTGATCTGGTTCCTTTTTACCAGCCCCAGGGACGCACTTTCTCTCCGGAGGTGCCACCGGGGCCGGCGCCGGCACCAGGGTCCCGGCGTGGGGGTCCCAGCCCAAAAATACATACTTCTTAACATTCCATAACGCCGGCCGACTCCATATGGGCATATGAAGAAGTATGTAGGGTTGGGAGGGAGAGGCGGCAGGGAGAAGCCCCCAGCCCCGGCATCCCCCCTGCTCTGCAGCGCTGGGGGCCAGCCCTGCCCCTCTGGGGAAGCCGGGGGACATGGGGCGAGGGTGCCCAGGGTGCCCACGGTGCCCAGGGTGCCCAGCCGTTGTGCTGGCCCCAGGGCTCGCAAGCGGGCAACGCGCCCACGGGGGGGGCTTTTCAGCAGTGGCTGCCCTTGGTGAGGCTGTGGGACACCCCAGAACGGGCAGGGGCTCAGCAGTGTGGGCAGCCCCCCCAGCTGAGCGCCACGTCCCGTGAACCTGCGTGGGTTGGGGGTTCCAATGCTCGGAGCTGCTTCCTGGGGGGCTGCAGGGGACCCCCCCATCAGCTCCGGGACTTGGCAGCCCCCCCTCCTTGCTGCTGCTGTGCTGGGCCAGGATGGACCAGCTGCACCTCCCCAGCACCCTGCACCCCCCCGCAGCACCCCAGCACCCTGCTCTGCCCCAGCCCCCTCCCCGCTGGCCAACCTGCTGCAGTCCAGGGTGCCAAAGCAGCACTTGTGGCCCCGTCGCTCTGCAATTTATGGCCAGGTCGGGGGCAGGGGGGGGGGAGGGGAGGGGGCTGCACCCCTCTTGCACCCCCCCCTCCTTGCCCAGCTCCTTGCAAGGCCAGGAGATGGATGCAGGGGTCCTGGTGCTCCGCACCCCCAAACTGCAGCCCAGCACAGCAGGCAGGGGAGGGCCGAGAGGCCGTTGCTGATGGGGGGGGGGTTGGTGGAGGTCCCTGGGGCTGGAGACCATTGAAGGGGTGCAGGGGGGGCTCAGCAGCCCCGAAAAAGCACAGCCAGGGCAGGGCGATGGAGGAGACGAGTGTCACAGCAGCCCGTCCACACCTTGACCCCGGCGACCTTCCTACCCCTAAACTGGGAGCTAGAGCGGGGCAAACGCGGGGACCCATCCCAGGAGGGGGGGTGGCGCAGCTGGGGAGGGCAAGCGAGGAGTGCAGGGGCTGGGGGGGCCCAGCGTGGCCGTGACTCAGCGCCGTGACCGCCGCAGCTCTGCAAGGAGCCGGTGGGTGCCAAGCAGGCGCCGGCCCCGCTCGCGACACCCGCAGGCAGAGGAGAGGCTGCTCGGTGGCCCCCGGAGCCTCCAGCCCTTGCTGCGGGGTGGGGAGCAGCTGTCAGCACGGCCGTGGTGCCCCCACGGTGCTCTGCTGGCATCCTGGGGCTGCCCCGTGGCTGTCCCCTGGTCCTGGGGACCCCGGGGACACGGCTTTTGGGAGCCCCCGTCCCCAGCCTGATGGCAATGCTGGGGCAGAGCGCGTCCGGCTGCGCCAGCACCCCTTTTCCCTCAAAAAGCAGACAGAGTGGGTGTCCCGCGGCTGGACACTGCAGAGATGTCCCCGCTTAACCCCTCGGGTTCCACCTGCCCTCCAGCTTTGGGCTCCCGCAGGGCTCTCGGGGTGCAGTGGGAGCTGTCAGCCGGTGGCTTTGCCCAGCGCTGAGCCCCCGCGTCCAGGGTGCAGGGGCAGGGCTCGCGCATCCCGGCCCACCTCAGCTCCAGCCGCCTCGGCTGCCCTTGGGCATTTCTCCCAGCACTGCGGCGTTGAGGTGCCCCGGCCCCAGGGGACCTTCACGGCTCCAGCCCACGGCACAGCCCCGCAGCCCTTGGCCGGGCTCTGCAGGTGACCTTGGAGGGCCGCACGCAGCCCCATGAGCAGCTCAGAACCATCCTGCCCGGAGCCCCCAGGCCCTGCACCCCACCGGGAGCAGCTCCCTGCCCCAGGCACGGGGACAAACGGCCCCGCAGGGGTTGGCAGCGGAGCCGGGGGGGTGCCGGGGTGGCCGTGGTGGCTCAGGCGCTCGCACGGCACCGAACAGCCCCAGCCTGGCTATAAAAGGAAGCGACTTTTTTCCACGCTCTGCCCCAGCCGCGTGCCCGGCCGCCCTCTGCAGCCGCTCGCTGGCGGCGGCCTCGCCAAGTTTCACCGCTCGGCATCTGCCCCGGCTCAGCCAGCACGGGGCAAGCCCCCGCCTCGGCCGCTGCAGCCGAGCGGGAGGTGGGTGCACAGCCGGGGGGGGCCTGGGGAGCGTCCCCTGTCCCCAGCTTCACTCGTGGGCACCGCACGCTTCGGGGCTGCGGCCGCATGGCTCGTGGTGCCCCGGTGTGCCCAGCACCCCGCACACGGGGCTGCGAGGTGGGGATCCTTTCCCCTCCCATCCCATTCCATCCCAACGCATGGTCAGGGGGTGCTCCAACACCCCCCTCAACCCCACCACGAGCTCGCTGCCATCCCCACGCCTCCGCCTCCACCTGCCCAAGGCACGGGGGGCCGTGGGGACCCCCCAACCCCGCAGCCCTCGGGCTGTGCCCTCCCTCCCTGCCCGAGCTGCTGCGAGCAGCCGAGCCCAGGCGAGCGCAGGGGCTGCGAGCAGCAGCGGCATCCCCAGCCCGAGCGGGGCTCGGCTCCAGCCGAGCTCGCTGAAGGTTAAACGCTGGCGGCGGGGAGAGCCCCGCTGCCTCCCGCAGCCCCCGCGCCCGCCAGCTCCCTGCGGCCACTTACTGTCCTGGAGGTGACACCGGCCAGGGCTGGGCTCCGGTGGCAGCAGGCTGCCGCGTCCCCCGGCACGAGCACGCCGCTTCCCAGCTCGCCTTGACTTTGCCACAGGACTCCTCCAGCTCGTCCGCAGGAGCTTGCAGCATCCTCCAGTTCAGCAGGAGAAGTTCCTCGCCGGGGAGGGAGGGAGGAAGGGAGGGATTTAAGGCAGCCCCTGCCCGGGCTGCGGATGCCTCCGGGTGCAGGTGAAGCCCCTCGGCTCGCTGGGGCACCCCACAGCCCCCTCCTCGCGTGCCCCATCCTGGGCTCGGTGCCCCCGGCATGAGCTGACAGATGCGGGGAGGCACCGGGGGTGATCCCTGCTACCGAACCTCTCCCTCCCGGCCCAGGCACCGCCGGCGTGCGGGGCACCGGCCACCTCCACCTCCTGCCCCTCGTCCCCTGGGCGCACAGCGGGGGTCCCGGAGCACCCGCAACGCCTCTCCTGGGCCCAGCAGCAGCTGGGGGGCTCGGAGGGGGAAACCTGTCACTGCTGCAGCCACACAGCTCCCCGGGGACCCCACGGACACGGGGACACCCGGCTGCCCTGTGCCACCCACACACGCTGCCCCTATCGCCCATCGCAGGGGGGTTATAGGGTCCGGAGCAGTGCAGAGCAAAGCCAGGGGTGCGGGGCTGTGCTGCCCACCCCGGGACCCCGCGCCCCCGATGTCCCCCCACCCTACCTCTGCGTGCAGCCGGTCCCTGGCCCAGAGGGGACCCGGGGACACACCTCGTCCTGGCCACCAAAGGGCGAAGGCAGACAGACAGATCCACGGCATCCCTCCCGCGGCGGTCCCCGGCGGCTCCCCGCCTGCCCCAGCGCCCTCCCCAGCCCGGGTGCGCTCTGTTTGCCTGCTATTTTTGGCAGCCTCCTAAGAGCTCCTCTCAGGCTATTAATAATGAGAGTGCGAAATTCGTTTGGCCTCTCCTATATAAGGAAAGGTAGAGGCTTAGAGGCAGCTAAATATACTGGCGCGTGCGGGAGCGAGCGAGGAGGCTTTGGCACCGAGTGTGGAAAAGAGATTGTTTGAACAATGGAAAGACGGACTCACTCGGAGCGCAGGGCCCCGTGCGGACGGACGGAGGGACGGAGGGACGGATGGACGCAGGGATGGTGCCCGTGGGCCTGGCCAGGCCCGGCGCTGCAGCACCCGATGCCCCCGGGGACCCTGCTTCTGCAGGACGGCAGCGGGAGCAGGGGGACGCGCCTGCGGCGGGGATGCTGCGGGAGGTCCGGGGCTGAGCCGGCCGAATTTTCCCCAAAACACGCGACGAAAGATCCCGTAACGAACCCGCTGGGCCAGCAGCACCCCAGGCTCGGTGCCTGGGCAGCAGGGACGTGCACTCAGCCGCCTTCAAGCCCTGCTGCTGCTCCTGGGAGCCCCGGGCTGGGCCAGGCGCTGACCTTGCCCCGCTGCCGGGGCCCGGGAGAGCCCGGCTGGAGCAGGGAAAGCAGCAGCAATTCGGGGAATCCTGGTGGCAGGAAGGCACGGAGGAGCAGTGCCAAATTCACATGGTCATAACAAGGACAGCACAGGCAGAGGGGTGAGAATATGCATGGAGCAAAAAAAAAAAAAAGTGCTCTCCCCCTGAGCTCCATAAACAGATTTTCTAATTTTTTTTTTTTAATCCTCCTAGGCAAGGTGTTGTGTAGGGAGGGCTGGGGAGCCCTGGGTTGTGCCTGCAGCTACACCGAGCTCCCCAGCACGTCGGCCTCATCCTGGGCCGTGGCACGGTGGTGCCAGCACGGGGAGAGGCCCCGATAACGGACCTGGCGTTGCTCTGAGGCTCCGTGCGAGCACGGAGACAGCAGGGAAGGGGCATAAGCAGAGCCCCCTGGGGCACGTCACCCAGCAGGTGACCCTGGGGGGGGTCCCAGCACCCCGGAGCCCCCCGTGGTGGGTGCCGCCTCCCGGGGAGAGAGTCCCTTTGGGACTACACCAGCAGCTCCAACCCCGGACCCCCCAGTCCTGAGCACCTCGCTCCCCGCGGCGCTCAGCACCCGCGCTTCTCCAAGCACCACAGCTGCATCCCGCCGAGGAAGGCGCTGTAGGCCAGAGGCTGGTGGAGGAAGGAGCAGCTGCTTGCCCTCGGGGCAGGGAGAAACCCCCGGCTGGCTCCATCGCTGCCCTAGGGGCTGGTGCAAGCTTTTGGCTCCAGAAGCCAAGCCCCAAGGGCCTGCAGCTGGGGGACTCCTCGCCCGCAGCCGCCGCCCGTCCCACACCTCTGCAAGGAGCCAGCAAATGTTAAGTGGTGCTGAGCAGACAGCACAGGCAGCTCGGCTGCAAAGGGGCAGCCTTCGGAGAGCTGCATGCAGGGGCATGGGGAGAGCAGGAGGAATAAAACCAGCAGAGTTGGGTGACACGGAGTGGAGCGGGAGCGCAGGGGGAAGGCATGGAGCTGGCAGCGCCGCTGGCAGAGGGGCAGCAGGCTCCTCGGGTTCGGCTCCTTGTGTCCTTAGGTGACAGCGGTGCGAACCCCGAGGGCTCCAGCACAGCCCCTCAGCCATGGGAGGTATGGACGGGCGGAAGGGCGGCTCTGGAGCTGTCTCCGTGCTTTGAAAAAGCCACGTCCCACAATGTAGTCGGGCCCCTTTTGGCTGCCATGCATTCCCTACAGCAGCCAGCGACAGCTGGGCAGCCTTGATCATCTCCTTCAAGGACTCCACTAACAAATGTTCCCCTGCTTCACTAAGAGGAACACCTACCCTGCAGCTTGAGCCCCGACGCTTCTGCTGTTTTGCTTTCCAGTGAAGTCAGTGATCCCCATCCCTCCTTCGGCTGTCGGAGAACAGCCCCGGGCAGATCCGTGGCACTCTGCACCCACGGCCCCTAAAGCATCACCGAGCCCCAGAGCCCAGCAGCCCCCTGAGGATGAGGAGGGACTCCCAGCTCCCGTCCAAGGAGGGCAGTGGTCGCATTAGGACCCATCCCACAACTGAAACTGGAGAAAGAAGCAAGATGAGCAGCAGCAAAACATCTTCCCTGTTTATTTGCAAGAAACTTTTTGTTTAAAAAATTACTTTTAGTCTTGCTCCAAGTAACACTGCAATCAAACGTTGTTAAACCAAAGTTCAGACAGGTCGGGCAGCCCGCCGCTACACGGAGGAATGAAGAAAAGATTTAAGGGCAAACTATTTTAAAACTAGATCGTAACGTTTGCCTCAAACATCTTCACAAGTGTTTGAAGTTCATTCGTGTTAAAGAAGAAAATAAAATCAAGTGACTCCGATGGTTCATCTAACAGATGTCTCAGCTTTTAGCTTCCACACATGGGTAACTTGTAGCCAGCGTCTCTAATTGTGAAATCAAAATGCATAGCAATGCAGAAACCTTCCCCGTGCAAGGTCAGAGCGGGACCACGGTGCTTGGGTAACAAATGAGCGATGATATTGGTGATGCTACGGGGGAGAAGGAGGCGAAGGATTTGGAACACGTTTGCTCTACATGCACACACCTTGGAAGGAGGTCTGTGTTAATGGCGCACCGAAGCAGCCTGCCCTGCGCCTCCTGTGCCAGAAGTTACCACCTGCAGCTCGGGAGGGTTCCCCCTCATCCTCTGCAGGCCCTCGTGCTCCGATGCTGCCGGCGTGGCGCTGCAGAGGGATGCTCAGAAGCACCAAGGGTTAACAAGGGGAAGAGGGCTCGGGGAGGGGCGGCCGCCCGCTGCACTGCTGCACTGCGAGGGAATACCAACGGGGAGCCAGAATTATAAAGGGGAGCTCGCGCTGTGCTCCGTCACCAACCTGCACTCAGCGGTGACAAACGACTAAGGAGGGAGGAAGCTGTCCTAACCAAAGGGCTCGGAGCAGAGGGAATGCCACAGTCCACTGCAAAACCTTCACGGAGGCAGACAACGGCTCTCCTGCATAGGGTGGTGCTGGCAGCTGCCTAAAGCACCTCATCCCGAAGGTGTTTCCGCACAGTGAAGCGTAAAAACAAAGCCGACCTCGGCTAAACAAAGGTGTTGGGGAGCTGCAGCTGCACAGACTTTAATTCTTCCCTCTTCCGTAATAGGAAGCCAGGCTTGCTTGAATGCACGCACTGCATCTCCTGTGAGGGTTTCTGATCTCTGCAGCAAGGAATGCCTGAACCACTGCAAGCACCGCTTGCTCGCTGCAGAGGGGATTTCCCCAGGACGGACAGGAGCAAGAGACTTGAAAGGCATATGCCCCAGAAACAGCTGAGTCCAACAGCGTGGAACGATTTCAGGCACAGTCCCAGGACCACATCTGGTTAATCCCTGCAGCTTCCAAACCTCGTTTTCTTGCAGTCTGTTCATCTTACATCCAAATGAAGGGAAATGCCTCAGAGGGTGGCGTCACCCAAGAGTTAAGTGTTTGGCCAGGAGCAGGGTTGCAGCGAGGGCTCCAGACAAGCACTGGGCTGTGACCCTTTAAGGCACGGCAAGGGGAGCATCGTCCTGCTGTCATGCCATCCCCGTGTGTGGTCCGAGGCGGGCTCCTCGGGAAGGAGCAGTTGTGAGAGCGGGTGCAGGAGGAGCAGCCCGGGCAGGGGCCGCTTGGCGCTGAGCACCAGCTGCACGCCAGACAGACACAAACCGGAGGGTGGCCTGGGCTGTGACGCAGGCAAGCGAGAGGCAATCCCCGTCCCAGTGCAGGCAAGAGGGCACGAGGCTGTTGCCCCACTCGGGACTCCTCGGGAGAGTGCCTGGCTCCAGCTCTGGTGCCTGCGGAAGACAGCTGATTGCCCAGCAAAATAAACTTAGCAGCAGCCACGACTACATTCAGCGAGGGGACATTCCCTCGCATTCAATAGTGTTTAATCTTCATCTTGCTCAACACAAATCAGTAGTGCAGCAATATAAATACAACTGAGGAAGTTAAAGCCTTCTGGCTTTCATAGCTCAAAAAAAAGCCAATGAAACGAGTTTCCAGTTTTTAAATTAAACACAAAGAAAGGCAATAAACTGCCCGCCCATCCGTGGAGGAACAGCGGCATCCTTCATGCCAGTAAGAGGTTGATTTCTGCCCGAGGACAGGGGTGCAACTCATGAAAGCAGCACAGTGAGATAAAGAAGCAGGTATGGGAAAGGACCACCGCACACCTGGCTCCCAGCAAGGCCTTTCCCAGAGTTCAAGCAGCAGAGAAATACAGCCACTGGCTGCTGACACTCGCCGTGCAGTGCCACCAGGTACTGAGAATTCCCTTTTCCACTGACTACAGGACACCAAATGTACTTCGCGCTGTACCAGGGGCACACAGGGCTATTCAGCTGTAATGACAGGAGGCCACTAAGCTGCCAGCCAGAGGGAAGAGCCAGCTGCTTGGAACTGAAGACACCAAACCCCGTTTGCTTGGGTTGTGCAAGTTTTAAGGAAAAGAAACCCCGCGTGGCATTTCGTAATTGAGATACAGTTGTTGTCCAGACTCATGGAGGGCTTAGGGACCAACAGAAAATGCTGCTGAACTACACCTCATAGCTTTGGAATTAAGTCAGCCATTAAGCAAGTGTACCAAAGGCGAGTGTCCCATCCCTGCTCTGGTATCCAACAGGAGAGCTTGCTGCAGGAGGGGGGCTCCCAGCCTAGCTAATTACCACAGGCAGGTCAGCTTTTCCACATCTGAACAGCCACCGTGTCATCAACACTCCCAGTGAGAAAAGCCTAACAGTTATTTAGAACGGCTACAAAACCCTCTCCCCTACCTGCAAGCTGATGGATTGGGACCATAGTGTTTAGATTCCTCCTACTCTACACTCCAAAAGCAGCCAGTGTATGTGAAAGGACAAATCTAAATTAAAATAGTGCTTAAACCATTAGGGAAGGTGGGAGTAAAAGAAAACAGAACTGTCTGACAGCAGAAGTAGTTTGTGGCGGGCTATTGGAGCCGGGAGGGAGCTCAGAGCACTGCCTTGACCTTCCTTCTTCAAAGAGCTTCCAAGGTGAGTGACCTGGAAGTCCACAGGTGTTTCTCTGCTGCAGTCTGAGGTGGGCCAGGAGGGTCCTGCACATTCACAGTTGCTCCAAGTGGTTCTGTCCTGCCGCACTCCAGATGCCAGCTCTGTCTTTTCCGACGCTTCATCTGCGGTTCACAGTTGTCTTCTCCCTTTGATTTCCCTTGGAGTTCAAATTCAAGTACAACCAGTTTTAACTGAATGAAAAGAAACCCGCAAAAACAAAGTTATTTTCTGTGAAACAAGTTAGCAGCTGTTGTCCTAACCAAACTGGCCTCCAAAGGCCCTTGCAGAATAGGGACGGGAGTGGCCTTCTCTTTCCCATTGAGCTCCAGCAAAAGGCCACCTAAAGGGAGCTATAGGATTTCCTCCCTCTGGTTCTTGGGTTTTAGCATCACTTGTCCATTGCGCAAGGAGCCGTTCTGGCTACGGAGCAGTTTCCCTTTCTCACGGTCAGGCCACGTGAAGATGGCTTCATCGCTGTCCAGTTCAGACTCGGAGTGCATCAGGCTAGTGTTGAGGACCTGGGCTTTCTGTCTGCCACCTTTGAAGGAGAGAGATTCCCAGGTTAAAACTACCTTTAACACTGGTCAAACACCACAATTTAACCCCGTTCCCCCTCTAAGTGTCACGTTCCTGTCACATCAAGGGATGCAACACAGGAAATAAGACTTTCCTGTGTCCGTCACTATTCCCTCAAATGCTGAACCCGAAGACGAAGCGATCCTGCTTCAGATACCTTGGCATGACAGAGGTCACGCAGACATTTCCAGATAGTGCAAAGCACAACAAATGGGTAGGGAAACAAATCACATTACCAGAAGGGGCTGTGAGAACTTGTGGGATCTCTGTCTCCCTGACCTTGCTTGAGGGCATTGTCTAGAAAGCTCTCTGAGGGCTAACGGCTGTGGTAAAGGGAACACGCAGGTGTGCAAGAGAAGATTGCTGCATTCTTACTACCCTTCCTACTCTCATCTCACTCCTCTTTCCTGCAAAGGGAGGGAAATAAATTAATGGGCTGAATTTAGATTAATGCACAAGGACAGGAGAGAGACATTTACTGATATTGTCAGCTGTGGAAATATTTAAATTCAGCTTCTCCTTAATGGAGAAATGCAATATTTCCTCTGTTATCAGAATGCTCCCTGGACGTATCTAGCAGGGAAAAAGACTTTAGTCAGCAGCCAGCCTTGGAAGAGGCAGGATGGGTTTAGTTACCAGAGAGCAAATGGTTGAGGCACATTTGCTACCGACTGCAGAACAATGAGCCCTTTATTTAACAGTGGGGCTCTTCTGTGCGGGGTGACAGATGGTCAGATGAAAGCAGAGTTGGGTGCAAAGGGAGGGAGATCCACCCGTTTTTTCTTCAAGGGTATCATGCAGTTGGGATGGCCCAGTTCTCAGAGGAATTATCTGCTCAGCTCTGTCACTGCAATGCCCTTCAATGCTGTCGTTAGGCACCATTCACCTTCCTGGAACACCATTAAATGGGATAATACTAGGATGAGCAATTATTTTCCTCTAGCAAACAAGGACCAGGGACTATTTTCCACATGCAGTTATTTAGAACGGCTACAAAACCCTCTCCCCTACCTACAACCCCTCCTGTTAGAAACAGGACTAAAACTCTTACTCGAACTGCCTATTTCAGCAGCTGAAGCACTACCCGGCATTTGGTGGGGCTGTGCTTTGTATAAACTCTCCCACTTCTCCCTCCTCTCCTGGTCAATCAGCAGGTGATAACGGCTCGGTTCAGGTATCAGATACAATCAGCAAAAACACTCCAGCCTGAAATAACTCAGTGATCTTTGCAAAGCTCCTGACAAGCACCCTCTAGGACAGCAATGCGGACAGGAAAACGCTGGCTAAGAACACTGAAGACAAGCGATTGCCTTTCTGGAATGGGCCGATGGGCCTGTAACCACATAGAGCACTGGGGACTAAGATAGGCATCTGCTTCTAGGAAAAATTAAAGGATGAGCTGAAATGTGAAACTTTCAGAGCCTTGTGCCCACAAGGACAAAAATGGATATGTTTAAGAACAAGTAATTTGGGGTGGGAGAATATTGGGGCAGAAATGAACAGCAGTCTCTCCGGGCCACCGAGAATTTTCATGTTGCTTGGTGTCCCTTTGTTTACCACAGAAAGTCGATCAGTTTGGTGAAATGCTTAATGCCACTGAATTCATGCTTAGCTGAAAAGCCTTGCCAAGGAATTGCATACTGGCAAGAAGCAAACTGACTAAAACAGAGTACCAGAACTAAATGAAAAACTTCAGAGCAAGAGAAGCTACAGTCAATGCTCAGTTTTGGACTTCTTGGATTAGGCCGGTCTCTGAACTGCTTACATTTATCTGCTTTGTGACAGAAAGTGGAAACATCAGGACTATACCAGTTTCAGCCCCAATTTTTAAACCAAAGAGTTAGATAACGACTAAATACCCTGTCTACTGATTAGAAACAAGCTCTTAGATCTTCTGAGACTCGTCTGTCAGTACCTAACATCATGTTTGTTTCACTCTGTGATTTTTAATTCCACTGAGGAAGAGTGTTCTTAGTCAGCATTCTGGAAATGCTGAGCTCTTCCCTCTCATGTTTTACCTGCTTTGGGATTTGGTTTTAACTCCAGGCTTTCTTGATCCGTTGCATCCAAAATCTTATATTTGCTTTTTCTTTTGGATTTTCCTTTTCGTCTAGGAAGAAAAAGGAAGAAAAAGAATTAAGAGGCAGTTCATTTCTAAAAAACCCAGAAGAAAAAAAAAAACAACTGATCTTCAAAGTACTTGCTTATTTCAGATTATGTTAGTAACAGAAAGCAAAACATTAAAAACACTGCTTTAGTTGCACATTTACAGGCTAATCCAAGTCTCACTTCTTAACTGAACCCAGAGTTTTAGGACTTCAGTATTTCACTTCAAACACCAAGTGACAAAAACTAACATCACAGGGCTAAGCAGCCAACCTGCCGGGACTATGGGTTTGAATCTCTTTCACCTCCTAATGCAGCTACTTGGCTCTGAAGCACGGACACAGAGAAGGTTATGACCTCAGTCCCACCTCTTGCAACAGCAGATCACCATCCAGGATAAGATTCCAACGGCAACCACAATGAGGAACGATGCAATGATCACATACAGCACACTCCACTCTGAAAGCAAAACACCGCAGAGATAAAGACGATTTGGCAACTCATGCAGTTGAGTGTGCACTTTAGATGGCTACTCTCGAGAAAGAAAAAAAGAAGGGCCTGACCCTTTGCAGAATTACAGAAGCTACTATCTATCACCAGCGGGATCACTAACTCACCTACAGAAGCCAAAGGCTTAAGATCCAGTGTGCAGATTCACTGCACAAGGTTGTTTTTTTTTTGCTTTCCTAAAAAAGCTCTTTTCAATGTATGTTATTTTTCAAAATTTGCTTTCCTGGGACAGGAAAGCCCTTATAGGGTCACAATTTACACACTGAGAATAGACTCAACTCTTAGTGAGTGCTCACCAAAAGGTTCCGAAGAGGAGTCACTTCTCTATCAAATATTTCCTGCCTAAAAGGTAAGTTTAGTGAGACCAGGACAGGGACCATCTCCTTGGGCGAGCATGGTGTCAGAGACACTGGGGGAAAGCAGGTACCTGTTACACAGCATACCTTGGGCTTCACTTTTTGCTTCCTAAAGGTGAACAACACCAGGGAGATTTCACGTACCACAGTTGCTTTCGCCATCCCCCATCTGCACCCTGATGAGGTTCTCCATCCAGAACGGGTCGCAGACACAGCGCTTGGTGAAGGAGTCACAGCGGCCGTGCTCAGAGCAATTCAGCTGACATGCTAGGGACCGAAACCAGCAAGGTGAAATAAATGACTCACACGTGAGGCAAAAATCGGATAATATAGTTCAATATGGCCAAATCACAGAAAATTCAGAAAACTCCTGCTTCGCAAGCAACACAGCACACCACACATAACATGTTACAAAAATTTTGCCTAATAAGATCATGATTTTGATATAAAGTCTCAGAATTTGTACATTTGTTAAGTAAATGTTTTAAAAAAAGGTTTTGACTTTCAAACTCAAAGCCAGTCTGTGAGACAGACTACAAGAAACAGATTCTTTAAAGTGATCACGAATCACAGCACGAAAGCAGAACTGGAATTTTAGAACTTATGGTTCTGTGACCTTCAAAAGCCAATCAAAGCGGTATTCCATTAACACTGTACTTTAGTTTCAAAAGTAACAATCTGCTTTTGATCTTCTGAATTCCCATCTTCCCATCAACATTACAAGTAACATTTGTATGTTTAACAAGATAAATAGTGACTAGTCATAAGCAACTGGTAAAAAACTGATTAATTTGCAGTCTAATGGACTTACTTTTCCGCTTCCAATTTAATAAGATACAAAAGCTACCGGAGTATGTGCGTGTGTATGCACACGCAGGTGGGTTTAGCACAAATGAAGGACCATACTCTTTGCAAGCATCTGAGACGAGGGGAAAAGATGTTAGCTCATACAACAGCAACTCTTACTTACTGACTGTGTTAATTTCTAGTGCCCGGAAGATGAGGAAGTCTGACTGCTGTTTCCGTAGTTCATTTTTTAGTGTCCAGGCTACCTCTCGTCCTTTGAATATCTGATGGGGAGGCTGGTTCTGTACAAAAAACACCATCTTCGTGCTGGAAGTCAGACAAAAAACAATCATCTGCTACTTCTCCAAACATCAGGCAGAGAACCATTCTCCCCTCTGTCATTACAGGGGCTTGCTCAGAATCCCAAATTTGCTTGAAAGTCAAACTTCTGGCTCCCTCTTGAAAGCAATAATGATAAACCTGGTCACAGAGTAGATGTCCCTTTAGGACATCAGATCCAATCATACTTTGAAAGCTAGGGCTGGACTGTTCTTTAGTTTGATAATGGTTTTGTCAAGCCTAGGTTCAAACATTTCCAAGCATATCTTTGCATGTTCACACTAAATATGGAATTACTCAAACTTTCTGGTCTTCCCATTTTCATAATCTCCTCCCTCACTCTGGGATCCTTAGACCTTATGACCCACGGAAGTCACAGGCTCATTTAACTGTTCTGCACAGAGCTCCAACAACAGAGAAAATAATGAAGATTTACAATCTTTTGCACATTGCAAAGCTTACTTTGAATGCAGGGTTAGAGCCAGGAAAACAAAAAAGTACTGGTACAGAGGTTGCTGTATTCTCCCTCTTTAATTCTATGAATTTTCTAATAGAAGAACTTGCTCCCCTAGGCTTGCAAGCCTTGCAGAGCTCTGGGTATCCTTCAGATTCACAAAGGGATAACTCAATGTTTCAGGTTTATTATTACCAGTGATCTTTTGAGTGAGTCAACAGCAGCTGGGGGAAAAAGATCTTTTTAAAAAGTACAAGTTACTTTGATAGTTGAGGCAAAAATGTGATGTTAAAGCCATCTGTCAGAAAATAACCTCTGCTCTTTTATCACACTTCCCACTCTTTTGTCTACTTAATAAACATAGATGAAGTGTTAATTACAAGAATGCCTTACTTGTCTTTTTCAGTGGAAGAACAGTGGCAACTGGTCTGGTCATGGCAGAGATAGAAAGGTAATACTGAAAACAGAAAGTGCTGGCTCTTCTGTTCTGAGCTCTTTAGGTTTGCACGGACAATGAATTCTGATTTTACTGCTACAGCAGGCAACACGGGCATGAAGGAATCAATACATTATTGAACTCAGGAAAGTCTGAAGCATAACTGAGGACTTATTTCTGGCTTGCTGCATGATTTTAAGCATGTCACAATTTTTTTTTCCTCAGTGCTTCATTTACCTTAATTTTTAGTAAAAGTGGAGTAGTTTTAAGTGTAATACTGCGCTTATTTCAACAGATTATCACCCTGTCCTCGATAACTTAGTTGCCACGCCACTCAAATTCACATTCAGGCATCCTCAAACATACCTATGGTAATGATGGATTGCTTTTAGTACATAGATATGTATTAAATAGACATTTCAGAACTAGTTGCTGAAGTTTTCTGCAAAATAGTGAATTTCCCAGACCAACCATTTGTACAGAGGTGGAAAGCTGAATTTGACCAGGTACTTTCATGCCAAAGCAGCATGAAGAGGATCCAGCTGGGCTGAACCATCCTTTGTATGACTTGCTGGTTACTCTACTTGAAGTTGAGTAGGTCCAGGCAGGCAACAGGACCCTGGCCTACAGCCCTGCCTATATGCAGATTTCCACTTGTTTAGAAGAGACCAGCTGTAGTTTATTTTAAGCTAAATCACAATCAAAACCAAGTTTTTGTCTTCTGTTCAAACGACAATTACACTGGCTTCCAACATTTCATTTTACATTCGAGTTGTGCAGGCAGTAAAGCCAATATAAAACTACAAAGTTGGCATGCGAAGCTACTGCTAAGAGCATTGCTATGCCAGCACTGTGCACTGCTCTAGTGTGGCATCAACTTTTCACTAAGCTACTCCTTTATCAAGCCCCATTATTTGTCCAGTTATAAATCAGTTGTAGAACCTCCTTCAGACAGTCCTCACAATCCTCATAAACAAAGATTAGTTCTTATTTTACAGATCTGTGGGGCAAAGGCATTAACAGCAGACAAGAGCTTTGAGGACAATGCACCATCTCCAGATGGAAAAGATAGCCAAGACCTGCTTGGCAACATGCCTCCTCTGACCTAAGCAAGCAGGAATATCAATTTTAAGCAACATCTTTGTACGTTCTGATTATCCAATCTGCTTCCCAAGAGAAAACAGCCCTTCATTTACTAAACCCTTACGCATTCCCCCTCCTTGTACATTCACAGACAAACCCTACCTTTGCTCAGTGTACGGCTGGATCTTTTGCACGGTGATGTCTGAGTCAAGGACCCCCAGCAGAACCCCTATTTGTCGGATGAACATCCCCTTCTGCCTCTCAGTCAGCTGGCTGACGTTAACATCCAGAATGATTTCCACAAGGTTATTTTTTCTAGGATCTAGTGAGAAGATTGATGAGATAAATAGACGTTCTAAAGATCTGTATTAACGGTCTGGCTACAAGTCAGGCGTCTAGCATCTTTCCAAAATGTTTACGCTTTGAACACAAAAGTACGGAATCTTGCTGTAGGGAGAGATACAGGTCTATGACCTTCACAGCTAATGGCAAGTGGCAAGAGTCAGCCTCCAACAACCACACAAAAATACAATTATTTCCCCCAGAACTTTTGATGTTTGACACTTTTGAGCTGGATCTACAGTACATACTTAGTACAGTACCCTGACTATGTAACCATATTTACAATATGATCCTATGATACCCTAACTGTCTTCAGAAAAACAGAGGGCTTGCTAATAGGCTGTAGGCAAATGTGGTACAGCACAGAAACAGACTCACCCGGTTTGACTTCCACTGTTGTCCGTTCTACATCACTCTCTCCTTTGGCATCTGTTACTCTGAGATGGAATGTGTAGGTCCCTTCCACCAGATTGGACAGGAGAAGGATGGGATGATGGTCTGAATTATTTAAGACTTCCTGGAAGGCAGAGCCAAAAAAAAAATAATCAGGAAACCAAGCCACAAACTAGCTTGATATATAACCATATTTAAGGATATCACTAAAAGGTAATGGGTGCAATGATCAGCTTTTTATTTCCTCAGAAGTTGTCAGTGCTACCTCTCACCGACTTCTATGGTGCTGCAGACTGCCATTTAAAAAAGAAAAACTCACCCCAGCTGCAGGGCTGCCCTCATCCCGGGTCCACAGGTAGCTGACAATTCCCTTATCATCAGAGGATTTTGATCCATCCAGTTCGGCTGTATTTGTAGGCAAGGTGATGACAACATTTCCCGCAATCTTTGCAACAGGTGGCTTGTTTATCTCTAAGCAAACAGAAATAAAGCAGTTGGAGGAAAATTTGGTAATGCCCAATGAAAAACCTGCTGCCTTAGATCTCTACTGCAACCCAGAAATACTTGTCTAACCCTGGGGGAGAGAAGGGCAATTATGTGCTGTGGGATTTAGCTGAAGACACTATTCCTCCAGAGAAGGATAGACCCCTGACTTACAGAAGGCCATTTCAGTGCTCTACACATTATTCTTCACCCATTCCTGCTAAGCTCGCCTCTGCTCAAACAGAACCTGGGTCTCAAGCAGTTCTGCGTGTGGCTGGACATACCTTCTTTGACAATAACGTTGACCGAGCTTTGGCTCTGCAAGTTCCTCTCATCTTTAACTGTCAGAGTAAACTCGTATGTCCCAACTTGAAGGCCTGTTACAGTGGCAATGCTGCTGTTTGCATTCTCCAGCTTGACACCATCTGGGCCCCTAAACAAAGTACACAAGGATCAGTTTAAACTTTGTACAGATCGTTGGAGCTAGCCTCACAACAAACATGAGGCTCGAGCAGAGTTTATGGAGATGCAAGCAGACAGCTGCCTGGAAATAAAAAGTCCATGACAAAAAGCAAAATTATTTTCTTCAGTTACAGCAAGAAAATCAAAAAAGTGCATCATTCAGAACAAGGACTACACTATTTGGTGATTTAGTGGTTTTTTGTTTGTCTGTTTGTTTTAAACCAGGGTAACACTGATATCTACATTTAAGTAGGGTTTAAAAAAAGCAGAATTCCCAGCAAAATGGGCTCATGTGAACTGCATAATAAGCCAACTTTTTCTTTTAAGAAAAGGTACAGAGCAAAAATAGTTCCTGCATTTATAGGAGCTTTACACAAACTTTTGCATTAGCAAATAGGAAAAGCTACTGCAAGTTGCTCCTAGGCTCTTTCCTGAATTCTCTAAAGCACTTTCAGGGAATTTAGAGTCTGAGCAGCAGAACACTGCCTCTTTCAAATATATTGCAAAAGTATTAAGTCAGAAAGCCCTGCTGTTATTTGATTACGAGAGTCAGCCTCTTCATAAGATCAAGACCACATTACACCAATTCAATTCAAACACAGCCGGTCTCCTTTACATGTCACAACCACACTGAGAATGGGCATCAGGCCTAATGCTCGAGAAAAAACTCCACCTCTCTCCAGTTAAACCTAAATCCTTGTCTCATTCAAGTCATTGGTGAAGCTTGTCAGGCCCGATGAGACCAGGATTTAACAAAAGAGGGGTACGTGTGGTGTGTCTTGTTTGAAATTAAAGACCCAGATACTTGCAGAAGAATGGTCTGGAAGATGATACACACCGTGTTTTTTCCCAAAGAAAGGAGACTATTTTCTGGTCATCTGAGCTCTTGCTGCCATCTAGAGTGGTGCTGTCCACAGGCAGAGTTAATTCTTTATCTGGACCAGCATCCGCCTTTGGAGGCTTATTGTTCTCTGAAAAAGGATTGCAATACCTTTTTACACATACGCCATAAAGGTGGAGCTTACTCCCCCAGCATTAAGAAGCTTCTCCAAGATCCCTAGTATACTTTTTGTCCATTATTTCTCAGAATACTCAGAAAAAAGTGAGTTAAAAAGCAGTTAGGAGTTCAGATCAGTTCTATTGACATTATTACAGAAGCTTTTCTGAAAGAAACACAAAGCTACTACAAGATCTAGAATATATTAACAGAATGATGCTCACCTCTAAACACTGGAATTGAAGTGGCAAAAAAACTAAGGGCAGCTTACCTGGCTGGACTATCACAGTGACCTCTGCAGTGGACTGGTGCCCAGCAGAATCAGTCACTATTAGCTGGTACGTGTAATCACCTTCTTGCATTGCAGAGAGCTGTAAGACTGGTGTCCTCACCCCCTGCGAGAAAACATAGTAATGTACTGAGAAGACTCCTTACACCAATCATTATAGATCTGAAGACTGTTTTTAAAACAACTATTATCAGCAGATTCTAGGGGCTTATTATTAACCCCTGCTGTGGGACCAGAAGCCTGTGCCACTTAAGCATCTGCAATACTCACACACAAATTTATGCACAGCACCAAGGACACTGTTGTGGAACAAAGTAACAGTAAAGCCACACAGGTAAGGTAAACAGACCCTTTGAGATTCAGTAGTTAGCAACCCAAACAACATTCTCTGGAACCCTGGTCAAACCACAAAATTTGTGAACCTAATTAATGGACTTCCTTATTCCATAAATGTGACCTTTGTAATGATCTTTAAAAGAAAAATGATGATAGGGAAACAAGTTCCTGCTTTATACTGTTTGGGACTGAGGAGTGGCTGGTTAGTATCAGCAAAGTTGATACTCCAAAGTTGAACTCAAAAGGTTCATTTCACTGTGTTTGCCCGTGACTTGGCACAAAGGGTTATTCTGTGAATCTAAATGCCAAGAAGTATTCGAAACTGCATTGCTCAAGAAAGGAAATAGGATGCCGTTGAAAACACGTGGCTAGACTGGTGCTGGTACCGGCTCAGCCATAAGCCAATACCATCGTCACATGGTTTTAAGTGTTTATTTAACCATTATGTGCACGCTCTGTAGGATTCTAAGAAATACTTGATAACAGCCACTTAAAAATGGGTTGGTTATTGAAAAAAACAACAGCCAATGAGTGATCCAGGATGAGCACAGGAGACCCGCACTGACCTGCATCTCCATCACCTTCCCTTTGCTGTTAGGGCTGAGCAGCCACTCGTAGCTGACAATGCTATGATCATCGGTGCTCTGATTCCCATAGAGGGTAATGGAATTCTGAGGCAGGGTGATCACTTGGTTTGGGCCTGCATTCGCCACTGGAGGATAATCCACTGCTTTGTTCACAGTCAGGTTGGCAGTGGTAGAGTTGCTGGCACCATCTGAGTCCACTACTGTTAGACTGAAGAGAAAAAATAAATTGTGAAAGCAGTGAAGAGTCGTAATTATCAGAACAGAATATAAAACACTGGCTGGAATTAACTGAAATGCAAAAGGGATAGAAACTTAAGGCACTTAAGGACAGGATAGTCTTTTTTTTTTGGAAACCAGGCTAACACTTCAGGAATCTTGTACATTTCATTCCTTTATTCTTAAGGGATGAGAGCAGGCCAACAGGTCCAGGCAAAACCTACCTGAATGTGTAATTCCCAGGTACCAGGTTGGTCAGTGTCAGTATGGCAGTATCGCTAGAAACCTTTTCCTCCCGCAAAGGACCCTTCAGTTCTTCCCAATGATAACTGACAATTTTATCATCATCAGTGCTTTCTGTTTCAATTAGGAAAGAAAATGGACATATAAAGAGTTGGAAAATAATGCTTCACAAAATCCAGATGTTCAGTTCCCAACTTCGGTCATAGGCTTAGGGGGCAAAGGCATTTCTGGTACAATCCCCGTGGTCTCTCTTACACTCAGATACCCAAACAGTATATTCTCCTCTGCCCTGTTTCACAGGTACACTTGAACACCCTTAATCCCAGGTTTGTGTGTGTGTCGGGGGAAGAAACAAACAAAAAACCACTAACAAAATAGTACTAGTGATGGACAAGACAACCTGAATATATTTAAAGAAACTCCTGAAAAGCTCCAGTGTGGGCCAGGATCAGTAGAGGTGGTGTGATAGCTGGCCAATATGTTTGAAGCTTAACACAAGGTTTTTTTTTTTTTTTTTTTTTTTTAAATTCAATTCTAAGTAGCAATCTCTAGAGCTTTCCTTTTCTAAGAGATTCACCCAGGTGAGTCCCTTCCAGAGGAAACATGGATAGGTGCTGGTGTGTGCATTCCCCTCTCCTGGCAGGAGAAGCTGATTCTTTTCACTAAACTTTACCCAAAGGGCCAGCCTAGAACCACACACAAAGAAACCAGGCTTGCTGGACTAAGGCATTTAAAACAGCAGGTACTCACGGCTGCCATCAATAACAGTTGAAATGGTTGGCAGTGAAATTTCCTGGAACTGTGGAGAGACAATGGCAACTGGAGGCCGATTCACCCGAGGCTCTGCAACAACGACAACCAAGCTGTTACAATGACATCTACAGGCAGAGCACGATACAAAACCCTGACTAAGGAAATCTACAAAACTGCTTTGCCTTTGGGCACTAGGAGTGGCAGTAGAATACATGTTGCACATCACCTTCCCCCTTCCCAGCTCTATCTACCCCTTCAGTCCCTGCAGTCATTTAATCGACAGCTCAGCAAGTCCAGGAAGGCAGTCCAAGTGTGGAGTTGATGTGCCATGCAGCTTCGAGACAGCCACTGATCAGACTGACTGCAGAGAACTGCATAATCACCAACAAAACGATCCTTGCTTCCAGCAAGTTATGAACCAGTGAAGGGAAGCAGTGCTAACAAAAGGGATTTTAAAAAAGGAAGGTGAACTGCAACCACGCAAGTACTCTGGAAATGGCCACAGTGCATCTGTCCTCCCGTTCTGAGACAAGCACTCAAGCACAGACTATTCTAACAGCAGCACCTAGAGCTTCTTGCCAAAGTTTGGCTGCTGCTCTGAAAAATGAATGATTTTGATGCATGCTGCCAGCTGCGGATTCCCTGCTTATAAGGAAATGATCAGCAACAGCATCCAAAGAGCAGCCACACACACTTGCTAATTTAGGGAGCGCAAGAGCAATTCCTTGCCCACAAAAGTTCTGGAAGAAGTCTTGCTGAAGTGTACAAAATAAAGTTCTTTTGCATAAAAGGAGATACGGAACATGTGGTTCCCTCTTTACGCAGCCCATCTAAAAAGTAAGAGCTAGTGAATGCATAAGCTACTGTATTTATACCAGCTCATCTGCAAACTATGCTTTTAAAAACAGTGAGGAATGAGATTTGACTCAACCTGCCTGTGGTTGGGAACGATATTCTTTACTGGACAGGGAAAAAAAGAACCTCCAAAGGAGCTTCAAAGCTCTGGCTTCCTTTCATTTTCTGCTCCTGCTGCTATAAGCTTTTTACCCGGTTACAGCTAGTTTCTATTGCTGCAGTGGTCTTCCAGCATGAGGCATTTAAATGCTTTTGTATCAGTATTCCAGCTCTTGCACTGAGTGTTTGACCTGGGTGCTGTATAGCAAATAGCTATGTGTATTAGCATGGCTTCACATTTCAGGAAATGACTTAACGCACATACATATATACTGAGTTCACTGCACAATGACTTTTCATGATGTTAAACTAGGGTCTAGTCAAATAAGCAAAACAGAGACAGACGAAGTTAAGGAAAGATACAACCCCACTGAACTCACTTGGATTCACTGTTACGTTCACATAACCTTCTCCATGTGCATTTTCGCCATCAACGACAACTTTGAATTCGTACAGACCAACAGTAAGCTGAAAAGTAAACACAATTATTAACCTTCAAGATGCTAGCACCTTGACTTGAGATACTGAAAGGTCAAGGTATCAAGCTTTGGCACAGCACTGTATTAGCAGCATGGAACAGGCAATTCTGCTCCAATCTATGCACACAAGGCAAAGGATGGCTTCCAAGCCAAGCTATTATTACATGTATTTCAGTTTACAATGACTACACAGCAACCAAAGAGTAATATTTCTTATCACCACAGGTGACAGGGTTGTCAGTCAAGCTTGACTTTCTAGCAACAACAGGCAAACAGAAGAGATCTAAGAGATTAGTTCAGGTTGTCTGGGCACAGGAATCCATGCTAGCAGATTGCATTTGAGATAAAAAAAAGCCTGCACGTAAGAAAAGAAATTCTCTTCTTGTGTGTTTTTACAAAGGAAAGTATTTTTTCTCTTTTTTCTAGGTGATGTGAGTGAGGCAGTCACCCCTTCATCATTCACTGTTGAATGAGATGGAGAAGGACTGGGTGCTGGACAACAATTATGGTATCCAAAAGGCTGAAACCCTGACAGAAACAGACATGCTCCTTTTGAAGGGCTTTTCTCTGCATAGTACCACGATTAAAGCCTGCAGTTTTTTTTTTTTTATGAGTGCAGTAGAATCCATGACGCTTAAAGGAATGTCTCATAAAATCAGAACTGTACATTCATGCAATATTTAAAGTCATTCCCTTGTTAAGAAAACCCATGTGCAGAAACTAACGATCCTTTCACTCTGTTAGAGCTAAAAGCAGCAGCCAGGTATGAGGTATTCCATCGCTCTAAGCTAATGGAGTCAGCAAATCATTTTTCAGAGGGTAGTACAAGGCTTCTGACCTAAGCAGACCACTACATTGTTTCAGCAGTAGAAATATTCACAACCCTTTGTTAAATTGTGCCATTTTTACAGTTTGACACACTGCTTGTAGGCAGCCTTTAGATCCTGAAATCAATTTCTTTCTTTCCCTCATGCCAGAGCAATCTCTTTTTTATAAGAGACTTAGAAGAGCTTGTAGTCAAATGTTGGCTGCCTGCCCATCACGCAATTCCCTATTCATCCTGAAATCACAAACAAGTCTTTCTTGACTACCAGGGTCCCCGTCTTCTCCACTAGGCATTCCATACAATAGGATACTAAGCAGCAAAATAAGCTTTACCTTAGATAACTTAAGGGTCTGAGAGTGCTTCCCTTCCATTTCTCCACTGTAGTCTTTCGGATGAGTAATCAGTTCCCACTCGTAGGAATAAGTGGTTCCTTAAAAAAAATAAAAATAAGAATCCAAAAGTTAGTTTTTAAAAGACTGCCTTTCTGCCATGCTGAAAAAAAAGCAAAGGTATTAAACATTTACAAGGCTCATTCTGCTGCACTACAGAGAAATGAGACAGCTTGGAGTTTGGACTGTAGATTTTGGGAATATACCCAGGAAAAGAAACAATCTGTGCTTCTAAACACATTTACTCAGGAGCCAAAATCCATCATTCTGCCTCTAAGGCACTGAAGAGGTTTGGAACAATCACAGCTCCAGAATGATAAGAGAGAAAAGCCTTATTGTGCCCTCAAATCCTGCAGGCACAACATAATGCCGGTTTTTGAACAGGAATACATCTCATCTACCCCTGTTGCTGCGCAACATGTAGCTTGCTCGCCTCCCCTTTACAGTCTCTCACTGCTATTGTGGACCGAGCTATAAGCACGAACTTCACAAATACCCATGAAAAATTCGTATGATGATATGAAAACTGCATAGGAAAATATTCTTCAGTTTGTCGAGCCCACCAAATCAGATTTAAATCCACCAAATGAGAGAATATGTGCTAAGAGAGGTTGTCATGTACCAGCAAATATCACTAATACACACTGAAGAGCTGCTTCTTCACATGGCACTGAGAATATGCTGCCTCCCAAACCTAACCTAATGATTTTGTGGCACTTTCTATGTTTTTTGTCTCTTTCTGTTTTCTGTGAGAGGCAGCATATGAGGCAACAGCACAAGAGGAAAAATTTTTACAGGAAACTCTTCTTTGACAAAGATGTTTTCAAGACTGCCCTTATTCAATGCTTTAGGTAATGCCTGTTTGTCATTTCACCATCACAAGCCATTAGCAGAATTCTCAGGGAAGCCTTACGAGGTGGTGGCTCGGGAAGCACAAACGCATTCAGCTGAACTTCGTTCTTTGGCAGGGTCACTTCGACGCTGTCTCCAGCAGAAACCACCAGCTCCTTCACAACTGAGAGGGAGAAACACAGAATTGAAAGAGGAACAGAAAAATTAGATACGTACATAAAACACCACCCTGGCTTCACAGTCTGTGAAATAAAGATCAGCCACAACTGGCTGTATTTTGTAAACATCCCCATCACTCAGTATAGCTCCTGTTTCAGGTTTCAGGCTCATTGTTAAAGCACAAGCACTAATGGGGTTTTACAATTACGAGGCAAACCCAAAATTACTCAGTCACCTCCAGCTCTTTGCAGACACTGTGCAGCTCCTGCTCCTTTTCTAAAGAGCTGAAACGTGACCCCTGGGCCCTGCACAGGGGCCTCTATTCAGCCAGGTCCAGCAGGACGGGAAGGGTTTCAGCTGACAGGTTTTTGGCAGAGAACCCAGCTGCAGCCTCATGGCAGAGCAAGACAAACACTGCTATTTACCAAACTGCATTTTCAGTTCTTTACAAATATACGAAGAATCCAAGGCATTTCTTAGTTGAAAAACTGCTTGCGGGCTACGAGATTTTCTAAAATCTGCATAGCTACCACACTGCGTATGGGAACTCAAAACACAAACCTTTTTTTCCTTTTATTTACATTTTGTTTTCATCCACTTCTTTTCCAAATAGGACAGGCCTGTAGCATTTCTTAAGACTTTTCCTGCAATCCTATTTCAAATAAATTAACAGGTAGCTTGTTTTCAAAGACTACTAGGGAAAGACCAGAAAATTATGGCTGGTGACTTTTTTTTTCTGCTTGTTAGCATTAAAATGACCAGAAAGTTCACTGCATTTCTTAAGAGTACCTCTCAGCTTCCTCCTCTTCCCATTTATTTTTGTCTTTTTTATTATTGGGCCTGGGAATTATGCACAGAAAACAGGAATGTAAGTTTGCTATTTCCTAGTCTGACCCCATCAAAGACAATGTTTCAGAGATATGCATCAAAAATCCAAGTAAAGATAGACACAGAAAATGTCAGTAAACATTTAGCCTTTCTTCTATTTAATAGCTATTGGAATTAACCAGTTAACTAAAAGAAAACAAATTTTTCAGATCCTTTTTCCCCCCTTCTCAATTACTCCATCTCCTGGGATTTTATAACTCCAGTAGTCTTTCAGCTGCAAAGAATTCCAAGGCAAAAAGAAATCTGACCTCAGTAGAAAAAAAAAAATAAAACAAAACAAACAGACAAAACCCCAAAACTCCTCTTAGAAAAAAATACCCTTCACATCATCCTCTCTGTATTATTTAGCAAAACAAGGAGGCCCTGGCTACATTACATTTCCAGCACAAGCCACTGAAGCTGTTTAAAATAAGTTTTCCAGTTTTAGCTGGGGTAAGTCCTTAAAAAGAATACTGTTAGCACAGGCATCCAATCAGCTTCCTGCCAAAAATGTCTTTGGATGCAACATTTCCTTTACACTTTCCATTTGTTCCCTTGTAAGGGAAAAGAAACCCTAAATTCAAAAGAAATTCAGCAAACTGGATTAACAGAATTCTGAGATATCACACGACCAGTAAACATCATTCGATGTAAGCACGCATCCTTATAGGATGAGCTAATGGCCTCGGCGGGTTAACAGAACTGTCCAAAGTGCATTTTTGTTTTTATACATTCTCAAATGTTTGCTTTAAGAAATACCAGTGTGAATAGAAACGTGATTTTGCTGCAAAGCAACATGTGGGCTAATGGCCAAGTGCACTGCTCTGTGGCTGAACTGTGCATTGACATTTCAGGGATGGAAGAGAAAAGAATCGGATACACCCCATCTCTGTCACTAAACTTGAGAGACAGCAGTGTGTCGTGACTGCTGAAAGAACGCTTCACATGGCTGTGCCTCGCACCCCATCTCGACTTGCATTTTGGGAACGAAGATATCGGTTACTTCCAAGCTGTTCCTGGAAACAGACCCAAGGGTCACGTGCAGATTTGTGATGCTGCAGTCCCGTTCCAGGACCTCATCAGTTAACGGGTACCAAGCACCCCAAGTGCTGACACACATCTCAGCACCCTTTCAAAAGTACAACCATTTGTGAAACTACCTCGTGTTTTTCAGTGCTGTGATGGCTTAACAAAACCTAACTAGATGACCTCTGCAGAAGCACTGCATGTTTTCACCTGGGGTAGTGGCAGTAGTACTCGGTGATGCAGCAGTGTTGGTCTGGACTGTCGAAGCACTAGTGTTTGTGGGAACACCGCTTGGCACAGAAGTAGCAGTCTGCAGCTTTGTTGTGCTTTTCCCCTGCACAGGGCTGATGGTGGGCAGCGTATCTGAGGAGTGGGGATGGATGAAAGCGTCATCTGGCTGCTCAGGCTTCTCCGTCTTTCCAGTAGCTGTCAAGCCCAGTGCTACGGGACTGGAGAAAGTAGTCAGCGCTGACAGCTCTGGTGTGGGTGTTCCTGTGTGGGTCTGGAAAGAAAAGAGCAGTCTTAGTTTAATTGAGCTCTGACTGTCGGTTTTGTTTGACTGTGTTCGTTTCACACTGGACCCAAATTCCTTTGGGTCACGCTGTAGAATAAACTCCACCAGAAATTGCACTTCTCCAGTCTGGAGGAAGCTGAAAAAAAGGCCCTGGTTTCTTTTCCCGCTAAGGAGGAAGCTTTACTGCTTCCACTTTTAGAATGTTTCTCCATGTCCTTCCACAGCAGACAGACCGTTTCTAGCTCCATGGAACACCAGTTAAGATCCTAGGTCCAAATACAGCTTGCTATTGATGTGGCAAACACGACAGAAGATCCAGGTTCAAAACTGTGAGTGAGCGGGACTGAAAGAACAGAGCTGGGATAAGGCAGGAGCAGGAAACACGGACCGGGAGCTGGGGTACATTTTGGGTATTTACCCAGGCCATGTAGTCCTTTTCCTAAAAACGTGCAGTTGTCAAGCACAAAGGAGGATGACTGCAGTGGCATTTTTATTTAATAACCCAATCTTTTCAGCAAGACGGAGTTTATTTCAGAACCATTCTTCAAAGCAAAGTGGCCTGACACAAACAACTCCCTCAGTGCATGCCAGAGGAGATGCTTTTGGGGCAGGGAGCTGAGCTTGCGGGCAGAAAGGTTGCTCACATCCATAGAGGATGAACCACTTTATTGAAAATAATCAAAGTGGCAGGAACAATTTCCTTTCCTTCACCAGAAAATTCCTTCTGCAGTACCTAGCCCTATTCCAGTTCTTAGTCTGCCAGGCAGTACTCTTGACAATTCACCTTTTACCATAAAGTACATGTGTGTAGCATGTTTTCTTGAGCTAAATCTATTTTGGGAACATCTGCTAAATATTTAAAATGAAACAACTTACCATCTTTGACTTGGGAAGCGTTTTGGAACTGGATTGCCCACCACAGGAATTGATTAAAAGTTCATATTGAAGGAAAAATTATCAAGCTTTTATACTATACCGTGCTACTGGCATTCAGTCCAGGAAACAGGGACTGTAAAAGCGTTTTAAACCACCGTGGGCAACAATCTGTTAACATTGGGCTGTGCTTATAACCATTCAATGCCAGTTCTAAAAACAAAGCCATCCTGCACGTACTGGAACAGCCAGCCAAACCAGGAGTACCGATGAAGGCACTGAAAGCTTCTCTGCAAAAGCACTTTTGCAGACTTGGGCAAATCGTTTCCTCCCTCCATATCTCAGCTAACTTTCCCCAGTGATGGAGTTTCAAACACCTCAACTCACTTGTATGTTCAACCAACTTTTGAGCTTCACGGACCAAGGAACCAAACACTATTTATTAGTGTTAAGGACATGAACTGTTTTTCTTTATTTGCTTACTTGTTGATGGGCTTCCTCCATCTTTAGTAACACTGCAGGTTCTTTGGAACAAAGATGCAGCAAAGCCTGACACTGCCCTGCGCTGCTCTTCAGCAGCAGCGCTGGGACCGGTAGGTGTCCCAGCCAGCACCATCTCACAGCAACCCACAGCTTTAGCAACTGGAGATGGTGACACACTTCTGCCAAGTACGTGAATAAAATAAAGTCAGAAATGCTAGCATGACAAGAGCTGAACAGCCAGGCACGAACTCAAAGACACTTGAGACAGACTGCTCAGGAAAGGCACGGAAGCAGAAAGTCTCCACGGCTGCAGACCACAACAGGGAGCCGCTTTTTGCTTACTGAGAACCAACCCACCCGGGTGCAACAACAGCTGTCACAACCAAGGCACGGGAGACCAGCGTCCGCCTGCTTTGCACAGCAGCTGCGGCTCTACTTTGCTCAGTAATATTTCCAGTGAGCTGGATGCTTCCTCGCCTTCCTCGCCTCACTTTTTAATGCCTAAAATACTCTACAGTTAACAGAGATCCTCTTCTTCCCAGAAGTCTTCGGGATGAATCAACCGCCAAATGTCTGCGGACAGCTCGAGTTAGATAAGCTTTGCCTGGAGCAATGTAGCAGTCCAAAATGCCTCCAATGCTTGCAAGCTGAGGCATTCCTTATCTTTACTCCATAAACCCAAATTCTTTAAAGCAAAGAACAGAAGACTTCATTCTTGGGGATAAATGAGGGGGAGAGTAGAAGTTTGCCAGCTGTCCTATCTTATTAGCTTACCAAATAGAGAGAAGTGACAGACTGGCCTGAGAAAACATGTGTCAGGCATTTATTCCAACCCCTAACTGCCTTTGTCCTGGGACAAGTGACCTCTCCCCCTCTCTGAGGGTCTTACATCTGCAAAACTCAAATAAAGCAGGCTACACGCATCAGAACCTGCACTGAACCTCAGTTACTTGAAAGAAAAATACCCATGTCAGGAGTTTTATTCCATTGATTAATGTAAATGGGTCTTTCCCGGGTAAGCCTAGTCTGAATTTCTGAAATAGTTTCTCTGCAGCTTAGATTGCATCTTCGATTGTTTGCACCAGGTGTAGCGTCTGCAGAGACCCTCAAAATTTTGAGTAACCTCAAAAGCATCACAGAATTAGTGCTGGGTGTGAAGAGAGACCTTTCCTCCTTCCTCAGAGAGCAGACTAGGCTTGCCAGGGCCAGGAACAGCCCAAGTTGCGAACGCAGGAACGAGCTCTCTGGCTCTGCTCTACCAACTCCACTTTAAGGGCTGCAGCCTTTTCCTACAGTCTGCCTGCAGGACTACTGCAGTGCTGCAGGAGCCCTTCTCATCAGCAGCGCTGCACTTCCACGCTTCTCCTGAGTGGCCATTAAATGCATCGCTAGGTTTTATCAAATGCGTCGCTAGGTTTTAAAATTGGCAAGTGTTTCTGCAACAGGGCAGAAAGATTTTGGTGCTTGGCAAACATCACTCACTAATGGAAAAAGCACACATTTCTCTTCCTTAGAGAAGGAGAGATGAGCAGGGTGCGCTGCGGCTTATCCTGGTACATTAGAGCACTGGAACACAGATACAGTAAACCCACAAATGAATGCTTGCTGCACATTAGCAAGTGGCGCTGCAGGTGGCTATGGAGCCGTCAGAACTCCAAGAGGAAAATTAAAACTCAGTGAGGCAATGTTGTGCTAAAAAGTCGCTTGAGTTTTCCCTGGGTCTCTAGGAGAAAAGGAAAAGATTTACCTTGCCATGCATTCAATGCTCGTAACAGAGGGGGAGAACACGCACATTGATTTCTTTCTCGCCTTTCAGGGAGGAGTTGAGCCCCTCTGGCCTCACCTGTCCTCTCCCACTTCAAATGTCTGATGCTCCCAAGCACGGACGGCTTCGCATGCAGTAATGATCCAGCATCCTCCCCACCTTCCAGCCTACCTGCCAAACCTTTGTTACAAACAGTATTAAGCACCCTGCATCCACCTGCTGAAGCAGTGTAGCACTTGACCAAATCTAACCCAGATGATATTTTATTGATTTTAGTATATGTGTAACTGTAACTTTACTTATTTTGGCCCATAACCAACCCAAGTTGGAAAATTCCCTGTTTTAGCATCTCCCTCCTGCAAAGGCTGGCCAGGTCCCAAGTACGCAGCCTCAAACGTTATATCCTTGGCCTAAATTAAACTGCTCTCACACCAGAAATGCAAGGACAGCTGCATAGCTTGACTTATATTTTGCCTGTGAAAGTTGGATGGTTCGATAATCAAGGAATTAGCCCAGGGCTGGGTAGGATTAGCTTTGACTCAATACTCCTGTTAAGGTGGATTTTTATTTTTAATTCTTTCCCCTTCTTGAGAACTCTACCCTACACCTCAGAAGTGTGATTGCCACCAATTTCATCACAGCTGGTACTTTTCAGTAAAAAGTTTTTATTGTGACAAAACGGCGTTTTGTCAAAAGATCCAGGCTTTCTTACTAGCAAAAAAACAGCAAGAAAACCCCTTCCCCCTGCATACCTCCAGTGGTGCACCATAATGACAAAGGAGAGCACTTCCTAAGGATGGGAAACCTTGGATACTCAGCACTATTCAGCAGCTGATTAATCCATGAAATGTAATATTTGCAGCCAGCTTACTGAGAAGGCACCGAACTGCAATAACACGAACAAACTGAACAAGCAGGGAGACAGCAACTATTACCCAAGAGCAAAAGACAACACGTAAGGCTGGCTGTCAAGAAGCCTCGCCAGACATTACGTACGTAATGAATGAGAGAATGGGGTCACCGAGGAAATCTCAGATATTAGGAAGAAGAAAGAACAGGCAGGGTAGAAATGCTGCAGTACTGCAGGGGAGGGAGAAAGCTGAGATGTTATGGCAGCCCTGAACGCTGCGAGGTTCTGGAAAATCAAACATTTGCAAAGTATTAGTGCATGATTTCACACGCCACCCGGGCTGCCCTGGAGCTCTCAGCGGTGTCCTTTGGCTGCTCTCCACATCCTGCTCTGCAGGGTGGTGGCTCACACCAGTCACAGCCGTACCTGGAACCAAGATTTGCATACAAGGGAGAGAAATAAATTCAGTCAAGTTTCCAGAACAAGAGTGTAACAACAGGAAAAGGCAGCAGGCTTCAAGGATTTAGAAACAGTTTCATGGAATAGGATTCTTCCTGTTTCACCGTCACCCGTCTGGGCTTTTTCTGTATGATTTTTCAAAAAAATATTAGCAGATTCGAAAATACAACTATCATTTAGCTATTGAAATGTGCTTTCTCTTGAGACTAACATCTGGATTTACTAGATTAACACTGTACGTGCTTGGAATAGACACTAAACTGGCTTCATTCAACCAGTGCCAATGTAAGCTTTTGTGGATTTGAGAAACTGAAACTGTCTTCAAAAACAGAAGGAAAAAAATAAGATGCCAAGTCAAGCAAGCACGCTGACATGGGAAACCCGACGCAGAAGTCTATAAATAACGTACTTAACTGCCTCAATCCAGCACTCAAAAGCAAACAGTTTACCCAAAAGAAAACAGTTTATGACTTCTGTGGATCTAAAAAGGTGCTTTTATAGGTAAGTCTTCAACTCGCAAGCGCTTCCCATTGACATCCTGTCACATCTCACCCTTGCGCCTCATCTCTGTGTACGTTCTGTGATTATACAATGGATAAATAAGCCATATCAGGACTTCCACCTCTCCTCATCTTCTCAAAGACAGTTCCCAAATAGGAAGGAGGAAAATAAACCCACCCCCAACAAAACAAAAAACACCTGCCCTTGCTCTGTTGACTGAGGGCTAGAAGGTTGAGAACAGACATCCAGAAAGTTATCCTATATTTAAAAAGTTTCCAGTCCAAGTCTGCATACAGCAAGAGCTGGAGGGTGACAGCCGTCCCAGAAATCCCCCTTACCTGCGGAAAGCCAACACTGTCTGCATCACTTGATCCGTTCACAATATCGCTTTTAGGAGGGAACGGGCTTTTGGTTTTCTCATCGTCCGGCTCCTGCCCATGTTTCAGTGAGTCTTTCCTTTGCTTTGGATGGGTTTCAGGACCAGGCCTGTCCTCCACTAAGCGCCTCAGTACTTGATCCTTCAAGCGCTCCGTTTCACTTCGGCTCTTTCTAGGTTTGCTGTCTGATGCTCTGGCCGCAGCCTCACCACTGGGGCTCGCTGCTACGTCCCCTTGCAGGAGTTCCACCCCGTTATTTGCCAGGCTCCATTTCTGGAAGGACCTCCGCAGTCTTTTTTTCCCTGGGACAGGGACGCCCCAGTGCAACCACCTGCGAAGCCAGGTCTTTGTGTTGCTTCCTGTTTGAAGCTTTAAGTGCTCTGTGCTTTTGGATTTCTTTAAAAACACCAAAATGGAATCAGAAGAGCCAGTCCTGTTCGCCTGACACATGGCAGGCAGAGTGCAGTTCACCTGGATGCACATATTTTCCAAGAACCAAAAGGCATCACAGGTGGGGCTCTGGCAGCAAGCAGTCTGACAGGACTGTACAGTATGAAATCCTTCCAGAAGCTGTAAGTGATGATCCTCCCACGATCCCAAATGTCCACCAAGCAGGATCGTCCCTGGTTCACACTTAGATCTGTTCCAATTTGCATCTGGGAAAGGGAAGACAAAAAACAATTCTCAGTTTTTCAAAGGAGTGGACAATAAAACCTCATCGCTATTGCCAAGATGAATTCAGAGCACAGAAGTAATGTGGGAGACAGGGTGCAGAACAGCTCGACAAGGGCTTCCTGGAATCCAGACCTGGTCTTAAGTGTCTTTGCATCAGGTTTTAGACATTAATCTGCTATCTGCACATCTTCTATCAAACGGACCACGAGCCATTTGACATAATTTCAGAGGCAAGTTACTTCAGACCTCAGATCAGGGGCAAAGCAGCAACTGCTCTGCACATGGATTTTTCTTTTTAGCATGAAAAATTGGAGTGCTTGCAGGGATCAATGGATTAAAGGCTTCCAAAATTCAGAGCTCTACAGATTAAGGACTGCCTAAAAATAGACTAATGACCTATGGGGCTGCTACACTGTGCTGTGTTCAGCATCCAAGGGATAATAGGTCACTAGAAGATTACTTTACAAACTATGTCACTGGACTCCGAGTTGTGCAGCTGGACACTATGCTCCAGATCTGGCTCCCTGTCAGGAAGGGAGTTCTTGAACACAATGCAAACGGGAAAAAACCTTTTTCTCTGTTATAATAAAGAAGCCTGAATTTAAATCCTAATACCCGATCGCCATTTCTTGACAGCATTTAAAGAAGAGTTCAGTAACACACTGTTGTTTCAGCAACTCTGAATGAATACAGAATTCATGCTGAATTATAGCCACGCTCACTATAGTAGGACTAAAACTAACAGGCATGTAAGTAAGGCTGCTGATCCATCTGTCTGTCTCCACTGAAAAGAATTCTCATCCCACTTCTTCTGGCACTTCCAAGTTACAAACACATTAAAATAGAATCTGTTGAGGCCCAGAAGAAAAGCCACACAAATCTCCATGTCGTTATCCACCGAACAGAAGTGATCTGGTGACGGCACTGCAGTGTGTTTTATCAGGCTTGAAAACAGTCATGCAAGGCCCCCCGCCAACGCTACTGTGACACCCTGCTGACCAGGACAGGCTCAGGTCGCAAGAAGCTTTCCAAGTGCCAAACACTACACAGACAAAAGTGGAGAGGAGGAGATACTTCTCTGATCAAATCTGGAGCTCACAAGCAGTGACCGACCTCCTGGAACACCAGTCCTGGAAAACTCTGGGAACACACCGATACAGGCAACTGCATCTTCCACCCTGGACATTTTAGGTTACTTTTGATTTAAGGACTTTAAATCCCTGCCACAGGCACTTACCTCACACTAATGATGTGGCACTGAACTCTGCCCCTCTGAATCACAGCTAATACCCAAAGGTGGCGACACAAACGTACTGTGACCTTCCCCCTCCTCCTGCACCAACCCCCAACATCTCCTGAATAACCTCGTACGACCCCAGAAAGCAAGCAGGGATGATGGAGGATGCATTTCATTGTAACTCAGTTATCCCAAACACCACAGTAGGTGTTATCAGCTCTTTTCCCACTGGTCATTAACGATGTCCAAACGCAGTGACCTTCTCACCCAGAAGGGATCAGACAATTGCTAAAAATAACAGGTGACGGCCATATCCATGCTCCTTCTTTGTGCAATCTCTTGCAACATCGAGAATCTTAACCCAAAACGGGAACTCGCACCACACGGAAAGTTTCTTTTTGAGACATCAGCAAGGAAGAAGCAGAAGCGTTATTTATAGCTTATTTGTGAGGCCAGCTCAGCAAAGACGAGGCTCCAGAAAGCTGGCATCAGCTGCAACAGAAGGCGCTCGAGATCTGTGCCCAAGCCACGGGGGACCAAAGCTCTCTGCAGGTGTCTGAACCCAGAGCTGCAAGGAAGGAGGGGAAGCTCCTCTCTTGAGAAACGTCCAACTGCAACGCGTAAGTGAAACGTTGCGTATGTTCAACAGAAAGAGACGTTGACAACAGCACCTTTAAGATCAGCGCCATCCTTGTCACTCCTCATCAGCAGGCAGCGCTTCCTTCGAGAGCAAACAGACGGCAGCCTGCCCGGGGCAGGCATCTGACCTCGTTCCACTCCGAGGTGCTCGGGCTGACAGCCACCCTGCCACGAGGCCGCGTGCGCAGGCAGGGACAAGCACCTGGCACCAGCCTGACGGGCCTGGAATGAGGGCAGAGTCCAAGGAGGGGGCTGTACACACAAAACGTACGTGTGGATACAGGCCACACGCACAACGGACTTGGAGAAAGAAGTAGCAAATGGAAGGATAATGCTCATGCTGTGACCTTCAAGAGGATCTTACCTGTAAAGACTCAAGCTGTCTAAAAAAAAAAATAAATCACTGCCTGTGAAAGGTGAAGCATTGTCCCTAATACATCCCGTGCAAAAGGGAAATGGGATGCTTTCCACATCCCTAAAACCCCTGCTCCTCCTCCTCAGGCACGAGCCCTGGCTCACACATACCACACTAATTAACTAAATACAGAACCCAAGGAAGCTCATCAGGAGCTTTCCAGCATCAGCCCTGGAACTAAGCACAAACAGAATGTAGCACATGTAAGAGAATGGATCCCAGATACTCCGTGTGAGAAACTACCACATACACAAGAATTACATTTATTCATTTAAAATTTAATACCTGAAACCCCACGAGCATCTCCTAGGTATGCCAGAGCCATGACTGAACCCAGATGACAAACCACCACCATGCTGAGAGCATTCTGCTTCTCTTTTAACTGCTAAGTCAAGATGCAGAGTTGGAATTATGTTTTGGCCAGATTTCATTTCCAGTGCTCTGCTAATGCCCACCTAGGACATGTTTATCTGAAATTAGCCAACACGGTTTCCATATTGCTGTACACGGACAGCTTAAAACTCAGTTAACTCAGAGAAACAACAGAAGCTAAAAGGCAACCTGCAATGCGCTGTGACAGCAGTCTAGATGTGCATTTCTCACAGAACCATACTGATTTTCAGCTGCGCAGTTCCTACGGCGTTTGGCAGGCACCGCAGATTCACACAACTTTACTGAAGCACGGTGGCAGAAAGCAGAGCTCTTCAATCCACATTTGCATTTCATCTCCGGTCTGCCAGGAAAATTCACACAGCCTCTTCACGAAACGCTGCCTCCCTGCAGTCCTACAGCAGCACCCTAAGGGCCAGACGAACGGTGACGGGAGCCCCACGCTGCTCCCTGCAGCCTTGCAAACAGGGATCTCCCCAGAACTGGGTGCAGCGCCTGCCCTCGGCAGGCATGGGACTGCACCAAACAGGAGGCAGCTGTGAGCACAGGCAGAGTTACCAACTTCAGTCTATTAAGACAGAAGCTGTCCGTTCAGCCCCTTCCAGTTCTTTGTGCCAGACACACTGTTTCTGTCATTTTCTTCTTCTCTAGGACCAGTAAAAAACGCTCTCCTTCTCAATCTGTGGAGTTCCTGCCCCTGCGGTGCAGCTCACAGCTGAACAGCAGGAGAATGAAACGGGTAGGAACAGTTTCTATTAATAAGCTCAGGTTCATAGACTTACTCAGGCAGTTAATCCCTAATGATACCAGATTAATGATTAAAGACTTGACTGCACAGACTTTTTTTTTTAATCTGTCACATGTAACCAAGTGTGTCAACATAATTCCTCTTAGGTAATGCCACACGATCACGTAAGTTTCCATGCAAACACGATTCCTCTTCAGTTTAACAGATCTGCTGCTTAAGTGACACATACGAAACCAGAAGAACAGAAATGCTCTATACATAATCACTTTTGTTTTCATACAAGCATCAGCCTTCATGGTTTTTAACTCTCCCAAGGAGGTAAACACTCAAAGCCACAGCACCGGCCAGAGCACCGTGCAAGATCAACATATGATTCAGAGCTCTAACTTCTAGGATATCGCTAGAGACAGGAAACGTTAAGTACAAAGTCCGGTCTACAAGGAAACACAATCCATCTGACACACCACTGAAACACAAAGTGCTGAGAACACTTTACTAGGAACAGGAATACAACTCCGTTTTTCCAGGTTCTAAATTAGCAGATTAAGATCTCACAGCTCGTTAGCTCAGTCAAGCTTACTGGTAGGTGTCAAGAAATGCCCCGTGAAACAATAGACATTGTGGCACCCTACAGAACATATCCAGGGATGGAAGAAGCAGAGCAGAACAACCCCCCTTTTCCTCTCTTGCTGCCATTAAGACATTAAGACCTTCCTGCAAGTGGGAGCTGTCACAGGGGTTAATAAATACTGAAGACACCACTGCCTTCAGCCTCTAATTCACTGCAAATTGAAGAAAACAGCCACAGAACAAGCTTTCTTCACAAAGATCTGGTAAATGCTATGTGAAAACATGGTAAACCACCACCTCTGAGTGAAGACGTGTCTTCAAAATACTCACAGAAACTTAACCCATCTCTCCGAAAAAAGAGAGAATCTGAGCTTTTTTAGATACAAGAAAAAAATCCCATCCAGGCCATTACATGAAAGCAGCCATCTAAGCTGCCGATTCGGTTATTTACTTGAGCAGGTGGTTGGTTACTCAAGTTTGAACAGGAAATAAAAGCCAAACAATATTCACCAGTAGACAAATACAGACTATTGACACTGGGTTTGGGGGAGTCTTAAATATAAGAGGGCTAAAAAAAAAAATGTTCCTCCCTTTCCAACCTCTTTTGGGTATCGCTTAGATTAAATTATTATCCAGAATATCACTTGATTCCTTTTGGGAAAAAAAAAATAAAGAAAAAAGACGCTTGCCTCAGAGAAAACTCTCTGTGAGAGACAGACAAATACCCAAAAGACAGACAACTGCCAACTACTTGGTTACTCAAAATAACAGTTGGTTACGAGAGCGATATAGCATTATACAAAACACCCCCCTCGCGCCCCACACCTGTCCACAGAGTTTTATTTATTCTAGGACTTTGACAGATCGTTTAGCAACTATCAAATTTGTTTTTAATCTGCTACAAAGTCTAGCTGCTAACAATTTCGCCTTCCTTTCAGAATATTTCAAACAAGCGAGAGGGATCAATACAATCAAGAACAGATACGCGGCCCCAGACAGAACAGAAGAATCACCTGTCGAGGAGCACAAGGCACACAGGCAAGCACACAGGTAGAACAGCTGCAGACTTCTCAGCTCCCTTGCAGGTCTTTCCAGGCAATATCGCGACAGAAACGGAGCGCTGATGCTGAACTTGGCTTCCAGCCTCTTCTCCATGGCCTTTGCGGGCAGCAACAGGGTTCTAGAAATGTATGAAAAACAGAAAACATCTACTGGCAACTGGAATATTGTCGCAAGGACCCAGTCAACATAACGAAGAGCATGAAGCACTTGTGGACGAAAAGGAACATCTAATCTTATCTGCTGTGACTTTGTCCAGCTGCTGCTAAGTAATTATCAATGTCACCAGGCGAAACCAAGACCTTTAGCAGCAGAATTTCCAGTTGGGAACTGCAGCAGTTCACCCTCTCATCACCCCTGTGATTTCCCCTTCTAGTCTCCACCACTTTCAGCACCAAATTATCCAAAAGCGCAGTCTGCTGGATTCCTGAGACACATTTGGGTTCAGATATGCCACGGGCGATAGCTGCCCACCCAGCCCCACCGGGGGCACGCGGACGTCGATAAACCCCGCACAGCTGCTCGGCGCCGTCATCGCTTGCACGGCGGTGCTGCCTGGTGCCAGCCACAAACAAACAGAGACGAGAACACAACGGCGCCGAGCTAAAGCCCCGTTTTGCCTCGTATTTCGCTCTGCAGGGTGCAAAAAATGAAAGCATCGATGCTCCTCTGCCTTTCTAGGAGAAAGGCTGCCTCACGTGTTCCTGAAACCCACATCAGCACTGGGTGATGTGTGCTAGAAAGAAACGTATCTATAAAATATCTAATGTATCTATAAAATATTCTATATATCTATATAGAAATCTATATATTTCATATACCTTTTTATATCTCTTATTTATATCTTATTAGTTATTTATTTACTAGTTATTTCTTACTAGTTATTTATATCTCTTTATTATCTAGCTCACAAGCAATAACCAATATCTATTTCCAAGGAGAAATAAAACGCTGTTAGGCACCAGGAGCTCAACCTGTCATCACCGAAGGCTCAAAAAGGAGCATCAGCGCAGCCCTGACCAGCGCACCGCTTAAACGCTCGTTATTTGCTATATTTAGGGGGAATTTGGCTCCAACATGGGCACCGGGAGGCACACAGGGGGCGGGAGGGAAGGGGTCCTGAGGGTGCCGGGTCCCGAGGGACACCGCCGGGGGGCTACGGGACGAGGGCTGGGGGGGCCTGAGGGGGGTCCCCACACACTGGGGGGGTCCCCACAGACCGGAGGGGTCCCCACACAACGGGGGGGGGGGGGGGGGAGTCCCCTCGTTCATCCCCCCGCCTCCCGGTGCCCGTCGGTGCCCCGGGCACGTACCAGCGGCGCACGGCGAGGCGAGGCGAGCTCCGCTGCTCCTCGGCGGCCTCAGGCGGGCGGCGGGGCCCAGAGCGCGGCGGGGCGGGGGGCGCCGGGGCCGCCTCCTCCTCCTGCCCCGCGGCCATGGCGGCGGCGGCGGCGCCTCAGGAGCGGCGGTTGCCCGCTCCCCTCCCCTCACCCGGAAGCCCGCCCACACCTCCCGGAACCGGAACCGACACCGGGGCGGCCTGTGAGGGCACCGCCTCGCCGGTACCGGGCCCTCGCAGCCGCCTGGGCCCGGCTCGGTGCAGAGTCCCCCCCTGTCCCGCTGCCACCCGCCGGCCTGGCCGTCACGGGTGGTTTGCCCACAGTCCTGCGAGGGGGCCGTTGGCTTCGGGGACTGCTCAGTAAGGTGCCCGGCGATTGGTTGGCGGAGCGGAGGGAGAGCGCGGTTTGGCTGCGAGGCGGAGCGGGGCCGTGGGCCGTGAGGCCGGGCTGGGGGTGGAAGGGCCGCGAGGGGATGGCGTGACGGGGTGGGTGCTGCCCCGAAAATAGCGTAATTCGGGGAAGGTCGGGGTGCTGCGGTGGGTTCCTCGGCAGCGAGGGGAGCTGGTGGCGTTCCTCAGCTGGGCTACGGCCTCATTCTGGGTGTGGGGTTGGGGGCGTCCCCCCCTCAGCGTTCCCCCCTCAGCTCCCCGCCCTGTCCCTTCAGCTCCCTGTCCTTTTTCCCCTCAGCTCCCCGTCGTTTCTGCTCAGTTCCTGCGCCGCCGGCCCCATCGCCATGGCCTCAGGCTCCGGAGCTGCACCCAAGGGTGCTGCGGGTGCCAGGAGCGCGACGCTGAAGAGGTGCCTCGACGTGCTGCGAGACGCCAGCAGCGACAGCGAGCAGTTTGCTGCCTTGCTTCTGGTAAGGGTCAGAAGGGCAAGATGCTTCAAATGGTTGGTTTGATGCTCCCGCCAGCAAAGTGGGCATCGTCTCTCCTTTGTTTGGGTATGGTGATGGTTAGTTAACGTTTCCACAGCTCTAGAAGCCCTGTGGTAAAGCTCTGGATTAGCACTTTGACTAGCGACCAGCTCAGCAGTCAGGGGTTCACTTTTCTGCACCCATGAAATACAATTTTGCTTCTTATTTGATAATTCAGTTCTCTAAAGTTGTTAAAGCCTTAGCAAAGCTTCTTGTTATGCTGTGCCCTCACCCCTGGTTTGCCTTACAGGTGACCAAAGCAGTCAGAGCCGGAGAACTGGACTCAAAGACCCGTCGCCAGATCTTTGACGCAATTGGATTCACGTTTCCAAATCGCCTGCTGACTTCCAGGGAGCCCCCTTCGGGCTGCCCCGAGCACACCTTCAGGGCACTTGGCCTCACTCTGTTGGCATGTTTCTGCACCGATCCGGAGTTAGCTGGCCACTCCCAGATCCTGAACAAAATCCCAACCTTCAATGACGTCCTGGTCTCCCCTTGTAATCCGGACAGCACTTCCATGATCGATGATGCATACCAGTGCCTGACTGCTGTCATGGCCACTCCCAGGGGTCCCAGAGAGCTGGTGACCAAAGGAACAGTGGCTGCCCTCTGCCACGCCTATGTGAATGGCAATTACGGCTCTGACCGTGCCTTGACGCTGCTCTTGGGGCTGCTCGCTGTAGCAGAGGTGAAGTGCTGGCAGAGAGATGCTCCGCACCTCCTGGCCGTGCTGAGCAAGCTCTCTGAAGAGTTTCTCAAGGCTGAAGACATGACCAAATTTGAGCTGTGCGAGCTTTTGCCTCACTTTATCCCCCTTTCATCACCTCTCACACGGGACTCAAAGGGCTCTGAGTGCCTCCATAGAATTTACAAAGGGCTGGCCAAAATTTTGGGCAGTAAACTCAGCCATTCACAGCGGGACCCTGCTCTGAAGCTTGCTGCCTGCCTCATGCAGGCCTGTGGGTCAGAGTGGATCCCAGCAGGGAGTACTGGTAGCAAGTTCCTGGCCTTGCTGGTGAACTTGGCTTGTGTGGAGGTCCGCCTGACCCTAGAGGAGCCAGATCCCATGGAGACGGAGGGGAAAAAAGAAGTGGTAACAGCCTGCTATGTCCTCATGGAGATGGGCATCCAGGAGTGTCTGAAAGAAGAAGAATCGCTGCTGGAAGAAGCACAGAAAATGCAGCTCATAAGGATCATGGAGGAAGCATTTGGAGCCGTAATATTTTACCTGAGGCAGGTAAGGCAGAACTTTCAAGCAGAGGGCACGTCTGATGTCCCTTTGTTGTGGTTTAACCCTGGCAGGCAGCTAAGTACCACACAGCCGCTCACTCGTTCTTCCCAGGAGGGATGGGGGAGAGAATCAGAAAGGTAAAAGTGAGAGAATTCCTGGGTCAAGATAAAAACACTGGAACACTAAAGTGGTTCTTACTGGTCTCAAAGCTACGTGTAGGTACAGGATGATGTGGCCAGTCTGATAGATCACAAGATAGCAAATTAATAACTCCATGATCGCCGTGATTCTTGTTTTTCTATTCCATCCCTTTCCTACCTCTAAATAATAAAGAGAATTAGCGTATGCCATGGCTGCAGAAGTCCAGAGTGGCTCTGTCAGCTCAGCAGCTCATGGACATAGCTGCATAGACCAAAATACGCATCTTGGCACACTGTGGTTTTCATGCCTGAGGTAGCTTGTGAGGACAGGGGCTCTGACATGTAATTTTCTGTCTGCTTCTTCACACAGGTTAAAGAGGAGGAGCTGCAAGACCCTTTCATATTTGCTTCTGTCCGAATCCTTGGAGCCTGGATGGCAGAAGAGACGTCCGCCCTCAAGCAGGAAATCTGTGAGCTGCTGCCTTTCCTCGTTCGTTATGCCAAGAAGCTTTTCAAAGAGAGCGGCACAGCTGAGGGTCTTCCCCAGACGGATGGTGTGCAGGCAGGGCTGGCCAGCACTGAAGGCTCTGTCTTACCCCAGGACGCTCTGAGGTGTGTATTTTAAGCACAGAGCTGATACGTTTCACCACAGAAGAGCTCAACTCTTTTTTCCTGGGTCCAGCGAAACGCATCCTGCATTTAGGTCAAGTTCTTGTTGATCCTTTCCTGTGAAAGAGGCAACTGGAACTGCCGCAGCGCGATGCAGCTGTCCAAGCCCTCTGTGTATGACTAATGTGAGATGGCAGCTGCTTACAAAGACTAAGAGGCAGGGAAGGACTTGTGGAAGCTGTGTGTCAGGGCTTTAGCTGTAGCAAGCAGAGGAAAGAATAGGGCCTTTATGGAAGCAGATCAGCCTACATGGTCTCTTCTTTGAGGTTTCAATACTTTCCCTGAGGCGTGAGGAACTCAGCACTGTGTTGCTGCTTGAGCTGATTTTGAGTCATTTCTCTTTTCTGTTCTCCCTGCAGTACCGATTCTATGGCCCCTTTTTTCTCCTGGTTGGATGCAAATGCAGGGCTTAGATCCAGCTCTCTGCGTTCTACCTTGTGTTTTCAATTTCTTTCCCCTTCTAGATTTCTGCTGCCTGGCTTTTGCCATTTAACAGCCGAGGACAGGCCCAGGGAAATCCTCATCTCAGAAGGGGCACCGGCGCTGCTGTGTGACTACTTCCTGCATCAGTGGAAGGTGCTGACCTCCGAGCCTGGGTCCCTAACTCCCCTGACAAGCACTGAAATGAGCCTGCAGACTGCCTGTGGGATTTTCCTTAACCTGGTCGTGACTGCACCCGAGCTCATCAGGTAACAGAGCTGCAGAGGCTTGTTTTAAAGCTTGTCAGTCAGAGGGTGCAATGTGAAATGAGCTTGCAGGATCTTTTAAGACGCTGTACTGAAAAAGGGATGTCCCTTTTCTCAGTGCCCATCACATTACCTTTTTGACGCTGCATTTCCCTTTGAAGTTTTGAGGTGTGTCCGGCTCTGATCAGGAAGTGACTCAGGGTTTGCTTTCTCTCTAGGCAAGAGAAAGCCTTTTGCTCCTTGATGGGCACGTTGCTGAAGTCTCTTCCATTTCTGCTACCTCAGAAGGATCACCTGGTCCTAGCAGCCAACATTGCCACTCTGGGCTTGATGATGGCCAGGGTCCTCGCAAGTTCAGCAGGTGAGGAGTGTTCCCGCTGGCAAAGCTGGGCTCTGGGTGGGTAGGCTGGAGAAAACAAACACGAGGGAAGCAGGCCCAGTTTCAGGCGAGATTTCTGGCACTGAAAACGTGACGAAGGCAAAAATCTGGAATATGTAGAAAATTCAGCAGGCTGAGGGGCTGGGAAGCCACACGGGTTAAGAGATTTCTACAGCAGGAGCGTGACGTTCTGCTCCCTGACAGCTCTGCTGCAGGCAGATGCACTGAAGCATCCCTCCGGTAGCCGAGTAAGCGTTGTACCAGCTCATTCATTTCGTTTTCCTTCCAGTTCTTCAGGGAACCCAGTCTGCCAAGGAGTTTTTCGGAGCTACCATTCGCTTCCTGTCAGAGGCCCACGTCACCCAAGCAGACCCCAGCAGCTGCTGCTCGGCCCTGGCCGTGTCCCCTGCCTACGCAAGTGCCTGGGGTGACATCCGCGAGCTCTGGTTCCTGGGGATGCAGGCCTTGGCCGGCTGCGTGCCGCTCTTCCCCTGGCTGCCGCAAGCTGTCCTCCAGGCGCGGTGGCTGGAAGGTCTCTCGGAGGCACTGACGCGCGTTGCTCCAGCCTCGGTGGATTTTGAACTCGTTGCTGCTTTCCAGGGCGTGCTGCTCGAGCTGGCCAGAGCCAGCAAGCCGTGCAGGGAAGTGATCCTGTCCCACCACGGGGAGGAGTGGGCCAACCTGTACGGCATGGCAGCTTTGGAACAGTGTCTGTCCGAGCGATAGAGCCTCTGTTCGGCAGCACCCTGGTGTGGCAAGCGAAGCCAGGCACCTGCGCGAGATCTGTTCAGCATTTCTCACGCACCCTTTGGTACCAGTGACAACAAGAGGCGTTTTAATGACCAGCTTCATAAAACTGGAGCAATGCAGCGGAGCTCAACAGGATTTGTTCTGTCCAGAACCCGACGCAAAGAACTGTTGGTGCCTCAGAACATTTCAAGATGTCCCTGCTTGACCTTCTGTCAGTACTTTGTTTTAAAAACAGCCCATTTAATTATTAAAGAGGTTTTCTATTGCGTCATTTTTCAAACTCATGCAGTGCTGGGATTTATTTCCGCTTAGGGCCCTGGGTTGTCGCCTGCTTCTCCCTTTTACATGCTTCCCAATTTTGTCAGAGTAATCGCTTCAGAATGTCACCTTTCCTTCTGTCAAAGGTCCGTGTGTTGGTAAAGTAGCTTGGCACTACAAGTAGAAGTCTGCAAAAGGCAGGAACATGAAGAGCTTTAAAATATACCGGTGAGAATAACTCCATAATTTGGCACAGCTGTCCCCTTCTGGTTTGGGGGTGCCCAAAGGCCCTTTGTGTGTTCCCACCTGTGACTAGTGCCATCACCCCACATCCATGCCTAGAAAGAAAGCCCTTACAGCACCACTCGCTGCCCCGTAAAACACCTGCACAACGCCCGGCCCTAATTTGTGCTGGTTGCTCACGCTCCCTCTTGCAGCAGGGATGGGATGTGTAGGGAGAGCTTTCTGGTCTCGCAGGGAGCGGAGTTCTTCAACCTGCAAAGACCTTGGCTCTCTTTGGAGCCTCAGACAAGGATTAAGAAACAGAAACGGATGAATCACACCTCACCGTCTCCCTGCAGGCTTTGCAGAAGAGGACGGCCAGATGTAAGAACGTAAGCGATGTACGATGTACATCCCTTGCACCCTTGGCTTTGCAGCCTGGGCGGTCAGCCCTAGGGTGCCCCGTGAGCCTAAAAGCATAAAAAAAACCCCAACCAAACAAAAAACAGAACTAGCAGCCTGGATGGAGCGGTGGTTCGAGCCGGGCTGATTCCGCCAGGCGCAGAGCTCCGTGCTCGGGCTGCAGCCGGGCACTTCGAGGCGTTTCCACCAGGTGTCACCCTAAGAGCTCTTTGGGAGCGGCATCGTCAGCGGGGACCGGGTCTGGCAGGCGGGACAGACACACGGCACTGACCCCGGCTGCCTGCAAAGCCCTGGGGAGCGGGGACCCGTGGAATCGCCAGATTGAGAGAAAAAACAAGCGAGGAGCTGTCTCGAAAAGAGGGCTGACACCGGGAGCATTCCTGCTTAATACCGTATTTTTAACTCGCCGTTTCATGAAAGCAAAATGCCTTACGTAACCGGAGAGGAGGCGTCTGCTGTCTGCTGTTGTTCGGGAAAAGTATCTTTCTGATCTTTCCAGCTCAGCCCTGAAAGCTTAATGCAAGTTGAAACAAAGGTAGGTGCTACCAGCAGAAAGCGATGCAAGCCAAACAAGCAAATGAGGCTCCTGGACTTGGAAAAGAGCATAACTCTGAGCACGCGTGGGCTGGAAGCCTCCCTGTGCTGCCAAGAACAGCTCATCCCTGCAACGCAGCGAACTTCAATCCGCTGGAACAGTCAGAAATACACTTCAGATTGTAAGAAAAAAAAAAACAAAACACATTCAAACACTTTAGCTTCAACTGTTCCCCATCCCTCCTGCTGTTCTGCCTCTGGTCAAAGGGTGTGAGCTTCCAATTAATAGAAGGCTATCATTAGTGTTAACGAGAGGCAGGCACCTGTATCAGCAGGAGGGTGCTCCCCATGCCCCCAGCTCCCGGGGGTTAGCAGTGCTGGCCTGGCCGGCATTAATCCCCACGGGAGCTACTAGGAGCTCCTCCGACACCCAGCAGAGATCCCGTCCCAGCCTGCAGGACCTCATCCCAGACCAGAGCAGTCCTAGATCCAGAGGCCTTTCACTGTTGCCTTTAATTCCCAATTAGGCCACCTGCTAACGGCACAGCCCCACTCCCTGGGAGCAGACCCAGGGCCGCGGGATGTCCTCCAGGTCATCCTTCAGCACGTGCCGGGCAGCGGGCTTCAGCCACGGGCAGGATCCCGGAGAGGACCCTGTGTTGGTCCCACACCCCTCGTCCTCACCCTCTTCAAGGGAAAATCCCACCAGGTGTGAGGACAATGCCAGAGCCCTCCTGAGGCCCTCGACGTCCCTCGGGAGTCTTGTTTCTCTCCGTGCCATGAAACATCATCCCCATGGCTGCCGCGAACTGGCAGAGGACAGGAGAAGAAACTGGTGCTGCTCCGGGAGCTCTCCCGGGCTGGACACCGGAGCAGAAGCGCTGTGCCGATGCCTTGAGAATGACGAGTGCCCTCTCGTCCCAGGACACCACCTTCTTAACCCCTTGCTGGGACAGAGCACTCCTGAAAGGCTCATTTCCCTCCTCTGGGCCCTGGCACCCTGCAGCAGGTCCGGGCGCAGCAGGCGGAGGCCTCCTGCCACGCGAGCCTCTCCGCCGCCTGGGTTCGTGCCCGGCTGCAGGTCCCGGCGTGCCCCAGCTCGGTGCCCCGGCTGCCAGCAGCTTGGCTGAGGCTTCAAAGGCTGTGGGGGGGGCACTCCCGGGCCACCCCAGGCTCTGCAAGCCCAGCTGCGGGTCCTGCCACCGGGATCTGGCACCTTCGGGCATCCACCCCCCAGTGCCAGGGGTGGGCGATGGCACCTGCTGCCCGCGGACCCCTCTCCACCGCGGTGCTTTGAGATCCCGGCAGGGAGCAGGATTGCAGCCGGCGACACCCAGAGCAAGCTCTGCTTTATCTCCCGGTGCATTCGCGACGCCGGGGCCAGCTCGCCGGGAAGCAGCCAATCCTTCACCCTGCCTTGGCCAAGCAGAATAAGGCCCCCGAGGAGCAGATGCACGCTCCGTTTTGCCGTGACAGCTTAAATGTCATAATGCCTTTGCGAGCCCTCCTGTGGCATGCATTATCTTACTGTGTGTATCCGTAGCATCCCCAAAGCCCTGGCAATAAAATTAAGTCTTTCAGAAAGTCGCTGCACGGAGGGATACGGGAGCAGCCCCCTCCCACGAGCTGCAGGACGTAATGGGGGCGGCGAGGGTGCGGGGGCGGCTGCCCCATCCTGGGGCAAGGAGCTTTGTTCCCTCCTGGATTCCCAGAGAGGGGAAGTAGGAAGGGGCGGGAGCAGCCCACATTTCTCTGAGCTGCCCATGGGAGCCAGGTTTTGGGGAAGAACCAGTTCGGCTTTGGCTGGGGCAGTGAGATGTGAGCACATATTTCTGTTCCCGTGCCCCTAGCACCCTGTTTTGGCATGGCTTTTTTTTTTTTTTTTTACTGTTGACCCCGAAAGCAAAGGTGGCTCCCTCAAGCCCCTTGCACACTCCTGGAAGCACACATTGATCTGCCTGGGAAGGAGAACCGGGACCCTTGTCACAAAACCAGTTTTTCAGAGTTTTCTGGCTTGGGTGCAAACGCAACAAGTGGGCCCTTGGGGCTGGGAACGGGGCCCAGGCTGGTGGCAAAAGCTCCCCGTAGCCGGGGGCAGAGGGGACAGGTCTCCACCTGGGTCACATCCCTCCTAGCAATTATGGAGGACACCGAGCAGAGCAAAAGGTGAGCCCGGCTGGACATGCACGTGGTCTTTAAGCGCGGAGGCCGAGGAGCAGAGAGCAGCGGGAACTGCGCGTGGTCGCGGTGCACTCGGAGGATCCCCAGCAGTTGCTGCGGCCGCTCTGAGCCAGCAACGCCACCAGGCAGCTGCTGGGACAGGGCGTGCATGGCACCAGCAGCCCCACCGGGGACCTTGGGACAGCAGGTGACAGCATTTTGGCATCGCCACCGGTGTTTCCCAGGCTGCCTTCTGCCCCCGGAAAGCCACCGTAAGGGTGCAGGGCTGGGGCGGCCAGGATCGGGGCCACCGCGGTGCCGAGCCGCCGAGCTGCACCCAGAGGCATCAGGGCAGCTTTTCCTGCTGGTTTTCCCTCCCTTCATCCGTCAGTTTTGCAGCTTTCCTTTGCTCTGCCTCATTTTGGGGTGGAAGCACGGCTTCCCCCCGAGCTGCCGCGGGCAGGCCGGCTCGCTGAGCGCACCGCCAGGGCTTTGCACCGCTTCACCTCTTTGAGACGAAGAAAGGATCGGCTTTGTGCGGGCTAGACGAGCGAGGGACTTTAAGAATGAACTGGAACATAGCTGCAAAACACGGCACGTCCAATCCGATTTTTCCTAGCAAATGAAACAGATCTGGCGGAGAATAAACACGAACTTTCAGGAGCGGCTTCCCTGAAAAGCGTTCGAGGGGGGATGAGGAGATTGGAACAGATCAGCCCCTTACACCCCTGCACGGCCCTCCTCCCTCCCCTAAATGCCATCTTTAATAGAAATAAATTAGAATAAATGATCAGCCTCTGCCTCCTAAAGACAGGTGGCAGGGTAATATTAAAAGAAATGAATAAAAATGCATTTAATGAGCATTGTTAATTAAACCTGGAAATCAAAGAGGTCTGAGTTGTGGGAATTCAGAGGAAAAAATGAAAATGAAGGGAGCTGTAGCTCGGGGCAGGAAGAGTGGAATTAAATTAAATGTAATGTGGGATTGTGTTTGTTAATGTCTATCACACATCACAGTGTGTTACAGTTTAGGGTAAAGTGTTTGTTCTCTGCCTGCACGCAAATTACGCGCTGCCACGAATGGAAACTCCAGCATGGAGGAGGGTGGCCGGGGCCCACGGAGGGTGGCACGGTGAGGACGGCGGGGACAGGGGCAGCGGGAGCAGGGCCCTGCCACGGAGCCGCGTGTCGCCGGGGGTGTGCGAGCGTGTGCCACGCGTGGGGCGGGTGCAAGGGTGAGTGCCCCAGCGCATCAGGGTCTGCGTGTGCGTGCCCCGTGCGTGTCACCGGGGTGTGTGCATCGATGGGGGTTGTTCCCTGCTGCGGACAGGGCTCGGTGCCTGGTGCTCGGTGCCTGGTGCTCGGTGCCTGGTGCCCTGCGCAGGGACCCGATGCTCTGGTCCTGCCTCACCCTGCACCGCAGGGAGGGCCCGAATGGAGGAGGAGGGAGGGATGGGGAGGGATGGGGAGGGATGGAGAGAAGGAGGGAGGGATGGAGAGGAAGAGGGAGGGATGGGGAGGAAGAGGGAGGGATGAAGAGAAAGAGGGAAGGAGGACGGAGGGGAGGGACGGAAGAGGGGGCGCACGCTGCTGTCGTTGCTCCCCGGTTTTCCCTCGCTCTGTCGCGCCCCGGCTCCCTCCCTTCCCTCCCTCCCGTCCCCTCGGGCAGGAGCCAGGCCCGGGGCGCCCCCAGACTTTTCTCCCTCGCCCCAGGCCCTCGCTGGGGCTCCCCGGTCCCCGCCGGGCAGGCGAGGGAAGCGCCCCGCGGGGAGCCCCGGGCCCTCTCCCGGCGGCACCGGCCCCGGGCCCTGCCGTCGGGCGGAGGTCCCGGCCTCCACTGGAGGCCCGGCCGCTGTCTCACCGAGGCCCTAACACCGCGCTCGGGCTAATAAAGCGCAGCCGCCTGCCCTCACCCCCAGCACCCCCCCCCCCCCGGCCCTCGGGGCTCGGTCCCGCTCCGGCCCGGGGGCGCTCCCCGAGGGGGCTCGCAGGGGACGTCGGGGGGAGCCCGGGGGGGGGCGGTTGAGGGGGGACCTTTGGGGGGGGTGACACAGAGGAGAGGGGGACACGGGAGCCGCGTCCCCGGGGCCGCCCGACGGCGCTGGAGCAGCCCCGGCCGCCCCTCGCCCCCTCCGCCCGTCGGGAGCCGTCGGGGCCCCTCGGGAGCGGGCGGCGCGTCCCCGGCCCCGCTCGCTGACGCGCGCCCCCGGCGCGGCGGGCGCGCCCCCGCCGCTATAACTGGCGTGCATGGAGTCGGGGCCGGCGCAGAGGAGCGGGCGGGCGATGGGAGCCGCCGCTCCGGCGGGGTAAAAGAGGGGCGGAGACGGGGGCGCCCCCGGGGCCCGGCCCGCCCGGGGCTCGCCGCGGGCCCGCACAGATGCTGGTGCACAGCTACCCGGGCATGGTGAGTGCGGGACGGGGCCGCCACCGGGGCTGGGGTTGGGAGCCGGGGCCGGGGGTGGGGGTCCGCACCCGACGGGGGGGGTCGGCACCGTCCTCACCGCCGCTGTCTCCGCCGCCGCAGGACCGCGCCGAGGGGCTCCCCGGGGCACCGGCCGGGGCCCGCCTGCCGCAGCTCCCCGCTCTCAACCAAGCTCCCTACGGCTCGGCTCCGCCGCTCTGCCACACGCCCGCCGCCGACTTCCAGCCGCCCTATTTCCCCCCGCCGTACCCGCAGCCGCCGCTGCCCTACCCGCAGGGCCAGGAGCCCGGCTACCCGCACCTCGCCGACCCCTACGCGGCTCTCAGCCCCCTGCACCAGCACCAGCAGCCCGCCTGGCCCCCCCAGCGCTCCCGGCAGGACGACGCCGGGCTGCTGGCTCAGACCCACCGGGCCCTGGGGCTCGACCCCCGCCGCGAGTACCCCGCCGTGCCCCGCCTGCTCCACGGCCTCCCCGACGGCGGCCACGGCCTCCCCGACGGCCCGCTGGGCCTCCACGGCCTCGGCCACCACGGCCTCGAGGACATCCAGGTACCGGGGCGACCGGGGGGAGGCCGGGCGGGGGGGGCGGGGGAGGCCGGGGTGGTTTGGGGTGAGGGGGGGCGCGGGGTTGCTTTGGGGTGCCGCGGGGCGTTCGTCCCCCCGGGGCGCCCCGATACCGGGAAGGAGCGGCCACCGGGACGCCGCGATGGAGAGGGTGAGGCCGCGGCTCCGCTCCGCTCCCGGGGCCGCCCGTCCGTGTCCCAGCGGTTCCTGCTCGCCGCCGGCACCGGGAGCACCGGGAGCACCGGGAGCACCGGGAGCACCGGGAGCACTGGGAGCACCGGGCCCCGCCGCTCTCCCCCGGCTGACGGCTCTGGCTTTGGTGCTTTCAGGCCGTGGACGACGGCGGCATGAACCTGCTCGATCAGTCCGTGATCAAGAAAGGTAAGAGCGCGGCGGCACCGCGGGACGCGGCCCCCGGGCCCGGCTCCTGCCCTCGGGGCTCCCCCCACGTCGTTGTTTTTTTTTTTTTTGTTTGTTTTTTTTCCCCCGGGTCGGTGCCGAGCGGGGCTCAGCCGGGACCGGGCAGCTCCGGGGCGGCGAGGAACCGGCGCGGGGTCCCTGCCGTGTGCCCGGCTCCGGTGCCGCTCGGAGCCTCGGCGGGGGCGAAACGAAAGCGGCGGGGCCCGGCGGGTGGCTCTGGCCGTTTGTCCGGGGCCGGCCGCGCTCCGTCGGGCCGAACCGGGCCCGCTGCTCCTTCCCGGTACCGGGGGACCGAGGGGCTCGGCCGGGCGGCCCCGGCTACGGGAGAGCCCCGGGGGGCCGCGGGTGGTTGGCGGGGGAAGCCCCGGGGCCGCCCCGGCGGGGCTCGACGGCAGCTCCCGGGCTCGGCGCCCCGGGGCCGCGCAGCGCGGGCACGGCGGAGCGGGGCTCGGCCCGGGAAGGACAAAACGGGGCCGAGGATGGTTTTGTGCTGCCGAGGCTCCGGGACCGGAGCGGGGAAGTGAAGCCGCCGGCAGGGCCCCCCCCCCCGGTGCCAGCCTCCCCGAATTTATCGCCGCTTCTCCCCGACGTGTTCCGCAGCCCCTCCGCTTCCACGCGAAGCCCCGCGCTGGGAACCAGCTCCCCTCCACCAAATATATTTTATAAGCTCTTCTCCGCCCAATTTATTTTTGTTTTCTAACAAAAAATCCCACCGGGGCGTTGTTGGGAGCGGGAGGGGGACACGAGCGATTTGTGCGGCAAGCGAAACGGGCAGGGCAAATAAGTGGTGCAAGGCAATCGGGAGCCGCTCTCGGGGATTTTTTTTTTACAAAATGAGGGGGGTGGAAGGGACGGGTTCAGCGGCTGCCCCCCGCTCCGGACCCGAGCACGGGCGGGCAAACGGAGCCGCAGCCGCTCGCCCCGGCGCGGTGCGGGGTCGCCGGGTGCCGGGGGCGAGTGGCCCGGGGTAGGGAGACCCGGCCCGGCCCGGCTCGGCTCGGCTCGGCTCGGGGACGTTTCCCCTTGCCCGGTGCCTGCTGATTCCCCGGGACCGGCGTGGGACCGGCCTGGGACCGGGGGAGAAGCGCTCCCGGTGCGCTCCGGCCCCGTTTCGGGGAGAATTGCCGCTCCGGGCGCCCGGCTCCATCGCACGGCGTTTCGGCGGAGCGGTCAGGGCGGTAATTATTTGCGCTTTAATTAGAGCACACGGGAGGCATTTCATCAAACCTCCTCGCAGGAGGGATGGTCGCAACAAGCCGCAGCGTGCTCTGCCGTGCCGCCGGGGCGCTCGCCGGCTGCTTTTCGGGGTGCAGGCAGCATTAAATTCCCTTTCAGAAACGCGTTTCGGTGGGAGCCTTTGGCTGCGGGTCCGGGTGAAATTATAGTCTTGGTTTATTATTATTATTATTATTTTTTTTCCCCTCCGTTTTTCAAAACGTGCGATTAATTAGGAATTTTCCGTCTTTCGTCGGGAGGAATTGTTGTGGGAGAATCTGTTGCGGCAGATTTGTACCTAAAGGTAGGCTCCCTCTTTCGAAACAAAAAAACAACAAGAACAAAAAAAGAAAATAGAAAATAGAAAATAACCCTGGCTGAAAAGCAGGGCGTTGTGGTACAAACCGTCTGCAGCCTCTGTGCCTACGGACACTTTGCCTTTCCCGGTCTTTTCTTTTTTTTTTTTTTTAATTATTATTATTTTATTTTGCCTGCTGTGTTTGAATCAAAATACAAAGTGCGTTTTGGAGAGCAATCAGGTTTCGGCTGCAGCCTTGGGGCCATGTCCCGCCAGGGTTTCCCCGTCTCTCCCCGGGAGCTCAGAGCATCAAAAAGCGAATTATTTTGGGGGATCCCGGCTCCTTTTCCCCGCAGCCTCCAGCTGCGACCCCGGCAGAGTCGGGGAGGCGGCGGTGAGCGGGGGGGGTCCCGCAGCGGGGCGGCAGCGCGGGGACCCCCGGCCCGGTGCGGGGCAGCGCTGGGGCTGCCCGGGGCCGCATCCTGCGCCGGTGCCCGGGACCACCCTCCCGGCCCCTCCGGAGCGAGCCCTTCCCGGCCTCCCCGTGCCTCCCCCGGCCGAAATTTCGATGTCTGCGCCCCCCCTTTCCCGGCCGGGCTGCTCTGGAAGCAATGTCCCGAAAACCGGAGGAAAGCTCGGGAATAACGGCAGCTGCAGGCGGGAGGGGGACAGGGAGGGGTCGGGAGTGGTGCTGAGCGCCTCGGGGCCCCCCCAGGACCGGGGGTTTTGCTCCGTTTTCCAGGGCACTGCTGCGCGCAGGAGCCGCGCTCAGGAGCTGCGAGCGCCGCTGCCCCGTGCTCGGAGCGGGAGGATTAATTAATCCTCAGCCTGATTTCTTTAATTTAATTTTGAGCTAAGAGTGGGGCCGTTTGGGCTGTCTGAGTCTGCCCCGAGCTGCGGCCTCAGGCACCGTGGCTGTCGGGAATTGCCCCCTGGGAAAAAAAAATAAATTAAAAAAATAAAATAAAATAAAATAAATCAGGGGCAAAGCCCGAGCCTCGCAGCCGGGCAGGCAGGGAGGGCAGCGGGCACCTCTCGGTACGCCTCTTCCCGTCCCAAGCTGGGGGAACGGTGGAAAAAAAAGGACGTTTTTATCATAAATTACGCTGAGATCTCAAATCCCGCAACCGGGGCTGCTTAATCCTTGAATTCCTCCCCGTACGGCCCTCGGACAGAAACCCGACCTAAAGCCGTGCGTGTGCAAACAGATAAATCTCGCCGTAATGAGCCGCTGAGGTGCCGTGGTCCCGCTTCAACGAAATGCCCCCCCCCGCCTGCCCCCCGTCCCTGCAGCCCCTGTGGCAGTGCCCGTGGGCGAGCGGGGAGCGCTCGGTGCCCGGGGACCCGATTTGTGCCCCCTGGGCTCCTGCAGCGGGCAGGGGGCGCGGGGGGAGATCTGGCGATGCTGGCAGAAACCAAACGTGACCACTGGGCCAGGAGCCCCGCAGCGGGGGCTTCGGGATCCTAAAAAATATGGGGTGAGCTGCCCCCAGGACTGGGACGGCAAACGGGAAACCCGTAGTTTTGTTTGGGAATTAATTGGGTAAAATCCTGCACGGGGCGGCAGAGATTTTGTGATTATCTTTCGTGTACGCGTTTGTTTGTTCTCCCTCTTTTTAAAAAGTATTTCAGAAATGTTTTTCTGTCTTTTTTTTTTTTTTTTGGTGGGTGTTGGTTTGGTTTGGTTTTCCTTTCCCCCCCCCCAAGCATTTATGTAAGAGCAGGACTATACTAGGCTTGAAAACATTATAACGAGCTCGGAAAAAGTTTGGTCTGGGGCTGCGGCTGCTGCAGGCTCCGGCTGCTGGAGGCGTTTTCTGCTGCGTTCACCTGCTGCCCCTGTGGTTAGAGGCCCGGGCCAGCTGCTCACGTCCCGGTGCAAAACCCCACAGACAAACTGCAGCACAGGAGAACCCGCCCGCAAGCCCCCAGCCGCCGCCGGAGCTCCTGGTGCGGCTTTTGCCCCGGTCTGAGAGAGCAGAGCGGGATTTTCCATTTATGAAATCAAGCATTACGCCATTGCGCTTCTTAGCGAAAAAAAAAAAAACCAAACCAACCCTGCAGCTTGGTCATAAAATAAAGAGGGATTTCATCGCTTTGACATCCTTCCAGGCTCAGCAGAAGAGCCTCCTTTTGGGAAGGAAAATAAAAATCCCTCTCCCCAGCACCAAAGAGCACCCGGGGTCCTGCTGGCGATGGTGCCAGCGCATGGAGGCCGGTGGTGAGAGACGGGGCCCTGCGAGCAGTGGGAGCAGAGAAATCCCCAGGGCCCTGCACCCTGCTCGCAGGGAAGCTGCTCCCGGAGCACCACCAGGGCAGGGTGCCGCCAGCACGGGCGCGTGCGGGCACCCAGGGGTGCTGCTTGGCCGATGGGGACCCAGCTCCTCTGGCTTCTCTTTGAAGCAGCAGGGTTTGGCCGCCGTGCTCTCCCTCGTGTTTGTGACTCGTTTAAATTTCCATCCGAGGCTTTTTAGCTGCTCCGGAGTGGCGGTGCTAGCGTTTTTGCTCAGGAATGCGGACCTGTTTGGCTGGATGCTGGACGGACAGATGGAAAGCTATGCCTCGGAGTGCTCCGAGCCCACATTTAGAAATACTGCAAGAAGTGGCTGTCACTCCTAAAGAATGCAGCAGAGGAGGGAGACTAAGGCTGAGCTCCTTCGATCCACTCGCCACGGCATGCAAGAGCCAGGTTTTGAAGCCAGGTCTCGCCATGGGGCTGCCGGAGGGATGGGGTCTGGCGTGGGCTCGGGGCTGGTGGGACCGATGCTGCTTCTCCTCCGCTTTGGCGCGGGGAAGATCTGAGCTGTAAGAAATGTCGCGTGAAGCCAGATGTGGCAGGGGAAAAAAAAAACTCCCCAAAGAACGATACTTGCAGCAGATTAGATAAACATCATTTCCTGCGATGAGAAAGGTAATAAATGAGGTCATCCTATAAAACACCTGGGGCTGCGAAGACTTGTCTTTTATAAGACTGTCCACAAAGCGTGGGCGGAGGTGCTTGGACGGCAGTCAGACGTACGGTGCTGAGCTCGGGCTTCTCCCGCCGAGCTGGCAGAGCTCTCCTGCTCGCCGCAGCTTTATCTGCTGGGGGAGTTGGCCTGAGTGGGAAAAGGGGCTCACCCGGGACAAGCCGGGGCTTGAGGGAGGCTTTGCTGCCTTCCTCAGCTCCGCTCGCAAAGGCTTTAAAGTTTCGACAAGCCCTCGCGCAGCCGGCGCGATGCGGTGCTCATCAAAACGCCGCCGCACCCCCAGACGCAGGCACCGCTCCCTCGCGCACACATGCGCGCGCTGCAGGAGCCCCAGCTAATCAAACAGAGAAACTTGAAAGAAAGTTTTCACTCTGAACTGCGGCCAGATCACCGTTCCTCCATTAAAATTATATTTTTAATGTCCTATAATTGCACCAGGATAAAACCAGGTGTGTGTTCATGCGAGATAACACGCTCGGGTACCGGTGAAGGCGCTGGGCTTTGTCTCAACCTTCCCGGTGCCTCCCAGGCATGCGTTATCTCCAAGTTTCATGTACCTTGTCATGACTTACTGTTTAATTAGATGCTTCTAAATGATTTTTTTTTTCTTTGTTAGAAGTAAAAAGCAGCTCTGAAAGGGTAGGTTCAGAAAAGCCAGCTTGGGTTGCTTTTTTGGCATGTGGCTGGGGAGTCAAACCAACAGGAGCCGGACTCCAGGTGCGGTTTCCCCACGGGACGGCGCCGCGCTGGGCTGGCCCTGGAGGAGCGATTCCTGCACGCCTCGGCTGTGGGGGCTGTGGGATATTTTGGCAGCCCGGGTGCTTGCCTTGAGCTCGGGTGCCGCAGCCCCTGCTCGTCGGGGCGGGCAGGGCGCAGCCGCCGGGCGCACTCGGGGGCCAAGGGGCCCTCGGGAGCCGGCGGCACACGGCGGCAGCCGGTCACGCGTGAGCTGCTTGTGGGCAGGGACGCGGTCAGTCGCCAGCTGCTTCGCTGGGGAAAACTCGGTGCCTCTGGGAAGGTCTTTCCTGGGGGCATTTTAGTGCAATATCAAGTTTTTTTCTGCTCCTTGCTCAAGTCACTGGTCCTGGCCAAGACCAAGTTGACCTCTTCCTGTGCTCCGGTTTGCGCCCAACACCCCAAATATCGCGATCCAGCCCTTTCTGCTCATCTCACCCTGCAGATCTTCTCTTCCTGCCCACCCTCCCACCCCCCCATCAGCAAGACAGTCTGGGGAGGGCAGGCAAAGACCCCCCAGCACCCATTTTGGCTGCTGAGCTCAGCAGCTCCCATTCCCGTGGCCCTCCAGCTATGGTGCCGATGCCTCCAGCTCGCAACGTGCTCCAAAAAGCCACCGCCCGGGCGCTGCTTGGCCGGGAAGCCAGGCCCGGTGACGCACGCCCCACAAAGGAGGCGGCGCCGAGATCCTCGGTCTGCAGCCGGGGCTGTGCAGGAGGCACGCGCCTGGCCAGCACCCACGGGACACCGGTCCACGGCCCACGGTGGGACAGGCCCACGGTGGCACAAGCCCACGGGGACCGGCTCTGCGCCGCCAGCCGGGGACGTGCCCAGGGTCACGCCGCGACCGCGGTGGAGCAGAGGCAGAGGCAGAGGCAGAGGCAGCCCATTCCTCCCTGTTTAGTAATGTTCCGAGATATGTGATCTCAGGAAAAAAAATGCGCGCAATCTGTCTTAATTAGTTAAAGAGCCTAAACGAGGTTCTCTGAAGTCCCAGACTAGTGCCGTAACCACTAAATCATCCCACCCTTTCCTGTGTGATCCTAGGGAATTACTCATTCTTGCTGTCCTTCCATTTGTTTGTTTATTTTAATTCTTAATGGAGGAACTAATTAGCAAGTGTGGATATAATGCTTGGAGCTGCTGCATGCTCGGCTCTCGGCTCCGTGCCCTGTTCCATGCCCAGTTCTGCCCCGTCCAGGTATCGCCTTTGGTTCAGAGAGAGGTTAAGTGTTGGGGCTTACAGGAGAAGAGCAGAGAAGCAGTAGGGAATGAGGAAGAATTGCTAGAAATGATCCCAAACCACCGTCTGCAATCAAATACAGCAGCGTTCAGTTGTGCCAGCGGCTCCGGAGCTGGATGAGGGGAGCTGCGTGCGGGTTCACCTTCCCCAGCTCCCACAGTGTCCGCGGTGCGTGCTTGGGATTCCAGCGGGGCCTAGGCTCCCCGCCCTCTATCTCAGGCATTTATCTGGCATCAGTCACCCGAGTGCCGAGGCGCCAGGCAGCGAGGGGTCGGGTCAGGCCCTGTTCCCTCCGGACTGGTCGGACAGGAGCCGTGTCCCCGGCGGTGTCCCCGGCGAGGCGGCTGTGTAGGGGACGGCGTATCCCCGGAGCGCGCACCGGGACAGACTGAAGTCTTGGGGTTGATGGGGTGCGAGCGGGGGATCTGAGCAAAGGTGTCCAGGTTGCTCCAAGCACCCAGCTCAAGCAGAAGATCCAGGCTAGCAAAGCGTTGGGGCAATCGTTGGAGAAACATCAGAGGGTTTGCAGACACCATAAGGCTGCCCCGCGGTAGCCTGGGTATGGATGTGTGCCGTCCCAGTGGCCAGCTCGATGCCTCCTGCTGCCGTTTCTGTGGCTGGCCGGAGCTGTTTTCCCTTTAGGAGGATTCTGGTGTTGCTTCTTCCCCCGGGTCTCCCTGGCACCGCCGCAGTCCCCGTGCTGCTACAGAAGGTTCTTGACACGCATGTCCCCACGCCGCGTCCTGGCACCCGGGAGCGGGGTTGCTGCAGCGCGGCCGCTTGGCCCGACCTGCCACCGGTGCATGGCTTTACAGCCCCAGGGCATCCCTGAGCAGGGCAGGTAAAAGCAGCTTCACTGTAACACCATGAAGTGGTGTCTCCCCCAAAAGCACTCCCCAGGCAAGCCGGTGACTCCAAAAGGGCAGGTGAACTGACCTGTGTGCGCTGCTGCGGTCTGGGAATCGAACAGAAACCTCCCCAAATGCTCCGCGGATTGGCAGCGAGTTCCGTGTGAGAAGTATTTTTCTATTATTATTCATGTCTAATCTTTGCTGAAGGGTCTTATGCCCCTCAATAATCTAAATACATTTTAACAAATTGATAGCAACATTACCATGGCTTACGCAGGATCCACCGCCGTTTGCAAGAGACACAGCATCTTTGTTCTCCCTTTTTAGATTATGTAGATCCAAGCCACACAAATTCAGGCGCTCCTATAGGGAATACAGGGAAAACCTCTCAAGCATGTTACTGTAAAATGGATTATACTGTTTAAACACATAAAGATCCCATATACCGGTTGCCAAAATGTAATGGGAGTTTGTGCTGCTAAATGAATAAACCTGTGATGCCGAACGCTACGGGGCAGAGCGGTGCAGTGGGCGCAGGCGGGAGCGTTCGCTGCTGGGGCGACGTTTGATGAGAAACTTTCCTTGTCGGCTGCATGGAGCCGTGCAGATTTCCAGTTCCTTTTACCTAAATCCTACAGCTCTCCAGCCTCCCGCTTTTTTTTCTTGCCTACCTGATACCTGTGTAATTTCTGTGATGTGAAACGCGCTTTTTCTATACAAAAAGAGGCAGAGAGTCTTAGATGTGTCCAGAGCAATTAATAATTGAACCGAATTTTAAATAGTTGTTATTTTTCTTGCTCAGATGGGAAAGAGCTTAGCTGCAAATTCAGAAAAAAATACTGAATTGGGAGGGGAAGTGAAATAATCTGAATCCCTGCAGTAACTTTTCACACCGTAAAGGTGGCAGGGAGAGGCGCAGCGGTGCAGGAGGGGTCGGGGCACAGCACTGCCAGAGCACTTCTGCTGGTGAATAGCAGAAAACAGGGGCAGAAAATATCTGCAAGTGAGCTTTGACTTTCAAAAGCAGCATCCGAGTCCTTTTTCATTCATTTCTGTGAAGCTTTGGGCACTTGGATTTCATGAGTTAGGAGGACATTTTAATCTTTAATGCTGCTTTCCGAGGTTTTTATCCAGGCTGCTTCGTCAGGTGCTCATTGAGGCTCCCCCGACAGCACGACGCAGTCCCTAAATCCAAGCCCAGCAGGGAAACTTGTGGCACTCCCAACAAACTGTGATCTGTTCCCAAATTCACGAAAGATTCTGAACAAGCGCATCTGAGGTCGAGTTATGCCTAAATGGTAAAGCAGGGAAATGCAGGAGCTGGAATAATTAATTGCAAATCAGTTACTAATCCCCTCCCCAGTCCTGAAGGTGCTTTTGCAAAGGTGTGAATAATTTTGGTTGTTCTGTGGATTGGTTGTTTCTTTAAAGACACATAACCAGGTACTGTCTTTAATGGGATGCTGAACCAGCCCCAGGGAGGCTGAACCTCCAGCCTGAAACTCCCCAGAAACAGACAAGTGCCCGGTAAGACACAGCAGGCACTTCAGCGGCTGTAACAGAGAGAAAAATCGCAGTTAATATCACACGGCACCTTAAAATTTAGTTCATAACTTAATGTATTGATTTGCATTGGAAACAAAATGTTAAGTGGGGGAGCTTTGCATAGGCATGGGACCTCTCCTGATTACCTTTCTCGTGGGAATGGTTTGGGGCTGCTGACTTGCACCTCTGCTCCCTCACCTCTCGAGGGTCCCGGACCCATTTCCCTATCGGGGCTCAGCAATCTGCAATGCCCCGAGATAAAAAACAAGATTCTTTCCATCCTTCCATTTGAAAAGGCCTTTGAGCCGATTACAGCGTTTCCTAGAGAGGCTCCCTTTGACATGGGGACTCGATTCAGGTTGTGCATTCAAGATAAAGAAAATACCTGTATAATCCCCTCTGGGAAGAAAGGATAATTACAGACTGCGGGGTTGAAATATGGCTGATGGCACTGACCTCCTTCCCCGGACCATCAATAAATACCTCTGCGCTGAAGCACCAGGAAATTGAAGAAGCTGAACTCCGCAGCACCTCCTCGCCGAAACAGGGCTTTTAAAGCCACGGCAGGAGCAGTCGCCTCTGGCTCACACCCACATGCAGCCACTTCTTTATATATGTATCTCGGTCGTATAATTTACATCAGAGACATTCAAACTAAGGCTAGATTAGTTCGCTGAACGCTCTTCCTGAAAGACGGCGCTAACCCCGTGCCTTTTCTGAAGCACCTTTCATCAGGGGCTGCCCACCAGCACAGCTTCCCAGCCAGCCGAGGCTTCCCCACACCGCGTGGAGCCGGGCAGAGCCGCAGGCACCGAAATCTGGGCTGGGCCCTCGGTGCCATCCCCGGGCACCGATGCCCGTGGCTCGCCTGCTGCCAGCGAGAGGCAGGGAGGCAAAACAGCAGCAGCTGCAACGAGGAGCAGCCCAAATTGGTTCGTGTGGTGCCGGCGTCCCTGGCACGGAGCTGCCCTGCGGTGCCGAGACGCTTTAGGGGTGGCTGGAGATGTGAAATTGAGTTACAAGGTGGGCTCCCGGGGGGTTACCTGATAGCGCTTTAAAATGCGATCTAAGCTCCAGCACGCTCCCGCTTTTAAAAGAGGTGTCGCAACAAAAGCGCCAGCATCCAGGGATTCGGGAGGAGGATTTACCTGTAATGTATCCAGGGAAGGAAGAAAACAGCCTTGTCAGACGGCAGCGATTTGCATGTTCCCTCTGGACTTGTTTTTCCCCTCGCAGCACCCCGAGCTTCGGCTGGAAATGGAACCGGGCAAATAATAGCACGAAAAGCAATTTGATTTCCAAGCGCCACAAATTTTCCTGCTTACAAATTATTTCGCAAGCAGGCAGCACATTTCTCAAATGGAAATGAGTCAGTATTTCATCTTTTTTTTTTCTTTTTTTTTTAGGTAAAATCTCTTTTCCCTTAAAACAAAAAAGCTGGCGGGGCGCAGTCAGCATCGGTGTAGGGGCACGGAGCAGCCGCGGGGCCGGTGACGTCCCCATGGGCACAGACCCTGCATGGGGTGGCAAGGGGCTAGCAGCAGGTGAAAGTGGCTGTTTTCAGGAGTTGGGAGGTGGTTTCAGACAGTTTGTGAATACGGACAGGAAGGAGAGGGGCGAGCAGGCAGCAGAGCATGAGGCTGCAGGTCCGGCTGTGCTGAAACTCCCCAGGGAAAGGCAGGGAATTCCGGCTCCTTGCATAAAGGCCCCTGAAGAGCGTGCTGCTTTGCTCCTTCTTCTTTGTACCTGCAATGCGAAAGCCTCAGGACCCACCTCTGCCAACCAGACCGAAGCTGTCAGAAGATTCCTCCCAGGACACCTCGGCCGGAGCTGGAAGGCGCCAGGCTCCTTCCCACCCAGCAGCTTCACAGCTGGGCACTCACCAGGCCCCCGGTGCCTCTCTCCTTGCACCCCGCTGCCCAGTGCCCCCAGAGAAGCAAGGTCTGGCCCCCCGTTACATCCCTGGAGCTGCTGGGCCTTGCGTCAGAGGGTTTGCCTCCCTACCCCAAGAGGCATCACCACGTCCTGTGCTCAGGCACCGGACCAGCTCCTGCTGGCTGCATTTCCCACCCAGGGGCTTCTCGTCGGGAGGAATCCTTCATCCAGGGATCACTTGGCCAGCGTTAATTGTGTATCCCAGCGTCCGTCCCAGGTAGATGTTGGTATCTCCTTTTTGCTGACGGAGACGGCGGAGCCCAAGCTGCAGAGGTGAACCGTGGGCGCCACAAAGAGACTCCTCGGCTGCAGAGGAGGCAGGAGGAGAAGTGCATGGCGGTGGGATGCACCCAGCAAGAGAAGGGACGAAGCCTTCGGTGTGCTTGGAAACCAGGAGCTATCCTGAAATCACTCTCTCTGAATCAGGAGTTTTCAGGCCAGAGCAAATTGAGCTGTGCGAGTTTCATCGCCGCTGCCTGCTACGCCCAATGTGTGCTTAAAAGGCAAACTAGATCCAAGTCAGCACAAAAAACGCCTCTCTGAAAGGAGATCAGAAGCTGCTTGGGCTCAAAGGGAAGACAAACCATGCCTACCCGCGGAGTTGCAGCAGGGCCGGTGCCACTCTGCGATGTGCACGCAATGCACAGCGAGTGGCACCTCCCCTGCAACCTGAAAGGAGGCAGCGAGGCGGTGAGCCTCGTGGGAACGCTTCTTGTGGCCATCCACAGAAGAAATTAGGATCGTTTTCCTTCCCACGTTCGGCAAGAAGTTGTAGAAGTTGTACACCTTTTATTGGCACTGGGACGTTCCCAACAGCTGACTTCAAAATGCTAGGGCACCGTGAGACAAGAGGATGCAGTGACAAATACAGCGTTATTTCAGGGCATTAAAGAGATTCTGGTGTTACAGAAGCAGGGGACGTACCTAATCAGCTTTCTGTAGCTATTGCCCAATTTTAGGAAGTGCTGTAAAGCCCGGATTGCTTATAAAAGCATTCCCACAGACCAGAAATGCGTGCATTCAGATCGTGCTCGTATGCCTGCTCTTTGGTAAATGATTTAACTTGTTCTGTGCCTCAGTTTTCCCCGGCTGCAGTAATTAGCCAGCTCACCGAGGCACCGGGAGCGAGGCAATGACTCAAGCGGCAGGTCCTGTATCAGCGCTGGGCTGGGGATTAGCTGCGGGAAACTCTTTGAGGTCTTGGGGAAAGGGCCCTGTCAGAACAGCTGTGTTTCAAACTCGGTTTTTCCCTCCTGGTTGGATCCCCGGGATGCTCCTGCGCAGCCCAGCAGCGTTTCCTTGCAGCCCTGTCACTCCCCAGCCTGGCAGCAGCGTCCCCGGCACCAGGCGCTCACCGGGGCAAAGTGTGGTGCTGAGGCTTTGCCGGGGGAACCCAGCAGCTGAGTTCCCCTCTGCGTAAGGAGCTGAGGATCAGCAGCAGGGGGCAAGACGTTCGGATTTGTTGGGTTAGAAGGAACAGCCTAAGTCCGAGCTAAGCAACACGCAGAGTAAAAACTCCCCCATGGAGAGCAGAGAGCCCTGTGGCTACAGGAAAGGGCGAGCAAAGCTTAGGGGGGGCGCAAGGCAGCAGCCCAGACTCAATGACCCAGGGGCTTTGGGGAGCAGAAGGATTTTTTTCCCCCTTTCTCCCACGCAGACACGTCCCTGTGGCTGTCCCGTAACTCACCCCTGGGACTCGGTTTCTTCCCCAGCATCCCCAGCTCCCTGGGCTACAACAACCCTCCTGGCAAGTCAGCAGCTCATTTTATCAAAAGCCCAACACATTTAAATGTTTTTTGTTGAAAACCAGCCTGCCAGCAGCCTCGCACGGCTGCTTGCCCTGCCACTGTCCCAGGTCCAGCTGTGCCTTCGCCACGAGGCCCCTGAGCAGAGGCCACCAGCACTGGGTCCAGCTCCCAGCTTTGGGCCCCCTGCCTCACCCTCCAGTCACCGCTGTGTCACCGGGCTGCAGAGCTCACGTGGAGCTGGCAAGGCAGCCGATATTCCCATAACAAGGAAATAGCGATGAGATGTCCTGCCCGTCACAGCTTCCTGGCGTGGGACACGGTGGGCCCAGCTGCGCCCAAGCTGCCCCTTGGAGGGGGCCAAGCGCCTGGGCACCCCCGCGGATTGCGCACGAGCACCCAAGTCCTCCCTTGCTGGTCTGTGTGTGATGTGTGGGCCCATTCCTGTAGGACCAAGCAGCCTCTGGGCCACGTTTCTGTCCCAAATTCCACCCTCTGCGGCCGTGAGCCTGCCCGAGCCAGCAGCTGGTACCTGCCCGCCGTGGGGACTGGTCACACGCGGTGATGGGGAGCAGAGCGAAGGGCGATGTCCCTGGAGCCAAGGGCAGGAATCTCCGTGGCCCAGCCCCAGGAAACCTTAGAGGGGGCGTCCAGTGCGGTGACACCAACACGACATTTCTGCTCCCAGCTGTGCCGCCTGCAAAGCACCCGGGGGGCTCAGCTCCGTGCCTTGTCCCGCAACCCCGCTCGGACACGGTGGCACCGAGCTCTTCCCACCCGCATCCCGCCTGCGCGGTGCCCAGAAACAGTGGTGAGCACCCCTCCCTGCCCCAGCCGTGTCTCTCTCTGCACCATAGCTTAGGTGACACCTCGGTGTGACGCCGTGCCAGGCACCCCGGGGTGCTGCCCTCAGGGCTCAGCTGCCCGCACGCACCCACCGTGGGCTGGATGCGTCCCCTGCTCCTGCCCGCAGCCGCAGGACACCGGGGCCGGCACGCTCGGGCGCTGCGCCGGGTGCTGCGCCTGCAGCGGTCTCATGCTTCCTTCTTGTCTGCAGGCTGGCTCAGGTGCTCCGATCACCTGCTGCTTGCGGGAACGGGAAAGCAGCAACTGAAGATCGAGGGGGACTTTTGGTTTACTCAGATGACAAGAGACAATTTTGGTTCCCCCAGAGCCAAGGAAACAAAGCTGTCAGGCTTTAATGGTAGCTTGTCTCCCTCCTGCAGCATGTTTATGGGCAAACAAGCTGCAGATCAGACCAGGCAAACAGCAGGTGAGGCCAAATAACAATAATTAATAATTAATGGCGAACGTGGCTATGTTTATTCTTGTTGTGTTGAGGCAACGCTGTCTAATGGCTGAAGCACTGTTACAGGACTCAAGAGGCCGGGCTCGGTTTCCAGCACTGCCGCTAACGCCTGCGTGATGCTGGGCTGCCACCCGCCCCGTTCCCCCTTGCCATTCGGTGTGCCGTGCTGCCGAGGGTGCCAGCTCTGCCCTTGTCCCATCCATGCATGCTCATGTCAAATGTGATGGGGCCGTGCTCTCAGCTTGGCCTCGAGGCAGAAAAGCGATGCCAATACTCACGGTCCGGTCCGGGCGCCTCGGTGCCAGTGCCCGTGGGGCTCCGTGGTGCACACAGCAAGGCTGGTGCAGCTGCTCGGGGCATCACCTGCACCACTGGGGGGGCTCTGGGTTACAGCTCTCCAGGGGGATTTGTGTCTGACCGTAGCGTCATCCCCAAAAAGGCCAGAACGTTTCCAAAGTGTCGTGTCCCCATGCCATCACCCTGCTGTGCACCGGCACCCATCCGTGCTGCCTGCACCCACCACCCCATCCCATCCCTGCAGCCGCCCCCTCGCTGATCTCCAGGCCAGTTTTCCGTAGGTTCGGGTGTTTGCTGCTGGCACCAGCGAGGTTTGCCTCCTTCCCCAGCTGCCACATTTCATGGGCACGCATGGTGAAGCATGAGCCCCTCTCCCGCATGACTGCTCGGTCCCTGGTGTGTGTCCGCAGGTCCCCGGCCATGCATGCAGGCTCGGATAACACCACTGCATGATTCCAGGCATGCACAAACGTGTGAGTGTATAAATGATGCAGAGCACTGCAGGCACTGATAAAATACGTGGTGCAGCAAGCAACCCTGGGGTCCCCAGGGGTCCGGTTACAGGGTGGCCCCGCTGCAGCAGGAGCCACACGTGCTGGGTGCCTGGCCCTGCCGCGACACATGCCTTTGCAGTACTGCATGGATATTTGTAAAACATGCTCTGACTTTTTATTTCAAGGGTAATTTAGAGACAAATATAACCTGTTCTGGGCCTGGGAGAGAAAACTTTGAAGTTGCTGCTTCCTGGAAATGTCTCTGGTTTCCTCCGTCACGCGGTGATGTTCCTGTGTTTGTTCTTCCCTTGACATCCCTCAGCCAGCCAGTCGTGGCACATGCCAGCACCGCAGTTACCGACTCCAGCACCTTGCCCTTCAGTCCCCTGACTTTGCCCAAGTTTCATGCTAGAGGGAGCTTAACGTACCTTAGCTCATTTCCATTCATCTTTCAGCCCTAAAACATTAGCCATTTTTATGTACCATGTGCTGCTTTTTATTGCCACGCTAACAAGTTGTTGAGCTCTATTTACAATATGCTGATTGTAAGAGTCCACTAATAGGTCCAGTCTACGTAGCCTTCCCAATTAGTTTTCGGGTTTTCTGTTTCATTTTGGGCATGCGTATTTCCTTTATAAAACTTGCATCTCACCCTGGCATTCGTTGCTGCATTACTTGAACGCGAGCTGTTCCATTACCAAGGCACCACAAGGAATGCCAGGGCTGAAATGATCTGGAGCGACGGCATTTGCAGTCCTCTTTGGATTCTTTGAAAAAACCTGCTTTTTTTCCAGAGTTAAATTGGTGATTAATTTCAGAACATGAAAGCCAGAAGAGATTTGGCACAAGCGACAGCCGTAGCTTGAACCTATAAACCTTTACTGCGTCTCAGAACGTTTCTCACTGGGGTGACGTATGGGAAAACCGTGCCCGTTTCAGCCCGGTGCGATGCCGGGGCCCGGTGTGGTGCTGCGTTCACCACTGCCCGCCTAACTTCTTTGCTAACCGACTGCTGTCCATTGAGCAAAAGGAAGTTTGTGCTGGATTAATCGTGTTTGATCATCTCAAGCTTCCTTTCAGCCCGGCATGATGAGAGTTTAGGGCTGCGGCTTGTTGTGGGGCTAATCCCAAAGCTGAAGCCTTTCCCCTGTTCCTACAGGCAGGTGTTTGCAGGCACGGTGCTCAGCCCTCCCGGCACCACCCCGGCTTTCTGCAGGGCAGGAAGGTGGGAGCTGAGCCCTGCGGACGCAGGCTGGAGGGACGCAGACGGGGGCTTGTGCCCCACAGCAGCTTCCCAGGCCAGGAGAGAGGAACGTGCACCCCTGCGAAGGGCCAGTGCTTTGCTGCCACCCACGCCAGGGGACACAGGGCAGCAGATGCAGCCCGATGCTGCGGGCAGACCTTAGTCTTCCAGTAGACCAACCCGAAACCCCGGGTTTAATCCCACTAGAGCTGGGAGGCGTGGGAAAGCAGGCGAGAGCAGAGCCTGGGCTTCTTCCATTCTTTTTCGTTTTTAGTTTGGTTTCATCAACCCCACCTCTCTTTTCCTTCATTGAAGAGAACACGAACCTGAGCTATCGCAGGCAGCCACGCTTACACCTCCGGCTAGCAGCGCTTGTGCTGGGTGCTAGAAAGCTGCCAGCAGCCACCGAGCTGCTTCCCGAGCTCCGGCCTCTCAGCCCCCGTCTCCCCTTCTCTCCCCTCCTTGTCTCCCAGTGCCCATCCCCTCGAAGGCGAACGGCACCACCATCCCCGCCCTGTCCATGAACAAAGACGGCCTGATCGGAGGGGTGACGAATCCCAACGAGGTCTTCTGCTCGGTGCCTGGCCGCCTCTCCCTGCTCAGCTCCACCTCCAAGTACAAGGTGACCGTCGGGGAGGTGCAGAGACGGCTCTCGCCCCCCGAGTGTCTCAACGCCTCCCTCCTCGGCGGGGTCCTGCGCAGGTAAGGGGCACGGTGCTCCCGGGAGCTCCCCAGCACGCTCCCTGCTGCGGGCAGGGGATGCCTCCAAAGCCAGCTCGGTGTCCTGCACTGGGGTTTACATCCCATGTTAGTGGAGAAGAAAAATTGTGGGTGTATGGCTTACCGGGAACAGGATTTTGTTGCTTTCCCTTCAAACCTAAAAGCTTAAAGTGGAATTATGGTTATTTTAACCTTAATTACATCATAATTATTTTTCCTCCATTCTTTTCAGGGCAAAATCAAAAAACGGGGGTCGGTGTTTAAGGGAAAGGCTAGAGAAAATCGGACTAAATCTACCTGCAGGAAGGCGCAAAGCTGCAAACGTCACCCTGCTGACCTCGCTGGTGGAAGGTAAGAGTCTCTTCGCTCCCTCGTAAGACGGGAGTGCCGAAACTTCAACACCCTTCATTTGCAGCTTTCCACAAACGAGAACACTTAAAACAAAGTATGCAGTGGTCACCACTAACTGCGACTGAGACTGGAAACATCCCCGTGGAAGTCTCCCTGCTGATTCAAACATGTCTGTCCTCTGAAACTGAGACATTTCTGTCGGACCAGTCATAGCCCATTCTGGAAAAGGCGCTCAGGAGCTGAACTGGGCGGAACATCAGAGCTGCAAGCTCCCTTTTGGCCCTGCCTAAATTTACCAGCCACTTCTGGGAACTAGTTTTGGTAAAACTTACTCAAGATCACAGAAACCAAACACAAAAAGGCTTGAATAAAGCTGCTGAGGTTTGAGCCTGGCAGTTGTCCTGTAGCACCACGTGCCCTCTCGGGCCACAAAATCGCGTGCTGTGATTGTGCCCAAGGACAGCCCAGTCCTTGGGCAGCACCGACCTGTTCTGTTGGGGCTGCGCAGCACAGGTCCTTGCCTTGTGTCCCCTAAGAGGTGCCCCATATGGGAGCCAGGCCCTCCTCTGCTGGCACAGCAGGGGACAAACAAGACACAGAGGAGATGCCACGCGGCTCTGAGGTCTTGCAGGTGAAGATGAAGTTTGTGGTGGCTGAGCCCAGCACATGGCATTAAGGGCTGAGAGCAGCTATAGGTGCTGTGCAGCTTGAGGTGTTCAGAGCCGCCTGTTCGTTTGCTCCCCTCCTACTTTTCGCACTATGGAAATGACGATGTTGTCTTTGGAGAAAAGGGCACGGGACGCAAACAAATGCAGTGACAGCTACGACTCCCTTCCAGCTCCGGAATCCATTGTGTTCGAGCCCAGCGTGTTGGAGGCAGCTGCCTGCAGTTTCTGAATAGAAAATCATTTCCATTGTTGCCAGCAAATTAAATGACCCGCTTCATTAGGCGGAGGTTGTTACTGAGGGCAGTTGGTTTGTGCTGAATGAAAAGCTGATTTCCATTAAAAGAGAAGAAAGAAAAGAGTGAAAGAAAGAAAGGAAGGAAGAAATGTACATTTTGATTTCAGGTGGCTGCCGATGTTTTGGTTGCTGCTTACCAGCTCATAGTAAATAAAAGAGTAGCGCCATGTGTGCTTGATGGATATAATTTCCTCCTGCAAGTAAGTGCTATGGTACTGGGAGATGTTTCATGCAGAGGAAGGTGTCAGTGCTTTGTCATTACCCAGCACACAGAAACTGGCTTGTCCCTCTGTGCATCAGGCACTGTCTTCTCTTGGATGTTTGCTGCCTTACTTTAATATTTTCTCCCCTCTGTTTTCCCAATGTCTGTTCATTTTTAAAAAATACTAGGTGGGTTTTTGGAGTGCTAATAATATACTTTTTGTTACACAGAAGACCCAAAACTGTTTGTATAGATGGGGGAGGGTGGGGGCTCGGGAATCCAGGGAGCACTACAAGGGCTGCACACAGGTAGAAGCGCAGCTTCCTTTGGGAACTCTTCCCTTCTCTTGAGCATCTGCCCTATCAGGTAGCTCCAGCACAGGCCTGGATGGGCAGTAAGGCTGTATTTCAGCTTCAGAAGCATGCCCAAGTTCTCAGAAAGAGGCATGTGTTCAGGCAGGCTGCAGGCTCCTGCCTCCAAGCCCGCTTGTTCCCTCTGCTGAAGCCTCTGTAAGCCAGCATCTGAATTGCCTTTAAAACTTTGAGCCATTCCCACACACTCATGGGAGGAAATAAAGCCAGGCCCTCGCCACGAGGTCATACAGTCCTTTTTTATTGTCACGATAGCTGTTTTTCAGCAGCCAGTATGTTTTGATTGTTTTCTAACATATGAACAACTGCAATTCCAATTCTCTAGGTTTACCTTACCCGTTGCTTCTTTGGCAGAAGAGAGAAAGTGGAAAGCATCAGCTCTATATAGAAAGCACAGACACTTTCCTCGTGACATGGCTTCGCAGAGCCAGCTCTGGGAGCTGGGAAAGCTGTGGTAGGATCTAGGTTAATGTTATCAGGATGGATGGCCTAATACGTGTGAGCAGCAGGGGGCAAGTCAAATTAGCTCTGCCTGCCCGACCAGGATTTCGGGTGCTGGGCATGATCAATTGCCATCAGCTCTGATTACTTCCAGGGGGACGCCCGGAGATGGATCAATTTCATCAATGGGTGGGCATTTCCAGGGGGTGATGGATATGCTGCCTGCGCGCCCAGCCCGAGGGCCCTGCTTGCTGTGGGAGGACGTAAACACCTTCCTTCGTCTCCTTCCGTCCTCACATCCCTGTTTTTTCTGGCAGTAACAGGGCTAAGGTTGCTTTGCACCCTCCAACCCGTGCTTAAAACTCTAGGACTAGTCTATGATTTGCTCAGTTTGGAGAGGCCAGCGGGAAATTTTGGAAGAAGTGGGGAGAGACAGATACAGCTAGGGAAGCAGCCAAGTCAGAACCACCTCTGCTGTTCTTTTTTTTGGAGGAGAGCAGCTTAGCGAGTCACACATCCTGACCCAACGCCCGCCACCACCCGCTTGATGCGTTTTAAATTATCAAAGGAAGGGACCGGCTTCTGTTTAGAGGTGGTGATGGTTCAGTCGGACCCATATGGACTCAGTGTTTTACAGATGGGTACAAGAAACTCTTAGTGGTGTCTCTGCACCAGCTCAAGAGCCAAAGGTGGAGAGAGCTCTTGGGTGGTGATTGAGAAAGGAGAGCACTGCAGTCCCGTGAGCCATGTCAGTGAAATGTCTGAAGCTGCTACAGAAAATGTCCCCTTTCACATAGGTGTTGACGCAGCTTGTCAATCTGTCCTGCTTGTAGGTGAAGCCGTCCACCTGGCCCGGGATTTCGGCTATGTGTGCGAAACAGAGTTCCCAGCCAAAGCAGCGGCAGAGTACCTGTGCCGACAGCACTCCGACCCCACCGAGCTCCACACCAGGAAAAACATGCTGCTGGCTACCAAGTGAGTACTCACCCGACCACAGCGTGGCAGGTACACGCAGCCTGCAAGGGAGGGGCGGCGTTAGCTCCGAAACCTTCCTCTTCTGCCCCGAAAGCTTCCTTTTCTGGCCTCATAAACTGTGCACAGCCACACCTGAAGAACGTGCAGAAAGATGAATAATTAGCACGGAATGAAGGGCTTGCTCCTACATGGGAGAGGTTAACCTAACCCCAGGGAACGTTGTGGCAGTGCTGTACGTGCCCCTTCGAAACAGCAGCTGCTGCACCAGCTCTGGCTGTACTCAGGGGCTTTCTGCAGGCTGGAGCAGAAAGCTGCTTGTGCAAGGAGCAGAAAAAGAAACCCCAAACACGCCCAGCAGCAAACACCAAACTTTCCAGCAGCATTTATAGTAACACAGACCTTTCTCTTTCAGGCAAATTTGTAAAGAGTTTGCAGACTTGATAGCCCAGGACCGCTCACCGCTGGGGAACAGCCGCCCCTCCCTCATCTTAGAGCCAGGTGTCCAGAGCTGTTTGACTCATTTCAGCTTGATAACCCACGGCTTTGGTGGTCCTGCCATCTGTGCGGCGCTCACAGCCTTCCAGAACTACCTGGTGGAGTCCCTCAAGGGGCTGGATAAAATGTTCATGAACAGCACAGGGAACGGGCACACGGCTGGAGACTCCAAAGCATCAGAAAAGGAAGTGAAGCATCGGAAATAACGCACTGACTCCCCAGCCTTCCCCGGGAGCAATAGGAAGGTTAAACGCTGCGCAGGGGGACGAAGACCCAGGGCAGAGTTTTTCTGAACTGCTACATTTGAACTCGGGATGAAACTCGTAAAGCAAACAAAGAGAAGAGAGAAAAGATTTAAAGAATTTAAGACGAAGAAACCAACTCTAATGGACGTAGTGAGAATGAGAAAATAAGCCAGGTTGATGGCTTTTGGTTTTTGCCTTTTTTTTTTTTTTTTCCTTTAAATCGTGGATGCAGGAAGCCAAGTCATGTGCAATTTTTTATTTTTTATTTTTTTTGAAAGCCCATAATGAAATCCTGACACGCTCCAGGAATTTGTTCTAACTGAGAAGAGCGAGAAGAGGCCTCCTCAGTGCAAGAAGCAGAGGAACGAGCAGAAGAGGGCAGGGAGTTGGGTCGCTGGCTGTACCTGGATTTATCAGCTGGTTTCAACAGACAAACACGGAGGAAACCTTCCTATTTCCCCACCAGCCCTAAAGCCAGGCCAGGAGAAAATTGCCAGCAGAACTGCTTTGGATTTGAAGCAGTTTCAGACTTCGTTTACAGTTTTCAGACAGACTCCACGTGTGTTTCCCAGGGCCGTGGAGCCCTGAGCCGTGCCACGAGGGGAGGAACAAACCTCACCCCAGTCCTTCCCAGGGCAGGAACCGACCGCGGAGAGCTTCCAACTGCTACTGCAGGGGATAAAAGCAGGTTAAGTCATACCCGGGACTTATTACAACTCCACAACCTACAGATAACAGCACAGAAGTTTCTAAAATTAATAATAATAATAATAATAATTAATAAAGCACAAGGAGCAGAACTTGAACCAGGCCAAACCGAACTGTTCTAAATCTGTATATATTTATTTATGTGTAATTAAATCTGAAAGTTTTAAGATGTCCAGTGCGAGTTATTTATATCGAATTGAATCTTTTTTTTGTTTTGTTTTGTTTTGTTTTGTTTTTGTTTTGTTTTTGAAAGATGAAAGTCTCTGGTTTTTCTGCCATTAGAAATGGGAATGAAGTTTTGGATACACAAAACTGTAGCATGGACAAGATAGGCTGTGATAATAATGACTATAGAAGTTCTGCAGGATTTTGTACTTGCTGTTGTTTCTCTTAATGCTGCAATAGATGTACAACACCCACACCACAATGTCATTCTCATTATCTTAATAAACCTCTTTTTATTTGAAGAAAGCACCTCCATCGTCTTTGTGAACAAGGATCCTTCTGCCTCTGTGGTTGTACTTGATATTTCTTAAATCTACAAAACTATTTCCTTCAGTTCCACGGCTGATATTTGACTGATCTGTGCAGTCAACAAATAGAAAGTTCAGAGAATGGCAGGAGAATGGCGTTCATGCCCTGACCTCACAAGTCACAGCAGCTGAGCAGGCCGGTGCCTCTGCTAGTGCTGGAGATGAGCAGTGAAATGATGAGCTTGCAGATGTTTCAGAACTACTCGGGATAGTCAAATCTAAACCTGTCTGCAGAAGGACCTCATAGTATCAAGAAAGTGAGTGATAAATTAGAAGATAAAATAACCCTCCTAGTCTATATGCAATCAAGCTCTCTAAATTAGCTTCTACGTTTGTTGCGTTATTATGTGCAGGACTGCAAAAACAGCCACCTCATATACCCACAGGAGGCTAAAAATACAAATAAAATGAGGGGAACTGTTAGAAAAGGTTTACTAAGCCAGGAAATGGATAGTGCATCGCATACCTGTGTTTGCACAGTATTCCTCTGTCTCGAATGCCACTCGCAGATCTGGCCAGCCCAACTGGTAAAGCCATGGAGAAAAGCAGCCAGGGTGATCACAGATGGGAACGGACTCCTGCAGGAGGAAAGAGCAAATCAAATGGGTCAGAGCTGTGCTGCTTATAGAGGACAAGAGCAGTATGGGACAGGCATGGCTGCATAAAACTAGAGACAAGACACCAAATGAAACAGGCAGCTGGCTTAAATAAATGAGCAGAAGACAAGCAAGCAGCCATGGCAATCCATGGAAGCAGACGTGTAAATGGCGTTTGACAAAACGGAAGATGGGTGGTTTTAGAAGAAGAGATGATAATAGAGAAATAACCAAATGGTCCTAAAGGGAACCGCAGGCTTCCAGAGGGACCTTCCTTTCAGCAAAGTGTGAAAGGAAACATTTTATGTACTAATATAATTTGTGGAGATGGCTCAGAGTCAGAAGCTTGCATCTAAATACTCCTTTCAAAAACTTAAGGATGCACGTAAATTGGGAATCAGATTGGAAACGTACCTTGGTATAAAGCTTATAAAAACAAAGACCTAAATGACGGGCTCTGCAGGCTTGGTTTTGCTCTGGACCTTCCCAAAGGAAGAGCCAAAGAACAGGCAGGAGCCAGGGAGCAGAATGGAAATACTAGAGACACATTAGAGGCTTGTCTACACTTCAAAGCTCTTTTGGCTAATGCAGGGTGTGAGCCAAAAGCACAAAAGCTATTCCTATATAAAATTATTCCAAAATAGGAGTGGCCTGTTCTGCATCATAACCCATTTTAAACGTGGATTACGATAAAGGAGAACAAGGTGCTTTTGTGCTAGAATACAGGTTTCCCTGCATGGAGCTACTTAGCATAACTATCCTGAAATAATTCAATTTGTAGGCATCCTGTGGTGCGTGGTATCAGAGCACAAACTGCAGTCCAATACATGATGAAAGTGTATGTGTGCACACTGTAATATACAGGAGTGAAATGTTTCATAAGGTAATCATGTTATGAAAACCTGACTTGGTTAGGGCACTCTTTGAATATCAAGTAATTCTTAGACGTAGCAGTGATGAGCAATACAGACAGAGAATCAGGATATGCCTAAGGTAATTACATACCATGTCCATCAGGTGGAAAAAATACCTCCCTCCTCATTTTCCTCTTTGGGTTCTGCAAGTCTTCTGAATGTTTTATGAGGTGTTTAACAGTCTGGTGCCTGAAAGGCCGGGATGCCACCAATTACCTTGTAATTGCGAGGAAGTTTGATGATTTGGATTCACTTGGTGATTCTGCCACAGATGCTCAAGACTGACAGTGGAGACATGTCATGTGATGTCACCTTTCTGAAGGTATCGAGGCTTCCACTTCCCCAAAAGAATAGAAATTTTGGACTTCTTATGCCCACAGAGACACCTGAGAAGAGCATGACTTTTAGAGGTTGTGCCAGTGCAATTCCTGTTTGTAAAATGTTAGTGCTGGAGTTCCCCTCCTGGGGACACTGTCAAACAAGGCCATCCCCTGATGTGTTCTTTGCCTTTCCATCCTAAAAGAGAGAAAGGCTTCTTACACAATTCAGGGCTCCACCCTGGTATAAATTCCCACACTGATTACAAATATCATCGTGGGAAAAGACGTAGGATTATGTCAAGGAGTAAAAATAGATTCAGGCTCATGGTTTCTACCCTCATTATAGAACACTGTGGAATTTCAATCCTAAAGGGGAATTGAAAAAAAGATTATTTTGAATTAATTTTGAATGGATGACAAGTCCAGGAAAACCACATGACAATCCTTGACAAGTGAAAAAGAGAAAGAACATTTACAAAAACTCTTCATTCCCTACTAGTCAGCTATCCCAAGGGTAAACTGAGGTTAACACTGAACTGTGACTCTATACTGTATCATTAACGTAAACAAGCAGAAGTTGTGTGTTGGCATTCTGCACGGCTTTGGACAGGCTAAATTACCTTTAAGCAGGCTACCTTAAAAGCAACATAATAATAATAGCTCTCCATACTAAAACAACACAATAAACAGATTTTGCTGACCTGTAGTTAATGCATTCTTTCATATATGAGAGAGTCCATTAAATTCTGAGCTTTACGTATAGAGTCCAAGGATCCACACAGCGAGCAAGGGAAGTTTTTCCTATTAATGCAATTGAATTGAGACATCCAAAATGAGAATGTTTTCAAATCAGGCAGTAAAACAAATGTTATCTGCAAGGGGGACAAAGTGCTCGCTTTAGAGATTATTGGTTTAGCAGCCTAGACAATGTTGTGCGCAGCATACCACTATTGCTTTAATTATCCTAACAGACTTCAGGAGAAACAGTCTAAGCCCAGTGATTACACAGAATCCAAACATGCTGAGCCAGAAGGTATCATTTTGGTCTTCCTGCCTGACCTCCTTCGTAGTGCAAAGAATTCCCACTGTGGCCACCTGAGCATCACTGCATTTTCAGTAGGATATCATAAATAGCAATAATAATTCCAGACATTGAATGCACACCCAAGCTTTGACCCCATAATCGCTGTGCTGAAGCATCCCAGTAACCTCTCTCAGAAGCAGGCAGGGAAAATGAAGAGAGTGTTATCATGGATGGCTCCTCCGTATGCTTTATCCTGACACCTTCAGGTGCTTCCTATTTGATTCTTCCCAGCAAAGAAAAGGTTGAAATTATATCCTGAAACTCAGAAGTATTTCCCTTAAGGATAGCTCCATTTTAGTAGCAAAGGTTATAGCCCAAGATTTGTTAAATGAAGACAACTCAGCTTTTTTAAGGTGTGAAATGAATTCAGAGAAAGAGCAAGCTACTGTTCCAAGTTCAGAAGATCTGCAGCACGTTGATCTGTGTCTGGATGCTAGTCTTCTCACCTGATGATTGGACTGACAGTGCACAAGTGTCTTGGGTTCCCCTCCTGAGGTTTTTCACTATGCAGAGCCTGAAATTGGTTAAAGAATCCCCACAAGGCAGCATTTTCTTGGTATGACTCCATTCCTGAATGACCTGAACTCAAAAGATAATCAGTCACCATCCTCCTCTGTTCAAGCTTTCTTTTATTCTATGTGGTTCTATATTATCTCACAAAATAGATAAGTTTCTGCTAGTTCTGCAACGGCGTCGTGGATTTATTTATTCTCAAGTACATGCTGTAAGATGCAAGCCATGTTCTTCCATAGGCAAACTTGCACTCTGTTACAGCTCTGGTCAAAATGGATCCATGGAGGTTTTATTTTCAGACCACCAGTGGCTGAAATACTATATGCTTTTATTCTGTAGTTCACAAGAGTTTCATCAGACCTTGGAGATCCCACTCATTCTTAAAGCTACGTGGAACTGTAGAAAGGATTTCTCTATTTCCCATGCAGGTTGGATTGCGCAGGCACATTTCTTTTCCACCAACTTTACAGCTCAGCATGCAGTAAATATTTTCAAAAAGGAGCATCTCCCACAAAACCATTTAATTGTCTCATACAACCAGCATATCTGGCTCCTTACGTTTCAGAAGGGTTACATTTGTGCTCCAGTAGTACCTTGCTGTCCCACCAGAAATCAAATCCACGTTGTATTAAGCCCTGTACAAAGGGATCTTACCCCAAAATTTCCTTTGTCACCTTGCCTACTGAAAGAGAGAGGGTTACCTGCATCTTACAGAACAGGGACCTGACGTGCAGTTAAAGTGATTTGCGGAGGGAGACGCAGGGAGCCTGGGGTAAAGCTGGGATCCAAACTCAGATAATTCAAGTCTAGCATTGTAACGACAAAAACAACATTTCAACGGTGGTTCAAAGATAGACTTTACATTTCTTATTTTATTTCCAATTATATTTTAAAAGCCTCCTTTAAGAATCCCCATTCTACTTTGCTGTCTGTTGGCTCATGGCAAAAACAAAGGCAGAAAAGCATTGCAGCTAGGGAGGCAATACATATCAAATGTTCCCGTGCTGCAGGTGCTATAGGCGCTGCCGAGGAGACTAGTGGAAAGGCCAGTTTGCTTAGTTCGGACAACGAAAACAGCCTCTCTTACTCCCTCCTTGTAATGTGCTGCTGCTTTGAATCTTAAATGGATCCTGGCACCACAGGGAATTGCTTCCGTCCAGGCCTCCCACTCCTGACCCATTTTCATTTCATTTCCTCCCCCCCGGCCTCGTCATACACCGTATTACACCTTTCAGAATTTCCTGCTCATTCGGTCCTTGTTGCGAGCCTCCCGAAGAACACTAATTACTATGCTAAAATCAGCCTGGTCTTCCAGCACAGATAACTTCCACTGCGCCACATGCAGGATCTCCCTGGGAGGAGACAGTTTGGGACTGATCTTTGGAGCCAAAATGGAAGCAAAGCACATCTGTACCCTGATGGGACAGGCAGCCCATCGCAGCCTGGGCATCGCAAAAGAGGTAGGAAACCTACAGGGCAACTTCCACAAAATTAGGAAGAAAGACAAATACGAATAGTTTAGATAATCTCTAAACTAGGTCTAGCTCTAGGTCTTGTTTGGTAATGTCCAAAGACTGATGAAAAGGTAGAAAATAAAGGAACATTCCTGCTTTAAGTATATATAAACTCGTTGTGCCTTTGAATCTAATGAGTTAAGGAGTAATTCATCCAAGAGCTATGAGGGGGAAAAAAAGCTCTTTAGTTCAGGGCAAAGATTTTTTCTATTAATGCCATGTGTTAATAAGCTTTTTCACAGCTTTTGAACATAAAGAACCTTTTGGTTTAGTTCTCTGCAAATTTTGGAGCCAACATAGAAACCAAAACCAAAAACGTATGGCTTTACGGCTCCTAAATACATCAGCAGAGGTTAACCTCAAATCTTTAACCAGCTTATGTAAACATCTGAGATGAAGGCAAGCTGACCTCTGGCAGTGTTCACACAACCAGCTTTCCTGATGTTTCATCAAAGCACGGGCAATAAACACTGAAGTAAATACTAATACACAAACCTAGGAATATCAGATGTACCCGACCAAAGCCCCAAGTGTGCTGGTTTGGGTAGGTTTCTCATGTACTTTGAGTGAATACTGCAAGACAAATGAAATTAGAACCCATTTTTAATTGTTTTCTTCTTGAAGGTATCCACCGAGAGCCACACAAGTTTCAGGATGATGACAAAGTGAAACAGGTTTGAACTTTCACTTTTTAAAATGAGATTAGAAATGAGTCATTCCTGGAGATCCCTCTAAATCCTGTACTTGCCTTTGCCCAGTAACAGAAGCTTGAAAGATTCAAAAAAAAAATGTTGTTCAAAAAAAAAGTACACCCACAAAACGATCTGACAGCTTAGGAAATGTCTCCCCAATTCCCAGATGCCACAGGCTGGTTATGTACTTCAAAGGTTCTGATTCCCATAAACCCCAACCGTGGGCATTTAGCTACATAAACACGTGCATTTTCTGCTAAACCCATTCTGCACTACAATGGCATCTTTCAGCCATGGCCTCAACACACCACATTTGTTGGGTAAAAGTAGATAAATGTTACAATATTCCACATCCCAAAAGAGCCATTTCAGAGTTTTCCTTTTTTTCTTTTTCTTTTTTGGGCTCTGGGACCACAGAAGGTTCTTTGAAAATAGCATCACATCTTGCTGTAGCTTTTCCTTTTCGTCACACTGTTGACAATAAAATCCTGCACGCATCCTCACTTCAAGCACTTAGTAGTAAACATCAAGAGTAGTCTGCAATGGAGGCTGGCATTGTCTTAAAAAAAAAAAACACTAAAGATGTGCTTTAACTTTATTTCTCTGCTCATTGCTGCTTGGACTAATTAATAGTGGATGGATTCCAGCTACTCTTCTAGGTCATTTTGGCAAGTTACTAGCTCTTAGCTTTCACTTCCCTGCTTGTGAAGACACAGATATCATCTGTTTCACAGGAAAACTGTCCAACATGGTTAAAGATGTACCTCTTCCAAGGGAAGAGAACCTCGTACATCTCACCTGCCACTGCTGTGCAAGGTATTTACCCGTTCTCCATAGTGCTGAGTTTCTGTGACCACCTGATGATCTGCACAGAGATGAAGTGGCCAAACAAGTCTGCGAGGAGGAGACAATGTGGATGCAAGATCACTGCCCTCTGCTGAATGGAAGAGGCTCTTGAGAGGCACAGGTTTTCTCCACAAAGTACGACTGAGCCCGAGCTGTCCATCTTCTTGTAAATTAACTGAAGGAGATGCACTATTTTCATGTTTGTGCATAAACACCAAAGTATTGATGACAGTTATAGAACCAAACTTATACCACACTTGCTGGTATTCAGATTATCCACATTTTAGTTTCACCTCTATGAAATTTGATCAGCAGAGTTTAATTTTTATTAAAACTTGCTAACCTTTGACGTTTTACCATACTACACAGGAAGAACATACTGGAGATTCTGCAACAGATCCTTCTCGGCATCCTTTCCCTCCTCACCATTCCAAACAGTAAAGGGTTTTCTCTATTCCTCCCACAGCTGTCTTGAGTTAGGCTACATGAATAAGCTTATTGGATAACTACCTAATTGCACATTAGCACAGAAACAAAACACTTAAAATGTCACTTTACATTTTCAAGACAACTAATTTATTTTTTAACATAGCCCTCTGCAGGTTGGGAGTACGCCAATGCAGTTCAAGATCATGGAAAATAGAGAAGCCGTACGGGTTTTAATTCCACCGCTTCCATTTTGCTTTTTTAAAAATCTGTTAGAACAACTTAAGTCTGTTTAGTTTGATCAGCGCTCACGTGAGAATTTCCTGCACTTAGTGGCTGTTGATGGCAGCCCGATAACAACATATGGAACCTCTGAACGAGGTTAAACCTCTGAAGAATTTAAAATGGCTTGAAGGATAAGTTGTTTGCAGGTAGGATAAATTCGTTTTTCCTCACACAGTGCTTGACAGGTAGCAAAATTAGAGGAAGTTTTTCCATCCTTAGAGCTCAAACTATTTTATACAAAATAAATATTCTGTCCCTGCTTCAGCTTGGAAAACTGAATCAACAAAATCCCAAGCACCATGAACACAACCCATAATGTCAGCCTTGGCATCTGCTAACACTTCTTACAGGAACCTACTGCCAAAGCTAGAGACATAAGCAAATTAAAGCATCCTTGGGAGTTTAACCTGATCTCTCCCTTCTGCTCCTACATCTTCACTCTGAAAATTGGCAGCTCCATTTTGTTGCAAACAGCTCCTGCCAGTGACCATTTCATCATTTTGCTACAGACAAAAGTCAAACTCAGAAGACTGCTTGGGAATACTGGACAGAATAGCTCCAGACATGCCTTAGTTCTAATTTTCTTGGCTATACAATTGCTGCATAGTTTCTATATTGGCTTCACTGGTTTCTACAAGCACACCTGCTGAGTGTGCACGCAACACGTTTTGCACAGAAAAGGCAGTCCCTGTACAAAGCATCTCAGCTACCCATGGCTGAAGCTTCTCCGCTCATTTAAATGGATGGGGTCACAGATTTTTGGGACTGGAGCAATCTAGGAAACTGTTGGTGAACAACTTGAGGGCACTCACTGCCACCAGTTGTTCTACATAAGGGCTAAATACAGCAAGGGGGATGGTAGTTTTACCATTCAACAATTTCTGCTTTTAATTGCTTGTCTGTGCTTGGCTGTCACTCCCCACCCCCTCTGGGGAGAAGCTCCATCTCTCAGGAAGGCTTCTAGCCACCTAGCCAGCTTTAGGGCTGCAGAGCTGTCCCGATGACATTACAAACTTTGGCTAAGTACAACTCTGTCAGCCTGCTGTCTGAGCACAGATGAACTCCCCATGCTAACGTGGATCTAGTAAGCGTGAAGCTTCACAAGGAAATGCAGATTTTCCTCCATGAAAAGGCATAACTAACACTAAGGAAAAAAAAGGCATCTTCTGACTGCATAAACTACACCTCTGCTAGGGTCTGCTGATACAAGCCAAGCGCTCATACAAGCCAACTCCTGCAGCACAGACCAAACCCAGAGCACTGCACCTACCTCACGTACTTCTTTCAGCAAAGCACTCCTAACATCAGCATGGCCTAAGGCACATGGGCTCTGTTCCCTTGTAAACTGATCTTACAGCAGCCTCCCAGCTCTTGAAGGGATGAGCCGGTGCAATGATCTGCTGCATGCACAGCGCTCAGGAAAAGACTATCTTTAAACAGGAAACCCAAAATGAGAAAAAGTGCCTTGTTAACTCTTTAGGCCCTGAGGCTTCGGTAGAAAAACATACGGTGAGAATTACCAGCCAAAGCAAAGCAGACCAGCTCACTGTGGATACAACAATACCCTGCAAATGTCACCTTGGTTTACAACTTTTTTTTTTTTTATAAAGAACCAAAAACATATTAGCTGAAAGCAGTACCTTTCTGCAGTGCTCAATTCTTTCAGAGATCTCTTAGAAAGAGAGGCCTGTCATGAAAAACAAATGCTTTTCAAATGAAATGATGGATTGTTCCCAGAAGGTATTCCTGGATTTTAGGAAAAAATGTTGTTTCCAAAAGCTTTAGCCCTGAAGGTGAAGCAGGTGAGAGGTTCTCTTCCCCTTTGTGCAAAACTCAAAACTTTTTTTTCTTCAAAAGAGATTTTATGTATTAAAACTAGAAAATAGAAAGTTGAATGTTTCTGAATTTTCAATCAACACCGTAGACCCGTAAAATATTCTACAAAGTTAGACAGCAAAAGTATTACACCTTTCCTTAAAAAGCATAATTCTTGGAAAGTCCTTTAGAGAATTCTTCTTTAGAGGCTAGAGATCAGCTTCACTGTGGGCCAATTCTTTTGTTCTACTGCTTTGCTGTATTTATTCCTTTCTAGAGGTTGCTGCTGTTAGCTTCTGATGCAACCCCTTGTATCTTTCACTCAATGGAGGATTCAGATCCTGGTCGCTGCCCTCAGGCAAAACATATGTTCCACTCCAACCTGAATCCAACTGGGGTGTTTGCAAGAGAATAATTGTTTTATGTTTATTAATCACCTGCATGCAAATAGGTGCCAATAAAAACTCCAGGCAGATCCTCTGCCAGACTAACATGATCTTCTAGCACCACACCCCAGTTTTGGTGTCTGAAATAATGAATGCATCCAATAAGGAGGCATTGCTACTTTGCTATGCAGTGACAAAAATATCACATCAGCTCAGTCACTCTGCAATGATGACTTTGAAAAGAGAGACAAGAAACCTGCAAAAACATTCGACATCAGTGGTAAAATAAATTAGAGATGTTGCATGTTAAGCTAAATAAATACATTAATGCAACATGAAAGGGTGAGATTTCAATCACAGAACTAGAACACTCAAAGACACTACTCATGTTAAATGTGACCTGCCAGGAGAAAATCATGTCAGGGACTTCCTTAGCGTAAAAAAAAAAGTTTGAGATGGGTTTTAAGAGAGTCAGATTTAGTGAAATGTTTCAGTTATGCCATCAGCTTTAAATAAAAGCAATTGCAGCCAGGACTGCAGCAGAAAGAACCAATAATTACTCATTCTGAAAACAATTAAAGACTACAAAGCCTGATGAGACTTTGTTTCAGAATTAGATTTAAGTAAGCGCAGTCTTAAGAGGCAGGATGAGTTAAGGCACCAGAGTCACAAATTTATTCTGTGACACTAAGCAAGGCCCAGTCTCTAATCCAGTTCGCAGATGTTCAGTAATATGGGAATACTTGGTTTAAGATTGGCAGCTTTCTGAAGAGAGTGACATTCTGTATCCATTAAAATCATGGAGTTCTCACTACTGCCTTCAAGTGAGACAGGATTTCAGGGTAAACCCATATGGCACCAGGAGCAGTGGTGCTCAGCCACACCTAGTCTCAGCTGTACAAAGAATAGAAATGGAAGTACCCTGGAAATGCACTACTGAACAAGACCAAAAAAGTTCTGACAAACAGACTGTTAGGTCTGTCATTACCTTTCCCATGCGTGGGAACTTGGATGTGATGCCATGCCACACAATCCAGCCCACATACGATCTTGTACACATCCACCTATTGCCAAGATTCTTTTTCCAAACTTCTGCAAACAAAATAAGCACCCCAACAAAGCATTTTAAATGGTTAACTCAATACAGTTTCAAGTAGGGAATTGGTCTCAATGAAAATTCTTCCCAGAAGAATCACTTCTGTGCACATTGTAAGTATCAGCCACATGAAAATCATTTACGGCTATTTGCTGACTGCAGTTTTAATATGGAAGCATCATCTAAACCCCAGACAAGATCAGTGATTATTCTCAAGGAAAAACCTCTAGCTAGATGAGAATAATCCTAAGATTTATGAAAAGCAATGGAATTACATTTTTCATTAAACTTGTAGAAATGATTAAATTAGACAATAAGTCAGTTTATATTTAAAATACTTAATATAGCTATGACCTAATGGTGCCAGAAGGAGAATATTTTCCTGGTAACAGAACTGTGGCCACATGAGTAAAAAGTGACACTAGTATCTTTAAATCCATTCTATTTATTGACAACCTTTCTTTCCACTTGGATTAGATTGAAACCAAGAATAACAAAAGCAAAATTAAGTCTTTGAAAATCAGATTTTTATAATGCAAACAGTAGTGAAATCTTTGGAAAGATGAAATAGATGTTGCTATGTTTAGCATAAAGCACTTGTCTGCTGTTTGCTGAGCTTTAATACCCAGTGTGAGAACAGATGACAGCAAGTTCTCTTCTAGAAAAATATAATACTAGTTTTCCCCACCCATAAGAAAACTTAAGAGGGGGAAGTAAAAAAATTTCAGAATAGCAAGGAAAGTAATCTGAACGTGCCACCATTACCAATAAATCATGTTTCGTCTTCATTGCAGAAGGAGTTACTTAAATATTCTCATGAAGGACCAGTGGAATCAAAGTGGAATCAAAAGATGGAACTGGCTACATAAATGTCAATCTTTATTCAATCTCCCAGCACAGTACATGACTTGGGTGCTTCAAACGAATATTAAAAACAAAACTGAACATAAAAAGAAGACTGCTGAAGAAAGATCTCAGGGGTTAGGACATTGCTTTTGGAAGGGGTATATTGTCCACTTCATGGATGCCGTCTTTGTCAATGAACCGGGCATTGAAAGAGGTCAGATTTAAGATGAAGCGTTTCTTAAGCTGTTCAAAAGACAAAAAGACAAAGGAGATGAGATTCATTCAAAGCTTAAAAGAGGAGAGCATAATTTAAGGAACATGCTGTTGCTCATCAAAATCTCCATCCTGGTTCTTGTTCCTAACAGTCCTGCTGACCTGAACTAAGGTGGTTTTCACAACTCAGGAAGCGTTTTGTACAAGTTTCTGTTATAATACTACCCCTGTTAGACGAGTCTAGGCTAGAGGTGCAAAATACAAACGCCTTTTAACATAACAGGCATTTAAGGAGGGAGACAAACAGAGTGGGCTACAACTTCGGGCACAGTGTATGTATCAAAAAGATACTTTAAACAGAACCTCTTTAGAATACTTCTTTGTAATGTTTCCCTAGAACTTTCTTCCCAATTATATTAAATTCAAAGACAAGGACAGAGAATGTTTTCCTACAATAAAAGCCTTGGAGTCTGAAAGGATATGTTTACATTAAAATTGATTATGAACTTTAAGGTCAGATCTTCACCCCAATTAGACTTAGATATCACTTCACAAGCTGGAAGAGAAGTACACTTGGAAGTATCTACTAGTTAAGTGTAACACAAGTAACAGAGGGATGCTTGCATTACATTCAGAAGCAACATAAAAGAAAGTCAAAGACAGTCTGTATCAATATTATGCTAAGCATGAAAGAAGCAGAAGTAAAGAAAGCAATTAAGCTTAAAGTTTATGTTCTGGAGGATGTGAACCATGCTAAGACAATGCAAGCACCCACAAATCCTTTTCCTCAGTAGCTACTCCACATCTGGTCAATATGCATTTATTATCCCTTCTGGCAAAGACAGCCAAAAATGCAACAAGAAGAACAGGAAAATATCAGCAAATGAACGCAAACAAACATTCCTTTCTCAGGTTCACAAGGGCCCAAGTTTGGCAACTCACCTCCTCTAGACATTTCTTTAGGAGCTCCACAGCTTCCTCACGTGTGATACCTGAAACAAAACATCCACAGATTGATTTAATTAGAGGCCATCTCTCTCAACAGAAACTTTATTAAATTTAAACAACTTTTCAGCTGAGCACCAAAAACTCTACTTCCCAGCTCACAGAAAACAATTTCCAGATGTACTGAGGACGTCCTGCGCTGAAGCACTCACGCTGCAACAAGCCATTGAGAATCAATTTGTTACACTGAATGGGAAGCATGACGGAATTTTGCCTCCCATGGCCAGGGACCGGGCTTCGGAGAAGTCCAGCCGTCTCTCTCTCCTTGAGTTTATTACAGTTTTAAATCAGCTCCATCTGTCCGCAGCCGGCTGCAAGTCAGTGATAGTAGGCGGAGATCGGTTTTGGTGCTACGTTCCCTGCTGGGTATTAGTTTTAATAATGGGAAAGGCACGTGTGCGATGCCCCTGCTATTCTCACACATTAGGATAAAAAATCCAGCGCTGTGTAAGGATGGCAAGCCATGACAACCTATTGCAGTTCCCTGCTTTTCTTTCCACAACAAGTTGTAAAAAAGGAAGTACTATCATTTTCTAGAGACATGGCCAGGAAGCAGTTAAGCTCTGTGGATCTCAAAACTTATTTCTAAATTTTGTTCCAGACTCGCATTCATTGTTCAGGAAGAACTCCCATTAAAATAAATCTGCCAGTTCACAGCTTCTTTTCTTGCAATGGATAGATGAAAGGATTACTAAGTAAACGTCTTTGCTATGAAATTAAACTCGGCTTTGCACACAGTAAGGAGTAAAGCAGTTTTGTGGCTAAGGCCAAAGATGTCAGATTAACCATAGTGCCAGCTTAGTACATTTCCTCTTCTGTAAAATGGGGATGGAGCCATGTTTATTCTTTGGCAATGTAGGAACTGGATCACAATTCTAAAATTAAGACTTTAGACAGTTACAGACATACAGGAATTACGACCAACAGCTGCCATATGGATAAAACTGTAAAACAAACCAACTGATCTTCATCAACACTTCAGAGCTGTGAGATAATCTTGCTAAGAAGAAATAACTTTTCACCTGTATATTTTTAATATATCATACAGATATGTTGATATCTGTATATTAACCGATATATCCAATCCAAGATATGGAGCAAAAAGATCTGGGACTGCACTTTGAACATTGATACTCTGGGAAAATCTTTATCATAGCAACAGACAAGCAAGTAGAAGATAAAGTTATCAAAGTGCTATTTATTAAAACCAGACTACTAGCAGCAAGCGGTCCAGGAAAGTCTAGTCATGTTCTAGAATAAATTGGAACTTCCTTCGCTTACAGTCTGTTATGCTTCGAACAGGAAAACACTACGGAGTTGTCTAGTTTCACATTACCATTTCAGCAAAAACAGAAGGCAATCTTTAAAGCTGCATTTAGTCTAACAAAGTCAAGTTCAAACCTGCAGCACCACAGCAATTGTGCTGGACCACCTGACTCAGCAAACGTCAAACTCACACTTCAAACCTTTACGTTATTAATCAGTAACAGGAGAATTTTCTTCTCCACAGGCTCCACTTACCTGGCTTGTAATAGCGGTCGAGGATGCTGAGGGTGAGGAACGCACCGTATCCGTGTGCTGCAAAAGGAGCTTTAGCCAGAGCTGCAAGATAATCCATGTAATAAAGGGCAGGACCTTCATGGTCGTCATAGCCAGCCAGGAGAAGGTTGACGTGGTAAGGGGTCTACAAACAGAAACAAGATTTTCATTAAAGCAGACACACCCAAGTCTTTGAATCCTAATTACCACCCATGCCACACCCAGAATTGCAACATAGCTGGTTTCACAATTCTTTGTGATAAAATGGCTAGCAACTCCATCAATACTGTCCGCAGGAGATGCCGGGCTTCGATCTAAAAGCAAATCAAATCTTTCGGTAACATGGAATGCAGAAGCAAAAACTGTACTACTCCCCTGATTTTTTTTTAAAGCTTTCATGGCACATTCAAACTTAAAACGAAAACTTTAATTATGTCTCCACATAAGATTCTTTCATCTGAACATAAAACTTGAGAATTTTTACTGTCTGCATGGCAGCACAACATGAACATTCTGCGCTTTATAAGAACTTCTTTGTTAATTTAATGTGCTCTTTTCTCAGTCACACTACTGTTAACCATTGACCATTTTAGCACATGAAAGCTCATATACAGTGCAGCGTGAACAGCTGTATACAGTGTTACACTGTCTTGTTAATTGGCAGTTAGGTTTTTATTGCATGTACCAAATTTAATCTTTACTATTTGGCTCGACTGATCACATGAAGATCTAAAGGAACTGGTTCCTTTCCATTTAAAACTGACTATTAAGATATGACAACATTCCTTTAGCAACAGCTTTTTGTTTAGTTGGAAATGGTTTACTTTTTAAACTAGAAATTCAGTCTGCTTCAGATTCTCTTTTCTGATTCTTATTTATGACTTCAGCAACACCCTATCGGGTAACATTAGTAAATAGCTCTCTCTTACCCCAAAAGACCACGGAACTGCATTAATGTAATCATGCCTTTTTATTGTTCTTTACTTGCAAGCTTAGCAATTCCCGAGCAGTTTTCTTCATGTTTTAGGCTTACTGTGTTTTACCATAATGGATAAAGCAGGTGTCCCCATGTCTTCCAATATAAACATTTTAAGATCACGAGGCATGTATATACTGTATTATTTTTAAATGTAAATTCCAGATTTTTATGAGTTTTATACCTTTTCTAAAACTGCCTTTATACACTGCTGGTATTTCCCATATTTATATATTTCTTATTAATTATAGTAACACAATATCTCTTAAAATGCTTGAAAATCTAGATCAACAAAGCAGCAAAATTAGGACGTTATTAGAACAAGCAGACAATTTCACTATAAAACCAAAACATTAGCTTTAGCAGAGGAATAAGGTCATTTTGATGCTAAGCATAGCGAATTTGCACTCAAAAACCACAGGATGCTGTACTTTGACTTTCACCAGATAAAAAATAAAGCAGGTTACAGTGTTACAGTTATACCAGACATGTCACTAAATTGTGTGATTAATCTTCAAAGCATTTCGGAATATTTGGAACCAAGTTACTACGCAGCTGTATTCATTTAATTAGTCTGTATTTCATTTATTCTCAAACATCACAAGTTGATCTTTAAAAGCCATGACACATAACACAAGATCACTCAAATTACTGTGTGACTGAATTACCAACACTGGTACTCAACAATAAACAAGTGGTGTTATACAGACTGAAATCTGTAAGCTATTGTTCAGTCTTAAGTTCTCCCACTAACGGGCTATGAGAACTTCTTAAATGCAAATAAAGTGTCACCCTATCATCCTATTATTCAGGAAAGGCAGGATCTCAACAATAGAAGATAAACACAATCTATTTACTAATACCATGATTGCAATTGAAAATTGCAGGCAATTTGATACGTTAATACAGGATTAACTCAAAAGCTTCAAAGAGACAACTTCAGCACCTTTAACAGGCACTTAATGTAAAGGAGTAATTCACTTGGGGGGTAACATTTATCACTAGGGCAAAAAGTCTCCCTTCAAATAATATTTAATATAGGTAACAGAATTTTCCCCTTGCCCAGACCACCACAATCTCCATTTACTGTCATAATTCATGTACTCCAAGACTTGTTCCAATGCAACAAATTCAAGGTCAGAATTTAAGGGAACATTCAGGCTACAACGCTTCTGAGCCAAGGCAGCTTCCTAGAAACGTGAAAATTGTGCAGGTTTTCCTACTTGAGAACTAACTCCATCAGTCTCCCAGCATCTTAGGGCCTACGGTACCTGAAGCAAAAGGCAATAGCCCATTACAGAAAAATGCTACTCCTGTAGTGCCTCACGCTGTGCAGCAAGTCCTAAAGCCTTCAAATTCGTGTTTCCATGTAGCCGGCTGCACCTTTAGCCAGGAAAAAAAATCTGGCAAAGGGAGCAGAGGTCATTTGCCACAAGAACGGTAACGCTATCATTGCAGCATTTAACATCTGAAATCCCTAACTCCAGTCAGTCCCAATGTGAACAGGGGGAAGTGAACATCACAAAGAAAACTTTCACTGCATCCGAGCGTGGGACTAACACCTGTGCGCTAGGACTGGTATTGTTGTACCTCTCAAGCCTTTCAGTTGGGTTTACACAAGAGGACTGACTCATACCCTCAGACACTGACATTTATCCTCAGAGTGTAGCGAGATGTAAATATTTGCTTAGAACTACCTACACTGAAATTAACTATAACCTGGATATTTGTCCGTTTCAAAGGCAGCCTTGGCTTTTGCAACTAAATCCATGGCAGTCCTAGGCTCTTCGGAGGGCTGCTGTGATTAGAGACACCAAACTCAGCGGATGGCTGACACTCCACAAGAGATTCAATTTTTTCTCCCCCCAAACTCGCCGTTGTATTACAGGCAATATTTCTCATTGCAAGTAGCTTTGCACTTTATGCTGTTTGATTTAAAATAACTACAGCAATTAAGGGATGTGTGAAATTCTTCAGAATTTACAGCTGAAGAGAACAGTTGTGATAAATACACTGAAACAACAAGATCAGCAACGGGAGGCTGGGCGGTGACAAGCAGCGGTGTGACATCTGGTGGAAGCCAAAGTCACAGCAAGGGGGAGAAAGGTGGGCGTGAGGAAGCATCCTGCCAAGCGTGGACAAGGAGAGAGGAACTGACAGTCTTCCTTTGGACTCAGGCCAGCCCCTGTCACCTATAATTAAACACAGCATCACAACACAACAAGAAGCTGAACTTTAAAGGGTACGGGGGGCAGGAGGGTGTTTCTCCTATTCCCCCCCCGCACACTCTGTAATATGTTGAATGTTCAAACACTGGCACTTGATTCATCAGGTGAATCAAGCGTGATGCTGGAGAAGGCAACAGGGAAGAGGAACTACATAGCACCACTCACCTATTCAAAAGCCAACTGGCTCCAAGGCAGTTTCTTGGTTTGCCCCATTTAAAAGAGATAAATGGAGGTCAGATTCTTTCCAGACACTATTTTGGAGTATAAACCCATGTTTTAAAGAAGTGTTCTGAAAAACCATGTTGTATATTTAGTAAAAGAGCACAGTATGGTAACACCCTTCAGGTACAAGCCCAACCTCATTACATGTGACTGCCAAAAGGAAAGCCATCCCCAGGACACAAGAAGCACTCAGTCTGATCCACACGGTTCGTCCCGATCTTGGCAGGCATTCAGAAACTTCGAACTGAACTCATCGTGCCTGGCAGATCGAGTTTTACTTGCCTGAACGGTAAATCCTAAAGCTTAGCACAGCCCGAATTGATGAAATCTGCTGCACTAAGGCTGAACTCTCCAGTCCTAGCAAGACCACCACAGGTCTGAGACATGCCTAGTACCTAAAGCAACATCCTCAGAACAGAGAAAGGTAGAGAGCTGTAACATGCTTATTATAAGGCTTGGTTAATCGTTGTCCATCCGAACAGAAAGAAGCTAGCCATTTTATTAAACTTATCACATATTTATACTCTGGCAACAGCTCTATGTTTGCATGCCTTGCTAAAGCTGCAACCATATTGTAATCAGAATGGTTTCAAAATTTATCAACTTAAATGTAATATTTCACAGATGTCTTCCTGTACCAGCTGGTTAACGCTATTTGTTTTCCCCATTGATTCTTCATGCTAATCCAAAGTCCTGTTTCTCCTCAGCACACAGGGCTCACAAGCAAAGCCACTGACTGAAGGGAGAAGTTCACTCCACTGATTATTTAATAAAGTCTGGAGAAAAGTAGGGGAAGCACAACCTTCCTCAATAGCATGGAGCAGATTTCAAATTGCGAAAAAATATTAAAAAATGTGCACCGCAAGGTAACAAGGCTATCAGAGCCACACACCAACTGCTAGAAATGAAGATAACTGCACTGGAGAGACCCACTCATACTGGCTTAACTAGTTTGATTTCGTTTATATCTGTAGATAACAGGGAAGAACTCAGATGGTGGTTAATAGTGCAGAACAAGCCCTGTTTTGGGCAGGGCCATGACAATTATGGAAAGCCAGAAAAGTTTCTGTTTCAGTATGGCCAGTCCCCTTCACATACCTTCTAGCCCTTCGTAATGGACAGCTCTACATGGCAAAATGGCAATACAGCAACAAACCAAGTGCCTTTTCCCTGCTAAATTCTCTACTTGTAAACTACTTTCCTGCTCCTAACAGGAGGTGGTGGCAAGTTTTACTTTTAAGTTTTTATCAACCACATAATTAATAGCCTCCAGGAATCCTACACGCAATTTAAATAGATATGGAGAGCTAGCGTTAATCCTTGCATCCTACAAATTAGAGTAAAAAAGGTAAGATAATCCACAGGGGAAAAAAAATAATCTGATGGCAAGGTTTGTATCATCAAGTTCTAAATCCACAAACAAACCACGATGTGCTATGTTTAAAGAAAAGGAGCTCTCCCTGCAGTGCAGAGATCGCTGTAGTGTGACAGTAGTGTCAGAGTGCACCACTTGCTCCAGGGCATTGCCATCTGCAACAGCACAACGTTTTGTCTCCGGTAAATAAACACATCTGCCTTTGCCAGTGTCCTCCCCACTGTGCTGCCCATCTGGCGCAGGTGAGCTGGAAGGCAAGCGTGGGCTCAGGAAGCAGAGGAGACACGGGGAGGATCAAGCCTCAGGGGACACGGCACAGAAGACAGTGCCGCATCATGCTAGCCAAGCTTGCCAAAAAGCCCGTTAAATTACTCCTGTTAGTGGTATTTTATATCCTAAATAATCCTCAGCACTATTGTTTCACTGACTCGCTCTACACAAGCTTTATTAACTTGAAAACTTGCTGCATTTAGTTGTCATCCACGTCAGAAATGAGAACAGTGACATTAGGTTGTTTCGGTGGATTATGAGATCTTCGAGAAGGGTCTTTACCTCACTCCACACAAGTTTAATTCCCAGCAACACAACTCTGAGGTTGATACTAGCCTGCACGTGCTACTGTAAAACATGATTTCAGGCCTGTGAGGTATACCGTTGGAACAACCAACTTAATTTATCCCCTGTCCAATCCCTGACAGATTTGTTCAACTTCATTCTCAGCATCCTCTTTGCTCTTGTTTTGATTTGTCTAATATGTTGGGAAGAACGCTAACGAAGCAATTCCTAACCTTGGATCTTTAGAAGTCTGCTTGCCCCTCCTGCAAACATAACAGGATTTTACAAAAAGAATCAAGTCTTTTCTCCTGGGGAAGAAACAGTTTTATTTAGCCATGCATCACATACATTTATCAAATCTTGAAAGCAGAAGTCCAGGGACACTAACTTGCATCCAGCCAAGATGAAAGTCAAACAGAAGTCCTGACTTCTCCACTATGCTTCAAAGGGTATCCCCACATGACAGCTGGAGAATGACTGGTGGGATGCACTTATTAGCAATACTTGGAGCAATTACCATGAGAAAAAAAAACAGTAACTGCAGTTTGGTAACTTGAAAAAATACAGCTCCAACTTGGATCTCTTTTACTGAAAGCCTCATGTTTCTGTTTACAAAAGGGACTTGTTTTGCTAAGTACATCAAACAGCTTTGCTCTATTAAATCATTTTCCAATAAGATTAAACGGATCCAGTGCATTTGCATGAAAACTAATCTCAGTGTTAAAGAGGCTTAGTTCACTTAGCTGTCTGCAGCGTTTGTGACAAAATGTTTATTGGACAAAAGCTGGAATTTCAAGACTATAGTTGTATCGCTTATTGATAAGCGATAGCTTTTTTGAATAAGCAAAGCAATTTCAATTTTAATAAAAACATATCTTTTCAAAGTGACTTCGGCTGTAAAGACAGAAGCCGCCACCTTTTCATCAGACTCCACTACTTAAAAACAGAAGTTTTTCCCCTATGAGCCTCAGCCAAGGTCTTTCAGCTATTACTCACTCGACTCCGAAGATAGTCAGCTAGGTTTCGTCGTGTAAAATTTGCAGCTGCAGTAGGAGACAATTCATAACCTGCAGAAGAAATATGTATGTGGTAACAGTGCAAACCCACATTCATTACCGCACTAAAACAAAACAGCTCCAAAAAGGTAAAATACTGCAGGTAGGTAGGCTGATTTTTTCAGCCAGGTACATCACGAAAACCAGTGACAGTTACCATGATACAGACATTAAGAGAAATGTTTTACTTGAACTATTATTGTCATTCATTTATATAACAAATAGGTTAGTATGGCTTTGGAAAAACTTCACGTCTTATGTGATACATTCCAAACTTTACTTCATCCTGCACTACTACCACATTTGCTTGACACTTAAAGTACAGAAATCCTTACAAATAGAGAAGCTTTGAGAACGGAACTTTCCACCAAACATTCGACCAAAGTACACCCATCGTTAACTCTCTGCTTCCCAACCCTCGGTGAATCACTGTTGTCCTTCACTTACCATTCCGCATTTTGTAGAGCTGAACATTTTTCTGGATGTATTCTGCAAACTGTACAGTGTCTCCAGCCTCCCCGACACACAAGAGTAAGATCTTTTCGCTCATCTTAAACATTTTGTCATGGTCTAGGTAAAGAAAAACAACATCAAGAGCCACGGTCAAAAAAAAGAACTATTTTGCCAATATCAAAACGATTTCTTTCACAAAAAGCACATAGGTCAAAGACTGAGAACTCAATTATGTCCTGAAACTACCAAAAAAGCCTTCCTGAACAGACACCAGCACTCAGCTTCTCACAGTTGATGGTGTAGCACACCAGGCTTGTTAAACACATCACCAAGAGAAATAAAAATGATTTTTTTCTGAAGTGCTTCCTTCAGAAGGGAGATATTGCAGCAACATGTGATCTTTGTTGCAAAAAATGACAACTAAAGCTTCACACAGAGCATTGTGTTCAGATGTAATTCAACACTATACATGGTACTTCCCTGACTCAGCAATAAGAATTCTGCTCAGTGACCATTCTATTTTACCTAAATATACTGAACCAGAAGAAAAAAAAAAAAAGTATGAAGGTGAAATATCAGCACAAAGCAAAAACAATGCGAGGAAATCCAGAACTAAATTCCACAAAACCATCCTTTCCTTCCGATATCAAGGATTGTTCCAAAGAACAGCTATTTAGATGAATGAAGCTTTCAAAAAAGTTTTTGTTTGTCATTGCTTTTGACAAAACCACAACATGTAAACATTGATTACAAATTATAAGACAGTCTACAAATAACTGGAAAGTGAGGAACAGTAAGCTAGACTTTTAACTCCAGTTTCCAAAACTTGCCTGCGTGTACCAGAGGGAATCCAAGTTGTCATGACAACACCACCGAAGCCAATTCTGCACTCGCTCTAGCACCGTGGTCTCACCTCATTAAGAGGCTACCGCTCAGATGAGACAGTTGGCATGCAAGGAAAAGCGCTGCTCCATGCTACAGTTAGTTCTAGGGAACACCACTGCGTCTCCACGCCTGAGACTCCCTTTCGGTTTCAGTTTACTAAATAGTGCTGAATAATCCCTGCTGCAAGATACACAGGAGGTGTCACAATCCTCTGATATGATTTGAGGGGATCCTGAAGTACCTAACGACTGCATAGAAGCTGCTTATCCCTTGCAATCTATTTACTACTCCAATTGAATTCTACAGACCTGAAACTAAATACAGTTATAGGTAAGGGCACTCTAACACTGAAGATTTTATAAAAAGTTTATCATTATTACAGTTTAGCACTTTTTAAAAAACAGATTTTCTACAACATTGTGTTTGTATTAAGGTCACTACACCTTAAAACCATGCTTCTAGCCCAATTTGTTATAACTGCAATAAACAGAAACAGAAAATATCATTTTCTAGAATTTCAAAGGCTTGAGAAACCCACAGATTTCTTTCTCTACATAAAGAAACTAAGACGTTAGTGGCTCATATACCTCGTGCTATGAATTCCACAGTGCCTTTACTCCGAGTATTTAACTTTCTTCATGAAATATCTTTTACCAGGGGCATAGATACCGCCAAGCACTAACCCCATCCCGCTTATTCCTTCAGAATTCCCCCCGCAGCAGTAGCACAGCACAGGACAAGGCTTGGGTTAACGAGCTAACCCCTCCCCGAACCGTAAATTAATGTGACCGCTCAATTAACCCAGGATAAGGCATAAAACCCTCACAGGAACTCAGCCCCCAGGGGGCTCTCCCCCGGCCCAGCCCCACCGCGCCCCCCCTGAGGCGAGGCCGGGCCGGGCCGGGCCCCGCTGCGGCCTCCCCCCCCCCCCGGTACCGGGCCTCGCCGCTCACCGTGCTTCATCTGGACGATGCTGGAGGCCGCCACCGTGTCTGCGGCCACCAGGACGTAGTCGGGCCCCTGGATGCCGATCAGGTACTCCATGGCCGCCCCTCCGGCCCCGCCGTGACACAGCCCCGCGCCGCCCCCGCCTCCTCCTCGCGCCGCCGCCTCCCACTGCGCAGGCGCCGGCGCAGCGCGATGACGTCACTTCTCCACGGGCGCCTGTGGCGGTGGGGTGGGAGGGGGTATTGGTCACGTGGGGCGCGCGCAGCCTGAGGTGGTGGCGACGCCGCCTGAGGGGAGCGGGGGGGGTGGGCTGCCGCCTCGCCCGTTTTTTATAGCTTCTGACCCATTTTTGTAGCCTTTGCCCCGTTTTTGGTAGCCCCTGCCCCGTTTTGTAGCTCCTGTCCAGTTTATTATAGGCCCTGCTCCTCTTTTGATAGCCTCTGTCCCATTTTTTGTAGCCCCTGTCCCGGTTTTTGTAGCCACTGCCGCGTTTTTTATAGCCCCTGACTCCTTTTTTGTAGCCCCTGTCCTGCTTTTGTAGCCTCTGCCCTATTTTTTATAGCCGTTACCCTTTTTTTGTAGCCCCTGGCCTCTTTTTTATCTTTCCTACCCCCTTTTTTTGTAGCCTTTGCCTCGTGTTTTGTAGTCCCAGCCCCAGTTTTATAGCCTTTACCCTGTTTTGTAGCCCCTGCCCCCATTTTTATAGCCTCAGCCCCTGTTGCAGGGCTTGCCCTGCTCAGGAGAGACTCGCAGGGTCTCGTGCTAATGCGCCCTAGGGGTGATGGAGGTTTGGGGGAAATCTGGGATTCCCCTCAGGCAGGTGTCCTGGATTTTTGGTTTGGGACAAAAATCTGGTGAATAGGGGTGTCTGGTACCATTGCCAGCCAAAATGTGCCTTGTTCGCTATTACAGAGCACAATTCCATGGCAATTGCTCAGAAGAGAAGCATAGAAAACATCTGTAAATGCACGTCCTGCTTCTGCCATGCACGCTTTGTGGAATAAAACCAAGCTGGCTTGCTTTGCGTGTCTGCTAGAGCAGAGGGCTTTGCTTAATATTGAAGCTCTGTGGAGGTCCAGTAGGAAAAGAAAATGCTCCAAACCCTGCCCTGTGAGGCAACAGTTCCTTGGGCACAAAATCTTTCGGAAATAAAAGGCTGGCGCTCCTGCAGCCTCTGATCTGTGTACTCAAAGGGAACTGAACTGTGAAGAGAGATGGTGAAATCCTTCCAGCAGCGATGGAGTGATTTATTCGCTGCCCATCTTTCTGTGTCAGGAACAGCCAGCGGTGCCAAGTGTGGAGCCAAGCCCGATCCCCAGCGTGGGCTCCTGTGGCTCCCGCTGTGGTCGGCAGCGAGCACCGGGTGCTGCACAGCCGATAACCGAGAGCGCGTTCAGCCTGTCTGGTTCCTGCTGCCAGCCCTATCCCACGCAAAATCCCCCGCAGCCGCACGGGCAAGCCCTAGCCTGACTCAGCTACTGAGCCAATACAGGAATTTGTTCCTCCCTGACATGTCCGTGCCAAACACCAAGGGAAAACTCCCGAGCTGCAGCTGTGTCTGCTGCTTTTCTGATCCGTTGGTGGCTTCAGAAGTCTTCCATGAGTTCGGCTCAGGGATCTTGGATAGTATCCCTATCCATCCCCTGGCTGGACATGGATTCTGACAGCTTCTGATCCTCTGCTATCCTCTACTATTCCCTTCTTTCTTTTTTTTTCCACCTCTCAATCTATATTAATTCCTCAGAGGAAAAAAAAAAGTCCTAGGTGGCTGTGCAGCACCCAGTAGCTTCCAGGTGTGGCTGTAACGTAGATAATTGATAAGAGAAACAAAACAAATACGCTAATTGCCTGGACACTGCCTGACTGCAGGCACCATCCTGACAAGTGGAGTAACTCCAACTGGCACTTGGTTTATCGATTAGACCCTGCCCAAGCCCATCTAACACATTCGCTAAGTGCAGTTCCACAAAGACCCAGCCCCACGCTAATGAAAGGGGCCACCGAAGCATTAAAGCCCCACGGCAGTTGCTGTAAAGGAGGCAGCCCCAGGCAATAAAACTCTGGATGCTACAGCAGATGGCAAATGCCCAACTGCACCTATACCAAGAAAGTCACTGTGTAATTATGAGAACTGGGCATAACCTTTGTGTGGTTTAAAAAATACTAAACATGCCAAAAAGCAACAGCAAATTGTCTTCAGGAAACAGTATAAATGAGTGCAAGCAGCAAATTCACCATTTTGACTGTTTTCCAATTGCCTGTAGCTACACTTGTTAAATTGAGTGCTGCGTGCATAAATCAAAACAGGATGTTTTCTTTTACCTAACAATGGCCAAGCTCTTTGCCAGTGCTTAAATATTTTCTGTGTGGATCCAATCTACTGTTTTAAACACATCTTCCCCTATAGATCTCTGTACATACAACACATGTACAACCAGCCAGTCTAACTTAGCAGTTATTTTTTGAGACCTTTTTAAGAGAAGGTTAATGAAAAATCAACAACTACCATCCTTGTTGATTTTTATTGGGCCCTAGGGTACAATTAAATGTTAAGGTTGTTATTGAATTTTCTTGACAGATTGAATTTCCCTGGTTAGGAAGCACGCGTACGTACAGTACACACCTACCCTCTCTTCCCAGGATGAAGGCTCTTCTGACATTATTACAACAGTGTAAGAAGGAGAGCAAGACATCTCTGGCTAGCAGAAATCAGGGAGTATTTTCCACTATTAAAGGGAACTTGTCCAAGCTTCAGGATGTCTTAAAATGGAATGTGCCTTTGTTTTTTAATTTACAAGAGAAATACTGCAGCTATGTGTATTTATACATATGTGTGTGTACTTGTGTGTGTGCTACATGACCTTGGTGGGCGTTATTCCACAAACAAAAGCTGTAATTAATAAGATGCTCAGCAGCCTACATAAAACTCTTATGTGCCCTGAGACACCTGATACACAAGATCCAGTTTCCCATACTGAGATCCTGTACCCAATATGCTGAGATATCCAAAGACTGTGGTTCTCAGAGTATCTTTTCTCTCTATGTCCAGATATGTTATGGAGCTGAAACATCGCAGTGTATCCCAGGAATGATTTTACAGCTCTCTTTTACAGAGAGCAAGGGGCTGTGAGAACAGGGAGCTTGCACTTCCATCACAGTTTCTAGCAAGTAACGTATGCTTTAGCTGCAAGTTTGACGCCTCCTTAAAAAGGAAGGTGGATCCTGTATGGAACATGGAAAAAATTAAAAGTAAATAAATAAATAAAAGGTCACCCACAAAAGAGAAAGCAGCCTGAATTTATTATGTAGCCCGTCATAACTGCCTGGACTGCTCTACAACAAACCAGTGCAGAGATACATGCGATGAAAACCCAGCCAGGACAGGCTAGCTGAGAATAGGAAAAATGAGAGGGCTGGAAGGTAGATAGAAAGCAGGTGAGGATGAACAGCTGTCATGTTTTCTACACAAAGGCAAGCAGTCAGCCATATGGGAAAGCCTATAAAACAATCCAGTTATTAGCAAAGTCCCCAGCCCAGCCCAGAGCTCTGCGCTGACTGTAAATCCACCAGGCCCCGAACAGGCGCTGGAGCTGCTGGGGCTGACACCAGCTGTGGATCTGGCCTGGACAGTAATTGCTCATCTCCTCCAGTGACACGGGCTGACCGGTACTTCCTAATTTAAGATGATATTTACAGAGGAAAACATCACAGTCTTTTTACTAGGTGCTGATTGCTGCGGCAGAGAGCCCGGAGCTGAGCAGAAAACGCAGACAAGTCATTACATCAACAGTTGGAAAACGGCCGTGTCCGTGAAGACATAAGCTGCCTTTGCAAACCTTTCAGCAGCTCATTTTCTTCCCCGCTGTTTTTTTACCCCCTTGCACGTTGTCCGTGAGACAATGCCGTTGTTATTTTTGCCTTTGCACAAGGAGTTCGCTTTTACCCGGTCAGGTTGCACGCTGTGCTGTGCCAGCCAGATTCAGCACCTGGCTGCCCTGGGTGCAGTTGCTCCCCTACAGTGCAGGGTTTTTCTTTTAATGCTTGGCAAACTGACCGTGCTTCTGACATTCGTAAAGAGCACAGCACTTTCCTGAGCTCCCCACAGGGTCCATGCTGGGTCTGCAGACCCCCAGGGGCCCAGGGACTGCGAAGGCACACGCAGTGCCGACAGAGCTGTGCTGGACTGGAGCTCTGTGGTGCAGAGCTGTGATACGCCTGCGGGCACTCGCAGCACGCACTCTGCTCCCCGAACTCCTAGACCATTGGCAATTTGCTTGGCCCACAGCATCCCTGCTTCTTCAACCACAGCAGAACATTTTTTAGAGGGGGCACAGTGCCCTGAATGTGCCAGAGGAAGGGAAAACTCGGCAGGTTCTGCCTCTGTCTCCCAGTCCAGTGCTGGTCCCCTTCCAGAAGAGCGATGCTGCGCCCTCGGGGTGCATCGCTGCTGCTGCGTCCTAACCCAAAGCCGGGTGCTGTGCTGGGCACCTGCCTTCTGCTCTCTGCTGTCCCCAGCTCACCGGGCAGCCCATGGGACTGTGATGTGGTGCATGACTGCGGCATGGGAGGTGTTTTTCTTTCTAGGGATTGTTTGACCGGTGTTTGCTCCAGCTTTTGCCCTTTGCTACCATCTGTCTCAATGTGGCATTGGTAAAGATGATGCTGCAATTAGTGTAAAGCCTGGACGAGGTTTCCTGAGAAGAAAAGGAGCCCCACATCCCTGCTATTTCAGGTGCAGGAAATGAAGGCACAGAGAGGAGAAGTGATTTAGTGGAGATCACAGGGCTGGATAGGAATAGAAACGTCTTGATTCACTGAGCTCCTCTCTAGCTGCTGGAGCGTGCCGTTCGGATCCCACAACCCCGAAATGAACTCCATGAGGCTTACACAGAGCTTTGTTCTTAATCTCACTGTCTGGGCTCCACAGATCTCCTCCAGCTGACTTTCTGTGGCCCCAAACATGCTATGAGTAAACAGATTCTCCTTGAAGATGGGCAAGGACAAAGCCTGCATGGTTCCTCCGGTGCCCAGGCTGGGGTCATCGGAAGAACAAGTGCTGACGTTTTGGCTAGCAAACCTTGCAGTCGGCCTTTCCTATGGCAGACGGGTGTTAAGCAAGATCTGGATGGAGGGGTTTTGTCAGGAATATTTAAATAATGAGCCTGGCTCTCCTGGGATGCGGAGCGAAGTGCTGGCATCTCCCTGCAGTGCTGCTTTCAGGCACACCGCAGTGGGATTGGTCTTACAGGGGAAGCCCGTCCACCTCTCCTGCAGTTCCCAAGCAGCTGGGACTGAGGCCACGTTGGAGGGAGCAAATCCTTGCAAAACTCCTTCCCGCATCCTCCTCGCTCTTACCAAACCTCCCAGAAAACAGCCCCCTGCCACGGGCGGCAGGTGACCAACTTCGCCGCTCCCCTGCTCCAGCCCCGCGGCGGTGTTTACCCTCTGCCTGCGATGGCAAGAACGGGGCATCGATTGCAGCGTGCAGGTGAAAATGGATTGGAACCTGCTGCCTGTCGGGTCAACAGAGCTGATTAGCACACGCGTGTGTCTCTGGCAGGATCGATCTTGCAGGTGACAACGTTTCCAAGAGCAGCTGGGGCCCTGAGCCTGGGCTGGATGCACCTTCCCACACAGTCCTGGGGCAGCCACCATCGTCTCACCACTTGTTAGAGCTGCTCACCGCAAGCAGCTGGGCAGCCGGGGCACAGGGAGCCTCGTTTCCCAGTTGTCCCATTGCTGGAGCCTCCCCGGCAGCACCATGCACCACACTGGCTGCCCGCTGTGCGAGCTTTCGGTTCCCTCTCACTGCTTTGGTGCTCAGACCTTCTCGGCGAGGTGGGGAAGCAACAGGCACTGCGGGCTGATATTGGAAAAGCTCAGTTGTGCAAAACCACCTTGGAAATCCTAATAAGACATCCGCTATCAAGTGGTGTGACCCATCCCTGTACAGCTCTGCGGGGCATCATCCATTTCTTAACCGTTGCTATGTGTAAAATTAAACCATAAGAAGAAAAGCTGCTTCAAGTTATTGTACAGCCTTTCTTTTCCCCACTGAGGATGCACCAACCAAAGAATCCAAATGTTTAACAAAACAAGCAGGGATTTCTCCAGTACTGTGGGAGATTTATATAGGGCAACATCTCGTGAAAGTTCCCCCTGCCAGCTCCTCCAGCTCCGTCCTTCTGCTTGAATTCCTGCTGGTCACTGAATTATTACTTTTCTTACTATTTCCTGTGCTTTAAAAGTGGGGAAAGCACAATCAAATTATCGTCATGCTCATTTGGTTAATTGCCTGTTTAGTTACTTATTCAGTTCATTAAAAAGACGCTGGCCACTGTCAGCTTTGAGGAAGTTCAGAGAGGCAGGCAGTTAGAGGACAGGATATAGGGTGAAATAGGCCATTACTCCAGCCCAGGGAATGGCAATTTATATCCCTTCTTTTCTGCTACATCACTTCTGTGGGCAGTTTGTTCTGAATTAAAGAAAAAAAAAAAACAAACAAACCACCCCCCCCCCACCAAAACAAAAGAAGAAAGCATTCTGCTGGAGATCACCATCGCTGGTTACAATCCATTTAGGTTTAATCCAAAGCTCTGCAGAAGACCAAACCTCCTATTTTAGGATTCCTTTTTCAGCTGAGAAAAATGTGCTGCTCCACAGGTCATAAGACGCCTGTAATTATGACCCCGAATAGATAGAAATGTTGCTTCTTGAGACAAATCCCATCTGACAGTTTTTACAGTACGTTCGTTCAGAGCAAAATGCCCTGTCCCCTGTCACCCGGATTGAAATTATTAAGGAAGACAGACATTTCACTGACAACTCTAGCCTCCGGGGGGAAAATATTCCTTCTGTTCCCCTCTGAAGGTCAGAGCTCACATAATGCACAGCACTTAGAGCACGCGCGCACACATGCTCACACACACGCGGGATAAAACTTCCTCTGCAGCGCAGCTCCGGCTGGATGTTACAGCAAACAGGAGCCTGCTTCACTCACATCCAAGAGAATTTGGGCCCCAGAAGATGAGTCTGGTGTTTCTTCAGTCTTAAATTCTTGTTGGCTGGTAAATAATCCCCGTCCCCTGCATACAAAACATATAAATGGGGGGCCACACGCGTGCTCCTGTGTTCGTACATCCCCTCGCACATCTCACAATTCCTCTAGCAGTCTGAAACCTGCAGGGAAGTCACACTTTTTTGCTATCTGGTTACTCTTTCTAAATATTTTCTGGCTCCTTTTCCTTGCAGGTAAAAGCCCGTTTGCAACCCTCGCGCCCCATTTCTGACACGTAACTTGGTTTGCCAGCTGTCACCCGGCCCAGTCCGACACATGGACGTGTCCCCATGATGCTGATGCTCCTCTCCACGGGCGTACCGGCTCTGCCCCGCTGCTCCAGAGCCTTTTTTTGTGCTGGAGGAGAGGCAAAGCCTGGCCCCGGCTGCCCCTCGGGCCGCGGCCGCACGTGTGAACGCGGGGCTACGCGCCGCGTATCGGCTGTCACTCAGCGCGCCGAGCGTGCGGATGCTTTGGGCTCGCTTAATCTAGGGCTGAAAATTGGACTTGGGCCAGGGTGGCCAGAGGTGAGAAAGCAGCCCGCGGCTCATTAACCTCTTCCCAGCGCCAGAGGGAAAGCGGCGGCTCCGTCTTCCCCGCCTGCCCCGCAACCCAGGCCCCGCCGGCTGCGCGCTCGGTGCGGGGGCACCCGCATGGAGCTTCCCAGGCGCTGCCCCAGCCTTCCCAGCTCACCTTGGAAATAAATCCTAACCCAGGGTGCTGGTGGGCAGCCGTGGCAGAACGGGGAGGAGGGCTCGGGAGCCTTCGTTCCGGGCTTAGTCACAGAAAAAGGGTGGAAAAGCCAAGACCTGATCCTCCCCGGCCATCCTGCTCCGCTGTGCCCTCGCTGGGGGAGCACGGACCCTTTTCCCCATCCGTGCCCTGCCCATCGCCTCCAAAAGCTCTGCGGGAGCTGTCGGGGAGCAGCACCCACCAGCACCCCCCTGCTCAGCCCCATCCTGCCTGCTCATCCCAAAGGACGCCGGCATCTGCCCAGCGCCTTCGTTCAGACCCACAAGAACCCGAAAACTTTCCTTTCTTTCCTTCTCCCACTCCCTCTTTTCCTAAGTTTAATTCTGAACAGCCGGCTGCGTTCAGCCTGACTGGTTTGTTATGGCTTATAATTTGTGTTAGGATTAATTAACTAATTACCGACAAATGTCCGTTGGCAAGATTCTGCTTCTGCTTGTCAACTTGAAGTATTTAATTATTTTAATCATTTACTTTCATCTTCAGAATTTATGCTCTTCCAAGAGCGTTTCTAGGCATCTTTTAATTATTATTCTGATTTTTTTTTTTTCAGAGGGGTGGTGAGCTGGGGGGAGAGCTGGGGGATGGTATCACTTCTCATTAACTATTTCAGTGAGGAAACTTCCTCGGAAACTCAGCCCTGGCGTCCGAGCCCCGCTCCGAGGTGGAGGCTGTTGGGGATGCTCAGAAAGGGCTGGGCTTTGGCTTTGCAGCTGGAGTCCTGCCTTTCCCCAGAGGATTTCAGGCCCCCAGCCGTGGTCATGTCGCGGTACCAGCTCCGTTTGAGAGGCATTGATGTACACGCATGGGGTAACCCCCGACACCCCATTAAGAGTCTCTGCAGCATCAAAGTCCAAGCAGACTCCCAACCCTCGTGCCAGCAACAAAATAACCCCAAACCCTGGGAAAATTTATACAGATTGCCCGTTCTTAAAAAATCACAAGTTGTTCAAAACCCACAAACTGAATTTTGTTCGGAGCACCCTGCAGGTCTGAAGAGGGAAGGCAGGGTCACATCGGCACGCAGGGAACTGCCGCCCCTGGCTGTGCTGCCGGCGGTGGGATGGGAGGGCAGCGGGTGCCTGGGATACGGAAAATTCAGCCACGGACAGTTTGGTTTTATGGGAAATTCCACAGGGCGGCCGCAGCCAGGACTCTCAGAGCACCTCTAGAGAAGGGCATGCTCAGGAATTTAAGGTCTGTGCCGTGCCCCAGCCTCTGCCCGCGGGCTCGCACGAGCCGGTGGCTGCAGCTCGTGTCCGTGGGGCTGTGGTGGACCAAACGGGCTCGGAGGTGAAATGGCAAAGGGGCAGCTTCCCTGCACACATGGGAACTAGGAGCACAGCCTGCATCCGATCCAGTCCCTCTTCTCCTTTCACCCATCACAACCAGAGCACTTCCATGGGATTAAAACACAAGAAAGTGCCACAAGCCAGTAAGAGAACCAAAACTCAGAGTCTTTCGCTTTCCAGCAGATTTCCAGGATGTTTTTCTTGCCATTTGCTGCATTCTGCCAACAAAACAGATCCTGAGCGCTCGCAGAAGCTGTGCCTGGCTGGCTGGGTGCGGGGAAGGGCGCAGCCCCGCGCCTACAAGCGAGCCACATGCGCCCTGCCGCCTCCCCGGGAGTCGCTGGCGAAGGCTGAGGAGTCCTTTGGCCTCGGGATTTCTTCCCTGAAACAAATGAATCCCTTGGACCAGAGCTGACGCGAGCGTGCTATTTAAAAGGTTTCTCGAGGGTACATAATTATACGGGAAATAATTAGGGGCAAGGCAGCAGTATTATTACAACTTATCATATCGCTCCAAACTTAACCCAGACTGATCTGGGGGAAGGCACTGGGAGTCACCCGAGGGAGCTGCCCGAAGCAGGAGGGATCCAGGGGTCTGCCCCTTTACTGGGGGGCAGGAGGCCAGTTTCTCCATCGGGGTCACCCACCGGAGCCAATACACAAGAAATGACCGGTGTGGAGCACGAAGGTGAACCCCCGTTGTAGGTTCTGCATAGAGAAAGATCTAAACAAGATGAGAAAGAAGTGTCTTAATTAACTCCGGAATCCTGTTAATTAGAAACCTCTCTGCATTATAAACTGCTCTGGTGACCACACCAAATGAGGATGGGCGCACAAACTGTTTGGGACGGATCACACCCAGGTCTGGGGCTGCTCGGCTTTGGGGCCAGCGGAGGTGGGATGTGGGCAGGGAGGTGCCCCCATCCCCACCACGTCCCTGCCCAGGCTGAGAGCCCATGGCTCACGGCGGGGCTGAGCATTCCCGCATGGAGCCACGGCACTTCAGGGCAGCCTGAGATCTTCATCCCATTGACCTCAGTCGTCTTTTCTGTTTATTCCATCACGGGGAGTAGCACTGAGCACAAGGGACGGATCCACCAGCGCATTCTCCTGCTCACCTCTCTCCATCTCCCGCACACTTTTGTGCACCAAGGGCAAGCCGCTGAGTTCCTCCAGCTCATGCTTAGCTCCATCAGGACTGTGCCCTTGCCCCGTCCTCCTCTCTGCCCTATTTCCTCGTCTCTCCTGGCTCCACAACTGGTGGACAGGGGCTTGCAGGCTCCAGCTGAGCCCCCCCAGGCCCCAGCAGGAGGGGAAAAGCTGCTGGGTGGCGGGGGTGCAGGAGCGGTGGGTCTGAAGGTACACGCGTGGGTCCGGGTAGGGAGGAAAGCCTCGTCCTATTGCAGGCTGGCAGAGTGAACTTCAGTTTATGCCCCTGGCGTTTTTTTTACAGCTCAGCTATTCCATTTAGGGTTTCAGAGCCAGTGGAAGGAAGCTCGGATCGCTTCACTGACCAGCCATAACATCCAGCCAGTACATTAACTGCCCTGCTGCCCTGATCTGATGTGGTTTTACAGACAATAGCTACTGGCTATTTAGGCAATGTATAAATTAGCATATTCCGCACAAACTAGGCACATATTTAAATTAAAGGAGAGTGCCCTTTATTTGTCAATCACTCAACATCCACATGTTTACATTCCTTTAAAAAGACAATTTCAGCCTCCCTCATACCTCCAACTGCGCGCCTTCGCGAGGGAAAGCGCTGCCTGCTTGTCGGAGTGCCTCCCCGGCCCCCTCCCCTGCCTCTCGCCTTTAATTAAACCCGTTGCAATCTGCTCTCCTGGAATTTCGCTCCCCGTTCGGCTCGGCAGCCTGTGACCTTCGAGGCAGAGCACCTCCGCTGCTGCTCGGGCCAGAGTCCGCCTGGCGTGCGGGGGCAGAGATGTGGAGATAAAGAAGTCACCTCGCCAAGGAGCCACCAGAGCGAGGACAGGCGGCAGCGATCGGCTGCTTGCACAGATGTGACTGCCAGGGCTGTATCAGCAGCAGTCCTTACCTGCTGCTCTTCTGACGGTGATGCCTGACAGCAGGAAAGCAAGAAACGGGCTGGTTTTGGAGATGTATCGAACGATGGATGGGATGAAGTGGTGCTCCAAAGGGAAATTAAATGACTTCGGTGGTGTTTTGCAAACCTGGAGCAGCCTGAGCAGGCACTAAACCCCCCGAGGAGCTGAGGGCTCGGGGGAAATCTCTGCTCCCACCCCATCAGTGGTAGTGGAACAGCAGGGCAGGACAGCAGTGAGGCCAGCTGTGGATTTGGGTGCACCAAAAAAAGGACACCAAAGGGCCAGGTTCAGCTCCGGGGGGATGTGGGGGAGCAGCCACCGGCCCTGCCAGCAGCGTGCCACCGGGCAGGAGTTTCCCATTTTGCATCCCCGAGAATCTCAGGGGGTTCTTGGAGCTCTGCAGCTCCTGCAGATGGGAATTGCTGTCCGTCAGCGAATTATCACAGGGCTTCTGTCTCGACAGAAGCTGACAATAAAGCACCTCTCCCTGCTAGATGATCTATCAATCAACAGGGAGGTGTCATGCCTTTCTGTAGGACAACACTATTTCAGTATTTGAACTCCATCACCGGTGCTTTCCAGTCTACAGAAAACACAATTTAAAGAGGAAAATGTAAAATAGCCCAGGTCCTGAAACCTTCCTATGCACCACATCTCAGCTTTGGCCGGGCTACCACTCCATAGAGTTGGTAGAAAATGAAAAATGTGTATTTTATATAAAAAACTATATATGTTATAAATATATAGAATATATAAATATACATGTACATATATATATATAAAATGTAGACAAAGATGCTGCTTTCGGAAAACCACAACCCAAGAAATGCCCATTTGGCAAAATTCGCCCTCTGCCTGGCAGCCAGGTGCCAACACCTCTCGCTGCCCCGCGCACCAGGGCCGTTGTGTTTATTTAAGGCCAAGCCAGCATCGATCGGGGCCGGGCAGCCGGGGTCCTGAACAAAGCTCCGGGATGCAGCGGGGCTTTGTGGAGCGGGGCCGGTAATGGGCGCACGCTCGAGTGAGCTCGCAGCCATTTCGCTGAATTCCCCCGGGCTGGAATTCGCTCCTGTTATTGTTTAGAAAATAAACATTTTGTTTGTTAAGGAACTCTATTTAAGGCGCTGAAATGGAGCTTTGCATGGCATGGAGGGACTTTTCCTGTAACCCTCTGCGGCCAGGTGGCTTTGGAGGAGGGTTTGGAGGAGGCCCAGGGGCCGCTCACCACATTTGCCCCATGTCCATGAGTTGTGGCCACCGCAGCGTGCCGGGGACTCTGAATCGGCACCAAGGAGCCTGGAGGAACCCCCCCGCTGCACCCACAGCCGAGCTGCCTCCTCCCTGCCACTCTCCCCTCCACCTCCCACCTGCCTTTCGTTTCACCTCATGCATGGAAGGTATTAATTACCAAACTTGCTCTAATGGCTCTCAGGAAGTGCCCTGCAGACACCGCTGCAGAACGAGCGCCGCCCGGCGCACCTTAGCCTGCTGAGGAAGAGGAGCACGGTGTGAAGCTGCTGGGCACGAGCCCCATGGAAGGGAGGAAGGGAGGAAAAGAGGAAGGTACCAGCTCTTCTCTGAGCCTCAGAGCAGCCCCCATTGATCCCAGCCCCACTAAAGCAGCTCCTTCGGCGGAGACCCCCGGGGCAGCAGCGTGGGCTTTGTTAACCTCTCACCTCCCCGTAAGGAGCTCGGCCACCCGCTCCCACCCACTCACTTTTATTTGAAGGCGCTGAGCTGTGCCTAACCCCAGCATTCACCAGTTTTCCTGCAGGGTTTGGAGCACAGGCAGGTGGAGCAGCAGGGCGCAGCCGGGCTGCATCCCGGCTCCCGGGCGCTGCTTTCTCTGCACCAGCCGAAAACCAAAGGTGGCAAAACGCAGCAAGAAACCACCTCTCCTGGGAACAGCTGGTAATTTATAGACCATTGCGCGGCCAAGGACGAGTCCCTGGGTTTGGGCCCTTCCCTGCTGTCAGCACCGGAGCTGAGCGCCGTCCCCTGCCCACCCTGTCGGCCCCTGCCCACCAGCGCGGGACCCGCCGAGCGCAGCGAGGGAGCAGCGAAGCACGGGAGCAGAAGGGCATTAATCACCTCGCCGTGATCAGGGGCTGGCTGAGCACAACGCTGCCTCGGGGCCTTTGTGCTCCCGTCCCTCCGCGTGTCCCGCTTTGCTGCGCTCGCAGGCGGCTGCACCAGCCCACGGTGCAGGTTGCTTGGTGCTCACCGTGCTGGCTCCTGCTCCTTTCCAGCAGTCCCCTGCCAACTGCAGCAGGACGACGTGTCGCCGGGGTGGGGATGGCGATTGCTCGGCTGCTTTTGGTGCCTCGCTGCATGGGGGAGCAGTAAGGGTCTGCCATTTCTCAGCCGGCTCCGCTCAGGATCCCGCATTGCTCAGGGTTGCAAGTCGCCTCGCTAGGGCTTGAAAGCTGAGCCCTTTTGGGGAAAAAAAAGAAAAAAAAAACAAGGGACCTGAGACCCACTCCCAGGCTCCAAACCCACACAGGTGCCTTTTTTCCACCTAGAAATACACAAATTTATTCATTGGAGCCTTCTTGGCTGGAGACGGATGTGCGCACACACGTTGTTTTAACTTCCAGGCTCTCCCATCCGTGCATAACACGGCCCAGGGAGCTGCAGTCGATTCATCTGCGTGCCACGGGAGATGGATCAGTTAGCAAATTGTTTTATTGACCCGCGGCCCCACTGAAGGTCGTTCGTTTCGGTGGGCCAGGCAGCACGCCTGGCACAGCACGCGGGGCGGAGGAGGAAACCTCCACGTGCGATGGGCACGTCCGAGCCTCGTGGCAAAACCCTCAGCACCCTGCCAGCCCCTCAGCACCCCGCCGGACCCTCGGCACCCCGCCGGACCCTCACGGCCTGGTCGCGCTCGCTGGATAAGCTCGGCGCTTTTCGTTAATGCTGCAGCTTTCTAAGCTGTCTCGAGGCTTTTATCCCCGGCTGCTGCCGGGAAAGCAAATCCCTCCTTCTTTGCGAAAATATGGCTTTAGATGATTTTGCTTCGTTCCTAAAGGATGATGAAAATAATTTCTGATGAGGGAGGGAAATAAAATCAAGCAGCTCAATCCTCGTCCAAATGTAAGCCAGGCCCACAGGCAGCAGGGACGAGGGTCATGCACACGCTGTAGAAAAAACGGGCTTCTCCCCGAGCTGGTGATGGTACCAGGGAGACAAATGAGGATTTCCTGTGGCCTGGGAGTGCCGGGGAGGCTCCTCTGCACAGGGCAGGCACAGCGAGCAGCTGTGGAGCACCACTTCCACCCGTGTCCGTGTCCCATGTCCACCCGTGTCCACGTCCCGCGTCCCCCCGCAGCACCCCACGGCTCCCCGCTGCCTCCCCGAGCCCCCAGCTGAGCCGGAGCCTCGCTCGCTGCCATCGACTCGGCCTAAACATCCATCGACTGGGGGGTCTCTGCCAAGGGGGGATGCCACACAGCAGCTTCACGTGAACCCCCCCCGGCTCCCCCGGCCCGCCCGGTTCCACGGCTGCTCCTTGCTGGCGAGGCAGCATTTAGCCAGAGATATGATACGGCATTTTGCTCATTTGGAGAGCCTGGTTTGGGGAAGAATTGCCTGATTTCAGCTCACGGCTCAAAATCCCAGGCCCGGATGGGAACGGGCATGGAAGCACAGAGGGCAGAGCCCCGTGGCAGGCGCGTCCCTTGTCAAATTCAGGGCGAATGTGAACGAGGTTGGGCAAAAGACACGGAACAGAGAAGTTATAGCAAACCCACTGACATCTCCCTGCCGGCGCAGGGACCTTCCCTTGCACGAGGAGTGTCCCCAAGCCCCTCACAGCATCGCGCCCAGTGCTCAGCACCCACACAAGGGGCCTAGCTGCACGCACCCCGCACCACAATGAATGGACCTGAAATAAAAGCCGGGCTTTTTCCGTCCCATCCCAGCCTTCACGTTTTTTTCTACTTTGCCAATGTGCAAGCTTTTTTTTTTTTAAAAAAAAGGGAAAAAAAATAAAAGGGAAAGTAGCACATCCCTTTGTGCAATGCTTTTTTAAAATCCCTGTTAAGTTCCTGTACATGCTGACAGTTTTACAATTTACATGACAGCTGGCTTGCTTGGAGGAGATCTCTGTTAATTAAAATAACACAAAGGGAAAGAAGCGAAATCGTGTCAGCGGATAATTAATTCGGAGCAGGGCACCAGGCTGCGCGCCGATCCCGCTAACAAAACTCTGCAGGAATTCACAGCTTGGCAGGGCCCAGCTCCCGGAGCAGCTCTCGGGCCGGTCCCTTCCCACAGGACGCGTCCCCACGTCCCACTGTCACCCCGCTGAGCAGGGTGCGAGGCGCTGCACCCACCTGGGGCGAGCCAGGATGCGACCTGCACATTTCCGAGGTCCGGATCCGGCCCCAAACCTCCTCCTTGGTGGGTTCTGCCTCTCCCGGAGGGATGCTCTCTGCTCCTGCCTGTCTGCTCCGAACCTGCCACCAGCTCATGGCCGTCCCTCGTCCCCTGTGCCTTGCGCACCTCTGTCCTGCAACCACGTCACCATGTCGGTGACAAGGACAGCCAAGGGGCCAGCTCTGCATTCAGAGCCCGATGCCCCCGCAGTCAGGACGTGCTGAGGATGCACATTTTGGTTTTTGCTCCTCGGGGCTTTGCTCCAGCCCTGCCCACGGTGCCCGGTGCTCCCCATCCGGCTCCCCCCACCCTGCCCCGCCGGCTCCCTGTACCCAGCCGTGCAGGCAAAGCCGGCCGTCAGCACCTCGCCGCCGAGTTCTGCTTAGTTAACTATTCTGCTGCTTGCTCTCGCTGCTTTGGTGTGCTGATCAGGCGGGCTTGGAGATGGGGAAAGAGAAAAACAGCACAGAAAGGGAAGAGAAAGAGCAGCCCAGGGCTCCAAAGCAGCTGAGGTGTCAAAGACAGAGATTTAATGAATGTGCCTGCGGTTCACCTGAACAGATGAGCGCAAGCTAGAAGGAGAGAAGGAAGAAAATGGAAAAAAAGAAAGGATCATTTTTCAGATTGGCAGCTCCCCTCCCAGACATCTTTTAACAAGAGAGAAAAAAAGGGACTCCGGCACGGCGTTAAAGGGCCAGAGCCGGCTGCTTCCCTGCGCCGCGGCAGGAGGGTGCCCGGGCTGGGCTGTGGGGTCGGGGCAGCAGCCAGGTGGGTGTCACAGCTTCCTGAGCCCCCAGACCCCTTTGGCATCGAGCCCTTCGGATGGGACAGGACCCGGTTCCCACCTGGCTGCCAGGCAGCTGCCAGCAGCACCGGCAAGGAGCTGCCCAGGGACAGAGCTGGAGAAGCACCTCTAGAAGCCAGGGCTTTGTCCAGCGATGGAGTTTTGTCCAGGTTATTTTGGAAGAAGCTTTTCTGTACTAAAACAAGCTAGGAGGGGGCTTCCCAGCCCCAGTCTGTGCAGGGGGCAGCTCAGAGCTGGGGGTCTCTGCAGCCCTGTCCGAGCACGGGGACGGAGAGGGGTTCTGCTGCCACGCAGCCAGAGGAGGCCAAGCTGCCGGCTCATTTGTCACTGTGCCACCAGGCCCTGTCTGAAAGCAAGCAGTAAGTGGCTGCCTGGAGAACAGCTCCATGTGCTGAACACGTTAATAATGAGAGGGTTCAAGAGAGCCGGCTCAGAGGCCCTTCACTCTGCCAGGAGGGCGATGGTTGGCGCCCGGGGCTGCGGTGCCAGCTCTGTACCTGGGTGCTTGCAGCCCTGGCGAATCCGACCCCGTACCCAGATGCAAAAGGGGCACAGACACCGACCCCTGACCTCTGAAGCTGGGGAAACCCAACCACACTGACTGCCCAAACTCCCAAACTGGAGTCAAATTTGGCTTCCAGTGGAAATCACAGCACAGCCCTCCCGTTTGTTATTCCCCCGCCACGCCTCAGTATCTTTTCCCACGCTTCTCTTTTCCTGGAACCAAACGGAGATGGAAGGAGAGGAGAAATAAGAAATCTCCAGGCTAGCAGCTGGGGAGTCTTCCCACATTTAACTCAGACTGTTTTCCAAGAAATGTAAGATATCCATGGAGAGTTTCGTCCACGGAAAGAAAGAGGAAGGTGAGCGTGGTCCAACCGACCCGGCTGGGCTGGCAGCCCAGGGGCACTTCAGCCAGGCCAGGCGAGATTTGCTGCGTGAGAACAGAACTGCTCAGCTCCGAGCACTTGGTGTGGTGTTCTGAGTGCCTGCCCAGGCCCTGGGGTGCGCGGTGTCTGCTGACGGATGTAATAAAATCTGTTTATGTACGTGAGCGAGTAGGGGGTGTTTTTAACACAGACAGTTCAACTTGGCGGCAGTAAAAACAGCCCAACTGCCTCTGAGGACTGAGCATCCCACCCTGTTTTGCAAATGGCATGAAAGCAGATTTGGGACTCCTTTTCCCCTGTGTCTCCTTCAGTTGCATGCCCAGGCACTGCTGCAAGAAGCTCCTTTATCGGTGGCCAGTGTAACCCCGCTCGCCCTTGCCCGTCACGCAAGCACCGGCACCCCAAAAACACGCTGTGCATTTCTTCCCATTTGTGCATCGCTCCCGAGCTTCATGTGCCTGGGGGAATTGGGAGCAGGAGCGCTCCAAAAACCTGAAATAAAGCAAACACGTGGTCCTGCTCTATGGGGGCTCGGGGCGGTGCGGGAGCAGCAGCGCTCGCTCCTGCGCTGCCCCAAGCGCGCGGCCGCAACGAGGGTTATTTGGGTTTTAGTAGCTGCAGGACACTCGTTTAGCAGAGAAGACTTTGATCTCATTTCCAGAGAGTTTCTCCTTCCCTTCCCGCATGCGTTTGCCTGGCTTTTGTCTCATTACAGGTGGACACGGACGCTCCCAGAGGCAGCCAGGCTGCAGTCCCAGCCCGGAGGCTCGGGGACGGGACGCGTTTGGTCTGTGCGCAAGTTTGTCCGTGGGCCTCCAATTATGCTCAGCGCGCTGAGCTCTGTCACATCGGGTTCTCATCAGGGACAGCCCTGGCGTGGGTCGCTGCTTCCCCCCCCCGTTTTTATTTTTTTTCCGTGCGTGGTTGTGTTTTTCTTTATATTTTTAATGGTTTTGCAAAGGAGCCCTAATGACGGAGAGGGGAGCGGGGCTGCCGGACCTGGGGACTGTCACCCCCAGCAGTGGGGACGGGGACAGCCCCGCAGCCCCTCGGGATGTGCTCTCGGCTCAGCCCGGCTAAACAAACCAGCAAGTCGCATCCCCTGCACATCCACTTTTCTCCTTAAAGCAGGGTCAGCCTTCTCATAGCCATAATCCTGATTAAAACTCCAGTGTTGAGTGAGTCGTAATCCTTGCCACCTCCGGGCCATCTTATTATTATTATTATTTTTTATCCATTAAAACCTGTTTTCTCTAAATGAAATAAAATATAAGCAGAGATAACAAAACTCATTGCTTTTTCATGTATATATATATATATATATATATATAAAGAAAGAAACATTTCACATTCAAAAAAGAAGTTAATAAATGGCCAAGCCCCAACAGATGGGGGTGTGTGTGGAATTTGCATTTTTCAGATTAACATGCACGAGCGAAGATAGAAAACGCACTTGCCCCGGGGAAATAATTTGAGAAATCTTTGCATATTTTATTTAAAAGCATGCCGCGTTAGGCAGGGTAATAATGCAGAGCGATGGTGATTAGGTTGGGCCTGGAGGGATCGCAGCCTGGGACCCTCCCTCCTCGCGCTCCGTCTCTCATCCTCCCTGCAGCCCCCCCAGCCCGCGGGGCTGCACCCCGAGCCCCCCGCTCTGCAGATAGCCCCAGCGGGGGCCGGAGCATGGTCGGGAGCGTGTTATGTGGGCTGGGTGCACGACTCCACCTCGATTCATCTCAGCAGCTCGAGGAAAGACCTCTCCTTCTGTGGTTTGCAAATGTGGGATTTGCGGCAACCCCTTACGGGATCCGAGCACCCAAACCCCAAAGTCGTGCTGGAAATCCTGGTCACCCTGCTCAGGTCCTGCAGCACCAAGCTCCTGCTGCACGGTGAAGCCTGGCCTGCTGCCTCTGGAGCATTTGTGTTGTCCTCTGCCTTTCTGAAGTCAGTACACCAAGGCGCATCCCTCAAAACGCGTCTCGGCCTCGGCGCACTTTACATGGAGCACGCTTTAAAAACGCACGGCCTTTGTTGGGGGGATTCGGGCAGCTTAAACGAAATTGGATGGTCTCTTAGAAAGAGATTCCACTGGAGCACTAATAGCCTGCTTGTCACCATTACAGATCTGCCAGCAAGGCCCTGAAAGCCCTCGACAAAATGTGCTTCGTGTCCCCGTCCCACGGCGAGCACCGAGCTGCCCGTGAGAGCACGGTGCCAGCTCGCAGGCGATCCCATCGCTCTGCTCCCCCAAATTTCAGGCTGCTCTCGGGGGTCTCTCCCCGCTAATTAATACCCGCCGAAGCCCAAGCAGATGGAGGTGCAGCTCGGCCCCTCGCGGGAGCCCGGCCCTGCGAGGAGCGGCAGCGGAGGCGCCGGGGCGAGCTCTCCTCCAGCTCCTGTTCACACCAGCGCTGCGAGGTGAGGGTAAAACCTGCGGGGCGCAAGCCTGGAGACGAAAGTCCCGACAGCTGTGCAGTTTAACAGGGTGATAATTGGGCAGCGGGGAGGGAGGGGAAAGAGCGTAAAGAGGAGGCACGGCGAGGGCAGGGGTTTGGTGCTGAGCTGGGGGCTTGGTTGCTGCCCTGCTGCTGGAGGGGAGCCTGCAAGGCGGGATGCGCCTCTGTGCTGCGCTCCTCTTTGGGGTCTCTTCATTAGGGAGCTTTTGGGGGCTCCTCAGGGCCCAAAGAGCTCCTTGGGGTCAGGGGTGCTGTGCCGGGGACGTGTATGCTGGGCCTGCTGATGTACCCAGGAGCTGAGCAGGGGAGGCAGGAAGGGGAAAAAATCCTACAATTTTACCTAAAAGAGACAAAACCACCAAAATCAGGGACACGGTGCTGCTTTAGCTTTGGAAAACCTTAACCTTTTATTTAACATAGGCCCCTTCACTCTGGCATCTAAACCTAATGCCTCATTTACCACTTTTTGCAGGTGAGGAGACCTTGTAGGCGTGATGGGGGAGCAGCCCCAAGAGACCGGTGCTGATGGAGGAGCAGCCCCTGGATCCCCGTGCTGCTCCTGCCCTCCTGCTCGGCCCCGTCGCTTCTCGCAGCCGTCCCCATCCCCTCGATGCCCACCAGCAGCCTCCAAACCTGGCTTAAACCAGAGCAAACCTCCTGCCTGGCAAACACAGCCCCTGCCGCTTCCCCCGGCTTTGAAATCTGACCCAGAGCCCGGCTCTCTCCCTGTCTGCTCCCATTATTAATAAACTTTGAAGGGCTCCCTTCTGTCCTTAATGAGATTAGTGTTATTTTCATGCATTGCTGCAGGGCAAAGGACTGAAAAAGTGGCTGAGCTGTAAACTAAAGGGTGCTAATCTATAGAGGGTGGGTCCCCCGTTCTCACCGCCTCGGGGGCTGGGTGAGAGTAATCAATTAAAAGAGGGGATTAGAGGTGCCGTGGTCACCCCCGGTATTGAGGTCACCCCGCCACCCTCCCGCAGCAGGCGGGTGCGCGGCGGTGGCACCGTGCAGCATCCAGCCCTGCTCAGAGCCCCTCGTGCGCCCAGGACCCAAAGGAGCAGTAGGGAAATATCTGTTGTTAATATATTAATGGCCACAATTTGCTTAGCGGGTCTGTCTGGGCTTTGTAAATGAATGCTAATTTAAAGCACGACCTCGCTATGGTCTTTTTTTTTTTTTACTTTATTCAAGAGCTTTTGTTCCGCTACGAACACAGGAAGGAAAAAGTATACGGCGTGGCCAAATGTGGTGTTGCTTTCGCTGTAGTTTCATGGTTTTAACCAGGAATTATTGTAGGGAAGGAGGGGGCGGCCTGGCTCAGCCTGGAGGCGTGGAAACCCAGTTCCCATTTGCACTACGGGGCATGGAAGAGATTGTCACTCCTGGGCTCTTTGCGCCCCAGGAACAGCTTTGCAGGGGCTGTGTTTCGGCTACCTGCTGGGCACCAGCAAACCTCGTGGGTCCCCGCAATCCACGGGCAGCTCCCAGGATCCCCGACGGATCCCCGACCTTCCCTTTGAATGTCAAACCCATATCAGAAAAGCAGCCCGGAGCTCCCACCAGCCGCTGGCCCGTCTTTGGGGAAAGGAGGGAGCAATTATTCCCGTGATGTGGGTGCTCAGGCACTGACAGTAACTAAATGCCTTTTCACTTGGAGCATCCCGGGCTGGGGATGCCCAAGCCCTGGCCATGCGCTGCAGGGACCACGGTGTCCCCAGCCTCGTGCAGCACATCCCTCGCCTCTGCCCTAGCATCCTCCTCCTGGCCATCCCAGCCCCTTCTGGGACACGAGGACGTTTGTGTACCACCTACACAACAGCACCTTTGGGTGCCGACACGCTGTGCTAAGGCCCATCCGTGCTCAGCACCAGGCACAGGACCGGCGGGACACGTCTCCTGCCAGGCTGCCACCGCGGCGCGTCCCGGCGACACCCAGCGGGCTCCGGCCCCCACGTTGACCCTCTGACACCTCTCTCACCACTTCCACGTGCGAAAGGGACGTCAGTTTGGGTTTATTGCAAGCCCCGTTATGTCTCGGTGATAGTTATGGGGTGCTAAAGGGATTAGCAGCACGCACCGTCTGCTGCGCGCTCGGGGAGGGGACGGCGCCTTGCTCCGGCAGATAGCGCGGGGGCAGAAATGCAGAAGGGGAGGCTGTGAAAATAATTACCTTAATTTCAAGACCAGCTTTAAAAGGAGAGGAGGCCTGACGTTCTGTGGAGGGATGTCACCTTCCTGGGTGATGTCTCCAGGCCAGGAGAAAGGAGTTTTTCCTAAAACTGAAGCTGGGCACCATGCGCCGGCAGCGAGACCGGGCTGAGCCCCAGCGTGCTGTGGGTGCTGGGGTGCACGGAGAAAAGGGGGCGAGCATCCAACCTCAATGGTGCCGTGAGACCCCTGCTCCCGGGACTGGGGCTCGTCCCCAGGCAGGATCCACCCCCCAACGCACAGACTCACCCTGGGGTGTTTGGCACCAATGTGGCAGCTTGGAGGGAGCAGCCGGAGGGGTAGACACCCTGTTCAGTGGTCACCCAAAGCCCTGAGAGTCCAGAATCAGGCCACGTAGCAGCTACTGTTTGCTATTAAAGCTTTATTGGGTTTTGGGAGGAATAAAGGATTTCTTTGGGGAGAGAAATTGGAAGGCAGTGAGGCTGGGTGGGTGTCGCAGGGCCGTGACCCACTACAGAGGAAAGTCTTCATTAAACTCCAGGTGCCCCTTGTGTCCCAGGGGACCCGCTGCCCGCCCCACGGTGCCTCGTGATGGCATTTGGGGCTGCTCTGACCTTCCCCAAACCACCACCACGGTCTCTCCCTGAGGCTGTGAGGGCCGGGTGCCTCCTGCTCCCCCCACACCAGGGCTTTGCCCCCTTAGCTGCCCCCCCCAGCTCCCACCTCCAGCTTCCCACCCGAAAAGCGGCGCTTGCTCCCCCAGGGAAAGAGGGCCCGGCGCTTCCCTCGCTTTGTCCCAGCCCTTCCACGTCTCCCCCTGCCCCGAGGGGCCGGATGCATGGCTCAGGGGAGGGCTCGCCCCAAAAGACCCCCGTGGCCGGCCGGAGCTGGGGGAGCCCCTGCAGCCCTCCCCTGGCAGCGGCTCTAATCCTCGTGGCTGCATCGCCGTGGGCTGTGGATTAGGGACCAGCCCCGAGCCCTCCTTTGTCCTCCCTATTGTGGAGCATTTTGCTCGCCTCTGCTTTAGCCCTTGTAACCATTTTGCTGCCTTTTAAAAGCGGGCTGAATAGGGGGGTGGGATGGCGAGAGGGGTGGGGAGAGGCTTTGAGGCTGAAGGGGAGCATTCAGGCTGCAGCTGCCCCGTCTCAGCGCCTTCCCCGTGACCCCCACGGGCGCCGCGGCGGCCACCGAGCATCTTTGGCGACTCGGCTGCGGCGGGACAGCCCACCTGCTTGCTCCGGACAAGCACTTTCATGCCTGTTGGGATTAGAGATTTTAAGTGTCGTTCCAAATTGTGCGGATAAACAGTCTTGTGAAAACTTGTTATCGGGGCGAGAAGGCCCCCGCCGCCGCCCTCCGTCCCCGGCCTTTTGTTCGGGCAATTTTTATTGGCGGATTGGATTTGATGAGGTTTAGGGTTTATTCTTAGGACTCCATTGAAGAGCTGAGCCTTTGTCTCACGCCGCGGAGCGTGAAGAATATGAAACGGAGGCGAAAATAAATCTGCTTTTCACACGCGTTAGCCCCCGGTCCGGGCAGGGACCACCAAACGCAGCTGAGAGCAGCAGCGGCCCCTGCTCCGGGCTCGTCAGCTCCGGGACCCCCCCGCTAACAACCCCCCGGGGACGGGACGGGCACTTCCAGTGCACCTCGAGCTGCAGGAGCAAGGGAGGGAGCCCAGTGAGGCCATACAGCTTTAGGAGGTGACGGGGCCAAAAAAAGCCCGAACTGCAGCCGCGGGGAAGGCTGCCCTCCCGCACGGAGCTCCGAGCCCCCATTACCCGCCCCCTCCCCAAAAAAATCCAGCCCCACCGGCAGGTCAGTCCCGTAATCGCTTCATTTATCACCAGTCACTTCGGGAGAGATTCATCAACGGGGTAATTTCCAAGGAGTTTGCTGCAGGGGCTGCCTTTCATTTGCGAGGAGCTCCCCGCGCCTTTCCCCTTCATGACGGGAGCCTGCTCCGACACGCTGCGGAGCACCGGGGGCGAGCCCACACCCGTGCTCCATCCCCACCTTGTCCCCATGGCCGGGGGATGTCACCGAGCCCAGGGGACAGGGCTCCGAGCTGGTGTCCCCAGCACCCTGTGGGCAGAGCCAGCAGTGCACCAGCCGCGAGGTTTGGGCTGAATCTAAGTAAAATAAATAAATTAATTAATTAATTAAAAATAGCTGGACTGGGGGGCTCAGGGGTGGTGCCACGGCTGCATGGGAGAGGGAGATGTGCGGTGCAGCCCGGCTGACCGCAGTCTGTAAAAGTGGTCGGGGAGAAGTCACCTCCTGCCACTGAGGGCCTGAAGATGCTGCCCAGCTCCCTTCTGGCTGCCCCAGTGGCTGCCTCCTACCCACACGTCTGTCCCTTGTAGGTGTCCCTTGGAGGGACAACACGAGAGAAAGGGACAAGAGCTGCCCCAGACGGGAAGCAGGGGTGTCCATGTCAGTGCTACAGGCTCGGGATGCTCACGGTCACGTCAGGCTGCCCTAGGCCATGGGGTCGGGGTATTTCTGCTGCCAGGGGTGCCCCGCTCGCTGCGTCGCCTCCCGCTCCGCAGCAGCAAGATCATCCCTCGATACCCGCCGGTGTTCTGGCTCCTCCTGTCTGGATAAGATATCTGTAATTACACGCATGCCTAATCGGAATTATTTCCGCAGCGCAGCCCTAGCGCTCCGCACCCTACCCAGCAGCTTGGCACAAGGCTCCCCCATCAATGGGGGGAAGCTGGGTGGCGGCACTTTTGGTCACCTTGGGTGGTAACCAGCTTTCCGGAGAGCGTGGCCATCGGTGGCCACCACCAGGAGCTAACAGCATGTCGTCCCCAGTGCCCCAAGAGGGTCTGCCCAGGGTCCCAGAGGTGTCTGATCCCATAAATATGGAGGGGGATTCCTCCGGGTGCTCTTAGGCTTGCAGTGGTCACCACGATGACTGCTTTCCCAACAGAGATGCTGGAAACGGGGGCTGGTGGAGAACACGTTGAGTGCGCGCCTCTGGCCCGTGCCGTGTGAGCTGTCGGGTCGGATTATCCTAACGGCCCTGCCGGCCCTGCCATCGATGAGCTCAGAAGCAGGGTTGGCTGGGAAACAAGAACAGTTTCGTAAAACGTTCGAGGTTTCAAAATTTGGGTTTCTTCCAGTCTGCAGCCAAACTGAGCCCGTTTCAAAAGTTTCCCATGGAGAGCTACCCCACGCACGTGTGTCCCCAAGGAGCCACCCGCCCCAGGGACTGGGCGCTTCTCCCTTCCCGGTGCCCTACCCCAGCCTCACACATGGCACGGGGGTCCCACCACGGGCAGGACATTCTGGGGACATTTTCCCTGCCACCCCTGTCACTGCAGCATCCTCTCCCCATCACCGGCTGCTCCCCGTGAGCGCCTCGTGCGGCCCCCCCCGGCTGCGCCCGGCAGCTCTCGCTGTCACGTCGTGTTATTTGCTCCACGGGGCCGATGAACCTGCCCCCTGCGGCAAAAATCCTGCTGGCAGCGCGGCCTCGATGGGGTGCAGGAGGGGACGTGGGTGAGGAGACCCCGAGGTCAGCACCGATCACACAGGGTGGGTCACGGGGGGCTGGGGAGGGAAGTTATTTGGGGCCGGGGAGGGAAGTTATTTGGGGATGGGGAAGCAAAATCCCGCCTGAATTTCGAAGGCATCTTCCAACCCCCTCCTGGTGGCACCTCCCTCTGCCTCCCTCCCACCACATTTTGGGGGATTTCAGGGTTTTGGGGCAGGCTGAGCCCCTCATCTGGGGCACGGCCCCCGCCCCCCCCCCCAAGCTCTGAATTCGCCCTCCATTATTTTTGCCTCCTCCTCCTCCCCCTCCCTGCCTCAGCTGCCTGCTGAATGAAGGATGGGTTTTTAAGCCTTTTTTACCCCCAAGGCCTGCAGCGCTGGCTTGGCTGCTATCGCTGGGATAAATGCAGGCTTTTCGGCCTAGAGCAGCATCCGGGGGAGCCGCGGCGCTCCCCCCGCGCCGGGTTATCAATCCCCGCTCAGCGCTGCCAGCGCCGGGCTGGGTCCTCTCCACTGGGAGCCCTCTTCTTACCCTCTGGCCACGAGAAAGACCAGCGTGGCTTAATTCCGCGCAGTATCAACACCAAACAGACTCAGCCCCGATGCTACTGGCTCCTCTTAATTCGCCTTTGTGTTCTTCGTTTTCATGAATTTTTAAAAAGTTTCCCAGCTCCCTCCGTGCCGCCGGGCCGCGGCGGGTTGGGTTCGCCGCGCGTGCCCGCGTGGGGCTCGCGTCCCGCCACCTCGCCTCCTGCCGAAAACAAGGCGGCAGCGAGGTGTTCAGGCTCTGCTCACCCCATCCCCGCGTGGCCAGGAGGTTTTTGGGTGGCTCGAGCATGAAAACCTCAGTGAAAGGGCTCGGGCTGGTATCAGAGCACAGCGCAGGAGCGGCACGGTGCTCTCGGTGCCAAGGGCAGCGCCGTTTCCTCCCCAGCCCCGGGGTGCTTTCAGCAGAACATAAAAATATGGATGGTGCCATGCCGTGATGGGGAAGGAGATTTTTGGAAAGCAAAATAAATCGCATCCCTCAACGGACTTCAGAAAACAAATGTGTTTGTTTATTTATTTATTTATTTTTTGCTCTAGTGCAAATGCAACCTCCATCCGTGACTGGGAGCTGGGAGCTGCTTTCTCCCTTCCAGCCCTGCCCAAAGAGCACTGAAATTAAGGCAAGCTGGAAAAAAACGGAGATGAACCCAAAACGGAACATCCAGATACGAGTGCAGCCCAGGCGGGGCTGTTCACAGCTGCTGTTTCAGGTTGAGTCTAAGCATGGATAAGATGGGAACCTGCCTCCAGCCACCCCAGCCTGAGCCTTCCTCCGCTTCCAGCTTCGTGGTGCCAGGGCCAGCAGGACAGGGAGCGAGCAGGGAGGAGAGCAGGGGGGTGATCAATAGCTTGCAGTGAGGCTGCAGCACTTCCATGCCCAGGTTTGTGCAGGTGATGCCGTGCTCACCTCTGTGTGCATCGCGGGTGCTCTGGAGCCCGTCCCCAGCAGCCCCATCCCGCACATCAGCAGCCCAGCGCCACCGTCTCCCCCCTGTCCCAGCCGAAAGGAGCCGGCAGAGCCTTGCAGCCAGCACCGTTTGGGGCTGGGGAGGTGTTTCGTGGCTGTCCGTGCACAGCCCTCGTTTTTAAGCCTTCAATCAAATGCTCCTAGACAGCGAGCTCGCGTGGCGCTTGGATTATTATCCCCTCAGAGGTCTGAAGTGCAGCACCGAGGCTGCTGGGACTCCAACCCGTGGTTGCAGGGCTCGAGATATTTCAGCGCGGCAGCTTAAAGCCACGACGGCTTCCCCCCCAGCAAGACAGCCACTACATCACACAGGGAACGCGCTCCGAAATAATGATGTACAACTGGCCTTGAGGCACTCTTTGCAGCTTGATTGGCCTCAATGGCAGGAGAATAACCGAGAGTTTATTGCTTCTCTTCCAGTGATCTTTACTCCCAGCTGTTTTCCCAGGGAGGGCTGGATCCCCTACCCCACGCGAGGAGCTGGCGAGGTGCTGAGCGCACCCAGGTCCCGGGATGGGGCTCTGCCCATGGGGGGAGAAGTCCCCAGCCCCTGTTTGAAGGCAGAATGGGTTTGAGCTGCTGGCAATGAGACCCGGTCACCTCCTTGGTCCCTTCTCCTCCTCCCGTGGGTTCAGCGCCCGTCACCACCCAGGCCACCGAGCAAGCCGCTGCCTTGGCTGCTGCAAAGCCCCTGCGACCTCAGAGACGCCCAAAAGCTGATTTCTGCCTGCTCAGCTCGCTGCTGTCTGTGCAAAAACAGAGCTGGAAAAGGGGGGGGGGGGGGGGGGGCGGAAAAAGAGCATTTTCATGCAGAAAGTTGCTGGCAATCCCCAGCTCCTGGTGCAGTTTGCAGAGGGCAGAGGTGAGATCGTTGCAGCTGATTTTTTCCCCCTTTCCTTTTGAGGAGCTGTGCTGCAAATAGCCTGATTTATAAGATTTCTCTATCATTAAAATGTAAATGAAAACAGACACGAAAACAATCTGAATTTCCAGCCGAGTTGCTCTTGCTTAATATTCTACCCCGAAGGGGGATGTGCGGAAGCAACAACATTTCAAAGGGAATCGTTAAAGAAGGCAGGCTCAAACTGCGTTTTCATCAGATACCGTGGCAGAGCCGAGCGCTCGGTGCCTTCCCCATCGCGGTGCCGATGAAGAGGGGACGCGGGCAGCGTGACACCTCCGGAGCGGGGGACGTCGGGGGGGTCACGTCCCGGCGCGCTTTGCTCCGGCACACGTGCGCGGGCGCTGTCTGCAGCGTGATGCACGCGGGAGCCGGCACCGTCGTGCGAATCCTCGCTGGGCTGTGCCCCTTTCTGAGTGCTTCGTGGGTTTTGGGGAGATGCGCTGGGTGTGCAGAGTTTGGCGGCGCGTCCTGGCGTTTGGGCAGCGCGGGCAGGGAGAGCACCCCCAGCCTTCCCAAACTTGCCTGCGGTCCCCTCGCGCCCCAAGCTCTCAGCATCGGCGCCGCTTTGCTCTGCCGCTGAGCAGGGGGCTGTGCTGCGCTGCTGATGTAACGCGTTGAAAATGAAGTACAAAATATCGGGGAGCTGGAAAACAGCGTGAAGCGCGGTTCAGCCACGCACCGGAGCGCGCTGGGGTAGCGAAAGGGCTGAGCGCTTTTGTTTGAATCGCTAGCCCGGTGCTTGCTGCCCTAGCGAGCTGAAATGTCAGCCTGGCTGCTGGCTGGGCCGGCACAGAACGGCTCGGAGTACTGCTGCTTTATATTTAGCTTCCGCAGAGGTCAGCACCGAGCGGCCGTGCAGCCACTCTCAGGAGCAGCGCGTTGCGGGGTGCTGCACCCTGCTCGTCTCCTGCCCGAGGGAGGAAACACGAGGGCTGTCAAGGGGCTGCAGGACGGGCTCAGAACCGCTCCATGCCACTTGCTGTGGGCTGCACAAAACCAAATCCTGGCTGGGTAAGGAGCCTTCCCCGCTAAGAGGCGCGAGGAGAAGCAGCACCCTGCGGTCAGAGCATCCCGCGGCGATGCTCACCACGCAGCAGCGGGGCACGTCCCCCACCCCCTTACCCCGACTCTTCCTCCCACCCTGGCTCATGCACGGGCATGGGGTGAAGCCCCAAAACCCGTCCCTTTTTTTCTTCCCCCGCACGGGGGGCTGCAGATCCGTGCTGCTCCGACAGATAAGGGGCTGCGTGGAAAAGGCTGCCCGGCTCGGATGCCCTGGGGCAGGACGGCTGAGCCTGCTGGGTGATGCAGGGCAGAGCCGCTCCCCTCTCCTCTCCTCTCTTCTCTCCTCTCCTCTCCTCCGGGACCTCCCAGGCAGCGGCAGGTGCTCCGCCACGGCAGCACATATGGATTCTATAAGGGCTGAGCTCATCTCCTCGCCCCGGGGAGGGCGGTGGCGCGGGACGGGGCTGCCGGGTGCGGGGAAAAGCCCTGCCCGCTGCAAAGCGAGCGTGGGAGAGCTGCAAGTCCCCGGGACACAACAAACGGAAGAGCCCAGGACGCCCTTTTTAGAGTCACTTTTCAGAGTGGAAATAAACTGCAAAAACAAAAGGGCTTTAAGTAAGTCCCCGTCTGGATCTCTGGATGTTAATGGCCCACGTTGATTAATTTTCTTTTGTACTTTCATGGCATCAGTTATCACATCGTACGATTTTATTTTTAAAGGCCTTTTTTTTAAGCCCACAAAACACTGGAAATAGTTAGGATGGATTCAAATTACAAGGTAAAATATTTCCCTCCAAACCTTCATAAACGCTTGATTTTCTTTTATGCCATTATTTTAACTTTCAAAGAAAGGCACCGTTTGCCAAACCTTGCTTTGCGCAGTAAAATCGGCCCAGTGTTACAGGGCCTTAATATAATAATAACAATAAACTTTCAGAGGAGACCTTAAAAACAAAGGGCCCTGTCTGCTGCGCATGGAAATTCAGGCTCACATGCCCCGAGGTCCACGGCTCATTTTCCCCGTGTGCCGAGGAAGCCGTCACGTGCGAGCCCCGGCTCCAAGCCCCACCGGGCGGCCGGATCCAGACCCCGCTGGTGTCACCGGGTTGTGCCACCGGGCTGGGGGGTTTCGAGGCTGGAGCAGCTCTGCGCAGACCCCAAGAGTCACAGCATCCATCTGCAGGAAAGGAATCCGGCCCCTTACTTACGGAGAGGTTGGAAATCCCTGAGGATGGAGAAATGCCCGGCGTGGGGCTGGGTTGAGCCCGGCTGTGGCCGGATCCTCACCCACGAGGGGCTGGGTAGGGCTGGCACGGGGCTGCGGGGGGATTTATTTGTGGGGTCACCATCCTCCAGGATGCATAGCGAGGACGTCGCCCTCCGAAGCTGGCACAGGCTCAGCCCCGCGGGTTTTTGCGTCTTTGTTTTCCCCCCCTGCAGGCGGTGGGGGGGTTGATTAATTCGCAAGTCTCGCTTGGGTATCGGAGCTGGGGGTGGAAAAACTTGGGACGAAGTGGATTTTGCAAATCACGGCTGGCCATCTACACCCAGCTCCGGGGGCACAGGCATCGGGGCTCCCAGCGCCCGGGGAGGAAGCCTCTTGCTGGCGGAGCAGATCCACCCCTTTGATCTGCTCCCACAGTTATTCTTTCATTTCTTGAGCAAATAATCTGGATTTTCACAATATTTACCTTGGAAATAATTATTTGTGTAAAGCATTCGACCAAGACAAACAGAGAATCGCTCGGCTGGCTAAGGAGAGCAGCCGGCCCGAGGTCTCACGTTCCCCTCAACCTCCTGAGCCTCTGTGCCGCGGGCTCGCACAAGCCAGCAGCCAAAAAACGGCCACGAACCCGGCTGGCAGGGGCTGGGGACACAGCTCCTCGTGGCCCCCCCTGCCCGGTGATTTAAAGGGTGGAAAAAGGCAGCTGCCCTGCCCGGGAGTCCCCTTCAGGCATTGCTACCCCAGCCCCTGAGTGTTTTAAACGGGGCTGTCGCATCCTTCAGGTCCCAGAGACTCAGCGGCTGTAGAGGAGAAGCAGGAAAGGGGAGAAAAAAAAAAAAAAAAGGGTGAAGGAAGGTTCAAAGGCCTTTTTTTCATCTCTATTTAATCTCTGCGAGGCCCGAGGCAAAGTCACCTTCGGGTCAGCACTCAGGTGTTTTTATCTCCAGCCCCATCAGCGCCGAGCTGCCCCCCAGCCCTGCCGCTGCCCGCCCGGAGCCAGGCTCGGCGCAGGAGGGGGCAGCTCCAGCCCCGCATCCCCACCACGCGCCCGGGTCAGGGGGGGACCGTGCTTCTGCGGAGGAATAAAGGAATAAACCCACTCGGCTGTTTCACCCGCGAGGTTTTTATTAGGGCGTGCGTGATGCCCGTGGGCTGATATGAGGCAGGCGGCGGGTGCTGAGCAGGAGCAAGCGCGAGCGTGGGGTTTTGGTGCAGCCGGGTGCTTGTGGGGACGCTGCCGGGCTCCTCCTGCCCCACGTTGGGGACAGGGGGGGCAGCACAGGCTTTTCCAGATGAGAAATTAAATTGAAATTAAATCGGTGCCCAGCTTTGCACACTCCGGGCAGGGCGGGAGCACAGCCCAGTCCCGACTGCATCCTGACCCCACGGTGCTGCTCCTGCCACACCAGCAACTTGAACAGAACATGTCATGTAAGCTCTCGAGAAAATAGAGCAAGCATGCAGAGCATCTCCTTTTTAATCTCTGTTTAACAAGGCTATTCTTCATAGTCTCTGTGCAGTCCTCGCTGGATGAAACGCAACTTCGAAAAAAATACTGTTTGCTTTAAAGTGATAAATTAACACACACACAAACGACGCAACTTTGCGAGCAGCTTCCTGAACATGCACCGCGGTGAAGCAGCTCCCACAGCACACAGACGTGCATATCTACAACCTGGTTGTAAAAAAAATCGGAATTAACTCTTCTCTAATACTGAATATATATTTAAAAAAAAATAGTATACAGGATTTGAAGCAGTTGAGACTTGGAATTATTTTTAACCGTTCTGAGGTCGCTTTTCAGGACGATTCTCTCTCTCTCTCTGTCTCTCTGGACCTGGTGCGTTAGCTCAGATCGTATCTGCAGGGCTTTAAACGTGCTCCATTAGGCTGGGCACTGGGGCGAAGCCCTAGGAACAGCACGGGACACCTTGCACCAGCACTGCTCAGCACCACCGGGCTGTTCCAGGTCCGTGATGGAGGACGGAGGCGACACCATGCAAGGAGCCTTGCATGCCGGTGCATGTGCCAAGTGAGGAAGAGGAGAGGTGGACGAAGAAATGTCCTTTAAAGCTCTGCAGAGAACGGGGTGGCCTCTGCTGCGTGAGCCACGCGACATGCAATGTGGTCCTGCACAGACCCCACTGCACACCCTCCTCGGGGCGCGTTATCCGGCAATAAACCCTTACGGAGCTGCAGAGCTCCAGGGACGTGGCCAGCAGAATTCCTGGTGTCGAACGCTCGCACGAAGGGCTGCAAATCGGGCGCGGGAGGCGAGCCTCGCCGCCGGCAGCTCAGCAAACCCCGGCTGGGAGCAGGGCAGCTCTCAGAGGCCGGGGGCGGCCGCGGCGGCGGGGCACGGGGCGCCCTGCTGCATGCAGCGGATCAGCTCCTTGCGGTTGTCCAGGATGGTGTCGAAGCTCTCCTGCAGCCGGTTCTGCTGGCTCACCACCTTCTGCTGGAGGCCGTGGATCCAGCGCAGCAGGGCCAGGCGCCGGTACATCACCAGCTGCACGTGGTGCTTCTCCTTCTCCCGCTCCTTGAAGCGCTCCTTGTCCTGGAAGTGCTGCACCGCCTCCGCCAGCACCGGGAACAGGGGCTCGGGATGGGGCTCGGCCGCAGGGGGGTCTCCGGGGGGGTCCCAGGAGCCACCACAGGCGCTGTCGGGGCTGTCGATGCTGAGCGCGCTGCTGGCGTAGCCGTTGTCCTCCGCGGGGGAGCTGGGGGGCTCGCCGCCCGCCGCCCCCCCGACCTCCGCTCCCTCGGGGGGGCTGCGCTCGCCCTCCCCGGGGGGACGCGCTGCGCTCGGGGGGGCGTCCCTAAGCCTGCCCTGACCCGTCTGTCTCCGCGTCAATAACAGCAGATTGTCGGACGGATTTGGCGTGTTTTCGCCCCCCTCGGCCCCGCCGCTGCCCAGCGCCGGGCGGCTCCAGTTCTGGTTGCTGTCGCACGCCTCCCCGGAGAAGTTGCAGTTGGGGTCGGGGCTGCAGCCCCCAGCCCCCGGGAAGGTTGTGCCCAGCACGGGGCCCCCTGGGAACGGGGAATTCGATGGGGCATCGGGCAGGCAGACGGCGAACATCTCGCTGGGCTCCTGCCTGCAAGAGAGAGCAGGGCTGAGCCACGGGGAATCGCGCTGGTGTCAACGGGGGGCTCGCAACGCGCACAGGGGGGCTGTGGGATAAGGGGTTTGGGAGGTTTGGGGTGCTGGGGGTCAGGGCACGCTGTGAGCCGTGACAAGCGTGTGCAAGGGCTGGCACCGCCAGGGCCGGCTGAACAAGGAGGCAAACGCCCTCTTACTCCATTTGCCTCATTTAAAGCTGCTGAGGCCAAACTCCTGCCCTGGGGTTTTCAGGTGCCTCTGGGCTGGGAGCCCCAAATGGCCTTGGGGCAGGGGGGAGGCACGGCTGGGGCAGGCACCCCGCTTGGGGCCACGTTTTCGGCAAGGGTTGGGGGGCACCGCGGGGCGCGGGCACGCAGCCGGCACGCTCATGCCCGTGTCTGCCAATTAATTAATGCCGTGCCGGTGGAGGTTTGCCGGGAAGGAGCTGCGGCTCCAGCAGCAGGAAGGTTTATTTAAGGGGTCACACTGCGGGGGATCCCTGAACACGTTGCTGACCCCCCCAGGGCTGGGTTTGGGGTCGTGTCTGGGCTCCGGCAGCACCCACAGCAGCGGGGCTGGGGGCAGAAGAAGGAAGGTGACCCCGGTGCTTCTCGGCAGGCCATCAGCAGCGGGACGCGATCCTGGGACACGCTCCCGGGTCCCGCTGGAGGCTTCCTGCCATCACCCACCGGGGGTCCCGGGGGTCCCGGTTCCAGCCCGGGGAACCGGGGGGGGGGGGGCTTGAGCTGTGAGCTGTGGCACCTCCGTGGGTCCCAAAGACGCGTGGGGAAGAGCCGTGACGGTATGGGGTGGCCCGGTGAGGACCCCCCAGTCCTGCAGACCCCCCCTCTCCCGGTCCTGAGTCCCCCCCCCCCGGTCCTTCTGCAGCCCCCCCGGTCCCGCTCCCCCCCCCAAGTCCTGCGGGCACCCCCCAATCGTGCAGCCCCCCCTCGGTCCTACCGCATCCCCCCGGTCCTGCAGCCCCCCCCCCGGTCCTGCTGCCTCTCCCCCCGATCCTACGCCCCCCCCCCCGGTCCTGCTTCCCCCCCCCGGTCTTGCACCCCCCCCCCCCGTTCCCGAGCCCCCCCCCCGGCCCTGCCGCCCCCTCCCCGCGCACACCCGGTGCCCCCCGCCGCCCCTCCCCCCCCGGGGCAGGCAGCGCTCACCGGCAGCCCCGGGCCCGCAGCTCCGCCGCCGCCGCCGCCGGCACCGGGGGGGGGGGAACGGAAGCGGGGAGGTGCCGCGGCCCCGCACTTCCGACGGCGCCCCGGGTCCCCCGCCCTGCTTCAACGGGGCCGGGGGGGGGGCACCGGGCACTGAGGGGGGGCGTGAGGGGTCCTGAGGGGGTCCTGGGGGTCCTGGGGGTCGTGGGGGGCGCGCAGCGGGACGTGGCCCCCCCCCCCCCCACGCGTGGCCGTGGGGTCCCACGGGAGGGGGGGTGTGCTCGGGGGGGGGGGTGCACAGAGAGGGGCTGGGGGCGCGGGGGTGCAGCCACCCCCCCCCCACCACCCCCGTGGGCAGTGGGGTCGTGGGGATACAGCCCCCCCCCATCCCTGTGGGCAGTGGGGTCACGGGGATGCAGCCCCCCACACACACCCCCCATGGGCAGTGGGGTCACGGGGAGGCAGCCCCCCCTCTGTGGGCAGTGGGTTTGGGGATGCAGCCCCCCCCCACACACACACCACACCCCCGTGGGCAACGGGGTCTCGGGGGTACCCGTGGGTGCAGCCACACAGGGAGGTGGCCACGCTTGGGACACGACGGCTCCATCCCAGCCCCGGCCCTGGGGGTCCCGTGAGGCTCAGCAGGGCCCCTGGGGGGTGTGAGGGGGGCAGCGGGTGCCCCATCTCTCAATGGGGCCGTTGTTGCCTCTCGCCACATCAGACGGCTCCCACGGGGGCTCGGGGGGGGTCACATGAAGCGCTGCGGGTGACCGGGGGATAAAGATGCTTTGTGGGGCCGGGGTGCGTGGCTGGGGAGAGCTGGGGGGGGGGACGGAGAGGCCCTGGGACGGGCGCTTCTCCTGGCTCCGTCTGGACGTGGCCCTCAGCAATGCTGGGGGACACGGGGCCGGAGCGCAGCGGGGGCTCTGCAACCCAAGCCCACCCCATTGCAGAGGTTTGGAGCAGGGGAACATCACCGATAAGTGATAGGGGCGTCCTTTTAGCCCCCCGCCTGCCCCACGGGCCGCCAGCCAGCCCCTGCTCCTGGCTGCTCCAGCCCCGGAGGCTTCGAGGAGAAATTGGTGGGACTGGGAGCTACAACGTGGGCCGCTTGGGCTGTGGCACGTCTTCTAGGAAAGCCCGAGATTAAAGAAACGAAACATTCCCGTCCCACAGGAAAGGCAGAAACCGGCTCAGACGCGTCTGTGAATGGGCAGGAAAGGAAAAAAAAACCAGGGCGAACAATGGGCTCTGCTCTGCTGTGAGCTCAGTGTTTGTTTGTTAGCACGGGTTTGTGTTTAGCTCCCTTTAGGGGCCTGAAGTCAAAGCAAAGCAAAGTATTCTCCACTGAGAGAGCAGAGAGGAAAACAGCCCCGGGCTGGGGACCTTCTCCTGCAGCTCGGTTGAAGGAGGCACATCAGAAGCCGACCTTTCTCATCACAGATTTGGGTTTCAAGGAGCAGAAGGAGGCCCCCAGGTCTGCTGGGGGATCGGGGCGCTGCCCCTCTCTGTCCCCTGCCCGTGGGGTCCCATGGGGCTGGTTGGTGCCAGCACCCGCTGCCGCTGGCCCGGCTTCACTGGCACTGTGGGAGCCTCCCTGCATTTGGGGGGTTTCCTCCCCCCTTTTGGGGTTTTACCTCCCCCCAGCGCTGGCGACCACACGGGCAGGATCGGTGCCAGGCTCTCAGAGGGAGCCGGGAGGGGAGCTCGCAGTTGTCCGTCCCGTTTGGTTGGGGTTTGCAGCGGTGCACATCCCCCGGCCCTCGGATTATCTCTATCTGATTGAGGCCGGAGCGGATTTGCTGTTTGCAATGAAAACAACTCGGTGGCACTGGGAACCCAGCCTTCCCCTCGGCCCCAGCTGTCCACCCAGACGGAGCGAAGCCCAAACCGTCTGCGTTCGGCAGGAGCCCCCCAGAGCCACGCCGGGTCCCAGCACAGCCCTGATCCGGAGCCAGCCTCATGGACAGGGCAGCAGAAACTGTGGGCGAGCGGTGCTGAGCCACGAGCAGGGCGATGGGGGAGCAGCTTCAGGACGCCCCACAGCATGGCACTGCTGTCACCAGGGAGCCCCAGCTCCTGGTGAAGGAGAGGGGACACAGGGACATGGGGACATGGGGCGATGGGGACACGGGGACGCTGTGCTGAGCTCTCCTGGGGCGGGAGGAGAGCGAGGGCTTGCAGGCAGAGCAGGGCTTAGTGATGGATTTCAGAGCTGTCTTCCACTCCTCTTCCCCCACTTTGTTCCAGAAACAAATTAAAAGCTCTCCCTTCAGGAAATTAAAAACCATTTTAAACGACTGAGCGCAAGGTCTGATGTGCTGGGGTTTCAGGGCTGGACGTCTTGGGCGAGAGGGAGGATGTGCACCGCGGGGTTCAGGGGCAGAAGGGCACAGTGGTGACCCCCCGAGCAGCTCCAGAAGCTCCTGAGACCACATTTCTCCACCAAAGCAGGCTCAGACACCCAGGCCCTTCCCTGACATGCACCCAAAAACAATGGGCAGCTGTTCCACACCCAACTTTTGGGATCCTCCACAACCGCTGGCCTGTATCTGGCCCCCAACATCAGCACAGCCCCAGCACCCTGGAGACACGATGGAGCAGGACCTGGAGCTGGGAATCAAAGCTCCCAGCACGGCCGTGTCCATGGGACAGGGATGCAAGGAGGGAGGAGAAAGCTTTTGGGGGCTTTGGGGGCTGCTGGGGGGCACGGGGCCAGGCGAGAGCCAGCCTGGCTGCTCCTGGTGTGCTGCCTGCAGCCCCTGTGCCTGGCGTGCGTGTGCAACGCGTGCCACACGTGTGTGCTCCGTGCCCGTCGCGTGCTCCCCGCGTGCTCCCCGCGTGCGCTCGGGCCGGGAGAGCGGCTGAGCGCTGGTGCACGGGGGGGGGGGGGCTGCGTGCAAGGAGGGGGCGCGTGGGCTGGAGCCTGCAGCCCGAGGAGGAAATTAAACATGTTTTTTTGGGAGATTTCCACATTCTTCCCATCGATTCCCATCTCCCACCCTCTCCTGCAGCGATGGCCGCGGTGGGGCCGTGCTTTGCCACGCAGCCAGCCTGGGAATGGGCTCGGTTGGGGTCATTGGTGGCCAAGAGCACCCAGGCAGCAGCTGGCCCAGGACACGGAGCCCCCATGGGGCCAGCACCCCGCTGCTGGGACCCCAGCACTGAGAATTTGTCCCGAAAGAGTTAAAAGCGGAACACTGCAAAAAGAAGAAGAAGAAAAAAAAAAAAAAAAGAATTACAAAAGAAAAAAAGTGCCCTGAACCACATGCGACCTAACCTCCCCAGCGGCTCATCTGAGTTTAATAACGGAGGGGGGAAATCTCCCAAAAAGCTCTCAGAGAAATTAAAGTAAACAACGTCCTGACCTCCACCCCGCGCTGCCCCGCCACTGACTCGGCTCGGCTGATGCGGCCACAGCCAGGCTGGCACGCGGGGTAATTGTAACCACGTTCGGGTACGGACCGGGGGGAGCAGCTCCCGGGGGGACACCGCTGGGGATGCGGGGCCAGGAGCAGCTGGGGCTTTCACGCAGCCCCGGGGATGTCGGGGCCAAACAGTGGCAAAACAGCACCGGGAGCACCCGTGGGTGCTGGCGCATCGGGCTGGATGGGGTGGAGCAGGGAGGGTCTGGTCCTGCTGGTGGAGGAAGGAGGAGGAGGAGGGTGTTACAAAGGGTTTGGCCTCTTGGCCTCGGCAAACTAAGAAACGAGGCTCTTGTTTTCACGGATCCTGATCATTTTTGTAGGCTGGGGGAAAGAAAAGTGGCCCCAGGCTGTGAAGTGGTGGTGCAGGCAAAGCTGCTGGCCCCGAGGGGGAAAATGGGAGCAGTGTCGCTGCCAGCATGTCCCCATCCCCGTCCCCATCCCTGTCCCCATCCCCGTCCCCATCCCCATCCCCATCCCCGTCCCCATCCCTGTCCCCATCCCCGTCCCCATCCCTGCCGGCAGTGCCCTCGCACACCGCGTCCCGTCTGTCCGTCTGCGTTTCCCACCAGGTTTTCCAGGGGCAGCACCTCTCAAGGAAGGGAAAGGAGGGTGAGGGGCTGAGCCCCGCTCGCCCCGGCCCCCACGCTGGTCCCACCGCCGCCTGCCATCTACCTGTAAAACAAATCATGTTTCAGTCAGAATCAAAGGCAGGGACAGATGCGCTGTATTTGGTGAGAAATGCCAGGAATCTGCAGCCGGATTGGATTTCACAAGAGCTGGGATTCCCGCGGAGGCCAAACCATTTCCACGGGACTCGAGGTCAGACCCCGCTGCCCCCCGGGGCCAGGGACAAGGCACCAGCGATGGGGACACCGGCTCTGCCCCGGGACACGAAGCCCCCGTGGGACAGACGCCCCCTCCGAACCGCCCTTCTCCGGGGAGAAGAGCCTCCTTCATCTTTGCTTTCATAACTCGCAAAAAAAAAATGGGTTTTATCTGGATTCGAGGAGATGTGCTGTGCCAAGAGAGCAGAGCCGGTGTCCTCCAGCCGTTTCCTCTGCGGTTTATCCGCTGCTTAGCTACAAAAGGGGAATATTGACGCCGACTCCACCCCTTCCATTAGACCAGGACCCAAAAATCACCATTTCCTCTGGGCCTGTGAATCACTAATAAACTCCAGACAGAAAGGTCTGACTAGGAAATTGTTTGGGAAATTGAAAGGAAGTGGGAGGGCCGGGCGCTCGCGGCAGCTCCGGGGGCTTTGCTGCTGGTGTCACCTCCCCGCGCCGCGGGACGGGTCCTGCCACGGTCCCGCGTCTGCTCCGGGTGCTCGACGCATCCCCGAACCCAGCCCGGCAGCTGTTATTCTGCAGCAGCTGGAAAATGCTGAGCTGGCAGAAAAGAAAGGAAAAAAAAAAAAAACAGGTTTCAGGTGAAAATGCTCAGAGGCACGTGGCAGGGACCAAGCAGGGACGTGTCACCCCAGGGGATGCCGGCGCTGGCACTCTCTCTGCCCGTTGTGGGCCCATCCTGCGCATCCCAGCGCATCCCCGGTGCCTGCTCCGGGGCGCTGCCAGCTGCCGCTCCTTGCACCAGCAGCGGCTGAATTTCAGCAGCTCACGGATTTTCCCGTCTGTGCGGATTTGGGGATGAAAATCGCTGTGCACATCTTTTTTTTTTTCTTTCTTTTTTTTTTTTTCCTTTGATCGCTGTCCATCAGCTGAGCCGAGGCAGCGGAGCTAAATGAAATCTCCCCATCGTTCGGTATCTGCGGCTGGGCGTTTGCCAGCCCCTGAGCATGAAACCCTTGGCTCGTGCCCAAGCACCGCGTGTCCCTGGGCTGTCTCCTGCCCGAGCCAGACCCGGCCACCAGCTCCCTGCAGCCCAGGAGACGGGCGCTCGGTGCGGCAGAGCTCCCAGCTGCAGATAATACAACAAAGGCAGCCACGATGCTCCCAGGGAAGGTTTGGGGAAGCGCAATACCCCTTGCAGGGATGCCACTGCCGGTGCCTGGGGCATGATGCCGGTGCTGTCTCAGGGATCAGCCCCAGCAGCGTTTTTTTTCTTCTCGTGCCGGTCTCCAGACCCGCCTGCAGCGCCTCCCGAACCTCCCCGCAGGATGGGGACCCGCCGCTCTTCCCATTTGGTGCACACCCTGCAGATGAAACGTTCGCGGCACGACGGTTCCTTGTGACCTCTCGGCTGCTGCACACTTCTCCTGAAATAGAAAGGCTCGACATTTGGACCTCATAACGCAGAAAAACTTCAGGATTTTGAAATTTCGGTCTTGGAAACAAATCTGATACATTCCATAAATGCTTTAATTTATCCCTTTGTCACAACATTCAATAAAAGGTTTAGTTTCAGCTGCCCTGTTTTGATTAATAACTGTAACAGATTCTAACCTGGAGGAATTGTACTATATTGCATTCATGGAAATTAAATGTTTGATTGCACATAATCAGAATTTTCTGATGTGGAAACTGCTCCGCTGCAGAACTTTGAACGAGCTCTAATCAAAAGACACTTTGTGTGTCGGTTGATTTGTTTTTTTTCTCAGCTTCCCCTTCACCTATAACAAGCCACGACATCTGTTAAAATTCAAGCAGAGCAAAACAGCCTGGGCTGGCTGAAAAAATTAAAATTTCGAGCGCAAAATGAAACGAGCGCCCACGTTGCGGCCAGGTGGGCGAGCGGCAGCAGGCTCTGCACCGGGCGTCGATGTGGCGGGTGCAGGATGTGAGTGAAGGGTCCCGGGGTGCTGAGGTCCTGGGGTCCTTGGGTGCTGGGGTCCTGGGGTGCCAGGGTCCTGGGGTGCCGGGGTCCCATGGCACAGGGGCTCTGGGGTGCCGGGGTCCTGCACTGCCAGGGTCCTGCACTGCCAGGGTCCTGCGGTGCCAGGGCCCGGGTTGTTCGGCTTCTCTGACCCATGAGGGACACAAACCCTGGCTGCAAAAGGAGATCCCAGCCCAGCAGAGGGGCAGGAGCGGGGCTGGAGCATCTCCTGCGTGGGTGTCCCCCTGGTTGGGGGACAGGAGGGTGGGGAACGGGGTCTGTGCCGGCGCGGTGCCTCTCCGTCATGCAGGGCTGCGGGCACGCTGCTCGCAGCAGCCGTGGGTGCTCGCTGGGTGCCATGGTCCCTCGCCTGCCACTCGCTGCACCCCTGCCCCCAGGAGCAATGTCCCACACCAGCCGCGCTTCATCCCCCTGCAGACGCGGAGCCGGAGCTTTGCGGGTTGCCGTCAGCAGCCGCGTGGTGGAAATCGCGTGGCTTGTCTCTTCGCAGGGAGCAGGAAAGCTCCCGCTGTTTTAAAAGCAGGTTTTACGTTCCTCGAGGCTGCACGGGGCTGTTTATACGTCCTCACCCTGCAAAAGCCGCTGCCTCTCCCCTCTCGGCCCCAGCAGGCAGGTTTTATGGCGGGGCTCTGCACGAGGGGGGAGCAGAGCGCTGTGCCGACGGCCCCAGCAGCAACCCGCAGATTGTGGGACCCAGTTTGGGTCGAGAACACCTCGATGCTGAGGCTTTTGCTTCAAGCTTTAGGTTGAGACGAGCACGTGGGAGCTGAGAACGGGGCTGGGCAGTGCTATGGGGCCAGGGCAACGCCATGGGGCAGGGGCAGGGCTGTGCAGCGCAGCGGTGGCAGCTCCGTGGCACCGCGGGGATCTCTTCGTGCGCATGTTGGAGCCACGGTTCCTCCAGGAGGAAAGGCCTTTCCAGCAGGAGGTGCCTTTCTGATCGAAGGGGAAGCTTGCATTGCTTTTGAAATCCACTGCCCTTTAATAAAATGCTGAAATTCCGGGGCTTGGTTTGCTTTCCTTCCTCTTTCTCTTCCTTTCCATGGTAGGGGCTTAATGTTGCCTAAGCCATAAGGAAAGGTGCAGGGATGAAAATCAGGAGGGACAAACAAAACCCCGCCAATGTTTGGGAACAGAAGCACTTTTGGGCAATGGCCGCTGCTCCTCGGTGCTCGCCCCGGCCCCGTTGGGGCTCTGCAGCGGCCCCAGCGGTGCCGCAGGTGCCCTCGTGCCGGGCTGGGTGAGGGGGCACATTTTCCATGTCGGAAACCCGAGCTCCCAGCAATTACAGCGGCATTCCAGGACCGACTCCTGCTTCCTGGCGGGTCCCTTCCCATCAGCTCGTTTGGGTCACGGCGAAACGGATCCCGGCGAGAGGCTCTCCTGGCTGGAACCGCTTGGAAAATTCTCTCTGCATGGGTGAAATTCCCTCTGCTACCAGAGGTTATTATCTTCATACAGGAACCAACAATATCCTTTCATTTAGACACTAATTTGAACAATGTGCGCTGGCCGGGGGAGGAAGGGCACTCGCTGCTCGGGAGCCTTTGAAAAATCCAGGCGGGAGCCAAAATGAGAGGAAAAACAAAACCCCGCAGCGACACAAACCGCCCGGCGGTGCTGGGCTGGCGCGGAGCCTCAGGGGTCCCAGCCGCCCACGGGACCCCCGTCAGCCCTGGGAGCGAGGCAGAGGCGAGCAGCGCCGCGGCGGGCAGGGGGAAGGAGCTGCCCAGGGGCTCCTGGCCCCGCAGCAGGTTGGCCCCTGGGGCCCTCGGTGCTGCTCCGCTCCAGCACCCGGAGGGTTCTCGATCGCTGCTGCGCCTCCGTGGCTCGTGGTGAGAGCAGGGATGGGGAAACTGTCCCCGTCCCCAGGGCAAGGACACGATGGGAAGAGCTGTCACAGGGAAGCGCCTGGGGGACTCTCACTTCCCAGCCCACACTGGGGGAAAATTGGTGCTCAGACTGCCCTGGAGAAGAGAGCTCGGTCCGTGGGGTGGGAGAGCATTGCCCAAAAGGGAAATCGCCTTCCCTGTTTAACCACGGTGTTCGGGCTTGTAATTACCATCTCTGTACGGCCGGAGGGTGCAGTTAAACACTTTCGAACTCACCGTATCACCCAGCTCACACTCGGCACCAGAAAAAGCAGCCGGGTGTAATTGATAACTGCAAAGCCATTTTAATTTCCGTTCCCAGGAGCGGACAAGACGAGCGCGGCGGGGTGGATGGAGCACGCGCCGGTGGCGATCGCGTCCCGCACGGCTCTGCTGGGGGACCAGGGGAAGGTCCCAGCCCCGGGCCACCCCCACGTCATGCACAAGATGCGGCATCAGCCCCTGCTCCCTCCTGGGCAAACCTCACGGGGGTTCAAAGGGGGGGATGGAGGCGATTTCTGCTGCCTTTGCTCCTAACGCGGGCTCGTTCTGACCACTCACACCCGCGTGGGGAGCGCAGGCGCGTTCCCCAGTGGGGATATCAGTTGGAGCATCGTCTAATTGATTACGTGGGAGTCGCTCCCGGTGCAAAGGGAAGCCCCCTCCTCGCTTTCGGCGAATTAATTCAGCTTGTGCCGCTCTCTGTGCTCAATTAATCTCGTTGAAGTGGTGCAACTTCAGCCCGCGCTTCGCACAGAGGTACCGGGGAGGCTCTGCCTGACGAAGACGGGAGGCGCGTTAATGACGGGGCGATGGGCGCTCAGCCCCTTCATGTAACGCTGTGCGGGGCGGCAGCAGGACAGGGGACACCCCCATTCCCCACTTCTGGCCATGAACCTTTGTAGGATCGGCCCCCCCGGGGGGCCATCCCCATGGTGGGCCTGGGCCACCAGTGGCAAAACCAGTGCCAGGATGGGTGCCGCGGCCGGATCCGGCTCCAGGGCTGTCCCCAGCCCTGCACCAAGACAAAGCAGCTCGGCCCCGCAGCCCCCGGCCCCCCGGCAGCTGGCGCGGGGACGTAATCCCACAAAGTCCTGCTCCGGGGGGACCAGGGGGAGAGTGGGGGGCACGCCGCCGCTCGCTGCCCCCGTCGATCCCCCCGCCATTGACCGCCTAAACAGTTCTTTGGTGATTACAATGTAAATATAGCTTTTCATGGAGTTAAGGCCTTTTATGGGATCCGCACACACTTAACCACTTAACCCCGGCGACAAAAAGAGCAGTGAATTAGCTGTTTAGAGGCTGCTCGTGCAGAAAAGCCGGCCCTGAATAGGATTTGGGGAGCTCTGTGTATCAATTGCTATGCTCCAGAGGCCCTCAATGGGGCTTTTGGCGTTCGAGCATGTGCCAAGGGGGTTGCGTGGATATGGATGGAGTGTCCAAAAAAAAAAAAAAAAAGAGGAGGGGTGGGAAGAAAAAAAGCAGCTGCTTCCCTTTAATAAAACAATGATTTATTCATAGCTGCTCGGGGAAGGGGCGGGGGGGGGGCATGGGGAAGTGCCAAGGCAGCACCGTCCCTGCTCGGTGCCTAGGTTGGGGAGCGGGAGGAACAGGGACCCCCAGGGCACCCTGAATGCCCCCCCAGTCCCACAGCACCCCCTGTGCCCCCCAGCACAGCCCATGGGGCAGAACTGGGCCCTGCTGCAGCTCTACCATGGTGCTTGGGGGGGGTCCCTGCAGCTCCATTCCCTTGCTGGGGGTGCACAAGCTGAGGGGGGCCCCTCTGCTCTTCCCTGCCACACAAGTACCCCTCAGCAGAGCCAGGTCACAGCCGGTGCCCTCCTGGCACCCAGGAGCAGGATGACGACGGGGAACGGCCCTTTTGGGTTGCCCGTTTCCCCTGGGGGGCTGCGGCTGCCCCACCGCCCTGCCCCGCTCTGCGCCACCCCGGCAGCAGCTTCGCCCGCTGCGGGGTCGCATCCTGCGCCTTCCCGGACGAGGCACTTGGGCAGCGGCACAGAGGAAGGCAGGCTGTGCTGCGGTGTCCTGGCACAGATGAGAAGCTCTGTCGGGTTTATTTTTTTTTCCCTTAAATTCCCCTCCACTCCTTTCCCCGTGCTTTTCGCACCCCGACGCCTGGTGCCATGGCTGGCCTCGGCTCACAGCCAGGCCAGGAGCGGGGTCTGGGCTCCCACGGAGGGGCTGCAGGGACATTTCGGGTGGCACCCAGCGCTCAACCCACCACGTTTGTGCCTGGTACCACCACTGGGGCGGGCGCGTGGTCCCAGGGGGGGTCCCTGCACCCCCAGAGGGTGCCGGCCGGCAGTCACAAGGCAGGGGCACAGGGCACGGGGCTCACACCCTCCCTGCTGCCGAACAAGAGGAGCCTTTCATGGAGAAGGAGAGCGGGGAGGGAATGGGGAGAGGGGGGAGAAAACTCAAAGCAGAACCAAAGCAAAAGGTCTGGAAGGAGGGGATGGAGCTGGGCAAAGCCGGGGCGCAGCGGGGGGGGGGCTGCAGGGGGGCAGATGTGGGCATCCCCACCACAGCCAACAAGGTTTTGTGGGGCAGTGCCAGGGTTGTGCTCAGAGAGATGGGGAAAGGCTCCTGCAGCCCCAGCCCCCCTGGGATGGGTCCGACTGCCGCAGCCTGGGGTTTTGGGGGTCCATGGGGACCCCAGCGTGGCCCCCACCCGCTCAGCATCGTCCCCCTGCCGCTGGGGAAGCGACAGCAGCTTCGCCCTGAGACAGGATTGGGTCCCTGCCTTACTGGTCCAGCCTGGGAAAAAGCCGGGCCACAAATGGGATTTGATTGAAGTCCCCATCCCACAGCTTACGAGGAGCAGATAAAGTCGGGCTGCGGCCCTATTTTTAGGCCCGTGCAGATGGAAGGATAAAAGAGGGAGCGGGGGGGGGGGGGGAGGAAGGGTATGAATGGGAAGGAAAGACAAACAAACGCCAAGCAGATGTTGGGAGCGGGGCCGCTCCCCTCGCGGGATGCACGGGGCTCTGCCGGCCTCGACCCCAGAGCCGGGGGCTGTGGGGCCGGGGTGGCTGGCAGCAATCAGCCCCGCGCCCTCGTTAGCAGCACCACAAAGCCTCCGGGTGTGAAACTGCGATCAGCAGCGGGGGGCAGCTTGGTGCCACGGTCAGAGTGGTGTGCTCGGCATGGCGGGGCCCTGGGATCCGAGCAGCACCCGCAGCCGTGCCGCTGGGTCCTTCTTCGCTGCCCCATGGGTTCCTGAGGTCTTGCTGGACTACAGTGATCACCAGCACCACAAATGGCTCACACCGAGGTTGGGTTTGGCATCTCCAGTTCCCAGTCAATAGCTTTTAAGGCCTCAGTGCTCACTGGTGGGCTTCTACCCCAGTTCCTCCAGCCCTGCTTTTGCTCTCTGCAGATGTTTGGGGTCTTGGCCGATGGCGCTGACCCCACTGAAGCTTTTCACCTCCTCTTCTCCCTTTCCAGCAGCGGGGAGGTGGACGGGCGGCCACGGCGAGCTGTTCCCAGGGCTCCTCAGCCGCCCCGCAGCGAGGAACGACACCTTCGGGTGTGTTATCATACTTTCAGGCTCATGTCATGTCGGCTCCGAGGATCACACGCGCTCAGCAAATGGGGAGGTGGAGCAAAGGCTACCAAAATAAGGCCAGATCCATCTGTGATATCATCCCCCGGAAGCCTTGCTCAGAGCTTCATGTTGAGAGCATTGCCCTCACGTCATGCAAAATGGGGAACACATGTCAGACATAATTGCCTGTTGCTTTAATTATCATCTCCTTTGCATCGGTTGATTTTGGTTTTGCATTGCCTTTGTCTGGCGTGGCTGGGGACTCGGCTTCCCGTCTCACTGACCCAGGGTGCGCGTCCTGCATGAGATGCTGGCTGTGGTTGGGGCACAGACACGTGTCCTGCATCGGCACCTCGGGAATCAGCCCACAGACTGCAGCAGAAGCCTCCTGAGATGTGTGCACCTATATCCCACTGCAGTTTAGGGCTGGGACCACGTCCCCATGTGCAGGATCCTGTCCCTGCCCCGCTGCTGCCTTGCCCCGGGAGCTTTTCCTCGCTGAGACGAGGTGCCAGGGCTCACTTCCTGAGCCACCAAGACAAGGATGTAGATCCTGGGGTGCTGGGTTGGTGCTGACATTAAAGTACAAAGTCTGCTCTGAGCAGCTGGCACCAGCAGGGCACAGCACTGGGGCCGGGTTCCCGCTGCCCACCCCTCCTGCCCTGCAAAGCGGGAGGAACCCCGGGGGAATTGGTGACATCTCATCCACAGCGTGCCTCTCCGCTGCACTGAAAAATGAGGAAAAATCCACTCCTGTCCCTACCTGGGGATCGCCCCACCTCGCTGGGCTGGGAGGCAGAAGCGAAGGAAGGAAGGAAAAGCCGTTTTTCTGATCTGGTGTTTAATTGTGGAAGGTCGGGGGTTTTCAAAGCCCCCCTTCAGGCTTGATGTAAAATAGGAATGTGGAAATACCACCTATTAATATCCTGAGCAGCCGGGGAGGTGGTGTTAGCGCCTCAGCCATTAATTACACTTCCTGCACAGAAATCAGTCTCCACTGACCGTGGGGGCTGGAAATGAGGCACCGGGGAAAGACGCTGCACAGGGGAAGCAGTGCCCATGGCAGGGACACGGCGAGGCCGAGGAGAGAAGCAGGGGCTGCTCATGGGACACCAGGCACATTTCCCCTCCGATGGTCTCCCCATAAATTACAGCCTGAGAGGTGCCTGGTGGTCCTAGGAGCTCCCCAGCGTCTCCTCAGGTGCTGCGAGGACACAGGTGAAGGGCGCACGTATCACCCTCCGAGGGGGACAAGCCTCTCCGATACCCATCCTTCATCACCGCGTGCACGAACATCATCAAATATTGAAAATCAATGGGGCACTGTAGGGGAAGCAGCACAGAGCATGTTGCATGAAAACAGCCTTGAGGAGCAGGGAAAAAAATATTAGCTAAAAATAAAATTAATCTCTTGCGAAGCGGTGAGACTTGCTCCTCGCCCCTCTCCCATGCAGGGCAATCTTTTATGTCATTTTCTTTAATTACTGCTGGTTCAGGCCTCTGCTGTCTGGAGAAGCATAGCTGGAGTTAGCCATAAATTGGGCTTCTGGATGATACAAGAGAAAATAACAGCCCGCTGGGACCCAACATCTGTTCACACAGAGCACGTGCAGTGTTATAATTAGTATTAACAACTAATAGTTAATGTAGAACAAAAGTTTTGCCCAATAAACCCAGCCCCGCCACAGGTCCCCAGGCTGTTTCCCCGGCAGCCCCTGCACACCCTGAGAGCTCCCTGGGGCTCTGCAGGGCCCGGAGCCCATGGGCTGGGCCCACTGGGTGCTCAGGTCCATGACCAAGAAATAATTTGGGAACCCTGCACCAACCAACAGCTCCCTCACTCCTCACCTCTCCATTGCCCCAGCCCCACTTTTCACCCCCTGCTTTTTAAGTAATTTGCTTCAGGAAGGGCTCCAGCTGATTGCGGCCCACTAATTGAGCACGGGCACCAGAGGTGTGCTCGGGTCGGCCTGCGCTCCCCGGCCCGCACCTGTGAATTATCGGTCCTGCAGGTGGTTTTTCCTGCTCTGTGTTTTTCTTCTTACCGAGGAAAGCACTAGTTTGTTAGTAACAGAAGAGTCTTGCTTTCTTTTATTCTGTTCATACATCGCACTCCCTAATTTCTTAAATGATCTCCTCAGTTTCAGTCAGACTGTGGCCATTGCTGCCCCCCTTCTATGTCTGCTGCTCTATTTTCTGTGTTTCCTACCAGTGAGGACCCTGAAGGAAAAGAGATGCTGCACTCATCGCCTGCCCCCTCCCAAAACCAAGAACACACTAAAACCGTTTTCCTGGGCCCAAAACTGCGCTCCATTCACCCCTCCTGGAGAAAGGGCCCACGAGGCAGCTAATGGGAGGGCTGAAAGTCAGCGGGGGAAAATAATTGTGACACGGGTGTTTGAGAAGGCCCTGTCCCCATCCACACTCGTGTGGGTGCCCGGGGCTCTTTTTGTCCTTTAACCCTCGTATTGGGTCTGGGACAACTGATTACAGACCCGGGACAGACGAGGTTCGGAAGCTCGTGTGATAAGCACCCACAAAACATGCAGCACGCTTCTTTTCACGTGTCCACTCTGACATAATTTTTCACATGTTGGAAATACAGATGATTTTAGCCTGGGTCCATCTGGTTTCCCAAATAACCTGTCTGTTTGATAAATAACATAAATTAAATTAGACAAGACAAACAAATAGTTTTTTTCCTCTCTCCCTTTCAGTCTCTTGGCAAAAAGAAAAAAAAAAGGCAAAGAAAACATAATTCAGTGACTGCCTCGAGCCCCCGAGGAGCTGCGCGGTGGTGAAAGCTATGATTATAAACGTGTCTGCAATGTTAACCTTTAACACAGACCGAAGACCGTTCCTTCCCCTGATTATAAGTTCTTTTTTAATTTCTTTGCTGTCATTTAGGTTCCTAGCAGCTCGTTCCCCTGCAAACTCAGCGGGCGATACCGGTACTTAGCAGCACTCCATTCCTCGAGGCTCCAAAGTGCAGCTTAGGGGCAGGCCAAATCCCGAAGGTTTTATTCCTCCCGTCCTTTTGTGGGTAAGGGAAACTGAGGCATGGAGGTGTGCAGTTATTGCAGCTGCTTAACTAGGATGAAAATCCTCTGTCCTACCAAGGCACTGGCTCTAAGAGGCCTTGCATCTCATGCATCGACAAAACCAGACTCCACAAACCCCAGCTCTGAGCAAAAACCGCTGGGAATTAGCCCAAGGGACGATTAGATGGGAAAAGTCAGGAGCCAAGTGTCGGACACATCGCTGCCGTGCCCTGGGGCTGCAGGCAGGATTCATTCCCACCCGCACCTCCTCGCGCTGACCATCGGCCATGTCCCCATCGGTCACGTCCCCATCGCCACCGGGCTGGCCAGGCCGGGACAGCTCCCGGCGCTTCCAGCAGCAAGAGGGGGAGTTTTTCTCTCCACGTTAGCACAACCGCAGCGTGTCAGTGCCAGGAGGGGTGAGCTGAATCGATACTTGAAAATGAGAAGCCGAGGCTGAGCGAACGTGCCAGACGGGCGGTGGAGGCCAGCCCAGGGAAGGCTGGACACAGGGTGAGGGCGCGAGGACGGGTGAGAGCACTGCTAGGTCTTCCTCCTATCCCTGCCTCCTCCAAACACACTGCATGGAAGATAATTCCTGCACGAGGCATTTTTTGAGTGTCTTGCAGCAGTTAACAGCAGGATTTAACAAACCCTGAACTCCTGAAAGGCTTTTGTGGGGGGAATGTTTGCTCCGAACAGCAATTGCCAAAACCTTCCCATTCAACGCGTTCCAGCGTGTAAGCTCTTCAGGCCCCGTCGGATTTTTCTGCTTAGGAGCTGAGCTCAGGAACAAGCAAAGCAGCTTTTGGCTGGCTCTCAGCTTTTTTTCTGAGGGGAGGAAAAACCAAATGCCAGCTTCGTGGCTGCCACACGCCGAGGAGAGGCTGGTAAGACCCCTGTGGCACAGCCAGCCCTCTGAAGGTGTTCCTCCTCAACTCGGCTCTCCAAGCTACTGCCTTCTGATGCAAAAACGTAGCAATTATAGGTCTAATTAGGGAAGAGGCTAATTTAATTCTGTGCAATGCTGTAAAGCACAGAAAAGTGTAACAATTTCCCTTTGAGTCAGAGTATGGTTTAAGCTTTAATCATATTTCCTTCCCCATGGGTTAGTGGAAGAGCATTCTCTTGCTGCTCTCTAGTGGCAGGCATATCGGCAGAGTTAATAAAAGGTGCCGAATTTTGCAGCTTTTAATGTTTCTGTCCAGTAAAGCTGCTGAATTAGTACAACCTAGAAACCAGTGCGAACAAAGAGAATTAACTGCATATTAGGAAATCTTTCATTCATGCTGATCTTTAAAGGACATCTGAGAAAAGACCTTTCTTCCTCCCTTCTCTTCCCTAAAAACTTTTTCAAACCCCATCCCTAAAATCCAGATATAAGAATTGCTAGAATGACCTGAAACAGGCTTGGTATGTCCAACTATTATAGTTTGCAAAAGCTTCCAGGGATGCGTGCACTGTTACAGCAACTTATTCCATTCACATGCACCTGTTTTTGTTCTTTTCTTCAGCAAAATGCTTGTGCAGCCCTTTCAACCCTGTTTTCAGTTCTTCACTTTTTGCCTGTTTGAGGGACTGCACAGCTCTGGTCCTTATGTGCATTTATCTCGCCTTTAGCACGCTCTGCTCAGTCCCAGCAGAGTGAAATGCTGCCATCACAGCTGTGAACAAACAGCTTTCTTTGTAAATTTAAAGCAGCCAGCGAGGCTCACACAGAGGATTACAGAAGCCAAGTTACTGCATCTGCATAGCCAGGAGCAGTGTGGCCAAGTGGAATGAACTCCATCCTTCTCTACACACAAAGTAAAGTAAGGATGTTGAAATATTTGAAGAAAAAGTATTCTAAGAGGCTGGATTGAGATGTCACATCTAGCCTACCACTTCAAACCCAGTAATGAGCAGCAGCAAGCATGCCTCAAGCCAACGATAAAGCAAGTTTTGTCTAGGAACTAAAAACCAGAACTACTGAAGCAGTAGAAAGAAATGTATTCTTAGGACCAAGAACTTTATACGAATTGAAACCAAGTAGAAGACTTGAGAATTTACACTCCAATAAACGGCAGGGGGTTGTTGTGTTGTATTCCAGTATTAATGCAGCTGCTCCTGGTGAAGGGAGCAGTCAGGGCTACAAAAGCACAGAGGGAAGCAGATAGATGAACATTAAAAAAAAAAAACAACACACACAACTGAGTGAAATCCTGTAAATTAATTCCAACTGCCTCCAAAATTAAAACCATGTTTTATTGTAAAATTGCACTCCAACTGGTACCATAATTCTTTATAAACATAATATACAGTAAAATATTTTACATGTAGCACACCAGGCATCCAGGCATATGCTTACAGTGTTACAAAATTTACAGTTCACAATTCTTCTCTGACAGAGTGGGCAGCCTAAATACATGACATCAAGTCTTAGATGTTTAATTGCACTACCGTAACAGTGTCTATTTTAAACACATTCAGCATGTAATCAGAAAGGTCAGAAATAGTGTATATTGGGTCTCAAGTTTCTTTCACACTATTTACAATAGCTGTGAATAATGATTATTATCTAGTTTCCTCATTCTACAGAAGGCCTTCCATTTCTCGCTGTTCAGAAGTAGATGATTTGTCATGGATAAGCACAGCTTGGATGAAAACAAGGGGTAGATAATTTACTAGAGTTTTCACTTGGGCAAACCAAACAAAAAAAGCAACCCGCACACATCCTCTTCCTCTCCCGTATCTGTTACTCACATTCTTCCCTCCCCACTCACACATTCATGTGCATGTGTATGAATACAAATTTTAAAAACAAAAAAGAAAAAGGGAAAGAAATCCTTATCATACTGCCTTATAAAAGACTGTGGACTTTTTAAAAACATATATTACAAATGTACATTAGAGCTTCTGAAGTTCTGAAGCTAATAAATGCTTACCATTAAAGAAGACACTGAAGGGAGCCACAGCTACCTTAGTACTGCAAGTGTAAACAACAAACATCCTGCCATAGTTAATACTGCTTTCCTCTTACCTAAACCTGCAGGAATACATCTTTCATCTGTGCTTTAAGCTGACCACAGCATTTCTGAGTTGTATTTATCACATGAATGGTGTTTTCAGATGGAACTGATACCATTGAAACACGTGAGATTCTATGAGCATGGCAGACGGTAGTGTAAATTTCCTTAATGCTTGGGAGAGACAAAAGTTAGCATTCCAAAGCAAGCACGGTCTTTGTACTCTCATCATGGAGCACTAAGTAAAACAAGGGGAATAAACTAGACCATTGCTTGGAAATTACTGGAACTTGAGAAGAAAGCTGGAGCAGGAAGGACAGCGTACAGCAATTCCTTTAGCTTCCTGATGATTGCTGGCAGAGATTTGCAAATCAAACTGCAACTGACAGAGATGAGAAATAAATTCTGGCCCTAAACAAAAAATTTCAGCTCTCCAAGAACTGGAATATGCTTCGACTTTGACTTGTGTCCTCTGTGCTGTCAATCCTGGGACATTTGGCCAGAGATGTTATTACCGCAGTAGGACCTCTTTTCTTCACCTGCAGAGGAAGAAGTGAAATTAGAACACACAAACTTTCCAAGTTTAAACAGAAGTTTTTTGGTGTGAGATCATATACCCGTACAACGGGAAGCCATAGAGTATTTAAAACAGCAATGCTCTTAACTACTTGGCAATGTTTGGTGTCTGTATGTTTAACTAACCTACAAAATTGGCAGCATATTCCCACACAAATCTTTACCTGATGTTTTGATTTCTCCTTTGCTTCTTCATTCTTGTCTGGGGAAAGCGTGTGAAAGACAAAATTCCTTGAATTTCGAGGCATATTTGGATTAAGATCTGACATTGCTGCTAGCTTCTGAAGGACAGCTTTAGGTCTGTTCAAGAGAGACCCATTTTTTATCTGAAGAACAAAGAAACGCTGCATTAAAACACTCACACAAAAAAAAGAGTGCTGTTTTAGTAGGTTACTCTTAATAGAAAAGACTACTCCCCACCAAACTCGTACTTGCTAACAGTATTTCATCACTGTCATACAAATCAGACACGGCCAGAATCTAGGGCCAGCTGACTTGGAGGTGTTCTACAGAAGCAGTTTTGAAATGGCAGAACCTTTACCTGGATGTCACTGGCAGGTCTGAGTGTTTCAAACGGGTTCCTGGGTAACAGTTTTGTGTCTTGTACCACTGCAGCTGGGCTTGCTAGCAGAGACAAATAATAGAATGTCAGTTTAGTTTGGAAAAATGTAACTTTATATCAAACTGAGCATCTCAGAATTGAAAATAGACAGTAAATACTGCAGACAAATAAAAATCTGCATTAGATTATACTATGAGCTGTACAACTGATGCTGTTCCGGCAATTAGTACTATAGTTTATAAGGGAAAAATTGTTTTAGAAATAGCTTTGCACACTTGGAGTCGTGCTTCTACTACAATCAGGGAAAACCTAAATTTATTTTCACTACCTTATGCAGCTTTTCCTTAAGTCCTTATCTTTCCTTAAGATATTTGGAGAAATTGCTAGGCAGCACGTCACTTAAAGTCTACTTCTCCACAACTTAAAGGCAAGCAAATGAAGAACAAAAGACTAAACAAAGATGTAGAGGAATTTATTTCCACTCTAGAGCAACTATTTTCAAGAAGTAACACACTATTTTATTAATTATATACACGCATTTACCAAACTTAAGGCACTGAAAACAGAAAGCCTACCTTTCTTCTGTAGGGACTTAGCAGTTACTTTTTTTGCTAGTTTCATGAACTGGCTGTCTTCACCGATGTCTTCCTCCTCCTCTTCCTGCTCTTTATTTTTTTCCTTCTGTAGCAGAGAGAAGATACAAGCTTTTTCAGTTTTACAAAATATTAAGGATGAACACTTTGCTCAGTAATTTATGTAGACCAAGTCCTTCCATTATGTAAATATATATATTCATTTCTATTTACTTTGTATCATAAAAGTTTATTGCAATTTCTTAGATATTTTATAATCCTCAATCTATTGAGGGGCAACAAGCTTCTAATACCGCATTCAGCTGACAAAACCCCAAGTTTTACAAGATTCGATATTAAGTCAGTTGTGCTCCCAGCATAAGAAAAACTATTCTGATTTTGAAGCTGACTTGTTTGAGAACAAAGTTGTTTTTCCTCTCCCTTCTGAATTAGTTTTTCTCTGTACAATACTTGTGGAAGAGAAAGAACACAATTCACAATGGCAAACAAAGATCATCTATGAATGTTATTTTTTCCAGACTTTAGCTTGAGGAACTAGCAATTTTGCATCTAGCAATGGTACAGAGAAGAACTGAACAAGATGCCTTTCTAGAAGCTAACTGATACCTGCTCACGAAGCCACTGTTCTCGTTCAAATCGCTCTTTCCTCCATTTCACTTCGGTTTCATCAAACTGTTCATTTTCATCATCGTTATCTGAATCCCTCTGAAACAAGTCAACCTGTGAAGCATCATCTAGACAGAGAGGAAAAAAAATAGTTAGCTATCAAAATTAAAAGGAGGCATATACAGACTAGTACAAAATAAAAAATAATATAAAAACATTTCTGGAAGACTTTGTTTTCTTCTGAAAGAGTGAATCCTATTTTCTAAATACATACATCATCTCTCCAATCTTTCATCCCCCATCTACTACAAACGGATCTAAAAGGCACCTATGTTTTTCCATCTGAATTTCCTCATTCTGCCAGGGCCATCGCTGTGCAGGTCACCATCGATGAGGTACCTCTCTTGGTACATGCGTAACTGACGCTTGTCATCATCAAGCACTACCTTCCTATTAACACAAGAGAAAGGGAAAGGCTTAGTCCAGGTAATACCTGAGAGCCATGACCTCACACAAATATACACTGATACTGTCACTGACATGTGTAATTTCTGTACTTGATTTCCCAATTCCGCTTCACTTGGGAGTTCCTCATCAATAATCTCTTCTTCATATTCATCCAGCTCTTCGCCATCGTATTCATCCTCACTTCCCACGTCACTCCCTGACAGCTCTGCTTCATCTTCCATGAAATCCTGCAGTTTTCTATCAAAGAACATTAGAAGAGTTTAGTTTGGTAGACCAATGACCACCACATTAGTCTCCTGAAAACAAGGTCTATCTTTTGATGTAAGATTAGCAAATATTCTGCAAAAGAAGTGACGACTCATCTTTAGTTTTCAAAAGGGCTAAGACTTGCATTCTTGCACATTTGCGTATACAGCCTGCCAACACATAACAACCCCAAATGTCTGCCATCCACCAGATTCCTCGTCACTTGCCTGGCAAATGTGATGACAATGATAACTGCCAACCAGATGTCTTCCCTACTAGGGCAAATAAAGACCTTAACACACGAAGAATGACAGCAATACCCCTGTACCCCCCATTTGGTTAAAAAAATAATTAATTAATTAAAAATGCCGCATTGCTTTCATCCTGGCCTTTTGATTTCCATCTGTAATCCTCTCTAACCAACCAGCAACGTATTTAACTCGTGCAGTATGACAGCACCAAAGCAAAAAACAATAACCAGAGCCAACAACACAGTCACATAAACATCTTGATACTAACAGCATCTGAGCTAGTAGTGCTGGGGAAGAAATAACCATAGACTAAATTTCTAGTGCTATTATGTTCTAATCTTTCTGGCAATTAAGATATAAAATACACACACACACTAACACTTACAGTTTTTTTTTCAAGCCCTGTCTATGTCTCAGCAGTTGTTCTTCTTCATCACTTATTTCTGCTTCTTCAGCATCACTGTCTCTGCTTTTTTCATCCTGTCAAAGAGAAAGTTTTCAGAAAAGAAGGAATTTCTGAAAGTGGTTTGCTTTGTAATGACAGCTTCTTCTGTCCCTCAGTTAATAAACAGACTAAAACACCAAAGATTTTTAGAAGGATTTAGTATGCTAAGACACTTTATCCAATATATCACAATATTATATCGACATTTTAAATAATCTAAATTGCTCTCAAAAACGTTTCAGTACTCATTTTAGAAGAAACATACCTTGCATTGATAGATACATTAAAAAAATTAAGTAGATAAATTGAATTCTCATGGTCAGAATTCACTAGCATTTTGCTTTACCAGTTCATACCTCTTCACTATCAAAGGCGTTGTCATCTGTTAAAAGCTGAAAATCACCAAGTTCTTCTTGCTCCTCATCCTCCTCCTCCCTATGGAAAAATTGAATGAAAGAAATACACATTCTTATTTGACACCTAGCAATGTCTTTCCACAATTCAAGGCAAGATTTCAGCCATCATTTCTGGTGATCTCAGGTTCTAGAGAGAATAATCTAGAACTGTTCAAAGAGCCAGCACCTGAATGTCATGCAGCTGACAAAAGATGAATTTCGCTTCACAGTAGCTGTGGAAAACAGCACGTGCTGCTGATTTAAAGAGCAATCACTGAACAACTTGCTATGTTCCTCTCCTTCGCCTCCAGAACAGACCACATTTTTGACTGCACCATTTTGAATTGATGTCGAACAAGAAAACATATCCCTAGTGAAATGAGATGACTACCACCATAAACTTTTGTACGTTTCTGAAGAATAATGCTAACCTGTCTGTGGGAAAAGAGCCTGAACAAAGCGCTAATGCTTCTGCCATCGGATCTTCTATGTCACTGTCCTTTTCTGCCTTGGAAGATGCTGATGAAGCCCATGTTGGAGAACCTGCTACAAAAAGTAATAAGATGACAACTTACTAGACAGATATGTCTTAACTCTTAGAACATTCCACATGCTGCATTGGTGACCAGAACTAAAACATATGTTAGTGTAAAGCTTATAAATCAAGTCACCAAAGCTGGGAGTAGAATTCAGGACATACTCTGAGACACAAATTTTCCTGAGCAGAGATTGAGCAGTTCTTCCATGGGCTGCTTTTTGTTGCTGCTGGTATTTGGCACATGCTCAGCTTGACTGCTGAACTGTCCAGAACACAAGTCCAATAATTCATCCATGTTTGCATCCATTGCGTTCTCATCCATACTAGCTAGAGTGAGCTGATGCTTTGAGGACTGGTATTTATTCCTGTGTTGTCCCACATTCAAGAACCTGAAACAAAGTCCATAATTAGAAAACCTTGCTGTTCTGTATGTCCCACTTCTGTTAAAGGACACAAAATGTCATTCTTTACACCTGTAACTTACCCATCTGCATCAAGCAGCTGGCTTTGAGTGTCATCTTCCAGAGAAAATTGAAACTGTGACTCTCCAGCCCCTGGAAATAAACTTTTGGGTTCAGGAGAGGCATTATACAGGTCCTGGGAGTCTTCTATGGGAAGAGAGGGTTCAGACATCTTCCCTGAGCTCTATGCAAAGAAAGGTAAAAATATACAAGTTATTTACTCTGCAATCTTCGAAATCAAAAGTGAGAATTGGATAAAATATTTAATCTGTTTTAAAGGATAAAGACCATGCAGGCTAAAAAAAGTTAAAGTATTTCCACATCGCTCTGATAAATCACGGAGTTCACTGATGTCAAATGTTGTGCAGTCCATGTGAGCACACTTAAAAATATGACAACATGCATAGTTTAGAAATCAAAACCAGATTATAGCATCTCTTCTTTGATGTTTTAGAAGTTTTTATAATAACATTCTTATCCATTCCAATGTCGAGACATTTTAAGCTCCAGGAACAGTTTGCTTTTCCAAAGTCTTACTCATATAAAAGCACTTGACTCAACGTCTTCATCCGGTGTTATTTTTTGATATACGTGACAGTCATAAGATACATTTATTCACTATCCATCGTGTTAATGTATGACAGGAACCTTACCTTGGAAGCAGAGCTGATAAAGCTTGTTTTGAAAAAGCCTGGGGAAGGTGACCTGAAACCTCCTGCTGCAGACAAGAAGTTCCCTCCGCGCGACATCTGCTTGTTACAGGGCTGATACGATGGAATCATTGAGCCAATCAACTCAAAGCTGCTGTTATGGCTATTCTCTTTTGCCGGCGTTGGTAGAGAAAAGGAATCATCATCTTCTGAAAAGAAGGGAAATACTTAAATATAATGCTTATTTTCTTTTTTTTTTTTTTTTTGTAATCCAGTAAAATCTCAGGATGCTATTTTGCAACATAGGCACCTTGCTAAAAATTCATCATTTTGCACTTGTGTTAGATTTTTTTTTTCCCTAAAGGATTCAGGAAATTCAGTTTTAAAAGTGCAACACATTATTGATTTGTTTCTATATTCTTCCCCAGTATAATTTTGAACTTGATTTTCCTCTAGCTTTTTCAAGATCTCCTAAATTTTCAGGAGTCATAACTTTCATAGTCATAATGTTTAAATATACAGGTGATGAAATAACTAAACTATCAAATACCAAACCTGAATAGAAACTTCTACACATGCCACATGAAAAAAAAAAAAAAAAAAACAACTGCTAGCTTCAATAGCAGTTCTACTTTACCTAATTTGGTAGATCCCTTGTCTGCAACTTCTTCATTTTCAAGTTTCTCTTCAGGAAGAGAGTATCTGCAATTAAATAAAAGGTATTTGCTACTATAGATGATAACTAATTACAAAAATAAAAAATATGTATCAAAAATATCCACCATGTATCTTAAATTTAAAATTTCTCAGCCACCATTTTTAAAGTTTTGTTTATTTACCCCATTTTGGAGGAGCTGTCCTTAAAAAGCATCAATGTAGACTCCGTTGAAGGTGGTTTAGGAACAGAAGCACAGTGCACTGATTGCTCCACCTTTTCTCCATCGATTGATTCTTTGTCAGTTTCTTTATCACCGTCTTCAACATGTTTCTCTTCTGAATCATCATCGTCTTCCTCTGCCTCATCAAGCAAATATTCCAGAGTCTAAAGAGCATCCACAAATACATCAGATATACGCTGACCATTGCTTTGATCTGTCACCTTCTTTGTGTGCTTTTATGAGAAAATATTTTAACATATGGAGGACAAAACTGAATTACATTGTCGGTTCTTCCATGTCCCTATTTTACTCTAGGACAACTGGTATAGAGGTGCTTTAAACAGCCATGTTGTTCTGACCCTTTTTAAAGAACAAAAAGTTGCAGCAAAGTCCATACTAGATCAGGAAGGTGATATCAATTAGGTATGCATACACAGAAATTGTCCCCTGGTAGGAATGAGCCAAGGAGCTATTTTATATATAGTTCCCTGGTGACACTTTATATAGGTGGCACAAGAATCTTTTATATACTTATATCTGTTTTTAATGCTGTTTAGGCAAAAAAAAAAAGAAAATACTAATATATTCAGTTTTAAACTGAATTAAAAAATTAAATTCTCTCATTTTTTAAATTTTTAAGAATTACTGGCAATTTCCCAATATTAATAGTGTACAGATGTTTAATTTGATTGTGGAAAGGCAGCAGAATTGAGAAGCTGAGTGAGTTATGTAAAATGTCGCATGCAAACCTCATGATTGCCTTCTTCTTCTTCTTCAGACTCAGACTCATCTGTCATCTCTTCCTCCTCCTCCTCTTCTTCTTCCAGCATGTCCTCGTTATCCAGTTTAAACAATGCTTGCCGCTTTTGGCGTTCCTCAATCCTGCGGAGCTTCATGGCCTCCTGGAGTTTAGCCTTCAGCACTTGTAGCTTTTCACCTGGACAAAAATGAATAAATTAGTATATTCAGATGTACTACAAAGAATCCTTAACTTCATTGCCTTCAAGTATCCAATCTAATGCAGTTACACACATAAAAAGGGAATAAAAAAATGTTTTTAAGTGTCTTTATGAATTGATCTGCCAGCTGGAAGAGCTAGGGAGTTAGTTTCAATGAGTTCAATTTCGAGAAGCGACACAATCTCATGAATTATCAAGATTCCTCATTATCCATAAGTGCCACGGGCACAGCCCTCTGCATAAGAATAGGCTCTGTCTTTCCACTGGGTCTTTTGGGAGCAACAGCTTCCAGTTGCCACGGGCAGATGTGCTACAGCACATGAAATAATTAAGAGCAGCTAAAAATAATGCATGCCCACAGGATCAGCCAAATGATCTATTTCTTTTAAGGGATACCATGTGAGAGTCACGTTCCACATATATTCTTGCTTGCAAATCTATACATTTTTAGTAGGAAATGCTGTATAGAATTAAGGAAGCATGAGAGATCTACCAAATAAGAATAGTTCTTCACACTGAGTCTGAGAGTTACATTTCGAGGGGCTGGTGGAAAATAATAATGCGAATAAATATTTCATATAAAATTTTGGTAAGGATAGGGAGAAATCCATAGAACCACTAACAAAAATCTACCTGTGACAACCTGATCTACACTGGCTAGTGCTATTTATGAGGTCTAATCAAGATTTTTTTCTTAAAACAGGGATATCCATTAGGAAAATATAAACAAATTAATTTTGCAAATAAAGATTCATTCATCTGTATTTCATGGGGCAGCACTAGGAGCCAGGGAAACAGGAGAGGAAAAAAAGGAAAAAGAAAAAAAAAAAAGCAATTTCCAGATCAAGCATCATTACTTCTCCCAGACCAACCTGGCTTTGTGTGCACTGTTTCATCCACGCTCTCTGAAACTAACACTGCCGGCACCACGTCTGCTTTTAGCTCCTCTTTCCCTTCAGATGTCGTCTCCTTACGAATAATGTTGATGTTTATGGTCCGTTCAACTTTGGGTTTTGATGTTTGAAGAGTGTGCTTCAAGAAACGTGCTTTCAAGGCTTCTAATTCTTGAAATACAAATTAATTAAATGCAAATTAAATCAACTTGACAGTATTTAAAATCATCAAGCACTACATTTGTATCTAGATTAGGCCTTGAGATTTTTTTAAGGAAATTAATTAAAAACTCTAAACCTTTAACACTTTTATATTTGTAAAACAATTCCACTTGACTAATAACACATCGTTACAGAATATTTTTGCTGTAACTTGTAATTGATGGATGTCAGTTAATATTAAATGACCTTACCATTGACTATGATTTATCCACAAGATCTTAATTCACTTCCACTCTACCCTTCCAGACACATCTCTAAATTTGTTAACTTTTTTTTTTTTTTTTTTTTAAATCAGACTGATGGATGACAAATAAGTCACTGTTTCATGGCAGAGGTCAGTTTTCTGCATGCATGGAAGCAGCATCCAATTCAGACACCCTATTTGTATCTCCTAATACAAATAGATTTAATGGAATTGTAAAATTGCCTAATCATTTGCAATCCCTCCTAGAAACAAGGTGAACTATTCAATATTGATGAATAAACATTCAAATTCCAGTACCTAAAGGACATTCAAAACATTATGGCTGCAGAAGTAAATTTCTCCTCACTATCAAGCCTTGCCTTCTAGCAAAATCAGTTGTAAGCACTACGAAACACAAGGCAGTTTTGTTTCTGGATAACTACTGCATGCCTGGTTTTGAATCACTTTGAAAAAGTGCTCCCATGTGCTTTAAGTACAAGCATAACTCACTACAGCAGAACGGAACTGAAGTCGCTCAACCTTAAGTAGTTAGGACTAAGCATTCCCTCAAGCTTTTGAATATTACTGTTTCTCAAAGGTTTTCCAATCAAATTCAGTTTTACTCTGGTGATTTGGGTAGATCTGACAGGATTTCAACACTAACAATTATACCTTTATTTGAATCGGATTCATCGAGGTTTATGAAGGATTCACTGTCAGAGCAGATCCTTGGCTTGATGGTCAAGTCTATTCCCAGTTCACGAAGTTTATCCAGTTTGGACCTCCTCACTTTTTCAGGTTGTGCCACCAATCCAGGCCCCACTTGTTGATTGCTTTCTAGGCCCGGTGCTGTTTCTTGTCTTTGCTCAAGGGCATTGCCTCCAACCGCTAGAGGAATTTCATTCTCTTTTTGTTCACTGCTGTCAGTGCTTAGGAAGTTAGAGTGCTGTTGTTCTTCTGCATTACTCACGGTTGTTACAGTCGTAACAGTACGAGAATCATCATCATTCTCTCGGTGTTTTTCAGTACAGTCTTCTGTCAAGTTCTCCCCTGCATCAGGGAGAGGTTTGTTCACAGCAATCTCTCTGCCAAGGCTTGTTTCTGGTCCATTAGTTGCTGATTGACCACCTCTTATTTGCCCATCTTTGCAATCTGCACTTAAGGTCTTAGTGCCTGCAGGTTCTTCATTCAGGGTGAGCTGGTATTTAGTGGACCTAATGAAGGCAGAAAAAATTAAATAATCTGTGCCTATTCTGAGAGGGGAGAAGAGGCTGTGAACAAGGACAGAAAGAAATAATTTTCTAATTCTTCTCATTAACGTGTAGGAAGAGGCAAAGGACAAAAGGGCATATTACTTCATCTGGGGTTGCTACTAGGTCCTGACTACCCCAACAGCATGACAGTGTCAAAACTGCAATATTGCCACCTCTTAACAGTGACATGCCTTAAATTTCAAGGCATCTGTGGTATTAAAACAGTTTAAGAAAAAGTAGTAGTTTCTCATTAGGACTTTCCAGTCAAAAGCAACAGTTAAAATTAACCTGGAAACATTATGTGGCTGCACGCAAAGCAGGTGTGTGCACATGATACAGGTCCTATAGCACGCCTACTACAAAGTCTGGCTATCCCAAAAAGCAAAGCTGGGATATCCTCAACGTTTATGAAAATACACAAGGAAGGTTTAAGTCCTTACTTCAGCAATGCCATGGCATTTCCTTCACACATTGGTCGAGGTCGACGCTTGAAGAATTCATGAATGCTTTTGGCCTCAGGCACGTGGTATGGGAGAGACACAGATGATTCTACCAAAGAAACAAAGTGGAAGAAAATTTTAAAAAGTCATCTAAGACATTTACTTCTCATTTCTGAAATTCAAAGAATGGAAATAGCAAGTATTTTGCAGCAAAGACATTTGACCAGGCAGAAAGTGCACAGTTAAAACTCAAATACAACAAACACTGCTGTCTGGGAAGCACTTTAACAGCAAATCTTGAAGACCAAGTTTGTAACATGTCCGTGGATTCAGGAGGAAATGAACTGTGATGTTAATTTCAGAATGGCACAACTGGTTTCAATTTTATTGCATGGATATCAAACATTCCAAGTATTCCATGAACTTCGCACAACTCACTAAGGGGAAGTTTACAGGATAAAGAAGATACCATGTTGCAGGAGGATTTTCCACCCCTTTGTAACAAAGATACCTTTAAACAAGTGCTTGATTAAAAATGGTCTTGTACCCTTCAACCCTAAGTAATTCATCCTAGGCAAGAGAAGGATCTAGCTTTTCATACAAAATTCGTTCAGTTTCTCCCCCAAATTTCTTACTAGTTTATATCCATCTACATATAAAAAGAAAGTTTTACCTCTAATAAGGCGTTGGGTCTCACTATGTAGCTGTTTAATGGCTTCTTTACTTAACCTTGCTGCTTTCCGCTCCTTAACGAAAGAGAAGAAAGGCCTCTGAAGTCAGAAAGCAAAATATGGGACTCTGTACTTTCTAAATAGCTTCCCCCCTCCTTCAAGTAAAAAGAAGCCAGCATAAAGCAGCCAGCTGACAATGAAAGCAGCAAACCAACAAAAACATAGGGCAATGTTGAAAAGACAAGATAATTCAAAAAAACGGGCTTTTTAATTATACACTATAACAAACAATAGAAGAATACTTCACCTTCCTTTTTGGTTCTTTTGATATAGGATCCTCATTCTCAGCATCAGATACATGTTTGTAGCCTTCACCCTTGGAAAACCAATACGAGATTCATTTATTTGACTAGACATTTGACTACAGGTACTAGAAAGGGCAATCAAGTCAAGAGTCAAAATAATTGTACAGAATTAGAGCTGGTCAGCTAAACCATCAAAACAGGATCTGGAGTATTCTCACAAACCAACAAAAATCCTCTCTAATACTTAGGCTAGATTTGCAAAGCTTCTACTGTAGCATTATCTTTACAGCTTTCAAGAACAACATTCCTCCATCTCTAAGAACAAAAAGCAGAGGACTGTTTTACCCTCTGTCAGAACAGTAGACTTGTCAAATAGTTTAATGCATGCTCACATAGAACACTTCCCACTAATACCTTATATTTTTTTATTTTGTCCTTCACTGCTGCCCGTATGGATTCTATTGACTCTTCATCCTCTGGGAGCGAAGCATTTTCCTCTTCTAAGCCATTATCGAAAAGTTCTTTGTCATCAAGAAGACAGCCACTGTCATTAAAAGGATATGTCTCACCGCCATCCACCTGTGTGCCATAAAAATAAACTATTTATGCAACTTGTTTCAGAAGATCCTCTTCATTTCTTTGAAGTGAATTTAAGATTACTGTCAAAAGATCTTGATGGAAGAAATTAGAATAGGTATATGTCAGCTTTAACATAATGGCTCAGACAGAATAAATTTACACTTGGAATATGTATTTTATAAATAGCAACAATACACAGCCTCACAAGCAGCCGTTTATTCAGAGAAGAATTCAAATTTGAAAGTAGCCCAAAGTTTTCACCAGAAACTAGCGTGGCAGTGTAGCAAAAAGCAGAAATATGAAACAAAGCACTTTGTGCACAGAACAAGCCCACGATGAGCTAGAAACAAAACTCAGAGATTTCCTGCCTGGCTTCACGTGCACTAATGTGAAGTCATCAGGCATTAGGGTTTGTACTTTGCAAGTGAAACTGGTAGATTTGCAGGGTGTACAACAGATCCTTGTGGATTCTATACTGTAGCCCCTGTAGTAATGTGGACACAAGTGATGCTGAAGCATTGAAAGAAAATAATCAAACAAAGTTATAAATTTAACTTAGTGGAGAAAGTGTCTGAGAATTTCTGCCAAAAACAAATACCTCTGCTCTAGGCTTCTTTTCTTTTTTCAGCTGTTTGATGGACGCAATTCTTCTCTCCCTCTCCTTCTCCTTTCTTCTAGATCTTACTACATTTTTTTTAATCATCTCTTCTTCAAAATTGTTTTCATGTTTTCTGTATTTTTTCCCAGATTTCAGTGGTCTCTCCTCTTCCAACTCCTTCTCAGGCAAGACAGCCCTTCTGCTTGTTTCAAGGTTTTCGATCTGCAAATGGTCTCCAGTGTCACTGTCATCGCTATCCAGCAGAAACTGGCGAATCCGACGACATTTTTTGTTCTTCTGGACAAGAATGTTCTCTTTTTCCTCTCCACTTTCTATGTCTCCGCCCAGAGCGTCATTCTGCACAGGAGAGCCACCATCTTCTCCATCTTCACTTTCACTGTCCTGAAGCACCTTCTTGCTTTTTGCTTTTTTACTCACAAAAATCTCTTCCTCCGAATCTGACAGATTATATTAAAAGACAAGAAGTGATGCATGTTATGGAAAGGTAAACTTCACGAGTTCATTAACAAGCAGCCTGTTAAATTTCACAGATGTCAACAACTACAGCTAATCAGTGTGAAATCAAGTTTTCAAAATCCACTTCTCCCTATAGTGTAACAGATAATCAATCCAAATTGATGTTATAGGTTCCAAGTCTTTGTCAAAGAAAAGGCAGAACAGAAAATCTTTCACTGATATATTAGTGAGTTGAAATAATAATGAAACTACAGTAAGTAAATGCATAGATTAAGCAAACTATTGATTTGGTAGATTAAGAAAATCATAAAAAGAAAAGAAATAAGCAAATAAAACACATCTGATTTACCACTGCACTTTCTGTACCTCAAAAACTTTTTTTTTGGGGGGGGGGGATTTTGAGCTTTCTGCCTGTATTTTAAGCCACAAAAGAGGGCATTTTGGATTCATAGAGGTCAACCAATCTCAACTTCCCACATATTTATTTGTAAAAAAAAAGGACTCTTTTAGATGACAGCCCGCAGGCCCAGCTCCCGACACCTCACAGACCTCTGTCACCGAGATCCGCTGGCCCGGCGGGGAGGAGCCGTGGCGAGGCCGTCTCGCAGCTGCCCTGCCCGCTGTCCGAGTCGCTGTCAGGGCTCTTCTGCACGCCTGAACCGGGACCTTCGAGCTGCAAGCACAAAGCACCAGGCCCCGTTCCGTAACACCGCAAGCGCCCCCCGCGCTGCGGCGCCTGACGGAGCCCGACTTCGCCCCAAGGCCTCGCCCAGCCCCTGCGCAGGATCCCCCCCCCACACACGCACACCGTGATATTTGCACGCTTAATTGACACTTTATGAAGAAAGAACACACCACAGCAAGCTTTATTAGTATTTAAACATGCTTAAGCTGAGCTCGCACGTAGGAAAAAATAAAAAAAGCCCGTGCTGGGGGAGTCCCACAGTCACATCGGGCGCCGAGCACCGACGACTTCGCCCCTCTCACGGGGCCGCCCCCGACGGCCCCGGCCCGCGCGCTCCCGGCATGCACCGCGCCCGCCCCAGCTCGCTGCCGCCCTCCCAGCACGCCCCGCGGCCCCGCCCCTCCCCGCGTACACCCGCAGGGATAAGCCGAGCTCAAGCTTCCCAGCACGCCCCGCGGGCGGCGAGACGGAAGTGCGGGGAGACGCCGCCGCAGGGCGTGCTGGGAAGTGTAGTTTCCGCCAACAAGGGAGGGAAGGAGGGAGGTGAGCGCGATGTCACCGGGAGCCAACGGGGAGCCGCCGCCACTTCGCTTGCCGCCCTTCCCAGCCCTCCGCCGCGCCGCGCCCGCAGGAGCCCCGTGTCCGCCCCCAGCCGGCGGCGCGGAGCGGCGAGACTCACCTCAGCGGGGGCCGCCGCCGCCTCCGCCATGGCCCGGGCCGCGTAGGAAACCGCTTCGAGTCTTCGCGCGCTGCTCTAGCTCCGCCCACCGCGGGATGCAACCAATCACAATTCAGCACCTCCCTAGAGGCCCCTCCCCTCCCGGCGTTTTATTGGGGGATTTTCTCCGAGTCGTCCCGCCCCTTCGCGAGCACTTGACCAACCAACGGCCGCGCGGCGGGGCCCGGCCGGGGAGGGCGGGGCGGGCGCTGCCTGAGGGGAGGGCGGTGCGGCCCGGCCGGGGGCGCCCCCCGACCTTACGCCCCCCTCACCTCACGCTGTGCCCGCCGTCATTTCCCCACGGGAGGGCCCGGGGCCGGCCGTGAGCTGGGCCCCCATGCTCGGGAAGCCTCCCCAGAGCCCTGGGAAGCCATAGAAAGGCGCCGAGCGGTTTGATCTGGTTTAAGACCGTTTTGATCTGGTTTAGGTGGCCGCCAGATGCCTATCGGCCTTCCTTCCTTCCCCAGAAACGGCAATTTCGAGAGGTTTGCAGCTTCCTGCTGGAGGCAGGGCAGCAGGCACCAGGAGAAGCGTTAGGGGCTGTGCCCTGAGATATTCAAATATTGATATTAAAGATATTCAGAGTTTGGATTCCAGTTCTCAGTCAGCTTGGTAGAACATAATTTTTTTTTCTTCCAAATCAAACTAAAATCAAACATTTGCTGTCTGTCCCTAAAGGCAAAGCCCAGAAAAAAAAATAAAATTAAATAAATAAATAAAATAAATAAATGAATTCTGAATTGTTTGGTACCAGTCACAGTTCTGAGGGGGATGCGGAACAGATGGGCTAATCTACTATGATGGTTCCCATATACCCAACAAATCTTGGAACGGAGGAAGTGAGAAAAGCAAATGTCCATGAAACTTACTGCAAACATCACAATACAGGGCTGGTTTCTTGGAACAGGAGTTAGTCATGAGACACAGACGCTGGCACTACAAAAATACCATTGATCGATATGATTAAGATACTATCAGACTACTAGGTAGAGAAGAGTCAGAGAAAAACAGGAAAAATAAGGCCCAACTTAAGTCAAAGCTACCTGCTTAAAAAATATACAAATAAAAAGTAAATACATTTGTGAATAAACAAAACCTTGGATTTTTTAGAATGTTGTGCAAATGTCAACAAAAATACTTGGCTAGTATTTAAGGCAGTCTGTCCTTTTTCTGCAAAACACTATTTCTGAAAAACACTGTTCTTTGGTAAAGAAGCACTAGCTGGGCTGGGCAGGCCTTTGCTTCCTGATACTGTTTTGTAAGTGGTAGCTGACAATGCAAATTAAGGGTGGTCACATTACACAGTAAATTCCTAGAACGTGAGGATCTTTCTAGGTAGACTGTCAGTAAAAAATATTACTGAGCAGTTCATTGTACTTACTCAAGACAGTAATCCCATTGCTCTGTTATGGTTTTGAGACCTTGTAAGAAAAAAGTCGCATGGGGAAAGTGCTGTACCATAGAATTTGGATTTTAGCACAAAGCTGTTATCGCTAGCTTTTTGAGAGTTTTAATTTCATGTAAAAGAGGTGAAATACTTGGATCTGAAAAGGGGTTTTTAGTTGCTCAGTCCACAGGTTCATAAAAATAGAACACGCTTAGACAAAATGCACTGGTATTTCATACTATTATTTATTCACAAACGTAAAGCAGGTAACTCCATTTGTAACTGAAAAAAAAAAAAAAAAAGAAAAATTAGCTACCTGCTATGTTAGGTTACTTCTGGTTCCTCTGATTCAGAGCTCTGTTGCTCACACCTGGTGCAGAAAGGCAGCCGTACAGAATTGGTAACTCTTGGTAAACATTTGCCATTAAGGAGAGTCTATAAACTAAAGTGTGGTGTGTTTTATTTAAGCACTGGATAAGGTACCATTTTATAAGATTCGTATTTGTGAAAGGCCGTTTGTGAGTCTATTTTTGACTAAATAATATATTCCTTCCACACCTTCTAAAGGGAGATATTTAAAAACGTCTTCAGAACTAAAGCTATCGGAACTTTTTCTGTCATAACCAGATTCGGCCTCACCACTGGAAACATGTAGGTGTTTTCAATATAAGGGTGGAATAAGACAGAAATAAGGTTCTGGCTACTTTGCAGTCAGGATGCCTCAGCGTGTTTGTAATATTTATCAGGTTAATTGCTTGCTGGCTTTTTTGAATTTCTAATGCATGAAGTATCGTCTTGAGTAGCCATACTCAGTATCTTGCAGGACCAAGCCTTGGTATTGTGGATTTCTTGAGGCAGAGATTGTCTCTTCATCTTTTTAAAGTACTATTTGTGTAGTCCTATGTATATGTTCTCTATATTTTTATACTTAGATATGCTGAATAATAGCATGGAAACATTGCCATACATCATGGTAGTTTTGTGACTGGTCTTGTAATACTAGTGTTTCCCTTAAGTATTTATTAACTGATGTAAGACACTTTTACGAGAATATCAGACTTCATTATGTTTTAAAATAGGTTTCTGATGCTTCGACTTGTAGGAGAGGTCTTGGAAAATAGCAACCCTGCAGATGGAAAAAAAAAGCAAATATGATGGACTCGGCATTTATTATTTATCGAATGTTTTGACTTCTGACCTTCTTGTGAGCCAGCTGAGAATTGTTGAGAGAGGAGAGGGATGTGTGCCGGGGCAGCTCATCATGAGAGCAAGGCGAAGCGAGGTGGCCAGGCCACAGTGAGGTACGGGGTCATCCTGGCACGTGTCCCAGGAGCCTGACACCCCAAATCCTGGTGGCACTGTCCTGTTCCCTATCAGGGCACCTTCCAGGCACCCCAAGTGATATCTGAGTGCTGTTCCTGATCCCCACACCAACTGCGAGCTGCCGGGTGGCCGTCAGTCCTAACGAAGCCGTGACGAGCGAGCTGCACCCATCAGTGGGGCTTTCCTCCCTCACAGCATCCCTCAGGTCCTGGCTCCAGCTCTGAGGCGTTTGGGTTTCCAGTGGCACACGGCGGCTGACAGCGGCTGTTTTTGGGGATGTAACAGGTTGTTTTGGCACCATCTCAGGTTTCCAGAAGCTCACGGGGGCTGACGGTGGCTGTTTTTGGGGGTGTGACAGGTTGATTTGGCACCGCCTTATGATTCCAGCGGCTCATGGGGGCTGACAGCGTCTGGTTTTGGGGGCTGATAGTGGTTGTTTTTGGGGTGTCACGGGTTGGTTTGGCTCTGCCATATTTCCGGTGGAACACAGGGGCTGACGGCGGCTGTTTTTGGGGGCGTCATGGGTTGCTTTGGCACCGCCTTATGTTTCCAGCGGCTCACGGGGGCTGTCAGCGGCTGTTTTGGGGGTCATCGCAGCTCGCCTTTGACACCGACCGTCCCGCGGCTGGGGGGTGCGGCTCGGAGGTGCCCCCACCTCCCCTCACCAGCCGTCGGGGCCGCGCACGGGGCCGCGCGCAGCCCGGCCGCCTCCACCTGTTGCCGGGCCGGCGGCGAAAGGGTGCGAGGCGGCGTGCGCGCCCCCGCCGGCAGGGGGCGGTGCGCGTGCGCGAGCCGGCGGCGCCGGGCAGCGTGGAGGGGCCTCTCCTTCCTCCCCCCCCCTCCCTCCTCCTCCTCCTCCTCAGCCGGTGCTGGCGGCAGCGGGGGCGCGCTCGGGCTCGGGCTCGGCGCCCGCGATCCCCCCGCTGCGCCGCCGCTCGGGGAAGCGGAGCGCTCCCCGCCGCGCCCCTTCCTCCTCCTCCTCCTCCTCCTCCTCCTCCTCCTCCTCCTCCTCCTCCCCCCCCCCTCCGTCCGGCCCCGCCGCTGCTCCCCCCCGCCCCGGTTCCCCGCCGGGCCCCCCCCCCGGAGCCAATATTCCCGAGATCAAGCGTTACGCCGCGGCGGCGGGGCCCGGGCCCGGGGCCGGAGGCGGCGGCGGCGGCGGCAGCGGCGGGGCCGGGGGGGACCGCAGCGAGGCCGCCGCCGCCGCCATGGAAGCGCTGGGACCCGGTGAGAGCCGCGGGGGGGGGGCGGGCAGGGACCGGGGGGAGGAGGAGGAGGAGGAGGAGGAGGAGGAGGAGGAGGAAGGCCTCGGGCCCGGCCGGGCGGCAGCAGCTGAGGCCTGGGGCGGGCAGCGCCTCCCGCCGGGGCCCGGTGAGCCCGCGGCGAGGCCTCCGGGGGCGGCCGTGAGGGGGCCGGGGGCGGCCCGTCAGGAGGGGCTCAGCCGCCCCGGCCGGCTTCGGAGCCCCCAGCAGCACCGGCCGCCGGCTCCCGGGGAAGTTTTTTGACGGGGGCTGCCCGGTGGCGAGAGCTCCGAGGGTGACAGGACGGGGCCCCGGGGCGGACAGGGCCCCGGCTGTCAGTGGGGTAGGGGCTGCGTGGAGGGGGGTCGCAGGGCTTGGGGGGTGTCACAGGGTTTGGGGGGTGTCACCAGGCTTGGGGGGCAGCGCAGGGCTTAGGGGGCACGGGGACACACTCACTACACCCAAATCCCGTAAGCTGTACGGTCTGATTTTTGACACTTGGCCACCGAAGAGTCTTAAGTTGATGCCTTCTGAAAGCGTGCATGTTGGCTGTTATTTTTTTTTTAACAAAGTTTGGCTAAATATTGGGATTATTTCATACGTGGTGTTTTCTTACTGGTATCTTATTCCTTAATTATTCTTCCGTGAAATGACTGCAAGACGTGTTTCTCAACCCAAGTGGTCCGTGCGTGTTGTTGATAAAGATCTTGATCAAGCTGTTGGTATAACTGAAGTGCTGTTAATTTTAGCAGAATAGGAAATGCTTATTGACAGAAAGGTGCGATTCCAGAAGAATCCAGATTCTAAAACAGTTAGTGGAGGGCTTGTTTTGATTCTGCTATGTAGATACACGATGTAGCCTGTCCTCTCTTAACTCCCAACTTCAGCAGCAGATCCTCTTTTGGCTTTGTAAAAGTACTTCCTGTCTGAAGTAACTCAGCTGACGGTTCAGAGAACCTAAACGATAGAAGAAATTAAGAGAAACAGTGAGTATAATCCTAGTCAGGCTGACCAGGCAAAAGTCCCGATAAAATTGCTGCGACTTGCAAGGAAGCCTGGCTCCAAAGGGGGAAGCAGCTTTTAACTTATTCTCTAGAATCCTTTGAGAAATAACTTTAGGAAGGCGAAGATGTAAGTTCTGTCTCCTTACATCAAAGCTGACCTAGGTCAGCATTGCCATGCCTGCCTACAAAAGTTGTCAATAGCGAGGCAGGAAAATGGGTAAATATAGTTGTCATTTAATCTCTTGTGGGAGGTCAGTGCTTGCACTTACTTTAGGCTAATTAGCACAGGATTAATGGATCATCTCTCTCGTATCCAAATAAGCACAGCAAACTTTGATTGCCCTTGATGATTCACGCTTGTCAAGATAGCTGTAGCTTTTTTTAAGTACTAACTGTACCCTACAACCCGTTTAACTGCGGCGTTGGGAGCTCCTGGACTGATCGCGATTACTCATGCGGGTGCAGAGCCAGTGATGTGTCGTGTGGGATGTCTGTGGCCCAAACAGCCACGGTGCTGCTGCAGCTTGACGTGTCAAGTGGGCTACGGCTGCTTACATGCTCTAAGTATTACTTCTGCTTAAATATTCGAGGGTTAGTATCCTCAAATCGGGAGTTCTAATGTAGTAGCCGTTAGATGGCTTGGAAGGCTCCTTTGATTCGGTCTTGGGTTTAGTTTAGGATTGTGTTAAGATTATTGCTGCGTGCTGAAGTATACCCAAATACAAGCTTCATCCTCCAGCTTATACTTTTTTTTTTTGTATAAACTTTTGAGCCTTTGATTTCAGTAGATACTGGTAGGTTGACTCTTACGATACTGAATTTGCCCTAAATTATATTATTGCTTTATTATTACATTCCTGTATTGTAAAACTTTTTTTCCCCTCTCGTTTGCTGCTCTAGAACAGAGGAAAGAAACATTGAATGCACTAGGCACTGGCAGATACAGACAAAATCCATGAAAATACACTAATTCCATTTGCTTTATATGCAGCATCAACTGAGGCTGTGACAGATTTAAAAACAACAAAAAATAGTGTTTGATCTTGTTAACGTGGTATCTCAGATCTTAACACTTTGAGGAATTGAACTAAAGACTTAACTAGTGACGTGTTTGCATGCAAGTACTTATTTACACCTCTCCTAATTTCCTCCTTGGAACTTTTTCTGAAGCTATTACTTCTGTCCAAATAAATTACCTTCTCCACATCTGTTAGGAGTCTATACCTGTCTTTATGCTTGTTCCCTTATTCTTCTTTTTAGCAGAAAGCCTAAACCATTTGTCATTCCTTTCTTTGTGCTGGAACTTGAAATTGGCTGGAGTCATGCTCCAGGGGAAAAGTAATCCCACTGTTAGCAAAAGTGATGTGTTCATGATGAAAAGGAAACGACAAAACTGTTTTAACCTGGATCCAATATGGAAATATGTTTTAAGTTTAGTTCAGAATAAGAAGTCCAATTCCCCGTTTCTAGATTACATTAATTTTCAGGTAGAAGTTGTGTTATTTCCTGAGTATGCCAAGGGTGGCAATCATTAACAACTGAACTTCAAGCCAGTAATGGAAAGGTGTGGCTCATGTGGCTGTTGGTTTGTTCTAGAAATGGAGGTAGGAATGCATTTATGTTCACATTATGTAAAGATGCATAGTGTGTAAATGTTTGCAGTCTGTCTCAGGACTCCGTCGAGTTTGTAAGCCATAGTTATGAAAAATGTCTCTAAAATTCAGAGAAGGAGTTGTGGCATTAACCTATATATGCTTTAGGGAGCACATTTTTCACCTGGAAGTTCAGAGCTGCTGGAAGGCTGTGAGCCGCTGGGAACACCTCCATCTGCAATCCCAGGAAGCTACTGAAGATTTCTTTCTGCCCTGCCAGGAACGCTTTCCAGCTAAATACACCTGAAAGGACGCTGCACTGAGTGCTCAGTTATTTTTCTCACATATTTCTTTGACTTCCGTAGGGCCTCCAGCAAGCCTTTTCCAGCCACCCCGCCGCCCAGGCCTGGGAACTGTTGGGAAACCCATCCGCCTCCTAGCCAACCACTTCCAGGTTCAGATCCCTAAGATTGACGTTTATCACTATGATGTAGATATCAAACCAGAAAAACGGCCCCGAAGAGTGAACAGGTATGAGTTGTTTAACAGTAGTAATACTTTAATATATATATATATATATATTTTAAAAGTGTTTATGCTTCGATTTAGGAGGACTGTACATCCTCAACATTCATCAGCTACAGAACAGCTTGTGTTTGTATCGTGGTTAGCAGTTGTCCTGTTGTTCAGCGAGCTGTAATACAATATTCTCTTTATTTTTATTAAGGTATTTTGCAAGTGGGCAGTAATATAGAAGGCTTTAGGAAAAGCACTCAGCCTTGAACTACAGCTCTTTTTATTTTCTAGTCTGCAAGTGAACATGCTTGATAATTGTTCCAGTCTGTTATACAAAGATGGCTGTTAGTAGCAGAGGGGAAGGGATTCTGTTTGCAGTGTTTTAGATGTTCAGATGTGGATGTTCTATCAGTAGAATCCAGCTACAGAGCACCCCAGCTCACAAGGTAGATGCTTTTATTTGCTCCTGTATTCAAAGAGTTATTCGGATTCTGCTGGCCATATTGAGTGTATTTCTGCTGACAGTAGTGAGAGTTTGGACACCTGCCTTGCATGTAGACCCTTTTATGTTGAAATTTAAGTGTCATAATCTGGAAGTGACTTTTGCTCGTGGTTTCTGCTGATGACTTGTGTATGTTCTGCTGTGGTGTTGTTTCTCCTACCCTGTTCTTTTAAAAAAAAGTTTAAAAAGGAATTTTAAAGTGCCTAAGACCATTGCTGGGTTTTCCTGTTCTCCAACCTAACCTGATGCCTTCCTCTGTAGAGAGGTGGTGGATACCATGGTGAGACACTTCAAGATGCAAATATTTGGTGATCGGCAGCCTGGCTACGATGGGAAGCGGAACATGTACACTGCACACCCCTTACCGATTGGCCGCGACAGAGTAAGTGCTGCTACAAGCAGATCTAAGTTTCTGTGGAAAACTGTTACAGTGTCATTTGAAAAGTGTTTTATTAACAAAACCCCGAGATATTATCACATGTATTAGTATAGTCATGGAAATCACAGGCAGTGTCTGTAATTTAGGTGCTTTTAGGTGCCTTACTGAGGTTTAACATCTTTGGGTTTCTAATTGCCATCTCTTCACTTGGTGAACTTGTCAGTGATGCTCTGAACAATCTATTGTGCTCTTTCAGCTACAAGTAGTTGGTTTTTTTTTTGCCCTGATGCAAATTTCCATTTTCTCTGTTCTAACCCTAGTTCCCTTGTTAAACGATAAAGTAGTTGTTAGGTGACAAATAGCTGTTTTGGTTTGGCCGCACTGTTGAACTATGTCCTCCTGTTCCCTAAGAACCGTGCTACAAGAACTGTGAAAACTAAATCAGCTGCACTGGCCTTTAGTGTGCCGGGCCACGCTCACAACACCCTGGCTCTGACAGATTGAGATCTGTATTAACCAGTCCTGATGCTAAACTTAAATAACCCCCATCTACTCTTCTCCCCAGGGATCTGGTTATTGCTGATACAGTGCCATGAGGAATACATAGGATGAGTTCCCATTTACCCTTTGGCTGGGTGTGTGAGAATAATTTCAAGTACTATGCTAGAACTCTGAGATTTGTGTATCCCAGTGATTCTTCTTTTTGACCAAAAGTTTTTTTTCTTGCTTTCCCGTTAGGGACACAAGACATCTTGCTATTAACTGGTTGCCACTTTAAAAAAAAAAAAAAAAGTTTTCAGAGTTTCGGTGTCACCATACTCACCATACTAATTATCACTTACAGTCTAGACTTCGAGATATCTCAGTGCAGTTATTGTGGTTTCTTCAGATGAATGAATTACAAGCTTTCCAAATTTTAAGGAAACTGATTGTAATAGTCTAAGCAAATTACACAAACCAATCAGCAAAAATAAAGAATCAAAGGATACTTAAGAGAAAAAAGTAATCTTGCATAGTGTCGTGGTAGTCTGCAGTCCTTAACAAAACCTTTTGCTTAATTTTATGTGTAAGGTGGATATGGAGGTGACGCTTCCAGGGGAGGGGAAGGACCAGACTTTTAAAGTGTCCATTCAGTGGGTATCAGTCGTCAGCCTTCAGTTGCTGCTGGAAGCTCTGGCAGGGCACTTGAATGAAGTTCCTGAAGATTCTGTACAGGCACTTGATGTAATCACACGGCACCTTCCCTCTATGAGGTGAGTACTTCCAGTGTCTTCCTAACTGGCTCAATCTTGCATCTGTCTTACGTTTGTATTATTTACTACTTGCTGCTGTTCTACTGCTATTACACCTTCCTGCTGCAGAAGGGTTGAGGGATGCTGTTGTGTAATTCAATGCCTGCATTACAAATTTGCACTAGAATAAGGAAATTTGATCTGAACTCGGGACTTGTACCTGCTGGTCATGTTTCCAACTGGAATTTGCTATAGCCTTTCCAACTGCTCTGCCGGTAAAGGTTTTGTATGCTTGCCATGAGTTAGTTCTAACAGTTACAGTGTACTATAGAAGTGTGTTTTAAACATATGACTTTAAAAAGGTCCACCAGAAAGCAATGATCAGATTTATCAATTTTCTTATGTTTTTTTCAGGTATACTCCTGTGGGTCGCTCCTTTTTCTCCCCCCCTGAAGGCTATTACCACCCTCTGGGTGGTGGCAGGGAGGTCTGGTTTGGTTTCCACCAGTCCGTCAGGCCTGCCATGTGGAACATGATGCTCAACATTGATGGTATGTAGGAAATTCTGTCTCACTAATGTAACAGAGTCTTTGCTGCTTCTAAATTAACATTTTTTATTTATTTATTTATTTTAATTTGTAGTGTCAGCCACTGCTTTCTACCGTGCCCAGCCTATCATTGAGTTCATGTGTGAGGTGTTGGACATTCAGAACATCAATGAACAAACCAAGCCTCTTACAGACTCCCAACGTGTCAAGTTTACCAAAGAAATCAGAGGTAAAGGCTTGTTCTAAAGCATCACTGCATCAAAAATCTGTAAACTTGTCAATACTATGTTGTAATGAAAATTCGCAAGGCAATTGGGAAGTTGGTCTGTTCCTTTTTGCTGTTTTCTTTCTCAGAGGCGACTCCTATGTCTGCTTTTATTTAGGTGACTTATTTTCGTTTTCAGGTCTAAAAGTAGAGGTTACTCACTGCGGCCAGATGAAGAGAAAATACCGAGTGTGCAATGTTACTCGGCGACCAGCCAGTCATCAGACGTATGTATACAAGCACTTGTTGGCAGTTTTTAAGATCTTGGACTTTCTAGGTATAGTATTTTTGTTAGAAAAGTCGATTCCCGAGGTGAAGAAGCTATGTGGCTTTGAAAGAGTGTTCACTCTTAGTGGACCAGAGGAATCATGTGGGTTTAGACAATTGCTTTATTTACGTCAACACAACAAAACTTGAAGTTGTATCCTGACTTCTTAATGTGGTTGTCAAAGGTGGTAATTGTTAAAACAGCTTTGATAAATTTGGTATTTTGTCTATAAAATCTTCTTACAAACAAGAGATCCAGTAGCTAAGGAAAATAAATGTTTTAAGCATTTCTACTCTGGAATAGATTTTCCACACAGCTTTTTCCTTTTTTTATATAAAAAAAATAAAAATAAAAAAGCCTAACCAGAACAAATGTCCTTTATAGGTTTCCTCTGCAGCTGGAAAATGGGCAGGCTATGGAGTGTACAGTAGCTCAATATTTTAAGCAGAAGTACAGTCTGCAGCTAAAATATCCTCATCTTCCCTGTCTCCAAGTAGGACAGGAACAGAAACACACATATTTGCCGCTTGAGGTAAGAATCTAACTTTCTCTTGTGTTGTGGTATAGCCTTTGTTAAATGGTGTCATGCCACTTCTCACTGTTCTGTGTAGGTGTGCAACATAGTGGCAGGCCAGAGATGTATCAAGAAGCTAACGGACAATCAGACATCAACTATGATAAAAGCAACTGCGAGATCTGCACCAGACCGACAGGAAGAAATCAGCAGACTAGTAAGCATTTTTTTCAGCTAAACAATCTGCATTCGTCACTTAATACGGCTCTTTCAGAAGAGCATATGTCATGATAACCAGAATAACCCAAAATTGTGGAAGTTCAAAAATCGGACTTTAAAACAAATACTTTTAAACCTATTAAATGCAAAGAGCACAGAGTCCCTCGAAGCAGTAGGTGTAGTTACATGAATTCTTTTCTTGTCACCAGGTGAAAAGTAACAGCATGGTTGGTGGACCTGATCCATACCTGAAGGAGTTTGGTATTGTTGTCCATAATGAAATGACAGAATTGACAGGCAGAGTTCTGCCAGCACCAATGCTGCAATATGGAGGCAGGGTGAGTTTCCTGTGTCTTGTAGTAGTATCTTGTTCTGGGGTTATTTATATCCATGGTATTCCGTATATCTTCTCATAAGGCGTGCTTTTGCTTGAGCACTGGTTGGCTGTAGTCAAAACCAGGCAGCATTTTATTTTTAATTTGCCATTGTTTTTGACCTAGAACAAGACTGTGGCCACACCAAACCAAGGCGTGTGGGACATGAGAGGGAAACAGTTCTATGCTGGCATTGAGATTAAAGTTTGGGCTGTCGCCTGTTTTGCTCCTCAAAAACAATGCAGGGAAGACTTACTAAAGTAAGTATTTTTAATATTTATTAATAGTACCCATTTCAGAGATTATTTTCTTCTTATCTCTGAATGGTGGTATGCAGTATAAGCTGACTAATGCATCTAATAGTAAAAAGAGGAAACTGCAGTTCCGTGTCTTAAATATTTGCGCCCTGGGAGGAGACTACAGCAAAGTTTATAACCTAATTGGCTGGCTGGCTAGGAAAAGTATCAGTTCCCTTACCACTGAGGCTGTGTTTCCTGCTGTGGAGGCTGCAGTCAGCTTGTGTTCTGCTGTTTTTTAAAAAGAAATGATGGTATTTTATTCCAAAATCTAAACTATTTGTTGGGGTTTTTTTTAACCTTTACTGCCTCCCAGACAATGTACACCACTCCCTCTCTCCCTCCACCCCCCTCCTTCAGTTTACTTTGCAGAGTCCTGTATATCAGGTGCTGTTTGAACCACTGAAACATGCAGTAAAAAATCATGGTTGCAGTAAAATTCAGATATTTTCACTGGATGATAGAAATTTACCAGCGCATCAGTGTTAGTTTGGGAATCTGCCTCAGAATATTCAACTTACATGTATGTTTGTTTTCCCAAGGCTTCTGCAATTACAGGAACAGAGGCTTATGAAACTTTTCCTCATACAAGATTAAAATCGTGTGATTTCTTACCGTGATAGAATAGCTTAATAAAACAGTGTAGCATCAAGTTGGTAGTGTTGTGAAATAGCTGAAACAGCTTAGATCTTGTCGATAGAATTAACAGGAAAGTGAAACACAGTAAGAAGGTGAGGTTGTTTCCATTTATATTTCATTTACAGGAGTTTCACTGACCAGCTGCGCAAGATCTCCAAGGATGCAGGGATGCCGATCCAAGGCCAGCCCTGTTTCTGCAAATACGCCCAGGGTGCAGACAGCGTGGAGCCCATGTTTAAACACTTAAAACTGACTTACGTTGGTCTGCAGCTGATCGTGGTGATTCTACCTGGAAAGACACCCGTGTATGGTATGGAGAAGAGGCTGTAAAACGTTAAGTAGTTGTACAGCGACTGGGCATCTTACTGTGCTCTTCATTGGTAGGAAGGAAACAGAGCAGGCGATGTCTTCAGTTTAAGAGGTGGTTTGGGTTATTTTTGTTGCTTTTTTGTTGCTTTTTTTTTTTTAGTTTGGTTTGTCAGGTCTCATTGGAGAATTTTTGCGTCCTAAAGAGCAGGCTGAGCCTTTGTCAGTGAACCTGTAAGGATTTGAATTAGCATAGCATTTGAGAAAAATAAGAGAAAGCAGATGGAATTACTGACTGTTCAGGTAATTGGAACCACTGTCTTATTTTTCTGTCACAGCTGAAGTAAAGCGGGTTGGTGACACGCTTCTGGGCATGGCCACTCAGTGTGTTCAGGTGAAGAACGTGGTGAAAACGTCCCCGCAAACACTGTCCAACCTCTGTCTGAAGATAAACGCAAAGCTTGGAGGAATCAACAATGTGCTTGTGCCTCATCAAAGGTAAGATTAAATCTAAAGCTCTCCTTGAAGTCTGGATTGTCAAGCAAAATGGTGTTATTTTATGTTGCTAGTTAAAATTGTACCTTTCAAAATATTAAGTGTGTTAGAAATACCCACAGACTAAAGTGGACAGAGGAGGGTGCTTCTGTGTTTAGAATCTGCCTTGTAAGCTCTGTGCTGAGGAGTCTCTTCAGTGTTAGAGGAGTCCAGCAGTGTGTGTGAGAAAACAAGCTCATAAAGGTGGTTTTATATGTTTGTCTCTTTTGGTCCTTTACCTGCTTTTGGGTCAGTCTGTCTACCTTTTTCTTGTGCCGCCTCCTTAAGCACACTGTATTTCCTTCCACACTGAAAGAAAAGGAGTGAGGCAGAGTGACTTGTGATAAATGCTTGTAAGTTTGTCTGCCTTTGGTTCTCTGCTTTCTGTTCTGTCTGGACTGTAAGAGCTTGAGGTAGAGATCTTTTTAAAGATTCAGGCATGGGTTTAGGACTCTTGAATGGTTTGAATATACTTTCCTTAGCTGTCTTTTTTTTTTTCTTCTCCTCCCTTCCTTTACTCATTCCACTTCTGAGCATCATTATTTAATATACCTTAATCTTATTAAACAGGCCCTCGGTGTTTCAGCAGCCAGTGATCTTCTTGGGAGCAGATGTCACCCACCCTCCTGCCGGGGATGGAAAGAAGCCTTCTATTGCTGCTGTGGTAGGCAGCATGGACGGCCACCCCAGCCGTTACTGTGCTACAGTGCGTGTGCAGACCTCCCGTCAGGAGACCTCCCAGGAATTGCTGTACAGTCAGGAGGTGATACAGGACCTGACTAACATGGTGCGAGAACTGTTGATACAGTTTTACAAATCCACTCGGTTCAAGCCTACACGGATCATTTACTACAGAGGGGGAGTATCAGAAGGGCAGATGAAACAGGTACCGTCTAATGATTTCTTGTTGCTTGTGAAAAGGCGCTTGAAAATGTAAACGTGGATGGCATTTGTTTAAGGGGACAATTTGCAGTTTTATTGATTTTTTTATTTTTTTTTATTTTTTTCTGGGCAGACACAAGGTACAGCTATCCTGTCTGATTGTGCTCCTTATAAAGAGGCACTTATACCTGGAAAGAATAATATTGTATGTACTGAGTTCTGCACCTAATAATTAAATCTTCTACTTCTAGGTAGCGTGGCCAGAGCTCATAGCAATCCGGAAGGCCTGTATTAGTTTGGAAGAAGACTATAGACCGGGAATAACGTACATTGTTGTGCAGAAAAGGCATCACACCAGACTATTCTGTGCTGACAAAACTGAAAGGGCAAGTAATGTCGGGTATTTAAGCAAGGAGTCAGTGGCAAAGGGAATGTAGCTGGGTTTGGGTAACTGGGGTGGAATCCATCTCACCCATTGGAACTGAACAAATCTATACAAACAGTAGGAGTTCTGTGGTGGAACAGGCTCTCTGTGAGACCAAAATAGCCAGTTCCTCCCCTTTTTTTATTGCTCTACATCAGGCAGTCGGATGGAACAGCTTGTTCCCAGCCCCTTTTGGAATGAGCATACTCTGTATCCCTGGATTTGTGTATCTGGATCTGTAACCTCATTTTTTTTTTTATAGTCGGAGATTCTCAACACATGCTAGTTGTTCAGTTAGTCGCCTGTTCTGTTCATAGGCATCAGTAATATTTGCCTATGTCACAAATCCCGAGGCCAACGAAGGAACCTGTTTTAGGATAGTTCCTGATCACAGGTTTGCTAGAAATAAACATCTCGGGTGTGATTGCAAACAAGGGTGTGAAATCTATTTCAGAAAGCCTGCCTTTTTTCCATATTCTGAATTACTTATATAGGCTATATCCCACTCTGCAATTTTAATGGTGCTGGCAGAAACTTTATTTTTCTCTGATTATGCACCAACTAGATCTGGTGAAGTTTCTAACCACGAACTTGCAGAGAACACTTTCATTCCTCCTATGTAAATTACCTTATTTTTTTCACATTTTCGAGCAGTAAATTCTCAAGCAACCTTAAGTAGAGTCTATCTAAGGAGGTATTTTTGGGTCACTTCTAAAGAAAAACAAACACGGGCTAATAATAAACTTTCCACATCAGGTGGGTAAGAGTGGCAACGTACCGGCAGGCACTACTGTGGACAGCACGATCACGCATCCTTCTGAATTTGACTTTTACCTCTGTAGCCACGCAGGAATTCAGGTAACGTTTCAGCTCCGCTGTGCTCAGGCTGTGGGACTAAATCCTTATTGTTGTCCCGATGAGTAATGTTGCTTCTATTTATGGTTTGGCAGACTTGGAGTTAGTTGCGTAAGTTCAGTGCCTGTTTGGCGCTCGCTCTTCAGCGTACTGATAGAAGGTACAGCCTTCAGTACCACCTCTGTTTGTGTTGATGCTGTCCAGCTGAATGCTCCTCTGTTCTCCACAGGGAACCAGCCGGCCCTCCCACTATCAGGTCTTGTGGGACGACAACTGTTTTACTGCAGACGAGCTACAGCTGCTGACCTATCAGCTGTGTCACACGTACGTCCGGTGTACACGATCAGTCTCTATTCCAGCTCCTGCATACTACGCCAGGCTGGTAGCGTTTAGGGCCAGATACCATCTTGTGGACAAGGATCACGACAGGTAAGGAACTGTACCTCGCTGTCTTGGTAGCCAGATAACGAACTCGAATTCTGGGCTTGTTGGCCCAATTGTTCACGGCTCTCTGTATGTGTCTGCCTTTTTACAGCGCGGAAGGCAGCCACGTGTCAGGACAGAGCAATGGCCGTGATCCTCAGGCTCTGGCAAAGGCAGTGCAGATCCACCATGACACTCAGCACACAATGTATTTTGCTTGAGAGCATCTGGGAAGATGTGGCAAAACCAACAACTCGTGCAGTCCTGAAATGTTGTCAATGCCTACTGCTATAGCTAGGGCCCGGTTTATTTCAGACTGCCCACTACCAGCAGCTCTGAACAGTCGCACTGAATCTGTACTTCACAGCAATGTCTGATGCACCAACACAATTGAGCCATTCGTTTCATTATTTTGTGTAATAGGAATTCATAGACTGTCTTTTCTGATGCATTGGACTGAATTTTTACCTCAAAGCGCAAAAGGCCGATCATCCTGAAATTTTTAAAGGACTTGGCATGAAAGGTTTCTATTGAATATTTTGCTAGCTACGGTTTTTAAGTTATCTTCTCATCCCATTAGTTTATCATGACGACTGATCCCCCGTCTTCATGCACTGCTTAGTGAGTATGCATATTATGGCAAAATGTTTTACTCCAGTTAAATGTAATTGTTCTATTGTGTGGGGCCATAGATTTTTTAATGGAGATTTTAGACTTCACTACTGTAAATGCCTTTTGACAAACATAACTTTCACAGGTATTGCAGTTTTTTGTCGGTTTTACTAATTATCTTTTTAATCTCTGCAGACTTGGGCTGCAAAGCAATTGCACTATACTGCGAGTTCAAATATAGGTGGTTCTTGTTCTGTGAATGTGTAACATAACCAGATAGTGATGCCTGTCAGTAGGTTTTAATTATAATGGTTACAAATAATACTGCCATGGTATCATAGGAAATACTGAACCATCATTTTCCCCCTCTAAAAATGATTAAAAAAAAAATACAAAAAAAAAAAAAAAAATTAGCTTTTAGGTATTTTGCAAACTTTTACAAAAGTGCCCACTTTATGCTGCTGTGTGGTTTGATAAATCTAAGTGATTTTAAAACTTTTTTCTCATAGAAGGGTTAACTTTGGCAATAAATATTTGTTTTTTAAGCCCCCCTAACAGTGTAATTTTCTAGCTGAGGGTTGTGCATGAGTTTAACCAACATTCTCGTGTCGTTTTCTGAACACACAATTTGGCAGTTTCTGAAACTAATTAGAAAAGACGCACTTCCATGCTTTTTTTAAGAATTATTTTTAACTGTTTTATATTCACTGTTGGTGTCCTGTCTACAACTTTTTTTATAAGCTTGGAAACTGGGTGTTACATGTAGGAAAGGCTTGCCAATCTGTACAGTCTAAATGTATTGTGTGACAGGCAACCTGAGGACTTGTACCAGCATTTTAAACTTTTTCCCTGGGAATCTAGGTTGCGCACACAACTGCATTCAACAGCATGTTTAACCAATGTAAGTCTAATATACTGATTCTGTCCCAGCCTATAGGAAATTAAGGTTTTTTAATCTGCTTGGCTTTTTTCAGCTGCAATGTGTAATAAAGAAGAGGGGCTTGGTTTCACTCTCGGAATCCACAACCGTAGTACACGAAGACTAGATTCCTCTTTAGTGTTAACGTGAGTTAGCGCAGATTAAAAGCTTATTCCTAAACCGAGTAGAACTAACACCACTACTTTGATAACAGAAGCTTGCGAAGTCCAACGATTGCACTGTGGTCTCTGATACTCGTGTGGGGTTTGCTGCTAAGTTGTCTGCTGTTCCAAAGCTTAGGAACCAGCCCCCTCAAAATTTCAGCAATAGGAAATGCTGTTTCCTTCAGTCTTTAAGCTTGTAAATAAATTAAAGTTTACATTTCTAAATGCTGTTTTTTTCAGTTGTACCAGAGTACGCTGAAGTTAGTCTTCAAACAGTTTTATAACCTTCTTTCAAATAGGATGTCTCATTAAATTAAGTTTAAACTTTTTTTCTTTTCTTTTCTAAATGGGACTGAAGCAAACTCTGCTCTTGGCACGTATAGTGGACGAGTTTAGATTGAAAAAAGATTCCTTTTATTTTTTTTATTTTTATTTTTAAAGAATACCTCACTTGTGTAATAAAATCAGGACATGTGGGTGGGAGACTGACCGCTGCTTCAGCTAGATGGCTGCTTTCTCAGTACTCGTTCAGGGAGAACACAAAAACCCCTTTTTAGAATGAACTCTGACTGACCCAACACACATGGAGAACTTTGGCACCTTGAAAAGAAACTGAGCACCCTTTTTTAAGTTATAGGATCAAAGATCACTGTTTGAGTTTGTGCACTAGGCAAGAATGTGACTGGTTTAATCAAGGGTGCATAACAAATGCTTCGTTTTATCACCAGTTAGTTAGTTGTCCAGTGCCAAGCACTCCTAGTTCAGATTGAGTGAAGTGAGAGCCTCTCTTTTGTTTGCCTGTGACTGGACTGAATATTTAACCTCAGACTATGTGGATTGTTAGATCTCAGCTAGCCCTGGGAAGCATGGCGAGAACCCTAACTCAATCCTGTGTTAGAACACCATTGTTTAAAAAATAATAATGTAAAAAAACCACTGCTAAGGGTGCAGTGCTGTCACTTTGAGAGAAGAGCGTTTCAATTCAGGACTGTTGCTCGGTGGTAACTGTAAGATCAAAGTTTTGGCAATAGTGTCCTCTGAGGGTCTGCAAGCTGAGTCTGGAGGTTGGGCTTGACGATCTGAATTAACCCCTTGGGACTGACTGAATCGTTATGCATGTGTCAATCAATGGGAAGATGTGCATTCTGTAGATGTAGTTCTTAGGGTGTTTTCGTTTCGTTCTGTTTTTTTATAAATAAAGCCTGTTGGCCACTGTTTAGCTATGTGGTGTGAAAGATTTTAAATGTAGCAAAGTTTAAAGAGTTGGGGAAGGGGGTGGTTGACACTTTAAAAAAAATAAAATAAAAAGGGGTGGGGGGGAGGCGGGTGGGCAGAAACCCCATTTTCAAACCAGTTCTGCTTGCTTTGTGAACAGCTGAATTCTGAACAAGCTCTGGCAATCACTAGTTAGCCTGTCTCAAACATTTGAACAGCCTGGCTTATTTATTCTTGTTGTAAGTACCACAGTTTAGTGTAGTGCCTGTAGCTGCATCCAAAGGGCATAAGAGGTTGTGATATACAGGCAAATTTGCTTCATGCAGTACGTCTCTTGCTCCAGACACAAGTGTCAGAGTTATTTAACCTATATCAACAGCTTTGCTCTTCAAATGGGTAAAGGCACATTTGTTCAGATACAGTGTTTAACGAAACCTACCCCCCAAACTACCTTTGTGGATGTGCTGTAGGATTTTTCTTGCTCAATAGCAAGGGAGTAACTCTGCTTTCATTTTAAGAAGGCAGGGTTTGGAGGGCATTGTATCAATACTGTTTCAACTACAAGGTTTTTTCCTTGTGCATTTGAGGAAAGATCTTGTAATATCACTTACAGATTTTCTTATACCTTGCTATTGACATTTTCATATTTCTATGTCTAGAGGCTGAAACTTCAATGTAAAATGTTTGCATTTGTTCATTTTGACTTACAATGTAACTTTTGTTTCTATATTGTTAGACTTGTAATGTTTAAAATTGTATTTTATTAAATTTGGACTGGATGTATGTCTATAGCAATACGAGGTACTCTTTCTAAACTGTTCTGGGTGGGTTAGCAGCCCCATGTTGCGATAAGATGCTGGTTGTGTACAATTTGCAATGTATTTTTTTTTTTTAGCCTGCAGGGATATTTTGTGTTCATGTGTCCAAAAATAATAATAATAAAAAGGCATTCTTGTGCCAAATGTTGTTTTTCCTTGTTGATGTCTAATAAATGCAATGTACAGAGTGAGCAACCAATACTGTTGCCTGTAAACAAATGTCTTAAATAATTTAACTTTGAATTAAAAGTTGTACGCATTGTGTAACCTGTGGACCTTGTTACCACAAGATACTTATTTCTGATGTGCGAGGATTTAGAAAGCGATAGAAATATACTAGTGACTAGTGCTCTAGTGACACAAAAAGGAGGATTTTAATTACCTGTTTTCAGAATGAGCACAGCATAGAGATGTTTAGAATGTTCAGAATGGATGTATTTTTTTAAATGTTCTCAGAAATAACGTAGCAACATCTAGAGAAAATGCAGCATCAACAGACTCTCTATCTACCCGGAGAAGTGACTCTACAGTAGAGAGTCCCAAATTAATAAACGAAAGAGCTGTTTGCTTATTCATCTTTTCTATTTCAGGTGAGGGTTTGTTGTTTCCTCAGAAAACTGTACTTCGCTAAAAATATTACGGTAAGGACAAAAAAAGCTTTTGGACGAGGACAAAACATGACAGCTATAAATGAACTGGGGACACATGATTGCTTAAAATAACCTTCATCTTCAGCAAATCAGTACATCCGCTTTCCTTTTTCTTTTTTTTTTTTTTCATTTTTGCAGTGGAGATCCGCTGGGTTTGGGAACTGAGATTGTTCGCCTTCAGGCAAGCCTAAGCCCAAAAGCAGAGGATAACTTCACCCCAGTGCCTTTCCAAAATGATTCAAAGGTAACGATCACCTGGATCAAATCCTAGGAAACCTAGGGCTGATGAAGTTTGGAGCTACAACGTGCTTTTAAGTAAACATATGCTTTAACTTGGAAGGAAATATGTCATGGAAATATCCAACAGACTAGAGAAAGAATTAAAAGGCTGAAGAGACATTTGGTAGTAGAATCTGCGTGCTTAACCAGGGTGCAGGGCTCAGAGAGGCACCTCTGTGCCCAGAGAGGCTGAACTGACTGCAGCAATGCCGAAGGAAGAGGAAACAGAGAGGGGCGATGACCTCGTTCCAGGGTTCCTCAGGTCTTTCTTGACCACCAACCGACTCAGCTGGTCAGTAAGATGCCTTAACTAGTGGTGGTTTGATTTATGCCATGCCTTGGTGTAAATTCTGCTCAGGTATTCTGTAAGTTTTGGTGTGAATCACAGTGTGCGAACTCTACCTTGTGTTCTCCGCTGCAGGGTCACTGGATTCCCAACTCGGCAGGCTGGATTTGTAAATGCAGGGTTTGACAGATGGCTCCCGAATTGTAGCGGTAACTGGCTTCATTTTGAATTCAGGTGCTTTTATGGAACTCTGCAGGAGCGTTGGCTGTACAGGCAAGGCAGATGGGTGAGTCAATGGCTGTGACTATGGTGTTTTTGAAGGAAATGCCTATCTGATGCAGGTAAGCAGCACCCTGCTGTGGGACGATACACGTTTTTCAGCAGCCGCTGCTGGTTGTGAACGCTAGGTGTTGCAGGCTTCCAGGCTCACGCTTTGCCATGTTCAGCCCCAGCGGCCAGCCGGGTTTCAGCATGCAGACATGCGCAAAAAGCAACCGCACACTAAGTTCTGCTCCCATCACATGAATTGTGGATGTGAGCAGCTCCTGTTCGTGACAGCAGGAGTTCCCCTTGCTTGGTCCTGTTAGTAAGAAGTGAAAACACTTCTTTTTAATACTTTGAATTTTTGCGGCTTTCTTCCATTACCTCATACAATTAAAACTAGGATTAAAAAAAGATCACGTTTTGCATTGTCTTGAAACAATGCTACTGAGGTTTCATACATTACTATAAAGTCATGCCACACAATCAGTGTTTTCACTCTTGTATGCCATTTAGGGAGAGTAAGTCTAACATATATCGTTTAAAATGGGTTGTTCTTGTCTCTATAATTTCACTTGTTCTTAGGTAGAGCAGGACCAAGAAAGGGGGCTGTGAATAGATCACTTGCTAGTGTAACGCCACCACTGTTGTTGGTTTGCCAGCAAGGCTCAGACCAGAGCATCCTTTAAAATAAAAACTGCTAAGAAACGAACACACCCTCCTGTTCTTTATTCTTCAATCCAGCAACAAGAAATGAATCTTTAAAAAAGAAAAACCTCCCCTGCCAAAGGCATCTCGCCATAAACCCACAAGGAGCTAATGACTGCCCTAGCACTGCAGGACCTCAACTACTAAGGAATTTATTCCTTAATTGTGTACTCTATTAGACGGCCTAAGGACAGTGCTGTGAAGCATCGGACAGCTGCGGTGCCTTCCTGCGGAGCACGTTTGGCCTGTGGGTCCTGTGAAATTCCTTGAGGTTGGAGGTTTCAGCCCCTGTCCACCTGTTCCATTTTCTGTTAAATTCTGTTCTCGCAGAAGAGGCTGGCCGCAGAGGACAGCTGCGTAGCCCAGTTTTGTCCTGAGGAGGGGATGAAGACGGAGGGCTCCTGCCCCTGGAGCTGAGCAGGGGCAGCTGATGTTTGTCATGATGTAATGAGACCAGAGATGAAAAACCCATGCAGGAGCAGCGAGTGCTTCGTGCCTGGCTGTGACCACGGAGCCACCAAGGGCCCATGCCTCCTGTAGAGCTGCCACAGGCCATTCCAGCTCAAGAGAACTCATTAATACCATTTTAATTGCTAGCTCTGCGTGGCTCACGGCATACTTAAACCCCCTCTTAGATCCTGGTAACGAGACACACCAAACCATCAGCACGCCCCACTTATCCCAGCGCCTTCCCCATAGCCCAGCACCCCAACACCGCACAGCTCAACCTTCCCGTCCCCGGTGGGGGGACCCCCGCTGTCCCTTCAGGGGGTCTCCGATCCCTTTCCCCGCGTGTGTTTCCCCCCCCCCCCCCCCCCCCCAAACACCCCGCGGGGGGCGGTGGGGCCGGGCCGGGCCGGCCCAAAATGGCGGCGGCGGCGGGGCCGGCGGGCGCCGCCTTTGTTGGGCGCGGGGCCGGGCGGCGGCGCGTGCGCGCTGGGTGGCGGCGTGAGGCGGCGGCGGTGCGGCACCGGCCCCGGCCCCGAGCCCCGGCCTCTGCCCGGCCCTGCCCGCGGCCCCCGGCTCGGAGCGGAGCCCCGCGTGGATGGGATGGAAGCGGGACCCTCGGGAGCAGGTCGGTGGGGAGGCGGAGCCGGGGGGGGGGACGCCGCGGACGGGAGGTGTTGTCCGCGCTCCCCCCTGGGGGCTGCGGGTGCGAGACCGGGGAGCCGGCGAGGGGGCGAGCTGGGGGGCGAGGGGGCTGTGTGGGGCTGCCCAGGGGGTTGTGGGGCTTCCCTGGGGGTTGCGGGGTTGCCCCGGGGCAGTGTGGGCTTGCCCCGGGGGCTATGGGGCAGCCCCGGGGGGTGCCCGCTCCCCACGGAGCAGCAGCACCGTGCGTGTGCGCGCCCCCCACCCCGTCCCTCAGCCCCCCGTCTCCCCCCGTTGCAGCTTTGTGGGGCCGGGGCTGAGCTCCGGAGTCTCCCCCGGTTCCAAGCGGGGGCTCCCGGCCTCCGCCTCGAGCTCCCCGCGGCCCCCCCCCGGGGCTCCCCGGGCTCACGCAGCGGGGCCGTGGCGGTGCCAGATGCTCCGGTGCCAGCCGTGAGCAGCGCAGGCTCCCGCTGCGCCACGGGGCTGGATTTTGGCTATCTCAGCCCGGGAGGGGAGCGATGCGGGGGCCTGGCCTTGCGCGGGGCGGCGTGCCGGCGACTTCGGTGCCCGCCGCAACGTGCTGCGGTTCCGAGACGAAACCCCCGCGTGTTTAAAATCGAGCCGTGTCCTTTTTTTTTTTCTTAACGCGTTTAATTGAAGCCTAGCGTGGAGGTACCTACGCGCCTACGTTACCTTTTGGCCGCCGGAGCGGTGCGTGTGGTGCCGATGTGTTGGCCTCCTGGAGACCGTGATTTGGCGAGCAGCGCGGGGCTGGCACGGCGTGGCCGGGGCGATGGTGCCCCTGCAGCCCGGCTCCGTCTGGGAAACGCCGATAGCACAGCTCACGCCCCGACACGCGCGCTGTCAGCCTTCAGTAATTTTGTTAAGGTGCTTTGAAATCTCTCGGATGGGCTGGGGAGGATGGGGACGTGCCGGGGTTCAGGCCCAGCTGATGTCTCTGCACTGGGGCTGCGCTGCGAACGAAGCCCTGATGCCCCTTTGTTGGGAGTTTGCCCTTTTCTCCCCCAAAATCCGGCTGTGGGAAGCCGGCTTCGTCGAGGCTCTTCTCCCGCACGGGGCTGTAGCGGGACCGCGCCGCCGGGGTCACCCTGCGGGCCAGGAAATGTTTGTCCTGTGTCAGCAGGATGAGCGCCGCGCCGCCCGCCTGCCTTGTGCAGCCCCTTCCCCTGCTGACGGTCTCCTCGGTGTGGTGCGGGCCTTGCGTTTAGGCTTTAATAACGCCGGAGCTGTAACCTGTCAGGATAAGAAAGCTCAGGGGGGAAAAAAAACCACGCTCGGATGTGCTGAACATGAAAATGTCTGGAAAGGCAGCAGAGGGGAACCTGGGAAATTTTCAGATGTACAGGCAGCTGCTGGGGGAGGAACATGCGTGCGGTGGTTTTAAAAGCTAAACTTGGTTTTCCCCCAACTTTTAGTTTTCTTTATCCTTTGCAAACTTCCTAAACGCTGTTAATCTTAACAGTTGTCTTCCTGTGCTAAACCCAGCAAAAAACCCGAAGCTGTTCTGTCTGTTGGATCTCTTTATCTTCAGGAAGCATGAACTCACATGTGCGTGTTTCTGGGATGGGATTGTAGCAAGAAACAAAGCCAGGAGAAGCACCTTGCCTCAAGACATAGCACGTACAATTTATCTTTAAACTCTTTCTGTAGTCAATCTCTAAACCCAGTGAAGAACAAACTAGAGTCAAATTATTAAGATGGCAGACGTTGAAAGGAAGACAAATCAGGTAGAAAGGCGCTGCTTTTTTTCCGGCAGCGCGGTGTTGCGATCTGTAGCAGGGGTTTTAACCTCTTTTAGGGGAAGCTCCTGGACTGCGGGGTCCGTGGGGCTGCCCCACAGACAGGACGTGCCCTCTCGCGTGGCCACAGCGAAACGTGAAGGCGAAGCTGTCCTTGCCTTTGTCCTGTCCCTTTATCAGGAGCTGGAGGCTTTCTTTGTCTGCTGCTCACAGATGTGCACTTTCTTCGCTTGTGCTTGGAAAGTCTACACCAGCGCATGTGAAACCCTCCTGGAAGAGGCCGGAGAGATGCTATCTGCCGCCCTTTTTAGGCGCTGGTAGTGGAGTCCCCGGGCTCGTGGTCGGTGATGAAAGGGACTGGACGAGCGGCCCGCGTGGAGGAGGAGAGCCTGGAGAGCGGTGCTGGCTGCCAGGCGCTGGCCCCTCTCCACTCGAGAGACAAATACGCGTGTTTGGCCTGGGGACTCCGGGAGAAATATCTGAATTTCCAGCTATCTGGGCTCTGCTGGGCGCTGCGGCGGTGTGGCAGAGGGACAAGCTGCCTGCTGGGCTGCAGTTGGGTTTGGGGACTTTGGTTTTCCCACTGACGGCTGCCTTGATTTGGTCAGAGGCACAAAAAGGTGGGCGTGCGGGGCTGGGGGGTTGGTTCAGGGGGACAACCCTTGGGGGTCGGCTCATGCCACCGAGGCACCGGGCTGTGCCTGTGCTGCTGGAGCCCCTGATTCCACACTGCTGGCCCCAGAAACACAGAATTTGGTTCATAATCCCTGTTAACAGCAGTGTGGAGAGAAAAAGCCTCACCTGTTAACGGTAGTTGTGATGGATTTGTGGTAGCACCAGTAGGTTCCCTGTGAGAGCCAGCCAGACACAGGTATGAAACTCCTCTCCGGGGGTGCTGGAAGCCGGGGATTTCGCCAGCATCCCGCTGAGGGGCTGCAGTAAGTGATTTCAAATCCAGCCAGGATCCAACATCTCCAGCATTGTTTCCTTTGTCCAGGGTTGCGTGGGCATCTTGGCTGACAGGACTCCTGGAAAATAAAGTGTAATAGGCTTCGTTAAGTGTTAGCAATTTGAAACGCAGCTTTTGGTGGAGCAAGGAAAGCACACCGTATAGGTTTGGCTCCTTTTCCCCAAACTGCAGGGCTGCACGCCCCTCGGCTGACGCAGGGCAGAACCGCGCCCACCCGGCGCTGGGGAGATTTTGAACCCGAGGCTTTCGGGTTCATCACCTGCGATTCCCAAGCTGGGGGCTGACGTGGCGGAACGATGCCCTTTGCAGAGCAAGATGCTGGGTGCGGGGGATACAAAGAAGCAGGCTGCTTTCCAAAGTAAATGCCAGAGTAAAACAGATCGGAAACAGCTTCGGGGTATTTCTGGGACGCAGCCGCAGGCCAGGAGCAGCACCTGCCCGGGGGGGCGGGTCGGGGTCTCCCTTCGGAAAATCAGCTTTGGGGCGCGGGGACGGGTTTAACGCTGCGAGTCCGGCTGGAGCCCTCCGCCTGCCGTGTGGTCATGTTCTAATTTTACCCGGCGTGGCGTCGAGCCGAGCGGCGGCTGCAGCAGCGCTAACCTGGCCGGGCGCGGGGTGACGCGGTGGCGGGGAGTCAGCGGGCGCGGACGTCTGGGTGCGCAGAGCTGAGGTACAGAGAGCGCCTTCTGCGCTCCGGGCTCCCTGTGGTCCTGTCTTGCCCTGCCCGCTCGGAGCTGCTGCTTCTGGAGATGGTAACTTCGGAAACTGGGAGCGCGTGTGCGTGTCAGAAGAGGCTAGATGGAGAAAACCTGGCTTTTGGAAGAACGCTAACGCTGGAGGAGCGGGGATCCTTTAAAAACGGAGGGGGAGAGGGAAGGAAAAGCCTGAAGCACCCAGAAATCGCCATTTTTTATTTTTTTTTTTGGCTGTACCGTTTCCAGAAATGAAAAGTCTCGTTTCCAGCTGGCTATTCCGGGGCAGCAGCTAACGAATGTCACTGCTTGGAGCCCGTCCCGCTGCGCGGGGCAGAGGGAGGCAGCGGGGAGAACAGGTGCCGGAGCTGCCGGGAGCCGCGCGGCGCTCGCGGACGTGCGGTGGGTGCAGATGGGGCCGCACATCTGCGGGGACGAGCGGGACGGGGCTGCCCGGGGCCTCTGGTGGGGACAGGGTGGCTCCTTGGCCTGGGGACACCGGGAGAAACGTCCCCAGGCCCTGTGGATGGCGTTTCTCGTACGTTTTGCTCAGGTCCGTGCAAGGCAGGAACGGCAGCTCTGTCCCCGCTCTGTCTGCCCGCTGCAGTTGACTTTCCTGCTGGTTGCTTTGCCTCCTGACGGGGAATTTTCCCTTCTTGGGGTGGCGCGTGGGGTTGATTTAGGGTTTATTCGGGCCGAGGACGGGCCACGCAGCGTGTCCGGAGGCACGTCCCTGTGTACTCCCCACCACCTTGCTCGCTATCCTCAGGTTCCTGGCTCCGTTTTTGCGGCGTGGGTGCGTGGGGAGGGGGCCGCGGGGCGGGGGCCGTCCCAGACCCTCTGCGGTGATAAAACTCCCTTTTGTCTCGGGCCCCATTCTCCCGGCCTCTCGTCTGAATGCGGCGGCGGAGAGGATTTAGATGACATGGTAATTTCATGCCTTTCCACCGGCAGCTTCGCCCCGGCGCGGGCAGCTGTTGGTCAGCGGGTCGCGTCGGCCGGCCGGCACAATAAATAACGGGAACGGAGCCTGTCCCGGCGCTGAGCGCCCCAAACGCAGTTTCACCTTGGCGGCCCTGCCCTCGCCGCTCCCAGCCCAGCGGTGCCGAGGGGGCTCCCGCCACGCTGCCGGCGCGGCCCCGGGACGCGGCTTTTGTGTGCCGAAGCCCGCGGTTCCTCGCCGGCTGCTGAATTTATAATGGCAGGCGGATTTTATCCCGCTCACTGGCCGCATTGTGCGGCGCCACCGCCGCTCGCCCTCCAGCCCCTGGCCCTGGGCGCGCTCATTTACATGACAAAGTGGGAGTCTGCGCCGCTTTGCCATGGAGAGTTGAGGTATGCAGAGGAACCCCTCTGTCTCCGGGCTGTTTGGGTCGCTTTTTTTATAACCAGGCTCCTTCTACCAAAGGGGGGACTCCTGTGCGTTTCGCCGCTGGCCCCTTTCCTGCTCCCTTTGTGCCGCGTCCTCGTGGCCCGTGGGGAGCGGCTTTTGGGACAGGCCGATGGAGCTGGGGGGCTCAGGAGGGGTTTGCAGCAAGGCAGCTAGCACAGCGGGGCAGGGACGTGGTGTGGGGAAGGGTTAGGCCAGGGCAGGTTCGCCAGAGGATTTTGGGGTCTCTCCCACGTGGGTTGAAGGGGCAGGAGCCCGGCTGGAGGGGTTCGGGGCTGCCGGGTGCCTTTGGGTGCTGCGTCGCCCTCGTCTCCTCCCCTGCCCCAGCTGCCCCGGCGTTACCGCGCTTATAAATAGTCGTGTCCTGGGCAGCACCGCTGCGCCAGGCCGGGAGCTAACACCGGGAGCTAACGGCTTCTTTTAAAGGCTTGGGATCTCAAAGGAATTTGGGAAGGGAAAGCAATTATCGGCCGCCCTTTGCTGGCGGGGTGAGGCGATAATCCTGGGGCTGCAGCGGGTGGGAGAGCTCCGCGACCCTGTCCGGCGAGCCCAGGGCCGCGCTGCTGCGCCCGACTGCTTCAGCTCCTCGCGTTCAAGGACCCCGGCGGCCTGCAGGCACCAAATAAAACCTTCTGGCTCGGCTTTTCCATCCCTGACGCTGATCCCGCTTGCTGCCCTCGTCTTCATGGAGCATCCCGCTGCTGCCCCGCTCTCGCGGCGCTGTTCTCTGCAGCAGGGATGTCCGGTTAAGTGTCGCCGCGTTCACAGTATTTCGTGGCTTGCATCGAGCTTCTGAGGCAGCTCTTGCGTTGCTCGAGGCTGACTCCTTAATCCGTGGTTCATGGTCTTAATTGGGAGGGTTTATGCTCCTAAAGCACCTGGAGATGCTCAGGTGGAAGGGTTTGTGTGGGAGGGCGTTATTTATGGACCGATCTGTGCGGTGCTGCGCTGGAGGGGGCTTTGGGAGGTGTGTTGTGTGGCGGTGCCCGGGGTGCCTTGGGAAAGGTGGAGGCTGCGAGGACGCCACGTGGGGCAGGTGCCCGCACGCTCCTGACAGCTCTGTGTGGATCCCGTTCTGCACCACGCTTCTGCTCCTGCTCTCCCCAGCTGCTTCGGCTCCTCTCCTGGAGCCACGGTGCCTCCAGGCTGCTCCCCTGCCTCCTCGGGGAGGCAAAGCAAGAGGAGAGGGAGCCACGGACGCCAGGAGGTGCCATCCTGCACGTGCAGAGCTTCTGGGATCATCTCCTGGATCAGAAGGTCCGGAACAGGAGAGGGAATGACCGAATGCCAGCCCTGACAGCTGCTGAGGAGCAGCATGGCTCCTGGAGAGGCAGAGGAGAGCTGCGAACCTGCCTGCGCGCCGTGCGAGGGCCCGCGCGGGTTCGTGCTCGAAAGGCAGAGCAGGGAAGCGGAGGCTCCAGCAGCGCTGGCAAATACCTCGTTGATTGCTAACGCCGGTTTAAAAATGCATCAGCTCGCAGCCAGGGAGCTGGTGATTGCCAAGAAATATTCGTCGTGTGGAGACACGAATTACACTGCGAGTAGCTCATCAGAAAAATCGGTTTCTTAAAACGAGCCGCCTCGGGAGCGCAGCTCGCCCTTTTGTTTCGGGGAGGCTGCGGTGCGCGGCTGCGCTCCCCGGCCCGAGGAGCTGCAGGGGCCAGGGAACCGCCGCGCTCCAACACTGCCGGGAGCCCCTGCGGGTGTCCCGAGCCCTGTGTCAGCCCCGGAGATCCCCATCGTGCTTGTTGGGCTGCTCGAGTCGCCGCGTGGCCGATGCCCTCTGCAACCCGTGGGCGAATGGCACAGCTGGGGCGCCGGGTTTCTGTGGAGCGAGGTTTCTTCCAGCCCCGTTTTCCCCGTCCATCCCTCTCTCCTCTGTCCGTCTGCAGCCCGGCATTGCCTCTCAGGGTGTTCAACACCCCTGTGAGTTTTCGCATGGGGGCAGCGCAGGGCTCCTGCCTCACCGGCTCAGAAGCAAAAGCAAAGAGCTGGCGGTGCGGCCGGTTGGCCAGGCACCGACACCAGCAGCGGGACGCGATTTCGCAGGCTTGAAAACGAAATCAGCTGGGTCTGCTGGGCATCGCTGCTGGCTAAGACCAAAGGCGGCAGGGGCAAACACGCAGGGTCCTGGTGGCATTTCATCCAGAGAAGTCTTGCAGAGGTCAGGTGCAAAACTGAAAAGCAAGTTTGAAGTTCAGGTTGCTGCTCTTGTATCTGATACGTTTAGCCTGGGATTGAAATTCGGATTTAAAAGGAAACTGGAGGGGAGCGAGGGGTGCTAAGAGCGCCATGTGTTACGGATCCCAAATTGGAGCTGGGATGCTGTTTGGGGGCTGGCTTTGACAGTTGGCCATCCAGATGGAGTGCTCTGAATATCTCACAGGCTGCGTTCCCTGCACCCGGCCCAGCTGGCTGAAGACCTCGCTAGGTTTGGAGGAACAAATAAAAGATGCGGACGGGGATAGGTACAGATCAGGAAAGGGCAGATCATGTTTAAAAAGCAGCAGTGCTGAATGTTCCTTTGGCAATATTTTAAGGTATCTTTGAGTCCAAAGGTGCTGTCAGTTTAGAAAAGCACTTCAGTCTTACGGTGCCCTGCTGGCACCCGTCCCTTCGTCCTCAGCTCCAGAACTTCATTAGTGAGTGTCTGTAACAAGCCTTGAGGAAAAACTGGTGCATCCCTTTTTATGGGTGTGGGCACTGGGATTATTTTTGGCTACCTCCCATAATCCAGAGGAGGTTTTCATCAAAATATTTTTTCATTTTCTCCGTTTTCTAGCAGCGCCTTCCCTGGAGTTCACCTTCCTCGCTGACCTGACTGCTGTTGTTGAACAGCAGCTGAGGATTGCACGTTGGGGAGGGAGGAAGGGATAAAAGAAAGTTCGGGTGCTGGGGTTGGGTTGTTTTGTGACCTGGAGTTTGAAATGCAATCGTTACCAACCCGTATGAAATCAAAGCAATGTTACCCTGCAAAATCTAGCCGTTAACGCAGCACAGGCACGGTAACAGGTAACGGGCTGAGAACAGAGTCCCCCGGGGACCTGCGACCCCGCAAGGCCGGTGCCTCTGTGCCCCTGCTCGGCGCTGTCGGGATCTGGGCTGTTTTTAGAGCTGTCCTGGTCCCAAAGCACTCTGGTCCCCAGAGCCCGACGTGGGGCGTCCCTGGTGTCACCGTCGTGAGGGTCGGCGTGCCCGGCGCTGCGGGACGGGGAGCCCGGGGGCTGCCGCCCCGAGGAGCTGCAGGCAAGGAAAACAAGTGGCAGCCGTGGAAGGTGGCCTTGGTCGAAGCGCGCCGTCACTAATTCAGCGTGCCGGCCTCTGCCGGATGAGCGGGTGAAGGTTGCTGCTGCTGGAGGCCTGCGGAGGGCTCTCGGCTGGGCCGAGGCTGTCCTTGCTTTAAAACCCGAGAGCTGGAGAGTTTCTCTTGCTGTCCCGCTTGTTTACAGATCGCGGCGTTCCTCGCGTGAAGCGGGAGGTGAAGCGCAGCGAGGAGGCAGCGTGCTGGCTGCTTTCAAAGCCCTTGTAGCGTGGAAGCGAAGCACAACAAGTCTCCTGGCGTCGGGAGAAGCAAACTTCTGTCGCCAGCCTCTGGTCAGAAAATAGAGTTCAGGTGTTAGGGCGTAGGTGTGCCTGGGCATGGGACGTGCGATTTGTTCCTCTGCTCCTTCCGAGCTCTGTGCAGCTGCCACACGCGGCCCTGTTTGAGTTACTTGCCCTAATGCAAAGTGGAGATTATTTACCCGCTGGGTAGGCGGTTTGACATGGGAGCGGCTGGCGGAGGCAGGGCAGGAGCAGGGCGCCGGGTGCTGCCGTGTGGCAGCTCAGCTGGCTGTGGTTCCCCGGGGAAGCTCCTTCCACCCCCTGCTGCCGTGGTCCCAGGTCTGCAGCTGCTGCCTCGCGCCCTGGGTGTGAGTTTGGGGTGCGGTGACGGAGGGCTGTGGGTTCGGTGTCGTCTGACCGGGTGCTGGAGTTTCTCCTCCTGACCCCCGTTTTGTCTCCCCGCAGCTGCAGGCGCATACCTGCCACCCTTGCAGCAGGTATTTCAGGCGCCGCGTCGGCCCGGGATAGGAACCGTTGGGAAGCCCATCAAGCTCTTAGCCAACTACTTTGAGGTGGACATTCCCAAGATCGATGTGTACCATTATGAAGTGGATATCAAACCCGACAAATGTCCACGCAGAGTCAACAGGTAAGGCAAGTATTAGAGGTTTTGGCACTCGCTTCCCACCTCCAGTTTCCTTGTGGAGACACAATAAGTGCCTTTGTCCCTCTCCAGCGGTGGAAATCACCAGGGTGACACTGTCTGTGGCTGCCTTTGCCCTCTCTCTGTGCTGGGGTGGTAAAACAGTGCTGGAAGTGGTGCTGGGGCCCTGCAGGAAGCCGTGCTCGTGCCCAGCAGGCCTGGACAGTGCCAGGTGCGGTCAGTTCGTTCTCAGCCCTGTGCGCTTGGAGCCCTTCTGTGCTGGGCTTGCGGCGCTGCCCAGCGTCCGCAGATGGCTGAACCTCGTGAGCTGCATCTGCGCAGCAGCGTTTGTTCCTGTTCCTGATAGCTTAGGAGGTCCTGAACCTTACCACAGTCCCCTGCTTCTTCAAAGCAGCTGTGCTGTTTTGGCAACAGTCACGTATTTTAAAAATAGCAAGCCCCAGATCTCAGGCCATTGCCTGCTTTTTTTTTATTTTTTTTAATTATTTTTTTAATTTATTTTTTAGCTTTTTGTCGCTCTTTTCACTCCCCTTCCCCTCCTGCCCCCGGCCTCCCCTCGAAGGCCAGCGAAGCAGATGCTGGAGCTGCTGTTCCCTGTGCTCTTGGCAGCCCGTGCTCGCAGGAAGCGAGTCCCTCCCTCTCGCCCTCCTGGCAAGCACGGCGGCTTTGCAGCCAGCTCCAGTGCGCGTGGGGGCACATTGCCGCGTGCTGTGTAAACTTGTTCTGCTGAAACTGATTTAACCAGCCGTGGAGCGAGGCACGTGGGTGTTCATGTGGGGGCCCTCTTGCCTGGGAGAGATCTGGCCCCGCCATCCCTTGGCCTGCAGCACTGCAGCGAGAGCCCGGAGGTGCCCCAGGTGGAGAAGCTCAGGACCTGGCAGGTCACAAAAGGTGCTGGGCTGTGAAGAAGCTGGCGAAACAAACCTTGCTCCTCTCTCCCCTGTGTCCCTCTTTCTTGCCTCTGCTTGTCTGTGTAGGGAGGTCGTGGAGTACATGGTACAACACTTCAAACCTCAGATCTTCGGAGACCGAAAACCAGTCTACGATGGGAAGAAAAACATTTACACGGTCACGGCCTTACCTATTGGAAACGAGAGGGTAAGAGGGGGGCAGGGGACCGCATGCAGGCATGCACAATGTGCCGCGTGCACCCTAACCCACTAAAAACAACCTGTGTCTCCTTGTGCTGTGGCCTTGAAGTCCTGTGGCAATGCCGTGATCGCTCCCCTTCCCTTCCCAGGTTGACTTTGAGGTGACAATCCCAGGGGAAGGCAAGGACAGGATATTTAAGGTCTCTATCAAGTGGATGGCCATTGTGAGCTGGCGCATGCTCCACGAAGCCTTGGTGAGCGGGCAGATCCCCGTCCCCTTGGAGTCCGTCCAGGCGCTGGATGTGGCGATGAGGCACCTGGCTTCCATGAGGTACCGGCACCTGGGGGGGCTGCAGGTGGGCGCTGGGGGAGGCAGGACTCTGCCGCGTCCCCCGGAGGCACCAAATGTGCTGGGGAGGGGCTGTGCTGGGGGAGCCGGCTGTCCTTGGCAGGCCGTTGTGGCTGGGAATGCTCTTCAAGGACTCCGGGGAGGCTGCTTTGTCTGGCACTGGCGGTGATGTTATCGCCGCAAATGCTCCTGCAAGAGAAATAAATGGGGGCGTGCAGCTGGCAGGGCCAACGGGGCAAGCGATGGCTCTGACGGGCTGGGGGTGCTTCGTGGTCGGTGCCTGCTGTCTGACGTGCTGTTCCCTCGGTTTGCAGGTACACCCCCGTCGGCCGCTCCTTCTTCTCCCCGCCCGAAGGCTACTACCACCCCCTGGGAGGCGGCAGGGAGGTCTGGTTCGGCTTCCACCAGTCCGTCAGGCCTGCCATGTGGAAGATGATGCTCAACATTGACGGTGATGTATTTTTCATGCCAGCATAAACACTTTTTCTCTCCAGCGTGCACAGCACAGTCACGTTTGCTCGCAGAGAGCAGCACAGGCCAGGTCCCAGCATCTCTTTGGGTTGGGGGCTTCTCATGTAGGGTCTGTCCGGTGGGAGCCAAATCTCCGGTGCTGAATGTGATGGAGTTGGGGGCCTGCAGTGGGGAACTGCAGCAGCGGGGCTGGATGTGTTCAGGGAGGCTGCATCTGGCATGCTCTTGGGTCAGGTCCCTCTGCTGGAGGAGAGCAGAGACTCATCGTGGTATCTGTCCTGCAGTGTCTGCAACGGCCTTCTACAAAGCCCAGCCTGTCATCGAGTTCATGTGCGAGGTGCTGGATATCCGGAACATCGACGAACAACCGAAGCCACTGACAGACTCGCAGAGAGTGCGGTTCACCAAGGAGATCAAAGGTAGAGCCCTGGGGTGGCACTAGGGGACTGCCACAAACACTGACCTCAGTAAATCAGCTCGTGTCCTGCACCCAGCCCCGGCACCAAGGGTGGGGACGCGGGGGTTGCACCTTTAAAATGCCTCCTGGGGCGCTGTTGCCTCCCTCGCTGCACTTCACAGGCATCTGCAAGCCTGCCTGCTCTGCAAACGGTTAATTATTTAAGGAAGGTGTTTGCAGCGTCACGGGGAAGCTGGGCAAAAGGGAGTTGCTCCCACATTTACCAGTGATTCTGCTGTGTCTTTCTGTCTCGCGTCAGGTCTGAAGGTGGAGGTTACCCACTGCGGGCAGATGAAGAGGAAATACCGCGTGTGTAACGTTACCAGGCGGCCGGCCAGCCACCAGACGTAAGGCGGGTGGGAAGATGCCCGTGGAAAAATCTGAGCTGTTCTCCTTTCTAGCAGCTGCTGTTGGTGTTAGGGAGAGCTGGAGGGGGAAGCTCCAGCCTGTGACAGGGAAAGGCGGTGTGTTTGGCGCTCTGCAGCAGTGCTGCGCGCAGCAGCTCGCGCCGCGCTGTCATGCGCCGTGAACACGAGCGGGATGCAGAGGGTGGGAGCGGAGAGGAGGATGCTTTGTCTGGCAGGCAGCGCGCTGCAGAGGGCGGGAGCTGACATGCCAGGAGTTGTCCTAGTTTTTACCTCTGAGTTTGGTTTTCTTCTTGCTTAAAATAGACGCTGCCAAAGCAAAAGCTTTGTCAGGGGATAAAGCAATCCCCTGTGTTTAAATTATTTGCACGTGCCTGGGAGGAGGCTGGGCCAGGGAGCCCCCTCTGTGTTGGGGGGCTGCAGACCAAGTGCACCCTATGCTTCTCCGGGGCTGAGCCGCTCCCCACAGACCCCCACAGGGCTCTGCAGCACCCATCAGGGACGGGGGGAGGCAGAGGTACCCCCGGTGCCGAGCTGCCTGCTGTCTGCAGCCCGTGGGCATTTCCAGGGCAGGTTCTGCCTAGCCCGGCGCTGGCAGGAAAGGGGAGACACTGGGATGGCGAGTGTGCGGGGCGGGCACGTTCCGTGCTGCATCCCCATTTCCTGGTGGTGTCGGGTGAGGCTGGGCATCACACGCTCCTGCTACTGATGGCCCAGAACCCCCCCGCCCTGCACTGGGGAAGTTTTAATTTTTTTCCTAGTTTTAAAGTGAGCTGTACCTCCTCCTGCCCGTCATGCTCTCCTCACCCCTATAAGCGTTCAGGAGCTGGTTAACCTTTGTAGCTCAGCTCAGCTTCCAAAGAGGGCACCAAGCACAGAAGCCCTTGTGAGTGCCAGTGTGGCTGTATTTATGTACCTGGCGGTGGCATGTGTGGCATGTCCTGTAATAAACATTTACCCTGATTAGCAGGATTAGTGAGGGAGAGCTTTATTTAGGGCCCTCAGTCTCACGCTGGGATCGGAGTATTCCTTTCTTGATTTCTGAAAATGCTGCTCTTCTGCTTTTATTTTTTCTTTGTGGTAGCTGCTTTTTATTTTTCCTTTGTGGTAGCTCACGGTGGGAGCCTACCAGTTCCCTTTCTTTCCAGCCAGAGTAAGTAGTGCTTGAGGTATGGAGGTGTCTGTTCTGAGTAGGTGCATCCTTTGTGTCCTGCCTCTGCCAGGTTTCCCCTGCAGCTGGAGAGCGGTCAGACAGTGGAGTGCACAGTGGCTCAGTACTTTAAGCAGAAATACAACCTGCAGCTGAAATACCCTCACCTACCCTGTCTCCAGGTTGGCCAGGAGCAGAAGCACACGTACCTGCCCTTGGAGGTGAGTGCCAGCTCCGCACCGCTGGGCGCCCCGGCTTTTGGGCACCGTGAAAAGCAAAGGCAGCGGCCTCCGGCCTTTGGTGGCAGGTGCATGACAATATTCTGCAGCTAATGCATAATGGGTGTTAATTGCCACAGCGCTGACCTGGCGAGAGGCGTTTTTAAGAAGTGAGGGGTGAGACCATGCTGTAAAGATGCCATTTTCCTGCCGCTGCAGGCTCATCACCTCTGGTTTGGGGCTGGCTGCTGGGTCTGAGTGCTGCACCCACGGGACAGGTCGGCTGTGGTTCTCCATGCCTCACACGTTCCTAACACGTGGCTGCTTCTCTTTCCCCTGCGTGCAGGTGTGTAACATCGTGGCAGGCCAGCGGTGCATCAAGAAGCTCACAGACAATCAAACGTCAACCATGATAAAAGCGACGGCCAGGTCTGCCCCGGACAGGCAGGAGGAAATCAGCCGCCTGGTACGTGCCCCTGCACCGGGGGGTCTTTGTCGGGCTGGGCTCTGGTGGCAGGCTGGGGCACTGTGGAACAGTGCCTGGCTCTGGTCCTGCTCCTGAGCTGCCCTGCAGAAGGCAGCTTCAGCCTGTTTAAGAGATGCTGGTGGGATTAATGGCTTGGTTATTCCTCTCCTCTTACCGCATCCCCTGTCAGAGGTGCCTGTAATGGTCGCTTGTACAGGAGAACACAGCTCAAAGTGACCGTGGAAACACACGTGCAGCAAATTCAGGTCCTCACGTTGATGGAACCTGACACAAAGGGATCTGGGACTAAAAATAGAAAAACAAATTAGAGAAATGACTTCAGCTCCAGACACGTGGGGACTGTGCATTATCAGCCTGTGGTACGGGAACTCTGTGTCCCCAGGTCTGCCTGGGGCGAGCAGGGGAACGATAAACCTGGCTCCAGCAGTGGACGGACAGGATCTGGTTAATGGCCCTGTTGTTATCCAAACCAATGTCTCTGGGCTTTGGAAGCCGGGGACATTTGATATTCTTCCTGCGACGTTTGATAACAGCGTCTTGCCAGTCTGAACCTTCCCATTGAAGCCTTAAATCTTAGGAGCAGGCTCTGCTCTTCGCTGCATTGGTCAGTTCGTTCAAAATTAGGTTGCCCCTGGGTCACTTTGGAGGGCAGAATTTGGCCCTTTGTGTTAAATCGCTTCCCCTCTCCTTACAAAGAGGACTTCAGCGCTGTAGAGAAAATATTTTGTGCCCGTGTTTCCCGGTCAGCTGAACGCTGTGTGGGATGAAGCAGCTGGTCTCATTCCCTCCCACTGGCCCTTCCTTCCCTGTGCAGATGAAGAATGCCAGCTACAACCTGGATCCGTATATTCAGGAGTTTGGGATCAAGGTGAAAGATGACATGACGGAGGTGACGGGGAGGGTCCTGCCAGCACCCATCCTGCAGTACGGAGGCAGGGTAAGCAGGGCTGTGCTGGGGGTGTTCAGATGTGCTGTGCAGAGATGCCTTCGCAGCATAAAAACCCCGGTTTTAACTAAAACTTGTGCTGCCTTCAGGTTTGTGGGTTAGAGCTGGAATTTTTTTCAGAGTGCCTTGGATTTGTTTGTGTCTTTTTGTTTGTTTTGTGTTTCTCAATATGACTCGTCTGAAAGTTGGAGGCAAAAGTAATGCAGTGACAAGAAAGTGGGTGGAAAGAGAGAGGGGTATTCAGAGTCAGGTTTGATCATCCTTCCGCGTGTTTGAGGTGTGGTTGGGGTTTGCGCCCACACCCAGAGGGACACATGGCTGCCCGGGACCCGCTGCCTCGTGGTGCTGCATGAGAAGAGCTCAGGTCTATTTTCCATCACCTCGGAGCAGCGAAGGTTCTGAATTACTGTGGCTGAGTGCCGTGCTAGTCCCTAAAGGTGCGGGGAGCTGCTTTCGGCTCTCGAGGGTGTGCAGCTTTGTGATGGGGAGCGCAGACACGACACGTGCGCTCCCCAGGGGCTGCCGGCGTGGGGCCAGAGGCGGTCCCGCTCCCTGCCTCGCGGGACGCGGCCTCTCAGCGCTCTGACCGTCTGTTTGCCTTGCAGAACCGGGCCATTGCAACTCCCAACCAAGGCGTGTGGGACATGCGAGGGAAGCAGTTCTACAACGGCATTGAGATCAAAGTCTGGGCGATTGCTTGCTTTGCCCCGCAGAAGCAGTGTCGAGAAGAGGTGCTGAAGTAAGGAAACGGGCAGCCCGCGAGGGTGGGAAGAGGCAGAGGGAGATGTGTTGGCGTGCAGGGCAGCCACCCTGCTGTTCCCAGCCCCAGGCTGCACTTCCCTTATCACAGATATCGGATCTCTGCGCGGCTGAACTGCTTGCTGGTACAAATTTGATCCAGGTCCGGACTGGGTGTTCAGTGTTGTTCCTTGTTAGTTTATCCACAGTGCCTGACTGTTTATCCTGGCTGCAAACAGCCCCTGAGCCATCGCAAAGCCTGCCAGGTTAAAGTTAGCACATCATCACTCTCATACACGTGGACTGACAGTGAGTCTCTCCGCAGTCTGCTCTTTGCAGCAGGTAGCTGCAGTTTCTTGCTCTGATGGTGTCAGCCATAAAGCCAGATACGCTGCATTGGGCTCTTCTGACCTGAATTCCCTCCAGGGGAAGTTGGATGGGTTACGAGGGATATTTAGTTAAAAGTTTCTGCAATACCCCAAGAGCTCAAAGTTGAGTTTAATTTATCAAATGAACTTTCTGTCCTGCTTCAGATTTACCCTGGAGTGGTTTCCTTTGTACTTTAGGAGTTTAAGTCAGAAAAGCAGTCACTTTGGTCTGGGGTTCTGCTGGGGACCCAGGTGTCTCCTGACCAAGGGCGGATGCATCGAGGCGAGCGTTTGGTTTGGCTCTTCTGGCTCCGTTTAACACCGTTATGTTTTGGGATGGTTTGGAGCAGCTCAAAGCCTCTACATCTGCTGGAACTGGGTGCAGGTGGGAGTGACACAGCGCTCCTCTTGCCACCCCTTTGGGCTGGGGGAGTGCAACTGGCAGAGCTGGGAGCCCTGCGCTCCCTGTGGCTCTCCCTGCATCAGATTTATCCTTGGTGACCTGGCGTGCAGCAGAGCTTGCGCACACCAGAGCACGTTGTCTGGTTTGGTAAGAGAAGGCTTGCACCAGCTTTGCAGTCACCTAGAAACCAACGGTCCCAGGGAACAGGTCTGCTCCTTCTTCTTCTGAAATCATCTAAATGGGAATAGCTTACAGCTCCTTCAGTCCTTAGGAAAAATCCTTACAGTGGGTAAGAGCATGAGGAGAGGATGGCCAGGCAGGGGTCACTCCGCTCTTAACTCCTGTTGGTCGTCTTGTGCTTGTGTTCCCCGTGCGGTGCACGTGCTGCTGAGACAGGCAGTGACTTCCCTTTGCCATCCCTCTCGGGGTTGCTGGATGCTGTAAGATTGGAGGCGTGGTGGTGTGATGGGCGCAGCTCTGTCCCGTGCTGCGGTGCAGAGGGGCTGACTTCTCTTTCCTCCCGCGCGCAGGAACTTTACGGACCAGCTGCGTAAGATCTCCAAGGATGCAGGGATGCCGATCCAAGGCCAACCCTGTTTCTGCAAATACGCCCAGGGTGCAGACAGCGTGGAGCCCATGTTTCGGCACCTCAAGAACACCTATTCAGGGCTTCAGCTCATCATTGTCATCCTGCCGGGGAAAACACCGGTGTATGGTGCGTCTGGGGCAGGGGCAAGCAGGGGGACGAGAAGGGTTTTGCTCTGGCTCTGCCCTCCCGCTTTCTCCCCCGATTTTGGAGGGTAACACTGGAAGCTGTGCTTTGCTCATTGCCTGCCTGTTCACGTGCTTCCTCTGCCTGCAGCTGAGGTGAAGCGTGTTGGGGACACCCTCCTGGGAATGGCCACGCAGTGTGTCCAGGTCAAGAACGTGGTGAAAACCTCCCCGCAGACCCTTTCCAACCTCTGCCTCAAGATCAACGTCAAGCTTGGCGGGATCAACAACATCCTTGTGCCTCACCAGCGGTTCGTATAGCTGCTGCCTGTCGCAGCTTTAGGGCTCGTTTCCAACGTCCCTCCTGGCCTGCCTTCCTTTGGGCCGTCGCAGTGCTGCCAGCATGGCCTTCCCTGAGGAAGGGGGGACCCACGGGCTGCTCTGTAAAGTATCTGAAATGTAGGCGAGCTCATCTCGCCTTGTAGCGAGCTGTTGATGTGCCAGTGCCCAAGCTAGAGCCCAGAGAATCACAGCGTCCTCTGTACAATTTGCTCATCTGTGTTGGGCTGAGCATCGCCCTGAGATGCCCCAAAAGGCTGACTGCTGCTTTCTCTCCTTTCCCACCAGCTCTGCAGTCTTTCAGCAACCGGTGATCTTCCTCGGGGCCGACGTCACTCACCCGCCAGCAGGAGATGGGAAGAAACCCTCCATAACAGCCGTAAGTCCCTTCCCGAGACTGGGCTCAGTGTCTGGTAGCCCTGAAGGGAGGCAGGAGCTGGAACAGGAGTTGTGTGTCCGTGAAGAGGCTGTATCATATCACCGTTGTCCCCATGGTGACACTTCTCAGGGTGGCCCCATGCTCTGTAGGGTGCTTGGATCCCACTTCGGGGAGGTGGGAAACACCTGAAGGTGCCACTGTAGGGGATCCTACTCCTGGGGCTTGCTTGGGGTTCTCTCATGACACAGGCTCTGCCTGGGGCTTCCTGCGGGCCCCAGTCCCCTCCTGCCTCTTCACGGAGGAGCTGTGGTTTTGAGGAGCAGCTGGGAGAGCTGGCAGCAGCCGGGAGAGCTGGCAGCTGCCAGCAGATGGGGCTCGTGATGTGCCGGGCCCGGTTGGACAGGGCCTGCGGGGAGCTCGGTGCTGCTGCTGTGCTCCCTGAGGCTGGAGGCTTCGGTGCTGGCTGCACAGCAGCTCTGGGAGGCACCTTCCCGGGAGGGAGAGCAGGGACTGGAGATGGGGGGGGAGAAATGGGGTGACTTTGCTTATTTACCCCAAGCAAATAACGAGCATCCACGGAGTGATGCGACGCTCAGCTGCCGGTGGGGCTGGCTGGCAGCGCGCGCCATTTGGGAGCCTGCAGGATGTTGTCCTTGTGCTCCTCGCAGTGAAGGCGAGTGTCAGGTTCTCACAGCATCTGTTTTAATTAAGCATGTCAGCATTTTCCTATTCAGTTCTTAGCTTTCCAGGACTCATAGCTCAGGTTTTCCATGGCATGCAAATGTCTCTGTAGGAGTGGTTTTTTCTTAATTAAAAGGGGCTGGGAAATGCTTTTGGCTGTTTGCTCATAGGTGTGGGTGGGACAGGGCAGTCTGTTTCCTGGCGGCGGTGCTTCCACTCTGAAAACACTTTCTGTGTTTTTCTGTACAGGACCACTGTGGTTTGTTTTGTTTTCCTTGATTTTTGTAAAAGCTTTTTCGGAGCTGCAGGGGAGGAGAAGGGTATAGACTTGGCCTTAACCTTCTTCTCGACACGTTGTTAATAAGACGATAGGAAAGGGTTCATTGCTAGGGCTAAAGGAAACATTTCTGCTGAGCGTTTCAGCTCTGACAGCAGCCCAGAACCTAGAGCTCCTTTCGCTAAGCAAAAGCGAAACCCGTGCTGAGGGTGGGGGCCGTGGGATGGGCTCAGCGCCGCAGAGGATGTGTGGCTGCGGTGCTTTCCCTGCTCGGGTGGGCGGGATGCGGACCACGCAGCAGTGTCCCGCTGGCCTCAGAACAGCAAAGCGCCCAGGCAGCGTGGCAGCGTGTCACAGCGTGGGCTAAAACCCACCTCGGCACCGTGACTCACGCTGTGCCCCCACCCCTGCGTCATGGCTGAGCCTGGCTGCCCTCGGCCTCCGTGCCTGACGTCTTCGGGGTCTCCCCTCTGGAGCGCCGGGCTGCGCTGGGTGACTCCTGCAGCGGAGCGGGGCACGGGGACGTGATGCTGGCAGCTGCTCTTTGCAAACATTGACCGGGTTCGGTCACCTTTTGGGCAAAGACCTCCCGGCACCCCAGTGCGGGCAGGGCGGCTGTGCTCTTGCCACATTTGGAGAGGTAAGGGCTGAGCTCCCTGCTCTTGCTGTAATAAAGACCTAAGCGGCTTTTACAGCACGGCGATGGTGGGGTTTTGTACCTGGGGGTGTCCTTGTCCTGGTGGGACAGCAGAGCAGGGTTCGGGCTGAGCTGCCCTTCGTGGAAGCCCAAAGCCTCAAGTGAGGGATGGAGGGAGAGGAGTTGTAGCCCCACTCCCCCTTCACCCCTCTGCTGTTGAGCAGGAGCAGGGACAGAGCAGTAACAGCCCCGTGTGGCTCAGTGGTGCCAGCCCAGCCATCTCACTGGGAATTCCTGTAAATGCCCCGAAGGGCACTGCAGAGCATGAAACTGGGATGTGGCTGCCACCAGGGTTGTCCTTTCTGGGCTGCAGTTGTCTTCATGGTATTTGCTGTCCCATCTCCTGATCTGTGAGCTCAGGGTGCTGCCCACGGCCAGCTGTGGGTGTTGGAAGCAGTCAGAGGCTGGGAAAGTCCCACATCTCCCCCGTCCTTCCCCTGGTAACGCGTCGGCCTGGCCCGCCTCTGTCCCTGCAGGTTGTGGGCAGCATGGACGCCCACCCGAGCCGGTACTGTGCCACGGTGCGCGTGCAGCGACCTCGCCAGGAAATCATCGAGGACCTGTCCTACATGGTGAGGGAGCTCCTCATCCAGTTCTACAAATCCACCCGCTTCAAACCCACCAGGATCATCTTCTACCGTGACGGTGTTCCCGAGGGGCAGCTCCCGCAGGTGAGGACCGCTTGCATCCCCCTCGGCCGGCAGAGCTGGGGCGTGCAGCTCTGTGGGGCAGCAGGCCAGCCTGCAGCCGGAGGGAAGGGTCTTTTTAAGGCCCCGAGCTTGCCTCACTAGCATTTCTGTTGCCTGAAATGGCAAGGTTTTGCTGAAATGCTTTGTGCGTGCTGGTGGTGTTGGGCTGATTTGGCTGGCGGGAGCTGGGCCAAAGCCTTGCGGAGCCGGTGCTGGGCATCTGGCAGTCACCGAGGACGTGCTTGGCAGCACGAGGGCAACAGGCAGTCGGTGCTTTGAAGCATCTCCCGAGGCTAACTTTGAGCACTCTCTCTTTTTCCACTTGTGTCTGGGGACGCGCAGTGCTGACAAATGCTCGTGGATGACGGTATCGGATCTCTTGGTCCCTGCGCTGCTGCCTAACCCTGCGCTGGCTGCTGTGGCTTCCCTGAGGGCGGGCAGGGACAGCTGGGTGCAGAAACCAGCTGCTGCATCCGCTCACTCTGCGTGCGCTTGTCTCTCCAGATCCTTCACTACGAGCTCCTAGCGATCCGCGATGCCTGCATCAAACTGGAAAAGGATTACCAGCCTGGCATCACCTACATCGTCGTCCAGAAAAGGCATCACACCCGTCTCTTCTGCGCAGACAAGAACGAGAGGGTGAGCAGCAGGGCCGGAGGGGGACATTTCATCGCCAGCTTTTAGGGAGAGTCAGCCCTGGACTTTACCAAGCGGAAAGCTCGTTGCTGGCAGGCAGAGCACTTTCTTGAATAAAATCTGCTGCTCAATTGACTCCCGTATCCATGTGGATTAGGCTGCTTCTAGAAACCCAGACAGCTGTTTGCTGTTATTATGAGTTACTGGGTGCTGATGATCCTGGTGACTCTCTTGAAATAGCCTCTGTCAGCTTGAAAACATCTGTTGTTTTGGTGATAGCTGTAGCCGCTGACGTTGTGACAGGATGAATAACCCCTTGCTTGCTCACAGCTAGTTCATGTGTGCTTTGTGTGTGCTGTGCAGTAACTCTCTGATCTATATTTAGGGTTTAAATCTCGTCTAACCAGACTCTGGCTCTCCCTGAGCATGAAGACTTAATCTTGGGAACTAAGGACCATTTTTGACCAGGGCGTAAAAGCCCCGGTATCTTAAATCAAAGGCTCTAGTGTGCTCTCTCTGCAGAGATCCCTGGAGTTTTACTCACTTAATCCTCATTTCTGCAGTGGGATGGGCCAGTGCCCAGCCCTCACCCTGCCTGCCTGCCTTTTTATGTAGTGTGCTCTCTGTCTATGTCATGGCTGGTGTTGATGCTTGCAGAAAATGCTGGCAGGCCTGTTGGGGCAGGGAGCAGAGCGGGATGAGCTGCTTCTGTTCCCTCCGAGCGGAGTGGCTGTGCATGGTGCTCTCAAACAGCGATGCTGAGCTGGGGGACCCTGTGCTGTGGCCCTAATGCAGAGCAGGTGTTGCAGGCGGTGCTCCGGGCAGCTGGAAATACTTAAATTGTGCAGTGCTTGGATCTCTCTTTCTGTTCCCTGTAGATTGGGAAGAGTGGGAACATCCCAGCCGGAACAACAGTGGATACAAACATCACCCACCCCTTTGAGTTCGACTTCTACTTGTGCAGTCATGCAGGCATTCAGGTACCGTGCTGCAGAGCTGGCCGTTGCGATGCTGCTGTTTTTCTTTGGTCGTTGCTGCAGATTGCATCTCGTGCATCTGACGGGGCCCTCCCTGGAGACACGGGCACTTGCTCCAAGCTGCCGTTGCAGCGGTTTGGGCTAGCAGGTGCCAGGTGGCGTGGCCGCTGCGTTCTGTGGCGTGTGCTTGGTTTCTCTCCTGGAGCCAAGGATCTCTCCTCTGAGAATTTCCTTCTTTGGAGCGGCCAGCTCAGCAGCTTGTCAGCTGGTGCCTGAGCACGCTGGGCCTGCTGGTGCGCCTGGTTGTCAGCAGGGACCTGTTGTCTGCCCGTGGGCGGGAGAGCTGGGGCCAGCCATCTCTGGAGGAGGCGGCTTGCTTTACAGCTGCCCTTCTTCAGGCAGCCAAGATTAGTCAGAAACCATACAGAAGAAATTGCACTCACTTAATCTACAGCTGTTTCCGCAAGAGAGGCTTTTTGGCATCCTCTCCCGCTGCAAGGACAGCAGGGAGCTGGCCTGGTTCGGTGGGGAGCTGTGGGGCTCTGCGTTGGTGCAACGCGCGATGCTGTGCGGTGGCAGGGGCCTGGGGAAGAAGCAGCACGGAAGCACCAGCAGTGCCTGGGCATGGTTTGCACATCAGTGCAAAGTGCTTTCCTGCCTCACGGTACTTGTTCACATGTGGGGTTCTTAAATTAGGGTAGCACGGACCTCTCTCCTGCTCAGGCTGTTCTGCTGTCTCATTTTGATCGGGGAGGAGGGTGATCGGGATACCAGGCAGCTGCCTGCAGGCACGGGCAGCACCTTTCATTTCACACCGTTCCCTTTTTCTTGGCAGGGTACGAGCCGGCCGTCCCATTACTACGTGCTCTGGGATGACAACCGATTCACGGCGGATGAGCTGCAAATCCTCACGTACCAGCTGTGCCATACGTACGTGCGCTGCACTCGCTCGGTCTCCATCCCGGCCCCGGCGTACTACGCCCGACTGGTGGCGTTCAGAGCGCGGTACCACCTCGTGGACAAGGAGCACGACAGGTGAGCGGGCTGGTCCTGCGGGTTCACGGAGGGCAAACCCTAGGGAGGAGCAGCGGGGCACGAGTGCACTGCCTTCGGGTCCAAAAGAGGCTGGGTCAGAGCAGCTCTGCAGACCTGCCCGTAGCTACGTCCTCTTAGGTCCCAGTCTAGGAGGAAATGGGGGTCAAGGAGGGGTAAATCCAGATCCCATCTCGATCTCATCCCGGACTTGGGGGAGCATCCCTGGGGTGTTTGAGCATTTGCAGCCACCTCGGGGTGCTGGAATCACCGCAGTGCTGGGCACAGTTCACGCTTAGCACGAGGGAGAGGTGCGGACAGCGTCCAGAACAGCAGACTCAGATGTCCAAGGGGGTTTCTCAGTGTGCCTTGGGGGGGAATATTAAATAATCACACAATGATTTTCTTGCGCTTTCAGTGGCGAGGGCAGCCATATATCTGGACAGAGCAACGGCAGAGACCCCCAGGCCTTGGCGAAGGCTGTGCAGGTTCATCAGGACACTTTACGTACCATGTACTTTGCTTGAAAGCCTAACTTTTGTTACCTCACTCAAGAAAGCTTTCAGATTTGTAGGAGCCATACAAAAAAGGAAGCATTGGGACACCTTGTTTTTTTTTTCCAATGAGAAATCACTGCAGGGCAGGCAGCGTCGATTTGAGGCAGGAGACCAGCACCACGGGACAGAAAGATCCAACACCTTCGTAGGATTGGAAGAGACTGATTATTTTTTTAATTTTTTCTGGCTTTGCAAAATTTTGACCTGACCAAACACATGAAGGCATTCAAGGAAGGGATAAAACTCCCAGGAGGCGGAAGCAGGTTTTCATTTTTAAGATGCAATACTATAGACTCCTGACTGTGAAATGGCGGATTTGGTCCTCCGTTGCCCACCAGGCGCTGGTAGGTATTTTTTGTGGGGGTTGGGGGGAGGGGATTTTTAGAGCCTTAAAACAGAAGACTAGATTTATAAAACTAATATTTTAGAATATGAGATGCTTTAATGGGTTAAGGGGGAAAAAACAACTAGTTTATAGGAGAATTCTAACACTAACAGTTCCCCGCCCCCGAATAATTCCCCCCATATAATGTAAGGCACCCTAGCACTTAGCTCAGAACTGAAAACTGTCTTCCTTGTGTTAAAAGCTAGTTAGCTGCTGCCACTTGAAGCAACAGTCACAGACTTTTCCATGGGTGAGTGCCTTACTATGATGCTGCAAAATTTCAATGTTTTTAATCTTGTAAGGAAAATAGTAATCTTGTCTTGATGGTGGTCCATATTTCCATCGGAAGGAGTTAATTTCTATGGTCCTAAGTTGCAGTTTGTGTTAGATCACAACCTCATGGTGGTTAAACTCCATTGAAAGATGTGCACTTTCATATAGGACACGTTTAATGGCTGCTGACCCATTTTTGTTTCCAATGTACTACTTGTTATTTAAAACTGTTTCTGACAAATGGGGGCATTGTCATCCCATGAGGACAGAAATCGCTATCAATTTTTTTTTTTCCTGAATTTCTATGATGGACACCGGGATTTTTTTACTAAACATTATTTTTATATGATACCGAGTCTGTTGCCAAAATACACAAGTCATTAACATGCTCAGAGTTTACATCACCGCACTTCCTGAGGCTGTGCGCTCGCGCCAGAGATTTCTCATGTTTCCTGTCCGGTGAGTGTTACAAACTGCAGTCCGTGCAGCTCCGGGGTACTCCTCAGCACCCATCTCCCTCGCACCATGTGCCTTCGACACATGCCTGCCTGGGCCGGCTGCTTTCAGAAGTACCGCGTACCCCAGCGTCAGCACCTCCAAACTGGCACCGTGTCTGCTGCTAGGTTTTGCTGCTCTTCGTGTCACGGTCTCACTGATTTCACGCGCAGGGTTTTTCTTCTGAAAGCACACCACATTTGTTCCTTAGTCAGAATTGCGAAATCCTCATTATTGTCATGGGGGAAACTCCTACTGATTTGTGTTCTTTACAGGAAAAAAAAAAACCTTTTTTTCCCAACAGTAACGTAGTTACATAGTGACTGCTTTTCAGACTCATTTTGCTGCACAGAATGACCATTATGCACAGCAGGGCAGTAGTAGCAACTCATTACCGATATCAGGTGGGCAGATTATCTGGTTTTTGATATGAAAGGTGCGCACAACGCTTCCTTCAAGAGGAAGAATTACGTGTGCACTCCTACCAAGCTCTTTCAGGGAAGAGCTGTCACCATTTTACTGCCAAGAGCGAACGCGTTTTCAAAGCAGATCTATCCCAAGCACTGCCCCTTGTCAGTACGTGTGGATAGAAGCACATCTTTTAGTTCTGTACTTTCCGATGTTTGAACTCGCCTTGCCTTCATGAAAACAGCAGTAGTCATGTTGGCCCATTAATCTGTCCTAGCACCAGGTATTCACTCTACCTGTTTTCTTTCTGGGCAACATATTTGTGAAAAACGAAGACATCACTATGCTATGCAAACTAAGTGCTGAGCCCACTGATGTCACCTTCTGTGAAGATCCTACATTTAGCACAGTTGTATTTTGTCCTCAAGACTACAGTATTTGGCTCATATTCTCCTTTGCACCTTGTGTCAAACTCCACTGCTGTCTATCCGCAAGGTGGTGGGGAGGAGACCAGGAACTCTACGTGGTCGGTAGGGTAGCCAACTCTTAGGGAAGCTTTTAGAGAGCAGGGAACGCGTCAACACTAAGTGTCAACATGAGAAGCCTACATTCCTCTACACAAGTGCCTGCATAGTGACACAAATTCAGCACCTCTCCATTTCATCCTCGGAATTCTGGCTTGTGTGCATTGAAAGCAAAATGATCTCAGAGAGGCTGTACCTGCTCACGTTGTGTTAGAAAGCCCCTCGCTAAGAATAAAACCGGGGTTTAGGCCAAGGTTCTCTCTGTAAATCAGTTTGTTCACCAGCATTACAACGGAAAGCACCTGGTTGCTGCTCTGCAGCAAGGGGCAAAGGTATTTTGGTTTCTATTTTTTATTTTAGTGTTTTAGTTGGGTCTAGACTTCTGAAATGTCTTTTAGTAGCTGTGGCATAGCACATGCCATTTTTAACCATTTGAAAAGAGATAGCGTGGGCATTTACAGAAACAGCTTGTTGCTCTGTAACAATTTTTTTTTTTAACCTTGAGACTTGAAATGTAAAATGGACCTTTAAGATTTGCACTCATTTGTAAGGTGGCTGTTCATAGAAAACTATGAATGAAGACTTGCTGATGTAGCACCTACTTTTAACAGCAATTTTAACTACACAAAAGCTTCACAGCTTCTGAAACTCTCAGCTGTTGACTTGCAGATCATGTTCTGCCCTTATTTCACCCTCTGCGTTGGGTTTTCATGGTTTTGAATAAATAAATAAAAAAGCCAAACTAGTAGCTGCTGTGCCCTTTAAACCCTATTTCCGTTTTGAAGAAATTTAGGAGGGGTTTGAGTTACCCGCATGTTTTATATAATGGACTATGCACTGTACCTTCTGCGCGGCTCCAGCATTCGATATTTCTACCCTTCTCTTGTCCAAGATGCAAGTGAAAAACTGCATGTTGAGGTGCTGTGCATTTTGGTACCCCTAGCGGATAGGTGTTAACCCAGCTACATATCAGGACTTGTAGTTAGCCACAAACTCCACGTGAACATCCTGAACGGCTCCCGAGTCTCTGCCTTCTCAGTGCGCACGTGTTCCTTCTGCGACTGGAACCACCGCCAAGTGCATGCAGTCCTGTGGGAAGAGGAATCACTTTCATTTACCTGTCAGTTGTTGAATGCTGTTTGTTTCCCTGATCTCCTATCGGAACGTAACGGGGGCGCGGGGGCAGAGCAGCCCCCGCCCCAGAGCTTCCAGGGCAGTCGGGGGGTTCTGGTGCTTGCAAGCCTCTGACCTGATGCCTGGTGTCACAAAGCCCGAGTGTTCAGCGTTGCCTCGTGGAAAGTTTTCTTCTTGGAAAATTAGTTAACGAAATAAAAGAATGTCATTCTTTCAGCAAGGGAAGCCAGACAGCTCTGGACAGCAATAAACGAGTGAAATTCATATCTTGCCTGAGTGATTTGCACTTCAATAGTTGTGAAAGAAAATTGATGGGGACTCCAGTGCTTTTGTGTTCAATTCTAGCCCCTTTCGTACCTCCTTTATACGAGCAAGTGTTGAACTGTACATAGGGTGTTGACAAGACACTCTGTTTGGGTTGTTTTTCTTGTGTTTGTTTTTTTTTTTTTTTTTTTTTGCTTTAGCTTGAACTCCGTATGGTCCATTTGTTAAATAGACGTGAACAGTTGATGTACAGTACTTACTAAACAAGCAGCAGCACAAAACTTATTTTATTAAGAAAATATGGCTTATATTTTAAAGGTTGGATATCAACTTTTTTTTTTTTTTGTATGCGTGGAATTAAGACTGGTAAAGAGTAACAAAATCCTTGGATTAGGCCAAAAGAAAATACTGTAAGATCGTAACCACCTCTTTATTAAAGAAAACGGTATGATTAAAGAGCTCCAGAACATTGTATTTATATTTGATTTGATTGCTTTTGTGGATTTTTATTTTTTTTATTTTTATTTTTTTTGCCTTGGTCCTGATTTTTGCTTGCAACTTTGACTTTGCAGTCCCAAGTGTCTGTTACCCTGTAACTGTTGGCAGAAGACCTAAATAAAAGCAATGTGACTATGTTGGGGTGACACTCCTGAGTCAGATCGCGTGGGGAAGGAAGAAGCTTCCATGCTCAGTCCTGGCAGTTCACTGGAGGAGGGCTTGGGAACGAACAGTGAAATGCTGACTGTAGCTGGATTGCATCAGATATTGTGGAGGATCCAAAACTCCTCTCTTTCCAACTTATTTCCGTTTGATGAGAGAAACACTTAAGCGAGCAAGTAATATGCTTAAAACTTCTTGGAATACGATGGGCAATTCCACTTTTCATTAAAATCTCTGAGAACCGACTTAATTTGAGCTCCTTCGGTTATTAAATGGCACAAGCGTACATCAAAATCTGCCGCCACTCCAGCTGCCTGGCCGTGCTACCTTAGCGTGACTTGAGTGGTTTTGAGACGGGCAATATAAAAGCAAACATTTCCTCTGGATCTGTCTTGACTCAAACCCAAAACCCAATTTAAAACTGCTACTTACATTTTTACCTGTACCTTTTGTTCCCCGCTCAGACGGCCCCCTGCTATCTCTCAACTTGTGCACGTTTACACATCGCGTTTCCGCTATTTGCAGGCTTTATTTTAGTTTGATTTGCGGAGCAGCCAGCTCCTGCACTTGTGAGATCGTTTCAGCCTTTTCTGTTCAAGTGAGTTGTGGCCAGACGTTTCCAATGGCCGTCTGCTGTGAATCTGCACGCTTCCTGCGCGGCTTGTTTCGTGCTCGGAGGGTTATAAAAAGCCCACTGGCTCCGAGATGCTTTAAGGGCAGATTTCAGACTCCTTTTGGATTGGGGTTAAGCTTTGATCCCCGTGTTTCTGTACCTTGTAATACGTTACATTTCCCAGCTTTAGAGTTCCTTGCAAACTCCACAGTCCTCTGCGAACCCACGCCAATAGCTCAGGCTTCTGTCTTGGGGTACAAAACTGGAGGCTGTTTGCCAGCCACTGAATTCTGTGGATTAGTTTGGGCTCTACCTTACAAGCACGTATTGACATACCTTTAGACGCTGAATTATTTAGCAGTTGAGCTGTAACTGTGGATTTTTGAATAATGCTAAGTGATTTTAAGGAGGGACTTGCTAATGGCATGCAGGTACTCAGCTAATTTAATTAAACTGTTAGCATGCGGAACGTATTACACTGAACTGAGCATCTCTACAGATTCTGCACACCTTCTGCTCCTTTTAAGGTAATATCATTTAAAATATATATATATATATATCAGAAAAATCTTTTGCAGCTTCAGGGGGACTGTATGTGAGAAAGAGAGGTGTAACAGAAAATTGTGCCTTGTGAAGCTGGGTCTGAAGTCCTGGAAAACAGATCGGACTCCTTGGTTTCAAATGTTAGGTCGGCATTTGAGCCCCAGCCCTCGGTTCTGATTACAGTGTCCTAAGCTGCAGCATCAGAAGTGCTCGCATACCTCTGAGGTACCCGCGTTCTGTGGAGATGTCTGCCCTGGGTATATCTGCTTGATCTTGGTGATCACGTTTCCCCTTCCCTCTCAGGATTACAATTAAGGAAATATTCTAGTAGCTTACTTTTAATTTCCATGTTTTTAGAATCTTTACAACGTAACTTCTCTGATAACTAAATTTATGCTTTTAAGGCTAATTTGGTTAGCAGTCCCTGGAACAGGAGTTCTTAATAATGTATGTGAAGCCTGGATCTTGAATCTCAAGCTTCTACTCTGCTGCTCCGACGGTGCAGTTCCCCTGCTGCTACCTCCGCAGCTGCGTAGCTGGGAAATGCCCCTCACCAGCAGGAAAGCTGACATCCTTCCTCCAGAACAAGCAGCAGGTTCAAAGATGCTTGGATAGCTTCACTATACTCCTCCTATTCATGTATGTTTCTTATCAAAGAAGTATTTTGGGGAAGAGAAAATAGAGGTAAGGGTGCCACGGCCTGACCCCACGCTGGAACTGGTACGTCTGAGTCACTTTGCCGCACGCACACAATTGTTTTGCTTGTTTCACCCTCTGCGTTTCTTCTGGTGACAGTTTGTGTACCAAATCTATAACAAAGCGGTACTAAACATTGTTAAAAACACTGCCAAAAACTGAGGAGAGGGCAGGCGTACGCTCTGAATTTATGCAGATCTAGTGAATCATAGCCTTTATTCTCCTCAGCCCGAGCTACTTAGTCTCATAGCTCCTCTGCAAACTGGAAAAACAAACACAAGCCCGATGTCAATCCTTTGGTTGTTATGGGGATGTCGAAGGATAACGTGTGTTTATCAGGTGTTAGTTTTTAGACAGTTGACTGTGCACTTGTAAGATGTCTTTACATGTCACTCCCCGAGAAAGAAGGCTGCGTGAAAGGCTCGTGGGACGGCTGCCCGTCCCCACGTGTCCCCTGCAGCTGCCTTTAACCGTGCCTACAGAGCAGTTTCGTGCCTCGTCCTTTGCGTTTGGGCACTGCTGCAGCTTCGCAGGCCCCTTCCAGGCCACTTTTGTGCCTTCCTGAATTTTTCAGCCCGGAGGACGAAGCCCGGCTGTTGTGGCTGTCCTGGCAGTGTGGACGGAACGTGCTGGAGTCTGCAGAGCTCCGGCCCAGGCTGTTCCACATTCCGCACATGGGAAGTGCTCGCAGTGTGCGGTGTTCTTGGGGGTAACGAAGGATGAGGCTTAGTCCTTTAATGTTCATTTAGTGAGGATTAAAGAGAAACAGAATCACAGCATGGCTGAGGCTGGAAGGGGCCTCCTGAGATCAGCTGGTCCAACCCCCTGCTCAAGCAGCGTCACCCAGAGCACGTTACATAGGATGGCATCCAGGTGGGTTTGGAATATCTCCAGAGAAGGAGACCCCACAGCCCCTCTGGGCAACCCGTCCCAGTGCTGTCACCCGAACTGTAAAGAAGTTCTCCCTCAGATGGCGACGAAACCTCCTGAGGTTTGATTTATGCCCATTACCCCTTGCCCTGTCACTGCCCACCGCTAAGGACCTCTCCAAAAACGTTGAGATTACTGGCCCCATCCTCTCCACCTGGTCCCCTCAGGTACATATGACCTGTGGAGAGGCTGGTGGGATGGAGGTTTGTAGGATGGAAGTTTGTAGGACGGAGGTTGGTGGGATGGAGGCTGGTGGGATGGAGGCTGGTGGGAGGGAGGTTTGTAGGATGGAGGTTTGTAGGATGGAGGTTGGTGGGATGGAGGTTGGTACGATGGAGGATGGAGGTACGTTTGTAGGACGGAGGCTGGTGGCACCCCCGTCCCTCTCTCCTCCATGCCCAAAGGAACCGATGTGGAACCCGTTCGGCCCCGGGCTGCACCCCCTGAGGCACCGAAGCCCCTCGAGCGGCTGCGGGGGGGCTCGCAGGGTGCAGGAGGGACAACGGGGAGAGACGGAGCCGCCTCAGGGGACAACGGGGGGAGAAACGGAGCCGCCTCAGGGCCCCTCAGGGGACAACGAGGGGAGACGGGGCCGCCTCAGGGCCCCTCAGCCCCCCCCCCCGGCCCCATCCCGCCGTCGCCTAGCAACCGCCCCCTCCTCCCCCGCCACTTCCGCACCCCCCCCCCGCCAGGAAGGGGCCGAGCGTTAGAGGCGGGACTTCCGGCGGCGGGGGCGCGCGGGGCCGAGCGGAGCCGAGCGGCGGCGGCGGCGGCGAGAGGCGCGAGCCCGGGGGGCTGCGGGGGCGGCCACGCAACTTCCGGCGGGGCGGGGCCGGGCGGGGCCGGGCGGGGGGGGCCGGGCCGCGGCCTGCGGCCTCCGCCGAGCGGGTGGGCCTCCGCCGGGAGGGGACGGGACGGGACGGGAGGCCGGGCCTCCGCCGCCGGGCCGCCGCTGCCGCCGCCGCCCAGCACCGCCCCGGGGCCTCCCGAGCCCGCAGCCCCCAGCGGCTGCGCCCAGCTCCATGCATGGAAATCGGCAGCGCAGGTGAGGGGCCGTGAGGGGGGGGGCACCGGGCTTGAGGAGGGCGGAACCGGGCCCTGAGGGGGGCACCGGGCCCGTTGGGGGGGCAGTGGGGACCCCCCCCCCGTAGGCCCCCGGTGGTTTCGGGGCACCCGGGGGGGCCCTGAGGGGGGGGGGGGCACCGGGCCCGGTGGGGGGGATCTGGGCCCGGTGTGGGGCACCGGGCCCGGTGCGGGGGGCAGTGGGGACCCCCCCCGGTACCCCCCCGGTGGTTTCGGGACGTTTCGTAACGGGCCGGCCCCGCGGCAGTGCGGCCGCCTTGCATAACGGCGTGCTGTGCCGGGGAGCTGGGCTTCGGGCGGCACCGGGGGGGGGAGGGGGGGGGGTCACCGGGCACACCGACGTGAGGCGGCTCCCGGTGGTGGCTGCGCCCCAAAACCCCGAGGCTCCCCGCACCCCGAGGCTCCCCGCGCGGGGCCGTGGCGGTTTGGTACGTGACGGTGGATCCCGGAGAGCCTTCCGCCTCCTCCCTCACCCGCCGGGCCTTCTGCCACGTGAAGCCCCCCCGTAGCATCCCCAAAGTGCTTGAAACGCGCCCGAAGCACCTGCCGCCCGCCTCTGAAACGTGCTCGGCAGGACTCCCGCCTCGCTTTATCAGCAGCCTTCGTCTCCCCGTGCCGGGGCGGCTCGAGGAGAGCTTGGCTCTGGGCTGCGTTCGCTCGGCGCCGCGTGAGGCAGTGGGTGGCAAAGGGCACGTCGGCAGCCGCGCCGAGCGCCGTGCCCCTCGCGCCGACGGGAGCCCCGGCCGCCGAAAGCGCGGCTGTGGGGCTGAAGCTGGCTGAGCAGGACGTGTGTTTCCGTCCCTTCGGGTGGAGGTGGCTTTGGTGCTTAGGCAGAGGTTTGAATTGAGGATGGATTTGGCCCAGAAAAGCTTGCCGCCCGAGCTGCGTCCTCGCTTAATGAGCTTGGGTGATGGGATTGGAACCAACTGGGGAAGGCGCAGGGTGTTAGCAGTCCTGCGGCATTCAGGTGCTGTGCTAATGATCTGCGTGTGTTAAGTAAACTTTAATGATAACCTGGTATAATTCAACTCATCTCAAGATACAGGTTTGCCAGAGTAGCGCACAGATGTCTCATTTTTTTCTTTCCTATGAGCTTCCCTTTTGGAAGGCTGCAACGTGCTGGATTTTAGCAAAGCGCTGCCGTCGTGAGGCAGCGCTCCTGGTGAGGTTAGTCCGCGGAGCGTTGTGTTCAGCACGAGGGACGTTTCTCTCCGTGTCTGCTCCGTAACGAGGAAAAGGTTTTGTGCTTTGTTAATGTCTGAGGGAACCTTCTGGCCACCAGACCCCGGCATTGGTGCAGGAGGACACAAACCGTGCATGGCTGAGCACGTAAGGGTTGAAGCTCTGTCTCCTAAAGGGGAAAGCCACTGAGATGTTGTGCCCTCTGTGTGTGGAGGGAAGGTAAGCGGTGTCTCCGACACAAGGTGGGGAAGCACAGGGCTGTGAGTATTCCTGGAGTAAGGATGGAAGCCAGCGTGGTGTAGGTGAAGCGGTGCTGTGGGCAGCTTCCTGTCTGTGCGGTGATCTTAGCCTCTGAAATCTGGAAAGTGTGCCTCTTCCAGACTAAATAATGCTGAAACGTGGCTTACAGCAGGGGGAGGCTGCGGCTGCAGCTGCTCAGGGTGCACTTTGTGGTGAAATCAAGTAAACGGTGGAGTAGCAGCAACAAACTTGGCTGTGGAAAGGTGAAGGGAAGTGAAAACAGCTCTGAGAGAGCTGGAATTGGGTGTCGGGCATCGCGCTTCCAGCAGAGGAGCATTGTGAACCTCCCCAAGGCAGGCGTGTGCGGTGCGCCCCTGCTGCCATGGCATCGCCGGCGCTCTGTGGCATAACGAGCCCGAGGACTCGAGCACTGCCTCCCTCTCCGCTTACACTTCGTTACTCCTTCCTCCGAAGTTCAAAGCTTTTTGTGTTAAACGTGCCGTCGTTCTGGTGACGCCGCTCCGGTACGTTTCCAGTGAAGCACTACGGACGTCTTCCATCGCCTGGTGGCTTTCCTCTCCCAACTTTGGGCAGACCCAGTTCTGAGAACTGGGTGTTTTCTCTCTGCGTGAAGCCTGGCGACTTGGGAGGACCATTAAAAGCTGCATGTTTGTGGGTGGAGTAGAGCGGAGAAGGGGAATGAATCATAAGTGCCTTCAAAAGTTACTCTTCCCCAGAACAGCGCGCATGTGATGTGAGTTAGAGTGGAACCTCGCCTCGGTGGAATTGCAGGGGAAGCTGTTTGAATCAGAGCACGAGCTCCACAAATCGCTCCTTCCTCGGTGGTTTAACTGTCAGGGTACTTCTTGAGCTAATTTCCCAGATAAATTAAAACAAAACAAACAAAAAAAACGACGACAGGACTATAAGGCTTGTGTGCTTTTCAACACATCCGGTACGCGTTGAAGCAACGTGCTAATCAAACAGCGATCTCCCACTCGCCCCAGCCGGTTCCTGCAGCGGAGAATTGAGAGGCAGCGCCTACCTGGGGCGCTCAGGGGAGCCTCAAAGCTCAGCCATCGTCCGAAAACTTGTGTCGGATCCGTAGGGAGAAGTAGCAGGCAGCAGGGTGGCTTGCCAAGTGATCGGAGATCTCGATAACTGAAGTCATTTTTCTTCTGCATTAGAATAGGTTGTATAACCCAGCTGTCATGGAAAGCATTCACCTCTTAATTAAAGAAAGGGTTATTCTCGGATACAAACCGGTTTGGTTCTTAATGTTCTTCAGGCACAGCTTCTCGGTGCTTTGTACCGTGGTGCGTTTTTGTGAAAACGGTGAGATTAGTCATTAATTTATTGCTTTTAATTTTGCTCGCACGCGAAACTTCTAAGGGGTGTTAAGTAATTTTAGCGTTACGTTTCAAGAAGTTCTGCTCGGTGACTGTTAAAACGTATTTTTATTTTCTGGTAGCACGGTTCTAAATTTGGCCGTATCCCACGTGCCTCAGATCTGCCGCGCTGCTCTCAGATATTCTTCAGGCAGAAAACCGGAGAAAGGGAGCTGCGTGCGGCTCAAACCTGAGCCCAAGGTGGCAGGCCGGTGGACAGCGCGTTTCTCCTGCTCGGTAATAGCAGTTTGAAGTTAGGGACTGTGCCGTTTTCAAAACAGCGAGTAGGAAACCGGGAAGACAAAACCCCGGCACCTTTGGCGGGGGTCCTTGCGCTCTCCCTCCTCCTCCAGCCTGTCGCTGATAACACACAGCGCAGATCAGCTGCTTTTTGGAGCTAGACGCTCTCTGCCCTTAGATTTTATTATTTTATTTTTTAGCAGGAATTTATAAGCATTTGTTATCTCGTAAATGCTTCCAGAGCACCTCGCTGTGTCTTCTGTACCCGTGCTGTGCTAGAGCAAGTCAGCGTGCTGCTGGCTGTCTGTGCGCTTGGCTATCGCTGCGAGTGGCGTCAAAACGTTGGCTTTTGATGAGTTTGAACACGACTTATTAGATGAGGCCGTTAAAAGAAAAAAGTGGAGCCTGAATTGCGAGCAGGAATGCTTAGAAAACGTGGATTGCGTTACTCATAAATAATGTAATGCCACCCAGAGAGGTTGCTGCTGCAGAAATACGGCAATTCATGACTTCTGGCATAAGTAAGGAGCCTGGTTATTGAAACCAACGTTTAAATATAATCTTCCCTATCTATTTTTTTTAATTTGGAATTAACTCATTTCTTGCTGGTGACAGGATTTTCTCTGAGCTCCATGGGTTGGGCCTCTGAGTCCATACAGAAGCTGGGGGCCTCTGAAAGGGAACAACTTTTTTTTTTTTTTTTTTTTCCTCCCCTTTCCATCCTTTCTCCTCTCTTTAGAGAGCTTTCTGCAGCGTGCAGGCTCCAGCCGGGGGATGAGGTCTGTGAGACAAGTCTGCCTCGTGTTCCTGAGCTGGAGTTTCAATCATCTTTTCCCCGTTAAGTCCCCTATCCTGGTTTTTAAGACCGGGTGGTCACCCATTCAATTAGAGATTTAGAACAGCTTTACACACACACAAATCTATTCAGTAGTCATCTGTTAATAGTTTTTAATTTTGTAACGCTGAAGCCCACCGTAGGAAAAGGTATAATTTCTTGCTGGAGGCTTGGCGCTGATTTTCGTTCCTTGCAGAAAGGATCACGTAAGGAGATCTGCATTTTCTATTAGCATCCTGCTAGAAATCGGGGCTTTGCTTCCTGCTTTGACACCGCCTCGCCTTCCAAAAGCTTCGGTTTTCCCCGGAACGGTTTTATGGGAAGAGTTGGGAGGTTTCTGTGCCTGCGCTTTCAGTTCAGGCGTTATTGTGCCTGGGTCCCCATCTGGTTGCCGGATTCAAACCGTGTTTTGGGTGCGAGCCAGACGGGGTCTGAGCCGCGAGCTGTGCCGCCACAGCAAACACTGTAGGGTTTCGTTGTTTGGTCTTTGCAGTAAATCTGTACTTCTGCAGAAGGGACTGTCGTGATTCAGATCCTGCCCAAGCCATCGGGGTACTTCCACGTTGCTCTGGCACGTGGTCTGATTTCGGAGGGAGTTTCCAAGCTGTGGATCCGAATCCCAACAACCACAAACTTTGGAGGTTTGCAGGTTCAGCTGGGGTCAACGCTGCCGAGGTGCCGGCGCCTCCGCCTGGACCGAACTTGTGTCCGAGCCAGAGACCCTGGTCTTAACGTCACTCCAGGCTTCAGCTCTTTGAGAAGTAGTATTGGTGTGAGTTGGTTTTTTTTTTTTTTGGCGTTTCATGAATAATACTTGCTCCGTTTTAGCCATTTTTTGCTTTTTGGTGAATTGATACTGGTACAGGTGGTGGTGGCGGTGGGGGACGGGTCCCGGCAGGCTCCGCTGCTGCCTCTTCCCGAGCCTTCACTTGTGGGAGGTCTTCCAGCGTTGAAGGATGCTCATAAATAATGCCTCCAACGAATGCCACGAACAGCGATTTATAAATCGATATGCCCTCGGGTCCTGAGGAGAGTCTCATTTTCTGGTCTGCGTTCTTACCCACGTGGAGGCTTAGTTAAACGTTTCCTCTGCAGCCCGTCCCCCTGTGTTCTCTGAGGGACCGCGCGCTCCGAAGGTTCACGGTACCCAGTGGCAGCTCTTGTGTCTGCTGGAGGCTTGTGTCTGCTGGAGGCTTCCTCCCTCGCTGGGGAAAAGCCTCCCAGGAATCCATCCGAGGCTCCGGGTGCAGTTTGGGCGTTGGTCCTTCCGTGCTCTGCAGCGGTGGGTCACCGCTTTTTGTTGCTTCCTTCCATCCGCAACCCGTTCTGTGAACTGAGTACCGATCTGGCGTCCCAAACGGACCTGGTCTGTGTTCTTCCGTGGATTTTTAAGAGCACGCTAGGAACGTGTTCACGTTTGGTGTTGCAGCAGCAGGGTAGCAATAGGCGAACCTTGTGCTGGGGCAGCAAAAACCTCTGCCCTCGTCCTCCGCCGCGCCGCAGCAGTGCCATCGCGGGGGTTTTTCAGACTTTGCGTTCCTATGGCTGGGCGGCTCCTGAACGTAGCCCTTGTGGGCGTGCTCAGCGTGCGGTAGGGTAACGCCGCAGCTCACGGTTTTGGTTTACCTGGCCAGTGCCCGGGAGCATCCTCCGGTGTTTGGGCACTTGCTTCGTGGGGCTCGGTTCATGGGTTCGAAGGCAGCGCCGCGTGGCCTTTCAGTGTGTTTTGGAAGCGGGGTGTTTTTGAGGGGGTTCTGGCATGTTTGGGCAGCCGCTGCAGAGCGGAATTACCATTTACTCCTGTTTCTAGCGGGCTTGCCCAAGGGAGCCTTCGCACCACACAGAAATGACAGCAAAAATCAGCTGAACGCCCCAAAACAGTTCACAAATGACGTGCAGACCCGCACCGTTTATTTATCACCCCCTTGATTCGATTCCTCTGGGCCACAACCCGGCCCTGGCCGCTTCCAGGCGCACCCTGCCTGACGTCGGTAACCAAATACTGCTCCCCTCTTCCAGGGTTTTGCTCTTGTGCAGACAAACGCTCGGATTTTGTTCGTGTGAGCGAGGGGTGAACAGCGGGGTAGCGTTCCCTGCCCCAGCAGCACCCGCAGGGGGGAGACGGGGCAGCCGGGATCACGGCATCCTTTTTAACCTTATCTGTATTGTCTTTGCATTTCCTACGGTTATAAACTATGGCGTGCATGATCTCGTAATAATAAAATCAGTGATCGAGTCGTTTGTGTCACTCAGATGTTTCGTAGCAACTCCTCGCGTATGCTTACATCCAGAAAACATTTCGGGAGTAAATTGTAGGGCTGCCTCTACTCGTGTCATCGTCCCAAAATGAAGGAAAAGTTTAAGAGAACAGATGCCTGGAACAAGTTTGGCATAAGCGTAGTCTGTGAGGGTGTTTTAAACGATGCCTCTTGTTTTGTTTTTGTTTTATCTTAAGGCTCGACGCCAACCCACCCAGAATTTTTTGGTAGGTTTCTGGGTAGAGCCAGACAAATGTTACGGTGGAACTCGGCTTTGATGTTCGCCTATTCTCAGTACGCAGCCTCAAGATAGTGCAGCTTTTTCCAGGAATGGTGGAGATTAATCAAAAGACAAATACGATGTTTTTACCAGCACTTGACATTTCGACTCTTCTATGAAAATGAGTGGGCAGGAATTGCTGTCTGCGTCACTGAGTAGGAGTGGAGGGGAGAACTTTTAACTGATCTGATCGAATGCTCAGTAAATCATGACATTTGTGGGATGAGTAATTTTAAAACTGGAAGCAACTTGGACTACAAAGCCTGTTGTTTTTGTTGTTTCCTGAATGGAAAGAGGTATTTTGAAGGGGCGATACCAGCAGAGATTCTTGAATGCGGACCGTGTTTACTACTGCGATGGGGTGTGTAAGCCGTGAGTAACCGGGATCTGGAGCTGAGGATTCCTGCCTGAATGGCACAAACGAAATGGCACGGATAACCGGGTGGGAATGGAACACGTTACCAGCTAGATGCGTTTAGGTAACTTTTGAAATACACATCTCATTCCGGATTTCGATGGTTTCTCTGAGCACCTGTGGGTGTTCTTTTCTGAAGTCTAAGTGAGGAAGGGTTTTATGGTCCTAGCGTCTTAATCGGAGTCTGTCGCCTTCTGGCCGGTCACGTTTATCAGTGGAGTTGCACAGGAAGTAATGGTTTTGTTCTTCGTCCGTTTTCAGCCAGCACAGTTCAAGAATAATGTCTTCGCAAGCTATGCACACAACGACAGTAAAAGTTTGTCACAAACAGCACGAGTCCAGAGCTGCAGTTTTGTTGTTACGCGGGTGTTCAGAAAAAGGCATGTGAAAACTGGTGGTTTAATGCCAGGCTGACTTTCCCCAATAATAGTGTTACGAGGAAAAGCACACGCTTTTGCTGGTTTAGGACATTTCCTGATCTTATTCATGCTAATCACATCAGCTAAAACCGATCAGTAAGAAAGCGATCTAGTTGTGAGTGGAGGGGCATGGAGGGGAACAGGGCAAGCGTTAGCTTGGAACTTAACGTGTCAGCGTGCCGTTTGGTAAGGCCCGTCTGCCCTTCTTCGAACGCGCCAGCTCTGATGCCTGCCTGGCCCTGCGTGAGTTGGTTCAGGGAATTAAAACTGAAAAAGAAAGTATGTTAGTAAGTCTCGGTGGGAGACCAGTACACGTACCTGCAAATGCAAGGAGCCTTCTGTATTTTTAGCTGCCGAAATGCGAGCAGGTGGTACCTCTGCAGCACAGCGTTTTGTGGTGCCTATCTCCTGATCTGTCGTTTTTCTCTTTTGCAGGACCCGTCGGGGCACAGCCCCTGCTCATGGTGCCCAGACGTCCTGGCTATGGCACCATGGGCAAACCCATTAAACTGCTGGCCAACTGCTTCCAAGTTGAAATCCCAAAGATTGATGTCTACCTCTATGAGGTGGATATCAAACCAGATAAGTGTCCTCGGAGGGTGAACAGGTAAGAAGGTGAACTTTGTCTCCTAAAGTATTCTTGTGCTGACATTTTTAAGCAGAGGGACCTACGGAACTAAATGCAGCCTGCGTAGCTTGAAGTCTGAGCATCCATAGAGCAGGTGAGAGCTGTGTTCTGCTACGCTGTGTGCGAGTTCTCACAGCTCTCTGTGAGATGGGTGCAGAACCTGCTCCAAGGTCTTTTAGTTGGGTTGTGTGCTATGAAGTGGGCCAGCAGGTAGTGGTCACAGTACTTTGTGACTGGTTTGGTGGCAATCTCTATTCCTCAGGGCACCAGAAATACGGTGTTACTATAGGCTGTGACTCTTTTTAGTAGAAATACCGGCTGCTAAATCATTTCCATTAGCAGATATCTACTCCTATGGACGTTTTTGTTTTTGGTTGATACAGAGGTGCATTGATTAATTCCCAAATTTAATTCACACGGATGCTGTGATCGGAAGCTGGTGTCCGAAAGCCACCTCTGTAGGCGTGGGAGGAGACAGAAATCAGCTGGAAAGCTTCCCTTAGGAGCAGTGGTATGAAAGCGCTGCAAGCAAACTAGTTTTTCCCCTTGTAATAGATATTTCATGGAATTAGCGTTGTTTTTGAAATGAACGGGCTTGGTTTGAGCTCCACGTGGGTCCTCTCTGTTAGAGCGTTTTGTACAGTGCATTGTACCTCATCTTGTTTTCACGGCTGCTGAGTCTTAGGTCGATTAAATCCCTTCCTACTCTCCTGTATTTCTGGATTGCTGGTTAGATGGAGAGAATATTTCCATGCTCTGGATCCCCATTCATTTGGTGATCCAACAAATAGCCCATTTTGGGTTCTTGATTCTTCAGTGTTATCAGACTGCTTGTATAGCTTTTTATACATGGCCTTGGTATATTTTGTCCTAAACTTTACAAATTTTGGTAGCCAAAGAAGCCCCTTTGGAAAGTGCTTTAAATTGAAAGTCTGATATTGTAGCTATAATTTTTTTTAAAGATGACAACCTTTTGTATCTCCTGTATTTCTTCTCTGCATTAAATAATGTTTTAGGAGGAGTTATTTCTTAGTTTCTTGTGAAATCCATTTTGTCAGTTAGAAAGTTTAGCACAGCTGAGAAGCAATCTTTTCCTCTTTCATCTCTGAAACCCTGGATGTATTGCTGGTGCCTGATTCTGGCTGGCGATTTTTCCCCCTGCTAGTTGAAAGCTGCAGTTATAAAGGCTATATGAATGCCTACATCAAATAAGAATTAAAAGGAAACTAATAAATTGCTAAAATTGGGATATAATATTCCTGTGTGAATTAATATTTAATATAATCTCACTGTTATGAAAAGTTAATTTACTGTATTGTTAAATGAAGAATGCTTGTGAAACCATGGGCACAGGAATACAAAGATTATAAACTGCTCTAAACTGACTTACTGTTTTGTATGACTTTCAGATAAATGCCATTTCATTTAAATCTATTGACTAAAAAGTCTTTTTTGGAAGGAAATGTGGGATTAAAATAGACTAAAGGAAGCCTTAAATCAAAGCTATCGGAACTCTGATCACTCATGCAGTCAGGGTCTGTGATTCTCTGTGTAGTAAGGTTTTTCTTTAAAAGTGGGAAAAAAACTACAGATGTTTGAAAATAGTGAACTTGAGATAGGTTGTTTAAAGATAGCAGCTAAGCTTGATTTTTTTTAATTTTTGAAAAGTTAAATATTTCCCTTTCATGGTCCTGCTTGGAGGGTAATTTCAAGCTTGCTTCCAGAATTAAATCTGTTTATCAAAGCTTGTCTTAGTTGGTAATGCTTTAGATAAATGCTGTGCCTTCTGAAACTTTCAGCTTTTGTGGAGAGAGGCAAAAGTATTTAGTCTGTAAAGTAGTTCAGCGTGAAATTGTAGATATTTTTGCGTCCTAACAATGATTTCCTGAAGGCTGTTAGCAGCTGATACACCTTTGCATACCCTTTTGTCTCAGGTTATCTGTAACATTGCTTCTGACTTTTTTAGGTTAGTGAGTGCTCGTTGCTTCTCAGAAGTGCTGTTTACAGGTTGGAAATAATTTTCAGTGCTTTTTGAATGAGGTTTCTCATGAGTTGAGCTAAGAAGGCCAACTGAACACAGGCTACCTAAGAAATTGCTTTAATAGTCACATTTAATAGTCAAATAGACTTAATTTGTCTTAATGTGATAGCAAGCAGTACGTAAAATATGACTCCTAATGTAATCTGTAGTTTAGGATCTGAAAGCTGAGGGTAAGTTTTCCATGCATATTGTTTTATTTTTTTTTTCCCCAAACTAGGGAACCATGAAATTCCCCAAACTAGGGAACCATGAAAATGAATTTAAAACTATTCCTACTTTACCAACTTTAATGCAAGTAACAATGTAGGAGATGTTAGTTAAAAACTGCAAGAGCTCGGATAAATGAGCCCAGTAAAAGAATATGGTATCTGCAGAGTAAGTGCCTCTGAGAGTGCTGTGGGTTATGCAGAGAAGAATGGCTTTTGTTAGTCTAAATTGAAATCAGCGTGCTGGACTATACATCCTTTGAAGAATTTTCTTAGAAATACATTTTTCCCTTTCTCACCATGCTGTGACAATTACTGCTGAGAAGTCAGTGGGTTTCCATAGGCTCAGCTCCTGAAATAGTTTCTGACTGACATCTTGGCTGCTTGGATTGGGAATAAATAGGTTTTTAAGTCTAATTTTTGAAGATTTTGCTGAACAGCTGCTGCTTTTAAAATTCACCTCCACCTTTGCTAGTTTTAACCTGTATGGAGGCTTTAAAAACTCGAGTTTCTCTTGTGTTTCCTTTTCCCTTTCCTTGGCAGTGATGTTCTTCACCACTGTTTCCGCTGTGTCGTAAACTGGAAAGCGGAAGGCAGTAACGCCTTGCCTTGAAGCTGTCAGTCTGTGCGAGAGCAGGAGACGGCTCTGGCATGAGTTTTGGTTCCCAGAGCCTCTTCCTTGTCCCTCCTGCTCCGTTCCTGGTCCCTAATGTGCATCCGTCTGCATTTATCATGGGTCGTGCGATGGAGCTGGCGCTTACAGAGAGCTGCTGCCGCACGTGTAGCATCGTGCGTAAGGGAGCGCGGTGCCAGAGCACTTGGGGATTTGGGACTTGTGGACTTGTGCCAGAGCACAACCGAGTGCTAAGTAGACACGTTAAAGTGGCTTTGGTATGCTCTGCGTTTTGCCGGTGGAAGGACTTGGATGCTGAGGCTTCAAGTGAGTTTCCCTTCGCCTTCTCCAAGTCCCCAGTGAAAGTGCTGCTCTCACCCTGCTTGAAGAGGAAGCTGGCGTTGGTTGTCTGAGTATTTTAGGCTAATATTGCCGGGTCAGGAAATGGTATGAGTAAGCTTCTGCATTGCAAACGTGCTAGTTAGTGTATGCTTAAGAAGGAAAATGTTTAATTTCTGTAAAATAAGGGAACTATGACACATCAAGATAGCTTGCAGTGGGACTGAAACACAAAGAATCCCCAAAGAGTTCAAAATGTGGAGGCATGTTTCAGTCGGAGGTATTGCAAAACTCTCTTTGCACCTGATGTATCTACTACTTGTATCGAGAGGACTTCTTTAATATGAGATGAAATTTTTTTTTCAAGTGTAAGTTCAGTGCTTGTGTCTCTTTACAACAGGTTCCTGTTTTCTTATTGCCATCAGCTCACAGTAAAGTAGGAGAATCTAACGATGCAAATTTCATCTTTACTTGATTTTATTGTAAAATCTTAGATCGTTAATGACAAGACTTTTATTAGGCCACCTCATCTTTATATAAAACGTCGGCAGAATTCAAAGCTCCTGTTAGCTGAAGAGCAGATGTGTGTTACTGGGTACAGGGTACAGTTCATCTGCACGGCTTCCGTGGGCTGGCATTGCTCTGTACCGGGTTTTCATAATAGCTTGTGGGTTTCTTCCGAGGGAAGTGCATCCTTGCTTTGTATATAAAGGTTATGGAAAGGCCTCAGTCATTTCTGGTACTTTCTGAAATGTCTTTAGCAAAATTACTTTCTGGTACTTGAGCATTTGCACTGATTGCGATTTTATTTTGTAGCGTTTTTCTGTTATCTTAGTTGCAGCGTGCGAAGCGCTTTTTGGGAATATCGGTGGGTGTTGTATAATCGCCTCGAGCGGTGTGTTTATTGAAACTGCCTCGGCAAAACACAGCGTGTGTGGGAGCCGGTTCCAGCATGAAACTTCTCTGAAAACATTTTCAATGTGTAAATATCAACTTTTCTAGGGAGGTGGTGGACTCAATGGTGCAGCATTTTAAAGTGACAATATTTGGGGACCGTAGACCAGTTTATGATGGGAAAAGAAGCCTTTATACAGCCAATCCACTTCCTGTGGCCACTACTGGGGTAAGATAACTGGAAAAACAATGGTACTTGTAACAGCTGCTTAGAAAAGCAAAAGAAACAAGCCCAACTTCTAATATTACTGAATTCAGAAAATATTTTAAGGTATCTGTGCTGAAATAGTCCTTTTAATGCAATTTCTGTAAATTTCAATATATGTAAATATGTTACATTATATATAACGTGTCATAGTTGCATTCAGAACCTCCCCTAGAATTTAGTCACCTCTTTCTACAGCGTAATCTATTAAATAGAGTTTTTCAGACTGTAATACAGCTTCCTGTGAAGTACTGTTAATAAATTAAACTGCAGTTTCTTGGGAATGAAGAGTTTTCTAATTCAAGATGACAGTTCCGTGAACCACATCTACAGTTCCCTTTATTTTGTGCATTGAATTATGTACTTCATCAAATGTGTGATATCCTAATTATCTCGGTTTTTGAGTCTCTGGCCCATTTGTGGGAAGGAGTGAAAATACCTGTCCATCGATCAAAACGAATGGAGTCCTGGTGTGTGTTGTTAAAAGCAGATCCTGAGGTCTGTCCTTTTGCAGGGACAGCAAAAATAATGAAGTATTCAGTTTAAGTCAAGAATTCTACATCTGAATTTTTTTTGTATCTTAAGGATGTTTGGTGCATGTGTCGTGTTAGTAACTGCATTTAAGCTGTCAGACATAACTTCTGGATAACCCACGCAGTCCAGCTCTTATCTAGGTGTATTTTTATATAGGTATCTAACAGATTAATAGGGAGTTTTGATTCACTGAGACTTGCGAAGTAGATTCTCCTTTCCCAGCTTTCCAGTTCAATAAATACAAAGTAGATGGTCCTGCTCCAATACTGCCTCGGATTTCAGGTGTTAGATACAGGTGACAAACGCATCCTAGCAAACTCACAAATTAAACAGCCACTTTCTTTTTTTCCCCTCAACCACCCAGGTGGATTTGGATGTGACATTACCGGGAGAAGGTGGAAAAGATCGTCCCTTCAAAGTGTCAATAAAGTTTGTTTCTCGGGTGAGCTGGCACTTGCTGCATGAAGTTTTGACAGGAAGAACCTTGCCTGAGCCTCTGGAACTAGACAAACCTATCAGCACTAACCCTGTTCATGCTGTCGATGTGGTGCTACGACACCTACCCTCCATGAAGTAGGTTCACTGTCTTCCTGCAGTCTGTCTTTACCTGAAGTATCCCCATTGGGAGACCTTCATTCCTGTTTTTTCACAGGTGAAAAGAAAAAAATGATCATTCCCTCATGCAGCACACCTGATTAGTAGAAGTATGTGTTTTTGTAGACATTTAAACTCCAGAGCAGGTGATGTGTTTTTTTGGAAAGCTCAAGGAACAGGAGATGCTTATATTAGGTCTTAATTGAAAAACGGAGAGTTTACAGTATGCTAGAGCACTGCTTTCACATTTTCTGTTCAAAATGAGCCAAATATTGTGTACCTGGTGACTATCTAAAAGCATGAGTCTCTAGTTCATTGATATACCCATCAGTGGTGCGTGGTTCTCATGACTTAAATACATTGTTGAGACTAGATCCTGTCTTAACCATGCCTGTTATTCTTTATCTCAGAACCCTGAAATATTAGAGAAGGCCCTATCGATTTTTGCCTTACTTGGGCCTTGGAATTTCCTTTTTGATTGCTGGCTGTACCTTTCACTGGTGTTGTTCATTGGGTGTCACTGACTCTTAGAAATGATCTGTGGTTTTGTGGAAGCCAGTCTTCTTCAGCTGCCCAAATCCTAAGGAAATGTGAAAGACTGTTGTGTCTGTACTAATGCCTGTACATTTCAAATGTAAGGAAGCATGGAGGTTTGTGAACGTACCTTTTCTACTCAAAAAGCATTAGTTTCTCTAGTTCTTTGTTACCACTGCAGTTTTAATGCAGTGTACACCGAGAGAAGTAATCAAATGTTCACTAGTAAAACATTCAAAATGATATTTGAAGGTCAGTCCAGTATATGCAGTGCTACTGTACAGAATCTGTGCTGTGATGGAAGTTACGCTTAATAAAGTGGAAGATCAGAAAGGAGAAATTAACTTGTTGCAAAAACTAGTAAATGTTTTGTCTAAATTTAAAAACACTGCAATGGAAACACCAGCATTCAGTGTATTGTTTAAACTTGACACCGATCCCAGTGCACAAAATTCCAAAAAAGAATAATGCTGTGCGGTATGATCTCCTAAGACAGAGCTTTTTATTGTATATTGGGAAAGTGGTAGCATAAACGTGTGGTCATCTTTTCTGGCTAGGTATACCCCTGTGGGCCGCTCCTTTTTCTCCGCTCCAGAAGGCTACGATCACCCCTTGGGTGGCGGCAGGGAGGTCTGGTTTGGATTCCATCAGTCTGTTCGGCCTGCCATGTGGAAGATGATGCTCAATATTGATGGTGAGTTGGGATTCGGAGTTGAGAATAAAGATCATAACTCTTGTCTCTAAGAATAAAATGACCTTGAAATTCAGTTCATTAACTGTCGTGTTTGTGTTTATGATACCTAAAATTTAGGTAGTAGAGTAACTTCTGCTGCTTTCTGTACAGAAGGATTTAGTAACCATGAGCCATCTACACTAATTTCTTGTCTTTTTTTTGTAAAGAATAAAGAGTTAAAATAGTTTGGGGTATTTTGCTAGAATTTGTACCAGAGTAAGCAAATTTCCAAACTCTATAATCTCTTTGTGTGCAAGGGATTTTCATCTGAAAAATACATGAGTCTTACAGCTCAGTTTAAAGATTTAGTATTTGTAATGTCCTTATAAAATGGAACGTTAACTGTAAAGGCAACCTTCTGCAGGAGTTTTAATGACAATAGTCGAGTGAGATGGTAATAATAAAGTGTATGCATGCATACTTTGGCTTGCTCTTCAGCCAATTCAGACCAGACCTCTACGGCAAAGGCTACCTAGAAATCCTGGTCTTCTTTTTTTCATTTTTGTTGTCATGCCAGCATTTGAGCAGAAGTTCACCTGCCATATTAAAAAACAAAATCCTTTATAGGGAGAAAAGGCCTAGCATAGCTTGTTTTCCTCCTTCACTTCTGTACTGGTGCATCCACAGTAAGACAGACAAATTGCTTAAGCTGTCTCTGTGAGGCTGTCTGTAGTAGGTGGCATTCAATGCTTACAAGGAAACTGTAAAGTGTATCACAAATACCTATGTAAATAGGGCTAATTAAGGTGGGCTTTCTTATGCTAAATCAGGTCTACTCTGCACCACTTTATTAAGTCCCAGATGAATGTACTTGGGATCAGCCAGTACATGTGTCAGACTCCTTGTGTCTGTAGGCACTCCGAGTCTGCCTGGTAGCTAAAACCCCTGTAGAAAAATGTCAGGGTTTGAGATGCAGGTGCTGCCTAAAAGTTTCTGTAATTCACATTCTGTTCTCACTGTCTGTTTGAAATGCTTTCTAAAACCAATGTAAATAGCCTGACTTCTTGAACTTTGTTAAACGCTCCAAGTCAGGTTGTGTGTAGAGCCTGTCTTAAAGCGTAATGAAAATGTCACGTATTTCTGAGCTTTCACAACAAAAATGTGCATGTCCACTGCTGTGGTTTGCCTGAATTGTGAACGATACTCATTTGACTTCAGGTGGGTTTGTTGTTTTAAAATTACCATTCAAAGTGCAGCTATGACTTAGTTATTGTTTGAAAAAGGAATGTAAAAATATTTCCAACCTGAGAAATATCCAATCCTAGTATCTGTGTGCAAGGTACTGAGATGACTACTGTTCAAGGAGGACAAGAGTATTAATTTGTACCAATCTATGATGCACTGCGCCATTACCTTCTGCGAAGGTAGTTTTTCCTGTCAGCGTTAAATAGCGTAGTAGTTATTCTTGCAGTAGAGCTTTTTCAATCCTTTCTGGGAGTGAGACACTCAGTAACTTTGTCTTTAAGCTACAGTTTATAGGCTGATCACCTTACGTTGTGGTTTAGGCTGTAAGGATTACATTCAAATCCTATTGTATGATTTTTTTTTCTGTTGTTTAACTTCATGCAAGGTTCGTTGCAAAATCCGTTCCTCTCTGTATCACTTTTGCTGCTATGGGAGACGAGCGGCGCGCTGCCAGCCGCTGGGGGTGTAAGCTATTTGTGTTCATTCAGTAGTCGGCATCCGGAGGTGGTGGCCGGCGTGCGTCATGCGAAGCTGGCAGCCTGCTGCAGTGACACACGTCTGAAGAATGTTTGGTTGTATCAGCACGGAGATGTGGTGGTTTGGGTACATGACATCTGGGAAACTAAGAAAGCGCTTGTCTACTATTTCACTTCTGTTCTTGCTGTTTAAAGTTTGAAACGTATGGATTATCTTACGTTTGAGCCGTAGCCTAGTGCTACCTCGCATTTCTTGCTAAAAGGTGTTGTTTCAGTTGCTTATAACTTGGCTAAGCACGTTGTTTGTGGTCTTCATTCCGTGGAGTGAGTCAACTGTCCTGGGTGAATACAGTATGTTGTCACTTAGTGTGACTGGGGCGTTAGTATGCAGGGAGGGTAGGAGATATTGGTAGATCAAGGGCTGCACTAAGCACTACGCTAGCATAATTTGTGAACTTAAAATTGTGCTTATGTAGCTAGCAAATATTCAAGTAATTGAGCAGATCTCATATCATTGACAAAATCATGTCGCATATTGCTTGTAGCTCGATACAGAGTTGACAGAGAGCGTCTCTTTGGGACATTACAGCTCTCTAGAAATAAATATCACCTGGGGAAAAACCCTTCCAAAACCCAGAAATGCAAAGTGGTTGTAGGATGATGATGCTGGTGACTGTGTCACTGTGGGTTTTGTTTGTGTGTTTATTGCAAACCTCGCTAATCTGTTTTGAAAGCAAGTGCTGCACAACATCTTGTTGGGGATTAGTTGGAATCTTTAAAAGCATTCATTTATCTACTGCTCGACAGCATTCTGACTTGCCTTTTTACACGTGATATTTTGTTCTTCTTAGTTTCTGCCACTGCCTTCTACAAAGCACAACCTGTAATTCAGTTTATGTGTGAAGTTCTTGACATTCATAATATTGATGAACAACCAAGACCTCTGACTGATTCTCATCGGGTAAAATTCACCAAAGAGATAAAGGGTGAGTAGAAACATAACTGTCCTGTCCCAGGTAACTCAAGGTAATTCCAAGAATTTGCTCTAACTGGAAACCTTCTAGTTAGCACGCATCAGAAGGGCCCTGGGACTGCTAGGAGAACTGCAGTACATGTTTGTAGTTCTAGTCCTGAACGAGACAATGTGGCTCTGCAGAAATGAAAAATGAGATATGTTCCCAGTGGCTTAAAGAGGGAAAGGGCAAGCGTGTTGTTTATTGCCTGGTTAGAGGTAAGTGGTTGTTGCCTGCTGGCTGGCTAGCCTTTTAGAGGCAGGGGTCATCGAGGCCGTAGTGGTATTGTGCTGTAGGTCTCCCGCTGTTTAAATGCTGAGGTAAAATGAACATTGATTTCAAAGCTAACATCATTGATTCTTTGAGAGTATGCTATTGCGGTGACTACTTCTTCTAATAACTGATTGCCTTATGGAAAAATAAGTACCACTTGATAACTTGCAGCTGAAGGCCAAATTCCATTCCAGAGTATTGCATAAGCCACTGGTTAGAGTAGTTGCACTCCATACATGCTACTTTGCTTTGTGTTTTCCCATATCCTTTCATTCCAGTGTAATTTGCAGAGAGAGAAGCCTTGAAAGAGTTCAGCTCTTCAAAGCTCTGCTCTGAAATGCTTGTGTTACCTGATGCAAGACTTAACTCTGCTGAAATACTGGCCAGCAAATAATAAATCTGAACTACAGTCACGAACTGATGTGCTCGTGGAATAGTCATTAGTTGGGAAAAACAAAAAAGCCACCTTTAAGTAAATATTTATAGTAGTCCTAATGTGCTTCCTTTTTACATTTGTCTGTCTTCATTCTGGAAGACCAATAACTGGAGAACGAGAAGCTGCCTCTTCTCATGCCTCAGACACTCTGCTACCATAGTCAGAAAATATTAAAAGGTTACCTTTGCTGTCAATATTTATTTTTATTGCTGTAGTATCAGGGAACTCTAGCCAAGACGTGATTACGTATAGTGAAACAAACCCTGCATTAAAGAATTTGCAGTGTCTGTGAGCAGCTCTGAGGGAGGGTAGTGTGTTCTGTGGTGTCACAGCAGATTAATGACAAAGCAGTGAATGGTTTCCAGATATTGGTGTATTCACAGTGATTCATGGCTCATATTTTGTATTTCCTTTTCACGCTGTATCAGGTCAATGGTAGCTTATTTTTTTAATCCTCGAAGTAATACTGATGTTAATGTTGCAATTAGTGCAGTCAGGAATCAGTGAAGCACAGTTAATGCTTCTCTGGGTTGTCTGTGTACCAAGTAAAGTGGTTGTGGCATCTGCTCTCGGGGACTAAGGGACCTGGTTTGATCTGGGGTATTCAGTTGGAGGTCTGCAATCCACATGAGCCTTGACAAAACGAATCATCCTGCTTTAAGTCCTCTACTAGTGGACTGTAGGTTGAATCATTTGGGTAGCAATGCTCTTTTCAACTGCCTTGTCTTCCGTGGGGCTAGGGAAAAGCATAACAATGTGGCCATGCTATGCAGCACCTGTGTGATAAGCTCAATACTTTCAGCAGATGTTGAGTCTACTCCTGTGTACGCCACAGGCAGTCGGTGCTTGCAGTTTATAGAAATAACTGCTGAAAATCCGATGAGGCTGCTGTTGTTGCTGTCAGTATTTGCTGTGGTTAGACAGTAATGTCTGGTGAGCCTGTGGCATATAGGGTGGGTGCTTTTAGACTAGATCTTCAGCTGCTCAAAAGCTAAAGAAACTTGGTGAAAAGTAAAGAAAATTATAGGCTGACTGTGGTTGCAAGGCTAGGAAAAGCGAATATAAGGGAGAAATCTGCCTTTGCCCTTTTAATTTTATTGTAACTGCTGGTTTTAAGGGAAATACAGCACTGAGAATGAGAACAAAAGGATACAGTAAAAACAGCACTCTCTCTCCGAGGTTAGTCATATGTCTGCTAAATGAAACTGCAGTGAGAAATTCAGATGACATTGAATGTTAAATATTTTACATTGATTTGTTTCTGAGGAAAATACCTGATTAGTCAGAAATCCACTTAAAATGAAAGCAAGATGTTTAGAGAATAATTATTTTTTGTTCTGTGCTGTTCGAGCTCTGACCATGACAGCTGTTGGATTAGAACATACTCATAAGAAAACGCGTGTCTCCTGTGAAAACTTTTGTGTAGCTATGACATAATTTTTTTGTATTTCTGTGCAGGTCTAAAGGTAGAAGTGACTCATTGTGGAACGATGAGGCGGAAATACCGTGTTTGTAATGTAACAAGAAGGCCTGCAAGTCATCAAACGTAAGATGCTTTTTGTCAGAGCATAAAATGTGTAATAGCTTGGCACTGAATATGTAATGGGATCTAATATTCATTTGGGGAGAGTTGATACTTGCCAACTAAGCTCTTGGTAAGTTTGATTAAAACATATATTTCTTCAGCTTTCCTTTACAGTTAGAAAATGGACAGACTGTGGAGAGAACGGTAGCACAGTATTTCAGAGAGAAATACAACCTTCAGCTGAAATATCCTCATCTTCCCTGCCTACAAGTGGGACAGGAACAGAAACACACCTACCTGCCTTTAGAAGTAATGAATTTATTCTGATAAATCAGCTCGTTATTGGTAGGCGGTATCATTTTGCAGGATGTTAAGAAGTAGTACACTTTGTGGTACAAGCATGTTGGCATATTTACGTATTCTTTATTTGCTTTTTGTTGTATTTTTACCATTGACTACATTTTTAAGGAGCTTTAAAGATTAAACAACTCTACGCTTTTGCTTAGTTCTAAACACTTTGGAGGTGTATTTTATAATGGTAGCGTAGTACTGTACATGTGTCGTATGTTGGGATCTGTTTCTAAATGTGGATTTTTCTTCAAGGTATGTAATATCGTGGCTGGCCAACGGTGTATCAAGAAGCTAACAGACAATCAGACATCGACTATGATAAAGGCCACAGCAAGATCTGCTCCAGATAGGCAAGAGGAAATAAGCAGATTGGTTAGTTCTTAAATTTCAGTTTGGTGTGACCCTACTCGGTAAATGACACTGGACTAAACCACACTAATGCCTTGACCCCAGCCTGACAATTCTTTTACTGGATCACAGCCTACTGCTTATTTGTAAAAAGTATCTTATATTGTGTTCTTCAAGCCACCTGTAGGTTTCCTGAATGAATGACTGAAAGTTTGACTGCTTTCCTCAGTACACAGTAAATATTTTCACCAAAGAACTCCAACATATATCTTCATCTTTTTATGTGTCTGCTGCTGAATTCAGCCACTCTAAACAGTAGTGTTTTAGCTGCCTGGAAATGTAAAGCTTGAGTATTTTTAGTTGAATATTCTTATAAACAGTTCTGAAATGGTCTGCTTTTGAGCTGACATGTAACATGTAAAAACTCTTCTAGGTGAGAAGTGCAAATTACGATGCAGATCCATTTGTTCAAGAGTTCCAGTTCAAAGTCCGGGATGAGATGGCCCATGTGACAGGGCGGGTGCTCCCAGCTCCAATGCTGCAGTACGGAGGACGGGTGAGGATTTTGTGGTTTTAATTTTGGTTCTGTTACAGTTTTCAGAGAGTGATTTCCCATGCACATTGATGAATTTAACCACTTCAGTTGCCTTGTGCAGTACAGGGATCAGAGTTCAAATAGCAAGCTTTGTTTTTTCTTACCCTAAAACTGTAAATAGATAGGCTTTCTAATTTTCATTCACTTGAACGTCAGTGTGATTTTTCTGTTTCCACAGAATCGAACAGTGGCAACCCCAAGCCATGGAGTATGGGACATGCGAGGGAAGCAGTTCCACACTGGTGTTGAGATCAAAATGTGGGCTATAGCTTGTTTTGCAACGCAGAGACAGTGCAGAGAAGAAATACTGAAGTAAGGCATGTCATAGTTCAGGCTCTGGACAGTTCTCTTAATGAAACCATTTAGTAAAAGCATGAACACAGCAAATCTAATGAGCATTTTATCTGGCTTTACACTTCTGAGGTGTTAGGGAGAGAATTCAAGCTGCTTCCTTGCTGGAAGCTACAGTCAAAAAACACTGTTTCAGTCTTGTGACATTGCTGCTTTACATTTTAGCATATTGAATTGAGTACTAGAGGCCTCTAAATGTTTTTTTCAGTTCTAGCCTATGGTATTTTAAAGCTGTATGGCTGCCACGTAATGCATGTTTTAAAAATGCTGCTTTGAAAGTTAGGTGGAGTCCTTTTCTTCATTTGAGTAACAGACTTCTGCCCCCTTATGCTTTGGTTGACGTGTGCTCTCGCTGGTGCAAAAATTCAGTAAACTTCTCATCTTTAGGGGTTTTACAGATCAGCTGCGTAAGATCTCCAAGGATGCAGGGATGCCGATCCAAGGCCAGCCCTGTTTCTGCAAATACGCCCAGGGTGCAGACAGCGTGGAGCCCATGTTTCGACACCTCAAGAACACCTATTCAGGGCTTCAGCTCATCATTGTCATCCTGCCAGGGAAAACACCGGTGTATGGTAAGGAAATACCTCTGTATTTACCTGTTTGGTCAAGTATCTTTCTAACAGATGCCCAGCATGTTAGAAAATTCTCCAGGACTATTCTTTAGACATAAGAAACCAGTACTTTGCCTGAAGTTAAAATAAATTGGAAGCAATTCTGAGCATGCAGCTGAATTTAAAGTTATTTTGTAGAGTATCTATACTGCAATTATTGTGACGTAATCTAAGATGAAAACATACCAGTAGTTTCAAATGGACTCAGTTTGCATCCTAATATTTGCTTCACAGCGGAGGTGAAGCGTGTGGGAGATACGCTATTGGGAATGGCCACACAGTGCGTTCAAGTCAAAAATGTCATTAAAACATCTCCGCAGACCCTTTCAAACCTGTGCCTGAAGATTAATGTTAAGTTAGGAGGAATCAACAACATCCTTGTACCTCATCAACGGTAAGAATTGTTGTGGAGACTCTTTCGGGTTTTGTTTTAACAAATGTGGTTGTTTGATACTTTGCACGCAAAATTTAAACGTACCCAAGATTTAGCTTGAAGTATCCTTCTGGTAATATGTGAGAATAAGGCAGAATTATTTTTTTTTCTAGAATGGGCCCTGAATAGTTGTAGGCCTGTGAACTGTCTTAAGTGTTTTTCCAAATGTTTGATTGGTATCAAAAATTTGAAGAGTACCTGTAGTTCTAGAGATGAAATTACTGCAATTAGAAATTTTCTGGAGGTTTAGGATTATGCAACACATCACAGAGAAATGTAACTCTTGGTTAGCATACCAGTGTGCTGCTAATAAGGGTAGAAGTATACTGAAGGCATCCTACTTCTCCCACTTTATTACGCTAAGTAATTCAGCTCACACTTGTTTTTTGCACAGGTAATCTGTGCTCTGTTTCTGCTTATATTCCATTTGCTTTGAAGCCTTCAGTAGGTTTGTAAGTCCAAGCCATGCGTCCTCCCATCTTTCTGCCATGCTTCATTCTGAAGAAGCATAAGTCTGTTAGTCCTGAAGACAAGAAATTCTGATGGTCTCTAACCATTGCAAGAGCTTATCTATTCTTCAAGAGTGGAAATGTGCATAGTGCAAGCCAGAAAAACTTATGGAGTGTAAGTTTTAGGAATTCTTTCCCGAGACTTTCTGAGACCTTGGAATCAGTCTAAACATGAAGCAATGGCACATGGAACGTATTTTGAAGGCACTGGGAGATGATCCTGCTGCCTTATATCCTGTAAGCCAGAATAAAGTGTGTGCTGCTGCACCCAGCCATCTGTTGCATGGCTGATACAGCACAGAAGCAGTGTTTAGCTGGCCTCATAGCACTAGTGTAATCAACTGGTAGAATAATAATTTCTGTAAGATACTGTCTGTGAAGGTGTAGCTCTTTGGCTTTTCTCCATCGGAATCATGCTGCAGTTACATGGCAGTGTGATTTGGAATGACCGTTACAGCGTTGTAGAAGTTTACATCTCGTGCACAAAGATTTCATTGTTTAGGTCTGGACAGAGTACCTGATAAGAAAGTCTCTCTGCGCAGCTTAGCTGAGATAGAAACAAAGCCCCATATTGAGCAATAACCTTGCACCAACTGTTCATCTGCAAGTGTGACTTAGCACTTTTTTTTTCCTTTGAAGACCTTCTGTGTTCCAGCAGCCAGTGATCTTTCTGGGAGCCGATGTCACTCACCCTCCTGCTGGAGATGGGAAGAAGCCTTCCATAGCTGCTGTAAGTTTTATTAAATCAGCATTGTTATTTCGTCTTGGGTAAATGTTAGAACAGTAAATGCACCTATGACTGTCAAATATCTTTCAGGGCTTATGCCAGTTCTTTGGTGCACATTTCCAATATTATTAGAAATCATTTCTTTAAAAGGAAAACACTGCTTGATACTTTTTCTTAGCATTTTATTTTTAAATCAGGGTAAAATGTCAGTCATATTAAATAGAATATTCTTGCAGAAATATTGTAAAGGAAATAATGCAGCTTTGAGATATTTGTTAATAATATCGTTGTATTTCCGAAAGAGGAAGGCTAAATTAAGGCCTAGTTTGGCATGATTATTCTTGATGTGTTTTAACTTTTTGTGTTGGTATTGCCCAGGAGACCACCAGAGTAGTGGTTGGATGCTTGCTATGTGGTCAGTCCATTGCTAATTTGTCTCCTTGGTATTTTACTTGTCATTGATTGCAGTTATGGAAACTGCCTCTTTGCCTTAAGTAAGTAAGGCAAACTGAAATGTTTCTCCGTGTAAATGTGAGAAAATGTCCAAGGAAAAAAAGTCAGTTTCTTGATTATAAGAATGTGTTAGTGTACTGTCAATAGAGGGGAAGACTCCAAGGCAGATAATTTCTGCAGATGTGTTTCAGGGAGCCTGGAGGGCAAGTTACATACCTCTTTTCAAAAGGTATTAAACCTGCACCTACCACAAGTTCCAGTTAAAATGTTACTGTAATTATTTTTAAAGCAAGCATCTTTTACTTGAAAATTCTTTTCTTGGCTTTTTTGCTATTTCATTTTTTTTATAGATTTGATCTTGTAGCTTTTAGTCATGTAATGTTCCCCTGAAGGTTGTAGGTAGTATGGATGCTCATCCAAGCCGGTACTGTGCCACGGTGCGAGTTCAGCGACCCCGGCAGGAAATCATCCAAGATCTGGCCTCCATGGTTAGAGAGCTTCTCATCCAGTTCTACAAGTCAACACGGTTCAAGCCCACGCGTATCATCTTCTACAGAGACGGGGTCTCTGAAGGACAGTTTCGACAGGTTGGTTCATCTGTTTGGTTTTTGAAACACTTACATAATCCCTGGCCTCCTGTTCGAATGAGCTGTACTGCTTATATTTGTACCAAGGTATCACAAAATAATTGAGCGTTTTAGGAGAGATTTTCTTAAGTATGTTCAGTTAGAAAAGTTGCACCTTCTTTCCTGTATGGGAAGAAAAACTCTTGGATCTTTGGAAACAATGTATTTCTTAATACTCCCTAAGATTAATAACTGTGTGGCAAAGTTGAACCTAGTGTTAACTACAAACTATTTATTAAGCATTTTGTGTAGAATACAACGTGACAAAAAACTAAACTATTCTGTTCATGGTCTTGTAGGTTTTGTATTACGAACTGCTAGCCATTAGAGAAGCCTGCATCAGTTTGGAGAAAGATTACCAGCCTGGAATAACCTATATTGTGGTGCAGAAACGACATCATACACGATTGTTCTGTGCTGACAGAACAGAAAGGGTAATCGTTGTCCTATCTCAGTACAAGCTTGATGTCAAGCACACATACTGCTATAGAAAATATCGGCATGGGCTTCTGTCAGTCTGATTGTGTTTGTGTTCAGGGAAGATGTTGAATTGATAGGCACAAAATGCGACACCAAACTGGAAAATCACTGACCTTTTAAAAAAAAAAAAAAAAAAAGACTTTGTCACAGTGCGCATTGGTACTAATTTTTAACAGTGAACTGTAACTACCTAAAGCCAAGTCTTCAATTAAAGACTGCTGTAGAAAATGCAAAATGATGGAATCCTTAACGCTTGTGTTCTGATTGAGTCAATCTGAACTTAAGCTCACAATTCTAAATGTAAATGTGCACACAGCTTTTTCTGGGTTTCTGGCATTGAAGGTTCTGAAGTTCTGGATGAGTTATTCTGTGTTGAGATGGTAAACAGCAGTACAGTGTCCATGTCACACGTTCTAGGTTACCGTATTGACACATTCCAGACAGTGCTGAGACAGTCTTTCACTGAAATGCTGCATGTCTTAAATGCAAACTTGTATTTTTAATTGGAGTTGAGGTGTATAAACAGCTGTTAGCTGCACTGTTTTTAACAAAATTTTTATTTAGGTTGGACGAAGTGGCAATATTCCAGCTGGAACAACTGTAGATACAGACATTACACATCCATATGAGTTTGATTTTTACCTCTGCAGCCACGCTGGAATACAGGTATGATTGTCTTGTAAGTAAGTGTGAATTCAGAACACTCTCATTTTCTCCCTTATGTGACAAATGTACTTACAAACAGTTCCTTAGTAGGGAAATGTCATTTAGCTCAGTTCTATCTGAGACATCACGTTATTACTGGACTAATAGTATTAATTATTTGCTTTAAGAGGTGGTCTCTGCTATGTTCAAAACTTAGACTTTGTGTAGTGTAAGGCAGTGTTTGATCATTTGCTGACTAAATGCAGACAGGTGAGTTACAGACTGGAAATAAAATTCAACAGTGGTATTGCCAACAATACAAGGGAGAATCAACTTAATGACAAAAACTCTGTCAGGATATTGGTTAAAATGGAAAAAGTTCACTCTTTTTTATCATTCTTCACTTTTTTATCATGTGATTCTGTGACCATGTTGTTGTAAGCTCTGTTTAGGCTAAGTAGGTATGTTTTCTTATCCTGTTTTGAATCATTGCGGTGTTTTTATTCAGAGGTCAGAACATCTACTGCTTTTCTCCTTACGCGTGTACCTTTATGCTAGGTCTGGCCAAGCTAGTTTTTGGCCCCTTTGGAAGGGGAAAAAAAAAAAAAGTATCGATATAAGTTGTAGCAGAAGTGTCAGATGTAGGTGCAGCTCGTTGTTATAGCAAGCCACAAGTACATCTCTACTAAACTGAGATTTTATATATACTTAAGGGAAAAAAAGACTTCTAGACTGGCTAAAATACAGCTATTGACATAACCTGGTTACACCGTAAGGTTTAGCTCTAGTGCATCACATCCTTTGAGGGAGAAGCAGGAGGGAAGAGGAGTGTTCATTTATTCCAGAGCAATGTCTTCCAAAGTAATTGCATGTCAGTCCTTTAATGGAGAACTTCCAAGAGCTCCTAAGAACTGTGCACAGCATTCAGTGCTTGTTATGGTCTGGAAGGAATTGTTAAGGTAGTAACGGTGAAAGTCAGCGTGCATCTGGTTGATGTACAAGCATCTGTTTCAGCATAATGCCAAAGAGCAATTGTAACTCTTAAACCTGTAGGCAAGATGACATTGTGTAAAGCAAGGAAGTGTACGTTTTATATAGAACTCCTCAGGTAACTTCTGAAATAGTGGAACCATTTCTAGTCTTCATACTAGAAGTTAGGGGGTACTGAGGAACTGGAAAGAGTTAAATGCAACAGTTATTTCTGTGAAATGTCTCGGTGAGAAACAGTTTTAATTGAGGGTGGTTAAGAGGTGGTGTAATCAGTTTAGTCATGTTGGAAGCAGGCTTCAATTGTTAAGGGTTACCTAAAAGGTATGTGGGCTTTTTTTGCACAAGCAATGGTAATTGAAGTAACGTAATATGAACAGTAGACATTTATTAATCTCTACATACATTTAGGGCTGACATAAGCCTGAAATTTCCTTGGCTGCTGTTACCGAGGAATTCAGACTAGACAGTCTGGCCCTTTCTGAGCTTAAAAATGACTTGATTGCATGGGGGGGAAAAAAAAAAAACAGCTAAGTGAACTGATGTTCCCTTCTTCTTAGGGTACCAGCCGTCCCTCACACTATCATGTTTTGTGGGATGATAACTGTTTTACTGCAGATGAACTTCAGCTGCTGACTTACCAGCTCTGCCACACGTATGTGCGCTGTACACGATCAGTTTCTATACCTGCACCAGCGTATTATGCTCACCTGGTAGCATTCAGAGCACGATACCATCTTGTGGACAAAGAACATGACAGGTAAAGAAAAATGCACATGCTTTAAGTTTTTGTCCGTGTTAGTCTCTGCTCCGTTGTCAGGCATAAAGCCAACTGACTATAGGTAATTACCTCTCATTTTGCAGTTAATTTGTGTTAACTCTGTGACTAGATTTAAGGTACTCATTCCTGACAGCTAGTGCTGAGTATCAGACAAGAGTGGGTTGGTGGATTCTACTCAGTAACGCTCAGATTAAAAGAAGTGTAGTGTCATAAAATAGTTATTACTTTGACGTGGTCTTAAGGAATCAAGCCACGCATTTAGTTTTTTTTGCTTTAGAGTATTCATAAATGAAGCAAATGTTAAGTTTCTTGCACCTAACTCTGCTTTGTATGTCACGAGTATTTTATAAACTTAAAATCATCAATATATTTTTCAATGGGGTACTTTTAGATGAACAAATTAAACAAGGTAAAGGGATTTGTCTGTTCACTCAGCAACCTCGAGGCTTTTGACAAGTATTTTTTTCTATTTGTTTCTATTAATATTGCCATGTTACCCTCCAGAATGCTGAAGAGATGCAAAGGCAGCTTTTAATTGGAATTAATATGATTTATAGCCCTGCTTGTCTTCATTTATTCTCATTTTCTTCCAGTGCTGAAGGAAGCCATGTTTCAGGACAAAGCAATGGGAGAGATCCACAGGCCCTCGCGAAGGCTGTACAAATTCACCAAGACACCTTACGCACGATGTACTTCGCTTAAGTCAATAAAATGGGAGCATACTCACTGAGAAGGAAGAACTGAAAAATTAAGCCACATACAATGTATGTTTCCAGTGGGGTTGGTTTATGGGGTGTGCCTCCGATCATGCTGAAGTTGACACTGTGCAGGGGCGAGAGGCTAACCCTTAAATTGACACAAGGAAGATTGTTTACTTCATCGAGGAACACAGCACTATTATGCAATATGAAACCAGCCAACTGCTTTTTTGGCGCGGTCTCCTGTAGGAAGCACCGCCATCATTTTTTTTTTATTTCTCGTAGTTTAACCCTCTTATGCCTTTACCTCAAGTTGCTCGGCAGCACAACTATCTTTGCAAAAAAAAAAAAAAAAAAAGGATGGTGTAATTAAAAAAAAGCAAACAACCTTTACAAGAACAATCACAATGATTGTTTGGGAGAGGAAAGTGTGCAAAAAAAAATATTTTTTTTACCCCACTGCATTGAGGAATCTTTCTCTCAATATTGCCATCAGCGTTCGAATGTGAACATATCTGAGTACATTTGAATGTACAGCACTAACTAAAAAAAATTGAAGGGAGGGAAGATGTTTTGCACACTAATCCAATAATTTGAACATAGTTTAGCCAACTGCTGCCTTTGTCTTTCTTCACAGCTTTGGAGTCCTCAGCTCCAATAGTTCCCTTTTAAAAAGCAAACAAAGCTAGTGGTATTATGTGCAGGCAGTAGTGATCCAAACTCTTCTTGCTCCCTGGTGAATTTACTAAAGCTGCTGTTTTACCTAGTCCAAAAGTTTCAATTATTTTCTATCTGGCACGTCAAATATCTTGAAGCTTCACATGAGATCAGATGTCCCAAGTTTTATGGGATTACATATAGCAAACACCAGAACTGAAACTTTAGAGCTAAGGTCTTTTTGGAAAAAGAAAAATGCTAGTTTACTTGCTGCCTCTCACACCTTAATGTGATTTCATATGTATGTTTTTGAAGTTTAGCTTCCTTTTGTTTCTTTTATATTTATTAGAGTAATAATAATGCTTTAATTTAATTATTACAGAACATATGGTCAACATCAACTTTTATTTTTTAGAAATGTAACCATGTTTATTTTTAAAAAAAACTGACAACTTGTTTTTGCTATCTTTTAGTGCAATAAGCGTTCTAAAGGAAATCTGTGTCCATTGAGCTGTACTAAAGCAGTGTTTGTACCACTAACTGTGGGATAATGGACACCTCCATGATTTTAAAAGGACAAAGTAAAAGCCTTAATTTTGAAAGGAAAGTTTTATAGTCAGAAGGAATCTTGCATTTTCCTTTTTTAAATCAAAAAAGAAAAGCAAAAATGCTTCTAGAACTCTGCAAGCTTTACTTGTCACTGCAGTATTTTGATTTAACAAAGGAATTGGCCATATTTTTGGCTTCGAAATGTGGAGGATATTTGAAGTAAATGAAAAGGGTTTTTTATTAAGATCTAAGTTTTTACATGCTTAATTAAATCTATTTGACATCAATAAAATGTCTGGAATTATTAAAAGTTTTTAGGCTTTTTTCCTCTTTGATAATGACTTTCCTTTTAAAATTAAGTTATTGGTAACTTCATTTCACTTTGCAAATAAAGTAAGAGGGCTGGGATAGTTCTAACTTCAAATCACTGAAATGTGAAACAAACTAATGGGACTCTTTCATTCCACTTTAAAGGTAAAACAATATTTAAGATGTCAGAGATGAGCATTTATTCAGTGAGGGGACTGGGGAGTTTTGCACTTTGTAAACTCGTGAACTGCATTTTTGACTGTTTTTATTTGCACTGGTTCATAGTATATATATTCTGCAGATCGTTTATATGGGCATTGCTGTTATCCCAGCCCTTCTGAACTCCACCTGCTCTCCACATGAAAACCAGTGGGTTGGTATAAGTAGCTTATCTCCTGTCATTTATCTCCTGAAATCCGTTGTTTGCCAATATACTGTATTTTGAGCCTAAAATCTGAGCCCATTTTGCTTCAACAGGCATGAATCTCCCCCACTTTTTCTGCCAGAAAACAAAGTACTGTATTTTGTGCATCTGTATATTGTATGGAAATGTACGTAGTGCTGTTCACAACACTGTCTCAAAGAGCTTTACTAAACAGTGTATATACGTATTTTATCTCCCAGTATCCAGGAAGATAATGTTTTCAGCCTAACTTCGCAACGTTACAATTGCACTGGAAATAGTCACGACGGTGGGCAGTTCGACGGTGGCTTTTGGGGCTCCTCAGAACAGGTTTGGGGTGAGCAGGGGAGATTTGGCAGATCCCGAGCCTCCTGGGGGCTGCACGCCTTGGCTGGATCTGCAGGTCCAGGGTTGTCCCAGCCGTGCTCCTTGACTTCTTAATGCACTTACTTTCAGCGCCTTCAAGTAAAACTGCTGCAGGGAGGTTGGTGTAACTGAATAATCTGAGCAAGATGGTTTCCGAATAGATCTCTGAAATGTTTTCCGTAGTCAGCGACCTGATGGTTTTCTCTCAGAAGCACTCTAGCTAGTAGTTCTGTTTATAAAAGGTTCAGGTTAGGGTTTTTACAGAAAATCAACGTTTTAAAAAGAGTTTTTTTTAAAGAAGCTATTTTACAAAGATTTCTTGTGGATTTCTGGCGTTTAGATGAAGAAAATTCCTTTTTAAACAGTCTTTTAATGCTCCTTTCAGAGACACTGTACACTTCTCATCCTGCCCACACTCAGTGACTATGATCTGAGAAGCTTTTTTTGCTTTCTACTTTCACCAAAAAAAGAAATTACAGCAACTTCATTGGGAAAGTGACTTAAACGCTAGCTTGACAAGCAGTTTTACCTGGTTTTCATGTGAAGAGTATTTGGAATTTTTAATCTCTATTCTTGGTTTTGCAAATATCTACGTAAAGTGCCGATACTTATTTGTATTATGATATCAACTTACTGGCGTTGTGAGGGCCACACATTTATAATGCTGTAGCTGCTATATTTATTTAAATGGAGATGGACAATTACTGCACTAAGGAATGAGGAGATAAGCAAGGAATCAAGGTTAGATAGATATCTTGGGTTTTTTTTTTTTTTTCAAAAGAGAATTAATGGTGTGAAATATCAAGTGTAACAAAGGGTGCTGTCATTTTAACTGAGATTAAATAGCCAGATATTCTTCCTTTGTTTAAAAACATATATATTTTGATGTTTGCAGTTTGGGGGTGGGGGGTTGGGATAAATGGTACCTCATCTGTGGTGGCAGTTTCCGGTATATTTTCAGAGTATATGGATTTCTTTTATTTTTGTACCTGCTCTCCTTTTAAAAAAGAAAAAAAAAAATCTCAAATTTTATGTGCTGTTTGGGGACACCTTGAGTGGCGTACCAGATCCCCCTCTCTTTCTGGGAGCTGTCCGTGTACAGCCCAAAGAGGGACGCGGGCAAAGGCTGACAGTTCTACTTTGCAGACGTGCTGGCCTCGTTTATACGCCTATCTAGAAAAAAAAAAAAAAAACAGGTTCCTATCTCCTAAGACACCGTACCAGTTTACCAGACCGAGACCTCGCTTGTACTTACAAGTGCCACTTGTTGCTTCCGTGGCAGGGAGCACGCTGGTAGGGCATCGGCCACGCAGAGCGGGAGCTGCAGCGCTGGTACCGTGCCAAAGCGGGACCCACTCCCCCGGGACGGAGCCTTGCCGAAACCTGTGATCTCTAGTGACTAGTAGATCCAAAGTTGGAAGGGAGTAGAGCGTTTTGTAGTCGAGGCATTAAACTTGCAACATCTGCTAACAGAATGACTGACTCCACTGTAAGTAGCTTTTTTGTTGTTGTTTTTGTAGGGCACTTCAGCTGTGGCCATTCTACTCAGGATCGGTGTATTACTGTTAAATGTGTCATTTGGTTGAACACGTTCAAAAAGTTGTTTCTGCAGAGCTCATTCTGGCACCCTTTTGGAAGTTTGGCCGTAGAAATGCTTTTTCAGGAGTAAAGTGGGTTTCTGAAAGCTGTCAGTCAGATTATTTCAAGATGCGATTGGTCCTAAGCTAGATTAGGTTCATGTACAAATTTTTGTCCTATAAAATGGTTAATGTAAGATAGTCATCTTCTGTACAAATTCCAGCTCTGAATACTCGTTTTCTACTAGTCCTGAAGTTCACTCTGGTGAAATTCCAAGCTCTGACTACAGTTCAAAAAGCTTGAGGCCTTTTTTTTTTTTACGCTTCCTTCATATCTTGTCCTCTTTTGATATTTTCTCAGTTTTGTGAACTGAGGGTTTAGAACTTTACTCAAAGCACTTTTGTAACCAAGGAGTCAAAAGCTCAGATTATGTACCTTGAAACTATCAATTCGGTTTTCAGAGATCATTATTTCTAAATGGCCGTCTTGGTCTCTGCTCGCGCCAGGCAGATCCTCTGTCCCTTCCAGTGCTCTGGAATTCTTTGGCTGCTACTGGCAGATTGATTGGATCCAGTGAAAAAATCCGTAGGGATGTCAAAGGGAAAGACCCCTGTCTTTCTTTTCTACCCAAAGATGGTACTTTAGGTCAATGTTGGGTATTAGGATAACATTTTTGTTTCGGCACATGTTGAAATAAAGCTTCCCTTAGCCAATTCGCTCGTTTTTTGTAAGCCTGAAAAAGATAGTGGTTAGAGCTTGAGCTAATTGATGCTTTCTGCTAGTAGATGACTTTGTATTTTTTCAGTTACGAAAGAGATGCGTGTAGGATCCTGAAGTTTACCTCCCTAGCAGAATCTCAAGAATCCCAATCTCTATAACACTAAAACAAAAATGTTTGTCCCTGAGTAGGCGAAGGTGCGTATGGAAGGGAAGGAATTGCAGGAGGGAGGCTTGCGAGGGAGAATGTTGAAGCATCGCTTATAGAGGAACGAGGATGGTGGCGGAGAGACTCCATCCGCCTTGCATCCCATGTGCCCTGGTCTTTTCAAATTTTGTCTGAGGAGCCCCTCAGCTAACACGGGTAGTTAACAAAGGGTCCTTTTAAAACAAAATGGTTCCACTGTTTAAAACTTGGAGTGATTTTTATTTTTTTTAAGCAAGACAGTCCTCAGAAAGTGCCTTTTTAGAAGATGGTGCTGTAGATTTTTATTTTCCAGTTGTACGTGGCTGAAAATTTAAGATAAATAATTGAAAATGCCAAGTGTTTGACGGTATCTTTCAGGTACTTTCAAGCATCAGTTTCTCTGAGTCAGGACCAAGAATAACCTGGAAGGTGTTTTCATTTGGAGGGAAAGGCATTGAGGAGCGATCACCAAATTCAGCTGGTAGGCTAGAATCAGTTTTGATACTTAAGTCAATGCAATTTGCCCCTTCACATTGAGGGGGCACGTGGCTGGGGGGAGGCTGTAGGAGAAGCAGCAGCATGGGAACACTTTGGGCGTGAAATGGCATCCGTACCTGGTGAAGGACGTTGTCTCTTAGATGCAGCAAGCACCCAAAGATGAAGCAGGCAAGCTGAAAGCTATCTAAAGACTTACGAGATGGTCAGTCCTACTGTGAGCAGACGTCACGCAGCTTGTGTTTGTAAAGGAGTGATTTGCATATATTATTGGGACTTCTAATTCCTAACTGAGTTTTGGTGTAACAGCCTGGTGGGGTGGGTGGTGCTGCCCTGGTCAGACGGTTGAAGATGCTGTGGGTCCATAGTGAGTTTGGTGAGCATTCCTCCAGTCAGGAAAAGCTGTAGACTAGACTATTAAACACTGCACCTCAGTAACCTTGTAATGCTGCATAAAGTAATAATAATAGCAAAGTTCTGCTTTGATTACACTGTAATGTGCTTGCACATGCCTGCAAAAAATACACACAACTTTCATTTTTGTAATGGTCTTAGTAGCAGTTTTCAGACTTTTTCTTTTATGATGAACCTTGTCCTTTATTGTGGTGTTTCTGTATATTTATTGGTAGTCTGTGTGCAGCTCATAGGTCTGTATGTCTGGTCTGTATGTTGCCTTTAACACTTTTAGGTGGGAGAAGTTTCTGAATGTTTTTTTCTTCTCTGAAGTCAGCTTAACTCTTAAGTCATGTTTGAGAAGATACTGAATAAAACAACTTGATAGACAGCCTCATTTAATTGGTACCTTGTTTTTTGAGTTGAAAGCTAAAATGAGTTTGTGTTCATTTTTATTACTGTTCACACAGTATTGGGCATTTGAGATGTAGAATAATTTGATGTCGGGATATTTCTGAGTATCAGGAGCTTAAGCATAAAATTTCCACTTTAATTGTAAGTGGTATCGTTGCAGGAGTATGTTTGTGTCCAGGCTTTTCCTAGGAACAAGCAGAGCTTTTTAACATCTGTTAACTAGGACACAATCAATGAAATAGTTTGGGTGTACAATGCAAGAGTGGGGACAGTGACCCTTGTCTGGAGTTGCTGACACCCCTGCGTTTGAAGGGACTCTGTCAGATTAGCTGGCAAAATAACACTGCTGCTTATGCTACCCACAGAGGCCACGAAACAAATACCTAACTTTTAGCTGTGTAGCTTTCTTCTGATTGAAGTTAGAGAAAGGAACTGATGTTTCTCGTAGCTGAACAACTTTCTTGTTTAGTACAGTGCCCAATGCTACTTTCTTGGTATTTAAGCTTGCAATGATTTTAAATTTTATGTTCCCAATTTCTTAATGTTATGAGGCTAGGATTTAGAAAGCATTTTTTAGTCTAAATTCTGAGCCAAAATTGTCTATCTTTTTTAGTAGTAGCTGTTTTTATCTTTTAGACTAAAAAGGGCCAAAAAATCTTGTACCATCAGCTTGTTTGCAGCAATACTCTCCATCTCTTCCCTTGCCTATGAACCAGTTTCTTTTCTATCTGTATTTAGATTTACTGAAGCTGTTGAGATTTATAAATTCCTGCCTTCTCTTTCTATACATTGCAAATGTGATCAAAAGAAATGAAATGGATAGACTTGCATCTGACGATGCTAGTTTCTGTCAGGCACAGATCTCTTCCAAGAAGTCTTGCCTTGCTGATGAACTGTAGCACATATGGGTTTAATTACAATAGAAATGGTCTGTGTATTTCTTTTGCATTCATTGGAGGGTGCATGATGCTTTAACGTATCCAATTTAAATACAAGCTAATAAATTGCTGAAGATGTAGACACGTGAGTATAATATTTCAAGTGAAGAAAGAAAAATCATCATTTTTCCCGGCAAAGTTTGAGATTTTCTGTAATTGATACTACTCATAGTAAATTGTGCTGTGCTGGGATTAATCCTAAAATTGAACTGACTCAGCTGTATGTTTTATGAAGGGGAGAAGAAATGGTAGTGGTGACTATGCTATCAAACCAATAGCTGAAAGCTCTGAAAATGCAAGGGGGAAACTTGTCTTCCTCCCCAAAGAGCTGAATATACTGAAAAAATCTTATGCTGCTAGAGCCTTGTGAACCTGTATCTTTGTATCCGCAGTTTACTCAAGTCCCCACAAGTGACTACTTCAAAAAAAACTAATACAAGAGGAGGGAAGCTTTTTTCCTGCATTTTTTAAGCAAGAGTGCCTGTTCACCTCCATAAAGGAACGCGCTGAGAAGCCGGTGGCAGTGCCTGTAACAGCTGCGTAGTTAAATCAGATTATCTGTGCTCTGGATCTAAATCTTGAAGCTACCTTACTTGGTTCGAAACAGATAAAGAAAAAAAAATCCAGTAGGTCGGTGCTACTTGTAACAACGGAGCCAAGGGGTTTTGCGAGCAATATCTAACCCCTCCATTAAACGCAGATGCTCTGATAGATTTCTGGTTATCTTCAGGCAGTTGACGCTGACGTGTGCCTGGCTACCGAGAAAAGCAGCAGGCAGTTGTAGGGTGAATGTTGCTGTAGCACTGCAGTTGCTCTGCTCTTCCTCAGCTCTTAACCTACCTCCCCGCTTCCCTCGCGCAGGATCACTGCTGCCTGTGTAGAATTAGCGATGTTGAGGACGTTGTAGCTGCGTGCAAGGCGATCAGCTCTGCCTGGGTGAGAGGCGTGGTGGCGATGAAAGCAACTGACTGTAGGGATAAAGGCTTCAGTAGAGGTTGGGTGGGTGTTAATTGAGCTATGGTCAGCCTGAGCCCTTCAGGGAAGCTGATGGGAGCCTGAAATGGTAACTTCGGTGTCCCGGACTGTTTGTGTCAGACTTGAACTCACTGAGAGCAAGCATGTGCCTTTTTCTGATCAAGGACAGAAGCTAGAAAAACTTGCATTCGCATTGATAACGTGGTTAATATTTTTCTTGAACCGGTCTTAAACGTGAAGTCCTTGGTCAGAATGGAGTTTGTTTTGGGTTGCATTAATCAAAGTGAGCCCTGAATTAGAACTACCCAGAGAGGAGGAGCTTTTAAAATTAGTGGTTTCTGGAGAGTAATGTCATCAAATAAACGTACTTCCTGGTAGACTTGCAATTTTTTAAATGAACTTTAACTTTGATATGTTTCTCTGTTGAGAATCATTAATTCTGCCTTTGTTTGAATGTTACCTGTCCTGTAATGTCTTCACTCTTCGCTGTGCTCCTGCAGCTTTCTGTACACTCCTTTGCTCCTTTCCCCCGCCCCATCTGGTGACTGTAAGGACCTGAGGAATGTTGTCTGGTGAATGTAGGGGAGCAGTGCAGAAGTCTGGTGAAGTGGGAACATGGTGGCGAGGATTAAACATCACGGATGATAATTCTTGAAGAACCATCTTGCCAGCAGCTGAGGGTAGTGATGTCCGTGCACAGAGCTGTGCGGTGTCTTGGGTATGGAAAGGTTTAGCAAAGTGGTGTGAGAGGGAGCAAAGAGCCTCTCCTTTTACATCAGGGTACCGAAGGCAAGGCTCTTGTATGCTGGGTGCTGCACAAAAGAAGGCACCTGTGTCCTTAGGGGTTAGTTCAGGCTTAAAGCTGCTGTGAAAGTGGATTTTGAGAGAAAAATGGAAGAGCTTTTAGATAGGTTATATTTTATGCAGCTTTAAGGTACTGGTGAGTTATCCAGCCAGGAACTCTGCAATCGATGCTGGCTCTGAAACGGGTTCCCTCTCTGACTTCGGGTAAGTGCTTTTGCCTCTGGTTTTTGCCCTGTCTAAGAAATGGATGAGATGACTCACATCGCCTTACGAGAGCTAGCTATAAGTGTTCTGAGGATGAATCATGTTGTGGAAGTGCTAAATTCTTGATACACACCTGTGCACCTTCTTACAAGTTTGCTTCTTCACCTAATACAGTTCTGTTTGAAGTCTGTCTGTCTCCGACATGAGCCTGTGCTCTTTGCTTATATCTCATCACAGCAATGCCCGAGGAAGGCATTTGGGATTGGTCTCATAATGTTTACCTGCTGCTTTCTTTTAAGATGATCTTCTGTTTCCATTTGTTGCCAAATAGACTCAGATGGCAAGTTTATTTAAATTAAAGGTTTATTTTCCATTGCTGAGGATCTCATAGGTCTTTCATACACATCTGGTAGTTGAAAAATAACTACCGTAATACTATCTAGCAACACAGAAAAATATGATTATGTTGAATTTAGGGCTATGCTAGCCCATAAATCGTAGGTGCACAACCAATTTAAATACAGATGTGCAAAAATTAGATATTAAAATACTTACTAATAATCTTTCATAATGCTTACACTTGTGAATCTCTTAGATACATTCAAAACCAGTTTCTTTGATATAAAATTGATGTTTTGCAGGTTAATGCTTGCTCAGACATACATACGAGCGAAGTAATACCCACTGGGGCAGTACTAAATTTAAACTTTTGAAGTTTTTGAACCTGATGGTGTGCAAGCAAAGTAGAAACTTGAGTAATGCTCCTTAAGTGGAGAGGAGAATTGAGTGCTGGAAAAATCTCAGTGTGAGGAAGACTGCTGGAGATGAAGTTAGTCTTCTGACTTCTGGCAGCTCTGCAGTCATGAATGGTTTCTTTAGGGTAATCGGTTTTGTACTTTCCTCCTGTGGCTATAGTTTTCAGTTTTCTTTGGACTTGATTTCTATTCTTCAGCAAAATGTTCTCATTCTGCAGTTTTCAGTGTTGAATCTAGCCTTGAGAAAACTTAATGGTGTTTTTCTGTAGATAAACCTGCTTCTAGAGAGTTGCGTTTTCTGTCTGTTTTGCAGACAACTGTGAAAAGCCAGCCTCAGCACAGCAATAGAGTTGACAGAACAAGTTCTTAGTCCGAGATGATCTTACAGGCTTGTTGCCCAGCCTCTGCTGCCATGATCAGTGACACCAGTATATAGACCCTGTGTTCTGCAGGTCAGGCAACGAACTTTGTGCTCACACAGGGTATAGATCTCCTCCTGGGTGTTGTATTCTTGTCTCTTCCTGTGGTGTAAGCAGTTAAGCTTCCCCAGGTAGCCTCTTGGTGGATAAATGGTATTGTTGCTTGTTGGGGGGTGGGGGGAGCGAGGCTGTTTGAATGGCCTAAAGGCATTTGATCATAGATGAGAACATTGTCTATCAAGAGGTATTACTATAAAGCTTTCACTGTAATTGGTAGCATTCAGTTATGAGCCAGTAGGGGTATAAAATATCTTCAGGAGATGCTGGCTCAGGTGGCATAGTGTGTGCCATAAACATTGCTAGTGATCAATCTGTATTTGTGTAGGAGACTTCTGGAAGCAATGTTGTGCATATAAATTTTGCGTATTTAATAACATGTTTAAATGAAGAAAATAAATTGTGCTGTTTGGGATTCCTTTTCAGAATAAAATTCTAATAAAGCAGTCCAGTGGATTGAGATTCCCTTCTATGTGTATGTCTTGCTCTTTCTCCTGTGCTGGTAACTGCTCCCCTCTCGTTACGGTGTTACCATTGCTTAAGCAGGAAGCCCAGTGTGTGCCCACCATGAAGGTACTGGGGCTTGTCAAAAGCAAAAGGGAATTGTTTCAAGAATAAAGTAGAGCTGTGACTTGAGACATTGCACAAATCGATTGTAGACGGATAGCAAACAAACTGGTAAAAGCCTTTATTTTTACTTAACCATCTTGACCATGTGTGCCTATTTGTATTGCGGATGTGGGCTGCAGCCATGCGGGGTGGGAGGGAAACCATGCGTCGGTGTGTTTTGAGGTGTACTCGCTAAGCAGAAGGGGTGTCCTCTGCCCGTTCTCCCTTTCCAGAGAAATTGTTCTTGCCAAAATTTTCTACCTGTTGCAAGAGTTGCTTTCTTTCCAGCACAGTAAAATGTCAACTTTCACTGTCCCTCCCCTCTGGTAGGCATCTGTAACCTCTGTACGACTGTGTATAGTACACACAACAGTCATCAGATCTCTGCTGGCTTTAGATACCATCAAGTTGGGTGTATTGTAAACCAACCGTATTCATTTGAAAAAAAATAAATTTTTTTGGAAATGCGTATGTGATATTTTATTTTGTTATACTTGCATCGCTTGAGTTGCTTCCCAAAGCAACTCCAGGCATGGATGGAGATGGAGGTGTTGGACTGAACTGGGTCAGGGCTGGGCGGTAGCTTCGGGGGGAGCACAGGGCGTGATCCCCAAACCTTTGTCAGAAAGCGATTTTACTTTCAGCCTTGGGTTTGATTTGACTGAATGGCATTTAATTTTCTTAAAAGCTAGGAGAGCCTTGAAGTGCTCAGAGGGGCAGCTTAAATCCTGCTGTTACCCACAGAAGCAGGGGGGGGATATGATGGTGGGTGCCCAGCTCTGGTAAATCCTGGCTCTGTGCTTCTAAATCTGCTGTAAATCCTGGCTCTGTGCTTCTCCGTGTTGCCAGGCCTGTCCCTTTGCTTTCACCTTAAAAAAAATAAATAAATTCCTGTTTTTGCTTCTCCACGCTGCCAGCCCTCTCCCTTTGGCTTCCCCTTTAAAAAAACTAATAATAAATTACTGTATTTTGCTTTGCGTCGGGTTGAAGCGTAACTCCCGCAGTAACCGCAATAGAAAGCTGGAAGCCTTGCTCCGGGCCCCGCTCCCTCAGGTATCGGCCCGGGGGGGGGCGGCGCCGCGTAGCAACGGGGCCGCGCGGGCCGGTAACGGGGAGCGGCGCCGGGCGGCCTTGGGGCGGCGGTGAGGGGGCGACGGAGGGCCCCGGGCTCTGAGGGCCCTGAGGGGAGCGGGGCCGGGCCCTGAGGGAGCGAGGTCGGGGAGAGCCGCTCGGTGCCGCTCTGAGGGCCACCTGAGGGCCGCGGGGGCCCTGCCCCGGTGCCCTCCCCTCGGCCGCGGGGTCCCGGAGGGTCTCCGAGCCCCGTGTCCCTGGAGGCTCCGTGGGGTTGGGGAGCTCCAGCCGTGCCTCAGGGGGCTGGGGGTGTAGGCGCGTATGGTGCTGGGCTGGTCGTGTGCCCCCAGAGATCCGCTGGGTTGTGGGGTTTGAGGAGCTGCGGTCTCCCCTGGAGCTGCTCCGAGCCCCCTCAGTAATCCCCAGATCACAAAGATGGCTGCGAGACATACAGCTCCTGCAAAGCCTCCGAGTCCCCTGAGAGCGCTGCCAGGGGCAGAGCCTAGACAACAGTGACAAAAGCAGAACCGCTAATGTAATCAGCTGTTTTGTCCGAGCCCAGTAAATGAGAGGTGGTGCCGGGAGCAGCTCCTTGTCTCTGCCAGCAGCACCGCTCCCCAGGGAGGCACAGGTGGAGGGGCTTTCCTCCTGGCCCAGGAGGGCAGCTCCGATCGCCCTTCCCCAGAAGCAGGCTTTGCTTCCGTGCGTCTCCATTTACAGGGTGTTTCTGTGAATAAATATTAATCTTCTGCTCCCTTTCAGTCGCCTGTTTTAGTGAGATGGCCACGCTGAGTGTAAAACCGGGGCAGAGGTTCACTGTGCCGGACTGGCACACCAACACCGAGCTCATCTCAGCTGATGCTGAAAGCCAGCGTTCTGCTTCCCACCGAGTCCGGCAGGAAACCCGAGCTCTCCGCAATGAAACCAACAACCAGGTGGGCCTTCAGCAGCTTGGCTGCTCCCGGGTCTGTCAGAACAGCAGGCTGAGGAGTGTGGGAGGGTATCTAGATCCTGGTGTACAGACTAGGGAAGAGTAGAGGGGTTTACCTCCTGGAAACCTCCTAAATACATTTACAGGAAGTAAATATATATGTGCAATGATGTGTGTACTGTCATGAGATCCCAGGGTGCGATTCTCACAGCCTTTGCAACTTGTGTTGTTTTCTGTGCTCCCCACTTGTGTAGGTGGCTATTTGACCAAATGACGATGTTATGCCTCTGCGAGAGGTCTATCAATTCTGAACACAGGAAAAGGCTTCAGCAAGTTTCGCAATTTCAATGTAAAAAACAAACAAAAGAAAGCAACTCATGGCATTTCTACTATAATTCCAGGCAAAATGGGATGAACATGACAACCAAACTCGCCTGACTGAACGTATCAGCAGTGTGAACAGATGGAAAGAGACCCTGGACAAATGCCTTGCAGACATAGATGAGGAAATCGATGCATTAGCCAAAGTATGTTGGGAAGACAGATGGCTGGAAATCAACCTACGCTTTTAACATGGGATGTTAAATAATTGATTCTTGTCTTCTGCAGTGGGCAAGCCCATATGGTGTCCAAGGTGGGGGCTTGTCACAGGTACACTGGGATCGATACCTGATGAAATGACTTCCTGGAAAGCAAGCCAGTGTGTTCTTGGCTGGGCTAAGCCATTTTGTGGAGCTGTGCATTGCATGCTCATGTGTTGTTGTTTTTTTAGAGCTCTGAAGTATAGTAAGCAGTATGTTAAGACCTTAGTTTGAAAATGTTTGATTTTAAATAGAGAGTAGCAGTGGGATGTGTCTCTGATTTGTTTAGTTCTAAACCCACGGGCTGCTCCTTTTGGAGCCCTTAGCCCCCAGCAAGGTGTGACTCCTGATATAAGGAGCAGACGTAGAGGACTGGTGTGTTTAGCTCCCACAGTTTTCATTCCAGATTTTCTAAGAGGTTTCAGAACTGCAGATACAAGCAGTGGAAAGGCCCTCCTACCAAGGGCATTGGTGGTGGGCTTCCCTTCCTTTCTTCCTCTTCCATCCCTGAAGGAGACCCCCTCACACCCAGCTAGCTTCTCCCTCCAGGTGAAGGAAGCAGCAGAACGTGCCCTCCAGGCAAAGAACTTGTCTTTGGACGTTGCCATTGAGTGCCTGACACTCCGCGAGAGCCGTCGTGCCATCGACATGGTGAGGGACCCCGTGGAGGATGAGCTGCACAAGGAGGTGAGGGTGATAGACAAGGCCAAGAGAGAACTGCAGCAGAGAGTGAATGAAGCCTTCGAGCAGCTGTGGTGAGTCAAATGACAAATCACTCATTTTAAAAAGATGATGGAGGTTGTGATTTGAGAGTGGGGAGCTGCCTCTCTCCTCCGCTCCCTGCTCTCTGCTCCCCCCTGACTCCAGCCTTGCTTCCTGCAGCCTCCTACAGGAAGCTCGTCAGCAGCTGAGCTTTGACCACCGGGGCAAGATGGAAGCATTGGAAATAGATCGCGTGTGCTTATCCCTCAGTGTGAACTCTCCCAATATCTCCTTCAAGGTCAACCCAACACGTGTCCCAAACGGGTAAGTAAAGAGCCTGCCCCTGGGGGATCAAATCCCTGTTGGTGCTTGAAAGAGCCTAGAGTGCAGTTACTGAGGGAGCTCAGAACAGGAGTTGGCTGCTGGGATTTGTTGTGGCTCTCGGAATGTGAAGCTACAGCCTTTTGGGAGACGAGACCTCTCTTACTCCGTGCTTGTAGTGGGCTGATTGCTAGTGGTGTGTACCGGTGCTATCAGATCTTTCAGGATGTTGGAGCATATCTAGCCCATAACGCCGTCACTGTCAGGTAAATAAACAGCATCTCTGTAAAGGGGAAAATGGGAGCACAGTGAACGTGTTATCTAAATTGTCACTGCAAAAACAGGGAAGCTTGCTGCCCTGCCTCCCTGGTACTTGGCTACAGATGACAGTGAGTAGTATGGTATCAGCCTTTGGCACAGCTTATGGGGGAGCTGTTGCACATTTTTCTCTTGCTTGGCATTTCATAGCATGCTTTGGATGTGTCCCCAGTTTGAGCAGATGTTGGGCTTGGTGCAGGAGCCGTGGGGTAGCAAGCTCCAGCTGGTGCACTGAGGGGAGCAGACAGGATGTGACCTCCAGAATTCCTGAATCATTTTGCACTGCAGAAAGCCTTCTTGGCCTGCAGCAGGTGGTTCCTTTTGAACTGTCTTGCAAACACACAACTTATTTTCATAACTGATTTGTTCACAGATCAACTGCAGTTGATGAGTGGGAACAGAATAGCCAATACAACAAGGATCATGCTGAGGCGGAAATGAAAGCCTCGACTAAGCTCCGAGAAATGATCGTGCTTGCCATTGCCCAGGTAAATTAGTCCCTTGGTTGGGAATCAGTGGTGCCAAAGGTCTGTGGGACCCAGTGTGGGAGAACGGGTTGATGTTTGCTGTGACCAGGGGAAGGGAGTCTTGGAAAAGAAAGCATCAGCCCGCACACCCTGCTGAGAGCAGTTGCCCTTCAGCTTTAAAAGGGGAATTTGATTGTGCTGCAGAGGTTGCAACAGACTCAGCAACCTGGAAGACTTGTACCAGTCCATCGTTCCCATGCGTTTTGGCTTCAGGGAGCTGCATGACCTGCATGTGCATGCCAAGGGGGCCTTCCAGCTGCCAGAACCCCGATGGTTTTGTTTATATAGTTTAACCTCACAGGAGATCATGTCTCATGTGATGGTCGTAGTGTCAAGTGCTGGGAGGGAGAGCCATTCGGGATGTGTGTCACTGCAGACTGTTCTCTCTTCAGACCAACAACGAGCTGGAGGCTCAGCGTGTAGCTACAGAGTTTGCCTTGCGCAAGAGGATTAGAGACATGGAAAGAGCCTATGATGAGCTGAAATGGCAGGAGCGAAACGTAAATGGCACTTGTTTGGTTATCAACCACAACTTTGGGTGGGAATTGAATCCGAAGGCTGATTGTTACCTGGAATGCTCCTTGGTCTGAGCGCTTCCTTGCTGTGCTCGCATGTCCTGGTCCAACAGGCTGGGGACAAAGATGGGTAGGGGCTTCCCTGCTGCAGGGGAGGCCCTGTTACACCACGGCACACTGTTCCATTCCTTGGGCTTTTATCCATCCCATTAATCTGTGAAGGCATAAGTCTGCTTTTCCATGCTGGTTCTGCACTTGCAGGGGAATACAACTGTGAGAGAGAGGCTGCCTATAAATCTGTCTCAGTTTTGTTTTAAATATAAAGATCATTCCCCACAAGAGCTGTTAAGTGGCACATGTGTGATCTCTGCAACATTCAAACTTCCTCTGCCATCACAGTTGCTGCTCTGGCATTTCCCAGCAGCGGTGCCAGGTTTTGGCCTTTTTATTTCACCCCTGGTCTCAACCACTGTGGCCATAAACCACCTCAGCACCGTGTCTGCTCTGCATGAAAAGCCTGATGTATGAGCAGAGGGGTTCAGAACTCGGAAGGCATCCAGCCCTTGTTTAAAATCCATTCCCAGCACAGTAAAAGCCCAGGATGCGTGGGGGCTATTTTCCAGTCTGTATCCTGAGGGAAGGGAACTGTGGCTGTCCCTCATGATACACCTCTTTATCCTTAGACCTTGGAAGAAATCTCTGAGATGGAAGAGGACATCCGACGGTTGGAGGAAGATCTCCGAAGGAAAATGCAGGATCTAAAAGTAGCACACACCCGCCTGGAGACCCGCACGTATCGGCCCAATGTGGAGCTCTGTCGGGATCAGGTACCAGCCTCACCTGGCACGCATCCTGCCAGCAAGGCCTGGGGAGCTGAACGGGATGGGTGCTTGCGTGAGTCTGAAAAGCGTGGGTGTGCTTTGGAGAAAACTACAGAGGGACTGAGCAACAGTTCTTACAGTCACGTGGCAAAGCAAGCAAATAAATGTCACAGCTGGGCTAGCAGGGGAGCGAGAGAACTGTGGCTTTTCTAAAACAGCAAATTGGTCCCATTAACTGCCACGACTGACTCCCTCCCCACCTTGCAGGTCCAGTACGGGCTAACAGATGAGGTCCGCCAGCTGGAGGGAACAATCCGCGCACTCAAGCTCAAGCTAGCAGAGGCACAGTAAGTCTTCTGCTCTCTGCAGCAATGGTGGCCCAGCATTGCTGATGTGAGGGATGTGGCTATGTGCAGTACTGGGCCTGGCATGCTTGCAGGAGCTGCAGTTTGGAGCTTGTGTCTGTTTAGAGCAGGAGTGGAGATGGTTTTTGGGCATGGAGGGATGCTGCACTGGGCAGCAGGGGAGCAGGCAAGGCCTGGAGGTCTGCATGGTGGGAGGCTGGATGGGGTTCCCACGGCCCCTGCCTGCACTCAGACTTTAACCAGGCTGCATCAGCAGTTCTAAAAGGGGAAAAAAGTGGGTGAAAAGTAAAGGAAGAAATAAAAGTGCTGTTCTGGGCTGGCACGGGGCTCCCAGGGTGCACGTCTCTGTGCTGCAATCTAGGAGCAGCGTGTGGGCTTGCTATTCACAGACCCAAACAATGCTACTGCTATGCACCGAGGAGTATCTGGTGCATTAGCTCTTTATGCAAAGGCAAATGCTACACAGCTATTTCTGCTGCCAGAAAGCGGGAAGTTGGGTGTTTCCTGTCCAACTTGAGATGTGAATAGTGTCTGAACCCAAATCCTCTCACTTGTGCTTGTTCTCAGGGATGCCTTGGACGCTCTATACAGACAACTTTACCGCATTCAGACAGATATTGGCTACAAAGCCAATTCCCTGGTGCTGGACAACAAGTGTATGGATAGCCGGCGAAAACTCGTGGTTCCTGCCGAGAAATTTGTGCCAGAGGTCGACACTTTCAACCGGACCACAAACCGTGCACCCTCCCCGCTGAAGAACGGGCAGCTGGAGTTGGCTTAGCGTGCTGGGGAGTGTTGTGCAACGAGCCACGCCGAAGAGAGAGCTACCAGTGACTCAGTTCCGTAGTAGGGAAAGCGGACATCTGTGTCATGTTAGGATAATGTAATTCTCCTCCCTCTCTCTCTCCTTAGTTTGTTATATAACTGTCTGTCCCCTTGCATGATGTTTATAGCCTCTTGCACTCCAAGGAGCATTATAAACAATAAAGAGTCTGTCCCCAAGAGCAGTTGTCATCTGACAGTGTTGGAAGCATTTTGTGATGATTGAATCCATCTGGGCTCTTCAGTGTTTTAAGTCCTTCAAAGTGCGAGGCTGGGCTCTGAAAAGGGACTGTGTAATGGTGGCAGCGCGCCACATCTGCTCTCTGGGTGCACTGACTCGAATCTGCTCCCTTTAATGATTAAAGTTTGGCTCGGGATTTCCCCCCGCCTGCTAGCCCTGCAGAACTAACACAGCTACACGAACAAGAGCCAGAGTCCATTCTGCCTCACGTGCCAGCAGCCTTGTTTTAACACAACACACGGTGAGGTGCAGGTCCCGCTCCCGGTGTGCTGAGAGGTGCTGAGCACCGTGCTCCCCCTGGCAACCATCCCTGGCCCGGGCCTGCTCCTGGGGGGAAGGAGCTCTATGTCCTTCACAAGGGGTTGGAGGAAAAATCAGCACAGGGAGACAAAGCAGCCGGCTGGGAATAACATCCTCCAGCCTGCTGCTGCTCGTAGAGGGGAGGCTCAGGGCAGAGCTCGTTGCTCTCTGCAACTGCCTGAAAGGGAGGTGTGGGGAGCTGGGGGTCGGCCTCTTCTCACAGGTAGCCAGGGATAGGGCCAGAGGGAATGGCCTCGAGTTGTGCCAGGGGAGGCTCAGGCTGGAAATGAGGAGACATTTCTTCTCAGAAAGAGCGGTCAGGCGTTGGGACGGGTTGCCCAGGGAGGTGGTGGAGTCACCGTCCCTGGGGGTGTTCAAGGGGAGGTTGGACGTGGGGCTTAGGGACGTGGTTAGTGGGTGATGGGGGCGGTAGGGGGCGGTTGGACCAGGTGAGCTTGGAGGCTTTTTTCAACCTTAATGATTCTGTGATTCTGTGGGCAGCCCCCACCGGCCCTGTGAAGCCCCCGGGGACCCGGTGCAGCCCCCGGCTCTCAGCCCGCTCCCCTCCGGGCCGCCAGGGGCCGCTGGTGCCGGCGGCGGGGCGGTGCGGGACAAAATGGCGGCGGCGGCGGGCTCCGGGTCGGGACCGGGCTCGGGCTCGGGCTCGGGCTCGGGGCGGTCGCCGGTGGCGGCCCGGCCTCGGCCCGGTCCCGCCCGGTTCCGGGGCTGCTTGGCCGGGGCGCTGCTGGGCGATTGCCTGGGCGCCGTCTTCGAGGGCAGGAGCGTCGTGAAGCTGCCCGACTTGCTGCGCTTCCTCCGCGGCTTGGAACCGGCGCCCGGGCCGGCCGGTGAGGGAGAACCGCCCGGCAGCGCCCGCAGAGGTGGGCGGAACGGCGGGGCCCTCGGGAGGGGAGCGGCACCGGGAGCCCCCTGAGACCCCCTCTCACCGGGCAGACCCCAACCGCGAGGAGCCGGGGATCCCCCGACCCTGCCCGGGTGCAGGATCCCGGTGCTGTGGGGCTGGGGTCCCCCCGTTGGGGTTGGGGTTCCCCCTTTTGGGGCTGGGGTCCCCCCCTTTTCCCAGCTCCCCACGGCCGTGTCCTGGCCCCTGCCCCCATGGCGGGCGTGGAGGTGATGCTGAGGGCCCTCAGCCGCTGCTCAAGCGAAACTGGGGTGCAGGAGCATCGCCTCGCCTCAGTAGCACAATTTTATTGCTGTGTACCTTAAATGCAGCATTGCTTCCTCTTCTCTGCTTGTCAGTGCATGCTGTAAACTCCCAGAAGAAAAAGAGGCATCTCTGACTTGTCCATCTGTGCCTGTGAAATATCAAACATTTTGTCTTGGCTCTTATTTGCCTTGTAATGCTTTTTGTCTCATTCTTGCTGTGATTGCATCCCTCATGCTCTGTGCCTTGTTGCTCTAATGGTCTTGGCCAGTGAGCGTGAGTTGCTGTAGGTCTTCTGGTAGTTTTTAACTCCAACTATACGGATAGGGGGTCCTTGGAGAGTAGGGAAGAGCTGAGAAGGACAGGAGCTTGCCCTTGGACGGTCATGTTATGTTTTGACCTTCTATTTTAGAAACGCTTTCGTACACAGACGACACGGCCATGAGCAGGTCTGTGGTGCAGTCTCTGCTGGCCAAGCGAGAGTTCGACGAAGTTGACATGGCCAAGAGGTAAGGACTGCAGCCAGCTTCTGAGGCCAGGGTGTTGACACGTACTAGCAATGGCAAAACTTTCTTAAAGTGAAGCAATCACTGTAATTTTCTGCAAAAGGGGACAGGGGCTAAGGCAAAGTCATTGTTAATTTGTGGAGAGAAAATAAGAGTGATTGGTAATCCTGTAATTTATTATGTGCTTAGCGCTGTCCTGGAACATACAGCATCATTAGCTTTAATGTGAGTTCAGAATATGCTTGGAAACGAAGCAGTATGGGACGTGCTGTTTTACCATTCTGTATTGCAGGCGTGTGCATTTACCCACCTTTGTGAAAGATAACGCTTAGACATTTCAGAAGCATTTCCTTTCATGTTTATTTGTTACTATTTATGTTTGTACTTCCCTTAATTTAGTTGGTGAATATTAGTGAGGTCAGCTTCAGCTTGTTTATGATCCATTTCCCTTTTGGATCCACAGCCCTGGCAGCATTTGGTTCCACTTAGGGGAGAACATTTATTTGTTTAGAAAACACTTCAATTGAACTTGAACAAAAGACTTTCTTTGTGGTTGTGACCCAGGGAAGTGTTTCCAGTTTGCTTCTATTTCAAAGCAAAGTTGAGAGGGAAACAAGTGGGTTGTGAAAGATGATGTTTATACACCCTTTCCTCCTTTCACACCAGTTTTTGGGAGTGAGATTCTTCGTATGCAGAAGTGAATCAGTTGAACCATGACTGTCACTGGATTGTCCATGTGCTATTAATTCACTCTATAAAGTGCCTTTTACAACCCTTTGCAACTTCAGTAACAGACCGAGTATCCCTTGTATTGTTTCTCACCTGTGTAACTGCTGCTGTCTTGACCGCGGCAGGTTTGCTGAGGAATACAAGAAGGAGCCCAACAGGGGCTATGGGATGGCTGTTGTCAACGTCTTTAAGAAGCTCCTGAGCCCCAAGTGCAGTGATGTGTTTGAACCTGCAAGAGCCCAGTTTAATGGGAAAGGCTCCTATGGAAATGGCGGTGCCATGAGGGTGGCAGGCATTTCACTCGCCTATTCTGATGTTCAGGATGTAAAGAAGGTATGATTCTTGGCTCATTTGGGCACCCTGGCCCTGCGACTCCCTGTTGTCAGGCGAGTCCCACCGTGGTCTCTCAGTTTTGCTAATGATGTGTTTTCATTCACAGTTTGCGAAGCTCAGTGCTGAATTAACCCATGCCAACTCCCTGGGTTACAACGGGGCCATCCTGCAGGCCCTGGCAGTGCATCTCGCCCTGCAGGGAGAACTCAGCAAGGAGACCTTCCTTGAGCAGCTGATTAGCCACATGGAAGACATAGAGGCAGATGATAAGTCTCTTACCGATGCCCGAGCGTAAGTAGCTGTGAGGAGCACTAACACTGCTGTGTACGGTTTGTTCTGGCTTTTCACAGTCTCTCTTCCTCATTGCGCTCTTGTTTCCAGGCTGGGATTTGAGGACTTACCATTTTCAAGGCGCCTGAAGAAAATAAAAGAATTTTTGGAGCTCAGCAGCGTTCCCAAAGATGATGTATTGTTTGAATTAGGTAAATACCTTTCTTACTACAAGTATTAGGAAAGAGCTGGAAGCAAGACCAACTCAGTAAGCCAGGGTCATTTGTCCTCCCCCAGGCTACCACTTTGGCTCCTGCTGCCTGCCAGGCACTGCGTGTGCTGGAAAGGCTGTGTGTGCTCTCCAGGCAGTAATTCCCTGAGTCCTGACCCAGTGACTCCCTCCCTGTATTGGTGGGGAAAAAAATCTGACTAGGAAAAACTATCTCGAGTAAAGTTTCTTAATATTCTAAGACCTCTTGTCTTAATGGCTGTAAGATGTTCATGTTGGATGGGATTGAGTAGGTGTGTACTGCCAACCTGTGCTGGTGTGGCTCTGATCTGGTCTCCAGGGTGGGAGTGGTACTGGTGAACACGGGGAGTCTTGTGCAAACTTAGTTTTGCTCTTTGGCGTGATAAAATCAGCAATACTAATACAGAAAGTAACTGGCAATGGGGTGTTAGGATGTTGCAATGAAAAAGTACTTCTGTGGGAAAGAAGACAAGAGTGTTCTGCAGCACTGAAGATAATTGTGGTTTTGTTTTTTTCAACAGGCAATGGTATCGCAGCTTTGCGGTCTGTCCCTACTGCAATTTACTCCTTCTTGCGCTGTATGGAAGCGGACCCAGATATTCCTGAACACTACAGCAACCTGCAGAGGACCATCATCTACTGTATCTCTCTGGGTGGAGACACAGACACCATTGCCACCATGGCAGGAGCCATTGCAGGGGCTTATTACGGTGAAGAACAGATACCCCCGAGCTGGGAGCAGAGCTGTGAAGCTTTTCAAGAGACGCAGAAGCTGGCAAATAGCTTGTATGAACTGTACTGCCAACGGCTCTGAGCCCCGAGGGGAGCTTGTGTTAGAAGGCAAAGTAGGTGGTCACCTCTGCTTTTCTGGTCAGAAAGTTGGGGCTCTGCAGACGCCAGCGAGCCTCCCTCTGCGAGACGCCTGATGTTGTGAGCCCAGGGGTTTGAAGAGACAGGACGTGCCCTTCACTTCCAGCTTAGCTGGGAAATGGCTGCATGTGGCGCCTTGGACAGTGGCGTGCCTCTCCTCCGAAGTACAGGAGCATCTAGGTTTCATAAGATTTCTGCTTCTTGTTTGTCCCACCCTCCTGCCACTATGTCACTTTGTCATTACTGGGTGGGTGTCTGAACCCACTGACTTTTTTGCAGTTTTGCTTTGTACGCCGTGGCCTTCACTTCAGTTGTTAGTGCTCTGTCAAGCAGTGGCTCTCGCAGTTTGCTCACTCCACTTGAAACACTAAACCATTCTCTATTGACCAGCTAAAGGCTGTGGGTAGGAGCCATCAGAGCAGCACGTCAGGGGAGAGCCTGGAGGATATCCTGCGAGGTGGGACGGTTCCCACCTGTACTGTGCAGTGAGGATGCGGGAGAACAGACCTCACAGGGAGCTTTGCTTCGTTAAAGGCAAAATGAAAAGTGCCAGACATTGGAGAAGGGATTTCTTTGCATAGCTAGTGGCATTTTAAGAACTGCCCCATCCCTGGAGGCATTCAAGGCCAGGCTGGATGCGGCTCTGGGCAGCCTGCTGTAGTGGTTGGCAACCCTGCCCAGAGCAGGGGGGTTGAAACTAGATAATCTTTAAGGTCCTTTTCAACCCAGGCCATTCTATGATCCTATGAACTGCCTTTGGTGCATGCAGACAGAATCCCAGTAGGCTCATTGTTACCGCTGGAAGAAGGCGTAACTAATTACTGTCCCTTTGGTGCCCTGTGCTCTGCAATCTGCCTGATGCTGTCCTGATTTATTACATTTTGTGTTCCCTTGTATCGCTGACTTTCACATTTCTGCAGCTACTCCAGCCATTTCCTTAGTTCCTAATCCTTGCACCCTGCATTTTTAATCCTGTCCTACCTATGTCCAGAGCACCAAGAGATTGCTATTTAAATCTGGGGGTGGAGGTACGTTGTGAAACCTAGTGTTACACAAGGATTGAATTCTTGCTCCTGCTGCAGTCAGTGACAAAAAATGACTTCAGCAGGAAGCAGGAGTTAATGCTCATAGCTTTAAAACTCTACTGTGTAAGAATCATCTGAAAATAAAGGGAAAAGCAGGTTAATTGGGAGAGAATTTAGCAGAGTTTAAAAGAATTTCAGGAATTGAAGCTGGTACTGGGGGGCAAGAATATTCTAGCCAAGCTGTGTTGTTCCAGAGTTTCAAGTTTAAAACCTTTGCCAAATGGAGCTGGTCAGAAAGGGAATAACAGCTTGTGTACGGCACGTCTGAAAAGGGTTACGATTTTCCAATAATTAAAAACAAAAGAGGCAAGCAGTCGTCATATGGAAATGTTTGTAAATTTGAATGTGGCAATGTAATTCTGTGTTCTCTCTCTAGTATTTCTTGTAACACCAGGAAGTGAACGTTGTACACGAATGGAGTTCACTCCCTTCTGATAACAGCACATGGCTGTTGTGTGTGTCAGACCGCATGCACGTGTGGAAAATCTGGTCGTGATAGTCATTCCAGTCTTTCCTGTACTCTGCTTCCTTCAAGTGCCAGTCTTCTGTGTGATGCTTTAATGGGTTTTCCTTGTATAAACGAATATCTTGTTCTGAGAACATGTGGAATTTTGGTCTTTTGTATATTGTGCTGCAGATCTGAGGTGTAAAATGTCAGGTTTTTCACATTTTTCTGCCAGAGATGTCGATGTATTCACAGAGTTATTTAAAAGAAGGTATTTTCCCTTTAAAGGAGCTTTATAATTTTGAATGTGTGGAATTCGTGAAAAACAGGAGTTTCCTGTTTAAAAAATATAGCTCATTTTAGGCCAGAATTTAAATGCATACCAAAACATTCAGCTCTGACTTTCTTGGAAAGAAATAAAATCATGCAGCTATCTTTGTTATTTAGCCACTGCTCCTGTCTTTTCGTTAAAGTCATGAAGTAGTGTTTCTGGGCTTCAGGCATGACATTGCCCTGGGGAACATCTGACCTCAGCCTCCTGAGCTGGAGAACAGAGCTGGTCAGGCTTCTGGGCAATTAGATGGCTTTATTTATGTTTCTACCAGGGTTTTGTAGCTGTTTTAAAGAATCCTTGTCGTTTAGCTGAAGTTGGACTTGGGGAAAATGTACAGAGAAAGCGTGCGTGTGAAACGTGATTTGCCTGGAGTCTGTTCTGCAGTGTTCCTGTTTCCTCTGCTAGGAGAGGACATAATCCTCACCACCGCTGTGAACGGATTTTGTGTTCGTCGGAGGTGCCAGGGACAGGACCAGGTGAGGCCGTGCTCCTCGGGAGTCGGTGGCAAGTGCGTGGGGAGCGTAAGGAAGCTGTCGGCTCGTGCCTAGGCGAGCTCGTTCTCTTCCCTTCCAAAAAGGGTCTGCCCCGTAGGTGTTTTTATGCCCTGTGTGTGCAGCTTTTGGGGGGCCTTCTGTCCAGAGGAGTGGAGGGTGAGGTAAGCAGGACAAAGGCACAGCTGAGCCTACCTTTTATACAGTAAGTTTTATTGATGGTTTGTCAATACAATCAAGTACTGTAGTTTTAGTTCTGAAGACAAGGCCAGTTTCTGATCACAAAAAGAGTGCATTTTAAACCAACTTTTACTATGACAGACAGTGCATGTAATAAGTATTTACAAAACTAAAAACCTCTATATACTAGGTTAGAAATGAAGATACTAGAGGCAAATTTAAAAAAAATAGTAAGAATTTGTATATAAAAATGCATGTTGTAATGCAGTTTTCATAATTAAAAATAGACATACTTCATCCAACCCAACCTTTTTTTATTACTGCGATTGAAACCAAAATCCCATGCGCTCACACACACGACAGAAAATAATTCTTTCTGCTGGCGAATATCACGTACTCAATACTCCAGAAAAAAAAATCTTCCTGACGATATCTGGTTTAGTGAACAGCCTCCCTCGTCCCGTGCATCGTTTTTTCTAGCCTATGTGCATGTAATCTCTCTGCCTTTCAATTACTGTGTAAATGTAACAGGTTATATAGCTGCAAAAGGTTGATTATGGTTTATGCTCTGCACGTGAAGGGAAAGTGGAAATGCAAAACAATATCTACAGCACTGAACGAGTTACTGACTCGGTTTGGTTACAGCGAGTATTTTTGTCGCCGCTTTTTTTGCCAGCCAGAACGAGAAGATTGGAATAAAACAACACAGAACAAAACGAGATTGAACGTAGGTTAGAGCACAGTATAAATAAATCGCGTTGTTGAAGAAGAGGGCTACGCTTCCACCCCGGAGAGCACCTGGGAGCACGTGGAAGCTGCGGACCCTACTGCAGGTAGTGTGCACGTCGCCGCCCCGCCGCCGCAGAGCTGCCTGGCAGGAGGAGCGAGACCCCAGCGGGTCTCCCGTGCCGCCAGCTCCAGTTCGTTGCTGTTCTCCACAGGACAGAAAATTCGATAAAGGAGACACAGGCTTCGTCCCAGAGCCCTCCTCCCAAGGCTGGGCTCGAAGAAATTGAGCTTCCACTTTTAATTTTAGGGATGCTTTTTTTGCATGGCTCCTGTCCCAGCTGGGATCAGGACCCAAGTGGCCCTGGCACTTCCCTGCTCTCAGGAATTAAAAGCGTCCAGTGGGATCAGAAGCACCGGGGCTGCGTTTCAACTTGAGAGAACTTCCTCACGTCACAACTTGCAGCTTTCCGTGGAGTCAAATCATCCTGACGGAGGGATGCCAAACCCAGAAGGGCAGGAGCTCAAGTGCTGGTCTTTCAATTTTAGACTTTTGTGTTTCTTAATTTCCGGGATAGGGGTGTTTTTAAATGGAAGCCCTGGATGGTAAGAGGCAGAAACACAGGACAGGCTTACAGAAAAACAAAACAAAAAACAACCAAAGAAAAAAAGTAGAAAAAGTTGTTTAAATATCTTGTACAGTAAATCTGGAGAACAATCCCAAGTCCCGTTCTTGGTACATCTCTTCTCTTTGGCCATGGAGTAGGCTTTAGGAAAATCTGAGGGTAACAGTTGCTCAGCTGGTGACCAAATCGTTGCCATTTTCTCAGGGATGTGCCCTGGTAGGGGGACACGCAGTATAACTCGTGGATTAACTTCAGCAGCGTGCTACTTGCCTGGGATGAGAAGAATTGCTTCACTCTAAGTGCAGGTGGCAATCACTATTCTACCATGAGAAAATCCGCAAAGCAGCAGGGTTCAATCACTCCCTTTTAGCAAAGGACAGAGCAGCCAAGTGGTCAGAATCCGCGCATTCCTTCCCCAAATCCTCGTAGCTCATATTTAGGTTGATGACGTTTCAAGCATTGGAGGGACAAAGTGGTAACAACAGACAAATGGGAATTTTTTTAACCTGTCACAGATTGGCACCCGCAACGGCGCGCTTTTACAGATACATATTGCACTAGACTTGTAAATAACATCGTTAAGTAGGTAATAGCACCGTTGTAAAACGACTGAATGGAAAGTTAGAGTTATCACTGGTTCTTAATAAAAAGGTCCCCGGAGAAGGGGGAAAATACCAATGTGAAAGCTTACACATCCTGCAGTAGTGAGGCAGTGAAAGCAGGTTGTCCGTAAGAGGCACTTGGAAGAAGGCAGAACTAAACCTTTCATCACACCAGGCCAGCAGCACTGTAAGCCAGGCTTTTTGTGCCATCCCCGTGTCGTCAGAGAATGACACACTCATGAGGTCAAGTCTTTGGACTGCAAAGAAATGTACGGGACAGGACTAGCCCTTGGACTTGCCAGGAGATGAATTAACACAAGAGGGAGGATCGTTGTTCATCCATCACAGGGGTCCCAGCTTCCCTGATCAGCTCTGGACCAGGCTGGCTGTCATCCTCCCAGATACCAGTGCCTGGATGGTTTTATTCCTAAAGATGATGAGGGAGGTAGGGAGGGGGAGGGCTAAAAAATAATATTTACTTACTATAAGAAGGTGCTTATGCAAAGTGTTCCACTTTCTCTGTTTATAAATCCAACCACACTGAATCTGGAGTAAGACAGGCCCCCTCAAAGCACAATCTAAACAAATAGGCATCGGGGAGACCGAAACGTGGACATTTGATGGTTTGCGAAGGAAATTTCTCAATCCATCAAGGATCTCCGGTGCTGTATACACTTGTGTGAAGTGCCTGGGACCCCTGTATTGACTAGCAAATACACCATCCATTACAACAGCTGTATTTATTTGACTAGTGCTCAGAATGGGAAACGAGGGCACTTAATTATAGGCCAGAAGGGTCTGGTCTTCCAGACTCCCGTCCCTGGATCGCAGAGCAATGTTCTGCACAGCCAGATCCTTGCCATCCCAAGCGAGTTCCTGTGTTTGATGTGCAGTCACTAGGGTAAAATTTATTCCAAATACACGTTACTGAGGAAGTTGCTCCCTCCCTTCTCTATCCCCCTAAAAAAGAAAGAAAGAAAGAAAAGACGTCTCCTTTCTGATTACCCTCTTGACTCATGGATCAAACAGCGTGAAGCAAGGTCCCGCGACAACGGCTTGCGCGTTCTTCCCAGTGATTTTTCTTTTTGTATTAATTTTTTTTATCAAAAAAAAAAAAAAAGAGTTTATGGCTAAAGTGGGTGAAAAGGAAACGTGCCCTACAGCCGTTATGTGGGGCAAAGCAGGAACCCAGAGAAGGAGGAGTGGATGTACTCTGTGGAGTACAACCCGTTGGCCTGGTCCGAGGGCATTTGTACCCAGACTTGGTCGTTCTCCTTGAGTTCAAGCACGGCACTGCCCGAGGCTTGGTCCAGGTAGCCTTTTTTGTACTCGTCGTAGGTGTAGGTGGCAGGCACGTTGTTCTTATAAAGCGCCACCCAAACGTTAGTCCCTTTGACATGCACGTGGTAGGCAAAGTAATAAATGCCGGATACGGGGCAGGTGAATATCCCGGTGACCGGGTTGTAGCCATTGTGCCCGTTGTACAAAGTCCGGTCGAACTTGACCGGCATGCCGGACGCCGGGAATGGAGAGGTGAGGATGGCGGTGAAGGCCGGCGCGATGCGGGCGGAGAGCTCTCCTCGGCCATACTGCGGCTTCCCCGGCTTGCCGTTCCCCAGCACGGCGCCCTCCACGCCTCCGTCGGGCAGGTGCAGCCCCGCGATGCCCGTCTCGTCAAATACCCCCGGTGCTCCCGGTGGCCCGGGCAGCCCCGGTGGGCCCGGCGGCCCGTTCAGCCCCGGTGTTCCTGGCATTCCTGGTGGGCCGATGGGGCCGGCCATGCCGGGTTCGCCCGTCTTCCCCTCGCCGGGAGCCCCAGGGAGCCCAGGCTCCCCTTTGAGCCCTGGCAATCCTTGGGGCCCCATGGGACCCGCGGGTCCCTGCAAGCCTGGGATGCCAGAGGGGCCCCGCAGCCCCGGCTGCCCAGGGATCCCACCATCCCCTTTTGGCCCAGGGCCGCCCGTTAATCCCGGCACCCCCGGGAGGCCGATGAAGCCCGGTTCCCCTTTCGGGCCTGTTGGGCCAGGGGGACCCTGTGAGCCGGGCAGACCCCTTTCTCCTGGCACTCCCGGCTTCCCTGCGAAGCCGTTGGGGCCCTGGTCACCGCGCATCCCTGGCATTCCCGGGGGCCCGCTGGGCCCCACGTCGCCCTTGGAGCCGGGCAGCCCGTGCTTGCCTGGCAGGCCCATGGAGCCTGGTGGCCCCGGCGGCCCGATGACACCTGCAGGGCCTGGCTCACCTGGCTCGCCATCAACGCCGGGTTCCCCTTTATCGCCGATGGCTCCTGGCACCCCGGGCTGGCCTCGATCTCCTTTGAGGCCGGGCAAGCCTGGCTTCCCATAGCCCGTGGGGCCCGGCAAACCGGGGAGGCCACGAATGCCCGGTTCTCCCTTCGGTCCCATGGGGCCCTGTATGCCGGGCACCCCCGCTGCACCCGGGATGCCGATCCCATCGATGCCGGGGGGCCCCCTTGGCCCCACGGGGCCGGGCTCCCCACTGACCCCCGGCCCACCTGGGGGCCCCATGTCGCCCTTCTCCCCCGGTGCACCCGGCAGGCCATCGAGGCCGGGTTTTCCAACGCCAACAGGCCCTGGGGGCCCCGCAGGGCCCGGAGGGCCCCCATTCCCCCGTGGTCCCGGTAGCCCTGGCTTCCCCACTCCGTTTTCACCCTTCATTCCTCGCTCTCCACGGGGACCAGGCTCCCCTTTTGGGCCAGGCTCGCCCCGAAACCCCGGAAGCCCCGGGCCGCCCTGGGGGCCTGGTTTCCCATTGACCGAGATGCCAGCTGGCCCTGGCAGCCCTGGGGGGCCGGGCAGTCCTCTGGGTCCTTGCTCTCCTCGTATGCCGGGTTCACCCTTGGCTCCAGGCATCCCCTTCATCCCCGCCTTTCCAGGCAGTCCTGGGATGCCGGGTTTCCCAATGCCCGAGAAGCCGGGGGGCCCAGCAGGTCCGGGCTGGCCATGCATGCCCGGCTTCCCCGTGCCTGGCTTTCCTGGGTAGCCAGGGGGGCCGGGGGGGCCGCGGGGTCCGGGCTTCCCTGGAGGTCCTGGCTCCCCTTTGAGGTCCATCGGCAGCAGCGGCGGCATGTCTGTGGAGAGAGGAGACCGCAGAGCTTTACTGGGGGCAACGGCAGGCTGAGGACGCGTGAAGCCGCGGGGTTCAGGTGCCTCCAGCCAGCAGCACCTTCATTTTGCAGTGACACCCACCCCAAGCAGCGTGCGGTGCTGGAGGCAGCCACTGTCAGTGCTGGGGCTGGAAACAATCCCCGCAGGCCGGTGGCTAACATTTATTTTGCAGCGAGTGCATGGCTGCGCAGAGCGGGAGCCTTCCCTCAACTGGGTCCTTGCAAGCCTGCCCTCCTCCAGAAATGGTTTTATTTAAACGTGGTCACGGTGGCTTCCTGGGCCACCACATCAGCAGACTTGAGGCCAGACCTTGGCCAGAGCCCAAGGCACTAATTGAAGCCTTGCTCCATCTGTCCCTCCACAGAGGGTGTCAACAAGACCGGCAATTACTGTCGGCTCTGGCAGCGCTGTTTTGTGATGACCTGCTGTGGGGTTTTTTTTTAGGAGCTGGATTCAAACCTCCTGCTGCCTCACTTCCCAGCAGCCTCGAAAGCAGCGTGGGACTGGGCCGCTGCTGCCTGGGCTCAGCTGGCAACAGAGGATGCCAGGACTGGAGATAATCCCTCCACCCCGTCCCGTGAGGCCAGGGCCCCAGAGACCTACGCTCGATTGTCTCCTTTGGGATTAAAAAGAAACCTCTTGCGTGTACTCGAGAGACCAGAGAGGCGATTCGTGTAGCCGTTAAGACATGCCAGCGGCGTTCTCTGGCTCAGCTCCCGTGTCCAGCGAGGTAGAGAAAAACTTACAAAGAAAAAAGCGCTGAGGAGGGAGGAAAAGCCAATAGCTGCGAGGGAAACGCAACCTCGGTTGCATCCAAGTGAGTCAGCCCAGCTGGGAACAGGCCGTAACCACTTGACATTTAAAGAATTTATAGAGGTCTTTTGCAAACGGATATAAGAAAGAAACTAATGGGCTGAGAGACTACAAAGCCGAGGCGAGCCAGATTACATGCCCACCGCAGCTCAGCATTAAAAGCGCAGACGTGAGCATAAATCACGCTTTGAGGCTAGCCCAGGCAGGGTGTCGCTTCCCACGTGAGGCGGGGAATGGGTGAGAAACACTAAATGCGATGAGCTCTCTTTTGGGAAGCTTGAAGCGAAGGAAAGGCTTGGCAGCCGTATGTACACGGGGCTACGGTGAGAAAGGTGAAGGGCACAGGAAGGGGCCTCGACACCTCGGGCAAATTTTAACCAAACCCAAGGAAGAACGGAGCTGAACTGGTCGCTGCGTGCCCCAGCCTGGCGCTGCTGGAGGAGGCAGAGGGGGCTCCTGAGCCAGCCCGGGGAGCAAAGCGCCCACAGCACCATCACCTGCCCACCCTCAGCTTTCCTCAATCAACAGGAGGAGGTTTGGGACACGTGTAAAGCACAACGGCAGCAGCAGCAGGCACGGCTCGCAGCGCACCAGCGGCAGCTTCACCTTTCCCAGCTCAGCAATTAGCTCTGGCCATCTCCAGGCCTGGTGCCTGCTTGTTTTAATTTCGGTAATGGAAACATTTTCGCAGCTTATCTACATATCAAAGCCTGGCCCACTCCTCCTCCCCTGTAACAGAGGTCACTTGGCAGCCTGGATTAAGGAAATACTTGTCTGTCATGACACTGCCACTGGATTTCTGCGAGGCTCCTGCTCCTCACCCCAGAAAACGGTGTGGGAAAGAAGGCAAGGGAGACGTGAAGCGTTGCACTGAAGCAGATTTCTGGGGTTTGAATTCTGGAAAAATTTTTCTCCAGAAAATTATTTCAATGTGTTTTCTCCTCCTCTCTCCCCCCCCCCCCCTTTTTTTTTCTCTTCTTGCAATGGTTTGAAAAGAATTAGTTTTCTAGGTCATTTTGCATGGAATCAGAACAAGGCTCCGCAGCTGAGCCCGCGAAGGAAGGGAAAAGTGTGCGCACACACTCACACAAGGCAGCGCAAGAAAAACGCCAGGCGCGAGCTGCCAACTTGCAGGCGGCCAAAAAAGCAGACGGGAAAACCAAACCGGGGACGTTAGCAGGGAGAAACTGGGACATTGCAGCCCCGGCGGTATCCTATTTCAAAAGACCATGTCTTACCACAGACGCATGTCTCAGAGCTCTGCTTTTCACGGCAGCAGCATGGGGTTATGTGTTCCCCTCGAAGCATGAACAAAGCTGCCCTGAATGCTAACGCAAAGAGCCAGCTGGGGCAGCAGGAAGGGGAAGGGGCAGGCACGGCCTCCGCGAGCCCTCGCCTTGGCACCAGGGAGCTTCTCGAGGAGCGTGGGCATCGCCCAGTGGGTCCTGCAGCCCCCGGTGCTGCCTTCGTCCCCATGGGGACCTCGATACACCGGGAGGAGTAACCCGGCCATCGGAGGAATAATCCAGCACCCTACCAGTGCCCCGAGCCGAGGTGCTGCAGGCCCGGATGCCCCAGCTGCTCCTGCTGTGCCTGTCTGCTGGCAGTTCAGGCCTATTTCCCTCGTAAAACTGCTCATGGCATTTTTTCCTTTAAAGCTGTGCCCCTTGCAGCTTGGCTCACGGCCGCACCGGGGCCAGCTGGGTGCAGGGGAGCCCCGGGCACCCCACTGAGCACGGCCCACATGTGGCAGCGAGCTGGGGACTGCTGAGGCAGGGCCTTTGGGACAGCCTTCATGCTCAGAAGAACCACGAATGCTCTTCTGAGCCCAGACAAAATAAACCCAACCACGCAACTATCTGCTTAAATGCTGTTAGCATCCCTGCTCTGTGGGGATGGACAGGCAAAGCAGCCTGCTGCTCTCTGTGGGGCCAGGGGCAGGAGGGTGAATGGGGCTGCCCATGGGGCTACGACTTCCCCAGTGGCCTTAAAACAGCTTAGAGAAAATCACTGGTCAGTCTGGGGAGGATGCAGGGGGAAACTGAGGCACGGGGAGGAAAGGGGCAACGTGGGCGAAGAGCCCTGCGATCCCATGGGCAGAGGAGGGGATGTGGCCACTGGTGCTGTTTGCTCAGGACCTGCATGGGCTCAGGCAGAGCTTGGAAAGAAACATTTCTACCTCTCTGCGGCTTTTGGAAAGGATGGATGTGTTTGGAAAGAAGGGATGTGCTTGGAAAGGAGGGATGCGTTTGGAAAGAAGCGATGAAGCCCAGGCACAGGGTGAGCACCCAGCCGTGCTGCCAGCTGTCCAGAGCTGCCTCCCCACAGCCAGGAGCCCAGTTTGGGGTCAGAAAAAATCAGTCTGGCACCCCAAGGAAAGCAGCCCTGTCCTTCTCACTAGATGGCACCAGCAGACCAGGCAGTGCCTGCAGCCCTGGGGCTGGCTCTGGCCCCCCAGGCAGGGGTCCCAGCCCCCCAGACCAGCCTGGGGCAGCAGCAGGGGGCCGCAGGGGTCCCGGCGGCTCGGGGGGCAGCGGGGGCCCGGCACGGCCCTGCGCCATCGCGGCGAGTCAGCTGAGAGCCCCGAGCAGGGCAGGGGGCCAGCGGGGATTTGCTTTGCCAAGGGCAGGTTAAGCAGAGCTGGGAGCTGGGTGGGATGCGGGAGGCACCGGCATCCCCGGCGGCTTCGTGTGGCCCCCCCTGCCCGTTTTTCCCCGTGGGGTTTTGGAGGGTGAGGGCCACTAGGGTCCTGTTCCTCCATCCTACAGCGGGGCCACCAGCCTCAGCGGGAGCCCCCCCGGGTGCCGTCTGCCCTTCTTCGCCCCGTGAGGTTGCTCTGCCCTGCGTCAGTGCTCGCTGCTCCGCTACGGCCAGCAGGCTCGGCGGCAGCACGAGCCGCTCAGACGCATAGGAAGTAGGAGGAAAAAAAAAAAAAAAAAAGAAGGAAAAGCAGCAGGGAGAAGATATTTGAATCCCGGCCCATCAGCAGCTGAAACGCTGCTCTTTGGTGAGGCTGCGCTGGAAGGTTTTTGTCTCTGGCTGGGATTCAGGGAGCAGCTTTACAACAGCTGGGAAGGGGGCAGGGAGCGGGGGGGGGGGGGGGGGGGGGGCTCCGAGCATGCCTCGGCTCCAGGTTTTGCTGTGTGTTTTCTGACATATGTGCTGAGCTGAACTCCTGATAAGCCATTCAGCCCAGCAGTAAATCAGCCACCGGCAGCCAAACCTTCTCCGGTTTCTCCTCCCAGAGCCAAGACTTCAGCTCCCAGGAGGGTCTGGGTCTCAGCGAGCCTTTGGGGGGGGGTCCCCGTGACTCTTGCCCCCCCACAGCAGAGCTGCTGAGCACCCCAGGGACCTGCCCCATCCCATAGCGCTGCCCGTGCCCTGGTGCTGGCTGCAGGAGAGCAGCGGGAGCACCGTGTGGGTGCCAAGGAGAGGGCTCGGTGCCCCCCGTCCGCCCCCTCCTCGATGTGCTGATATCGCCCAGGTGTGACGACAGCCGCGGGCACCTCCGGGAGGTGCTGGGGGCTCCCTTGGCAGAGGAGCCAAGAAGCGCCGGAGATACCTGGCCACACTCAACACCTTTAATTTTACAGAGGGGATGTGTAATTAGCACAAGCTAATAACCCCCGGGTTTGGGGCTGTGATGGACCCTTCTGAGCTTTGGCACCAGGGCACAAAGGGAGCCCCAGGCAGGCTCTGGGGTGCAGGCATGGGATGCAGGCAGGGTGTGCAGGCTGGGTGTGCAAGCAAGGCGTGCAAGCAGGCAAGGCGTGCAGACAGGGCATGCAGGCAGGGTGTGAAGGCAAGGCGTGCAGACAGGGCGTGCAAGCAGGGCGTGCAGGCAGGATGTTCAAGCAGGGCGTGCGGGCAGGGCGGCTCGGGGCCGGCGGTTATGAAAGGCTGCAGCTCGGCTGGAAGCGCGGCAGAGGGGCTGGCGGCTCGGAGCAATGACCTCAGCGCCTCTGCCCCTCCGAGCGGCACATGTTGCCTGGTGGGGATTGATTTAACACGTGTGGAGGAGGAAATCACTCTCTCTCACCCTCGTCGTGCTGGGCTGGGTCTCCCAGCTTGGGCCTTGGCCCTCTTTCCTTTCCCAGCTGGTGCAAAACGCAGACAGGGAAAACAGAATAGGTGGAGGAGTGGAAAAAAAGCCCTGTGGGGACAGCTTGGGTTTAACAGCAACGAGAGGGACGCAGCGAGTGTCAGGGCTCCCGTGCCTGGGCATGAAACCCAAAGCCACTGGAAAATTTGCAGAAAAGGAGGAAAAGGAGAGCAGAGGGCTGTGGGGCTGCTTCGTGCATGAGCCCCAAGACTGTGCACCCCAAGGGATGCGAGCAGGGCAAGAACTGGAAAACCACCCGGCCCCAGCAAGGGCTTTGCTCAGCCTCTCTATGCTGTCACCCCCTGGTCTTATTTCTTTTTCTGGGGGAAAGAGAGCAATCTGCAGGGCAGCACTCGCTGGGATGGTGCCGGCCCTGGGGCTCGGGGGTGATGGGGAGCACCCGGCAACTGTGGGATGTTGCGGGATGCTGTGGGATGCTGTGGGATGTTGTGGGATGCTATGGGATGCTGCAGGATACTGTAGGATGCTGCGGGATGCTGCAGTCCCCCGGTCTCACAGGCAGCCTCATCCCCCCCATCCTCCCAGCTCCCCGCCGAGCGCGTCCCTTACCGAGGTACTGCCCTTTGCCTTCCCGAAAGGGGGGTCCCAGGGGCCCCTTCACCATGGGCTGCATGTACTTCACTTGCGCGTAGCCCGCCGCTCCTCCTCCCGCCGCCGAGCGAAGGCCGACCACCACCAGCAGCAGCAGCAGCACCGCGGCGTCCGGCAGCATCCTGGCCCGCGCCGCTCCTGCGGACGAAATGGCAGTGAGGGGGGACCCGAGCCCAATTTCCACCCCTCGTCCCATAAGGCTCAGTGGTGAGCATGCAGCCAGGGCCCTGGGAAGGGTCCTGGGGGAGTGGGGACACCCGAAATTCCCTTTCTCTGCGCCCCTGGAAGCGTTCCCCTTCCCGACACGCACCAGCCGGGGGATGCAGGATAAACGCACGGATCCTGTGCCATAAGCAGAGCCCTGCCTGCCCAGGCAGCTCCTGGCAGCCCCAAACGGTGAGGTCGGAGCCCAAACCTTGCCGCGATCGGGGTCAGCTGCGGTGCTTCATGCACAGAACCAGGAGCTCCCTCAGAGGGCAAAGGATGGGACCCTCAGCTGGGAAAGCCCCGGGGATGGCTGCGGAACTTGGGAGCAGCAGCCTCGGCCTTAAGAGCCTGTTTATTTAAAATAAACACCCTCTATAAATACACCTCTCCTCTAGCAACATGTTCTGTGCCAGCCCCATGTGCGGAGCTGCAAACAGATTGATTTGCGGAGAACATTTATTTTCAGAAGCTTAAATAACACGTGATGCCAAAGAGCTTTGCTTTTTTTTTTTTTCCTCCTCCTCGCAATAATTGACCCGTGGTGGTTATTAATGAGAATTAAGCCCTTCGCCTCTCCCCGGCAGGGAGGCAGGGACAGGGCTGCAGCGCGCCGGGATTTGGTCGGAATTTCTTGGATCGCTTTTGCTGAAACAGCAGCGAAAAAAAAAAAAAGCTGCAGCGCGGAGGGGAAAAATAAATAAATAAGCTAAAATATAATTAAACCAAATTAAGTAAAGGGAGCCCTGGCGTGGGATTGCTCCCCGTGCTGCAAGCGCTTGGCAGGTTGGCGGAGGCCTCGTGTGCTGCTGGGGCTGGGGGCATCAGCAGGACCCTGCCGGGGTCCTCGGCAGCGCCGAGCGAGCGCCTCGCCGGCCTTATTGTTTGCAGGGTTTAGAAGAGGAACGCTTATTTTTATGAAGCATTATTTTACAGGGGTCTGTTTAAGGGGGAAAAAAATCCCGTTTTTAAGGGACTACAGCTGTAAAAATACGGTTTCTGCTAAATAAAAGAGGAGAACAAAATCCTGAATCAGCTATTTATTTGTTTTCCTTACCTGGAATGACCCCCGTGCCTCTGGCTCTGACTCCATCCCTTCCCCTCATTTCCTATCTCTATTTTCTGCCACTTGGGCTTTGCTCAGACTTGTTCCTCCCCTCGATTCGGGAGCTTTCGCGGGATGCTCCCTGTTGCTCTGAGCAGCCCGCACGGCGGGAGCAGCGCCTTGGCACGGCTCAGCCCGAGTGCCGCCGGGTGCCGTCGGGGCTGTGGCGATGGGGACAATCCCGACCAGGTGGCTGGGGCAGGAGGAGCTGCAGATGTTGGGACACCCCATAGCCATCAGCAGCACCTGGAGCCAAAAGGAGAAGGGGGACGGGGACGGTGGCCACGGCGATCTGCCTGCTTTGGCTCCGGCTGCGGTCTTGCTGCGCGCCGGGTGCTAAATCAAGGCGACCTGCTCCGTGGCTGAGATAAGCGGCCATGGATCACCTCCAGACAGGGCTTAGCTCGCCCGTGCTCTCCTTTAATGCAGCCGGGTGGCTTCACCTGTCCTCCCGAGGGGGCTGCAGGGCTGCAGACCTGGCCTGGGACCCCGCAGGTGGCTTAAGGCAGGCACTGGCCGCTGGAGTCCCTGAGATAGGTGGTAGCCCCGGGCAGTGACTTCATAAACTGGCAATGTCTGGAGTTTCCTATGATGGATCAAGTGTGCACAGCATGGCTACGAAGAGGCTCTTTCATGCCTGAGATCTCCTGCGTTAAGTAATTCATCACTCTTAACAGCCCTGTGATGTGTCCATCCTTGAAGACACCGCCGCGAGCTGGCTGGCTTGCCAAGGAGCCAAAAATCCTGCAGGGCCAGCGGTTCAGGAGAAAATTGTCTGCGGCCGGCAGGGATGGCACAGGGGGCTTGTTTTTCCCACCTGGAGAAGGGGAGATGTGCTGGGGGCTCTGCAGGTCCGTGGCACAGCCCTTCCTGCCCCCCGAGCACCACAGGATGAGGCCACCATCCCCTGCCCGTCCCCGCGCCGTACAGTAGTTGGAGCACAACCTCCCCGGCCAGGAAAAACAAGCCCAGCAGGAGCAGATGGGGCCGGAGAGTTTATAAAGGGGGTGCGTTCAGGGGGCTCAGCCAAGCCGTGCTGTCCCTCCCAAGGGGCTGGCAGTGGGGAGCGGGCTCCGGAGCAGCGGGTGCGCGGCCGGCCCGGCGCGGAGACCCCTGGCACGGCTTCAGAGCGCGCCGCCGCCGCGCTAGCTGTGCAAGTGTCTGCTCCCCTGGCACCGCGCGAGCAGACGTGTTAAAAACCCCTGGCACGCAATGAAAGCACCGGAGGAAAAAAAAAAAAAAAAGAAAAAGAAAAAAAAAATCTCACACTTAGAGCACGAGAAACGAGACAAGAAATGTCACCTTGTTCTCACAGCAGCGCCAGGGCTGGGGGCGCGCAGCCCCCGCCGCGCCAGGAACAGGCTGCGCCTTGTGCTCGCCGAGCAGAGGGCAGGGGCGTGCGGCACGGGGGCCGGATCCGGCAGCGGCGGTGCAATCCCGGCACCTTCTCTGCTTTTGCTTCCCGGCCCCGTGTCCGAGCCCCCGGCACGGCCCCGCTCGCAGACTGCTGCAGCCGTGCGCTCCCCTGCGCTCACAGCCACGGGCTTGTTCGCGCGGCTGCGGCTGATTTACGGCCCCTGCTCTTTCGGTATTAACGATGGGGCTGGCAGGCGGGCGCAGCACCCGCTCGCTTCGACGCTAATTATTTTTTAAGTCAATATATGTGATCCACGGGGGATCCGCGATTGTGGTTGGAGGTCAGTAAAGCGCAGAACTTGTTTAAACCCAGCAGTAAAAACACCGTCAGCACTGGCCTCGGCTTCAGCCCCAGCCCAAAGCCGCGGCCATGCCAGCCCCGGCCATGTTCCTGAGCCCCCACTTAGGTTTGTCACCGCCCTGTCCCTGTCACCATCCCAATGCCATGCACTGGGAGCACTTGGGACAGGGCATGGGCACCCCACTGCAAAATGCAGTGCACGGGGGGACGTCACGAAGAGAAAGCACCGAGAGAGCAGCCGGCGCGCGTGGGTGGGCTGGAGGCGGCGCGGGCTTGGACGCCGCCGTGTCCCATCGAGCCGCTCCATCCTCCGGTCATTTACAATAAAAAATAAAGCAGGGAGGTTTTCCAAGTTCAACACGGGGCTGGACCGGCTCCAGCGGGAGGTAGGTGATTTGGTTTGCACTACACATGCTTTAAAAATAATAATAAAACGAGTCAAAAACGAAAAGTGAGCTATTGAAAGGGAGAGCGAGCACGTTATTTCCGCAGGCCGGGCTGCGAAAGCCAAAGGCATCGCACAGCAGCTCGGCCGAGCAGCGCAGGAGCGCGCGGGGAGAGTCTTGGCACGGGCGAGTCCTTAAATGCATGACACCTGATCCGATCCAAAAGCTGCTGTACGCGCCGCACGGATCCAGAGCCTCGCCCGCCCTTCATCAGAGGGAACAAGAAAACATTTTCCTTGTCGAAAAGAAAACACCCCACCCCATCTGCACGCAGCTTCCTGCCACCCTGGGAGTGCCGCGCCTGGCCCCAGCACACAGCTGGCATGGCATGGCATGGCACTGCATGGCATGACAGGGCATGGCATGGCATGGCATGACAGGGCACAGCATGGCATGGCATGGCACAGCATAGCATGGCACAGCATAGCGTGGCACAGCACGGCACAACATGGCATGGCACAGAAAGGCATGGCATGGCACGGCACGGCACGACATGGCATGGCACAGCACAGCACAGCACGGCATGGCACGGCATGGCATGGCACAGAAAGGCATGGCATGGCACAGCACGGCGCATCACCCAGCAGGCTGCGGGCAGCAGCTGTGTCCATCCGTAGCGCTCAGATCCAGGCAGGAGCTGCAGCCAAATTAACCCCGGAGCTGGGGGCTCTGCGCTAATTAACCCCCGCTGCGTTAATAACTACCGCAGGGGGAGGCTGGGGCCAGGCACACGGGCAGCCGGCACCCGTGGAGCTCGGAACGCCCGCGGCCGGGCTGGGGAGCAGGAGGGGAGCGGGGCTGGCACTGGCGCGGCTGCGATGGGGGCGGCTGCTGCGGCGGGAGGAGTTTGAGGGCTGCACAACACGAGGCTGTAGGAAGCCAGACTCCGCTCGCTGCGCCGGCCATAAAACAGCTGGTTTGCACACAGCTGCTAAAAAGATTTCTGCAAACCCCAAGCTGGGTACTTCTCCCTGTCTTGACTCGCCTCCCGACACGCCTGAGCCATGTGCGGTGTGCGGAGAGTGGCGAGCGTGCGGGGAGCACGCCCTGCCCCCGGCGGCGATGTCCTGGGGATGCCAGGCTGATTTTTGGGACACAGCGGGGACGCACGTGGTGCACGCTGCTCCAGCACACGCTGCTCGCTGTGACGCCGCCCGGTGCCCGCGGTTCATCCTGCCTGGAGCCAGGGTGCTGCCGATGGGGTCGGTGCCGCCGCTTGATCCCGCAGCCACCGGGTCAGGGATCAGCTAAGGCGGATTAATGCCCCTCGGCGTGTGCGTGCCGCAGCACAGCGAGGCGTGAGCCCGCCGCAGGTCACAGCTCAGGGCTTAATCCCTCACCTCCAGCTGTCAAAACTCCTCCGCTGAGCGCGGCGGAGCCCCGGGCTGATCGCTGCTGACGCGCACAATGAAGCCATCCCCGGGGAACAGCTCCTCGCACCCCCCGCCTCGGCGGCACCGCAGCACTCGGAGACGTGGGCAGAGAGCCCCACGTCTGCTCTGTCACGGACACGGGTCAGCACGGAAAAGCAGGGCCCCGACCTGCCGAAATTCGGTGTTTCTGCTCCTACAGGGCTCTTCACAAACGGCCTTTGTGCGATCGCCGCGGGCCCGGCACGCACCGGTGGCTGAGGTTTCCCGACCAGCCCAGCCTGGAAGCAGCACCCGCAGCCCCAGGACGGATCCAGGCAGCACGAGCAGGGTGTTTGTCAGTGCTGCGGCCCTTCCGCAGGTCTCACCGCACCAGGAGCCCGCTTCTGGGGGGCATCAGGAGCAGCCCCTCGCCCAGCAGTGCTCAGCCAACCCCTGCGCCCTGACCTGCTGTAATTAAGCAGTAATTAACAGCAGCATGCTCGGGCTGCTCTGCAGCCGGGCATGGAGCCGCACGCTCTGCTGGAGGCTCGGCCCGGCTCAACACACCCCTGGGTGCTGCAGACGGGGTTTCAGCCCTGATGGGGCTGCTCCAGCCCCCGTGGGACCTGACGGGCGCGTTCCCCCGCAGCCAGCCCCGCGGAGGGCTCCTGCTCCCCGAGCTTCCCGCTCCCGTCCTCCCCCTCCGAGCTGCAGCCCCACCGAAATACCAGACTGCGCGCAGCATTAATAGCAGGGTTGCCTGCCAGGTGCATAGTTTGACCAGTCGGATCACACATGCCAAACCACAGGTATTTTATGAGACGTTTCCTGTTATGAAGACATTTTTGTGGGGATTCTTTTTTTCCTTCCCCTCTTCTTCCCCTCTCCTCCTTCTCCTCCTCCTCCTCCTCCTCGCGGGGGGACGGTGCCCTTCCCAAAAAAAACGAAAGGACAGTGCGGAGCGAGCCAAGCACCGGGGCATGTGGTGAGGTCGGTGATGCCGGGGCGTGGTGTCCCTGCCTTGTGCCATGCAGCACCTGCACGGACACCGTGGGATGGTGGCAGCTGCAGGACCCAGCCCTCTGCAAGGCGCTGCAGTGTTTGTGCAGGGTCCACAGGGACCAGCACCGCTGTGTCCTCGCAGGCCCCGCGCAGAAGCAGGGTTTCAAACCCGACGGGTGTTTTGCAAAGAAATCCGCCAAGCCCGGAGGGCCCCGCAGACAGCGATTCCCATGGCAGGGAATTTGCAGGCAAGCGGCCACGAGCCGCAGACGTTGAAACCGGCCTCGTGTCGGGGTCACCGGCTTGGTAACGAGCTGTGGTCCCGGCTGGAGCCTTTGGGTGCGCAGCCTGCGCTGCCCCATCCCACACAGGGACGCCGCACAGGGATCTGCAAAGGTCGGGGAGCTGCTGCCCGGCCCCACGGAGCAGCGTGGGGTCTTCAGGGACATTTCATTATTTGTTGCAGGTCCCTGTCCCTTGTGAGTGTGCTGAGAAGAGCGGCGTTAGGGCAGCACCACACCAAAGGCGCACACAGCCGTGCCCCTGTGCAGGATTAGCCCCGTGCCTCTCCAAATCCCATACACCTGCTGCATCCACTGCACCTGCCCGCGCATCCCCAGGGGGAGGTTTCTGTATCTGGATGTGCCAAGGTCTCAGGCATCGCCCGTGGTGGGAACCCAAAGCTGCCGGGCGTTTTGGGGCCGGCAGCTGGTGGGAAGAGCCGCGGCCGCTCAGCCGGGCCCCGGCCAAAGCCGCAGCCCAGCCACGGCGGCTGAGTGCTGGTTGAAGCGAGCGCACCGCGGGGCAAGGCGGCTTGGCGCTCTTCCCTCCTCCTCCAGAGGGCTTTATTCCTCTGTGTGTTTTATAAATAAAAGCGATCGCATTCGCCCGGTCTCGTCAGGACGAGCTGTGTCGGTTTGTGGGACAGCGAGTGTCCCAGAAGTCACCCCGAGGATGCACTTGAAGGCTTTATGCCTGGGACGTAGGAGCAGGGTGCTCAGGGCAGCCCCACGATGGGGGATGACGGAGAATTATCCACGGTGGGAGCGTGGCCACAGCCAGGCATCTCCTCCCATCCTTCCGAGCTGCACCCACGGCAAGCAAAGCGTCGTCAGCCACCTCCTCGGCACCCGGCGACCCATCACCGGGGCAAAATTTGGGGTTGGGGGTGGAGGGGGCCGGGGCTGCCCGGCTCCTGCCAAGAGCCGGGGGCATTGGGGCTGCTCCAGGGGCAGCAGCTGGGGGCAGAGCCGAGATGGGGGGAGAAGGCAGGCTGGGTGCACAGCCCCTCGTTCCTCGCTGCGTTAGGATCTAAGCAGCAAACGGCTGCTCCGCAGGACGACCCTTGTGACCGGGTCCAGGAGCTTCTCCTTGCCCGGATCCAAACGCTGTTGGGACAACAACCTCCCTTCATCACCCCTGAGTTCACAAAAACCTCCTCGGCGGCTCCAGTTTGCGGCACGGAGCCGTCAGCCACAGCACCCGTAGCCCAGGATGGATGCGCGCCGCCCATCGCCAGCCTCGTGCCATGGCAGGGATGGAGCCGGGGCACCGGGAGCCGAGGCTGCTCCTCCTCGTGCCCCGCGGCTCCGGTGCCACTGGTGGGCTCCTCGTGGTCCCGACGCGGTCCCGGCATCCCCACTCCATTCTTTTTCCAGGCTCAGCACCACCGCGCTCCTCGTCCGTGTTCTGGTGCTCTCCTGGCCTCCCAGATACGACAGCAAATTTGTGAGCTGCTGTGAAAACTTCTTTCGGGTGTGAAATGCCAAAGTACATAATCCTAGCCTCCCGGCTCTCTGACAGCGAGGCTGGCTGCCTGGGATGGGAAACTGTGTTTCAGTGTTTATCCTAACAGTCGTTTTATTTTAATGTCACGGGTTTGAAATCCCGTCTCCCTGCTTTTGCTGGGCCCTTTGATCCCCGTTTCCTCTCCTTTTCCACCCAACCGGGCGATTTCCCCTCCTGCATTCGCGCCGGGCTGCTACAGGTGGTGGGGACCCGATGGCACCCAAAAAACCTGGGGCAGTGCCACCAGTGTCGGGGCCACCGACCCCACCTGGGGCCTGGGGGTGCAGCGGGGTCGCCCCATGCCCGGGGAGCTGCGGTGCCCCCCCGTGGGGTCCCTCTGCCACCATCCCAAGTGCCCGAGCCCCCGGTCCCACTGCTGCTGTGCCGCTTCTGGGGTGAGCACGGGGAAAATCTTGTTTGTGCTCCTCTAATATCTGCCTTCTGTTTTGCATTTGCCGTTTCTTCAAAGATACGGTGCGGCCTCTGCCAAGATTCCTGAGGAGATATCCTCAGCAATGCAGACCACGCTCCCCACCAAATTCAAAGAAAACAAATGTCAGGCCAAGGATTGATATGAAATAGTTTAAAAATGAGAAAAAGCTGCCTCAGAGCTAGGTTTACATTAAAATAAATTTCAGGACTGGGAGCCTCGGCGGCGTTTCTGCTCGGCAGCGGGGCGGAGGGCGGGGGGCGGCGGGGAGGGATTGGGTTACCTGCCAGGGAGGTGCCGCGGCCCTGCCCAGCCCCTCCACAGCCGCCAAACCTGGGCACCCCGGGGTCCCGGTCCCACAGCCCACAGTCCCCTTTCACCTCTTGGGGCACCGCACCCATCCTTTCCCCGCCGCACCCATCATCTCCCCGCACGCAGCACCCAGCAAATTCCCCTGGTGGGGTGCTCGGTAGCCCCCGGTGTGATCGCCCACCCCGTGCCCGGGGTCTCCCCGCTGCGGGGTCTCGGGTGCGGTGGCAGCGGGGTTGGGGACATGGTGTGGGTGGCGGGGATGGTGCTGGGGGGGACAGGAGGTGGGGGGGGGGACGGGAGGTACTGGGGGGGGACGGGAGGTGGTGGGGGGGACAGGAGGTGCTGGGGGGACGGGAGGTGTTGTGGGGACAGGAGGTACTGGGGGGGACGGGCGGCGCGGAGGCTGCACCCCTCCGCACCGTGGGGCCCCTCGCCTGGTCCTGCCCTCGCTTTGCCCTATAAGGATGACTGACAAGCCCAGCCTTCGCTCGGGGATTTCACGGGTTTAAAACATGTGACTTTTCTGCGTTCTGTCAATTAACTCATTAAAAAAAAAAAAAAAAAAGAGCGTGTGGCTCCCTCTGCCCGGACCCAAACACCCCCATCTTCCCCTGCCAACGCAGCTCAAGCCCTTGGCACCCCGCGCCCCCTGGGGCACCCCCTGCCCACCATCCCCATCCCCTGCTGCACTCGGGTGCCCGAAGCCCCGCTGCTGAGCCCCGTGCTTTGCTCCGTGCCCCTACACGGGGCTCAGCACCAAAACGCCCGCCCCGGTTTCCCCTCTTGCCCCCTGCACGTCCCGGCGGCGCGGGGAAGTCTGCGCCGGCCGCACTTCAAACGCGCTCACGCCCCGGCGAGGGGATCGGGTGCGCGACGCTCAGACATTAGCTTAGTTTATGTTATTTAATTTAATTTAATTTATGTGAGCCGATGTGAGATCCCAGAAAGCCCGAGGTGTTCAGTGGAAACTCTGACAAGCCGCTACCATAAACCACGCTCCCGTCGCCCGGCCAGCGCTGGCTCCGGCGCTCCCGGCTTGTATTTCAGATTTTCCCCATAATGACCGTTTTCGGCGGGGAATGGAGGCGATCTGGATCGTTTACACCCTGGAGCAGCTCAGGACCTCTTAGCAGAGCTGGATGCAGCGCCCCACGAGCCTGCAGCACCGGAGGAAGCAGCCCCCGGGTTCCCGAGGGGCTCAGCTCCGTGCCCAGGGGGACGCGGCCCCGCAGCACGTGCGCGGCCGTAGGGACGGAAGCGGGCTGTGTTAAAACCAGGCCGATCCTTCCCAGAACCCCGTTTGGAAAAAATTCCTCCAGCGCTGTCACAAGATGTTTCAACACCACTGAATCAGCTGTTTTGATTTTTCAATTTGAATTTTTTTTTCCCTTTTTTTTTTTTTAGTAGTTCCCACATTTCTTTTGTCTCGGAGCTGAAAGCCTCGCAGGGAATTCCAGCCACTCTGCTTCTCTGGAGATGGCTCCAAACCTCCCGGCCCCCTCTGAACCCCGTGGCAGAGGCAGCCGAGCCCCGTGCCCGCTGTCCTCACCCTGCTCCCAGGGTGTGCAGAGGGGGATGAGGGGCCCCGGGTCGCCCAGGACCCCGAGGAGCAGGGGATATCTTGACACCCCCCAGCCCCGACCCATCGCAGCTTTGCAGCTCCACCCCTGGGACAAGGCTTGTCTGTCTGTCTGTCTGTCTGCCCCATCTATATTTGCTATAAACAAAGAGCTTCAAACCCCGAGTAACGCTAATCTGCAGCTAGCCGAAGCCACAATCTCATTACCGGGCTCCTAATTTCCAGTGCAATCCAATATCTGGTCTAATCTGCTTTAAAGGCTTCCAGATCCCGAAGCCTCCCTCTGCCTGCGCCTGGCCGGACCGGAGGGGGGAGCAGAGCCCACCCCGGCCCTTCCCCTGATATTTCTCCTTCCCCCAGACGTTGCCACCAGCCGAGCTGTCCCAAATACACGGCGGGTCCCAAACACACCGGGGTGGCCGCACCGATGATGATGGGAACGACCATCCTGGGGGAAAACAGACACTTCTGGACCCCACTCGGGGAAGGTGGCCCGTAGGAGCAGTGGACGCAGCGTCACAAGTGGGTTTGGGAGAACTGCTGTGAGGCTGGCGACCTGGGCGAGTTTAAAGCTTTGGTAGCAGCAGAGCCAGCCCCGTGTCCCGGCAAGGCGGGGAGCGCTTGACTTGGGCGGGCTTTATTATCGCTGACCCTTTGCCAAGCCAAATGACGGACCCGGAGCTCAAGCACCAGCAGCGAAGAAGACGCAGAATGTTTTCTTGGTGGGACTTATTTATTTCTGTAAGCGACGCCAGCCCTCAGACAGATGAGCAACCAGGGCTGGCTCCGCTTCCCAGTGCCCTTTTGCTCCCCGGCTCCTCCCGATGCGCACCCAGCACCCGCAGCGACCCCATTGTGAGCCCCCCTTGTGCCCCCGGCAGGAGGAGAAGCCAAAACCCGCCGGGCATCGCGGCCCCCGCAGGCACCCCGCTCTTCACCTCTTTCCCACGTGTCCGCGTCCCGCTTTTGACGAAAGCAAACAAAACCCCGCTGAAGCGATCTTTTTTTAAGGGCAGATTTTGCATGAAAAAGCACAAGGGCTCGCGGCAGCGGCGCTGGGCCCTGCCCCGTGGCACGGGGGCCTGGGACAGCTCTGCCCCTTGGCCCCCGTCCTGGCAGCACCACGGGGAGAAATCGGGGAGCGCCTCGCCGGGGCCACGGCGGGAGGGGGGGCCGTGCCGGCCAGCCGCGCCGGGTGCAGAGCCGGGGCCGAGGGACGCATTTATTACAAAACCTTTTGTTTGGGCTTCAAGCTGGAAAAACATTCGGCTCCTATTTTCCATGCACGGCTCCCCTCCGGGCTGTGTCATGCGGGAGCCTCCCTCTGCCCACGCTCAGCACCCGCTTCCCAAGCCCCGCGGCGGCTCCGAGCCAGCGCCGGTGCCCGGGCGGCATCCAGCCGGAGCGGGCAGCGCGGCCGGGGAGCCTGCTCCGGCCTCCGCGCTGGGGCAGCTGCTGGTTCCCATTACAAACCAGTTTGGCAGCACGATGGAGTCGCACCGCGGGGGTTGAGGCCGGGGGCTCTAGCCTCGCTGTCCCTGCGCTGCCTCTGCTCCTGCCCTGCACAGGGGGAGTGGAGCTGAGGCCATGCGAGGATGCTCTCCGCGGCACAGCCGTTGGCACAGCGCACCGGGACACCATTCACACCATCCCCACGGTGCTCAGCAGGTCCAGGGATGCCAAGGGGCCATGGAGGTGGCTGGGCACCGTGCCTGCCCGGGGGCTGACCTTGGACCAGGCGCTTTGCAAGGCTCGGAAATCACACGGGAGCCCAGAGCAGGGCACATCCGTCACCAGACGCTCTGTTCCGAGGGCGGACAGCGCATGAATCTCGGTCTCTGTTACTCAATTGTGCTGTGCAAAAGCCCAAGCACGCAGGGGTTCCCGCAAGCTCCCAGGAAAGCCACCATGCACGGATCCTGAGCACTGCCAGGAATCCCAAAATAACCCTGCAATGCAAAAAAGCGTGCCAGGCAGGAGCACGGGCACGCATGCGGCTCATCCCCACGCATGCACAACTGCACCCTGTGGGGCCATTTGCGCCCCGTGCACCCCTCAGGAGAAGCCCCGGGCATTTTCCTGTTTCTGTCTTCGAGGAAATGGGAAATGTTTGAGCCCCCGGCTCGAGCGTGCCGCGCTCTGGAGAGCTCTGGGTTTCTGCTGTGGCTGCTGCGCTGCTGTGCTTCGCTTAGGATTTATGGGCCTTCATATGTGGCAACGAGACATGGGGAAAAAATTAAATCAACTTATTCATCCTATTTTTCTAGAGGACAATTATAAAAAAAAAAAAAAAAAAGAGGAAAAAAAAGAACAGAAACCCTTCAATTTTTAACCCAAAAGCTATTGTGCAGGGAGCAGTGCAGGGAAAGGCTCCTGCAGCTGCACTGGGGGCCGGGTGATGCCCACGGCTTTCTGAGCTCAGCACCCTCGTGCCCCAGATCTCTGCACCCAGAGGCTGGTGGGGCTGGGCAGCACCAGCTTTGCTGCTGACGGAGAAATAACTGGAATTAGCACAGCTTGCCTGAAACGGCAGGGAAGCCTGGGGGGATGCGGGGCTGCTGCGGTGCTGAACGGGCTCGGCTGTGCCTTGGCACCCCGTGAGCCTCCTGGTTTCCCAACAGGAGCTCCCCGCTGCACAAGGCCAGCCTCCCGTGCCCTCGGATGACCCCTTCCAGGCCAGAGCTGCGGGGAAAATCTGAGGCAGGGGAAGTGCCTGCAGGCGGTGAGCCCCCGGGTGGCACCCGGTGCCTGCTCCCAGAGCATCGTCCTCGCTGGGGACAGGGACAGCCAGCCCCAGCGCCAGCCGGGGACATCCCAGTGGCAGGCTGGTGATGCAGGGGATGCCTCCAAGCCAGCCGAGGCAGCTCTTCCCCGTGCTTCCCAGCATCACGGAGGGAAGCGCGGAGCTGGTGCAAGGCGGGCGCAGGAGGGACGAAGGCAGCAGCCGGGGCCAGCCCTGCCTCCACACCCAGACCCGGGGCTGCTTCTGCGAACAGCCCAGCCACGCGACCCTTGGCGGGGCCGCGAGGCTATTTCGGGAACTTTCAGCACCACCCAGAGAGGTGTCCGATGCTTTTATTTATAAACCCGCTGGCTCCTGCCCAGCTACAAGCAGCTCTCTTGCAGGAAAAAGCCCAGCGGAGCCAAGACAAACAGAGCCAGCAGCATCCCTGCGCGGCAGGAGGCGATGCCGGCCGGGCCAAGGCTGCTCCAGACGAAATGCCCGGCCCTGGGGGCCCGAGAAAGCAGCTCAGAGGTGCCCGTGCCCAGCTCGGGGTGCTGCAGGACCAGTCCCCATCCGCAGCCCAGACAGCGGTGCCGTGGCTCCAGCGCTCCCCGCGCACGTCACCGATGGAGATGCGCGCAGTCAAGACACCAAACCCTGCAGGTCCTGCCGAGAGGCTGAGCTCAGGGGGCTGGAGGTGAGGGCCCAGCCTTATCCAGGGGGGCAGAGGGGCTGCTCAGGCACCCCAGGACCAGCTCCAGACCCTGGCAGCGTGGCCACAATCGGGTTATTGTCAGCGTGCCGCCCGGGACATGAGTGTGCCAGGGAATTAAGCAAACCCCGCATTTTCTGCTGGGCACACTCGCTTTCCCAACATTGGCTAATCCCCTAAGCTGCCCGTCAGCACGGCCCCGTTTGCAAGACGGGGACGCCGGCTCCTGCCTTCTCCCCCGGGTGCAGTGGCAGCGGTGCTCAAGGGCACCAGCACCCGCAGCGGGCCCCAGGTGGGCGCAGACAAAGGCGCAGCGAGCGCAGGCGGCGCTGGGGACTCGGCTCACGGGGTCCTTTTGCCGGGTGGTTCTTGGAATAACAAAGTGCATCATCCAAAATAGCGAAACCACAAAAGGGGATCGGCTTGCAGCCCGGCGCACAAAAGCCCGTTCCTTGTCTGGAGGCCCCCAGTGCCCCCCAGTCTCCTGGAGAAAACTCGATTTAAGCAACAGAAGCGGCCCAGCCCCGCACGCTGATGCTGTCCCAGCAAAACGGGGAGCGAGCAGGGCTCAGCACCCTCCTCGGGCTGGCAAAACCCATGGCCCACCTCAAGGAGTGCCTGTGCATCCCCAGCCAGCTGGGGGGGACAATAGAGTGACTGGGGGGGGACACGAGGCCGTCCTGATGTGGCCCTGCTGGTACCTGCCGGGAAGGGAAGGGAAGGGAAGGGAAGGGAAGGGAAGGGAAGGGAAGGGAAGGGAAGGGAAGGGAAGGGAAGGGAAGGGAAGGGAAGGGGGAAGGGAAGGGAAGGGAAGGGAAGGGAAGGGAAGGGAAGGGAAGGGAAGGGAAGGGAAGGGAAGGGGGAAGGGAAGGGAAGGGAAGGGAAGGGAAGGGGGAAGGGAAGGGAAGGGAAGGGAAGGGAAGGGAAGGGAAGGGAAGGGAAGGGAAGGGAAGGGGGGGAAGGGAAGGGAAGGGAAGGGAAGGGAAGGGAAGGGAAGGGAAGGGAAGGGAAGGGAAGGGAAGGGAAGGGAAGGGAAGGGAAGGGAAGGGAAGGGAAGGGAAGGGAAGGGAAGGGGGGAAGGGAAGGGAAGGGAAGGGAAGGGAAGGGAAGGGAAGGGGTGTGGATGGGATGGAGCCCATTGGGCTCAGAGGGATGCAGCTGTCCTGGCAGCAGGATGCAGGCATGCGGCCATCCGGCTGGGTCAGATTGCCCACTCGCTGCTGCCAGCTCACCCTGCTGTATTGCAAGCCCCCCCAGATCTCACATTTACCCCACATTAGCATTAAATACTTAGAAGGAAAGGGCAGCCCCAGCTCCGGCAGGGCTCAGACAGGAGCAGGGAAGAGCAAGCCACAAACACCCCTCCATCATAGTGAAATATGAGGCCTGACACCTGCTAAACCCTCTAATCCTCTTCTTATCCACCACAATCAGCTCTTTAAGGCAGGTTTGGCGCACGTCAGCCAGGTGAGAGGGGAAGATGTGTGAGCCAGCGAGCTCCCAGGCGCGCTCCCAGCCCGGCTCCAGGCTCCTGCGGGGGATGCTGGCGGAGCGGGGCAGCACCCAGGGTAACGGGGTCTGGGCTCTGCTTCCCTCCGGGACCTGACCCCAGGGAGCAAAACCCCGTCAGTGCTGGGCCCAGAGGGGTCTCACCGGTGCTGAGCTGCCCCTGTGCGTCCAGCGATGAGATGGATGCGGATTTATTCCTCCCGCAGCGCTTCCCTTGCTGCTGGCTCTCCAGCACCGAGAGCCCTTCATTTCACTACTCCAGCCCCAAAACCCACTTCAAGTCCTTGCAACCGGCCACCTGAGCAAGTCCACTTCATTTTCACCCCCAGGCTCAGGCCCCAGCAGCCAGAGGACTCAGCAGGCCGTTTACCAGGACCTTTCCCAGCCAGGCAGGATGCCGCAGCCCAGCAGCAAGCAGGCAGCCGCTGTCCTCGCGCCTGGCGCTCACCCACGGGGCGGCCTCGCTGGCATTTCCCTGACCTTTGGGGACAAGCAGCCCGCTCCTCCCACGGCCCTGCAAATGTCAGACGGGAGGAGACGGCCGCCAGCTTCCCCCCAGACCCCGGGAAGGGACGGATGGTCACAGAGGGCAAAGCCGCCCCCGCGGAGGGGATGCGACTGCCGGGCAAAATGACAAAATCTGGATGTGTCAGGGGGGAAAAAATGAAAAAAATCTGTGGTTTTTGAGAGCTGGCAGCCGTGCCCTTTTCCTGCTCAGCACCACCCGCTTGCGTGGGCACGGCTGGCTGCGGGATGGTCCAGCATCACCCCTGCTCCTGGGGGATGCTCGGGCACGGGGGGGGCAGGGGCTCGCAGCGCTGTCGGTACCCGGGGAAGCCCCCGCCCCGTCGGTGCACCGTGGGGAATTCGTGTCTGCCCGGCAGCGCTCGGTGCATTCCTGCCGTAAGCACCGCGGATTTGCTGTGCTTTATGAAAAACGAAAAGAATGTTTCAAATGAAATTAATTCTTAGGAGCCCAACATTTCATAAAAGCGCTGCCTGGGCACGGTTTGGCACGGGCCCGCGCTTATACGCTGCACTGGCCTTCCCCCGGGGGAGGAAAATACCCGGCTCGGTATAAAATAATTACAAACTCATTGTATAGCTCCGCTTATAAGTGCTTGGAGGGGCTCTGGGGTCTCATCTGAGCTCATAGTTTACATTCAGCACTAACATCACACATGGTCTTGGAGAAACAACGCCGAGGAGGCTTAACGGCAACGGGCACAGGAGGAAGCACTGAGCAGCGCTGAGCGCACCCGGGGCAGCGGTGCTGGCTGGCACGGCGTTTGGCACGGCCTGGGGCTGGTTGTGGTGCAGACATCTCTGCGGAGGCGGCAGGAAGGAAGGAGCAGGGTGCGGGACCCCGGCGAGGCGCTCCCGGTGCTCAGCGCCGCCCCGCCTTGGCGGGGGAAATGGTAACGAAAAAAGCAAAAAAAGCCCCCCCCAGCTTCCTTTGGATGCAGACAGGGGATGTTATGCGAAGACGCCTGGTTCTCCCTTTCATCTTTACAACATAAATAATCAAAACCACGAGGCCCCCAAGACCCGAAACCGCTCTGCACCACCTCTGCCAGGGGATGCTCGGTGCGGCACGGCCCCTGCACATCGCCGCCCTGACCCTGCCACTTGGGTGATGCAGAGCACTATTTCCCTCCGTCCACGAAGCCAGAACTCCCCCAGCATGACACCCAGAGCTCTGCGGGCACGTGGCCATCGCGGGGCTCCAGGACCCCGGTGCCCTCCCTGTGCCCGAGGTGCCCGTGCCCGCTCCGAGCAGCGCCGTGGTCGGCTCCTGCACCCGGGCTGGCGCACAGGACAGTGAGGTTTCGGGGTGAGGTTATCAGTGAGACCCCGCTGGGGCCCAAAGGGTCTGGAATTAACGGCAAAAGGAAGACAAAGGTATCGCTGCTGTAATCCTAACCCAAATCTGCGGGGATCTGACCCATGGCTTTCGAGTGCCAGAGTGGCACTATCAGGAAATACGAAGAAACAGCAATAAAAGTAGGCTTGTTTCCCTGCGCCGGCTGGCTGGCTTACAGAGCACTGCAACAGCTGAATAATACCTTTCTGAAGTCATTGACAATGCATGTTTGAGGCTGAAAATATGCTTATCTGGCAAAAGCCCACATACTTAACCTCGGCGGGTACTGGCGGCTCAGCCTGTGGCTGTGGGAGCAGGGCACGGAGGAGCCCAGCAGATCTTGCACGGCCTCCCCGGGGCACAAAAATGGGACGGGAGAGCTTGCTGGGAGCTGCTGACACCGAGCCACTTCAACGTTAGCAGGATGCGAGGGTGATAAGTGGCCGATGTTGAAATTAAAGCTACGAGGAATGCAAAGGAAGCTCTGCAGCTCCCTGCTGTGCCAAGCCTCCCCTCGCCTTATCAGCACTCCCCTGAAAATGACGGCTGTGTGGTCCTGACATTAAATCTTCTCCCCACGGCGAGGTGCAGCTCCCCCACGACACCCGAACGCTGCCAACCTGGTGCTCCCCCTGCACCCGTGCTCTCACCCCGAGGAGCTGAGCCTGGAGCAGAGCCAACGTCTCGAAAGCAAAAAAAAAAAAAAAAAAAAGTGCAGCCAAGGCTTCCAAGCGCCGTGGTGAAACCACACGATTTTGATGGGAAGCCATAAATCAGTCCCAGGCTCTCTCAGCCTCCGGTAACTTCTTAAAACAAACCCGGGCTGAATTGTAGGACTTGTAAGGAAATGGGAAAGCAGGTGAAGCGGCCGCAGGCTTCGGGCACCGCGGCAAGCCTTGTGCACAGAGCTGCCCCTGCCGCCCCCGCTGCCCCGACGCTGGCTGTCCTTACAGACAGGGCAGCCTCCACCTCCTGCAGCTCGTGCCCCCTTGGCCAGCAGCACCCCGAGCAGCACGGAGACCCGTGGGTGCACAAAGGACGCACGCAGCAGCAGGAGCAGAAAAGAAATCCCCCCTCTAAACCCAAAGAGCCAAAGACACCTGCCCTGCCCGCAGCTTGGGCACCGGGACGTGGCAGAGAATGGGATGAATTCCCCCACGGCTGCGGAGAGCCGGGCGCTGCAAGCACAAGGTGGTCTGGCTGCAGGGGCTTAGGTTTCAGAGCAAAACAAAGAGGAGGCTCTGATTTGGCTAATGTGCCCCAGAAGAAAGGCTGTATCCTTGTTTGCTCCCACTGCTGCATTGTCTGCGGATAAAGATGGGGACAGATCTCATCTCGATACCAGCAGTATCATCTCATTCATCTGGACGGGGCTCTTTACAAGACCCCTTCTTTACAATTTAGATCCCTGGGAACTTGGAAGGCAGCAGTGAAACAAAACCCTCTGCAAGAACAATAACGAGGCTCTCAGCAATGGCCAGGGAGATCTGCATGGGAGGAAAAGAGAGCGGCGACATCCCAGCGATCGGGGCTTTCTGGGCTGCTTGGGCTTGGGGATGGTTTGCAGAACTCTGCTGGTTTTGGGGGGGATTCCTGGGGCCACATCCTGCCCAGGGAAGACAGTGCTTGCTGGGGGCTGAGAGTGCTGAACCTCAATGCTCAGGACTCGGGTCTTTGGTGCAAAATATCCAAGCTGGGAAAGCCCCGGCCTCCGCCTCTCTGTCTGCCCCTCGCTGCCCGCACAGAGCCGCAGGTGGACATGGAGATGATTTTCCTCCTCCCCAGTCATTTCTTGCCAAGCCCTGTCCTGCGCAGAGGCGCCCCAGAGAGTCTCTAAGGACAAACATCTCCAGATGGGACAGAGGGACAGGCTCAGCCCCAGGGAAGGCCACGGAGACGAGAGCTGCTGCAGAGCAGCCGGGGATCTTGGCTGCGGCTCCTGCCTGTGATCCGCAGCTCTGCCGCCTGAACTCGGATGACACCGGGGCCACAGGAGGCCAGAGCTGCACTCTGCAGCTGGGTTGAGGGTACAGGAGAGAACCTCACGCAGCTGCTTTTGGGCTCCTTTTTTCCCTTGTCCCTCTTCTAACAACCCCCAGCTCCTGCCTGCGGTGCTCGGGAGCAGGTCCCCAGGGAGGGAGCAGGATCTGGCCACGGCAGGGTGCCGGGGGGGTGGGTCTGGAGGGATCACAGAGGGTTTGGGGCAGGACGTGGGCATGGTGAAGGGTCGGGATCCTGCAGCATCTCCCGAGGAGCCACAGGACACACACAGGTGAGCTGGGGCTGTGCAGCACAGCACCCGACCTGGCCACCCGACCTGGCCTCTGCTGCCGGCCGCGGCCCCAAGCAGACATTCGGGTGGCATGCTGAAATCTGGCCGGGCAAGAAGGCCCCCCCTTGGCAGTGGGGTTTCATCTCACCACGTTGTAGCTCATAGATGATGCTCAGGGTTGCGCAGAGACCAGACAGTCCCGGGGAGGAGGCCAGACACACCGGGATGGGACTCAAGAACAACAATGGTGATGAGGGGAAAAGGGAAAGCAGCTCGTGGTGTCCGGCAGCGCCTGAGCCGTCCCGTGGGGCCAGTGGCACGGGGCTGAGCCCAGCAGGAGGGAGGAGAGTGTGGGGCGACGGCCCTGGCATCGCCTGCAGCCCCAGGGGGCTCCGGTCCCACGGGATTTCTGCAGGATGCAGCTGGGGGGCTGCCAGCAGCACCCAGTCCTCTCCCCAAAACACCCAGGGGAGAGCAACCGCAGAGGGGCAGGGAGGCTGGCCCTGCAGCCGGGCAGTTAATTGGCCTCTGTAATTAGCTGGCGAGCGAGCACACGGGGCACCGGGCAGGCTGCGGGGAGCCCCAGGGTCTGCACCTCTCCAAAGGGAATTGCTCGGGTGGAGCACCTGGGGGAAACCGAGTGAAATTCGGCGTCTCTTCATCCCTCCCCCTGCCGAGCTCCTTGGTTTTGTTGTCACAGACGTTTTCTGTAGCGCAAGGGAATGGAAACTCTGCCGCTTCCCGAGCTGCGGACAAGTTGAAATATGAGAGAATGACAGAGGGGGTGTGTGAGAAAGGGGAAGGGAAGGGCCCTGCACGCCCCTTCCACCGGGGTTAATGCGTTTCGCAGGTGGCCCTGCCCAACGTGCTGTCACTGCCACGCTGCCCTCGCCGCACGGCTCGTGGGGAGCCCGGCTGCAGCACGGGCACCAGGGGGACGTGGGGGCCCAGCCAAGGTGGTTTTATCACCCCAAGACCCCGAGAAGAGTCGGAGCATTAAAAGCAGGCATCGTTATCTCACCCTTCGCAGGAATCTCTGCGCCCCCCACGAGCAGCCGAGCGCACGGATGCACCACGCGGCGCCCGCGTCCCGTGATGGATCAGCTCTGAAAACAACACCCTGCTAATCTTCCTCCCCGGCAGCCATAAAACTGTCTTCCCGGTTCCTTCAGAGAGGATTTACAGCAGCTCGAAGCAGCCCAGAAGCGCTGCATGGAGCGGCTGCTGGAGGCAAGAGCACCCCGCAGGCACCGGCCCCGCACCTGGGGCGCATCCTGGCAGCGGGGCCGTGCCCGAGCGGCTTTTTCCCCTTATCACCTCCCAAACCGACGCTCCCCAGCATGGACTTGGCAGCTCCTCTGGAGCATGCCAACGCCCCCAGGGACATGCCTGACCCCAAGACACTTTTGCCATCGGTACCAGCCCAGCTGCCCCCCCCAAAGGGCCCAGGAGGGGAAGGGATTTCTCAACACCGAGCCGAGCGCAGCGGGCGCGGAGCAGCCCCGGGGTGGGCAGCGTGCTCACGCCAGGCTGCTGAATTGTTGCTGCGGTTCCTGCGAGGCAGGGGGGCTCACCCTTCGCTGGCCAACGCTGGGCTCGTGCCCCACGGAAGCACCCGCTGCCTTGCAGCAGCTGGACCCCCCCATGGGGCTGGGGGGCTGCATGCGCCCCCCAACACAGCCCCACGGCCCCCCTGGGTGCCGAGACGCTTACGGCACCGGGACGTCGGGGTGAGACGGCCGCTGTAGCGCTCCCCCCGCCCCAGTATCCAAATGGGAAACCGAAAACCCGACACAACGCGAGCTGTGCTGAGCCCCTGCCAAGAGCCCCGGACAGAAATATCCTTGATTTCACCAAGGTGTGAATAACTTTTGACACTTCTAGGGCTTATTGCCGTAAAAATCCCCCAGCAGTCCCCATTCACACTCCGCGCGACTGTGTTTCATATGAATGGAACATATGAATCAGGGCGAAGGGTTTAAACGCTTCCCCGTACAAAGCGAAGCTCACTCCCCTGCCTCCGCCGCCGCAGCCGGGCTCTGCGCAGCCTGAAACAAAGGGCACGGCAGGAAACGAGCACAACGCTGGGTCACCAAAGTGCTGCTCGGCGGTGGCATCCCACGGGGATTCCTTCAGCTCGAGCCAGCGGGACAGAGCTGGGCGCCTCCGAGCACCTCTTACAGTCCTAACCCCGCACCCTGGCACCGTGCGCTTCCCAAGCTCCTGACAGCTCTCGGGTTCAGACCTCGGGGTGCCCTTCAAGCCGCAGCTCAGCACCCCAGCGCGCAGTCTGGAGGGAGCTGAGGAAGAAAACTTCTTGATTTTCATTCCTCTGCCCCAGCGCGTTAGGAAATCCACGCCCTGCTGTGCGGCAGCCCCGCGCGGCCGAGCTCTGGCGGGGCTGCGGGGTGCGGGAAGGCGGGCAGGCTGCCCGCTGGAAACGGGGCGATCCTTCCTGTAAGGATCTCTCTCGGGTTTTTGGAGCACTTTTGTTTTCGCTGCTTCTCTTGCCCCCAGGCAATAGGGCGAGGAGGAAAAATGTAATTCGAAGCCCGGCCGCAGCCTGGCTGGGTTTCTAGCTGCGCGATTTCCCCTGGCATCGCCGCCTTCGCTCCGTGCGCGCGTCGGCTCCCCCAGCCCCGGCGGCACACGGGAGCTGAGCAGGGGCCGGCGGGGGTCTCACGGGTGCTCGTGTCCCCCCCCTGTAATATTCAGCCCCTCTGAGAGATGGGGCAGAGGCAGAAAACCACAGTGAGCGTCAGGGGTGGGGTGCTGCCCCGCACAGGGGGGGCCCACAGCCCCCAACCCGCTGCCAGGTCCCTGTCCTAAATTCGCCGGATCCGGCCCCCGAAAGGAGCAGCTTTGTTTCCCAGTGTCCCTCGCAGACAGATCAAAACTGCATTTTTACAGAAGCAATAAAAATCCCAGGAATTCACCGGCCTTATGATTTATTAAACATGTTCCTTATAGCAAAGCTGCCCATAGATGAGAAAATAGCTCCGGCGGGTTATTGCCTCGCCTGGGGCTAACGCACGGGGGGGGGACCTGCCGTGCCTCACCGGGACTGCTCGGAGCCGGGGAGCTCGGTAGGATCGGGAGCCAATTAACAGCAACGCTCTTAAAAAAGAAAAAAAAAATCAAATAAAATAAGCACCTTGTGCTTGCCAAGGTGTTTGGGAACGAGCTGCCGCGACCTGCCCCGGTGCTGCCGGTACCCGGGAGCCCTTGGGTGCTGAGGTCTGCCGGGGATGGGCACCCATGGGGCAAGGGCATCGCGGCACCGAGGTGCAGCCGGCGGCAACCCCAAAGGTCGCAGAGCTTTCCCCCAAACACTTTTTGTTCCCAGCAGGGCGTTTTGCAGCAGGGGATAGAAAGGTCCGAAAGTTGGGGCCGGGCAGCGGCGGGGTCCGGTTGGGTCCCCCCGCGGTCGATGGCGCGCGGCGGGTCCTCGGGGCGCAGGAGGCAGGCGAATAAAGTGGGCCAGGGGAAAGAAGGGATGACAAAAGGGAAAAATTAAGAACTAAAAGCATGCAGGCGAGGAGAGGGCTGCAAGGAGGACCGCTCCGCTCCGCGCGGGGAAAAGCCACGGGATTTACAGGGTCCGGTGATGGGGTCCCCCCGAGCCCCCAGCCCCATCTGCCCGCAGCCAGGTGAGCGGGGCGGGCTGGGGGCCGCAGCGCGCCCTTACCTTGGCCGGGGCTCTCCCGAGGCTCGCAGCGGGGGCTGGAGGCGCAGCCGAGCCGAGCCGAGCCGAGCCGCGCTGCCTGCCCCGGGCGGGACGGGGCCGGGACGGGGCCGGGGCCGCTCTGGCGGCGGGCGCGGGGCGGCGCGGGGGGCGCGGAGCGGGGCGGAGCGGGGCGTGCGGGACCGGGGGAGGGGGCGAGGGGGCGGCTCGCAGCCGGCTGGGCCGGGCTGGGTTGGCTGCGGAGCCTTTTCCTTCCCTCTTTTCTCTTTTTTAAAAAAAAAAAAAAATTTTTTCCTTTTTTATATTTTTTTATTTCCTTTCTCTTTCTTTTCTTTTTTTTTTTTTTTTCTTTTTTTTTCTTTTTTTTTCTTTTTTTTTTTTAATTTCTTTTTCTATTTTTATTTTTAATTCGATCCCAGGATTGTTCCTCCCTTCCCCAATCATCTACAGCGACTACATGCAAAATAACGAAGTGCAGCCCCCCCCCCCCCCTCCCAGCCAGCCCCCTGCACGCTGTCCACACCGTGCCGGGGCACTTGGCTCCTCGATGCTCCACCGGCACCACTCGCACCCCAAACCCTTGCTGGGTGCAGTGCCCCGGGGATGCTGGTGCTGGAAATAGAGACCCTGGTGGTGGAAAATGAGCTCCCTCCATCTGCAGATCCCCCAGCACCAGGCTGGGCACTACCTGCCTCCAAGGCTGCCTGGGGATGTTGGGGCTCAGTCCTCTTCCCCTCCTTGGCCTGTCTTGCAGCCAGGGGCTGGAGCAGCCGCCACATTGCCCCAGAACAACCTTTTGTGGGCACGGGGCCAGCGTGAGCTGTAAGCGTTTTCCCTCCTTTGCTGTGGTGCAGGGACATCACCACCCCAAAAATCCCGCAGCACGCAGCCGGGCGCTGCTGCCCCTCAGCTCGGCACGGTTCTGCATCGTGTACCCATCCAACGGGGAGCCCCGGTCCCACCTCCTGCCCTTCCCAGCCACCACGTGCTGCCCCTTCCCGAGGCGGAGGTGTCACAGTGTCCCTGGCACAGGCCACCACTGCAGCTGCTGGGGACCAGGAACCCTCCCGTGTCCTGCCCGTGGGGTGCAGACCCGGGGGCGCAGGCCCCCGGTGTGCCCAAGGAGGCAGATTAGGGTCGCCCAGGCAACGGGCATGGAGAAAACCCGTCTGGATCGGGGCGCACAAGGGTGTTTGTTTTCCGTATTAAGCGCCTGAGCAAGGGGGAGCATCAGACAGCTAATCCCCCCTCAATGCCTTCCCCCGGATCGCGGCCGCCGCGGGACCAGACCCTGCTCCCAGGAATGCTGATGTGCTCTGGCCTGGATGGGGCTGGGTGGGCGCAGGGGTGCTGGGCTGTCCGTGGGGTGCTGGAGAGGTGCTGGGCTTTGGGTGAGACGCAGCTGGTGCCGCTCAGCACGTCCCCGGTGGGGCAGAGCAGGAGGGATCGACCACGGCTGTAATTATCACAAGCCGGGGGGTTGCAGGACTGGATGAGGAGGGCAGAAGCCACCCTTGCCACAGCCCCTGCTGCTGCGTTGCGTCCCTGTGAGCTGTGCCCAGGCTTGGGGCGAGCTCAGGGTGATGGGAACAGAGCTGGGAACCCCTCCGTGCCCTGAGCAGGCTCTGCCCCACTGCGGGTCCCATCCCCAGGACACGGCGAACAGCTTGGGGGCTGCTCCTGGCCATGGCTGAGCCTTCACCTGCTGCTTGGGGCCGTGGCCCCAATGGGGCGGCTACCAGGAGCCACCCTGTTGGCCCTGGGCTGCCTCTTCCCAGCGCTGTGGTTCGCCTCGCACACGGCTGCCCCTGCCCCGTGCTGCCTCCATCCCGTCCCCGCTGCAGACCCCGTGCCGGGGGCCGAGGCATAGCACAGAGAGGCCTCCACCGGCCCGGGAGCTCTCGCAGAAACGAACCGGCCTTGTTTAACCGGAGCTCTCACTGGCGAAGCATTTCCTCTCCAAACAGACTCCTTAGCAGCACAGACATTCCTCTGTCCCACAGAGCGAACCACCGGCCGCAGCCCCGCTTGGTGCCTGCCTCTCCCGCCTGTCATCGCCCCCCCGCTCACTCCCCCTGCACCCTCTCTCCTGCCCCTTCGCTGGGCTGCAGCCTGGTGCCAAGTCGTGCTGCCTTAAACATGCTGTCCTGTGCCATCCTGCCCTGTGCCATCCTGCCCATGCCATCCTGACCGTGCCATCCTGACCATGCCATCCTGACCGTGCCATCCTGACCGTGCTGTCCTGACCGTGCCATCCTGCCCATGCTGTCATGCCTGTGCCGTCCGGCCCATGCCATCCTGTCCATGCCATCCTGACTGTGCCATTGTGTCCATGCCATCCTGCCTGTGCCATCCTGCCTGTGCCATCCTGACCGTGCTGCCCTGCTCCATCCTGCCATTCACCTCCTTCTTCCCTCCACCCATCATCACCGGAGCACCAGGGACACTTGCTCTTTGCTCAGCAGTGTCCCCATGGTGCCATCCCCAAGGTGAGCGTGGCCACTGCAGCCCCAGGACGTGGCTGAGCCCCAGCAGCACAGGATGGGGCTCCCACGGCTCAGTCCAGGCCGCAGCAGCACAGAGCTGGGCACGGCTGCGCCGAGTGGCTGCCGACGGCGCTGCTCCCCGGTGGGAGAAGGAAGCCGGGCTTAGCACGGGATTTAGCGGCTCTGCTGTCCTTGACCTTTGGCAGCTCAGCGCCCGCCTGCCGTGCCAGGGCTCTGCGGTGGCCCCGGCCTCCCAGGAGGGTGAAAGGCTCCGTGCTGAAGACCTGCACCGGGCTCTCCAGGCTGGCGAGGGCTCCGGCACAGTGGCAGCACCCAGATTTGGGTGCCCGGCACCCTGCTGCACCCAGGGGATGTCTCACGGGGCCCCGGGGTTTGCTGCCCCACCAGAGGCATGTCCCAGCCGTTCCCGCTGCTCCGCACAGAAAGAGCGAGAGAGCAGGGGGAGAAATAATTCAATCTAGGGCTGAAAAAAGCCTTAACTTAATTTCGGTGGGTCACGGACATAATCAAATCAGCCCTGCGCGTTGGAATATCGTTTCCATGTTTCCACAAGCTGGATAATTGTGCTCTGAAAACAAGCCCTTCGGTGCCTGACAGGAAAAGCTGCAGCGCGTGCGGGAGGGGGCCACGTGCCTTGGTGGGGCGGGGGGGGGCCGGGAGCGTTCCTGCCTGCCCGGAATCCTTGGCCATGCTGGTCACCGCTCCGCAGTGTCCCCACGGCAGGTGACACCGAGCCCTGAGGGTCGCATGCCCCTTGGGTTGCTTGGGCTGGGTTGCAACGGGGACCCAGGGACCCCGTGGCATCGCGCAGGTGATGCTGCGACATGGGGCCACGCAGGCTGAGCCCGCAGCATCGTGCCCCCCGCTGCCCCTTGCCCCCGGTCGGAGGAGCAGGGCGCGTGGTCCCGAGGGTCCTGGAGCAGGTGGGAGCAGCCCCGGGTGGGAGCAGGCGCGGGGAGCGAGCTCGGTGCCGGCCCTGCGCGGGGCGAGCCGCGGCTCCGTGTGGAGCGTGGTGCCAGATCCCAGCCTTCGGGAACATTCAGTGATGGATTAAATGCAATCTGACTACCACTGTGGGAGGTTGGAGAGAATTACTTCATACAAATGCACTTCGGAAAGTATTTAGAGTCAAATTTTCAAAAGCCCCTGAACGATTTAAGAGCCAAAATCCCATTTTCCAAAGTCACTTAAACGAGCGAGGGAAGATCAGCAAAGAAAAACACGGCTGCCAGCCGGGCCGGGGCAGGCGCTCGGCGTGGGCACAGCACCCGGGAGCAGCGGGGGGGCTCGGGGGAGCCGCTGCGAGCTGCAAACCACAGCCCGTGCCCCGGGAGGAGGCTGAGGCTGCGTGCCCCGGGCTGGGCACGAGGACGCTTCGTCCTCCAGGAGCATCCCCGGTGCCCCTGCCCCCGGAGGTTCAGCCCCGGGGCTGTAAGGGGAGAAGGCAGGGAACCGCACGGCTCCTTCCCTTACCCCACAAAGGCTGCAGCTCTCCTAAAAGCATCTACAGTTCCCCGCTCAGCATCCTAATGAACCGCAAGGGCAGCTGGGACCCTCGGAGGCAGCAACCACGGAGACTCAACCCCCCCAAAGAGTAAATCCCAAAGCAATTAGCCTTGCAAGCTTCGGCCGGGCTGGTGGAGGTTCCACATTCCTCAGTGGCTATAAAGCGCTTTACTGGGATTGTTTTTCTGCGTAAGCCCTGCCCGGGGTACACATGGCCGTGGCTCCGGCTCCCAGCGCCTTTGGTGCATGTCATAAAAAAAACACTCTCAGCACGTTGACTTTGCTAGAGCTAAAAAGAAGCTGGTTTATATGCTTCCCCTGATAGAAAGCATAAAGGATCTGAGACAGAATTCTTGCTCCAGGATCCTTTACAATTCCTGGAGGACATTTTTGGAAAGGGAAGGGTTGTATTTACTTTGGCAGCCGCCTCCCCTCCTATATACATATGCATGGAAAAACTGCACTCACCTAACATTTCCAAGGCTCCCTTTTCTGCAGAGGGCCAGCCCAGGTGGGAGCTGGCAGCCCCGGGACCCCTGTTTGTAAATGGTGCTTTGGATGGAAAGCCACAGAGGAGCTAAGGTGAAACCTCTCCCCAGAGCAGCCCCGAGGGGTGATGCTGCAGGATGCGGGACCTGCCTGGGGTGCAGGGGGCCCTGGGGGCTGCTGGTGCCCACCCGTCCGTCCGCACCCACGGGGCTGCCAGAGGAAAATCCTGCTTGATGCTGAGCATCCCTGCCTGGGCACGGAGCCCTGAGCAGAGCCGGCTTTGGAAATGTGGCTGGGGTTGAGGGGGAGGAGGATGAGGAGGGCGGCTGGGCACCACTCACGGTGCAGGAGCAGGAGCAAGAGGTGTCTCTGTCCCCAGGCTGCTGCGGGGGTCACAGGGGCAGCAGACACAGCCCCAGAGCTGGCTGCGGTGTCCCCGAGGGCAGGGCTGTGTCCCCTCCTGCACAGGCATCCTGCTGCGGGATGGGAGCACGGGATGAAGTGACCCACATCACTGTTAAACACAGCAAATTCAAAACAGGCACGTGCAAATCCTGCCGCAGGATATTGCTCGAAATAGCTTAGCGCAATTCCAGGGATGAGACACTCACGTGAGCACCAGCGGCGTCCGCTCCTGCGCTCCCAAGGGGCTGGGCTCGAGGAGCTCTCACCCACGGCGATGGGAGCTGGTGGTGGCAGGGATCCTGCCCATGGTGCTGGGATGGGAACTGGGGAACCAAACCCTCCAGGATGTCTTTTTCCTGAGCACGTTAATGCTCAGCTCGCTTCTGGGGGAGGCGTTGGAGCACTCCTGGAGCACTCCCACGGCCGCTGCGCCCACAGGGCTCGGTGGGCAGCTCGGGCAGGTGGGGATGAGATGAGACCCAGCTGTCCGGGGAGAGGCAGCACCCGAGAACAGGAGAGCAGCTGGGAAGCACGCTCCTCTCCTGGCTTCCCGAGCTGCACCTAATTCAAACCAGCTCCCCGAGGCAGCAGCTCCGTGCCCCTGCTCTGCACCACGGGGCTGGCGCAGCCGGAGCCGGGCACCGTCCCCGTGCCCCCCGTGTCCCCAGTGCCACCTCTCCCCGCCCTGTGCCTCCAGAGGTCTCCTCGGCTGCTGTGATTAATTCACTGACAGTGGGCTAGAAATAAATCCACTCGTTGGCACGTTGTAAATTCATCACGTGCTCGGAGCGCACATTCCAGCCCGCCATAAACACCCCTGGCTCCTCGGTAGTAAATCTGCCGCCGGGGCCGGCCGCTGCGCTGAGACCCCGCATCCCAGGGGGGCTGCTCCTGCCCGGCCGGGGGGGATCCGCAGCACCCACAGTCCCCAAAGGGTGCTGTCACCCCCCCCGGTGCTCACCCCTGCTCCCTGCAGCAGGCGTGAGCTGGATCCATGCTGCCAGGCTGGGTGCTGCCATCCACGTGTCGCCCCCAGGGGTGCTGGGGACCTGTCCCATGGGAAGCGGGCAGCGTCCTGTGACCGAGCATCAGTGCAAGAGGAGGTTTGCTGCTCCCTTTGTGCTGCTGAAAAGTCTGTGCAGTAAAAGAGGGGTAAAAATAATGTTTTATTATCCTCTGAGCAGCTGCTGCTTCGTTTTATGGGGGTCACGCTCCGAGGCGGTCTGGACAGAGGAGCAGAGGCACAAAGCACAGCACCGGGCTGCTCGGCTCGTGCTCCCTGGTCCCTTCTGCCCCACAGCACCAGCACCCAAAGGTGCTTTTGGGGTGCTGGTACCCACCGAGGTCGGGCAGAGCAGAGCTGTGCTCCCGGCCCCGTTGGCTCCGTCGGGTCCCACCGCACAGGAGCAGGGAGGGGGCTGCGGGGGCCGGCGCTGCCTGGGGAAGCGCACTTGTTGCTTTATGATTTTTATCCGCCACCCTATTGTTGGGGCTGTCAGCGGGTCGCCTCCGGGAGGTGGAGCGGGGCCCTTTTCAATGGGTGCTGGTGTGGGGCCGCATCCTGCAGCACCCAGCGCGCCGGCGGCGGAGCCAGACAGTGCGTGAGCAGCTGCGGCAGGGCCGGGCGCTGGAGTGGGGGCCCCGGGCTCTGTCCCATTGAATTCCCTGGGAAGGGAAGCCCGGGGCCCTGCACAACCTCCCTTTCCCAGAGGAAGCCACGTGCTGGGGCCGGGGCATCGCCTGTGCCCAGAGCCACAGCTGGGGCAGGGCTGCGGGATGCAGGCACCAAGCTCGGGGGGGCCGGGGGCTGCTGCAGCCCCCCAGCACCGCGCGTCTCACACCCTGGAGACGTGGTGCAAGTCTGGGGGGACTGGGCACCGCCATGGATGGGGTCTCAGGAAAAGGGGACGTGATGTCCCCATGATGGGGACAAGTGCCTTGGGGACACGTCGGTCCCCACTGCCGGTGCCCCCCTCCCTGCCTCTCCACCCCTAAAGCCCCCCGTGCCGGTGGGAGCGGTGCGCGTCGCCCCACGGCCAGCCCGGGCGCTCTCTCGGCAGCTCCGTCCCGCTATGAAATAATTTGTTATTTTAGTTGTAAACCAGCCGGTGGCCCCTTTCCAGACGGCGCGAGGGAGAAGCCAAGCGAGCCCCGATCCCGTTAATGACTGCGCCATTCAGGCGGCCCTGGCAGGGCTGGCAGCGCCTGCCCCGGCCTCCCCCCGCCGCGCAGGCGAGGCTGCGGGGCCGACGTTTTCATAGGGACCGAGGCGATGATGAATTGCTCGGGGCTGGCACCTCTCTGAGCCCCTTTTGTGCACGGCAAGCGTGCCGGGGCCGTGCGGGCGCGTGGAGGGCAGCACCGGCAGGCCCAGGTGCATCCGCATCCCGTGCCAGGACGGGCAGGGGGCAGGCAGGGCTCCCCCCGCAGCAAAACAAGCCGGGTGCCCTCGTGCGCCCTGCAAAGGGGCCAAAACCCAGCCCTGGGGCCCGCTGCTGGAGCCGGGTTGCTCTTGGGTGAGGCGAGAGCATCGCTGCTGGGGGCTCTTCCGAATCTGCTTTCCCGGTGGGGCTCCTTTCCCCCAGCTGTGGGGTGAAGAGATATTTTTTTTTCCCTGACCTGCCCTTACAATAACCACGCTCAGAGCCTGCCGGCTCGCCGGGGGTCGGGCTGCAGCAAGCAGCACGCCGGGGGCAGCTGGGCTGCAGGATGCACGGAGCTGCTCGTGGCTTCAGCAGTTAGCGTGGGTCTGGTAACGACTTTCTGCTGGAACAGAGGGAAAGTCCCTTTGAAACCTGCACCCCGGGTGCCCGTCCCTCTCCCCAGCAGCCCCATGGGTGCCTGCAGCCACCCCGCGCGCACCTCGGTGCCTGTGAGCACAGCGGGGAAATCAGCGGAGCTTTGCTGCTGGGCAGGGATGCTCGGAAGCCTCGTATCCCCAGGAGGAACAGGGCCAGATCCTGAGTGTCCAGCACAGTCTGGGATGGTGCTGAGGTTTTGCTGGGGCAGCCCCGAGCCCGGTGCAGCCCAGCCCGGGGCAGTGTGGGCAATGCCCTCGCCCCAGCAGCAGGTTTTAGCCACGAGTCCTCAAAAATGCCAAAAATGCAACAGGAATCAAGGTTGGCCTGCTGATTTTTGATCTTTTCGCAATTGCTGCAGCACTGCTGTAAGTACATCCAGATGGCTGCAGACCACACAGAGGCAGCCTGCGCCCCTCTGCCACCGCCGCGGCCACCGCTTGGGCCACCCCATCCCACCGTGCGTGACACTTGGGGACATCGGGGACATCGGGGGCTTTGGGACACGGTGAGGGGCCGTGCGGAGCTGTCGGTGACTGTCCTGGCTGCGGTGCTGGAGGCCGCGAGGATGCAGCAGGTTGAGCCACGTGCCATGGGTGATAACCCTAATGGGGGTTGTAGGGTGACCTGTCCCCAGCGCCACGTCCTCCCTGTCCCCTGCAGCTCCTGGTTTGTCACACGGTGCCAGGGAGGCTGCAGGACCATCACCTGTGGCATGGATGCGGTCACCTGCAAAACTCTGCTAAGCATAACATAACCCATAAATTAAATCATTGTCAGAGGTGATGCCACACACCCTGTCCCCAAAGTGCTCACTCCGGCCCCTCGGCCCCCAGCACGATGCCAGCACCACCCCTGCTGCAGCACAGTCTCAGGTGTGAGCGCTGCTGCTCGGCTCTGTGTGCCGGGCTCTTTTCCCCGAGCTTCGTTTTTGCAGAAGCATCAAACGGGGGGGAAAATGCTCGTTTAGCTTTGTTGCGGGTTAGCTGCTGGGCCTGTGGAGTGACCTGGGCTTGTTTTGGTGCCTTGACCAGCCCAAAACATCTCCGATCACTGGTGGGTAATGCTGCTGTGGTGGCCGAGAGCTCATTTAACCCCCTATGATCATTGTACCTCCTGGGGGCCCGAGGGGAGCAGGCAGGGAGTGGGCTGGGCAGGGACAGGGCAGGTGCCTGGATCCATTTGGGGCTTGGCTCAGGGTCTTCCCACCCGTGGGCTCTTCTGACCCAACACCAGGCTCTCCGGTGCTCCCGTGCTGCTTTGGCTCCTTGCAGGAGCAGGAGCATGTACCAAAAGCTCACTCACCAGGCACTGAACCCACGGTGGCTTTTGTCAAAAAGCAAGAGCATTTTGAGGGCGATCAGAATTTCCCTTTCCCCCAGCCAGTTCCCATTAAGAAAAACCCGCTCTGACCAAAAACTGACGCCTGCTTCTCTTCTCCATGGTCTTGCCGTGAGCAGAAGATAAAATGCCAGGGGCCAAGACGGGTGCCGTGCCCAGCTCCATCCATCCCCGTCCCCTTCCACCAGCTGGCATCACCCCACAGCCACCTCCCTGCGTGGCACCTGGCAGGGATGACCCCAACCCCTGGAGCTCCTCGCAGGGGTCCCAGCCCCGGTCCCGCTCCCCTCCAGGCCCCGTTTTCGGCCGGGCGCCCCGGAGCAGTGGCCGACGCTCTCCCCTCCCCTCGCTGCCCACCACACGGAGGAAGTCGCAACCGCAGAGTTCTTGAAAGCATTTTTTTGGTGGAGACCACCGGTACTGAGAGATTAAAATTGCTGTTGTTTCTTCCATTACTCAGCTTTCCTGAATTATGGGGTGTAATACTCAGGGAGTGGGAATAATTAGGGGAGAACAATGGCAGGCTTGAAGGCTTAAATACGCTTGTGTGGTACTCCGAGCGAGTCCAGCCTGCTGTCACATTTCTCTAGGCCTCCATTTTCCACGGCCCGTGCCAAGCCATTTCCACTCTGGGTACCCGGTCCTCGGCTTCCTCATTCCATGGGCTGCGCTCCCCGGCCCCGCCGCCCCGTTAACGCTGCGCTCCCCGGCTCCGGGCACCGCGGCGCAGCTCCCTGCGCCCAGCCCTGCCCCGCCGGGGGGGCAGGGGGCAGGGGGATGCTGGGGCCTGGGGATGCAGAAATGAAGGGTGGGGGATGCTGGAACCTGGGGTCAGGGGATGCTGGAGGTCAGGGATGGAGGACGGTGGAGCCTGGGGATGCAGAAATGTAGGGTGGGGGAATGCTGGAGTCTGGTGTGAGGAGGATGGAGGAGCTCAGGGGATGCTGGAGCCCAGGACATGGGGGTAATGGAGCCTGGGGGATGCAGAAATGTAGGCTGGGGGAGTGGTGGAGTCTGGCATGAGGAGGATGAATGAGATCAGGGGATGCTGGAGCCCAGGGCATGGGGGTGCTGGAGCCTGGGGTAAAGGGGTGCTGGAGCCCAGGGCTGGAGAACGCAGGAGCCTGGGGGATGCAGAAGTGAAGGATGGGGGGATGCAGGAGCTTGGGGTATGGGGATGCTGGAGCCCAGGAGATGCTGGAGCCCAAGGTATAGGGGTGCTGGAGCTCAGCAGAGTTGGGAGCTGAGTTGGCTCCCAGGGCAGTCCCCGTTGCCTCTCTTTGCTCCTTTCAGGTCCCACGCGCTCAGCGGGGAGAGGCCGGGACAGGCAGTTTCAGTGCTCTGCGCTCGGGGAAGGCTTTGGGTTTCTCTCCTTGTGGCGCCGTGCAGCCAGTGGCCGGGGCCAGCCCCGCTCCGTGGGGATGCCCCTTGCTCAAGCGCCTTCCCGGCACTGCCTGGCCGCTGTGGGGCCGGGGGGAGCAATAACCCCACAGCCCCGGGAGCTTGGGCAAGAGGCTGTGGTGCCGGCCCCGAGGTGCCGAGCACAGGGGATGGGGCACGGGGGTGTCCGTGGGGTGTCTGTAGGGTGCTCCCCGCCCCAGAGTGGCACAGAAACATGGGGCCAGAGCCCGGGGCACAGCCGGCCCCATGCCCAGCACCTTGTCTCCGAGGCCTCAGATGTCAGAGCTAGTGCAAATTAACAGAAAATCTTTTTTTTTTTTTTTTTTCTGGGGAAAAATAATAATAAAAAAAAGGGACATTGTTCTGGTGAGCACTTTCCCTGAGTGAGTTCCCACGTTTCGGCTGGCCGGGCATGGCACGCAGGGGAAGCCAACGGGCTCCGGGGGCTGAGATGAAATGTCTGGGGCTGTGCTCCGCTCGGGGAGGGGATTGTTTTTAACGCTTCAAACCCTTATTCTCCTCTCCCTATTAACTTAACCGCTGGGAAGCCTCCGCCACAGCCCGCTCACTGCTATCCGAGCAGCCATCTCGGTCCTGCCTGCGGCCAAACACTTGCCACGGCGGTGACGGGATGGGGACAGGGACGGGGTCGGGATTGGGACACATCCTGGCATGCCACCACGCCGTGCTGGGGGTGACGGGGCCGGTCTGTGGGCTGGCACCGAGTGCTTTACTGCAGGATACGATTTAAAAATACCCTCCCCAGACCCCAGGGAGGAGCTGATCCCGTGGCAGCTGGGGGATGGAGCCCGCAGCCACCTGGCAGCGCCAGCACCGCTGTCCCTTTGTGTCCCCGCTGGGGACAGGAATGGCTCTGCAAGGAGGACAGGGACGAGCCCTCTCTGTGGGTGCTGCTGGTGGGACAAGAAAAAAAACCCTGGGCAGCTGGGGGATGGATTTCACCAGGGTCAGCATTGCCGGGGGCAAGCAGTGCCCCCAGCCCGGGTGATGGGCTCGGGCAGCTCCTGCCCTGGCGATGGCTGCGACGCCCCACGAAGCCCCGGCTGGCTGCGGCTCGAGGAAGCGCAGCGCGCTTCAGAGTTTCCCTTCCTTGGAAGCCACAATTAAAACTATTTTAAAAGAAAACAAACATTTCTCATCAAAATGTCTGTCTTTCCTTTTCCTGGCCCGCAGCCTGCAGCCAAAGATCTCGTCACAGGCCAAGTCTGCTCCGCAGCAGCGCTTCCCCAAAGCCTCCTCTGGGCACTGCGGATCCACCCAGGTGGGACCTGGAGCTTCAGTTGCACTTGGTGATCAGCCTCCGGCAGCTTTGCACCTCGTGCATCAGGTAGGAAAGGTTTTTTTTTGGGGGGGGAGATGCTCCTGGATCTCTGCAGGTTCTGTGCTCGGGGATGGGAGCAAGCTCCTGGCTTTATGCAGAAGTGGTGCCGGGGCTGTGCCCCCCTGCTGGCACTCACGCACCTTTTTTCGGCAGGAGCAGGCAAGCCGCACGCATCCTCCACCGCCGGGCAGCGGCTGAGTGCCTCCAGGAGGGCAGCGCTGCCGCCGCCATCACAGCAGCGGCTGTGGTTTTAGTTACCAGCACTGAGCTGCGCGGAGCAGAACGGGCAAACGAGGGCAGCAAGGCAGCAGGGAGAAAAGCAGCGGCCACTTTCCTCACCCAGCTGCCCCCGGGTGGCGCAGGGGGCACCAAGACCAGACAGCCCATGTCCTGGCTGTCCCTCGTCCTGGAGCACTGCATCGCTGCCAGAGTGTCCCCTGGTCCTCAGCCACCCATAAGGATGCTCCTCGTTCCTTTTCCATTTGCCCAGCGTTTTACCAAAGACTCCTTCGCTAAAACCTTGAATTTCAGTGAGCAGGGTGCCAAGGGGGGCACCCATGGGTGCTGCATCCCGCAGGGCGCACACCCACGCTGCTCCTGGCACCAGCCTCAGCCGGGACCATCAGCCCTCAACCGCACTCGTGGAGGCAGATCCTGAAACAGTAATTACAGCGTTAATTAAAGCTGCAATAACACCTCTCCTTGGGCTGGGAGCTGCCTGCAGAGGCTCTCCAAAAGCCATAAAAACCTGATGCAATCGCCCGGCTTCGGTTTGGATGCTCTTCAGGGATTTTCCTTCGCTAGTGCTGAGCTGCAAACCCTGCCGGGGCTTTGCCCACCCGATCCCCAGCCGGCTTCCCAGGGCGGCTGGGTGCGCCTCGCAGCCAGCACGGGGGGGTTGTAAAAACACCTGAGCCCGACAGACAGTTATCAGCCAGGAAGCACATCTGGTGCCCAAATTTGATGCACGAAGTGCTGGGAGATGCTCGGGTGGGTTGGTCGGAGCCAGGAGCCCCAGGGAGGGGACGGATCCATCCAGGACCTGTGCCCTGAGCATCCTCAGCGCTGCCCCCACCACGCATGGGGCCATCGCGTCCCCTCCATCCCCCCAGTCCAGGCACTTCTTTCAGCTGTGATTCCACACAGCCCTGCTCCGACAGCTGAATTTGCATTGATTCCCCGTGGCAGGGCCATGGACGAGGTCTCTGGCATTGGCCATCCCGGGGCGAGGACGCAGCCGGGGCAGCGGCAGCTCCTGCTGCTCCCATTTCAGCACGTTGTGCCCACAGCCCAGAGCTGGAGGCCGGCAGCATTCTCAGAAGCAGCCTCAGAGTTTTATTACAGACAAGCAGCCGGGAGAACTCAGCCTGGTGAGGACTGGAGCATGGCCCCCAAGGAGGCAACGCCACGGCCCCAAAATCGGGGCAGAGGGACCGGACTGAGCCCAGGTGTCCCAGGACAGGGATGGGGGACGATGCCCGCAGAGGACGCCCTGCTCCATCCCGGAGGGACAACAGAGCTGTGCTCCAGCAAACCTCCCGCTGAGCCTCTCCTCCGCCTGCCTGCGAGGCCGGGGAGCACCCGGAGCCTCTAATCGGGGGCTGCCAGCAGGCGCTGCGGTGATGCTTCCACACCCCACCTCGCCTCTCGCCCTTTCCATGAGCCAGGAAATGTTGAGCTGTTTATAACTAGGGGTGTTTTCCCTGCTTTAAGCTTTTTCTCATGGAAATAAAGGAGGAGCAAAGGTTTGTGCTAAACAGAGGAGGGAGAGGAGTGGAGGACAAAACCCACCTGAGCGTGGCGAGCTGGGGACTTCCCACCCGGCAGAGGTCGGAGCTTCTGGAGAAGCCATACGGCCCCTTCCCATCTGGACCCACGTCCGCATATCTTGGGGAAAAAAAACAGCATTTTTCAAGAACAACAAAAAATACAAATAAGCATGAAGTGCTTGCCTGGAAAAATGTCACCTTTGTCACCTGTGCCGCTGGCCCACGTGTGGCCATGTGCAGAGGGGGGGGTAGATGGAGAGGGGCACCGAGGCACAGCAACGTGCTGGGATCTCGATTTTCTGCTCGTCCAAACGTGCTTTGTTTATCGTGCCGGGGAAAGGAGCAGAAACGTGCCTGTGACACAGCCATCCCCCTGGGGAGCTGCACTGCCCACCCCTCGGCTGCACGGTGCCAGCCCCGTTGAGGCGCTGCCATCCCCGGCGCTCGTGGCGAAGCGTCCCGGCAGCGCCGCCTCCGTGCGGCCCCAGCCAGCGCCCGGCTCCCGGTCCCCGCACATCTGGCTGAAAGCTGTGCAGGCTGCCCTCGCTATGAGGACACCGGCCCGGATGCGCATCCCTCCCGGAGAGATTCCCCGTCCCCAGCCTGGCTCCTCTCCTGGCATCGTCCCTGCCCCAGCAGCGGGATGCACGTGGGCGCTGCCAGGGATGGGAGGCAAGGGGCTGGGATGTAAAGGGCTGGGATGTAAGGGGGGATGGGGTGTAAGGGGATGGGGTGTAAGGGGCTGGGATGTAAAGGGCTGGGATGTAAGGGGCTGGGGTGTAAGGGGCTGGGATGTAAGGGGATGGGGTGTAAAGGGCTGGGATGTAAAGGACTGGGATGTAAGGGGCTGGGATGTAAGGGGATGGGTGTATGTAAGGGGATGGGGTGTAAAGGGCTGGGATGTAAAGGGATGGGATGTAAGGGGCTGGGGTGTAAGGGGATGGGATGTAAGGGATGTAAGGGTGTGTAAAGGGCTGGGATGCAAGGGGCTGGTAACGCTCCTTCTGCCCTCTGCGGGCACCGTCACAGCTGCAGCAGTTCCGCAAATTACAACTGTGACACCCCGAGCGCCCGGAGCCCCTGCCCAGCACGGGGTCAGGATGCGGCGCCGCGAAGGGGACCAGGCTGGGTGATGCAGGCTCCGTCCCCTCCCGTCACTGGGATGGGGTCCTTGGGATGCTCCCCGTGTCCCTCCTCACCCCCCCTCTCCCCTGCTCTCCTGCCGTTGTCACCCCGAACACCGCGCGGACATAGGAAGGGCTGCAAGCTGCCTCTCCTCCTGCCAGGTTAAATGGCTCAGCAGGAATGTCTGTGATTCCCACAAGTCAACTTTCCCCTCCGTGGTATGTGTCCAGGGGTCAGGCCTGGCACCACATGAAAGTGGAGGGTATTCAATAACCTAGAGTCGTGGAAGGGCTCCGGTCCAACCCCAACCATGTTCGGGCTTTTTATTGATGCAGCATGCCTTTCCCCATTTGTTTCCTATAAACAGCACATGGGAATATTTAGTAGCTTTCAAGCTGAGCTTTTTGCATATTCTCCCTCGTCTACAATGAGCTACTCGGTAGTAGACGCTTTTAATTTACTTAATGCAGTTTTTGCTTTTTGCTCTTCCAGAGGCTCTGGGCTGCTTTTGACCCAGTCGCCCCAGCAAATTACTGCACAGCTTTATAATTTTGGGGGGGGGGGCGCAAGCGTGGGTGCTGAGGGAGGAAAGATGACCTGGAGGGAGCCCTGGGGCACAAAATATCCCATTTTGGGTGCAGTATACCCCCTTTTGGGTGCACAGTACCCCCTTTTGGGTGCAAAATACCCCTTTTTGGCTGCAAGGAGACAGGGGAGCCGTGGCCCCGGAGCAGCCCAGGGGCCGTGGTCCCGATGACAGCCCCCTGCTAGAGGTTGTTTTGGGAGGTGTTGGGTGCATTTCGGGGCTGTTTGGGACTGTTCTGCTGGCGAGGCTCGGTGCTTGCGGGGTGCCCGGGTGCTCCTCTTGCCCGGTGCCTAGCACTAAGGATTCGCTGTCCCTCGGTGCCAAGCTCCGGCCACCTTCATCTCCCCCCAGTCCATGATGGGGTTGGGGGCAGCACAGGTGACCCCAAACGCCGTCCCTGAGCCCAGGGGACTCAGGGATGACCCCCGGTGTGGTTAAACCCTCTGCTCGGGGTCAAGGCAGCGAGCCTGCACCCTGCACCGTCAGCCAGGGCTACGAACCCCGCAGGATGGATGCAGGGGATGCAGCATGGAGGGCCCCAGGGCTGCTGCTGCACACGCTGCCTCTGCGAAGAGCCAGGCAGGAGCCGGAGCTGGCGAGCTCTCAGCACCCTCTGCCGGCTCTGCCGCCCGGCCCTGGCCTCTCCTGCTGGGGAAGGAGCAGGGCTCCGGCCGCCGGTGCCACGCTGCTCTGCTCTGACCCCACTGGGTTCAGCACCCGCTGCCATCCCCGCTGCCATGGCACTGACATGGAGAAGAGGCCATCCCAGCAGGCTGGGGCCCTAAAACCCAACCTGCCGGGTGCTAACGGAGATCAGCACCCGAAGCCAGCAGCAAGCTTGCTGCTCGCCCCACCGAGCCACTCTGACACTGCGTCATTCCCCAAAATTTGCTGCTGAACCCCTCCAGCCGCGGGCAGGAGCCCCGGGGGTGCCCAGTGCCTGGAGCTGAGCTGAGGACGGCAATCGCTGCCGGGCTGCCCTGTCCCCTGCAGGCTCCTCAGCAGCATTTGCACAGCTGAGACGAGCAAGGAGGGCTCAAACTGCTGCTCCCGGAGAGCCAGCAGCTCCCGCTCCTTGCCTGTATGCTCACGCTCAGCACCCCAGGGCCGACAGCAGCGCTGCAGCAGCACCCGCACCCAGCTAGCACAGGAGCAGGGCACAGCCGCCTCCTCCTGAGATGCTTTTTCCCCCCGCTGTGAACGACCACAAAGAGCATTTCTTAGCTGCGAGCTGCAGGAGTTGGCCGCAGGCTGACAGCAGAGGCTCTGCTAACGTGCACGCCCAGCTATTCACCGGGCAGAAAAAGGCCGCTGCTCAAACAAGCAAACATTGACTGTCTGGTTTCCCAGCGCTGCCCCCGAGCACCACCCCCAGCCCCAATCCCTCCGTGCACTGAATATCGGGCAGGTTCCCTTTGGGCAGCAGCTTTCACACGGGCCAGCAGCCAGACATTCTTCGGGCTGCGCTCCCGTCACCCTGCCAGCCCCGGGCAGGGAGGCAAGGCCACAGCGCTGCCCATGGCCCCTCGCCTCACCCAAATCCAGCAGGGAGAAAGCAGAGCTGACACCGGGGTTCTTTTAATGCAATTGCTTTTAAAATGCAGCCTTAAAATGACTTATAAAGGCCAACAATGGGAACAACTCAACTCTTTCGCCTCTGCAAGGTGACCACGTGGCGCCTCCAAAACCCGTTAGCGACAGCCGCTCGTCGATGTAACTCCTTGGGCAAAGGGACTGGGTGATCAATCCACACAACTCAGCACTCACCTGGAGCACCTCAGCTACCAGCAGCACAAATTGTACCCTTCTGTCACACCTTACACTCGGGCATAAACCTACAGAGGTGTCTGGCCTTCAGCTAGCTCCCGTGGAAGTCAGAGCTACGGACTTCAGGCTGCTAGCTCTGCGGGTTTGTGCCTTCATGCTATGTAAAGTGATTCAAGAATTGAACGTCTGACTTGCTGAATAGGATCGCAGAGGAAAGTTGATTTTCCAGTATCTTGCTTTTTGAAAGGTAACACCACTTTGTGTATTTATTGTACAGAGCAGCAGGTGTCACAGACTGCCGCAGTTTGCCAATTCACTTACCACAGGAAATTCTGTTTTAGCCTAAACGTCTGTGTAAGAATATACCCCACCAGCTCCTCCACACCGTGCAGTGTTTATACATCGCACAGGAGAGAAAGCTCCGCTTGCTGAAACGCATTTAATACCTTCCAGTTGTTAGCCTGAGTGTCTGGTTCTGCACACTCAGCACACAGCCCCAGGCTGTAGGGCACCGGGGGCATTACAGCCACTGATTCCTTCCCTCCATTTAAAATATTCAGCGGTTTTCCCAAACAACTTACTGGTCCTGCCCTTCCACAAGGGAAGCTGCGGGACTACAAAGTCCCACCAGAGAAGGGCGTTGCTGAGTCTGCTTCCAGAAGTGCTGCTGGGGGAAGAGAACCAGGCCACGTGGACCCCCTGAGGCTGTGGGTGCTGCGAGATGCCGCTGCTCGCTGGGAAAAGGAGCTTCCCAAGAGGGTGCCGTGCACTCAAGCAGCTCTCCCACATCACCCCTTGTATCAAGCTTGCATTTTACTAGTAACTTCAGAATCAATAAGCCAGTTTGGTCTACAGAAATGCTATGCGCTTGTCTCCAAGTGAATTTTAAACAACTCTTTTTAAGGACAGCATTAACAGTAAATCAGTAGGCTCTTACAACGTGGTCTCCAATTCCCGTTGTAAAACTTGGGTTCAAATTTGGACAGACTGGAGCTCTTTTAGGGTTGGAGCAGTAGTTCTTGCACAACCAAACGTCACAATTAGAAACTGAGTGTAGAAAGATTTCCCAGGGGAATATGAAAATGACATCACCTTATGAAAAAGCTTCAGAATGAACCTGTGAAACAAACAGCAACCAGACAATTGTCTTCTACAGAAGATGGAAGTAACAGTAGAAGAATATAACATCATCTTAAACAGTCAGTGAGTCAGTCTGAATGTACAGGGGCACTAGATCCCTACAGATCTGTGATGAAAACACTATATCCCTACAGATCTGTGGTGAAAGCTAACGGCCAAAACCAGCTGGTCCCCCCCAGTCCCAAAGGGAGACCAGACGGCGTTTCACTCTTCGCCAGCTGGAAGATTGTCTTCAATCCGCCTGATGAACTTCATTCGGATTTCTGTGACGCTGTCCCCTTTCAGCGTGTCCTGGACAAACTTCACATCCACGGCCATCTGAACCTAGGAGATGTGAGAGAGAAGAAGAGCTGTTACCTCCCTTCTAACAGCAGCTTCCCAGCTGATCCTGAAGCACCAGCTTAAGGCCTCTGAGGACACGACGTGCACTGCAGAGCCCCAGGGAAGCACTCATTAGTTCCAAGATCACATCCTCCTCGTACATCGCAGCCTTTGGTGGGCAGCAGGCACCTTGCCTAGACAAACAAACATCCCACAGAGCAACCAGGACTCCCTTCAGAGCCCAATTAAGCCCATCATTCAAGGCTACACGTCCTGCTGCTCCGTGCATGTTCCTCAAAACTCCCAGCTAAGCAGGAGATAATCAAGCCTACACAGACTCCTACATTTGAGGCACGGCTGTTGTCTTGCTCCAGCAATTTCCTCCAGCAGCTACAAAAAGAGGATTTTGAAGTTTCTTAAAAATTCAAAGAGATATTAGTGTGTGTACATAAGATGAAGGGGCTCGGTGAGAACTTCTGGGACTCTGAGCTGCCACATGCAACAGCAACCGAGCACTCCTGTAGCTTTGCTCTTCTCCTTAGGATTAATTTCAAGTCCAAACCAAACACAGACTAGACATTAAAGTATCTGCTGATACCTCGATTGTTCGTGCCTATATCTCACTGGAAGAGAGACGTTGGCTCACCATTTCCAGGGCACCCCGCAGCACTCCACACAGAAGGTTGGAATAGATGAGAGCTGAGTGGTTGTCAGGGAGCTCCACGAAGTCCACCAAGGGGTTGTTTTCCAAGATCAGGGAGAACTCGTCACCTCCAGGACTCCAGTTGGTGATGCTCGGAGTGATGCCCAAGTACATTTTAAACGCTATCTGTTATGTCAGAGTGTGAACAAGAACGTGACCCACAAAGTAACAGCATCGCTTTGATCTTTGTCAGACACTGAAGGGTTTTGAGAACACCACTCCTTTCTCCCAATGACCACTGGTCAGCAGAATTTAGGGATCTAATTCTGTCTTCTTTCTCCCCAAAAATCTCAAACTCTCAGCACGGTCCTGCGAGTAGCAAACACTCTATCCTCACATGTAAAACCCAGGGATATAGAAGGGCCTCCCTGCGGAAAGATGTCCACGGGCACTCCCTGAAGTAGATTTCTTTGGGTTCTGGACGTGCTCTGCTTTGTTTTCAAAGGACTCCACAAGAGGTACAAACTGACATCAAGGTGGCTATTTAAATTCAGCTATTGGGTAGCTACCAAACACATTGCAGAAAGTATTTCTCACCATTCGCCTTCTCGCTCGGTACTAGAATCGCACGTGAACCCTTATATGAGAACACACAACAGCGCCCTGCACACACACTCTGGCCACGCCACTCAAACAAACGCAAGCAGCAGTAACAACCCAACAAAGCTGTGCTTTCACGGTTACCTTTGCAATAACATCTGCAGTTTCACGGAAATCATGGCATCTTCCCACATTAGACCGCGCCAGAAAGTCTTCTATCAGCCGAACACCTATGTTGTAACCCCTGTGAGCGTACAGAAAAGCAACAAGCCGCAGATGAAAGAGTACATCTTTAGAAAAGCACCTCATATTTATAAAAGAAGACACTGGAGGGAAAAACACATAAATCTGGGAAGCATCAGTATTAAAAATCAGCCTGCCACGTTTTTACTCGCAGAGGAGCACACAGAGATGTGTGGAGCTCCTGCCAGTCCCCGCTGCAGCAGGCCCACTCACATTTTGTCGAGCTGCTTGTTGACGTCCTCGTCATTCTCGTAGTCCTTGCACAGCTGGGTGACCAGAGCGCCGTACGTCAGCGTGAAGAGCTCCGAGTTCTAGGCAGAGGTAAAAGGGGTTTAGAGCAAGCTGAAAAGAAAGCTGACAGCACTGCTGCGTCTGCGTCCAGCGCTGCTTCGGGTGGCCTGGAGAGGGGGAACAGAAACCTGCTGTCTCAAAGGTCTTTGCTGCTTAACAGGAGAGGTCTCGGTTCGTGTTTTGGTGAGGCAACTGGCCTCTTTGGAAAGAGAAATGCTCTTTCGCCTTGGGACAACCGAGCACTTTTGTTCTCTCCCTCTCTCCACACCCAGCACTTCCATCAACACGGCCCAGACCTGACCTGAAGAGGCAAACCAAGCGGCTCTTCGCGCTCTAGCCATTCCTGGCACCCTCGTGAGCTGCCAGTTAGCACCTCCCTGCCCCAGCCAGCACACCCCCAGGGAACTGGAACGACACCTCCTGGTCGCATCACATTCCTTGCCAAGGACCTGGATTTGTTTCAGCCAGTGACCTCCAGGTGAAGGGGGCTGTGGCTCAAACTGTGCCTCTTATCTGTGTTTAGAAATTAACTGCGAACAGCCAGCATTGCTTAGGCTCAGTTTTTTGTCCTTTCGACAGGACAAAACATGCTCATCCACCCGCAGATACAATTACACTCTGCTGCCAGGAGGAGGTGATGCACATCTGACCCCCTGGAAAGTTATCTAGGCACCTAATTTAGATTACGCATTCAAATCAGCTCCTCAGACCCAAAACAGGAACAGCGCGGGGTGTTTCAGGGCAGGTCAGCAGATGTGCCGTGCACATCCACTTTCTGTGCCTGGCTAGGATCTGAATTACTTGCGCCTGCTTTGCACAGACTTGCAGAGAACACAAAGGGAGCGTGTCTCCTCTTGCGGCCGCCACCACCACAGCTCCTGCGTGTCACCGCAAATTTTCTCACTTTCTCGGGCGCCACTAAGCCAGACCAGCGGTTACACGGCTGCAAAACAAAGGCTACAACAGGCTTTAGCTTTTCACAGAGCCCAAAACGAGCGTTCAGGAGCAAATAAGCCATCGTCTTTCAGCTGTTATTTCTGCTTTCGGTTTTAGCAATCAGAAACAGTACAGAAAGTCTAAGCTCGGAGTAAAAGCCTCTCACCTACCATGAGATGCATAGATGCAGAAGGTGAAATGAATGGCAAATACCAATACTACAGAATGAAAGCAGCAGGCAGGCAGAAAGGAAGGGAAAAGAGACAACATCAGAGTTAAGTGACAACACTGATCCCACTTCATTCCGAACAAGTTCACACAGAGACAAACAGGAGGGGGAATCACTCCCAAACTGCAACAGTCAACAAAGAGAAACTGGGTTTGTTAGAAGAGACCGGGAATTCCATCTTGTCACTGCTTCATGAGCTCAGCAGCAATCAGCTACCAAAAGACTTTAAGCACCCAAAAAGAACCAGTCGGGCTCCGGCTATTTGTGCTTAATTTTAGATCTAAAGAATTGAAACGTTCATTTTTTTTGTTGTTTGGTTTTTACTTACAATTCAGCCTTCATCTTGAAAAGATTGCTTAAGTTCACGTTACTCAGGAATGACAAGGTGGAAGCCTCCTTTAACTCAGCTGGAAGAGTCAGATATTTAGCAGAGAAATTTAACAAGCATGCAAAGAAGGGCACCTTATTTGAAGGATATAAGTCATTTTAGTAAGGATGGGGCTTGGCAGCTGGAGAGAGTAGGGGTGAGTGGAGGGAGAGATCCAGCTGTTACCAGCCCCAGCTGTTGTCAGTTACTGCACAAAGCCACAAAGCCATTGCTGTCAGCCCCCCCGTGTTAGTGCTGCAATTTAGGAAACTTTCAAGTGTTGTAATACGGAAAATTTCTAAATTCTTACTTGCAACTAACTCTCCAGTCAATCTGGTGGAATTAAAGCGCCTGAGACCTTTGCCTTATTTACATTTTTTACATTGCAGGTCAGTAAGCAGTCTGAGCAGTTTATAAAGGTTCCATGGCTACAGAAGTGCCAGAATCCTAAAGAAAGAGCACGAGTTCCTTAAATACAAACCGCTGCCCCCTGGAGAGCGCTGGCATGGTGGGGATGGGCAGGACCAGCTGCTCAGCACCCACCTGGGGGCTGCCACTGACACCCTTGAGGGAGAACATGCAAAGAGCGGGGAAAGAACAGGTTTAATACTTGCTGTTGAATACAGAAACACAGGATCGCGAGGGTTGGAAAAGACTTTCAGGATCACCTGGTCCAACCACCCCCCCCACCACTAACCATGTCCCCAAGCCCCACGTCCAACCTCTCCTTGAACACCCCCAGGGACGGGGACTCCACCACCTCCCTGGGCAACCCGTCCCAACGCCTGACCGCTCTCTCTGAGGAGAAATGTCTCCTCATTTCCAGCCTGAGCCTCCCCTGGCACAACCTGAGGCCGTTCCCTCTGGTCCTATCCCTGGTTACCTGTGAGAAGAGGCCGACCCCAGCTCCCCACACCTTTCAGCACCCGTACCGAGCAGCAAGGCCCCAGACGGCAGCACTGCACGGCCAATTAACCAAACTGTTCTGCCCCCGAGCTAATTGCTGCCCCCAAGCTAATTACTGCCCGTGCCCTAATTGCCCCAGCCCCGCTCACAGCGCGGCCCCGGGCGGCGGAGGCGGCAGTATTGGAGCTGCCGGGCCCCCACACGGCCCCGCGGCCGGCCGGGCCCCGCCGTTACCATTTTCTTGCTCTCGGTGCCGCGGCCGGCCTGGCGCGACATCCTGCACGGCTCGGCCCGGCCCGGCCCTGCCCGGCCCGCTGCCTCGCCCGGCCGCCCCGCAAAGCACCACGGGATTCGTAGTCCGCGCCGCGCCTCCGTCCGCGCTGAGGGCCGCGCGCGGAACTACAAGTCCCGCAGTGCAACGCGGGAGCGCTGCGCGCACGGAGGTGAGGGGTGGGGAAGGGGGGGCTTCCCGGCATGCCCGATGCGTCACGTGACGGTGAGAAGACTACAAGTCCCGGTGTGCAGCGCGGGTCAGGTGACTCCGCTCCCGGCAGGCGCTGGGGGCGGATGGGAGGGAGGGTGCTGCGCGCCGCTTGGGGGCGCCCACGCGGGGCTTAATTACAGTCATTAAACGCAGAATAATGACTTGTGCGTAGGGTGGTGGGGACACGGCGAGGTGGAGGTGCTGCGGCTCCGTGCCCAACCCCTCCTGCACCGTGAGGTCCCTGCCCTGGGCTGTGTGCCTCCCCCAGGAGGGAATTTACCGCCTTTGGTAGGCGATTGCCGCGGGTGTGCTCAGCTTTTGGGGCTTCCCCGGCCCAAAGTGAGCCAAAATCAGTGAAATACGCATTGCACGTGGTCTAACTCCCCGGATATGCATTCCCTGGTTTGTCTGGTTTTTCCCCATACACACGTTCCCTTGGTCTTTTTCCTCCAGGAGCAGAGGCTTCGTGCGCTGCCCGGGCACGGAGCTGATGGAAAGGGCAACCCAAATGGCAACCCCATTGCGAACCACGGGCAGGGGCTGCCTGGTGCCGAGCTAAACCTCGGCCACCACCTCCCGGTTCGTCCTGTGGGAGCGGTGGCACAGGAAAGCTGCAGAGCAAACATCACCGTGCTGTGTCCCCGCCGTGCTGAGCCGGCTGGGGGCACACAGGGGGGCTGCACAGCGCTGGCACCGTGGCAGCCTCGTCCCTGGGGACATGCGAGCACAATGCTGCAGGGACCCGCGTGCCCTGGGCTGCAAACTATTGGAAACAATCATTATCAGACTACTGCAGCTACTTATTTATCTCCTTCCATCCAGATGCACGTCCATGGAGGCTAAGCCCCGTGGAAGAGCATGGCTGTCCAGAGCTGCTGGAGGTGGGGGAGCAGTGGGATTTTATGGGAACCACCCTATTTTCTTGGCCAAGAGGAACCTGGCAGCAGCAGCTGGGTCAGAGACTTCTCAATATTTCTGCTCTGGCTTCTGCCCCCCAGAGCACGGCTGCTTCCCTTCGTGGCCCTGCTGGGAGCACCCAGGCCCAGCAGCTGGGGGCAGGAGCAGAAGTGGGGCAAGCGGTGCCCCTGAGCATGGAGCCGTGCCGCACAGCCCTGGGCTGCAGCAGGGCCCTCCCGGGGCCGGCTGTGCCTGTTCCTGCTGCGGGGCTGCCCCTGCCACGGGGTGCGTGGGGGTGAGCCGGGAGCCAGAGCACAGATGTGGGCTGCCACCTGCCACCGCGGCGGGGATGGGTGACGGTGCCAGAGTACAGGAGGGGGCATGAGGCAGGGCCTGGCTGCATTGCCTTGGCGTGGTGCTGTGGGGCTTGGCATGGCCTGGGCATGGCACTGTTGTCCCCAGTGTGCGGGTGAGGGCTCCAGACCCGTGGCCAGGCAGTCTGCGTGCTCAGGCCAGCCCTGCCGTGCTTCTCCTGCTGCTCCTGCCACCTTGCACGAGCCTTTGCCCCAGCCGCAGTGCCAGGCTCCTCACCAGGGACGCGGCAGCGCCAGGCTCCTGGGCGGCGTGCCACCAAGTGCCACCCTGCCGGGGGCACGAGCTGCCCGTGCCTCTCCTGTGCGTGCCACGTGTGTGCCCCCAGTGCCCCTCGTGCTGCTCTGGTGCCGTTCTGGGACTGGCAGCCCCACTTCCACCCTGAGATACGGTCCCTAAATTGCATGCCCCTCAGATGGCGCTGCCTGGGTCTCTTCGGGGATGGGGGGGGGGGTTCTGTTTACAGAGGGTCTTTTCGGGGGGATCCCATGCGCGTGGCTCTTCCCATTCCCTTCCCAATCTCTCCCCGAGCCCAGGACCGCGCTCTGCCCCTGCCGCAGGGCCGGCAGCAGCTCGCTCCGCCCTGCCGAGCTGCACGGGGCCGAGAGCACCGGAACGGGGCTGAGCCCGGGAGCCCGCAGCGAGCCGAGAGCCATGGCGCACCAAGTCGCGTCCCCCCGCACCGCAGCCCCGGGGGCTCCCTTCCTGCTTCGTCCCGGCCCGGCACGTCCCAGGGCGGCATTAATGGGACTCGGGGCCGCTGCCGTGCTGCTGTGCGCGGTGCTGGGCCCCGAGCCGAGCGAGGCTCAGCCCTTCCCTTTCCGAGACCCAACGCTGCCCTGGCACCGCCGCCTCGAGGACCTGCTGGGCCGGCTGAGCCCTGATGAGATGGTGCTGCAGGTGAGGGCACGGCGGGGGGCGGCGGGCACGGCCCCCAGCCCCTGCTCAGCCCCTGTGGCCCGCAGGTAGCCAGGGGGGGAGCGTTGGGGAACGGCCCCGCGCCCCCCATCCCGCGCCTGGGCATCGCGCCCTACAACTGGAACACCGAGTGCCTGCGGGGCGACGCGGAGGCGCCCGGGTGGGCCACGGCTTTCCCCCAAGCGCTGGGGCTCGCCGCTGCTTTCAGGTACCGGGGGGTGGTGGTACCTAACATGGGATGGGGACCCAGCTTGCTGGCATGTCCTGACCCCCCCCCCCGTGCTCTGCCCGCAGCCCCGAGCTCGTGTACCGGGTGGCCAACGCCACCGCCACCGAGGTGCGCGCCAAGCACAACCACTTCGCTGCCACCGGCCGCTACGACGACCACACGGGGCTCAGCTGCTTCAGCCCCGTGCTCAACATCATGAGGCACCCGCTGTGGGGCAGGAACCAGGTGCCGGGGTGGGCAGGGGGGTGATGGGGTCAGGGAGGGGTGAAAGGGGGGCAGGATCCGGCCACCCAGGGCCGTGCCCCAGCAGCCTGAGGGTGGCAGCAGCTCCGCGGGCGCTGGCTGCGGGGTGTGAGGGTGGGGAGGCTGGGGAAGGGTCCCCAGGGGGAAGCACGGCGGGGACAAGGGGTGACCCGGCCTCGCTTCGCCCCTCCGCCAGGAGACCTACGGGGAGGACCCGTTCCTGAGCGGGGAGCTGGCGGCGAGCTTCGTGCAGGGGCTGCAGGGCCGGCACCCGCGCTACATCAAGGCCAGCGCCGGCTGCAAGCACTTCAGCGTGCACGGGGGCCCCGAGAACATCCCCGTCTCCAGGCTCAGCTTCGATGCCAAGGTGAGGGCGGCGGGGGCCACGGGACGGCGGGTGGCCCCCCTCCCGTGGGTGCTGACCCCGTCTCTGCCACAGGTGCTGGAGCGGGACTGGCGCACCACCTTCCTGCCCCAGTTCCAGGCGTGCGTGCGTGCTGGGTCCTACAGCTTCATGTGCAGCTACAACAGGTACGGAGCGTGCTGGGGGGCTCGGGGGGGGGCTGCACGGGGAGCTCTGTGCCCACCCGGCTGCCCCATTCGTGCCGTCCCCATCCCTTCCCCATCAGGATCAACGGCGTTCCCGCCTGCGCCAACAAGAAGCTGCTGACGGACATCCTGCGGGGCGAGTGGGGCTTCGAGGGCTACGTGGTGAGCGACGAGGGGGCCGTGGAGCTCATCATGCTGGGGCACCGCTACACCCGCACCTTCCTGGAGACGGCCGTCGGTGAGCAGGGGGGACGGGCACGGAGACCCCGGGCGCCGCGCAGCCCTGACCGGTGGTCTCCCTTCTCTCCGGCACGGCAGCGTCGGTGAACGCCGGCTGCAACCTGGAGCTGTCCTACGGGATGAGGAACAACGTCTTCATGCACATCCCCCAGGCCCTGGCCATGGGCAACATCACGCTGGAGGTCAGCGGGAGGGAGCCGGGGCTGCTCTGGGCTCCGGCTGCCCCGTGCCGAAAGCGCGGCTGAGGCTTTGGCACCTTGCAGACGCTGCGTGCCAGGGTGCGGCCCCTCTTCTACACGCGGCTGCGGCTGGGGGAGTTCGACCCCCCAGCCATGAACCCCTACAGCGCCCTGGACCTCAGCGTGGTGCAGAGCCCTGAGCACCGCAACCTCTCGCTGGAAGCTGCCGTCAAGAGCTTCGTGCTGCTGAAGAACCAGCGGGACACGCTGCCCCTGCGCGCCCGCGACCTGCCCGGCAAGCGCCTGGCGGTGAGCGCCGCACGGAGATCCAGGGCGGCCAGCTCCATGCCCCCCGGTGTCCCCATCTTTGGGGAGCCCCGGGCTGCGTGGCAGGGGGCTGCGGGTACCCGTCCTCACCCCCCTCTGCCCCCCGCAGGTGGTGGGCCCCTTCGCGGACAATCCCCGGGTGCTTTTTGGGGACTACGCGCCGGTGCCGGAGCCGCGGTACATCTACACGCCCCGGTGAGCCCGCGGTGCTGGACACCCCTCGGGCTGGCTCTGCCCTTCCCTGGGGCCGGGGGGCACCGTCCCTGCTGTCCCCTGACCCCGCCGTCCCCTGGCGCAGGAGGGGGCTGCAGATGCTGCCGGCCAACGTCAGCTTTGCGGCGGGGTGCCGGCAGCCGCGGTGCCAGCAGTACTCGCGGGCAGAGGTGGAGGATGCGGTGCGGGGAGCCGACGTGGTGCTGGTGTGCCTGGGGACAGGTAAGGGGGGAGCGGAGGGCAGGGGCGCTGCCCCTAGGGCACACGCACGCGGGGACGGGGTGTAAGGGGTTGTCCCTTGGCTCCCGGTGCAGGGATAGATGTGGAGACGGAGGCGAAGGACCGGAGGGACCTGGCGCTGCCAGGCCACCAGCTGGAGCTGCTGCAGGACGCCGTGCGGGCAGGTAGGGCTCTGCGGGGGCTGCCTGGTGTCCCAGGGGCAGGGCCAGCAGGGCCAGGACAAGGAAAAGGGACACAGCGCCCTGCAGTTGGGTCCCACGCGTGCCCCATCCCGTGGAGCTGATTTGGCACGGGGCTCGTGGTGACACCCCGTGTCCCCGCAGCCGCCGGGCGCCCCGTCATCCTGCTGCTCTTCAACGCGGGGCCCCTGGACGTGAGCTGGGCGCAGGCACACGACGGCGTGGGGGCCATCCTGGCCTGCTTCTTCCCCGCCCAGGCCACCGGGCTGGCCATCGCCAGGGTCCTGCTGGGCGAGCAGGGGGCCAACCCCGCCGGCAGGCTGCCGGCCACGTGGCCAGCGGGCATGCACCAGGTAAGGGCAGTGCAGGCAGCGCCCCGCAGCCCTCGGTGGTCCCGGGGGGGCTTCGGGGTGCCCCCACCCAGCCTGCACCTGATGGTCCCGCTTCCCGCAGGTGCCCCCCATGGAGAACTACACCATGGAGGGGCGGACGTACCGCTACTACGGGCAGGAGGCCCCGCTCTACCCCTTCGGGTACGGCCTGTCCTACACCACCTTCCAGTACCGGGACCTGGTGCTGAGCTCCCCGGTGCTGCCCATCTGCGCCAACCTCTCCGTGTCCGTGGTGCTGGAGAACACGGGGCAGCGGGACGGCGAGGAGGTGAGCGCGGTGGCCTTGCTCACGCGGGGCCCTACGGGGTACGGATGGGGTCGGGGTCCCCTCGGCTGACTCCCCCCAGTCCTTGCAGGTGGTGCAGCTGTACCTGCGGTGGGAGCAGCCGTCGGTGCCGGTGCCCCGCTGGCAGCTGGTGGCCTTCCGCCGCGTGGCCGTGCCGGCCGGCCGGGCGACCAAGCTGTCCTTCGGGGTGCTGGCCGCCCAGCGCGCCGTCTGGACGCAGCACTGGCACCTGGAGCCTGGCACCTTCACCCTCTTCGCCGGTGGGCAGCAGCCGGGCCAGCAGACGAGGGCGCCTTCGGAGGTGCTGAGCGCGCGGTTCAGCACCAGCGGGGCCGCGCGGCCGCTGCGCAAGTGCTAGCGGTGGGAAGGGGCACGGGGATGGGTCCAGGGCACGGGGACGGGTCCTGGGAATGGGGATGGGTCCTGGGCACGGGGATGGGTCCTGGGCACGGGGACGGGTCCTGGGCACAGGGAGCAGGGGGAAGGAGGAGGCTGCTTGGACACGGGGAGCGCAGCGCTCTGCCTTACAATAAAGTGCACAGCGCTGCTCCAGGAGGCTGTGTCGGGTCAGGATGGCTCGCTGCCCTGTGCTGCGTGGTGGTGCCACCCCCAGCGCACCCTCACCGCGGTTCAGAGCCCCCCCTGACTGCCCCGAGCTGCTATGGGGTCGGGTCCAGCGCAGGGCTTGGCCATTCCCACCGCTGCCTCTCTGTCCCCCCGTGCTGCCCGCATCCTGCCCGCTCCTCACTCTGCTGAGCCCTGCTGGGGATGGATCCTGCCCTGCCCCCTCGAGTGGGGGGAGACATTCCCCCCTGGCCCCCCCGGGCACAGGGAATGTGCTGGAGCTGGCCCAGGCGGCTCCGGGCAGCTATAAATAAATAGGGCCACGGCGCACGTGGGTCCGGGCGGCCGCAGGGCACGGGCAGGGTGCGGGGCTGCAGCCGTGCCCCCCCCAAAAATGGGGTCCAGCAGCGATGCTGGCAGTGGAAGCAGGGATTTGGGCTCTCATAGGGGTGGCGTTGCAGGATGGGGCCCCCTTGGCCCCGGAGCTGTGGGGCTGGAGGATGAGGTGGGGCTGGCGGGGAGCGCGTGAGGCTGCCCGGCACCGGCACCATTACATCAGGGCACTAATTACAGATGCTGCCTGGGATAATTACAGAGCTGGGGCAGGGCAGGGCAGGGCTCAGCCCGGCACTGGCCCATTTATCACCTGCCCCCACGGCTCACCGTCCCGCAGCACTGGGGCTTTGGGGCTGGCTGCAGCGCCAACCCCATAGCGAGCAGCTCGGGGGCCAGACCCTCACCCCTGGGTTCCTGCTGGGGCGCTGCCCTATAGCTGGGGGGGTCAGCAGGGAGCTTTTTGGGGCCAGGGGTTCTGATCAGCCCTCGTGGCCTTGGCACGCAGGGCAGCGGGGTGGGAGCAGCCTGGGGAGGGGGCAAAGTCCCGGGGTGTGGGGCAGAGGGGGCAGGAGCGGTGGGTTGGGGTGTCCGTGCAGCACTTTGCCCGCTGATGTCCGCCCCGTCGGCAGGGATTTGTTTGCCCCCCTCCCCTCCCCGCTTGCCCCCAGCCTCCCGCAGCGCCGACGCACGCGCTGGCAGGGCAGCGGCCACGCAGCAGCTGTAATTACCTTAATTAATAACCCTTCGATTTGAGGGGAGCTCAGCGCCCCGCTGGCTTCCCCGCAGGCTGAGCCGCTCGGGATCGGGGTGGGGGGATGCTGGGGCTGAGAGGGGACAACCTGGGGGGCAGCCCCCTCCCCAAACCAGCCTTGGGGAGCGGGCGGGGGGCATCGCCCCCCCTGCCAAGCACCCGGGGAACGCGGTTGGCTTTGGGGTTGGCTTTGGGGCTGCCCGGGCTGCGCGGCGTGCTCGTGATGAGCTCATCGATTTTTCCATGAGCTCGGGCAGGGCGGCTGCTCCCAGCACCCACGGGAGCGGGGGGGGGGGCGAACCCAGCACCCCTGGTGCAGCAGGGCGCTCGGTGCTGCCTGCCTCTTGTATAAGCCCAGCACGGCTGCTGGGAGCCCTCGGCATCGCCGCCCGTGCCGGGAGCACGGCACCAGGGCCCGAACCTCCGTGGTGGCCCCTTCCTCGCCATGCCCCCGCCCCGGGCTGGCTGGGGGGCGCTGGGCATGGAGCACCATCTCTGTCTGTTCCCCCCTGGGGCTTGCAGGGCTGTGGTTCCACCAGGAAAAGGGTTCGGGCACTGTTGACACAGGTTGTGGGGTGGCCCTGGCCCCGCTCCCTGGGTCCCTCGTGCACTGTGCTTGCAGATGAGGGGCTGGGGGGCTGCTGCAGCCCCCAGGGAGGCTCGGCTGCGCAGGCACCTTGAGCAGGGCTGTTCCCCTTCCCTGTCTTGGGGTTTTACCTTTGGTTGTGGGTTCACCTGGATGTGGGTTCATCTGGATGTGCTCCTGTGCTGCGTGCTCCCGTCCCGTCCCGTCCCCGGAGGGCCCTGCAGCTCCCGCAGCCACGCTTGGCCACGCAGCATTCCCCGGCGGGGAGTCTGCTGCCAGCAGTTTCGGGGAAACCACAGCTCTGACCCGGCCAGGAGCCCGCAGCACAAAGCCCTGGGGCGTTTTGGGGTGGTTTTGGGGCGGTTTCGGTGCGTGTGGCCACATCAGAGGTGGCACAGAGCGGGGCCATCCTGTCCCTGCCGGAGGCTGCCGAGGTCTCCCCGTGCCCCGGTCCCAAGGGTGTGCCGAGCTGGGTGTCCCCATATGGCCCTCGTGCTCCCCCAAATCCATGCGGGCCCTCCCCTGCCCCGCTGGGAGCCCCCTGCCCGCTCCCTGAGTCAGAGGAATGCATTTCCGGAGAGGAGGGCTGGGATTTGGGGAAACCTGTTTGCCGGGTAGGTGAGGAGGAGGAGGAGGAGGGATGGCAGGGGATCTCCTGGCCTGCCGCTGACATCATCCCCAAAACAGGCGCTGCCTGCACAAACCCGAATCCGTGCATCACCACGTCCCGTGCTCATCAAGGTCCCTGCCCGCCCCGCTGCTTCTGGGGTGCACAAGCTCTGCCCTGTCTCCTGGAGAGCCCCAGTGCCCGTGTTTTGGGGTGCATGAGCTCGGCCATCTATCCTGGGGATCCCCAGTGCCAGTGTATTGGGGTGCACGAGCTCTGCCCCCTTTCCTGGGGATGCCCAGTGCCCATATACTGGGGTGCACGAGCTCTGCCCCTTTCTTGGGGAGTCCCAATGCCCGTGTATTGGGGTGCATGAGCTCTGCCCCCTCTCCTGGGGATGCCCAGTGCCCGTGTTTTGGGGTGCACAAGCTCTGCAGGCTGCTGCATGGGGCAGGGGCTGAGCTGGGGGGCTCTGATCCTCTTGGGAAGGGGGGGTCCCGCCGTGACCTGCCCCATATTGGGGTAGGGATGGGATGCGTGGGGCTGAAGCCCTCAATCCCGGGGCGCTGGGTGGTGCTGGGTGCAGACGAGCGGGGTGTGGGTGGCGGGGGAGAGCGGGTGGGACCCCACAAAGAGCCGAGGGAACCCCGTGTCCCTTTGGGGTGACCAGAGCGCTGACCCGGGTGGCAGCAGCCGTGCCCCCGGTGCTGGCCACGGCTTTTTGGGGGCAGAGGGTCCCGTCGGTTACCGGAGCATCGCCAAACGCCGGTGGGAGCGAGCCCCAGAATTCGGGAGAGAAGAACCGGGGACGCAGGCGGGCGAGCGCAGGGCTGAGGGATCGGCCTGGGGGGCACGGAGCGGGGTCGGTGGGCGAAGCCCCCCCAGCCTGCCCGGTTCCCCAGCCCCGCCGGAGGCCCGGGGCCGGGGCGGGGAGCTCGGAGCGTCCTCCCCCACCGGGCTGGGGGGAGCGGGGCGGCGCGGCACGGCTCGGCACGGCTCGGCCAGCCCTCTGCGCCTCCCCGCCACGCCATGGAGAGGAGCAGCGCCGGGCGGGAGCCGCAGCCCCAGCCCCAGCCCCAGGCAGCCCCCGGTAAGGCTCCGGGGAACCGGCACCGGATCGGGCCCCTGGGGGTTGGGTGGTGGTGGTGGGGGGGGACACAGGAGCAGGGCGGTGGGGCTGGAGATGGGGGGGGATGAGGGTGCAGGATCCGGCCCCCGCTACTTGGGGAAGAGGGCGGGGAGGGAGGAAGGGGTGCAGGATGCGGCCATGGGGGTGAGGGAGCCCCCCAGAGCCGCAGTGGTTGCCCCGCTCGGGCGGGGGTCCCGGATGCGGCCCTTGGCGCTCCCCTTGGCGCGGCGGATGCCGGAGCCCAGCGGGGATGCGGCGGTGGCGGCGGGGCCTGGGGCGGTGGCGGGGTCCTCGGGGGGGGGGGATCCAAGGATGGGAAAGGGGGGTCCCGGAGATGTTTGGTGCTGGGGGATCCACCCGTGAGGACAAAGCCCGGCGGCGCGGGCCCGTCCCTCCATTTTGGCGGTGGGAAGGAGGCGCGCAGCCCCCGGCCCCGCGGCTGCGTCGCGGCGCTGCGGCGAGATGGAGCCTGCCCTTGAGGAGACCTCCCCGGGGGGCTCCGCTCGGCCATCGCCTCCTCCGCCCGGGGCGATGCTGGCACGGAGCTCCCCTCCTCGCCCCAGCACCCCGGGCACCCCGACACCCTCCCCGGGGAGCCACCACGCACCGTGGGGCGCGGGTGCCATGGCGTGGGTGGCCCCCTGCTTCCCACACCCCACTCGTGCCGCGTGCCGGCACCTCGGCCGGGGCGTGGGTGAGGAGAGCGGCTGGTGGTGCCCGGTGGCTGGTGGTGCCCGGCGGGGAGGCGATGGGGACGGTGCCCTCCTCCTGCCTCCGCCGGTGCCCAGGGCCGGTGCCCAGCGCTGCCCCGGGGGGAGCTCGGCCTCCGGGCCTCTCCGGTGCAAACGGGGAGAGGGCAGCGGGGCCGAGTCTCGGGGCGCCGGTTTGTTTTGGCTCTTTCTTCCAGGGTCTCCGGCCAAGTGCTCTTTGGCCCTGGACGGGTTGGTGTCTGCCGGAGAGGGGCTGTGACTAAGCAGGGCTTTGTGGCGGGGCCGCTTCCCACTGATGGAGGAAGAGGAGAGGCAGCTCCCCTCCCCCTCGGCCCCCGGTGCCCGCCGCAGCCCGCCCGAGTGGGAGGGCCGCGGCGCCGCCGTGATTCATCGGCCTCGGCCGCTCGGGCCCTCTCGGAGGAGGGCAGGACGAGCTGTCTGCCTCCCCGCGAGCGCCCAAATGCCTCTCGCCGTTTATCGGAGGCTCTTGAGCAAGCTGGCTGCAGATAGCGAGCCTGACAAACGGCGCTGCAGACATCTTGTCTGCCTCCGCTCGCCTCCTCTGCCTCCCCTTGTTTGCGGCGCAGCCGAGCATCTCCTTCCCCTTCGGTGCCATCCCCGGCCTGCGTGGGGAAGGGGGACGCTCCCTGAGGCTGCCCCCCAGCAGCCTGGCCCCCCATGTGCAGAGGCACTTGCCTCCGTGGAGGCTGGCGGAGGCCTCTCGAGGATGGGCCGAGGTTGAGGTTTCTGGGGACGAGGCCACCTCGCAGAGGGAGCTCCCCTCGTGTGCGTGGATCCTCCTCTGCAGCTGCTTGTTGAAAAGTGTCCTCGATCCTTATGTGGGTGACCCAAAGGGCCAGGAAGCCCACGCTGCTCCATGACTCCCAAAATAATGCAGGTTGGAGGCCCCAGACCTGCGGGGTTTGCCTCGTCCTGGCCTCCAGCAGGCACAGGGACTCCTCCGGGGGTGCGGATGGTCGCAGCGGAGGATCCAGCAGAGGGGTGCACAGGGGGCAGTGCCCCATGGCGAGCTGGTGGGGCGAGGAGCAGGGCACAGGGCACGGAGCAGGCAGGGCTTGGTGCTTATTTGGGTCTGCCTCGGTTTCTCCAGCCCTTCCTCCCCCTGGCACGGAGCGCAGGGAGGGTGCAGGGCGAGCTGGTCGCCCGCCAGCGCCTGCGTTTGGGAGAAGGCAGCGCCGGGAGCGACTCGCCCAGCTCCGGGCCGCGAGCGGAGCCGCTGCTGCGAAAGCGTCAGAGCAACGTGATGCGACGTGCGGGGCGGCGATGTGACAGTCCCGTGGTGCCATGTCCAAAATAGCCAGCGCGGCTCTCGCTCCTCGCAGGGCTCCAAGCAGGGACAGGGACGGAGGGCAGTGGCAGCAAGGGCAGCTGCCCGGGCGCGGAGCTGGATCCTGCAGCACCCCAGCCCCCAGTAGGTGCCCGCAGCCACCTTACGAAGCTCAGGACCTATTTTTTGGAGGTGCTGAGCCCCTGCTCTCCGAGCAGCGTGAATCTGATGGGAGCAGAGCCCTGCCTCCGAGCCAGCTTTGTGATTTCCCAGCGTGATGCTCGCGGGCAGCTTTGCAGGAGCAGGGCATGGGGTGGCGGCGGTGTGGGTCGCCCCAAGGACGAGGGCACCTCGTGTCGGCGCTGCCCAGACGGACGGCAGGCAGGTGCCCAGGCCCCTCTCTCCAGTCAGGGCCGCGCCGTGACCACGGCCAAGTGGAAAGTTTTATCGCTGGGGTGGCGGCGCCCAGGAGCAGCTCCAGCGCGTTCTGCTTTCCTCTGCGGGTATTTTAAACCCTGGAAACCCCCCCCCCCCCGAGCTCTGGCCCCGCTCTGGCCACGAGATCCCAGCTCCCAAGTTCCCCTTGTTGCTCTCAGCACGTCACCGCCGGGCCGTGTTGTCCCTGCACGCCCTGCCCTGGGGCTGCAGCCCTGTGCCCCCCTCACCGCGCCGACCCCCAGGAGCGGGTGGGCAGCGGGACCCCCGCCTGCTCCCCCTGCGGCCCTGCTGCTGCCCTGGCAGTGCGTGGGGCTGGCTCCTGGGACCCTCCCCACGGGGGACGGGGTGTCCCCGCCGTGTGCAGGTGCCGGGGTGCCACCAGCCACCACCCCCACGGCGCAGGGCTGCTGATGCTCGCTCTGCGCATCGCCCGCATCTGAGATGGGGACGAGGGCGTGCGTCAGCGCTGCGCCTGCATGGGCGGCCAGGACATGCTGGGGACGTGCTGGGGATGTGCTGGGGATGCTTACTCACTGTCCCTGCCCCATCCAGGTGTGAGGGATGCTGCAGCACGGGCAAATCCCCTGGAGCTGGGTGGGACCGGGCAGGGGATGTCCCTGAGGTTCATCTGAGTCATGGTGAGGTGGGGTGGGACAGGGACAGCACTGGGGCTCTGAGCACCCCCATGCACCCCACAGGGCTCTGGTGGCAGCCCCTGTCCCTGCTGGATGCCAGCACCCACAGAGCAATCCCAGCCCCTGGGGCTGCTGCTGCCTCCCTGCTCCATGCAGGTGGCACCGGGACCTGCTAAAGATGAGGAGAGGCCCTGGGGGCGCATCCTTCCCCCTCGTGGAGCTGGTGGTGCCATCCAGGTGGGGGAGGCAGCTGGAGAGCAGCAGCACCAGGAAGGGCCGAGGCCGTGCGTGCGTCCCCACGGGGCTGCAGGCTCTGGAGAGCCATCGGTGGCTCCAGGGCTGAGGTTGGCATCGGGGTCTTGTCCCCACGCAGTGCGGGTGCCATCCTTACCCCCATGCAGGGACTTGTGCCCTGGGGTGGCAGTGGCAAAGGTGGCTGGGGGCTGTTGTCCAGGCACTAGGACATCATCCCCGTTGGGGTGGCTCTGCAGCAGCCACGAGCAGGCCCCCGCTGTGCCCACCTCCCCTCCTTGGGTCAGATAAGCCCTGTCCAACGTCCCCAGACCTGCCCAAACTGGGGACAGCCTGGGGATGCCGCAGTGGGCCTGGCTGTGCCACGGAGCGGGTACGTGAGGATACGGCGCAGCAGGGGGAAGCGAGGTGAAAGCACACCGGGCTGCCCTCCCCTGCCCCTGCCCTCCCGTCGTGGGAAGCCCCCGCAGGGCTCCGCTGCGGCCGGGTGGCGCAGGCTGCTCTCCTTCCGAGAGCCGCCCCCGGGCTTCGATGTGCTCTCGCTTCACAGCACCGGGGAATTGCCTCTGCCTGGCTGAGCAGCCCCGGCCATGTGCCGGAGGGGCTGGTGGCGCCCGATGGCACCGCGATGCCTGGTGTCCAGGCCACAAGGAGCCATGAGAGGAGCTGGGATGGGCTCCCGGCACCGCAGCTCTGCCCCCGTGGTGGTCCTGGCATCGGGGTGCAGCACCTCGCCGGGTGCCCAGCACCCTTCCCGGCCCCACAGCCCACTGTGGTCCCGCTGCTCTGGGCACAGCATCGTCCCACATCCCCCACCGGTGCCGCCCGGGCTGGGGGCTGAAGGGGAGCCGTGTCTGGGGGCCGGGAGCTAATCCCCTCTGGAATGCCCCAGGCCGGGGCAGAGGGGCCCCCGCCCGCCTGGGCGCCGGCAGCGTTGGGTTTCAGGGCAGCTGCCGCGCCGGAGCAGCGACAGGGACAGATGGCGCAGGGCTGGCCCCGCTTGGGCTGCCCCCGGGGTTTTGGCCGTGCCCCGTGGCCCTGCCCCGGCCGTGGGTGCCGCCGTCCCTGTGGGCAGCGGGGTGGGACGGGTCCTGCCCGCGGGCTGTGCTGGTGGCTCGGTGCCCCGCAGCGATGGGTGGCAGGATGGCACCCCCCCGGCATGGCCGGGCGCACCTTGGGGGGCTCAGGGGAGTTATGTCCATCTGTTCCGAGGTGTCAGCCCGGCCGTGAGGCTTCGGCTCAAGTGGTGGCCCCGCGGGCTGCGTCACACTTGTGTTGGGAGCGGGTGGGGGGAGCCTTCCTTGGGGCTGCCGGGTGCAGCGGGACGGGGCTGTCCTGCGGGATGTGGGATGTGCAGGATCGGGCCAAGGGACGGGCCGGCTTCCTGCGGCACAAAATACCCGGAAAGGCTGCGGGAGGGCTGGGGCTGGCCGCGTCCTGCCGTGGGGCGGCCAGCGCAGCCCCAGCTCGCCCGAGCCCATCCAGGGAGCGCCCAGAGCTCCCGCAAGCTGCAGAGCCCCCAGTGGGGGTGCTGGGAACCCTGGACCCTGTGCCCATGGGTGGAGAGGTTCCTGGCGGTGCCTCCCCGTGCAGCCCGGGGCTGTCCCCTGGGATCGCCTGGCCGCGGTGCGGAGGAGCGGCGCCGGCCGGTGTTTGCACAGCCCATACTTTGCCCGTCTCTGAAGATTGCAGAGAGCTCTGCAAACACGGCCGAGCTCCCTGCGTGACAGCGCCCCGGGGCGAGAGCCGCTTCCCGCAGCAGCTCCTTGGCTCACCGGGTCTCCGTGCAGCCGGTTGGGGACACGGGTGTCATTCCCCAGGGAGAGGCAGTGACCCCTCCTGCTGCACGGCGATCGGGGCTGCGATCCCCAAGGGTGCGTTCGGTGATTGACTGCAGGGGGTTGCTGATGTCCACGGGGTGCCACGGCCATACAGGACCCACAGGTGGCCCCAGCACATCCCACAGCTGCGCAGAGCCACCAGCACCACGTCCCAGCAGGACCGCCCAGGATGGAGCCGCTTCCCTGGGTGCTCCGTGCCAGCGGTGCCCCCAGGGCGCTGCTTTTTTTGGGGGGGCACCCCGGGGTGCACCGAGCGGCCACGGCGCGGGACGGTTGAGCGGGGAGGGGGTTGTTTTCTTGCGGCGGCGGCGGCCTCGTGTGCATTCCTGGGGCATGAGTTAATGGTTGTGCGCGGGCCACGGCCGCAGCGCGCCGCGGCGCTGGGGGACACGGGCCGCAGCAGTGACGTCAGGCCGAGGGGCCCGCGCCCATCCTGCCTCCGGCCGCGCCGGCGGAAGCGGCCCCGCATCCTCCGGGAAGCCCGTGGGTCCCCAAAGCCACCCTTGGGTGCCCGGCGTGGGGTCCCCGCGTCCAGCCCCCCGCAGTGGGGCAGCAGCTGCCGGGGGAAGAAGGGCGGCTTTGTGGCCGCGGTGCCTGGCGGAGCCCCGGCCGCTCGCGCTGTGCTTTGTGCGGGTGGCGCCTGGCACCCGGCGTGGGGCGGCGTGGGGGGTCCCCCCGGGACGGTGGCAGCACCCAGGGGACAGTGCCCAGCCCCTGCGGCCGGGGGCAGCCTTGCTGCCACGCTGCTCGCCCCCCCAGGGTTGTTTTTGGAGGGGGACGGGGCCGCTCTGACTCCCCCCCCCCGTGCACTGACCACCTCCTCTCTGTGTGTGTTGCAGGGAAGACACCGTCCCTGATGGGAGACAGCGTGCTGCCCCTCGCCGTGCAGCCCCCCTCGCCTGGGGGCACCCTGCATGGAGACAGCCCCCCCCCACAGCGCGACCGACCCGTCCCTACGGCCATCACCCCCCCAGGACAGCCCGCCTCGCCCGTCCCTCCGGCCGTCACCCCCTCCAAAACGAGCATCCCGCCCGTCCTTCCAGCCGTCACCCCCCCAGGACAGCCCGCCGGCCCCGTCCCCCCCGCCATCCCCCCCTCCACAGAGAGCGGCGCCCCGCAGCGTGACCGATCCGTTCCCGCAGCCGCCGCGCCGTCAGGACAGCCCGTCTCCCCCATCCCTCCAGCCGTGGCCCCTTCAGCGGAGAGCGTCCCCCCCTGGTGCGAGCAGCCCCCCCCCGGACCTCCCCGTCCCCCCGCGATGGAGCACCCCAAAGAAGAGGCATCGCCCCACGCCGCTGGCCAGCCGCACCCCGTCCCTGCTGCCCCCTGCCCGGCAGAGACGCTGCCCCCCGGGAGCACCCCCCAGGACCCCGCCGCCAGCAAAGGGCCCCCCCCAGATGCCAAGAGCCCCCCGGGCAGCGCGGCCGGACCCCCAAAGGACGTGCCCCCCAAGGGCGACCGCTCGGCCCCAGCTGCAGCATCGCCGGCTTCGGCCGCCAGCCCCAGACCCAAGCAAGGTGGGTGGCCCCGGGGGCGCAGCCCTACGGGGACGCCGGCACCCATGGGTGCTGCTCCGTGTCTCGTGGGGGAGCGGGGTGCGGGTACGGGCGCTGCTCTGACCGTTTCTCCCCGCTGCAGACGCCCAGAAAGCCCAGGCGAGGCACAAGCAGGCCAAGGAGCGGCGCGAGGAGCGGGCCAAGTACCTGGGTGAGCAGCAGGGGAGCACGGGGCTGGTGGATTTGGGGTGCTGTGAGCCCCTGGAGCCCCACGGGTGTGCGCTGGGAGTGAAAGTGGATGGGAAAGGGGCAGGCGGGGCAGCTAAGGAGCTTGGCCAGGTCGCTGGCAATCCCATTAGCTGCTATTAGCAGGCTGAGCCCGCAGGGCAGAAGCAGCTGTGCCTGCGGGTCTGCCCCCCCCAGCACGTGGGTGACCCCGCTGCATTGCCCTGCACACCAGACAATCTTGGGGTTCCCCAGCGCCCCCCAGTTCAGTGCGGGTGCCCCTGGCTGCGTGGGAGCCCGGCTCCATCCCGTGGGCAGGCAGCAGCTCGGGGCGGCGGAGCCCCCGCGCCGCCCATGGGGCCCCCTGGTCCCCGCGCTCTTTCCACCCTCATTCCCCCATTGTTTCCCCCGAGCGGTTCGGCGGGCTCCCGGGCTCCCTTTTGTCCTCGCCCAAACTCCTCCCTCGCCTCGCCACGCCGCGATGCTGCCGGCCCCGCACACCCGGGGAGCCGCTCGGCCCCGTGCCGCGGCCACCGCCACGCGTCCCCACCGCGGCCCCGGGGCTCTCCGGGTCCCTGGGGAGCAGCGTCCCACCGGGGGGCTGTGCGAGGGTGCGACCCCCCTGCCCGGGCTCCCCCCTGCAGCTGCCAAGCGGGTGCTGTGGCTGGAGAAGGAGGAGAAGGCCAAGCTGCTGCGGGAGAAGCAGCTGGAGGATCGCCGCAAGCGCCTGGAGGAGCAGCGGCTGAAGGCGGAGAAGCGCCGCGCCGTCCTGGAGGAGCGGCAGAGGCAGAAGCTGGAGAAGAACAAGGTGGGGCCGGGGGCTGGTGGGGTTGGGGGCTGGCACAGCGGGGATGTACAGCCCCGTCAGGGCTCCGTCAGCCCATCCAGGGCCCCTCGGGCACACGCGTGCCTCAGCCAGGGCGGGCATCGCTGCCCCTTCTCTCTGCGAGTGTCCCCGTGGCTGTGACAGCCCCAGGCTGGGGGTCTCCGGGCAGTCCTGTCCCCGCTGCCCGATCCCAGCCTGAGCCTGTCCCTCTCCCCGGGCAGGAGCGCTACGAGGCGGCCATCCAGCGCTCGGCCAAGAAGACGTGGGCAGAGATCCGGCAGCAGCGGTGGTCGTGGGCTGGGGCCCTGCACCACGGCTCCTCCGCGCACAAGGACGGTGAGTGCGGGGCCCCCAGGGCCCGGGGTGACAACTCGGCCCGGCTCGGCGGTGCTTGGGCAAGGGGGATGAGTGCCACCAAACCCAGCGTGCTGCTTTTCTGCTGCGTCGTCACCCCGCCACGCTGTGCTGGGGCCCGGTGGGACCCCTCGGCTCTTCCCGTTTCTCGTGGCTCCGTGCCCTGCAGGCTGGCTGTGACCGGAGGCTGCGTCCTCCCTTCTGCAGTCTGCGTCCCGCGCAGGGCTGTGGGGCGGCCGCAGGACGTGGTGCGGCTCTGGCAGCCGGGTGAGGTTGTGGAGCCATGCAAGGACGTTGCCCACTCATTGGGATTTGTGCTGCGGCGTGTCCCCGCGTCCTCCTGCTGTGTGGGGGCAGCGTTTGGCCCCAACGTGGGGGTGAGCAGGGCTGTGTGTGCCCCCGGTGTGCGTGGCCGTGCCATGCCCCCTGCGGGATGCTCGTGCCCCACAGCGGGCTCCTCTCCTCGGGGACACCTCTCTAGTGGTGCTGGCACCACGGTTCTGCGTGCGGAGGTCCCAACGCCCTGTCCCGAGGGGACAGGGCTGGGGTATAGCCTACAGCATGGTGAGGAGCGCCACGTCCCTGAGCCACAGCTGCTCCCCTCGTGCCACGGGGTGGCTGCGGCAGCCCTGGCTGCGCCTGGCTGGGCTGCGTGTGCCAGCGTCGGGTGTGCGGCGGTGCCTGGTCAGGCTGCGTAGAGGTGCTGTGCGTGCAGGTGCTGCGCGTACAGACGTGGTTTGTACAGGCGCTGCGTGCCCGGCTGTGGCTCGTGGCACACTCGGGATCAGATCTCTTCCCCCGCCGTGCGGTGCCTGGCAGGGTTTGGCAAGGGGACGCTCTCCGGGTTCCCCTGCCACCTCCCGTGGGGACACGCGGCCAGCGCTGCCACCAGCGCTCTTGTTTGCTGACCTGGCTGCTGCCTCCTCCATCAGCGGGCTCTCTGTCTGCCCGGCTGGGGCAGAGGGGTCCCAGCGCCCTGCCGAGGCGTTGCTGTCCCCCAGCACCATCCTGGTGCTGCCACGGAGAACCGGAGCTGCTGTGAGAGTCGTCCTGTGTCTGTCTTGTCCTGCTGCTCCTGGCTGGCAGCTTTCGAGGTCCAGACCGGGTTGTGGGGACCCCAGGGTGGCAGGGCCAGGAGCTGCTCCGGTCCCCGAAGACGAGATCCCTGCATGACTCCAGCATGAGCGGGGCTCGCGATGCCGTGCGGGACGCCAGCGCCGCGCAGCCTGTCCCCGGACAACGTCGCCCCCGGTCCCAGCCTCTCCGTACCACGTCCTCCTCCTGCCCCCTGCCCCTCCGCAGCCCCACAGCCCCACGTCAGTGCATGCTGCATGCGGGGGGACCCCAGCCCAGCCCCCCGACCTTAATGCCCTTGTGTCTTTTCCCTCCTCCAGGTGCGAGCCGGTGCTCGGTGTCCGCCGTAAACCTCCCCAAACACGTCGACTCTATAATCAACAAGCGGCTCTCCAAATCCTCCGCCACCCTCTGGAACTCTCCCAGTAGAAGTAAGAGCCCTTTGCGTGTGCCCGCAGCGCAGGGGGGCACAGCCCGGCCCCCACCCCACGCTAGGGATCCCCCCCCCAGGCAGGCAGCGCCCACCCACGCCCCCCCGACCCTGCCGTGCCGCACGGTGCCCGCGGAGAGGAGAAGCCGTTCGCTGTTTTCTCTTGCAGGAGGAGGCCGGAGCCGGCCGGTGGCTCCTTGCCCAGCCACGGGGCATGGCAGAGCCGGCTGGGAGGAGAAGGAGGAGGAGCACTGGGTGGTGGCACTGGGATAGGGACTGGGATGGGGATCAGGGAGCCTTTTTGCTCCCTGCCCCAGGGCAGCTTGTGCTGTGCGAGCCGGATGGGTGCGAGCCACGTCCGATGGGTGCAGAGGCAGCTGCAGCACGGGGCTGCCCACCACCTGGAGCCTGCTCGGGGCCGGTGCCCACCGTGACGCCCGTCCCGGGGCCGGGTGCCTCGGGGCACCGTGGGTGCAGCGCTGCGCCGGGTGCCGTGAGGTCGTCGTGGCTTGGGCGAGCTGCCCGGGGCTGCTGGCCGTGCCGCGGGGCTGTGTCCAGCGCCGGGGCTGCTGTTGTGTTTCTGGGTTGCCTGGAGATGGGCGCGCACCGCCGGGTATAAATAGCTGGAGCAGCTGATGCAGGCGGCTCCCGACGGCCCCCGCGCTGGGGCTCAGCCGGGGGGGGCACCCCCAGGGCTGTCGACATCGTCTTGTGTCCTGCACCGGTGCTGGACTCGGTGCTGGGTCCCCAGCATTGCTCCAATGTCTCTGTTTTCTCCCCTCCCGGCAGCGAGGTCCTGCTCCCTGCCTGGCCGGGGGTCCCGATGGAGAGGAGCACAGGGTCCCCGTCCCTGCGTGTGCTATCCATGTGGCCGTGGGGTGTTGGGTGCCAGCAGCAGGCACCGGAGGGCAGCTGGCAGCGTCCCCGTGCCCAGCTGAGCCAGCAGCGTCGCTGCAGGCCACTGTTCCTCGGGTGCTGCGAGCCTGGCCTGGCTCCTGTGGCATGCCTGGCAGCTTCAGCGCGTCTCCTTTGGGGCAAGGGCACGGTGCAGTGCCCTGCAGCAGCCCTGCGCCGAGGGCTCGGTCTCGGTCTCACCGGGACGGGGTGCACGAGGAAGGTGTGCGCCAGCAGCGGGTACGAGGAGGGGACCGGTGGAAAGGGCGGCGGGGAGCAGAGCTGGCCCCAATGCTGCTCGTGCCGCTCGCTGCGGGTGCATCTCGGGATGGGGCATGGGGATAACGTCGTCGTCCTGCCACAGCGCCGTCCCATGGGTGCCTGGTCACCCACCAGCGTGTGCACCCGTGCAGTGCCATGGTTGTCCATGCCAGGACAACCCCGTTGCAGCTGAGGTTTGGGCACTCCTGGGCTTCGCAGCTGTGGGGCTGAAGGAGAGGGGCTCGGGGTGGTGCTGGGGGGCTCTGGGGAGCGCTGAGGGCTCCTCTCCCTTCTCAGACCGCAGCTTGCAGCTGAGCCCCTGGGAGAGCAGCATCGTGGACCGGCTGATGACGCCCACCCTGTCCTTCCTCGCGCGCAGCCGGAGCGCCGTGACGCTGGCTGGGAACGGCAAGGAGCAGGGTGAGAGCAGGGGGGGCACGGGACCACGCAGGGCAGGGGGCTGGGACTGCTCCACCACGGGGCTGTGAGGAAGGCGCCCGCAGCCACCAGGAGCTGGTGGTGCTGGTGCTGTGCCGCCCGCGTTCTGACGGCGCTGCTGCTCCGGCCCCGCAGTGCCCGTGTGCCCCCGCTCGGCCTCCGCCAGCCCCCTCAGCCCCTGCCACAACCACCGCCTGCAGCACCGCTGCTGGGAGCGGCGGAAGGGTCCCGCCGGCAGCCCCGACGTGACGCCGCGCCGCCGGACCGAGTCCTCACCCGTGAGTCTCACCTCCCGCGGGGACACCCGTGGGTGCTGGCTGTGCCGGGGCGGCCGCGGGGCACGGCCCAGCTCCCGGCCGTGCCAAACACTGACGCTGTCTCTCCGTGGCCGGAGCAGAAGAAGAAGGAGAAGAAGGAGAAGGAGCGGGAGAACGCCAAGGAGCGCAGCGCCTTGTCCCGCGAACGCAGCCTCAAGAAGCGGCAGTCGCTGCCCGGGGCACAGCCCCGGCTCCTGCCCGCAGGGGACAGCAGGTAGGGACCCAAAACCACCACCCTGTGCCCCAGGGGGGCTGCCCCGGCCCGCTAACCCCCCCATTTCTCTCTCCATTTGCAGCCCTGGCCCCAAGAACCGTCCCTCGTCCCCCGCCACCCCCAAAGGCCGTCTGGCGTCCCCCAGCCCGGCCCTCGGCTCCCCCCACAAGCCGCCCCTGCCCCGCAGCGCCCATTCGTCCCCCAAGGTGCGTGCCAAAGCCCGGGATGAGCGGGGCGAGCAGGAGGGCCAGGTGAAGGCACGGGAGAAGAAGGAGGAGGAGAGGGGCTCGGCCCCCTCCGACCCCCCCAGGGTGCCCGCAGAGCCGACAGCAGGTCGGTATGGACGGGGTGGCCATGGGGACGGCAGGGCCAGGGGGAGCGGGAGCAGCACTGACGCCGTGTGCACCCCACAGCCCCCCCGGCCCCTGCAGCCCCCAGCCCCGCTGTGGCCACCCCCCCCAGCAGACCCCCAGCCGGCACCACGGACCGGGAGGAGGCCGCCCGGCTGCTGGCGGAGAAGCGGCGCCAGGCCCGCGAGCAGTGGGAGCGGGAGGAACGGGAACGTCGGGAGCAGGAGGAGCGGGAGAGGTGGGTGTCCCCCCAGTTCAGCCCCCTGGTCCCCAGCCCCCGAAACCCGCTGAGGGTCCCCTCCCCGCAGGCGGCTGCAGGAGGAGCGGGCGCAGCAGGCGGCGGAGGAGCAGAGCCGCAGGGAGGCCCTGGCGCGGCAGCGGGAGGAGGAGCGGCGGCTGCAGGAGGAACGCGAGGCCCAGGAGAGGGCCCGGGCTGAGCGGGAGGAGACCGAGAGGCTGCAGAGACAGGTCTGGGGTGGTGGGGTGCGGGAGTAGGGGTGTACAGGTGGAGGGGTGCAGGGGGGAGAGGGGAGGGAGAGGTGGGGTGGAGGATGGAGGCTGGACTGGAGGGTGAAGGTAGGGCTGAAGGGTGAAAGCAGGGCTGGGGGATGAAGGCAGGACCGGAGGGTGAAGGCAGGACCGGGGGATGAAGGCAGGGCTGGGGGATGGAGGCAGGGCTGGAGGATGGAGGCAGGACTGGAGGGCGAAGGCAGGATGAGGATGAAGGCAGGACTGGAGGTGAAGGCAGGGAGGGTTTCCTGGGGTCCCCCCCACAGCGGGATGCAGGAGCGTGGAGCAGCCCAGCCCTGCGATGCCTGTGGCAGTGGGGTGCTGTGGGGGGAGCACATCCCTGGGGACACGGAACAGGGCTGTGCTGAGCCGCCTGCTCAGCCTGTCCCCGCTGTCCCCACCCCATCCATCCCTGCCGCCCCCCGCTGTGCTCCAGAGGGAAGAGGCCGAGGCGAGGGCACGCGAAGAGGCTGAGCGGCAGCGCCAGGAGCGGGAGAAGCATTTCCAGCGTGAGGAGCAGGAGCGGCTGGAGAGGAAGAAGGTGAGGGCTGGGGGCTCGCCTGAGCGCGTGGCACTTGGGGAGGGGTCCCCAGGCAAGGGGTCCTGCCCAGCATTTGGGGCAGGTCCCCCTGGCGAGGGCTGTGCCTAAGCCCCCGTCTGCCCCGCAGCGCCTGGAGGAGATCATGAAGAGGACGCGCAAGTCGGACGCGGCAGATGCCAAGGTGGGTGCCCACCCTGCGTGCCCCGTTCCGAGCTGCTGGGGACAGCGGGGTCCGCAGCACCCTCCCCTCCCTGCCGCTGCCCCTCACGGCTCTCCTCTCCCTGCAGAAGAAGGAGGACAAGAAGATAATGAACGGGAAAGCAGCCGAGCAGGAAGATGTCACAGGTACACACGGACCCTTCTGCAGGGCTGGGGACAGCACCTGCAGTTCCCTGGGGTGCCCGGGGTCCCCAGAGCCATCCTGCTCTCTGCCTGGCCATGCCCCATGCCTCCGGGGGCTGATTTGGGGCTCTCCTCGTGTCCCCAGGCCGTGAGAAGCGAGCGGGGCCAATGCCCAAGGCAGAGGAGCTCCCCGAGACGGAGACACCGAGTACAGGGTCACCGGGGATGCTGAAGGGCCCCTCGGGCGAGGGGCTGCAGCCGAGGTGAGCACAGGGGCGGGCAGTGGGGCGAGGAGCGCGGGGAGCCTGGCTCAAACCCGACTTCCCACCCCAAAGCTCCCCGACCAAGGAGGTGGCGGCGCCCGTGGTGAACGGCATGCAGCCTGGCAAGCACGAGAACGGCTTCTCCGGCACCGAGGGCTCCCCGGAGCTGCTGGAGCTCTCCCACCACAGCAGCAGCCCCGGCAGCATCATCCCCTTCGGCGACAAGGAGCCCTTCCTCAAGCAGGCCGTGGTCAAACCCCCTCAGGTCACAGGTGAGAGACGAGGGGGGGGCTGCGTGTGGGGCAACACTGCGGCTGCTCCAGCTCTGACAGCAAATCCCTTCTCTCCTCATCCCCGCAGAGGTGCTGTGATGGCCTGGCCCTGGCAGATGTCCCCGCGGGGCCACCGCGCACGTGCCACCACCGGCCTCCCGCGCAGACCCGTAGCTGTTGTCAGAAGAAACACCGCGCTGCTCCCCTCCGCCCGCCACCTGCACCCGGCCCCGCCGCGGGGAGCCCGGGCGGCGCGAGGCCCCGGCAAGGCGGCCACCGGCCCCCTGCTCGCACCGGGGCCTCCTGGTTTCTCTCTTCGTTCTCGTTTTTATTTCTTTATTATTATTTTTTTTTAAACATGCACCTTATCAGACTGACACCCTCACCCTAGCAGCCTGCCAAGAGCCGCCCCCCTCCTCCCCCCGCCCCGGACGTGTGGTGTAATAATGTAGTTATTTAACTTGCTGGGTACAATGGATGTGAATACTGTAAATAGAGCTCGGCCGGGGACGTGTGGGGACGGTGGGCGTGGGGCTGGTGGGGGGCACCCCGCGCCCTCGTGTCAGTGTCGTGCATTTGGACAACCTCCAACAATAAAAACGGACAAGCGCCCGCGCCTCGCCTCGCTGCGTCCCCGGGGCTGGGGGTTCGGAGGCAAACGGCGGGGCTCGGCCCGTGACAGGGCCCCGGGCTGGGCGCTGAGGGCTGGGCACCGCCCGCCACGGCCCCGCCGCCATTTTGCGGCCCTCTCTGGCGCCAGGGAGCGGGCGAGGGAGAGGGAGGCGGAAGCCGCGCCGTGCGCCGCGCTGAGCGGGGGTTGCTGGGAGTTGTAGTCCGCGCGGCGCTGCCCGCGGAAGAGGAGCGGTGGGGGGTGGACTACGGCTCCCGGCAGCCTCCGCGGGCGGGCGGGAGCGAAGCGGAAGTGCGTGAGGGGAGGTGGAGGCGCCTGCCTGCTGCCGCTGCTGCTGAGGAGGCCGCGGGCGGAGCAGGGCCGGTGAGTGCGGCCCGGCCCGGTTCGGTCCCGTCCCTGCACCTCCGCCGGGCCCTGCCCCGCGCCCCCGGCCCCGTTCCCTCACCCCATTCCCGGGGCCGAGCCGCACCCGGCCGGGCCTTACCCCCCCCCCCCCCCCGCACCCCCCCATCCCGGGCCTCACCGCGGGCCTGCTCCCGGTGCCCCCCCCCCCCCCCCCGCTCCCGGTGCCGCCCCCCCCATTCCCCGTTCCCCCCCCGGTTCCCCCTCCCCGGTTTCCCATCCTGGCCCCGGGCCCCGCTCCGAGCTCCCGGCCTCGGCCCCGCCGCGGCCTCGTGGCTCGGCAGGGCCCCGCTGCCCCCCCCCCCTCGACCCGGCCCTGGAGGTTTCCGTTCCCCGCCCGCTCCTCCGCGGCCCGGATACCACCCCCCCCCCCCCGGTGGTGCGGCAGGGAGCGGGGTCGTGTCCTGCGCCCCCAGCTCTGCGGCACCTCGGTGTGGGAGGCTCAGGGCAGACCTCATTGCTCTCTGCAGCTGCCTGAAAGGGAGGTGTGGGGAGCTGGGGGTCGGCCTCTTCGCACAGGTAACCAGGGAGAGGACCAGAGGGAATGGCCTCGAGTTGTGACAGGGGAGGCTCAGGCTGGAAATGAGGAGACATTTCTTCTCAGAGAGAGCGGTCAGGCGTTGGGACGGGTTGCCCAGGGAGGTGGTGGAGTCCCCGTCCCTGGGGGTGTTCAAGGAGAGGTTGGACGTGGGGCTTGGGGACGTGGTTAATGGGTGATGGGGGTGGTCCGACCAGGTGATTTTGGAGGTGTTTTCCAACCCTAATGATTCTAGGATGCTATGACACCTCATTTTCCTAGCTTGTGCTGTTTGGGAGAGGGTAAAGTGCTCGAGGCTTTTATAAACACGTTCTGAAGTCTCTACAAGCTGATTGTTCCTCTAATTGCCTTCTGTACGGCTTTCTGAATGCATTGACACGTCAGAAGGTGACGTGATAAGTTCAGAACAGGCCGCACTCAGTGTGCCAGCCTTGCAAGCTGCGGGCTAACTTCTGTTTGCTCGCCCTGTGCGTGAGGCCTCCATCGGGTGCGTGCTGTTACGTGTCTGGCTGCGCTTCCTCGTTACAGATCAGAGAGCAGCAGTGCCCATCGTGGGCTCTGAGCCTGTCATATGGGAACGCTTTATGTAGGGGAAGGGTGCCCGGAACAAACGTGTGATGAACAATAAGCCCAACTGTTGGGAAAGTGGCGTGGGGTTGTTGTAACTGCTGGGTGGGCGGAAGGAGGAGGGCCCTTCCTTACCTGCTGGACGCTTTCGGGATGCTCTTTCCTAAGAGCACAGACACCCAAATCATCCAGTTCCTTCCCGCAGAGGACTCTCGCAGTATTCCTTCCCTCTAGTAGCAGGCAGGTAATTAATGTAATTGCTCACGGGAAGGTCAAGGGGAAGTTTTGGGTCCGTCTTCAGCGTGCCATTTGTGTGGGCGCTCCCGCCAAGTGCTGCGGCCGTGGAGATCTGTTCTGTGGGTTTGTGTTGCATAACCTGAGCCTCATCATTTAAACGTTTTTCAGCAGCTGGCTTTTGAAGCTTAGCCTTGCAAATTGCCTTTACGGGAGTGTGTTGTGGAGACAGGAAAATGGTTACTTAGACATACCCGGGTGTTCTTTTTAGGAATGTAATAGTTGGGTCTGCTTGCCCTGGCACTTTGCAGGTGCTTAGCCCAGCGAGGAAATGGCTGACTCCGTGAACTGCATTACCAGTTACACAACCTGACGGCAGCTAAGAGGATAAAATCGGGCAGTTATTGTGGAAAGCTGTCTAAAATGCACGTTCCTGTGACGTAGGATCCCTTGCAGAGCCGAGGGCCTTGTGCTTGCATCTAAATTTCCTTTGGATTCTGCTGCGTGGTTTTGTTTCGCATCCTCCCTGCTGTGAACTCGTTGCTACTAAAGTAGGGACAGGGAGGAATGCGTATGACAAGCAAATTTCGGGAGTGACCCCCGAAGCCCTTAGGAAGTTACCTGTGTCAGTTACAAGCGGTGCTGCGGAGGCAGGACTTGGGCAGGTAGGCCTTGCTGTCCTGAGACATCTTCTCAAAGTGCAGCGCCGTTCTCCTTTGGCTGGGGCTCCTGCTCGGGGGAAGAAGGGAGAAGGGCAGGGCAGCGCTTCCAGCTGCACGGGGGAACCCACGGGCGTTTGAGCTGGCACCCTTTTCCATCCAGGAACAAAAAAGGGGCAATGTTTCGATGCTTACAGTAAAGAAACACCCCGGCTGTGACAAGAAGGCATCTGTGACGCTTTCCTCCTGGTATCTTTTGCTTGCTGTGAGTGCCCTGGAGTGAATCTGGCTGTGCGGGACGTGTGGAGCTGACAGGGGCAGGTGTGTGCTCTGTGCAGTCCGAGCCCTGCCGCTCTCTTCACACAAGTTGTGCCTGTTTGTTACACCGTAATGCCTTCCTGCTCCCTTCATCCTTAACTCCATGTTTACAGACTCTTTATTTGTGCACAGAACTAATCTGTTGTTCTCCTCAGTCCTTCAGCAAGCCCTCCTCACAGAGGTTCTGCTGAGGGCTGAGATGTCGGCGCAGCCGTGCCCCCTGCCATTAACTCTTCCAATTCTGCTTGGACTAAAGCCTCTGTGTTATAAATTTAATGGGCACTCTGCACTCGGGGTCATGATAATGTAATTTAGCCGTCTGCTGGTTTCTGCAGCTTATTTAGGCCAGGAAGCTTTGTAAACTCTACTTAAGCAAATAATTAGTCATTTGGCTCCAGCCAGGCCTGTGTTGAGCTCGCTGGCGATGTTAGAGGTTGGCATGCTTGGCCAGCACCTCCAGGTATGCTTGGTGCCATCGAAAAACCAAAGCATGAAGTGCTTGAAACAGGATATAAAATGGGTGCTCATTCACACAAGGCAGCAGATTTCTTATTTATTTATTTTTTTTAACCTGCTCCCCCAGTCCACTGTAACAGAAACCCTTGCTCGTGGAGGCCTAGGAAGTGCTGAGCTGCACTGGTTATGCCCGGGGATGCTTTGGTTGTGCAGCAGCGGCGTTCCCTTTGTAGTTTCACCACCCTCACCCTAAAAGAACAGCGCAGGTTTGCCAGCAGCTTGGTTTTTAGCCCGCTTGGCTTTGTGTTTGCAAAAAGGCAGTTGGCCGTGTCACAACTTGTTAATTGGTTCGGCAGCTACGTAGCCCCTGGACTTCTTTCCACACCTGGAAAAGTTTGCACGTGGAGCCGTGAACCGCTCGGTGTGCCAGGACAATGCCCTAAGTTTGGGGGTCGTGGTTTCCTCTGAATTACCACGGCCCAGGGAGCTGCGCGGTGTGATGGAGCTGGTGCCGTGCATTTATTTATTTATCCACGCAGCTGAGGGCACGGGCAGAGCGAGAGCGCGAAGAGCAGAGCTGGTGGCTCCCGGGGAGCTGCGGTAAGGCGATCCTGCAAGGCTCTGTCAGCAGGGGGTGGTAGGCGCCGGGGTTGTGCTGGTTCACCTCGTGTTCAGCCCTTCCTCTGCCTGCTTCCAGCTGGCCCCGTTCAGCTTTGGGGTCGGTAGGTCAGCAAAAAGGCTCAGCCGGCTCAGGAGTGGGGCTTGAAAGGGGGTCGTGAATTTCCATCGTGGGTCCCCGAGTGAGGGGAACAGGTTCAGCACCAGGGCTCACCTCCTCCTCCCTCTTGGTGCTGGAGTCACCCCGAAGCGGGGACTGGGATCGAGGGGGTGCCATTTTGTGGGTGGCAAGCTGGGTTTGTGACTCCGGAGCCTCTCCTGCCCCGAGGGAAATCCCCCTCCCTCCTCAGGGGCTGGCTGACAGCGGCGGTCACCGCCGTTAGGTCCGAGACAGCGAGGAGTTCTGCTTAATTTAGCGTCATCGTGTCAGAGCTATGAATAGGCGAGGCATGGGACTGCGTTCCGCGCCAGCTGAGCGCTGTGTTTGTGCCCTCCCCCTCCATGGTAACCGGAAGCTGTCGCATCCCTAAAAAAAATAACGACACGGAAAAATAAAAAAAATAATACGCAGACAACAGCCGGTCTGGGGCGCAGGGCCCCGGGGGCGCAGTTCCCTACCCGGGACCAGCTTTCTGCCAGCGCCCTCCCGTCCCGTCTCGCAGGAAAATGCTCGGTGCCTTTCTCCCCCGCTGTACCCGTGCGAGGACGAAGCCTCTCTGCAAAGCCCAGCTCACAGCTTCTGCTCCTTGACACGAGAGCAAGTGGGGCCGCTCGCTGTTTCATCTCCAAATTCGTCACCCGGCCATTTTTAGCCTGTCCTGATGCAGTGTAGGGTAGCTGGGGGGGGGGGGGGGGGGGGGGGAGTAAGAAAGAAGAAACTCCGTCTGTGAAGTGCGGGTGCTGTAGCTTGTGTGGCCAGCCAGCACATGTCCTCCCCATCGCTGTTGGCGTTTCGTTTTTACCTTTGGTTGAGTGCAAGGAAGAAATGAAAGCCGGGCAAGTAACCCCAGAAGTTTCTCTGCTCTGAGAGTACAAACAACGATGGCTTGGGCAGTGGGGTGGGGGCGTCAAGCTGAAATCCTGGTCTTAAGAGGGGAGGTTCGGTGTTAACAGTGCTAACCTGTGCCTTAACAGAGGATCGAGCGTGTGATATCTTCGGGGGCTGGTACCTGATTATTTTGGGCCCTGTGAGTTATTGCAGTTAATTGCTCCTTTAGGGCTGTGGATGAGATCAGTTCCCTGAGTTCAGGGTCTGCGTAGTCACTGTCTGCTTGCAGTGGGCATCTTTGGGTGGCCTTTTCTACTGGGAAACAGTGTTGGGACGGACAGGTAAAATCAGGACCCAGTGCTGTGCTTGTCGTGTCTCGGTTGGTTTAAATTTGGTTTTTCCTTTTCTCCTTAGGTGAGAGCTCAACCGCTTCTCATAAAGCAACGTTCAGAAACACCATTGATGGGAGACCTATACGAGGTACGTAACACCAAGTCACGGACATCCTTTTCCGTGTTTTTTCCCTAAGGTGACAAGACTCAGGTTGAGGTAGGTAATGTCCAGTGTTGGCTTGATGATAAATACGTGAATGGGTTTGTTTTTTGCAGCTTATAACTGAAAATTGCCAGAGCCCACGTTCTCTTAGGTTAAATGCGTGAAGAGTGTTAATCCCTCAGTACAGACCCAGTTTGGGGGCTGTGTGTTTCAGAAGGTACCCCAAATTCAATTGTTCTTACCAGTACTTACTGTTTCTTTGGGAGCATGACTTCCAAACTGTTTAAAGCGCCCTGTGGTCACTGTAACGAAGGAAATATTAGCGTATGTGGTGTGCTGGGTTCCAGACTGCGGGGACCAGAGCGAGCTGAAAGCTTCGCTGGAGGTCACGGTTTATTCCTCCGTTGCTGCATGGGGAGTAGCACAATAACTTCAATTATTCATGGCTCCGAATTCTTTTGGTTAACTCATTTGTGAGTAGTTTTCATATGTAAAATAAGTTGGAGCATTTCTTGCTTCTCTTGCTCTTGGGGGTTCTAAAACTGCAGTCACAAGGATTCGTAGGCCCCCAACAGTTCTGACGAGGGTTCAGTTCACATCCAAGTACCACTCAAAATAGTAGGGCTGCTCTGTGAGGAAGCAGTTAGTTTTGAGTAAGATCTGAATTTTCTGCTTGTCTGCTCTTCTGTTCCTGGGTTGTGTAGGTCTGGGAGAAGAAAGCTGTTGAAAGGTTTTTCCCTTTTTACTATAGATTTTTTTTCCCGTGTTTAACAGGAAATCCAGCTGCCTGACTTCTGTTACAAAAACATGCATGCTGATTTCTAATCAGCTTTTTCTTGGATATGTTTGCATTGAGCTCCATGTCACTAAACAATCTGAATAAAAACAGAAGACTTTAAGCTCAAGGATGCCTAAAACAGTTCTTAGCCAAGTAACTAATGTCAGAATTAGTCACCAGTCAGTTTACAGCTGGTCAGATTATTTGGAACGGGATTGTTCAGCACAGCAATCTGCAGAATCTGTCCTTTCTGGAAGAACCTGTAAATAATCTTCCAGCCATTCTATAGAATCTGCTTTTAATTATCTGAAAGCAGCGCTGAAACTTAATGCCAAGCTTTTTAAAATATTAGTTTAATTGTCTGAAAGCCCAGGCATACTTTAAGGAAAATCTTAATTTTGAAAGCAGATAGAGTGGAGAGAAATTGGAACAGCTATTGACAAACTGAGGCTTCGCTTGCCATGGCAGAATAATCGGAACTTTTTTCCCCCGAAGCGTGTTTGGCATGTATTGAAGTAGAACACACTGTTTTGAGTTGTTTTGTTTTTCGTTTTAGCAGTGTTGTCCAGGAAAATTTTCGCTGGGGAGGTTGGTAGGTGTACTTGCAGGCTTTAGCTTGACTTCTGACATTCATCTCCTGAAAACATACCCTGGATACTTGCTGTAGGAAGAGGAATCGCTCTTCTGCTCGTTACCTTAATGAAACTTGAACTGCGTGATTAGAAATGGCGTTTTAATTTGCAGTCCGCCGGGGCGGCAGTGGGAGCCGTGCAGGTGGCTCGTTCTCCTGTCCCCTGAGCGTTCTGTTGATGTCGAGGGCCTGCTTAATGTTTGCTGCAAGACCAAGCCTTCGCTGGACAAGGAAGAATCGAGTAGAAAGTGAGGTTATTAGACTTTGATACCTGAGCTAGTGAAGTCAGAGTGTGCCTTCTGTACTCTGTGTGTTACCCCGGCACTTCTTGTGTGCTCTGATGTCCAGATACCTGCAACTTTTTTCACTTTTCTTTTTTTAAGAAACTTGTGCAACTTCAGTGCCCAGCTTGCTGGTGAGCAGGTGTAGCGTAGCAAGGTTAATCTGTCGTGCTTTTGGACGGCTCTTTGAGAACAGGAGATAATTTGCTTCAATATATTGATATTTGTCAAACATGACTCATTTAGGAATATTATTTTCATCTTTTAACCTACTCTAGGCACCTTGGTAGCCAGAACTGCTGTGGTCATGTTTTATTTGCTCTTTGATAAAACTTCCAGATCTGGTTTCTTGCACTGAGATTAGGACTGCGATTTTTAGCTCAGATTTCATCGTTAAGAGCAATGTGGTTTTGGTTCAGCAATAAAACACGGCTGACACCGAGTATTAACGCTGATTTCCACGGAGGGGGGTGACCGTGGTTAATGGCTGGTTAGAAGGGAGCGCCAGATAAATCCTCCTGTCCCAAGTGGGCTGCGAAGCCAGTGCTGCTGCTGCTGGAGTGGCTTTCTGCAGTCCAGGCAAACTTTCATCTGCTCGGGCTGGAGGATCCACGGGAATTGGAGGTGCCACGTGTCCTCTCACTAGTTTTTGGGGGTTTTGGGGTGTTGTGGCCGCGTGCTGCTGTGCGAGCTGCCCCTCAGCTGTGAGCAGCCTCGACAGGTGCAAGAGCCAAGTGCTGCGGGGACTGCGGCGAATTAATGCACGGGATGAAAAATAACCCTTTGGAGCACTTGCCGAAGAAAATAAAAACTCATTCTTTGCCAGATACGTGTCTAATAAACGACGTTGCTCTGATTTGACATGGGCATTAGGGTGCTTTTACTGAGAGTAGGGAGTCTGAGTGCAAGGGGAAGTGCTGAGCACCGAATTTATTACAAATTTATTTTCGGTGTGGTTTTTACATTAGCCCAGCAGCTCATGTTCGCTTATTTAACCAGTTTGTTCTCGTTGGTATCATTCGGTGTTCAGAGCGCGATTTGGTATCAGACAGTGCAGCTCGCATTCTGCAGCCAGGCATTAAATTGAAATGAGACCGTGCTGAAATGCGTTTGAAGAGACGCTGGCGGTTGTTGAGTTTTATTCAACGCTTCTTTGAGTTTCCTAACTTGTGTCACTGTATGTTAACTAACATTTGGTAGTCCTTACAGCAATGCTCTTGGCCAACTCTCCTGACATCCACAGATGCCGCTTACCTCTTCAACTTCCCTGGGGGATAGATAGATCAAAAATCACCACTTCTGTGTGTTCTCAGGGCTGTAAATTACAAGATCATGTATACGACTGCGTTTTTAATTGCTCGGTCAGATTTTCTGCCTCTGTTAGGCGTGGATTTCAGTAATTGCTATTGTTTAAGTTCACAAACAGCTGATTTATTGTTTCACTTCAAAAAGAACACAGGGCTGACTTTTCTGTTCATTTCAACATTTTCCAGTCCTGCTATCTTCCCAGAGTGCAGATTGGGAAATAGGGTCCGTGAGCAATCCATAATTTTTACCTTCTGGGATTTTAAACTTGCAAAGAGGGAGCTTTTTGGCTGGGACAAAGGCTACTGCAGTTTAAATGGAGGAACGCCTTTCAAATGTCTGATCCAAATGGTAAAAAGCTTGCTTTTGTAGAAAATGAAACTAACTTACTAGGTGGTTCTGTGAGTGTTTTCATAAGGGTATTTCTGGAGGATTGCTGTTTTCTGCAAAGTAGACTGTGTGAGATGTTTTGTAGGATTTTTTTGTTGTTTTGTGTTGAATTAACTAATCTCATTTGTGTCTTGGAGCTCAGGATTATGAATTGTAGACTTGGCTGAAAGATTTTTTTTTTAATTATTCACTGATAATGGAGGCTATTATGAGCAAATCAAGCAGCAGTTCAGCTGTTTCTTCCCGAACTGAACATTTGTGCTAGTGGATGACAAGATGCCTAGGCAGGAATGTTTTCACTAATGAGGTAGTCTCGTTTGTGTTGGGTCTTACAGCAAAATAAACTATTTTTTTTCATTAAATGCTTGCCAGAAGGGAGCAAGTAGATTTGTGTTTTCCTACAGCAGTTCTATAGGACTTTATACAAAAGCTCTTACAAAATATTCAATATTTGCAACTTAATGTTTTGTAAATACTGTGTAATGAACTGAAACTGCAGTAACAAATTTTGCAGTGGTGTTCTCCTTTCTAAGGTATGCACATAAACCATTTCACTTGTTACCACATCTTCCAAGTGTTTCTACTCTGTCTGTAACACACTTAAGTGCGTCTTCCAGGGACATACCTGCTGTGTTTTCCTCTTCGCTGGCAGGCTGGGGTAACGTGTGGTGTTAGCAGTCCCTAATGGCATGCCAAGGATGGAGAGATTTCAGCTGTAACCCTGCTAAATGACCGCTCTGTGCAGGGCTCTGGTGGTTCTGCTCTGTTCTAACATCTGCGAGAGGTCTGAAATAATAATGAGTGCTGCTTGAAAGACTTCAAAGAAGGAGTGGAGGATGGAAAAAGACAGTAATTAAAGTAGCACAGGCCAGTTGGAAATAGGAAACAAATTCCTGGAAAAAGGCATTGTGAAAACAAGAAATGTTCTTCGTTTGACCCACGTCTTGGCATATAGAAATGTTCTTTATAGTGTTCTGGGATATGAAACTCCTGGGCTATGGTTTCTGCTTGAGCAGCGAGCGTTGAGCACGTTTCCTACCTTTCTTTCCATATCTGGAAGAAAGGTTATCTCCTAGTCGTTGTGTGTTGTCTTGGTTCTCTTTTTTATTGTAGTAGTGCTCTAAGATGAAAACCGTATTCTTCTATGGAAGATAATTCAGCCCAATCTTTAGTTGGATGACAAATATCTGCAGCATATCGTAACAGGAGTTTGTGGTAATATTGTTTGGGGAATAAGCATGAAAACAGAAAACATGAAGTGTTTTCATCACAAAGCAAGAAAGAATGGTTACAGCCAATTTTTCCAATATCCCCTGCAAAAGGCCGAATGTTAGAGGCCTTTCCCCAGAAAGCAAGCTTTTTCTCTTTAACCCTAAAGACTGACACAACAGCATTAAAAAGTCAGTGGTATGTTTTCATTTTGTTCCCCCAAAGTTGGTAAACGTGGTGTAGAAGACACTAAACCTTGGAATACGACCTTCCCTCTTGGATGAGAGTAGGACCTGGTTGCCGTTTCAGAGCAAGAGTAATCTTCAGGTAGCCTTTGAAACCTTTTGTTGTTCAGGGAAATAAACAGAATGGTGTATCTTTGTAAGTATATCTTTGAACAGGTTTATTTTGTGGTTGAACACAGAGTAAATGACATTCCTGCTGGTAGCTCAGGGGTTTAATAGCACGGAGTCATTTATGAGGATCTGTTTACTGTTGTTTTCTCCTTAAAAAATTTACACCCCCCTAGCAGTGCACGGAGGAATACTGAAATATAATTATTGACCTGTCAAAGCTCTGACAGCTCACAGGGACTAGTGGCACCCTTTGAAGACAGTGCTATGCTGATGGATGAATTTGTCAGGAAAGCAATTATTTCTTTTGGCTTCTGGGTCCTCTTTAATGACATGGGAAAATACTGAGTCCCGACTCCAGTAAGACCGTACAAACGAGCTGAGAGAAACTGCTTCAGTACTGCTGTGCAGATGGAATGAAAACTTAGCATGTATGTAAGAGGAGATGGGATGAGGAGCGGGGCAGGCAGAAGAAAGGAGGAGGAAGTAGACGTAGAATTTGGAAAGCTTGAGTCTAGAAACAATGTTCTTCAAAACAGTCCGTGAAAGAATTCGTGGTGAAATGGGCAGTGAACTTCTGCAACTACATCTGCTCTGTTAAAATGTTTAAGATAACGGTGAGCGTTCTGGGTACAGATTTGAATGTCAGCTTACGGAAGCTAGACTGCTTTTGATCACTGACAGCAGTAAGTAAAAGAATGTAAATAAAAAGTGCTTCAGTGCCTTTTCTTCTCGTTTCAGGTTTGTTTCCTGATTTCATAACTTACAAAGCTGAGACGGTAAAAACTGACTGTTGAAGGGTGCAAGGTGTGAATCTGCTTGAGCAGGTAGGCATGCGATAGAAAATAAAATGTTCAAAGGTGGTAAAACTGCTTGTTCTGGAATATACCTCTCGATATCCCCTATATTCTGGGTGTGCATCATGTTAAACTTTATTGGTTAAATTTTTTTTTTGGCTGAAGCATTGCACTGGTTTCAGTCGGTGGCCACTTGAAAAGCAGCATAAAATTTCTACTTAACTGTTCTGAATAATCCGATTCTGAAGCCTAGGTAGGCAGTGGAGGTGGCTAGCAGCAGTAGACTTGACAGTGTGTTTTTTCCATTGCTTGGAGCAGAGTTGAGCGCTCGTTTTGAATTCTGTCAGAAGACATAAAACTGGTAAAACATTAACATCTCTGACACCGTTTCATGACAAAAGCTTGTCTTCGGGCAAAGTCCATTGAAGTGGCTTGGTAGGAGCGTTCTCTATTCCAATTTTCCTCTCTTTGAGCGTTATGATGGGTTGCAGCAAAGATTTAGAAATGGAGAAGGCAAACTTTAATTCTTGAAATAGCCGCCAAACTTTAAGAAATTTTGTCAGAGGATTCCAGGCTGCTGGTTCTCCATCTGGAAGCCCTCTGCGTGTCAGCAGGAGCAATCGTGTCCCTTTAAAGGTAGAGGTGGAGTCGGTGCCATGGGCCGGCAACTCAGGAGCTGGGAGCAGGAAGGAAATATGAGCGCTGTTGGAGCAGGTTGCTAATGAGGAGTCTCCATAGCACTGTGTAAACGCTTCTGCTGTAGTCCCCTCTCAGGACCAGGCACGCTTTATCTTCTGATGCTTTGCACAGCTGCATCCCCCTGTGAGCTGAATGAGGCTGTGTGCATGGCTTTAGGGGCACAGCGTCACGCTCAGTGGAAAAACCTAAAAGGTGTAAGGTAAGTGAGCAGCCCCTGCTGCCTTCGCTGGTCAGCTTTGCTTCATTTACAGGTGTCTCTGTAACATCAGGGTAATTCTTAGCAGGTTTTATAAGAATAGATTCTTTCAGAACAATTTTTTTTGTTTAGGAGCTGAACATATTTTATTTCAGTAAGTAAATCATTAATTCTTAGAAGGACTAAACGTGTGCCATAGTATGTTTACAACTGCAGTGTTAACATAGGGGAGATGAAGTGACTCCAATGCTTGGTTTGTTTAACCTCTTGGTTCCCGATTGAGCATAGAAACTTGGTTTCTATTCTAGTAGTAATTACCTCATGTTAGGAATTAATCATCCTTTTGAAAATTGGCAAAGATTAAAAATAACTTCTAAGGCAAGGGAGCTTTTGGCACATGTACCGCATGTACCATGCTAGTGTTTGGCTAGTAAGTGCTGCGGATCAAAGTAAACTGTAAAGACTCTTAAAGAGCTTAAAGCAAGTGATACTTTTAAGGTCTATTTTGGGACCTTCTGAGGACTTACACCTCTTGTTAGTTAAAGAGGCTCAGCTTTAAAATTGTGACTTAAAGTGGATCATGTCTACTCTTAAAACAGTTGTCAAGCTAGCCCAAGGTTGGAGGGAGCAGTTCTCCCTTTCTGCACCTCTGTAATTGCATGACTGTAGATGTTGGTATTTACTGTTGGTATTTAGGGGAACTATTTAAAAAAATAATAAAAAAAATAGTGTGTTAAGTTTTTGGACGGTATTTAGCTCTTTGTGCAATGTAACATAGCTGTAATTGTGGGCTGCAAGCCACTTCTGCTGTGCTTTGTCAGGTCAGCTCTAACCACGTACTTTTTCTTGGAAAATGATTTATCTCAGAAGAGACACAACCAGGAGGAGCCGTGGTGAGAACTAAATTCTAATGGTACTGGCCTATTAAAATATTTCAACTCGTATTGAATTCAGGCTTGATAACATTAACTTAGAGCTGGTATTATGTTGAAGTGTAGCTTGTTCTTGAACCTCAGGGCTGTCATTTAATAGAAAGCCATCCTGAAATTACACAGTTCGTGGGATAGTTTTGTAATCTCCTTCTATAATGTAGCTTTTCCCTGACATTATTATATCAAAGCCCCAGAGGATTTAGTTGGGAGCAGTTTTATGATTTTGGGATGCAATTTAGATCATCTTCATGCTATTCAGTTGTTCCTATTACCATTGTTTCTTCTGTTTTGTTTCCATGTTCTGGTTTAGTGTGCTAGGTTTTTGATTGGCTTTGGACTGATTTTTGGCTAGCTGACCTTGGAAAAGTTGCTGTTTCCACAGATGTATTTAGTGAATTAAAAGGAAATATTTATAAATGGGCCTTTCATACATTCTTTCCCTGAAAAATGACCATGCATAGGAGTGAACTTTGCTGTAGCAGTGGTAGTGCTTGTTGATTTCCCCTGGTGCATTTTTTTTTCTCCCTTAATAGAACAGGCAACATTAAATCTTTTTTTTTTTCTGCAAACTTTCTTCTGTGGAATGATGTTAAAATACTTTAGTGGAATGGGTATAGCTTTGTTAGTACAGTGAAAGGGGAGAACGAGAACGTGTAACATGATCTTAGAAATAAAAACAAGCTTCCCACTTCTGGAAAGTACCAGCCCGTGATGAAGTATGGCCCTCTTTCCTAGCAGCTGCCCCCGTGATCGGCATTGTGCTGTTCCTCAAAGCGCCTTGGCAGTCGTCGGAGCGTTTGGTAACCATATATGTAATTTGGCTGTGTAGAGCAACTGAAAGTGAAAACAAGTCAGTCCACTGGAATTTCCTTAAAATGGATACAGAGAGAAGTGCTCAATCAGTCGTGTTTACATAGCTGAATGTCTCTATTTTAAAAAAGGAGGTAAAAAAAAGGGATAAAATTCTAGTAATAGAATCCCCTCTTTTTTTTCCGGTTGCAATTCATCAGTCCTTTTTGCTGCAAATTGTTGATACCAATTCAGTGCTCAGCTAACGCAGATTTCGTCTTTGCAATCCTCTCCTCGTTCCCAGAGCAGGGCCGCCTTCCTCCCGTTCTAGAATGCGGGGAGCGAGCGTTGCAGGGTGTTTGCTTCACAGATGCTCAGCTTTTGGCAGTTTGTTTTCCTCCTGCCTCTTTGTTCACTTTAGGATTTGAGATGCTTTTTAGCCATTTAAATAATTAAAGTAACTCGGCATAAACTCTGGACCGTCACAGCTACTATTGATCTTCAGTTTTCAATGATCTCATGGATTTGAACAGTGTTATTTTATTCTCTCCTAGGGCAGCAGAGGCTACGGACTTCTGCATACTTAAATGAGCAGATTCTTACATGATCTCAGAGCCACAGACAGTCACAGCTTTCACAGGGACTGCTTTGGGGTCATGGTTTCTCAAAAGTGTATTGAAAAGGGCAATTTAATGAGCTCATGACAGCAGCTCTTCACTTAACACTGGAACTATCATCCCTTTGAAGGAATGAATGTGTAGTGACTCCTTTGCAACAGACCTTTTCACCATGTTTTTGGCATTACCACCCTTTTATCATTCCTTGATGTTTTCTAAATACCAGTTAAATAATACTAAATACCAGTTAAGGCTCAGGCGAAGTCCAAACCAGCTTGACCTCAAGCATCTTGAAGTCAGGAATGTTGCCGTCAGTGAGGCGAGTTGTTCTGTGGGCTGCTGCGAGTCGCAGTGCTCTGTCCCTCCTTTCTTATGCTGGTAAAGTGCCCTACATCTGCCTGAACCCAGAAGCGGAGAAGTCTGCTGTCAGGACCAGAAGTAGAAGCGAAGTCTTTACTTGTTTTTCTCTTCTGACTTTGCTGCGGCACTGTAGGACGGAATAATCACACAAAGCGTATCCTGAAAGAGTGGGCGCGCAAACCACGGCTGGCACTTCGGTGCCCAGGTCTGCCAGGCGGCTCTGCTCGGCGGAGGTGTGAGATTGATGGAGTGCAGTTGCTGCCTGCCGTGCCTGGGAAGGGGGGTGGAGGGTGAGGGGAAGGGGTGGAGGGTGAGGGGGAGGACAGGGCAGCTGCAGCTCACGTAGCAGAGAGCCAGGCAGCGTGCTGGTGGAATCCAGCAATATTCAGTGAGTGTGATTGGATTGCAGAGCTGTTCTACTTTCCTTGTGATAAGGCTTGCCAGCTAAAATTCAGCCTCCCTAGCTGCTTCTGATAAAGCTAGGAATTTTATTTATTTATTTTTGCATCAGGAACCTGTAGTAGATTGAACTGGGAACTGTCAGGCTCCAAGGGTGATTTTTGCAGTGGTATACCTGAAACCGTGACAGCTCGGGTTTCTTTTCCATAGCTGCACTGCACGTAGGAGCTGCTGTTTCTCTCCGGCAGATACTGGGCTCGCTTTGCCATGACTGTAGTTGTGTAGCGTGCATGGTATCAGCAGCTTGCCTTTGTGCTTTCAGAGTGTGTATCGCAGCTGTCCAACGACTGCGTCTCCACCAGGGATCCGGTGACAGGAGAGATGCCGCTTAGGTTCAGTAAAGCCGTCTAATTTCAGTCTGTTCTGAGAACCCTGATTGCCATGGGAAGGTGTACATTAAAAACACTGGATTGATTTTTACTAAATGATCTTTTGGGGCTCTCATATGTATTCTGAGATTCCTTAAGTTATTTGAGAGGAGGATGTATCGTGATTAAAACTGAAGTGCTGATAACGTACTAGAACTAAATAGGCACTAATAAAAAGCCAGCTCTTAGTTAAGCATGTGTTATGTTTATTCAGTAATATATTTTTATTAATACAGTCGCAGTTGTAGTTTCTGTTTGATCAGAGAACCTAAAATTCCACCTCTGGATTTATTACATTGCACCTGGAAAAACAAAGACGCTTAAATCTTTTCTAGGCGTGCTGCCTCTACCTGGAGCTGGGATAACGTAGTGGAGGCTGATTTGGAACAGATTCTGGCAAAATCTGTTGGAGGGAAACGAACAAAAAAACAATGTTTCACGTTATAGGAAGTCTTAGTGACCTGCCAATGATGTCTTTGAGAGGGGGATAGGTGACAAATCTTAAATAAGAGAACAAAATATAATAGCAAGTCGCCTTTTAGTGCACCGATTAAAATTGAGATCAGATTTCCTCGCGGTGTTACTGGCAGCCTCCATGTAGCTCATGTGGGGGTTGCTTCATGTGAGAGTTGGTTCTGACTGCTTGCCTGACTCAGATTGCAGTCGGACGGATCTGCAGAGAAATGAATCAAACACGGTCAAGTACGTATGACGATCGGTCCAACCCTAAAACACGCTCTGCAGAATTACGAGGATCGCTTGCTAGCCCTGGGGATGTTTCCTGAGAAACCAAAAATATGTTAAATTGTAATCTGGAAGCTATGGAGAGTTTTCTTCTCCTGAAGTATCGTTTTTCATGCATTATATATAAAGTTCCAAAACATGAATGAAGCTGTCTACAGATCCCCTTTCAATGATAAGTCAGGATAAAGTGGTTTTTTTCAGTAACCAGAATTTTACTGTTGTACATGTGTATATACAAGCAGAACTGTAAACCTGTCATTACACCATTTTCCCCCCTTTGTCCAAATTACGTATGCAACATTTCCCTAACTTTGGGACTTTTTGCTAATGTAATTTCTTGGAAGAAATTTAAACTGCAAAGGTTTATGAAAGGATGTTCCTGTCTGCCACGTAAATATAAACGTTTCGTGGTGCTTCCTGGAAAGCCAATCCATTGCTTCTCTCCGCTCTGTGCTTTGTTTTTCTAATGAACTAATGTCTTTTTTTTTTTTAATTTTAATTTGTTTTGCTGCTGGATCAGTTCCTTGGTCTGATTCATCAGCACAGAAGTAAGCAACTTCAGGAAGGGGATGAAGGGTTTTGATGGGACCTCTGTTTATGATTTGGTGATGGTACCACATGCAGTGCACGCTGGACTGTAGCTCAGCTCTTTTGCTTCCCGATTGCCTTACCCTCATCAAACTGCCCTGCTGCTGAAAGCAGTGCTCCTGTCTAGCCAGGAATTTGTCTGCTCCTCTGTGCTGGACCTGGGATTTACATGGTGAGGAGGTTGGTTGGGTTAGTGCATTGATCTCCTTGAAGTGTGAGGGATTATATATTTTTTTTTTGGTGTTAGTTTTCAGGTAGTGATACAACTCGCCGAGTGCTTGCGCTGTTGTATAATCCAAGCCAACGGAAACAGCAAGAGCTCTCACCACGCCACAGCGCGGTGTTGGGTGTCCTGATGGGATTTCAGTCTGCTTAGAGAGCAACGTGCTAAGAGGGAAGCACCTGCTGAAACCTGTCCAAAACCATCACTTGTTTTTCATGCGAAAATTGCGTTCTGTGATGAAGCTATGGTCATCTAGTAGTCTTGCTTCCCTTCACGTGAAGGAAGTAATTCAGGTGGTGGGGTGAAGTTGGTGGCCTGTTAACAGCAGAAGCAATTTATTTAACATTTGTAAATGAAACTTGGTTAATGTGAGCAGGTTTTCTTCTCAGCTCCACTGCCTGTGGAATTGCAGAGTTCAGATCTTGACCCTGCCCACTGGTGTGGAATAGCTGAGGATCCAGACAGCAGCTATCAGTAGCATGGCTCCCCTTCCCACCTGCTGCTGCTCCCTCCTGCTTCTAGGAAGGGAAATAGAGCCTGGGAACGTAACCGGAGGGGAGGGAGCACAGTTCCCTTCCTCTCCTCCAAGCCAGGGGCCAAAGCCTTTTCCATTTCAGCTGCGGAACTAAACTGAAACCAATGGGGAATCTGAAGCTGGAGTGTATTTCGCAGCACGATCAACTTTTGAGTTGTAAGGAATTTTGTTTGTGGCTGGATACAGAAATTAAATAGGTCAGCTATTACTACAGTTTCAAAGCACTGCAAGTGCAGAACAGAAATGGCATGAGCTCTTCTGATCTGTCACTCTGGTATGTTAGGTTTGCTCCCAGCCCTTCGTGGAAAGGAGGTCACAAAACGTGGTTGTTCATACCGTGCAGGGGAAAGTTTGTGAAGGCCCCTGTCGGAAGCTCCCTGACAAAAAAATCTGACCAGTTGAAAGAAACACAGCAGTTTTAATCCTATCAAGATTTGTCCCGACCTTCAAATGTAAACCGTATGCTCCGGCCCTTTATGTTAACAATTATTGTGGGTTTTTCTGTCCTGAATATTCCTGAATGTTTTTCTTTCCCTGAAGGTAAGAGGTGATGAAAGTCCTTTAGAAAATCTTGCATCTCGATACAAAGTTTTGCTTGCAAGCTGACAGATCAGATAGTCGTGTAACTGAAAGGACTATCTGGTCAGAGTGTACGCCCTAAAATCACCTCTTAAGGGACTCTTGAACCTGTACCTGGTTACATTCCTGAAAATAACACAGATAATTCTTATGTGGTAGCTACTTTGAGTCACTTAATACTACAAGGTATTACCTTCTATCTTTAGTATTTGAATAACTCTGCGAATATTTGGAAGGACATTAAATTATTTTGGCTGCACTACAACTCCCCGCTGGATGATGCACTGAGCACAGCAACTGCGTGAACTGCACAGACAGGACACATCTTGGATTTAACCTGAGTGTTCATAGCTAGACAGATCTGTGGAAACAGGGTTATTAATTTATCTTGGATTATTGTTTTTGTTTGTGATTCCTTCCAAAAATTAGAGGAGAGTCTGGGGGGATAAGAGAGGTTGGCAGATAAGCTTTATTTTATTTCTTCAGACTGCCAGATGTTGCCTGTTCTTTCAGGTCTACAATGTGACTTCATTTTTCAAAGATTATTTCGCTGTTTCCTTTAGGTGTAACTGACAGGTGCTTGCAAAGATGTCTAAAACCAACAAATCAAAGTCTGGATCCCGTTCTTCTCGTTCAAGATCCGGATCAAGATCTCGCTCACGTTCCTTCTCCAAATCTCGCTCGCGTTCTCGTTCTGTCTCACGGTCAAGAAAACGCAGGCTTAGGTAAGTGTGTGCAGCTCTGAAGTCTGTGGGTGTGGCTCTGTTTTTTCCTCCGTCCTGTTCAGGTGGTTTGTCACTTAGTCCTTTTCTATATAAAGCCTTTGATTAGATTCTAAGGACAGATAATGTCCTGTGTCTTAGGTTGTTTCCTGCCAACCTGTACTGTTTTGAAGTATTTTCAGTGGACTAGGACAAGAAATTTGGACTAGTTCTTAGCATTGCCAAGTCGCTTGAACTCGTAATCTGGTCCCTGTAGCAAGTCTTTGGTGAACAGCAATCTTACTTTTCTTTTTAGATCTCCTTCCCCTAATAAGAGTGCTAGCAGGTACAGCACAGTTACATCAGAAAGTGGATTTGTTAGCATAGCTAATTTTGTCAGGGATGCAGTCTGCAGTGAAGTTGGTGCAGCCATTTTACGCCAGGCTGTAAGAGAAGACGTCTGTACTTTCCCTCTTCCTAAAAGATATTGATAGAAGCCCATGCCAAAAGGTGTTTTTCTGCGTTCTTCTGCAGTTCTTAATTACTGCTATATGTAACGTGTTAGCATTAGGAAAAGCACAATAGTCTAACCACACGCAATCTCTGTGAAGTTCTAGTTTCCTGTATTAAAGGGTGGCCGTGGTTAATGATGATGTTTTGAAATTGCCAAAGCAGGGCAAAGTACAAAAAAACTTGGCATTTCATCATGACTGACAACCTGTGTACACAGAATAATTTTAGCAGATTTGAAATGCTGTTGATCAGACGGGCGTTACTCCTCTGAGCGAGAGAGTTTGAGTGTGGGTTCCATAGAGCAGGGAAGGAGAGTTGGAAAGGTTTGTAACAAAGCATGCTCCTTTGTTTTGTTAAACATCTTGGGCTTTTTTAAGCTTTTAATGTAATTGATCCCAGGCTTGAGGGGCCTTTGCAGATGTTGCATGCTTTCTCTCTTGAAAATGAATCCAGGCGAGTCTTAATGTCAATTAACAGACACTGCTGTGAAAGGTAGGGGCAATTTTTGTGTTGCTATTTCCCTGCCCCTCCTGTCAATGTACAGGAGTCAGTAAAAACAAAATTCTAGTTCTGGTTGGACAAAGTAGAAGTTAATTTCATTGCAGTTAACTTTGAGAAATCACTAATGTGCATAGTAATTGTTGTTCTTACTTCCCTGAATTGATTCTGATCTGGCCAGTTAAAGGCTCGTTCCTTCCCTGGCTATCGGGATATCTGCTTTTTTCCTTTTCTTTTAGCTGAGCATTTAGCTGTATCTGGCAAAGACGTTCTAGTTGGACTGGGTATAATGATGTTCAGCTGCTTTTTCAGTGATCTCGAATGAATAACACTTATTCTGAAAATCATTAGTCTGTAAACACATGCAACTGTTAACAATTAAAGAGATTTTTAAAATACAGAGGCCATAATAAACATCCAGTTGGAGAGAGGAGGACATGACAAAACTAAGTTAGAGGCGGAGACTTCAGTCGAACCAAGTTCTTCGCAGAAGGAAGCTGGAATGCTGGAAAATACGTTGTCATTTGGGATTATCTGCCTTGCTGTGAAGGAACTTTGACAGTTGAAAACAAAGGCACCCTGTACAAACATGATTGTTTCCTCTGTGCTGCTGCTGAGTCTGCTTCTGCTTTGTAAATAACTTTTTTTTTTGGAAAAGAATCAATATGGAGGGGCTTAGTACAGGCAAGTCATCTTGTATGGCATTAGGATATTCTCTGAGGTAGGTCTAACATGGTGTCGTGGCACAAAAATCTCTTACTGTGTACCTGAGCATACGTCGTGAAAAGTATTTTACTCTTTCTTCTGGAAGCTTACTGTTTTCTCTAAGTTGCATTGCTCTGTCGGAGTCTGCCTACTGTTTCTTGCTTTCTTGATGACTTTTTCATTTTTAACTATTGCAAAATGGTGCGTGCTTTAGAGCTGGAGCAGAGCGTTAGCTGCTTAGCTACAGGGGGTAGCAAAGTTGGGAGAATTATCATTACTGGTGGCATTTATTTTGCATAGAACTTGCTGTATTTTTTTAAAGGGATTTCTTGTAAATAGTCTCTGCAGCTTTTGGAATGAAAGTTTCTTGCTGTAAACCTCTCTGAAATGATAGAATAGATTTTGGAAGCAGCATACAACAGGTCCCTGGCTGGTAATTAGTAACAAATGCAGCAATTTTCTGAAAACGGGAGTGTTCTCAGTGCTTGTGACTAGGATTCCGTATAAATTGTTCTTGCTGTCTGTTCCTGTGCTTTTCCTCCCTATCGTTATGATTTGAATGAGGAGGTGTCTCAGGTAAGTTGCATAGGCTTTCTGGTTGTTTGAGGTAAAAGATGAAGCCTGTGCTTAAATTATCATTAATTTGTTTGATAGCAATGACTGTAATGTATTTGATAGGTGGAAAAAATAGAAATAAAATACATTTCTTACTGCCTGCACGTACTTCAATGTTTTGGGACTTCTAATGGCAGCTTTGCGTTGCCTTGTGCATGGTGGTTTGGGATGTGAACAGAGAGGGGGCAGCAGAGAGTTGTGTATTGCTGCTCTGTAGTAGACATACGTGTCTACTGGAGTGTGTTTTATAGGGTCTGTATGGGTCTCTTAACGTAGGAAGGGAGTGTGGAAACAGTTTGAACAAATATTACGTACTTAAATTTCATTTTGAAAAATATTTCTTATTTAATTCTACTAGTTTGGACACTTTCTCTATTTTAAAAGCACCATTTGCTAAAATCTCAGACGTTAAACAGAGTTTTGTGTTTTTCCAACAGCTGGGAAATACTTGCTCTAAAGCTGGCACTTAAACCTGAGCTACACTGCGGCTTCTGAGCAGTTACACAGCAGCAGTTCCAACATTTTAACGGGAGAGACTGTTGAAACAATTATCCCTTAACGTTTTGTCCTTTCAATCAGTCATCTCACAGGGTTTTTGCTTGTCTTGGATCCAGTTCTGTTCTTTATACAAACAGCCGGCGCTTTCATTCTGTGAGCGGAGGAAGTGCTGGACGGCGCCATCTCGTGGCATTGGGCTGGAGAGTGGCTGCCTCCCTCTGCAGTCCTGCTCGTTTGGAGTTCCAGCTTCCAAATTGTGGCAACTGGCTCACCTTTTGAAACTTGACCTACAGAGCAGTGTGCCATCTGCACCCCTCCTGCTCTCCTCGTGCTGAGGTGTTGCAATTTGTTTAACTTACCTGGCACAGAAGTGGGATTTCATCTTGATCATCAATTTCAAAAGTATTTGAGAACTGAGGGACATGGGAGAGGGAAGATAAGGCTTCAAATAAAAAGTTAAGAATAAACTTTAAAATACTTTTTTTCCTTTTTATCAGTTCTAGGTCTCGTTCAAGATCATATTCTCCATCTCATAACAGAGAAAGGAACCATCCAAGAGTCTATCAGAACCGTGATTTCAGAGGTCATAACAGAGGATACAGGAGACCGTATTATTTTCGTGGCCGAAACCGAGGGTTTTATCCATGGGGCCAGTATAACCGAGGAGGATATGGCAATTACAGGTCTAACTGGCAAAATTACCGCCAAGCGTATAGCCCTCGTAGAGGGAGGTCACGCTCTCGTTCACCCAAGAGGAGGTCTCCTTCACCAAGGTCCAGAAGTCATTCTAGAAATTCCGATAAGTCATCTTCTGATCGGTCAAGGAGGTCTTCCTCTTCTCGGTCTTCCTCAAATCATAGCCGAGTTGAGTCTTCCAAGCGTAAGTCTGGAAAGGAGAAGAAGTCATCTTCCAAGGATGCCCGGGCATCTCAGGCTGCAGGAGATAATCAAGGGGATGATTCTAAGGAGCAGCCGTTTTCGGGAGCGGCGGCTCAAGACGTCAAGGCATCTGAGGGATCAAAACCATGGCAAGATATGAGCACCTATGGGACAGGTTCGGCGTCACGAGCTGCCGCGCCTGAGCTTAGCCCGAGGGAACGCAGTCCTGCGTTAAAAAGCCCTCTCCAGTCGGTTGTGGTGAGGCGTCGTTCTCCTCGGCCGAGTCCGTTGCAGAAGTCGAGCCCTCCGCTTTCCAACCCGTCGCAGCTGAGCTCTTCTTTGCAAAGCAGCACCTCCTTTCAGGCGGGCTCTCACCAGAGTCCGTTTGACCATGGCTCGGCAGGCTTGAGCCCGACAAGGAAGAGCCCTGTGTGCAAAAGTCCAACGCCAATCGGTTCAATTTACAGTACCTCTCAGAAGGAGGAAACCACAGCTCCCGGAGGAGGAGCCTTCTCAAAGAGGCAAGTGACGCGTTTCTCTCTGTGGCAGGGTGTTTTGACAAGCCAGCTCGCATGTGTAGGCGTCCCCACGAGCACTGCAGCAGTTCTCAGCCTGTCTGCGGGCTCCAGCTGGAACAAGGTGCCCATGTGTGCAGGGTGCTAGGTAGCTGTGGGCATGGTACAGCCTCGGTGGTGGAACAAAAAGCAGACCTAGCCCCGTGGTGCAGGAAGTTGGGGCTCGTTTTCTGATTTAACTTGGCTAGTGCTAGCAGTTGTTAGTTCCCTGCAAAACTGTTTATAGTGCACGAACACTTGAAATGAAGATGTGCCTAGTGAGATTTTCTAGCAGCCTAACAGCATGCACTGGAAACTTGCATTTTTAAGTAATTTACTTTTCGGTTAAAGATTTTTTAAGTAGTGTATTCTTCAATTACTTTGATTTTATAATATCTAATGTAAATCTTGCTGCATGGCCTGCTGCAAGCAGCCGAGGGCAGTTGTAGTTCTGAAGCTTGTGCCTGTGTATGTGGGTGGTATGATGAACACCGAAGTCATCACGGAAATTAAGAGGCAAGCACTGAAGTCATCACTGATTAAGACACAACCTTCTATAGGGAAGGACTCGATTTACCACGTCTGTGTTTGCTGGGTTAGTCCACTGTGATTTCTGCCTTAAGGTGGTGCTTTCTTTTAAAAGATATGGCAGCATTCACAGGTGCTTTAAGTTTATTCTTTTTAAAGTTATTTCGGACTATCCTATATCAAGGATGTATGAACTTTAAAAAGGAAAAAAAAACCACAAAACTCTGGTTTGGGCTTTTCAGAGCATTGAATTAACGTCCTTGAGCATTACTGCTTTCTGCCTAAAGCTAGGGTTTTGCTTAATGATTGCTTTAAAACCTAGTTCTGATGCTTGAAACTAGCTTATGATAAATTGTTGTTCTTACTAAATGTTTTGTCTTCTCCCAGCAAAATTCCTCACTGTTAACCTTTTTGCTTTTTATTTGTATTTACAGTCTGTCATGAAATATTTAGCTTACCTATGAAACTTGCATCCAAAATTTGAAGTAGCTTTTGAGGCTTTTATTTCCAGTGTGTTGTTTAAAGCAGAACAGCCCAGTTTGAAAGTTTTGATGTGTTGTTCTCCTGAAGCAGGTTTGTAAGTAAATAAACTGATTGGGTAAGATGCTACTATTTTCCTTAAAATGAATCTGTGGGTAAGTGTGTTTTTTACTTGCTTTTAAGCCTCATTTCATCAGTTATGCATATCCATTTTCTTCTACATTTATTGAATTTATTGAGAAGTAAAAGTCTAAAATCCAGGCCAAGAAATCTGCGTTACATTTTAGTTATTTAGGGCCTAGAGACAATCTTTTGTACATGCATATCTGTGTTCTCTAAGATTTGACTGCTTTCCACTGAAGTATTAACCTCTTTGATTTTTACTAAGAGAACTGTTGTAATGTCTCTTCTGTGAACAGGTATCTGGAAGAGCAGAAGACTGAGAATGGGAAAGACAAAGAGCAGAAAGTAACAAATGTTGAAAAGGAAAAACCTAAAGAAAAAGGGAATTTCTCTGAGTTGGGATCAACAGATGGAAAGGCAAAATCTGATTCCTATGCATCCAAAGCAGACTCTGAGAAGGGATACCGTGGCAGTCAGTCGCCCAAGCGCTACAAGTTCCGGGATGACTTTGACAAGCTAAAGGCACCGGAGTTCCACAAGGAAAGTCACTATGGCAAAGAGGAAACGGATGAGCAGGAAAAGAAGGATAAGGCAAAGGGCCGAAAAGATTCGGAGTTTGATGATGAGCCCAAATTTATGTCTAAAGTGGTAGCGACATCAAGTAAAAGTCAGGAAGAGGAGAGGCAAGGAAAATGGGAAGGCGTGGTGTTCTTGCCACCTGGAAAGGAGAAGCAAAGGAAATCTGATGAAGCAGAGGAGGAAAGCTATTCTGAAAGATCAAAAAAAGAAGAGAGGCCAGCATCCAAGAGAGCTGAATCAGGTCACAGGGGCTTTGTTCCTGAAAAGAATTTTAGAGTGACCACTTACAAAACAAGCCAGGAAAAAAGTTCTTCCCCACCACCAAGGAAGACTTCAGAGGTAAAGGAAAAGCCAGCAACGAAAGGAGATGGGCTAGCTCCTGGCAAATCCTCCTTTTCCATTACTCGTGAGGCCCAGGTCAATATTCGAATGGATTCCTTTGACGAAGATCTTGCACGGTGTGTATTTGCTATAGTTTTGGGCAGGTTAAATAGTAATTTTGGCTGCCTGTTTGTCTTCTTGAGATCTTACGTTCCTCAGATCTGAGGAAGGCTACGTAATACCGTATCACAATTTCTATTTTTTCAGTGTTAGAGATAAAATTTTTTCTGGCCTTAGAACACTTATGGGATCCCTTTGTGTGGCAGGAGGTTGGAGGGGTTGCCAGTTTGCAGATAATGTGTAGCACAGAGGTTAAAAAACTTCTCGTTTTTTTTCCAGCTAGATTCATTTCAGATTGTAAATGTTTCTACATCAGTTTTTATGCTGCACCAGCCTTATGGTGACTTCTTGCTTCTAGAAGTTTGCGATACAGTAAAACTACAGTGCTGCTTAGACATTTCTTCTGGAGAGCATTTACGCTTATTCTTAACGTAGCATTACTGAAACTCTAGGAAGCTCTGACAGCCACTTAGGCATTGTTTCAAGAAATCTTAAGGCAATAAAAAGTTGCTCCAGAAAGCACGTTTGTACAGCAGTAGCCAGTAAATGTTAATATACCATGTGGGATGTTAGAGGTTGATCTCAAATTTAGGAACAGTAGCAGAGGATTATAGCCAGCTAGTGGGGTGGGAATGAGCTTGTGTTTCATAGCTGTCAGGGTTTAATATCTCTGCAGCCCTCCAAGTACAGAGCAACAAGTGATCTGAATTAGTACAGTAACTTAGATTAGTGTATTTTAAAGATATTTAAATAAGCAATTAGCTTGTGCAATTTAATGTTACTACATTACTTCATAGTATTATATAAAAATTCTTCTACTTTGATCTTCTGAAACAAACTGCTTCCCTTGTTCTACTTCATGTGGTCTGTTTTCTCTAGTCCAAGTGGCATACTGGCTCAGGAACGCAAGCTGTGTCGTGACCTTGTGCATAGCAACAAAAAAGAGCAAGAATTTCGTTCTATTTTTCATCATATTCAGTCTGCTCAGTCTCAGCGAAGTCCTTCTGAACTGTTTGCTCAACACATAGTGACTATAGTCCATCACGTAAGAGGTGGGTCAAAGTCCCTGTATCCTCAGATGAAGGTTCACTCCCCCCCTCCTTGCCCAAACAAGTGATTTTCATGTACTCTGGTTAATGCTCAGAGAGCTGTTCTCCAGCAGATATGCGATAGATGAGGATAGCAGCTGATGATCATGTAGTCATGGAATTATTTAGTTGGAGGTGATTCCTGGAGCCTAGCTCAGCCTCCTGCTCAAAGCAGAGCTAGCATGCAGGTTGGATCAGGTTGCATTGGGTTGTGTCCAGTTGAATTTTGAAGAAAAGAGAGAGACACCATTTCCCCTCTGCTCGTACATCACCTACTCCAGCACCCCAAACCATCCTGATAACTTTCTACATTCGCCAGTTTTGAGCTCTGTTTCATTGAACAGCCTAAAAGTCTAGCTTTATCCAGAGACAACCTTGCAAGTACCAGTTGCCTGCACACCCACCTTGCCATTTACATTAAAAAAAATTCTTCTGGAAAGGCAGAAGAGGTGTTCTCGCTTTTACCTGAACAATATGCAGGGAGACTGTGGCTTAGAATTTGTATATTCTGTTGATTTGTGTATATTTACCTAAATCATGTCTGTAAAGTGAGGTCACATGCCATTAATTTCAAGAGTAAGTTACATGAGTGAATTGTTAATTTCAAGAGTGAAATTGAAATTTGTCAGCAGTGTAGAGTTGCTCATGTGTGTGCTTCATGTGTCCTGCAACTGAATTTGACCAAGCTGTGGGACTGATGTGCTCTTCCTGTTTACAAAAATGGTATTAATATTGTGACGTTTGCTCAACCACCCCACAGAGCATCACTTTGGATCGTCAGGAATGACACTGAATGAACGCTTTACCAAATACCTAAAGAAAGGAATGGAACAAGATGCAGCTAAAAACAAAAAGAGCCCTGAAATTCACAGGTTGGTGGCATTGCGGGGGGATTTCATGTTTCCTTCTCTTAAACTGGAGTCATTCTGGAGTAATTCAAGAATAGGAGAGAATGGGTGGATCTGTACCTAGTTAAGAAAGTCGTGCAGTATGGCTTGTGTGTTAGAGTTGTGTCTAGTCTCCTACCCAGCCTTTGACAAGACAAAGGAAGTTAGTGAGTAAATCCTTGAAGGACAGAAGTGATGTCCTGGTGGAAGAGGAGAGGGGATGTCTTAGTCAATCGTTTGAATTCCTTACATTTTAGACTTAATATTTTTTAGATGGACTTGCAGCAGCTTGCTAATGTTACTGGGTAAGCATATGGGAATATGAAAACTTTTTTTAAAAAAAGAAGTTTGATCGTGTATCGTTTATAGGCATTTTCATAATGTTATAAAGTTCTGGTTTTAAAAAGACTTGCATTTATGTTTTACTATGTTGCATTCTTCCTTATATTTTTCTCAGTCCTTTTGTCTACAGCTGAAAGAGTGCTTGGACAGTTATTTATTGAAAAATAGCTTGACATCAACAGACCTATTCGTGAACCTTAAGTTGCTGTAAAGTAGCTTCAGCAAAAACGGAAAAAATGAGGAGTTTTAAATAGATTTGGAAACATTGGACAGTCTGCTTTTAAGTGACATTTGATGTAAAAACTTAATCTTGTTTGTAAGATGACTCTTATCTTTCTTTTAGGAGGATAGATATTTCTCCCAGTACTTTTAGAAAACATGGATTCTCTCAAGAGGAAACGAAAAGCTCCAGAGATCCTGGCTTCAAGGTGAACTGTTACTCTGATTAGTTTAATTCAACAAAATGAGTGCATTGGGCATGAACTTAACAGTGATGTTTTTGTTTAAATTACTCTCTACTTAAGTTTGTGTTTTTCTTTTAAGGATGGGCATAATTCTAAAAATGAACTACAAAGGGTTAATTTTTATTAAAAATGTATCAACAACCTTTGTGAAGTGGTTAGACTATGGTAAATGACCCCAAAGTCAATTGAGGTGAGCTTGAGAAAAAAGAGAGGATTTTTGGAACAAGTGCCCATGATGAGAGAAGAGACTTTTTGTGATATTTTTCTGCTTGTAAGTATTATTAAATCAATTGTATACATGCGATATTTCCAACCATGTTTTCAAAAAGACATGCATGTCAAAAAGAGGAAAGTAAAACTAAATACTTATCTAAACAAGATACACTATTAAGCAGATTATAAATTTTGTTCTAACAACTTACTGTACCATTTCTGTTGATTGCTGTTACTTTAACATTCAGCACCTGTTTGAGTAGATCCAGACCATTTGGAATTTAGTGTGCTAGCTTTTCTGAGTAGATCAATGTTAAGCCATCGCACGTACTGTAAACGATCATTAAAGTGGCTTAACTTAATGTTTGGGATTTTAAACTTTGTTTATTCACCTTCATACATATTTACGTTGAACGTTGAAGAGATTTTAAACAGTCCTGCTGAAACCTTACTTGTTTCATATTTGTTTTCGATTTTTTCCAAACACACTTGTGGCTTGACATGGACGATGGTGAGATGGATTTGATGGGCCTGAACTCTGAGCATCAGCTTGGCAGAGTGTATTATAAACGTGGTTTCCAAACAGCTCGCCAGCCTTCCGTGAAACAGACGTGCCCTCACAAACCCAAATAGGTGTTTGCTGTACCACATAAGGGAGCTGCTGCTGATTTTGTCACTTATCTGTCATCCATCGTGTTGGGAGCAGTTTTATTCTCAGAGTAGAAATTAAAGCTCTTTGCCTGGGGAAAGTAGAAGAGCAAAAAAAACCAAAACCAAAACAAAACGTCTGCTCCCACTCCTGCGTTATTTGACATTTTTATTTAAACAAAAAAGTGTTTAGAAACTCATGTAAGTAAAAAATTTAATAGCTAGAGAATTACTAATCCTTTTGTATTTAATTCAAGACGATTAATCTGATTTATGTTGCATATCAAGTAATACAGTTCCCAAGATAAGTAAATGAAGTGTAAATGTGTAAATGAAGTAGCAATCTCTGGACGCAACAGTGGAGGCTGTATGTTGCTAGCAGCATTGTGCACAGGCTTCCCACTAAAGAACCGCTGTTAAATGTTTGTCAAAACCACAGCCACTGTCAATTTGCTGCTCGTGTGTGCAGTCAGAGCAGAAGTTCATCGAAGAGTCATGGGTCTTAAAATATACACAGTAACACAACTTGACATTTTCTAGAGAAAATCATTTAAGCAGCAATTTCAATGGAACTCAAGCATGAGTAGATTTTTATTTTAGTTAGCTATTTAAAAGTAAAAATCTAGTTTTGTGGTTTTTTTCAGCTTTTTTTTCTTTGTGAATGCCAGGTAGTTGGCATTAGTAGATTTGCTAGGCTTATGTGGAGAAACACGTGCCATCTGCGGTGACTTCTTGGCATCTTTCACGTGGTGCCTTCTGGTCGAGGGGCAAGCAGTGCTGTAGGTGATACCTGCCACAGAGCAGATCTTCTTGACAGATGTGTTAAAGATCAGTGGGATGCTGATATTCCTCCAAAGAACCTTGATCACTGCATTTTGGTGGCCTCTGTCTCTTAACTCTTTGATTAGCAATCACTGTCTTAGCTGTTTGCCACTTGGAGACACCTTTTGCTTCTCAAGTTTTCAGACCTGGTGATTAAAAATTCCTTCCATGCTGCTAGATGATACGTCAGCAGGGTAGTGAGCGTGCTGCTGTTCGGGGATAAATGGCTGCTAGAACTGCAGCATGCCAAAAATGCCTGACACACAATCAGATGGATTAGATTTCCAAGTTGTTCTCACCTCACTGGCTGTGGTGTATACAATAAGTGTCAGCCTCTGTATTTCTTCCTACCTATTACCAGGCTGTGCTAATGCTGTTTAAAAGAAATTAAAGGTTAAAAACAGTGCTCTTGATGTAGGAAAATTGAAATCTGTGCATTATTTTACGTCTTAAAATGGATTAAGTATTGATTAGCATTCAGATAAATTCCTGTTCTCCAGAAGTCTGTGCAGTCAGTAGCAAAGTAATGGTGCTGAAGTAGTGCACTGTAAATCTTTGTGTTAAACTCTCCCCTTCCCTGCACTTGTAGGCTGAAGGGAAATATAAGGACGACCCTGTTGACCTGCGCCTTGATATCGAACGCCGTAAAAAACATAAGGAAAGAGATCTTAAACGCGATAAATCCAGAGAATCAGTGGACTCGAGAGATTCAAGTCACTCAAGGGAAAGATCAACTGAGAAAACGGAGAAATCTCACAAAGGCTCAAAGAAAAAGTATGTAGGAAACCTAATAGCCATTTCCTTCTGCATTTCATATTTCTGCTATTAAAGTTGGAGACAACATCACGTATATATAGTTGTACGCCTGTTGACATAACTGCTGCAGTGGCGTGAATTATTCCTCTGCGTGTCTTCTCGATACCGTTATATCTGTCTGAAACGCTAAATAACTGTTAAAGGTAAATGAGAAGGCTTCGTATGTCAGAATGGGTGAGTCACTTTTTCTTCTTGTTCCAGTTACAGAAAACAGCAATGTTTAAATGACTTTAATTTTAATCCTTTTCTATTAGTGTAATTTTTTTCCATTTGACTAAAATTGTATCTGTGAGTGCCTTCTTTCCTAGAAAGGAGACCTAGAGGAGAAGGGAATAGTACTGGTCTCAAATTCATGCTTATCTTATAGTCGGTGGTATAAACACCTTAAAAGCAGCAAGGTTGTGCCAGAGAAGACTTGGGACCTGTGTTAGATGTGCATGTTGTAGCTGATTTTAAGTTGTTAATATGGCTTTTCTTTTCCATAGTAGGAGAATGAAACCATTGCATTGATGGGGGAGTGGTAAATAATTCTGTAGCAAGCAGGTTACTTCTAAGTTATGAAGCCTGTTGATGTCCCCCTGACCTTAATTTCCTATCACTGAAACAGGAAACACCGAAGGGTGCGTGAGAGATCCAGATCCAGCTCATCATCATCACGGTCCTCTCATTCAGTCAAAGCAGAGGAATATCCAGAGGAGACTGAGGAGAGAGAGGAAAGCTCCACAGGCTTTGACAAGTCCCGGCTGGGGACTAAAGAATTCACAGGTCCAAATGAGAGAGGAAGAGCTAGAGGGACCTTTGTAAGTATCCCACCCCGAGTATCAATTGCTAAAGCAGTCAAGAAGCACCTACTGTTTATTGTTCTTCCACAGTTAAAGCATACGGTAAAGGAGAAGCCCCAAAGGTGTGGTCTGGCTGTGGATGATGAGCCAGAATGTGATCACTCCGTATCTCAAGCACTAGCCAGGGTGTTCACAACATAGCCTGGGCGGTTGAACTCAAGCTGAATGGAGCAGAATCAAGCCTGGAAGCTTTTGCTCATTAGTAATTGCTGAGCAGCCCTGATGGGCAGCATAATGTGCATCAGTCGGTTTGGGTTAGGCTACCAAAATGACTCATCTGGTCATAACCCTGCCTGTTGTTTGCAAATTTTGTGCCTTGGTTACATTTGAGTCTTACAGCTTGGTGCCCCTGAAGTCAGCAGGGAGCTGGGGGGCACTGCCACCACAACCTTTTTATTTTTCTTCCGTGTTTTGCTGTTACAGCAGTTCAGAGCAAGGGGGAGAGGATGGGGCAGAGGCAACTTTTCAGGAAACAATAACAGCAACAGTGGTGGCAACAATGACTTCCAGAAGAGAAACAGAGATGAGGAGTGGGATCCAGAGTACACACCTAAGAGCAAGAAGTACTACTTGGTATGTGTCTGAAGTACTAAAACATGTATAAATCCACCAGGTATCTGGTCTTAAACATTTCTAATCTACCAGCTTACGGCTTCATGTGCTGCTTCCTCACCAGAAGCTTATGGCTCGTCTTGAGTTTGTTACTGTTCATTTGAGAATGGTTGGCCATTATGTGAAATGAAATCCTGAAGGCTGGTTAAAGACCCCGTGTTTCACAGTAGTGCAGAAAAAGCAGCTTAAATCTGTTAGACTGTGTTGCAGATGGCCTACACTTCTTGGTTCTTCCATCCCCGTTCAGAGTTCAGCTTCTGGATGGGTTAGCACCGTTCCTTTTTACTTCTGATAAGTCTGCCGTACTAACAGGCATTTATCTGGGAGAAACCTGTCTGAATGACCCTTCTTTGAAGAAGGGATAGTTTAAACACACAGACTTTTTTTTTCCTCTTCCTGATTTGGGGTACCTGAGGCTTTTCATTAAATAACGCTGTGTTTCAGTCTTGCAGCTCAAACAAGAAAGCCTTGATTTTACCTTACTTCGCTTTTTCTGATCTTGTTGAAGGTAGAATTGTAATTTGTTTTGGTGTCCAGTCTCTAGCCTGCATTTTACATACAGAAATGGATCGGTTTGAGCCCAGCAGCGTGGTTCATAGCAGCCTGTACCAATTGCAGCGATGGGTTGCCATGCACAAAGAGAGCCCGTGTGGCACTTGTGCATTCCTGCCTTCATCTGCTGTTTTCTTCCCCCAAACAAGCCAGTACTTGTGTTTAGAGGGCAGTATTCACTGTGGCATAAATCTGGTTGGTGCTGCAGGGCTGATATCACCAGGCAGCGTTTTCCTGCTCCTCTCACACCGAGAGCAGCCAGTCTGTTTCAGCTGATGTCATTGCCTTCTCCCCGTGCAGCACGATGACCGGGAGGGCGAAGGTGCGGAGAAGTGGGTGAACAGAGGCCGTGGTCGGGGTGCTTTCCCCCGAGGACGAGGTCGCTTCATGTTCAGGAAGTCGAGCACCAGCCCCAAGTGGGCTCACGACAAATTCAGCGGCGAAGAAGGAGAAATCGAGGATGACGAAAGCGGAACAGAAAACAGAGAGGAAAAGGACAACTTACAGTCAACGACTGAGTAGCCGCAGTCTGCATGTTTCCAGGGAGCCCTGGCAGGAGTGGAGGGGTTCAGCATGCTAGTGATGGAGATTGTCAGGGCGATCCTGAAGAGCTGAGCAGAGCCCCAGAGAGGAGCTCGGAAATAATCCCGAAGTTAACTGCATTTTCAGAGTTCAGCCTCCCTAAGTGTGGACTAGAACTGATAAATCATATATGCTTGGATCCGCTCATGGAGTATACCTTCCCAAAGACTTACCTTCTGGACTGAATAAGGTCAAGTACTGGGTGAGATCCTAGATTTTCTCTCTTGTCTGTGACCTTATTGAATGGTCGGTTAAATTTTTTTTTTGGTAACAGGCTTTGAAGGCGATGTGGATTTCAGTTTGTGCCCATCTTAACCCAGTAGTCTTGACACTTTTTGTTTCTCTTTTATAATTTGAAATAGCAAAGGTCGGGATTAACTCGCCAGTTCAAATTTTTCTCCCCTATTGTGTATTCAATTTTTTAAATTCATACTTACTTATTTTAGGCCTTTACGTATGTAGTAACATCAATTAAATGATAATTTTTGGAAACTATTTTTGGTTCTTATAAATAAGAAACAATGAAGCATGTGAATAAACATCTAAATGTTAACTTGTTGGGACCAAACTGCTATGGTTTTTTTAAAAACATTTTTTATGTAACAGTTGTTTTAGGGCCTTTTAAAAACAATCGTTTTCCTTTTATGTTGAAAGTTAACGAAATTAGCATGGTTTAAAAAAAAAAAAATTACACCCTACTTTTCATCACTGTTTGTGTACAGCGTTAGGCCTGGTGTGTGCTGGAGCCCCAAACTGCTTGTAGGCATTTTGTGTATCCTCTTTGCAGCTGGTTGTGAACTCGAGTGCTCTTTCCAAGGTAACATAGTTTTCTAAGAAACTTCAGAATTCTACTAGGTTAAAAAAAAAATATAAAAGGAAAGATGAGAATTTTTCAATATTTTTTATTAATCTTTTTATAAAAACAAAAGGCAAACCCCTCCTGTGCTGGCTAAGGATGGCCGTTATGATGCATTTCTTTTTACCTTCTACTTTAAACAAAAAAAAAAGAAGTACTCTGAAGAAGTTTGCAGATAGTTGTGGCTGAGTCAGTGAGCCTTGGTAGCAGGAGAGGCATGTCCATGCACCGACGCTGAGTGTGCACGTGCTGTAAAGACACCGCTCTCCCTGTCCTCACCACCTCTGCCTTCCCTCCCCCAGGATTGCTGTGCTCATCCCTCCCCACACACCAACTAGAGTTTGGTTTGTTTTGACTTGAACAGTTCCTGTTTAGCAACCCCCTCAAGTTTGTTTATGCAAATAAAATACAATAAAATGAGTAGTAGGTGTAACTCTGCTTTGTTTTGTGGTCTGAGTCCGGGGCTCCCTCTGTCACCAGCCATTTGCCTTCTGAATGAACTGGTGGAGCCGAAAGAACCAAAGGGCTTTGGCCAGCCTCAGGGTGGAGCTGCAGAAGAGTTGCTGGGAAGAGCAGCTTTAAAACATGGTCCCAGAGGAGAAACTAGCCTAGGCAGCAGTAATGAACAGCAGTAATGAAAGAGGAAGCTCAGGCTGGGGCCTGTGGGGCTGCCCCCGCTGTTGAAAAGCAGCAGTTGCAAGCAGTTACTCTCCTGGCCTAACGCTCGAGGTTCCTGTTTTATACGGCTCTCCAGCTCGGGAACTTTGCACGTGGAAGCAAGTGGAAAATCTCGTTGCAACACAGCTGAGGGCAGGAGAGGATCCCTGGAGTTGTTCCTGCAGGAGCTGTCAGGGCAGTGCATGGGATGGCGGCCACTTTTCTTACTCCAGCTTCTGGCACTAGCTGTGATCCTGGTAGGTGCAGGAACCCGGCGCGTGGGTGTTTTGTGCCATCAGCCTGACCTGCTTTTTAAGTTAGTAGCTAAAAGCTAATTTGTGTGTGTGCCTGAACCTGTGTTAGTTGTCCCTTGGGAGCAGCGGAACGAGCAGCTCAGCCCTGGCCAAGGCTCTGGAGGCTGAGGCAAAGCTGCTGCCTGCCTGCTGCCTTCCTGCTGTGCTCTGCTTGTTGCTCGGGACCCTAGGGCTTTCCCTGTGCCATGAGGGCAGGGGCTGAAGCCCCTCAGCCCTGCAGAGCAGTGGAGGTGCTCTGTGCTCCGCCCTTCTCCCCCTTCTTTCCTCGGTGGAATCTTGTCTGCCCATCCAACATCCATCTCAGGATGTGCACGCCAGCACAAACCCTGAAAGCTTGGCAACTGCTAATTTATGAAATCAGTCGTTGCATTTGCTGTGCCGTTCGGTGCAAGTCTTTCTATTGCTGCCACTTCAAAGGAAGGTAACGGCTCGCTGCACTCCTTGGGCAAGATGTGCGGGGTGGGGTGCTGGTTAGGGGGTCTGGGGTGAGTCTAGGGCTATGCCTGCAATGCGGAGGGGCGTTCCTAGCGTGTAGGGTTTAGAGGGGTGTGGGTTAATGGTTCGTGTTTCCCTCCGTGCTTGGAATCGAGCCCTTGTGCCAACTCGGACAAAAGCTGCCCTGTGTTCACTGCTCCTTCAGCCTGAACGGGCAAACCCAGGGGCGAGCCCACACGTCCCCCTTGGTGCTGGTCCTTGGGCCAGCTGCAAACAAGCCTCTCCTTTTACCTTCGTTCAGCATTACCAATTCAAATGGATTTTAAAGGAATATTCAGCTGGTGGGGCCGGGACCAGTGGGGAGCCCTCGGCCCTGCTGCCCCTTTCCGGCCGTTGCGCTCTGCAGCGGGACTCCAGACCACGAGCCTCGTGCGCTCGCGGTTTGTGGGTTTTGGCCCCTCTGTGGTTTAGCTTTCACTTCCCCCTCCATGCTGAAGTGACAGGGAGAGCCGCGAGGCGTCGAGCGGCTGTTGGGGCGCGCGGAGCCTCCTGCCCTCACCTCACTCCCGGGTCTGCAGCGGGACCGGGTCGGCCACAGCTGGCGCAGGCAGCTCAGGTAGGGGCAGGCAGGTTGCTGCTGGCTGCTTGGGTGCTCCCTGCTGGGCAAGGAGGCACGGCCGGGTGACAAATCCTCTTGTCTGCAGTGACAGGGGGGTTGGTTCCTCCTGCTCGTCAGATAAACCGGCCCCGCGGCCGGAGCCCCAGCCCTGCGCTGACCCAAACACGCGTTCCCCAGCCCGTGCTTGCAGGACGGCGGTGGTGGGAGGCTTGGGGCAAAATCCCTCCTGCTCCTGGGCAGCAGCTCCCAGGGGAGGTGGCGAATTGCCCCCAGGGACAGCGAGTGTCCAGCAGCAAGGGCAGGAGGGAGACCAAAGCGGTGCCTGCACGTCAGCACCCAAAAAGTGACCGGGTGCCCCTTGCTCGCCTCACCCCAACATGCCTGCACCGGGTGGGTGCTGACCCAGCGCCGCTGCCTCCTGGGCTCCTTGCGCTCCGGCCCTGCTCCCTGCTGCCAGCCCCCTGCACAAACCTGGCTCTGTCCCGCCCGGCCTCGGTGCAGACGCCCCGGGGGAGGCCGGGGAGGGGGGATGAGTCCCATGGGTCGGGGCAGGGCTGAGCTCGCCCTGCTGCAGGGCCCGGAGGCGGGTGCAGAAGTTTTGTTGTACCAAAGCTTGCTGCTGGCCTCCAACACTGCTGGGAAGCGCTAGGGGAGCCCACAGGGTTACTCCTGCCTCTTTGGAGCCTAAAACGTACTTGGTGCCTGCCTCAGCTTCCCCAGCAGCACCGGGGCCAGGGCAGGACAGCCCCGTGGTTTTACCTCCTGCTCCCTTCCTCTCCCCGACCCTTTCCGCGCGGCGGTTTCCTGACCGCTCTCCGTGGCCGCCTTACACCAGCCTGCTGCTCGCTGCTCCCCGGCCCCCAGCACAAAGCCACCCGGCCACTTTAGGCCCCCCAAGGCCACCCCCCTGCACCAGGGGTGTGAGCGGGGCCCTGCTGAGCAGCTCCCACCAGGGGACCCCCATCGCACGGCTGCAGCCCTGGGGCCCCCGTCCCTGCCGCACCCCAACGCCGAGCTCACCGCGCTGGGAAGCAGCTGCTCAAGCCCTTCCCGGTGGCACAGGCGAAGGTGGGTGGGGGGGCTCCATGCTGGAGCTTAGGGGGTTTTGAAATGGCTTGGTGCTGCCTGGGCTGGCCCCCGTCCCCATTTGGGGCAGGGGGAGCAGGGTCCCTTGCACCCCAGCGGGTTTTCTCCTGCAGGAAGAGCCGCAGGCAGTGACACGGCACCCAGCAGCCCTCCTACCCCTGGAGCTGGGGACTGCTGGGGGTGCAGGGAGCTGGGGAGGGGCTGGGGGCTGCAGCATCCCGGTGAGCCCCCTCCTGCCCTTCCTGGAGCCACAGCTCTGCCAGGAGCTGTTCGACTGCACCCTGGAGCTGCTGCTGTGGAGGGGAGATGTCGTCCGGGTCCCCTGCAAGGTGAGGCGATGCCGGCCTGGGACAGCATCCCGTGAGCCTGGCCACGGCGGCTTCTGGGCCCTGGGCACCTCCGAGCCCCACGGAGGGTGCCAGGTGGGTGGCAGCGGCGGGGCTGGTTGTGCCGTGGGGCAGGAGGAGCCCCCATGGGGTGTCAGGGATGTGGCATGGACCAGCACCGCGGTGCTCAGCACTTTGACTTCCTTCCCCGCGCGGAGCCGATTTCCTCCAGCGTCACGTGCGCGGCGCGGGGCTGGGGCGGCCGGGGGGAGCCTGGCACGGCGCTGAGCATCACGGCCTGGGGGGCAGCCCCGTGCCGGCAGGTAGGATGGGGTAACCGCGGCTCTGCGTCCATCCCAGCGGCAGCTTCGGGCACCGCCAGCCCCGCGCTGCTGGGAGCGATGGTGCCCGGGGCCTGGAGAGCATCTCCCGTGCCGTCGGGGCTGGGCGCCCTCGTCCCTGTCCCCGTGGCCCCGCACGTGGCTTGTGGCTGCAGTGACCTTGGGATGGGCAAAGCCCTTGGGCGATTTTCCTGCCCACGAGGCCGCAGAGCCAAGCGACGCGCTGGTGGTGGCGGGGACCCGGTGGCCCCGGGGCTACTGGCCCGTGATGGGGACAGGACGGCCCACGGGCACGTGCCGGTGGCCTGGCACCCCATGTCCACCCCGGGCTCGGTGCAGGGGGGTGCTGCCGCCCCGTAGGTGGTGGCGGTGGGGCCGGCATCCTGCCCGTGCCGGCGCCCTGGGGGAGGCGCAGGTCTGCGGCGCGCAGAGGAAGCGCCGACCGCAGCGACGCCGGGAGTGGGGCTGGGTGCGAGGCTGGGTGCGGGGCTGGGGGGGCTGGGGGGGCTGGGGCTGCCCCCGGACTGGCACAGGGGGCTCTGGGCATGTGGTGCCCGGGCGGTGGGGCAGGGCCCGCCGTGGGGCTGCTCGGGTCCCACTGAGCATCACTGCCGGTCCCGGCAGACCTCGGGGCGGTGGCGGTGAGAGTCGTGGGCCCGGGGTGCCCTGGGGGTGTCTCACCCTCATCCTGCCCCCGGATGTCTCCTCACCGCCAGCCTCGGCCCAGCTCGTGGTGCTGAGCCCCCGTCCCTGGCAGGAACGGGATTTAGGGACGTGGGAGGTCCAGGGATTTGGTGGCACCTGGAGACCGCGTCCTAGGGGGGACGGGGGCTGTCCCACACCAGCCAAGGGTCCCTGGGAGAGGGGTCGATAACCAGGACCCTTCCCCAGCGCCTGATGAGCCCCCATGCTCCCACGGCAGCCTGAGCCAGCGAGGGACCGGCCTGGCCACCAGCAGGAGCACACGGGTGAGAACTGGGCAGGGGATGCGACGGGGAGGAGAGGGGACGGGGACGGGGATGGGGAAGGGGACAGGGACGGGCAGGTCCCCTTGCCCAGGGCAGGACCCTCATGCTGGGGCAGGTCCCCGTGCCCGGGCAGCGCGGTGCTGGGGCTCCCGGCAGGAAACGCTTCCTGCCCCGGCCGTGCACCGCTCCCCGTGCCGGCCCCGGCCCCGCCGCTCACCCCCTGCTCTCCCCAGCGAGGATGGAGCCGGCCAAGCCGCCCCCCAGCAAGAGGATGGCTCCCGCGCCCCCCGTCCCTGCCAAAACCAAGCCGGCCCTGGGGCTGCCGAGCAAGTAAGCTGCACGTGGCCCTGCTGGGGCCTTTGGGGCTGCCGTGACGGGCCCGGCACCAGGGCTCTGCTGATGCTCGGCATCTCCCCGGGGGCACACCACGGCCGTGCCACCTCACTGCCCCCTGCCATCCCCAGGCCCAGCAGCCCCCAGCCCGGCACCTCGGCCGAAATGGAGCGGGGCAGAGCCGGAGACCCAGGTAGGGCCATGGCTGTAGTGCGAGCACCGGGTGCTGCAGCCATGCCCTGCTCTGACACCGTCCCTTTCGCAGACACCGATGGCTTCAGTGCCCTGCAGGTGACCACGGCCAAGCTGAGCCACCCCACGGCCACGCGCCCCCGGGTGCCGGGCCGGCGGCCGCCCAGTATGGCCGGGGGGGGCTTGGGGCCGCCCTGCGCCGAGCTCTGCCCCCATCTCCCCGCCGCGGGGCAGGGCCCGGAGCAGCGGCTGGCCCTGGAGGACCTGAAGGCCGAGGTCCGGTCCCTGCACATCCTCGTGGACCTGATGCGAGGCCAGCACCTGTGAGTGGGGACGGGGACGATGGGGAGGGGTGGCCGACCCTAAAAAGGTCCCCGAGGTCTCCCGGGAGCTCACTGCTGGGCACGGCCCCACCTGAGCCACCCCCGCGGCCTCGCAGGAGGGACCTGGAGGACGTGAGGCTGGAGCTGCAGCACGAGCGGACCAAGCGCGAGGCGCTGCAGGTGAGACCCCCATGGCCATGGGACACAAGGACCCCTCCCACACACCCCCAGTGCCCCACCGACCCTCCTGCTCCCTTCTCGTCCCTGCAGGCGGAGCTTGAGCGGGTGAGGAAGGCGCTGCCCTGCTAGCGGGGGGGGGCTGCGGGGGGTGCGCAGGGACCCCCCAAAGCATCCCCAGCCCCAGGAGCACCCCCAGCCCTGGCCTGGGGCTGTGCCGATCCGGACACGAGGGACCCCTGCACCTGGGCACAGCCTGCTGCGCCTCTGAGGCCATGAAGCAGACCCTGCTTTGTCACAAATACTGGTTAAAATAAACTATTTTGGGTACGGAGTGCTGCTGGGGTCCCATTTAGGGGCTGGCCTGGTCCTGCTGTGTCACACGGGGGGTCCCACGGGGGTCCCCTGCACCGTCCCGGGCTGCAGCCTGAGCCGCGCCACGGCCGAGCGCCGGCGCTGGGAGCGGACGTGCCGAGAGTCACGGGCTGGGCTGCGCCGAGCCCAGAGGCCGGGCTGGGGTGGGCTGAGCCCCCCCCGCAACCCCTCACAGCCCTCTGCAGTCCCCCGCAGCCCCCCGCGGCCCCCACGCCTCATCCCCAGCCCGGGTGCTGAGCCGGGATGTGCCACGGGGCTGGGGCAGCACCCCCTCCTCTTCCTCCTCCGTCTGCTGCCCCCGCACCATTTCCCAGCCCCCCGGCACATTCTGGCCTCGCGCCACCGGCGTGGGGCCTGGAGAACATCTGGAAAACATCTGGACCCTGCTGCCGGCGCGGGGACGGGCCTGGGAAGGAGCTATTTTTATAAAGCTGCTGGGGAGGGGGGCAGCGGGGACCCGGTCCCGCACCCCTGCACGGGGCTGGGACGGTGCCTGCAGCGTGGGCAGGATGCGGCCCAGCCCTGCGGGGAGCGGCCGCGGCCCCGGGGGAGCGCGAGCAGCCCCAGAGCCCAGCTGGGAAACATCCGGCACGGCGCTGGGGCAGGGGCCGGGCGGTGCCGGAAAGGCCGGCGGCTAAATTTAGTGGGAATTTAGCGGGGCCGGCGGGAGGGAAGCGCAGAGAGCTGGGGGCCGGACAGGGAACGGGAGCCAGGGGACGAAAGCACCGTGTTGGTGGGGCAGGACAGGACCCCGCAGATCGCACGGGTGTACAGCCCGACCGCGGCCGGCGGGGTGGCGTCCCTCCGGGGACAGCGCAGAGACGGCGGGGCCAGCGGGGCAGGGGCTGCCTTGTCCTTGTCCTTGTCCTTGTCCTTGTCCTTGTCCTTGTCCCTGTCTCCGCAGGGTCCTGGGGCTGCTGGCCTGTGCCGGCAGTCGTACCAATGGCTCAAAGTGCATCGTGTCCGCAGCGGCTGCTCGTGGTGGCAGAGGAGAGGCTGGGGGTGCTGGTGGCACCGGGTGCTGGTGCCGAGGTGCCCCGGGGAGGGTTCTCCACCCCATGGGCAGTCAGTGGCCCCACTGTGCTCCCTGGTCCCGGCACCAAACCACGTCATGTGCCACTCTCAGCCCCCATCAGTGCCGCAGGGTCTTGTGGCACGGCACCGGCCGAGTTACTGGGGTGGGGGCGAGGGTCCCCCCGTGCCCCCCGGCTGTGCCGCACCGTGCCGCGCTCAGTAGTAGTGCACGCGGCCCAGGGTGCCGGTGCCGGTGCCCAGGATGTCGGGCTGCCCGTTGCGCCAGATCTCGCGGATGATGCGCTCGCGCTCCTCCAGCCGCTGCGCCCGCTCCAGCTCCTCGGCCGAGGCGAAGACGTTGACGGGCAGCGCGCCGTCCCCGGGGCCGTGGCTCTCCAGCGGGATCTCGGTCACCGGCAGCAGCGACTCGGAGGCGGCGCGGTCGATGGTGTCCTCCTCCTCCTCCTCCTCATCGTCCTCGTCGTCGTCCTCGCTGAGGTCGGGCGGGCCGGGCCGGGGCCGGCGCAGGAGGTGGGTACGGGGCCGGCAGGAGATGCGCAGCACCAGCAGGCACAGGGTCAGCACCAGCCCGAAGCAGACGCCCAGCACGAAGTAGAGCCCGAAGCTCTCGGGGTTGGCTGTGGGGAGGGAAGGCGATGGCGCTGAGGGGCTGTCCCCAGACCTCAACGGGGCGGCGGTAGCCCCGGGGTCCCCACTGGGGACGTTCCCCAGCCGGGGGCTTTGTGGCCTCACCTCGGATGTGCGCGTACGCGGCCATGCTGTTGCTCAGCAGCTCCATGTCCTGCTTGCGGCTCTCCATCGCGGTGCCCGGCCGCGCTCAGGGGCCCTGCGGGCAGCACGTGCTGGGCATCTGCGGGACATGGGATGCGGGGCTGAGCTGGGGGGCTCCCGGAGCCCCCTGTCCCCACCTGGGGCACCATCTGGGGGGGACCATGCGGAGCAAAGAGGGGTGGAAGGGGAGGGGGCTCGTGCCCAGCGGTGCTGCTGTTCGGACAGGGCCGAGCCCCGGTGGTTGCCGAAGCGGAGCCGTCCCGCTCCCGCTGCCCTCTGCTCTTCCTGCGGGGCTGGGCAGGATGCAGCCAAACCCCCCCCCCCAGGACGCTGCGCCAAGCGGATCTGCTGCAGCGGGCCGGGCTTTCCACCCCCTCCGCCCCAGGACACGGCACCAAGGGCTTCCTCCCCCTGTGGTGGCACTGGGGGGGACATGGGGCAGTGTCCCCCCACCCCGCAGCTCTCCCGGTGCTGCTCCCAGCCCCGGCTGTTTGCTGTGGGGCCCTGGGCCAGGAGCGGGGCCAGCCCCCGCAGCACGGGGACAAGGACAGGGCTGTGGTGCAAAGGCCACCGCTCAGGTGAGCAGCACAGGGGGGGGCCCAAACAGAGGGGCTGGGGCAGGCGCTGGGCCCATGCTGCAAGCGGAAGAAGCCGCCGATGCTCCCACAGGAAATGTGGGGAGGAGGCGAGGCGGCTGCCCCATGGGACACCCCAGGGACGGGGACACCCCCCCAGGGCCCCAAACAGCTGAGCACCAACCCCCCCCCCCCCACCCCCTCCCCCCCCACCCCCAGCACCCCCCCATGATGCTGGTGCAGGGCTGGGCAGGGCGGGAGGGGATGCAGCACGCGGGCCCTGGCAGAGGGAAGAGCTCATTTCCCAGAAACGTCTCCACGGAGGGAGGAATGAGGAAAGAAATGCAGAAAATGTGACACATCAGCAGAACCGTCCCTGGACAGGCCAGTGTTGCGGGGCCTCGGCATGCAGCGGGGCTGGGCCGGCCCTGCCGGTGGGGACACCCCAAAAATAGGGCCAGCGGTGTCCCCAGGAGGGGCCCGGGCTGCGAGCCCTGCACGGGGCCGGCTGGGTTGTGCTCAGCCCCGCCGCGGGCTCTGGGGACTTTGGGTGCCAAGGCTGCTGGCGAGGGCACCGCAGAACCAGCGCCTGGGCCATGCGGGGGCTCAGCACCCTGCTGGCGATGGGCACCCACGGCCGTGAGCTGTGGAGGGGCAGGTCCGGGGCTGCGGTGGGCTCGGGGTGGCAGTGAGGTGGGGGACAGGCAGTGGGAGCAGGGGACAGGCGCTGGCCAGGCGCTGGGCTCGCTCCGTCGATGCATCTGGGGCTGCTTTGGACCCCCCCCCCCCAAGGGCACCGGAGCAGCATCACCCCCAGACACGCAGGCACAGCTGAGAGCACCCAGCCCCAAACACCGAGCCCTGCGTCCCCAAGCACCAAGCACCATGTCCCCAAGGATCGAGCTCGATGTCCCCAAGCATGGATGGCTCCGTGCGGCTCCGAACCGTGCGTCCCTGAGCGCCTTGTCCCCAGGCACAGAGCCCGGCATCCCTCAGCCCTGAGGCCCCAAGATCCGCGTCCCCAAGCTCTGAGCTCTGCGTCCCGAGGCACCAAGCCCCATGTCCCCAAGCCCGGTGTCCCCAAGCACCAAGCCCCATGTCCCCAAGCCCCGTGTCCCCAAGCCCGGTGTCCCCAAGCACCAAGCCTGGCGCCCAGAGCAAGTCTTCTGTCCTCAAACCCCGCGTCCGCAGCCACAACACCGGAGCAGGGGACAGCACAGAGCGGTGTCACCCCGCCATGGCCATCAGCACGGGGCGGACACGGGGTGCGGGGACCCCTCGGGTGCCACGTCCACCCCGAGACCCCTTCGTCCCCGCGCCCCGAGCCGTGGGGCCAGTACTCACCGGGACGGCGGGCGGCGGTGGGAGCCTGCTGCACTTTGGCTGGAGCGAGGGAAGAGAGGGAAAGGTCTGTTTAGCATTAACGCGGCAGCAACAGGAAATAGTTCGGAGGAGGCTGGCGGTCAGCGCTCCCCGCCGGAGCCAATGGCAGCCCCGTCCCAACGCCCAGCGGGGCGCGGGGCCGAGGCTCGCCCGCTCCCCTGGGACGGCCCGGAGCAGGGGGGCCGAGCCGCGGGTGGGCTGCGCCGGACCCCGTCTGCTGCAGGCCCCGTCCTGGCCGTGCTCAGCACCCATCCGGCAGGATCAGGCCTGATCCTCGCCGGGCTGGCGGTGCCAGGATCCAGCCGCGCATCCCGGCCTCGCGGGGGCTGAGCCTCGGCAGGGCGAAGGCACCGCGGCCACACCGGGACAGGCTCGCGGGGCAGACACCAGCCCCGGGGAGGTGTGGGGGTGGGATCCTGCCCTGGGCCCAGCTCCCCGGGGTTGTGGGGCCGCGTAGGGACCAGATGTGGAGCAGCGCCTCGGCCCCACTGCAGCCGGCAGCAGGATGGCACCACGGGGTGCTCCGGCAGCACGGCGCAAAGACGAGGGTGTGGGGATGGGGCCCGGCCCCACCTCGGTGGGTTCCAGCTTGAGGCTCCGCACCCCAGGGCCCCGTACACGCTGCGGGCAGGGCCGGGCTCTGCCAGGGCACCTGGATCAGCCCCAGGGGCTCAGCACCATGCGGGGACCTGTGGGGGATGATGCTGAGCTCTGCCGGGGCAGGGCAGGGTGATGGGGGGGCAATACAGGGAGATGTGGGGGAATGCAGGGCGATTTGGGGCAATATAGGGTGATATGGGGCAAAGCCAGGCTATCTGGGGCAATGCGGGGTGATTTGGGGCAATGTGCAGGGCAACATGGGGCTATTCAAGGTGATTTGGGGCAGCGCAGGGTGATGTGGGGCACAGGAGGGCGATTTGGTGTAACGCAGGGTGGTGTGGGACAATGCAGGGCGATTTGGGGCAATGCAGGGCTACTTAGGGCAACGTGGGGAAATGCAGGGCGACCTGAGGCAATAAGGGGCGATTTGGGACAATGCAGGGCGATGTGGGGCGCTATGGGGCCGCACAGGGCAGCTCCGCTCCGCGCGCCCCCGCGAGCACCGCAGCCCCCCCGGCCCCCCCCGGCCCCGTCCCCGCGGGGTCGCTGCGCGCCTGGGTCTCGGAACCAAGTTTTATTGCCGACATGCAGGAGGAGTTTGGATGCAGTACAAAAATAACGTCTTTATACAAACTTTTTTTTTCCTTTTTTTCTTTTTTTTTCCTTTTTTCCTTACAATAGGAACCTTTTCTACAGCGTGTCACGCACCGCTCCCCCCGGCACCGCTCATGCCCCCCATGCACGACCCCCCCCCCCCAAATTTTCCAGTTCGCTTTAACCCAAGCGCGATTCACCGTGCGGGAGCGCTCAGCACCGCGCAGCCTCGCAGAGTCCCCAGAATATTGCTTTAACTTCGGGAAACAGAAGAGAAAAGAGGTGGGGGGAGAGACGGGGAGGGGGAAAAATCGGACAGAGCCTGCGCAACTGGGGCCGGGGGGGGGGGGGGGGCCCTGCTGGTGGCACGGGGGGGGCGAGGGACAGGTCGACCATCCTGGCAATAAATAAGGCTACGACTTGAAGCTACTGGCTCAGCTGGCTGGGGTTGGCGCAACCGTTCGGGTCTGTGTTAGTGTTCACAAGTCACCCGCCTGCTCTGCCAGCGTGCTTGGGCGAGGGGGAGGCAGGAGGTAATGCCCGGTGCTGCCCCGAGTTTGGGTCAAGCCCTGCGGCCGTGAGCGGGGTCCCCCCATGGAGAACCACGGCCTCGGAGGGGAAGGGTGCAGGCGGGGAGCCTGCCTGGGGCAAGGGAAGGCAACAACACGCTACGCTGCTCGCTCCCTGCAGGGCGAGGGCAGTGGGGACAGCCCCCAGGGCTCTGGGAGCAGTGCCAGCCCCAAAAGGGGGCCAGCACCTACGGCCAAAGGCCACAGAAGCCCCCCTGCCCCCGCTCACCCCTTCCCCGGTGCCAAAAGGGACCCCCGGGGACAGGGGGAGGCAGCCGGAGCGCCCCGCGCCGAGCAGGAGGCCCCGGGGGGCACCAGGAGCTGCAGGAGCGCCGTGCGAGAACGGGTCATCTGGCAAGACAGGCATCCAGTTCACAGAGTGAGGCTCAGAAACGACCGCTCCCGTTCTCAGCACGGCCCTGGGTGACCACCCGGGGCGTCCTTCTCCAGCCTCGGCACCACGCGGGGCAGTGGCGGGGCCGGGTGGCAAGATAAGCGAGGGAACAAATACAGTAGAGACTTCAGCCAGCCCCTTGCTAACTCTAGGCGGATTATTTTGGGAAGCTTTTTCACATTGTAACTCATATATTATATCTGTACCACAACTGAAGTGTGAAAAATGCTAAATCAGAATTAATGCAATTTTAACTGCACCTTAGGTAAGCTACTGAAAAAAAAAATAAGATTAAATCATATATTCTTACGGAACTAAAAGAATCAGTGAAAGGGAGGAAAGAGGTCAAAGGCCAAGCCGGGCCAAGTTCTGCACAACCTCTGAACGGCTGCGGACACGAGTCGGGCTTTGCAGCCATCGCCTGCAAGGACGAGTCCCGTCCCGTGCCGCGGGTCACGCCGGGTGACAACGCGCCGCCCGGGGTGCTGCAGCCCTCACAAGGCCACCGAGCGTGAGGCTGCACCAGAGCAGGCGGCACGGGCAGACCAACAAAAGGGTTGATGCAGATGAAAGGAAGTGGGAGGCTTCAAGAAATCCTTGCTTTCAAGAAACCCGGATAAATCTAAGCTTATTCAAACCATACGGAGCCAACGCCGTCGGCCGGCTCTCCATGCTACACGGCCGCAACTCTTGTGCCAGCAAGCCAGCTTCACCCTTGGTAGTCTTCTCCTTTCCCCCAGGCTTTGCTCGATCCAGAGAACAGCATGGTTAAAAAGACAAGAGAGGTAGATTACAGTCATGATTAAAAGCAGATTAGTCATCTAGGCTTCGATTTAAAAAACAGATTCCAGAAGATGCCAAGAGGCTGCTGCTTCCAAAACTAGCTTTTGAAAAAAAGTCTTCTCCCTCCAGAGCGATTCGTGCCCCCGAACAGAGCTCAGAAGAATTGCTACATTATTCTCCATCGCGGGACACCGGTATTGCTGTTGAGCTGTGGTAGGCGACGTGAAAGGCGGGCTGCAGGGCGGCGCTTGTGCTCTCGGAGGCGTGGGCAGCTACTTCCGAAGGTACCTCTGCGCCAGGATCGCCGCGTCCAGCGGGTTCATGGGCTGGGCGTCGTGGCCCAGGCGGCGCACGGGGGGGATGTTCCCAAACTGCCGCTTCTGCAGGAAGCTCTTGGCCTCGTGCAAGGTGTTCTTCTCCTCCGCCAGGAGCAGCTGCTGCCTCATGTAGTTCTCGAACTCGTACTGCGAGCACTCCTCCGTCACCTTCACCTGTGGGAGAGCCGCCTCGTCAGAGCCACGGCCAGGAGCAGCCCTCCTGACAAGCAGCCCCTCTGCCACTGCCTCCGACTGGCCTGAGCCACGGGAGGATAATGAGCTGAGGATAACGAGCTGGCGAGGTCACCAGCCACCGCTTCCAACAGGACAAACATCAGCAAGAGAGCAGGATGCAGAGCACAGCAGGGAGCCTGAGCCAGCACCGCTCCCCCTGCCCCAGGTGCACACAAGCAGACACCGCTCGAGGAGAGCTCCCGGGGCCAGCGAGCTCGCCGCCATGCAGCTCGGCAGGCCGGAGGCCACGAGGGATGGGCATGCTTTGAGTAAATGTGGCACAGGGATGTGGAAAAGCAGTCTGGGTGTGCAGGTCCTGCTAGGCCAGCAGGAGATGCAGCCCAGGGAAGAGCACCGAGCACCGCCAGCCCAAACGAAGCACGGCCACGAAGCCGCAGCCCCAGCGCCAGGGGTGGCCCTCCTGCACCTACCTCCTGGGGGTTTTCAGGGTTAGCCACTTGGTCGTCGATGTCTGGCACCACCTGCAAGGGGCCGCTCAGCGAGGACATGGACTGCCTGCAGGGAGAGCGCTGCGTTAGGAGCTCCGCACGAAATCACGTCGTCATCCCCAGAGTCTTGCTTTTTGTTTTTAAACAGGATGCGGAGCTAACACAGGTGGGAGAGAAAGCAGCCACAGCTCCAAAAATCACAGCCTGCACAGCCGGCCCAGCAGGCAGCACAAGAACTCAGCCTGAGCGCACAGTGCGGCACAGACAGGAGGTCACGGGGCTGATGAGAGGGCTGCATAGATCACACGCTGCCAGGATGCAGTTCTGCTGGGGTGTGCTACTGGAATCTCACCCCAGCTGTTGGTTCGTGCCAGTCCCGGCATGAGATTTACCCTTAAAAGGCGTCTCCACCCTGCAACTGCAGCACACCCCTCTGTGTTAGGGTCTCCTGGCTCTCCCCCTCTAGAGATCTCATGCCTGATTTTATTTAAGAGTGTAAGCCTAATTACAAGCTTGTAGGAAGTGTCTGTATTTGGCCTCACGTGTACGTACAGCTATGCTATTCTTGACTTTAGTCAAGAAGTCTTTTAGACCTTAGTCTTTGAAGTCTTTTAAACTTTTAAAGTCAAACCTGGGGCAAGGGAGGGAAAGGAGCAGCGAAGGCCTCTCTGTACCCAGCACTGTTTCACAATTTTCTTGTTTTACAGAACGCAACCCTTGTGGCAGCGATAAGCATCTGCACTGACCGTGCTGGCTGTGTCCCCAGCAGACACGGGATTTTAGACTTTCTGCAGTTCTCACAGATCACCCTCTGGTGTCCTGTGTCTGGCAGCAGCCTGCTGACCACGGCTGCACTAACACAGCTCGAGGCCGGAGATGCCACGCTCCTATCGAACGTACCACGATGCTATGATGGAGCTGAGAGAATCCAGCACTTCAGACGCTGTCAGACGCTGCTGTGGATCCAGGACCAGCAGTTTTCGGATCAAGCACACAGTGTTTTCTGAGACCCGCCCATCCCTGGGAGAGAGAACGCACAGGTGAGGCCACGTGTCCGAGGGGAGCAGTCGGCAGCAGGATGCACAAGCAGGGAGCAGGGGTCAGGAAGCACGGGAGCCACTGCTGCTCTGACCCCAGGAATCACCACGAGGCTGACTCCCTGGCCGAGGACAGGCTGTACTCACTCAGGGATGGTGTACTCGGCAGCCTTGATTTTGCGGAAGAGCTCCTGAGGTATGCTGTCGTAGAAGGGGAACTGGCCATAGAGCATGGTGAAGAGCACCACGCCCAGCGCCCACATGTCACTGGGTTTTCCACGGTACGGCCGGCCTGCAGGGAGGGAGGAGACAAAAGCATTAAGATAGGAAGAGACAAAAGCAACAGGAATTACAGTCCTGCCAGCCCCTGCAGCCCACCGCCAGAGGTAAAAGCTCTGAAGCAACCTCTGCGCGTGTTCCTCTTTTCTAAGCACTGGTCAAAATGCTCGAGCCTTCCTATGGGAGGCCACCGAGAACCTCTTGTAAAGGTGCCTCTGTCACAAATTAGCAAGCCAGCGGTCCCCACAGAGCTGTCATCCTGTCTCTACAGAGGATGCTTTCCTTGCTGAGCGGCTAGGACGTGATCCGATAGCATCAGGTGAACAGAAGCACACAGTGCAGGAGCTCACACGACAGCCCACATCTGCCCCGGGGTACAGCTAAACCCAGGGAGCAGCCTTGCAGTGCTGCCTCTCAGAAATGCATCCACTCACTAACCGGCAGCACAACGAAGAGCCCAAGTTTCTCAGAAGGTTCCCTCTGTTGTAACTCTGCCTTCAGACACCTGCTTCGCCCCCTTCTCCATCCCCAGCAGACTGTCACCACCTTGAACGTTGCAGGCTCCACAGACCCACCCTGCTGCGAGTCCAGGCCAGGGGAGAAGAGAACGTAGGGCCAGCAGGCACGAAGCAGGGCAGGCAGGGAGGAAAGCCCCAGAAGAACAAGTGCTCCTCCGGCAAGGAGCGGCCCGACGCTCACACCAACGCCACCACACTGCCGGCGAGGGGGATTTAGGTGGAGGGGAAGATTTAGGGCATCGAGATGGCACTGGGCCTTCAGGACGGATCCCGAGAGGTGGCTGCAGGATCCAGCTGCGAAGGCGAGAGCCTCCCCGCAGAGGTTTTCCTGAGAGCTGCTGCGGGCCCAGCAGGCCCTGGGAGCCACTTGGTGGAAGCGCTGCTCGTCCCTTCAGTGGCTCCACAGATCAGCCAACAGCAGCTCGCACGAGGGTCAGAACTGAAACTCCACGGCTGTACCACAGCACAGGATCGAGGGAATGGCTTCCTCTGACTCACACGGTGAGTCACTGCTGCAGCATTTGTTATTTGTACTAATTATTCTTTGCTTTATATGCTCAAAAAAAAGGCACCTCTCCCTCCTCCTCCAGCTTTTCCTGCTGTGACATTTCAGCAGCCACAAAACGCGAGCCACCTCTTAGCAGAAGACAGCTTCTCCCAGAGACTACAACAATGATTAATTCACCAGGCTTTTTGGGTTCCTCTCGCACAGGAGCATTAGCGATACAGACAGAGGGATGCTCAGAGTCTGCAGATGGTGGCGAAGCCTGAGCTGTCCTCAAGTAACTTTTCTTTCTGCCTCCGGAGGGGAGCTGCAGACTGAGCCACTTTGGAAAAGCAGTTTCAAGAGCACAGGAAGGGCTGTGTGTGGGGACACCGGAGCTGGAGCACAGAGCGACTGCACCTAAAGGTGAGGAGTCCAGGCAGTGCTGCTGCAAGGCACTGTCCTGTATGTGAGGCTGGGTCTTAGACAGCCTCAGCTGTCAGAGAAGTGAGTAAAAGCAGCGTGCTCAGCACCTTGTGGCACTGCGGCACGCAGAGAGGCTGTTCAATGCACCACCAGGGGCTGTCAGAAGCAGCTGGGTGCCTGCAGCCCAGCCCAGCACCCCGGGCCAGCAGGAAGGAGCAGCTCCACGCCACCTTCACCAGACAGCAGCTAGCTGAGCCCCAGCTGCTCCATGCTCCTGCAGAGCAGTTGGCTCCTGTCATCCATCTGGTCACGGGGGCCTCAGGATATCCTGCAGAACAGGAAAGGCCTGCAAAAAACACGGGTCCCACCCCCCCGCCTGCCTCTGCCTCCCTTCCTGGCTCAGTCCTGCCCAGGAGGGAAGCAGCCTCAGACCTGCCTGAGAGATCACGACGAAGAGCTCAGCTGCGTTTATCGCCACCTCCTGTAACCCTGACAACAAACTGGGGTGAGTCTGCTGGCTCTCGCAAAGAGAGCAGAAAGGACTAGCTCCCTCTGAGGGCGTTTCTCAGATACAAAACCTTGGGAGACCAGAGACCGGTAAGGAACGACCCAAATCTTCTGCAGAGGAGTTCTCGGTGTTCTAACGGCATCCTCACGCGCACAAGTGGCACAGAAGGCTGGCAGGGGTTCTGGATTTCACACTAGCCATGAGCACACCACCAAGGGGTGCTGCCCAACACGCTGCAGGCTCGTACAGAGAACAGTTGGTGCTGGTGACCTACTGGCCAGCTTTGGGCAGTTCACCATCATCCCAACACAAGCTTGACCCTGCCAATGGATAACCCTTGGCAGATGGGATGTGTTAGTGGTCATCTTGGGCTGCACCCTGCAGTTCAGCTCCAGCCCAAAGGAATTATCTGTGCTCAACAGAACGGCTCCATGACATGAGTTAATGCTTAGTAACTGGAGTCTGCATGGAGAGGTGCTTCAAATGCACAGCCCCGACTGTAAATGCACCCTCTAACACTCTAGTCCAGCTCACCAGAGAGCAAAACCACTGCCTGCTCAGCTACTGCCAGCACAAAAGCTAGCACAGCAGCAGACCGCAGCGAAGAGAAACCTACTGAAGCAACTAAACAGACAGAAACCCCATCTGTTTCTGAAAGTCCCTGCGCTGCAAACAGTTAGAAGGGTGGAGAACCTTAGGAAAAGCTGTTTTCTGCTAGACATCTGCTTTAGGCCTCTGCTGGAGACAAGGTGTAGGCCAAACACACCGCTGGGCTGGCCTGGCATGATCATTCCTCTGTTTTTTAGCAACTCCTCTCAGTCAGCCCAGAAGCTGCCCCGAGGGTCAGCAGTTCCCTTCAGGAAACAAGTAGCTGCTGCTGCAACTGCTCCTTGGGCTGCACTGCCTGCAATAAACTGACCTTACAGGGGTTTGAGACAATTGGCTTAGTCCTAGGGATTTACCTGCAGCTCAGGCGAAGCCTCAGGAACAAAATTCAGATGTGGGAAATGGAACATCTTGTTTGCAGTCTGACTTATTTAGGAACAGGCAGGGAGCTTTTAATTAGCTTTGAAGTTCAGACTAACCTTAAGACAAGGTACACTCACACTTTCCCTTGATACTTGAAAAAATAGATCAAGTCTCATAATCGGGACCTAATTAAGGGGATCTCAAAAGGTGGGTTACACGTGGAAGCAGAATTAGGCAGCTTTCATTTAATGTTAAGAGCCACGAATAAAAGCAAAGCAAATGTTAAAAGCAGGGGCTGTGAATTCCACCAAGGAGCAAAGGGGATGCCTACCGCTGAGCACATCTGGGCTGATGTAGGCAGGGCTCCCTCGCTGGTCCTTCAGCAGGTCATCTTCGCTCACCAGGTGCTTCCCAAGGCAGAAATTCGTTATGGTTATTCGATGAGTCCTGGGGAGAATCAGAAGGCATCAGTGAACAAGAAGCATCATGCCATGAGCCATACAGCACAAACAGAGGAAGCTGACACCAAAACAGAGACGTCTATGGGGAAAAGATGAGCAGAGTTGCGAGATCAACACCATCCTGACAGGGAGAGATTCTACACCCGCCAGGAAAGCTTGCAAGGCTCTTACAGAGAGAATAAGAAAATCCATTTTACAGCTACGGACACAACCTACAATCCAGCCTTAGTGGCACGCGGTGACACCTTGCAGCCACACGACCACCTCCCAGGACCAGCCTGACAGCACCCTGCAGGGATCAGCAGCACCAGGACCTGCACTTACGTGCTTGCTGACCACTGTAGGGCATGAACGTTGAGAAAGTAAAACCCTATTTTAAAAGCTGATTCTCCTCTACTTTTCCCTAACCACCTTGCATCTCCTTCCCACGTTTTCTGGAAGCTGAGGGAAAATACCCTACAGGAAGGGCTGCCCTAGGCAAGCCCTACTGCGCACTGCTTGCTCAAGCATCTTCAGTGGGTGACCACAGGACACGATCAGGTTCAGCGTGACCACCTGCACATTGCCCAACAACCCCGCTGCAAGAGTCCCACGGCAGTGTTACCCGTCTCCAGGACTGCTCTTCACAAAAGAGGGAAGATCTAATCACCATCAGAAAGCCTCCTACACTGAAGCACTTCAGAAAAGGTGAGAACAGCGGGCACATGCAATTTCTGTATTGATACCCCTACTTCCCTACGGCATCACCAGCTCCAATTAACGACATTTTTAAGGCAAAGTGAGCCCGTTACGGAATTACTACCACATTCAATCTTCCCTGTCACTCAGGTAATTTGGCTCTTGACATACAGCTTACAGGACTGAGCAGAAAAACGCTGCCTAGAAGACTTCTATACTCTTGAAAAATATTACACAATAAAAGCCTGAAAGCACAAATTAAGTCAGTCAAAATAATCAAGAAATGTTTCCAGCGAGTCTCACAGACAAGAGAAATAAAACCAAGTGTGGGCTGGCAATGGAGAGTTGATTATTAAGACAGACTCGTGCTTAAGAAGTGTTAGCTTCAACTGTCAGGAGACTTCCCTGGCTGAATAGCAATTTGTGGGATTTGTTAGAGACTTACAAGACGAAGTGTTCTAAGGGACGCTCGAACGTTCGGGGTTGCTTGGTTTTATTTAGTCCCTGAGATTTGATTTAACCTGTAGTCATCCAGCTACTGCGCTGACTACATGGAAGCCTGACCTTGTTGTGAGGCTTCACCGCGTGCAGCTGGCAGGGGGCAGCGTCCGAGGGACCTTCGTTAGCCCAGGAGCCTAATGAGGACCTCGTAGAGTGACGCACAACTAACTTCGCTCCCCAGCCAACAGAGAAGACCTGGTGCTCTTTTGTGAGCACGTCTGGAACGGAACAAACACTTGTGATCAGTCCAGATGACTGGTCCTCTCCATGGTAATCTATTCTTAAGCCTCACCCACCCTTTCAAATGACTCACTGCTTCAGAGGCTGCAGTTGTTCCTCACCAGAGCTGATGGTCTTACGAGTAAAAAGCCAAAACATAACACGCAGCGCAAAGAACGACTTTGGCAAGTACGGTCAGAGCTTCAAATACCTTCCCTTTCTTGCTAGTGGGGCCCCGTGCGTGCAGCGCTAGCTGTAGGTATCTCCACTGCACACTTTGCCCAGAAAAGGAGGGAAGCTCTGGGTGGATTCTTTAAAGAAGCAACCTTTGCCTGCCTCTTCCTAGCAAGGAGGAATCAAACAAGCAAGCAGAAGATACTGATCTTAAAGTCGCTATATAAAAAAAATGTCTAAACAATTCACAGGCTTCCCTGAAAACTACTGGCTGTTATGCGTGTGTGTTGGGGGTGGGGGGACACCAAGGAGTTCAACCTCAAGAGGCAAAAATCTGTTTGCTTTCAAACAGTATTAGGGAAGAAGGGAAAAAAAAAGCAAGAGCAAGCTGTGACCACGGTGAACCTGAGTGCTTTGTGCAGACTCCGGAAGCCTGCAGACCTAAAGCCTTCCAATTTTTTATTCATTCCACAGAAAACCAGACAGAGTGTGAAAAGACAATGAATTCCGCTCATTCTTAAGGCTAGTGCAAAATATTTAGCCAGTAATGTAATACTGAAGAATACAGCAAAATATCCGAGCTGGAACTAGCGTGCCAACTAAACACATAAATCAAGGCAAGTGAAAACTCCAAGGAGCCACCAGGCAAAGCGTACGCTGCCCCCAGCTGCCTCTCACTTGGGCTGAGGCCATGCCCCACTGATGCTGCTCGTTCTGCTCCAGGAGGGCTGCTCCCTCCGGTGCCTGCACAGCATCCAAGACTTTGGATATTACTGCTTTATAAACTGGGGCTTGCAGCAAACCAGCTAATGGCATCAAGGAAGCTATTTCAAGCACAAACACAGACAGAAGAGCTTTTGTTTAGATAAGTAAATATTTTACTGCTAGCAAAAACACAGCAGTGTAGCAGTCAAAGATTTAACACTGCTGTGATTATGGTGCAGACTGCAGCGCTGGGAATTCCTTCAGCGCGATGGAAAGCGAGTTATGTGAACAGAACTACTCAACACATCTCAGTTCCTTCTTTCTTGTAAGAAGCATTTCTCTTACAGGTTTCTGAATTACTAGAAAATGTAGTTTTCAGAAGTTAGAGTCCAACAGAAAGTGCTGACATGATGTCAGCGAGCGTGGTGGAAGAGTGAACTATTTAAGTTGGGCTCAATTCGTTTTTGGAAATTAGCCCATAAACTCTGAACTGGATTTGTATTTTTGTGCAGCTCATTTCCACGTCCCTCAGCCTTCTCACACAAAAGCGCTCTCAATGATTGCTGCCTTCAGTTGTGTTCCTAATAAAGCATCTACTTCAGGGAAAAAGCATAAAAGAACTGCCCGAACAGCAGCTCTCCTGCAGACTTACCTTTTGTTTAGCACCATGTTTCCTAGTTTCAAGTCTCTGTGCACAATATTTTTCTGTAAAATACGTAATAGTATAACATGAGCAAAGGCAGAATTGTCTAAATTCAATGCTTAGACAAAAGCACTAAGCATCTTTTGAAATTACGTTGTCTTCATTCTCAGACTAAAACAAAACAGGTGGGAACCACCCACCTCCTTCGGTAGTTTGCTTTCTTCTAGATATAAATTAAGAAAGGCAGAGCTGATTCTCACATACAGAAGGAGCACTGAATGGTGACTATGTTAAATTAATTACAGTACTTGAAGACACTGGCTTTTGGGTTGAAAAGCAGGGGGGAAAAAAACAATAATGCCCACAGTCCTACGCCTAACACAAGTGGACACCTCAAAATAACCCAGATTAAGTTTTTTAGTCTGGTTGTGTTCCGGGTACTCTGTGCACTTCATTTTCAGTTCTGCTCAAAGGACAGACCAAGCAAATTCGCTCCTTTGGACATCTAGACAGACTTGAATGAAACCAAAAGGCCAGAAACTTAAGTGCCCGGGCTCAGTATGACCTCAGTAACGATCATTTTACCAAACGATATATAATTCATTGCTCTGCTGGGGAAGGATGGAAGCCCCCTGTTACAGGGTAAGAAGTCAGACATCAGCAGAATCTATTTGTGTTCCAGTAGCTCCTAGTTCATTGATCTCAAACTTGCAGCTTGAGGTTTTGATCTCACAAATCAATTCTTACATTGAGATTTATTTTGCTTCGAAAGGAAATAGCTTGGAGTGTTTCCTGCATCTGATTAACCTCTGCTCTCCTACTCTTCAGCGACCACTTTGAGGTTAATAACACTGTAGTTCACCTGATCTGCACCGAGTCCAGCTGGCCCCTCTCCACAGTCAACAAATGCTGCGTTATCATCGAGAAACTTGAGGGGAGGGGAAGGGAACGCTCTTTTATGGCTCGGGGCACGAGGTCTTACGCAGAACACTTATTGGGAAATGGCTGGAACACCCATCCTTCATAACCTTTCCACTGCCTGCACAAGGAAGCTTTAAAACACCTCATACTAACAGGAGAAGACCAAGCCCTCCAGCACAGAAAGGGACAACAAAGACCTTACCTTATGTAATGCTTCTACCACTCGTACCACATCATAAAATATCACAACCGTCTCTCGCTCACTGAGCCTCTTCTCTTTAATGACATAATGCTGCAGATTGATCAGATCTGCCGTTTTGTCACTGAAATCATGAGCACAGAGACAGTCTAACACAAGACAAATGCGCTTCTTCATTTTTCTGACCATTCTATTGGCTTCTAAATCTTCTATAATTTCGCAAGCTCGGTCCTACAGGGAGGAAAAAAAAGAGCAATAGTTCAGGGAAGCTATCTGGACATACTCACTGACACAGAGAGCGCCAGAAAATAAATGCACGTTGATCTCAAAGTAAGTGAATGCAATTATAGGCCTTGATCTTTGTCCCGAGTGGGGATTTCAGAAAGAAGATGCATGATCTGTACTTAAAGAAGCCAGAGGAAGTAAATGCCATTTGTTTACGTGTGTATATCAGTACTGATGCTGAAACATGCACCTTTAGATAAAGCCTAAAAAGCTCTGCAGTGGTACAGTCTGAATACTAGGGATCAAAGGCATCAATAATCAGAAAAATAGCAATCTCAGGACAAAAGCAGCAGTTGTTTCATAACATTAAACAGGACACTCGGGCTTGGTTTACTTAAGATATAGCACAGATGGCCTCGAGTGAAATGTCTGTTGACAAAATTTAACCAGCAAGCAAAGCAACTCCAACGTCCAAAGTGGTAATTCGTACCAGTCCCTCGTACCCATAAACAGTTCTCAGGGTGTTAACAGCATCACAATTCACTGGAGATGCTGATCAGCACATTTACTAGTTTGTTTTAACATGCTGAAGCAGTTTCTTGGCAACTTGTTCCTCCTTACAAGTCATCATTAAGCAGCAGAGAGACCGGAAAGCACAACTTCAGTTCTAAAGGTGCTCTACGAGCACAAATTAATTTGCCAGTAAAGCAGCTATTTTCCTCCCCGTGAAGCAGCGAGGCAGCCTATAAACGGCCATTACACAAGGTTTAAAAGGCCTCAGGTGCAATATCACAGGAGTCACTGTCAAACAAGTATCAAAGGGTGTGCTACGGTGTGCCTGCCCCATCTTTCACTGTTCTCACGCTCCCCAAATCCCAAACCCCGTTACATCACAAGGCCCTGCCACAAACTTGCTCGTTTGAAGCAGCGTTGATTAATCTCAGCGGTGTGCTGCTAATTCTGTATGCACAAGAACGGGGTCAGCGTGAACCGTACATTAAACAAAAGCAGCTGAAGCCAACAGCACTTCCTGGCGTTCCCCCAACCTGCATGGTGACCAGCTGTACCTGGAAGAGCCCGTGATGATGAACCACTCCTTCCTGATTGTGGAGCAGGGAAAGGAGAGAATACTCTGTGTGCAGCAGCATCTTGCCCTGTCGTTCCTCCTGCGTTTCTATTCCTTTATCACCCCTTTCTTCTAAAGTGAGAATCTTCAGGAAAAGGGAAAAGACCTTTACAACTCCCAGAAAAACCCAAACGCGCCCAGAGCTCTCACATTTCAGGCATTCACACGTGTATTTAACAGTTGGGTGTAATTACTCTGATTTGTACACTTGCCACAAACCTGTCTGAACTAAGAGCTGTGCAGAACGCACAGCATGAGTTTGATTAACACAGGAAAGCAGCTCAGGTGGTTTTTGCAAACACCCCAAGTGACCTTCCCTGCTGGAGCCACCGCTATCTCAGGTACCGTGGTGGAGACCTGAAGGCTCCAGGACAGCCCCACGAGAACAGCAGCCACAGCGGCCTCGTCTCAGAGCCGATCTCCACACCAGATCAGTGGTGCCTGGCAGGGCTGCCCTGCTGAGGGGAAGTTCCAGCAGCCATTTCCCTCAGTTCAGCCTGCACCAGACACTGCTGCAAGCGCTTCGTTGCGAGGGCAAAAGTTAGAGAGCTCTGAAGATGTGGAACCCCTGCGTTTTGCTTACCTTTAGCTGATAGAAGTCATCTGTCCCATCCTTTCTTGCCAAACACTGAACAATACTTGGCACAGGGGAGTTACCTAAACGTGGACCTAACAGCACAAAGCAAAAACAGACTTGTTTTCCTTTAAGCAGAAATGACTAATTCGGGATTACATCAGTATTCAAGTGTCACGCAGTTTACATTAGCTTAAGTCAAGTTCCTTTTTTTTCTGGAGACTGTCTTTCCACAAAGCATGATCTAAAGAAAAAAGTGGTACTGAGCTATGAACCCTTTTTGGACAGTGTTTCGGGTTCTTCACTAGAGAACCATTTAACAAAAAACCCCACACGCAGCACAGCTGTATTTAGAAATTCAAATTTCTGCATGCCTGAACCACACAGCTTTTACCTTTACTACCAACACCCATGGCAACTACTGGTAGCGCCTCCGAGCCTCACTGCCACCTCTGCAGGGACTGCTCGGGTGCAGAGATAACTCCAAATTTCAGGTCAATGTACAGTCTCCCCTCTTCAGTTTAAATCTACTTCTGATCGATTAACCATTGGTTTCCACTGGGAAGTCCATCATGTTAAAGTCCATCAAGTTTTTAGCACTTTATGCGACTTGTTCCAAACTAACAACTTTTCTAGCAACTCTTAAAAGCTAGCAGAGTGTCTTGCCCGGGCACACATCCATTATAATAGCCATTACTGCATTACTTAGCTGTCTACATGCTGATTTGACAGAATGTTCCAGACAAAATGGGTTAAACACATCCCTAGAACTCTAACTGAAAAGCCTCTGAATTTGCTTTTTTATCAAAGTTTAAGAATGTAGTTTAAAAAAAAGTAAAAGTAAAAGCAAGGGTTCACATTTATCTGAAAGGACATGCCCGCCTTGCTGCATTAGCATTACAGATCTCTTTAGTTTGACCAGCTGCAAGGGTTGCTGCTCTGTTACATCATGGGAATTGCTCTGGTATAAGGTGCTACGTTACACATCTGCTTTGCCCTTTATTTTCAGTTTTGCAATCAGCAGCTCTCTATCTTGAGAACTAAAGAGGAAGAAAACCCTCCCTGCTTACCCAGAATAAAAGGGCCCGCTCTCTTGGCATTATTTCCAGAAATCCCTGTACAAAGAGCTTTTGCCTTAGCGGATGTTTCCCCAGCTCCTCTGTCTGATGCTCGCCGCTTCATCCTCGGCTCTTGAAAGAGAGAGAAGATCACATTTTGGTGAGCAGCTGAGTTAGTTTCCTCATACTATCCCTTATTTCATACAGGAAGGCTTTCACTTACTGATGCGCTTGTCTCTGCCTACTCGTGCTTCTGTGGAAAAAAAACACAACTACGGCTCATTTATTGATAGCCCAGTTGTGGGCTGGAGGCTTAATGCATTTTGAAGGTATAAATCAGGCTCATTATTCAAAGCAATGTTTCCTAGAACAGTTGTTTGAGAGACATAGTGGGAACAAGTCAAAATAATTAGAGCTTGTTTTACAGCAAAAACAAGTTTGCACATTAACATATTTCAAAAAAAAACCACTCTGAAAGCAGATGCCTAAGTTATCCTTTTGCATGGGTGCCTACTTCTGATTCAGCCTATGGGCTTGTGCAGATCCATTCAGAGAACTCCCCTGCAGCCGGCTCACCAAGCACCCCAGAGGTTCAAGTCTATTCCTCGAGCAGCCACGAGCACACGACATTTCAGCTGACCTTAAAAATGAACGATATCTTTCACCTTTTCTAGCAAGGGCACGGAAAACCAACACACAGTAGTTACTGTGGAATTCATTTAATTTAACAATGATTTTTTCAAAAAGGCACTTTTAGTCTCGGAATAAGTGCTCTCTCTTTGTACCTCGTTAGGCTCGAAGCTTTTTATTGCTTCCTCCATCCATCTCCATGCCATACAACCGGACTGAGCAGAACACCTGAAATCTGAGTCTGACATGGGGAACATTGCCTCGCTGCAGCCTCCTCACGCAGGAAGGATGCTCTGTTCAGCTTACAGCCCTGCTACCTGCCTTTAATTGATATCCTAATGAAGGGAAACGCTGCGGTGTCAGGACGTGGGCTCTCTGGCACTACCACCAGCACACAGCAATTCAATCCAACAGATGAGAACCTCAAGCTTTGCATCAAAGTACCCAAGGTCCATGCGTACCCCCACAGCTCTCGAGCACAAACAACCAGAAGTCACCAACTTCTGCTTATTCTGGCAGAGCAGAAAATCCGATTTCCAACACGAATATTCTGCTACTCAAAAATCTATAGAGAATCTGAGGTGGCAGTGAAAAACCAATACCTACAGGGCCAAATAAATTCAAGCCTCAGTCACTGAATCTTCTCTTCCCCAAAGCAAAGTCCTGTTTTGGCTTAGCAAGAAGAGAGCCTCTCACACTTGCTGCCAAGCAGTCCTTCACACGCAGCATGCTCAATGTAAATCAGCTCCATCAAACTGAAGTTGTTTCCAATACACTTTGTCCTCACCTTTCTCTCTTGGAAAATAGTTTCAAAGGCTTTCACAAATATCTACACATTAAATGCTCGTGCTCTGACATTTCAAAGGTTGATTTTTTTTTCTTCTAAAGGGGCTGGGAGAGAGGAGGAACTAAGCACAGATCCATTTTCTTCCTCTGAGCAAGTCAAAACCAAGCCCTGCTGGTCTTCCCTAAAGGTTACTACAGCAGACCAAGAAAATATTTTGGGTTGTACTTGTTTAAAAAAAAAAAAAAAAAAGGTCTCAGAGTTTCAGCAAGTCAGAGACTGATAAATCACCATACTTTGAACGAGGCTGGGACACTCACCCTCTGGCAGCCCCACCCTTTCTGTAGCCACAACAGTGATCTCATTGCATTAATTATCTAGCAGTATCTGTCACCGAGGTCAGAGATAGCAAGAGAGATTAGGTGAGAAGCCTTTCAGCAGGCTGCACATCCCTGCACTACTGAATTCCACCAAAAGTTCACATCTGGGAAAGAGAAACATTACCAGGCCCAGCTGCTCCAGCATCTCCAGATCCTTGCTTCGTTCCTTCCCCATCCCTGCCCTAACGTTTGGTTGTGCCTTATAAAGTTCTCCGCTCCTCGCAACGCAATCAGCCCTGCTGGAAACTTATGAGTAAGATTTCCACAGGAGAAACCCCACTGCACAGAAACTCTGAGATAATGACCCTTGTGCAATCGGAGCCGGATAGGAATCTCTGGTGCAAACGGCGTTATCGTAAACAAAACGATCCGAGCACTCACGTAGTTCAGCATCAACTGTATCTTGACTCTTCTTCCAAACTAGGTTTTCCAACGTCTCAGGAGACAGGAGTCATCACCTCGGAGAATGCAGGATGGTCGAGAGGTTGAGGGCTCTGTAACATGAAACGAGATACACTTGATGCTGTGCTTCTGGATTATTCCTGATTACAGTAACGTGGTATGCACCCAGACTTCTGCAGCCTGAGACATCTGTGTTTGTTTTGGCTCAGAAAGGGCCCGAAACCTCCCGCTATCACATGAGAGAACGAGAAGGGCTCTGCGAGTTTAGTCACCAAGGAGTCACAGACGCACGGCCCTGCGCAGAGAGGCAAACACGAGCGTCAACGGCCCCCAGTGACATTTTGTGATGTGACACACATCTGCACAGCACAAACACACACATTCTGCACTTTAACCTCCACCGCAGCACACTGGCTTGCCTGCTTTAACCTCCTCTCTAGCATACCCGCGTTAGCAATGCTGCCACAACAGAACCTTCATCACGGGACGTAATTTTTAAGTCACGGTAAGACCGATGCTTAAAGCTTGGACTAGAACAGCACAATTTTGGCAAAAGGCAGAGAACACCGCATCGAGTCCCACCCTTACAAACCCCCACTGCAAACTGATTCCTTGTTACAGCTTATATTGGACTCTTTATATACAAAAAACAATCAAGCTAGTGGCACTTGGTGCTGCTTAGTGGTTCACCCAGCCCCACCAGAAAGGATCCATTTACAACTTACAACGGACCCTCCAGAACGGCACCGACCCCCAGAGCTCCGCGTTTAACCCTCAGGTACCGCACACGCCGCCCGTTTGATGACCCAGGCCGGCTCACACCCAGTGATCGATCAGGCCATCGACGGCAGGCACGTAGGGAACACGTGGGAGCCGGGCTGCCAGCACCAGGAGGCCGGGGGGTGGCGGGACGAGCAGGCTGCACGGCGCCAGCCTGCAGCGCTTTCGGGACGAGCTGTCTGCGCACAGAGCACCTCTGGGGGTGCCCCAGCCCGGCTGCTCTTTACGGACACCCTCCAATTTCAAGCAGCACCCTCGTGGGAGCAGGAAAGGAAACACCAACGTGCGCTCAAGGACGAAGGACGACCCTGCTCGTGCCACCCAGGGCACCTTGCATCCCACCTCCCTGCGCAGCATCCGCTGGGCCTCAAGGCAGCGGGGACAGCGAGGGCAGCAAAACCCCACAAAAAAACAAAGGGACTGCCCCGTAGGAGCCAGAGCTGCCTCCAGCTCTGGGCTTCCACGTGAGAGCGCTTCGTGCTGAGCTCCTTTGTGGAAAGAGCAAAGGGAAGTCGGATGCAGGAAGGTCTCGGGACAAAGGGGGGAGAAGCAGGGGCAGGCGCAGTGGCAGGCAGGAGGACCGTTCCCTTTTCTGCGCGTTGCGTAACCCCGATTAGAGCAAGGAAATTGGTCAAAAGGCCGCAGAGTTCGTTGTGTAAGCCTCCCGCAGCACCGAGGCCATCCATTCGGCACGGGTCTAAAAATAGCTTTTTGAGACAGGGCTTAAGGAAAATACACTGAGCAGCCACAATTGCAAGGCGGGAGGCTCCCTCCCCGCCGGGCCAGCAGGTGCCTTCTACCCACGAACTCATTTCATCTCGACACAAAGCTCTGAGTCCAAGGGGCTCCGCTGCTGCAAGCGCTCGCGGCACAAAGCCGGCAGCGCTCAGACACAACTAACCGCACTGTGTGCTGGAGGAACGAGCCTGAAGTTAGTTTTAGGCTTAAAATTACTCCGCAGCTGGAAACGGAGATGCCAGCCCCGCAGCAACCCTTGGCACTCGGAGCTGGGAGCAGGATGGGTGCGATGGGGGATCCATCCTGTCCTGACGGCACGCTGGGTCCCTCTTCTCAGCCTGCTGCTAGCGCGGCCGGGGCAGCAGAGCTTCTCCAGGACAGGTTTACTCACAGCACGCAGGTGAGGGGCTGCTGCACCACACAAGGGCTCCTCCTCCAGCACAACGAGCAGAGAGAGCGAAGAGGCAGCAAGCGGAGCCCCGCACGTGAACCCGTCAGGCTGCAAACTGAGCTCTTCCAAAATTCAGACGTGGTGCAAGGCTCAGGACCAGCAGGGTTCCTGTGGAACAGGTGGTCAGCCTTCGAAACGTGAAGAGCACGCCTCTAGCAATCTACAGGCAGCCTCACGAGCCAGGCACCTGGGGTTTTCCAGCCCTAAAGACTGCAAAATCCTCCTTTCAACCTCAGCAAGATCCGTCTCGAGAGAGAGCACCCAACACTGCTGCAGAGCCGGACCGAGAGCATTCATCCTTTCAAAAGCCACCTGAGGGACGCGGCCGTGGGTACTCGCAGGGTGGGTTCACCGCCCCCTTCCCCCCAAAAACAAACTGTTCGAACCGAGTCGAGCCGCCCCCGCTCCGCCATCTGCGGCACCAACGGCCTTCCTCGCGCAGACGAGGAGCCTCGCACAGAAATCCGCCGCCTGCTTCTGACGCGCCGCATCCAACGTCCCACCGGAGGAGCGGCCGCAGCTCCTTGCTGCACCAGCTCTGCCTTTAATGGAATTATTAATCAAATCATTCTGCAGGCCTCGACGCAACGTCTTTTAATTACGTAGCTTAAGGACACGGGCTAATTCCTGAATTGCCGCGCGACGTTCCAGTGCCCGGCACGGCAACAAAGGAAAGCGAGAGCAGGCAGCTGCCCTTTTCATCCCAGATTAAAGAGCAGGCAGGGCCTGCAGTCCGGCAGCCACCACTGACAGCAGGAAAAAAAAAAAAAAACAACAAAAAGAGCACCTTTGGGGCGTTAACAGGATTACTCAGCACCACAGAAACTAGTTAAGAAACTGGAAGAGCTGACAGAACCTCAGCGACGCTTTCTGGTTTTATCTCACGGGGGATGAAGCAGGTCACTCTGTGGTTACGCTTTCTAGTGTGACATTAGAAAGACAACCCAGAAGGACGCGCAGACACTGCTCTTCTCCAGCCACCGGCGTCCCCCCGGCGTCACCAGCTGTGAATTACCTCTGCCGCCACCCCTCGAGAAGCTCGCTGCAGATGGGACGAGCTCGCTGCGCCTCACCCGGGCTCCTGCATCCCCCTGTCCTCACCCAGACAGGGAGACCCCTCCCCAACACGGGGTTTGCCACGGTTTGGTTTTTGGGCAGCCCAACGCCGTACCCGGCGCCGAGCTGGAACTAAGGTCCCGGTTCATTCATTTCTGTTTTTAAACGGCAAATTCCAGCTCATCGGGAGCGAAGCTGGACAGGACCTGAACACCCAGATGAGGACTACCGTGAAATGAACAAAACCTGGGCTACGGTCTGACAAAGATTAACACGAAGTGAGCAAAACCCGGGCTGTGGTCTGACTTCTCAGCGCAGGAACGCGCGGCAGCAACAGGCTCGGATGGCAGCGAGAGCGTGGCCATCGCCTCGCCCTGCCACACACCTTCCCTCGAGACCCCGAGACCCGCTGCTCGGGGAGAGGCAGGGCTGCCCCAGGACAGCTGCCCTGAAAGGTGGAGCACGAACCAGCCCCGACGAAGAGTGGCTGGGAGCTTCTCTGCCTGCACCCAGCGGCGGTCGGATCAGCTGCGGTGTTTTGGTCGCGTTGCTGTACGGGAGCATTAATTTTTACAGACCTACGGCACCAAAAGCTTTGGAAGTTTAAACTGTTCTGCAAAAGAAATATAAATAATTAAAAAAGAGGGAAAAAAAAAAAGGTCCACCGGATGACTCAGAGAGCCAACAGTGCAACCCGCGTACGGCGCCGCGAGCCCTTCCAGGAAGGGACGCCTCCTCCAGAAAGAGGAGCCCTGACTCAGAAAGTTCTTGGAAACGCACGGAGACTCACCGAGCTGCTTCCCCGCGCCCCAGCCAGCTCCGAGCGGGACGCCGAGCTGCTCCCCCCGAGCACAGCCACGCTCTCAAGGCGGCACCCCCAGCCCCGAACCCTGAGCCCCACGGGGGAGTCGAGGTGGCCGCCAGGCAGCCCCCGTGGCACCAGGGGACCCCTACGCACCTTGCTCACTCCAGCTGCTGCCGGTCCGCGACTTGTAGGGCTGAGGCCACCTGCAGGAACCACGCACGGGGGAGGAAATCCCTTCCAGGCCCCCGGGGGAAGCTCCGAAGCGCAGGAATCCAGTGCCCTAACCACGGCACGAGCTGGCAGCTGTGGCAGCACTGCCTCCAAACCCCTCTGATGCATCAGCACCCCGGCTCGAGGACTCATCCCAACCCCGGACTCACGCTGGGAGTTCCCTGCCGGGTTACACAAACACCACCTCCAGCTTAACCCCTTCTCCCCGCAGCACCGGAGAGCCTGGGAGCGAAACCCGCAGCCCCGGGGACGCCCGCGCCGAGCCAAGCGGGCACTGCCCTTAAAACCTGCACCAGGCAGGACCAGGCTGGGGTTTTTGATCCGAGCTGACGTTGCCGCGTGCGTTCAGCGCTCCATAAATCACCGCAGCGGGACCTTCCTCACGCACACACGGATTCTCGCCTGACTCAGGCGTGCTGACACTTTTACAGCCAGGTGTGGTCGCTCGGTTCGATAGGGAAACGATACCAGGCTCATCAGCGATACTCTGCTCGCCGAGCCCCGGCTTGGTGTTAAATAACAGGGACTTCTAAATAATAGAAGTTACCCACACGGCTAATTCCTACCCTACTCCTGTCCCTCAGCACCAGTTCTTAGCGCCATGCTAGCGCCGCTATAGTTCGTATCATGAAAGCATTTTGACGCACCACAAGTTAAAAAAAAAAAAAAAAAAAAGGACAACAGCTAACGAAATCAGACTATTTCACCCAGAAAATTACAGCAGGAGCAGAGCTTCCTCCAGTCCAGCAGGAGCTCAGGCAGGATCCGCAGGATGCCCTTCACCAGGCAGCAGCTGGGTGCCTGCGAGGTGTCCGGAGACAATTCAGCGACATCCCGAGGACAAGCAGCAGCTGGACGCGAGGGGGATTTTAAGTACCGCGGCTGTGTGACCAAGCCAGCGGTGCGGATGCCACAGAGAAACAATAAAAGGATGTAGCAGCAGCGCTCCGGCATCAGGGAAACTCTTCCCACATCCGGGCGGCTCAGCCCAGGGGCTGCTCGCTCACAGCCTGCCCGCGGGAACGTGCCCGCAGCCACCTGCACGAGGCCCTGCTCCCGTACAAGTTTCCAACAGACCCCGGTAACGCCCGGGATCCCCTACGGCCAGCAGAACTCCTCACCAACAGGCGAGCCCAGCCCCTTCCTGGGAGCGTTTCATTTCTGCTCCCTGAAAGCCACGGGCAGCGCGGGGACCACTTGTCACCTGCGGCAGCGGGACGGGCGCACGGGTGCTGTCGCGTGGCAGCGGACACAGGTTTTGTTGACAGAGCTGCCAGGGTGTTTTCAAGAAGCGTTTCTGCAGCAGGAGAAAGTCGCAGTTGTATCAAGCGCAAACGCAGAGCTCAGGTAACCGGCAAAACCTACGGGCTTTGTGCAGGAACGAGTTCCCCGGAGATTTCACCCCCGGAGTCTGCCGCTGAGAGGGAAGGGAGCAGACAAACCCCACCTAACAGCGTACAGAGCTGCGGGATGAAAGAGGATCTTGGGAACTGCAGTGGCGTTAAAAACCCCAACTCCACCTTGGCTGAGCTCTTCTCCCCTCACACATGTTCAAAGAGCAGAAAATCAGCAGCCGCTGCCTCCTCCATCACCCAGCACAACGTAAAAAACCCAAACCCCGAGCAAGGAGGCCACCAGCACCAACGAGCCAACAGCTCGTGGTTACACTGCAGCAAGAAGCACCGCGTGAGTGCTGCTCTGCACATCCAGCCCCTCTGCTGTGCCCCCAGCCAGGCAAAGCCTCGCCAGCAGCCCTGTGATGACAAAAAGCAGGTCACCAGGCCCTGACTGCAGGAACCAGAGAATCATTAGGGTTGGAAAAGCTCTCCAGGATCACCTGGTCCAACCGCCCCCTATCACCATCACCTGCTAACCATGCCCCCAAGCCCCACGTCCAACCTCTCCTTGAACACCCCCAGGGACGGTGACTCCACCACCTCCCTGGGCAACCCGTCCCAACGCCTGACCGCTCTTTCTGAGAAGAAATGTCTCCTCATTTCCAGCCTGAACCTCCCCTGGCACAACCTGAGGCCATTCCCTCTGGTCCTATCCCTGGTTACCTGTGAGAAGAGGCTGACCCCAGCTCCCCACACCTCCCTTTCAGGCAGCTGCAGAGAGCAATGAGGTCTGCCCTGAGCCTCCTCTTGTCCAGACCAAACCCCCCCAGTTCCCTCAGCCGCTCCTCACAGGACTTGTGCTCCAGACCCCTCACCAGCCTCGTAGCCCTTCTCTGGACATGTTCCAGGGCCTCGATGTCCTTCTTGTGCTGAGGGGCCCCACGAGAGCCGTGCTGGGCAGCGGCACAGACCCCGCTCACCTCCCCAGGCCAGGCGCCCTGGTTTTGGTTGCCAGGCCCTCACACGGCACCGGACGGGCCCCGTCCCCAGGGTCCTGCCCCCCCCCCCCCGCCACCTGCCTCCCGAGGGGGGCTCGGGGACGGGCCCAGCTCCTCAGGGAGACGCCGGCACGCGTTGAACCGGCGGGGGAACGAGACCCGGAACCGGCGAAACCTCGGGGAGAGCTGCGGGGCACCGAGGGGGACCGGGAGGGGACCGGAGAGGAACCCGTGAAGCCTCCCCCGGCACAGCGGGGACCCGGCAGGCCCCCCCCCGCCTCCCGGCCACGTCCCCGCTCCCCCCTCCCAGCCTTGGGCCGAGCCCCCCGTGACGGACCCGGCCCCGCGGCCTCCGTGGGGCCCTGCCGGCCGCGCTGCCCGGCTGCCGAGCCGCGGGGCCGGTACCACGGGCGGCCGAGCGGTGCCGTGCCCGTGCCCGGCCCTCCCCACACCGCCCCGGGCCGCCCCCGCTCACCCATGGCCCCGGGGCCGCCGCGGCCGCCGCCGCCTCCCGCAGCCGCAGCCCCGCGGCCTCCGCTCGGCGGCCACCTGACAGCGGAAGTGACGCACGGCCCGGCCCGGCACCGCCCCGCCCCGCGCCGCCATCCCGCCTCCTGGCGGCCGCCACCGAGATGGCGTCCGAAGGGAGGGGGCGGGGCTCAGTGGGAAGGGCGGCGGTGATTGGGCGAGCGATGTGATTGGCAGGTGGGAAAAGATGCGGGGGGGGTGGCTGGAGGGAGGCAGGCTGCGATTGGTCGAGGACCGACTGCTGATTGGCTGAAGCGCAGTGACTCCCTCAGCCGATTGGCTGCGCTGGCATCAAAGGCTGGCCGGCGAGGGGCTGGTGGTCACGGGGGAGCTGGGAGCGCGCTGCGATTGGTGGGGAGGCGGGGCTTCCGCGCTGCCGCCCGTTGCCATGGCAACCCCGCGGCCTTAGCGCCCGGCCCGGGCCTACCCCGGGACTAGGCCCCAGGCGAAGCCGCCGGGGGGCGAGGCCGGGCTGGGCCGGGGGGGGGGGAGCGCCGGGGCCCGGCGAGGCCAGGCCAGGTCATCCCCAAGGAGCACTACGGAGCCGGGCCTTGTGGCCAAAAGGGCTTTGTTTGGGGGCTGGGGACCATCAAGTGCCCAGCAGCAGTGCATCAATCACCAATCACCGACATTCGTTACACAGCCTCACACCCCAATTAACGGCTGATCATTAAACAGCCTCACACCTCACGGTCCCTGGCCGAGGTGCGGATGTGGTCCCTGTGTCCCTCCACAGCCCCAGGTCTGTGCCAGGCAGCAGGGTGCTCACTTGTGCTTGGCGCGGGGGAACTCCCTGCGGCCCTTGTCGCGGCCGCCGAAGTAGCGGACGCGGTGGATGAGCTCCAGCTGCCGCTCGATGGTGGCCCTGATGTCCACCTGGTCGGGGATGTGGACGTAGCGCACGTTCCTGCCAGTCACGAAGAGCTCGTCCAGGTGGGACTCGGCCCCCCGCCGGTCGGTGAAGGTCACCTCGGCCAGGCGCATGTTCATGAAGGCGTCCACATTGGTGACGCGCCCCGTGGCCGTGCTCTCGTCGCGGAGGTCCACGGTGGTGACGTGGCCTTGCAGGCCCTGCAGCAGGATGACCAGGCTGTTCTCGGCAATGGTGCGCTCCTTGACCGAGTGGCTGACCTCCATGGCGCGGCTGAGGGGCAGGGAGACGCCGCACTATGCCCCACCAGCACCCAAGGGCTCTGGGACAGGGCACCTGCCCCAAGCCACCAGCACGTGCTGTGGTGCAGCCCTGGGTTCAAGTCACCCTCCTCGCCTTGCACACTTGTGCACGCACAAGCCTGGCACGCTAACCTGCACCTTGACCCTCTCCAACCACCCTCTTGCACTCCCCCCTGCCCACCACCCCTTGCACACGTGGGTGCTCGCCGCCTCCTCCCCTTGCACACCCACCTGCACGCTGCCCATCTCCAACCAGCCATGCACAACCCCTGCCCCCTTCCCACTCGAGTCCCCCTGTGCCCCCCTCCCACTCGCAGCCCCTGTGCCCACTCTTCCCACACGCCCCCCTCGCACCCCCCATGCCCCCTTCCCACTCGCATCCCCTGTACCCCCCTCCCACTAGCATCCCGTGCCCCCTTTCCCCTTACACCCCCCGTCCCCTTGTACCCTCCCCCGTTCCCCCTTCCCTCTCGCTCCCAGTCGCCCCTTTACCCTCGCCCCCCGTGTCCCCTTGCACCCCCCCATGTCCCCTTCCCACTCGCACCCCCCCGTTCCCCCTTCCTCCCCCCCACTCACCCCCACGCCGCCCCCGGCCGCTCCCGCTCCGCGTGCGCCCCCCCCCGTGCTCGGCGCCTCCTCCCCGCGCCCTCCTCCCCTCCCTCCGTCCCTCCCTCACCTCCCCGCGGCGGCCCCGCGTCCCCCCCGCAGGAAGGCGCAGCCCCAGCCCCGTCCCCGCCCCGCAGCGTGGCTCGGAGGCAGGGCTGGAAAGAGCGCGTTTAATGCGCGCCGCTCACAGCCCGTCCATCAGCGCCAGCAGGTCCTCGCCTTTGCCCGAGCTCGCCGGGCTCGGCTCCGCCACCTCCAGCTCGCCCGCGATGCGGGCCAGCTCCGCCCGGAGCCCCGGGTCCTGCGCGGGGACACGGGTCGGGAACTGCTCGCCAGCCTCACGGGGTGGTGGCTCGCTCTAACGGGCTGGGGGCTGAGGTCTCGTAGCGAGCAGTGATCACAGAATCACGGCATCATTAGGGTTGGAAAAGCCCTCCAACATCACCTAGTCCAACCGCCCCCTACCACCCCCATCACCCGCTAACCACGTCCCCAAGCCCCACGTCCAACCTCTCCTTGAACACCCCCAGGGACGGTGACTCCACCACCTCCCTGGGCAACCCGTCCCAACGCCTGACCGCTCTTTCTGAGAAGAAATGTCTCCTCATTTCCAGCCTGAGCCTCCCCTGGCACAACTTGAGGCCATTCCCTCTGGTCCTATCCCTGGTTACCTGTGAGAAGAGGCCGACCCCCAGCTCCCCACAGCTCCCTTTCAGGCAGTTGTAGCAAGCAACAAGGTCTCCCCTGAGCCTCTGCTCCTCCAGACTAAACAACCCCAATTAGCAAATCCACAGGCTTAGCAGAAAATACTGCCATCACTGATTTATAAGCTTAACCAAAATAAATAATAATAAAAAAAAGTATTTCTTTAAAGTTACTATGATGGGTAAAAGTAATTACTTAGCAAGGAGAGAATGAGTCAGAGATGTGAAACGCACTGTACGTACCTGAGTGGCTTGTATGTTAACAACCTTGTAAGATAACTCCTCTGGTCTCGTCAGTGCTGCCTGTCTTGATTAAAAATATGAAGAGTGCTTAACCCCACGATGACATACAAGGGATAAACAGAGTAATGAGCTTCCTATAGATGTGAAGTTTATACAGCATTCCTATTTCTGCTAAGGAAATTCATATACTGATCCCAGTCTTGAAACTTATCCCTGCTTTGTATTTTTTATACTAACTGTAGAACAGTGGGACTAACTTTGTAGTTGGGAATAAAAGCAGACAAATGCATTCTGCAGGAACCACGTAACAGAACTCTCACTACCCTTATGCTCCCTGCCAGAAGGAGGCTGCAGTGTTTGTGCCCATCAGGCTTATCACCTCCAACCAGTTCAGATACATAACTTATCTCTGAAATGAGCATCTGGGGGAGAGGAGAGCTAAAGGGATGCATCTGTTCTGTGGGACGGAACCTAAGCCCAGATCGTCACCTGCTGGTGACTGACTTTCTCATGTGAAGACAGTGCAAGACCCTGCTTTACAGGAGATGCACTAGTAACAAATCACTCTCTCCTTCCTGATAGTCTTAAAAATGGCCACACAAACTGTTCCTCTTTTGCTCTTGCAGGGACTATCTGGACCAGGATAAGAAAATACTGAAAAAATTGGTGTTCTGTCCCTGAAGCTGTCAAGGGCCAGCCTCAGTCTCCAGGACTGTCCACATGGCACTTAATCACAAACCCCAGACGAAAAACAGCTTGAGCATACTCTTCCTCCTCGTCTGTTGTGAATAAATTCAGTCGAAATCCTGTCTCACTGCCACCAGGTTTCTTGATATCCAGACCTCCCAAGAGCCTGGCCAAAAAGTTCAGTTCTTCTTTAGCAAGAGGGTTAGGGGCCACATTCTCCTGCGGAAAACAGAAATGGGTTCAGCTGTCAGACTACCAGGAAAACTAGGGCTAAAAGCATTTGTGTGTCCTGGTATTACATAAATGTTCTTCAGAGTGTCATATATACATTTCTGTATTGTTAGTGTTACAGATTGCACAGGTAAGTCATAAATATCAGTTACACATTTAAAATGTTTGCTTGAATATACAGACCTAGGACAAGATAGTTTTCCAGCTAAATTGGTGGCTGAGAAGTCAGTAAAATCAGCTTCCTGTTTTCGGAAGAAAATAAAATAGGAAGTAACATTTCAGTACACCACTGCATAAGCCTGTGCGTAAAATTCTTTAGGAAAACATTCTCACGGCCTAGTTCAAAAGGGGCCAGGGAGAACTGCTGAGGCCTAGAGAGGAACAAGTAAACAGGTTTCCCTGAAGTTATCCTGTAAGCGTAGACTGAAAAGATAGTTACTGTTTACTTGAGAAAGGAGGCGAGCAAAAGAGAAGATAGCACAGACTGCTGCTGAGGTCATGAATTTAACCAGTGACAGAATCAGAAGGACACTAACCTTTGCATGGGATGCCAAGTTTTTGGATGATCCTGACATGTGTGTCTCTACTGGCCGACTAACACTGTACCTAGAGAAAAAAAACACACAAGGAAAAGCAACCTGTTACTTGTATGTGATGCAAAAACAGAAGGGAGCAGTACAGGACCTAAATTTTTTTCAGAATATTTTTCTGAAGACTCTAAATTACAGAAATGAGAAGTTACGGGTCAGTTTTATGGAGTATTATAGCATTAAAACATATAAGTGACAAAACTGTATGAAAGAACATTACTGTCTCTTATTCTGAGAATGAAAAAATTATCTAAGTCAAACGTGAAGGAAAAAAAGGATTTCTTGAATGCTGTTAAATTTAAATTACATTTCACAGAATATGCAGTACCAGATGAAAACGCTCTTTACTCAGCTCTACTGTAGACATGAATCAAACTTTTGCTCTTTTCCACAGCTCTTTTGAACACATTTATCCACACACGTTTTGTATCAGGTAATCGCTTTGTAAAGCAGTCAAGCTGATAACAGCCAAAGAGGTAAAAATAAACAAGACCAAAGATGTGCTTCTGAACAAATCCATAATCATCAGTGTTTACTACATGTTTCTATGTAGGACAAAAACGACTTACATATTTGTTCCAAGTTTGAGGACTCTGTCTCCATAGAGATCAAAAGACCCTTCCCTTTGTGGAGGAATGTAATTTCCATCAGTGGTGAACTCGGTTCTTTTAACTTCATCTCCATTGCGATTATACATCCTTAAAAACAAGCCATCATTGAAACATGTTTAATAGTTCTATTACTGATGTTCAGTACTGACTTCCTTTGCTTACTGTACAAGTAACACTATTCTGTATGCTGGTAAGTGCCTATTTTAGAGAATAAATGACTAATAGCTGACTTACTGGAGTAGGGAATGCCAGAAACATGCTTAGCATTTCATTGCCAAGTGACTTAAACCCAAATCTTGCCATATAAATGACACTTACTGGAGGTTCAGCTCTCCATGCAACATGAGTGACAGTCTAAGCATGATTCCCATTAGACCTCTGGGGCTAATAGTTCTTTCTGAGTAGCCATACATGCAAGGCACTGCGAACAGTATAAGCAGGGGTTCAGAATTCACCTGATGAGTCCTGGAACTTCTGTACCCCATGGAACAGGGCCTGAGATTGGCAGCACAAAGCGACCATTAGAGTTTTGCACTTTATCCTTCAGAAAGATAGAGACCTGCAAAAGAATATCCCGTCCTCTAGAAAATCAGTTAGATATCTTCTGATCTGAGTTCTCTGAAGTCTGACCTTGCAGCCTTCCTGCTTAGATTAGGATCGGTTTCCTAGAGATTTTGATGTACATAAACATTCTGATAAGGAGGATGGGCACACTGATGAAACATCAAAAAAAAAAAAGCGTACTCTTTATGCACTTGAGTATGATCAATTTATTTACAGAACATCAAGGCCCATAGCCTCAAGCTTGAGGTTCTCAGTTTCATATCAAGCTTCTACTAAAAATAAAAACCTATTTATCTACTAGCAGATATTCTTTCAGATTTGTGAAACTTGAAACTAATGAAAACCTGAATCAGGAGTTACTCTATATAGTCACCTCTGAAATAAACAGGTAATCATGGGTAATTTTTTTCCAGAATATTTTAGAATTATTGGGTGTTACTGTAGTAGATGCGCTCAGTTTGTTAAATTTTGAAGACTGAAATTACAAGCACATCAAGATGACTAAAAAGCATGAGTAACAAAACCCAAATCTTTATCATGAATTTATTACATAATACGTTCACATTCTAACCACAGTCAAGCCTCCTTCTGTTCTTACTGTCTACTTGTATTGGATTCTTACCCTTATGTGCATGTCCTGAAAAAAAAGGAGGAGTGTTTGCCTGATCAGCTGAAATTCACCAGCAGACAGACAGCCATACACCTGAAAAAGAAAAAACACAGGAAGACTTTGTAAGAGTACCATGCCCCATCAAGTTAAAGGTGGAAACAAGCCTATCAGAATACTGCTGGCCAAAGCTAGTACATGTGTGGCAGAGGAAGAGGAAAATAATTACGGGGAGCTGCTGATCAGCATCAGTAGTTGTTATCAGGGACTAAGAGCCTGATTTAATTTCTGCTGAAGTCAGTGGAGACTTTGATCAGGCTGAATAAGCAACGTACTGATTTAAAGGGGGCAAGCATGAAAAATTTATGTTGTAAACAACTCCATCTCCAGAAGTCCCTGGGAACCATTTCATGACTTCCCAGAACTTTCAACATTTTAAGGAAAGATTCCCTTTCAGTGGGATCCTCCTGTTCTTTGTACAAAGAATTACAGCAGTTACATGAGCAAAAGTTCTCTGAGGCTAAGAACTCATCAAGCTCCACGCTTGATGTGCCACTTCCTGATGCAGTATTTAGTCTCTAAGATCAGCTTGAAAGAGGAAAAAAACCTTCAAACAAGAGCGTGTTCCACCATTTTTCTAGGGACTCTTACTTCGATCAGCTGTCGAAAAGTTTCATCCACTTGGTTCAGAATGCCAGGGGAATCGCGAATGAAATCCTTGATTGCATCCAGGTGATTGAACGTGACCAGCAGAATGTCTTTGGGCCGAGGACACAGCAGGACTTGGTATTTGAAAGCCATAGTCATAAGGTCATACAGCTGCAAAATAACAAGGGAGAAATTTGGGTTCCATCACAACACAGACAGCAACACCACTTAGATAATTTCATGTGGGTTTTAGACGCTTTTTTTTTTTTCTTTTAGCACCTGCCTGCAGGTAAGGAGAACCATTTCGGCTTTGTTTCCTACGAAAATAAGACTTCTAAAATCACACAGTCATCCCTCCTGCTGGCCTCTCAGACTACTGACAATTTCAACAACATTGACACCAGGGTAGAGGTCTCACAGGTAGTCAAGTTCCTATAATTATTATTATCATTATTTTCCAGAAAATTGACCACTGGATATACTGTTGGCAGGTAAAAATTCTTATACCTGCAACTGCAAAATAATGAGCATCAATACAGAAATATATATATATACAAAAATATATTTACACAACATATGTATAGGCTTTTAATATATATATAAACATTCTTATAAAGAATGCTTCCTGAACCTTTTAAACTCAAACTTTAATTAAACACAAAACCAAGTATTTCTGCTTAAGGTGATGAATTATCTGGTACTACCATGGATTTCTGCAAAGTTTTCTTGGCTTAGAGCCATTTTTACAAAGAAAACAAATGGAAAGAGGTCTGTTACAAAATGCTTCAAAATTAGAGTAACTTGTGAAGAGCAGCATTAAAGTGCAGCACAGTCAGGACCAGACAGATTGTCTTCTTACCTTATCCATGCTTGCCTGGTTCAGCCTCATGATTGAAGCATGAGCTAGCCGGTCATACACCGTTCTCAGAGCCTTCTTGGAGTAGAGTTCCTGTGGTTTAAACAGCTCTTCCATAAATTTTTTATTGAACATGGTTGTGATGATGTCATTCATAACTGTAAAGACAGAGAGCCTCGGTTGTTTGCCTCACAAACACAGCGTTCGCCTAATTCATTCCACACGTGGACACTGACAGCTGTGAGGGCTCACAGAACGCTTACCTGTAAAAACCAGGTACGTAGCCACAAAAGGAAAAGCAAGGAAGAGCACTTCGTCATTTTGACATTTTCTCAATGCCACATTGGTCTCAGCAAGCAGCATGTTCCTGCTGGCTGTCCCCAGAGGCAGAAATGTGTTTGAGCTGCAGACAACAAACTTTGTTTTCCAACGGGAATAACGCTGGTTTTGTTGCCTTGTTTTTGCAGCAATGGCTAGCACTTTCCCCTTTTAAAATAATTCTGTTTACAGGCTACTCTGACAGGTATTATCTATAAAAGCTACAGTTCTGCTTCCTAAGAAGACTGTTTTGCATCAGTCTGCATTTTTTTTTGAAATAAATAAACCATAGCTATCGGTTCTCTTTTTAGCCTTTGACACTATTTTTTCCTTCTAAACAGAAGCTCCTGACTGATTCAAAGCTCCTTGAAGTACTTGTGTGAAACGGATTAGGACTGACAAGTATTTAAGGAAGCATTTATAACAGTGGGGTCTGTGGCAAGGCCATCCAGGGCTCTTAACACAATAACCTCTGAGGATATTAGAGCAGCCCAAAGGCTGAGAACTCTAAACTTCCTGACTAGTGCTTCATTTTTAAGCGTTAATTTAGGCATGGAATTGTTACATAACCTACTCGAGAATACCTGGAGACCAGGAATACTGAATATAAGGGTTATGCTCTGGTTAACAAGCTTTGAATGCAAAGAAGATAGAAAACGTCTTTGTCTCAAGCAGACACCTTCGCTTTCCTGCTGGATTTGATACTTTTATCATACACCTGATACAGAGTTATCGTAATTTTTTTTTCCTATCCAAAAATGTTGAAAAAAGTGTCAATTTCAATTTACAGGGATAATTGTACAAGCATGAATTTCCCTAAGCAGATGACTGTTACTGAAGCTTGTAATGAGAGCTAACTCTTATAGATTAGAAAAATCTCAAGGGAAGGGGAAAAAAAAAAAAAAGAAAGAAAAGTTGATGTTCCAGTCACTTCATCTTTTCTTGGATGATTAATGCCTGGGGAATGTTGCTAGGTGTGTAATAGATGCTGAGCACTTGGACGCTGGCAGCTGTTTTCTGGAAGGCAAGTGCCTTCTGAAGCGATTCTCTCCTCTTGTTTAAAGCTGATGCTGACAGGTTTTCTCCTGTACGTGTTACAGTGGGGTACGCATTTCAGCATCCCTTGCACTGTAACGTAACACAGCTCACTTTCTTGTTTTAAGTACTCCAACCAACAGAGATGGGCCTCACCTCAGCTCAGCTTCTGAGCAGCACGGATTACAAATACCCCTCACTACAAATGGAAAAAAAAATCCCTCCTCTTCCACCCTTTTCAAATAAACTGTCCATAAAACAACCCCTACTTGCAGTCTTAGGCAAAAATCCTCACTCTTTTTCAGTGGAGAAAATCAAACACAACGTATTAGCATAAATTTGATTTTGCAAGTAATCAGTTGTGACAAAAATAAGAACTTTTGTCTTATACTGCTATCACAAAAAGTATTTTTAAGTTGTCCACATGTTGTCTGTACAAAGGCTTCTCCTCCATCTTAAGAGAGTTTCTAATAACCAAAACTGTCAGGAGACAATACCACTGTACGCAGACAGTAGCTGGTAGATATTCATAATGAAATCATGATCTACGTTAACCACACACCAAGCCTTACATAAATTATCATCCAGAATTAAAACCTCCTGTATTGGCTATGAAAAGAACTGAGAAAGACAAAAAAAAAAAAATCAAGGTAAAGGCCAAATCTCACAAGGTACACTTGATAATGACAGAGCAAAGATCTCAGAGCCCAGGTAGTCCCTGAGAACATACTTACACCGTCCTCACAATGGAAAATAACAAAGGAAGGAGTGTTAGCTCAGGGATAATGGCACGCCAAGCAACATAGCATAAAAGCAGTTTAGCAGAGAGGGATTTCATCAACTGGGAAGGGGAGAGGGAAACCAAGTATAGACAATGCGATGACAAAAGAGAAGCCAAGGATTTACGGTGGTTTTGGCCTGCATGTGTCATGTCACCGGTGACATACACATTTCAACGCCTAGCGCGCTGTAACGGAACATGGCTCATATGCATGACATGAGACTTCACGTCTGGGTTGTGCTCATGCTTCTCCAAGTACATTCAAGGCAGCGAAGGGAACTTTATGAGTTCATAGGTTCATTGTTCATAAGGTCAAAGGCAGGCAAACCTAGTTGTCTGGCTTTATCAGCAGCAACAGACTGGCGGCTGCTCTTTGGTAACTTTTCAGAGATCATCCTAAGAGCAGCGCTCACAAAGCTGTCTTTTCTCACAAGGAGAAGTTGATTGGTCAACACAAGACCTGTCTCTGTGCCTTTACCATCTGAATATGATAAAGCAGGATTTTATAAAACTTATCTCCATTTAGGGTGTGATAAAAGAGAGGAGAAATGTGGAACCTTTTATGCTTCTGAGATATTAAATGCTGGAAAAAACAAATTATTGGAAACAGCACCTAATGGTAGCAAAAAAGCAGCAAACTCCAGGGTATCACATTGGTAAACATTCAAAACCTACAAATGACTTATTTTGAAAAAAGGAAATCATAATCCTGATCTCTCTTGAAAAAGGCCTGCTTAAAGAGACACTGGAAGTTCTACTCACGTCCGCCTAGCAGAAAAAAGTGATAGTTTAAGGGATTTCTCATCCAGCTACTTACTGTACCCCTGTTCTGGAGGCTACCATTTCAAGGCAGAGCCCAGGAGGAAATCACGCTCTCACCTTAGCTCTCCACTGCAAAACCTCAGCTCAAACCCACCTTCAGCGATAATTTAAGTTAAGGTGAGTTTGTCTGGAGTGTGGGAACCTGCTCCTTTGTGATCAGTCTGCTGCAAGGGTGGCGAACCACTAGCAGGGGTGGATAAGCAGCTAGGATGCAAATGTCTGGAGTTACCCATCAAAACCCTGAACGGTAAATTAGAAGTTATCACAGAGAAATGCACTGTACATAATATTCCTGCCTTTAAGCAGAAAAAAAAAATCACAATGCTTGCGTAATTATATGCTTGCATTGCTAGATGTTAGCAAAATCCAAACATCATTCTGGTTAGAAAGACCGCTATGAGAAAAATTTATGGTCTATTTATAGATATTGCCTTGATTAAATTAACGAAGAGGCTACTTTTGAAGCCACTAGATTTTGAGATATTGCCTATTTTTGTAAGATCTATAGTTAAAGTGCTTTTTAAAGGTGAAAAATATTATTCAACCTTGACACCATCACTAGAGGGCTGCAGGAACAGCATACAGTGTGTTCACGTACAACGAGCCTCATGTGTGCATGTAGTGGTGTTCGTCTACTGCATGCAGCTAGAAGGTTACAGTACCTCGTTTCCTGTCCACATCTGTCCATTCATCTACACGAAGCATATAAAACAAAAACATCAGTTCAAGAAGTAAGAACAAGAGTTTCAAGAATAAAAGAAATAAAGAAAAAAAAAATCTAACTAATGGACTTGGATTTTTCTCATCAGCAATCTGTGCTTACCAAGAAAGAACTCTTCTGTTACTTGACATCTTTCACTTTCAATTAATACACAAAAGATGAAACCTTGCCCTCCCCTTGGAAAAAAACCTGTTGCTTCAACGGAGCTAAAATTTTACCCTTGATTTTACCCTTAGCGTGTTTTGCATTTAGCTTGGATTTTTTTCAGCTGTTTTTTTGCACTTATAAATGAACAATATTTCGGTGAACAGTTTTAAGCATCAACAACACCTCAGTGAAGACCGCACCACATCTCAGTAAAATTAAAGCCCATTTTTTTTAGAAAGACAGAAATAGATGCATGGATAAACTGGTACAGATCTAATTCAACCGCTCAGATATTCCACTGTACATAACTAAATGTAGTTTAAGCTATAAACTGAGAACTGTACGAACAGCAGCAGGGAAATAAACTCACGGCAGATCACTGAAGACAAATATGAATAATTAAAAATTGTATTGCTGCAAGGAAACCTTTGGTATTGCTTCAAAGTTCTTATTCTGGTTGCAAAGAAATCTGGTCATCCCGAAACATTTCAGGGCCTGTATTGAGACGCTCAGATCCTGAGCTACTGCGATTCCAAAAGCACGTGTCTGCAGCACTAACTTGCAACGCAAGTATAGAAATACTGAAATCTGTTCCAGTTTCTGTATTAGCTGTGCGCATTTCACAAATCAGCTTCAGTCGTACCTGCAAGCAGTCATTACTACAGAAACTTCATGAAAGTAGTTTAACTCAAATGGCTTTATTTTAAGAGAAGAAAACCACACAGGACTCATTCCTGTGGCAGAGCAATGAAACTTGTAAGGAAACCACTTCCCCAGGGCTTCTTTCAGTGGCAGGCACTGCGATGTTCTATTACTTTTCAAGCATCCTTCCAGTAACATCATGGCAGGTATATCTGCATTAATTCCTGTATTATTAAGAGAATCATTACCAAAAAACTGACCGCATGCTTGCACACTATTAAGGAACCACAGATCTCTTAGATGGAGCACTGAAAGTGATGATACTTTGGGAGAAGCCTGCGAAGCCCTGAGCAATGCTCCACCTACAGCAGTGTGGCTCCTTGCTGATTACCTCTAGCACCCGGCCTCTTCTCGAGCATGTCCAGAGAAGGGCTCTGAAGTTGGTGAAGGGCCTGGAGCACAAGTCCTGTGAGGAGCGGCTGAGGGAACTGGGGGGGTTGGTCTGGAGAAGAGGAGGCTCAGGGCAGACCTCATTGCTCTCTGCAGCTGCCTGAAAGGGAGCTGTGGGGAGCTGGGGGTCGGCCTCTTCTCACAGGTAGCCAGGGATAGGACCAGAGGGAACGGCCTCGAGTTGTGCCAGGGGAGGCTCAGGCTGGAAATGAGGAGACATTTCTTCTCAGAAAGAGCGGTCAGGCGTTGGGACGGGTTGCCCAGGGAGGTGGTGGAGTCACCGTCCCTGGGGGTGTTCAAGGAGAGGTTGGATGTGGGGCTTTGGGGCATGGTTAGTGGGTGATGGTGGTAGGGGGCCGTTGGGCCAGGTGATCCTGGAGCTCTTTTCCAACCCTAATGACCCTAGGACCGTATGGGATCCCCTCACACCCTGCCCCTCGCAGCTCCGTCCTCACAAAGCCGGACACGGGGCTCCGGAAAGGGTCTCCGCGTTGCCGACCCCCCGGCCCCAGCCCCGGCTCACCTTTGCGGGCCTTCTCTCCGGGGATGCTCTGGGCGCGGAGCCGCTGGTCCAGGATGTAGAGCATCTCGCCGCCCAGGTTGAGGAACAGCAGCGGCAGCGCCCGGCCCGACATGGCGCCCGCCCCCCCCCTCACAGCCGCCGCCGCCGCCAGGCAACGGCCGGGCCAATGGCGTGGCGCCGTGTTGGCATGTCCCCCCCCGCCACGGTGTGATACCACGACTTAAAAACTAATTAAATTGTAATAACTGATTAATTGTAGTCATTTCCTCGCCAAATTTAAGTCTTTGTGACGGGATTAAAAATCATCTTGCCTCAGTTCAGCACGCAGGCAACCCCGGCACGCGTCCACGCGACAGCTGAGGGGCACTCGGGGCTGTTTTATCGAACGCTGCCAGCGGGCGCCACTTTACTCGTAATTACTTAGTTTAATAACCATCAATGGCATTTTTTAAATAACATCACTGAGTTCCAGAGTGATACTGAGGGATGGCTACCAAAGGACGAATGCAAATACCCAAGTCAGCTGGGAAATGACAGACTTGATTATTAGTATGGTTTCTACAGCTGTAGAGTTCAGAATCAACCTGCATTTGATTGTGAGGAGGAATGGCTTTTTGAGTCAGTGTCAGAGCTGCTTTATTTCCAAATAAGGCGCATTTCTCCTCATTCCCTCCTCTCATTTCCATTACATGTAGTGAATCCCCTGCTGAATTCTGCCGAGCAGCTGCTCCAATGCTGTTTGACAGTGCAATTCTGCAGGCTCACCAGGTAATGAGAGGAGACAGACACTACTCAAAGGTGCTTTCACTTGAAGACATCACTGCCTTTCCCTGCCAAAGGCATGCTGATAAAGCCCCCAGTGCTCCTCTCAGCACAGCACAGACTGCTCAGGACACAGTCCAAGGAAGCAGCCTTAAACTTCTAAAACACTTAAACCGCTTACTGCACTTTTTTGGGTACTCACACGGCGCAGATCACGCATGCACTTAAGCAAAGTTGACATGCCTTTTGGTAGTTGTTTATTTTTGGAGAGACTGGCTGTTATCACAAACCCAATGTGCAGCTACACAGCTGTCCCTTTGCTCTGCACCTGCTTCTCTTTTGCAGCTCTGGCTTTTGCTTGCCACTCTCTCCTCTTCTTTAGCCTTTCTGGTGCTTTCAGCTTCCGCACCTCCTGAAAAACCTGCAGGAGGAGCATAAGCAGGTGAGAGAAGGGGAAAGACAAAGCTGTCTGCTGCTGATTACAACCATTCTGCCACTGCTGCTCAATGCGACACGCAGCATGGATCTGATGAGTGTCTGCAGCGGAGGCCAGAAGGCATGCAATGTATTTCAGTGAGATCAGCTCCTTCCCCTTTCTTCCTCCAGGACTCCAAGCAGCCTATGTTCTAGGGTACCACTTTCTGATACTCGGTTACAGCTATCCAGTCTTTTACTTATAATTTAATTGGATTGAGATTTAATATTTATAGACCGACGCCACTGTCTGACTTTGATTCTGGTCAGTTACAGCAATACATTTAGCGCAAATGAGAGGAGCCAGTGGCCATACCCGCATTTCTGTTCTAAAATTGCCATTAAACTTAATAGTCTTGCATATTAGTTCCCCATATCAGGCTTGGAAGAAAAGCTGTTTAGAATCACGCATTTCTGAGCAAACTAGCAGCTCAACTTGAAGTTCTTAAACACAGTACTCCCTCAGTCAGTACACACTTCACTGCCCACGGCCTAACTGCCCTTTGTGGGGTTCTTTGTCAAGTTTGTTTTGTTCTACAGTTGTCATCATGCCCTCAAATTCAAAACACAGATTTACAGGACTCTTATGTATCAGCCCCTTCTGTCTTAATTGTGCCCTCTATGAAGAGATTTTTTTCTACTCCAGTTACATAGCTTTTGCTCTGGTTTGCTCCATACCTTGATACAAAATGCCTTCTTAACAGCCCAGCGCTTGGTGACCCTTCGGGAGTAGGCAGGGGGTAGTGCATACTGGATATTCAGCTGCTTGCAGGTGTTTTCAAAGGCATCGTAGCGGACACGGCGAAGATATGTAAGTAGTTTCTTCCGGCGATCCACAGCCATCAGCATGAGACGACGGTTACTTTTATCCTGTAAAGGACTTAATGTTCACTAGATTGCAGAAGATTGTACTTCCATTCCAATAAATTACTTAAACCAAATTATGGCTAAAAGGAAACAATCAGGTTAAGGACAGTATCTTAGAACAATTTTTCTTACGAGATATCACAAGAACATTAGATCACTACTAGAAGATCTGGGAAGACTTAATTTACTTTCCACTGAAATTGCCTTCTCCAAGCTGCAACGGCTTGGAGGCAAAGATTGTGGGAGAAGTCTACTGGCTAAAAACTCTGCTTCCTCTCAAATGTATGCTTCCGTGTTATTTCTGGAACTATTTATTTTTGCTTTTCCAGAATTTAAATGTAAAGATAAAATCTGACTTGGCTCTATTTCACAGTTTGAGTTGTTCTTTGGAAGAGAATATGCACAGCTTGATCCATGCCATTCAGGCCAATCTCATGGAAGAAATCACTCTACCCTTTACAAGCAATTTGTCTAAAACCAGGCTTGAGCCAAGTAATTTCAAAAGGTCTTTTCTGCTGTACATTTGGTACAATTTCTGCATTCTTTAAACTGAATTCCGTTCTGTTTTACCCTTCAAGCTTTTACGATTAGCTAACACTTATGAACTTTTTTTAAACACAGTTGATTAATCCACTTCCCACTGTGTTAGGAATCTTCAGTAGATCTTGTTCAGAAAATTAAAGTTGTGATGTTTTCAGTTTGGGCTTGAACTTTAGGTCATTATGACATTAGCACAGTCCTGTCCACTACTATTTTTAAAGGCAGAACAGACGGAGAATACAGCTGAAGTGACCACGCTAGTTATGTTGAACACTAAGCAAGAGAACTGTATCTGCAACAAAAACAATTTAGCTAAACTCCATTGAAAGGTATCTGCTCAGGCATTCCCAACAATCCAGTAACAAAAATAAAACACATTCCACATTTCAGTGGGTGAGAATGTAGCTGCAACTGAGCCAGCAGTTTCCCAGATCGACAACAAGGAACAGTTACTATTTTATAAACCACCTTAGCAAAGCCGTAATCCCCAGAATCAAAATCCCTTTGTTCTCAACTCAGAAAACAACCTGAACAGCTGTTGTCTCAGATGCATGGGCTCAGATTACTGACAGTTACCTTGGGATGCTTCTGAAGATGCTCCTCGTAAGTGCGTATCTTGGCAGTCAATATAGCAGCTATAAAGGACAGACATAAGAAGCCATGAGAGAGCAGAAGCTTTCCAGGGTGAGATGGTATCATTTGCATTTCCTTCAAATTGCCAGTTGCAGACTGCTGTTCTTATGTGTACCCACTGCACCACAGCAAATATTATTGCACAGTAAATGGTAAACAAAACACAAAATATAACCTAAATTAACCCAAGCAAGAACTATTACTATAATGAAGCTGCCTGATTAGAGGTTAATATTTTAACAACTGATCACATGAATTTATTTGTAAGGCCTCTTGCCTTGCTGAATTACTGGTGAATTTACATTCATTTCATCCCCCTTGGTTTAAGCTTTGGAGGAACAGACACAATTTAAGAGCTTTTCCTAACAGCTGCAACCAGCTTTCAAGGTTTTCAAATTTTGGAAACAGCTCTGGTGGCAGCCTGAGAAACTGAAGGCCTTTTTTAATGATAGCAGAGAACATCTTGGTCAATGGCAGTACAGCCTTCATCTCTGCACTGTCCCTACACCATGCTTCAGACAGAACTTGCCTATGCAGAGGGAAATTTGGCTTCCAGGGCTGAATCTAGTATTTCATTTCAGTAATGGATGCTGTGCAATGGTTCATGTCATGTAAGCATTTCAAGCAGAATAATGCACATGCAGCCTTTAGAGGGCGGATATCGAGTAGCAATTTGGAAAGTATCCTTGCAGACACTTGTAATAAATATAACTGGAATGGAGTCAACTGTGCCCCTACATTTCTGGTATTTAACATTTCTTTCACCAAAAGTGAGCTGAGCCTTCCTCAGCAAATCTATTGTAAGTACCCAGTGCATACCGCAGGCTACCTGCCTCTCAGGTGCACTCCTGAAAGAGATTTTCCTAACCGATACAGGAAACTTGAAGTGTTAGGGTGGGAATAGCTGAATAAAGGCAAAGTGAACTATTATCTGCCAACAATATCCTTCTGCTTCTTTTAACATACTTTGCACCTCAAAGGAGCCATTGTCATCGGGAGACCTCCTGACCTTCTCTACCAGCTGCTGTGTCTTTATCTTCAGTTTCTCCTTCTGTGGACAACAAAAGAGCTTGTCACTTCCTGAGGAACACTGCAGGTCTGAGACACCCCAGATCTCTTCCCAAATGCCCAGATAAAGGCTTTGTAACTTTACTTGATATCCCTCGCAAAAGGTGTAGGTAGTGCTACAAAAAAGGGCCGTACTGCACGTAGGACAGTGCTCAGAGTACAGCAAGGAAGGAGCACAAAAGATCTCAACAACAGTGATTCTGCTTTCTGCTAAGAGTCCAGGCGCATCCTTCTTCCCAAAATAACAAAAGGGTGTTGAAGAGGTCCTGGCACTCTCATGAGCAGAAGAAACAGAACCAAAGCAGGTCTCACACGGCAGTAGCCTTCACTTTTTGCATCTTTTTAAGCTTAGGTGGGAGGCATCAAGAAACAGTAAAATCTTTGTGATGCCGTTCTGATTTGCTTACTTGTTTTCTGGGCATACAAAAAATAAAAGTCATTTGAAGAACACCTGCTGCCCAGTGTACTACTTCTGTAATACAGCCCAACCATCAGCAATAACGCAGCACAGCTGCATCTCCTCCTGTGCTCATGGAATACTTTATTATCCGATTTTAATATGCAATTATTATCATAAAGAAGACTCCATAATAAATTTTAAGAGCACGGAAGACTTATCATCCTCATGTATTTAATAGCCCCAGATCTGCATACACCAAGCAACATTTAAAACAAAAGTAAATGTAGAGCATTTAATAATATAGGTAAGTTACACAAATGTGTTTGACAAACCATCTAGTTTTTATGCATGTAAAATGACACTAACCTGGCTTGCCATTTCCAGAGACAATAATCTTTTTACTACGTCATCAACGCTGTAAGGAGATTGCAGATTAGTTTATAAGCTTAGAAACCGAGTATATTTAACAACAGCAATGAAGCTAGGTTTTCAGAACACATTAACTTTCCTCAAATTTATTCCGCAGGTTTACAGTGACTCTCCTCCCCTCCTAAACCTGTCAGCCACGAGCTATTTCTGTATTCCAAAGAAAAATAATGGCTAAAAATCACAGAAGCATCAAGCTTCTGTAGGAAGCACTGTATGAATTATTTCAAATTACGCTAAAGTCTTATCAGTTCCAAAAACAACAATGCATGCAAACTGAGTGCTAAAGGTTAACCACCAGGTAAGTAGCCAAGGACAAAATAATTACTTTTAAGATCTGCTCCTTCAAAGATCTGTGAAAGTCTCAGTTACGCCACTGGGGGCTCTCCATGCACCGCACATGAAGGGTTCTGGAATCAAAGCATAAAAATGCAGAACTCCAGGCCCAGATATCAGAAGTAGCCTCTCACTTTGAGTTGTTTAATTGTATACTCTTTAACACCTGTTTTCAAGACAGGCATGGATTATTTCTAAGAAGACTATTTTTATCATGTCAAGATTATTTCTTTTTCTATGGATGTAGACAAAGCCCACAAAAGATGTGGACAAAGAGCACTTCTGAGAAACATGCTCAATGTTTCTTACATTAATTAAACAGAAACCTAACAAAGTCACAAACAGTGATGGCTTCTGCAAATTCAACTTCCAAAATAACTTTGCCATTTTTGTGCTGAATCGTGTACCTGTGACCACAGAACATTCATTATTGAGCAGGTGACGTTCTACAGACGGTGGTTATATGAATGGAAGATACAAAGCTCTCAAGAGATTAGCCATGCCTTTTTGCTGTATCATACCTATTTATTATCGGGACATTGGCATACTCTTTCTTCATCGCTGTTGGAGGAAGATCATCCAAATGGCTGGGGATGTCTACAAGGGAAAGATGAACATTTGAGGAACAGCAGTAAAAGTCGGAGCTCTGAACATGCTGCAAACTAGATCAGAGGAAACAGGTTGCAAAGAAAAGAGACTGGATGCCCCAAATAATGATGAACTTAAGAGACCATGCTGAGATGACAGGAGTCGACAGCACTCCGGATTTACAACATGGTATACAGCCCACTGAGAGCAGTGATCTCCTGCTAATGACAACTGTTAATTTGGCCCACATTCATGAACTGTTGGATTCTCCAAGTAACTTTTAAGCTTGCAAGGAACTACTTGCAGAACCACAAAAAGATTGACAAAGGGAGCTTATGAAGTTTCTAGTCCAATCTCCCCTGTGAAGTGTGACTGTTGCCACTTCTTTGTCTAACACAGCCTTGAAAGCCTCTGGGGACAGATATGCCACAGCCTCGCTGTGAAGTGCAGTCCCACACTGCTCTACCTTTCCACTGAATCCTCTGAAACTCTGAAACACCAATAGCACCAACAGTAAAATATTTTGCCAATTTCTCCCATCAATCCTGCCATACCTCTTATCTTTCTTCTCATAGGTCTGGCGTAACATCTTGCTGGCTGAATAAAGGCACTGCAAACTTGATGAAAAAAAAACCACAAAGATTTATTAGATTGTTTGTACTTTTCTACCTGCGTACTCATTAAATACTGCCCAGTCTGTACTAGAAATAAATACTGCCCAGTCTGTACTAGAAAACTAGTCAGAGTATGTAGACTCCAAGGTGATTTGTGGCCAGCTTAGGTCTTTTGTCCCACAGACAGCGTGGAACAGTTTCAGGGTGGTCCTCACACTGGTGCTAAAACAAACGGGTGAAGCCATGCCAACTCCAATGAAAAAAAGAACAGGGCTAGCAGGAAGAGATCACAAGCACTTGGCCTGCTGCTAAACAGAATGCAAGGTTCCCCAGCTGAACTGTGTTCATTTAAAGGGTTCAAATGGATTATTTAATGCAAATAATTTCATGTGCAAGTTAGATGGGCTGCTCTGAACTATGCCAGTGGCAGAGAGACAACAGCAAAAACCTTTGACCGGCACACCTTGGTACAGACAAGAATATTCCTCAGCGTTCTGAGACTGTTCAAGAAATAACTCTTCCAACTGCCCTTCCAGGGCCACAATGTTGGAATCAACACCTGCTTGAGATTATTCACCTCTGCTTCAAGCGTGCTTTCAAGTACAGGCTTCCCCAGTCCTGCCTACAAACGGAGCATGCCGAGCAGCAAGCTAGCTAAACTCTGCAGCTGGGAGGCACCAGACCCGTACCCTGGCTCGCAGGACACGTGCTAAGTGCAGAGCAGATCTCTCCACGGCTCAGTTAGCCCTCTCGTGTGGGCTGTGCGGTAGTAGCACGCACAGAAAGAACGTCAGAGGTGCGACCTGTGCCTTGGATCAGCTCAGGGCTGGTTCTGTGCACCCAGCAGCCACGCAGACGTGCTGTGCCCGAGGGACCCTTGGTGTTGGGGCTCGGACCCTTGGTGTCGGGGCCACCCAAGCTGCTTCAGCACAGCCCCGAGGTGCTCGGGCAGCCCTGCCAGCCGTCCCCAGCCCCCAGCTCCCCAGCCCACCTCACCCTCGAGCCCCTGAACCCCTCGCCCACCCCAGCCCCCTCAGCCCCAGCACGCAGGAGGCCGCCCAGCCCCACTCACCCCACACGCAGCCCCACGCTCACCCCATGCCGCCCGGCCCCCTCACGCCTTGAGGACCCCCTGGGCCCTCCCCGCCTCCCCCGCAGCACCCCCAGCCCCTGTCCCCTCCCCGGAGCCACCCAGCCCCGTGCCCCCCGGGGGCCACCTCTGCCACCTTGGGGCCACCTCTGCCATTTGAGGGCCACCTCTGCCCCTCAGGGACCACCCCTGCGCCCGGGGGCTCCCCGTCTCCACCAGAACCCCCCCGGGCCGCTGCCCACCCCGAGCCCCCCTCACCCTCCCGTCCTCCCCTCCGCTTCCTCCCCCCTCTCCCGGCTCCCTCCCCAGGCCGTCCCGCACCCCCGCGCCCCCTCACCGGCCCCTGCCCCTCGATGGCCGCCCCCCAGGACGGCGGAGGCCGCCCCCGCCAGGCCGCGGCCCAGCGCCAGCATCGCCCTCCTCTCCTCACGGGCCCGCCGCCGTGGGCGCCGCCATCTTGCCCAGGCGCCGCAGCCGAGCGATCGCCGAGCGCATCGATGGGCGCGGCCCCGCTGTGTCCCCCCCAAAATTCCCTTTAGGGCCACAAGGAGGGAGGGCGCCGGCCCCGGGCTGATCCCTGTTTATTGGGGGAGTTGGTATGGGGGGAGGCGAGCACGCAGCACCGGGAGCCCCCGGCCAGGGCTGCTCTGCAGTGAGGGGCATGCCCGTGCCTCACAGCCAGGCTGTGGGGGTCGTGGGGGGGACAGGGGCAGGGGGACGGGAGAGCAAAGGGGACGGGAAAACAAAGGGGACAGAGGAGTGAAGGGGGTGGGAAAGCAAAAGGAACAGGCCCACGGTCCTCACGCAGCACCCCCTGGGGCTGCAGGCCCTTGGGGGGCAGCAGGAGAGGGGCTCCGTGCCCGGCTTGGGGGGCAGGGGGACAGGAGGGGAGAGCAAAGGGGACAGGAGGGCAAAGGGGATGGGAGAGCAAAAAGGATGGGAAAGCAAAAGGGGATGGGAAAGCAAAAGGGGATGGGAAAGCAAAAGGGACAAGCCCAGGATCCCCACAGAACACCCCTGGGGGCTGCAGGCCCTTGGGGGGCAGCAGGAGGGGGGCTCCGTGCCCAGCTTGGGGGGCACAGGGGGGGATCACGGAGCAGGGTTTGGTCTGGGGCATTCAGTCCCTTAATGGGATCACGCCGTTAACACCGCTGGAAGTCGTGGAGCTCCTCGGCCCCGCTGATCTGCAGGCCCTGCAGCAGGGGGAAGTCGATGAGCGGCTCCTCCAGGAAGCCCCCGGCCCCCTGGCAGCCGTGGCTGGGGGTGGCCCCGTGGAACCACAGGTTCTCGTAGGGCTTGGGGCTGGGGCTGCGGTCGAAAAGCAGGGGCTGCGTGGAGCTGGAGCGGAGGTAGAGGCGACACGGGACGTGCTGCTGGCCCTTGTAGCCATCCCCCGCCACCTGCGCGTACTGCACGGTCTCGCCGCTCCCGTAGGAGCAAGTGCCCGTCCTTGCGGCCCTGCCGGGGCCGTCCTGCTGCACGTAGGGCTGGGGCACCCCGGGGAAGGCAACGGCGGTCTCTGCGGGGGGATCCTTGCCCCAAACGGGCGCCTGCTTCCCTGCCGCTCTTTCCAGCACCGTGACGGTAGAAATGGTCGCCAGGCCGGGCTCCCTCGCACCGGGGACTTGCGGTGGCTCCTGGAGGAACAGCGTGTTGATGGCACGGCCGTGTTTGCAGTGTCCCCTCTTGTGTCCCCCCCCAGCATTGCGCAGGGGAGGCACCAGAGGTCTCACCTGCTGCAGCTCCGCCGGCACCCATTTGCCCAGGCTGCTGTTGGCCGGGTCGGGGACGCTGGGCCAGAACTGCTGCTTCACCCTGGGGGTGACAGAACGAGGGGGTCAGCACAGCGCCCAGGAGCTGGCTGCTGTGGGGCTGGAGCTCGGCGTCAGGATGGAGCCGTCCCCTCCCTGCCTTCAGCCCCTCTGACAGCCTGGGCTGAGGGCAGCTCCAGCCCCGTGCAGACCCCGGTCCTGACCCCGCAGCGGGGCTCTCGGCGCTCACCTCCCGTTCTTCTGGAAGCAGATCAGCAGGACTATGAGCAGGACAAAGATCAGCCCCAGGGTCAGGAAGAGGATCTGGATTTCGATGTCATCTGGAAAGCAGGCAGGGGACGGGGTCACGGCAAGAAGTGCCCCTTGCAGACTGGGGGGGACAGTGATGGGGCAAGTTTGGGGCAGGACCTGGCTCCGCTGGGTCCCCTCACACCCCTCCAGCGTCCCCAAAGTCCCACGCGGCCGTGCCTCACCTAGCACCATGGTCACCAGGGTGAGGCTGGTGCCGTTGGTGCTGCCGCCGACCGTGGATGCCATGATGTGCACTTTGTAGAGGGTTGATGGCTTCAGGTCCCGGATGATGAAGGAATTGAAAGAGGAATTCACAACGGCACCTGCAGAGGCACGGGGGCTGTTGGAAGGGCTGGGGCAGCTCCGCGGCTTGGCCGTGCCCTGCGCCCTGCACAGCCTGACCGAGGGCTGCCCGGCGGGGCTGGGCTCCAGCAGGGAGAGGGGAAAGGCAGAACAATAAAATCATGGGAGGGTTTGGGTTGGAAGCGACCTTAAAGCCCACCCAGTTCCAACCCCAGTGCCACGGGCAGGGACAGCTCCCACTAAAGCAGGTTGATTAAAGCCCCTTGGGTTCATATCCATCTGAGCAGGGCCTGGGGCTGCTGACACCCTGCACCGCACAGCTGAGGTGGGGCAGGGCATGGGGACGGGACTCACTGGCCACCTCGGCGGTGCTGTTGGCCCAGAAGATGGTGTAGTTGGTGATGAAGCCGTTCTGCAGCTCAACGGCCACCGAGTCCCAGCAGAGCTCCGCGTGGGACTTGCTGATGCTCTTCAGGTGCAGCTTCGGGGCGTGGGATGGTGCTGGAACGGAGCAGGACAAGCGACTGAGCACGGTGCTGAGCTGCTGCCTCTGTGCCCTGGGGGGCTCGGTGCAGCCACAGCAAGCCGAATCCCAGCCCGGTGGGCTGAGATCTTCTGCACAGCCCCTAAATTAGGGGCACACGGGGACCAAGGTGGGCCCCGAGGGGAGCTGCTGGGAGCACACGCACCCTTCTGCCTGGAGTAGGCTGCTGTGTGGGCAGGCGTCCCGACGGCGTCCTTGTAGAGGGGGCACACCGAGATGTTGTACTGCTGGAAGGGCTCGATGCCGTCTGCAACGGAGAGCAGAGGGGGGCTGCGGGTTGGGGGTCCTGGCTGCTGAGCCCCCCGGTTGTGCCAGCCCCAGGGGAGCCGATGCAGAGCAGGGAGGGAGCATGTGGCGTGGGCTCGGGGCAGGGGTTGATGCTGGGAGCCCCAGCCACAGGCACAGGACAGACCCTGGGACACAAAACCCTGCACAGCCAGCCAGGAGGGCCGGGATCCCCCCGGACCCCCCCGGATCCCCCCACTTACCCTGGATGAGGGCGGCGGTGGCGGCCCCGTTGTGCTCCATCTGCCAGCAGGCGCTGCAGCGGCCAGGCTCCGAGGCCACCCGCTGCCACTCCAGCACGTAGGCGGCCACCGGGGCCGTGGGTGCCTCCCAGCGCACCCAGAGGCTGCGCTCGCCTCCGGGTACAGCCCGGAGCCCAGCCAGGGGCTGACCTGCGTGGGGACAGCCAGCGGGGCTGAGGGCAGAGGGGAGCAGCCCGGCCCTGCTCCCTGCAGCCGAGAGCCCCCCCTGCCCCTGCACGCTGCCTGGGTGCCCACGCAGGCTTTGAGCCTCGTGGGGAGCCTCTCTGGGAGCCCCGTGGGTGCTCACCCTCCCTCGGGGCTGCAGCCACGTTAAAAATGCCACCCAAACCCCTGCGAGGGGGAAGCTTTCAGCCCACGAGAGCTGCTCTTTCAGACCCTCACCTTTCCTCTCCAGGAGCACGACCTCGGTCGCTGCCGACTCGCCGGCGGCATTGTAGGCTGAGAGGTAGAGCCTCCTGGTCCCCGCCGGGGCGGTGAAGTCGCAGTGGGTGTCAGAGGTGTTGCAGACAGTCGGGGGCTCCCTGCCTCTCCTCCTGGGCCCCAGAGCCACGCGGTACCCCAGCAAACGCCCGTTTGCCTCCCGTTGCCGCGGGGCCTGGGTGCAGACGGGGCTTACAGGGGGGGCTCTGTCCCGAAGGAGATGCCCTGTGCTCCCCACCTCTCCCCATGTGCGCTCACCTTCCACCGCAGCTGCACCTCCATCCTCCTGCCCGCCGCGTCCGGCCGCGTGCTCCACCAAGCATCCAGCTTCCCCGCGGGGGCTGCAGCGGGACAGGGGTGAGTGTGGCAGTGTCCTTGCAGCCACGCCGCCCAGGGGGTGTGCAGGGCCCCCCCCGGACGTCTCTGCGCCCACCTTTCTCATGGGTGGTGTGGTTCCTGGCCGCGCTCCACTCGCTCCAGTGGCCGCGTGCCGAGTGCCGCCGGCAGCGCATCTGGAAGAGGTAACGCGTCCCGAAGAGGAGCCCGCAGCACTGCGCCGTGCCGGCCTGGCCGACGATGCCGGTGACCTGGGGGCAGCCGGAGCGGGGTCAGCGCTGGTTCCTGCCTCCAAACCCCATCCGGCTGTGGGGGTACGGCCCTGGGAGCTGGGTGCTGGTGTGGGCACGTGAGGGGCACCCTGCTGTCCCCTTCCCTGGTCACTGCACGCGTCCTGTCATCATCTTCCCCCTCCAAGGAGGGGAAAAGAGGGAGCTGCTCTGGCTGGGCTCAGGACCAGGCTCGGGTCCGGCCCCATCGCACTGCCCTGGGGTTTTGAAGGCAGGGAGCCACTACGATGGCACCGCAGGCAAAATGCTGCTGCTGCATCCCTCCTGGGAGGGACCCGGGGGCTGCAACCTGCCCCTGGATGTGCCCAAGGGTGCAGAAAGCAGGGCACAAACCCTGGCTGAGCTCGGAGCAGGGGGGGTTGGATCCTGGTTCCTGCAGTCCCCAGGGCCCCGCTGCCCCCAGCAGCACTCACCAGCGCCCAGGCGGGGTCCTCGGGGGGCCGGTAGCGCAGCTCGCACCGCAGCTCCATGTGCGCGCTGCTCGGCGCCACTGCCCAGGCCAGGGCGACGCAGTCGGTCTGGGGGGGCACGGACTGGATGCTCCGCAGGGCCGGGGGGTCCAGCTGGGCTGCAGGGAGAGATGGGGGAGCTGGGGGTGCCCGTGGGGCTGTGCCGGGGCCACATCCTGGCACGGGGCTGTTGTTATCAACGCCTCGAACCCCAGCGGGGCTGCGGCTTGTGCTGAGCTCGGGGTGAGGGACAGGGAAGGATCCTCCCCAAAATGTTTTGGACAGGACTTTGTGAGAAGGGGCAGGAGTGCAATGAGGTGCAAGCAACCTGCAGCACACGGGGAGAGCCTGGGGAAATTCATCTTCTTCTTCAGGAACCAAAAGTTTTGCAACTGGCCCCGCCATGGGCAGGGGCTGCCCCCCGTCTCCACCGGCTCTGCCCACCCCACTCTGGGACACGGGGACGATGCCCAGGAGCACGGGGCCAGCACCGGCGTACACCACGGGCTGTGCTAACTCCTACAGGGGAGAGAAGCACCCCGAGGGGTGCAGGATTGGTGCGCAGCCCAGGAAGGCGGCAGGTCCGTGTCCGTATGGGGGCGAGGACCCGCTCCGAGCGGGGCGGCTGGGCTGGTTGGCTGACAGCCCGCCCCCAGCAGGACGCCTCGCGATGTCTGGGAAGGTTCCTGTTATAAATAGTTGATGGGAGCCGGATACATTATTAATGGACCTCCTGAATAAATGGGTAATCAATTGCTGGAGAGAGTTGTAGAGTGCAGCGGGTCAACCGACGGCTCATAACCCTCCGGCACACGCCGCACAGCTCTGTAACGCGGCGCTGGCACCTATTCATCCCGGCAAGCCATTTATCACGGCAACCTGCCTGTAAAATATGACCCGGGAGCCTGACACGCTCTAACGGCGCTCTAATATCCCTCTCTCACCGATAATTAGTCTCCCCAGGCCCTCGTTTGTGCGCGGGGAGGGCGGCGGCGGCCGTCACTCACCGACGTCCATGGGGTCGATGCGGAGGCGCTCGGACTCGGCCGTGCCCAGCGCGTTGGAGGCGGCCACCCAGATCTCCATCTGCCGGTACAGCTGCAGCAGCCGCCGCGGCACCGTGCAGTGGCTGCGGCCACCTTGCGGGGTGCAGCCCGTCACCGCCGGGGCTCTGCTCCTGCGGGGGGAGAGGGGTGGGCTCAGGGGGCAGAGGACGGGCTGGGTTGGTGGGGAAAGGGCTGGGATGTGCAGCCGAAGGGAAGGGATGGGGATGGTGTCCCCCGGCAGGGCTTACGTGGAGCACTTGAGCGCGACGCTGGTGGGGAGGTGGCTGTCAGCTCCCGGCTCCCAGCGGCACGTCAGCCCGTAGTCGCTGAGGTTCAGCAGGCAGCTGAGGTTGGAGGGCTTGGCAGGGGGGTCTAGGAGAGAGCAGCCAGGAGAGGAGCTGGGCAAAATGCCCCGTCTCGGGCGTGGAGAAGCCGAGCGTCCCCAGCGTCGCTGCCTGGCTGGGAGCGCGCGGCGACGGCAGCACCTCGGGGGGAGACACGTGCATGGTGGACTTACAGCCCGCCCGGATCTCGGCCAGGCCGACCCGCTGCTTGGTCCCGTTCCACTCCACCCAGCACCACAGCTTGGCCTGCGTGCGGTTGAACTGGTGCAGGGTCAGGTTGGACACCTCGGTGTCCCCCGTGCCGCAGCACTGGCTCCCGGCCACCGTCTCGTTGTCCAGCATCCAGGAGATCCGGACCCGCCCGCCCTCCAGCCCGCGGCACAGCCTGCTGCGCACGCTGCAGGACGCCGTGACGGCCGACCCCAGCAGCACGACGGGCGAGCCCACGTCCACCGAGGCACAGCCGAGGGTCCCTGCAGGCGGGGAGAGCGTGTCACAGCCTGGGCACGGCCGCGACAAAGCCGTCTCAGCCCCCCGGCACCAAGGCAGGGCAGGAGCAGGGCTCCTTTCCTGAGAGGGGCCCCGCAGCCGCCGGAGGGGAAGAGCTGGGCGTTGGGCAAGCCTTTCGCAGCCGTGCTGGGCCCCATCCTGCCGGTGCTCCTGTCCCCGGCACACCCCCGGCTGGTGGGATGGGCACCGGGCACCTTGGGGACTCGGGGGGCACGGGGCTGGGTCCCCACTCACCGCCCAGGCGGAGGAGCAGGAGCAGGGAGAGCCGCAGCAGCAAGGGCGTCCCCGCACCGCGCCTGGCCATGGTCTGCTCCGTGGGTTTGGCATCACCTGGAACGGAGACGCAGCGAGTTGGGAAGGGGCTCGGGGTGAGGAGGGATAGAGGAGCCCGTGACGGCCGGGGATTGTTCCTGGAGGGTGACGTCCCTTTGGCATCACCCGCAGCTGCCCCCCTGCAGCACTGACACGTCCGTCCCTGGGCTCAGCCCGTGCTGCTGCAGGAGTCGCTTTGGATCTCCCCACCGATGGACCACGCTCACCAGGTCTCGGCGCCGGCACTCCAGGGCACAAACGCCCTGTGCTTCGCTGCACCACGGGCTGATCTTGTATCGGGTATCTTCAGCCCCTGCTGGGGAGAGATTTGTGGTTTGAGCAGGGGTTAGAGCTGGGGCTTCAGGCAGCAGAGATAAGCTGAAACAGGGAAACGAATGAATGAAGGCGATGCAGCAGGGCTGGCCAAGCCTGCAGGGCCTCGGGGTCCTGCCTGAACCCTCTCCCTGCACTTCTTGCACTGCATCCTGTGGCTGTAGAGGGGTCCCGGTGCCAGCTCTCCCCATGCCCTGTCCCAGCCTCATCCCCCTGGTGCTGGGCACCTGCCCCATCCCAGCACCCGGCTCCGAGTGCTCTCAGCGCCTCTCCCCCTGCTCTGATGTCCTGCGTGGGCGGTAGGAAAGCTGCCAGCCCGGGGCACTGCGGCCCCCTGGCACACGTGGCTGGGGACGGCAGGGGACAGCAGAGCCACCCGTGGCCGAGGGGACCCCAGCACCCAGCCCCATCCCTACCTCTCCGTCCGGCCGCCGTCACCGCCCGCTCCCAGCGCCGGCCTCCGGCTCCCCGCGGCTCCCCGCGCTCAGCCCGTTTGCCAACATGCTGCTTTCACCGTTAGTTCCTCAAAACCAGCGCCGTTAATTGCTGCGACTCTCTGAAGAAGGTGATTGCAAAACACTTCCCTGAAGGCTGGACTGCCTCGCTCGCTGCAGGAAGGAAAGAGCCCGGCGGCACGCACGCATCCAGCGCCGGGGAGCAGCACCCGGCCTCCCCGCCCTCCCCGCTCCAGCACCACCATCTCCCGGCTGGGGCTGCGGAGAGGGACGCAGCGTGGGGGAATGGATGGGGACACGGTTTTGGGGTGCTGGAGCGGGGTTTTCCAGCAGCACCTCGCCCTGGGTGCTGCCCGGCTGCCGGGTGGCTCTGCGGGCACTGCTGCCCGAGGCAGGGAGCCATCGGCTCCCCGGGGAAACCCGCGTCCCGCGGGGTAAACAGGGGATTGCCCAACCCGCCACGCACTGCAGCCTTCGCAACGGCGGCGGCTGTTGTGCAAACGGGTGTTTACTACGGGATTTGTAGCACGCGTCTTGCCGTCAGCGCCGCCTCACTCAGCGCTCACGCAACCCCTGCTGCAAACAGCCCGACCGCGGGGCCGGGGATGCTGAGACTGGGGCCGTGGGAGCGTGACCCCCACGCCGATGTTCCCCAAAATGCGGGGGGCCAGGGGTGGGAGGCGCGGTCACAGCATCTCCCGTGGAGCCGGACCTCTCGCAGGATGGAGCTGGCCAGGCTGCGGCCGTCGCACCTTGCAGACCCCAAACCTGAGCATGGGTCTGTTCCCTGAATCTCCCCGCCCCAGGCCCCAGCACCCAGTCTCCAGCCCCTCAGGCAAGATTTCAACCAAAAAGTGCACACAAATGGGGAAAAACCCAACCGAGCTCCTTGGTGGGCACCCAGACGTGGGCATCCCCCTGGGGGTGGACACTCGGGGGCTCCATCCCCGTCCCCAGCCGGTGCCCGGCGCTGCCCCATGGGGGCCGTTTCCCGCAGCGGGGCAGGAGGGGGGCCCTTGCAACATTCCCCTCGGGTGTAGCAACCCCCAGTATTTGACCACGGAAATCTTCTTTGCAGGCTGTTTACTGCCGAGAGCAGGAATATCGGTGCCGGTAGCTATGGCGACGTGGGCATCTCCGTGGGAACCGGCGAGGGATGGCGAAAGCTGTAAACACAAAACCGGGCAAAAACAAGCTCTGCCCTGCCCGCTGCCGGGCACAGAACCACGGCTGGGTGTCCCCACGGGTGTCCGTGGGGCTGAGCACCCCCGGGTGCCTGCCCCTGGGCTCCTTTCTCCCCTGTTCCGCAGGGAGAGGGTTCGATGCGGGATGGGTGGAAGGGGTGGATGCGTCCCCACGGCAGCTCTCTCAGTTCCCCTCCGGCTCTGAGTCACTCTCACCAGCCCACGGACCCCGTCCCGTGGGTGGGACAGGAGGACGAGCGGTGCCGTGACGTCCCCATGGCCTTAGGAGGGGGACAGGAGGACGTGCAGGGAGCGGATGAGAGCCAGGGGGGTCACACAGGGCTCTGGGATCCACCTGCAGCGGTGCAGACGTGGGTGCTGACACCGGGAAGGGTGCAGGACAGAGCAGGGAGCCCACTTTGGGGACACGAGGGTGCCTGGGGCCAGTACCAGGCACCCTGCGGGTGGGCATTGGGCAGGGGGCTGCCAGCCCGTGGCACGAGGCAGCAGGTGGGGAGGCGGGGAGGGGAAGCAGCAGCAGCACTGCGGGGTTTTCCCTGGGTTGCAGCGCATGGGATGGGGACCGAGGGCTGGTGACACCTCTCAGAGCCACCCTGGGCACCACCCACAGGGCTGGAGGTGGCAGAAAGGGACGGATCCGGGCACTGCTGATGGGCTCCAAGCACAGCACGGGGCGGTGGGGCCAGCAGTGACCCCGCTGCGCATGGGGTAGGGGCACACGGGCAGCCCCGAGCCGAGCCCCGCGCTGACATCCCATGCCGGTGGGATGTCGGCCGCCTCCGGCCCTCAGGCATTTCGTCAGCCCCTCTGATTAAATCCCTGCCGGGTGGATCACTGCCATTAGGCGAAGTAAAGGATGCTACCGGCTTGCGTCGGCTCAGCTGTCAGCAAGAACCGGCCTCCCTAAAGAGAGTTCTCCTTTCTTCTTTGCATTCCCTGGAAAAATAAAACATTGCCAGCCGTGTGAGATGTGAGAGCTAAGTGCAAAGCTGGTGCAGCCTCTAACGGATCAGCGGAGCTGTTTAATTGCCTCCCGATGTGATTAATTCAAACAAACCCCGGTGCTCAGCCCAGCAGAGCCTCGCTGCAGGGTCCTGGGGGGGTCGGGGACCCTCGCCTGGGGGCTGCGGGCACAGGCAGGGCCTCATCTGCTCCCCTGCCCCTGCCTCAGTTTTTCCCACTTCTGAGCAATTTGTGTAATTAGCGGTGCTAACGACCCTCCTGATTTGGTTAAGGGATGGCTTCCCCAGGCTTTACTCCGGGCTTTGGGGTGCAAACACCTTCCTGCTGTGATTTGCGTCAGGCCGGATCTGCGCTGGCCTTTCGGAGAGGGGCACTGCCTGTCCCTGTCCCTGTCCCCGGCGCTTTGAACATCTCTGCGAGGAGCACTTTGTTTCTTAACACGCTGCGTTACTTGCAAAACGCTCAGATTACCTCCAGCCCCTTCCAACGACGGAAATTGTAGCGTGAGTCAGAGACGGCTCTGCTCCGGGCTGGGGCTGGCAGCTCCTGAGGTCACCCCGCGGCTGCTGACGGCAGCGGTGGCCGTACGGGGGGGTCCTGAGGCACCCGGACCCCCGTGGGGCTCAGCACCGCAGTGCTGGGGGGCTCTGGTCCCCGTCGCCTGCACCGCAGCCGCTTTCTGCCTCCGCTCCCCAGTTCCTCACCAGCCACACGAATGCAAATTGGGAGCGAATTGATTGCGCGGGGTCCAGGAGGCTGACCTTGAACAAGGCTCCTGACACATTACTGTAATTAATGAGGCAGGACTATTAATTTTCCATGTTGCCGGGATGCGGGCAGTCCCTGGTGGGCACGGGGAGGGGGAGGACGGGGCGGCGGGGCCGCCTGCCATCCTTCTTCCTTAATCTGCGAGACGCCAAAAGGATGTGGAGGAGCTGGAGCCACGCGCACGCCGCCGGCACGGGGAAACGGTGCCGGGGGGGGTCCCTGTGTTTATTGGGGGGCCAGGAGCAGGGGGTGATGCCCAGGGACAGGCAGGCTCCTGGAGTACCTCTGGGATGCAGGGCGAGGGAATATAAAATGTGTGTCCCCAAATTTCTGGGTCTGATGTCCAGGTGGCAGAGGGACGTCCCCTGCCCGGCGGCTGAGCCCCTTCCCTGCTTCATCCTCACCCCCCCTGCCCAGATTCCCCCTTTCCATCCCCATGAAAATCCCCACTCCTTTTCCCTACCAGATGTGCAGAGCCTCTCCTCCCTTCTCCATTGCTGGAAAACCCTCCCTGGGGACGCGGCGGGGCAGGGGGCGTCTGCCCCCCGTGTCCCCCATCTCCCCCTGGGCCCCGCGGCACGTCTGGGAGCAGCCGCCCGCGGCGCTTCCCGGCAATCGGGCTGCGAGCACAGCGCTATTATTTTTCTGCTCTAATAAACACCCCTGACAATAATAGAAAGAAAAAAAAAATCGGCTTTTATCGGGAGAAAAATATATCTGGAGATTATTTACTCACAGCCAATAGCCGCGGAACGAGGTCGTTAGCCCAGGCAAGCGGCTGACATGGAAACGGGGCAGCATCTGCCCAGGAGATCCCACACCCCGCCGCACGAACACGAAATTTTGGTTGGGTCTGACCGTGCTGCTGCTGGTGCAGCCCCCAGCAGCGTGGCCGGGGTAGGGGTGGGAAGCAGGCCGGGACCAAGCTGGTGCCCAGCATCCGGCACCGGGACTGGATCAGAGCCCCCAGCTCCTGCTGCAGCCGCCCAGCGCCCGGGTCCGCGGGAGCAGGAAACCCACGGCCCATTGCCTCGTGCTAATCACAAAGGGCAATTAAACGACTGCTTCTGGAGGGCTATAAACATCACCGATTTAAATCCAGTGACACACGGAAATGGGAATCCAACCAAGCAGCCTCCAGAAGTACTTTATTCCCCATTATTTTCATTAGCTGCCTTGTAATTTGATTTGTCCGTCTCCTGCTGCTGGCTTTTTCCACAGCTAAGGGAAGCGATGAATGAAACCCCCTCGAGCTCGCTAACCTGGCCAGCGTCTGCGCCAGCCACGAGTCACCTCCTGCCACCGCTGTCACTGCTGTCACCGCTGCCACCACGGCCACGTGCTGGGTGCTGCAGGGCGCTGTGCCGGGCAGGGAGCAGCTCCCTGGGGCCAGCAGGACCCCGAGGCACGGGGATGCACCGGGCACCCATCGAGGTCCTGCCACCAGGCTGATCCCTAAAAAAATCCCTAAATAGGGATCCCTAAAAATCCCTAAAAAGGGATCCCCCTAAAAAATCCCTAAAAAAAATCCCTAAATAGGGATCGCTAAAAAAAAAACACTAAAAGAGATGCTGTGCTTTCCAGCAGCCTCTCCAACCCAGAGCTGCACTGCTGGTGCCGGCGCTTTGCTCTGTGCTTCTCAGCAGGATGCTCCGGGGGGTCCCCATGTCTGGCACGGCCTCACCCCGCTGCTCTGTGCCCCCCCAGCTCACTGCAGTCCCCCCCCCATCGCCTGCAGTTTCCTTGAAAGCTGCCAGGCTTGGCCAGGGCACCTCTGCGCATGAGGAGAGGAGAAAACACCCAGGTCTGCATTTCCTCCTCTAGAAATTAATCCCCCCCTTCGTATTTAAAGGTATCAGTGAATGAGGCCAAGTTGTTAAGTGACAAAAGAAAAATGATTCTTGCCTTCCAGGGTTATTAAAATCATGTTCTACAAGTTTAGCAGCCACAAGGAAGCCTGGATAATGACAGATGATGATAATACATCTCCAGCACAGCCTGGACTGTAATGATACTGCCCATATCTCTTGTATTACCACCAATTACTCAGCGTATAAGTATAATGAAAATGTACATCCATTCCGGGGAACTCCATTTGCCTCTTCTCAATCCCATTTCTTCCTCTCGCGGGCGCTGAAGGAGGCGGCGGCTGCTGCTTGCTGCCGGACCCCGCTCGGATCTGGGACCCTGGTGGGGGAAAGCAGCGACCTCCCTGCATGTCCTGGCCGCATGACGTCCATCTGTCTGTCCAGACCTTTGGTCTCATCCCTGCCTGGGGACATGTGGCATCGCGGGGCACTTAATCCTATTAAATCGGGGTGGGAGTGACCCAGATAAAGGTTGCCATCCGAGCGCGCCGGATCCATCCTGCTGCAGCACCTGGGAGCCGCTCGAAGCTCTCTCTGCGGAGGATTAACACAGATATATATTTCATCTGCTTTCTATTATCTTTCAGTTTATTCAGGTCAAAAAGCAGGAGACAACATCTTTTAGGATGAAAACATAATCTCTCAGAAAATTGAAAACCCAGCTCGCTGTTCGGGTAGAGCGCCGCTCGCTTTCGGGAAGGGCTCCAGGGCTGCGCAGCCCCAGGGCCAGATTTTGGAGGTCCCAGGCAGGTGCCACCCCCTAGAGCTCCTGGGAAGCCCCTGCACATGCACGTGTGTGCCTGTGTGAGTGCACAGCCAGCAGCGGGGAGCCCTGGTGCCATCCCCACTCTGCCTTGGTGGGCACAAAATCCCCCCATAAAGAGGGAAATCCACACCACTTTGGGGCTTGCACCCTCCCTGCCTGAACGTTTCGCTCGGAGCCGAGCTGCCGAAGCAGCGTTCGCTTTAAAACCAGCCTCCAGGTAGCAGAACTTGCCTCATTATTCCTTAAATTAAAAGCCTTTATTTTTCCTCACTTTGTGTAACGCAGACGTGTGTGTTTAATGCATAATTAACGGCCCCTCCGTGCTCTGATCTGCCGGGCTGCGGAACGCGGCTACCTCCGCTGAGCAGACTGCGCTTCGTAGCACGGTTTTCAAGGAGTTATTAAAGAACGTAGGTGCATCTATTAATTATTTCATAAATATTAACGAGCCCTTAATGGCTGGCATCCTACTTTAACTTGCTCCTGGGGAGCCCATGTTTGAGGCGGCTGCTGCCTGCGGTGACCGCCGTGCCGGGGGACCTGAAGGGACGGCGTGGGGTGGGAGCGATTCGGGGCAACGCCAGCACTTGCACGGAAAGTCCTGGATTAAAATGTTAATCCCTGCCTCTTGCTTCTGCTGGTTTGCCACAATTCCTGGCTGGTGCAGGCACTTGCAGGTGATGGCAGCACAAAGCAGACGCTCGTATCGGGGTGATGCTGACCCTGCGGTGCTGGGGAGGGACACGGCTGGGGCTCTTGCTCCTGGTACCGAAGGACGTCGTGGGCACATCTGGAGCTCCTGGGAGCGCGGAGCGAGCTCCGGGCCTCCCCATGGAAGTTCGAAATGAGAAATGCAAAGTCAAACCTACATCGTTTGGCACGTTTTCATCCCACCCTGCAAGCTGCCTTCCTCTGCATCGCTGCGGGACATCTCCTGGCCACTGTCCCCTTTGGGACAGGTCTGCAGGACAGCGTGGCTGGTTTTGGGATCTCTCTGCTCTGGAAAGCCCCGGCTCGGGGTGGAGCAGCTCCGGCGTGGATGCTGACAGGCGCTGGATGCGGGGGGAGAGGCAGGCATTTAATCAGGGTGACAGCACGGGGCTCTCCGGAGGCGCCTTGCTGCCATTTCCCGACATTAATGTCGCTTTGTGTCACCAGGCATTTTTTAATGTGGCTTGCCAGTAAAATAATCAGCCTTCTCTGGGGGCAAGGAGGAATTTATTTCTCCTCTGTGATGATACAGATGTCGCTCCTCAGCTGTCATTAGAAGGAAGCCGGGGCAGCACGCCTGGTATTTTTGGAAGTGTGGTGTGGATGCGAAGCGTGTCCTGGCCTCTGAAAAGCGAAGAACAACCTTTCGGGTGCGACGTCCTGCTGGGGATGTGCTGGTTGTGGGATCAGCATGGCCCCCTTAGTGTGGGGCTGGGGGACAGAGCCCCGCATCGCTGTGCCCGACATCACGGTGCCGAGCGGGGCCACGGGCAGCTGGAGAGCCCCGGCCTCCCCTCCTGCCTCCTGAGCCCGCCTTGGCATCAGGCAGCTCTAACGAGGGCACCTCTCCTCAACAGGAGTGGTAATTAAAGCTAATGGATCGGCTTGCGTTAATGAGATCCCGACATTTAACGGTGAGATCCTGATATTTAGCGGGGTCCCGATATCCCTGCAGCCCCGCGGGAGCTGGGGCCTCGTCTGAGCCCAGGAGATGGGGCTGGGCACCGGGTCCCTGGTGCTGAGCGCACACAGGGGACCCTCATGGGCAGCCCCTGCCTTTCATCTGGGGTCAGTTCATGGTGCAGGGGGGTTTCAGCAGTGTTTAGCCTGGGACAAGAGCAGCAGCTCGGGCACGGCACAGCCCCGATGCCCCGGGGCAGGGCAGACCCCGACCCAGCAGCAGGGCTGGGTGCCACGGCCCCGCCGCTTGCCCCGGGGTTGGTGCCTGCGGGGGCATGGGGGGCTCAAAGCACCCCCGGCTTTGGTGGGGTTTGAAGCTGGAGCCTGCTCTGCTCCTGACCTGAGATCTGAGGCATTTTATCAATTTATTTAGAGAGCTTTGCGGCTCCCCTTCAAAGCCTCGCTCTGCAGCGAGCAGCCCTGCTCAATTCTGCTCATGCATTTTTAATCTCATGTGAAAAGGGAGCCTTCTTTTCTTTTTCACTTTCCTTATTTTTTTTTTTAGTTTGGTTTCGGAGACTGAGATAACAAAATCAAATCTCCTCCTCAAGTGGCCGTGAAAGGGCAGCCGCAGCTCTTCAACACAAAGAGGATCCCCGACGGCCCCGTAGGCTCCGTGCCACCACCATCATCACCACCACCGGTACCATCACCGCAGCCCTTCCTGGCACACCAGGACTCGTGCCCAAGGGCTGTGCAGCATTCAGGAGCTTCCCCACCCCGGTCATTCATGCACCAAGCCCCAGGAGCAGCCCCATGTGTGCTCACAGCGCTTCACACCCCCGGGGCTGGTCAGGACCAGCTCTGACCTTTCATTAAATCAGGGCACGTGGGCACATGCAGCCCTGCAACGCGCCAACGTTCGGGTGGCAAAGCAAGGCTGTCGCCGCTTTGTTTTGGTTTATTTTATTATCATTTTTTTCCAAGAGAAAAAAAAATAAATTGCTATGGCAACTTATGCAACAGCTGAGCTGCCGGGAGACTGGCTGCAAGTGAAACTTGCCACTCATCATCTGACAATGTTAATCTGCTGGATTTACATAGTAATTAATGTCAAGAGGCAATCTACAATTTGAGCAATCAGAGTTCCTGTGCACAAAGTCAGGCTGGCAGACAGCAGCTTGCAGCGGTGTGCAGGGAGGGGATTTAACCCCTGGGGAGCCCACATCCATCCATCCCCACCGCCTTGTGCTAACTCAAAGCCCTTAAACCCCCTTGAACTCCTGCCCTGGTGCCACGTCCCTGCGTGGCCGCCAGCTCCCGGTCCCCGCTGGTTCCTCTCTGCCCCCAAATTTCAGGATCTTTTCCCCGCATCTCCGCGCAGAAAGCTCCGGCCCAGCTCCGGCCTCTGCCTCCTGCTCGCAGGTGCTGTGCGATTTTTTTCCCGGTGTAATCATTAACTCAGCAAATTGCAGGATACGTTTTCCACGTGAGTCCTATTAGCTCCCCGCCACTGCTGCCTCTGGATTCGGTCTGCTGCCCCTTGGAAGCACTGGAATAAAAAATCCCAGCTCCTGAGCTGCAAGCAGTCCCCTCTGCCCCCCGGGCTGCCCTCGCTCTCTCACACCGAGTCCTCCCCGCTGCTGCCCAGCTCCAGCCCCCCCACCTCTCTGCATCCCTGCACCTAAACAGAGCCCGACAGCTGGGACAGGTTTTGGGAAAGGGATGTGGGAGGAGGGGGAGACCCCGGATCCAGCCCCCGAGCAGAGCTGGGCAGTGCCAGGGTCCCTGCCCTGCCGCCGGCCCCGTGCCGGGCTCGCTGCGCCCAGGGCACGCCGCAGCCCCTGCCTCCTGGGAACCACTGCAAACCCCGGCATGAGGCCGTGCCTGCAACCTCCTCTGCAAAGAATAAAGCTCGGCTGAGTCCCAGCATCCTTTCTTCCTCCATCCTTTTGGCCGAAGCCAAAAACTTCAGAGGAGGGAAAAAAAAAAATCTAATTGATTTCTTCTGTATTAACAAGTCAATCACTGGGGTGTTTTTTTTTTTTTTAATGACTCATAAGCAAGCTTGACGTGTCTGTTAATTAAATAGCCATCCCAGCTCTAATCCGCTGAAAGTTAATCATTTGGGGAATTAAAAGGTGTCAATGCTGAATACTTCTTCAGTGCAAGAGCTTGCCTGCCCTTGCTGCGGGCGGCGAGGGGCCGGGAACGGAGCAGGGGGACGGGGGGAGCCCTGCAGAATTGGGCTGCAGGGCCCAGAAACCCAGGAGGGAGCAGAGTGATGTGCACGGGACATGGCCTGGTATCGGTGTGTGCAGGACAGGGGCTGCAGGAGGGGGCAGAGAGCCACGCTGCTGGCCCCGAGGGCGTGCACACACCAGGCGGTGACGCTGCTCGCCCAGACCCCGCAGCCCCTTTTGGCTCGGGGCCACCACAAACACCAGGGATGAAACCTGCCGGGGATAAGTTTGGCTTTGCTGTCCTTGGATTGCACTTAAAGCAGTGGCTACCCCTGCAAAACAAATCTGTAAAGGCTACAGAAGTGAGCACAAGGGCTGCGTGTGGCACTGACACGTTGGTTCGGGGGAAAAGTGGCACTTTCTCTTCGCCCTTGTGCTCCCCCCCGCCTGCCCTTGGCATTTTTTAGAACCCGACGTGTGCCAGCCCTTCCTGGCACCGTCTCTGCCGACCCTGCCAGCGACCCAGCAGGGGAAGAGCCCTGCCTGCAAATCTTGCCCCATCCCTGCAGGGCGGCTGGCAGGGACGCCCCGGCCTGCGGGACAAACTCAGGGTTAACAATCCGGCCTGATTTTTTTCAAGAGAGCTTGATGCCTCTGCTCAGGCTCTTTTCAGCATCACCTAGCTTAATATTGATGAAGCCACTACAATTTAATTTATTGGCTCAGTGCACACAGCCCATGAAAGCCCAAGTGAATGGGGCTGATGGCTGGATAATGGGACGCGGCTGTCGGCTCCTGGGGAGCCGCTCGCGCTCACCGGGGAGCCGCTGCTCCAGCGCTGCTGCCGGCAGAGCACTAATCCTGGGTTATCATCCATACAGGCAATTAGTGCAGCATTATCAGGGTACTAATGGTGTCAGGGTGTGCGCGCCCAGCGAGTGGCTGCTGCTCTGCAGGGACCTGCTCGTGTCCACGGTGCCTCCGGCGGGGATGGAGCACTTCATCCAGCCACACGGCAGCCGGGCTCAGCATCCCCTCTGCACCCTCTGCGTGGCTTTTTGGGGACCTGCACGGGGATAAAACCTCCTCACCGTGCTCTGACGGCTGCAGGACAGCCTTGGGTCAGGCTGGAGGGGCTGCTCCATCATCGCCCGCAGTGTGGCACAGGACCAGGTCCCCCCCGGCACCAGCCCCTGGTGCCCTCAGGCCCACCCAGCTGCTGGGTCAACGGGAGGCGCCCATTTCCTGCTTTTCTTCCCATTTTATTGAGCTAGATAATAAGAGGGCAAATAGGATAATTCTGGCGGTGAATGAAGGATGCAGTTTTGTGTTGCCGTGTGCATTATATTAATCATTTACTGACACGTTGGCTACTGGCCTGATGTGAGATAACGAGAGGTAATTAGTTAAAAAAATTAGGAGGCAGGCAGATTGCCAGTTGTTTACAGGCACAGTGGTTTACAGGGGCAGCCAGGAGAATTTCCTTTTCTGAGGGATCAGAGCGTGTTTTAAAGCATCTGATTCAATTACAGACCGAAGGCTGAGCTCTGAGCCCGCGTTCACATGGGCTCTGTGCGCAGCCGGTGTGTTGGGGCGCAGGGGGACCCCACGGGCTCCATCCAGCCCGGATGCTGGAGGAGTCAGGAAACGTCCCCGGCCTTTAACTCGCTTCTGAAAGCAGCAGCCACGGGAGCATCGATATTTTTTCCTCGTAGGTACAACTGATGTGGGTAGAAAACACCAGCTGCCACTTGGAGAGGGGTGCAGAGGCCAACTCCATTAAAGCTGCAGGAATTGGTACATTTGACACAAAAACTGCTATAACTTAGAGCCGGAGTATGAATAATAGAGCTCTGTACTCGGCCCCACAAGTGCAATATATCTGGCTGCTGCTGCACAGACACGCGGGCTGAAATCGATCCCGCGAGTCCGAGCGTGGCGGAGCCCCGGCACGCCGGGGGCATCGCTCTGCTGCTGTGCAAACAGAGTGGTGCTGAGCTCCGCACAGCTCCCACCCCCGGGGCAAACTGACACCGGGTCCCACCACGGAGCTTCCGACCTCGGGCTGATTGCTCCTAAGCAAATTTGCACATCATTAAAAATAATCATGGCGCTGGGACTGGCCAAGCTTTAGGCAGTGCCTAAAGGGAAGGTCTCGTGCTGCTGCTGCTGGTCTGGGGGCGAAGGGGCAGGGTTAATTGGGCAGGGCTAATTGCATTAATTGCAGAGTGAGGACCCTGGAAGCAGCAGGGTCCCATTTCTGGGTCCTGACTGCCCCAGGCAGTGGCTGGGGACGGCGCTGGAGACGCGTCCCATGGGTGCCCCATTGGTACCAGGGGCTGGGGACAAGGGCTTGAAGCTGCTTTGGCGTTGCCTGCGGCTTTGGTCTGATGGGAGCTGCCCCATGTGGATGCTCCCACTCCCGACCACCAACGATCACCAGCTCACAGGGCTTAGCAAACGCGTGAGCAGGTCATTAACAGCCACGTCCTAGTGTGGGGACCAAGGAGCATCCTTGCCCGGGGCAGGCAGGCGAGCAGCATCCAGCCCACCCGCACGGAGCGGGGTGGGAGATGCGAGAGGTCGCCGGCATCAGCATGGGCAGGATTGGATTTTGCAGGATTAGCCACCACGCCTGGAGAGCCGAGGAGCCCCCGGCTAATCCTCTCATTACAGAGGTACTTAAGGAGAGATTACAGGGTTTGGGTTGGCGAGGGTTTCCTGACATCCTGAGGTCCGGCTGCCATCACGCATTTGCACTGCGGCGCTGGTTTTTACAGCCAGGGACAGGATTTATCCATCCTGTGAAATGCCGTTGTCAGACAAGCTGGAGAACATGTTAAGAGGTAAAAAGCACATGGCATCTATTAACTGCAGCCAAAGCCAAATCCTAAAATGTCCCCTCCTCTTGGGGTCCTGGAGGGGGGGAGCCAGAACCAGGCGGAGGCAGACACCAGAGCTCCTGCCCAGCTCCCGAATGCAGAGCACTGAGCACAGCAATGCTGCATGAAAATCCAATTTCAGACTGCCCCCAAACACCAGATTTCTCACGTTAGCAGCTGAACGTTAAAAGAACCCCAGCTGGCACCACCCCGATTTGTTGTTCCTTTGCCTTAGGGACTGGGAACCTTGCAGGGGCGCGCAGGTGGTGCTGCACCGGCAGCCAGGAAGGCTGGAAACACGTATTTGTAAATGGAATTTACAGTTTATTTCTTCATTCAATTTACATTGCTTAATTTGATTATTTATACTGTTCGTTTTATTTATTTTCATTTACACTGCTTATTTTATTTATCTTGTTTAACCTGTTTATTTACATTTACCTACTAATTTAAATTTACCTGTTTATTTATTTAGATTTTTCTGCTGGAAACCAAGGTCCCTGCCTACCAACCTCCCTGCTGCAGCAGAGGGACCCATAGGGCCACAGAGCAGGCAGCAGCTAACGAGGCTCTGCAGCCCCTAACGAGGAGCACCAGCCGTGGATGTGCCCCCGTGGGACCCAGCTCCGGCTCTGCCCCCGAAATCCGGAGCAGCTCCAGCAGCCACTCGTCCCCTTCCACCTGCTGACGGAGGGCTGCACGAAACATCCCCGGGGCTCCTCGCAGCCGCGGGATGCAGCACCATCGCTGCCTGGGGCTGCTCCCAGCAGTGCACAAGCTCCACTAGCAGTGGAAGGAAGGAGGGCAGCCCCCACTGTCCCCAGCCGCAGCGCCCATCCTGCGCAGCCCCGCAGTGCCCGGCACCTGCCCGTCCTGCAGCATCCAAACAGGACGGAGCAAGGGCTGGGGCTTGGGGACTGACACGAAACTGCGCAGGCACCTCACCTCCCAACCCCTGCCCGTCCCCCCGCGCCCCTCCCCGAGCTCTTTCCTTCCAGGGAAATTCTTCAGGAGTAATTGCAAAATCCTCTGGTGCATCAAGCGCAGGATGCAATGTTATTAACTTGCCAGCCAGGAGCTGGCAGGAAAGCAATCATGGCTGTTTCTCCAAGACTGAGCCAGGGGATAATTGAGTTGAATGGAAAGGAATTGCTGCTCTTTGTTGGTGGTTAGGAGATCATCTTCCAGTCCTTCCATACTGATCTAATTTGGGGTTATTCAAACAGACTTCTGAATTAAGAGATAAAGTTGTTTAAAAGGACTCCGTAGCTCCTTGAAAAACTTTGAAAATCCTGCTGTTTAAGCATCATAATTCTTCTCTCAGTCTCAGCCCTTAAGCTCTGCACTGCGGGCGCTGCGCAGACCTGAAGCGGTCAGACTGCCCCAAGAGTCACCGGGGGACAACGGGAGCTTGCTGAAGAGCAGCTCAGCCCCAAATCCCCTGGCTCCGAGGCTCCAGCTCCTGCCAGAGCCCTTTCCACAAACCCTTTCTCTTCGGTGCCCTCACCTGTGGAGCAATGCAGTGCCCAGCCTGCAGGGTGCCTCGCCTCCGCTGAACTGAGGTGGTGAGGCTCAGACCGTGCTGTGCCCACCCTGAAACCATGCTCCGTGCACCCAGCTAGCCGAGGACCGTGCTGTGCCCATCCCGGCTCCGTGCTCCACGCACCCACTGAGCCAAGGACCACGCTCTACCCATCCTGGCAGCATGCTCCATGCACCCAGTGGTCCATGGACCGCGCTGTGCCCATCGCAGCTCCGTGCTCCACCAGCGCAGCCGGGGTGAGCCCCGAGAAGGGCGAGGTTATTGAAAGATCACCCAAGTTTATGTTAGAGGAAGCACAGCGTGTTGGCAGAAAATCAATGCTGAAATATAGCCAGCTTTACTCCCGCCTTTAAATAGCTCTTTTATGACTGTTTTAAGGTGAAATTATTTAAGGCCGGGGAGGTCAAGTATGCAGTGTAATATCAGTGAGATTTGCTGCCTGTTTCAGCAGCCGGCAGCACCGATCCTGCTGCGAGGAGAAGACTTTTCCCATTCCCCCATTTCAGCAGCTGTGCCCCAGTAACACAGCCTCCCTTCCAGGTGTTTGCCTTCATCTGCAAACCAGCTCATCCCAAGAGCAGGGCAATTGGGGTTCTCCTGTAAGGACTCCTACCCAGGCTCTGAGACCCGAAATAAAACATAAAACACTGCAACACTTGCAGTAAAACTGCGAGAGATGGCAGCGCTGGCGGCTGGGTTCTGGCCTGCACTTCACAGGAGCAAATACATCAGCTGGGTAGAAACAATAATCTTATCACAACACGGGCTTTGCTTCATAAACATGTCCAGGCTGGAGTGAAATATGTCGCTGCAGAAGGAGGCAGAGCAGTCAGCAGAATATTTGGATTGATTACGATGCCAATCACAGCGGGGCTGCCGTCATCCCTTCTGCACGGAGCACAAACAGCAACAGGTCCCGGCTCCTGCCAGGCAAACAAAACCCTTTGGCCATAACGCCCGTGGAAATTTAATCTCCTGAAGTGCTCTCCCCATTCCCACTCCCGTCTGTGAGTGCCCCCAAAGCACCTGCAGGGGCGCAGGAGCGGGGCCGTGAGGCTGGCGGTGCCCCCGGCAGCCTGGCACTGCTGAGTTTTGGGGATGCAAGGGGCAGAAACAGTTTAACATTTTAACATGTTTAACCCTCGCTGAGTGAGCCGTGAGCCCCTCCATCAGCCCTCTGTGCCGACCTTTTTCCTTTTTCTGTTTGTTTCCATGCAGGGAAGCCCTGGCTGTTCTGCCGGGGTGAGCTGCGCACTCAGCATTGCCGGAACAAGTCTGTTCTCCGACCTGTCCCCCATGCGTACGTGTCCTTCATCTTTGTGGACCCTATAGGTCCCACTTATATATGCAGCAGGACCTGCACCTTCCCTCACAGCACCCCAGCACAGGGATCTGCTCTTCCTCCCAGGGAGAAGCCTCCTCCTCTCCCTCCCTGCTTGCAGACCCCAGATCTCCGGTGTGCCACCAGCCTGCTCCCGGGCTGAATCCCTGCCTTCCTCACCCTCTTTTTCCTGCAGGTTAATTTAACCCTGGTTTGCATCTAAAATAAAACTTCTGTATTGACAAAACCCCCAAACCTCTGTGGGGCCAGGACTCTGCAAGCAGCCGGGGTGAGGGTGCTGGCGGCCGGCGTGCGCTGGGGCTGCGCCGTCAGTGCTTGTGCCTTGTTAGGAATTACACCCTGCCACCGAACGTGCTCAAGGCTATAAAAAGAGACAAGCACAATTTCTCCTTCTCATCGAGCCCACATCCATTTGGCCTGTATGCCTGCGTGGGTATCGCATACATACTTTACTGATTAATTTTCAATTAACAGCCTCAAATCTTTCTGCCTGAGCAGTGGTAGAAAATTTCTTTGTGCATGTATCAGCATGAAAAATAGGACTGAATTAGCATCTGCTTAAGTCCTGGTATGCAATTAGAATGGAAACCGCTGCCCAGGGGCTGGGGTAGGCAGGAAAATCCTTCAGGATGAAATAACCCCGCAGCAGAAGCTGCTCTGCGTGCCTGACGAGCGCTGTGCCCAGAGCTGCGTCGCTTCGTGGCACCGCTGGGACTCTGCGCTGGTCAGGGGCTGGCATTGCCTCCTGCAAAGCCAACAACAACAGCAATGCCCCTGCCTTGGTTGAAATAATGTTGCCTCAAACCCAGTGAAAATTTGCAAGAAAAAGAATTAATTATTCACTGAGCTCTAAAGATAATAGAGATAAAAATTAAGCTCGAATTTTGAGACAGAAAATAGTTCCTCTCCTGTTCAAATATAAATTAGGAGTGCACATAAATGCTACACGACTCAAAATTCATTTTAATTTCTAAGCAGGCATACAATATTCATAGCTACATAAGTGATTTCGTGTTTCACCCCGGGATGGCTGCGCTCGCGCTGTTGGTAAATAGCGGCTGGCGTGAGCCGCCCGCACCCAGGGGAGCGCGGCGCAACCTCCTCGGACGGGAGGCTTCCTGAAAAGAATCCGTTCCTCAGAGGGATTTGTGGTTCAGGGGTCTCTTTCCAGAGCCAGACCATTCAAGAGAAGGTGAAGAAAGAAAAGCCATGTGGTGCCAGCCCGTGGTGCTGGGGCTGCGCCCTCCCAAACCCTGCAGAGCCGGGGTCGGAGCTGGCTCCAGACCCTTGCAGACCAACACGTGCGGTGCCAACAACGTCCATAAAGTTGCTGGGACGATCTGGGGGAGGGCGTGCTGATTGCAGGGGTTAATTAAAAAGCAGGGAGGAAAACCCACAGGGGTGAGCTGATGCAGAGCCGTGCACAGGGAGGTGCCAGCCCTGTGACGCCCGACGTGCTCGCCCTAACAGCTCATGTCACCGCTGCTGACACCCAGGCACGATGGCTATGGCAAAGCAGTGAGAATGAGCAGCACCCTTATAAATACTATATATATATAATATATATGATATATATATATCTATTATCAGCACGTTAATATTATTATTAAATGTATTATTATTTTACAGCTGCTGCCACCTGATGCTTCCCACAGCAGCCCCGAGCAGGACCGGAGAGGAGCTTGGCCGAGCAGCACTGGGGCCGTGCAGGACTGGGGGCACTGGGCGTGCTGGGAGCACTGGGAGCTCCCTCCTCACCTGCTGGGTGCATCCTGCTGGTGTTAAAAAACCCCAGGGCGGCTGCACCAGGCTGGTTGGGACCCATGGGTTTGGCCGTTTGCAGCACCAGTGTGAGCCCCCCTGGGATGCTCCTCTGCGGGGGATGCCAGCGGGCACCAAAGCGATCTGTCTGTGGAGCAGCAGAAAAACAAGAGAACAAAACAGTCTGCATTTTTGCCACGTATTTTTATAAGTGTCGTGCTGGGAGAAAATAAATGTGTGTAGAACAAATTAGTTTGTCGTGAAGAAGCTTGCTGCTGAAATGTTAAGATGGAGATAACACCAGGAAAGCTTTTGAAACCAAATGCCCAGCTGCACTGACAAGGCGATTTTGGTAAATGCTGTTCAGAACAATTTAAACAATTAATTTTAGCATTTAATGGGCACTTGCGCTATCTGCTGTAGCAGAAGTGAGTACGTGTCTTTCATTACCTGCCACATTTTCCCTACTCCTCATCGTCTCGCTGCCATTCCCTGTGGGCAAAACAAGGTGTATGTTAATTGAAATTGCAGCACAGCTGCAAAAAAAGGGGGGAAAAAAGGTGGGATTTCAGGTTTTTGTTGACCCTGTTTTCCACAGGGAGAATGTGATACCCAACTGTTTACAAGCAGAAAGCTGTCAAGGGATACCAAGGCTATTTGAGAACGAAAACAAACAAACTGCAGTCGTGTGTTATGCAAACCGCGCTGGAAAGTGAAACCAGTTCGTTTTTTCCTGTTAATCAGTGCAAATTGGCCCCTTCTCCATGAAGAGAACAAGAAGGCAGCTCTCAGAGCTCAGCCGTGGGACAGCCCACGAGGGCAGGAAAACGCCTCGTTGTGCAATTTCCCCCTTGCTGCCCGATGGCTGCACGGGACGCGGGTCTGGTGCCGCAGCCCCATCCTGCTGTCCCCTGCGTCCCAGCCCCGAGCGTGCTGAGTTCTGGCAGCTGCCAGCAGCAAAGCCCAGAGCACTTTAGCACCTCTGCAGCACCAAGGGATGGTAGAAGCGGGTGCAAACCCAGCACTGGTGCTGTGCAGCGCCCCAAAGGGGGGATCCGGGACCCTCGAGCCAGCAATTTGGCAGCCGTCACCATCCTGCCCTTCTTCTCCCTGCCTTGGCCCCCTGCATGCATGGGTACCAGCAGACGTGACCCTGCACGTGGCGATGATGCTTGGGGCTGGAGCAGCTTTGGGCACCTCCTGCAGGTGCCCAGAGGAGATCTGGGGCGGGGAGATGTTCCTCTGGCACTGGCTGCTCGGTGCTCGCATGCAGCCACTGCTCCGGCTGCGGTGCAGGGCTCACGCTGCTGCTCGTCCCTGCTGCACCGTCCCCGGTCGCTGCTGTCCCTGCCTGCCGCCGCCGCCGGGACTCGCTCTCCGTAGATGGCAGCATCAGCCCGCGCTCCGCACGCCCGCCGCACGCAATGAAACGCCGGAGCAAACGCTACGGGTCGCCCGGTGTGGGCAAGGAACAACCGAGCTGCGACATGGGCGCTGCACAACGGCTCCTGGAGCTGGGCAGGGGGAGGCCTCGGGGGGGCTTGGGGAGGAGGAGGGTGGCGGAGGGAGGAAGAAAGCCAAGTTTCAGCTGTGTGCAGTGCAATTGCTTTAATTCCCTTCTTCGGTAATGAGGGGCAGGCTCGGGAGTCCTTTTGCTCCTGCATTTGCTCGCTATCAAGATAGCATGCCTCCTTGATTTGAAAATGATTATTTCTCTTAGCAAACCCTCCTGCTGCCACTTTTTCTATTAATCTCCCTCTGCCTCTTTAGAGAAAAGAGAATTACAGAGGCTGCTCGGGGGCCCGCTTCTCATCTGTCCTTGAACCTGGCAGCAACCCGGTGTTACCAGAATTGAGCAAACGTCAATGAACGGGATTTCTACAAATATTCTTTCAAATATAAAAGCAGATTTTCATCTGGCAGCCCTCGCAGCTCCGTTGTGCTCATGTCCCAGGAACACTTCAGCATTTGCCCTGTGCAAGCTGAAAAGCAGAAGATATTGCTTACGCTTCTACTGTCTCAGAAACAAACTATTATTTTCACTGAAAATACTCAGACACAAGGCTAACTGGTGACTACTTTCAGAGGCGGCGGGGTGCAGACAGCAGAGTCCTCCACGGCTGTCCCAGCTCCATCCCCTGACGTTCAGAGCAGTTCAGGATCCTTGGGGTCGGCTCTGGCTTGCAGGGTGAACCTCAGGCGCCCTCATCACCGTGCCGCTGGCTTCAGCCTCCGCAACAGCCTTAGAAGATGGAGCGCTTTGGCAATTCAGACAAGAGAAGCATCCGGAATTTGGGATACGGGTTTAGAGCCCCTATTACTTTCTGCTGAACGTTTAGGAGAGCCTAATCCAATTGGCCATATGGTCCTGGGCTCCCTCCAATCTAATTCCCCATCCCTTGGGCATATTAAAGGGAAAAGGGGAGGGGGGGGTAGGGAATTGAAAAAATGTAAATCACATTTTAATAGACTCATAAAAATACACACAGTGATGACCGAGAAAACTTATCAGATTTTATGGGCATGCGGGTTGCTTGACAGAATATGGAAATGCCACTCAAATGGCAAAGCTCCCCTCGCAGAAAACTTCACCACGTAGTAATCCAATTTATACCGCTTGCTAGACAGAGCCGCCAGAGCAATTCCAGCCGTCCGCATCACTGTCACCTTCACTTCCCGCGCGTGCCACTCAGGGAGCACTGTGAGCTGGCGTGTCGGCACGGCGTGCCGTGGCCCCTCGGCGCCCACCGGGACCGGGACCGGGGGAATCGGCACAGGGAGCACGGAGCCCGCGTGGTCCCTGGGGATGCAAAGCACCGGGGGCTGCTCCTGATGGGGTTCAGCTCCGCTCCTCGGAGAGATGCAGCCCCTTGTTGGGATGCTCTCCACACCATTGCGCTTTGTGGGATGGGAATATGGGCTGGGTGTCAAAGTGGGTGGCTCACCTCTCCTCGGGCAGCCCATGCACGTAACAATTGCCCCAAAGAGTATGGGATTCAACCCAAAATCAGCCTGCAGGGGTATCTGGCAAATGCTTTGAGACATCTTCCCCAGTTTCTCCTGGCTGCGCATCTGTAGAGTATTGTTATTTACAGTCACCCAGCCAGCGACTGCTGCTGGGAACAAAGGAGATGTTTGAAGCTTTGACAGAGACGATTGCAGAGCAGCAAATAGGTGCTGTGCAGGTGAGTTCGTGAAGTTCACTCCTCTAATTGCTCTGTAATTATTTCGCCTCACAGTGGCATTGTCTCTCAAGCCTGTTTTGCTTGAACACGCCTGCAAAGAGCTATTTTGTTGGAAGAATTTAATATTTGCCATTATGTTGTCCAGCACAGTCCAGCTCTGGGTACTTACCACCAATTATCCGTCTGCTATAAAGCTAATGTTGACACAGAGGTCCTCGATGCATTGACTCTGGGAATGTGCCAGGAAGGCTGGTTTCAAGAATAATTAGTGGGCACGGATATACGTGTAAGATGCCCTTGAACTGATGGACTGCCTTTATTCACTGGGATGTGATCAATTCTGAGGTTTTTCTTTTAGACAAACCCTCGAATGTAATTCCATTCTGTACAGTAAGGATTTCTTGTCTGAAATTCACTTTGCATCAACACAGCCCTGTCTGAGCCCCACTATTAGCTATTCTTTCCTGTCATCCGAGAGTCTTAAAGCACTTTACATGGATTAACTAATTAGCTCTCTTCATAACCCGGGCTTTAAGTTAATTTTCCCATGTGCATTATAAGGACAACATCAGCGAACAAATCACGCTTCCACCAGCGTTTTTCACCTATCACTGCCGCACCTAACACAGAAGTGGCTGAGATTAGAGGGAAAGGAGCACAAATGGGTCTCGCATTTCCTCCTCCCTGCAGTGCTGGGATGCCCTGGGACCAGCCAGAGCAGGAGCAGGGCTGCAGGAGCCCCAAACCTCAGCTCCCCTCCGCCCACAAGAAACAGGGGAGCTGCTGAGCAATGGGCATGGGAAGCACAACGGCCCTGAGGTGCTGGGGTCTCTGGGGCCGGCATCCTGCCTGGCTCTGGAGACACATCCAGGCGCTGCGAGATCCCGGTTCTTACAGTAAAGCAGATGTTTACGTGCATGGGAGGCTGACATTAAATCCATGCAGACACAAATCCCGGTGGGTGCGTTTCCTCCTGCCCATGTTCACTTGTCTGGGGCTGCAGCGGCACTGCACGCCAACCGGGGAGCTGGCACGACCACAAGTGGGGAAAGGGGAGCAGCAAATCAGGCACAGATCCGCTGTGCAAAGCAGCTGACAAAAGAGCAGTGGGGAGAAAACAAGAGCAGTATGAGAAGTGAGGGGAGAGGAGGGCAGGGAGGAGGATCCACTGGGATGCCAGCGAAAGGGCTGCTCTGCTGTGAGGGCACGGATCTGAAAATAAAGTGATGCTGGCCAGCATGGAGGGGCTTGCCAGGGTGAGGTTTATTTAAATTGCAGCTTTAGAAGCTTTTAAATGCTCCCCTGTGACCCTGTGGCTCCCACCCACCCAGCGCAGGGCGACACAGCTCAGGCAGCCCCTGGACAGCTCCACCGCGATTCCCCCAGCGCTCAGCTGGGCGCCCTGCGCGGAGCTCTCCTGCTGGGCTGCAGCACCAAAACCCAGCTCGGAGCTACGTTTTGGAGCCGGGAGGCTGAGTGGGTGAAACCTCCGCTGGAACGGGTGAGAAATGACAATTCGGAGAACACATTTGAATGATAAAACTTACAAAAAGGATGCCACGCTCTCTCGAATTCGGCAGTTTTAAGAGAGATTGCTACAGGCTTTTACACTTCTATTCAGACCCACCGATTTCACCACCGTCATTATGCTCTGTAGGATATTTCCTCAAGGCTGTGAATGGAGCAGAATTACTCGGCAGAAGTCGGACAGTGCTGCCTTTTTGCTCTGGACGTGGGGGCTCAGGAAAGCCCAGTGTTTGGGACCCTGCCTCACCAGTTCACCCCTTGCCTCCTCCTCCTCACCCTGCCCTTCCTTCTTCCCCAGCAGACATCTGCTAAAGCCTCCGTCCCCTGAGCCTCCCCACGACCAGGAAAGGCATGGTCCTGTCAACATGGCACTGAATTGGACATCAGGAAACCTATTTCTTTCTGAATTACCCCATTTAGAAATACCAGCTTGCCTTCCACAACAGCACCAACGTCTGTCGCTCGGGACGGCAGGGAAAGGAGCTTCATTTATTATTCACGTGTGCTGGGAGCCAGACAGCAAGTACAGCACCGAGCCTCCAGCACACCCTGTCTGTCTGGTCACGACTTTCCGTGCCAAAATGTGGACTGGGACGAGCTGGCTGGAAGTGTTTGAGGGCAGCTCGGAGCGCTGGGTGCCCGGTCTGCAGCGCCCTGTGGTGCCTTGAGGCTTCTCCGACGTCTCCCAGCCTCGCATCCCCACTTCCCAACAGGGATTTTCGCTCTGCTCCTGCCCTGTTTGCCAGCACCACGCTGCTTCCACACCGCCCAGGCAGGACAGGAGGGTGCCCATGGGTGCTGGATGTCCCTGCCCAGTGCCACCTCTTCTCCAGGCCCCCCCTGCCCACCTCGCTGGTGCTCTGCCTGCTCACAGGCCAGGCCATGCAGGAGCAGTTCTGCTCCTCAGGCACTTGCCCACAGCTCCCCTCGGCACCACACAGCCGGCCCCCGCCACAGATGTTTGCCTACGAGCGGTTTTTCAGGGTGGAATGAATTATACACAAGGTGCTTAATTTCAGCGCTTCCCTCTGCCGGTGGCTGATGGAGGGTGACGGGGGGTCCCTAAGGAGCCCAGGCAGCACCAGGGCATCGCGCCACCTCCTTGTGCTGAGCAGAGAGCTGGAGGCAGAGGAGCTGGAGGGGAAAATGTCCCCTTAGAGCAGGGAAGAGGTCGCCAGGCTGGAATAAAACCCATCTGTCCTTCAGCGACATGGGCACGGACGTGGGCACGGCACCTCAGCTGGGCTGCAGGCGGCAAGGTGTGCGTAGCACCGGGGACATTTGGGTTCAGGCTCGTTGGGGGACCTTGGCTCAGCAGACCCAGCCTTTTCCCAGGAAGGTGAGCGAGGCTCTGTCCTTCCTGCCCCCCCTGCTTGTTTTTTCTGCGCATTTCAGCGGCAGAAGCCTGTTTCCAAAAGGAGTGCCCTAAGGACACCGGCTGTTTTCTGAACCGGCCTGATCCAAACCAGCTGACACCACAGGCACTTTCCATCAGCTCCACTGAGCCTCACGCTGCTGGGGAAGCAAGAAGCAACATCACGAATCGTCTGTGTCCAGGAGATGTGCAGGAAACCATCCTCTCTGCGGGCTGGAGCTGTCACAGCTTCTGACAGTCCCCGAGTCAGGGACACCGCACTGACACGGGGGGTGCTTGGTTTCAAGGAGAGGCGTGAAAGACAAAAGGATAGAGAAAACAGTCAAAACGCTGCACTGCAGGGTTGTGGGGAAGTGTGTGGGGCCAGGGGCTGCCGACCTCCCTGGGAAGTTCTTTGTGGCCTGTGAGGTCCCTGAAATCAGGGACTCCACTCGTGTGATCACACTGCTCCCGCAAAAGCCCCACTGCAAATTCACGGGCTGCTCACAGAGACACAGCTCCAGCGGGTGCACGCAGGGGTCTTCCTCTGGGCTCCGGCAAGGACCGAGCTTCTGCAGGGCTCCTCCAGCAGCGGAGAGCACCAGTCCCGGCCTCTTCTTCCCCCCCCTTCCCTCAGGCTTCATGCACCTGGGAATTACAGTAATATAAAGGCTGTGCTAATAGCTGCCCACACGCAGAGATAAATATACCCATCTAATATCTGACTGTGCGGCTTCCGTGCTTTTTGAAAACGTGGCTTAACTGTAGGTAGGAATAAGGGCAGGGCAGCGTGCTGTGACGGGTGGTTTCCTTCTGCAGGCAGGAGTGGGGTGACCGTGTCCGTGCAGCACGTGGGGACAGCCCAGCAGCAAGCTCCCAGGCAGCGGGCACGCTCCGGCTGTTGCTTTGCAGGGCTCTGCTTTTTGTGTCCAAATCGCCGCTGCTGCGGCTCACCTGGAGCAGCTCCGTTTGGTGCCAGCAGGGGAAAAAGCCTCAGCGCCTGTGCTCATCGAGCCCCTCTCCTGCTGCTCCCGAGGGCTGTGATTTTATGTCTGCTTAGGGAGAATTTCTCTGGCCCCCGAGTTTACAAAGTCACTCCAGCTCCCTCGTAGTGCAAGTTCAGTACACTGTGTACATGGAAGGGTTGTTTACTACTGCTCATATACTCCAGAGGCAACAGGAATAATTGCTGCCATATATTAAATGCCACAGTGTAAAACAGAAGGAGGAAATTCATCTTTTCTTTCTTTCCTTTTATAAACTCCTACTCATGTTCAATTGCTGTTCTTGCAAGTTACCAAAAGGTTTATTTTTTGGTAAGCGTGTTCCGTTTTAGCATCCAAAAAAAAAAAGAGCAGTAAGGAAAGGGAGGACACAATGCATCCTGGCAGATCCTGGAAAGGAGTGGGCACGAAGGAGGGGACGAAATCTATCTGAAGGAGTAAGGGAGCGAAATTAGGAGATGGGATTTCCACTGAGCAGCAGGGAAATGTGCTAACAGGGAGAGCCGCTAGGCACGGAAGGGTCCGTGAAGAGCAGGTCTGTTGTTCTGATGGTGTAATAATATTTGGGAAAGATGATAAATTGTAGACAACGGGAAGCTGGCAGGGATTCTGGACCCCAAATCTCAGGAGGTTCCACTTGCCACCCGAGGGCTGGCTGAACTGGGACCATGTCACCATGGGAGAGGTCGGGGACAGCCTGTGGCTGGCAGGGGGACACGCGTGGGTCCCCAGCCCTGTGCCACCAACCCTCCTCCTGCCGATGGCCTGGTGGCACGGCCGTGTTTTCAGGTGATCCAAACCACCAGGGCTCAAACCGTCAGTGCTGTGGGGAGCCGGAGGGAGAAGTGAGCCGTGACCCAAATCCCCTGAGCTTCTGGGGACCTCTCACGGGTCACAGGGAGCTACCTCTCCCCCCAGCGACGCTGCTGGTGACAGTCAGTGCTCCGGGGATGGAGGTTAATGCAGCACTGGTGGCCAAGAGCCATGCAGAGTGCTCACAGCCCTGCTGGGATGTGGCCTCTGAGCAGGAGGCTCGGTCACAGCTTTAGCATTTATGGCTCTAAAAAGTGACCTTTCCCCACCTGCCTGCCTCAGATGGGCACTGAGTGACAGCACGGGCTGACAGCAGCCGTAAATCCTGGTCCAAGAATGAGTTAGGGATGGATATATGTGGCTGCACCTCCAGCAGGTGGTAAAACCCACTGTAAATCTCTGAAAAGCTTGTCAGGATGCTAATGGATTGAGCTCCCGATGCCGAGATTTCACAGCTCCCAGACCTCCTGAAATGTCACATGGAGGACTCTCGGCAGAAGGACGCGGGCAGAGAAAGGAGCCCTGCAGCTTCTGGTGGGGTCTGAGAGCAGGGAAAGCCCCAGGGAGGGAGAAGGAGCGAAGGACAAAGGCGCAGGCTGCCAGGCTGCCCCTAGCAGGCAGCAGGAGACAGACGGGGCAGGAGTGAGCGGCGTTAACGTGCCCACGACCAGCATTAATTTTACCTCTGCCTTCGCCAGGTGAGCAGCACTGCGGCAGCACCTCCCTGGAGAAGAAACGATGATCCCTATTCATCTCGTCTCGCGTCTCAGCTCTGGAAGCATTTTTAGTTCACCTTCTCCATTTTCCTCCCTTCTCGTCTTCCTCGTTGTAAGCCCCGTTAAAACCTGTCTTGCTGGCTGTTTTGTCTGAACCCAGCAATAGCAGGCGGGAGAGGTGTTTCAGGTCTTTCTCTTCCAAAGGTCTGTCCTGACTCTGAGAAACCACTGCTATTTGTAAGCTCCTTCCCTTGCATTTCCATGCTTTTCTTTAGTAAACAAAAGGAAGAGAAAGATTTCTGGTCTTGCTACTGTTATGAGGTCACAGAGATTTGCACAATTACAGGACTGTTACTGAATTCAGGCTTAATGTCCCTTCTGTAAAATAAGATGTGGATGTGTGTGAAAAAATAAGGGGTGCTGGGAAGGCAGGTGTGACTCGGGACCCATCCTGCTCCTACCACACTGCAGCCCAGCTCTCCCCGTAAGTCCTGCGGGAGGTGAGATGTCCCCAGGACAGCCAGGGCTCCGGGACAGACACACTGACAGCGGCTGGAGGTCTCCGCCTGGGTGCAGTGCTTGCTCCCCACAGGAATGGGCTCACCCCGTGCAGATCCATCGCCTGGCTCAGTCAAGCTTATTTAACACAATATTTCATAACTCCTCTGTCACAAGCGATTACTCATTACATGCATTAACATCCCCAAACTGTGCGTGTCCTTAACTCCTGATGAAGCACAGCCCATAAATATAAAGGGAACAGGTAAAGGAGCGTGTGGGGGAGTCACAGCTCCCCCGTGCCCTTTCTGTAGGGCCCCCCAGGGATGTCAAATCCCCTTTTTTCTCCTGCTCTTTCCTTCGGGGGGAGGAGGGCAGCCGGAGCTGGCAGTTCTGCAAGGAACCAGGCTCACGCTGCAGCTGCTGGAAAGCCCGTTTCCTATTGAGACGACCAGGGCTTTGCAAAGATCCCCGAGCTTGCAGGCTGCTCCCCCGGTACGGCCTCACAACAGAGACAGCTCCTTTTTCTCCCCATTTTCCCCCCATCTCTACATTCACTTCATTCCTTGCCATTTCCCTTCTTCCTGACCTGCAGCTCTTCCAGCCCCTGCGCGGCCGAGTACAAATCCAAACCAAGCTGGCGCTCCCCTGATTTTTATCTCCGTAGGGTAAATCATTTTCCAAGGGGAGAAAGCAGAACTTGTTCCTGCAGGACAAAGAAAACCCTTTTGCAGCACCATCACCTCCAGTGCAGCTGGAGGGGATCCATCCCCCGAAGCCTGAACGCGCTGCAGAGGAGAGCTGGGTGCAGAACACTGGGCAGCACCGAGCAGGATTTCGCCTCTCGGCGTTGCTCCCCACCTGAACGTGAATTTCCACAGAGTTATAATTCTGTAACAGTGAAGCTAGCTTTCCTTCCAGCTGATCAGAAGGCTCGTGGGGGGCTCAGGGGGAAGCTGCAGGGCCCCCAGGGTGCTGGTGGTGGGGGGAGCGCAGCAGCATCGTGGTGCAGGCAGGGTGGTGAATAAATGCAGCCCTTCGAAAGGAACTTTTTTTTCCTAAACCTGGTTCTAATAAGCAGCCTGACTTTCTGCCTTTCTGCTCGTCTCCCCAATGCCTTGTAATACTGACAGACACTGACCTAATGATGCATTTTACAGTGTTAATGCTATTATTAAACTGCTGCCGGGAGCTTTTAATTCATTAACTTGCTCTTGCTCTGGCAGGACTGTCTGGATTTTCAGTGAGCAAACAATAAGAAACAAAATATTTAACAAAGTCTTTCAGAATTCCAATATTGTGCCATTGATTTTGTGTCACGTCACTTGGACTTCAACAGCTTAAACATTATTGGTTTCTGTCATTAAGGATTGGGACAGTGGAGCTGTGAAAAGCTGCAAGGCAAATGAGTGAATATTAAGGCTGTTTTTTCGTTTTGTATCTGGAACCGCCTCCCTTTCCAATAAGCTGCTACGCCACAGGAGAGTACGATCAATTAAAATAAAGTAAATTGCAGGTGGAAAAAATATTAGGCAGCAAGCTACAACCTGAGGAGATTTCATCCCCTAGAGCCGCCTGGGATCGCAGCAGGGAACTCGGACGCGGCACTGCTACTTCGCCTTTGCTCCCCAGGTTTTGGTACCGATGGCTCAGCCACACCAGCAGCTGCCCTTCCCCACCAGTCCTGCTCAGCACCAATCCTGCACCGTGCTGCCCACCACCACCACGGGCAGCCCACCGCTGCCAGACCGCAGCAGGGGACACAGGCACAGGAGAGCGCCCGGTCCCTGCCGCGGTGGCTGTGGCAACGTATCCCCTTAAAGACATCCCTAAAACCCCAAAATCTTCCCCAAATCCTTGTAATTTATTGAACACCCAGCACAGAAGGTTCCCCAGCGCTCATTCCCTTTACAAGGGAAGAAACGTGAGGGGCAGAGGGAGATCGGGGCGTCCGCAGGCTTTGTGGGCAGCTGCTGGCTGTTACCTGGGCTGAAAAATTATTTCCAGGCGGAGGGAAAACAAGCTGTAGGGGATGAATAGATGTTATTGTGCAGATTGTCTTCTGCACAAAAGGAATATCATAGCATGCAAATGTCATTTGTATTGTGATCATTAGCTTGAGCTGTGGGAGGTGCCTTATACCAGTTAAATTCTTCCAGGGGCTCCCACAGAGAAGAGGAGAACTTCTTCAGTGCACAGTGGCATTAAAGAGATTGCTGCCTGCTCCAAGCAGATGTTCCAAGGATTAGATAGCTCAGTTTGCAAGACAGCATCGAATTAAAATAAAAATAAAAAAAGCTACAATATTTATGGGCTGCTCTGCACGTACTGGAAACCTGAGACGACCACATGATGTCTGGTAGCTAAAATTACAACCAGAAACAGGCCTGCACACACACCAAGTTTGACTTTGAAGGAGGAGCAGCCACAGGTTGAGGTTGGTACAAGAAGGGTGGTGTGAATTTTGGATGTTTAAAATCATTTCATTTAGATCTGGATGTCGATACCCAGCTCTGGCACATGCACATCAGCCCTTGGCTGGCCCTGCTGGGGGGGCAGAGCATGGGGCTGCACTGGTGAAGGACAAATTGCTTCACAAGGTCTCTCTTCCTGCCATTCGCTTCTTTTTCTTTCCAGAAATCCGCTTCCTCCCCTCTCCTTCAGCGTACAAACCACAGACAGAAGGCTGACTATGCTCCTGCCTCCACTGCTGTGCCAGCACGTCCCCAACCTGGCCACCTCCCAGCCCCGCTCCTGCAAAGCTCTGCCTGGCTGCCGCTCCTGCCAGCCCCGTGCCATCACCTGGGCTTGTCCCACGGGCGCTGGCAGCAGCACGGCGGCTGAGCCCAGCCTGCCCGCTGCCACCCCATTAATCTCCTCGAAATCCGGGGCAGCAGCTGATGCTGCTCCTGTCCTGCCCCAGCGCAGCTGCTCTCCTTGCTCCACCTGCTCCTTCTCTTGCTTTCCCTAAAACCCGCTGACCGCAGAGCTGCGTGCTCCTTTCTGGGGATGGGTTTTTCCTTGTCCTTTAGCTGCTCTGCAGGGGGCTGAGCTCTCATTTTTGGGGCATCTCACAAGTCTTGTGCACATCTCGGTGCTGGCACGGGGCAGGCTGAGCCAGGGAACTGAAGGAGAGCTCTGCCTTCGGTGCTGGGAGAGGCACCAGGGGAGGCTGCGGAGGGGAAGGAGCAAAGCCCCAGGGTCGCTCCTTCCCTCTGCTCCCTGGAAGAACCTCTCCAGGGGCTCTGCAAGTGCCTCTGCCCTTTGAGAAATCTCTGCCCTGCCTCCTGCATGGGTGCTGCTGCCTGGCTCCGGGTCAGCCCGACGAGGAGCTCTGTATTGCTGCGGAGCCCGCTATAGATGGCAGCATTGGCGAGCCAGAGGCTCTGGCAGCTCAGCTGGGCTTATTGAGTTTAATTAATACACTAAATACAACAGAAAATATGACATAGGTAATCCTGAGCACAAACCCTTCCCTTTGTGTAGCTGCTCTCTGAGCTCTGGGAGCAGAGCTGCCCTTTGAGGCTGCGCTCCCAGAGCAGCCCAGAGCTGTGGCTCCCGGCCAGGCTCCAGGCACCGTCCCTCTGCCACTCCGAGCCTGGGTTGCCCTCGTCTTCCACCGTCAGGAGGTTTAATTCCCCAAATTCCTGCTGGGAAGCAGCACTGGGAGCTGTGGGGTGAGGTGCTGCTTCCCCCGCCGGGCTGGGAGTGCTGCTCCGAGGAGACGGGGACGGAGAGCTCTCGCTGCCAGGTTTTTCCAAGCCCTCTCATCTCCAATATTTATAGTGACTGATGGTAACTCAAACACGGTTTGTGATTCAACATGATGAACCTGAAGCCCTAAATCACACAAGTCTGCCAAGTACTTTAGCCCTCTGCCCTCACCACCGTAAACAGAGTACGTCCGCGGTGCTCCTGAGAGCAGCTTAATGAACTGCGCGGTGCTGCCAAGAGACTCTCGAGTGCTTTGTGTCCCTCCTGTGACAGTCCCCTGCCCCCTTCCCTGCGTTTTCTGCAATGTTTTGTTGTAATCGCTGCCCTTCTGCTGGGGAAAGCTGCGGAGGAGAGCAGCTGGGCAGGCAACGGGCTTCTCAAGCGCTGCTGTTCCGCAGTGCCGGCCGTGGCGCAGAGCCGGGACGTGCCCCAGCTGCGGCGGTGCCGGCCGGATCCTGCCCCAGCACCGGGGCTGTGCTGCAGGTGGGATTGCTGCTCCTGCTCTGCTCAGGGGGACGGGGCAAAGGGACGGAATGCCCCTGCGTCCAGGCCCCTGGAGGCTGCTGAGCACCGGCAGGCAGGGGCAGCTTCCCACATGGCTAAAGGAAGGAAACGCCTGCGTGGTACATCACTGTAAATGCCTCTGAGATCCCATCCAAAGCCTCCGTTATCTCAACAAGTTTCCTATTTGTTTTCCAGAGATAATATACTTTGTAGCCTTCTGTTATACTTAGAAAGGAAAAACCTTTCTTCCTCTATTTTTCAATCGAGAACCCTGGTGGAAAACAAGCTTTGTTTTCAGAAGCAATTACATTCCATCTCTTAACTGGATTAGGTAACTTGATAAAACTCCAGTGGAGAAATATTTGCTCATATTTAATCATTTGTTGACTTGGCACCTCACGAAATAAAGCAAAATTAAATAAAAATGTGTAAAGGGCAACCCACTTGCTGATAAATCCTACCCACTCTGAGCAGTTTATTACAGGAGCAACGATCCATTAGCTCCATACATAAATTAGAATCGTGCATTCCGTTTATGGAGTTGCAAATTGTCGGCTGCTGCCATTATGTCAAAAATACCCTGTGCCAAGAGTGAAACATGATTATTGTCTGTTCTGTCTGCCCTCGGCAGATGCAGTCCGGACAGTTTAGGGTCAGGCAGTATGAGAAGCAGAAAGACTCCAGGTCCTTTCCCTACTTTTTGCTGCTTGTATAAACAAAAGCAATCAGCATGCATGCATGTTAACATGATCCGAAGACTTGTAGCGAATACTCTATTAGTGCCCTGCAAACCAGCCCCTGTAGCATCTATCGATCATACCCTTTTTGTTATCTGTGTCCAAGTGCAAGAATACAGCCCTTGAAATGAGATCAAGCCATCAATATTCTCCCTGGGTGTACACGCTGCTGGAACTCCTTATTGCAGGTTGGATCACTACCCTAGGAGCTTTCCATTATTTCCTAGACAAAAACCAGAGAGGACTGCCGGTTCTGCTTGATATTTCCACGGCTACATATATGCTGTTAACGGGGAAATAAAAGGCTGTAGTGTTATTTGTGGTTCACAGGTACTCATTATACAGCTATAATGATAGAAAAACAATGGGTCTTGGGGGAATTACAGCAGGAATCAGTTCAGCCAAGAATTGACATTGCCAGCCCCGCTAAGACTCACTTTCTTGCAGCCTGAGCTGGAGCTTTAGCCTGAAGGGGACACCCAGGTGCACTGAAATGGTGCTACGAGCCCGGCCAGCCCAGACCCTGCAACCCACAGGGCTGCAGAGAGGCAGGGGGCAGCTCCTGGAGGCAGCACAGAGGTGCAGAGCAAAGCCCACCGCATCGCCGCATCGGCACAGCCTGCAGCTCGTGCGACCTTCGTCTCCTTATCTCTCCCCCCGACGCCGGTTTCTCTCGACGAAAAACCTATCTGGGGGAGCTGACAGACAAAGCACGGCGAAACCACAAAGGGATTCTCCTTTCAGCTGTCTCCTGCGCTGAAGGGCGGCGGCGGCTGTCGCGGTGTGAGCGGCACGATGCCCGCAGGAGTTTTGATCGGGAGCGTCGGGCTGCGCCTGGCGGAGCGCGGGGCATTGTTTCAGGAGATCTCCAAAGACGTCGGCGTGAGCAGAGCAATGTCTCATTAAGCTGTCAGGCAGAAACGGGGAGGCTGTCAGAGCGTGCTGGCTGGAGGCATTTATGGGGATCCGGAAGGTGTTACCGTACCTTCATTTAACAATTAATAAAGCCCGAAGGCTGAATGTGATCCCGGTGCTCTGGCACGGCCGCGCCGGGGTGGGCAATCTGCAGGGCATGGGCTCTGACGAGAGGTTTGCCCTGCGAGCAGCAGCAGGGAATTGTCTCAGTGAAAAAGGAGTATAAACGCAGATGTAATCCCATAGAAGTAATGCGCCCTAATCAAAAAATACCTCCAGTACCTGCTAGGAAGCTGCACACTTGAGCTGGGATAAATCTGTTTATGTGGGAAAGGTCCCTATCACAGCCAGCGTGGTACTTCGCTCATTAAAGGCTTCAGTTTTAATTTAGTTCAGCCAGCGCCGAATATACTTAGGAGAGGTATGAGTAATGCAACAGGGCTATGTTTAGTATGTTAAATCATTCACTGAGAGGCATCTTTGAGCAATTCATTTATTCTATGGAAGTTTATTTCCTATTTTATTATACATTTCGCATCGTGCGGTTGCTCTAAGGAAGGTGCGTGCCGAGATGCCCGTGCACGCACACACACAAACCTGCACAGGTTATTTGGCTACGGACGGCCGGGCGTAGCTGAAAACAGCAGTAAGACCAGCAGCTGCACAGTGTGGTTTGAATGTATGATATTCGGCCTGAGAAATGTCACAAGCAAAGCTGTAGTGTACCATGAACGGTCTGGACTGGGCTTTGGGCAGTGGTTTTGCAGGTGACCCGAAGGGCCGTCTCGCTCCTGTCTTTCTGGGATCTTGGCTCAGCTCACAGAAGTGGTGTCGCTGCTGGGCTCTTCCAGCAAAGTTCACCATTCCTTCTCCAAAGCGGTTTAGCTCTTGGAAAACCTCTATACCATTTCCTATTTGCTGAAGATCTGCCACAGGTTCTGAGCACGCGTTTGCGCTCACCCATCCACCCACTGGACGGTGTGCTAGGTCTCCTTGGTGCTGCACAACGGCCGGGACCCTGTGGGGGAGATGTCTGGATCCAAACACCCGGCGCAATCTGGTGTGGGCTCGCTTGGCTGGCCCCGACCGCTCAAGTCAATGCTCTTCAAAGATTTAAGGATCTGGAAAGGGCGTTGCCAAAGGGGAGGATTATTCAAATTCTCTTCTCTTCTTTGGACCCACAATGCAATGCCATATTTTAAGCTCCCCTCCAAGGCCAAACACAGCTGATTGTGGAGGCTTAGCTGTCCCGCTGGCTGGAGGCAGGAGCAGCTCAGGGTGTACGAAGACAGAGCTGGGTGACCCTCTCCTTCCAGATGTGCTCATTTAAAATGGTGCTTAATAACCTCGTCTCACCTGCATGGGCAGAAAGAATAAAATAGAAGAGGTTGTGCTTTATTTATTCTTCTTAATATGAAATTCATGCACTGATTGCCTTTGCTCTCTCCAGCCAGGCTTCTGGGAGGTATGAGATTCAGTTCATGAATCTGAATCTGGGGAAGCTTCATCTTTTGAGCTTTCAGTTCAGGGAAAGTTACTTGATAGCCAGAGAGCCAAGGGGGAAATACATTATTGAAAGAAAAGCTTCCTTTTTAATCTAAAATTCAGCAGGATCTTTGAGATGAAAAAGGTTATTTCCAAGAGTCTGTCCAGCATATCTTGAGGGCTTCTCTTTCCCATACAATAGTGAGTGGGAGGGAGGGAGGCAGGGAGGAAGGAGCTCTGGTCAGAAGCAGAGGCTGCTGCTTCTCTCTCAATTACACCGGAATCCCATCTCCTGACAAGGGAATAGCAATTCCCCTTGCAAAAAAGTGCTTCGAGGTTGACTGTAGAAAGAGGAGAAAGTAATTATGACTTAACTGTGCAAACAGCCACTCCTGGGAGCAGCCTGACAAAATGCAGAGGGCTACTCACATGAGTAATGTTTGAGTAAGGCACTTAAATTGGAGCTTCGGTCCCTTTGAACCCCATTTGCTGAACGCAGTTCAGGAGCACAGTGGAGCCCAGAAAAGAAGATGCCAGGATTTCTGGGGACAGGAAGGTACTGGGATGTTTGCCTCAAGGGGCTTGTTTAGTGGCCCTGCAAGAGGCACATGTTCAGATGTTTGGTTCCTTCCACTGCCTCTCCACCGAAGAACTTCAGAGCAATCTCTGATGAGGTTCTTGTTTTCTGGGGAGATGGTGAACCAGGTAGTACCGTGCTCAGTACTGCTGCTACCTGCTGCCTTGGTGTTTGTCGAGCCTCCATCTGTGCCTTATGCCATTTTTGTTCTGCTTTTCTCCTGCCTGCAGGAGGGATCAGGCTCCCAGGCGGATTGAAACCTGTTCGCAGCTTTCCCACACTGCACCCAGCACCGAGCTGCTCCACGCGCTGCAAAGCTGGAGCTGAGCAGTCCCCGAAGAACTGAGACTGGATCATTTGGCAATTGCTGGAAAATTACCTGCTCTCTGCAGGAGAGAGAACAACCCAGGGTGGCTGGAGACAGTCCGCAACAGCATTCTGCAGAGACAAATTCCCCAGGCCCTTCAGCAGCTTCCCAGACGAGGTCCCAGTGCCTGCACCCCCCGAGCTCTGTTTGTCCCGCTGCGCTGCTTTCCCAGACACCGCGCTCGGCGATGGCAGGCAGGAGCTGCTTCCAAAATCTGCTGTGGGAAAACAGCGCCGGGCACAAAGGGATGCGTGCTCCCTGAGCACAATCCTGGGCTCTGCTGCACGGATTTGTTGCTTTCCCCACCGGTGACCACAAACAGCAAGGAGAAGGCAAACCCCGTTTCCATCATCCCACGGGGCTGGGGACGGGGTGCTGGAGCTGGTTCCCTTGTGAGGCAGCAGGAGAAAATCTTGCAAGAGATATTCAGGCTTGGGAGAAACCTGTTTTTCTCTCTGACCTGGAAACAATCCAGACTTGCTTCTGCTACCAATTTAAAAACATTCTCTTGCCACGGTCAATTATTTTAAATCCTCTCCATGGACTGCGCTGCTCTCAAGGAGCTGGCAAGAGCAGGAGCCATGCGGCTGTGTCTGCACAGGGAAACGGGGAGCGACAGGCTCCTGCTCCTCTCTGGGGATGCTATTAGGTGGGATCTACGTGCAGGGATGGCAATGCAGCAATTCTGCTGTCAGCAGTTTTCTCCACAAACATTCTCACACCTGACACTCCTCTCCACCCTGGCGGATAGATCTGGGGACTCTCTGTAGTAAAAGGAGGCTTGTGTTCCTGCCACTGAGATGACAAATACTAAAAGAGACATTCTTGTTCCAAAGAATTGTGTTTTTTCTTGTTTTGTTTTGTCCTTTTTTATTTTGTTTTGGTTTTGCTCCTGTGTTGGCCACAGGCTGCCAGCTGCACAGCTTCCACATGCCCTCCCCGACCAGCTCGCTTGCTGCTGCCTGGGTTGCATCCTGGTTCCGACGTGCCCCGTGCCCGGTGCTGAGCAGCAACATCCTGACTTCTGGGACTTTCCAGGCTTGTTGAAATGCAGGCTTGATGCCTTGCACTTATTTTAAATCACTGAAACGCCATTAAGCTGGGAGGAAAAATAAAAACCTCTGCTGGCTTTCAGAGAAACGAAATTACACTAGCATGGTATTCAGAGCAAATTATCTCTTCCACCTGGTTTTACCAGGAACAAAACCTCAAGCCCTGGGATTCAAGCTCCCTGGAAAAACTAATTATATTTTAAGTTTAAAATATTAGTTACGTGAAGAAGTATTTGCCTAACTTCTGCAAAACATAATAATATTCTTTCCTTGTTGAACAAAAGTATTCACAGTAGTTCATTCTCAACTTTTCAGGTATTTGAATGTGGGTGCAGATGGAAAGCAGCCGGCTGGCAGCCTGGGGGGCTCACGGAGGATTCAGTGGGAACTGGGGAGAAGCGAGACCTTCTACCAGGGAGCAGTGGAGGTGGCAGAAGGCACTGCTGCCGGACACCCCGCAGCACCACCGGGAGCTGCAGGGACAGACAGCACTCGTGGGTACGGAGAACAGCCGGCACTGCTGCAGCAAACGAGAAAGGGAGAAGTGACGGGGAGTTTCAAAGCACTGTGATTGAGCTCCTTTGCTTCTATCATGTAAAGCCACCAGAGCTCCGCTTCTAAACGGTCATTTTTGGTTTGCTTTTAAAAAGGGAGAACAAGGAGATCTCAGGGAAGCACCGTCACACAACTTCCAGAACATTTTCTTCCTCTTGCAGCTTTTAACAGGTACCGGGAAAATCCATTTCACGTTTTCCAATGGAAACAAGTGGCCTACATAAGGGATATGAGGTGGGTCCAGGGGAGAGCTCACAGGTACACTTCCCGCAATTATTTCAGTTACAGCCTGTTGTTTCTTGAGTGTCTCACTGCATGGAGCTACGGGAGTTGCAGGTGGTTTCCCACGACACCCGCCCTGCTTTCTGCACTCTCTCGTTTCCCTGTGTGAAACCGTGGTGTGCAGAGCCATATGGTCTTGAGCAATCAAGACTACTTTCTGCCTCATTTCTTTTGCAACCTACATAGCGATTCCAGCATTACGTTTAGAGCTGCTAATTATTATCCACTGCAATATGGCAGACAGCATACTATTTGGTAATGATTCAGGCCAGTTCTCCATGCTTACTGCGATGGCAGGTCAGGCAGTGGGTGCAGCTGCTCTCTCTGTGGACGTGTGGATGGGCTTGGGGGCCTGCACTTCCCTGCTTTGCTCGCTGTCAGGACATCAGCACACTCTGCTCCACAGCCCTTACCCGATGAAGTGTGCAAGTTCATGCATACGACCGAGTGCTTTGCATCACTGCAGCTACTGCTTCCAGAGCATGACCTTACATGTGTACTCTAACGAAGACAAGATCGTAATCTTGTCTAGGCACCTGACACTTTGGAAAAATACCCAAATCATAGCTCCCGCCTACCTGCGCTCCTTCTCTACAGATTAATTTCTGTGACTCCAGGAAAGGCAGAGCAGGAGAGCCTCAGCCACTGCTCACCCAAAGCCCAAGGCTTAAGGAATGGGATTCCCGGCTTCTACCGTGAGCAGCAATCCTGCCTGCAAAGCTCATGTATTCCTCCTCCTTGGTGTCTCCTTATCCCAGTTCTTACCCTGCCCCCTGCAATGTAATTTTCCAGTACACTTTTATTCAAAAGGAATCACCTGACAAACCTGCAGAAGCCTTTATCTGGGGGGAGGTATCAGTTAATATTGGTTAAAATAGATTTTTTGAGCACGGAGTATTGCTTTTTTTTTACGCCTAAACTGCAAAGTGATGCCTTGAAGATGAGATTAGTTCATTATTTATAAAAGTAAAATCCCTCAGAATGTATTAAATATGAAAACATTGTATCGGGGTGTAAGATTTGTGAGGATTAGGCTCTGAAGTCTAGACATTTATCTCTGAACGCATTACATTTGCATTCATTACATATCCTGCTGTACCTCTAAACATGAAAACTGATCTGCAGAACAGATGATCAAAGCAGGGAAATGCAGATCAGAAAACATGCTGTGTTCACTTAGGAACGAAAAAATGTTGTAAAAAAAAATAATTGTCTGATATTGCAGTACATGAAACCGTAATGTAAGCCCCCGCAGCAGCGATGGGGGAACCTCCGAAGTAGCTGGCACGGCTTGGAGACGCTGCCAGAGGTTCTGATGTTTCCACAAAACTTCTCCAACCCCCTTGGTGAGGAAGGGTGCAAGGACAGCAGGGATTGCTCTGGGTGCACCCTGGCACCACCACGACCCCGCAACGGGGTAACCGTGGGCGGTGGCTGCTCCAGCCCATCTGTGTCAATCGCTTCTTCATTTTTCACTAAGGAAGGCCTTTCCTTTCTTTCCGTGCTGGTTGGATGTTGCACTAACAGAGCCACCCTTACTACGCCACCACACCTTCCCCTTTCCAACACAAGCACAGCATTCACCTTATTCCGAGCCTCTGAACTTTACCAATCGTTTTAAGATTTATGAAAATTCAATATTAATGATCTAGAAACCTCCTTGGACAGCTCTTCTACAGTGTGCGGATGGCGAGTTATCCAAATCTGTGGAATTTAACATTATTTTTAGCAATAATAATTGCTGTTTAACATTCCCCTGAGCTGCTGCTGGAATAGAGGTCGATCAGCATCCCGGTACGAAATGCCTGTGCCCATACACTTTCTTAAACAGAAAACTGAAATCTGTATTGAGGATTTCTGCCTTTTCTACTTGAATCTTGTAAGTCACTTTTAGAAGTGGTCAAGAAATTTGTAGCTAAGATCTTGAAAACAGGTGAAATTTCAAGTGAAATTTATCTAATTTTAAGGAACTTCCATTCTACACTGGGACTAGTGCCAGGTCTGCTGGAATATTCCCAAGTTTCATGAAGCATCCCAGTGAGCTTGGAATCACTTTAGGATGATTTATATGTTTGGAGAGAAACCAGGCTCCCAGGCTCCCTCTGGTTTTGACCTAGACAAAGCTCCATCGGTTGATTTACACCATGATTTATACCATGCATTTTTTGCATAACTTCAAATCAGAAAAGAATTTCAGCCCACAAAAAAACAGGCAAAGCAAGACTGACAGAATGGTCTGCAGAAATCCCTTCTGTATTATTAATCTGCCTTATCTCTTCAGCGTGCTCATTTCCTAGCCCAAATGCATCCAAATCCCAGATCAGAGGGCGCTATTGTTTCCAGTGTCTGTCTGTTCTTACAAAGGAAAGCTAATTAGGTTGAAAGTCTCAGTAACTGTTTAGTATGACAACAGAACCAATGAAGCACTGTCAAAGCTTGTGCTAACTGGTCCAAAACTCCTACGCTTTTAACATAAAACTCCCGTTCTTAATAGAAATTTTAAGTGACAAATCCACGGAATGAATCTAGTATTCATTATTTGCAAGAGAGTAGGAGAGGGGATTTAAATGAAGCATGTATTCTGCAAGGAGCCTCAGGAAATCATTTAACAGCTCAAGAGAGAGGGGAGCTGTGTTATCATCAGAATTTACATGATACATTAGCCAGGAGTGGAAATGTTAATCATTCTATCCAAAATCTATTTGCAAAATTAGTGGAATACTGTTGCTTTAATGCCCTTTTCTTATCATCCAAAGTGTAAATCCTTTCACCTCTTCTGGGAACTGCAGAAATTAATTTTGTGAACTACTGTCCATTTCCCAAAACACTGCTGCAGCAGGAGTAGGGACAGACTTCAAGGTCAAAAAAGGCTAAAAGTTGTAAAAAAAATGAGGAATTTTAGCCTTAAAAAACATGCATGTAGTCTGTGTAAGATAAACAACTGATTGTTTTATCTTGCTGACTACTCCATACGGATCTGTGAGAGAAGTCTGTGGTTTGACTCTACCTCTTCTACCTAAAACCAATGTGAGACTAGTAATGAATAAACAAAGAAGTTTTTGATGCATGGGAGTACTACAGCTTGTTAGCACCCAGAGATTACTTTTCCTGAAACTGCATTTCAAACTAAAATGATAAATGAGTGGAAATATTTGCTTCCAGTTTTCATGTTAGAAACCTTGTTGCTTAAACTCCAGTGGCCCCAAAGTGAGCTACCAGGACGCGTGCATAAACTTAAGTACGTATCGTTATAAAAGTCAGCGGAGCTATATACGTTCCTGCATTTAGGACGTAGTTAAATACCTTACTGGATCGCAGCCCAGTTGCTAAGATTTCTCATACTCAACAATCTCACTGTAAATTTCCACTTAGTGGAAAGAAGGGGAAATAAAACCCTGCTCCTAGTGCTCAGGCTCTACCTGCTCAACAGTAAATCTGTGCCTAGCGAGCCAGGTGGGAAAGACTGGATATCCATGGTAGCACAGTTGAAACCACTTTTTTTTTTTTTTTTTCTGAAAGAAGCCAGGAATTTCTCTTGCGTGACTCAGCCCCAAATGGTATTGATTGGTAACGAAACGCCTGGAGATAGAACAGTGAGGAGCCAGAGCATAGCCAGAGGGAGCGCGGTGGTTCCTGGTGGGTCTGGGGGGCCGTGGGACGCCATCCCCAGCTGGTCAGCGTGATGGCAGTGCTGTAGGTACGAGTAATGTGCTTCAGAAGAGCTTTATGCTCTTTATGCTTAGATTAAAAAGGCCTAATTGAATGCCCCGTTAGGATAAGACATAGCTGCCGATGCTCAGGAAGGCAGGCAAATATATGCAATAGGCGGTCAATGAAATATGCTCAAAACCGATTTTCCTCTGTAGCAAACCATTGCCCTGAAACCTCTTTCTTCATTTTCACAAAGGCTGAAAGCTATTTTCTGGCACTAGATCCCCCAAATTTCCAGTTAATAAGCAGGCTTTGTGTTGTTGACCTTACACATGCTGGCACAGCCAGATTTTCCAGCAGAAATGAGAGGCCAGCAGCCAACTCGTATTACATTTTAAAGCACTGCAGCTTGGAGAGGAAAGGGAAATTATACAGCAGCACTGCAGTCTGACTGGCACCCTCGGCAGAGAGCTGTGGCACTGGTACACAGTGTTGAAATTACTTTTGGATGCTCTGTCAAGCACGAGATATAAATTGCACAATGTTTTTAAATGTTTTGGAGAGATTGCCTTTTGAGTGGCACCCTCCATTTCTGTATGTCCAGTAAGGTGTAGAGAATTCATTTGCATTTTTCATTTTTCAGTCTTTTAGCCAGCCTGGACCAGGAGGGGGAATCCAGCTGTGTGGATGATGCCAGGAATGGCTCAGCCTCCATCTGCTCTAAGATACAAATTTGATTTCTCCTCATCTTTATTTTCATGTCGAAAATTTCTCCTCTTTTTCAATATCCTTTTTTCTTCCCGTTTCATCCCTGGTGTAAATCAGATACTATCAAATGAAATGAAATGGAAGGGAATGGACTGCCTGAAGCTATTCACTGCACAGGAACTAAATACACCTCCTAATAAGACATTCCCTATTTATTTTTAGTAGCAGTGTTCATATCTTTCCTGCCATTGTTGAACACTCAAGTGATGCTGCTGCTAAACATTATGACTTTCTTTCCTTTGCTTAATTATGTGCCAATCAGCGTAGAGCAAAGAAGTTGCTATCAGCTGGTTGCTGGATAAATACTGAATGCAATGAAATTGCAGACGTTACTAGGAAAATGGGCATTTCTAAACTTCAAGGTATTTAACTCTCGGAGGAAATGTGTGCCAGCTGTGTTTCTGTGGAGCAACACAGGCAGCTTATGGCCAATTAGAAAGTTTCCAGCACAGATAACCCCCATGGGGCTTAGAAGAGAGAAACTGGGAAAACCCAGTTTTTGGTATCCAGTTGTCCAGCACGTTCATGCATTTTACACTGGGCAGGCAGGAAAGTGAACGTACCCTAAGTAAGCTAAGCTGCCTTTGGCTCCTTGCTGCAAATAGATTACAGGTTCCAGCGGGCATCCGACTTGTAAAGGTTGGCCTCCATCCTCCTGCGCGGCTGAGCTGACAAGGAACCCACGGAGGATCAGCAAATCTTAGCCTTTTTCCTGCAGGTGGATTTCTTTGCTTCTGGTGTCTTTACTCTGCTCTTTGTTGTTATTTTTACAAAGCTGAAGATATACTGCCTGCTCCTAATGAATAGCATGAAAAACATACGCTTCCAGAACTCTTGGGTCTTGCCGTGTAGTCTGTTGCTCCCCATATACTGCTGGGATATATTTGCCAGCATTTCAATTAGATCATCAATAACCTAGTGCAGCTGCTGAGAGAAGAACTCAGATGTTCATAAATGTTATAGTCCATTAAGTTCAGATACTTCAAAGGCAGTTTGGAAAGAAAGTCATTTGTTAGGCTGAGTGTCAGTAGAGTTGAATGCAAATCATACTGGATGCCAAAGCAAGGGATTAAAAAATGGAGTTTAAAGGTCAAATTAACTTAATTTGACCACTCCTGACACATAATGCAACACCTTGACTTTTTAAATATTGCAGTCACTTGCCAGGGAAAGGATTCCTCCGGAAGGCTGCGAGCCCCAGCGCGCGGGGTGCTCGGAGCCCTGCCAGCAGCGGCGCTGGAGCGGTGCTGTCACTGCTCCGCGTGCACGCGCGCCTTCCACCACCACAATCCTTGTGCTATTTCCTACCCTCTAGACTCCGAAAAGCAGGTTAGCGCTTCAAGCACAGCAAATATTTAAATAACCGATTAACATCATCAGAGATTTTCCCATTTTACAATTATTTCCTTCTGAGGCAGGCAGAGAACTCAAATGCCACTCCCAGGGTGTTCTTCTGCAGCCTTTCCCTGGGGAAGCTGCTATTTGCATGAAGGAGAAGCAGCGTGATTTGTGGTGCTTTGGAAAGAAATAGGAATGCAAACATCAGGATGAATTACCAGCTGATGGAAAATGTGGCCAGCTCACCTGAGAGGAGGGATGGCATGACAGAAAGAGAGAGAAAAACACTAAATCAATGTGAAACTGCCAAACCACAGCTGAGATTCAACAGCAGAAGAAATCTGGGCACAGCATCTGCTTTCAGCAAGCGGGGCTGCATCCAAGGAGCTGAGCAGACTGGCACAGACCAGGGGTAGCAGAATGACAGATCCTGCCCCAGAAATAGAGGCAGGACTTTCACCCTCAGCCCGGCACACTCGCGGATTGGAAGGACTTTTCTGCAAAGGTGGAAGCTTTAGGAGGCTTAACAAATGTTTTCCCCACCTGGCAAGGGCTGGAACGTGCAGCTAAGCAGCCAAATCTGTCCTTTTCTGCACCTCCTTGATGAGTATGCACATATGGCTGGGAACGGTCACCCCAGCTCCTTCCCTGCTGACTTCCATCCTGCTGTTCTTTCTCGGAGACTCAGGGTTTGGGCTGGCTAAAACACTTCTGTGACTATTTCACTGGATTTTTTGTTTTTGTTTAACAGAGAGTTTTTCAGTAAATACTTGCTGCTATAAATCAAATTCTAGAGTTCTGCCTGGTGAACCAGTTATGGGAAATGTGTTTGTGTGCCAAATTTTGACCTCGAATGCAATACTTTTTAAAAATTCCTTTAATAAGCAGGGCAATGTTTCTCAGAATACTGACCCAGCCTTGCCCAAAGCTTGCTTGACTTCAACATTCACAGCCTTAAGGACATGTGCAAGAGCAGCCTGGAGGTGGGTGATTTGGGTTCAGGATGCTTCCATACTCAGCCTGCAGCACTGATGGTCTCAGGGTGGCAGGGATGGGAGATAGGTCAGGGTCAGGGGCACAGCTCGAGGGGAAGGCTTGCAGGGCTGACGGTGAGTGAACACACAAGTTCAACCTCTTGCCTCCAATATATCTGGGAAAGATTAATAAAATAGGCAGGGAAAAATCAGCAGAGGTGGAGGACAGGAGGAGGATCTCTTGGAATGCGATCTGTCTTCCCTTCAAATCAGCTTCTTTCAGGGAGCTCCTGCCACAGCAGAGGTGCAGCTGGGAGTGCGATTAGCTCCGGGGATGGGGGCTTCCTTCCCTGGGCAGGCTGCTAAGATCCCCTTCAAGGCAGTATCAGGTAGTGGTGCCCACAGGCTGCCGGTTACCGGAGGAGCGTAAGCCAGGGGTTGGGAGCCAAGCTGCCGGCAGAGCTGCAGAGGGTCTCCTCCTCCCTCCTCCTCCCCTTATGCTCGCTCAGGGTTTTGGGGCAGGCAGAGCGGCAGGGCAAGTCCCTCCTGGAAAGCGATTATCTAAATATCTGGTTCATCATTGTCACTGGCGGTAGGACGGCACATCCGTCTGAGAGTAATTAGGAGGAGGGAGGAGGGAGAAAGGAGGGAGCTTTGGAAGTGACTCATTAGCAGAATGCTAATGAAACTTTCAGCTTAGCCATGATGTTAAGTGATGAGCAGAGGCATATCGTGGCCGATTCCCCTCGCCATTACTGCTCCCCATCCCGAGAGCCTGTGCCAGCTCACAGAAGAGCAGAAGGTTCAGCTGTGTGCTACCTGCAGATCATGGGAATTTGGGCAAATCCCCGATGGAATGGGACAGCATCAGAGCACGTACAGGAGGCGAATAAAACGAAGGCAGAAACTGCTCAGCACTAAGCCAGCTGAAGCATCCAAATTTCACGCGGCTCTTGCAATGACTTGCCTTTCTGTGCGGATGTCTGGCAGCTGGAGCTGTTGCCCTTGCTTCTCGACGCAGCCTCTGGCTTGAGGGAATGGTGACTCAGAGCTGGAATAAATCCTGCTGCCTTCCTCGCTTATGATCTCTCCTTTTGAAAACTGGTAGGAGTGAAGCACAGACTTCATGGAGACTCCTGTACCTCTCCTGCTTTGTCACCACTCTGTTACACGCTGGCTTTGTGACATGCTTTGTTTTTAATCTGAAGGTGTTATTAATTCATGCGTGATTTTTTGTGCAGGTGCTTTCATCTGACATGCTGGTAGAGATGCTGCAGTTGGGGTGGAAGCAAGCTCGGAGCTGAATGTCAAGGCTGTGACTATCAATCAGCCTGCTGGAGGGAAGGACTTCCCTGAGCGAGGAGGCTTTAACAGCCTTTCTTGCACAGGGACAGGGTGTGAATCCACCTCATGTCCTTGGAAAGTCGAGTCACAGCAGTGCTGGGGACCTGTGGCTGCTTTCTGCCAGGCCATCTCCCCGTGCTTCAATGGGCTTCAAGCTTTAGCTCCAAAATCTTCCCTCTCTCTGCTGCCAAACTCCTTGTGTTCAAAGCCTCCTTTCCCATTTTCCTCTACGTCCTTCTGTTTCCATTTCAGCTACTACTCGTTTTTTTTTTCTATTCCTCTAAATCCTAAGCCCTTCTCTATCCCGTGGCACAACCCAGCCCTGGTCTTCCCTCGAAGACTGTCCGTCCTGTACCCGCAGGGCTCTGTGGTGAAGGAGGAAGCTCCAAGGCCGAGCTGTTCTCAGCTGGGAAGGGACGGAGGCACACAGATGCTGAGAGGGACACAAAAGCAGGGCTGTGCTCAGAATAAAAAGAAACTGCAGCTTAGCTCTGGCTGCTCCGTCAGGTCAGAGAGGCAGCTGGAGAGCTGGCACTGTCGTAGCTGCTCTCCCAGGCCATCTCCCCCGCCTGGCATCACCCTGCTCTGCCTCGCGTTGATTTTCCATCAGCGAAGCTCTGGGAGAATTCAGATCAGGCTATCAATTGTATCAGAGTTGGGAGACAGGAGGGAAATTTGATAAGCATGTGCACTAGCTGATTAAGATGGAGAGAAGAGGAGCCTCCAGTTTAACTCCCATCTGACCTTTCGAGAGGGAAGCAGCGTGTTGAAAAATGCCATTTGGAGCTCTTAAAGGTTTTATGCCCCTGAACATCTCAGAGCTGTTTAAGGAGAATGATATTCAGCTTGCTCGTGTCCTGCCAACTCTTGCTTTCACTCCCAGCAGCAGCAGCCTCAGTGGGAGGCTGAGAAGGATTTATGAAAGGTCAATATTTGAATGTGCAAAACTTACTAAGTCTGTCGGAGGACAGGGAGAGGTTCTGCATCAGCTCACTGATAACTCAGCCCAAATTTCCTCTCCAGTACGATGGCAGATGGAAAAACCCGACACGGCTCCAGTGACGTTGGCTCTGGTCAGCTGCACACATGCAGTTCCATAAACATGTTCCCAGCTGGCACACACAGATCTCATCAAGCTGTGCAAGGGAACGGACAAAACCCAAGTCCTTCCTCGGTGGATCCAAGATCCCTGCAATCACTCTTGTAAGGGTCTGAGCTGAATTGGATGAGCGGGGTCCTATCAGGGGCTTACGTGAGCTGCTGCAGCCTTCTGAAGAACCAGGACATTGTTAGTATGATAGAAAGGGAGAAGCATTCCCGGTGTTGCCAGGCTGGGAAGCCTTCTCCTTATGCTGACCGCTTGTACTGGCCAGGCGACATCACAGAACTACAGCTACCAAACTGCAGACGTGCAAAGTAAAGCTAGAGAGCAAACTGAGCTGTGAATCTCAAATGCCAGGGAAGGTCATTGCTTGTCTGGGGCTCACAGCGTCTACAGCTTTCACAGATTTTGTAGAAAGACGAAGAAATTTCACTGGAGCAGAGGAAGCAACCTGGAGCGGAGGAGCTGGTGCAGCCATTGACATCTGCTGCAAAGCCAACTTGAATATTTCATATTATACGATATGAAAAGTTTGCATGTTTCTCACAGACTTGGTAGCATGGTGATGTGTAACTGAGGAGCAGCAGAGTTTCAGCATGAACATATGACATGAATTTGTTCCAGGATTTCAGGATTCTTAGCTGTAATTTTATTCTCCTTCAGGAATCTGACAGGCAGCTAGTTAAATTTCAACACAAGAGAGAAAGTGAGAAAAGGCTCCTGTCTCCTGAAATCGGCCAGGTGCCAAGACGCTTCCTGTTTTGGCTGTACCTCTGCTCCATGTCAGGACTCGTGCACCAGGTCGAGCAGGGTATGGAGCAGCCTGGCAGGAGGGCTTACAAACAGGGCTGGGTGTCACAGGCAGCAGTTTGCTTGGTCCTGTTCTACAGCCCCAGACCTTTTGGAATCTCCAAATTAAAGAGCAAATGGCTTTTTGCATTTGGTTTCCAGCAGGGACCAAGTCCACGTGTGAGGGGATCAGGCACGTGTGGTAGGAGGTGCGCTGGAGACCAGGAAGCCCATCTGCGTGAGTGCCAGGGCTTCCCTGCGACTTCCCAATGCCTCAAAATATTAGTGAATTCCTCAGCATTTAAATTCCTTTTGAGAGCTGAAGTGTCATTAAGTTTCCCATTTTGCTGCAATTTACAATTAGTTTACCTCATTAAGCATTGTAAAAGCTGCGGGTGAAGCACCTTGGAGGTTATCCATCACTGGTTATTGCTTCGTGCTGCTGGATTGCTGCACAGGCGAAGCAGGAGGCTCCCTGGAGACTGGAGGCTCGGCGCTGGAGCTGCGGAGTGCTGCAAGCGCGGGGTTCATGGCTCTGGGGTCCCACCAGCAAAGCCACGAGGTGCAGGGCGGAGAGGTGCCAGGTGCTGGTGGCTTTTCCCATGAGCATTTCTGCTGGAGCCTGTACAGCACGTGGCCTCGTGCCCCTACCCCTGCTCCAGTGGTTGGGCTGAGCCAGGGGTCAGGTTTGCAACTTGTGCAGCCAGTGGGCAAACAGTCCCTGCAAAACCCTTCTGGAGTCCTGGAGCATCCCGACGGCCAGAACCATTATTGTTCTTTGGCTCTTTTTTTATTTAAAAGCATGACAGATTGATAATTAGAGGCAGCAGAATGAAACGATGAATTGCACAACACAAATGAAAGCAGCAAAAGGAAAAACTCTTGCCTTTTTACCAAATCCTTTGTAATATAAACCTAATATCAGCATGAGGCCATAGCTGCATTTTAAGAGAACAATCTTTGACTGTTCTGCTTGTAAGAGGCCCTTATCCCTTCAAGCAATCCTGGATCTGATACTCTTCTTCTTTGTCTTTCCCTAGTGCTTGCAATTTATAGTAAGTAGTTAAATTTGACCAAAGATAGTGGCTCACATTTTCCACCCTCTGTGCCTGAGGGTAGTGTTTAAATCCAGAGACAGGCTTCTCTTGTAACTGCCTAATGTTTGAGCAACTGCAGTTCTCATTGAGGCTGATGTGATCCCCATCTCCGGAAATCAAGGCACTTTTATTTAATCACCGAAATTTTTAAATAATTAAATGAGAATAACTGGAACAGTATTAACCGAAGCACAACTTGCACATTGCTCATGGCAACAGGAATGGTTAAAACAAACAGAACACCTGCATCCTGTCCCTCGAGGGCCACTTTATGGATAATTTATATAATTTCTATCAGTGATGCTACAAATTGGTCTACAAGTTGTCATATCCTGCTGTTTCAGGCCTTGCACCTGGAAAACAGGGGGAACATTTGGAAAAAGCCACAAGAGCTCTGTGGCGACATTTTTACCCCAACTCATCTAATAAATCTACATGCCAACTGTGGGATTTGGGCTTTTAATTGTTTTGATACACACATGGCATCTCGCCAAAGAGTCAACCAAACAAAACTGTGGCAATTAGCTAAGAAGTCCTCTCTGCAGAGTTGTGCTCCTTAAGCTCCGTTCAGATTTACAAATGAGATTACTTGGGTGAGGATGTACATGCTAATCCCTCTGTACACACACACACCTGCATGCATGTGCCGGCTTGGTCTCAGCCCTGCCGTACACAAATGCTGTCTGCTTTTGGTACTTTGTACCCTGGAGAGCCCATTTTGCTTTCCTCTTTGGAAAAATAAAACAGGATTGAACAACAGAGTGACAACAAACTCAGGTATGGCGGGTATGGAGCCCTTCTCCTCAGGCTACTGGCTCAGTTATGATCTGGGGTTAAAATAAAGAAGATTGTCTTTATTTTTTAAAGTGGAGGAGGCCCCAGGCTTGTCAGAGAGGAGCTTCCCTTACTGCACCTTCTTGTGGAGAGAAGTCTTCATGTGCCATCTATCCCTGCTCCAGAGCTGGTCACAGACAGCCACTGCTGCTGCTACCCAAGGGGTGCTATTCCCCACCATGCTAAATGTCTGCAGGTGTGCACCCCACGCAAAGCTTTGTGCCTGAATCTGGGATTCAAAACCACACTGGAAGCTTTTACCTCAAGTTTAATCACTGTCTAATTACTCATATGCTCCTGACACCACCTCCTGAGACACAGGTGCTTTGGAAACTGTTCCCCAGTGCTCAGATACCCGCAGTCCTCCCCTGCGCCTTCCTCTGCCTCCTGCGCATCACCCCACTGTGAATTTGGGGCTTTCTCTGTATAATGGAGGATAACTCCTCTGAACTTTGAAGGTTTGGGTTTCAGGGTCCAGTCTTCACATGTTTCCTTTCCACAGCTCTGCAGCAGGAGCATTTGGCACTGAGGGATTTTCTGAACCACACCAAGAGTCAGCAGCGGTTGCCTCCCAGGTACCTCTGCCCTGCAGCTCGGGCTTACTGCAGCAGAAGCTGAGGGCTTCTCCATTGCCCTCTTCTGTCTGGATGGCTGCAGCTCCGCTCTGCAGTCTTTGGTTTCAGAGGTACTCCCTTTGACCATTAAAGTTTATGACTCGTATGTCAATAGAGCACAAACGAGCAAACAATCTCGGAAGACAGAATGCAATCTGCAAAGTACGGAAGGCTGCTCCTACCTAACACAAGGGGACAGTTAGTCAATGAACAGAGAGACATGCTGAAAAAAGTGCTATAAGGAACAGAAGGAACAAGCCTGCTTCCCTTTGTGAAACCAGCCTTCTTGGCTGTAGTGGGATGCTCTGGAATGGGACCCTGCGAAGGGCACATGTCCGGGCTGCCACTGCCGGGATGAACCGCGGCATCTGAACGAGCCGTGAAGCTGCTGGCTCAGCTCGCGGGGCTCCTGCTGGTGCAGGGCCTGCTGTGCCCTCCCATCCATCTATTTTTGACGATTCTTCCACACGCACAGACAATGAAAGGTGATTTACCTAGCCAAGAAAGGATTGCATTTTGCAGAGAAGTTCCCATTGCATGCACATCTCAGATTGTTCCCAGTGTGGGGTTTCTACCTCATCAGCACGAGAAGAGTTATTTGCAGTCCCCTCGCCTCCTGACAGCCCACCTCTAGGAAGCAGAAAAGGGCTGGGCTTCCTGACTCTGAATCTACCCGTCCTGTATCCCTGTATGGGAAGCTTTTCTACAAAAAAGACATCTATAGGAAAATTCACATCAAGATACTGATTATTCTTATTTACCGGCTTTGCATTTGGAAAGAAAGATGCTTTCTTTCTTCCAAGAGTAGCTGCGATTATTAGAGATCTGTCTGTGCTAATTTTAATGGTGTTCCTACACGGGCTCCAGTGTGACCGGGTTATTGATGAATGAGCCAGTCAATGTGCGGCTGCTGTGTCACAGAGCTGAGATAAATGAATGGGAATCGCAGGCAGGGGCCCTCCGCCCGCTTGAGTTTCTGCAGATTCTCCATCGAATCATTTCACTAACCTAAGATGAGCAGACCCGTGTCAGTTCACCCATGAGCCCGAATCTTTGAAAAATGCCAGGGAGTGAAAGTCTTTGTCTGCAAGCACTCACTGATACCCTGCAAGGTGGCAGGAGTCGTACCAACAGGTGCTGGTCATGGCCTCGTGCTGTTTGCAGTGCCCCCTTCCTAGCCCATGGAGGCTTACTCCAAACTGCAACATCTATGCCTAGAAAAGGCAGCTACTGGAGGAAAAAAGTAACAAACTTTGGCCCTTATTTATCTCTCCATAAGCAGTTTTTTTTTGTAATTAAAGACAACCATCTCCTTCTTGTCTGCTTTCTGGAATAAAAAGGCCACGCAAGCCCCTATGGTGACGAATTATTAATTGTGCTAGTCAGCTACGCTAATTGTTAACAATATCACTATAAGTGTAGGCACTTACAGGGTATCTGTCTTCTCAGCTCTGCTTGCGTGTCTCTGCTATGCTGTAGGAACCCCAAATGTTCATGGGGACCGGAGTCCACAGGCTGACACAGTCAGAAAGGCCCTTGTAGTGCCATCTGTAAGAACACACGTGGGCAGTCCCCTGTGCCAAGTAACTTCCCTGAACTGGCTTTAGCCTGGCTCTGTGGAGCTGAGCAGGAGATCCGTAACATCTCAGGCACAACATTTTTGCCCCAGGAATTTGGCTCAGTGTAGGGCACGAATGGATGAGGAGATAGGGGAGAGAGCAAGAAGGCCGTGACAAACTGCTCCAGTTCATCTGTGGTTTTAATATAACTTCGGGACGTGACCAGAGCCCTGTATTTACTAATTCACTTGACTGGCAGGCATGTGTTAGCTGGAAAATCACTGTTTCAATAACCTGTCTGGCTCCGTCATCCAGAATCGTGAAATGGAAACAATTGCGCCTGTCACATCACCTGTGATAACCTTCAGCAGGAAGCGTGTCCCTCTTTGTCAGGGAGATAAAGCCATTGTTGATACGTAATATACTTGGCCAGTCAAACCAGCTTGAGGATTGTCTCTTGCTTTGCTAATTAATTTTATCACCCTTGTCATCTTCTACTCAAACCTAGGCAATCCTAAGCCTTGTAGAATTGATTTCAGGGCACAGGAGGGATATATGCTTCTTACAAGCCAACTTCAGTTACAAATGTGAAGCGCTTTCTCTCTGCTTACTTGCATCAGCATGTTCTAAAGTAGGACACACACTTTGACGATTTCTATTTTGGCATCTCACAATGTATTTTTATAATGCTTTTTTCCCTCCCCCTCCCCATCCTTTTTTTTTTTTCTTTTATCAGAGACAAACAACAGCTGTGTTATTGGCACGGTGCTGAGAAAGGGAAGCTAGAGGTTAGCAATGGCATAAAGATAAGCAGTCCTGGTGTAAATCAGATCCTTCACTTGTCTACTTGTCTAAAACATATGATGATTTCTTGCCCTCCCCTTATGTGCCATGCCACTTCAACTTCCCATTCGAGCTGTTTATGAACACTTCACATTGGAATGCAAAAGGCAGGGATCAAGTCTCCATTCGTACTGTGGAATGACTGACCCTGCTTCTGCTCTCAGTACCTGCAGCATCCAGAAAAATCCTTCTGTGGTGCCATCACGAAAGCAGTAAGCAGATTTAAAAAGAGATCCTGGCCCACCGGCTCCATGTTGGCAACCACGAGCCCATTTAATTTATTTTGGCTTGCACCACGTGCCTGCGGTTTGTGTCAGGTGTGCTACAGTTCAGCTATTCAGGTTCATTTGGAAGTTGAATGATTATGACACATCCCAGAAGGGCTTTACACTGGTAGCCTGGGTGCTGGCACACTGAGCTTGCAGCAGAGAGCCCTGCACAGGCTGCCAGGTCCACCTGAGAGGCCAGGCAAATATTTGGGCAAACAAACCAGGCTTACCTCTGCACAGCGGCAGGAGACGAGGCAGCTGGGATTAGGCTACGCTGCTCAGAGCCACCTCCTCGGTCCATACGGCTCTCAGACCTCAGGGTGCCTCTACCAGGAGGGAGAGGCTGGGGCATGTTTAATCCCCGTGCCAAGAGGTTTTGATGGGCAGAGCTCAGCAAACAGCAATCACATGGCTCAGCTTCTCGGAAAGCTGAAGGATGATCAATAGTTGATTAATCTAGTGAAGAAATTAATGTATTAAATGCAGTGACTGATGTCAAATACATTCTCTCTTGCTCATCGATTTCCTTATTTTTAACCTGCGTGTGCCAAAATTATGAAGCCCAATTCCAGTGCGCAGCTAGTACATTCATCTATTTAATTTCATATGGATATAATTTACTAAGCAATGTATTTGATTGAGTAAATGTGGTGCCATTGATTTTGTGGCTGAATTATCTGATTTGATTGGCACTGTGTCCCATTTAATAGAGAGAGCAACCAATCCAATAAGTAATGTTAGTAATTGGGTAGTTGTTTTCTAAAGAAAAATTACTTGAGTTTAAAGAACTAATGTTTCTCAGTTGCAGTGTAAACTAGATAAATTTCTACAACAGATGAACATGATAACATTTATCCAATGTAATAACAAAATGCTGGGCTCTGTAATGCAGCATCAAGGCAATGCTGCATCTTAGGCAGCATTCACAGAGCAGCTTATATGCAGTTTATGTTTTAATACAAAGCTCCATCATCAGGTCCATTAATTAATTAACCCACTGAGACACTGAGAAACGCCACATACCCTGATGGACTCACGAAGGCACAGAGAAGACAGCCGTTCTGGCAGCCCCACCAGCTACTGCCCTGCTCTGCAGCCCCGCTGAGCTCTCCTGCTCCCTGCACGGCCCCAGGCTCAGGCTCTGCTCCCAGGACAGCGGCACCGCAGCACTTCCTGCCCCTCTGCGTGCCCAAACTAATGACTGCAGTGAAGGACAAGACAAAGTGCCAAAGAGCTGCTGGCAGTTCCCCTTGCTGTGGCCACTCGGGCGCTCATTTTGCAGCTGCCAGCGCTCCCCTGGCCCGCTGCTGGCGGGGGGACCGGGCAGGCAACTGCAGTGAGTGCTCTGGAGTCGGGCACACGGGTGGGACTTCTGGCCATTCAGCTCCAGGCTGGGAGCTGAGTCCTCTCCATCCACTTTGATGTTCTGGATAACAGCAAGAAGACTAATTGTGGGTTTCGAGCAGCCATTTCTGGCTGCAAGTCAACAGTGTTCAGAGAACGGAGCAGGGACAGCCTTCACACCAACGTGACTACACAATTAAGGACCTATTCCTTTCTGCTAATACCTTTCCACGCCTGGATCTGAGGCAAGTAATTTTATTCAAGGTGATGTTCAACACTGGTAAGAGGAAGGCTATTTAATTAAATGCTATACTTGACAAATTTGATACCAACAATCATCTGTCAAGTTCATGTAAAACTAATAGTAATAAAAGTGGAACAACTCATCTACTGATTTTTTTCTTGCCTATGCTGTATTATTTTGCAACAAGAGAAACCAGCACACATCGTTTGAATTCCATGCTTATATATTACAAAATACAATCTAGTCATAATGCTGCTGTGACAGCCAAAAGGAGCTCAGGTATTAGCAGAAGAAAGTGATTTTTTTATTATTCCATTTTATCACTGGATGGAAATTTCAAGACTCGAATTTACCAACACATCCACATCTGAACCTGAATATCTGGGAGGTCATTTACTCCACTGCACAATAAAAGGGAGTCAGACAAGGTAATGCATAATGGAAATCAAAGCCGAACTTCCATTTGCAACTGTGCCATCCATAACACTATCAGCTGCACTATCTAAATTATGAGGAGATACGACTCTCTGATGATGAATACAGAACATAATGAGCAGGGAAGGATAAACCCTGAGGGAGGGGAAATGTGCCACTTGTAGAGGTGTTTATCAAAAAAGAGATATGCTTCTGTATCTTAGAATGTTATTTTTCACAAAATTTATTGCAGATACTGATAAGCAAGACCTGTTTATTTACTTCATGCCAATTACAGGCTTGTTCAGAACTGTCTATTCAGACAGATTTTCCCCACGGAAAAGGCTTTCACTGAACATTTCAGGGCTTTGCTTCTAAAAAATCCAAACTTCAAAAACATTTCTAAATGTAGAAATATTCAGCTTTTTCTGTTCTGGAGGCCTAAGCTGCTGCTTTCCAATTACCAACTTCTGACGAAAGGAAAGAAGTTTCAGGCTCCAGAACAACAAAGAATATTTCATTCTCGGAGCGCTTCGGGGAAGAATCCCCGCGGGGTCCCGGCGCTGGCCTGGGCTCCCTGGGACCCACTGCCCGAGGGGCCACCAGCCCCAGCCCCTCCTGCTGCCACCAGCATGTGGTTGCTGATGCCTTGTTTGTGCAAGCTGCTGCCAGCCCTGATGTGCTGGCATCTTCCTCTCACACGCAGGATTTACCAAGCAATGCAGTTCTTCCCATGCAAAGTGGGGAAAAAAGAGAAGAGCTCTGCGTTAGGTCTTCTCAGCTTTTCAAAGGAGATGTTCAGCATCCGGACTCTTTTGCCTCTCCTAAGCCGGCTTTGTGTGACAACTGGAAAGGAAAATGGTAAAAATAGTGATTTATCTGCCTTTAATTAAATGCTGAGGTTTTTGTATGCAGTAGTGAAGGCTGTGTGTTGGTGCACTGTGAAACACTCACCACACAAACGGTGGCAATTACAAGGCAAGGGATTTTGGTAATACCAGACTTTCAGTCATTTTTCGCCTTAGTAATTAGAGCACAGCAAATAAATCAGCATTCAGTTGATTTAAATAAACTGCCCCTAGAAGAACAATTTGCCGATGACTCTCCTTGCAAATCACGTATCTGCCGATGCCACATATCAAAGAAATGATTTTTGTTTCTTCAAAGTGAACGCACTTCATACAGATGGCAGGTTCTCATTGCTGCTTGCTCTTGGCCAGTAGCAGGAGCGTTGTTAGAGTGATGTGTAAGACATAAGTTGCTTGGAGTCCTGGTGCTTAAATCAAAGTGCGGTGCTGAGAATAATAAATGCACGTATGTGAGTGAAATTCAGATTGGAGGCATCTGTTTGAAAACAAGACGACACATTGTTGTCTAAGCGACTGGCAAAGATGGATGTCTCTATAATAAAACTCTGGAAAGCGCAGTCTTGGTCTGATTTCTGCCTTCAAGGACCAGACACTCTTCAGGGGCCCGTGAAACACATCAACTGTCCCAGCCCAGAGTTTACAGACTCCATATAAGCCTATTGTCCCTACGACTCAAATAATCTAGATGTGAGCAATTTATAGAGCAAGAAAAGCTGGGGAGATCTTAAAACATATACCCTGCAAGTATAAATTCCACTAACCGAGATAGATGTCTGCCATATGGTTGCAGCAGATGCAGCAGATCTGAGATATCCCAATGCCATCTTCCTCGGGGTTTGACCTTTCTGAGCATCAGGAGGAATAAGGGTCAAATTAACTGAGGGGCCAGTGAAAAGACAGCAAGTCTTTACTGCTGTTAGGCACGCTTTGACCATTTTGTAGACAAATCTTCAGCTCCTTATTAAAGTGGCAATTTTCCCAAGCACTGTGTGTATGCCGAGGCTATAAAAGCACCAACAATGTGTATCAAAAGCAGGATCTTTGTTTACCAGATGTCAGCTAATAATAAGAGGTATTATACCAGCACTGAGACTCATTGGGAAAGCCATGTACAAGCTTACGAGCTAAGCTAGCTGATTTACTGACTGCTTCATACCCACATTGCATGAGCTGGTTTGAATGCAATCTACTAAAAACACCCTGATGGGACCCATAAACTTTATATAAGGAGCCTTAACTCAAACAGTAAGAGACTCAGAGGACCCATGGAGAATGGCTCAAATGCTGTAGTGGATGGATTTTTTTATGCATTTTGTTTTTTCTTTTGTATTCACAAGGGCTATTTTCTGTTTATTTTGCAAAACAAAAGCAGCCCCCCCAAACTCTATCCGAGTCTCTCCTGCCGCATACACAGCCAAGGCAGGAGTGCTGTGCTAGCACGCTGTCATCCACCCTGACTCTGACAGCCTGCACACAGAAACAGCTGGATGACCTTTCCAGGTATTTGTCTTCAGCAGAGATTTGTAATGAGAATAGTCAATATTATTTGATGGACTATTTGCCTTCTTGTTACAGCGGGAAAACGTAAGCAGGAGTGTACAAGCGTAGTTCTGTAGTGGGAAAAATGTTTGATGCCTTTCTTTTGGAAAAGCAGGGATGCTGGCTGCTCTGCTTCCACTGCAGGTAACCCGGCACGAAGATGTGCACGGGGTGATGCGCTGGATTTGGACTGGGGTGGCTGGGATCAGAATCAGACCCCACATGACTGCAGAAATGGAGAGGATGGTTTCCTCTGCTGCTGCACAGCGTTGGTACTGCTGGAGGGAAAAGGAAGCGGATGGTGTGCGGGGCTGAGAGCGGCAGGGGGAGGACAGAGGGGACGAGACTTGCCAGGGGCTGAGCTGGCCACTGCTGCGGCAGGGAGCAGGCTCTGCGGGCTGGATTTCTGGCCGGCTAGCGCTTTTCATGCGGATGCTGTCTGCCGTTAGCTGCCAGGCAGATGGCAACTTACATTACAGGTTATCGAGTGAGCAGTGGGAGTCAAAACAAAATTATCGCTTTACTCCTCCACACTAATGAGAAGTGCGTCACCCAGTTGTTTAGGCACAGGATGAGCTTGCTTTATGCTTTCTCCGGATCTGGTCACTGTTGGAAGAAAAATATATCTGAAAACGCACGGGCCAGTGATCTCTACTGCTCTGGTAATTTATTTCCACCCACATCTCCCCTCTCTTTGCCTATTCTTGTCTGCAGAGGAGGCTTGTAAATAGAAAACTACGAAGTTTGTGTCATTGTTGTGGTCCAAGTCCCCTCATCCACTCCCCAACTTCCTTCCACAAGCACAGAGGGCTTGCAACGTGCCTCTCCTTCCCTCCATCCCTTCGTTCCAAGGTCTGCACTTCAGATCTGCCTCCACGACCCTCAGTTCCAAATAGTTCTTCTGCAGTGTTTCTGGCCTCACCTTTCTTCCTGCTTCTCTTCTCATGAAAACAATAATAAGGTATTGATCTACCCTGTTGAGACAATGAAGCCTCTTTAATTAGTTCATTAGTCTTTAGCTCATCAAGACTTGGATGAATGCTCCACTGAATCCTGTTTAATCACAAGAGTTGATGACTTTCAGAAGCTTTACAGGATGCGCCTGGAATCGAGGGCTGGCAGTGGCTGGGGTCTGGGGCCAAAGGCTGGGGCTTGTTTAAGATCAGGATTCCACCCAGGGCGTAAAAACTCATGCTTGATGAACTGGGCCCCAAAGGTCAGCTTTAGGGAAAAGAAAACTCTAAAATGTGAAGTGGAAGACTTGAAAGGGTCTTTTACTCAGGAGTTAAAGTCTGTGATGCAGCAATGCATCCCCAGGGCTGCTGGCATGTTCAGTCCAGGAAGAAAACCCTCCTGGTTTTAAACCTGTGTTTGGAAGTCAGAGTGAAAATAAAAGACTATAAAATTACACAAATTTATGAGGAAATTACATTTCTTTTCTTAGATAAAGGGACAGTAAGCACCTAATTTCTAGAGAATCAAGAGAATTTTTCTCTGCTGCACGGAGACACCAGCAGGACTCCTCAGCAGTGGCACGGGTCAAAGCAGAGCATCGGCTGCCCCACAGCACGGACTGCAACGCCCTGCCCAGAAGGGCCGGGGCTCTTTCTGCCCATGGCCCCCTTCCCGTTCCACCACGACATTGCCATTTGAACTCCACTACTTTCAGCTGGGGGCTTGTCCTGCCACTGCCGTACTGCGCTCTGCAAATTAATTTCAAACCCCGTGACGCATTCTCTGTCCACAGCTCGAGCTAATCGCTGAAGAGCCGAACCAGGCAAATTGCAGGTGGCATCGTGGCGGTAAAAGTTTAATGGTGCCGGTGAACGCTCTCCTGCCTCGACCCCAGCTTTAAATTCAAGCAATAACCCTGCAGGTGGATGCTAATCTGAGGGAGACGGGGAGAATTTTGATCAAAGACGCTCCTCTGAAGTGTGACCCAGAAGGAGCAGTTCCCTTCTGTTTCAGCACAGATCATTTAATGCAGAGCCCAGCTCCTTCCCCGAGGGCCGATCCCTGCCAGCAGGCGGGGATCCCCAGCCTGTTTCCCAACCCCACCGGGCTGTGCTGGGCACCGCAGCTCAGCTGCCCTGCTCCCTGGCACCAACCTGGAAGCTCAAGTCAACAAATACAACGGCACAAACCTGCTGCCCTTCCGATCACATCCGTACTCCTGCTGCTTCCCAGAGGAACTAATCTCTATTAAAAAGTGTCATCTGAAATGCTCACGAACCATGGAGAGAGGCTGGAAATGCATTATCTCCCTGAACCTGATACAAATAAGGATTCGGCTGTTTGATGACACCTTGAGATAATTGTTTCAAAGGATCTGAATGTAGAAAATATTTTAAAACAACTTTAGAATCAATAGCTATTTTAATTTGCAACTTGCAGCTCGCTTTCTGACAAATAACCCCAAACAGAAGGATAAATAATACAGCTTCAATTATATTTCTGTACAGTATTTATCTTATTTTGTGTTATGTGCTGCTGAGCTAATTCAATTTTCTGCTGCCAGCCCATGCTTGTTCCCCTTTCACTTGTAATGTATAACTTTATGAAGAGGGACTAAATCTTCCTGTGTGAATGGCACTTTATCCCCGAATGTGAATTTTGCTGGAAAATAAAATAAAATAGCAACAATACTCTTCATAAAACTACGAATAAAGCCCATGCAGCTGAGCTATTTTTCAGCGGTGACAAATGACACACAATGGAGGGAAGGCAGGTGGCAGCTGGAAAGCATCCAACAAACCCCAGAGGCTCCCGGCCTCACAGCTGGGAACCAGGACCCGATACCCTTGGCTTGAACGTGGAGCTCCTGCGAATTTCCAGGCGCAGGGGGTGGTGGAAGTTTGCTCCCTGCTGCCTCCCTCTGCCTCTCTGAAGGGCGCAGCGAGCCACCCGGAGAGCTGCTCGCACCGAGCTGTTCAAGGGAACACAGGCAGAAAGTTTGTCCTGCCCCTGGTAGAGGAAAATTTTAATTGATTGTGGAGCCCAGGAATGCAGATTTCAGTGACGTTCATCAAAGGGTGAAGACAGAGGCTCTTTGGGACATTCCAATACGCCTACCCTGGTTAACTGAGCTCTGGTGCCTTCACGTAGGGAGCATTCACCTTGCGCTGACATGAGATTATCAGCGCCTTTTTTTTCCTGGTGTTTCTGTACCTGCATCAGCGCTGGTGCAGCTCTCAGGTGGGATTCTCTCCCCCAGGAGGCAGTGCAGCTCCCTCTGAAACACAGCACGGAGCCTGTGCAGCGCCCTGTGCTGCAGGGATCCTGCAGCAGCACTGGCAATCCACACGGCTAACGATAACCTTGACGCTGAGCAGGACAGAAGATAGGTGGACGGACTCCAAAACTTGCAATATGATGCTCACTTACAGACATTTCTTTAACTTTTTGTTCCATAATTCTTTGTCCTGAGTTGCTGTTGGAGCTATTTCTGGTCCTAGCCTAACGTCTTTTAATTTCTTTTTCTCTAAATTGCTGCCTCTTGAGATGGAAAACAAGCCACGAGCCCTCACTTCACGTACCAAGGCAAATGTCAGCCAGCTCCCGCCTGTGGGCACCTGCGCTGGTGCCAGTCATCTTAAACTATACCCAGCGCAGCCAGAAAAGCCTCTGGGAAAAAATAAAGGAGGGAGGAAGGCATTCGGCTATAGGCTGGGAATTGTCTGCAGCAAAATGACAGATGTTTATGGTTCATAAGTACATTCCCAAAAGGACAATGCTAGTAGCTTGATAGAAAGGGAGGAAGGAAGGATGCAGGAATTGATTTACCATCTGTGTTTTTCTCAAAAACATTTTCCCTGAGGAATATCAGGGAAGCTGACATTTCCACAAACCGGGAGAAGTGGGATTCACGGCTAATTGTGATCCTGATGGTGAAGCGTCAAGCAGGGCATCCAAAGGGAAGCTCTGCAGGCTGCAACATCTCCTCCAAAGCTTCTTCGCCATCTGGAATACTTACAATGAGAAAGATACGGGCCCGCTACAACTTTGGCCCCTTGGCTTGTTGCACTCATTGCTGGAAGAAGGATGACTTTCCTGCCTGCCCTTTGCACTCTGTTGTTACGAAGCTTGGTCTCAGCCCTACACACCATCTTGACAGAACACCTCTGCTTCAGAAATCTGTCACCAAATCCTGTCTTTTCCTTCTGCCTCTCTGCTCTGTGAGCTGCTGACAGCCGGCCCTGCTGGCTTGCAGACTCTGCCATGCAAACAGTTTGGGTTACAAGTGTTTGATTCTTTTTTAATTTTCCACTAAACTGCCACTGCTCTAGTGCAAATGTCACCTAACAGGCAATCGCAGGAGCTGTGCAAGCAGAAAGTAAAACAGCAATAAAGCAGCCTGCTTTCTATTCTCTCGCACTTTGGAGTTCGAAGATCCACATCACACTTTCCTTCATTTCAATCTGCTCAATGTTAATTTTAGCATCCAAGCCTTCTATTTTAGAGCTGAAAACACAGCTGATAACGTGGTTAACAACTGCTGCTGTGGGCTCCCTTGGCAGCAAGGCATTAGCTTCTTTGCAGGCATACAGCGTTCGGCTGCACTTCCAGGTTTCATTGTCTCACAGCTCCTCCCCGAAAATGTGGTTGGTGCTCCAGGAGCTGCGGTCACCACCGCCACCCCGCACTCAGTTCTGCACTGCCTGGCTTATGAGACAAAGGCGAGGGTATTTTTGCGACTGATAGTATCAGCTCGTATGTGATGGATACGCCTGCGAGCCATTCCTCTGGCTCCATTATTCATCTCTATTGCGCGCTGCCAGGGAGCACAAGGTGCTCGGTCCCCTTTGCTGGCACGCTGCTTCGAGGAGCACAGAACCACATGCAAGGTGTTTGAGCACGCACAGAACACCTCGGCTGGCTTAGCTGGTGCTCACTGCTCTCCGACGCTGGCAAACCCCTCTCCTTTGTCTGGTACATCAGGCTGGGGCACCCCCATTTGGTACCCACTGAGGTGCTGTGGCTACGACAACCGCTGAAGTTTTTGGGGACCCCCTGCTCCGGACCTGCATGAAAAAACAGCAGCTGCATGGTGTGATCAGCACGTGTTCTCGCTCAGGCCATGGACCTATAGAGCTGGGAACCCCAAAGCTGGGTTTCAGTGAAGAAGAGTGTTAAAAAAAATGTTTATGGACCTCTGGTACATAGCAATGGCAGAAGTTGCATGGGTAGCCAAGAGCAGAATCAGCAGAAGTGCATTTTTCTTTAATTTTATTTTCAAACCTGTAATTAATCATAGCTTAATAAGTCATCAATCTTGTGGTGAAAAAAAAACAGCAACTAGTAAGTAGAATACATCCTCCCAGTGCAGACAATCAGTGTCTTATCTTAATGCAGGGGTATTTCTTGAGGGGAAGAGGGAGATTAGATACAATTAAAGAAAGTAAATATTGAGAAACAAAGAATGGTCGCTTGCTTTCCCCCAAAAAGGACGTGAATGAGGAGACAAACACCAATGCTTGAAATCCAGTACGATTATTTTCCCATCGGACATCTTGGTGAAAATGTGGACTAGAAACTACCCTCAGTATTCTCTGAGCAACTGGTTTGTATTCAACTAAGACCACAAGGATAACAAATTCCCTTTTAATCACCCTTCTTCCCCTCCCTGCAAGTTTTAAAGAAATGTAAATCTGCCATTACAGAGTCAATGCCTTGAAAAAAGTGAGTTTGCATTTTTATGAGATTTCAGAATGTGTCCTTCTAATCTTCCCGTCTCACATTTTTATTCCAGTGATTCCCTCTACTTCCTCTTGTCGGTCTAAAGTTAATTCAAGTCACTTTATACTCTAAAAGCAAGTCTTTTCTTATGTTTAAAATTCAGTTTGAACCTCTCCCAGTTCAATAGAGAGTCACTTGGGTTGTAAGCAACTGCTCAAGCGATTGCTGCTTCTTCCCTCAAGAATATTACATTCTCTGTTGCTCACAACAAAGATATCAAGAGTGTTAATATTGCTGTCGTGCTGACTGACAGCTGCTGCAAATGTGGTTGATATAAAGTTAAATTACTGCACTTCGGAAGCAGTGCAAAGCCTGCTTGGAACATAGCTGGGGTGATCTGCTACATCCTCCTGGGGAAAAGTGGGAGTTGAGAGGCATCCAGCAATTCCCTGACAAGAGCGCTCTGAAAGCCTCGTGTTCGCCTCATCTCCACGTGCGGCTATTAAAAGGGACTGGCTTTTATCTCAGCCGTGCTTGGAAACTCCAAGCCGCAAGGCAGAGAAGGGCCTCCTCCTCCTGCACCCCTCGTGCAGGGAGCACGTGGCACACGGTGACCAAAGAGGATGGGGAAGATAACTTGTCTCAGCAACAGCTGGTCCAGGAAGGAACAGACTCCTGTATTTCACCCCGGTGTTCAGCACACAGCTCGGCAGTGAGCTCACGGACGTGTTCAGATAGCCAGGCTGTCACCGACAGAACGAGCTGAGCTGCAGATACCCAGCGAGTGCACGCCTGAGACTGCTGAGGGCACGCCAGAGCCAGGATGCCCCTTGGGAGAAGACCCAGGCTTGTTCCCAATTTCACGGTTACATTTCCTTCTTGCTTCTAATCCGCAGCTACGAGATACACTGAACACACGGCGTGACACTGCGAACACACGACATGCTCTACGGGGGAAATCAGATCAGCTGCGCAGGACGATCTTCCACGAGTACTGTCACCTCTAGGAGCCTGGGCAGGATCCTTCATCTGTCACATCCAAGTCCTGTTTCTGCACCAAACCATCCAGCGAGGCTCACTGAGTCAGCTGGAAGCTGCGTTAATAACGCACGTGCCAAGGGGTGGGCACAGGCTGGGCTGAGCAATGGTCTCTCACCATCTCCAAAGGGCTCGTAAGCCACGTCAGGGAATGAAAACCACGGGGGTGCTCGGGGAAGAATTGAATCAAACAGATGGGAACGTGGGAGTGGAGTTTGGGCCAGGAAAGGCCAATTTCAAACCATATTTTTAATTAAATTGTGGAAGTTTTTAACTGATAAAAACATCTTAGTTGGATTTAATGGCATTTAGCTGCTTTAATTGGGATGTCTATATTTGGAGTTTGCAGACAGAAACAGATAATAAGGCGACAAAAACAGATCATAGGGGCTTAAAATCCTGGCATTTGCATAACCCAATTGTTCACATTATGAAATGGAAACCCTGTTATCAGCTCCCATAAAACAGCTTGTTTTGGTAGATTGCAAATACTGTGTTTAATTAACCAAGCTTCAGGGACAGTGAATCTTATTGTTACAAGATACGACTCTGTGGAAATAAAGGCATTTTCATTTAAATAAAACAAAAGGGGATGTTTATCAGGATGTTACTTAATTGTCAGCACTGCTAAAGAGTTTTGTTTCTGCGATAATTTACGAACTGGAATTGATCAGTGAAGCAGGGAACCAGGCACCTTTGTCCTGTACAATTAAAGCTCTGTCATATTAAATCTAGGCATTAATGATGCCAACAGCTACAAGCAAAGCAGAAAAAAATCTGCAAGTCCATTGGAAATCCCGGGTAATGAATGAAATCCAGTTTTACCCAATTAGCCCCCTCAAAGCATCTGTCTTGGTAATATTCACCGCTGGCGCTTCCAGCAAGCCCAGCACTACATCAAGGTCCCACTGTGTTACTTGGCACGGCGCAGAGGAGGATAAGGCTGGGCGAGCATGAGGTTACATGCCATTAATACATTCTTTGACACCCACTCCCACAGCATTTAATCACGAGATCTTCATCTGAAAAGCCAGGAATTGTCCACAGAGTAAGTCAGAAGGAAAATAAGTGAGGTACCGGGGAGGAAATGATTAGGTTTTCCTTGCCGAAAACACTGCTGGGAATGGAAACATTCTGGCTGTGAGTGTCTGAAAAAACTACACAGTTCTTTATCTAGGTATACTTTTGCTAACATGTCTGGTGTGTCAGAAACCATTTTTTTCACTAGGCAGGAGTGGCTAGGAAGGAAATCAAACATCTCCAGAACTATTTGCTGTTTTGCAGCCTCCCTAGGCCTGGTGCCAGGGGCTACCCCTGCAATCAGCTGTGCCACGCAGGCATGGCAGGGCCATCCTCTCTCCTTGGAGTGTGCAGAATTTTGAGAAATGCAAGATGTAGGAAAAGAGGATGCTGCACACTGAGGATAGGCATGGGAAAGCCTCCTTGAGAGCTATTACATGGGAGCAAGGTGCTCCTGCAGCATCAGTGCTGGTGATGTCCTGCAGAGCTGCAGCAAGAGAACAGCAGCTCGCTCCCAGGGTTGGTCCCCAGTTGCTTTTTCTTCTCTCCCCAGAAAAAAGACAGAGGTTGTCTCTGCTTTTGCTCATGCTGAAAGTCAACCAATTTTTCTCCCCTTGATATATGAAACTATGGAGCAGGAACTAGATATTAGGTGGATCAGCCTTGTTTCTGAGCCTGATGTAAGCTGAGGCCAGGATGCCTACAGATAGAGTCAGTGCGGTAAGTGCCGGTGCTCCTGCTCTAGCTGTAATGTGGATTTCTTTCACCAGAGCTTTGCTGCTGCAAGGGCAGGTGCAGTCCCTGTCCACGTTACAACTCATACAAGCTACAAATCACAGGATGTTTCTCTAAATATGTAATTTTATTTGAAAGGACAAAAAAGCTGCAGTTGCTGAGCTGCTTCCAGGAACAAAATGCATTCCATGGCCTGGAACAAAGTCTTATTTATATGCTGCGCCTTCCCTTGCTTAAATATGCTCATCACATTGGTCTTCTCACAGCACAGCACCACTGAATTCCTTCTGTTCAGAAACAGCGATGTGCAACGTAAGATTTGACCAGTGAAACCCCTCACCAAAATGCCCTGGGGAGAGAAAACGGTCTGCATGGAGGTTTAGCAAGAGGCAGAAGCTGCTGGTGAACCCAGCAAAGCATATTATCAAAGAAACGGGCTGGAGTAATTGGAGAGGAGAGCAGATGGCTGCTGGCAATAAAAGCCTGTGAGAAATCCAGCTGAGAAGCCTACTGTGAGACCTATGGGGGCAAATTTCCCCGTGGTAGGACAAAAGACACCCAGCAAGTGAACAGTGGAAAAATCTATTGCAAGGTGCCCATTATTAAGCAGCAGCGAAGCTGTGAAAAATAGGCAATTGAATTTGAGAAGGGAAGGAAAGCAGGCACCCTGTGGACACAATTATGGAGACATTTTAGAAATTGCTGGGTGTGTAAATATGGGAAGAGCAGATGGGAGAGGTCTGAGGAGGCAGGGGAAGCGGCCTGCCCACATGTGCCAAGGGAACAGGCAGCTGCCTGCCCCTGCTCCCTCGCAGGCACATGCACAGCCACCTCCTGCTTTTGCCACTGTCTGCAGCTCCAGCAGGGCACAGAGGGGGTGTTTCCTGCTGCCCTGGCCCCCAGGTCTGTTTTTCTCTCCCTGCATAGCCTTTCCTTCCCCCTGCCCTCTCCAGGCTCACCTTGAGCTCTCTGCAATGCCGGTGGCATCGCTCCTCTGCCTTTTCCTGTGCCGTGGTGCCACACACTCTGCCGGTGAGGGATGGTGCCAGCTCTGCAACAAACCCCAACCCCCCTCGCATGCCCTGCGTGTGAAATTTCGAAGGGGCTGATCTTTTTCTGTAGGCACACCTGAGCTGCTGTCACTGCCCAGCCGTGCCCTTATGATGCAGAGGGGCTGCCCAGCAGAGCCACCACCGCACTGGGAGCCAGCTTAGCTGGGGTCCAGCACCACTCAGCCCCCACAGGGAAGCCTCCCTGCAGCCAGGCTGCTCTTCCAAAAGGAGAACCTGGTGCTTGTGAGTCACCAAATCCTTTAATCCCTGCAGTCACTTTAACCCTTGGCCTCCTGAGCCCTGCTGAAGGACCTGAAAGCTAGCTGAAATCCCCAAGTATCAAAAGGATCACCATACATCCTCAAATAAACCCTCTTTCTTTACCTCTCTCCCTTTGTGAGGATTTATGCTCGTGAGAGACACTGCTGTTCCTAAGGAAATGGCTTGAGATTTAAACCGCCTCCCTTCCTGGTTTTTATTTCTTGTCTCTTGAGGGTTAACAATCCTCAGGAGAGTGCAGAACAGCCTGTCTATCCACTTTGGTAATTGAAATCAATTTCTCTGCCTTATCTTTAGGAAACCTATATAGTCAAGACACTAATCTGCTGGCTCTGGCATCTTTTAAATGAAAACCTATTTGGAAAAAAAAAAAAAAAATCCCTTTCCCTGCCTACTAATGCTCCTTCGCTCAGAGAGACAAACACCAGGCCAAGAGACTTTTTGGAAGCAAGCACCCATCACTTGTCAGCCCTTCCCTCAGCAGGGAGTATTGGTGAACCCCCTGCCCAGATCCCAGCAGCTCTGACTGCCCCAGGGAAGGCAGGGGCTGTCCCCTGCCTCGATGGGTCCTGCAGGCAGGGAAGGGGAACCCACTGCCTGCTCAGGGACATAGCCAGCACGTGGGCTCCCCTAACAGCATCCATCCTCCTCACTGATGTCCCCAAGGTACCCAAAGACGAGCTGGGAGCAGGGCCCATGGCCAGACAGCTCCTTGGCTCCTCTTGCCATTCCTGCCGGTCTCTGTTCTGACTCCTGCACACACTGTTACTGTAGAAAGGTCACAAAAACAGGATGCCAGTTGTGCATGCTGATCACGTGCAGAGCTGCGGTCAGGAATGAAGGAGCTAAATCGCCTGCAAGCCCTGCTCTGCCAAGTGGAAGAGTGCATCCCTTTGCAAACCTCTTCTATCAAATCTTTGGTTGCCTAAAATGAAGCCTATAGAGAAAAAAACAGGCCCAAACAATGTTCTCTCCTAATCCTGTTGATTAGGAGCCCAGCCAAGCCAATAGATTTCTAATTTGAAGTCAATCAGGCTTGAAATCCCTGTAGTTCTGATTGTAATTACACAGATGAAGTAATCAATAGGGAATCATAGCACCCTGACCCTAAAAAGGGGAAGTCAAAACCCACGGGCACACTTGTGGTTCCTTGGGCTCGGTGAGCAGGGCAGCACCATGCAAGGCCGACAGCTGGGTTTGCTCCAACAGGCTGTTACACGCGGTGCATTTCGGGGGGCATCTAGTGGGAAGGAGAAGCCACAGAACAGGTAATGAGAAAGCACAGAAACTGATGGCGAGACCTAAAGCTGGAGTCCCACATGAGGCAGATTCAGAAAGGACCTTAGTTACGGTTCTGAGATCAGAACACGACCACTCAAGGTATCTGTTCTTCAGCTGTGCAGAAGGAGCCTTCGGCACTCCAGCTAGAAAAGTGCATTTACCAGAAGTTAACAATTTGTAGTTTCTTTCAAACTAAGTGCACTTCTTGAGCAAGACAATATAATTAAAAGAGGCACATTAATATCATGAGATAAGCATCACTGACCACATTTATGGCAATATAAAAAGGAATTCAGAGAAAAAAAGAAACTACACCCTATAAATCAAAGCATTTTAGTGCATAGAATTCAGAAACAAATCTATGAATTGTAATAGAGCATGACAAAAATCTCAAACAGTAGTAAATATTAAACCCCCAACGACAAACAGATATGTTGCATCCTATCTGAGGATTTTCTCAATGCATCAGATTGAGAGCAGTTCCCCAATTCTTATTCTCTTAATCGAGGTAATTTGCTTTAAGTGTTCCTTGCAGCTGAGAAATGACAATTGCCCCTTTAATATTGTGGTAATACAAACAGCAGTTTTTCACCTGATGATGCTAATCATTGTGTGCTCCTCTGAGGGCAGAATTCTCTTTGGGTGAGAAAGCCTGATAAGAGACTAACACACACCAGGAAGTGAAATGGATGACTTTTGACTGGGTAAAGGTAGAGCAGGAAAAAGCCATTTCACTGCCTTGGCATCCCCATCCAGTTATTCATTATGCTAAATTGCCATTTTATTCCTTTCAGCTTCCTGAGACATCAATATAGCATAATGAAGTTATCACAAGATGCAGTTTGCTGAGCTAATTTGGTGATGGCATTAGAAAGCAGTTCCAGGTAACGGCCGAGAAGAGTTTTGTTTAGAGAAGTGAACATGGGGATAGTTGGGGTTATTCAAGACAGGCTGTAGTTTCTTCCACCATCCCTGCCCTTCCAGACCAACAGGAAAGTTTTTTAATCCTTGGATTGTTAAAGATTTCAAAAAGTTTCAATACTCAATGTCACAGCAATGAAAATTGGAAAGGTTAATATAAAGATAGGCTGCTCCTGTCTCTGACCACTCAATGCTATTGAAAAGAAAAGTTTGATTTATTTCTCCAGTAGTACAGCACTTCATTAAAGTTTAAGGTAAGCTTGAGATACTTTCCTCAGCAAATGGAATACCCAAGGAGTAAAAATATGATGCTTATCAACAAATAACCCTGAGTACATCAGCTTATTTTCCTCAAACACCACTGACAAATGATGTATAAGAGGGTACCAGGAAGCAAGGAGACAGTGCCTGTCATGTCGCAATTGCTCAGCACTTGCAGCCTACGATAATTTGGAAATCCATCTATACACATCTCACTATGTTTCTGACATTGGAAACTCCTTTAGCTTGACTACAACCTCCATTTTGAATACCGGACACATTTTTTAGCTTTATGAAAAACTGCAACCAGGATTATTTTAGCTGCAGAGTTCCTCCCCTGGCAGAATCCCTCCTGCTCACCAAGCTACTGCTACACCTGGAGCCAGAGAGCCCTCGAACTAAGACAACGCAGTTGCTCGTTTCATGCAGCTTGGGCTACCACCTCCAAAGCAACCATTTGTAGCCACGCTACTTTGGCAGCAACTTACCACACGTTAGGAACAAATGTATTCTGTCAAGCAGTTCTTTGGGTTACAACTGTTCCTCCATTAATCTTAAGCGTATCGAGCAAAGAACAAGCTCATTGTTGGAAGGAATAATGCAGAACACTGCTCAAAACATTATGTGCTACATGCAGGAATGCCTCCCTCCCCAGCTATTAGTCACTTTGCATTAATGTGCACTGCATTAATTGCTCACTGAAGGAGTGGCTACAAAACACAATGGGAGTGACATTGCATGCTGACAGACTGACAGAAAATAAGAAGGTACTGGAGGAAAACACATTTCACTGCGGGTTGGGTAGAACATGGCTTCAGGGCTGCACCATCACAGGGTGCTTCATGCTCCCTACTGCTGAGGAGCAGAGCAGCAAGGCACAGCAGCAGGTCTCTGGGGGATGCCAGGCACACACTCCTCAGGAGCAGAGGGTAATTGGGATACTGCAGAGTCCAGGAAGGATGAGCAGTCAAGCAAGGAGTGAATTAGGGTGATTAATATTTCCAGACTGCAGATTCAGACCACAAGTCCTTCCAGCCAAGGAGCCCTACTCCAGAAGCACGCTGTGGCAGTTGCTTTAGACAATGAGACACCTCTCAGGGCTATGGTGTGAGCTGCTCATGAAGGGTCCCTTCCTGTCACAGGGCACACTCTGGCCATTTAAATCGGAGTCCTGTTGTCTATGCCAAAGAGACAAGTGGGCTGATCTGTAAATATCATGCATTTTTACCCAGTCTCAAACTGCCACTCTGAATGCAAACCTGACTTGAAATGAATCAGAGTACTTCACAGTGCAGGTAAATGAAAGACAGTACTAAGGGACCTGGATACAAAGAAAACAGTTGTTCTTAAAGCATTTCTACCCCTTCCCCCTCAAATTTCAATAGGCCATGTCTAATTATTGAAAGGCACATATTCCCCCTCACACTGGGTTATTATCAGACCATACCACATGTGTCAGTCCACAGAATTAGCAGCTATAATTGGACCCTTTTAACAAGGTACACAACACATTTTAAATTAAATTGCATTCCATAAATCAGGTTAACCTTTTCAACATTGCTCTAAGAAAATTAATTACTCATATCGAAGCATATGACCTTTTCACAGTGCTTGGGATTAGCTTCCACATTTCTTTTTATTTTCTGCTCCTCCTCCCTCTTTCCCAGCCCAGCCTTCTTCATTTAAAAGAGCCCAAATAGGCAAGGCTAAACACATTGCTTCAGCTCTCATTCACAGCTCCAACCAAGCACAATAGCTGCTATTCTTTTCAAGTTCACTTCCCCTTAAGAGGTGTCCCTTCTTCCCCCTTCCCTCCCTTCTGGCCAGTGAAACAGGGCTGCCCAGGTGGCAACGTTCATCATCTGACTTTTAGCTTTGATTTGATGCTTGCTTGAAAAACCTGGGAGTCTTGTGACTATGTAGGGAGCTGTTTCCAACACCAGCAAGAGGCAGTTTTTCTACTCTTCCAGCCCTTAGAATAATGTGAAAGTGTGATCCAGTACCCTAAAAACTAGGAAGGAAGGGAAAGCTGCTTTATTGCTTTAAGATTTCCCAGGACTTTCTACAATACATCTGCAGGGTCTGTGAAAGTAAATGTCAGCATCATCATTCTAGTACTGGCCTAGGAACACCAGGAAAAAAGGCTTCCTATCACAGTTAGTAGTGCTGTATTTTCTATCAGCTTAAAAAAATGTGATAAGAAGCTTTTTCACAGAACCCTTATGAATTTCTTCTTTGAAAAGGACCCTGAAATTTGATAATGGGCCCAGATCTTTCCTTTCTACTTTTCAAACAGAAATGTAATAAGGAATGGTGTTTGGAGGGGATAAAACAAGCAACAAAGCAAACAGAACAACCTTAAACAAAACCAGGTGGGAAATACCCAAACAGATATAATCTCATTCTTTCCCCCACCTGATCCTACTTGTAGCTTCTATGTAATTTGGATTTTATGAGTATTCTTTTATCTTCCAGGGCAAGTTCAAAAAACGGACTAGCAATATCAATAAGTAACAAGTCTCAATTCTGAGAGAATTAGAACAGAAATGGTTTTCCTACTCCTTGGTAGGGAAGCAGAAGAAGCTTGGATGAGCTTTGTGTCTGAAGGAAGAGCCTTTTCTATCCTTGATTATATCACAAGAAGTCACATCCGTACACAGGGCACCCCCAGTAACCCATCTGTACCTCATCTCCTTGGTCACAGCCATCCCCAGCAGCACAGTAGGGTTGTGTCAGCTCCAGGACCTTCATCAGCACTGGATAAGAAAGAAAAAACAAACTGCCACCTTAAAGAACAAACGAGTATTAAGATCTCTTCCTAGAGTCCTTTTTGAGGCAAACTCCCCCATTTTTGTTGCACTTTCTAGCATATTACATCTGCAAATGTTTATTAACACCAGCTATTCTGCAGATGCTTTACGTAAAAAACCTTCAACAATGAAAGTTCTTGCAATGAATTGAAAATTGGTATTGGAAGAGATTTTCATACAACAATGCTTCTATTTTCTAATACAAGGTATTAACAACTTAAAGTCAACAATTGTAACTATACTTATCTTTCTGGTATTAAAACAGAACAAAAGTGTTTTTTTTTTCCTCCCACCTATTCTCCAAACACATAGAGAACTAGTTAAGTAGAAAACTGGGAATTACTTAGTACACACAAAGACTGAATGCACCCTTAGCAAACCTTAATTCTTTACGGTTCCTCACAGAAACTTCCTCGACGCCGGCCCTCTGGAAGCCCGCCTTTTCGGCCCGCCGCCATCTGGGGCTGACAGAAAGGGGCAAAGCGCTCCCTGCAGGCCTCGGAATGGCGGTGGCCGCCTGGCCCGCCCAGCACCGAGGTTATAAATAGGGTCCCCCCACCACTCCACAGCCGTTGCTGCCGGCTGTAGGGGTGAGGAGAGTGTCTGAGTGTTATATTTTTAAGGAAATGTGGCGCCAAAAGCAGCGTTTTGAGGCTTTTCCCTCAGGGTGGAGCTATCTTGGAGGTGCTCAGGTGATGGAGGGTGCAGGGCTGCAGCAGGCAGGCTGCCCTGGGGCCTGCACTGTTCTCTGCTCCCAGTCAGAATCTCCTTCCCCAGCCAGGCCTTCAGCCTCCAGGGTGCTGCCCTTCAGTTTGGTAAGCATTATGCCTATCTGGGCCCACCACTGTGGCTTCAAGCAGCTGCTCTGTTTACCCTCCCTGCATTGCGCCTTGGCCCTCACTTCATGTTCTTCCCCACAGGCCTACCCCGTGCTCCAGACTGATCCTGGCCGCTGCCGGCCTCCTGTGGTTCCTTGCTGATGGTGGCAGGCTCCTCTTCTGTGCCCGTCTGTGAGGAAACCACCAGCCCTGCTGTGCTTGTGGTGCTACGAGTGGTGGTGGGATGAGGGGTCTTGTCCCTGAAAGCCTGGAGCTGAGCTCCACCATTAGGCCTGGGCAGCCTGCTGTGAGGAGATGCCATGAGGAGACACTGCTTTGAGGAGACGCCGCTGGAGCCCCTGCCTCAAGGAGACCACCGTGTGGAGGCCCTGATGCTGTGCGGAGGCTGCTGCTGAGGGAGGAGTGCTCCAGACTCATCGCCTGTCGTCGAACGGTAGGACATGGCGTGGCTTGGTGCCCCTGTCGTGAGGGGCCAGTGGTTGAGGGTGCGGTTCTCTTGGCTTGGAGGTGATGGCAAAATTCGTTTTTGAAGTGAGGTGCTGGTTTTTAATGGGGAGAAGTGTTGAGCCTCAGAGTGGCTTCCCTAGGGGTGTGTTAAGTGCTTCAGTAAATTCACGTTTGAGGGTTGATGCTTGGATGCAAAACCTGCAACCTCTTGACAGCATGGGAAGTAGTAAGCCCAAGTCAATAAATTTGCGCTTCCCATGAATTTTTGTGCTGTTGCTACCATCCTTCTCAAATTCCTCAGGCTGTAGGACTGTTCATTGTCCTGTAATGCCAGGGCTGAATCCTCCCCTCACAGCAGAGGCCAGGAACACCACTGAAACTGATCTCCAGAGATGAGAAGCGGAGGCCATTCAGACCATGCTGTACTTAACACCTTAGCAATTGTTTTTTGTCAAGAATTGACAAGATTGCAAAAGCTATTGGAATTACATAGTTCTCCCTCACCACCTGAGACACCCCCTTAAACTAATCACTTTGCCAGCTGCAAACTGATCACCACCTGTTTTTAGGCAAGCTTTGCCAACCTGAAAATCACCTCCAGTTCAAAAGAAAGCATTCTCCTCTCTGTTTCTGCACTCAGTTCATATATAACACCACACCACTTACCATGCATGTTTTATCTACAAAATATGTTAAAAAGATAAAAACCAACAACAACAACAAAAAACACACACATAAATAAGCACTCTATCAAATAGCACTTTGCTCAGCAACTTTTACAGGATCCAGCTCCCCACAGCACGCTCCACCATAGCCCCACTTTCCTCTGGCACTCCCTGCCAGCACATACCACAAACCAAACGGGGCCCAGGTACAGCATTTAGGACACCACACAGCCATGAATTCAGTTTCAAACTTTCTACTTTGATACGTGGACTGAGGATTTTCCTTTCTCTCTCCTGGCTGCATGGGTGCACAGCCCCGGCAGTAAAAAGTATGCCTACAGATGCAGTTCAATGGATCAGATGGTAAGTTAAAAGGTAAGTAATTTTGTATTCTGTTATTTATAAAAGCTGTAGTTTTTCTGTGTGTGCTGTGCCTTTGCAGATGCATTTCTTATGGTGAAAGACACTTCCCCATCCCTCCAGTGGCTGGTTTCCACAGACATCGAAGTCCTCGTATCAGTGGTTCACTGCTGTGTGCTGACTGCTTTGACCTGTAGCAGTGTGGATCTTGGTGGTGTCAGACCCTGTATGAATGTGTGGTTTATGAAACTCTTCTCAGAAGTCAAGAACATATGTTCTGCTGTTTCTCCCTTCAAATGGGATAATCTGTTGTAGTTTTACTATAGATTGTATTTCCCAGTTCTCTTCATGTCTTTAAATTGCTCTCCAAGTTGCTGAAGTCATCATGAGAAATACCGGAGTCAGCTAGATTTTAAACATTTAAAATGATATAAGACCATTTTCCTTCAGAAAGAACCTTTAAAAATTTAATTATTCTTTTTTCCTATTTCTTTTCTTTCTGTGATGGGGTTGTTGAAACCTTCCATTAAATATCCCATAAAAATAACACAGACAAAGAAATAAAAAGCTTAGAGAAGAATGTAACAAAGATATTCTTGAAAACATCAGGCATCTTGCTGCTGATCTATTGCCTTTTCTTATGGTGGAGAAGTGATTGAGGAAGAATGGGTTGCTTGGGGGTGGCTCCTGTTTTATGCTCAAGTTAATGTCTCAACTAGCATTGCAGAATGATACTTACTTGCTGGAAACTGGATTCCCATTGTTTTTTTGGTAGGATATAAAAATCTTAATAACCTAAGCACTGTTAAGAGAACTGTTCCAGTCTGTGTCAGGCCCAAATCTGCATGTGCTTGAGGTGAGGGTGGTGAGTGCTTGGAGCTTGTGTATACCAGAGGATAGTGAAGCAAGGCTAAATCCAGGTTTCTTTAAGCTTACTGGGGAAGTATTCAAGGCTCATGCCTCCAATTTCACAAATCATCCACCTGTTTCAGATGAATTGCTTTTTGGGGAACTGTTTGAGACATCAAAGGCAAAGCTAACTAAAAATTAACTTTATATATGAGGATTTTTTTTTCTCCTTATAATATACTGTGCATTTTGTGTTTTTATTTCTGTGTACCCAGGCACATTAAAAAGATTGAACATAATATGGTAATTGTTTATCTAATTCCTAATTAAGACTGCTATTTTCCTCTTCAGAATTGCTGCTCAAAGTAAGATGTATTAAAGCTGTTTCTGAACTGTTGGTGTTGAGAATAGGTGTTGTTCAGAAGCAGTTACCTCACTACCATGGGTCTCCTGCAAGCATGCAGATGCTGTCACTGCTCTGTTCTTCAGAGACAGATTCCCCAAACTAAAATACAAGTAAAATTAAAATACGTCATGTCCAAATGTAGTGTCCTGCATCAGTGATCTAAGGATCATCTGGATGCTTTGGCCAAACACTGCAGGACCCCAGGATGTTTGTCTTGGAGATTGTCTGTTTTCTTCTAGCCTTGAGTTTTGCTGGGCTTGGTCTTGCCAGAAGACTGCTGTGGTGTGCTGTACGGGTAGCTGTATGGAAGAAGTTTTCTGGGTAGATGCCTGCACTAAATGCCAACTGGTTGCTTTCATGTGGTTCTGGTGGCTTTTTTGGTCTCTTGTTTGTATGAAAGCACTAAAATTACGGTTCTGAAGGCCTTAATCTGCAGTCAGTTCCCTTCTATGTGGCAAAGCTGCGGTGTGGGTTTGGCTACCTTCAGCTCCCTGTCATTTATAATTATGACAGTTTTTGTTCAAGTGATTTTTGCATCAGTCCATCCATCCTTGCCCTGCAGGTGCAATTACGCTTTTTTGATGCCATTGAATTGCAAAGATCTGGGGAAAACACTTTCAACATCTTTGATGGCAAAATGCAATACATCATTCAGTTCATTTGGTGTAGTGACTCCTCTGGTTTGCTCCAAGCATTAAATCAGAAAATTTGATTGTGAGTGACAGGGCCATGAAATTGTCTAGTTTACCAGACTAACTAGAGGCCCTCAAAGCTAGCAGTTAGCACATAAACAAACCAGGATCCCCATCCACCTATTCATAACAAAGCGGTGCAGATGATTGAGCAAAGCGTCAGCTCAAAAACCAAACCAGTATCAAAAATAAAAATGCAGATTTGTTTCTAACAGACTTATTTTGCCCTACAGTTGCATTTGTCTCATTTCACTTATTCCAGATGTCGCTCCAGTAACTCATTCATTACAGGCAAATCAAATAAACAAATGAAAAATTAAAGCTATTGTTATCCAGCTATTCCATCGGGGTGTTTTTGTAGTTCTTTGCATATTTATAATGTTTCTTCAGGCTGCATGTCCAATTAGAGCAGATGGCTGATAGGTTGCACTGACTTACCTACTCCAGCAGACTGGGCAAGCGTCCATATCTTCAGCAAATGAAATAACAGCAGATTTAGAAAAATACATTGTAGTCATTGAAAGCTATTTTCAGTTGCTTATCGTGTTTGTCTTGTGGTCTTTTTTTCCAGTGCTGTTCATTATCCCTTCTGGAATTTAAATGGCACATTTTCTGTATGAGAATTAACTCCATTTGCTAGATAGAATTGATGCATCCTCATCCCCTATATGCGTGAATATAGAGATGTAGACAGATATGAATGCAAGTCACTCCTGAAATATTCTGAAGGATAGAATATTTCTTTTCCTTCTTTATTTAATTTTGCTGTTTAGAGTGAAAAGAACACATTTAAATAATGAAATGAACCACAATGTGTGTTCTGCTCTATTCAGGGATTTTTTCTAATTTCAGTTCATTCTGCAGAACTGCCATAAATACTTTTTACATGAGAATGCTTGAGAAATAGGTCATAGCAAAAATTGCTAATACATACATTTGATAGAAGCGATTCCAAACTTCTCAATTCTTTCAGTTTGCTTCATAAAGCAAATCACGTGAAGCTCAGGATGGAATTTTCAAGAATACTTATTTGAGAGCTGAAACCAGATGAAAATTTTTGTTAGTTTTCAAGCCCCAGACACGGCCTAATCAGAGTCTAGATCTTAAGAGACAGGTGAAAGATCCCGAAGCTGCAGGCTTGAGTCCTGGGGAGGGCAGGAGCATCATTCAAATTACAACTTTCTTAGGATGATTTGGTTTTTGAAACTTGATTTGTAGGTGCTGCTCTTCCCTTGGCCTTCTGTGGAGTGCCCTGATGCCAGCTGGAGGCTGTGTGCAGCAAAGGACGAATCCTTCCTGCTCACACAGAATCTGCTCCAATCTTTCCTTAATACTGCGTGCATAAATCTGCTTAATTGTCAGTGGAAGAAGTGTGGGGGGGGAAACCTCTGCAGGCTGTTCAGTTAGCAGCATAAACCAGGAAAGGCAGGAGCAGTAATGGATTGCACAGACATTCAAGGAAGCTCTTTTGATAGCGAACCTGGCAGTTGCGTGGTGCTGTGTGCTCGTTTTACTGTTCTGTGAACGGGCCAGTATGCTTGGACTGGTGCATGGGGCTGCTGTAGGCAGCCTTATCTGCTGTTACACAGGTCTTCAGTCCTTACACGTTTTACGAACTTGTCTGTATTAGGCTTTGCATACCGTGCTCTGTAGCACGTGCTGCCTTACCCAGAGGGCTTCTCATCAGCTCTCTGGAATATGCTGCAGGTCCCAGCCACTTGAGAGGCTCTCTCAAATGAGTGCTCTGGAAACAACAGATTTCTGTAAGGGAAAAAGCATTGAAGTTCCCCCTACTAAATGTGTGACAAAATAAAATTCTAAACTGGCTTTGGCATCTATCAAAGTAGAATTTTTGGCTGGGGCTTTGTGTAGAGATTTTGGATTGCTTTGAACAGTCATACTAAAATTCCAGAGGTGGGTAGTGTGCGCTAATGTGGATCAAAGCACAGTTTGGCTGGATGGATTTTGGCAAAAAAAAAAAAAAGTTCTGCGAAGCTCTTTTCTCAGGGCCTGGGAGCTGGATATTTCAAGACAGTATGCACAGTAATTCAAAATCTGATCTCTTTTCCAAGGCAGTTTGGAAGAATTTCAAAAAATGATCTGAATGTGTGGATAGTTATTTAAACTGAACAGAACTTTATGCTGTGTGTTGTTGCTTAGAAGAGCTCTTGGGAGGGGGAAGTGGGGAGAAGAGTAATCTTACAAGATGGCATGAAAATGTGCACTTTATTTTTTTCAAAGTTCTTTGTAGACTTCTAAGTACTTAACATAGGGTATGTACATGGTTGAACCCAAGTATAAAATGCAGGCTGTGGGAACTTACGTACCTGTTTTCAGATGAAGCACTATACAAAGAATCAAATGAAGCTTTAGCCTCTCATTAAGACACTCTGCATTTTATTTACACTAATACACATTAACTGCTTTGATCTAAGACGGTTAATAAAAATATGCCTAGAAGTCTCCCAAGAGGATAGTATGGTTGGCACTTGTACCTAAATCTGGAAGCATTGAATAAAATATATGCAGAGAAGGGGAAATAATGCAAACTGACTACACTGAAGATTTATTGTAACACTGGAAACTGTTTGGGATGTGGGAGCCCTAAGTTGGTGCAATAATCAGTGGAAGAAACCAGCAGAGGAAAAATCATAATGGAAGAATAATGAAACAGTCTCATTTCAGCACTAACACCAGCAGCACAAGTAAGCGACTTTGTGATGCTGACCTCCTGGTAGCCTTTTCCCAAGGGATCAGGGGTGCAGCAGCTGCTTCTGCAGGGTGGTGGAGTCGAGTCTTCTGCTGTGTTCCCAGCTTGTCCACTGGGCATCTTCCACATCTTCTCATGGCAGGGCCCAAATAACCAGGGTCTGCCGTGCTTTTGGCAGACCTTGTTGGTTGGCTCTAATATTCCTTTGGTACATATTTCTGGTCAACCCAGCTGTGCCGTGAAGGTCTTTGGCAAAGAGTGGGTGAAGACGTTTGACTTTCATTTATTGTTCTGCTTGCTGTTAATTCTTAATATACTCATAGCAATAAACGCAAGATCTATTTCTGCCAGGCTTCAAATGTTCATCATTAATAGAGAATGAACTGAAATGCAGGCTTAAGTATCTCCTTCCCTTCCTGTAGTAAGAATTTTATTTCCTTAACTAATAGATTACTGTCACTTTAATTGGAATGAAGTTTCTAGTCTGTAGTTAAAGAAAAAAAATCACTTGCTCCATTTACTTCACAGAAAAAAAGCTGAGCAGCTAGTGCCTTCTGTGTAAAGAAGTGCTGAATTTGAGGCAGAGCTGAAATTAGCATTCTAAAGGCAGCTGTTTAAGTGCAATCAATACACTGCAGATGTTCAGCAGATTCAGGGGATGGAGCGTTACTCATCTGAAGGTGAAATTAGCTGCTTTGCTTTTGTTCTTTGAAGGCTGATTCAGTTGCTGTCTATTTGCTCATATTTCACATTAAATGAGACCTGTGACTGTCATATTAATACTTGGGACAAAAGCCCTCGAATAGTTATGTTTCGAGTACATTGTTCTAGCTCAAACCAGAGACATTTTGAATTTTTCCGACGGAATAGGAAAGTCATCAGTGAGGCGTTTTTTGCTGCTTTCTAGGTATCGGAGCCCGAGATCTGGCATGGTGCTGGAACTTGGTCATGGGTAAAGCAGCAGTGGCTTTTCTGCATCTCTTTGGAGTAAGAACTTTTTAGTATTGCCTTGCATCCGCTGCAGTGGTGGTCTTAGCTGAGCTTCCACGAGCTGTTCTAACACCTGTACGTAATTCATGAGAAACCAGGATGATCTGAAATACAGACCTGAGAATCAGCTGGGCAAAGCCAGGCAAATGCTGCTCTTTCCCTGCTGAAACTTCCCAGGCCTGCATTCGCAAGGCAATGGAGGTGTCAGCTGGGGTCAGCACAAGTGCGGTGACCAGTGCAGTAATGTGCTGGGGTTGATGTAGATGAAAAAAAGGTTTACTAGTGACTTCTCATCGTCTCTGCAATTTGAAGCTGTGTCACCTGGGCATTTGTGGCCTTATTTTGGGGGGTATTAAAGTCCCTTTATACCACTCAAATAATGTAAACATGTTTTAAAGGAAATCAAAACTGTACCTTTTCTGTAGATTTTAAGGATGGTCATTAATAAATCCTGAGATCTGTTCCAGAGCACTCTGCAGCCAAGGGAATCCTTCTAGTGACTTAGCTGGATATTGAGTAGAGAAGATAAGAGAGGATAAGAGGAACAGAATTTAGCGCAGCAGCAGGGAAACCCAAATATCTGGGTTCATTGTGGGCACTTCAGGGAGGACAAAGCTTTCAGCAAGCTGTAGCAGAGCTAGCAGTGATAGCTGGGCAGTTGCACTCTACAGGCAAAGAGAAGAACAGGCTTTCTGAAGAATGAATGTGTTCTTCCTAACCTGATAGTCTCCAGGTCCATGGAGACTAGAGAGCAATCTCATTGTAAAATATTCATAGACAGCTGCTCTATAGCATTTATCCAGCATTTATCCCAGTGTTATTTAAATCTTGAGCTAGTCTGTAATTAAGCATTTATGTTTCAGATGCTTAACAGGGCGTTTTAAATGTTTAGGTCTTGTAAATGATGTTTATTTATGGTTAGCTAATTAAGCCGTCAGAGTTCAGTTTGGTCTCAGATCTAGTCCAAAAGATGAGCAGTGACACTCCCTGCCATCTGAAAGCAGCTGAGGCAAGAGGAGGGATCCTCACTGGCTGCTTCCCAGGGCAGCTCCAGGCACCGAAGTGCCACGTGCTGGCCATGCAGGTGGGGGCTCTGTTGGACCTTCCTGGGTGGGCACAGGGTGCTCAGAAATCCTATGGCAATTCAATGAAGCTGTCCTACTGGCACGGTTACTGCCCCGGGCTACTGAGTCTTTCTCTGGTGTTAGCCACTCCTCCAGCCCTCTTACTAATTTATTGGAGGCGAAATGCTCACCTTGGCCGCAGCCATGAGAAGGGCATTTTGGTTGCAGCAGCATTGCAGTGGACGGGGCCTCTCGGCGGCTTTTCTACCTGGGTTTTGAGAGGTGGGAGGAAAAGCGTGCGGCTGCTTACAGTGTGGAGGGTGGCTGCGTTTGTCCGACTTCAGCTAGGGTTTATATTATTGCTTGCACTGGAAATTAAAGCTTCCTGCTCTCTGACCTTGCTTCCTTCTCCTGATGTTTTTTTGCCTCTGACCTTTTATTGCAAACCTGGCAGACAATGTGAAGTGTTTAAACAAACCGAACCACAAGGATTACAGTAACCCAGAAGTCAACTGTCCAGAGACCTCTAACGGTTCATTAACTTACCATGCCAACTACACTACCTCATTTGTGGCTGTCCATGCGTTCCACAGGGCTCAAAAGAGAGAAATCTTAACTCAGCTTCAAGAGGACAGGGGAAAACAGAGCCTGGCGGATGGGAGAGGAAACCTGGAGCTGAGACTGAACTAGATGTGGGTTGATTTGAGCTCAGTTTCAATATATGAGCTGAAGTGTCCTTCTGTGGTAAAAAGTTAATTATAATCTTTCCTCTTCCCATCGTAAGTGTGAACTCCTCGGCTTTCAGGGCAGGAATTATCTATTTCTATTGGTGAAATGCTAAGCACAATGCTATGCTGACTTCTGCTGCAGCCTCTCAGTACTATTGTAATGCAAATGCTGGTAATACAAAGGAAGCTCAAGGTAAAGAGCTGTTGGTACCATCTCACAAGCTTAGAGCTGCATTCTGCTTCCACAGATAATCTTGCAATTTCTCAATTTCTTTTTATACATTACCAGAAGTATTTGTATGAGGAGTTGGGTCTTAGCGTCCTTAAGTTTTCGGTTCTTGCTTTTAATAATTGATTTCATAACAATGTATTCATGTATTAATTCTCATCCTCTTCGCCCCACTGCCACCTGCTTTCAGAAGAGCTCTACCTTAAAAGCAGCAGCTGAATGAGGTCCGAAAAGGTGCATATATGGGAAGAATATCAGTTGCCTAGAAGTGTCTTTTGTGATTGTGCCCTCAAGTGGCTTGTTTACTTATGGTTAGCTAATTAAGCCAGCAGAGTTCAGTTTGGTCTCAATTCTAGTCCCGAAGATGAGCAATCCCTGTTACTTTGAGAGCAGCTGATGCAAGAGGAGGGATCCTCGCTTGCTGTTTCCCTGGGCAGCTCTGGGTGTTCAGTGGTATAGGCTTTTCAATCAGTCATCTCAGTTCATTTTTCTTTCCGCTTTACTACTACTTATTAAAAATGGCATTTGCTCAGAGCAGAACACTGCTTTTGGGAATGGATTTGGGCAGCTCAAAGTCCTCACTTTCCCAAATGCTGCCTTCCAGTGCAGCCATTGCCTTGAGCTCCCAGAAGGTTTGAGGCCTTTGGAGGCAGCTTGCTCTGTCCGATAGGAAGAACTGGCTGCTGTGGACTATTCTGTGTGTGTCTCTGGTGACTTGCTGTGAGATCTTGGGAAGCTTCTCAGGCCCTCTAATAAAGCTGTTGGTTTCTGCTTCTTGTCCACTGCAGTGGCGAGGGATTCCCTTACTACATGCTTGTGTTGCTGGAGCCTGGGCATCGCAGCTGATTTATGCTGAGTCCACTGTGCAAGCGAAGGTTCAGGTTCATCGGTCTGTTCCATGAAAATCTCACTTGTGTTCAAAAGGACATTGAAGTAGTGCGTGTAACCTCCCATTGTTTTATTGTCCACTTCCAATGCAAAAGCCGCTGCTCAATCAGATTCTGTGGTGACTGGTCCTATAAAAAAGTTATTGATGGTGATCAAAGTGTAATTCGGTGAACATTTCCCCCACAAGGCTCCGAGATGCCCTGCATACACTTTGCAGGGGCCAGATGGTTAGTACACTTGCCAAATGTCACATTCAAATTCATGGCATCAGTGCTGCTAACCAGTACATTTTAGTTAATGTAAATCAAAACGCAACTCTAAATTACTTCAGTGATTTAAAAAAATAAATAAAATCTAACACTTCAATATAACTGTTCCCAGTCCGGCTCAAGTAGGGTTTGTTTTGGTTCATTTCAGGAACCATCTGTGCTTTTAAAGTACGGCTTCAAAGCAGTAAAAATAGCTCCAGAAAACTGTACGGACAAACTGGGATAAATTGGGTTAAGTCTAAGGATGGCTTCACAATATAAAAATTAGTAGAATCACTCTCTTCAGCTCTGCCTTAAAGTGGAATGTGTTGCCCTGCTGAACAGTGTACTCTCCACCCAAAGCCTGCATTTCTGTCAATTAAGAGTACAGAGAAGAGCAGGAGAATTACGATTAGAGGAAGGCAGCATGGGGCCTTTCACAGGGTTGGTGGGCTGGGGAGCTGAGCCGTGAGGTTTCATCTCTGCAGCATCTGGTTCGAAGAGCTGCACTGATGCAGGGCATGGCTCTCGATGCTCTTCCTACACTGGTGCTCCAGGGGTTCATGGGGACCTTAATGTGGGAAATGCAGGATGGTGCAATCAGTGGTGAATCCCTTTCACTTAGAGATGATTTTAGTGCCTTATTGCTTTCATTAGTTTCCTGCTAAAAATCCTTAAAAGCTCTGTATCTATATAAATTCACACCATGCATATCCTTTAATAACAGATCAAGTTCTTACAGGGCTTCTGAACAGTACTTAAGCTATGCCAATGTAGTTACCTCTGGAAAAGTAACTACTGCCAATATTTAAACACGGGGTGAGTTATAAATCCCTCCTGTTTATCAGCAGCTGCTGAAATAAGCATTCCCTTTAACCATGGTGGGAGAGACTCCGAGGACCTGCCCACCAGCCAGATTCAGCAGCACTACTTTCCTCCCTGGGGACCAGAAACAAATCAGCGTGGAAATTGCTTCAAGGGGGAAGGTTGTCTGACTGCTGAGGCAGCAAGGCTTCCCTGCTGCCTGGGCTCAGCGTGTGCTTGGTGAGGAGAAAGGCATCCTGCGGGGTGGGAAGCTCTCCCCACGTTACATGGCAGGAGGGTGGGCATGCAGGAATGGGCTGGCACCCAGCAGCTTACCGGGACGGGAGCAGAAGGTACAACGGGGTGCAGCAGTTCAAAGGAGAGGGGATTGTAGGAGCCCTGCAGCTCGGATTGGAGATGTGATTCAGCTCCCGAAATTCATTCAAGCAGCATGTTTAAATCCGAGCAATTTTACCTGCGTATATATGCAAATTTATGGGATGGTATGACATGGAAATATATGTAAATGTTGTCAATTATTCTAAAGCAAAGGAGCACATAGATGGAATATTCCATAAAATGTTTTATACAGCATTTTTGGAGTTCCTAAAAAAAGAACCTCAGAAACATCAATGAACTAGAATTGAGTTTGGATGTTCCAAGCCCATTACGTGGGGACGTTTTCTTTAAATTGCTTATTAATCTAACCTTGCCATACAGATTTTCAAGAACATACTTTTCTTCACTGTAACATTAAACCTTTGCAAATCAGGGAAATGTCAACTCTTGATTTACTGACAAAGCAGGCAACTGACATAACTTATCTCACTTGAGATCAGTTCATCAAACTTGGGAACATCTCAGCTGCTGTAAAATCCAGGCATTTGATACAATTGTGCCTGCTTAAAATGCAAAGGATAACCTACATTTTTAAAATGCTGTAAAAAGAACAAGAAGTGATGCCAGGATGAAAATTTATGAGGCACAGAGCTGGGATCTGAATTCAGCATTTGCTGTGTAGTAGAGTGTTGTTACTATCTTGTTTGCACAGTTGAACTAGTGTTAATAGAAAGATACAGCAGGAGGGCAAGCCGTTAGCATTCGAGTCCAGTGCTGGCTCTGACCTGATGCTATATGGGAATTTTTAATGTTCATCCTTGATTTAATAGAACACTGGTTGATACCACTGGTTCCTTGTTAGTGGAGCTGATTAGAGCAGCACATGTTTTTGTGGTTCAAGTGCGAGTGCTTGTTGCATTCAAATGCAGGCTTAAACCTATGGAAATGCAGATGAGAGGAGAGCATGTAAGTAAATCTTGTTTAATGTCAACTAGTCAGATAATCACATGGAATTAGCTTTTCAGAGTCCACCTAAAGATGCTTTTGCACTTAGTGTAGCCGGCTGAGTTCCTCGGGGATGTAAGGTTTGCCTACTCTGTGTGCTTGCACAGTGCCTGGCATGGACTGGTGCGGGCTGGGTGCTGACAGCAGTCTCTGCAGTTCTCATCACCAGGCTGTCAGCATCGTAGGTAAGAATCTTCCAAGATTACTTAAAGCTTTAAAAACTGAGGGCCCTTTCCAGTTAGCCCGGGTACCTAGATAACAGCCACCTTGATCTGATTCTCTCTTTATATTGTAGAAGTGTTGTACAGGCTAAGAGCAAAACTGCCATGTGAGAAGTCTTCATGCATCGTAAAACATAACTTTGGTGAACATTGGCTCTTACATATTCATGGCAAAGCTATCAACCGATGTGTTGGAAGTGGTGTTGACACAAAACCTGATCCAAGGGTAGACCAAGCCTCAGTTGCAGCTTGTAGCTCAAAAGCATTCCTCAGGATTTTGAACCCCAAATGTAAAAGGTGCTTCTGATCTTTGCAGCCAGTGCCTCGCCTGAAAAGGGCAGGGGGTGGGGGTGTTCTGTCGAGGTTTTGCAGCTCTGTCTAGTGATGCGTGTGGCGGTGACTTAAAGCACTTTTAAAAAAGAAGGCTCTGCAGGTTATGAGGAAAAGCCTAACTTAGGTTAACATTTATCTTAACTGTCATCGTTGTTTGTAACACTAAATCTTTCTCATAAATAAGTGGAGAAATCTTTGCTTCTGAGTGAAAAATTCATGCTCCAGTTAAACCTCAATTATATTTCCAAACAATATTTATCAGATTTTCTAATGTGTGCTTAGTGCAGTTCAATTTCCTGCTATCAGTCAAAAGTGGCAGAGCTTGGGAAGTGGGGCTGAAAGGTGTTTGTCACACAGGAAATGGAGCGTGCAGTAACAAGGCACTGCTCCCACTGCAAGGGCAGTGCTGGACCCACTGCGTGGGTCTGTTCTTAATGAAATAGATGCTGAAAAAAGACCAGGTTGTTTCTTTTTAACACAGAGGAAGCAGATAAAAATTCTTGAGAGCTACATTCTAGGGTCCTGAAAAGTGAAACTAGTTTCATTCTGTAATTTTGGGTAGAAAGAATGCCTGTGTAATTTCACGAGTCTCTGAATTTATTTCACTTAATCTTTTTTCTACGGCATTTACAGCATTAATTTAGTCAAAACCTGACAACTGTGCATATGCAGAATTTAAGCTATGTCCTTAGGTACACATTAAGTAAAGATTTAAGATTTGAAATATAAAGATTAATTCAACTCTTGATTAGAGTTGCATTGCAAAATTGTTGATTGTCTAGAAATTCCTATTTCCCATTCATACAAACCTGATCGTGTATAATACTACATATAGTGCTAACTCTGGTGATTAGAAAAATAACTCCTGAGAGCTGAATGGGAACGAAGTCTGTGCTTAAGGCTGCAGTGTGTAAGTGTTGAACAGATTCTTTGTAAAGTTTTCGGAGGGAAATTTGTAGATTGAAACCAGCTGTGAGTCTGTATAGGTGATTTGTGTGCTCTGTTAATTGTATTTTCAGCAAAGTCCCTGGGACTGTCTCTCAGTTGGGCAGCTCTGTTCCCATTTAGCCAACTATTTTGGACCTGCAGTTGCTGTTTCTCTGGACTTGTGCTTTTTCTATTGAGGCGATAAAATCATACTGTTACCTTTGTTTTCTGATGCGAGCACGCTCTCTGGTCCTTTCAGGAAGGAAGGAATTAGGTGTATATTTCAGTTCTAGACAGAAGGAACTTTGTTACAGCAGGGACTTGCTCTTGGCCTGGGTAAATCTTATTCCTTTGGTCTCAGTTTTTCCTCATGTTTGGGCGCAAATTATAGCTTGCTGAAAGGATAAATAATACGATGTCTTTGAAAAGCTCTGAACACACAAGGCAGTACTGTTATTTATCTCAGACCCGTGCTTCAGTAAGGTGCATTTTATAGAAAAGGAGGGACTAAGACAAGCATTGGAAAACAAATGGTACCCAGAGAACGGATTCCAAGATTCCTATTTCAGATACATATAAAGAGGGAAGCTATAGCAGTATCATTCAAATGTGACAGCAGTCACTCCAACCTTTGCTATTACGGCACAAAATTACATGTTCTTGCCAGAGAAATAGGAAGGGCTGATAAGGAAGACAGCTGGGATTTGCTTTCTTATCTGTATTTTACACACATGCTTTCATTTCCCTCCCACTCCTCTGTTTCCAGGATCCAGGTTGGCTTTCCAGTGCTGCCAGTTAGTTTACATACAGTGGGGCAGCTTTGTACTGTGTAGTTTCTAAGCCCCATGAATACAGGTTGAAAATTAATTCTTTTTTTTTGTAATTGGCAACATTAAGGATGAAGCTCTGCCTGCCGAGGACTGGAAAATGTTCCTAGAGGTCTGGACCTGAGCTGTGGTGAAGGTGCAGCCCTGGGGGCAGTGTGCAGTGCTTCTGACTTCATTGCAGTTGCTCTCTTGTGTGCTTCAAGGTCAGCCTCTGTGCACGGAGGCCTGCTGTGCTTGTTGGAGGTCCTGCAAAACAAGCTGTAGGGTGTGCTACTGAAAGGTTTGCAAGTCCCTTGGTCATTTATTTGGAAACTGGTGGCATGGAGGGGGAAACAAAGACTTTTAAAGACTGAAAGTGATTAAGGCTGGATGAAGGGGCGGAAATAGATGCCTTGCATGTGCTGGCTGAGGTCTGCTGGAGCAAAGCGACAAACTGACGGTATGTGAGCACCCCAGGTCCTTCTTCCTGGTTGCCTGGTCGTGGCTGGGGTGGCTGCCACAGGCTGGCACTGCTGTGGGTACACAGTGCGCACCGGGGTCGCTGGCTGTGCCCTGCAATTGCATCAGCAGCATGCAGCTTCGGGGAGAAATGAAAAAGTTTTGAGGATGGAAGTGGGAAATCCACCAACAGTTGTGGTGCAGCCCGAACGCTCTGAAATCCTCCACTTACCCGCCCAACAGGAGGAGTTAGGTGCAGTTATGCATACTCAAATGATCAGTGAAAAATCCATGTTACTAAAACCACAAGGTATTCATTTGGAGGTAAATGAATGGGACTGCTGTCTGTTCACACCCTGCCCTATTTCAGTTTATTACAACGTAATTGGAGGTTGCACAGTAAGGGGGAGAGGACGCTGAAATGTTTTGGCTTGCAGTGTCCAGCGTAAGTGATGCTCGTCTTCGTTAGTGCCGAGGTGTTGATACAGCACGTAGGGAATGCAGCCTCGGACCTCGTTGTTCCGCGGGAGCTAGAGAAAACAGGCTTGGCTGAAAATACTGAGTCAGAACAGGTTCCTGGAGTTTGCATGACCTTGTTAATCTGTACCTAATGGCAACTGTTATTTGCTACTTAATAGTTAATCAAAAGCACTTCTAATTATACACCCTTTGGGTGCACGTTGAAGATTGAAAATTCTTGAAACTTTCACTGAAGGCAGAGCAGGCTCTAGAAATGTTGTGCAAGCAGCACAGCCGAGAAATGGCTTTCTTGTCACAGGAAAAAATACTAATTTGTAAAGATTTTCTATGGTGGGGCTCATCCTTTTTTGGACCTTTGATCCAGGCTTCTTTTTGTATGAATTGGTGTAAATCTTAAACTTCATCTTAAAGCTTGCTAAATCAGTTGTATTTTAGGGCTACACACTAATTCAGCGTTAGGGAGTTCTGGATTTTGCCTGCTAAAGAAACCAGAGCCAAATTCCTAGCTTCTGACATCCTGCTGAAGCTGGGAAGAGCAAATCAAGGCTGAAGCCGAGTCAGAAGGAGCAGAGTTTAATGTTTAACCTCCCAGCCCAGCTGCAGCCCCTCGCAGTGTCTGGGAGTGCCGGAGCTGGCCGTGTCTTGTCTGGATGGGGATGGTGTGTGCTCCTCTCGTGCCCCCCAGGTTCTGGGGATGCTGTTCTGGCTGTATTTGGGAAAGCAGCACTACAGAGGCCTCTAAATGGAGAAATACTTATCTAGGTAATTTTGAAGACATGTATTATTTATCCTAATGTAACAGATGAAGGAATTGCCGTAGCCAGCCACAGAAATGTCTTTATGGCTTTCCGAACAGGGATACTGCACTCCATAGGACACTTTGAGACTTGAAAGTTGGATGCTGTGGTATGAGAATGAGTTCTGTGCAGGCTTGTATGGGTGCTTAGGGGCAAGAGCAGGACTGTTCAGGCTGGATGAAGTGCTTGGAGTTGTGTACATAAGACATTTAATATTTGAAGCTAGTCAGCACCCTAGGAAGCCCCAGAGTGAGATTAGGGATTGTTCAGTAACTGCTTGCATCTCATGGAGGAAGCAGAGCACCTGCGTGACCTTGGTGGGCCATCTGCTCTGGTGTTTTGGGGAAAGGGATTGATGTTTGGATAAGCTTCTACATCTATAAAACGGGTGTGATACCTGCCATGACATTATGCAGGCATTGCGTTTAAGTGTGCCGAAAACCTTGTTTGAAGCACGACAGGCGCTACCAGCTGTGAGCTAATGCGAAGTTACCAGAGGAGCCTTCTCCTGTTGGAAGAACAGAAGTGGGGTCAAAGAAGGCAAGATGGTAAATGTGCCCAGCTCTGCCTCCTGATACAGGAATCCCGGGTGACCCTGCCTGGTTCTCAAAAGCTTCCTCCAGGAGTGCTGGTCCGTAGGCTGAGCATTCTCTAGACTTGCCATATGCAACTGTCTGGGCCCTTGCAGAGGTAACAGAGTAGTCAGAAAGCGAGTAGCAGATGCTGGTCTTCTCTGAGACAGAGTCTTAGATCAGAGGCGGAGTTAGGTCTGTGCAGTGTCCTGTCTCTGTCAGCTCTCCCTTTCATTGCTGCTGCTCGATTTCTGGAATACTGGCTGCTGCTCAGTTCCCCCACCCATACAGTTGTTGCTTACAGAAGTGTATTTTATTTTCCTCTCAATTTTAAAGATTGAGGCTTTTCCTTTACAGGTGCTCGGATGCCTGAGGAATGTGGAAGAGGTGCTCTAGGAATGAGCTCCTTCATGGACAATTGCAGCAGTCACTGGAGGAGAGTGGTTTTGAGCTGTATCAGATTTGAAACCGAGGCAAGGTGTGGGACTGATTTGATGGATTAATTGAAAAGTTAATTAGCCTTCCCAAAAATGATTATCTATCATTAACAAAATACAGCTGCTACCCTGCCAGAACCAATCTGTGAAGACAGTGTCTGGGGCCTCCTGCTTAGTCATTTTTGTATTCTGCTCGTAACTCCTTGAAATACTTTTTTTTTCAATATTCAGGGTCTCTTCTGATGTGGACCTGGTGTGGGCTCTTCCGCTGGTGACTGTGCAGCTAGGACTGGAAATTGGTGAACTCCAATTCAGGGGATGGCCACGCAAGTCGGATCTGTGCTCACGGTTAAGGAAACTTGAAGTGACAAGCGTTGTGGGCTGGCTGTGCAGACGAAGGAAAGTTTTCTGTGCCAAGTCAGTTCCATTAATCTTGGGGCTGTGACATGTCTGTGCTCTTATTGATTTCCCAGCAGGCTATTCATCACCAGTCTCATCATGTTATGAGCCAATATGGAGAAGGCACAGGGGGGAAATGGGGCTGGTGTTTTTTATCTCTAGGGCACAGGATGCTCATAATCAATGCAACTGAGAGAAGGAGCCAGATGGGTTGAGATAATTGATGAAAAGTGCCTCCAAGTAGGATAGTTTCCACACATCCAGCAGGGACTCGTCAGGGAGGTGTTCTGAGCCCAGCAGATCCTTGCCTAGACCTGATGCTCTGGCCCAGGCCCACAGGCTTGCTCATTGCCTTTGTTTGTATTTACCCTTTGCACATTTTATGTTTTCTACCTGTGGCGAGCACTGAATTGCCTTGAAGAGGAAGATCTCAACTTCCTCAAGGTACATGCTCCCGGGGCAGGTGAGTTGTGCTGAGGTGCACGAACTCACCTCAAATCCATCCTCTAGTCCCTGAAACTTTTCAGATAGGGACAAAATGTATTGTTCAGCAACATAATTATTTCTTGTCTTTTCAGTCAATAATGAGCCCTATGCAGTAAAGCCCTACATATTAAGTTGTTTTCTTGTTGCTATTTTTTTTAAGGCAGCTGCTTGGAATTGAAATAGCTCTTAGGCAAAACTTTTCTGTAGAAACAAAAGCCCGGTGTTTGAGAATTCTGCAATTACGAACAGATCACGTTCTGGTCCCATAAAGGCTCCTGCCTCTGGCATCAGTGGCAGAGCAGAGTGTGTAGAGATAAGGACCGCAATATTTCTTCGCTTGATTGTGGCCTGAATTTTAACGTTGAGTTGCTGTTTTTTATTTACTATCACTTAATTTATCTCTTTGTCTGCTTTGTGCTTCATGCAGTGTCTTTGGCCAGGGGAAGAAACACTGGGACGGGGCAGTTCCTGTCTGAGCAGGCGTGCTCTGGGGGAAAAGAGGCTGCTGGCTGTTCTTAGTTCTTCCTCTGCGGGGAAATTCCACCTGAAATCTGAAAACTCTTTTCCTTAGGAGCCTGGGCAAGGCACATAGTGTTGGAGGGTTTTAATGCAACAATCTCCTGCCCCCTTTGAGCTCTGCTGGGAATTTCTCCCCATCCCTGCATCTCAGAGGGTTCATCTGGGAGCAGGTCTTCCAGTTCCTTCCTCCCTGCCCCTTTCTTGTCCTTCCCAGCCTCCAGGTGAGACTCTGAGTGGGGAGCCTGCGTGCTTGGGCTGCCAAGTGGGGACGAGCTGTGCAACTGCAGGCTGGCCTGATTTTTGATTTTTTTGTTGTTTTTTTTTTTCCTCTGGAAATTTGTTCATTTTTCTGGATAGTAGAGCTCTTTCTACCTACAGAGAGGAGAGAAAACTCTAACTTATTTTCTGTAGTTCATAAAAGGAAGCCCCTTTCCCCATGGCAGGACTTCTCAGGAGAATTGGTTAATAATCTGCTAGAGCCAAACCCATTAGGCAGCTCTTTAAGGTTGCCAGTGTGGTTTAATTTGCAGAGTCCCTGTGCCTTAAACTACCCTTTGACAACTCCAGGCAATTTTATTGCCTTGGAACTCAGGAATAATTACAATTAGTATCCCAAGCTGTCTGATCAGGGACATGATCGATACCAAAATACACAGAAATAATTGTACTGGGGCAGGTGTACTGTTGCTGTGGAGGGTTAGCTTGGGCCAGATTTCCAGTGTCAGGTCTCAGAGCTCTCAGGTGAGTCTGGAGGTGCGTGGCCCTGCGGCAGGGAAGCTGGGGCAGTCCAGGAGAAGCAAGGCATGAGTGCAGGAGGCGCTGGCACACAGCTGCTGCCTCTCCTTGTGCCGTGTAGCCAGGGAGCTCAGCGCGGTAGGGCTTGGTTGCAGCCCAGCAGCTGGCAAGCAAAGGCTTTGGAAACTGTCAGCCCCTCCTGCCTGGCCTGCGCACGCAAGTTTCTATAACAGGGAGCTACTGAAAAAGCAAAACAGGCAGAGGGGGGCTTCCCAGCCCTCGTGCACTAAGGCTTGGACCTCCCTGGGAGGATGCTCTGCTCTGGGAGTGCTTGTGCTCAGGGGGAGCCCCGGGCTGGCAGGTGATGGGAGTGCTGTGATCACCCAGTGCAGAGGACGTCCCAAGGGTGGGTGATGTCCTTTCCCTCCCAGGATTGTCACCAAGCTGCTGTTTGGGTCTTACCAAGCAGTTGCCGCTAGTCCCTCTCTCAGGCAGGATACCTAAGAAAGGGCGGACGGTGCCTGGCAGTGTGCAGGATACCAGACCAGCAGGGCTGCTCTCCTCAGTGTCACAGGTCCTTGGAGCCTGAAGGCAGTTCTGTACTCTGACAACAAGTGAGCCTTCTGCCAGGACAGCCCTTATTCTGGCACAGCAGCTGACATGCCTTTTGTAAGGCCTTCTATACCATTTATTTTGCATGCTTATGTATTGGAATATATAAAGGTGGGAAGTTCATGACATGTTCTTGGCCTGGAGCTTCCCAGTGGTGAGCAACCCATTGCTTCCAGGGCGTACGTGTGCTTATGTACGTACACAATTAGGAATTAACACCCACTTTCTGCATACTGCAGAAAATAACCCTGTGAAGCCTGTCATCCCCATCCAGTGTCAAAGCTACAATAGATAGTGGTGTAATCTATTTCTTCCCCAGGGGTATGTATTTTCTTTCACGTTTTAAATAAGAATGTCATTCACAAGGTGGGCAAAACAAATGCACACTTCCCAGTATGTCATTAGAAGGCTTTTGACCTCGTGCCTTACAGGGTATTATTACTGTTCAGTGTGGTAGAGCAGATGCATTTTTATTGAAAAAGCAAAACTGCATTAAATTGATGGCACTCTAATTTTTCTTGACAGTAGCATGAATTCTTATTCCCTATTTATTTTCACTCTTACTGAGAAGCACGGTGACTGAGTTACCTGGTGTTTTTGTCACTGCTGTTCATCTGTTTGGACTGTGTTGGTCCAGATAGCAGCTGGGCTATGAATATATATCACTTGATTCATATGACAAACTCGGCATAGGATGCGGAATAAATGGAGGCTTCTAGCAGTTAGTGACCTGGGTAGTAGCTCGTGAACCGAAGCGTCTTGAAGTGGAACACTCCATCAGCACCGACCCATCATCACTAGAAGTGATTCTTCTGTTGTCCACGCTCTTGCCTGGACCATAATATTTTCTGATTCAGTGCGTGTATTAGACTGGGTAGGAGAGCTACTGACTTAGTGATGTGGGTTATTCAAATCAAAGATGCTGTATCTTTGAAAAATAGCAAGATAGAGCATTCTTCAGCTAAGTGGTCCTGGCGGGCTTCAGAAAACTCATGCATTTTATTTGTACTTTTTTGTTAGCTTGCTTAAAAGTTCCTAAAACATCCAGTGCCTTCTAACCTAATTTCCAACTAGGGAAGTAATGCTGATCCATGTGAAAAGGTCGGGGAAACTGGAATTACTCAGTCCACAAAAGACTGAGCAGAATGTTCTTCAAATGCATAAAACATAACTGCAAGGAAAGTCTCCCATCACGTTAGACAGGTCTAGAAGAAATGGAGTTGAATAGGAAAAAAAAAAAAAAAAAAAGATGTTTAAATTAAATATTATGAAAACTTACCACTTTTAAAACTGGTGGAGCGTGGGATTACCCTGCCTGGAAGGTACTGAGTCTTTGTCACCAAAATCTTTTAAGGAAGAATTTGGGCAGGGATCTGCTGAGTGAGATGAACTGGTCCAGCCTCAGGTGGCAGATACCTGCTCGTTCCTGGGGATCCACTCTGGCTTGGGCTGCTGCTTCTCTGAACTGGTTTGTAGGGCTATTTGAGCCAAATGGGGTTCCTGGCTGGGGGGCAATGCCATGGGGTGCCCAGCGCCATGGGGTGCCCAGCGCCATGGGGTGCCCAGCGCCATGGGGTGCCCAGCACCATGGGTTGCCCAGCACTGCGGTGTTCTAGGTGTGTGATGAGTGCTCAGACCCACTTGCAAGCAGCTTCGCATTTATCTTGAATGAATTTATGAATATATGAATTTATTTCCTATACGAATGTGTGTGTGTGTAATATAGTCAGTGTTTGCCCTGCTGTGAAATTGTGACAGTAGGCAGTAAAAATAGAAATACTTGTGATGCTTCAGGGCTGTATCAAGAGAGAACATGGGAGAAGCAGCGAGGATGGGGGTGGTCCCTCACTTGGATGAGCCTCCCCTGGAAGGGGTGAAGCCCTCTTCTCCCGACCTGAGCGTTTGAACCCAGGCAGGAGGCTCTTCAGGAAGACAGGCTTCAGCTGAACACTAGCTACGTTTTAGTCAAATGCACTTGCTATTGGTTTCAACAGAGGGGCAAGTGGGTGAAATGCAGTGGCCTGTGGTGCACGGGATTTTAGACTAAGTGATTGTGCTGTTGCCTATGGCCTTAAACTCTGTGAACCTGTGAATGATTCAATTTACTGCTGATGGGAACAACAGTGTTGGGAAGATGTTGTTCATCCTCATGCTTAGAGGATGCCTAGACAGTTTCAGCCCCTTGGTCTCTTTGCTGCTGCAATTTATATTTTAAAAAAAGTGAAGTGCTTGCAGCATTTTGCCTAAAATGGTAATAACCCTCCTCAACAAAGCAGAATACTTTCTTTAGATAAGATCATTTTAAAAGGTAACTGCTTATGATAATACAATTTATTCTTTATGGCTTGGGGGCAAGCTAAGATTTAAATGAAGCATGTCTTCCATTAGAACCCTACAGAAACAAACTAATAGGCTGCAAAGAGAACCATTTGTAATGTTACTATAATTCACATGATTCATTAAACAGAAATGGAAAATGATAGCATTTCCCTCTGAAAAAAATCCTTATGGAATTACATGCTGAGATCACTTAGTTGAACTATTTTATTGACTAAGCATCTTGTTGTGCTGATGTGTAGATTATATAGGCCTGTAGCCATTTATTTTTTCATTTGCTAAAATTAGAACTCCTTTTTATTATGGGAATGCTAACGTGTACTTTCCCTTCCAGCTGGAGCTGCCAGCTCGGGAGGGACTTTGCTTGGGGGATTCTCCAGCAGTGGGCATTATGGGAGCACGTGGAAATGTGCCACTAGCTTTCTCTTGTAGGTCAGTGGCTGATGGGAGGAAAAAAGTGGAGGCCAACTGAAGGGCTGTGAGTCAGTAAAAGTCACAGAAGTGTGTTGGGTTTTAGCAGCTAAAAATAAGTACACGTGTTTTCTGGTTATGGGGAAAAAATGAAAACCAAAACTACGGTACTGTCCCTCCAGGGACTGGAACTGAAAAAAACGCTGTAGGGTTGGAGACATTGTCTGAAAGGCTGTCAGCAGTGCAAGGGTGAGAGGAGGAGATGCAAATAAGAGCAGGAGCAGGCGATGCAGGTTTTTGTATTGCAGGCTTATAGGTTCCTGCTGTGTTTGGATCTTGCTGTATGGCGAATGAGTCCTGCGTCAATGTGGGCAGCATTGATGGGTAGCAGTGAACACAGTGAACAGAGGCTAGCGGAGCTTCACACGGCTGTCCTGCGGGATCGTCGTCCAGAACTACAATTAAGTTTGGTGCAAAAACGAGCATGGAGTAGCCAGTAGTCGTTGATGTCCAAAAGGGTGCTTATGTGAGACGACCCAGTTTTATGAACAGGTTAATGGCAAAAAGCATCACGTGAATAAATGCAGCGTGCCACGAGGCTTTGCTCTATGAACCAGCTTGAGACACTACCAGGAACAGCCTCCCAGCCCCGGCGTGCTGACTGCCCCAGGATGGGAGTGCAGGTTCAGCACCCTTGGCTACCTGTGCCTGGTGTGGGGAGGGGATTTATTACAGAAGCAACAAAGTGCCACAGGATCAGAATCCCACCTGGCTCGCTTAAACCCAGGGAGATGGAGCTGCTCGTGGAGGAGCTGCTGTCCCAGCTGCCCAGGATGTGCTGTAGGCACAGGGCTCATGAGTGGGGAGCTCATCCAGCCCCTGGGCAGGAGGCAGCCAGGCCTCCTCCTCCCAAAGCCCAGACGGGTGGCATCTTGCAGTGCTGCTCGCAGCTGGATGCCGTGCAGTAATAAGCTGGAAAAGGAGAATCTCGCCCGTCAGAGCAGTGTCTGCTTTCCAGGTGATTCGCATCTCTGGGATCTGGAGAGTTTCTTTTGACATGCACACTCAGCCCTCCAAAGAATGTCACCCTTGATTAATGTCAGAAGGCAAAGCATGCCATTTAAAGGATTTCAGAGAAACAGCACATGGAGCAGGTTTTAATGCTGATTTTTTTGACAGCCCTCGTTTTTGTGGCCTTGACATGTTTCAGGATAGACTGTCTTCCACTGGACATTTATCAGAGGTATCACAGGGGCACAGAGACATTAAAAGCTATTTTAAATGAGTCCGGGATGACCTCAGACTGGATTAATGTATTTGGGAGCACTGACCACTCTGACAATCTCCCATTCATCAGGGTGAAATCAATCTGAAAGATGCAACGGGTTGGATCTACTTTAATGTTGATGAAGGATCGTAGAATCATAGGTTCTATGCTAGAATTGGCAATATCCTGGCACTTGCTATTTACTATGTGGGAAAACAGAATATTTGTTTGTATCTATATATATACATACACACACAATGTTTTCCCTCTTTTGTAAGACGTACAGCAAGAAAAAATAATGGCAGACTGGGATAATGGGTGTTTTTGACAGTCTCATGCATCTCTTCATTGGAATTACCAGATGATAGTGTTATTTCCATGCTAGGCAGCAGGGGAAAGGGAAAGCTGCAGTAACGGAATGTAACTCTTTTGCTGTGTCACTTACACTTTACTTTATTAGACAAAAGTCAAGTAATTAATCAGTTGATTGCTTAATTCAAAATTCAGTCAATTGCAATTTAGACTTCATCACTGTGCTTTCCACATGATGAAATCTGTTTGATAAATTTGATCTTTGGTTGCTTGGCTATGAATAAATAACACAAATTTGGGGTAAAGACAAGTCAGACTTCAGATTTTTGTGCGAGGGGAAATAGAAACATCAGAGGGAGTGAAATTTTACAGGGAGATTTTTACGACAACCCACTTGGATTTTTAGAAAACGTGCGCGGTGTTGTGTTTTCAGAAATGCTGTGCATTTGTATTTCCCATTGATTTCACCTGAGTTGTGATAGATTTAACTTCAGAAAACCAGATCTTGTATTTCCAAATGGTAAAGCTTCCCTGGTGTAGCTCATATGCATGAATAAAAATACATCAGAAACCAGCCCCGGTCCTGCAGGGAAGATGCGGTGCTGGCACCGAGTGCTGCGGGGAGCTCCTGCACAGAACCCTGCCTCCAGAAGCTCAGGACTTGCCAGGTCCGGTTCAGAGCACTCTGCACGAGCCTCCTGCAGTAAGGACGAAGAAGAGGAGCAGAAGGGCTGCCAGGCAAGGAGGTGGCAACTGAGAGGAGGCGCTGGGTCCGTCACCCAGCGAGGACCGCAGCTGCCCGTGCGCAGCAGCCATCGCCCAGGCTGTGAGCGTGCCTCGGAGCAGCCCTGAAGCAAGAGCTGTGCAGGAGGGAATTAAACTCCTGCTTTTGTGAGTTGAAGTATGAGTACAAGTACAGAATAACTGAATACATAGTTGTAGAGATGCTTACTTCCCTTTGAAGAATATTCATTCAGTGGTCTCCTTAACTGCAAAATAATAAATCTGCACTCCATCCTGGATTTTCCACTGTAAGCTATAAAAGAAGCTGTCATTTCCTATTGTCTAAACAATTTACAGCAGCCTTAAAGAGGGTGTCTCTCGGCAATCTTGACATCTTGAGTTGATCATAAATTCACAGCTATTGTTGGAGGAAATGCTTTTCCCTTTAGATAAGCACAAATGAAAAGCTTGAAAACCCACTGGAGAGCCGTGGCGAGGCGGCTGCCTCCTGCGTGTTGTGCCTGAATAGCAGGGCAGTCCCGTGCCGGTGGGGCAGGACCGTGTTCTCCCGCTGCCGGGGGCAGTGGGGAGGAAAATGCTGCTTTTACCTGCTGATATTTTCTTAGGAGTTTGTATTACTTTAAGAAACTCTCTGCAGTGGAATTGTAATCTGGTAAACCTGGAGCCCATGAAATGAGATTTTCAGTTCTGTGAGTTAGCAATAGGTATGATACATTAAAGAAGATTTACTCCCCACATAAGGGAGATTTTGATGAGAAGCCTGATATGCTAACCACAAGGAGTTCTGGCGCAGGGCACTGCTTGCCTGCTGACCTCATCTTGCTTTTTCATCTGCTTGCTGTGGTCAAACGACAGCCCCACAAATAAAATTGCCCGCAATACTACATACACGTTTCTACAGCAGAAAGGCCAGGGAGTTTCTTCTCGCAGAAGATGAAGGAAGCTGTCGGAAGGTGGAACTGCAAGGCATTCGTGGCATTCCTTCCAGGGTAGGAACTGGCTCTGGAGCTTCTCGTGGTGCCACCAGGGAACGCCTGCTGAGGCTGGGCTTGGCGTTGGTTGTGCGCTTCCTTTGGGTCTGTGGCGCTCCTGCAAACCTGCACCAGTTTTCCCAGAAATCCGCTCTGTGCAGAGGGGTGGTGAAATGCGCTAGGTGTGCACCACAGAACTGCTTACATTCTGCAAGGAGCAGGCACAACTTCCTCTGAAGCTGCAGTGAGCGCCTTGGTGCGGTGTTTGTGCTGCTGGAGCCCCCGATGCTGCAGGGTGCGCTCGGCTCGGTGCAGTGGCAGCGTGTGCCCTTTTCCTGCTGGCTGCTTGGCACGTGGTGTGGCAGCCACAAACCCGGAGGAGACGGGTGGTTTTTGGCAGTGTAAAGGGCTCATGATATCAATGAGTTTCTGCTGATCTGTCTAAAACTCAAAGTGCTTTTTGGATTCTAGCACTTCTTTTTTCTGTCACCTCTATTAGAAATTTTCTCCTAAATAGAAGAAACCTTCCTCTGTCTTCTGAGGTTTGTCCACACCTCCCTCAGTGTTCCAGACGAGCTCGCTGGTGGCACTGCTGCAGTGAGTTTGCTGGAGCGCTGGGGCAGGGGTCCCAAAAAGGGTCAGTGCCTGACAGCACAGGGGCAGGGCTGGCCCATTACTGCTGCATCTGCTGCTGGCGCAGCACTCCCCTCGTCTCTGGTGTGATATTATCGAGACATTACCAGTGTTTACCTGTCAGACTGCTTGGCCCTGCAATCACCCTAAATAATAGGACGGGGAGAAAAAAGCGGCCGTTGTGTTATCTCTGCTGACACACACATGTCTGCAGGAGGGCTGCCAGCCCCGCTGCGCTGACCGGGGCGCTGGCGGGGCCGACCTTTGTTGTGGGAAGGCTTGGCCGTCGCCGCGTGTGTGCACAGCTTGGACAAGGGGAGCCTGTGGAGCATTTCTGCCTGTGCTGAGGCCTCCCACGGTTCAAAGCTCCATTTACTGCGTAGCAAAACGTTCTTGGAAATCTTGTTTTTACAGGAAGTTCTCGCTTCTCCCAGTCTCGCAGGTGAGATTTACAGGTAACGCAACAACAGCTGCAGAAGGGAGGAAAATGGTGTAACATCAACCAGGGTGACAAATGTCATTGGAGACAGCGGGCAGATGTGTGACAATTAAAGAAGCTGTGGAGGCAGCTAGGCAGCAGATCACGGAGAATCCTCGCAGTCGCTTCTGTAAGTGTGGGAGTGGGGAGAGGAGCAAAGCTTTGTATGCCCGTGAGTTGGGTGCTGCAGGATGAGCAGTGAGAGCACCCCGTTACTGCGTACCCGTGGGTACACGTGGGGTGGGTAGCAGCTAGCTGCTGCGAGTCGTTGTATTTGTATTCATTGGACATAGCTGACTCAGTTACATTTATTTACCTCAAAGTTTTTAATGGGATATAATTGGAAAAGATTTATACCAAATCTGCATATTGATTTGACATTTAAGTATATGATTAAAAGCTGCTGAGGTCATCACTTGACTAAATTGGCTTAATGAATGTTGATTACACTGTACATGTTAATTTAATTTAGTGAGATCTCTATCTTCTGAATTGGTTATTGCCTTCTGTTCAATTTTTATTGATTAGGATATGGGAGGATGCCAGTACTAGTTCTGTCCCTCAGCCGGTAGGTCCAGGGCATCCCACGTGCTGCAGCACTGGCTGATCGGAGCACCCACAAGCAGCGAGCACGTGCTGCTTCGTCTGCTAGGACCATGTCCTTCCCTCAATAATAGCAAAAATCATTCTGGCTCACAGAAGGCCTAACACAATGTTCAGACCATCGGGTTCTCTCAGGAACTGCTGCGGTGTGTGTTCCTACACTGACAAATGTGTGCACTCGTGAGAACGGTGTATGAGGAGGTGCCTCTACTGAGCTTTCTGGCTCAGGCTGCTGGAAATCTGCCTGCAGAAGTGAGTGACGAGTGGAGTTGCCCCCCCTAAAAGGTGTGGGGGATTTCTCATGGAGAGAACAGTTGGTCTGAGCATCTCCTTTGCCTGGCTTCCAGTGCTGCTCTGTGAAGTATTTTTGGAAGAGGGTAGAGCTTGCTGCTGTTGGCTGACCCAGGGCTCTGGCGTGTTTTGGGTTGGGAGAGTGAAGAGAAGAGCTCTTTTTCCCCCCATCCCTCTCTGTTACCGTGCTTGTAGGCCCTACACTGCCACCCCAGCCAGGGATGCTGGGACCCCAGCAAGCCCGCGGCTCCCTGGCTGTCACGCTGCACAAGCTTGGTGGGGTGGGAGAGGCACTGCTGCCTCTGGAAACAGCTCCTCCTGAGGGAGCCAGGCTCCATACGGGATGTGTTGTGGTGGCATATGCCATTAATCCCGCACGCTGAATTATTCAGCGGATCAGAATAATGAATCATTGAACAAAGCCTGGCATCGTGCAGCTCTGTAGTCCTCGGCTGCCTCGTGCAGCAAACCCTGCCTCCGTTCCTGGGCAGGAGCGCTGCAGCTCAGCGTGACCTCGCCATGGCCGGGATCCCGGGGGTTTGTCTTGCAGCCCACTTGCTGGGGCTGCGGGAGCAGCACCTTCCACCTCGCAGCTCACGAGCTCAGTCAGCTGAGCAGGTTTGGCTCAAAGTGCTCTCCTGCACAAAATGTGGAGCTGCAGCAGCTCCGGGAGAAGCAGCAGAAGGGATGACACCCCTGAAAAAGCCCTTTCTGCACTGCTGGGTTTGTAGCAGTGAGCAATAAAGCTGTTCTGTTAACTGGTGTAAATGGCTTTCAGTAGAGCCGTGCTGACTTCCACCTGTCGTGGATCTGGCCCTCTGTCTCCAGCGGTGTTCTGCAAAGAAAACACGTGCTCCTCTTCTGAAGCATAAGAGGAATTTTGCTGAGGCAGAAGTGGTTCATAATGCTGGGTGTTAAGAGTGCATTGCTCTGTGTTAGCGGGAGCGTATATTAATTATGACTTCAAATTTCTATAGCTGTATTGTTCATGAGCTCAGTTTCGAATGAGCTCCTAAACCCACGCTCTGGCATGACAGAGCTGTGCAGAGTAGCAACAGGAATCTTCCCTAGGGGCTTGGGGGTCACGCAAGACAGCCAGGGCAGGCAGAGAGGGCAGCCCCATGCCAGCAGGACCTGCCTGCTCCTGGACTTCCCAGGCCTTTGGCCACAGATGCCCTGGGCGATGGGAGGGGAGGTGGCTGGGGAGCAGCGTCTGGACAAGGGGCAGGTCCAAGGGACTGGTGCTGGGCTTCTCATGCCACGGCAGGAGCGCAGTGTAAAGGCACAGCTACATTAACAGACAAATGGAGGGTTGTTCTGGCAGCCCCCGACCACACGGCATGCAGCTGGGTAATGTCCTCGCTGTGTAAAAGCGGTAATTTGGGTACCTTGGAGGAAAATGCCATCCGCTTGTCCTCAAATCACTGCTGTCAGTACATCAGTATGTGTACTGACAACTGTTCTTCATCGTGAAGTTAACGCTGACTTGCCCCCATGCTCCTCCGTCCCTTTCTCTGTTCTGCTCCCAACACCCTTGGAAAAGGTTAATATTCACATTAAGAGCTCCTTTTCTTACTGTCAGCTGAGGTCCAACAAGGGCCTCCACTGAACTTAGTGGCTTGCTTGGAGGGTGAAAAGGAATCTCCTAAACAGTCAGTTCTGAGCTGAGCAATGTTTTGTTCTTAACGAATGTAGCTTTTTAGGAAGAAAATCTAGACCAAGTTTGATTTGGATAACAGCTGACCTTGGAGTGTGGAATTCCTTGAAGGTCAAGTCATTTGTCTGCAAAGATGTTTTTGATGAGTCATTTTGCTTTGACATTGTTATAAAGTTCTGTTTCAGAAGTTGATAAATTTCTATTTTTACTTATGGTGGCATTTAAATTCCTACTTAACTGCCACTAAACAAATTTGATTTCCAAATTCTTTAGCTCAACTCCCTAAAACACCCATGGTTTACCTCTTAGGGACGTCTCAACTAATAGGTCTCAGCAACCATCCTGACCCTCGAGTCAAGGAGTGTGGATGAAACGGGGAGGAGAAAACCCAGAGAACACGGCGCTACAATTCATAATAAGTGACGAAAGAAGTTTAAGTCCCAGTGCAGCGCATGTAATGAGCAAGTGATCTGAAAAGCGTTGCAGCCGAATTGCTGAGAGTCATGTTTTTCCCAGAGAACTCATTAAATCTTTTTATGTAACATTGCTGCAGCCACACTTCCCAAATGCTTTCCTCATTGTGCGTTTCAGTTGGTGTTTTCATGTATTTTAATTCCTTTGTCCTTTCAGTTTAAAGAAGTCATGGTTCAACAACCTAAATAGCTTAATAAGGAGCACAAGAAATACCTTCTAAAGACGACAAGCTCTGGTGTTTCATGTTTCAGCACTGCAAATTCCTCCTGGAAAGGAAAAATGCTGTTTGTTCCTAGCTTAAGCAATGAGAAGCGCTGTCAAAATGAAAACGTTCACACAATTCCCTGGCAATAAAAGCTGCCACAGTGTGTTGGAAAGCTTTGGATTATTACCTGGGAAACCTATGGCCGTAGTTGTTGAGGGGAGGGATTTTGAAAGCAGCAGCTCCACCAACATATTAATGCAAAATGCCCCCGTAAAGACTGGGGGTGGAGCAGACACAGCTCCGCTCGCTGCCTGTGAAAGCCTCGGGTGTTGCTTTTGTGCTATTGACGGAGGTTGAGGCTAGTACAGTTTCTTAATCACCTTCTGGCAAACGCTGCTAAGGCTCATTAATGCAAATTAACAGATGATCTATTTTTCCAGAGCCTGTCCCATCACATGAACTGCCGTTATACAGTAACTTTTTAAAAAAATCAATTTTGTAGTGCTTACTACAAATTGATTTATGGCTTTTCTGCTTGGAGCTGATGAGGCCCGGTGAGCCCTGAGCAGCCAAGTTGTGCTCTTCTTGCTCCCACGTGCGCCGCTGGGGGCAAAGGCTGAAATCGGGAGTGCAGTAGTAACACCGGCCTTTAAAAAATAAATAGTCAGTCTTGCGATGTCTTTCTGGGGAAAGCCTCGTGTGCAGAAGGGAGTTGGGTATTTGCAGTGACCAGGTCTGAGTGCGTGGCAGTGCCGAAGGGCTCCACTGAGCCTGAGAGTGCATCTCGGGGGAGCTGGTGGGCTTCAGGTGCGGCGTGTACATCGCTCTGCAGCGGGTGAGGAAGGTGTCAGGAGAAACTTGGAGCTGCTTTGCTTGTTGGGGCAGACGTGGGGGGATCCTGGAGTGCTGTCACGGTGTGAGAAGGCACGGGGCAGGCAGCGTGAGCACTGGCTGCAGGGCACTGAGAGCTGTTGGCATGAGTGGGCTCTGCTTGGGCTGTAGCTGGGGCTGAGCTGGGTGATAGGCTTTAAGAGCAGAAATCTTTGCTGAATTTATTCAATATGTTGAGGTTTTCCTTGATTTTTCTCCCTTTGGAGGCTTAGCAGCGGAAGACTGAAGCTGATGTGAGAGCAGAGGGGCCGAGCAGCTGCTACACGTGGGAGGCCTGAGCAGAGAGAGGGCTCCTCCGAGTCCCTGGCCCTGACTCAGAAATCATAATCACTTTGTGGTGGCATGGTCTCCTGGGCCCTGACCAAGTAATTAAGTTTCCAACTTGAAATGAAATGTCTTTCTTGAAATGGGAATTTAAATGAATTAGCTGCATTTATCAGCAGGTGCTGAAGGGGCTATTTTAATTTAAAAGGTAGGTATAATCCTGGCTTGGCAGATACAGCTTAATTACAGTCAGTTTTAGCAATAAACAAAAACACAAGGGGAAGAGCAGAGCCTGGCCTTGGTAGCCAGGGATTTAAATTTTTACAAGTATTGAAATTGCTTTCTAATTAATTTACTGACCTAATGTGTGCCTGTGGAAGTTAGTTAGCTTGATCCCTTAGCTGAATTATGTCATTTAACATTTAAATTTGAGGCAGGTAATGAGCGTTGTGCTTGTGGGGATGCACGGAGCGCTCTGCTCCTGTCCTGGAGAGCGTGCGGTGTGATTCCAGGAGCAGCTGAGCTGTGTCATGCCGAGCGGCTTGGACTGCGGTAGATGCTTCAAAACACACTGTGTGTATGTGCTGTAAGTGTGACATGTCCCTAAGTGAAAGGGATGAAGTTTATACCTGTAGTGAAAAAATAGGCAGAACATAAACCATTTCAGTTTTTACAACTAATGTCAAATTTGAGGAAAATATGACTTCCTGAAGTACTGAAGAAAAGGGGAAACTTTTAGCTGATCACCAAGTTGTAAGCTGATAAGCCTGCTAATTGTCTCCAATATTTATTTAGCACTCAAAAATGGTGTCATATTCTGAAAAACACATTAGCTCTCTCGCTCATCCCATTAGTATAGTTCATCGTGCACTGGAGTTTGCCAGAGTTAGAACACAGCTTAGAGCGTGGACTGTGATCTGAAGACAGATGTGTATCTCAGGCCTGATTATAAGCTGTAGTTGGCAAAACAGGGAGTGATTTAATGAAGTTTTGATACAGCTCATCAGATACTGAAATGGGAAGATGCAATATTAATTTAGAAACGCATTATCATTTCAATTGTAGTCATTCTGAAGAGTATTAATAACAGGGGAGCTTGTGGCAGTTTGGAAAGATGATGTATTATTCTAAAGGCAAAAATATTCTTCAGAATTGTTTCATTTGACACCTAAACAGCTAGCATATTCCCATTATCACCGTGTAATCAATTTTTTTGCCGTGTCTTCTATGCTTATGAAACATAATCACTTTAGGCATTTCATGTGTTGTACTGCAGGCTTCTGAAGTGGGTAGGCAGGGCAAGCTTAAAACACTAGGTTGACAACTTATCTTTTAATCCTAAAATTCCTCTGTGGAATTAGCTGACTTCAAATTCCGTTTGACAGCAGGACCTCCTTTTGTTCTCACAACCGAAAAGATGCATGTCATTTACAACTTGCTGCATCTGCGTCAAATCGTGACATTTAAAACAGACAGTACTGACCACCATGACTGCGAAAGCTTTAATCCTTTTCACATGAAAGGTAGTGCACCTTGGGAGAAATGAGTTGCATCCTGCTCTGCTTAAAGAGTGGGGTGATCCTCAGCTGGCGTTGGAGTAGGGTCTCTTACTGCTGCTGATGGAGGATGCAAAAAGCAGATATCCTGACTTTTCGTGACCCCTTGTGAAATTTAATAGAAAACTTGGCATTGGGTTCATGAACTGAGCAAACGTGAGTCGATTGTTTGGAGGTGGCGTGAAGTCGGGCCCTTTCCCCGTGACACTTGCTGGGGTTGTGGCCCCGGAGCGCACAGCCTGCGTTCCTCCTGCTGTGCAAGCAGAAGCTTGGCCTCGGCAGGGCGCAGGTGGTAGCTGGCAGGAGGGAATGCTCGGGAATGTGGGGGTGTTGCTGCTGCTGTCTGCCCCTGTAGGATTTCAGCTTTCTGGTATGAGATGAAAATGAAATTATCTGAGAGTAAAATACATGCCTGTGACCATGCATTGTATGGTTGAAGCCTGGGAACAAATGTTCAAAAAAGGTCCCCAGTCTCATGAGCAGAAGTCCTTTAACTGTGCATCTGGATTTTCAAATGCTCCAGTGATGTGGCTGTGACCAAGTCCACTCGTGGTATCTGCTTCTTCCTCCTCTCCTACCCATCCACGTGCAGCAGCTCCTGAGCCTGTGAAAGACCTGGGGAGTCTGTGTGCTCTGGGGCTGTATGCGAGGTATGTCTGCAGCCTGTTAGTGCTTGGCTCAAATCAGCAGGCTCCCTCTGAAAGCACTGCTTGTGACTTGAGCAAGCTCCAGTCTGAGTAAGTACTTAATTAACGCAGTCTCCTGGCAATGGAGCACAAGCAAATTTCCCATCTAAAAGCAGAATCAAGGCAATATTTTGTGTCTATTCTTAGTCACATCCATTTAATCTGTAGATATTAAAATCCTCAAATGGGCTGACTGCAGGGCAGCTCCTTCCTAATGCTTTAAAGTGAATTCTAGCCCACTGCATCGCCGTGCCACGTTGCCAAGTTTTAGGATCCATGTTCCTTGGATGCTGTCCCTCCAGGGGATGCGCTAGAATAGAATTGAGCTCTTCTGTTAAACAAGTGGGAACCCTCTCTTGCAAGCAGGGTTAGTGCTTATGGAAACTGGGGGTCCTTAGTGGCTTTGTGGCTGCCATGGCTTAGTTTCACCACTGACAACAGCTAGCATTGTGGGTGCTGGTGCTCACGGACTTCTCGGCTCCACCAAAACACAGGTATTTAGGATTCTGTCCCTCTGTCTTCAGGTCTTTGCAATAGTGAAGGATGAAGTCACCCAGGGGTTGGGGTGCTTTGGATTTGAGATAAGAAACGAGTCAAGATGTGAGCATGGCTAGAAGATCTTACAATACCTGTTTTAGGCATAAACAAGATTCATTTTGATAGCTTCATGGAAAAGTTCACAGCAGAAACAGATTATTGGTCAATTAAGTGGCTGGGTGCTCAGACACCTGCCCGCAGACATCCCACCCTTCCTTTCATGGTTTGTTTTCATTATCAGCAAGGATTTTATCATTCTCTCTCTATATATAAACCAAGGATGAGTGCAGACTAATCTGCCACCTTGACTCAAAAGAAGGTGGCAGTTCTCATTTGAGGATGTATTTCTGTAGAGCTGATGTTTGGGAGAATCAGTTCCTCAGTGCATCTTGTGCTTGGCTGCACGCTGGGGCACAGAACCGTGCTCATACCTGAGCTTTTACAGCAGTACCTAGACTATATAAAAAGTTGCAAATTTCCTACTGGGGAATGCATGTAGCTGTCAACTGAGCTGCCCTTTGACCATTACTTCTATTTAAAATCTTATCTATATTTACGTGCCCAGAGTAGAAGTGCTCGAGTCTGGTTGCTGGAAAGGGCAGTTGTGCAGCACTGCGCCCCAGGGGGCACGGCTGGCCACGTACAGCTGGCCCCTAGGCTGCCCTTGGCTCCTGACAGCCTCTTATTTTGGGTAGAAATCTACAAAAATAAATCCTTGTATTAGATTATGTTCGCAATTGAAATCAACAAGGGCCTTAGCTGCCTCTCCAGCGCTCAGTGCTCTTTCCGTGTGATGAGGAAGGATAAATAATGAGGCAATATTTTACTCTTCAGATTCTGCCATTGGCAATGCTTCTGACTGTGTTCTGCAAATTCGTGATGCTGGTGGCAGGATTCCATGGCAGCCCCTGTAATAAATCACTTGGTTTAACGATGAGCAACATTTCATTGGTCTGATTAGCACCAGGTGAAGTGATTAGCACAATCGAGGTGGGGAAGGAGTGGGACTGAACTCAGACACAAAACCTTGTATTTGCAAACCAGCCCTTTCTTCTTTTGGGGTGGGGGAACAGCCCCAGCATTGGTTGACTCTGGCCAGCCCTCTTGGGGCGTGGGGGGGCATAAAATATTTATCGCAAGTGTTGTATTCCGTAAAGACTTCTTGCTATTTTGCTGCGTGTCTCGGCTTTCAGCTGCACTCTTTGGCTGCTAGGAAGGCTTTGATCCTGCTGACGAACACTTCACACGGATCCATCCCCTGCGGAAGCTCTGAGCAGCCCCAGGCAAGGTGGCTGTGCCACCCACATCGGTGCCAGGCTCAGGTGGCAGTCCCTCTCGCAGAGCTCTGCGGTTGGTTCTGGAGCTTTCTGTTCTGTCCTCACCTTTACAATTCATCCTCTATCTCTGCATTGCATGCGTGGTTTTTAAATTGCAGCTTAAGGCTCATTTCTGTATCATACATACACTCATGTTTAGGATTGTAGTAGTTCTAGTTCATTGTATTATAATTGGATAGCCTTGGGGAAATCACTGTCAGAACTGATAGGCTCCTAGCAGTTTTTGTATCAATTGGTGAATTACATGTGCATTTCTCAGATGCTCACATATTTATACATTCCTCCCGTGCTACCCTTCCTTCAGAGAACCACTGAAACTAGCATCACAGGCAGTGGAGGGGGACAGCTTTCCTTTAAACAGGGGAGGTGTGCAGCCTTCAGAGCTGCTGAAAACAACAAATAGAACAACTTGAAAGCGATAGAAATATCTCAAGCAGTACTTATCTCCGGTGGCGTGGGGTAAGAACATTCTCAGAGCCTCCCAAACCTGGCCTGGTTGCGTGATGTTTGTGCGAGTGGTGCCTGTCAGCAGATATCCCAAGGGACCTGCAGCCGGTGCTTTGTCTCTGCGAAGTGTAGGGGCATGCCAGCTGGGCCCATGGCCTGAGGAGACCATCCCTTGGGACTGCTGATGCCTGGCGAGGGGCTTTTCCTCCCTGGGTGTAAAGCGAGGAAGCTTTTCCCGGCGGTGGGGGGCTCTGCACCAGGCCTGTACCCCACCCTGGAGCTCCTGAGTGCTCTCCTGAAGGGCTGCTGGTCAGGTGCTGACACTCCTTTAGACCTGGCTGCTAGCTGAGTCTGGTGTTTTGAGACCTCAGGGTGTTTTAGAAATATTTATGGGATGTAGTGTATAGGAGCTTTCATCTGCTCAGAGCTCGCTCTGAGCACACTAACACATAGGGGACCTCTTCTTTCATTTTTTCAGTAACACTTCACACTTGCAAACCTCCCCATCTGTTCCAAAAGGAGTCTGGCAAATGATTTTGTTACATTTCACCATGTTTCAGAATGAGCATGCACATTTCTACCCTTGGAAATCACTCAAATAAAATACAATTGAAGACCAGATTAAAGATTTTATAGTCTGATAAACTTCCAGGTCTGCGGTCAGTTCTGCCAGAAGCAAAAATGTTTCACTTCTCTGGTTATTATCTCCCTGAATAGAGAAGGTCTGATGAAAGCCCTGCTGCTCCCCCCATCCAGCTCCAGTTCCTCTGGGTTTCATCCTGACGCTTTCGCTTCGCAGCAGCAGCCGGGGGCTGGGACCGGCCCCCTGTGCGGTGGGATGCTGTCCCAGGAGCTGGCAGGCGGCAGCTGGGGAGCAGAGCTCTGGCGTCTTTGTCATCGTTTGGCAGAGGGGGCCCTCAGACACGGTGGGGTGATTCACCCAGAACAAGGCAGGAAACTTGTTTTCCTGCTGTGGCGGATCCATCTCAAGAATCCCGAGGCAACGTGTGCTCTCCTGCAGAATTCAGTGAATCCTTTCCTTAAATTATACAGAATCCAGTGACAGAAGGGATGCAGGAAGTGCTTCTGTCCCTTTTAGCTGATGATTGCTCTGTTCCCTTTTGTTTACTCAGTGTACTTGCCTTTTTGAGGATAAGACCAGCCATTAATTTCCTAATTTGTGGGCCCAGCAGATTCGGCTTTCAAAGGTTATTGCTCACACAGCCTGGTCTCCCAATCCTCTGGGACACGCTCTGTGAAATGGTAGAAATGGTGCATGATGAGGGAATGCCCTTTGGAAAAGGTTAAGCCTGCTGCTAGTTTATCTCAGCCCTGCGAGCAGGGGAAGAGGGCCTGTGGGAAATCAGAGGGAAGCAGGCGTGCTCGCGCTGATTAGCGCTGGCCTGCCTTCTCCAGCGGGGTGGGAGAAGTGCGTGCAGAATTGGGATGAGCCCTGTCTGCAGACAGGCTGCCTGTCCCGGCACTGGCAGCCACCGGCTCCTTCTAGCTCGTTAGTCTCGCAGTGACTGTGCAAAATCCCCGTCTGCAGTGTCGTGGCAGAACCATCGCCCGCCCTCCTAGAACAAACCAGGTCTGCATTTATTTCGGTTCTGGCCTATTAGTGAATTATGACCCAAATGCCTTTTACATTGCCGCTGTCTGCACTCGGTTTCATGGGTTTTCTGCAATATGCGTAACTCTGCAGTTGGATTTTATGCTTGATTTGGTTATTGAAGGGAAAACAGGACAGCCGTAGCCTGGACAACTGGGAGGAATGAGAACAAGCTGATTTTTAACTATTAGCTTCCACCACACCGCTGTAAACAAACTCCTGCGTCTGCCTAGCTGGGAGATGCTCGTGTGTGCTAATTGGGGTTTGTTAGCCCTTTTGTTTGTGCAGTCTCCTTCAAGTGGAGACCGGGAGGCAGCCTCCTGGGACTGTTCGCTTCTTTGATTCCATCTGCAAGTCAGCAAGATGTTGCAGATGCTCCACATGTTTTCTGGCTCGTTCTTCCTTACAGTGCACGGGAACTTGGTTTAACAAATAATTAATGCTACCAGCTGCAGTGCAGTGGGAGTAGCAGTGGTGAAACTGGGCCCTGCAGAAGGGGCAGCACGAAACCCGTCCTCCCCCTGTGCTGCTCAGCACAGAGCTTCACTGTGAAGGGCAGAATTCACAACTTGCTGTTTTGTGTTTAGGTGAAGGTTTGTTTTGCTGATCGTTTTCAACACTGATACTTGAGACTTTCTTAATATTTTTCATCAAACCAAGTACTTCAAATATGCCACAATTGCGAAACAGCTCAAAAGCCCCTCTGTAAGTGCTTTTGGATTACATATTTGTTCCTGTTTCTGTGCAGTGAAATCACACTGTCTTGTTTCTAACCAAGAGACGTGAGATTCCCTCGCTGTCAGCTGACACAAGGAGATGGGGAAATCTGAACAGGAAGTTCAAGAATTTGCGGCCTCATAAACAGAAGACGGGCTTGGTTCTGTCACTTGTATTCCCTGCCTCTGGGTGAGCTGCTTCTGCGATAGGAAACCCTGCAGGTTCCTTGTCTACAGCTTGTGTTGGAAGGGAGCATTCATGCAGTTTTTTCAGCTCCATTAAATAGCACAGCTGCCCAAGCAGCTAAATGGATGAGGCTAATGAACATGTGCACGAGTTGATGGTTCAGGATCTAAATTGCCTGGGAGCAAGCAAAACAGAATTAGGCAAGTAAAGAACCTGATTGTTTTTCAAGTGATAAAAGATTGGCGTGAATTACAGGAGGCATTAGAAATTTGGAAGATATGTAGATTTAAATGGATATATTTGTTTCAATTAAATAAAGAGGAGGGAACAAAATGCCTGTTCAGAAGTACCATATCCCGAGGCTTCCATCTGGTTTACTCGGATCTCTGGGCTAAGAATTAATGTCTGTGTATTTGAGGTTTAAGAACGGCTTCTTGTTGTGGGGGAGCCCACCCAAAACAGGCTGGGGATGGAGCAGCTAACAGGGAGCCAGTTGCTGCTCTGTAGATGTGGGCTCACGAGATCCAGCAGCACAGGCAGCAGTGGGTCTAGGAGAAGGACAAGGACATCAAACCCGAGTGATACAGAGAACCCACCCTGCTGATGCAGTTGTGTTCAGTGCATCCCAGCCTTCCCATCTCCTCTTTATGAAGTTCTTGGATTTTAAAACAAAATTTTCACTGAAGGGTGCATCACATTAGTCTCCAAAGCCAGGGTTGCTTTTTCCAATTGCAAGTGTTCTTCCTCCAGCTTTTGGAAAATATTTCTATGAATGTTTTGGAAAGCATCTCAAAACAAATTTTGATTAAAGCTCTAAGGACTGAAAAGTGAAAAGTGTGCTGTTGCAGCCAGTCTCCCCAAAGTAATATGTTTTTATGAAAAACATGAATGTGTTCATTTACACCCATTGCCCTCTGGGCGCGGACCTGTCCTTGGGGAAGGATGGTGCTGCTGGTTTTGACAGACAGACAGCACTCTAATCTCAAACTTCCCGTACTTACGATGCCCCACCTTAAAGCTCCTGATGTTTCCTGTCAGCGGCAGTCCCCTGGTGATTGCCTCGTGGAATGTAAATGCGGCATTTTTGGAGCCCCAGAGCCCTTTAGAAAAATACACTGTCAGGTTCCTACAGCTGCTGCTTCGGTAGCCTTCCTTCCCATTCAGGTCTCAAGATTACGGTGGCAGTGATTGAACAGGAGATTCATGGAGGGAAATTAAGCCTCCAGAAGATACAATAATTTAAATAATTGGCATTTTTTGTGTGTGAGAACATGAGAAATACAGTGTTCATTCACCATGAATTCCTCCAGGACCAGGGTAACAGAAGCAGATGAATTCTTATGAAACAAAGATTCTATTTTCATGCAAATATCTCTCAGTAATAAAATACCAAGGGAATAAAAATGACAGGAAAATGTATGATGTACAAGCAGAATTGTTTCTGAAGCAGTGTATTTTCCATGAAGCCTCAATAGCTTTTATTCTGTAGGCCATGTTAGCAACAAAGCACGAAGCAAGATGAGGCTTCGCGTGAGCAGCGTGATGGAGAAAGCCACCGGTGCTGCCGGTCACACCACCTCAGTGTGACTTCTGCGAGGAGCCGTCTTCTCCGGCCCCGAGTAGAGGCGAGGGGAAGCCTCCTTCGGTGGGGGAGTGGGGTGTGGTGGGAGGGGAGGGCAGCTCTCAGCGTGGGAAGGAGGCCAAAAGCCCCGATCCGGGTCCGAGTCCAAGGTGTCCGAGCTTTGCTTACGAACGGTTCGGTGCAGCAGTACAGCTGTGGGCGCAGACTTCACTTCCGACAGCTCTACCCTGCTATTTAGGGTCCGTAAGAGGAAATCAGCTTCTGTGTGTAGTACATATTTAGCACTGCCTTGGACCATCCTTTGTCAGCAGTAATTAATGAGTCAGAAAGACTACAACTGCCGCCTCACCGTCACGATGCCAGCATGATTAAGGCCAAGACACAACCCTCTCCTGAAATTTTTTTCCCTATTTTGCACATTAATGGTAAAGTGCACCAGCAAATGGAGTCCATGTTCAGCAGCCTTCCTCCTCTTTTTTGGGGGAAAGAGGGGAGATGGGCACACCCTATGTTTCGATTATCTGGAGAAAGCCGCACGCTTCTCTGTAGACAGCTGGTAAATGACGGGATGTGAAGCATTCCCTGCTGCCTGAGCTAATGATTGCTTTCCAAATGGCATCTGTATTCGGGGGGGGGGCCGTAGGAGCCGGGGCGCCGCGGGAGAAGGGGAATAATCACGGTAAACTCGATCTTACGAAACTCTGTGAGCATGCATCATTTTTATTGTAGGAAAGATTAATAGATCCTGTGGCGGCTTTTGTTTTGTTTCAGTGGAAGGAAGTGTTTAAGTCGCTGGTTTATTTCAAACCGTTTGAGTAATCTGGGGCTAATAAACCTTGCTGGAGTTGCAGGAGGCTTCAAAGGCTGCTCGTCTGGCTATCGGGTGCGTTAAGGATTTCTGGAGCCTGAAGCACGGCTGCATCGCGTGGGCTGTGAATTGAGCAAGGACTGCCACTTTTGGGCTTCTTTTCCTCTGTTCGTTGCCTCACACTGAAACCCTTTGATTACAGTTCCTATGGCACTTCTATAACAGACGTGCAATAATTGTGCTCACCTCTTTTCCTTTTTGATCAGGAACGAGCCTACCTTAAACTGGGCCAGTTCACAGTCATCTCCAACGCCTATGTTTTATGCTTTTGCTGCTATCTTGTGCTCCAAGTCAGACTTTCAATTGGAAAGATTTCAAATCCTTTTCTAATAGAAATGCACCCTAAATGGACAGGTTTTTGCACAGTGTTTTATTTTTGGAAGAAAGGGTTTGTAGGTATTCTTTGGTGTCGATTTTCCTGGTTAGCCTTCTTGAGCAAAGAAACTCTTCGTACAAGTTTTATAAGAGTTTGTCCTAACTTCTGCGAAGTGGAAATTTTTTTATAAATTTGAAGTTCCTCTATTTAAAATTTTAAAGGTTTATGTCAAAGCAAAAATCTTCTGTTCCGAGTTGCTTTGAGGTCAAGGTGTGAGAAACTTACCTGAACTGGTGACCAGCTGGAGGCATGTGGGGTTAGGGTACGAGCCTGCGGTGTTAGGTATCAAAGTCTGAACTAGTTCCTCCAAATTTTATAGACAAAAGGAAGAAACAGGATGGATCCAGAGGACAGTGTGTAGCCCGTTAATGTGTTAAGGTAGGGATCTGGAACAGGTCAGATGAACCCGTGGTCGGAGGTCAGTTCTCCTCCAGTGTCTGTAAAGTGAGCGCTGTGACCAAGTCAGCATGAGGTGTCTCCAAGTTAGATGTGCCTTGCAGAGAGCGAGCCCTGCCATGAAGTTGTTCATTTCTGTTAGCAGTATTGCACTGAGTCAGTTCCCTTTGTGGGCAGTGTAGAAACTTGGTTTGAGAAGTGTCATGCCAAAAATCTGATGGTGAGTTTCGAAAGTTCTGAGACGTCATCAAGAAACAAGTTTGTTCAGATTTCCCCGGGACACCCACCTCTGGAATGGGACCAACACACGGGAAACTTCAACCCAAAAGGAAAACTTCTCAGAAAGCTGGGTGTACGAAATAGGAATTTACAGGGGGATCCACATGGAGCCCCTAATTCAGGCGTGGCCTGACATGAAGCGGTATAAGTGCACTTACATACAGTTCTGAGGCTTGTGATAAGAAAAATCCCCTGAAATTACCTCTCTCAAAATTGCCAAGCCATTCTGTTCCATTAAGGTATTGTTGAATCTAAATATAGCATAGAGTGTGCTGTGTCAGAGGAAGACACAGCCTGTTGTGCCCTGACCACAGTGTAGTCTGGGTCACGAAGTGAAGTGCAGAATCCTGGGGGAACTGGGCAGGCGTAGTGCTGGGTTTGAAAAACAGCAAAGTCAAATGGGTAAACTACTCGTGAGCTTTTAAACTTCTGCGTTGCTTATGCTTCTTGCCTTATGCTGATGTGTTATTTCTTTTATTTTCGGCTAGTTTTGATCAGATTATTCTTTTCTGAACGAAGTTGTCTTTTCAAAGCTAACCAGCTGGGATGCTGAGCGCTCCTCACCCAGTGCCATGAGTCTGTTGTTCAGTGAGCAGCAGAAGGTGGGTCCTGTTGGGGGCAGCTCAGCCGGTTGTTTTGAAGGGACGTGTGGAAGTGCTCCCTGTGTTAATGTTTTGTAGTTCTTGTGAATGAAATTTTCTTGGGAGGAATGCTATCTGATAACAGAGGGTTTCTAATTCCAACTCCGTTCAGTTTTGCTCTGGCTTTTCTTACCAAACTTGCCGGGACCACCAGCGCAGTGTTCCACCAAGCTTTCTCCTTTTCTCATCCCACTGGCACGTCAGACAGCATGGGAGCTGCCTGGTACCCTTTTGTTCATAACCCTCTTGTGGGCCGGGGGCAATAGATGGGATTTGGGACCTTGTGACAACACACGATAGCTTAACCCTCTGCAAGTCTTTAGCCTTGGCAAATGGCAGAATCCTGTCGTTGCTTTGTGGTCACGTCAGAGGCTTCGTGTACCTTTCCTGGGGCCGGATCTGGCCCAGGTGTCTCACCACCTCGCTCCCGCACGCTGCAGGTCCAATCTCTCCTTACGTTCCCTTTGGCTATTCCAGGCCTGTCACGTGTGCAGCTGGATGTAATTTCAGGCAGTTGCAACATTAATCAGGGTTTTCCCTGCTGTACCTTGGGCCTTAGTGGCATGGTTTTAAACATCAGATGAAACTAAATTAATCAATATATAAATTACCAAAAAATCACTTAGCCTCAGAGGCTGAAGCAGAGAGGAGAGAAAGAAACCCAAATGCCAAAATTAAAATCTCAATTAAATTTTGCAAATAATGGATAATTACAGGGTGCTTCTTCTTTTTTTATGTTCATATTAAGTTGTAAGGAATTATTAGATATTTAACTGACATTTATCCAGATAGCCCACAGCAAGTTAGGTAGCAGTTACATGCTGTAATAAATGTCACCATTTAAAAATTAATTGCTATGCTATCTAACTTGCTGTGGGCTGTCTCATTAAATATTAATGCTGTGCCTAAAAATATGTTATGAGTTGAAAAGGATTATTTGGATTTGGGATGGCAGAGTTACAAAGCACCTGCTGCCTGGAGGGGGAAAGATGCTTGAGCATCACCAGTTTGCAGGGAGCGCTTCCTTGCGAGGCAGCTCCACCAACACGTGCTGCCTCCAGCCCGAGCGGGATTCCTGGAGCCCACGTGTGTGCGGAGGGCTGAGCCCTCCTGCCAAGGACATGGGGTGCCCTCTGGAAGTAAATCTTCCAGGGCTGGGAAGAGAAATGTTGCACGTCTCATCTTGTGCCCCCTGTTCTCCAGGATGGGGCCCTTCCTTGCACTCAGGCTGGGGGAACGTGGTTTGAGCACGGCCCTGCTGTTCCCTTGCATGCAGAGGTAGTACGTGGTGGAGGAGGATGAAGGTGAACTAGGGAACAGGGGGGTCCTGTCCACCAGGGCTACCTATGTTTATTATTTTGAGCAAAATGTGCGCTAAGTGCTTTGCAGAGAAAACAGACCTAAGCATTCTAGGTGTTTAAAAAACAGTGCTAGCAGCGGGAGAAGCCTTTTGCAGCTCAATGATACAAACTGAAGGGATATTTTGTTCCGACTCTATCTCCCCCTATGAATAATGCATGCTGGTCTCCCAGAAACACAAGGTAATCAGAAATATACTGTGTCCATGACAAACGCAGTGCACATTACTGTAATAGAGCTTAAGGACCATTCGCATTGACTCTTACTATTTAAAGCCAAGAAATGTGCGATGTGTTTTCCCAGCCAGCCACCACTTTAATGCTTTGCTATTCCCCATCCGCTAATGAAGTGTTCAGCGAGCGAGAGCTTCTGCACCGAGAGGAAAGGATGCCCGGGCCGGCTGGTGCTGTGGCTGGCGTGTCAGAGGGCGTACAGCTCCTTGCGAGGCTTCCCTGCTGAGCTCTTCTCCAGCAGATCTCTGGCAGAACTCATGACCTGTGCAGCCAAGGGGCCCTTGCACCAAGCTTCTGCTCAGGCAGGTAACAGAGGGGTTTCGCCCCGAAATAGGGCCTGTGCACGTCCCAGCGGCTGCTGCAGATGAGCTGGTGGCTTGCATCTGGTCTTGTCCTCCTCCCTCTTGCTTGCAGCCCCTGAGATGAAGCACGTCCTGCTGTGGGTTTTCAGTCAGCTGGAGCCTGGGAGTCAGACCTGTGGGGTTTTCAGAGGTGCTACCTCAGATAGAAATCATGGAAATACTTGTATGTATCCTCCGCCTGCGCTGTGCATGAGGGACCCTGCACAACTTCTGTTCTTTCCAGCCTCTGTTCCCAGTGTGCTCTGTAACACCCTTATGAAGCAGAGTATCTGCTGTAGACAAAGCCTGCTGTGACAGTTGTCCAGCAGGTTGACTTTTTGATTCAACAGAAAACTACAGAGAATGGCGTTTAAGATGCTTTGGAGGAATTTCCCCTTCCTTTCCCCTAAGCAGGACAAGAAATGCATTTCATTCATCATGTACTCAGTTCAAAGCACCATTTTCTGCTGAAGGATTGAGCAAATATAATTTAAGGTTCCACTGTGCATGTGACAGATTTAATTAGTGTACATGGGAGCTCAAAGTTGTTCAGAAAGTATTTGTTTGCATAAAAATAGGCCATGTCTGCAATTTAAACTGGAATAAAGTACTGCAGTTATGAAGAATTTAATGAGTTGTTGCGTAATGTTCTTTATAAACACCATCCTAGATGGGAAATTCTATTAGGAAATAAAAACTAGGTTAGTAAATGCAACCAAATCCACCCTTCCGTATCCTCTTGCTTACAGCAGCCATAATTCGTTCTTAAAGCCAAATGGGAGCGGCGTGTCTGCAGTGCTTGTCAGAGAAGCAGGAGTGAAGAAATCCCTCTGGTTTCTCATCCACGCCTCGGCTCAGGGGCCTGGGAGGTGTCGGGAGGGACCAGCTCCTTCAGCCCGTGTCCCCCCGGCTTTGCGAGAAAATCCCTGCATGCAGCCCGTGCTTGGGACGTGTCTATGGGTTCTGTGTCCCGAAACACCGCAGCTTTGTGTAGAATGGTCAGAAAATTACTGATGTGTCAGCTGGGAGGCCGACACAAAGCTCAGTTTTTGCTCTCGTCTTCTTGCAGTCTCTTTTTTACGTTGCATGTTAATTGTGGGAGTGCTGGCAGCCTGCTTATTACACGACCGCGGAGCTGCTGAAGGGTCAGGTTGGAGTGAGACGTGATGACACAGTGCACATTTAGGAGGAGACGGGGAAACAGCTTACAAGGCAGTGATCCAGCTGCGGGCTGCGAGGGGAAGCCGGGGGGCTCTCAAGCAAGTCGCAGCTCACAGGGATATTGGGCACACCTCTCTCAAGTGCGGTGCCATCAGGTGTCCATGAGGCCCGTGTGGCTTGGCAGGCGGGCAGTTTCTCTCCCCTCTGGTCTGGGGTTTCTGCTCCCTCGCAGGTTGAGTGCTTGGTGTGGCGGGATGTGGGTGATGAGCACCTGGGTGGCATCCTCCAAGGGCACCCCAGCCCTCCGCTGCTGGGAGCTGGGCATCCACGCGTCCAGTCTAAAGCAGCAAAACAGAAGGTGGGAGGAGATTTCTTCCTTTCATGTTTCAAGGATTTCTTCCTTTCCTGTTTCATGCTGCACAGCGATGTGCTCAGGATAACGAGGGCAGGCCCTGGCGGAGCCAGAGAGCCAGCCTGGCTCCTCCGAGCTGGACTGCAAAGCCCGCTCCTCTGGGAGAGCCCCGTTCCTCCAGGAGGCTCTGCAGTGCCACCACAGAGCTCTTCTGCTGCAACTTACATTGTAAGAGTGATGGTCCTTACCCTATTCATTCAGCAACACAGCATTTATTAAGGGGGAGCTGGTAGCATTGTGTATTGTTCTGCTTTTTCCATCTGCCCTCCAACAGTCCCTGAGATGGTTAGGACACTGCTTCAGAGCTGGTAAGAGCTGTGGCAGGCAGGGGTGGAAGCAGCGTTCAAACAGTGTCTTTAATTACAGAGCCTTCTTGTTTGTAGGCAGGCTGTACGGATGGGGATGTGGCTTTTATTCCTGTAAACTTCTTAAAATAGAATTTCCATTTTACGCTGCTTTTGCAAAGCCCAGTTAGTGCTACATTGCTGCGGTTGTGGTCGTGGGAGTGAACTGTCGTTTCCTACTTGGGAACTTCAGTTGTTACCTCGTACCTCTGGAGGTCACTGTAACAAAGAAAAATACAGATACTGGCGATTGTTTTAAGGCTTTCATTTGGCTGCAGTCAAGATATTTTGTGTTACAGGCTGTGCACGTGTGAAACCAATCAGCTCATGCACATGTTTTAATGATTGATTTTTGCATGCAAGGGTCTTAATCCTAGGAGATCTCGATACTTCAGCCCATGCTGCTCCTGAGTACAGCTGTAGCAAGATCTTGTTCCTCTGCTTAAATTCTCACTGCCTGGAACGGCAGAGCAAGTGTCGTGCTCGGAGGGCAGGCACTGTCAGAACTGGTTATGTGTGTAACTCTTGCAGGGCTTTCTGCAAAGGGCATTAAAAGTCCAAGTGCTCTTGAGGATCTGGGCAAATGGCTCTGGTACCTAAATAAAACATGACTGTGAAGGTTTCCTGTGTCTTTTCAGTGCTCCGAGACTGGCACTGGAGTGGTGGTGCCAGTGCCGTGGCTCCTGGTCTTGTGGTACAAAGGAGCTTGATGAGCGAGCGGGGCAGTTTCTTTTGGAAATGGTGCTCTGGTTCTGGCACTCTAGAGAACAGGTCTTTTTAATACACTATTATTTTAAGTATTTTTTTTCCTTTTTTAGATGCTTGCCATTTAAGATGAAAAATATCTGAACTGCGATCTCCAGTCGTTGCTGTGAAGGCAAAGGGGAAGTCCCGCTCTTTGCATTAAAATGTGCACATCACCTGCCCAGTTTGAAGATTTTTTCCACTGGTCAGAAATGGGAGATCTAGCCTGGCACTGGACTGGGGGCTGCATGCCCCTACTGGTTTAATGCATGCTAATCTGAGTGAAACACCTACAAGCTCTGATTTTTCCCTGGAGGGTGAGGATGTTGTGAAATAATTACATTTAGTGTTCTTCACACTGAGGCAAGAGAGCTGCAACATTGTTTTTTTAAGAAATGTAGTTGCAAATGGCAGAGTCTTAAGGCAAATTAACTCGAGATAGCAGCTAATCGCACCTCCAATATGCGGTGTTAGCCACTGGAGTATCAATGGGTCCTTCTTAATAAAGCAAAGAGGTGTTGACAAATTGCAGCGTAATTCAACAGCTGCTAATTGTTTTTTGTAGTATGCAGTAAACCAAAAAGGGGCCTGATTCTCACAGCGTTTAGTTTGTTCAACGCTTCTTTATACTGCAGGGTGGTCTGAAAGAGCTCTCATCAGCCCCGGAGTCAGGGGTGTCCAGTGCCCATCAGACTGTCAACATTGCTTCTGGAAACGGGCTCAAACCTTCATTTTATTGGCAGTGTTCCTCCAGCCTTGACTTCGGCGTTGGCATAATTGCATTTTGAAAGCTCACCCTTTTCCCCTCAGTGGGTTGAAAATCCTAATTCACGAGTGTAATGAAAACACGGTGTTCCATGAACAGCTGAACTAATGAGGCCCGTGTATTGATCCTTGTTTATAGGTGCACGCCTTGTGGTTGGATTCTCCGCTGTCTAATGAGGCATGAGCTCCGATGTGCAGCCTTCTGCCAGGAGCACTCAAAGCGTCCCTCCTTGCTCTGCCCCTTGTCCCTGTGGGTTCTTTGGTGCTTGGTAAAGCAAAGCCCCAAGCAAAAGCTGAAGCCTTTCTTTCCATTACACCCCCTCTGCACAAACGCCTTTTAAGAACTCAGTTACAAAGAAGGCTGATCTCTGCACTCTGTCAGGTGTGGCTGAAATAGACTAATGAATTAAGCAGTTCCTGGGGGAGGAAGAAATGAAAAGCCTCCCATATAGACAGCATTAAGTCTTGTTGCCTCATCTCCCTAGCAGAGCCAGCTAGCAGTGTTTACTTGAACCGGAAAAAATAGGATAGAAGGCTTGCATGTGCCCCTGGGTACAGGTGTGAGGAGCCTATGTATGTTAGTGGAAATTCCACTAATTTCCACTAATGCTGCTATGTAAAGCATTTTTTGTTTGAAAGGAACGCTGATGGAGCAATTTTCACTGGTTACCATTCATTAAGTTTAGTGCTCACCAGCAGAAGGATCGGGATGCCCAGAAGATCTCATCAGCCGTTTCACACCGTTTCTGCCTTTTAATCCAGTGTATGCAATCGCAGCGACAGTCAGAAGGGATTACTCTAGCACTTTCTGTGAGAAATGAGAATTTTTCATTCTGGTGATACACAGCATGACCTTCAACTCTTAATGCCCTAAAATAAAGTTTGTCTGAACTTTACAATTGATATAACCAGACTGCAGTATAAAGCAAGAATATTTCTCATGATCTGAAGCTTGTGCTCTCCCAGTTGTTTATCACCTGGAAAGTACAATGTCTATTCCCTGATATGTCAGGGTATAGACACTATTTTTGTTTGATGGCTCAGCTTGACTTTTCAATGACTAAAATTTACATCATGGGTTTTCAATCATGTAAGTTCTTAGCCAAACTTCAGATGCCTTTGATCTGTGTCCATGGGTTAACTGCTTTGAGGAGTCTCAAAATGTTGGTATTGTTAAACAGACGACATATTTTTCTTTTGATTAGACACTGAGGCTAGCACAACTGTCTGCTTTTCAGAATTATCTGAGCAGCTTTCTCAAGTGCTGGAAGTTTACCCTTGAATATGACAGGTATAAAACATGTTTTCTGTGTCTGTGTATCTTTCAGTCAAGTGATCGATCTACTGCATTAGTGCAAGCTTCAGCTTTGTCACCCTGACACTTGTAGGCTGAGCTATATGCTCTGCAAAGGGAGACGACTGAGTATGAGATTACCAAGGACACTCCTAGGGTGCAGTAATCACCTATAGAAACCTTTGCATCATTTGCAAATATATGAATTTGCTTTCTTTAATACACACAAAGTACCCATAACAGAAATTGCTTTCAAGGACGAGCACAGATCACAGAGGAAATACTCCTGCAGCTTGCAACCTGACTCATGTCACTTAGCATCTTCTTGTCAATTTATATTAGCTTTGCAGAGGTGTTATCAGCCAGCTGGTTAAAAACCTCGGCAAGTACTGTTTCAACAGATCTATAAGGACACACAGCAAATACACGAGGAGTTCTGTTATGAGCTGTGGTTTTGTAATTTTTCCTTAAATTATTTAAAAAAAAAAATGCCAAAAAGATGACATATTTCAGAATTAGGATAGAGCATAACATTCATTCATTTTATTCAGGGTGGTGATAGCACCTAATGAGGGCAGGCAGGAGAGCAAGGCACGTCTGGCTGATGTTGCACGGCTGTTCTTTCCAGAATATAGGCGACGCTGGGAGGCCCCGTGGCTGCTGCTTTCTTGGGTGTCTTCTGGAAGAGCTGCCGAGGGAGCTGCATGCTCTCAGCATGCAGGCAAAGCGCTCTCCCTTGGCACAAAAGCAGGGTTGCTGGTGACCCTGCAGTGCCGCGTGTAGGTGAGGATTCCTGTCCCAGGCAGCTGAAGCGTGAGGATGCTGAACCCCGTGTGGAGGTGGGCTGCACGTTCAGAGTGCTGACGGTGAGGTGGCTTTTGTCTGAAGGGGTAATCAGCAAAATGCCACCTGGCTTTGCAAATCGAATGGTTGGTGTGGAATTTCCCACTTGCAGCTGCACGCCTCATGGTGCGTTTTGTCCAGTGTGTTTGGGGCCCACCAGTGCAGAAGTTTGCGCTTTTTTCTCCCGTAACTGACCAGTTCTGTCTCATGCTTTGCCATTGTTCATTCCCCCAAATCTGGGAAGCTATTGTTACTCCAGTATCTGGTTAGTAATCTAATTTACTGTGTTTCAGGGTTTTAATCAGCCCTAAGTGTAGAGTAACCTTCCTTAGTGAGAACAATCACGGTGTGGAGTAAACAGCGAGCGTTCAGCGTGGGGAGATGGTCTCGCTTGTTTTGCCTTGTAGTCATTGCATGCATGCAAAAAAAAAGGAAGAAAACTCAGAGTTAAACAATACTCTTAGCACCTGCGAAGAAATAGTAAATAGCAATTATTGTAAAAAGGATTTTTTTACTCTGGCATTTGAAAATGATTTATTTGGAAATGAGCACTTAGAGAAACAAAGCTTACTGTAAGGAAACGGAGGCAGAATTTTACATAAAAGACAGCACTGCAGTACCTGCACCTCGCTGAGCCAGGTGGAGGCATACACCGTGTTCGTCCCTCACCCCATTGCTGATGCGGTGCCTGCTCTGTGCGACTGCAACATTAATTCAGGATTTGGGCCCTTTCTGCTGAGTGCCGTGGTACCACGGCAGCAGGTGGCATCGACCTCCTGGAAACTCAGCAGCGTATGAATCCCCAAATGAAGGGGAAAGAGCTATCAAGGAGGTTTGAATGGCAGCTGTCAAGTGTGCAACTGAGACCAATCTCTGTTTAATTTGCCTTGAGAGATGAGAAATTCCTTGGTGACATTTAGTTATGTCTCCAAAGGTGGTAGAGGTTAGGTTTTTTTGGAGACCACTTCTCTGAAGTGCCACAGAGTAAGTATTCAATTTTCTTTTCTCTCCAGAGACTCCGGGCATCTTGTTGAAATACCAAGAAGAGAAAAGTAGAGACACGTAAAAGGTCATTAGAAAAATTTAAGAAAGTGGCATTTCGCAAGTGTAACGGACTTGCGTCAGATGAAATGCTAGCCTTTTTCCTGGCTAATTGTTGCTCGTAAAGATCACCGGGAATGTTTTTAGGGAACATCTGTGAAATGTTGCAACTCTTCTGATTTGGCAGCAGGTTTTAAGGTGCCATTCCTTGAGGAAAACCCAGACCTTAATGTAACTCTCTTATGTCTTAGGATCTCTTGAGTGAATGAATTCTTTGAATTTACAATAGGAATTGCAAACACTACTAGATAATTCCCAACTTAATTGCCAGAAGTGCCAACAGGGAGAAAGCTCTGGAGAAAGCCTCCTTGGCTGGGAGCTGTGTGATGTCTGCGTTAGCACAGATGTGGAGGGGCTGCCCCGATGAACTTCTCATTGCCGAGTGCCTTCTGGAACCAGCTGGCTGCGCAGCATCGCAGCTCCGGGTGCTGTGAATGGGCACCCTGACCAAGAGCAAGCCCTAGGTGCTGCTGGTGGTGTGCTGGTGTGGTTGTTTTTGAAAAAAAAATTTAAGGAAATTTGGAATTCTTCATTAATATTTTAGCTTAAAAACACACAACAACAACAACAACAACAAACTAAGCAGACAGTCAAAGATCTCTGTCAAGGGAGAAATATTCCCATTTGGGATTATTCCCTGGCACTAATATGCTGACTAGCAGAGAGGAAAGCTCGTTACGGGGATTTTCCCCAAGCTCCTCCAGCTCTCCTCATTACCCCTACTTGATGTGGGCAGATCTGGTAGGAAGACAAATTCACCTTCAGTGCTTAGGAAGTGCCAGTATCTGAGAGGTAATGAATTAAATTGCCACCGTGAAGCTTGTTTCACCTTTTTGATGTGTATGTTTAATTATTAGATGGTTTTTGATAGAAAGGACATGCAAGTGGCTGTGTATTCCTTGCATGTGGTTCAACAAAATGATCTTTATGTATTCATGCCTTACAAACGGCTTTGAATACACTTCTAACACGGGACTGTATTAGGCATAATAGGATAGGTTTAGTGGAAAGGAGAACGCTTCAATTGGCATCTAAAAAGGCATCAGGTTCTGTATGGGATGACAGTGTGAAAGTGTCTCTTAGAATAACCCACGGAAAATGCAAGAGATGAGTTAAATGTGAACCCAGGAGGAAGGTCTTGAAGATTGTGCTTGCAGCAAAAATCTGATCAGTTGAGAACAGAAAGCGAAACAATGGTAAAGCCTCCCAGCTAAGTAGGTCACCAGTTAACAAGACAGTGACTCATGCAGAGAGGGAGAATTTAATTTTTAAACACCAAGCCCTGGGTTCGCTTGAAATAAAAAGTATATATAAATTTAGCAGCCAGTCAAATATGATAAAAATATTTATATTTCATTCTACTGTTTGAAGTTTTTATTATATTTACTTACACAGTGCTTTAATAACTTAACATTTAAACCTTGGCTCTATAGACAAATTCTGCGTTGCTGCTCTTCCTACCTACCCAGCTCAGAGCTCACGTGAACCAGTGGAGAATTTAATGGTAGCTGTTCTCACACCCAGTCTTCCATTTCAGATGGTTTAGTATGTGAGCACGTTTGTCCCTGAGGAAAGATGCTTTGTTTTCTGCTGGTGTTGGTCTGTGTCCCTTAGGTGCCACGCGGCGTGCCAAAGCGCTTCCATGGGCTCCACGAACGCCCCAATGCTGATTTCTGTGCTACGTACAGTTTCAAGTTCTGCACCCTATCTATTTATGCATCCGTATCAGGATGTGGTTATATAAAAAGCATGGTATATAAAACAAGCCAAAAAAGTGACTGCCTTATAGATTCAATTAGTATATCCTCTATGTAGCCTAAGGGATGTAGAAAGTGTAACTAAGGTGACCTAATTCAGATCAGTGTTTTCCTAACATATATTTGAACAGTCAATATTTTAATACATTGCTGTGTCTCTGAGAACAGAACTGTGTTCGCTCAAATTCCAGTAAAAACCTTTCTGTGGTTATAATTAGTATTTTGTCTTATTGATTAATGGAGGAAGATTTATAAGGCATATCTTAAAATCTTTCAACAATAAAACACTGTAATAATAGTGTCTTTGAAATATTTTTAATAATGACACAGAACTTATTCTTCCTTCTCAGATGTCAACACTGGATTTATTTTAATGAGATGGAAATTCATTGTGGACCCATCCAGCCACGCAGTCAATGCTTCTGGCAGTCCATAGCCTGGGCAGCTCGGCTGTTTGCAACTAAGGGTTCGACCCTGGCAGTGCTCAATACTATCCACTGCTATAGGATATCTAGACCTACTGTTTTCTTTTACCAGCTTCACAGTTTTGTGTTTAAAACAAAAACCAACCTCATCCGATTTTTATGCCTGCACCTTTTTCCATTGAGCAAGTTCTTTCTGCAGTAGTGCTTTTAATTGTTTTTATGCCTGGAAAATGTTTGGAAGGAGAAGGCTGAAGCCTCACCAACCTTTGCTGGAGGCTGGCAAAAGATGTCTTTGCAGGCACCCTTTGGTGGGGAAGGAATGGAACAGGAACCAGGAGAGCATTTTAAACAAAAGTAATTTTTGTGTAATACTTGAAACAAGCTGCATGCAAGCAGCTTCTCATTTGCACCTTTCCAATCACAACCATCTGTTCTGTGTTAGCCAGTCCTTGGGCAGATGCTCCGTTTAACTTCCTAGTGCATGGCAGTGCCAGACTTTCTCAAATCACAGGTTTCTTTCAGAAGCTCTCTCTTGCCTTTTCTCTGTCACTCCTACACTCCCTGCTAGTGGCTAATAACCTGGCAGGCTAAATTGGAGGAAGGTTTTGGAGCTGGAGCTGGAGCCACCCTTCCTCTGTATGCATGGCACTCGGCTGGGCAGCGAGCTTGTAATCTCCTGGCATCACAGGGCTGCACTGGTCAGTGACAATAATGTCAGAGCTCCAAAACATGGCCTCGGCGAGCTACAGGTGCGGGGTGGCCTTCAGCAGAATCGCTCCTCCACGGAGCTGCACCTCAGCTGTGAGTTACGGGGGTCCTTGGCCATTGCAAAGGTGAAGGCAGGGGCGAGGAGCAAGTGCAGCCGCTTCTGGTAGATGTTTTTGCAGGTGTATGCTCCTAGGCATTGGTCTAAAATAATGAAATGCATATGTATTTTTGGAGATGATGTGAATTTTGGATTAATTAAGAATGCAAGTTTCAAACTCCTTTAGATGTGAGCTCTTATTAATATTTATAAAAAACGATTATATATTAATACATTCATAATACATAAGATATATGTGGTACTATCAGATTTAATAGATTTTTTTTAGAACATCATTATAACTGGGGATTGTTCTCCACTGTCCTTCTTAGAGTTTAAAGAGTAATCTTATGGATTTATTCCCCCAATGTTGATACAAGTTTTTTTTGGAAAAGCCTCCTTTTTAATTACCTTGCCAGTCTATCAATAAAAGGCTGTAGGCAATGTAATTTCAGCTGCAAGTAGTTGTATAAACTGCAATCAGAACACTCAAGGAGCAAAATGGCTGTAGGTGGGGATGTGATTGAATCCAATATACAGCCCTGGTGCAGAAGAATGCAAATGAGAGCGGGGTTTGGGCAGGTGACTCCTCAAAGTCAGAGCTGGGCGCAGGAGTGGCGTACAGCTGGTGACTTTCCTGCAGGCCAGATATGACTTTGGCCTTGTTAGCTGGGAGCGAGTTGCTTTTTTCTATTTTAGTCCTTCAGGAAGTGTCTGCTTTAAAAAAGCAGCTACGGCCCGGGTCTTTTTTTATCAGTTTCCATCCCCATTTGTGTCGGTGTTTGGCTAACCTTTGCCAAACGTCTTCCTCTGCAGTGATTAGGATTCCATATTTTTTTTAGATCTCTTTAGCATTCCTCATTTCAGAGTTAATTTGCTTTCAGAACAACCCAATTAGAGGTGAATCACTTTATATATGTGCAATTCCGCACTAATTGCTTTATTCGATCATTTTATATTTATAAGGTAAATGCCTTATTTTCCTTAAAAGTGAGCTATCATTGCATCCCACCTACCGCATCTCAAGGTCTTTTCCATTTTGCGGTTGAGTATTAGCAATAAAGAGTGTTATTGCAGGGCTGTTCAGAGAATTGTCTAATTTGAGAGGAATTGCACTGAGAAGCCCTCACTGGCGGAGGCAGGCTGCCTGCAGCGCTGGGCGCCGAGGGACACGGCTGCGCCTCACCGTCCTGTCCCACTGGGCGTCCTGGCGAGGAAGCTGGGAGCATGCTGCGGCTCCTGCACCCAAGTGGGGATGGCTTCGGTGCTCGTGTGTCCCTGGTGCTGCGGGGGGGGACCTGATACCTTACCCCTTCTGGCCCAGATCATCGTAATACTAACCTCTAAGTGTGCACCTGGTCCCTCGTCCGGGGCATGGAATTGAGATACCTGTTAAAATACGCACCTCTGTTCTCAAAGCAAAAAAATAGCTAAGGGCAAGCCCACTTTTCTGTGTTGCTGTGTGAATTAGAGATTAATTTTGAATTGGTCCACGGTGGTGTTAAAATAAAAATTGTTTTAAAATGTTTTGCTATTAACATATGTTGGCAAGAACCGTGCAGCCAAGCCTGATTTCAGTCAGCCTCACAGCATGGGAGCTCCAGCTCTAAATGTTCCCAGCGTGTTTCTTAGGCTGTGTTAATGTACATCAATTCTCACAGACAAATTAACATTGAACACTTGCAGTAAGAAGGTTTATTAGCTGGGTCAGCTGCAGTAATCTTATTGTAAGTGTGATAGCTCTCAACATTATTTTACCCAAACCTCTCCTCTGACTTCTGGTCCTCTCTTTGGAGGGAGTCATGCTGACTGTGCCCCCGCACCTTTCTTCCAGATCCATCAAACCAGATGCAGACTGAGCAGGCTTTAAGTCTAGACCAAGGAAGAGATTAAAATCGTCTGCAATCTGAATCTTTGAGTAGTTGAGGTAAAAGTAAAGCACCGAGTAGGTGCAATGCCAGATCATGACTACTGGAAGTAGCTAATGAACCAGTCCCAGCAAAGCAGATGAATATGCTAAGCCATGCTCATGTGGCATTAAAAATGTCTGTTTCCTAATAAAATAAAATCAAAGATAATATTTTGAAACCTGCGGCAAATTTTCATGGGAGAGAAAGAAAGGAAAATGTTCTTTTTTAATCAATTTAATAAGTTTTCCGGTAGTATTTGCAACATTGACACTTAACCTTTTGATTAATTTCTCATTTCAAGGATAGTGTAGCCAAATTAGTAATACAGAAATTGCTGTCTTTGTAACAGTTCAAAGTTGTAGGCAGCACCATCCACTTCCAGCAGAATCCCATCTAACAAGCCAGCAGCAAGACAAAATTGGTACAAATTCAATTCATTGGGGCTGGAAATAAGATTGAGCAATACCATCACCTTAATTCATTATTATTTCACCGTGTGAATTGTAATCTTGTCATTATCCTTTATGCTGCCTTTAAGATAATTCTGTTCTCTAGGGAGTTTCAAATGCTTCTTGCCAGGTAGCAGTGCTAGAAATATATGTTACATATCAGTACACTGAGCTCTGTATTATAATTACAGGGGACATGCAATCTTATTTAAAACCTGGGGAGCACCTGTATAACTAGGAAAGGTGCTGTGCTCATTATGCCGCATGGCAACTACTAATGTTGTTATACAGGTGTGTATTAGATTAAACTGTTTGCTCATTCCATTATGCATTTCCCTGGCAATCATAACTACAGGCACAGAAAGCTCCTGGGATACTAGCAGGCCGTAAGAAAGCATTGAAATGCAGTTCCTTGCCACCAGCTGTGTTTGAAATAAGAAGCTTTTGTGAGTAATTTCCAAACCCACTGGACCAAACACAACTGAACAGTGAGACCCCTGTGCCCGCGGAACAGGGAAAGCTCGAGAAGTGCATTTGAAACTTGTTTTTTCCTGTGGCCTTGATTCAGCAAAGCAGCAGGGATCTAGCGTTAGGGGCTGGGCTGCCATTCCCCGCTGCAGGGACTAAGAGCCGGGTCTGTTCCCCAGGTGTTTGAAAGACAGGGACCTGCAGGCACTGCGCGAGGAGCGGGGTGTGTCGAGCACAGAGGGCAGCACAGAGGGCAGCACGTTAGCTGGCCAGAGGCAGGGTTCTGTCTGCACCGAGAGCAGGGTCCCTGGGAGCGGGCACAGCGCAGCTGGAGAGGGGAGCTCTGAGCCCCCAGCCCGCGGAGCCGAGGGCAGGCCCTTCCTTCCAGGGCCAAAGCAACGCCTGAGGCCAAGCAGCTCCTTTTAGCCCAGGGCAGGGATGTGGGAGGGCGGCCGGTGCCCACCATGGGCTGCGTGCCCCAGCTCGGCTCTGTCTGAACCTGGTGCCCTTCCTCGCCCTCCTCTCATAGTCTCTAAACAGCATAGGAGGAGGAAGAGGGGAAGGAGGAGGAGGAGGTGGAGGAGGTGGAGGAGGAGGTGGAAGAGGATAAGGAGAAGAGCACCTTCACTGCACTGGCACAGTGGGAGGCACCTGCCTGCAGGGGTGTTGGAGGTCCTGGCCAGCTTTCCCCTGCTGCCTGCTCCTCCCTGCAGGCTTTGTCCCGGTTCGGTCATTGGGGGTGCTGGGCTGAGACACGGCCTGATGGAAAACCCACGGTGTGTAGGACAAAATGCCGTAGCACAGCCAAGCTACTAGCTTGTAAAGCAGAGGGAAAATAAAGCCGCCGCCACCTGGACGGTGCGGTGAGCCTGGTGCTGGAGCCAGGGGCTGGGGTCTTGTGGGTGCAGCCCCCGTGGCTGCCCCAGGCTCCCACCGCCAGGCAGAGCAGAAACCACCTGAGTCCAGATGGCTGTAAAAACATGATGGGGAGTGTCTGTGCGAGCATCAATCTTCCTGAGTGAGGAGAGGATGGAGTAGGGTAGTCACAAGTGAGTTATCCTGTCACTGCTGACAAATGAAGATAAATTGTGTGACACTGGCTATTTATTTACACACTGTGCTGGGTATGCATATGGGTACGGGCAGGAGAAGCAGCACTGTCACACATGTAATTGTATGCTGGAAAGGGCTTTTGTAAGGGTGAGTGTTGGGTGGTTATCGCTGCGTACAGCCAGAAGAGCTGAGGACGTGTTTCTGCAGGAAGCTTCCCCCTGTCCCGTTAGTGGGCAAAGGGGGAGGTTCCTAGGCAAACTAGGAAAGGGACTGGCCAGGCCCCCTGTCTTTGAAAAACAAGTAAGCAGTGGATGAAAAAGAGGTGGTATGTTGTGAAATGTTCTTTTTCTTTGTTAAGCAGCCTGCATGCACGTTTCCGTTGGTTTACAGCTAACTGGCCCCTGGAAAAAAATACATATACGTGCAAATGCTGCAGTGACGCGCAGAATTTGACACCTAACAGCTGACACAGCCCCTGTCTGGTGGGCTAATACCTCGCTTTTACGAGGAAATGAGGGGGTGGGAGAAGCTCTTTTTGAACGGATGTGGTACTTGCGTGTCAGGAAGGGATTTCTGAAGGGAGACAGCCTGGCTTTGTGCTGGGGCAGGCTCGGGGAGAGCCGTGCAGCTCTGCTGAGCATCCCCCGGAGGACCTGGAAGGCTGGGGCTGTGCCCTTGGGCGCGCTCTGCCCACGACTGCATTTCCAGGCTTGTGCTCCTCTCGACGCCGTCTGGCTGGGCTGCTTTATAAAGATATTTCTGAGCAGAGGGAGGTGGTTAGGGAAAAAATCCTCCTATCTGTGCTGGAGCTATAGTCTGATCAGAGCTAAAGTGATAGAGTTAAACTCCTGTTGTCTCCCACCTGAGCAAAAAAGCTCCTTTTGTGCAGATTGCCTTCCTGTAGATGAGTCTCAGAAGGAGGTGAAGATGCAAATAACACTTGTGTCTCTCATCCTGGTTGTTTTCAGCAGCTGACTAGCTGGAGTATAAACATGCATTAAAAGGAACATGGGCCGTAGCTGGTGACAAGGGTCGGAAACTGGACCCATAGCACTGAAATCCTTTCCCATGTAGTGTCTGAAAATCCCTGGTCAAGCAAAATAGAAAACTTAGCCAATACGGTCAGTGTCAGTGGAGAAACCGAAATAAAATGGAAATGCAGCTATCTAAACTCCCAGATAATATTAATGCAAAACAGATGGGCATAAACAGGCCAAGAATAAGTTTAGACAGAAAAATTAGGCTGTCAGAGGAGACAGGACCTGGAACAGCCTTCCAGAAGAAATAACGGGGAGGGAAAAAATGGCATCGGCAATTATGCAGTGCATCTTTATGCATTACATGTCAGGGTTGCATGGCAGGTCTGAAGGATCGTAGGGGACTTTCTAGCTGGTGCTTTCTGGGATGGATTTGTGTGTTCTCCTGAAGCCCCCGGTACTGAGAAGATCGGAATCTGTAATTCTGAGGAAATCCGTGTTGCTGGAAGAAGGACTGATAGAGTAGCCTCCGATGTTCTGCAGTTTGCAGCACGTCTGGTTGTGGGAGTGGTGAAGACACAGGGCGTATGGGCCTGGGAGAGCGCCCTGCGTGCACTTCAGAATTTGTGTCCTTATAGAAGCAAATCTGTTTTCAGCTTATCCCTCAGCTCAGTGCAGTCCCAGTAACCACTTACAAAGGGGTGAACTGCTAATCCAGGTCCTGCGCTGGGTGTGCTGCTGTTCAAACAGCCACCTGGATCAGGTTTTGGTTTTAAAACGAAATTTGTATTAATTGTATCAAGAGTGCAGTTTAAGTTGGGGTTGGCTTTTTGCTGCTTTGGAGAGGCTTCCTGGGAGAGAGCTAGCATGAAACCTTCCTCCCAGCCTGCTTCCTGAAATAGAAGGCTGTGGCAGCCGAGCTAGTGTGTCCTTCAGTTGCCGGGGATGTGGGTTACAGCTGCCTTCTGCTTATGGAAAGTAAAAAGGTGTTATGCTAATACAGGATCATGACTTTTGCCTGCGGCAGATAGTGCAAATGGGGATTAAGGTGGGGAGGGGAGACCGCCGTGGTACGGGCCTGGAATAGCTGACAAGTGACACGCTGAAGGAGGCGTGCACATGGATGTCTCTGATGGTAACCCATTATCTTCCATCAGGACGTTGATAAACTGTTATCACTAAATTTTCCTCACCCTACCATCAGCTTTACATCAGGCGGGTATGAAATCCATTACTGTCTGTCATACCTCTTGGCTATTGGAAAGAGATGGTTTTCTCCATTAGATTTTGGTTGGATTCCTTTATCTGCCCATTGCTTTTCCTGCAACTCCTTCTAATGGAATCAGACTAATACAAAATGCCAAAAGAATCAAAAAAGGACACCCAGATGGGGGGAGCTGTAAAAGCCTGCATTGCCCTTACTTGGGCCTGTTAAGGAGCACCAAGTCTGAATTAGTTCGGGTTGTCTGTGCAGGGACTGATCCCATGAGCTCGTTCTTTTTACTTAAAAAGTTAAAAGTAATTTTTGCTTTACAGTCAGCTTGGTATACAAATGTCACAACATAGAAAAAAACATTTGTCATGATTAGTGCTGTAGCTTCCCTGACCCTTTGTCTCTATTAAAGCAGGCGGCGTGGCTGCCCTATAACTTACTGGTTTTTAGTAATCTCACTGTTCTTCAGCAATCATTCCTGCCAAAACTCTGGGCATTAGAAAATGAAGCTAGGAGGGCTTGCTGCTGCATGGCACGGCCTTCTCTGCCAGGTAATAGCACGGGGGAAGAAATGCTCTGTGGGCAGCCTCCACCCTGCCGGCTCCCATCTCAGCGGCAGCAGAGCCTCTGCTTTACTGCGAGTAGCACATAAAGTGTCTCATGAAAAAACAGGTAGGGAGTGCTGCCTTCAGGGAAGGAGCCCTGCTGCCTGGTTAACAAAAATACTACCTCTCCTGGCGATCCTTGCCTCTCTGCTTGAGTGGAATAGCTTACTAACATCTCTGTCTGGAGTTTTTAAAGATTTAGCCCTTTTTTTTTTAGTGTTCCCTAGGCACACGAAGTGAGAGCAAGGCTGCACCTTCCCATTCCCATGGCGCAGTCACTGAGTTTGCCTTAATCTCCTGCACCAGTGCCCATGGACTGGGAGCTGGGTTCTGCCACCCATGAAGCCAGCGGTGTTGTTCACAAGCTCAGGTGCTTAACGCCGTCAGACTCCAGCTAGGCGCAGAAAAAGTGCGTTTTCTCACGTATGCCCTCTGCATACCTCTGTATAATGCAGCAAAAAGACGTGGGATTGTGGGTCGATGCAGGGGGCTGCAGAATGCCTTCAGATGCCATCACCATTTTGGTCTGCGGGAAAGCAGAGCCCCAGAGGGTGGGTTTGGGCACGCAGGACAGCCAAATAGTGCTTGTCTGGGGCAGAGCTGGCTGCAGAGGAGCTCCTGATTTCTTAGCAAGAATGTAATCCTGATCAAAGCCCCTTTCTTTCTGTCCGGACTGAAGGGAGAGCCCACCCTGACAAACCAAAGTAGCCCTCCTTTTCCTCCCTTTGCTTGCGCTTTTCGCTTTACAAGCCCTTTTCTCATGCTCTGGTTGCGTATTTGTGAGGCTCCCCAGGGTGCTCTGCGGAGGAAGCCAGGACAAGGCGCGTGCAGCGCTGGCACGCCGCTAACGAGGTGTTGGATGCCGCGGCCAGCAGCCGTGCCAGCAGGGCCGGGAGGGAAGAGGAACGAGGTCGGTTCCAGCTCCCTGGGATCCCCCCTTCCCTCTTCAGCCTCCGGCTCCTGCCCTGGGAGGCCCTCGGTGTGCCCGGGCCATTGGAGTCTGTGTCCTTGCCTCCAGAGCAGTGCTAGAATTTAATATAAATAAGGTAAATGAAGAGAGTTTCACGGGCAATTGGAAGATCAGCACAGCTCACGCAGTGCCATTTGCTGCTCTTCAAACATTCTTTCCTGGCTTCTTGTTAATCCTCAGGCAGACAAGCCACAAGCGCGTTGGTTTTCTCTTCCCCTTCCTTTCCTGTTTTGTTCTCCCAGCCAGCACCCACGAGGCTGCCGGATTGTCACCGCTGTACCCAGTTGTACACTCTCCTGCTGCAGATATTAATTTTTTGTTTATAGAAAAATCAATAAGGTTTGAGTTATCAAAAGATGTGTGCACTAGTGGGAAAGACACAAAATCAATGCTGAAATATTGCCTTATTTAATGGCTGCTGTAAATAGCTCTGTTATGATTCTTTAGTAGAGGTAAATTATGAAAGCACAACAGAGGTCAGCTGAACGTACTTGTTTGCAGCCTACACCCCAGCAAGCCCATTCAGCTTACCTTGCCCTCCTAGGCAGTAGCTGACAGAAGTTTGAGGTATCTTAGCTCGTGGCTTTGCCATCACTCGCCTGAGAAAACGGAGCAGCGCCGGCTGGCTTTGCTGGGCCCTTGCAGGGGTTGCCCTGTTTCTGGGCTCCCTCCTCCTGGCCACGTCCCGCACCGGCAGCTGCTTCACAGGGGCTCAGCGGCTTTCCTGGGGCCCAGCACAGCTCCGGGGAGGAATTTCAGCTCACGTTCCTCCTTCTTAAGGCACGTTTTCAGAAATGTCATCGGGGTTTATAAATGAGGCTTTTAAAAGGCTTTAAACACCCGTCATTTTTAATGGTTTATTTCTGTGTTACTGAATGTAATTATCTCCAGTAGTTCTTTCTAGAACGCGTTGTGGTGCTTTGGAAAGCGCTGGCATTTTCCCCACATTCCTGGAAAGCCGAGTCCTGGGCTTGGGGTTACTGTGGCAACACGGCCGCTTCCACCGGCACGGATAATTCCTACAGACGAGAGGGAAAACAGCAAGCAGCCTGGAATGCCTTTGGAAGTGGCAAGGAACTGGGAAGCTCGGCCTCGCCTGGCTCCCTGAAGGAGCGGCAGGCCGGCTCTGCGCACGCATCGTCCAGCCCACGCACAGAGGGCTCACCCACAGCCCAGCGGGGTTTTCCCCGAAGCGCTGCCGCTGCAGGCAGGCGGATAGCGCACATCATCTCGTCGGTATTTCACGCTGGGTCAATACAGCTTGGCGTTTGGCCTAACAGAAGTTACTGTCTGCCCAGTGTCAGCAAAGTTCTGACAACCAGACCCCCGTGCTACCCCAGGTCTGCGAGGAAGGGGCTGCTGAGGAGCTGCGGAGCCCTCAGGACGCCGGGCTGGAAGTGGCGAGGAGTCACTGCCGTGGCTGCGCAGGCAGCTCTGCCTGGTTCATGACCTGACCCAGCCCATGGGGTTGTGCTGTTCAGGAGCAGGGCAGGATGGGCAGCAAGCCTGCTGCAGCTTCAGTGATTCTGCACGTGCTGGCTAGCGCCCTGGGACATTAATGCTATTTAAAAAAAAAGGAGAGAAATAGAAGCAGTGTCAAACTACTGTTTTCAGATCTAGCTGCATGGTCCAAGAATGCTGAAATGGGCCAGGAGTGAGGGTTCAGGCTCCAGCTGTTCCAAGTATTTGGTGCCTGTCCTATGTTGAGCCACGTCCCTGGGCAGGCTCAGCTGGCAGCTGGGATCCTGCCTGGCAGTGCGTGAAACCTGCAGAGCTGGGCAGGAGACAAGTGGCATCGGAATGAAGCGATCGGTTTCTAAATGTGTTCAAATGGGTGTCGTGGAGCTGAAATCTGCTCCCAGCAGACTCTAAAGTGAGTTTTAAAGAGGAGCAACATGTATCCTTGGGAGAGAAAATGGCATAGCTCCCATCTGTGTCTCCACAGCGATCCCTAACCCCAAATCCTCCTCACCCACTGTCAGGGAAGGGCTGTCATTCTCTGGCATCAGGCCTCAGCTCCTGGTCTGAACCCCTTGAGAGCAGAGGGGAGCGCTGCAGGGGGCTGTGAAGGGGACGGGACTTTCTGCAACCTTCAGGGCAGTGCTGGGGGACAGGGCACAGCGAGGGCTCCCCTGCTCCAGCAGTGCTGCCTTCTGTCTCCGTTTCATCCGATACGCGGGCTGCTGTCATGGGGCAGTGTCTGCGCAGGGACGTGGCTGTCCCTGGCACTGCAGGGTGACCCACCAGGCACGGCTGCCCCAGGCTGTGGCAGCAGCTCCTTGCTCAGCCTCATCTCTCACCTCTCCATACGAGCTGCTGGGGTCGTGTCACTCTAACAGGTACTGAAGAAGAGCAACGTGATGTGGTGGTGCATACAGTAAAAGACGGTCCTTGTCTGAATCAAAAGTGGCTGGAGAGACCACGACTGGTAGTTGGAGAGGTGCAGGAAAAAAGCACGGAGCATGTAATGCCTGGCCAGAACATCTCAGCACAGAACAGAGGTCCATCAGCATCTACAGGGGGATGGATGGTGCTGCTGCCGTTTTCTCCTGAGGATTGCCCTTCTCCATGACCTGCTGTGATGCTTCGTGGCTGGCTCCATCCACCCCTTGGGCTGGGCGCCCTTCCTTCCTTCCTTCCTTCCTCCCTGCAGCCTGTCTCTTTGGGCAGCGGTTAGCCGGTGGAAGGGTTTTCTTTTTATTATGGTTTTAATATTCATGACACATGCAAATGAGAAAAAAAAGGTAATTGTCCCAATTAACACTAAATAGGTTTTTCTCACACATCTCAAGTAATTTGATGCTTCTGCTTATCTCATAAAAAGTTTCCTAGTGGAACTGCCTCAGTCTCGGTGTTCATACAAGAGCCTGCTGAGCTTCTGTAATTAAGCTGTGATTAGCCAGCTATAAATACATGTTTTTGAATACAACATTGCACTCTTAGGGCTACTGGAGATGATAAAGTGATCAGTGAACACCTAAGGTACATCCATAGCGCTGAAATAAACCTTCTGCTGTGGATGGGAGGTCAGTTGCCGTGGTTCTGTTCCCATGGGCTCCCTAAACCCAAGTAAATTTCAGGGCCGAGGCCGTTACCACCAGAAACTCCTGGTGTAACTGATCCCAGTGCTTCTGGGCTCGCCGGGCAGGTGATGAGGGAACCTGCCTGTGTGCGGTGCGGGCAGGAATTGCCTTTGTGCTCAGCTCTCCCGATGGAGTGGTTAACTCAACCTGAAAGAGCCTTTTCACGAGGATGAGCGGTTCCTTTAGCATCCCTTCTCCTGCCCCGCTACCGGGCGCTCCGGGCGCAGGAGGAGTGCGACGGCAGGTCTGGCACGCCACGCTTCCACCCCGAACAGAGCACGGCTCCTGGGCGTGAAACCAGAGGCCGCGAGGTTGTGTTCACTCAGCCAGAAACATGATGTATCTTGTGGCCTCTGAGCCCAACTGCAGCTGTTGGTAATGTCAGGGAGCTGCTCTGCAGTGAATTACAGCTGGTATTTCATCTCCCACGGTATTGGGCTGAAGAACAAACCAGAGGAAGCCAGGACAATTCAGAGAAGAAAGCAAGCTGACAGTTCCTGAATAAATGATTCATTATTCACTCAGCTCTTGTTGTTCAGTGCACTTGTCTCAGCTCCTGAACAAAAGTTAGTTCCTTTCAAACCCTGCTGCGTTTCCATCTCTGCCGTGACCCGGCGTGACAGCTGAAATGGCCATCAACACGCTTATCCTTCGAATTAGGAGCTCTGTCCTACCTGATCGTGTGAACCATTTGCAGGAAATCTGTATCGGCTGCTGATTTTTACTGCCTTGCATCTCAGGTATGGTTTGTGAACTTTCCAACTTCATGTTATTTCAGTTTTAAAAGCACTTCAGGAGAAACGATGCGGGATTATCTGGTGAAGAGGCAGTTGTCTAAAGCGCTGTCAGAACAAGCACTTCCACGTTAGCGGACTGTTTCTTCCCATCACAGCTCCTACGAGCTCTGTTGCTGACTTGGCCTCTGTGCCAGGCACTGCAGAAGCAACGTGCACAAAACCCTGACATCCCCGAGCTAAACGGGAGCTCGCTGCTTGCTTGGGGAGGTGGGTGGGGGTCAGCAGGCTGGCTGAAAGCTGGATCCTCTTCCATGTGTCCCAGGTGGAAATCCTTGAGCGGGGGCAAGCGCTGCCCCTCCGTGTGCCAGCCCCAGGGCGAGCTGCAGCCCGGAGTTCAGCTGTCATGCTGGAAAATGTGGTCGCTTCACGCAAGGACAAGTGTCTGCCCGCCTGTCCTTCTGCGGCGTGCCTGGACCACGCCAAGTCCCTGCTGTGTGCAGGAGAAGGCCAAGCTGAAGGCAGTTTTTGAGGGGTTGGGGTGGTGTCATGGGTTTTGTCAAGTGTGACGTGCTGTCATGGCTGTGTTCCAGTGGGTGCGAGTGAGGAAGCCAAAGGGGGAATGTGAACCTTCAGGAGATTGTGCAAGAGCAGCGAGTTGCATGAACAGAGATGCGGTGCCGGAGGGGAGGTGGCAGAGCCCAGTGCCTGGAAGGAGACGGAGAGATGGAAGAGAAATAGGAACAGCAAAACTGGTGCAAGGTCGGAGCTGAGCAATACATCCAAGCGAAGAAGATCCTGAACAAAATTCGTGGAAAGGAAGAGAAAGATCTGGAGAGGGGTCTGCAGGGTGATGTGCAGGCACACCTGGCCTGTTCCCCCGCAGGACCAGTGTAAATACCTGCGAAAATTGGATCCAGGCTGCCAGGAGGAAACTTCACCCAGAGGGCTGTGAGTGCCTCGCACGTCACTGCAGCAGCGTTCACTTGCTGTTCTCACCTCAGGCAGCGTTAGAATAACCACAGAGAGCACTAGTGAGATTTGGCTTGGGTTTGTTTCACACCAAGGACTGCACCGTGTAGATGCTTATTCAGACTGGGAGGAAACATACCGTGTCGATAGCAAACTTTCCTTTCATTGCAGATTTCTCCATCTGTTTTGTATCTGTGCTTTGTTCGCTTGCAGTACTGCGTGGGTGCTTGTCGGAAGAAGGGCGTTTCAGAGCTGCTGCACAGCTTTCCTTGGTAAACACGATTTGATAGTCATTTCAAGTGGGGCTTTTGCAGAAATTCTCGTATTTCATTCCTTTATGCTCTGCCAATCCAGCTGAGTCTTGCTGCTCCTCTTTGTCCCTCTGCTATTCCATTCTAACCCTGCCCCCTACATGAACACACAGAAAAGTATTTTGTCCAATTTAAAGCTAAGCAATTTTTATTTGTAGCTGTAAGTGGGTCCATTAGTGCCAGTCAGTGGAAAGCTGAGGAACATTTGGGAGATAATTGGGCCTGGGTCCATCAGAAGGTCTTGATGCAGAGCCTGCCGCACTCTGCGCTGGTAAAACATCTGTGCAAATAGCTCTGCAGCTGAGGTTTCATTAGAACTGCCCATCACGACAGTCCTCTAAAAGCTCGAAATACACCAGGGACTCTTTTGTGTCTACCCAAAATAGCAAGCTCTCCACTTAGCGATCCCTGTGCTGAAACTGGGGTCTTCTCGTTTCGATGTTGCTGGCCGCAGGCGTGACCCGAGACGCTTTGTAGTGATGCGCCCGAGCTATCAAAGCCTCGCCGCTGATGGCGTCTCATTAGGCCTGCAAGAGGTGAGGCTGGGGCTGGCACCCAGCTGTGTCTCTGAGCCGAGTATATAATTTTCCAGCCACATCTGGAAAGGGGGAGGTACAAAACTGAATGCAAATGGTCCTCTGTCACAGTGAAAAATGTCATTTCCAGTAGGATTTTCTTTGAAAAGAAAAAGAATATACCTTTGGATGAGAGGAGATAATTGCAGTGTTTGTGGAACTGAGCGACAGGGAGAGCCAGCTGCAACCTCAGGCCCTTCCCCCAGCTCTGCTCCTTTTCAGCCCGGTGTCGCTGGGCCGTTGTCCAGGGCACCTTGCTGAGCTCTCGTGCCTGGCCCTGGTTCCCCCTGTGTCTGCCGGCTGCTCCCCTGCCGCCGTGAGCACGTTGCTGCTGCTGCTTCGGGTGCTCCTGTGCCCTGACGTCCGCTCACTGCAGCTCAGGACTTGCTTCTGGAAGCCAGAACTGCTGGAGGACCACAGCCTGCTTTGAACCAAGCTGAGGAACCTGCCCACGTGCTTAAAAGCATTTAAGTGACCAAAGGTGTAAAACAGCACGGAGCAAGTTCCTCCTCGGTCTCCATCACCGTCTGCTGCAGCCTGGGCATCCCGGGGGCCGCACACAGGCTGTCCTTGGATCCTGCAAAGACGTCAGCTTGTCAGCAGTCACCATCAGGCTGGGTTGCTCTGCTCTTCTTGTTATCCATACCCATAAAGCACAGGATCCCATGTCATCATCCAGCACCAAATCTGCACATGACAGTGGTGTAGGGCAGGGAGAAGAGGTGCTGGGTTCAGTCCCTGCCGATGAAGTCAGGGGCCTTGCTGTTGGCTCACGGAGATGCGGGTAGGTGCTGTGCAGGGTGAATCCCAAGCCAGTGCTGAGTTTTCAGACATGCAGCTTTGTTTAGCGGATCATCATCTGTTTCTTCTGTGTGCCACTTAAACTGCTGTTGTTATGCAAATCCGGTAATGTATTTATGAGTGCTCTCCGGAGATTTCAAATGGCATCTAATCTGGTTAGTGGATCCATTCTGCGAGACCTGGGGAACATTCGCTTAAAGACGAAACGTCGATGCTTTGTGCACTGACTGGAGACAGAAGCTGCTTTATCACCATCACCGAGCATTACAACAGCCCTACTGACCTGAAACCCCTGTAATTGCCAGGAAGAAGAATAAACACACAAACAAATGGGAAGAAGCACTTAGAGTGCATTCACAGCTACTGACAGTGCCTGCACAGAGTTGCTGCAAACCAACTCACCGGTTCCCTCGAGCTAAGCACAGCCGGACTGAGCCCGGACCTGGCTGGGACGCTGTGTGAGCAGCCTGCCACCTGTGATTTGTGGGCGGCAGCCTTTCTCCTCACGGGGTTTAGGGCCTTGCTTGATTTCCAGACAGTCCCCATGGAGTTTGTGCTTTGTACGGCGCCTCAGGATCGAGAAGAGCTCCATGCAAATAGCTGCAAAGCCATTTCTTTGTGTTCCTCTGACTTTGTGCTAGACCCTGCCGTGCCCAGGATGCCTGTGCAGCCTGGGGAGCGCTGGGCTGTCGGCGTGCCCTGGCCAGATCCCCTCTGGCTTTCTGCTGTCTGTGCCTGCTGCGTCCTTCGACTGGGGGATCCCCTCTAAGCGATGAATTTTTGTTCTCTGTTTGATAACATAATTGTTTTCTTGCAAGTAAGTGTTTCTACTTCACTGGCTGAACTTTTTTTTTCTTTAAAAAAAGTGTGCATCCTCTTGGAATGTTCTCTGAAAGCTTATTTCTAGCTGAAATGAAAAATCACAACACACTTTGATCAAATGGCACACATTTTCTTTTAGTTGAAACAAATGCTTTTTTTTTTTTTTTAATACTGCATTTGGAATTAGACTGAGGGAAATTAACTCAAAAGTATCTTGTTGAAAGAAAAAGCGTTCATTAAAAAGTCACTATGTTTTGACTCTTGCCTTTGAAATTTATTTTTAATGTCTTCAACAAAGCTGCAGAAATTTTTGAGTAATCTAGATATACATGAAACACTTCCCCATTCCTCTTTCATTTGCAGGCTCTAAGTCTCGCACGCTTCACCACGGTATTTTATTTCCCCATTCATCTCGTTGCCTTGCCTCCTGCTCCATCTTGCCTCCCGCTCCGGTGCGCTGGCAGGGGGCAGGAGGGTCGGTGCCTCCCTCATCCGCGGTTTGATCGTGTCCCCCTGCCCCGGGCAGAGCCCTCCTGACGGTCCCTGTCGGATGACAGATTTCAGGAGAGCATTAGTGATTAGGAACACCACTCTCATCAAGGCAAATAATTAGTGAGAATGCATGCAGTTTACGAAAGCAGTTCAATTAAAGGGAATAACAAGCTTTTTACAGCAACAAAGGAAGGACTAAGTAGACCTCAGTGAGTAAATAAAGCTGTAATCAGTGTGATTAATTTAAAATCTCAGGAAGGCATGAATTGGATTGATATTCCAAAAGTCTAATGTGTCTCATGGGACCACAGAAGGAATAACAGAAGGAATAATTCCACGTTTTAAGGAGAATGTGAAGTCTCATTAATTGTGAACAACAAGAAGTTAAAAAAAAACAAAAAACAACCACAAACGGTGACGTTACTTTGCTATTTTCTTGGAAGCTTGGAAGTTTTTCTTTTCTTTGCTAAATTTCTTGGAAGCACAGATCTTGGCTAGAGTATTTTTCACGAGGCTCTTAAAAAATCCTGCATATGTTGCCTGGCTAAAAAAAAAAATGAAAAAAAGGTGTAGAAGTGGGTTTGGCTGGCGTTTTAACCAACATGCTTACAAACCTGCATTTGAGCAGCGGTTGGGAAGCAACTTTCTGGGGAGGGATTCATTGCTCATCCTCCCTCGTGGGTGAGGCTGAATGGTGGATGTTTTAGGGCAGAAAGGGGATGTCCAAACGAGTCAGGTGCCGAAGCAACTGCATGGGGCCGGTGTTGCTTCTCCTTGATCTGAAATCTGCCTTTCCTCCACGGGTAATTTGGGGCTGCAGCAAACCCTAAACAGCCAGACAGGAACTGGGACTGTCATTTGTACCCGCGTTTAATTTAGACTCCACCACCTCCCTGGGCAGCCCGTTCCAATGCTTAATAACCTTTTCGGTAAAGAAGTACTTCCTAACATCCAACCTAAAACTCCCCTGTCGCAACTTTAGCCCATTCCCCCTCGTCCTGTCACTAGGCACGTGGGAGAATAGACCAACCCCCACCTCTCTACAGCCTCCTTTCAGGTAACTGTAGAGAGCGATGAGGTCGCCCCTGAGCCTCCTCTTTTCCAGGCTGAACAAGCCCAGCTCCCTCAGCCGCTCCTCGTAAGACTTGTTCTCCAGACCCCTCACCAGCTTGGTCGCCCTTCTCTGGACTCGCTCGAGCACGTCCATGTCCTTCCTGTAGCGAGGGGCCCAAAACTGAACACAGTACTCGAGGTGCGGCCTCACCAGAGCCGAGTACAGGGGCACAATCACTTCCCTCGACCTGCTGGCCACACTGCTTCTTATACAGGCCAGGATGCCGTTGGCCTTCTTGGCCACCTGAGCACACTGCTGGCTCATATTCAGCCGACTATCCACCAATACTCCCAGGTCCTTCTCGGCCAGGCAGCTTTCCAGCCACTCATCTCCCAGCCTGTAGCTCTGCTTGGGGTTGTTGCAGCCCAGGTGCAGGACCCGGCACTTGGCCTTGTTGAACTTCATGCAGTTGACCTCAGCCCATCGCTCCAGCCTATGCAGATCCTCCTGCAGAGCCTTCCTGCCCTCGAGCAGATCGACACACGCACTTAGCTTGGTGTCATCTGCAAACTTACTGAGGGTGCACTGGACGCCCTCATCCAGATCATCAATAAAGATATTAAAGAGGACCGGCCCCAGTACCGAGCCCTGGGGGACTCCACTAGTGACCGGCCTCCAACCAGATTTGACTCCATTCACCACAACTCTCTGGGCCCGGCCATCCAGCCAGTTTCTAACCCAGCGAAGCGTACGCCAGTCCAAGCCCCGAGCAGCCAGTTTCTCGAGGAGAATGTTGTGGGGAACGGTGTCAAAAGCCTTACTGAGGTCAAGGTAGACCACGTCCACAGCCTTTCCCTCATCCACCAAGCGCGTCACTTGGTCATAGAAGGAGATCAGGTTCGTCAAGCAGGACCTGCCTTTCATAAACCCATGCTGACTGGGCCTGATCGCCTGCTTGCCCTGCAAGTGCCGCGTGATGACCCTCAAGATAATCTGCTCCATGAGCTTCCCCGGCACTGAGGTCAAACTGACAGGCCTATAGTTCCCCGGGTCTGCCCTCCGGCCCTTCTTATAGATGGGCGTCACATTGGCTAGCCTCCAGTCGACTGGGACCTCCCCTGATAGCCAGGACTGCCGATAAATGATGGAAAGCGGCTCGGCCAGCTCCTCCGCCAGTTCTCTCAGTACCCTTGGGTGGATCCCATCCGGCCCCATCGACTTGCGCACATCCAAGCTCCGTAGCAGGTCGCCAACCATTTCCTCATGGATAGCGAAGGCCACATCCTGCTCCCCATCCCCTTCCACCAGCTCAGGGCACTGGGTGTCCGGAGAACAACCGGTATTGCCGCTAAAGACTGAGGCAAAGGCGGCATTAAGCACCTCAGCCTTTTCCTCATCCTTAGTAACTAGGTTTCCCCTCGCATCCAGTAAAGGATGGAGATTCTCCCTAGTCCTCCGTTTCGCGTTGATGTATTTGTAAAAGGATTTTTTGTTGTCTTTAACGGCAGTAGCCAGATTGAGCTCCAGATGAGCTTTGGCCTTTCTAATTTTCTCCCTGCACAGCCTCGCTACATCCTTGTAGTCCTCCTCAGTGGCCCGCCCTTTTTTCCAAAGATTATAAACCCTCTTTTTTCTGCTAAGCTCCAGCCGCAACTCTCTGTTGAGCCAGGCCGGTCTTCTTCCACGCCGGCTCATCTTTGGGCACGTGGGGACGGACCGCTCCTGTGCCATCACGATTTCCTTCTTGAGGAGCGCCCAGCCTTCCTGGACTCCTCTGCCCTTCAGAACCGCCTCCCAAGGGACTCGGCCAACCAGCGTCCTGAGCAGCTCAAAGTCAGCCCTCCGGAAGTCCAAGACAGCAGTTTTACTGGTCCCCTTCCTGGCCTCGCCAAGAATAGAGAACTCTACCATTTCGTGGTCACTCTGCCCCAGACAGCTTCCGACCACCACATCTCCCACCAGTCCTTCTCTGTTTGTGAAGAGAAGGTCTAGCGGGGCACCACCCCTGGTAGGTTCACTGACCAGCTGCGTCAGGAAGCTATCTCCCACGCTCTCCAGAAACCTCCTAGACTGCTTTCTCTGTGCCGTGTTGTGTTTCCAGGATATGTCCGGGAAGTTGAAGTCCCCCACGAGGACAAGCGCCGACGATTTTGCAACTTCTGTCAGTTGCCTATAAAACTCCTCATCCGTCTCCTCATCCTGGTTCGGCGGTCTATAACAGACCCCCACCAGGATGCTAGCCTTGCCGGCCTTCCCACGGATCCTAACCCACAGGGATTCAACCTTATCATTCCCAGCCTGGAGTTCCACAACGTCAAAGTTCACAGGTGACTGATGGTTTTATGGCACTTCAGTACACTTCACAATAATTTAAACTCCAATATTCAGTGCATCCATGAAATCTCTCCCATTAACGTACCAGGGAAGGAAAGCAATGTAAGGCTTTCCTACAGAGTACAAGGATTTAATCAATTACTTCGATTAGTATTTGTCATTCTTACGTTTCTAACATTTCCAAGTGTGCTCAACCTTTTAGTTAGCATTTTTCAGTGGAAAAAGAAAGAACATTTGTGTCCTACAACTGATGACTTACATGGCAATTAACACCTAATAAGCATCTCTGATTGCCGGTTCCTTCAGCCACTGCAGAGGTCTGGGCAGGGCGGTGTACAGATGTAGCAACCCGCTCTGTTCCCCTCCCAGAGCTGCTAAAGCTTGGCCTGCATCCAGCGAGTTCGGGAGGCAAAGCCTCCTTCTGGAAAGTGCAGGTTGGTTTCTTCTAATTCAATTATGTTTCTCAAGGTCTCCTCTTGCTAAATATGGTAAAATTGTGTCTCAGCTGAACTAAATAAACACTCCAGAGTTGTATTCTGTGTCTCAGGCTCTGGTGGCACCCCCGAAATAAATGGTATTTAAAGCAGACATCTACACAGGTAGAAGCAGAACATACCCCAGTTAAAAATGCAGTCGGATAATCAGAGTTCTGACGCCGTCCTGGCAGTCACCAGAGACACGGCGAGCTTGAACCCGGCAGGTAGGAGATGGCATGGACGGAGGGAAGATGGGTGCAGAAGTGATGGGACACGACAGGGTCAGCGCCTGCTGCGAGAGTCCAGTCCTCTTGGTCAGACAGAGGTCAGTCCCCATGGGAAACCTGCACAAACCACTAGAGAAACGTAATTCCGGGACAGGTGAAGTTGTCCCTTTGCGAGTGTTGCCTAGACCGTGGCTCATGAAGGTAGGGTGCCCGTGCAGCTCCGTGCAGTCCCCGTCGGTGCTCTGTTGGGTGCGGGCTGCTGGCAGCTGCAGGTCTGTGCGGCCGTCCTACACAGCTCGTGGGGTGCCTGCCTCCAGCTGCCCTGGTCCCCGCAGTAGGCAGCAGCTCCCAGCTGGGCCCTGTGTTAACATGTGCATTTTCCGTGCTCGTTAGCACTCCTGTGTTCGTTAGTGCTCCGTGCTCATGCATAGCTGGACAAACCCCAACCCCTCACCACGTCCGACAGCGCATCTGCGGCTCTCCCGCTCCTCCGATATGCCAGAGGTGATAGAGGTGGCGTCAGGCGCCCACCAAATGCTGAAAGCAGCATGGGAGGAACTTCAGCTTGTACCTCTTCAGCTTTCGGATTAATTCCCCCTAGGCTCTGTAGCATTATTAATGAGCTTTCTAATTTAAGCACAACATTCATGTGAACCTGTCTGTGAACTCAGCAGCAGCTTGTGTCATAACGGGAAGGGTGGCACGAAATAACCTTTCCATGAATAAGTGCTGAGTGCCAGCAGTACCTGCAGCATGAGTGAAAAATCAGAGGCGATAGGGCTATTTCAACAAGTTCAAATCCCAAACAACCTCTTTGCAGTGGAGAAAAATGCTCTATCAATACCTCCACACACTGCTCACTTACACTGGAGAAGGATCAGGGTTTGCATTAAGTTCTCCGAAGTTTTGATAACCTTATTTCCCCTGGGGGAGTTTTTAGGCAGAATAATGTATAGCCCGTTGTTGTATGTTCCAAATTCCATTTGCTAGAGATCAGTATTTTATTGCCAGACCAGCATTTAAAAATTGTTCTCTATTTTCTTAGCTTTGTGGGAATTTATGGCACCCGGAGTGGAAAGAAAAGGATTTTTTGATAAGATGTGGGCTTTTTATTTATTCGTTTTGATGGGAATCTTTACCCACACAAATTAATCTTCCTCGTTACAAGAAGGAGTCACTGGAGGTGTGCAGGTCTCCCTGCAGAGGTGCCGTCGCTGAGTGCAGCCCAGCTCCCCGGGTTTGTGCAGCTCTGGGAACACCTGATGGTTTGGGGTGCCCAGCCGCACGCCTTGCCTGGCAGCCCGAGCTGCAGGAGGCGAATGCTCAGCTCTTCCTACAGACAGGAGCTCTTTGAGGTGACTCAGGTCTCTTCCTTTCTTCCCCTCTTTATCCCATCCTTTGGCAGCGCTTACTCAGGGTGCGGCTGTCCCACAGCTGTGGTCTGAGATCCTTTAAACGCTCAGCCCCTTTCCTTAGGCATTCACAGAGAAACTTGCTATACAAGTTAATTGCTGCTAATTAATTCTTTGTATGGTTTATCATGTTTATGAGCAGGTGAAGTGTGATGTGCTTCCTCTCCTTGACAGCCTGAGAGCATTTGAGCCTTTTGTGTTGCTTGTTTTATTGCCACGTTTTCAAACTCCACAGTTACTGAAATTCATAAATTTCTGTTATAATTGATAACGGCGTTTTTTTCTAGCCCTTTATTACTCCAAGTATTTCAAGTCCTATTTTCACATGGCAAATTAATTCCATTTTAACATCCAGATTTTTCTCCGAACTTTTTCAGAGTCACTGTCCCCTCTGGTCGGTGCCTCGGTGGAGAGCTGCTCCCAGCACCCTGCCCACGTCGGGTGGCGCTGCCTTGCCTGCATGTGCGTCCTCGGGGCAGCTTTTGTGGTGAGCACAGCGCTGCCACCATGAGCTTCTCCCACCTCGCAGCGTATGGGGACAACCGGCAGGTGGTGGCCGTTGTGCTGAAGGACTTCAAGGTCCCCGTGACTCTTGCTTTTGCTGTGCTGAGAACTGTGCCAGTGCCCCTTGCAGCTATGTCGCAGCTGGTGGGTGTAGACCATGCTAATTGTTGCTCTTACTTGTGCATCTTTGCTTCAAGGTGTCTCTGCTCTTCGTAGCTAAGTCCAAGCAGAATCTCTTTTATGTTCCGAAAGTTTGGATTCTCGATAAACCAAATTTAACCAGAGCTTTGTGCCTGTCTGTGCACATCTGCACTGTGCCTGGGACAATAGTTGCTGGTGCTGGAAATCTGATCAGTAAAAGCTTCTGCTGAGCCCCCAGACATCCGTATCGGTGATGCATTTAGATTTTCGGAGCTCCTGAAACACAGCTGAGTTCTGAGGTTATTTTCTTTATCATTTTTTGACCTTAACTTACTGTTTGCTTGCAAGAAGAAAAAACTTTCTCCCCTAAAAGCTCTGTTCTTCTGTTGTGGCCACTGACGAGCAGTACTGGCTCTGCAAATGTCATCAGACATGTTGCTGCTTGATAGCAGCACGAGATAAATGGGTCTTCCTTTCCCTTTGGGGGCAGTGACAGTTTAAAAATGCCCTGTCCTGCCTCCACTTCCTTCATTTGGCAGATTTTTGGTAGTTTATATAATTTGGCTGTGATCCCCTGTCTAAACCATGTCCAACATTTCCTGCAATAAACTTAATGGACTTTTCCATCTTTGAGCAGCTGAATTCTTTCTGAGCAGCTGCTCTGGGTTATTGATGGCCTAATTAGAGTGCTGCCTTAGGCCTGCCACCAGAATATGGAAGACGTTTTTTCCTTTTTTTAATAAATATTCCAGTGTATAATAGAACAAAGTGTTTCCAAATGATCTCAGAGCACTGCTTGGATTTCAGCAGCGCAGAGCTGGGTCTGGGGAGCACAAGATGGCCAGGGTGAGCAGAGCCGTGCGAGATGCCGATGGGCAAGGTCTTGACTTCTGGAACGAGAGCGCCGAGAGTTAGTTAGCCCGACAGAAATGCTGAGTGACTGCAGTGGCCTAGTGCAAAATTATTCTTTCGTGTGTGTCTGGTTTTCCTGTTTCTCGACTGCTCTGAAGGCAATGAAGGGAGGAAAGAAAGAAAAAGGAGGAAAGTGAAAGAGCAGAAAACAATTTTTGTTTTGCTTCAGCCTGTATTATGGATCTCCTTGCCTCCCAATTTGCTGCTGATTTTCATTTGCGATGGGGACAGCTGGCTTTTCTTAACATTGCTAGCAGAACTGGCTGCACCGTTCAGTTGCTCTTACGTGACTTACACTTATTTCTACCTGCAGTCAAGGGTGGGCAACATCCTGCTGTGATGTAGAAGCCAGAAGCACCTGGCTTGGTTTGGGGCCCTGGGAATGTGAGGAGCTGCAGTGCGAGCTGCACTGGTCCCAACGGGGAGCCCAAGCCAGAGCGCGGGCACTGCGCCTTGCCTGGTGCTCAGCACCCCATTCGCACAAGGTTTTTGTTAAGTTTAGTCTTCTGGGATTTTTTTTCTGGGATTTTTTTTTATGTGGGAGGTAGCATTGCTAACTCCTGGGAAGTGCTGGCATGCCGGGAGCTGATCCCGTGTTGAAAAGGGTCACAGCAAAGCGTGACCCCCGTGTGCGGGGCAGGACGGGTGCTGTGGCCCTGCGGCAGGGGCCCTGTGTCAGTGACTGGCCGTGGCCGTGCCACAGTTCCCGCTCCTGGGCATGGAGGGTGGATTTCTCTCACCACAGTGTTTTGAGAAAATCTAAACAATTTTAGGTTGGTTTTAAATTTTTATTGGAGGCTTTGTAATGAAAATGATTTTATTTTTTTTTCTCCGTGAAAAACAATAACATTGCCCTTTCCACCCAGCTTTGTTGTTTACTTCATCAATCATCCTTGCTTGGTAGCTCATTTTGAAGGCGCGCCGTGACAGCTTTCAGGGGTGTGAAAATTGAAATTTTGGTTCTCATGCTTGAATACAGAAATCACCTGGCACATGTCTGTTGGTGGCTGAGGCCAGACTGTCTCACCCAACCTTGACTCTGAGCGGCGTAAAAATTCCGGCTTCACTTGCCGGGACCATTCTGCAGCATCCGCCTGAATCGCGCTGCTCTAGAAAACGTTTGGGATTGTAAATTTGTTTACCAGACCTTCCTGGCCATCAGCATCCACTGCAAAAAGCGTAGAGGGAGTAAGGACAAATTCAGAAGGTTTCCAAGTCTCATATTTACAATTCATGGCCATTTAAGCGGTTCTTTAGATCCAAGTAGGGTGCCTGTTGTCTGCAGATGGGGCTGAAGGAGATGAGAGGGAGCGAAAGCCTCACTCAATTAGTCTGGAAGGGCCAGGCCCTCTGAGAAGCCATTTGGACTACGATGTTTGGGATAATCACTGCTTTGTGTTCGGGAAAGCTGATGCCAAAGGGCAGCCAGCTCCATACTGCTTTTCAACCCAACGCGCCCATGGCGTGCACTGTAAATCCCGTTAGAAATAAATAAATAAAGCCCCCAACAAGCAATTCAGCCATCAGAATCTCAGACGGTTTTGTTTGTGTTATTTTCATTTGCCTGGGTAATCGAATTTGTTGGAATTAGGGGTTTGTCTGGATAATAACATTTTCTAACCCTCTGCAGCACAAGAGGGCTGTGGTGAATGCCGATGTAAAGAGAGCTCAGTATTGATTGCAATAAACTGGCCCTAGACAGCATCAATTACCCACTTCTGATGGATGTTTGCGTGCCGGCTGCCAGGTTTGGATGGCGCAGCTTTAGCCACCATTTCTGCCTGCTAGAGAGACTCTGAAGGAAACGTACCTCGGACGTCGCTGGCGCTCTGGGGCCCTGAGAGGAGGCCCGCAGTGGCCAGGCACGGGGACATCCCCGTCACAGCAAGCGGAAAGCCTGGGCCTGGCAGCCCGTCAGATCACGTACTGATTGCAGCCTTCAGCCTGGATGTCTGCGGCCGGTCTACTTAGCTAATTGCCTCTGCTGATGTTCTGTGGTGATTGCTGAGGGCTGGGGCTGCCGGGGGTTTGGTGCCAGAGCCCAGGGTGCTGGCGGGCTGAGCACCTGGCTGCGCAGGTGAGGCTGGAGGTACCCATGACGAGCGGAGGCCGTTTGTAAGCGGGAGGGCAGGTAACAGCCGGGCTGTATCGGTCTGAGCCAAATCCTGCCACCTCTCCCTGGGTAACGTCGCAAGGATCTGTGAAGTAGGCACATTTGTGTTCTTCCAGAGATGTACATACGTGGATTTTGTGCCCTGGAATCACCAGGGCACCAAGGCAAAATGGGGATTTCGATGTGTATGTATGAATGGGCTGTATTGCTGGAAACGCAGCAGGGCTTTGGGGTGCGATCACGTTGCAGTGCATCAAGAGGAGCAGAATTCACCCAAAGGACAAACCAATCCACCTGCGTTACCTCGTGTGGCTGCACCACAATCTGCAGGATGGCTTGCAACAACCTGCTGCTAACACCAAGCTCCTCAAGCCTCTCTAAAGCCTCCATGATCCAAAGGAGTCCTCCCCCCGTGCTGCCGTCTGAGCAGACAAAGAGTGGCAAAGCCATTAGCTTGGAGCATATTCGTTAATGTGGCATAAGCAGCTAAAGGAGACGTATTTATGCTCCTTCATTTGCAATTGATAATCTCAAGAGTGAGAGGCTGGTAATAAATTGTCTCACTGGGGCTTCTATCCTGCTGCAGCCCACGCTGCAGAAGGGAAGAGACAGCTCATTTACATAAGATAATGAAACTGCAGCGAAATAGTAAAATTGCAAAGCAACTTTGTTTTAATAATGACAGATGCTTCTTAAACACTTTAATTATGTCTCTTGGAGCAGTTTCAGCTAGGCCACAAGAAGAGAGCAGTGCGAGTGAAATACTTGGAATAAAAGCCAGGCACTTCCTACAACTTGAAGCCTCCTCCAAAGCAACACTTTTCTTTTCTCAGCTGTTTTTCTGGCTCAGGGAATGCCTGTGTCAGGCCCTGATCCTGCCCTTAGCCCTGCAGCCTCTTGCTGCAGCAGATCTGCCATGGGCTGGTTCCTCGGCACCCGCAGCCACTGGGGGACACAGGGACTGCCACCAGCTCCGTGAAAATGGCACAAGTCTGCGTGGGTAACAACACCCGCAGTGACAGCGGTGTCACAGCAGCCTGGGCTTCCCCAAACAAAATTCCCTGCTGAAGTGCAGCGCTTTGCCATGAAGAAGCAGGGAACGGTGCATCCAACAAAGCGCAGGGAGAAGGATAAACGTGTTAGTGGAATATAAGCCACGATGTGAACAAACAGCACGTGTGTGGAAAATGGAAAGAAATTTCGGGCAGCAGGGGAGGATTCAAATAAGCTAACTAGAGCTCAAGGGTGAAACGCCTTAAAAGGATGGCATGGTCCGTGCCTGAAATCTTTCTGCAGCACACTTGAGGTCTTCTTGGTAACGATTCATCTAGCCCTGATCTCTGCCACGTGCCCCCTTCCTTCATGTAATGATCCCTCGTTCCCTTCCACTGGGGGTCACGTTGCGATCGTGTTCTCATGTTCTCGGTTCCATCCCCAGACCTTCATTCAGGAGATGAGGTGTGTTTGGTTCACAACAACGTTTAGGTCCAGACTTGGCTGAGTCCTTCATGGGAGCACGACAGAGCAGTGGCCGTGCGTGCCTGCTGCCGGCACACCGGGGGGATCAGAGCTCTGAAACCCAGGATCAGGAAAGCACTGCGGAGGTACAGCAATGAAAGCACTGCGGAGGTACAGTTACAGCCTTAAAATGGGGTTTTGCTGAGACAACTGCAGGTTAAAAACTGTTTCCTCTGCTGAGCTGAAAATCTGAACCGTTTCAAGGTGCCTGTAGAAAGCAGGGAGGCGAGGGGACTGGGCAGAGAAGCCTCTCCTGCCATTCCGCTATTTTCTCCCTCTTTGCCCAGCGGGACTAATTGGTGCTCAAAGGGAAGGGATCGCCTTTCCTACGAGTGCAGTCTGTTGTCTGATTAATTATTCATGGGCAGCATGATTGGCAGCTTTGAGGTGGTGGTGCACAGGCAGCGGAGGGTGATCCGCTGACTGACAAGGTTAATTGCAGCCTGGCGTTCCCGGCGTAACGATTTGTGTTGACAATTCCCAGGGCTGGCAGCGCAGACGGGGTTTGCGGTGCGGGGCCCTGGCCTGCCCCGCGCCGTCCCCAGCGCGTGGCACCGGCCGGTTCCTCGCTCACGTGGAAGGGATTTCGCTCCCAGAAGCAGGTCTCCCATGCTAAGCAATGTCGAAGACGCTTTGCAAAGGCAGCGGTTGCTTTTACCTTTTTTTCCCTTCTTCTTTTTCACATATTCTGTGCATATTGATCAGGGTTCAGAACACAAAAGAGAAACTCGGCTCTGGTCTGAGAGTCCCTCTTCGGCAGGAACGGCAAAGCTGCAGCTTTCCAGGGCGCCCGAGTGAATGAGATGAGAAAGATTTATGAGGGTGACGCTTAAAAATAATTGAAAAGGGAAGGGATTATTTTAAACAGGGGATGGGAAATGGCAGCTTTTTGGGATTATTTAATAAGTGCACAACCACAGTGGCCAGAATGCCTAAATCCTACCCAAAGTGCATCTCTGGGGCAGTGACCATCTCTTACAGTGAATAAAGGGAGAGCTCAGGAGCTTGAGGCTCTGTCTCTGTATGGGTTATTTGCTTGTGTTCTCCTTGAACAGCACAGCTCAGCTCTCTCCTACTTCCCATCCCGGAAACGGCGATTTTTTTCTTCCTGCCTCAGTATAATAAAGCGGAATCATAAAGATTTCAGACTAATAAATGCTAGACTTCAGAGTGCTTTCAGCTTTTATCAAGCTAATAAGATTTTCGACTTAAAGCAAGAGGGAAAACAGGTGAGCAGTTGTTCTACCAACCTTGAAGCCTGCTGGGATCCTGCAGGCTTGTAGGGGGCTCTCAGGCTCAGGTGCCCCTCCGGAACGAGGAATAAACCCACGGAGCCTCGGGCGAGACACTCCAGGGGAGCACTTCTGCAGCTGGCTATTCGGGGAACGGCTGGACCGACTCCTTTGGCTGCTGCCTGGCTTCTCGGGTACCCGCGGGCAGCGGGAGCCTCGTCCCATCCTGCATGTCGAAGGGGAACCAGAGGGCGATCTTCATGCTCCTCTCCGCTGACCGAGCCAGTCCTCACCGCCTCTAAACCAGCACAAGTCCCCTCTGGTGAGCGGCACTAGCAGCTCTTCTCCCGGGATGGTTGCGTTTGGTCCTGAATCGGGTCTTTTCCTGCTGGGTTTTTATGGCAGGTCACCAGGAGAGATGGGGATGTCATTAACTGCCTTGGTTTTAGGGACCAGATTTCAACCAGGGAAGAGGGAGGTGTTGAGCAGAAACAGGCACGAGCTTCATCGTTTTCTAGAAATGAATTTTTATTTAAAATTTAAAACCATATTACTTCATACAGCAAACTGTGCACTTTGATATATCACAGTGTCTTAAAAAGGAAAATAATCAGAATTTTTTCTTTTTTTTTGGAAATTTTATTTACATCAGCCTAGAATGATCAGCAAGTAACACAGTTACTATGAAACCAAAATTGTTACAAAATGTTTACAAAAAACTATATTCATAGAAATTCTGCATGTCCACAAAGGAAAATCCCCTGAATATCACGGAGACCAGTTTTTTTCCTTTTTTTATCCAACTCTTTTCTGTTGTTGGTGGTTTTTTTTTTTCTTCTTCTTCTTTTTGTTCTTTTCTTACTTTTTTTTTTGAGAAACATGTCAAAGAAAGGTACGGACAGCAAAGGGCTTCCCACGCCAGCGCCCAGCCAGCCCTGGGGCTGGGTCTCGTCCCAGTTTGTTCGTGCGTGCTGCAGGAAGGCTCCCCCCGTGCGCCGCTCAGGAGCTGTGGGTCCCCCTGCGGGACCTCCCAGAGACTGCCAGTGCCCGCAGCCGGCCGTATCCTGCTCCCCACATCACCTGCCCCGCAGGGGACAGCACTTGCCCGGAGCTGGAGCTGCTTCCCTTTGCATATTCACCTTCTTTGTGGATTTGTAGGCTTGCCGTTTGTACCCAATGCTCGTTATTGGTTAAGTCTAAAGGGAAAAGCAACCCCAAAGGAAGCTACCCGCTGCGTCCCTGCTCTGGCTCACAGGAGACCCGGGAGGAAAAAGCAGCGGTAAGGGACAGTGAACGGACATGGCAGCAGTTTAGACACAGTTTAATAGCCCAGACCTGCTTTCTGACTTCCCTCCTCGCTTTTTCAGTCCCTCTGCCCACCACGCCAAGAAAGAAACCGCTTTCAGGAAAGCTGGAATTCGGATGGTTCCAGGACAGGAGTCGGCAGCGGTCACAAAAGGGGCACAGACCAGCTTGCGAAAGGCTTCGGGACTTCAGCATCACATCTGCCCCTTCGAGGCTCTTGGCCGCTGCTGCTTGCCGTCAGGCTCATTGCTGCTCTCTGCGGACAGCTGCCGCGTCGCTCGCGCTGGGTGAAGCCGCTGGGCTGGTTCAGCAGCGCAGTGATCGCATGGCCCTGGGGGCACCGCAGGAGGACGAGGTCAGGAACCGTCCGGGTGAGCGGAGCTGGCGGGGAGCAGGCGTGGGTGGTGCCACGGGGCCGGTCCCAGCAGCCTCCTGCCTGGCGGTGCCGGCAGTTCCGTGTGTCAGAGCCTTTAGTGACCGAGGTCTTAAACATAAAACCGTAACAGAGACGCATGAAGTGCTGATTTAGGGTCAGAGGAGAGGGAAGAGAGCAGGTTAACCTGCAAGGCTTTGTCTTGCTGGCGGATAGCACTAGTGATTCCGGCTGCTCACCTGGCGCTCTGGGATGTTGGTGAGTAAAATGGGATCGAACTGGCGTCAGGGATGAACAAAGGGTGTTTATGGCGTTAGTGATATTTACTTATGTAAAAAAAATCTGCCGGGAAGCAAAATGGTTTTCGGTGGTATTTTACTCTCAGGACATTTAAAGCCAGTTTCAGGCTTTGTTTTTATCTCTGGCGTGATTGTAAAAATCCCTTTCTAAGAACTTAGAAATCTGCAAAGACAACATAACCTCTACTGCTCCGACAAGCCTAAGGATTGGCAAAGAAGTGCAGAAAATATGTCATTAGCTTTGGGAAACAGCCACGTTTCCCAGTCCGTCCTCTGCTGTAGGTGTTTGGTCAGCAAACTGTGAAGATGATGATGCGCGTTGAGTTGGCAGCTTTCAACTCTGATTTTTCATGGTTTCTATGAAAAGGTGAAAATAAACGTAAATTCTTTGCATATCTTTATGTGAGTCAAAATATGACAAATCTAGCTTTTTTGTTTCGGGTCACTGTGTTGCTTCTTCACATCATGGAAAGACAAAATAAGGACAAATTATGGTCTGTGATGGGGGGGGGGGGAGGAAGCAGAGATCTCCCCTTCAGCTAATTTGCTAATTCTGATCAGCTCCAAAGATAACCTTCATATAACTGAGACTGAGAAAGAAACAGGTGGGAAAAACCTCTCAACTGGGCTGCAGCAGGTTTGTCCCTTTGGGCCCAGACAAACCCTGCAGAAAGCCTCGTGGCTCGGGGAGTGGGGGTGTCCAGCAGCAGGGCGCCGTCACGTCTGCCAGGGAAAGAGGTTGCTCTTCTCATCAACGCCCGTGTTTTTTAACCAGAGCTTTTAAGCACCTTGCAGTACTCCTCGGGATGTTCCGGGTTTCCATGGGCAGGGCCGTTTCTGTTGGTTTTGTTTAGCAGATGGCCGGGGAGAAACTCATCCGCGGAGGGACGGAGTGGCGCGGCGTCACTCGGGCGGTGCGTTCGGTCAGCAGAGGGGTCTTTGGTAATTCTGACGAGATGATCCGCAGGACCAGCCTCCTGAATTGAGCAACCTGAAAATAAGAACACAGTCTGGGGAAGATTTCTTCGAAAGATGTTAGCGTGTTTGTGTAAATGGCGTGGAGATGCTGCCAGCAGGGCTGCGGGTCACCAGGGCAGGGCGAGGGGGTGTCAGGTTTGGCTCACACAGTGCTGTTTGTCCCAGGCCAGCCCCGGCCCTGCAGGCTGAGGCTTTGCCTCTCAGGTCTCTGGTGCCACGTGGAGCATTTAGTCCTAAACCACGCGTACTGTCCTCTCCTGGTCTGAGTGTGAGCGTGACGGAGCCGCAGTGTCACCGTGGGCTGGCGTTGGGGCGCTTGCACTCGGAGGTGGCACAGTCCCCATGCACGCGGTCCTGTTCTTGGCCAGGACTCTGGTCACTCGAGCTTGCTCTCCCCTTCGGGGTCAGCTGTCTCAGGTCTACTGATGAACATTTCGGTTGCCTTCTCCCTCCAGGCCCCCACGTGGACTTCGTGCTGTGGTGACTCCAGCCAGCACGGCTGGGGGGCAAAGAGCCACCACGAGCTGCGTCGTTGTACGGTGCAGCCTGAGAGCATCGCAGAGCTTCGCAGGCGCTTTCCTCGTTCCTGGCCAGCGTGCCCTAAATGTGTTGTGTCCGTCACTTTGGGATGGGTGCTCACTCGGACCGTTGCTCACTCCACACCCGGAGGGGCAAAGTGTTTCTTTTTATTGCCATGCTAAAGAAGCCTTGCTCAGGGGCTCCTCGTTACCCACCGAGGGTCAGTTTGGCTCAATTCGTTTTTGCCTCCGTGTGTTTTCGGTATGTAAACATCAGACTCCTGGATGGTAGTGTGTTTGGACTCCATGAGGCCTGTAGGATCTAAGCTGTAAAAAAATAAGGAACGGAAAATAACAAAAATGGAAAATAACGGAAAAGCCCCAGGACCCATGTCACAGTCCGTGCTCTGCAGTTGGTGCTTCTGTGCCGGTGATTGATGCAGCTGTGTTTTAAAGGCCTTGATCTTGAAATGAACCAAACCAAGCTTTTTTTTTCTCTTTTTTTTTTCTTTTTTTTTTTTTAATCCTTTCTTCCCTAGTTAAGAGTGCATCCAGCTTTGACTGACACGATTCCTTCCCTCCCGCCCCCCAGGTCCCATTCCCTAGGGAAACACGGGTGTCAATCCAGTGTTGCAGGTCATGTTGTCCTTCCCTGGCAGCCGTCGGTCGTTGAAGGTGTGCATGTTGATCACGGCGTCCGTCTTCACCATGACGGGGGGCTGGGGCTTGTGCTTGACCCGCCGCTGGCAGGTGAGCGACAGCCGGATCTCATCAGCCATGGCGCTGCAGAAGGAGCGCTGGGGAGAAGCGGGGACAGAAAGCACCGTTACCGGACGAAAAGTACCGTTACCAACCCAGAATGTGCCACTCGCCTCTGCCTGAGCAGGAGGCTGCTGAAACTAGGCTCTGCAGTGGACAATTGCCAGGTTTGGGCTGCGTTTAAGGCATCGGCTGTGCTTGGTGGGACTTCAGTGGGCCTCTGGTTGACCCTCTCTGCTTTGGGAAGAGCTGTGCCTTTGACATGCTAAACCGTGCAGAAAGCAGAGCTGGAGGTGACTGTTGGAGTGCCGGTGCTCTGGGTGGTACCTGCTGGCTGGCTGCCGGGGGTCTGGTGGGTTTGTGAGTCAGGGCTAGCAAATCCTGCGGGCTTGCTAGGGGGCAGGTTTCCTTTACCTATCCAGTCCAGTTTGCTTTGCTTTCTGGTCGTGCATGTGAATGCACTCTCCAGTTACTGTACCATGACACGCAGGAAAGAGGGAAAACCCCAAAAGAAGTCATCTTGTTCCACCAGCACTAACCAGCCTCTGCAGGCAGGGCAGGCAGTGAGCCTTGGGGAATGGCACTCGTGGGGTGTGGGCACAGGGAGGGGGCTCCAGGCTCTGTGCCCCCCGGGCAGGGTCAGAGTCCCTCTGCCAATCTCCCTGCCCGTCCCCGAGGTCGCAGTGCAAAACCCTCAGTGCTGGGCTAGTGGTGGTGCAGGGAAACGGAGGGGATCGGTACCTGCTCGCGCTCTGCCGTTTTGCGCAGCTTGTAGATGAACTCCACCATGGCCACGAAGACTGAGAGCACCAGGCCTGCTGCCAAAACGATGAAAATCCCACCGATGTTTTGGATGCCCAGAGCGCTGGCCTCCTTGTTCTCATCCTCAGGGCAGCCGTTGCCCCGCCACCACTTCTCCTTCATCACGTGCAGCTTGTCCTCCTCCTGCAGCTGGAGGATGGCGATGGTGATCTTGTCCCGGTACGGGGAGCCTGGGGAGGGGGAATGCCATTACACACGGATGGGAAAGTTAGACAAAAACTACACGAAGTAGGGACTGCATCTGTTGGGAGGGCTGTTCAGACCTCCCTTCAGCTGGCAGACAGTGTAAGCTTTGGTATTTGGAAATGGACAGTTGGGAGTGGGTTATGTGATCCCATCCGTCGTATGTCTGGTGACCAGCCCCCCTCCTGGGCTACCTACAGAACCCCCCAGTGCCCCTTACCCATGGGAGTCCCAATGCCGTAGCCTTTGGAGTCGATGAGCCCCCCGATCTGAGTCAGGTTGCAGTTCCTCTGGGTGATGTACTCGATGGTGGTCGACTCCATCAGCAGGGCGTAGTCGGCCGTGAGGGTTCGCTGGATGCCTTCCTCGTTGCTTTTAACCAGTGCCGTGGGTTTGCTGCTCATGAAGGCCCACATTTTTTCAAATGTGGAAATTTTGGATTTCTGGAAAAACAATACCCCCCATCCCCAAAATACTAATTAATAGCCTATTCACTGCAAAAAAATGGTGTTTTTACAATAAATAGATAAATTCCAGTTTGAGAACAGGCTCCCTAATGGGACTATTGCCAGTTTGCCATGTCTTAAATATCTCTTAAGTTTTCTGCCCACTATTGTGTGGCATCAAATTGCCATTAAAAGAGACAGATTCCAGCACACTTCACCTTATGCAAATAAATGCTTAGTAAAAAAGAGTCACAGCTCCGCAGACCAGGAGCTGTAGGTGGAACTGAACTATTCCTCTGCTTCAGCAAGGCCCTGCCGTGATGCCCTGCAGAACTGCTGGTGTGACAGGCTATCAGTATATCTGCTTGAATGTATTAGTTTCCTAACCAGAATTTTGTTTATGCTGTAATGTTTCTGCACAATGAGAGAAGACAGGGAACATTTCAGAGGGCATGTTTTTCTCCCTCTCACACACTCTATTATATTTCTGTCTTTCCCCAAGCATCACAAGGAAACATGTCTCCTCTGAGATATGTGCAACTGCCAAACAAATTTAACATATCCACGTAAACAGAGGCTTAGAAATATTCAAGAAGATTGTCTTACAGCTAAAAATAAATGTGGATATTCTTCCACTATCAGTAGGCATTGTGTTAGAAAAGGGGGAATGTGTTGTCTAGCTTGCTGCTCATATGAATGTTTTTTTCTCCTAGAAATGTGTTGGGTGAGAATATGGTTATTTTGTATCTTTCCATAACACGTTGCATGTAGCATTTATCTATGGCCACCTTCTGAATTGTCCCTGTGTAGGCTGTCGCTGGAGACTTCACCTGCCCTGGAAGAGGCACGTTAGCTTTCTCGCAAAGTGCCTCCTGCCGCGGTCAGTGGGAGAGCGCAGCTCTGCACGGCTGGCTGGGCTTGGGAAGAGCACTTGGATAGTGAGGCTGGTGGTCATGCTGCTGCCTGCTCCCTTAGGTGCTGTTCTTTTTACCTACTTTCTTATTTTTCCTAGATTTATCTTTGCCTTCTTAGTTTTTAGAGGCCAGTTTAGTCAGCCAAAACATCCACAACAGCCCTTAGCAGGAGCCTGAAGCTGCCGGTAAGTCTCTGCTTTGCTGCGACTGAGGCTAGCGGCTCACCTGCAGCTGCAGGAGTTGCTGTGGCAGAAGCTGCACTTTGTTCTAGCCGTTGTTTCTCCCTGTTTCAGGTCTGTGGCCTTCCATAAAGAAGCAGGACGTGGAGCCCTGGCCCATCCCCTGCTGCCACTGCTCCCCCTCGTTTTTTCAATATGATCCAAAATATGCCAGCATAGGTTATTTTGATAAAACACTAGAAAAAAGGGTAAATTAACTAACCAAAATAGTCCCTCATCATGCTTGATATATTCCAAATGCTTTGCCTATCCACCTCCTTTTCTCAGTGTGTTTAACAAACGTACTATTATGGACCCGTTTCTTGCTGGTTAAAATTCATACTTGCTATAATCCACTTGATGAACCTGCAGCTCTGGAGCAAACTGCATTCAAGAGGCAGGATAATCTCCCTCACTCGAAAATCCGGTCCAGTGCCTGTAAGGTAGATTTGTGGCATCTATCAAGCCTCAAAGAGCAGCAAGAAATGTAGCCTCCAAAAGGATTATTAAATATCTGTGCATTACGATGGGTAATTGAAATGAATAGCGTACTCGACTTGCTGATAACGACTTGTTTAACATTTATATAGTTCGGATCAGAGGCCTCTGGGTTCACTGGCTCTCCCTTTTGCTCTTTCTCTTCCTGCGTTTAATGCTCCTCGGGTGTTGACACAGGGCTCTTAAACAACATCAGTGTTCTCCCAGTTTAAAGCACAGAGCAAAATAAACTGGCAAAAAATCAATAGGCTGCATTTAGTGAAGCTAATAGGACTTGCATGAGGCATTGTAGCTCTTCAGGCGACTTAAATTACATGAGACAGGGCTCCCTGGAACAGAAAAAACACTTTTCTCATCTTAACTCACTCCCTTTGACCTGCTCCAAGGACTTAATTGTGTTCCAGGACGCCAAGACGAGCGCTGCTTTTGCGGCTCCGGCACTGCTCAGGGTGCGTGGGCTGGGGCAGGAGCCTCCCTACAGCGAGAGCTGCTCGTGGCACCGCAGAGCTAGTGATGAGCACACCGTGCCCTAGCAATTCCCGTCCTCGTCGTGGCCTTGTGTCTCCCCGCAGCAGGTGCCACTGCTTTCTGTGGCCTCATCTTTCCCGGAGAGAAGGACGAGGTTGCTGGTGTTGGCAAGGGCATGTTGAACCCGCGGAGAAGGCGAGGCGATGCAGGCTCTCCCCGTTGTCTGAAACCTGCCACCGCCTCCTCACCAGGAATTTATTTCCCATTCGTTTCTTTAACTTGGCTAACGGGAGATAAGAGCGCTCCTTTCCCAAGTACAGATCCACCAGCTGTAATTCTCGGCGCAGGACTAGCAGGTTGATGGACCCGGCTATTTGTTAAAAGTCCAATTTAGGAGCAATTGCCAGTCATCGTGAGAGCAGTCATCAGTCAAAAATTGCATGAGCAACCCCGGGGAGCGTGTGGTGCTCCAGCTCCCAGATCCTTCCACAAGCTGCAGCCACGATCTGTTTTGTGCTTATCAGGGAGAGAAGTTGCTCCTTCCTCCCTTCCCTCCTCAGCTCTTCAGCCGTACTTCAGAAGTGGCCGTTTATTTATGGGAACGTGGATGACGGCACCTGGGAACATACCGTTCAGATAGGCAAAACCATCTTCATTAGGCACAATAATTCATTAGCAGTAAATTAATTGTCAGTAAGGAATGCACATAAATTGTGTTGATGTCGCTGGGCTTTTTATGGACGTTTTATTTTGCAGGACCTCTGATTTTATGGCTTGTCATCTACCCAAAAAAAATCCTCTCTGGGGTTTGTTACTGGTTTGAACTGGTATTTGCGGTGCGGTGGCTAGGTGCACATTTCTTCTTGATGGAAGCAACGCGTGCTGCTGTGGGCTGCGTACAAGGAGGTGAGGTGGTGGCAGGCAGCGAGCCCCCGCAGGAAGCCCTGGCTCCCCTGCCCCATGGGATCCTCTCTTTGCTGCCCAGGGTGGATGAAGGGAACCCGCAGCATGGCTCTGAGATGAATCCCCCGAGAGCAGTTCCATCGTGAGCTCCCCAGCGCTGGGAATAACGGAGATTATTGCTAATAAGCGGAGGCGGCGGCTGAAAGCTGTTAATCAGCGCCTCCGGGGTTTGCACCAGGGGGCTGTGTCTCTATCCTGCTTGCATCTCTCCCACTGACTCGTCTGAGTTTTGGCCAGGGTAAATAACGTCCGAATCTGGTCCTTGAGACGGCACCTTAATCAGCCCCTGCCTTGGCGCTAAATGGAACGCGTGTAGGAAAAGCTGAGTACCAGCCCCTCGGAATGCAGCAAATGCAACGAGCACCGAGAACGCCTCCAAAGTCATTCTTTAGAGTCACAGCTCAGAAGCTGTCTTTAATAACCAATGCTTCAAGACCAGTCACCCAAATAAATTAATGGAATAGTTTAGAGGAGCCAATATAAGGCATCTTGCCAAGACATATATGCTTTTTTATCAGTGAAATTGGCAAGAAAGTAACTTTCAGGCTTACGATTTTCAATTCCAGCCTGTATGAAAAAATAAATTGATTTTCACTGACGGAAGATACTTACTCTTGAGGATTTAACATTTCTGTACAAGTGAATATATATGTACACACATCCACACACTCTCACACCCGTACGCCAAACGACACATTAAACCCAGCATTTGTTGAGAGCGAGAGAGCATCTCCTGCAAGATATGAAGGATTTCTGGCATGATTTGCCATGAAAGCTAGATGCTGCTCCTAAATTAATTGATCTGTTTATTCCTGTAACTCAATCTGCATTGCCAGGGAAGAAATAGCTTCTCAAAAGTTCTTTTCATGAAGTCGAAGTCTGCCAGTGCAGCTAGGAAAAGGCTGGCTTCTGCTTCCCGTTTGCCGTAGGTGGTGGGGCCGCACAGGCGAGCCCGTGGGGCCGTGTTGGCACACCCACGGACACGGACCTGGCTTGGCCCACGAGAGAACTTCTGCAGGGACGCGGTGGGCTCGGCATGAGCCCTTCACCAGCCCAACACTAGGCAGCAGAACCGTTCAGCATTTTGGGACCATGCTTTCCACCAGGGTTTCTCTGACACAGAGCACGAGGTCGGTCACTGCCCTGCACCCTCCTGGACCTTCGTGCTCCTGGGGGACGTCCCTGAGAGTGTGATGCCAGCCAAGCAGCTTCGCCGAACCCGCCGCAGGATTTCTCCCTTGATTTCACCAAGGACTTGCTGTGGGGTGGGGGGACACTCATCGAGGCCTTAAATTGCTCTCCCCTATTTCCTGTGCACAAAGGGCAAGTGAGCATGGCATCCCACACGAGCGCTCCCACTGCACCAGTAATTGAACGCTTGTCAGAGGGGACATCCCTGATAATTCATCTCCAAACAGCAATAATAATAAAACAGCAAAAGGAAAATACACTGCGTCAATAAACCCTGCCAAATGCCCGTTAGGAGCCCGAGGAATTATTCTGATGGATAATGATAGGAAGCAATAAAGATGCTATGGCCTTGATGATTTAAAAAAAAAGATAGAGTTTCCTTTTATTTCCATATAAAACTCTTATTGGAAAGGGTAGTTAAAGCACACCAGTAAAAGTCAGCCTCCTCCTACAGCTGCTGTGGGCTTGGACGGCAGCGTGAGGCAGCTGGCCCTGCCGCAGACAAACGTGGTGCCCCTGCTCTGCTGCGGCAAGCAAGCAGCAGCCTGCTATTCCCTGCAATATTTGCATTTCCCAGATTAATTAAAGATCAAACCAAACAAAACCCTCCATGCGGCTTTACCAGGCTGTGTTGCTGCCTGTCAAAATAAGCATGGAGACTTGGAAAGGAGCGTGACTCCTTAACCGAGTCATGGCCAAGAAGAGTTCCCCAGGGGCTGCTCAGGGCCCTCCCAGGCTGCACGCCGTGAGCCTTGCCTTGCTTTAAACCTAAATTCCTCTGCAAGCCAGGGTGCTCATTGCTTAGGTTAATCACCCCTCAATTCTAGTCCTTTTTTCTCTCTCTTTTTGAAAAGTGTGTTTTTACAGGCCAGCTGTGGTTTCAAAGGTCTCTTTAACTTTCAGTTTCTTTCCGTTTTTCAGGCACTAGTGAAATGATGAGTGTCCTTAGCACCTTCCTCTGCAGTGTTGACTAAATTCGGAAACCTCACTTTAAACAGAAGAAATAAATGTAGTTTGGTTCTGATGCATTGGTGGTGTTACCTCGCATCGGAATCAGAGATTAATAAAACCTGACTACGTTAATGTGGATACCTGAAGGACAGGAAAGATAATTTCAGCTGTAAAAAACACCAGGCCCTTTGCAGCATGTGTCCAGGCTGAGTTTTTGTTTGTTCTCTGCCCCTGCAGGCTGGCCGGGCAGCCGCGGGGGCTCTGTGCAGTGGTTAGTGCAGACACAAGGCAGGAATGGCAGTGGGTGGGATGGGAAAACAGGGGCGATGCCTAAGGAATGGAAGAGTTTTCTGCAGGGCTTTAATGTAAGATACACCCGTCGTGTTCTGCCTAATGTGTGCTTCATATTTGGGTGTCTGAGTGAACACTGGGTACAGTCCCCAGAGCTGTAAAATCAATGTGATTTTATAATTGTGGCCTCAGTCAGCAACTGGAAGGGGGGGATTTAGCTGTGATGTGAATCTAGGCAAGCTAAGCTGACGGGTCGAGGTCTTAACAAAGATGCGAGACAGAAGCAACCTGCTCGTACAGAGGAGCAGTGATGGCTTAAGAGGCTTTTTGTCTCTGGGTCTTGTTCTCGCTCCTGTTGGCTGGGCAGGGCTGCGTCTCTGCCAGGGTGGTGGAAAGCCTGTGCCGGGTCTCACCTTGAAGAAGGTCATGGTAGCTCCATCCTTCACTGCTCCGTACTCTATTTTTGTCTGCTTTGCCAAGTCGTCTGCCGAGTCGATGGGGGATTCCATCCTCTCCACCGTCAGGAAGGCGGCAAGGTTGGCCGTGTAGGACGAGATGATAATTAGGGTGAAGAACCACCATATGCCACCAATGATCCGTGTAGATAGAGCTTTGGGCATCAGCTCCGAGCCTGGGGTGGGAGAGGGAGTGGGAGGGGAGAGGAAACAAAAGCGAGAAAGGACGCGTTTTATATATACGTGCGTACATTATATACATATGTATAGATGAAGGATTAGGTTTCACTGTCAGACTGTAACAGCGATGCAATTAAAACCAACTGTTTTCGAGGCAAATTATCCAGACATCTTGCATGCAAGGAAATCAGTGGGTTTTTTTTGTAGCATTCACAGAAAAACCCTCTCCCTTTATTGCTGACCTTGGGTACAGTGCACAATTTACAGGAAACATTCAAACTGAAGTAATTAACTAGGCAGCTTTTATGAGATTTAAATAGCAAGCCATTTATGAACTTTTATGAGTGTTTTGTCCAGCCATTTAAAAAGTGCTTTGCTTTTATATGGATTACTTCTCAAAGGACTCACTCTAGGGAGTGTGTTCAAATACACATGATTTAAAAAAAAATCAAACAGTGAGAGAAAGGAACTATCAGGGTCCAGTGCTTTGAATAGTGGTTAGAAGTAGGGAAGCTGGAGATGTTGCAGCATAAAAGGTGTATAACAGGTCTGGAATGACTTTTATTGAGCAGACATGAAGGACTAAATGGGTTGTGCTATTTTTGTAATCACCCAAGACACCTTTTAAAGCCAGAAAAGAGCTCTGGGTTTAAAACAACTGCATTCAGAGGATATATCCAACCTGGAATTTGCAACAAAGATAAGGCTTTGCAAAGCAATTTCAGGCAGCGTGGCATTAAAGCTTAGTATGGAGCACAGCTTTTCTCCCATCTGAGTGCAGCAAGGAGGCACCGGGAAGCAGAGGAGCCTTGGGTCTCAGTGCTGCTTTAGTTCTTCTCAAGATTCTGGTCCTTTCCCATTCCATCTCTTGCCCTTTGATGCATTGCAAGGTGTGACATCAGTCTAGCTTTGAAATATTTTCCTTCTTAGATGCAGAATAGACTTAAAAAGAATGCGGCTCTTTTCATTTCTAAGCATCTGATAAGAGGATGATTCATCTCGCTAAACCACCCTGCTGGGAGCTGTCACTGTCCATCAGGGCAGGAGATCTGGGAAGCCTGTGCCATGCTGCAGCCGCGGCAGCAGGAGGAGCGCGGAGCCCCAGCGCTGTGCACGCCGTCAAGCCAGCACTGCGGGTCCTTTACTCCTTGGCCGTGACCGCCCGGACATGATAAATCAAAGTGTGACAAGCGTTTCTCATTTTCCACTTCTTTCCGTTCCTGGATTTTCTGCAATTCGATCACAGCAGAATTTTGCTCCTCGTTCAGCACCGCTCACAAGCTCGCCCTGTGCTGTCTTCCCCACAGATTTATGCTGCTCATTGCACCTCGCCATACTCCGTGTGCTCTGTCCCGTCCATGTGCACGAACGCTGTCCTATCCCTGTCCCGTTCCGGAGGTCCCTGCCGTGGTGGTGCTGTGCACCAGCAGCACAAGAAGCATTCGGTCTTGCCTGCAGTGAGGGCCAGGCAGAGCTGCCTGAAGAAGCTCCTCGTGACCCGTCTTGCATCTCTTGGGTCGTTTCCCAGTGTGCAGAATGACCAGAAGAGGATAAAATGACCAGAATGACAAAAAAGACCAAAATGACCAGAAGAGGATAAGAACAGGGACAGATCAGAGGGCAAGAAGCCCTGTCTTCTGCAGAGTGGCTTTAAAGCAGAGCCAGTCAGGACAGAGATCCTGAATTAGAGCAAATTGCTTGAATTAACGGGAGCAGAAACACACAGAGCCTGTCGGACGTGGCTGTTTGGGGAATTCAAGCAGCTGAGGGGGGCTCAGCCAGCGTTCCTCCGCGGGGCACGGCGTGCGGGTGCTGCTCTGCACACACAGCAGCAGTGCACGTGCGGGCACGCCGCCTCTCCATCATCTAGCAGCGTGTTCCAGATGGCAGACTCTGGAGCTGCTCCTTCTGACACCTGCCAAAGCGTGCACACATCATTAATAGTAATTATTGTTAGTGGGGCACCTGTGTGCGGGCAGCCAGCTGCAGCTGGGTGAGCGATGAGTCTGTGCCCACCACCGTGGGGCGAGCTGTTGGGCTGGGGCTTTGACCCACGGAAAGCACAAAGAGAGGCAGGTGCCAAAAAAACCATAAAATTAAAAAAGGGTGATGTGCCAGCCCGCTCTCCCACAGAAGAAATCTGGTGGCGTTCCTGGCCCAGAAAACCTTGGATGCTTTGGATGCTTCCCCTGGGGGGCTGCAGGCAGGGCTCAGCCCCGCACACATCCCTCCATTCTTCCATCCAAGCCATGAAGGCAAAGCAGCGTGGCTCCAGTGGAGGAGAAGCAGCTCCAGGTGAGCAGATAGCAGCAGATGGAGCCACCGGGCCCTTCTGAGCTGCAGACCACCGTGAGGTTCCCTTGGTGAGCACCGCGGGGCTGCCCGCGGCAGCCACCCCCTCTTGCGCAGCTTGGTGCTGGCTGTGCCTGCTCGGAGCCAGCCCCGTTCCCCTGCGCTGTGACAACGGCACGAGGCGGGCGCCGCCGGTATTCTTTTTGCAGCGGCTGCTTGCTTTTGACAGGCACAAAGATGTTTTATCTTGTTCCTGTCACAAATAAATTAAATTCTACATTCGAAAAGCCACAACAAAAGGCCGGTGTCGGAGACGCGGCAGCAGGGCGTGCGGGGAGGAGGCACCCACCGTACCTTGCTGCATCAGCGCGCCCATCCCGAACCAGAAGCTGTTGAGCAGGGTGAAGTTATTCTCCACGATGTCCGACCCGGGGTTGCAGGGATGAGCGTCGTACCACTCGTATGGGCTGAACCTGCGGTGGCACAAGGAAGGAGAGAGCTCGTTAGTCAGGAAGTGGCATCAGACCCTAACGGACCAGGAGAAAAGCCGTAATGCATCTGGTGCTGCTGCGCAGGGCCCGCTGACCCTCCAGTTGTGCGGCTTGTTAAAGAAAAAGGTAAATTCAGCCACGATTTTTGGAAGTGACCAGCATGGCTGGAAGCCCCATGTTCCACACTGCAGACAGCAAGGAAACCCGGGGGGAGCCAGGCCCTTGGAGTGTTTCAGGTTGCTTCTCCAAAGCCTTTGGTCTCTGCTGATGCCCTGCTCAGCACCACGTCACCCAACAGCAACCAGCGCACGCAGCGGCGGGCAGGATGTGTTGTGGGCACGTGGCCCCCAGCCCTAGCACGTGGCAGATCCAAGGCGCAGGGACCAGCAGCGTCTCTGCACCGACAGAGCAGAGGTACGGCAGTGATTCTGCAGCCGTGGCCGAGGCAAACCGCAGTGTTTTAGGGGCTCTCTGCTTGTGCGTGTGGGCATCTCTGTGAGATTTCACTGGGCGAGAAGCAGAGCTCGCCACCGGCCTGACAAGCAGAAATCCTGCGTGTCAAGGCATTGGCACAGTGGAAATCGGTGTGGGTTCACCTTGGGCTGCTGCAATGCTCAGACCATGGAAGAGCAGTCGTTCAGCAGGGGGCATGTTTTCACAGACAGCCCTGCAGTTCTTGGGCAGAACAGAGGGAATTTTCTCTGATCATCTCTCAGCAAATCCTGCCTGGGACAGGCATGCGAGCACCGCCTTGAGTACAGCTCTTCTAGCCAGGATCCAGGGAGGATGCGCATCAGGATAGATGCTAATGTTTTTAGAGCTGTTTGTTTGCGTTTTCTTAGAGTCCCAAATTTTGCACAGATTAAATTAAAAACATAATTGGCATAATTGCTTTTGAACCAGGCATTAATTATCATCTCCGCTTCCTTCTGAAATCCCTGTAGCTTCACAACAGCCCTTTCTCCAAGCCCAACCCCCAGCTTGTATTAGGAGCCATTTCTCTGTGCAATTCTCTGCCAGGCGTGCTGCTGCTCAAGGAGATGTCTTGTCGCTTAACTTCCCAGGTGTCCTCAGGCAGGCGGTTGGAAGCATTGGGAGAACAGAACAGCTCTCAGATGCTCCTCCCAGCACAAAAGCTCCCCCAAACAAACCATTACCCCTGATCTCTGCTTTCCACACGCACTCACGCTGCGGACCTTCTTGCAGAACCCAAAACGTGGAGAATGAGCGTTCAGCCATCGTGGCACGGAGCTCATGTGTCCCCAGGGAGGTTTGGCTGGGCTCGGGCTGCACCCTAACAGCCTCACTCGTTTGCCATCCAGACTGCCCGCCTCCCCATGCTTTTTAAAGTAAGAGAAAATTGGAGAGGAAAACAAAAATTAGGCTGATTTCAGACCTGGCCTTACGCGTTGCCTAGTCCTTTAAACCTGCTGTAAATTTATGCCAGAGGTGTATAAAGGATGGCGCCTAAGCCCTGTCTATTGAATAAAGGCAGAGTTCAAGAATTAGATGAAAACTTTCTTGGGCTGCCAATGAAAGAGTGTGAGATGGAAAGGGAATTGGTAAGATCAAATGAGCCTGACAAGATGACACACTGAAGAACTTCAAGGTCTCTGAGTGAGAACCTACTGGTGCTGCTCAAATTACAGAGAAATATTCAGAAAACTGCAAAGCAGCAACAGTCTTCAGTGCCTGAAAAGCTAGTGGGACCATTAAAGGAAACAGAGGGTAATGAAGGAAGAAGTGAGCGGAGCTCGATGACCCCATGCAGCTGGAGCCATAATAAATGGGGGCTCTTCAGGATTCACCTTGGGCTGGCTTCCCTCTTCTGCAGGTGCAAACAGGGGCTGAGAAATATTTCATCAAAAACTGCGATTATTTTCTTGTCTCCTTTTGGCAGGGAAACAGGAGCATTTCAAAGAAGGTTTAGTTAAAGATGAGATCTAACACGAAACACTTCTGAGCCTAAATTGCATCCCCGGAGAAATCTGCTATGGATGACCCAGTCCTTGTTTCAATTAAGATGAACGGTAACGCCCCGGCCCTGGTGAGCACCAGAAGGCGTTCGGCTGCGATGTGAAGGCCCTGTGAGTCCGAGACCAGGTGACAATTCACGACAGGCAGCGCACAGCCAGCGGCACGGCTGGCAGCCAGAGCCACCAGACAGACCCCCACGAAGCCACCGATGTGGGTGCTTGCGGTGCCCCGGTGGCTGGAGCAGAGAGGATAAGCAAGAAGGCTGATTACAAGGAGAGATGGATCAAATACATCCTTTGCCTGCCTCTAAATAGTCCCTAAGTCAGTTTTAAGTGGCATTGACCTATGATTATAGCATCAGCAGAGGACTCTGGTGCCTAGTTCAGGAGACTCATGTCTCTGAATTAAGGCTTTGCTATTTTGGCTGTGGTTTTCTCCCGAGGGTTGGATTTGAGAGGCCTTGCTGGGGTCAAAGCAGATATTGTTTCAATTACTTCTGAATGTAATAAATATGCCCCGTATTTTCCCCATGAAATCTCTTGCTCTCCATCTCCGTGTGTTAAGAGATATTCCTGCAGAACCTTAATTACACCAAATACTTGATGTTCTTTAAGAGAATATGAAGACAGAAGAAATGTCAGGAGCAAAGCACGTGAAAAAGAAACTGTAACGGCAATATTTTAGAGACTCTATTTGAGCCCAAAGCAGCCTGACGGGAAAAAAATGTTATATTACCTCGTAACGGCTGTGATGTAAGAAAGACATAAATCGCGCTGCAGAACGGCTCATTTTGTCAGTGTAAACTAGCATGAGAGATCCTGGATGAAAAACTAGGAGGAGAGAACAACAAAAACGAAAGGAGGGAGGCACAGACAGCGAGCAGCCGAAGGGGACTCTGAGGGCCCAGGAGCGCGGCCGCCACGCGCTGGGTCGCTGCGAGCCCAGGTCCCCGTCTCTTGGCCGCTGCTCACAGCATGGAGGGGCTGCCCGGGGCTGAGCAGCCCCTCTGCGATCTGCACAGCCCCTCTGGACTTCCCTGGTTGCAGAAGGTGGCTTTGAACGTGCTTCCACGTGGGAGCCTGGCCCAGCATCTCCTTCAGCCTTTTCTCAGTATTTACTGCAGCAAATTTCTTGTGTAGATGGAATTAGCACATTTAACACGCTTTGAAAGTGGGGTCTGGATAATTTGGGCTGGACTTGGTCCTCAGGCGAGTAGAGAAATATAAACCCATAAAAGTAAAACTGTATGTGAGTTCTAATCCCAAGCTCTGTGAGCAGTCTGATAGTTCTGGCACTGGAGCCACAGAGTTATGGCAGCAGAGTCCATCCGGCCACGTTCTGCATGGCTAGCGGAGGCACAAAGTGAAGGGATCCTATTAATCACCACAATATTTTTTCCTTTTGTAATTACCTTGAGTTCACTTTCCCAGATGAGCATCTTTCCCTGCTGAGAGCATCTGGTGCCTTCTCTCTCCGACACAAAGCAGAACCATTAAGGCCCTTGTCCTGCTGCAGCCCTGACAGCCCCAGCAACGCAGGCAGCGCCGCTTGGCCGAGCTGCCCCACATTTTCTGTCCCCCTGGCTGCTTCCCCAGCCGGCCCCGCTGGTTCTGGCCAGGGTCTGCTGAGCTGAGCTGGCAGAAGCGTGGGGTGGTGATGGCAACGCCACTCTCATCCCCTCCTCAAGTCGCGTGCTCCTAACAAGCGGTGCCTTTCCTGTGCGCTACGCCGCCCGCAGGCTGAATTGAGCTGCGAGGTTATCTTGGTGGCTTGCTTTGTGCTGGGCTCCCCAGGGGCACTGGGCAGTGGCAGCCTGCTCACGTCCGTGCTCAGAGGGCTTCTGTTTGACCTCAGGATGGTGCCTGGAAGCCTGGTGCGTGGCTCGGTGTCCTGGCCCCCTTTGGGAGAGCTGCGTTGCAAAAAGTAGGAAGGAGACACTTGGGGACCCTCTGTGCCTTCAGGAGGGACACGTGGCCCCTCCCGCCCTGCACCTCTGCAGAGGAAGGATCAGAGACGTGGCTGCTTCGCTGTCCCAGATGGTCTGCAGAACACTAATGCTGTCTGCTAAGCAGAGTTTACTTTGACAACTGCTGTTACGTGTAATTAGGATATTACATAGTAAACTCAGGAAATCATCTCTAAATGCCTCTGAGGACCTGAGGGATGTTGGAAATTGCAGATTTGTTGTAACATGAGGGTTAATGCGTTCTGGTTGCTGCGGTTTCATGTTTAATCTTTACTTTGACTGTCTGATTGATGTCAGTGGATTAGGTAGAAGCTGGTTTCTGAAGGAGGCTCCAAGGAAAACGCAGCCCACCAGCCCTTCCTTGGGGGGGCCTGCACAGAGCCACGGTGTGGGGGGCAGCAGGGATGCTGCTGAGGCACTGCTGCCATGGCTCAGACAGGAAGGTACTGAGAAACGAGCGTCTAACTGCAGAGTGTGTTTGGGAAACTTCCCCAGGTGCGGTGCTCTCCCAAAATATTTAAACGCCCGGGAAGCTGGGCATGGCCGGGGACACGGCCAGGGAGGGCAGCAAGAGCTTTGTTCGGGTTTGGAAAGGCGGCGCTGCATGTTCAGAGCAGCTCTGGACTGTGAATCGCATCAAAGACTCTGTGAAATTAATAACTCATGCAAATAGATGCAAATTCCACTGCTTTTAAATATAGAGGTTTTAAACATGCTAATTAGATGCATATTAATTTCTGTAAACAGACACTGTCAGATCGTAGCGCCGCGCTCTGCATCCGTTTGGTACAGGGGAGGGTTTGCGGGGAGCTTTGCTGCCGGGGGGATCAGAAGCAGGAGCTGAGACCGACGCAGGGCGCGGGAGCCGCGTGCCCAGGGGGCAGCGGGGAGGCCGGGCCTCTTCTGGGGAGGCTGCCCGAGAGGTCACCTAACGGGAGCACGAGCAGGAAAACCACGTCCCGTCACCCCTCGTCGTACCAGGCAGGTGCCAACAAAACAAAAAGGCAGGTGAATTTCTAAAACCATAAATGAGGGAGCATTTTAAAATTCTTTTGTGCTCGAGGTCTGCTAACCGGTGGAACTGCCAGCCCTGACGCAGCACAAGAGGCTTACGGATTTATGTTAATAAAGCAAACAACCACAGTTAGCGTGGTGGAGCAGCACAAAGGATGTAACAGACTCGAGCTGGCAAAGAAGGAACCAAATTTCCCCTGTGGATAGCCCATCTTTAATTTTCTCCACTGGCTTTGTATCACCTCTCCAGCCACTGGCAGACAGAAATCCCACAGCCTGCAGCCTGCTGCCCTCTGGCAAGTCTTGTTCCTAAATCTCTTTGTTTACATTTTGAAAGAAGGGAGCTTCTGTGTGCCGAGGCCTTCAAATGGAGCCCCTCGTGTCCAGCGAGCTGCCAGCACCGAGCCCCTGTGCCGACGCAGGGCCTCCAACAGCAAGCCTTGCTGTGCCCTCGCTGAAAATGGACCTAGCAGGAGGAGGGGCATTGGTCTGAATGTGTACAGCCAGCCTCGGGGAGGTAAAAGCCGGGCCCGTTTTAACACTTACAGAGCAATGCCACAGTTGAGCAAAAAGCCATTTGCGCTCTCTTTCTGAAGCCGTGAAAAACCATAAAACATGCTTCGGCTAACGCTCTGATTATCCCTCCATGGGAAGGGTGGCAGCGAAATGGAACAGAACAGGGGAGCCTGCGAGTCATGAGCAAGCCCACGCTAGCAGACCAGCCTGCCTCTGGGTAATGGGCCAGAAGTAATTTCATTAATGAAACAGGTTTAATGCCGCGGCTCCCGCTGCGTGGTTAGATCCCTGCGACGCGCCGGCAGCGAAACGTATTCGGAGCACGGGCAAAGCGTCGCGTGGTGGCAGCCGGGTGGTGCGGCGTCGGCATCCCCTTACCTGGCTATGACAAAGAGCACGCAGCTGACCCCCAGGTAGGCGAGGAGGATGTACATCCAGATGTCAGGAGACAGGGGGTTGAGGAAGGAGAACACACTGGGGTTGGTCCCGTTGGGCTTGCGGTACAAAATGCTGACCCCCAGGGTCATGAAGGGCTTGGAGAAGTCGATCGCTTTCTCCCGGACATGGGTGATGGTGAGAGGAGCGACGGCCAGGTCAGCTTTCTGTCCGTGACACGGAGGGAGAGAGGCACAAAGGGAAAAAAAGAAGCCATTAGAAAGCCGTTGCCATCCCTCAGAAGCCCTCCGTCTCCCCAGCTCGCCCTGCTGCGGGGTCGGTCTTGTTCCTGGCACGAGGAACCGCACTGGGAAGAGTCGGCGTCTGCCAGGTTGCTCTGCTTCTGCTCCAAGGTACAGAGGGCAGTACAGCTGCTCTGGCCTCCGCAGAGCCCCCCGGACAGGAGTGCTGGCTGGGTTTGGGTTGTTCTGTCTGCTGAAAGACAGTGCCTTGCCCCAAAACCCAAAGGCTCCACGCACGCCTGCCGGGGCTGGCTCTGAAGCCCCAGCAGAGGCCATACTGCAAACGTGCAAAGGTTTCATCCTTGCTGCCTTCACCTGGGAGCTCTAAAACCCAGCACAGCCAGCCTGCAAGGGCTGCAGCTGTGTTTCTCTGCACCAGCGCCGTCCTTTCCTCCCTGCTCCCATTTCCCCCCTGTAAGCAGGGCACAGATCACCAGAGCCCAGAGCAAAAGGCCAAGGTGTGGGGGTGTGAGCGAGGCGCCCTGGGCACCGAGACCAAGGGGGCCTTTGCTGCGCCGGCTGCTCGGCCCCAAAGGCTGGGCACTGCACGTGGGCTGACTTCATGGCAAAAGTTGTAAGGCCCATTCTGGGGACGCCGGGCGTGCGGGAGGAGTGGTGCTGTGCGGGGACCCTGCGGTGCTGTGCGGGGAGCTTGGAGGGAGCCCCCATGGGATGCAGTTCCTCTCGCATTATCACTTATCCCAGTGATAATTTCGTAGAGATACAGCGCATTCTTTGTGACTTGCAACCTTTAAATCAATATTAGTGCTCTTACTAGAACTTGCTTTGCTCCAACAGAAACCGGGGGCTCGCTGCAGAAGCTGGTGAAGATCTCTGGCCTGTGCTGTGCAGGAAGGCCAGGCTCATGGCCCTAAACTCTGCACAGAAAGGCAGTGGGGTATTTTTATGTGCAGGAACCTGTTTGGGCCTTTTTTGTAGGAAGACACAAGCATTTATCCGTCACGTGTGTCTAAAAGGGTCTGCTCTCCAGAGATCGGAGCGTTGCAGGTCCTGAGCAGAGAAGGTGCAGGGATTCTCTAACAAGGACAGAACTACGGCTTTTCTTCTAATACTCTTCAGTCTGAGCCCTGGTTGCTTCCTTTTCCTCGTCACTTTGCAGTCATGTTCATCTCCTGCGTCACGTCTGTGTGCGTGTCCTACTCTAACAAGGAATCTGAAGGAGATGCTGAAGAATGTGGCTACTGATTTTTCTGGAAGAAGAAGGAAATGGGCAGTTCTGAGGTCAGAACTAGCTAGCAGCTGCTCATCTGAGAGATCCTCCAAAGCCAGATTTGTCAAAATGATATAGCAAGCTAAATAACAGCCAGGAGTTTATGCTTTACCACGGAAAGTGAAGAGAGAAAAGTCTGCATGGATGCTCAAGGATCAAAACGCTTTTAGTGCAGAGATAAAATTTTACTGTGTCATTTCAGCAGCTCCTGCGATTTGATCACAGCCCCACGTCCTTGGCAGTAAATGTCACACACAACCAGGATGAAGCAGGTATTAGGGAACCCAATCTGGCGTTGTGTCCTCAGCTCTGAAAGGCATTATAGGGCTGCACTTTGATATCCTTTTTATCGATGCAGATTTTTCGGAAGGTGGCCTCTAATTATGGATTTGCTGAATAGGAGGATCGGAATCAAAACCCTCCAAGGGTGAAGCTTTCATTTCGTCGTGCTCCGCCGTCACGAAGCAGGCAGTCGGGTAGCGGGCCCTGATGGCTTCCTTCACTCAGCCCCAGCTTTTATGCTGTTGCACGGTAAGATGGGTTTTATTAAAAATGAGGAATTACGGCAAGTGCCAGCGGCTTAAAGGCCCTTATCCAGCAAAGCCACTTAAGCACATGCTTCTGTCTTCCCGGAGCTCGCACACACTCCAAGTGTTGTGTATCTTAAGTGTGGTGCTGAATTGAGGCCAAAAAGATGAATTTTGCCAAGGCAACAACACACCAAATGCAGGCACGTCCCCAGCACCCCTCGCAGGCTTGGCTCTCCTTACTCACACCAGGCTGCAGCATTCACACTCGGGTGGAACCGATGCAAGTTCGCTGGGCATTCAGTGGAGGGAGAATCCTGTTCTCCGCAGAGCTGTTTGGCTTTAGCACCGACTGCTAGGTCTTATCTTCAAGTTCTCAGTTATCACAGGAATGTGGCCGCGGGTCAGAACAGCTCGAGCACGGTCTCTGGAGTCGTGCAGCATCCTCCGGCCGCCGACGCGGAGCTGGGTGTGACAGCCTCTCGCAGCAGCGCCAGCAAACAGCATAAGCACCAAGATACATATTTATTCAAGAAAGTAAGCTGCCTCAGTGCTTATTTTACCAATCTGAGTTAGGTGTTTACATAAACTAATTATGTGTGCGTTGCCTGAGAGACAGGTAAATAGTGCATATTTTACTCATTTAATTGTTATTCAGCTGTCTGTCTGGCAGCACCGGCACTTGCATCCTCCAGTCTTGTTTGCTCGTGAGCATCCCCGGGCACAGCACGGCCAGCAGCACCCTTCGTAGCCCACCCTGTCCCAGAACTGCCACAGGAGGAGGTGGCGAGGGCAGGCACGGTCTGCCTGCAGCCTGCAGCTGGCCGGGAGCAGGGGCTGCAGCCTCAGCAGGCGGCTGAGCGTCCTGCCGGGCCCTGCAGCCAGCAGCAGGGAGCACCACGCGCACGAAGTGATGCTCCAGGAGGAGCGAGGCCGGGGCAGGCACCACCCCGAGCGCTCCTCGTCTGGCACCGTGTACACTGTGAGCAGCGGGTCAGCGTTAATTGGCTGACTCCTGCTCTTAATGGCTGCTCTTAGGATCTCAGCCCTCGTTCAGACATCATTTTTGTCAATGAATTTACTTAATGCCAGTGGTGAATTCAGAACGGATGTTGGCAGGGAAAACCTAGCTCTAAGCTGAAGGGGAGAAAGGAGCGTGAAGTCCGGCTGGGCCTCTTCTCATCTTTTTTTTGGGGGGAAGTTCCTCAGAGAGAGCGACCGGGCTCTGGGATCACAGTGAGAGCAGACCTAGCTTTAGGGACCAGCCCTGTGCCTGGCAGGTGAGCGAACCAAGGGGGGAACGGCAGGTCCAGAGACCTGCGGAAGCAAGCAGAGGACTTGGGGCTCCCAACTTGCACGTCAGTGTGCTGCTGTCGGCCGCTTCTCTGACGGCGATAAATGTCAATTCACCAAATTAATGATGCTGAGCACAAAAGGAGAAAGTGCAGCCAGCTCACTTCCATCTCCTTTCTAATGCTGGGTTTCTGGGGTGTAAACAAGGGACGACATGCACCTCGTCCAACAGCAATATTTTTTTTCCTGTTCCTGGCCCAGTGGCTTCCAAACGAATCCCCAGCTCCCTGGCACTTGCAATAAGTACCCACCAGTGCAGGAGCATTACTGGGAATGTGGCAATGTGGTGCAATATGTGTTTCTGCCAGAATTTACTGTCAATAAATGCCCGTTTATTGTGAGAGTGTTAAATCAACTGTCATAAATCATCCCTAAGGATAGATATTACATCTTCTCTATAGTTACCATTGGCAGGGATTTCCATTAGAAACCCTATTATTTTTCATGCCTTTTTTATTCCCACATGAAGTTTCAGAGTGAATGGAAATTTGATATGTACTGTCTCAGGAGAAGACAAGTTTTATTTGTGGACAAGTTTGTGCGAAATGTCCAGAACAACTCATTCTGCTGGTTTTATGTGGCTCTGCCCACAAACAATGGGGAGGATTTGCAGGCACTACGGTGCCAGACAGCTAAAATTTAAAAATCAGAATGGATGGGCCACAATGCACAGTGTAGTTCTGCTTGTACCAATAATAATTCCTATAAATAAATAGCACTACGTTCACTACGGATGAAAGGAGGAGATCTGACAGTTGCCAGCTTCCCTGTTTATTACGGATGCACAGCACAGAGACTTCTTTGCATCGCCTGGTGCCCCAAACCCACCCAAAACAGTGGTGGTGTGAGCGAGGTGAGCTTTCATGGCCCCTTCTCGTTAAGGCTTCCCTGCAGAAGCGGCCAGGCAGAGTGACAACAAGCAACAAACTGCGCTGAGGAAAGCGTCCGGCTCTCCAGGGAGCGGGCTGAACACCAAAGCAGATTTTTTGTGATGAAGGACGAGCAGCAGATGAAAGGCAGCAGGGCAGGACTTCTTGCATCTTACTGCGCAAAGCTGTCTTCTCCAGATCTGCTGCTGGGGACCTGCAAGATGGGGTCATGCTGGGAGCTGCTCTGACTGCTGTTGCTTTTCCTGTTTATGCTTAAGGCCACACTAGAAACAAAGCAATTTTACAAAGGATTGTAGCCCAAGGCATTACTGCCTGTGGCCAGGCATGTCTGGATCAGAAGGGACGGTGGAAGGAGGAGGATGCGTGACTCCAAAGGAAGCAGTGGGAGCTTGCAGCGTAAACAGCCAGTCCTCTGTCTCGTGCTCTGGGAGGTACCCCAGGGGGTTGTGGTGGGCACCATCACCCCCAAACACTAACTGGACGCCCACCTGGGCTCCCCCAGCTGGCACTGCCAGCCGGCTCCCGCTGCGGGTGCATTTCACAGCCCAGCAGAAGGCCAGTCCTCCTTGCTTTGCCCATCCGTGGTACTCTGCATCTGCTGCTCCCAGGGCTCTCAGCCCTTCCACATGATAACAACCTCCGTTTTAGCCTCTCGTTTCACCTCGGGAACACCTCACTGATGTACAAGGCATGGGACCAAGACTGCGCTTCAGCTCAGCCCCGCAAGAAGGTGCTTCACAGCACCCTGGGGGCTCAGTCTCAGCTGCACAAGAGGTAAGGGGTCTTCAGCAAGGCACAGACTTTCTGCACGGAGCTAATCTTGGCCTGGGGGTTCGGACCTCACAAAGTCCTACGTGCTTTAGGCTCCCACCTGAACGATCCAAATTCCTTTACGAGGAGGAGACACTGGAGGGAAGCCAGCCCAGATACCGAGCTCCCAGTGTAGGCAGTCCTGTTTTCATCATTACCGCTTTGTTTGAATGCTGTCTCCAACACTTTGCCTACAAGGTGTGAAATAAGTTTGAACTTTCCCATTGCGAATGCCAATCAGTTGTTCCTTTCCCCACATCACGTGAAGATGCTTTGCTGCTGAGGAAGGGCCCCATCTGGTTGCAGTTTCACTTTTTAATGCTTTACATAAACACTGCTATAAAAAGCAATGACATGCAGATAAAATAATGGCTTCATACAGGGTTTGGGCAATGGCTGTAAATCACGGCAAGGCACGTACCCAGCTGCACCTGTTAGAAGGCAGAATTTGAACTTGATGCTTGTTTGCAAGTAAAACCTGCAAGAAGAGGGGATTCGGTCCTTTCCTGTTGCTGTCTGTTAGTTTGCTGTTTGAACTGTAGCCAAGAAATACTTCAGTGCAGGCTGGCCATGAATTTAGGGCATCATTTAATGAGGTTGTTCCCCATATCTTCTCCTTGATCTGTCTCTTTAAGCTGACCACAGCCTTGGGGAGCTCAGAAAACCTCCTGAGAGCCCTCTAACATCTTGCAGGACATTGGAAGTGACATGGGTCAGACTAAATGACAGCCTGGCTGCTATTCCCCTTGTCTAATTTCCTTCAGAGCTGTTTACTTCTCCAGAGACCCATGGGGTGGATGCCTTGCGGTAAGAGCCACGGACTCTGCTGCCAGCAGCGAGGCTGGGGACTGCAGGAGGCCGGCCTCTGGAGCAGGCTGCCGAGGGTCGCAGCCTGTGCGCTGCATCTGCGCCACGTTCATCACGGGGAGGGCACCATGGCAGCCTCTTCTGCTGTGAGCTGAGAGTCACTTGTCTGACTTAGCGAGGCCATTGTGTAAGGGACCATCAAACCTGTACGGTGGGCTGCATGGGCTTTTCTGGGAGCAAAAGTACAAGGGCAGAGTTGTGCCGCCTGGGGCGTATTCGCCTGGGAGACAAAGCATCTCCTTCCCCCCAGGGCTGTCCTTGCATGCCCTTCCTGCTTCTCCAGGGCGAGCCATCTCAGGACTACCGCCTGCCTCACCGGCTGACTGAGCGTCACTGTCCCTAGAAGGGACATAACCATGATCATCTGCATTTTGCAGATGGAGGAAATATTGCACAGAAGCAACTTGTCTGATGTCATTTCAGGCAGACAAGCCAAATCTGGAAACACAACCTCGATCTCAGAGCCCCAGCTCTGCCATCTCACCGCGAGACAATGCTCGGTTAGCCGCTCGCAGCGACGCTCATTTGCTGGAGTGACTCAACCAGCACACACATTCCTCTCACATCAGCTGTAATAGCATCACAGCTGCTACGTATCTGGGCTTATTTTTGTCCCTTTCTGTTCAGGCAATGTTTACAAAATGAAGCCAGGAACCTGAGAGGTGGTCCCATGGCTGCGCCCCTCGGCCAGGACGTGAAGGAGCAGAGGGGTGTGCTGTACCTCCAGGGAGGCTGATACCGCTCCCTGCGGGCAGGGGTCAGAGAGGAGTCTTGTCTCTCTTTTTCTCAGAGACCTTTTCCTGGAATGGGAGCTTCAGAAATACACCAGCTCTCCTCACCTCCCTAAGTGGGCTTCGGGGATCACGGGATGTGCTGGAGGCAAAATACTCCATTAGGAGGCTGAGCGTCCGCTGGCCGTGAGTCCAGGTGACTTTTTGGCAGCTGCGAGGGGAAAGCTGGCACTGGAGCTTCGGTGGTGTGTAGTGGGGTTTTAGAAGTAACCATGGAAGGAAGGGCACAGCTGCTCTGCTGCAGGGGAGCTCTATGTTTTGGAGATTTTCGGAAAATTAGCTGCATTTATAAATATATATACAGAGAGAGACCTATGCCCTTCACACCTGCTCTTGCTCTCTGGATCCATGATCTGAATTCAGCCAAGCTGTGCCTGGGATGTGTTTGGGGCCCCTGAGCCACCTCGTTGCTGTGCCCTGGCCCCCGTTTGCAGCCCCCATCCCACCCCTGGCTGAAAGCCTGGGTCTTCCCAGGCCCCTCCGGGTGTCTCGGCCTCACTCACGTGGTCGATGAGCTCCTTGATCATGCCGTTCCACTGCCCCTTGTCGTCCTGCGCGCCGTATTTCCCGTCCTCCACCAGGCGGATCTCATAGGTGAAGCCCAGGATGATGGCCAGCTCCTTCAGCAGGTCGATGCAGTAGCCCTCAAAGCGGTCGTTCCCAAAGAGGGCGGTGTCGGACTTGCGGAACATGACGAAGGGCTCCTCCTGGACAGGGCAAAGCAAAAACCCCGTTAGGGCTCGGCCACGGTCCCAGCTCCTGCCCCAGGTAGGGCCACCCCTGCGGCCAACCTGAGCCATGAGCGCCGGCTCTGCAGGCTGGGCTGGCACAGTGACACGCTGGGAATAAATTAGCTTTGCACAGCGCATCAGCTAATTAGCAACCTTGTTTACCCCACAAAATTTAATTTTGTCTCTTCTGAGCAGCCAACTGTTTTCCATTTGGTGGAATTTCAGGGAGAAAAATAACCATTTCATGCTCTGCAAATGAAGAGTGTTGAGAGCAGCAAAAGGCTGGGGGGGACAAACTGAACCGCGAGCCCTGCTCCGCCGACACTCAGCTGACCCCACATTGCGGTACCGGCCCTTAAGAGGCTGGTGGATTAAATACCAGCTGCAGGACTGCGCTCGGCTGGTGGCCAGCCCCAGACGTCCCCAAGTTGAGCTCTGTTTCCTCTCTGCCAGCACTAGCTGAAGGGGTGCAGGGCCCTGCTGCTGCCCAGAGAGGCGCTGCCTTGGGCTCTGTTTGTATCCACAGCGGGGATGTCTCTGGTCGCAGCAGCCCCAGGCACCAGCACATGTGAAAATAACTAAAAAAGTGCTTTACAGCCGGCTCTGCCCTACGGATCGCTGCCTCTTTGCAGGTGAAGGCAGGAACGCGCAGCAAGCTGCACAACCCTTTGGTGGCTCTCAGGCTTGGGCAGCTACTGGGGCTGAGGACAAGGGACACTGGGGCAGCCTGGGGGAGGCAACGTGCAGAGCACAGATGGAAATGGCAAAAAAAGGCAAGCAGCAGGCAGGAGCTGGACGGCAGGGGGAGGCTGAGATAGGGGGAGGCAGCGAATGAATGGCTGCGATTAAAGCTATCTGCAAGGCGGCCGGAGCCCCGGTAAGGTGGCACCGAGGCCCTGCTGTGCTGCAGAGCAGTCGCCGTGCCTCGGGGAGTGACCAGAGAGCTTCACGGAAACTGGAATTGCAGAATTACAAAGCAAAGTGGGAAACATCACGCCCACAGAGTTTGGTTTGGCACTCGCAGCTCTGTTAAACCCTGCTCTCCCTGGCCACAACCTCAGCTTTTTTTTTTTTTTTTTTTCCTTTGGAATTAGTGCTTTGTTTGTGAATCAGCTGAATCTATGGATCTCGCTATAAATACAGCAGCTCCAGAGCAGCCATAAAGCACTATTAATTTTGGGAAGCGCTGTAGGGATTACATACATATTTAACAGCCGAAGCGCTGAACATTAGGACGCCACTCGCTTCAGTAATGTATCTGCAGGTCTCAAACATTTCCTAGGGGGTAATTCTGAACTCTGTGAACCACTTATTCACGGACTATTTCACAATTTATTACTGAAAATGGCCAGACATCCAATTCACAAGCGCTCTCGGTTTGCTAATCGATTTCTCAGTGAAGGTGCCCTCAATTTCATAACTTCACAGTTCCCATATTGCTTGGGGAGAGTGGCGCTGGCTGCTGGGGTAATATTTCTCTTCCAACAAGTCACTGCAATATGAGCAAAAGGGGAAAAAATAACCTTTCCTGCTTTCCCTTTTAAAGGTTCCTCCTCTGGCTTTTCTACAGCCAGTTACACCAATGTGAAAGGGCAAAGGGATGTCGCAAATGCAAATGAAGTGTAGGGTTGTGTTTTATGTTTTGGAACCCGGGATATGAATGCAGTTAGTGCAGAGCTCAGGTCCGAACACACAGCCTGCTCCTGCGGGCAGCGCTGGTTTCCAGGAGGATGCCCCATGGCACACGTACAGGCCCAAGGAGTGGCACAGTTAATAGGAACCGATACCACCCGTGTACTTCATGTGATTTGTGCTTGCTCCTGGACCACAAGATGCAAATGCTGCCCAAAAGAGCCCGTCACAGGCAGGTGGCTGACAGGTCTCCTTCTGGCTCCATCACCTGACATCGTGCTGAGGTCGCTGAGGTGCAGTGATGATAGCGCTCGAACCCCAGCAGGTCCCCAGCTCCGGCCGTGGTTTTAGCCCTGGCAAGATGCGCCCTCCCTGCTTTCCCTAGCCCTGGCTGTACAATTCCCTCCTCTGGTCCCATCCTCGCCTGCTGTCCCTCGGCCTCACCGCGCCGTCGGGTGCTCCTCCACCTCCCAGCGCCCCTCTGCTGCTGCCTCTCCAGCCCTCCCCGTACCACCAGCTGTCCCGGCCCAGTAATTTCACGTGAAGGGTGAGCGTGGGCAGAAGGGGAGTCATTTTAAAGCTTCTGGAGAGTTTTCTCCAGCTGCAGTATGGGTTGAACAGTTCCCTTATGGCTGGTCCCAAGCCTGCACCTGAGAGCAGCTCGCTGCAGTGCCCTAAATGTTTGCATTTTCCCAGGTGCAGGGACTGGCAGTGCCTGAGTTACCTTGCTGAGATGAACTAACCTTGCTCTGGCAAGTGTCTCTGTTTGGCCTAGTAGAAAAACATGACCTGAACCTCTGCTTTCTGAACAGACCCCGATAAATGCAAAGGAACACGGTGAGAGCAAACCTATGTGTGTCGTGTCTGCCTGCACCCACTGCGGCAAGGCTCCGCGCAGGAGCACTCTCCTGATCTGATGCACGCTGAGTTGTTTCGTTGCCTTTTGCTTTGTCATTTCCCTGATGCCTGTGCAGGAACTCCTGATGTGAGTCCTGATTCATTTCCGTGTCTGGAGCTGGTGGGGAGCCGCTGCTGGCACTGGTTGTGCCCACTCACATGGTACCGAGCACCGCGCCGGGCAGGCAGCCCCGTGCGTGCGACCCGCGGTCTCACCGAGTTCCACGGTCTGAAACTTGCAGCCTGGGGGAGATTTTCTTCTCCAGTCTCCCCGGCATGTTGGCATGCGAAAGCCTTTCAGTGGAATAACTGTTGTTTGATGAACGGGGAGTTCATTAGAAAGGGTGGCAGTGTCTGGCACTTCCTGGTCCCATTCCTTCCCTAACACCAAGCCCCTCACTTTGTGTTACAGACCACGTCCTTTTGGGATGGCAAGGACATCAGGAGGGGTCACAGAGCTCCGGACTGGGGAACACATCTCCCAGCGGGCGGCTCCTTACCCTCACTCCCCAGAAATACGGAATACAAAAGGGCCAGGAAATTTGGATAGGCAGAACCATTCTTCAGACCCAGTTGTGAGCAGGCTGTGCAGGGGCTGATATTTTTTGTTCCCTCCTGGTAGCATGCCATGAGCCTGCACTGTGTAATACAGCTGTATAGAAACCAATGCCACTAGTCATAATTCATTAGATATAAAATAAAAATTCATTCTGATCTGATGCCTGCCATCAAATCCAATAGCGAACGTGAGAGCAAAATGCAACCTGACAGCTGGAAGTGGAGGAGCCCTGTTAAGCACCCGTGCTTTGCTGCATAATGGCATTACTCTTAGCCAGCTTATCAAATACGTACTTAGGAGAGGGAAAGAAACAGGATTGTCACAGCTAAGCCAAGGCCCCCGCGTGTTCTGGTGCTGCCTGGCATACCATGAGCGCTTCCCACCAGCAGCAGGCAGCGCCCGGTCACCTTCTGGCACCCTCTGGCCACCCAGAGCCTGGCACGAGCCCATCACAAGCCCAGCTCCAGGCCACGGCTCGTCTGGGGCTCAGCTCACCCTGGGGCTCAGGACTTCTCTGTGCCCCTGCCCAGCTTTTGGGGGGATCAGCTATCCCCAGGGGCTGTGGGTAGGGGGGGAATATGGGCTTCTGGTCTCCTACCAGGACAGTGGTGACAATGAGAGATCTGTTGCTGAGCGAGTCCGTGACGTTGGGCCCTCGTCCCTTGGCAATTTCTGTGATGTTCAGACCGTTGGAAGGGTTCCACGTGCCAACCTGAAACGAAGCGAACGAGTGCATGAACACCTGGCCTACGGTCCTTAGTTGCTCTCAGGATCCTGCTGGCCTGGGAAAAGGGAGCCTGCTTCCTTCATTGCAGGAAACAGAAGCAAAGTTGGAATTACCATCTTGTTTCAGCTAGACAGAAGGTTTACATTAGCCCTTCCGCTGCAGGCCACTCTAACTGCACGTGTACAATTAGCAGCCCTTGTGCTGCCCTCTGAATGATGCAGGTGCACTGAAGAAGACCACGATGGCTGGAATTAGGAGCTGAAGGAACAATTTGGAACGGTACTGCATAGAGCAGGCGATCAAAACACACTGAAGAGTCAACTCTGGGCAAGGACAAAGCAGAACGAGAGAAAACAAAAAATATTTTTTAATCCCCTATCAACCCTGAGCCTGCAGGGCCTTTCCCAAGGAAGGAGCTCGGAGCTTCTGAAGCACACAGTGTAAGTGCACATCCACTGATCGGTAGGAGCCCAGGTCTGGGTTCAATCGAGAGCAGGAGCCCACCTCGGGGAAGCCCGACAGGCGCAGCCCCCCAGCGACCCCTCCGCAGCGAGAGGTCTCAGCACTGGTGGTGAGCCCCACGGAGGGAAGGGCCCTGGGCTTGCTCCGGCACACGCAGCCACGTTCCTCGTCTCTTGGAGGTGCCGTGCCTTTCTCAAGCTGTCAATTTTAATATATCATTAGACTCTGAAGATGCCTATTGACCCAGAAATAGCAGAACATGTCTCTATTTAAGAGAAGTCATCTGGGCAACTCTAAGCCTGTTAACCTGATCTCCGCAGTGCAGGGGAGGCTTTAGAACAATCTTTGAAGGCAGGACTGGCTAAAGGACTGTGACGGTGAGATAAAGTGTCAGGAGAGCTGGAGGAATATTCCACATAGCCGGCCTGGCAGTGAGAAGAAACACAAGGGCGGATGGAAACGGGAACAGAACGACCCATCTGTAGGGTCATGCTGGGAGAAGGGGCTCAGAGAGAAACCAAAGGCAGACAGCTCGAACCCGTGGGGAGCCAGGAACTTCCCATATTTTATTTATTGCTATTTTTAAGATTCTCCAACTTCTTCATCAGTCCAAGGAGACAACTTGGTTTTTCTGTATCCCAAAAAAAGAGACTTTGTAATGAGCAATGCTGCCTGGCAAAAAACCCACAACCAGCCAACCACCTCATAAATTCTAAAAGAGTTTCCATGAACTTTGTGAAAGGCTCTAAATATTTCAGGTAAAACCCAAGCAATCCCCTGTGTCTCCTTTCAATCACACAACAGCTGCAATGTCAGAAGAATTGCACTGCGCATGGGCAACGAGAAGCAAGAGGCTAAGAGTCTCCTGCTAGCAGCTCTGCAGACTTCTTTTTTTAAGAAGAGGAGATACACGGAACTTAAGACTGAACTAATCAGTTTAAAATATTAAGAAAAAAAAGGAAAGAAAAAGAGCAAAGTGCATTAAGAGAACTGTGCAACTCAGATAGTCAAACTACATGTAATTAGGTTTAGTTAATACTGCTGTAATCCCTGGAACATCCAGGAGGTATAAGGATCAGGAGTTCAATCCTAAAGCTCAACAAACATAAGCTATTATACATAATGCAGAATCCGTGTGGGATTTGTTTGTAGTTTGGCATTTTGTTATTTCAGATTAACTATTGACAGAACCGGAGCATCAACAGAGATTTGACATCGATACTTTAAACCCCCTCTAGAGCTGACAAGAAGCTTTCGGCAAATAATAGTGGGAGTTGTGAAGTCTCGGAGTCGTCGGAGACAAAAGTTGAGTGAGTGCGCGGAATATGCATCAAGCTTTGGCGGCTTCCTGCGGGCTTTATGTGACACACAACAGTAATAAATGCAGCTAGTGCCAGCTATTCTCCGGTACACCTGAGGAGGATTAGGTTGACAGACAGATATTGCAGTTGTACTTAAACATTTAGATTCGCCCGGTATCCAAATACCCACACGTTTTTCTGTTACCCTACCGATGCCGCTCTCAGGCACTCTGTTGGTGCTCTGAGCACTGTGCTCCAAAAAGCCATGATGGTTTTTTTGGGGGGGGTTTAGACTCTATACAAAATGATTTCTGGGAAAAAAAAAAAAAGCCACAAAGATCATTTGGTGCTCGGTTTGTGTGAAAAGATGGGATCTTCCCCTGCCCCTCTGCCTGCCTCCCTCCTGCCCAGGCTCGGCTGACTGCAGCCTCAAGCTCGCCGGGTTTTTTTGGAATAGTGTTGTCTGTATTCTGCATTTGACACCCAAAATACCCGCTAGGAGAGTGCTGTGGTGACCTTGAGATTTTGTACGTGAAGCAGAGACCTACCGCAGTGGTGTGAAAGCACGGTGACAATTTATTTTAAAGAGGAGGAAAACCAGGCTGTCAAAAGGGGGATGGGGAGCAGAGCTGTTGGGTCCCAGGGAGCTGCAGCGCGGATCTGCCCGCTGCGGCGGGGCTGAGCGAGCCTCCAGCCTCCCAGGGCTGCCTGCGAGCACTCTGTGATTAATTCCCCAGCCTTAACTGGAGAAGTCATCTGTGCATCTCGGGCCGCTTGCTGCATGGCTAATTGAAAACTGCTCCTCTCTGCTCCCAGCTGGCGTTTCCTGCGGCATTCCGAACCTGTCTCCGTGCCCACAGGTTACGAGCTCAGCACTTTGTCCCTCGCTGCCAGCCAGGCACCTTGCGCGCGTCTAAAAGCAGACTGTGCTCTGGGCAGGGAATTGCTGCCCTGCAGCCAGCTTTTTCCTCTAAGTCTGCAAGATGTCCGTCAGCAGGACGTGGGCTCAGAGTCGTTCTCAAAAAGGGGTCGGGCTCCGGGACCCTCAGCGGCCTCGATGGCCGTGATTTGGAGCCCGATCCATGGCAGAGGTGGCTGCGGGGCTCAGCTGGCTGCAGTGCAGCTCTTGCTGCTCTGTTTTGTCTTAAACGAACCGACCTCGCCTTGAAACCAGTGGTTCAGGAGCATTAGAGCTTTGCGTGCTGCTCTTTTTTTGAAAAGTAATTGAAGCAAAGGGGATGAAATCCCCACAAATGCCCGGGGTCAGGTTTGCAAGTTAGCATTGTGTCTGTGGGGCTGTGGCCGTGGTGCTGCCTGTCCCCTGGCTGGGCACAGCACCACCACCAAAGGCAAGCCCATCAGCTGGGCTGGGAGACTCCCTTCGCCTTCTCCTTCCCATCCCTTTGGTAACACAGAAGCAAGAAAACAAAATCTAGCCTGTAATACAGCTGTAATATTTCACAGAATCCTAGAGTCACAGAATCATTAGGGTTGGAAAAGACCTCCAAGACATCTGGTCCAACCATCCCCCTATTTCCAAGCCTTGGGTAGTTTTCCTGGTGGAAATCACACCCAGCCGATGCTTTCAGGAGTTGTTCAAGGTTTTGTAAGCAAGCCCAGTGAGGCAGAGGGTGGGAGAGGTTTTGTTCTGTCCCCTTTGGCCTGGGCCCGCAAAGGTTAAGGCTGAGCCGCGAGGTTCTGCTCCCACTGCTGTGCCGTGCCCCAAGCTTCTGCAGCTGGGAACTCTAATCTGCTGCACGTCGCTTCGGGGCTAGCGAGTCACTGATGAGGCATGGAAAAGGATCAGAGCAATCCCACAGAATAGATACCCTTTTATGTAAAGGACAGAAAACACGGAAACAACACAACCACCATCCATCTCTCCTTTTAGCTGGGTATCAGAGCTGTGCCGAGCCGCATTCCGCAGGTAAGACAAACCCCGCTTACCTTTTCAAGACCGTCTTCTTTGAGGCTGATGATGTCCAAGTCAAAATCTGTCCGTAAGCCACTACTTTTGTTAAAGACAATTCGTCCAGTTAATCCTTCCCATTGGGCCTGTAGAAGGAAGAAGTAGCAGGGCTGTTAGTTGGGATCATGAATAATCTTTTGCCCTCTATCGTGTGTTCTTTTAATTAGTCCTTTTACTAGTTCTTTCTCCCCAAAGAGCATGATTAATTAATAATCACCAACGTCACTTTGCAGACTGCAGACGGAGCTGGAGATTTCACAACTCTCTGCAGTCCTTGCTGCCGTCTCCGTTCGCACCTTTTGTGTTCAACAGCTGTTGCAGGACATGATGACTCAGGAGAAAACTCCTTGCATTTATCACAGCATCCTTGCGGGCTGCATTTATCCTTGTAGTCCTGATAAATGCCGGGCTGCAGGGAGCCTGGGTCTGGGACAACTCCAGCCAAGCTCATAAATAAAGAGTCCTTTCTCGCAGGAAAAGAGGGGCACAGAAGCTCAAATGTCCCGAACACTTCCTCCCTGCCTCCCTCCCTTCAGATGGAAAGCGGAGCAGAAGAGGCTAGGAGCCAGTCCTTCTGGCAGGCTCTGCCCTCTGAAACTGGCACGGGAATATCAGGGAGAGCCCCCAGACCGGGCAGGAGCTGTGCCAGCAGAGCCAGCACCACGGCACAGCGGGGTGTGCGGAGGCTGCTCTGCCGGGGGGTGCCCGCGGCCCCACGGGGATGCTCCCACCGCTGGTCCCAGCTCCGAGCTGCTCAGGTGCTGCTGCACGTGCCTCTGATGGAGGTGCCTCCTTCGTGGGCAGGGCAGCTCCAAATAAACTGCTGTGATAAAGGTGGCATAACGCATCCTCGGGGGGGGGAACTGGCATATTTCCCTGTAAATGCACTCCTCTGGCTCGTGCTCATTAATTCCTAAGGAGTAATGACAACTTCCTCACCATCCCTGGGCTTTAGGGAAGATCGTGCTCCGTTGCTCATTTTGGCACGCAGGTTTTTCCCGGGGGGTGCACCGGTAGCCAGGGGGAGTGCACCTAGATGGGGCTGAGCTCCGCTCCCCGTGCCCACCCCATGCTTCCCGGGAACCCCAAGGGCACACAGGGCACCGACACTGCGGCGACGGGGGTGGCTGGGCGCCCCTCTGTGCATGTCGTCACCCAGCCCGAGGCACTGCTGTAGCTGCGAGGAGCGCGGGGCCGGTGGCCGCGGCGAGGCACCCCGCTACGTGCGCTGCTTTGTCTGGGCAGGAGTTTAGAGGGAGCAATTACGGCGTGTTCTGATTGCCATGGGGGTTGCTCGTCCCTGCAACCGGCTGACACGGTGCCAGGAAGGGAAACAACAGGCAGGCACTGGAGTGTGAGCTCAGGGTAATTTGCAAAAGGAGCCAACCAAACAAATTATTTACACTCTCTTTTGGCAGCCAGCTGGAGCAGCTTTCCGCAGAAGGGAACAAAACATGAAGAAGGAGAGAGAGAGGCAGAGAGAGAGGAGATACAGTCTTCAGTGCCTATTAAGAAGAAGTTCATTCTCTCTCTGCAATGGGAACGATTCTTCCCTCTCCTCCCCACGCCCGTGCGGTCCGTGCACCCGGCAGCGCCTGGGTGGGCACTGTCACTGCTCGTGTGTGCCTGGCCTCAGTGCCAGCGTGGTCTGCAGGTGATGCTGCAGCACCAGTCCTAATAACGATTAACAGCGTACTTCTGCTCTTTTATGTTTAAAAACTTCAGGGGATTTTATACCCAGCCTTTTAAGTGTGGCCCCCGTGTCTTATCCCATACTGCCTCCGGTTTCATAACTTCCCACGTGAAGAGCCGCAGCCATAGAAGTTCCAAAAGGCCTTAGGGTAAACAGGGTATTATTTTTCACAAAGACATAACTGGCAGGGTTTGCGGTGTCTCCCTGCAGCTCTGCCTTCATTTTTTCCTTAGGCAAGGGCTGATTTTTGCAGACAAGGCAAAGCCCGGGGTGCGAGCATGGGGACACGTGCTTGGGGCTCACGGGGGGGCTGGCCACCTCTTGCCGCCACTCCCCTCCCTCGGTAAGCTCTCTGCACCCAGACAGCCGCTGTTTGAGTCTGCCTGCATGCTTAAGCCAGGTGCAAACAAACCATGCGTGGGCTGAACGGCAAGAAATCATAATGACTGAAAACAGAGAGGGACCGAGGCTGCCTCCTCGCTCCCCTGGCTCCCACTTGCTCAGTGCTCCACACGCCAGAGGCCAGAGCCTCTCGGCCACCGGGAGGTGGCTGCTCCGAGAGCCCTTTGAGGACCCCAAGCAAATGGTGCTGGAAGAGGCAAATGGCTCAGGGCAGGAATGGCTGCAGAGGGAGGGGTCCGGCTGCTCTCGACACAAGAGGAGGCAAGGACCAGTCTCGGTGACACCATGGAAGTGCTCGGCTTGTTTTGGGTGTTTTGCTGTGGCTGCAGGTGTGCTATTCTGAAGGCAAAGACCGGATTTTTCCTCTCTGGACACACAGCAGTCTGATGTGTGTCCACGCTTCCATCCGTTTGTACCTACTCAGGCAGGGGAGGATTTTCTATAACCCTGTAACTGCCAACCCCTCTGCCATGTGCCCCAGTACCTGCGCTCCGAGCAGCTGCACTGCTCCTGCTGGGGAGCTGTTGCAGTAGTGGGAAGCAATTAGGGTTGCAAATCGTGCTTTTACCTCTTTTATAAAATTCATGAAGCGGCCACCGAACCTCCAGGCTTTGTGCCGGTGGCACTGCAGGGAGTTGACGGTCATCTGGGGGGCTCGCTGGTAGCACACGGAGACCACATGGACCGCGTCGTACAACAGGGCAGCGTCTGTCTAAAGTAAAGGGAACAGCATTTGTGTTGGTCGTGGTTCCGGAGCAAGGAGATGTTCACACAGCAACGCAGGGGGAATCCGTGGTGTCTCCCTGAGAAGCCACAAGAACCACCAGCAGATGGGTCCTGCTGCAGTCCCCACCAGAGGCAGGGCTGGGATCTCAAGAGATTGCCATACGTGCGTAAGCTTTAACACAAAATAGGACTTCTGTGAGGCTCTGGGCTGACTTCTCATGCAAAACTCATCCTCAGACACACGACAAAGCCCCACGAGCGTGTTTTTGTGCTATGCAGCTCTTTAGGCAGAGACTGGGAAAACGTCATCTGTCCATCTGCAGCTATTCTGGTTGTTTTAGTGCGGTTACTGTTGTGTGGCCAAACAAAGAAGCTAGCTGTTTCTAAACGTAGAAGATACAAGGTTTTCTTATTTAGTCTGCTTTGTCTAAGGCAGTGCAAAAACCAACTTACATGAGAACATCTTATCCACACTGTTTTATACGTGGGGAAATAGGAATCAGGAGAGTTAAGTGGTTTGTCTCTGGGCATAGAAAATTTTCCAGAATGCCCCAAACTGCCGTTGAAATGAGAACATCACAGATGTGTAACATCTTCCCACTTTTCAGTGGTTTGAACTAGGGAGAACTTTCCTTTTTTTCCCCTTCTGTTTAACATAATGGTTTTAAATTCCATTTGAGATGCCCCCTCTCTCCTCCAAACACTGACCAAGAGAACCACATTTAGTTTTCCCCCCGATGCGGTTGGTCTTGCTAATGAAAATCCATTGTTTGCTGGCTTCGCAAGGCTACAAAACAGATGTGAGTACAGCAGCAAAGTAATAAACCACAATAAAACAAAATAACACAGCAAACAACTGGGCAAATATCTGTCAGGACGTGGCCATGGAGAAAAGCCTCCAGCACTGGCAGCCATCCCCGTGACCTTCCCTTCCCGCAGCGCCCGAGCATGAAGAGCAGGCGCCGGACCTGCCTCCTGTGGGGTCGTACGTGCGGCTGTAGGGACAGATCTTGGGAGTTTGGGGCTGGGGGAGAGGGGGACAAGGGTCTGGATAAGGAAATTCATGGGGAATTAGAAGGGGGACAAGGATTTGGCTAAGCAATATCATGGGGCAGTGGGTGCTGTAGTGCCCAGCTGAAACACAAAGCTAAAGAACCCCCTGCAGAAGGGAGCAGGCAGGACAAAAGATGAGAGGAACCAGGGGCAGCCGGGGAAGAGCCAGAGGCCGCTGGCAGAGGTAGGATACCGTCCGCAGTGCTGCGGAGACATGGGAAGGACAAGGAGAGTGATGGGACTGTCCACTAAGGGACAATAAAAAGGGACAGGAGGGATGCGAGGAGCCGTTTCAAGGTGAAGGTCTGGGAGGCTTTGCTACGGAGGGAAGGCTCTGGCAGAGCGCGAGGGGAGGAACAGAGGCAGCCAGCCGGCAGCTACGGGTCGGAGGCAGCCTTGCCGGGAAGACAGATGGGTGAGCAGGTGCTGCACCTTCCGAGCAGCAGCTCGGTGGAGCAGAGCTGCCATTGGGCCCTAAAAGGAGGCATCGGAGCTTCAGCAGAGCCCATCTCTGGGCACAGCTTTGCCTCTTCTTCCCTGCGTCCGTCTCGGTGAATTGCCTGGCCCAGTCCAGCCTCGTGCTGTGCTCCCAGCCCCGGGGAGCTGGACGTCTGGCTCCTTCTGGGGACTTCTTGGGGAAGTAATCCCAGCTGGGCTGGACCCAGGCAAGCCTTGGCACCTGCTAGCGGGCAGGCCCTGGCTGCTGGAGCATTTCTGCTTCCTAGCGCTGCTCCAGGGACTTGCACAGTCTGCCCTTCCCCAGGGAGTGACTGCAGAGGGGCTTCCCCGGCCAGCGCGGGTGTGCTGGGGCCTGGGGCACGCACAGCTCGCTCATGCGAGGCGCTCCTGGGCTGCGCATTGGGCGAGCGTGGGGAAACCCCGCTGAGCTCCAGCAAGGGGCAAGGGGCACAAAGGGCAGCTGGTTGCAGCTCCCTCCCTCTTGTTCCCAGCACGAAACAGCCAGGGCACTTCCCCGCTGTGCTACGTCTTTGCTGGAAGCAAAAGCTTTGAAATGTGCGGGTCCTGAAGGCAGCTTTGTGCTGGCAAGGAGGGAGTGAAGGAGGAAGGGCAGGAGAGAAGGAGCACCGCCTCCCAAAACTGGCACATCTGTCAGCAGCTGGGTGTGCAGGGCAGTGTGAGTGCAGTGGGCTGCAGGAGTTTCACCAGCAGAACTCGCTGCACTCGAGGGACAGATGTTAGTGTGCCAGTAAATGCCCTGAGGAAGACACCTGTGGTGAGTTGTTACTAGTGCAAGGCATTTATATAACATTTAGGTGTTATATATATAAATATATACATATGTATAAATACAACAGGCGTTAACAAAAGCTCCCTGCCCCTCGGGCTCGCTCCCCAGGCGTTGCCACGCATCCTTTAAGCCCCTCGTACCATCATCACGCCGTCGAGCAGCCCCAGCTCCGCCTTGGGCGCTGACTGCAGCCGCTCCATGGACCACTTCTCGATGATGGACGACACGTGCGGGTTCTCCACGTTGAGGATCCGGAAGCCGGTCAGGTTCACCCCAGAGTAGCGGTATGGTTCTAGGTCTAATGCATAAAGATCCTTAAAAGAGAGAAACCAGTTTAAACATTTTGTTTAGCTGTGTCGTGCTTGTCTTTTCTGCGAGCTCTCTGTCTGGTAAGGGAGAGAGATGAGTGGTGGGGGGAAAGCCAGGGTCAGCAGCTCTGCCTCGCTGAGCCTGGAGGAGGTGAAACGACCCTCTTGGGGTGACTGCAGAGGGGCCAGGAGCTGATCCTACATCCCCAACGCTCCGAGCCAGTCCCTCGACATCACGGCCCCCAGCAGCAGCAGTAAGGGCAGGAGCAGTAATAGCAGTGACAGCAGCGCTCCGGGTACAGTGTGCGAGCACCGGGCCGCGAGCCGAAAGCTGTGCCGCGGGGCTGTGTGCTGTGGCGGTGGCTGCAGCTCCCCATGCGCTCCCTGGGGCTGGGACAATTCCGTCCCATCCCCAAGGCACTGAGCTAGTTGAAACCATGAGGAACTAGGCTGGCACCCAGGGGTGGGGGGAAGGCAGAGCTCCTGTGCTTGAAGCTCCCTCGGGCTCTTCCCTGAGAATTTGCCGTCGGTGCTGAGGCCCGTGGTGTGCTGGGGAGGGCAGAATAACTCCGGATTCAGAATGCCAATTTGCAGACAGCTCTCAGAGAGGAACTAAGACGCATTTCTTGACATTACGACCAGCCTACGCAGTCTGCAAATGAATGAGGTGCCCTTTATGCTATTTAAACCCCCCCAGCCAGGCAGCCCTCAGCCCTGCTGGCAGCCAGCCCACAGACACGGCTTGGCAGGCAGCGAGAGACGGGGCGCTCGGAGCCCTCTGCGAGCGCGCTTCTTAATGCATCTCTTGGCTCACAGTCGCTTCAGTTCAGGGGCTGGCTTCAATGCCCAGTCACTAGCTGGAGTAGTTTTGGGTTAGACGGGGTGCCAAGAGCAGCTGGCCTGCCCATAGAAAACCGGAGCAGCTGACTCGAGGCAGTGAGAGCTGCCTGGGGGACGGAGCAGGGCGAGGGGTGCGTGAGATGAACGGCAGTCTGGAGGGGCTTTGAGTATGGGAGGCATTGGTGGATGGAGCTTAATCAGAATTTATCCAGAACAATTTCTTCTAGTAAAATTGGAGGGAGATGGAAAGGCAACGCCACCATCTTCTGTGATGAAGGCTGGGGGATGAATGCGGTAACAGTGTTCATTGATGACAGGGGATAAAACCCAAGAGTTCAAGTGCAGCAGGAGATACGGGGCTGTTGCTGCTTTGTACGATGTGGCCGTACCAGGAGGACGCAGCAGGCTGTGGGTTCACCCAGACACAGCAGCAAGCTCCGTTCAGCCCACGGGGGCTGCGAAAGCACTGGCCATAAAATGCACTGCCCTAAGCAAAGCGTAGCAAAATCAGCACTTGCCAGCAGCCGAGACTTCACTCTCAGTGGGAGAGCTAGGAATTCTTACAGCTGTTTTGCTTTAATAAGCTTTGGGGGTTTGATCTTTCCTTAAGTGCTGCCCTCTGACTTTGCACCCCCGAGGCAGGCTGCTGATGGATGCCGTGGTGCGGTCCGCAGCTGCAGCCCGGGCCCGAGCCATTAATCACACCCACCAAAGAGCACAGGATTGCTGTGGTTTAACCCGGTTGTTGGATTTTTTTTCCTGGAAAATTGCAAGTATAAAGCTCCACGTCTTGTTAAAGGGCATCGTGAAAGCCAGGCCGTAATGTTGACTTTCAGATGACTTCTGGTAGCTGAGGGCAAATGCGGTTGCTTGACCTCAGCGTGCTGGTGGCATCCGGACGTGGGGCGCAGCGGTACTGTGCCAGGCCCAGTGGATTGGGTTATTTTATCAGGATTCGGATCTTTTTCTTGGATACTTCAGTCTGTATTCTGGAAATTGCTGTGGGCAAGTAATTTTTGGTTGCAAAAAGTTGATCGTTCCCCCCTCAGAATGTGACCAGCCATGACAAGGGGAACCCACCGAGCTCCGGAGCGCGCGGTGCTGTGGCGCTGCTGCCTGCCCAATGGGACCGGTGTTTTGGGCGTCCTCCCCACCCTGTGCTCGCCACTGAGCTCCACTTCAGCACGGTCCTAGGGAAGGCAGCTCTCTCCCAGCTCCCTTCATGGTGCCAGTTCAAATCCCAGCTGCAAACCCGCGTTAGCATCTCCTGGCATTAGCAGAGAGATGAACACAGGCTGCGTGGTGGAACATGCAGAGGTGGGGGGGAATTGCCATATCAGTTTCTTCTGCATTTTCTGCTCCTGCACAGCCACAAATTGAAACATCTGGTTCTATTTTCCACCTCATCTACATTCTCTTTTGCTATTTTTTGTACTGCAGACAATTCTCCCCTCCATCTAGTCTCAAGCTCTATGCTCAATGTTTCTGCGAGGTCTTCCCCTCACCCATGCTCTCCCACCTCCCCAGTTGAAATCCCGAGCCGAAGTTCATCGTGCCTGAGCATCCGAAGCAGGAAGCATGTTGTGAGCCTCAGGAGCTTCGCAGGAATGCCTGACTACCAGCGCCAGTGGGAACCGGGCCCTCCCAGCTCGGTGCCTGCTCAGAAGCAGGGCTGGGCGTGTGGTTTCTGCTGGCGGCAGCCCCAGGCTTGGGAGGCGATTCCTGCTTCCCGCTTCTGCCTCCCTAACTCGCAGCAGAAGTGACAGCAGGCATTAGGGAAGCTCCTGGGTTCGCAAGGACTCGTTTTCACAAGCTGCTGGGAAATTCCCAGAAGCGTTGAGCTCAAGGGGTTTCTCACTGCTCGGGACTCTATAGGACGTAAAGGCCTCCCGTGCGTTAGGCGCGGGCGCAGAAGGGTTGCTCCAGCAGACAGGCTGCGGTAGGGCTCATCACGTTGAAGTCAGTGAACTGTAGTCTTGCTGCCTAGCAAAATGTTGAAGCATTTCATGCCAAGTGTTGATACACTGTACTCAGTATTGACTAGGGACCTTTTAGAAACATTCAGTATAACATAATAGACTAATTCATTAGCACCCCATGGGTCTAGTACTGTAGACGCTGCAGCACATGCATTGCAAGCTAGAAAAACATTGCCTTAAGGAATGACAGATTAAAATATCTTTCCCATGGTATAACTGTTATTTCAGGAAAGTGGCATTAATTGTGATTGCTTATCTATTAATTTATTATAATTCTTTTTTTTTCCCCACCTCCAGGCTGTACCTACACATGAAATGTACTCTAGGCTCAGCTGGGGCTGATTAATAGGAGGTTATCTGGGAAATGCTTAAAGCTGCCTGGAATAGATAATGGCAGCAGGGGTAATTAACATGTCTTTTGCATTTGAAAAATAAATTTTGCAGTTTTTAGGGGTTAGTTTAGTCTGTTTCTTTCCTAAAGGCAAAAAGATAAATTGGATTTTTGAAATCACACAAAATTCAACAGTATACCAGACAATAGCATCCTAAATGGAAACAAAAGTGGCATGCCAAAAAACCCAGACCAAAATGCCTCCTGGTGTCAGAGAAGAACTGGCCCGTGTTTAATGAGTGTGGAGTTAATCTCAAGCTGAGTTCTTCTCATGCAAAATAAACCTGCAGTACTGAACTATTGACCACGGTGGGGCTGGTGCTGGGTTTTAAGAGAGACCAAGATGAGCGCAGAGAAACACGCACCCGGGTCTTACTGAAACGTGGTCCCATCTACAACCTCACAAACTCACCCGTATGCTCATCTTTCAGCGTGTGGGTAGCTGCACTGAAACCAAAATGAGCGAGAGGGGAAATAAAACCAAAGCCTGCATCTGTGCAAATCTGTGCGGCTCCAAAGGGCTGGAGCAGTCCAAGAGCAGCGAAGCAGAGACTGAAGCCTCTCGCAGTAAGTGCTCAGGCAGGGCTGCGGTGGCGGAGTTGGGATGACCAAATTGTCTGGTTTTAACCCAAAGCTGAGTCTAGCCCTGCTCTCACCTCTCTTGGGGTGCTGGTCCCCTTCCCCTTGTTTCCCTCCCTCCCCGCAGTAGTGCCCTGCAGCCGTGCAGTGCACGTAGAAGAGGATGGGTGCCCAGCCTGCTCCCCGGCCCCTCCAAGCACCTCCTCGTCCCCCATGGGCTCACCAGCGAGGGTAAAAGGGCTTTGCGCCAATTAGATACTTTACCAGAGTGGTGAAGATGAAGTGGTAGTATTCTGTCATCATTCCCATCGCCATGGCCTTGGGGAGAGCAGGGAAAGGAGGTTAGTAAGAGTGGGTACAAGAATATAACACCAGCCATGCAAAATAAAACTCGAGAGTCTGGCGGGAGGCAGACCCAGACGCCCAGCAGCTGGATTCCAGGCTAGAAGCAAAGTGAAAGGCTTTTTAGTTCTTGTATTTCTGGTGCTCTGCATCCCCTCCCCTTCAGTGTCTGTCCTTATAGCTTGTACATCTGACTCCTGTCCGTGTGTCCGTCCTTCCTGAGTCCTGCAGGCGGATTCCCCTGCAGTGCCTGGCTGGCAGCAGACCAGCAGATGTGTAGAGGAGCGGGGGTGTCTCACCCCCCCTCGGCCACACCGCCGTGCTCCTGGGGGCTTTTGGCCACACCAAGCCCCACGTGTTCCAGCCCGACACGGATCTGCTCATGCAGATTGCTGGGATTTGCATAAACGCGCCGTGATCTGCGGGGTTTATCACAAATCGTTACGGCCCAGAGGGTCCCCGGCTGGGTTACCTCGTGCAGACCCTTCAGAGCACATCGGGCACAGGTTCCTGCCCGGGAGCAGGTCACCTTGAGGCTGGTGGCTACAGCAGGAGATGCTCGTGGTCTGCACTGTGATGCTGGCTCTGTGAGCTTGTTTTCTGGAGAAAACGCATGCGAGACCGCTTTAAAATCTCCACTGATGGGAAAGCAACTTCAAGTCCCCCAGGAAATGTTTGCTTCCCTTGTATTTTTGCTAAAATTACTAGGGCAGAATTTAGCTCCGAGGAACGAAGTGACAGTTTGCAAAGAAGCAGGATGTCAAAAACATGGGGAAAGGAAAGGATCGAGATTACAAGCCTAGAAATTGTAAGGCTGGAGCGGGTCTTTACCCCTTGTTTCCTGGCCTGGAAATATCTTTTAGAAAGCCCGGTGCCCATGGATCTACAGGACTGCGTCCGAGGGCTCTCCTGCCCTGTACAGCTGGGTGCAGCAACCTGGGGCTCGCTGACAGCTCAGCACGGGAGCCATCGGGGAGGTGCCGTGAAACCCCCAGGAACTCCTGAGGTTCCAGCGCAGGAGGCGATGGCTCCCCAGCGGAGCCGTTTCGGAGGTAGACGCGCGCTCCGGTGCTGCTGGGGGAAGCAAGCCCCAGCTCCCCGTACTGGCAGTGCAGCAGACATCTGGGTTTGTGGGGGAATAAATAAATGATAAACCTGTGGATGAGCTACGGGCGAGCCCCAGGATGGGAACGGGAGCTCCATTAAAGTTAAGACAGGCACATCTGTGCACTGCAGAGTGCGGCAACTGTTCGGAAACAGCTGCCAAGGAGAGCGGGGAAGCTGGGAAACTGGAGAACAGCTGTAAAGCATTAAAAAGTGACCAAAAATGAGCTAGGCTAGAGAAACACAGGTAACCTGGGAGGGCCTCATGAGCGGGTGTAGCTCTCTGGTGGGTTTCTGTAATGATTTGTGCGTCCAAGAGGGTGAAATTGTTTGGTGTCTCCAAGGAACCCGGACTGGACGCGGCAATGTCTGCACATCTTTGTGCCAGCTCTCGGGTTGTGATTCCTGGACTCATGACGTTTCAAAGCACTGTCCACATCACCAGTGAACTGCATGCCACTCGTGTTCTGGGAGAGTTTGCCATTGAATTACTTGGGAGCAAGAGCTGGACGGGCTTGGTCCTGTGTGCTCAGCTGGAGCTGCCTTCGTGAATGGTGGCTGTAGTTGCTCAAACCATTTTATGTCACCTAAAGGTAAATCCAGTACCGAGCGTTGGGAATTTTAGCACAAGCCCTTTTTGCCATCCGTCGGCACTGCATGGGGGCAGGCAGCAGAACACCTCCGCGGGTCGTGCCTGGGAGAAGCCGACACCAGAGGCTGAGTGAAGCAGAGCTAACTGAGGCTACAAAAAGCAGGGGGTAACCCTGGTGTGTAAGCGTTGCTGGTTCTGGGACAAACAGAGTGCCGGGCCATTTTTCCCTGACATTTTTGCCGTTCAGTTTATCTCTGCGTGTCGTTGTTCCTCCACCAGCACAAAGCAAGCTCAGGCTGCTCTGCCGCAGGGAGGAGGCTCGGGCTGCGTGCGAGGCTCAGCGGGAGGAGGCAGCGGCGGTCGGGGCTGGAAGTGCCTTTTCCTGGCCCCCCCCCGCTGTTCTGCAAGGGAAGGCGGCTGCTCCAGGTGTGTGTCTCTCATTTGGGGAGAAAGTTAGGAGATGAGGTTCCTGAGCTTCCTAATTCTTCAGCAAATGAGGGTGACAGAGATGAGGGGTCTGTGTCGTGTGCTGCTCGGAGCCTCAACACTGCACGGATATGGAGAGATGGCAGTCGCGGCACGATTTGGGTTTGTACAGCTTCCCAAACTCTGAAAATATTCGACTTTTTTCTTTTTTCTGTGTACACTGTGTAATACTGCTACGCAGAAATCCATGGCTGTGGGTCCTGAACTGCCCCCCCCCCAAACCAGCCAGAAGGACTTGGGAGAAGTCCCTTCCCTCCAGTCCCCCCTCTCCTCCATCTTCCGCACTCTGTGCTCGCAACGCCGAGCAGAGCAGATGGCACAATAAACTATAATAAACCGCATAATAAGTGAACAGCACCAAACACAGCCAGCATGTTAAAATAATAGGCAGGAGACAATGAGTCCCTTCTATTGCTTTCTTTAATAATCCCTCCTAGGCTTTCTGATTTCTCTTCATTTTGCATCAAGCAGGTTGCAGGAGAAGTCTCTTTCTACATGCTTGCTTTCTCAGCCCTTCAGGGGATTTATTTAATCTGTGTGGCAGCGTCTTGCTGAGCTGCTCGGAGCAGCTCTTCCGCTGGCTGCTTTTTAGCCTTTTTTGAGACCATTTTCCTGTCTCACAGTGACCCCGCAGTGTACTGGCACTTGGGTCCAAGGGGTTGGGGCGAGCTGCAAACCTCCCAGTCTGCGAAAAACGCCAGTGGCAGAAGGGAGAGACGGAAGGGAGGCCAGTGAACGGAAAATCACTGACATCTGGCTTAAAGTGCAAGAATTGCACACGGTGCTGGGAAGCACCCGGGGCACGCAGCCGCTCCCCGTGCTGACCCGGTCCTGTTGCAGCGAGGTACAGGACCACGAGCACAGCCCCGCGCCCAGCACCAAAACGAAGCCGTTACACCATGCCCCTCTGCACAGCGTGCAGTCACACCCCTGGGGCATGCGGCAGCACAGAAGGGAGGGAAGAGATTTAAAATCAGCGTTTAAACAGCTCGTGTGGGGCTAAATGAGCAGCCACAGAGGAGGCCTGGAGCTCGTCCCCCCCTGTACACAGCAGGGCAGAGGAGCAGAGGGGCAGTGCCGCAGGCTGCGCGCCACGGACGGGCTGGGGGCGCGGGGCTGGCACAACGGCTGCTCCCCTGACGTTTGCTCCTTCTTTCCAGGGGTCTGTCTCTCTGCGATGTGTTTTTTCATTGAAATCTACTTTTTTTTTTTTTTTTAGTGTAGAAATCCAGTCATATCCTTGGAAAATTACACTCGGTGAAAATGGCAGGTTTGGATCAAAAAGGCGTAGGCTGGTTTCTTTCACCACCTCTATTAGCAGCCCGCTACCTGCGCTCCGGCTCATGCTCTTAAAAAAGGAAATATCAAAGTGTTTGTCTTATCAGGACGGGACTGGGGTTGTTTCGTGCTGGGGATGCCGAGACATAACCCTAACCTTGACTTTGCTGCTTTCTGAGTGCTCGCTGGTGCCTCCTTCCCGACTGCAATAAGACAGCCCTTGGTTTCAAAGGCTGCGCTGCGGGGTCTAGGAGTAAAATCACCCGTCGTACCCGAAAGGAAAGCTGTAGGTCTGCACGCCCACCCCCAGGGCTGTCCCCTGCCCCGTGCCAGCAGCATGGCCCCCACCATGGCCCCTGTCGGCCCCGCTCACCTGCTTGAGGATCTGAGCTGCCATCAGGTGGCTGCAGTCGAAGATGATGCGGAACTCCCGGCCCCGCTTCATCTCCTTCAGCAGCGGCCGCGCATCGTCCGTGTCCAGCGGCAGCTGGCGGATTTTCAGGCGGATGTTGTACCTCGACGGGGCCATGATCAGCTCCTGCAGCCGAATCAGGCCTTCGGGCATGGCACAAAGGCAAGGGCACAGCGTTACGGGACAGCAGAGCATGAGGACTTCTTCTGGTTATTGTACAGAAGGCATCAAGACTTTCATCTCTCCCTCACATGGCCATTGCTATACAGTTAGCAAGGTAAAGGTGTGTGTCAGTCATTAAAAAACACACACAGAGACTTCCAGAATGGTTATTCTGGGGCGGATTGGCTTTTCCTGGTATTTTCCTGCTGCCTCTGCACCCAGCTGATGCAGAGCTGGGGTCCTTGCACTGGGTAGGAAGAGGAGAGCGGCAGATCCATCCTAACCTCTGCCATGTATGTCATCACGCCGGTTTTTTGTTTAGCAATATGCCCTTGAGAAAGGACAGGCTGTGTTAATCATCTACACAACAAATTAAAATCCACATTATTTACCATACACAACAGGAAAGGGGAAAAAAAAAAAAAAGAAAAAGCACTTAGATTTATGAATAGCATAGTTCATAACGGTCACTTAATCACAACTTGTAACTGTCTTGCTGCCCTCAGAATTCATTTCTATTTTATGCAGAAGGTACAAAGCCAGGCTGGATGCAGCTGCACAGGAATTATTGGTATCTAATGTTGCAAGAAGAAATTCAGCAGATGCCTATTGCAGGGAGGAAAATAGAAGCATGTCCCTGTGCATAGTAGAAGAAATGCATTAGAATATGCCATGAAGGGAACATACTGTGACCCACATTTGCAAAACAGGAATGTCAAACTGTGTTCTCATCAGCCCTCCCCTAAAGAAACCATTTGGTTTAGTGGAATTAGGTTGGACAGGCTACCCAATGTGTCTTTTGTTCCTGTTTTTTTTTCCCCCCTTTCTTTTTATCTGCAGTGCTGTGCAGCACTTTGCTTTGTTTAAGCATCAACAGCATTCTTCATGTGAAAAACTTTGTCAGCTGTGTTTTATAGAATTAGCCAGAAAACAAAAAAACTTTCCAGAGCTGCTTTTGCTTTTAGCTGGGAAACTGCATCCCCAGTGGCAGGCACAGAGCGGGGTCTTTGCTGGTGCGGAGGGGCACGGCGGTGCCCCATACAATAGGGTGGGGGCAGCGTGCCCCCAGACACTTAATCCTCCCCTTGACCCTTTGCTGGCGGAGCTGGTGCTGAGGGTTTACCCATTTCCCAAGCGGGCTGTGAATAAAATGCTTCAGAAAGGATCCCAGGGTTTACTGCACATGCTGTCATTTTGCCCCTTAAAGGGTTTCTTAGAAAAGTTCCTAAATGGGACCCACAACAACAAAAAAATCTGGATTCCTCCTTTCAAAGCACTCCCTTTGCCTACCTGTGCTGTCATCGTACACCACGGTGGCTGACCTCCACTTCAGGTACTGCACCAGGTCCAGGATGGCATGGCTGAGGGAAGAATAGTCGGGGTACAGGTTGACGTAGAAAGTGTCCTTGTTATCCAGCGGGTGGTGCTTCCACCGCAGCTGTATGTGGGGGACCTCCAGGGCATTGCAGATGGACTGGACGGCGTTGGTGCAGGAGCCTTGGGACGGGCCGAATATTGCTACGACCCCGAGGGCGAGCTGGTCGCAGGCTGGAGGAGGAGGGAAGAGGCGGTCAGAGAAACACGAGGCAGCTTTGGGGGTGAGGGGGGCACTGGACGGACGGACAGACAAGCTTCTGGGCACGGGATGGACAGACAAGCTCCTGGGCACTAAGGGCAGTGCAGGTACTGGGTGATGACAGCAGTGAAGAGAGGCAGGAAGAGGGAGGGAGGAGGGCAGGCGAGGCTCTGGACCCATGGCTGGAGATGTTCCACATCAGGAATGCTGCTCAGCCTGCTAGAGCTGAGCCTCCAGAAACATGAACAAGGTACATCTCCGTCCTCCTGCCCCTGTTCAGAAGGCTGCCTGCCCATTCTTTCTTCCTCGGCCTCTTCCTGCAGCTCCCCAGCAGCTCCCGATTTATCGCTGAGCTCCCAAACCGTTGGTGTCCCCCTCCCTCCCATGCTCCCAGCCAGCAGAGGCTGGGCCAGGGCCACCAGCACCGGCATCGCCGCGCTCCTCGGCAGCGTGGTGCTGAGCCACGATCGGGGCCACTCATCCACACCGCGGGGATGAAACGTCCTCGGGGGACTGACACCGCCCGACCTGAGCTGTGTTTAGGCAAGTATTGCCATTGATCTCAGCTGCGTGTGCTCCAGGGAGTGATTAGAGCTCAGCGCCAGCAGGGCAGGGGCTGCCCAGGGAGCGCAGCCAGCAGGGCCGTGCCTGATGCGAACACGGAGCTGATCAGCATCGCCCTGACAAATGCATTTTCCCATCACTTTTAATAGAATTTGCTTTTTGCAGAATAATGCTTTCCGTGGCTCCGTTGAAGCTATCGCTGAGAAATTAAAGCAGAACAACTGCAGTTAGGGCTGGAGGCATTTTTAGGGGAAAAAAATGTGCAAATTTTTCACAGGAGTGGACTATTTCTCTATTCCCTCTGCAGCCTCCCTCTGAACTGGGAGCTACCACGGAGCTTTCCCACAGCACCTTTGGGTGCTGCCAGAGCAGAAGCAGGCTCGCCGGGCCCCCAGGTCATGCCGGTGCTGTGCGGTCCTGCTCCTGCCCTCCCCTCCGGTACCTCACCCAGGGCACTTCAAATGTACCGCTGCTGTTAGGAAGGGACGGTCTGCTAGGAGGAGAACAGACCTCCTGCACCGGGGGTGTGCAAATTGCCGGGGATACAATAAAATAAGCACAGGCATGGCCTGCAGGCCTTCGCCCAGGATGAGAAGCAAACGCTGAAAGGAGCTGTGTGAGGTTTGCAGAGGAAAAAGGAGAGAATGGTCGTTCCCTTGTACTAACGTGCCTCGGGAAGGTCACCTCTGGGCGGACTTCTAACTGGGAGCGCTGAGCGGAGCAGGACGGTGCTGGGTTCGAGCCAAGCCACGTGGGTTTGGGCTGAACAGATACCACAAAGCTGCGAGGCGTGTGCCGTGTTCTTACCTTTCTTGGTTGCTTCAAAGCTGTCGTGGAAGTGTATCCGCTGAATGTCATAGGTGAGCGTTGTGTTAGGCAGCAAGGTTCTGTTTCTGTTGATGATATTGGCGGAAAATCGAAAGGCTTGCTCCTCGGCACTCATAACCTGGGTGTTGGGGCCATCTGCGTACTCAAAGATTCCTCCTGGAAGACAAGAGAGAGGCAGGAGTGAGCCGGGGGAAGCTGGATTCAAACCCTTGTGTCGCAAGGACAACTAAACCCCTGGCTGGACCCGTGACATTTGCAAGCGGAACAAGGACGTGTCCCCGTCTGAATAAGGACATGAAAACATTTGGGGTTTTGTTACGTGCTGGTTCACGGCAGTGTTCAGACTGCCAACTTTGCTGCGGAGACGCTGCGGGGCTGTGCTCAGGGCCCCCTCGTGCAGAGCTGCCCCTGTCCCTGCTGGCTGCTCTGGGGCCCTTTGTAGCGCCCTTCTCATCTTATGCCCTTCCTGCTGCTGGCTTATCCAGGTTCGTAACGCAGACCAGCAGAGACTTCTGAATTTGCCAACCCTACAGCTTCTCTGCTCAGTAATGCACATCCTGAATGCACGCTTCCCAGCGTTCGAGAGCTGTTAATGCCATTGCACCTCCCCAAGGGCAACAAGCTCATGTCGGAGGATTGCTGCGCTTCTCGGCTCCGTGTCTCTAAGTCTTGTCCTCAATTCCCCACTGACAGCCAGTCTAATTGAAGTGACTCAGTGCAGGCGTAAATTATGTAATTGGACGTCCTTGTCTCTGCGTCGGCACAGTCCCGTGCCCCTTCCAGAACCACAGAAAGACACATAAACCTTGCTCTGTCTTATTAAAAAGTAAACCAAAATAATTAATGGATGAGCGAGATAAGCAAGTGCAATTGGTAACAGATGGTCTCTGGGTTCATTAGCAGAAAGAAAATCTTCCTCTTCGATTTAAGGTAGTCCTAAAATGTTTTGTTATAGACAACAGATGTCTAGTCAGCCCTCCTAGTTTTCAGGCAACCGCAGGAATCCTCCTCCAGGAGCCAGAAGGCGTGAGCCATACTTCTTGTGGCAATTCAGCGTTAGCCAACGCTGCCACTGTGATGAGAGGCAAGCTGACGTTTCTGTCAGCAGCCAAACTCGGTACCCCCACAGGAACCCACCCGAAGCCGGGGCTGAAGGAGCCTCAGCACCAACGGCTGGGCATTTTGCACAGTGAGGACACGAGGGAAGTTGTAGGAAGCGCCCGCTGTGATCATGGCAGGTTGCTTCCCTCCTCTTCTCTGCACGCTTTGTGCCTCTGTGTCCCCAGCTGTAAAGCGTGGTGTTTAATTTCCATTGATAAACGTGCAGAAACGTTTGAGTTGTTCACTGCATGTCTCTGATGGGCAGAAATGTTTTTGATCTCAGTACTAACACGGGCAATAGGGAAAGAATAGAGAAAAAGAGGCTGGGTGCTTGTTCTGGAGCCCCCTTTCAATCCCCACGCGATCTTCAACAAATCCCTTATGACCTCATTTTTAATCTAGAATGCCTAGCAATATAGACAGGGGCCTGGAAAAATTGTCCAGGTGCCTCACTCTCACTGTATCATGCTGAAACATTTGGTTATTGACTGGCACACGGAAAATGATTCATCCACGTCGGTGTTTGTATATGCTGGTAGTTCATCGAAATTTCATAAGGTAGGGAAGGTTCGTGCTCAATATTACACCAGAAACAATAAACAGAAATAAAGTGAGCATGAGATTCATCCTTCCTGTACGAAGCTTTACTGTCCAGAACATTTTAGCAAAGCATTTTTTGTTTTCCAGCATCATCCTGAAGTGATAACAGGGTTGTGTTGCGCTGATTCCCAAGCAGCTGGCGTTGGGCAGCCTCCTAGCCCCGAGCTCGCAGGGCTGCTTTGCGGCACGCCTTATGATGATGGATACAGAAGGGCTGGGTATGGGGCTTACTGGTGCTTGAGCCCAAATAAATTCACCTTCCAGACATCCAATTGGATGTAATAGGCTTCTCGACAGAGAAGGATTTTCTGTGCAGCCACCCAATAGCCTGAATTCAGTACCAGGCGGCGAGAGAGCAGACAGGCACGAGCAATGTATTTCTGGCTACACTGCTGGGTGCTGAAAATAGCGGGACAATGTGAAATCTCTGGCATTTGCTAAGGTGTTAAAAGCAGCCACCGCATGCAACAGACTGCTCTTTTTCTCGGAGGCGCGGCGGGAAGGGGAGCATCTGATGGCAGATCTCGCGCTGCAGCCGCCGCGCCGCGAGCCGCCTCCCTTCCTCGCTGGCTCCTGCCTCTCTCCTTCAGATCTGCTCATTGCAATCATTATTTAAAGAGCCTAATAACCGGCTTGAAACAGCTGATTAATGCATAATCTTCATCATGATTACATAGCATAACTGGCATTAATTTGAAAAGCCAGCTAATTATGAAAATAATTGTTGCAGCTCTTCCATTTTAGCAAAATGGGGAATATCAGCTCGTGCTGTGGAGAGGATGAGGGACGCGGCATCGGTTTGTGCCCCACAACCGACCACGGTTAAAATGAAGCTAGGCAGTTTGCTGTAAAGGTGTCGGGGCAAACACACCTCCCTTGCCCTTCAGTTAGCAACACGGTGAAATCATCACCAGTTCTGAAAATTGTACGTTCACCCTCAAAATGGACACTGCGACTATTTAAAGGAAATATTTCCCCCAGTTGTATTTACACACAAGGATTCTCCTTGCCAGTGGTGAAAGCAGAGGGAGCTCAGGCTCCCACCAGCTCGCAGGAAAGCCAAGCCTTTTCTCTCTCCGTCCTTGCTTTGGATTCGTTTTTTAAAAGTCCACAAAAAGGCCTTTACACTTCCAGGCAGAAACCCGTTTTTCCCTTGAAACAAAAGACATCAGATACCTGCTGTTTTTTTTTCAGCAAACAACATCAGGCAATTCTCGCTGAATTCACCACTTCTAATCACAAAAATCCATCGGCAGTAAACGTGGTGAGATGCTGCTGGGAGGGAAGCAGTTACACAGCCGAGGAAGATGAATGCTCCCCAAGAAATAAGGAGCGCCTTCACCCGCTGCTGCGGCAGGCAGGAAGCCCTGGGCACAGCGCCCTGTGCCCTCCGGCCCAGCCACCCCTCCCTTGTGCTGCTGTCTCCTTGTCTCTCTCCAGCACCGCTGGTGCCAGCTCCGGGCCGGGAAGGAGCAGAGGAGCGGGGCCAAGCAGGGGCAGGGGACGTGGCTGCGGTGGAGAACTCCCAGACAGGGGCACGGATGCGCCCTGGTGCCCTGGAGCGACTGCATCTGCTTTGAGGTAGAACCGCATCTATCGTGGTGCAGGCGTGGTGCAGACCGTTATGCTCCAACACTCTGAAACGTGCCCTCGGATGGGATGTAACACTCGGTGTGGCAGCAGGAGAAAGTCTGGGGGGCTGCAAGACGCCTGCAGCCCTCCCTGTGCTCCCCAGGGAGCACCACCGCCTGTGGGGCTGCGCCAGGAACTTCCCCGGGGCTTTGCTCTGGTGAGATACAGAAAGTCAATGGGCTATAAAAAGTCAACAACAAAACAGTCCTACTTTTATATACCTATAAACAAGTTTCATCAGAGATAGTAAAACTGAAGGGCCTCTGCTGTTGCTGTCTCTCTTGAAACCGTTCCTGCCTCCGCCCTGCTTTGGAAGTTATTTCCGACGCCTGGGAGATGAATTGCCTCTGCTCACTTGGGCTGGTGCTAATGACCTTTCCTCGGTATTGCCTCTTTGTCTATTCACATCACAGCTCCCTCGTCCTCCTTACCTCCGCTCCGCGGGCAGATAAGAGATGGCAGCGCCGAGGTCTGACACGCCGACAGCTCCCAGCACTGCCCTGCCACGTCCTCCTGATGCTCATCAGAGCACTGCCTGCCTGCTTAGTGCAGGCAGGGACCGTGCTGTTCCCTTCCCCAGTCAGGGAAGCCCACAGATCCCATCCTGCAACGCCACAGGTTGTTGGACACGCACTGAGGCTTAACAGCTTAGGGTTGAGCTTGTTTGCATGCATGTTTCTTCCTGAAAACCTTCATTTTATGCCATGTATGTGCAGCAGTTAGTACAACAGGAACCAGATCTGGGAATCAGCCTTCTAGAAGAAGCTTCAGTCCAGATTAGATATCTTCCCAGGCAGAGTACTATCAAATGCAATCGGTCGTTATTGCTTTTACATTTCTGGTGCTGGAGTCATCCGTCCTCCTCTTTTTGGCGCTGGAAAGCCAGCAGAGCCACGCACTTCAAAGTATCCCCCCAGCACCCCAAAGCCCAGCTGGTGGGACAGGCGTGTAGGCGTGAGGCAGGACGTGTGCCGGCGAGCTTCATGTCATCAGAGAGTGCTTTGGGTTGGGAGGGACCTTCAGGATCATCCGATTCCACCCCCCGCCATGGGCAGGGACACCTCCCACGAGGGCAGGTTGCCCAGAGCCTTTCATCCCTCCTGGGCACGGCAGACGAGGGTACAAGTCCCCCGCTTCAACAGACGGCTGCCACAGGCTTCGGCGCCCACTGCTTTAATGGGGGGGAAAAAAAGGCAAAAGGAGGCGTTTGAAGTTTTCTTCATTGAAGATCTGAAGGCTGGGACTGTACAGCAACCCGAAGGCTGTGCGTTTCATGTCCTCCGCTGCGCTGCGACGCATCCGCTGCTCCCACAGCAAAGAAGGGCTGCGCTGCTGCAGGTCGGCAGGTGGACGGCACGTCGTGGTCCCTGCTGGGAGAACTGGGAGAACTGGGAAGCCAAGGACCTGGGACAGCCGATAGCAAGCCTGGGGGAAAAAAAAGGCTCCAGCGTTATCGGGTGGGGGACCATACTGGTTTTCCTCCACATCTGTGGTGAGTGTCATCTGTTCTGCATTCCTCCAACTGGGATCCCAAAGTGTTGCAGCTCCGGTGTTTTGGAAAATAGATGGGGGAAGGCACGGGGAGGACAAGCTGAGGCCATCCTTGCAGTGGAAACCTGTGCGTGTTCTCCATTGTTACTTCTGGCTTCTTGGGTTTTAGACGTCAGTCGCCAGGCACGTTGAAGAAGTGTTTGTCTTTTACCTTTAAAGTAGGCTAATTGCTCTCCAGAGAATGTCAATCCGCAAATGAGAAAACACACTAATTAGAATCAACTTCACATCTTATTATTTTGATTTATTTATATGATTTCATTCAGTTTGATTCGATTTGATTTGATTTGATTTGATGACCACTGACAGTGGTGCTGAGGTGGGGCCTTTGCAAAATTCAGACTGCGGATCCGAAGCAAAAGCCCGAGACGGCCCCTTGGACACCGAGCAGAGGGGCAGCCGCCGGGAAGGGAGGCTTCCAGGGGCTGAGCAGCACCAGGCGAACCCCTCTGCCCAGGGTAAAACCCGGGTCCCACCAAAATTCCCCCCGATGGCAATCAGAACAGGCCCAAGTGTTCTGCATCCAGCAAAGATCTGCTGTCCCCCTCCCGTCTTCATCTGGACGAGCTTTGAGACGGCCCCGGCGGGAGCCTCGGTCAGCGGGCTGGAAATCCTTTTTCGTGATTTCCCTTACCCGTAGCTGCAACCGCACAGGCTGAGTGCAGCCGGTTATTTTTAGCTCCATGGAAAGCCAAGTCAAGAAAGTCAAAGTATTTTAGTATTTTGGGTTTTCACTTTGTCCCCTCTCCTCTGTAACAAAACAAACAGCTTCCTTCTCAGAAAGAAAATTCCTGCAGCCCTCGGTGTGCGGTGTGATCTCTTATATTTTATTCCTTATAAAATCACGGAATTATTTAGCTTTGAAGAACAACTATTTCTGATAACACTTTTCTCTCCCCCGCTGACAGTGTTGTTAACACATTTAGACAGCTTTCTGACAGTCTCTTTCCATGTGACATCCTGGAAGAAATACTTGTTTTGAAATAGCTCGTAGTGAGGATGCAGCCAGCCTCAGCTCCTCCAGAGACTCGAGAGCTCCTGCCTCCTCTTACGAAGCTCTCGTGCCCAGAGAGCTCTATTTTCTTCTATTCTTCTATTTTCTTCTCTTGTCTTCTCTCCAAGGTCACAAAATGCCTTTATTCTCGAGCAGCAGGGCCCTGGCAATTTGTCCTCTCTGATGTGCTTGGTTTGGGGACAGCGTTAGCACATGGGACCTGTACTTGTGCCTCCTCCTGCAGGATGAGCAGGGCGGGAGATCCCACTGGGCTGCTCCACGTCTCCTCCAGGGCCGCTGGTGGTGCTGATACAGGGAAATGAGACCACACCGGTGGGAGGTAAAGGAAAGATCTCAGAAGCACGAGGCTGGGTACTGGGAATCGAGCAGGAGCTCCCCACGGCCGCCCGTTCAGCACGTGGCGGTCTCACGCACAACAGCACCGATGCAGTGAAAACAGCAGAATCCAGAAGGCAATAAATAGCACACACAAATAAAACCAACACACAAAAACAACAACACAAAAGAAGAAGAAGAAAAAAAGCAACAACTGATTTATTCCCTCAAAATGATTCTCCTTCCACTTTTCCCCAAGGAGCTGCTGCTACAAAATGCTCCAGAACCAAAGCGCAGCCGAAGCTGGAGCTGCTCCCTTGCTCAGCCAGGGGCTGATGCCAGCTGCTGTGCTCCAGACAGGAACCAAATCAGCCTCCAAGCTGACGAACGAGGAGGGCAGTGCCGGGGAGGCACCAGGAGCTCCCAGCCTCCAGCACCCGCTCACTCGGGGACCTTCCCCATGCCCGGCGTGGAGCCTCTGCCCCCAGCCCACGGCGTGCTCCTGCAGTCAGAGCGTGCAGGGCGAAGGCAGAAGCGGTCCAGCTTCGGCTACATGCAGTGAGCAGCCCTCGAGGCTTATTGAAACAAACCTTCTGGCAAAGGAACTGAAAATAATTCCTTAGGTCCATCAATCAGTTTCTGATTCTGACAGAGAGGCAGGATCTGAATTCCCGTCCCCTTAAACTGCTCCTGATCATGCATCAGCCTTGTCACTTCAGCGTGGCGCCGCTTAATGTGATGCAACACAGCCGAGTATCCAAAGCAATTTCAGGCCTCATAAACACGCGCGTGCCAGGGCGCCCCTCCGCAGCAGCCTGCCCGCTGCGGCTCGCGGCCCCTGCCCACGGAGGCTGCTCCCTCGGGGCTGCCGATGGAAATCCAGGACACAGACCCTGGGACAAGCACCGACCTCACAGCTGCTGTGTCCGGGCTTCCTGAGTGCATCACGCTTATTTTTTATAAAGAAAAGAGAGCAGAGGTGAGAGTTGAGGTTTGCGACCGCAGCCCCGAGGCTGCTGCCCGTGCAGCGGGGCTTTCCCGGGGAGCCCCCGCCGGCTGGCAGGCGGGGAGTCACACCCCAGGACCTCAGACAGCCACGCTTTGCGGCAGGATGCCAAGCCAGGTATCTGCTGAGTAATGCCAAGGAAATGAATTCAAGCAGAAAATGAAATATGCAGAATGTGTGTCCCGTAAGGAGGGGTTGTCCTGCCTGCCAGGGCAGAAGGCCCATGGCAGTAGTTTGATCCATTCCAAAGTCTGTGCTCCCAAGGGACGGCGCCTCCCTCTTTTTCCGTTTTGATATAAAATATGCAAAACCTGATTTCATTTGCACTGTGTTAGGTACTTCATGGCACAAGGGGTGGCGTTCTTCTCCTATGTATAAGCTGTTAATGGACGAGCAGTCAAGTGGCACAGAAATACATTATTAATGTTTCTGGTTAAATTAACTGATTACAAGCACTGTAGCTAAAATGTATGTATCAGCACTTTACTCACACTAAATGAGAAATTAATGGAATATGGCGCCTTGTTTTGTAATGGAAAGCAGATAGGCATGCTCTGAAGAGCCGTGCCCTCACAGAGGACCTGCACATTCGGCGCACGGGACGCATCTGACTCGGTGCCTCCTTGGGGTGTGCAGGGATTTGTGTCCTCGCCACCCCGGGGGCTGTCACAGTGGTGACAGAGGGGTGGGGACGGGCTCCTGTCTGCACACACGTGTGCTGGTGGCAGCTTCTGGAAGTGAACTTCTCCTAGTTCGCAGCTCACACGACCTAATTGGCATCGCGTGCTCTGCGAGCGAGCCACTGCTGCTGCATGTTTTACATCTTGGGCGGCGCGTTTACCGCAGCAGCAGTGCGTAACCCCGACCAAGCGAGCGGATCAAAGCGCTAATCTGAGATCAAAGGCCTTCAGCAGTGCTACAGCAGAAATAAATTAAGTTAGCAGCAGATTTCTTAATGATATTTACATTTCTAATTTGCATAATACATGATTAAAATGAAACGGGCATTTTTATTTTTTTTACGCAGGCTCAGTTAATTAATTAAAACAAAAACGCGTCCCCATACTCTCCGAGGAGTGGATTGCTACCAAGATGCAGCAGTGACAATGCCAAGAAACTTTTGGTCCCACTGCGTGCACTGTGACACCACGGCACCAGGTGTTCGGCTCTGGTCGCTGGGTGCCAGCCCCAGAAATCCCCATGGGGAAGAGCTGTCGGAAGGCGCCCGGTGACAGCCACCACCGGTGTCCTTCACAGTGGCACAGAAGGGCTCCCCCAGGGGCAGCAGTTAGGCTTTAAGCTGCCTTCTCTCTCAGAACAATCGATCTTGCACGTTTGGGGCTACCCACGTGCAAATTGCTATCAGATGCCTCACCACGCGCTCGCTTTGGTTCATTAGCAGTTCAGATTCTCATTGCGCATGGGTTGCCACCAGCGTGGAATTAAATCCCAGTGTTTGTGCCTGCCTCTGGCTCATGATAGCCCCCGCTCCCGGGGGAGAAGAGCTGGGTTTGGTCGTGCTCGCAGGTGCAGGTTGAGTCTGATCGCCAAATGTGCCCACCGGAGTGCTCCCCGGGGCCGTCACCCCCTGCGTTGTCACTGCCCTGATGGGCACAAGCAGCGAGACGAGACACCCCCTCCCCAAAAGCTCACCCGGCAGAGCTGTCCTGGAAATGGCGGGTGGTGGAATAAATCAGGCACGCTCAGGTGTCATTTTTACAGCCGTGCTTTGGGCTATGAGCACATTTTAAACTGTAATGTATGGGAGGAAGAAAAAAGTTTGAAAGCTTAAAATTATTAAGGATGTACGATGCCGGGTTTAGGCAACACAGCTGTAAGTACATTTTTCTATTGTGTTTTATTGCTCTGCGGTGTAATCTGGTGTTATATGCGATGTCCATCTGGCGCACGGTTCAAGCGAAATAAGAAGCAGGGAAACAAGGCCACAGCTGAAATAAATCCAGGCTCGTGTCTGTGATTGACTGGGCTTGTAGCAGAAAGTGCAGGATGATGAAATACTCGGGATTTGTCTTCATCCTGCGCCGCGGAGCTCGGTGCGGGACTGTCCCCCTGTCCCTGCCCTGCACTGGCGCACCCGAGCCTCTGCTGAGCTTCTCACCTTTGCTGGTGCAAAGTGGCTCTGAGTGCTTAATTTGGGAAAACTTCTAAACCAAATACAGAGCACTGAAAACCAGAAACGCTCCATTTTGGCAGAAAGCTGCCCTCTCCATTGAACAGGAGCGGGCAGTTCTGTGGCCGGCGGCACTACAGGAGCGCAGGTGCTCACTGATGACCCACCCCTGTCACCAGCAGCTGTGCCCAATCTGAACCTTGTCCCAAAATTAAGGAGCCGGAACTCATTCCTAAGCACGCAACCTGCTGTCGGGATGAACCCCGCGGAGGCAGAGCGGTGACACTGACCGCCGACGCTCCTCCAAGTGCTTAGCCTGGAGTGGCGCGGTTGGCAGGCCGGGGGATTCAGGGTCCCCATTTTCCCTCCCCGCCTGCCAGTTACTTGCTCCTGTTTTACCTGGAAATAGAACTATGCAATAGAAGGTGTCCTGCAATGGCATGAAGTCTGAAATAAAAATTCAACCCAATTAAAATTAGAATTGCCGCATGTTAATTACATTCTTCTTAAATATTCATTGCTACGCCCCAGCTAATAAATGTTAATACCCACCTGGCATGTAGCATATAATATTAGACTTAAGAAATCCAAATTAAATCCTACACTTCATTTACAATGTAACCAAATACCGGCAGTCAACTGATTGTTTCTCATTCTTGTGTTGATGCCTCCAAAAATCAGCACTTTAAGGAAGATGATGCATTGAATAGCAAATGCAGTTCTGCAAATATTATGACATATTGTTTGTCATCTGCCCTAAATATTTAACAGTTCGGGTTTGCAAGATTTTTCTGCCACATGCTGAGACTTTGCTCCTGATAGATGCTGGATTTGATTGACAAAATGGATTCCATTCAGGAGCTGAAAATCCCAAGCCCTTGTCAGGGTCTTTTCTGTTAGCATCTTGTCTTTTTTCTCCCCCCACTCTTCTTAAAAGAAAGCAGAGAAAGAGGGGGGAAAAAGCACAGAGTTCTCTGGCAAAATTGTTTCTGCTTAATCCCATCTACTCCCTACAGAAAAACCTTTATGTAGGAAAAGATCAAAGGTCTGTAATAGATTTCAACAGGTTTCCAAGAGCTGTGTGCTGCAGGAGTGAACGCAAGGCACTGAGTGATTAAACTGCCCTGTGCTGCTGGTGCTCGGGGGCAGGCGAGAGATGTAACTGGGAGATTTAGATCCCTGCTTCAGCCTTTTTATCTTCCATTTTAATGGAGTTAAACAGAGAGAAAAAGAAAGAAGGCTTTGCCAGAGTCTGGCACTTGTCCTGTGTGTTCGGAGGATGGGGCAGCCCAACGAGCCCATTTTCCATAGGACGTGTCTCCAGGAGGGTACTGGGGGCACTGGGCACCGGGGGATTTCATAGAAATTCCTTCACAATCTGCCTTCAGCAGCACCTTTCACAGCAGGCAAGATCTGCCCAGGGTAGGCGTTTTATAAACTCGCCATGTTTGAAAAATGTTACGAATGGCCATTTTCCCTTCCTTTATATCTTATTTCTTAATTTCTTAATTCCGAATATCCAGGGTAATAATGGCTGAAAGATTTGCTGACTTCAAAGCAGCACTTTATTCCGGGGAATGAAGGAGAAAAGGGAATGACAAAAGGGTCTGCTCTGCAAAATATTTCCAATATTTCCCTATCTTCTGTACCTCAGTTTACCAACAGCCACACACCGAGCGGGGAGCACAAGGGGTTGCACTGAAAACTGCCCAACAGCACGGCAGCAAAAAGACTTTGGTATCCCCTAAATGATCAAAACCAGCTATTAGAGATCCTTTCCATCTCCTACGAGCCCGGGGCTCGGTGATCGGGCAGAGCCGTGGGGCACCCCAGGACTCTGTACATCCCCTGCTCCTGCTGGTGGAGAGGGGGCAGCAGCGGCCGCTGCGTCCATACGAGCCCGGGAGCCTCCTCTGCAGCGATCCAAGTGTCGCATTGACAGAGCCGAACGCATTTAAGTATGAATTGAGCCAAATACGTGCTAATGAAGCTGAATATTCATTATTATGACTGAACAAAATAAGCGATTCTCAAATTAAAGTGGGTAAATTATTAGTTTGGTAGCTCAGAAAAGGGGAAATTTCAAGAACGTTCCAATTATAGAGGAGATGGGGTAGGAAAACTTTGTTAATGGATTCAAGTCCAATTAAAAAGGGCTGTTAGGCATTGTCTGGTGCTTCACACCTTGTCAGAAATGACATCGGACGTCTCTGCCCCACTCGTGTGCTCAGCAACAACCCAACCACGCACCTGTCCGTACCAAAGCTTCGCTATTTTGTGATAATCCTGTGATTTATCACCGCGATCACTGCTTATTTAACGCTGAGGACCCCGCATTATGAGTTACCAAGGATTATGCGTTCAGTGGCCGACACGGATTCACGCGGAGCTGCTTAACGAGATGCAACACGCGGTCATAACCAACCCAGTTGGCAGCACGGGGGCAAACTGCGCCTGGGAGGGTGGGGGGTCTGGGGGGGGGTCTGGGGAGGGGTCAGTGCGTTGAGTTAAGGCTGCCCCTGTAACTTGTTAGCTGGATTTCTGCCTCCCCAAGGGCAGCTGGGGCCTCTCAGAGCAGTGGGAGAGCACTGGGAGGGGAAGGCAGGCCAGCAGGTGCCAGGTAAAGCTTTAAACTTTTAATGTATTTAGACAGGAATTGCTTTTTGTTGCCCGGAGCCTGCAGGTAGACGCGCAGGAATTACTGTTCCTCGGCACAGGATCTCTGGGGATCTCTGTGCCTGCTGTCCTGTCTCTGTGCCAGTGGGGCAAGAAATAACCCCAGCCCTGCTGGCTTTTTCCTGCAATTTCCTTCATTTCAGGTGAATCGATGCTATGTCCTGTGTAATGGTTGTTTGGCATAAAGGAGCTATGACCAGAGGAGCAGGAATTTGACGGAAAAAGGGAGTGCTGGGAGCCGAGCAAAGTCAGGAAGAAGGGATGCTTCGGGGAGATGCAAAGGGAGCTGAGAACGCAGCTGAGCTGGGTTTGACTTTAATTAAAAATCAAGGAAGAGATTTCTGACAGACAGGAAAGCTGGGGAGTGAAGGCTTCCCCTTTCCCACCCTATTTATAATCAGTGAACATGAGCTAGCGTTCCTCCTCCTCCCCACGGTGTGTCTGCAGTAAACAGATTGTCTGTGTGGAAACCCCCTGAAGTTGGGCAAAACAATCCTCCTCCTCCTCCTCGTCCTCCTCCTCCTCCTCCTCTTCCCCCCCCGCATGGGCCAGGGCTCGGTGCTTAGCCCTGGGACAACGTCCCCGGCTGAGCCTCTAATTTACAGATCACTGGTGCAGAATGCAAGTAATCCCTTTGGTTTCAAAGAGCTAGGCAAGAAAACACAAGATGAATAAAGAGAGCGGTCCGTCGGAAAGCAGATTTGGAGAGGACGCTGCAGAGGTCTGTCTGTTATCATGCAGAGCATCTGGTTTATCCCCAGCTCTCTTCTTGATGCGTGTGATGTATGTAAAGGCTGCTCGGAGGAGTCGCTTCCAGCATCTTCTAGCGGGACTCGCCTGGGTGGCTGTGCCCAAACCTGGTGATCCAAAGCGTCGGCATCTCTCGTGTCCTTCTGTGCGTGCTCTCTGAAAGTGGTGTTGGAGCTCGGCTGGGTCAGCGTTGGGTGTGCACCGAGACCTGTGGCAGGGTCAGAAGCAATGCACTAACTTGGGTATTTACTTTGGCAGAGCTGTGATGGGCGGGCAAGGAACAAGACCCCCTGGGCCAGCCTGTCCCACTTGTGCAGATAAGGCAGCATCTGGGGCTTCTGGAGGAATCATTTCAGAAGCACCAGGCGCCTGACAACTGTTAGGTAAATCAGCTTTTCCATTGCCTCTCTCTAAATTGACCATGAGAGGATTAACGTAAGAGGCAAGCTGGCCGTGCCGAGCACTGTCACAGCCGCGGGCTGGCTGTGAGCCCTGGGGAGCTGCCTCCTCCTCCTCAGCAGCCTGGGCTCCCTCGGAGACCCAGCTCCGACCCGTCCTCGTTGTCCCACTGTGCTCCTGAGCCACCTGGCACAAGCAGCTCGTCCTTCTTCCCTGTGCTCCCGGTTGTCCTGGTGCTGCTCCACGCGTCCGTCCGCCTCCTGACACCTCGCTCCAGTTTCAGTCCCTGCAGCCTCTCAGCCTTTTTGGGGGACGGGGCCTCAGATGAGTGTTTGGGGCAAAGGGTTGCCTGTTTTAGCAGGTAACCTGTCTCTTCGCAGCAAAAGAAACCCTTGCTTTTACGTCTTAAAAGAGAGGAAACTCTGCTGTTAAATTCTCTCCTGGTATGCTGTAGAGTAAGTGGAACAACCAGTCTCCAAAGCGCGCTGTAATGACTCGTGGTGCCGTGCCACCCAGGAAAGCACTTGGAAGCTCACAGGGAGGAAAAAATCGTAGGTTTGCTCCGCAGGAGCCCTGGGTTTTATGTTGCTTGTGAGCTCCTGCAAGGAGCCCTAGGACACTGAAAGCTACCCTCAGCCGCAAAAAGGACAGATATCCCCGGGGTGGAAACCTGCTCCGGTTATCCGTATTACCAAGTTTATAGCTCCCTCCCTTCTCCTTTCCTGCGACCTGACAGCAGTGACTGAAAATCCAGGGCAGCATCCATGTGCCCAGCGGGCAGGGTGAGTCTCTCGGGGGCGTAAGCTCCTGCCGCGCTGGATCTGAGGCACCTTCATTAGCAGGTTGTGGCAGTGCAGCGGGGAATTAATGTCCCAAAAGCTTTCCCCAGCATTACGGGCATGGGCAGTGATGTGCAGACTCTCTGCTATTACTGCTTTTCCCAGCTGAAATACCGATGGGAGCTGGGAGTAAAATGGGAGCCGGGAGTAAAATGGGAGCCATGGTAGCACGTACAGCTGGGGGTGTTGCAAGGGGCTTCCCCGGGCCGGGGGCAGCACTCGGAGCTTCACTGCTCCCCCAGGGGAGCTGCACTGCGCTGCGCTGTGCTGTGCTGTGCTGTGCTGGGGGGCTCGGCTCTGCCCGGCCCCAGCTTGCAAGCACTTTTATTTTTAGACAGCAGCTTTTGCCAGTGGCCTGCTGCTCCGCGGGTGTTTCTTACCCTTGAGGAGCACAGAGCCACGTGTGGAAGGAGAAGCTGTGCTCGGTGTTAACCCCCCCGCTCCGGGCCGGCATTAAAGGCACTGAGCAAAGCGTAGGAAGGGAGCCCATCCACCTGACCGGCAGCACTGCGCTCTTGTTCAGTGCTGCCAGGGCTTTGATACCGAGCTGCTTTGCAGCTTTTCTCATCCCAGCCGTGTTTTCAGATGCCTGTGCATCCTTTCAGGTGTGTGCTTTGTAATGACAGCCGCTTTGTAAGCGCGTGCAGGTAACTAGATGTTACCTGTACCTAGATGTAACTAGATGGCAGCATGGCAGTCCGGAAAGCGGCTGTTCGTGCAGCTGAAAGCTTTAGCAAATGCATCAAAACTTCGGGAATTGAATTCAAAGTGAAGTATCAAACTCACAGATCTAGGGAAATGCACGGGGCAGGAGAAATCAGATTTTCTTGCACACAGGAAACCTGCATGAAGGCTTGCGGCTTGATGCTGTGCAAGTCCATCTCCACCAAGCCCCGCTGAGCCTTGCCTGGCCTGCCCTGAGCCTGGCAGAACAGCTCCTTGCCCCCATCCCCTGTCCTGCTGTGCCTGGAGGCCTGGTGCAGCCTCCAGGAGAGCTCCAGCCCCTTCCCCCTGCCAGGCTTCAGCGCAGAAAGTATCTCAAATCCTCTGCTGCAACCCCCCTGCCATAGCCACGGCAGTGCCCTTCCCTGCTCACTGCAGAACTTCACATTGCCGTAGTCCTTCTCCGTGCTGTAGTAATTAAGTGCTTGCTTCCCCCAAACCCATGAGTTAATTTGGGAGCATCCAAGCTCATGTGTTCATTTTTTGGGGATTTAGGAGGCACTTCTGAAGCATTCATGTTGAACTAACAGATTTTTATTAGTGCTTTCAAACGGAAATGAAAATGATGTGTTATCTCGGAGACAGCAGGTTTGATGAAACCCCAAATCCCCCTGCTTCAACCTCTGCTCCTTCTGGTCCGTGTAGCCGAGCCTTAATGCAGTAATGGTATTGCAGTACCCTTGGAGAGGAGTATGGAAACCCTGACTGGATTAGCATGCTGAACTGTTTATTCCGGCTGAGTTTTCTGAGCTCACAAGGGCTTGTCTGAACTCCATCCATGTGCTGCTAAAACAACTGGATCGGTTTGAAACATAGGTTTGGGCTTTCCCTCGTCCCTCGCCTAAGCGAGCATACAAATATTTATTTCTTCCTACGGAGTAATTCCAATGCAAGTCCTGGGAGCAGCCAGGTTAATCTCTTCAGCAATTAGGGCTGGTCACTAGAATCCGTTGGAAGGGTGAACGCACCGGGCTGGGCAGCAGCGTTTCCTTTATCCTGTAGAAGGGGACGGCTCACCAGCACCCGGTGCTGAGCACCACCTGGCTGCACAGCTGGCTGCAGTGGGTACCGGCATCGTGCAGCCGTGCCCGGTGTCCCCAGGCCGTGCTGCTGCTGGAGCAGGGCTTCTGGGGCGTGCTGCCCCCCGTGCCATGGCACAGGTCCCTGGGGGCTGACGGCTGGGGGGATCGCTCCTGCACGCATTCACCCTCCTGTAAGCAAGTAGACACTGATGATCGCCGCCGAGAGCAGCTTCCTGCTGCCGTAACCCTCCCCTAATCAAGGGGCTGAAGAGCGTTTCGCTAATTTCCAGGTTCACACGGTGCAAGTTTCTCATCAAGGGCAATTCTAAGCGGTGTGCCTGATTTCCAAACAAACAAGGTACGGCGGCAGCTCCCTGCTGCACTCCACGCATCCACTGGGGCCGGGGCAGCTGGGTGGTGCGCACCATGCAGCCACGGGGTGCTGGGAGTTTTGGGGACAGAGTTTTGGGTGATCAGGACATGACAGCTCTCCTGGCTCCCCCGTCAGGGCGCAAGGACACGTCCCGCCGGCTGCGGGTGAGGAGTGTGCCGGAAGGCGGGCAGCCGTGCGGGTGCTGGGGCGCTGCTTTTTCCACCCATGCAGATTTTACTCTTGGTTCTATTTTTAGCTTTGCCTTCTGGAACTCACACAAGCACGTATTTTTGATCTATTTCAAGTATAACTTGCTAGCAAATCTGAAACGTGTTCCAAGTCTACAAGAATGTGAAAAACTTGGTGTGGTTTTTTTTTTTTCTCTTTTTTTTTCTCCTGCAGGGTTCTTCAAATAATCTTTGCTTGTTAAGTACTGAAACAAAGATCCGTAAAGCCCTATTTCTGCAGGAGGAATGTAAGCTAAAGGTCACAGGGAGAACATACGATGGCTGTGTCTGGAGCTAAAGGGATAAACACAAATGCCTCTCTTAACTTCTTTCATCCTCTCAATGCTCACTTACCACTCGTGGAAATAATGCAACCACAGGATGGGGGAGAAAAACCATTTTTCTCATCTGTGCTGAAGAGTTGCACGCACTGAATCTCACTGTGAATTGTTCTGTTAAGAAGTATCAGATACTAATAACCAAGGCTTCTCCCGGTTTAATAATGAGGAGCCTTCCCCACGTCAAAAGCAGTGGTAGAGACAATGGGGCCAATTAACTCCTGGAGTCTTCCTGTGACCTTTGGAGTCTGCCCTGAGATACTTTGTATAAATAGACCGAAATAATATTGAGGGATGATGCGTTTTTTCTCAGTTCGGTAGCAAAAAAAGGGCTTTTCCTTAAACAAACACAGCAAATGTGTGCAGAAAGGTCAGCAAACTGAGAGAGGCTGGTGTTAAACCCAGCCTGTTCCAAAGCTGAGCACGGCTGTGATGGGTGGGGGTAATCGCAGGCTGTCCCGAGTTGGAAGGGACCCACAAGGATCATCGAGGCCAGCTCCTGGCTCCACGTGGGACTACCTAAAACTTAAACACTACATCTGAGAGCGTTGTCCAAACTCTTCTTGACACCTCTGACTTGTGCCAGCCTGCGTGCTCCTCGGTGCTCCAGTCCCGGTCCCGGAGGCTCTGTCCTCCCAGGCGGAGGAGGAATTCCTCCAGGGAGGTCTGGGGGAAGAGAAGCCCATTTGTGGTCCCCATAAGCACCCTCGGGGCTGGCACGGCGCTGTTCCCCACTGCTTTCACTGCCGGCGTCCCGTCCGTGTCCTGGCTGCAGCTCTGCTGCCCGCACCGAGTAATGGCGAGGCGTTCTAGGGCAGCGCACCGAGGACTTGGCTTAATTACTGCATTACAGGGTATTTGTGCCTCAATTAGCTGTGACTCTGTTTTTCTCCCACTGCACAAACTTAGAACGCCCCGTAATGATGCAGGCTTCTAACGGTTCCTCTAGTATTTTGCTGTGGCTTTATCTACTGATTAATGACCAGGAGCTGGACTGAAGGTCACCGTTATGTTCTCCATGGGTGTATAAAAATAAACACGCAAGATGTCCTTTCAGTATTTCTGTGCAAGCTTTGTGCAGAGGGCCCAGGGCCAGAGCATAAACACGGCCATAAAATCATCCTAACATCGCGCAGCTCGATGGCAATACACTGCCTAATTGTGGAAGTCTCAAAGACATCCTCAAGAAGCTGTAAAGTGGGAACGGAGGCTGGTGGATGGGTCCACGATGAATCCTAAGGAGACTGGCTAAAAGGCAGGGGCATTAAGGAGCAGCACAGAGTAAGGGCTTGAGGAAATGCAACTATAAAAAGATGGGGAAAAGGGGTTGTGTGTATAACTAGGAAGCAGCTAAAACAACACACCAAAAGGGAGACATAAAACTTGAAAATTGGGTAATAAATCTCTGCCCTCATCAAAGAAGAGACAGTTCTATTGGAAAATAAAAATAACATTCTGAACCACAACAAAGCGGAATTTATAGCCCAATTAAAAATGCACAACTGGGAAAGAAACAACCTCAAATACTTCTGTTCCTACTTTAGGTAGAACGCAGCGAGCGCGCGGCATCTCTGGCGAGGGGAAAGACCACTGGAAAGTGCAAGGAAATAATGGCGTGCATGTCCGATTGATTAAAGACTTCTCTCTGCCTCTGAGACAGCCTGCAAAGTCGCAAGCTGCTCCTGAGCTGCTGATGCCCCTGGACTTGGATGATTCATTTGCTTTCCACCAGTTACGTGCCTGGCTCTGCTCCAGCGCGAGGCTGGGATGGGATGAGGAGCGGAGCGTGGGGAGGAGCTGCCTTCACCTGCCCCGCGCCTTCCGTGGGCTCCACAGGGACTCCACCTCCGGGGTGGTGGTGCTGCGAGGTGCTGGGCTACGTGGGAGCGGTGCAGACGTCATTAAACCTGGTGCTTCTGCACCTCTGGCTGGGGACGGGACAGGGTGGGGGCTTGTGCTTGTAGGGCCACCAGCAGGGGAAGCCGGGGGTGAGTCAGGAGCCTGTCCCCCAGCCCCGTGGCTTGCCCTGCTGGGGGAGCTGCTATGTCACAGCGTTAGCGTGGCTGAGAAACCTAAGGGAACAACCCCCAGCGCGATGGCAACAGCTTGTCTGGTTATAGAGGCCACAAAGCATCATAAAACAGAAATGCAGAGCTGAGAATGAGTCTCCCAAGAAGAACGTGGAAGGAGACCCGCAGCGGCGAGCTGCCCAGGGAGGTGCCTTCCCCTTGCGGGGGCTCGGAGACGGGTGTCAGCACTGGAGAGGAGAGTGAGCACCCCCAGTAGTGCTTCGGGGGGAGAGAGAGAAAATCCGCGTGTCCGTGGGGAAAAGGGAGCCCCGTTATTATCACAAAGGCTCTTGAAAACTCAGGGCAGCTTTTGCGTGAGCAACAAAAGCCGCGCTAGCCACACGAACCATCTGGAGCTCCCTGTGGGGATTCAATAAACTTCCTCAAATTGCTTCAGACGTTTTCCACTCTCTCCACTCATTTTATGTGCAGAGTTCAGCAAGGCGCAGTTTCCTACTCAAACACCACTTGTCACTTATATTTGGGTCGTTTTTCTTCTCTCTGCCAATACCTCTCTCCTCTGGCTCGTGAGCCTTCGGCACCCTCCCGGCAGCAGGCGGGGGTCACGCCGCACACCAGGGGACTCGCAGGGCCCTTGGACTGTCACTGCCAAATCTGTGCAGCAGGGACGCAATTCAGCCGCCTGCCCCCTTCCTTCACCTCGAACAGAATTGCACTTTTTTTTTTCATTATGCTCTCCAGCAGCTCCCGCCCGCGCCGTGCTGCCGGGGCTCGCGCCGTGCTGCAGTGCAGGCAGCGGTGCCAGCAGCAGCAGCTGGTGGCCACGTTCCTGTCTGCCTGCTGCTTATCAGGAGTCGAGCCGCAGACGCGCTCGCGCTCCAGCAGTGAATTATGATATAAAAATAAGCAGAGGCCTGATTATTGGCTTTGTCTGCTTTTTGCAAACAGATGCTCCATTGTTTATTGAGCCTGTTCTCTAAATCCGCTGCCATGTACGTGGTGCGTGGTGGTTCAGATCTGCAGACACTCTCTGGTATCTTCATTTTTAAAGCTGCCTGACAGACGCATCTTGCGTGCTGTCTGTTAGCACGACCTTCTCCCACAGGACGGTATATTTAGCAGCAACCCAAGGCCAGAAGAGCGTTGTTTACTAACCCTATCAGAAGGCAGATCCCACCCCAACCCCGATCCAAGGAAAGCCGATGCGTGCATCACAGCCCTCCCTCGCTGGCGCTCAGTGATTCATCTCAAGGAAGGAGAAACTTCATCGTGCTGAAGCTGAGCCCTGGCTCCCCAAGCCTGGTAGTTTTCTTCTAGGCAACATGAAAGGGTGCTGAAGTGCTGGTCAGCGGCCTCTGATTGCCCCATGGCACAAGGTACTGAGAGCTGAACCCTTCAGAAGTTGCCCAGTGCACGTTCTCCACTCTGTTGGTGCCTGGTGCCCGTACAGACCTCATTTGTTCAGGTACCAATTTTCTGTGAATGTGTGAGCTCACGCAATGATAAAATTAGCTTGCATGAAACGTTGCTGTCTGTGAAATGCCATCCTTACCCCTGGTTACTGGGCACACGTTGGACAGAAAACAGTCCCTGCCCGTTCAGTGCCAAACGTGGCACTGGCAGATCTCATCCCCACGTACCCATGTTACAGGAGCGTGCCCTGAATAAGGGGATTTGGGGAAGCTCTGCCACACTCAGTAGTTTCAGCTCCAGGGATACATGAGAGCAATTTTTCTTCTTGCCATGCTCCTTGTCATTTCAGGTTTTATGTCTGAAGAAACTTAAAGGAAAACACTGCCCAGATTACTGTGTTTGCCTCCTGTCAGAGCAGAATTACGCGATAGCTTCTACTTTATTTCTGCATGAAAACCTGTCTGACTTAGTCAAGTACTTCTTGCATTTGTCAGGCTAAATATGAAGGAAATGGAAAGTGCTTGGAAGGGAAAGGCTCAGCCTTGCATCAGTCAAACACCGCTGGCTTCCAGCACGCGTGGCTGCTTCAGGCGGGCAGGCAGGGGCCGTGCAGGAGGACATCTCCCCTCCCAGGTCAGAGCTTATCCCAAAATCTTGTGCAAGGGCTGCAGGCTCGAGCCCCTCTGGATGGACAAAGCACACTCAAGAGGCACTGACCTGCACCAGACACTCTGCGATGCTGGTGCCCAAGCCAGGTTTGTTCTGCTCCTAAAGTAATAATAGAGCACATTTTCTAAGCATCTCGGTGACAGACATCTCTTCCCTGAGCTCTTCAAAGGAACGGCTCCTTTTTCCGTACCTCACTGAGGTCGCTTACGCTACAGCACAACAACACTCCGTAGCTTTCAACAGCATTTTCAATTAACACCAAAATCTAATGAGAATACGTAATCACTGGTATTCTGCTGCCAAGCACTTACAGGAGACGCAAACTTCAAATGCAATGTCTTCAGAAACGCAGCTAAAAGAAGCCTTTTATGCATACCGGTCTGGTACGTGCGTCTTCACTTGTACGTTTAGCTGGGGGATGATACTTGGCTAATTTGGGCAGTAAGGGAAAACACTTTGCCCTGTAAGGACCCGGTCTGGTCCCAACAAGCCACAGCAAAGGGAAGAGCAGTGAGTGGCAGGATATAAATATACGTGGGAATAACTCGTGTTTGGATAAAGACCCGGAGCAGAAGCAGTTTTCCATCTGGAACCCGATAAGCACAAGAGACTAATACCCTGCAGTCCCTGGGATCTGTGGTTTTCAGTGTAGGGCTTTGCTCACGCATGCCACGTGCCCAGCCTGAGCCCAGCCTGAGCCCAGCTCCCCACGGGGCAAATCCTGCCTCCGGGCTGCGTGGCGAGGCTGACCCCTCCTGCCAGCCCGGCCCTCCCTTCTCTGCTAGGTCACGTATACCTGCTGCTCCCTTTTTCTGCCTTACTGCATTTTGATGATTGCATTTATTATTCATTATTTTAAACTGCGCTTCAGACACCCAGCGGGGCAAATTGTTAGACAAGGTCATGCCCTGGAATGCTTTGAATCTATTTTGCGAGCGTAGTGCGGTAAGCAAGGGAGAAGGGCAGGGCAGGTAATGTCTGGCTGAACAAAAGGTTGCACAGATAAAATTCGGAGGTGCTTTGGAAGCCTTGCTTGCGTCTCAGTTCGTGCCAGGCATTCGGTGACCTGCACTCCCAGGTGTCACTGTGTCACAGTGTACCTCTCTGTACCTCCGTACAGTGTACCTCCGATGGCAGCGGCGCTGCCTGCGGTCTCCTCTCCAGAGCGCCCCGTGCAGCCTTCTGCAGAGCCTTGGTGGGCTGCTGGTGGGCTGCTGGATTATTCCTGCTGTGACCGCTGTGCGTCACGAGGCTTCGTAGCACTCGTGCCCTTCGCTTCTCGCACGTGGTCTGAAAGAGCTTGTCGTGCACAAGGCAAGGTGACGTGCAGCAGGGGCTTCTCTAAGTCCTGTGCTGGCAGCTCGCCGCAGAGTCTTTCCGCTGGGCTCTGCCGCAGGGTCAGGGTGGGCTTGGGGTTGACTGGGGTTGAGGTCAGGGTGACTGCAGGGTTTGGGAGCTGAGGCCTGTTCCCACTGTACACCTGCACGAGGATGGGGCTGGAGCCGGTATGGGGCCAGCGTGGAGCAGGGAGAGGGCTCGTGGGGCTCTGGAGACAGGGCTGCAGCGGGGACAGGGCCGGGGCAGTGCTTACTGAACATGTCACTGGGGCTGGTGTGGGCAGCTGCTCGAACTCTCTTGGTTTCACCCGTGTCACTCATCTCTACTTCTAAAATAGCAAGCAAATACAGGAGGAGCAAAGGTTTTCCTTGCAAAGCAGGTGTCTGAGGCCTCCCAGCTCCTTTGTTAGGTCTGCCTGCCATTGCATTGTGCAGGAGCCCTCCCGGCCGTGTCTCCGCAGCAGGGCTGGGACCTCCTGGAGCCCTCCCTGCCCCACGTCCGGGAAGCAGCCGAGCTGTGCGTGTACCACCCTGACCGTGTGCTCCTGCAGCCTCCGTGCGGTTATCCGCAAAGCGATCGGGCGTGTAATTTGTTCTATAGGTGTGCGACAAAAAGGACAGACCGTGAGGGTCAAGTGGCAACAAAAGAGCTCTCTGCACATCTTTCCTAATGGAATGCTTTATGGGGCGAGGACTCCTTTCAATTAATCTGTGTTGATAGACGCAGAGCCTCTGTGCAGAAATGCCTTTCTGTTCTCTATAGCGCAAAACCTGCCCCGGGATCTTGGAGCAACACTGCGGTTACGGTGGCTAAAACGTTCAGACGTAGCAGTGGAAATGTTGATGATAAATGTTTTTGTTCTTTTTTTATTTGCTTTCACTTCTTTCCCTGAAAAATGATAATCTTGAGTCTCCTCTGGAAAACATTTACAGCAGCAGTAGTACATTTTATTTGGGGAAAATGCTGGTAGCGGGTGCCAGGGGACCCGGCGATGCCTTTACCTGATGCTGGTTCAAAGAGAGGAAGGAGCAGTAAAGTGTCGCTGCGGTCAGCCAACACTGAGCCCACCTCATGGGTTCAAATCGGGTCTAGGAAGGAGCTTTACCTTCTTTCAGGTGTGTCTGGGGGATTATAAATTCATGTGGGTTTGCTGTATCCCAGTAATCCCATGGAAAGTAACCCATCTGCCAGCCTTCTGAAATGATGCTGCCCTTTTTGTTTGGTCCCAGGGCTACTGAATTGTACCTCGATTTCAAGCGATTCTTGGGTCTGCACTAATCACCGAGCTCAGCCGGTGATTTCTCGGTGCCTGGGGGCGGTGGGCTTGGAGGGGGGTGTTTGGCTCCACCACATTGCCTCAAATCCCCCGAGTCTGGAGCCATGCGTTGGTTCTGGTAGCCACGAAAACAGTACAAATTCAGTAGGGACCAGGCTGGGAAATGCTGCATTAGATCCTTGCCCTAGGAACGCGAGTGAAGGAGAGGAGCCACTGTCACTAAGTGTCCCCGTAGCACAGACTACCTGGGAGTGAATTCGCCAGGCTGATTCAATTGGAAATAACGCTTTCACAAACAGGATGCATCTGTTCTCACCTGCCTTAATGAAATTATTTAGCACCCTACCATTATACTGTTTCAAGAAATAAGATTCACTGGCTGATAAAAATGACAGAAAAAATGGAGCCAGGCAGAGGAAGTGTGTGTGGAGCAACAACAGCAACCTGAGCAGCTGTGCCCTGCTCGTACATTTTATCTAAACAACTTTTTGTAGCAGAAACACTAACTGCTTCAAAAATGTGCTGACTTCTGCTTTATTCACAGTTAGCTAGGGATGGCACATTGTTTCGAGCTCTTCATTCAAGAGCACGTAGGATGTGTTACGTGCCCGTGATGGGGAGGGTGAGGGGACAGAAAGAATGACTACACCAAATAACGTGAAGAGGTGGAAACAGCCCTCGAGTCCCTTTTCTTCCAAAATCAAATTTCTGATTCTGATGCCCCAAAGCATGGGGATGTTTCAATTTTCAGATATCCGCTGTAAAAAACAGAAACCTTCATCCCTTGCTCTTAAAATTGTGTGCAGCCTCCACTCATGTAACCCTCCAGGGCGGCGTCTTCTCTAGGGAGGCTTCAGTTAGTCTTATGGTGACTTTTTGCTAAAATTTGGCAGGAAAGCAAGAATTGCCCTTGGTACCATGCCCCGTGCCATGCAGCCCCTCCAGAGGCACCTTCCCCGGGCACTGTGCCCCTCGGGCATCCTCCCAGCGGGCTGCTCCTGTTGCTTTATGGCAGTCCTTTCTTAGGGGCTGCGCACCCAGCTCTGCCCCGCGCAGGCTGACGTTACAATCCCACAGAGAATGAGAGGGGCTGTACCGCACAAATCCCAAATCTCATCAAGAATGAAGTTAGGTTTGATGACCGGTTTTCGTAAAGATGTGCTGAGAGGCGTTAAGTCGGTGCTGCTTGCAAGTGCTCATGCTACCCGCCTTACCCTGCTTTCCTCGTGCTGACAGTCCCAGCCCCCCAAACCTCCCTGCTCCTACAGGTTTTGTTCCAAGCAGCCCCTGATCAGCCGGAGCCACCCGCAGCCAGCACCTCGGGGCCAGGGGAGGTTTTCTGGGTTTGCTGACTTCTTTTGGGAAGTCTCTCCATGGAACCCCAGCCTGGGCTCCCCCTCAGTTACTGATGGGAAGGAATGCATTTCATCAGCCCTCAGTGCTAATAAACATCACTCTTCCTTTTGTGTGAAGAGTACAAAATAATTATTAGTCATTTGTGTATTACTTTTGCAGTTAGCAATTACACCAAATTCAGCTGACAATGCCCTCCTAATAAGTGTTTCATAGGATTTCACCTATTCTTTACCTTGCTAACCATGAATATTTTACCAGGATGTCTTTACTTTTCTTATAAATTTTCTGCTTCGCCTAACTCGTAATTTACCTTTATTGTTACCAATTTCATATTTTCCCATTTCTTTATGCTTCTTATGTCTTTCCCTTTCTCCTGTTTTTTAATTTTATTACTGGCTTCAGTTCAGCAATAAACCAAGATGGGCTCCCAGCCAAAGCTATCTTCTCTGATTTGCCAAAGAAAATGTATTTCCAGACTCTAGTAAATTCTCTGGAACTCCCGCATTTCTTGCACAGTTCTCCTTGTAAATTTTCCCAAGGATCTGGGGGAAGCGACGTGTTGCTTGCAGAGCACCACCTACGTTTGCTGCTTGTTGCAGGGTCCCCTCCCATCGTGAGGTTTTTCCCTTTCCCAGGTAGGAATTGAGCCCAGGCAGCCTGTGCCCACGCCCGCGGGTGCTCCACGTTCTGCCTTTGTCTGGGGTTAGGTTGGCTCCGTGCTTCTCCCCAGTCACAGAGGAGGGAGGTGGCAAAACTGCTGTCACATCTCTGCTTACGGTAACAAGGATGCTGTGCAGAGCCCTGGCTGGCAACCTCAGCGCTCACACCTCAGCATATGTCTCCCTGCCAGTTAGCATAAGCTGTTTTTTGCTAATGGGAATGAGCAGTGCCCTCGTCTGCAGTGCTGACAGCCGCTGCCCCGCTCCCAGCGGCATGCAGCGCCCGGAGGGACCCGGCTCGCTGCCTGAGCGCCCCATGCAGCAGCCCTGTGCTGGCACCCGGGTGTCCCTGGTGCCTGGGTCCTCTCCAGACCAGTCCTGAGACAGCAGAGGGCTGCAAAGCATGCTCTGAGGTCCTCCAAAAGCATCTGTTGGGGGCCAGTTTCTCCTCTTGTGAACCTCCTCCCGGATGCCTGCAGCATTTCCTGCTGTTTGGTGGGAGCTGCAGAAAGCTCTCCAGCAACCACCAATATTCAGAGTACTGGGATTTAAAAGGAGCAGTCCTGAGGGTCCTAATGTATCTGTCTAAGAGAAGGCTCCATTTTCCTGCTCTCTGCAAGCCCACTCCAGCAGTGCTATTCTGAACAACGTACTAGTTCCTAGAATCTCGGGCACAGGCTGAGATTGCAGTGTTTTTAAGACATAATGAAAAAGGTAATTTTCCCAGCCTCCCTGCAATCTCCATCATTGGGGAGGTATTTTGTGCAATTTTCAGTACTAGCTGTAATCTTACTCCCAGAGATGATAGCATGCTGCCAGGGGTTCTTTGAACCCTGCGATGCACTGGGCCCCCCGGACGGAGGACAGAAGACGTGCGGGCGGCCGTACCGGTGGCACCTCTGCTAGAGCTGCCCGCGTGTAAAGCTCCTGCGCCGAGAGCACACTGTGTCAGCGGGGCAGAGGCTGCCCTAACACCGAGGTCTGGGGCTGTGTCCACAAGGTGAGATGCTTAAAAAAACAGAGATTAATGGCGAAACAGTTCACGGGATGTGCTTACATGCAGGGCATGTGTCCTGTGAAGGGGACACTGCCATTTTCCTGGTGTCACGCCTCTGTCGTGCTGTCCCTGCAGGGGAGCAGGGCACAGCACTGAAATGAGAACAGTCATCACCGTGATTTTGGCAGGAGCGGTTGCTGCTCAGTGAAAGGGACACCAGGTTCCTACGATGTTCGATGCCTTTGAGAACTAGATGGGACTTGGACAAGCTTCTAGATGGATGGGGAGTTTGTAGCCCTCGCTTTGCCTGTGATGGATCTGCTGAAGCCAAGGAGGAGGGGCGAGCAAAGCAGGCTGTGCGGGGAAGATAAGCGCTGCAGCAGGCGGTGCAGCTCGGGAGGCAGCACGGCCAGGTGGGTGCTGCTTCTCCTCCCGCTTCGAGCCTCCTTGAAGGCAACGGCCGGAGCAGCGCAGTGCATCGGGGCACCGCTGGCTGCAGCTCGTGGCCCCAGCTGTGTGTGCAGGACCCGACCCCGCTGAGAGGCTCTCGGCACATAAATAGACCCGGTTCCATGGGAAATGATGCCTCAGAAACACGAGACAAGAACATAGAAGGGTTGTGAGGAGTGCGTCTGGATGCGAAGCTATATGGAGTATTAATAACAGGACAGTGTTCCCAACAACAGCTCTTTAGTTAGAGAGCTCCCAGCAGTAAAAGCGGTTGAAATGAGCTCCATCTACTGACACAGCAGCACTGGCAGGCAGTCAAGGGCAGTGCTGACTTCAAAGAGGCTGCGTTTCGCCTTCCCAGCTGATTGTGCCGGACGAGCGGGGCGCGGGCTACCATTAGGCAGCGCGGACAGTGCCTGGGATGCGCTCGCTGCTGATGGAAGGAAAGTGCAAAGTTGTGTTAACGGCAAAACGGAGCCGGGCAGCAGCCTCCACAGCACTCATGAAATAAAAACACACCTCTTGAGCTATGTGCCAGAAGCCATTAGCCAGAAAGCAAATCATCTGCAGGAAGGGATTGTCCAAGCCGGGGTGGTCTGCAGCAGCTCGTCTGCGGTCATTCGCTTCATCGTGATGTCTCCGTCCCGGCCTCCCTGCCTCAGGGCTTGGTAGTAGGGCTTGGGATAGATGTTTGCAGGCAACAGGACACAAACAAGCTGTAATGCTCAATCCGATGATGTTAGGGATTTCAAGGAAAACAGAAATGAAAATGTCAAACCTGTTAAGCTTTGGAGAGCTTTCACCAGAATGTGGGCAGCAGGGACTCCGGGAGGTTGTTTAAAAATAGGAGCCAGAGGGAAATTGCTCTCACAATGATGACGTTTGGTGTTGATGCCCTGCTGGAGCACTTTTCACTCTGCTTTTTATAGATCACAAAAGGAAAAAAAAAAGCACGGAAAGAATCATGTGATGCCTAAATTATGAGCCCACTCAAGAAGCAGGGGCTCAAAACTCAGCTCAGTCGTCTTAAGTTCAGCCTTGATTGCGCCTGTGTCATCGCTCTGAGTGCCTGAACAAAGCAGCAGAAGAGGGTAGGAGAAACACCGTTCAGTTGTCCAAGGCCTAGGGCCTCTTATAATCACTTCTACCTGTGCAAGAGCAGCGCAGGACACTTAACACCTCTGAAAAGCAGTATTTTACAGCTTCTTTGCATCTCTCAAGTGCAGATCTCCACTTCAGCATGGAGCAGAGCAGTGGGGCGCTGCCTGTCCTGCCTGGGGGGCTCCCTGAGCGGCAGCACCGCAGGAGCTGGGAGGCTGCTGGAAGTCCAGCTGCCTGATGACATGGGTAGTGAATGCTAGGAGAATTGTAAGAACTTTATGTATTAAGGCTTTTCAGTTGTTTCTGCTCTACGGGGGCACCGGCACTTGTAAATCAGGAAGGGGTTACTGCTCGGGGTTTTAGCCTACTTGTTCCACTTAAAGGCCATTTCGTGCTGCATGTAACTGAAGCTGGTGCTCGACTAAAAAGTGCACGTGTGATAGTGTAAGTCTTGAGTTTATTGACACGTAACCCTTTGTTTTGTACTGGCATTTGAGGCGGCATTACCGGGTAGCTTTTAGTTAGGTTGAGACCAGCGCAGCAGTGGGCACCGCTGCAGCTCCTCAGCGGCTTCACGCCAGAGGCAGAGGACAGGGACCCCGAAGCATCAGGTGCAGGGCTCCTGTCCCAGCCTCCTCCCAGCCCAGGAGCATCCTCCCTCACCACCAAAACGCAGCTATTCGCGGGTGCCGACGGGGAGTTTGGCAGGGCTCTGCCTGGCAGCTCTGCCAAGAGCTATTTGGCACCCACGCTCCTGATAGACTGGGGAGCAGACACCAGCGAGACAATATGGCCCGGCGCAGACGGCAAGCAAACAAATGCTGGTGCCCACCCGCTTATTGCTTAGCTGGTGGAATCCCCTTGGCTTCCTTTTTGCCTAACGTGCTGGTCTCTGGAAAGCAACACCACAGCCGTCAAGTGATGTAGGAAAACGCTACGGCCTGTCCATATCTCCTGACACTGACTGGGGACTGCTCTCGTTATTGCCCCCGGTGACCTCTGCCCTGCGCAGTCTGCGCTGCGCTGCCCGAAAGTTGTGCCAGGCAGGACGGAGCAGGGGACCAAAGTGGCACAGAATCACAGCATCACAGAACGGTAGGGACTGGAAGGGACCTTGAAAGATCATCTAGTCCAGTCCCCCTGCTGGAGCAGGACACCTCCGCAGTCTCCAGGATCTGCCCTGTTCCCTCTGTGCTGAGCCCAGAGCCAAAATACTCCGCTTAGGGAAGTCTCAGACAAGGATTCCTGCACCAGTTTTCCAGGTCTAACTGTGCAGCCACGCTGTATCTCATCCTCTCTGCAGCCATACTCTTGTCACCCTTTCCTCCACCTGCGGCACGAGGCTCCTTCCCCCCCTCCATCCCCTTTCGCTGCTCTCTGGCCGTGTGTCTGCGGAGCCCCTCTCGGCAGGACCCTTCCTGGCATTCCCAGCACAGCGCCCGCAGGAGCAGTCCCACGAATTTGGGACTGGATCTGCTCAGGGGTCGCACCAGGCACGGCGCTGCCGCAGGTGGCCTCTGCTCTTCCATCACCACCACGGCTGCTGGGGGCAGCCCTCCCTCGGCTCTGCGCTCCTGGCACAGGCAGGAGCGGAGCGCGGTGTAATCAAGGCAGAGAGCAGACGGGGAGACGGAAAATATACTGAGAGATACAAAGGGCAAGGCAGAAATAAAAGAGTCTGATCCAGGCATTCAGGTATAAGATGACAAAAACATAAACAGCATGCTAGTGCCTGTAAATGAATTGCAATTCAGGAGCCAGGCGAGCAGGGCTGACAGGGAGAATGACAGCTCCTCTTATCATCTTTTCAATTACCTGCTGCAAAGTGGACCACACAAAGACAGCAGAAAAGTCACAGGCCCTTATAGAAAGCGGCTGAAAGACCAGCGGCTGGCCCTTCCCTCGGAGAGGTGAGGAATAAAGCCCAGCTTAGCGGGCTGCTGAGCTCTCCGTCCCCCGGCGCTGCTGATTGTTCTGCTGGGGCTCAGAGGGAGCCGGCGCTGCCCTCGCTTTGTGCCGCTCACCCCGGGGGATGCAGGTGCTGCTGTGCACCCAGCGCCCAACATCTCTGTCCTGCGAGCGGGGAAAGGGCTTCCCCGTGGTGCTGCAGAGGCTGCTTGCTGTACAATCCATACTCATGGACGTGCCTGCAAAGATCGCTTCCCTGCCGGCTGTGAGACAGGGAGCAGGCGGTAGCTGTCCCGCTCGCCGGGCTGCATCCAGAGGTAGCATGCGGGGCTGTGAGATGGTCAAAAGGCGTCTCTGCTACACAGGAATCCTCGAGCAGCGGAGCTCCTCGGCCACTCCAGCCACATGGAGAGCAGCAAAGGTGTCACCCTGCGAAGGGCAAAGCCGCAGGAGCGGCAGGGGTGGCTTCCACGGGGCGGAAGAAGGCACCGAGGGAAGCAAGCGCTGCGGTCACATAACAAGTCGTAACGCTCACCTTATAAAAGCCACAAACTCGGTGATTTAAAGAGGGGAAAACTACTATTTGTTTCCAAATTTACAGGCAATAATCCTTGATTTAGATCCCTGTCTGCCTCCTGTATAGACTGCGGTATAATTTAGAGGACAATAAAGTCTGGGACCATAATACCATCGCCACGATAAATCAGGCTAGCTACCACCTCTCAGAACAGAAATTATTAATCTGTGTTCGAAATGATATGCCTGCATATTGCTTATTTTAGCTGTTTATGCAGCAAGCTGAGATAGCACTTTCCCCCGTTATTATTTTTTACTTTTGCAATGAAATACTGTCTCCTCCTACCAAAGGGGCATTTATTACCCGATATATATGGGGGCGGCCTAGTGTTGCGCACACAAAGCATCTAATATCAGGATATAACTTTACGACGTAGCACCGCACCGTTCATTTCTAGGGTGTTCTCAATACTGAGTGCCTTCACCCACTGCTGCCTGGTGCCAGCCGTGCTGTGACAAGCTCGCTGTGTCCTCAGCAAGGGGACGGTGCCATCCCCGCACGGCTCCCCACGTGGGGACCCCGAGGGCTCTGCGGGAGGCTCCTGGTGTAGATGGAGACGTGGTTTCTGCCAGTTTCTGCGTGCTCGGCTGTTCCTTCCCTCCCTGGCCCGCTGCACCACGCTGCCCAGACTCAGCTTGTTCCAGCCGTGACACTTGAGGCTGTTTCTCCTCCCCAAAAGCTCATCTCCTAATCAAGAGCACTCGTGGCACTCGATACGCTCAGGAAAAGCAGCAGTGTTGAAGGGAGAATGCAACAGACGTTTCCAAACTGCGTTAGCACTCTTCCTTGGCTACTCAGGCTTCCCAAATGAAATCCAAGTCTCACGGTGGTTCCTTGACTATGTAACTGCAGATTTGCTCCCTCCATGCTCTCTCTATTCCTGCATCACTCTGTTCACCACTGCTCACTGAGCCCCGATAAGAACCAGACCCGGACATCACCACAGCCCCTGGCACAGTCTCTGACCAGTGGCAGTGCCGGCAGGCACTGAACTGCAAGGAGCATCCTCTTAATACCCGCGCTTTGTGTGCCTTTTCCCCCTGTTATTTTGTCTTCTCTCCTGCATGCCAGTACTCTGAAGCCGCTTTGGGGGAAAGCTGGTGAAGACAAGCTCGAGCTGATGCTACAGCTGTGTTTCGTTTCCCCAAGTGGACGACACCACGGCCCCGTACCAAGCACACCATGACAAGGGAAGGGTCAGCCTGGCTTTGCAGGGCTGCTCGGGCTGGTGCTGGGCTCCTGGCGCAGGGAAGGGCACTCGGGAAAATCCGCGTGGTCTGAGAGTCACCAGCGTCCTGGTGCTGAGCTACGGGGCAGCACTCTTCTTGTCCTGATGACATATCTAACATTTGTCGAGTCTTCAGTGACAGACCAACAATATTTTTGGCACACGGTATTTGCAACACTAAAATTTAACATTTAAAAGTTGAGTTTTCTGGGAATTTGTAAGAAGGAAAGAAGAAGAGAGGAAGAGAGGAAAGTGATAGATATTGAGCATGAAAGGCATGCTAAAGAACCGATCAGGCTTCGGCTCCCTCTCGGTGGGGTCGAGGCAGTGGGGTCCCCCTCTGCAGTGACAAGGGGAAACCATGCCAGAAGAGGAGGGAGAAGCCGGCATTTGTCCCACAAACACACAGCGGGCGCAGTGGAGCTGCCGCCGAGCAGCCCCGTTACCATCTCCTGGTGACAACTTGGCAGTTGAGGATTTGAGCAACAGAGTGATTCACCCCGAGCAACAAAGGCAAGAATGAGACTTTTCAATTGGCGTCCCTTGGGACAGAAAGTAATTAAGTGCCGTAATCTGCGGTCCCTGTCTGAAGCCAGACACAGCTCACGCCCCGCCAGTCCTGAAAAGGTGCTGAGGTGCCTGTGCCTGTAGACGTCTCCCTTCCTTTTCTGTAAAATCCCAATTACCAGTGGGATTTCCTCATCACTCAATTACTCAGGATTTTTTTTTTTGCTTTCTCAAGGGATTGCCGTCATTTTCATTTGCTGGAGTGATCTGTTTTCATTGGGAGTGAAACATAAAAGTGTTGAAATGAATTTTAACATTGTCCTCAGGACAACATAAAAACTTGTGGTTTTAATAAAGTACAATTTATTTGTTAAGCAAATAACTTTTTTTTTTTTTTTCAATTTCTCAAATTGTCTGCAGTCACTTTCGGTCCAAAGCAAAGGGCTGAAAGTTGCATTTGTACTCCATAAAATATTCAGCACTGAAATTTCCCCAGGAATGTCCCCATCTGCTGCTAGACTTTCCTTTGCTGCTAATTATCAAATACATCTGAGCAGAAATAAATAATAGATCTCTTCTAAAGAAGCAGAAGTAAAAATTGATGAGTGTTTGCTGTTTTGGCGGGGCTTCCCTTTGAAGCTGCCCTACTGCCTCCTGCCCTACAGGCGTTGTGCTCGCCCCCAGCGCTCGCAGACGTGCGACGTGAGCAGCGCTGCCTGCTCCCCCAGCTGCCCTGTGAACGTTTTTCTGCTTCCTTCCTTGGCTTTGGCAGCTCTGTGCTTTTGTGCCCGGACACATGTTGTGTGCCACTGCCAGCCCCTTCCAAACCGAGCTGCATGGCGGGTCCTGGTGGGTTTGGGGTTTCTCCCAGTGCTGCCGCACCCAGCGCACCCGCTGCAGAGCTGCCCCATCAAACCCCGCCAGGATGCGCTCAGTTGCTTCTGCTGTTCCTCCTCCTTGTAAGCTAGCCTCACGCCTCCACGGGAAGGGATACTCAGGATTAACGACAACGTTTAGTTCACAAAACACCTCGCAATACGGTGCCCTTCCTTGCTTAGTGCTACGCCTTTAAAATACAGCGCGTAGAATGAAGCAGACGTACGTATATCGCGCACCTAATGCAGCAGCTAAAAACAGCACGGAGGTGGTAATGTAGAAAAACAGTGTCTAGGTGCTGGCACAGTTCCCACTGTCGCTGTCTGAACAGCCCTAAACTCTTCGGAAACCTTTATTTAGCACAGGGAGGCTGCTCTGTCCCGCACAGGTCCCGAAGGGCTTTGGTGGAGCCCGGCGGGGGCTGGAGCGGGAGAGACAGGACAGAGCACGGCCGGTCTTCTGTGGCAGACTGGGGGGGTTTGTTCCCCTTCTCCCCTCACCACGGTGAAATCAGTAAGTGGGGAAAAAGGGGCATGGAAGAGAATGACGGTGTTACAGCGCAGTTATAGAAAAGGGCTTGCGGAAGAAGGAGCAAGAACCGCGGTATTCCCGTGCCATTCGGTCAGTGATGCGCTTCTCGAAGCGGGGCCAGTTTTCAAACATAAATCTGAAATCCGTCGGCTCTGTCCATGGGGATGATTCTGGGGGCACCGGGGCAGCGCCACCATTTGTAGGCTTCGTGCCCACCGCTGTGGCTCCCAGGGACACAAATAGGAAGCAGTAATCCAATGTCTTACGGGAGCCATTCCCGTCGGTTCCCTGCTGGAAACCCGGTGTGTTGCAATAGGACTGACACGTATGGCGTTGACCCCATAATTACACTCCATATCGTTCAATTTTATCTCTTCTAACTGAAAGCAAATGTGTCCCTAATAGTGCAAATTGCTGTGGAATTGTGTGTTAATGAAACACGTTGCGGCTGTAAAGCAGGAAGGAATTTGTTACTATAAATTGCATTTCAATTTCCTTATTACCAATTAGACGGAGGGAGCCAGCCGGGTCATATTTGTGTACAGCCGCCAGAAGCCGGCTTTCACAGTTAAAATAACAAGAGCAAGAGCTGTTTAATTGTTTACTCTGCCTTTCACAAGGGAGCGGGTCAGTGCTCAGAGCTGGAAAAGCTCTGCCTGGGGGATGGAGATCCTCAAGGGGGGCTGTCTGTCTGTCTGTCTGTCTGTGGGACCCCTTGCCAGTGGATTCATCTGCCTGTAGTCCTAAACATCTCTATTTGTAGTAGGGCATCTCTTCTGGCAATTAAATATTCTTACCTTTAGGAAGTATTTTAATCTCTAATGCATATCCCATGTATTTCGTGTTACACGGTGGTTTTAAAAATCTACAGAAAGATGCCTTGTTCCTTAGCAGTGCTGAAGGTAAATACAGATCGGGTTGCACCTTCCCTCTTTATGCCATGGGAACGTTCTGAAAAGCAAAAGCGAGAGCCACAGATGCCATTGAAGATTAAAGATCTCTGCAAATGAGGTTTGATTCATCCTTCCATCATTCCTGGACGAAATGCATTGAACTCCAGAGTTTGCTGTTCATGAGGCTTTCAGATGAAAGCTTGAAACACTCAAAATTTGTACATTTCTGGTAGGAACTGCAGGTCAAATAGTTGTGCGGAAAGAAAGGATCTTTGGTTTGTCACCTGGGCAAAAAGCTCCTTTGATTATTTTCTTTAAACACATTCCTGATGTGGAGATGAGCAGTAACCGCATCGTAAAATGATTTGGGATCCCATATCGGGCAAAGTCTCTGCGTATGTCTGATCTTCTGCTTGGTCAGTGGAGATAAAAGCTTCATCTTCTCATCGCAGGAATCTTTCATTCCTCCTCACGTCCATTTTTCCCAATTTATTCCAGGTGCCAATGGAATTAACATACATAATGGCAAGCAAAAACTTGACTTATAATGTTTTCACAAACACTTTCTGCCCAAAAGACTCAGCTCTGTCCCTTTTGATTCAATTTTGGGTTTCTGTAAGTTAATTGCCAAGTTGTCGTTCCGACGGCCTGCTGTGGGCTGAAGGAAAGGAAGAATGAGGCAGAAGCCAGGGAGCGCAAACCATTCACCAGCGTTAGGAGTATCTCGAGGGGACACAGGTGACATCTGTTGATGTCCGAGAACGCAGGAGACCCAGAGAAAACCTGGGAGCCAAGTTATCCCAGGTGGAGATGACACGAGGTTATAGGGGACCGCATTTCCCCTGGGCACCTCAAGCCCTGCGGCTGCTGGGGCTCGGGCGCTCGCTGCGAGCTGCAGGAGGACGCGGAGGTCCCCCACGGGGTGGTTCTCGATGAACGTGCGCAGGGAGAGACCAGGTCCGTGCCCCGAGGGGTGTCAGATGGAAGAGATTAGGACAAGAAGGGCATGGGGAGGAGAGCGGCAGGGACTTCCAGACTTGATGATGTGGGAAAGCAAAGCAGGATCCAGAGCTGATCGCATCAGAAAGCGTGCCGAGGCAGGACTGCCCGTGCCGCAAGGCAGCAGGAGGCAGTGCAGGGACAGGAGGCAGCCACGGGGCTGCGGTTTGAGAGGAATCTCTCCACGTTCCAGTAGCCAGGTACGGGAACACTGCGAACCCCCATCTTTCATGGGTCACCTGGTGAAGGCACTGTAGGGCAGTGTTCCCTATTACAGCACAAACTAATGCATTATGTCTTTGTTATGCTAATGTCCCAGCACTGCACAATTTAAATAGCACTTCCAGAAAAATTAAGTGTGTTCATTGACACAGTGAAATGTTTTCACCCTCCACGTAACCTTCACAGTTTCTGTACAAAATCTATCAGTCAGTAAACTATTCATCTGCGAATGCTTACCAATTATTATGCTAATGTATTACAATACATTACAGTGAATTCTTTTTAAATGCCAGGAAATGCAGCTGTCTGGCAACCCACCTCGCCGGTATTATGGAGCTATCAATAAACAGCGCAGCATTTGCAACTGGATTTTGTCTGCTTTGTCAGAACTATGCACAGATTTTCGCGTAGTGTAACGTTGTGAAGGAATTCAGGACCTAAAGTGGCGTAATGTATTCTGCAGGCAGGGGACTCGAGTGGCACCCAAATACAAAGCAGGTAGCTGCTGCATGGGGTTGTGCGGGGGGAACTTGTGCATGAATATTAGGGCACGGGGCACAGAAAGAGAGCTGTGTGTCCACAGGAAACAATACATATGGATGCACGCTGTGAAGTGTAAATGCTCGGTAAGTCATATCTCTATTTGGGAACTGAATGATACCAACGAGTAGCATATATAGGCTGCAAACAGAGATACGAGGCTGCATATGGAGCACGGCATATTAATAGTTCACACTGAGCTGATGCCTGCCACCGACCGCAGGAACCGCTTCCAGACAGCAAAAGGAACTCTTCCTTTTGTTGCCTGATAGAGGAATTATGCAATATTAATATAAATTTGGCTGTGCTCTAAGTCACTGAGGGATTGTAAGATAAAAATCCTAATTTATATCTAGAATTAGTATTTCTTGTTGAAAAGATGAAATTGCTTAGTCTGGGTATTTTAAACGTCATTGCATTTGTAACACGCTATCTGCCCGTGCTGAGAGCTGTGCGCCAGATAGCTACCAGCGTCTGAGCGTGCTTTCCCAGCAGCGTTTTGCATTCCCTTGTCTGAGAAGATGCGCGGGCAGACGTAACAGCAACTCGTGGTGCTCTCAGCACTCTATTATGCAGGCATCCATAAAGGCACATACTCGGTATTTTTAAATATTTTCAGTTGCATAGTACTTTAAGACTTCATTCCTTCCCCAGCAGAAGGACACGGGATGCAGGAAGGGGGCTGCGCGTGCGTTAGCGGTGCCGAGCGCTCCTTCTCTCCCAGGAGGACTCCTGATGCCTGCAGGACGGGTCTCCTGGGGGCGGTGGAAATCTCCGTTTTCTCAGTGGAGCTGCCAGAGCCTGGAGACCTTTGGGGACAAGCAATTGGGGTAGGGATTTGGCCTCGGTGGCACCTGGATGCATTTCATAGCTGGCAAGGGGCAGGGAGAGGGAAGAGCTCTCCCATATAACCCAGCTCTGTCACTACAGAGCTCTTGGCGCCCGCTGTCCCCTCGTTATCACCACTAATGAAGCATTTCTGCAGTAGCCCGTTGCTCTATCAGCCCCCCTGCTTGTATGCTACCCGGCCTTTTCAAATTAAGGTGAGCTCTTCTGCTGTGGCAGATGCTTGGGAGTTTTTGAATTGAAAATGCAAAGAAAAATAAATGCAGCCAGAGGCATCCATCAAAACTTCTCTGGTTCCGATATTTGTCTTTTCTCGGAAGCTAATATCCATGAATTTGGTTATTAGAGTCATAATGCTTTAATTATTTCATTTAATACTGTAATTATCCCTTGTGATTAATCCTGACCATAACAGAAATGTCTCCGAGTCTGGAAGGCATGTTCCTATAGATGCTGCATTATGAATGTTAATTTGAGTTAACGAGGAAGATAGCTAGAGGAAAAGAAACCAAAGAGCACGAGGACTCGTAGCTGCGCAACAAGCACTGGGTCTTCCCCTGCTAACTGGGCCAGGGACTGAGGGTCCTGCTGCTGCTGCTGGGCCATGAAAGCGTGGCCCTCCCCCAGCCCCGTGTCCAAGCACTGCGTTCACAAGCACGTCGTGTTGCAAACAGCCACACAGGCTGCAGATGTTCATTTCCCTGGTCTGGTCTCCCAGGTTTAGCTGGACATAATGGGGGGTTCGTGCTTTGGCCAGGGGGTATGCGGATGCGTATTTGAGAGCTGCCAGATCCCATTGCATTACCCCGTGTTCCCTTATTTTCAGCTACAAAGTCACATTCAGAGAAGGTAAAAGTATCTCAAATTTTCTGACGTCTCTGTTGGCGGACCCAGGGGAGCCGCAGGACACCACTGGGAATAGAAGAGCAAAAAATTTGTCTTAATGTCTGGTTGTCGGGTCCAAGGAAGACCAATTCACCAAGGAGCCTGGTGCGTGAGCTTTGCGACTGCCAGCTGTGCGTCGGCTGGGCTGTGCACAACTAGCTATTTACACACCTTTACGCTGCAGTTGTACCGAGCTGAAAACTGCTGTCGGAGTCAATAGCAAAGCCTGCAGCAAAGCCGGGAATTTTTGTTACTTCTCTGTGCATCGTACTGCTGTGCTTGGAGCCATGCGTGCTCCCCTTCTCCCTCTCAGACAAGTGTGTATTGACATGCACACACACACGTGTCCTCACAGACCCTGCATGCCAGCCTCCAGGGACTGCCCATCTGTGCCTTTATGCACCGAGAAAAGAAACGTATGGACAAAAGGAGCCTATGCCGCTGGCAGAGCCCCGCAGGGCCAGACTTCTATGATCTTCAGAGAAGGGCTTTTCCCATAAGACACATCTTTAAGCAGCGCTGTGTTAAAAAGAGCCAAGGGTATCTTCACTTGAGGGGCTGAGCCGGCTGCAAACAAACGTCGATTCAGTAGGCAGGGGTGAGGGCGCGGGGAGATTTCCGCCCCCCTGGGCTGTGCACACGCGAGCCGGGCAGGGGGAGGCAGCTCCGCACATCTCGATCCATGGCCAGGGCCTCTCGCTCCACCTCCGTACGGCCGGAGCAAACGCCTCGTAGATTTTCCTCTTTATATACCCAAACTGGGAGGTAGCAGAAGACAGCCCTTCAAACTGAGGAACGAGCGCCGGCTCCCGGCTGCTCTGCCCATCGATCAAAATAATGCCGGTGCCTCGCTGACACGCAGAGTGAAGCTCTCTCACCTGACAAAGGGTGGAGACTTCGGTCTTGTCTGCGCTGAAGGACGCCAAACAAGAGAAGCACACACTCGATGAGTACATTTTGCTGCCTGGAGATGTTTCCAAGGCCTCTACGTTCCCATCACTAAACCAATCTCTTAGAACCCAGGATCGCTGCAGCTTTTGCCTCTGCGTTCATCACCCAAGGCTCTGGCAGCTCCAGCGGGGTGCGGGTCCCATGGGTGATGTGGGGCTCCCTGGCCAGTGCCAGGGGCTGCAGGACAGGAGCATCTCCCGGGGGCTGCAAGACAGGAGCACCTCCCGTGGCCCGGCACATAGGGGAAGGTGATGCAGGGGAAGACATGAAATACTGGGGTATAAGCAGCCAGCACATCTGCTCTGGGAGAATTCGTGTTTAAACCGTGCTTATTTACCCTGATGCAGCACAAGGAGGGAGTGGCTGGCTGAGAACTGCTTACCCAGTGCTTTGTTTGCAGGGCAGGTTTCCAGTGATACACAAATTACCAAAATTTCCCAAACAGTGCAAGAGACCTGTGCACACAAAGTCACTCCTCCCTTAAACAAACCTCTGCTCTTACACCTGGCAGTGCCAGACTTCCAGGGCTTCACAAATGTTGTTCTTGAGACCTTCCTTCACGTGTTCTCAAATATTTGCATCTGAAGTTGGGTACGTAACGGGTGGAGCTGGCTGTCTGGTTTTTGGTACTGAAATGGGAAAGACAGAGACAGATGTGACATCGACTCCTTTACAACCTGGAGAGGAAAGCGAGGCTCCGGAGGTTTCCTTGTGTCACCGGCACGGCCGAGGGCAAGCAGGGAACCTTCCTTCCTTCCCCTGCCCACCTCTGGCAGTCACTGAGTGCTCAGATGGTTTCTGGAGCTGCCCACCCTCTCCACCACGAGATAACCATTATCCGCAGGCACGCTTGGAGCCAGTGCTAAAGGCAGCAGGGCGGAAAAGGGCAATTTCTTTCCCCTTCCCATTTACATTTAGGAAGTCGGAAAGGAGGTCAAGCAAGGGCTGCAGCCACACAACTTCAGCATCCATAAAGATGGCCTGAATTCCTCTGTAAGGTTCACATCCACTAAAAGGCTTCTGTGCCATCTTGGACGTCCTCGGGCTTGCGGAGCTGCAGCGGGAGCCTGGCACGGGAGCTCGGGGGGAGGCACGGCAAGGTTAAGGACACGACGTGCAGCACCACCGAGGGAAGCGCTGCTTTTCACACAGAGCCACATAAAGCCTCCCAGAAGGAGCAAGCCTCGTCCTCAGTCAGCAGAAACATCCTCCCAGCTGCACATTAAAAGTCACTCGTTCACTTTATCTACGTGTATATATATATATACGTCCTGCTTAGCAGAGGCGGCCGGTTGGGGAGAGTGGCTGAAACCTCACCGAGAGCGGCACGAAGGGTGCACGGGCAGGGGGGAGCTTCCCTGGGGCCTGCTGCCCTGTGTCAGGGCAGGATGACTTCTTGGGAAATGGCAGCAGGAGACAGAAGAGCCCTGGGAGCACAGCAGCGCCCGGCGTCCCATGCAGGAGCCGGCCCCCACGGGCTGCTCGCGCCCTAATTTGATTAATTAGCACAGCCGGCTTCCCTCCAGCCTAAACCCCGCTGACGGAGCAGCGCGTATCAGGAAAGCCAAATTCCCCTTTTGCTTTGTTTCTGGCGGCCAATTCCTCTCTGCCAATACGGCAGCCTGCCCTTAATTTGGCAGTTAGGGGCTTGGTGAAGGAAATAATGCGGCAATGTCCTCGTGGGAGTCTAAAAACCAATATTCCAGGAGCCGGGAGAGAACTGATGTGAAAATGGGGTGTTCACAAGCCCCTGTCACCAGCCATGCTTGAAGGGCTGCCTGTTAGCACCTGGTCAATAACAACATCCTTCCCTGAAGGTTTTTTGTAAAAAGCACCAAGGATGATAGTGAAGAGCATGAAAATAATCTGATTAATACGATGTCTCCTTGAAACATTTCGGAAACGCGTGAAGTGTTACTTTCACTGCGGTGTACTTTTCCGTCACAAAGTGAAAATCAAAGTGCAGAACAACAGAGAATGCAGAGATCCTTCCTACATGGAATAATGAGGCCATAAAACCAAACTATAAAGTTAAATAATTTGCCATAAATATCTAAAGCTCTCAAATTATTCTCTACATTAACTGCCTATGTTTAAAATGATCTTTGCATTCACCATGTCACAGATGGCAACATCAGACAAGAGAGTCCTTGACAAAATCTCGCTGTAATTATTCTTTCCACAGCTGCAGTTATTTTAATGCCTTTTCAGTTAAGCTGAAAGAGACGCACACATTTTATAAATAAGGGCCTTTAACCAGTTTGACAATGAAGCATTTGAAACGTACAGTGCAAAAAAAAAAAAAAAGAAAAAAAAACACCCAAAAACTTTCCCTGCATCTCGAAACCTGGGAGAGCGACTGTGCAGGCTCAGAGCTGGAAGCCAACTGCTCTTTCTAAGCCGTAGTTAGCAGTTAAAGCTAAAGCTCTGCTGGTGGGAATGGCACGAGATAGCTGTTAGTAGCAACTTTCTGAGTTGCTCCGACACAGCCTAATAATTAGCGTTATTTTGGCTAGCAGCTCGTTCTGCCTGCGCGGAGGAGCTGCCCTTCAAGAGCAGGCAAGGACCTCTGAGGCTGGCTTGCAGAGAAAAATACTGCCAGGATGGGGTCGGGCTTACAGGCTGCCCAAGTCCGAACTGTTCAGCTGCAGCCACAGTGCTCCTGTTCGCGGTACATGTCCAGGCACCTCAATATTCCCTACATATTCAGGCACCTCAGTACGAGCAGGCTCATTTTCGAGTGTTGCTAAATACTGTGATCTTCATCTGCTCAGAGCGAGTTTGGGCTACACCTAAAATCACAGCCGTGGGCTGCAGGACAACCAGGAGAATCACAGAATCCTAGAATAAGGTTGGAAGAGCCCTGCGAGATCACCTGGTCCAGCCACCCCCCTGCCACCGCCATCACCCACTGAACCCTGTCCCTAACCGGAGGTGAGGCACCAAAGGAGAGGTTCCTGCAGGATTTTACCCCGGTGTCCCAGAGGACGCTGGCACAGCTCCCTGCGGCCTTCGCTTGCGCCTCGAGCTCTCTTGAAAGCCTTCAGAACACCTCTCCCCTAAACCTATGTTTCAGGAGCCTGGAGAAGTGGCCATATTTTTTAAAGCTCTGGAACACTCCACAGCTCTCGTGAAAAACAAAAGAAGCTGAATCCGCTTGAAGTGAAGTTCGCTCCTCTCAGCAAGTTGCAGCTGCTTTGCCCTCCCCCCCTTAAGCTGCCTGGTCGTCAGAAAGCAGAAGCAATTCTGCACGTCCGGGACACAACTGAAACGGTGGCGGAGGGACCGGGAGGATGTTTTCCCATTTAAGCAAATAAAGAAAAATAAAAGAATGGAAGATCAGGGGGAGGTTTTTCAAAGTGGGATCCTGGCAAGCTTTGCCATACAAAGGAGACGTCGTGGTCGCTGGCGCTCACGAACTAGGGAGGCCTGATTAATGAAGGTTATTGTCAGGGAGGCCTGGCTTTTATGCTCCACGCTGAAAGGCACCAACCCTAGAAGTATTCAGCATTATACAATAACAGATTGTGTGCAGTTAGCCTTAGAAAACAAATGTGCTCTCTCTTATATAAGATTACAGAGCATCCATCACTGGCTGGCATTAAATACCGCAGAACACCAGTGTATGTAATTAGCAATACACGAAATCCAAACATTATTTTAAAGGGGTTGGAACAACAACAACACCCAAAAGGAGTGGATGTTTGCATTTCCCTTTTGCTTTGAAGCTGCTTTTCCCTCCGGACCCAAGCGTCCCAGAGAAGGGAAGGGCAGGGCGGGCGTTTCAGGCTTTCCCTCTGGCATCCCCGGAGCCTCGCTGCCGGCGCTGGAGGGGGAGCAGAGGTTCCCCTGCTGAAATCTCTGCTATCTCTTATTAGATTTGGACCACGAATGAAATACAGCTGTGGGCTGGATGGGGGAAAGCAGGGTTTTTATGAGGGTTTGTACGCGCTGTGCCAGTGGGCTGCTCATAAACCGGGGCTGGCCTCGAAATCCCCTGCAAAATCCAATGAGCTGCTACATGGCAGACCCATCTCTTATTGCGTCTGCCTCCAGGAGGAAACGGGGACGTGGGTTCTCTCTAGAAGTGACACCGTGGTTGTAAACCTCTGGTCGAGCAGCGCTGAGCTGGGACCGGGATGTTGCCCGTGGTGCTCGGGGTGGGTGCAGCGTGCGGGTCTGCTGCGGGTCTACCCAGGGTCTCCGTCAGGGCTGGGACTTGCACTGGGGCTCCTGGATCCCACTCCCCCATCCTTCCCCTTTTTTGCATTGTGCTGTAGTATCAGCCACACAATTAAGAGCTCTATTTAAGCACTTGAATGAGCAAACAAACTTCATCCTTGAAGCAGTCAGGCATGCCTTGTGGGGCCCCCGTACTCCTCAGTTGTGAATCTCAGGCTGATAATTAAAACCAAAAAATGCACTTAGACAAATGAACATCGCATTGTGCTGGGGAGCTAGCACAAAGCTATTGTCACTTCTCATTTCAAACACGCCGGAATTAGAGGGGGGCTGGATTTTTTCTGCCAGAGAGGCAGGAGAAGCCTCTTGGCTGGATGGCGAGCAGCTGTCTGCAGACGGAAATGTCCCGAGGGCTCCAGCTAACGCGGGCTGCCCGGGGAAGCCTGGCACAGGGCAGGATAAGGATATGGGGATGTATTTGCCAGCTTGATTCCTACCAACTGCAGGGGAGGTCAGGGCAGAGCACCGTTCGGGCACCCAGTGGGGGCAGCAGCAGTGCAGAATTTCCAAGGTTCCCATAAATATCGTGCCGTATTTTGGCCTTGGTGCAGCTTCCAGGATTGCTCCTCTGCAGCAGCGCTTCTGGCACAGAAAAGGGGCCACGAGGCTGGTGGCTGCGTCCTGCAGGGGGTGGCCCCGTGCTGTGGCCCATGACAGTGATAAAGCCTAAGCTGCTGTTGCTGTTTCTGCGGGGCGTTCTTAACCTTAGCAGACCCCAGCGGGATTATTCCAGTCCCTGCAGAGCTCTGGCATCCAGAAAGCGTAAAATATCAGCGCTGCGACCTCCTTCTGCCCACACCTCTGCTCTGCTGCTCCATGGGGTCAAAGCCATCCTTTACAGGGCAGGGGGCTGCCTCCAGGGCCCGAGGGCAACACGAGGCCACCGCCTTGGCTGCCAGCCTCCACCCCAGCCCCTCGGAGGCCGGTCTCCTCGCTGTGCCCAAGGACAGCCCCCACCGGGCTGCCCCAGCACCGCTCAGCCCCGCGCTCTGCTGCAGGATGTGCGTGGCACCAGCAGGGAGAACCCTGCGTCTTGGGGGGGAGCCAAGTGATGGGGAGCCAATGATGTTTTAATGATTTTTTAACTTTTCTTTAAAGCCGGCCTCCTTTTTAATGAAGTGTCTCAAATAGGGAGTTAATTGGGATGTAATAGCACACGCTATTGTACATTAGTTAAATACCAAGGGATTATTAAGACTACATTTTTCAGGCTTTACAGTCCTATATTGAGTAAACAGTTGTTAAATTTCAATAAACAACTTTTAAAATCTACATTAAATAAGCAGTAAAGCATATTTAGGATACGTTTATTTTTTACTTTTCCCAAAATGACTCAAGTGAGAGAGTTCCGGGTTGTAATCTCCTTATTTCACCACTTTAATAGGGTTGTGCCTGCTCCTGTGTACTTGCTCTGCCTCCAAGACCCCAAAGCCTCAGCTATTTGCACACACACGTCACAGGCCTTAAACGCCCCCCATTCCAACAGCCCAGAGGAGCAAGGAGTGGGCTTAGCCCTCTTCTGCAAGCACAGAATTGAAGCCCAGAAGAGCAAAGTCATTTGTTCAAAGCCACGCAGGGAGCCTGGTACAGCGTGCGACGAGAGCTAGCGAAAGATCAAAAAATACTTTTCTAAAAATAAGGCTTTGAAAGGCTGTAAAGGAAATGCAGCTCTAACAAATCGCTGTGTTGCCATCAGAGATGCAATTAGTCACGGGCTGGATTTGTCCCTGCCATGGGCAGCACCTCGTGGACGTGGCAGCGTGTGCCCAGGGCGCGCGGGTCTGGGGGCTGTGAGCAGCACAGGAGGTGCAGGGGCTGTGGTCCCCTGCCACCACCTTGCACTGGGGGGACCTTGCGAGGTAGCACGTCGGAAACAACAGGTGTAATCATCCCGGTAACCATGGCAATGAATAATTTAGGACTCGCTTAACCTTCATATTCAGGTTGATCTTGAGCTTCCTGCTGCTTTTTGCAGGCAGGGTTATTACAGCCAACTACCAGCGTGCACAGAGAAGGAACAGGGTGCGTGCGGGTCCGTCCCAGCTCCTTGGAGGAGATGCTCGTGGCGTGGGCACGGGCTTCTGCCCCTGGGGCAGCGGCCACAGGAAAATCCCCAGCATGTTCGGGACAGGGAAATGGGGCAAGAGCTGCTGGAGCTCCGTCCTGCTCTGCTCCAGCCGTAATTTCCGTTGTTAGGGGATCCTAACAGATCCCCTCTGTGCCATGCAGAGGTATTTCGGGGAAGTCGCCACCTTGTTGCCACCCCGGGCATCGGTCCTGCATCCTTGCTAGCTTCTCATGGTTAATTATCCCCACGATTGTTGCTCTCAGGTGAGGCTTTGATGACATGATTCCAAAGGCCGTTCTTGCATCATTCCAAATGGGAATCCAAATGGATTGCACTTCCCGAAGTCATTTCCACCGCTCGGCATTGTTGAGTGTGTAATGCTAACTAAGAAACCAAGAAATCGGGAATCTCCAAACCAAGTACACTGTGAGATTAATGAGGAAGTGCTGAAGAACATAAATAATCCGTGCTCCCCATTAGAGGCTGTTAGCACCACTAAAGCAAACCAGAGAAAAAACGGCACGTACGCCACCAGCCGTTCCCCCCTTGACATCCATCACTGTCAGCGCCTAGGTTTTGCCAGCTGAAATCAAAGGGTGGTTAACCCTTCAGCATTCTGACCACTTAGAAATAATTATTGTTGTTATAAATCAGAAGTGATGGCCTAACAGGTCAGAAAAATGTATATAGAAAAAAAAAAACACAAATGGAAGTAGTATGGCCTCAAAGGAAAAATTATTAGTTCCCTAGTGGGGTTACAGGTAATTTGCTAGCAATAACAACGTAAAAACACATTTTATTTTGTAATGATCATAAACAACCCTTGGACAAGAATTCTATCCAGGACCCACAAGTCTGCTCCCTTGATAGCAAGTTTTATTACTCAGGTTTCTCTGTGCATTCTTTCCAAATGCAGCCGTCATAACGATTTACGAATTACAATCCTGACGGCATAAACTTCCTTAATTCACACCAAAATAGGTTTTCCCACAAACACTCGCAGAGTACACGGAGGTCCGTAACTACATAGAGTGACATCAGTAATGCGGTCCGACCCTAACCCTAACCCAACCCTAACCAACTAACCCCCTAACCCTAACCCTAACCCTAACCCTAACCCTAACCCTAAAGCACAGATCTGATTCCAGGGCCATGTGTTCATGGGGCTGGGGGAGAGATTCCCCTACAGAGATGGAGCCGGAGCTTGGGGCTGAAGGCAGCAGCTTGCCCCGGACCAGTGGGACCCGACCCCTTGGGATCTATAGGAACCCAGGGAACAGTGGGCGCTTTCTTTCCAGCCATTGGCAATAAGCAAGATTCCCAACCAGTGCTAAGGAAGCCTGTGAAGGCAAATTTTTATTTATTTTGTCCTAAAATAGGAGAAAGCACATCTTGTCCAGGATTTCAACTGTATGAATTTCTTCCCTCCGCTTTTGAGGCCAGAGGGTGAGGGTTGGAGTTGGACATCCAAACTGAAGGGGCATTTTGGTGGGAGGGAAGCAGGGGTTAATTGTGTGGGGCTGAGCAACAAATCCCCTCTGCCAAGTCCCAAATGAATGTCGTTGGCTTCCTTGTGGCCCAGCAGCGGGCAGGGGGATGAGAAGGGATGAGGGGAGAAGCTAGTCAGGTTGTAATTGCCTCCAAAAAGTATGAAAATTAAATGGGAATCCATAATATGAAGAGGATGGTGTGCGAATCAGGCTTGGTTTCAGATTTTAGTATGCCATTGCTCTCTGCCTAATTGGAGGAGATGGAGCCAACCCCTCAGATTGCCACACTTAAGATCTAAAGTTACACTGCAGAAATGGAAATGTGCCACGTCTTTCCTCAAATCACCGCCACTGCATTAATGTGGAAGAAAATGAAGGAGAAGTGGATATAAGGATATAACTGCTGCCTTACTGAGCAGTCTACAGCCAGATGGGCGTGTGTACAAACCCAGCCTTGTCTACTGAAACACATCACTGGGGCTGAAGGTAGCTGCTAGAAGAGCAGAGAACTGTTCTTATTCAACGTTTTTATTTATAACTCAAATCTTAATTGAAGTTGATTCCTGCGCAAAGACAAGCTCTGCATTTTAAAAAATGTTACCAGCTTCATCTAACGCCATGCAACACGCTATCTGGACAACGCTTTCCCAATGTTGGAGGTGAACAGGAAAAGAAACGTAAAAGCCAATTTCCATTCAAATGTTAGGAGCCAGACCTAGATAGCACCCTGAAGCTAAACGTCCAAGTGCTCACTTTGAATTTCTTCAAAGTAAAGACGACAAAATCTGATCATGCAGAAATAAAAATTTGTAAGAAGAAAAGTGCATAAAATGAGAATGAAAATGGTTTTTGTTCCCTATAAGGGAAAAACAGATTTTAAAGAATTTATAGACCAGAAATTTAAACTAAGAGCCTCCCTTTTACAGCTTCGAATTGTAATGGCATTACTGCAGGACAAAAAAGAAGGGGTGGCATCCGGTCTGCAGAGGTGTTTGAAACAATGCCATCCCCCTGCCATCGGCAGGGTTCGGGACCCAGGAGCCAGCCTGCGCCTGCCGCTTCGGGAGCTCCTCACCTCGGGACTTCCAGGCTGCAGTTCAGTTCCCAACTTGTGGTGAGATGGCTGCGGCCAGGAAAATCCTGTCTCTGTGCCAGGCTGGTAGAACTGAATGTAATGAAGGGAAAATCTTTTCCCATGATGGACAGTACTGAGCACGTGGAGATAGCATAAAAATCGGGATTTCTGCCGTCGTGAGCTCACAAAACAAATGAGATTTTGCACGAAGCACTTGGAACAGTGGCCTGTGTGTACCACTCAACGTGACCTCCAAAAGTAATGACATTTTGTCTCGTATTCTACTTACGAGTGCCTCATTCTGAGCATTCAAATTGGAACAGGGTTCATGGACTATTTAAAAATTCTGCGAGCAGCAAGACGCTGTGAAGCGGATGTGTTTTAGTATGACCACTGCTTTGCCAAAACTCACGACCTGTGCTCACGGGCATTTTTCCTCCCATATCAAACAGAGCAGCAAACACCCAGCCTGCGAGGAGACTTTGAACCCTGGCTCTTCTATCTCATCTGAGCTATCTGTGAGCATCAGTCATGGTAATTTTGACTCCTTTTGCTTCCTCCCATCATTAATTGTCTAGATGAGCCCTTTCCTAATTCACAGAGGACAACAAACAAAGCAATCCTTGTGCACAAGTCCTTGAACTGGACAAGACCAATGTGCCACATCATGATGGGGAGATGCAGCATCACCCCGGGGTGAGCGCTGGGCGCAGGACACAGCAGAGACCGGGCTGCACGCCAGGGCAGAGATCACGATTAAGAACAATTTAGCCAGCCTATAATGCAAAGCAGAGCCAGAAACCAGGGCAGAAGTGACCTGGAGCGTGATTTGCAGTGAATGTCTTTTTATCCCATAAACAGGAGAGACACTTTGGGATGATTATCCACCCAGATTTATCTCTGCAGCTCCTTGTGTATCCGTCTGTGCTTAAAAATGTCTCACTGCCCTTTGCATTATTGCATTGCCCTTTACATTCATACAGCATAAACCTCTCAAGTACCGTAAAACTTACAAGGTGTAATGGAACGTCGTGATTTTTTTTTACACACCATAAACAAAAGCCACTGGAAAAGGAACACAGCGAGGCAGGCTGTATTTGCTCTGACAATGATACGGTGTGGGGCAGGGTGAAAATATATACACAAGTACGCATACATGTACTCTGGCACACTTAAAATCACAACTGGATCGATTATCTGGCACTGATGGGGCACTTCAATGCGTTATGCCCCATCCCTGGAGGTTTTCAGGGCCAGAAATGGGACTTGGGGCAGCCTGGGCTGGTGGGAGAGGACCCTGCCCGTGGCAGGGGCTGGGACTGGGTGGGCTTTGAGGACCCTTCCAACCCAGCCCACGCTCTGATTTTCTGATTCTGCGATTCTGTCAATAAGGAAATGGATTAAATCAATAAATCACGAGCTGCACTAAGGACCCAGTGTTAAAAAAGGAAGGGAAAATATTATAAACCTGTCTCGTGCGGGCAAAGAAGCAGCCTACACTTGTAAGGTTAACCATGCGTGCCTTTTATTGCATATCCAGTGAAGGAGGAGCACCTTGCGTGCCTGCCTGCTCTGTTCCCACTTCTCCTGCCCAGGCTCTCTGGGAAGTGCCCACACCTGCAGCTGCCATCGGTGCGGGGCCGTGGGACTGCTCCGAGCCCTTCCCTTGGGCAGCAACGTGCTGAGTGTGGAGCAGGACAAGGTGGGAGTGCTGCGGGCTGCCCTGGGCACCCCAAACCGCCCTGGGCACCCCAAACTGCCCTGCTGCCAGGCTGGGGAGCCAGAAAGGATCACTGCAAGGGAAGAAAGTGCCCCAAAACACAGCACTAGATTCAAGGCTGCAGAGAGGCCCAGGTTCAAAGCCTGGTGAAGACGAGCGTGGCTGTACCTGCCCCGAGCTGGGCTCGGCGCTGCAGCGCGATGCACGGCACCGGTGCACGGCTGGAGGGTCAGGTGCAGCGAGGGGATGGGCAGAGGAAGCAGGAGCATCACAAGAATTGGAGCAGAAAGGGAGGATAAGGGGAAATCAAAGCGAAAAGTGGCTCAGAAAAACCACCCGCCTCTCTGTCACTCTAGGGATCTGGCCAGTAGGTTTTTGGGGTCTGTTTCTGGCTGGTATTCTAATGTTTTTTTCTCCATGGCGAGCTTACATCTGCTTCTGAAGGGAAGAAGCAGGAAACAGGTGAAGTGAGAGGCTTCTAAAAAACTGAGGCAAAGCATGTCGTTGGAATGCCTTACAGCAGTATTAATAAACAACAGCAAAAGCTCAGATAACAGCCGTGCTTTAGAAAGGAAATGCCTGGTGGCTGGATGCTTCCCCTAGGGAAAAGCACTTGAAACAGTCTGTGATAAACTTCCTGTAACAGGAATCTGGAGGAAAGAATACAGATATTTCTGCAGGTCAGGACTAGGATCTTGCAGAGCTCAGGTGTTTCTAAAAATCTCTGCATCATATCCTGGTGCCTTGACGTGCCTGCGATTGTCAGCACAGAAAGCAGCAGTGTTGGTGGTGATGGGAACCATTGCAGGACGTCCTGCAGGGGGTCTGACACCGCCCCGCATGGCTGAAACACCAAATACTCCTGGAAACTCCATTTGTGCCCAAGTCATTGTGCTGGCCACGCTGCCAGGTGGAAGGCAGGGAGGGTGCCGAGGTGGCAGCTGAGGCTGTGCTCCTCAGGGAGAGCTTTTCCTTCATTCCACCACGGAGGACCCAGAACCTCTCGCTGCCCGTGCTGTGGTCAGGCTGTCAGCCACCCAGCAGCAGTCCTGCTACGCTGTCAGAACGCTTTAAATGGATGTAAGAAAGCAAATAGTTACCGAAACCATTAGGAAATGGTCTCGATCTGCACAGGTTTTTACTAGAAGATAGATACCAGCCGTCTTTTCGCAGAATATATGAGATTAATAATTCACCTCTAGCAGGACGTGAATCAGAGACAATCAGACCGAGCAGCACCTGCTCAGTTTGCAGAAAACCTTTATTTATATGGCTCTGAGAACAGCCCTCTGTTTTTCCAGCCCCCAGCACCAGGACACACCGTTTCGGATGGACGCCTGCAAGGTGTGCTCCCCCCAGCACAGCCCCTGGCAGGACCCAGGCGGGCAGCACAGCCCGAAAATCTGAAAATCTGCTCTGGGGTCCTGGGCTAAGCACGTGCTGTAGCTGTTTGCTCTGTTCGTAATGAATCGGGCCCTGTTTCAGCATGCAACTTCTGCTGCAGCTGAGGAAAACTACCTGAGGCTGCACCCAGGCAGCCCGGCATCTAGCAGGGGGTGGAACGCAAAATTACTGCTGTGACTTACTCTGAGTGCTTTGAATTCGCTGCAAAACTAACCACCAAGTCTAACACTTCAGTCCCAATAGACAGTCATAACTCAGCTAAATTTGTGGGTTATACCAGATTTTATTTACTGTTTCATCCCAGAGATAAGTAAGAGATGACAGCCATCTAGTCATTAAAGTGGGGGAAAAGCCGCCCACAGCTCGCGCTGGTTCTCGCGCCGCACACTTCCACGTCTTCAAGCAAATTTGGATTTTGCAGTACTGGCTTTGTTATTTTAAGGACGGCTTCTGTTCCTGCTCACCTGGGCGCTGGTGAGTTCAAAGAGCTGGCCTGTTCACCTCTACGGCCCTGATTTGCACAAAGGACTGTGCTGCAGCAATCAAACGTCATTACCGGCTAATGAGGACCCCATGGCCGAGGTGAGAGCAGTCGATGGCCTCTTCCCGCTCCTTATTGGACATTACGAACCACTCTGATAACCCGAACCGCCGCAGCGGCACTAATGAACGCTCCTGAAGCTGCTGTTTGCAGATGTCGAGGATGGGGAAGGCTAATTTCAATAATCAGCCTCAAAAGCCTTGGTGTGGGCTCACTACTGGAGTACCTGGCGCTCTGCGGGCCCCTTACGGGGCTCCCTGGTGCCCAGTTTCCAGCCAGGAGCAAGGTGCTCATCCCAAATTCAAGAATTCACCTGGGCGTTTCTGTAATTTGGGATGTTTGCTTTATTCCCTTGAAATTAGTGGGTTTATATCTATTGCTAAAGACTTTTAACTGGGGGTGCTTTGCTGACGTGGTAGCTGCACTGACTACACGTAATCCAAGGTGCAAATACTCTTCGTTTTGGTGTTAATCTTGGTGTGACTTGAGCAAGAAGGCCAGGATGTGCTTGAAGCAGCAACGGCCTGAATCTATTTGGGGCTTTATTAGGAGCACTAAATACCAGCATGTTATCTCTGGTTTTACTGTTAATGAACATGGGTAGCACGTGCAGCCCCTTGGATCCCCTCTACATCAATCCAAAATGAGACCATCCCTGCCTGAAAAAACAATCCCTGCCTGAAAATACAGCCCCGAGTTGGGCCCCCAAGCCCGTGGTGTTCAGCAGCAGATCGTCGCGGCCGCCCGTGCAGCCCCTGCAAACAGCAGCCTCTGCAGAGCCGCAGCAGCTGAAATCCTCACGGCTCTGTGCCAGCCGGCACTGCTCGTTTCACGTGTATTCTGCTTGGCAGCATTGCCGGTAGCAGAGCTTTTAGTCTCGCCTTCAGCCCCCAGCTCCTCTTCATCATTTGCCCCTCTCCCCCCTTGCCCATCGAGTTCTGATGCGTTTCTGCTTGTTTTCTGCCTTGCCCAGAGACTTCAACCACCCTGGTTTCCAACTATACAAAGAGAAAAAAAAAGAAAAAAAGAAAGGAGTCTAGACAGCATCCCATTAAACCTCCAGCCAGAAAGAGGGAAAGAAGATTGCACGGCGTAACGGGCGGAGAAATGCAATACACCGGATTAGGAGGCTTAACGCTCGCTACAGACAGACCACGCGGCGTCGGGCTTTCCTTGGCGCTGTGTCTCCCCGAGACGCCGCGGAGAAGCGGCTCCTCTGGCAGAGCCGCTCCACGGAGCTGCCGCTGGCTGCTGGCACAGGCGAGCAGCGCCCAGGAGCTGGCAGGAGGGTGGCCAGCGAGGGGGCTGCCTCCCACCTGCAGCCGCAGGAGCGGCGAGGAACAGTGCCCTCTGCTGCTGCGGGGCCCGGCGCCGGGAGAGGGAAGAGCCGCATTTCATCGGGATTGCGAAGTTGGCGAGGCTGCCGACCCGTGCCCGAGGAGCGCTTCGCTTCCCAGGGCGAGACAAGCTTTGCTGCGATACCTTTCGTATCGTCCTGTGCGGGACCGCGTCGTGAAGGCTTCACCAAAAAATCTTCCCGAGGTACCAGCCTCCATTCGGCCTCGTCGGCAAAAACAACGGAGAAATGCAGTGCCGAGCGGTGGATTTGCACCTGCAGGTGACGAGGCAGAAAGCGGCAGCGCGGGGCGAGCGTGCGGCTTCACTGCGGAGCCGGCTGCATGCGGGGCTCCCGGCGGCACGGACGGAGCAGGGAGGCTCCCTGCACACCCACACCCACACGAGACACCCCCAGCCCCGAAATTCTGCAGAAATCTGCGGGCTTGGGGCACGTGGCCGGGAGAAAGCAGGCGCTGTGGCTGAGGAGGCAGCCCAGCACTAAGCAGCGCTGTGTATTTTGGCGGCACTCCTTCCCCCAGGATGAATGAGGGGCTCTTTTTTTTCTGCTGTGCGGTTTGATCTTAATTTCCTGCATGAAGTTCTCAAGAGGATGCCAAGATCAAATAATTAGACTATTCTGCGATAAAGAGGTAACATTGTTATTCAAATGTATTCAGAATTAATTTACCACCAAACAATTTACACTGCCGTCCTTATATCCTGCTGAAATTACTCGAATACGTTATCTGACACACAAAGCATCTCATGACCTGAAATAACTTCATCAACCACCAAGTGCCGGAGCAGTGGGTGTACGGCCACGGGAGTACAAACCGAAATTTTGCAGAAGTCACAAAGGCAATCGAGTGATGTAAAAATAGGAGAGGCAAAAAAAAAAAAAAGGGGAAAAGGAAAAAAAAAGCACTTCACTTGCAGTGAAGCAGTGAACATGCAGAAAGCAGAATCCCAAAGAAACCCATGTGAGCACTTGACCCCCCAAGTGGCAGGAGGGGCCCTGATGCTCTGCAGCTCAGCCCTAGCCCCCCTTTTGGGCAAAGTGCTCCAAATTCCCCTCGTGCTCCAAATTCTGATCCCACCTGGGGGTCCTGGCTCCCCCACTGCAGGGACACCGCTGTCCCCAGCCCCTTGGCCACTGCCTTTTTCAGCCTGGAAAAGCCTGGCTTTGACTTTTTTTTTTCTACATGAAACTTCATTTGCAGAGTGTGGGAAGGTGATTGCCAAATAAAATTCCAGGCAGGCAGAATGAGCCTCAGAAAAGCCACTTGCACGGAGGAGGATTACTACCCGCAGAATTTGTTTTCTGCCTATTTCTACAAAATAATCAATGCTTTTTTTTTTTTTTTCCCGCACAGACTCCAATCCAATTTGATTGTCTTTTCTGCGTTTCTTGCAAATCACACAAACAGTCGATGCCCTGACCTCTTCCCTAGGCAAACGCAGCTTCGAAGGAGACAGCCAGAACCAAACCCGGCGCGTCCCCCGCGGGGCTGCTCGGGTGAAGCTCGGCTGCAGCCCAGCCCCATGCATGGAGACTTCAGCGAGGCAAGAGGGGGAATTTCAAAACCTCTTGATGTACGATTATTGTCGTAAACATCAGCAGCAGTACGATCTTAGGGAAAAAATGAAAAAAAAAAACAACAACCAAAACAAAATGACAAAAAAAAACACCAAAAAAAAAAAAAGAAAAGCAAAAAGCCAGAGGTGCAGGTGGTTCCTTTTAAAAAAGTAGAAAGCAAAATGAAATCTCTCCAGGCCAAGCTTCTCCAGCAGAGGAAGGGCGAGGGGATGCAGGGCTGGGGGGGGGCCACAGAGCTGGACCCGCCGGGGGCTGCGTGTGGCCACCACTGCCGCTGCCTCCGCAGGGAGGAAAGCGCCGAGAGCCGGGCTGCGCCGCCTGGGCGTCAACTCCCGAGTGCAAACAGCCCCAAAGATCACAGACACGAGTGCTGGGATGGGGCGGGCTGCCCCCGCGGTCTGCTTTTACAATCGCTTATTAATCTCACGCCGCTGCCACGCGTCTGATCCGCGCATGCATTTGGCTCGCGGGCCATCCGTCACGGCGCCGAGTCGCTTCTGGTGGTGCTTCAGCAGAGCTCGGCATCGCGGCACCATCCAACGCCAAGCCTCCGGGCGGGGAGCGTGACGCCGACCCCAGGCCTGCCCCAGCGCCACGCTGGGGGCTGCAGAATGGCACCGAGCCCCCGGCTGTCCCGCGGGGGATCCCACTGCCGCCTCCTGAGCAGGAGGGAGGTGAGATAAGCAGGATGTCGTGGGTAGAGCAATCGCCTTGCGCTCACCGAGGGGATGATATTGCAAATACCCAGCCGCTCGGTGCGGCGCTCGTAGTGGGTATAAGCCAGCAGATCTCACCGGCAGGATCGCAGCCTGCTCCCAGTGGTGTAAACGCGGAGTAACGCTCCCAGCCACGGCGGTGTAAACGCGGAGTAACTCCGCTCCTGTCCTTACGTAGCCGTCTTTATACTAGGGTAACACAGCGCCAGACCGAGCACCGGGAGCATGCCGCAGACCTAGGTGCTGTGCTCCGATCCGGCGTTCTCAAATATTTAGCAGATTGCATAATAATTAAACAGCTGTTGAGCAAGCTTCAGACGCAAACTCCTACTTATTAGCCAGAAAAAAAATCCAGCAATGAGGCATAGGTTTTCTTTGTACGTGTAGATTGTGTTTAGATGTGTAGATTAAATATTTATATTTTACTTCTGAGAAAAAGGGTGCTTTTGGCTTTTCCTTTCCTTTCTTAGTTATCTCTTGCAGAAAAAAAACGCCACTGTATTTATTTTAATAGTCAGCTTCACAGAGAAAAAGGGCGCTTTGAAAAGTTACCTGTTTTCCCTCTGCTTTAATTTGCCGTTTTAAAACAATTCTCATGCAATTGTTCCCGCTTCTTGGCATAACCTAATAATTAAGCGAATTACTTGAAAGCCAGGGCAGCTTTGCACAAATTAATGCGGGGGGGGGACAAAGCTGCAATTTCCCTGCCAACTGAGAGAGAGGTCAGAATTATTCCAGCTGTAGCCGAGAGCACAGGTGAACACAGAGCTCCCTGCAGCCCCACCGAGAGCTTCCCCCCAACTTCTAGGTCCCCTGCTCTCCCTCCCGACGAAGGACGGCGTCCTCAGGGGCTGAATGTGCCGTCGTTTCCCCGAGACGAAGCGAGGCCGCGCCGCAGCACCCGCCTGATCTTGGGGCAGGGCTGGCGGCAGTGTCAGCGCTGAGCGCTCCTGTCCGTCCCTGCGACTGCCTTGAGCCCTGCCCAGACTGTCCGGCTGCAGGACAAGGGAGGCCGAACAGAGCCTCGGGGGTCCTCCTGGCCCCCAACGCCCCCCTCGAGCCGTGGTGCTGCTCACAGGGGTCTCGGCACCGCCAGTCTTGACTTCGCCCTGTCCCCCTCCGAGCGCCCGCTTGCTCCGCAGCCCCGCGCCCCCCTCCTGCAGCGCCAGGCCCATCGCGGCCACACCGAAAGCAGACACAGCCCCGCTCCCCTTCCCCATGGGTGCTCTCCTTCCTCCCACCCTCCTGCCCTACACAAACCCCGCTGACACCAAGCCCCCCCGGGGGCTCTGCTGCCTGGGAGCGCGGCCCCGGGGGTCAGGCGCAGCGGGTGGGTGACAGAGCGGGGGGACCGCGGGGACGCCTCCGTCCCCTGCTTGCACAGTGCCGCTGCGGCACCCCGGCCGTGGCAGCGGGGGCTTTTTGGGGAGCAGAGGGGGGGGGTCTGTCACCCAAAATGCTTCCAGCAGCCCCCGCGTCCGGCCGAACACAGCGAGCAGCTGGGCGCCGCGGGAAGTTGGGCAGCCCCGGGGTCCCCACGGGCAGGTCCGGCTGCGATCGGTGGTGATGCAGCGCGCACAGCACTGCGTCTGCAGGCAAAGCACCCCGGACAGAAGCCCGCGGGGAGCAGATGGTCACCCCGCGGGGCTCGGGCCCTCGTCCGTGAGCTGCTCTGGGCCACGCGCCCCCTCGGAGCCCTCCTAGGGGTGAGGGCACCTCGCCAGCCAGCAGCTGCCCTGCAGGCTCTGTTTTCTCTTCCTGCCTTTCCCTGGGCTGCCGTGTAGTTGCACCGGGATAAATCAGATCCGTTTTTTCCCTCAAGCACACTCAGACATCTCTCCGTTTTCCACTTGTGTCCCTGGCTTGGGATTTGCTCCCCGAGCAGGCAGGTAAAGCCGTCCTCGGTGTTTCTGGACAGGCAGCAAATCCCCGGGAACGCGCGCTGCTGGCGAGGTGCAGGGGCTGGAGCTGGAAATCAGACTTTCTTTACGTGACACACTTAAGAATCTACTTTAATTAGAGAAAAGAAAGATCGCAGACTCTTTCCCGAGCTGTTATCTGTGCAATTACTTTATGTAACATTATTAAAAATTAAATTTTCCCGGAACCTCAGCAATTTAATGAAAAACGCCTGGCCCCCAGCAGCGGCTGCGGCAAAGGCAGCCGCTGGCACCCTCCTGCTGCGGGGCTCCGCGCCTCGGCCCCCAGCGCTGCCCGAGCCTCGTGCTGGGCGCACGGACCCCACGGTGGGACCCCATGGCCGGGGACTGCTCCTGGCCCCGCACCTCTGCTCAGCACCCCTGTTACAGCAGCCTCGGCACCTCTCGCACAGCCGCACAGCACGCTCCTTGCACTGGCACAGCATCCCCTTCTCCGGGGCACAGCACCCCCCTTCCTGAGGGCACAGCACCCTCCTTCTCTGCAGCATGGCACCCCCTTCTCCAGGGCACAGCACCCCCATCTCTGGGGCACAGCACCCCCTTCTCCGGGAGGACAGCACCCCCTTCTCTGTGGCATGGCACCCCCTTCTCTGTGGCACAACATCCCCATCTCAGGGGCACAGCACCCTCTTCTCCAGGGCACAGCACCCACTTCTCCAGGAGCGCAGCATCGCCCTGTCCAGGCACACAGCACCCCTTTCTCCAGGGGCACAGCATCCCCTTCTCCGCAGCACAGCACCCCCTTCTCCAGGGGCACAGTATCCCCCCTTCTTGAGGGCACAGCACCCTCTTCTCGGGGACGCAGCACCCCTTTCTCCAAAGCACAGCACCCCTTTCTCCAGGGACACAGCATCCCCCCGTCCAGGCGCACAGCACCCCTTTCCCTGGGAGCACAGCATCCCCGTGTCCAGCAGCACAGCACCCCTTTCTCGGGGGGCACAGCACCCCATTCTCGCACCGGGCACGGCACCCCGTCTCCGGGAGCTCCGCACCCCCTCTCCAGGAGCCCCCAGCCCTCCTCTCCCCACTCCCAGCTCCCTCCCCAGCCTTTCACCCCTCGCCCCCTGCCAGGGGCCGCCCCCCCCCCGGCCACCCCACTCTGCTCCGGGCACCGGGGGGGCTGCGCCCCGTGTCCCCCCGTGTCCCCATGTCCCCCCCCGTCCCCCCCCCCATCCCGGGGGTCCCATCCCGGGGCTCGCCCCGCTGCCATCCCCGCTCCCCGCTCCCCCCTGCCGGCCCGCAGCCCCCCGGCTCCCCCCGGCGCCCCTCACCGATCCGGATGACATGCGGCATCCCCTGCGAGCCCTGGCCCCAGAAGCCGCCGAGCAGGAGCGCGGCGCAGCACTCCCAGAGCACGCCGCCCAGAGCCGCCCAGAGCCGGGGCATCGTCGGGGGGGGACCGGGGCGGGGAGGGGGGGGGGGGGGGGGGGACGGGGCTCGGCCCTACGGCCCCAGGGGCAGCGGGGCAGGGGGCTCCGGCCCGGGGCTCATCGTAGGGCGCCCGTCCCGCCGGGGCCGGGGCCGGTGCCGGTGGCGGTCGGGAGGCACCTGCGGAGCCGGGGCTGCCGGTGCGGTGCGGAGCGGCTCTGTCCCCTCCTACCGCTGCTGCGCGCAGCTCGCACAAAGCCCCGGCGCGGAGCGTGCACACGCGGGCACACACACACACACACACACACACACACACACACGCACACACAGACACACACAGACAGGCACAGACACACACACAGACACAGACAGACAGACACACAGACACACACGACACGCGCACACACAGGCACACGTACACGCGCACACGCGCGCACCCGCACCGATGCGCTCAGCACTTGCTCCGCGCTGCAGCAGCTCGGGGGGACACGGGACACGAGGGGGACACAGGGGACACGGGACACAGACAGGGGACACGGGACAGACACGGGGGACACGGGACGCAGGGGGGGCACAGGACACACAGGAGATACAGGACACAGGACAGACGCGGGGGCCGTGAGATGAACACAGGGGACACAGGACACAGGAGGGACACAGGACACAGAGGCGACATGGGTCACAGGGGACGCAGGTCACAGGGAACACGGGGCAGACACGGGATGGACACAGGGGTGGCTCCAGCCCACCCCAATGCCTCCCCCCGAGCCCTGGCCACCCCACCGTGCCGGTGTCCCCCAAGGTCCCCGCTGTCCCCTGTGTCCTGGGAATCCCCCTCTCTCCCGTGTCCCCACAGCTCCTGGTGTCCCCCGTGTCCCCTGCGTCCCCGGTGGCAGGTGCAGGGCGAGGTGAGGTGGTGGGGCTGGGGGCTTGGACCAGTGGGGCTGGGAGCTGGGGGGTGCAGGGGGCCTGGGGACGGTTTTATTTGGTGCCCGTGGGCTGTCACTGCCAAGTGTAATGACCTCGGTGACGGAGACAAAGCGCTGCGAAGGCACCGGGTAAGTAGGCTGCTTTGTCAACTTGCTGGGCTAGGCTAGGGGCGAATTTATTTTTTCTCATTTAAATAATTTGATCTATTCCATCATTTCCAATCGCTCCCATTTGCCAGCTGTCTGCTAACTACATCGCCTGGAACATCTGAAGAGCAAATCTTTAATTTTCTTACAAACATACTATTAGTCCGTATCTGTTCATCCTGTTAATTTTCCTCGTCCTTCTCGTTCCTCGGCAGCAAGCTCGGAGCGCTCCGCGCCGTAAGAAAAGCAAATCTCCGTCCTGTCTGCGGGCGGCTCACCCCGGGCTGGCGTCGCACCGCCCGGCTGGGGCGCCTCTGATGAGCTGGAGGAGGGGACGCATGCAAATCGCTGTGGTCTGAAAGTCAAAGCAAAGCTCACGGGGTTTGCATTTCACGGGCGCAGACGCAGCACGCCGAGGAGGCACCCGCGCCGCGGGGACACCCGGTGCGCCCATCACCGCGGCGTCTGGTCCCTGTGCTGGGGAGGGAGCTTGGGCAGGGCGGCTGCTGCCTGCTGCCACCACGGAGCCCCGAGGAAAGGCTTGGAGAGGCTCAGGGGGAGCATCCCAGAGGATGCTGGCCCCCCTCTCCCAAAAACCCAGCGGTGCCTCCCCAGGGCTTCACTCGCGCTTCCTTTGGGGCAGGGGAAGGCACCCCGCAGCGTGACCTTGGCTCTCTGCTTTATTTCGCCACGGAGGGGATTTTTCTTGCTCCTCCCTAAGAGCTGAGCCAAAGAGGCAAAGGCACTGCTTAACGCCTTCAAAGCCCTGTGCAAATGTCCAGCCTCCGAGGAGCTCCGGGGCTGTTGTTCCTGGGGGCAGCCTGGGCTCCGACTGCCAGCAGGAAATCTCCGTGCCCAAATCAGAGTTAGCAAAAAGGGGGCCTCACGTTAAGGGCAGTTTTGTCTCTCAGGGCACCAAAAAGGATAAGATTCAGCAAAAGTGCACGCAAGGAATTTTCTTTACTTATTGCTTAAATGAAGGACAGCTGTTGCAGGGGAATTATTAGAAAATTAAATGTCACAATCTGGTAAATCTTTGCACCTGGAGATAAAAAATAATCCAGTGGGAGGAAGAGGGTAGAGAGGGCTGTTACTCTCTTACTCTTTTTAGAGGCTGTACATCGACAGCAGTTTGCTTTTCAGTAACTCAGGACAAGAAGTTCTGATTTTGTAAACTTCAAATTAAGAAGTTGCTAGGCTGATGTACTCCGCTCATTAGCGACGAGGTGCTGCTGCTTGCTGGCGCCAGGCGCTAATAAGGCTCTGACTTCTGCTTCGGCTTCTGGATTCTGCTGCAGGAACAGCACAAACGGTGCGTTTCGTATTGTTGTACTTGATTAGCATCCGATGGGTGTATGGGAGCCATGAATACTGCTCGATGTGTGGGTCAGGGAGCGCAATCTGTGCTGCTAAGGGCAGGACAAGCAGGATCAGATCAGTCACCAGAAACTGTTCGGCGAAGCAGACACGATGCAGGGGTGCGCTCTGCCCCGTCCCGGGGCTCGCGTGTCCTTCCCTTCCCTAAGAACCCGAGCAGTGATGCAGTGCTGCCCATCCTGCCCCCCTCGTGGTGCTGAGCTCCCACGTTGCCCCCAGCCTCAGCAGCACCCAGGCTCCTGGCAGCACCCAGCTGCCCCCCAGGGCGATCTCGGGGCTGCACCAGAAGTGATGGAAATGGGGAGCTAAAGCTACCAGGCGTTGTGCCATAGTTGCCTTAGGGTTTTTTTCTCCCCTGCCCCCCCTTTTTTTTTGTCACCCCCCTGTGAGTAATGATCTTTATCAATTAGGCCACATTTCTCCATCAGCTGTGGTGGGGTTACATCGTTATGCTATAATTAAAGCATGACAAAATGGATGTGACAAAGGACAGCGGGTCTGGGAAATGAAGGGAGCAGCTCCTGGGGGCAGGGCTCCAGCCTGGTGCTGCTGCTGGGGTTTTGTGTGTGCTGTGGGGTCGGGGTGGTCCTTGGCCCTACAGAGGGCAGGGGGGGCTCAAGGGTGAGGGTAAAACCTTGTAGAGGTTAAAGTTGGGGCCGTTTGCAGCCGTCTGTGCTGCTGCTCTGCTGAAGGGCAATGAGACGTAGCAGAAGGGCTCTGCTGTTCTTTTATGGTTCCCTGTCGCGTTGCTAAAAATACGCTGTGTTTGTCCAGCTCCCAGCTGATGCGCAAGTGGCTTTCGTGTGGTGATTCATCATTTCATAGTATATTTCTTACCAGTTAGTGTGAATTCTTTGTTATAAATACAACTTCCAATTGTAGGGGCGCCGCTTACGCTATAGGACCGTTCGGTTACTCCAAGTTAGGGCGGTATTGAGATACGTTAGGATTTTCATGCTGCCTTCTTTGCAGTGACTGCCTGTGGTATTTAAAGCTCTGTTTCCCACACGTGTAGGATACTGAAGTGTGCTTTACACTTCCTATATGCATAAAGCCTCAGCTCTCTCGCCCCTAAATAAAGCTGTGGGTTTGTGGATGTTCAAAAGCCGATGAATTTAATGCAAGGCTTCTCGCTTCTGAGTATGAAAGGGAACCGCTTGCAGAAGTAGAAAAAGAAGTTGAAATAATTTCATTGATGTCTAGGGGAGAATACTGGTTGACTAAGGGCTTTTCCAAATCAGATCTGTGCTTAAGAGGACGTATGAGCCTCGGAGAGAGACGTAAGCGTTTCTATAGCTCTGACAATTTTCCGTACTAACGAAGAAAAAGAGGCTTCTTTTTCTTTAATGGCACCTAAACGGGTTCATTTGAATTAGCTGCATCCACATGTATTTTGTTTAGATTTATGTGCATCCGGTGTAATACAGCTACCATCAATGTGAGTTACGAGGCCCAGCGCTCGCATTACTGAGATTCATGTGCCGAAGTCGTCTCCTAAAATACCGGGAGTAAACACGGGGGCTGGCAGACGCACATTTCTGGGGCTTGGGTGCCCTCTACTGAAATGTTCTCCACTATCCCTTAGCTCGGACACCTCGCAGCTTGATTGATGGGCTGCTAAAGAGCCCCGAGCCTGCGCTTTGCGAGTTCACCCGTCAGGGAAAAATTGCTCCTCTTCCTCTCCTTAGCATACGCTCGCTTCTCTTCTTCTGCCTCTCTGGTTTTCGTTCTGGCTCCTGCAGCTCTGTACGTGCTGTAATGGGTGTATCTGAGCGGTGAGCTCGGATACGCGAGGCTTCCTTCCGCAGCCGTCCCCTGGGGAGCTGTAGATGCGCGGAGAGGTGCCGAGGACCACACTGGGGAGAATCGGGTGCTGCCTGGGTCAGCTCGTGCTGGTGCTGTGCCCAGAGCGAGCCCATGGCAAGCAGCTGGGTGGCAGTGCCCGTGCTGCTGGGGCTCCTGTGAAAGCAGACAGCAAGAAACCACTTTGTCCCCCACAAACCAATTTCAGTGCTAATTTTATCCCTCTGAGGAGATGGGGGAGAGGGAAATCCTCACTTGCAATGGGGGAGCTCGGCGCGTCCCTGTTGGGGCAGGCTCTTGCTGCCCCGCTCTGCCCCTCCTGCCCCAGAAGGCTTAGGAAAATGCCAGACGCAGATAGACAAGACTTCAAACCAAGGGTGCTTTGAAAGCCTGTGGATTTCCCACTTCTTAGATTTTTTATCCAGCCTATTCTCTCTAAATAACTTCATGCAAGTTTGCCAGGAAAGCACATCTTGTGGCACGCTCCGCTCCGTGCAGCCGCTGGGCAGGTGGAGTGGACGCTGAAAGGGAGGGAAATGGTTTTTTTCCCCCCAATCTGTGTTAGAGAATAATGCTCCTAGCAGAATTGTTGCTGTGCTACACTGCATATATTTGTGTTGGAACACACTGTGGTGTAATAGCTGGTTTGAAATGTATCCAGTTCTGCTGAATATATTACTGTGGAAGTCAGGCAAACACTGGGAGAATGTGAGCTCCTGTCAAACCCGAGATCAGAAGCTGAGAAGGAGAAGGGCGTTGACACCTGCTGCTGTGCTCCGTTAATTTTACATGGGTGCTCGCGGGGAGCCGACGCTGCAGGGAAAACGCCGACAAGAGCCCGGTGTGTGGCCGGCACGTCTCCGGGGATCAAAAACCTTGCCACCGCCGCTCGGTGACGCAGCTGGCGCCGGGGCTGCCCCGGTCCCGGGGGGCTCCTCTCCGTGATGGAGCTGGTCCTGGGTGGGCAGGAGGTGGGGACCTGAGTGTCCTTCGCTCGGTGCTGCTCGTGTCCCGGCTGCTTTGCTGTGCCCTTTCCAGGAGCGCTGGGAAGCCCAGCGAGCAGCCACTGATGCAGCCACAACGCTGGGGATGTGTGCCAGGCTTTGTCACCTGGGGCTGGCTTAATTACACCTGAGGCACCCTTTGAATAAGAAAATAATAATTGGGGCAGGAAGAGATCTTGGGTTTGTTTTAATTACACATCTGAAGGCCTGTACCTGCGTAAAGCTCCAGGCAGGAGCCCAGCGGGGTCGGTGGCCCTGCGGCACGGTGCCACGTAGCATGGGGCTGGCTCCCCCGTCAGCAGTTATTTTTCTTTGGCAAAGTTATCGGAGGCAGCAGAAATTTGGGGCTCAGTGTTTCTGGAGCCACGGAGGTGCTGGGAGCAAGGGAGGAGCTGCCCGGGCACCCCAGGGTCCGAGCACCCGGGGCCGCGCAGCAGCAGGCGGGGTTGTGAAATTGTAGCGTGTCTTACAGGCTGAAAAGGGCAACGGGGAACAAATGAGTAAGTAAGACCAGTGTAAATTATTATCTTTATCCCAGCACCTGACAGGAGGAGCTGTTTTGGCCAGTCAGCTCTGTCAAGCGCTCCTCTTCCTGCGCTACAATATAATCTTTTGGACTAGGCTGAGTGGAGATGCACATCCATGCCAAATGGTCTTCGCGTGCATTTTTCGTCCTCTTTCTGCAGAGGTAGGAAATCATCTTTTTTTTTTTTTCCCTTTAAAAAAAAAATCCCTATCTTTAGGATTGGTGGGAGAAGCCATTTGCGAATGATGGGTGTAAATTATGCCTGCTTAGTCAGACAAGAAAATTAGAGACTGCAGAATTAGACTCTGCTTGCAATTATCTTTACATGGAACCGGTTTACAGAAAAAAAATAAAAAATTGGTATGCTCCTTGGCTTTCTGATAAATTCTCCAGCGGTTTATTTTTGGCCTGTCAACATCGAGGTGTGTCCCCTTGTCTGAAGCCCGGGCAGGATCTCCTCGGTTCCTCGCGCGGCAGCGCAGCAGAAGGTTGGTCACCTGCCAGTGGCCAGGGCCCTTTGCTCCCCACGTGCCTAATTACCCGTGCGAAGATGCAAAGGGCAAGGAAAGAGCATGTTGTTTCAGATGCCTGTTCAGATCAGACATCGGTGGAATTACACTGGGAATGAATTTGGCCAGCTGCAGCCCGTCCGTGTTTCCCAGTCCCCTGACAAACTCAGGCCTGCTTCCAATTTGCACTGAACTTCTCTGCGTGTGCTGGAACAAGGGAGAAAGCTTAAATGTCAGGCGGGGAAGCTGCGCCTGCATCTGGCCTTACCTATACAGAACCAAACGAGGCAGGGCTGGGCATCGCTGCTCAGTGGGGACCCGAGGTGGGGCATGGGGTGGGATGCTTGGGGGGAAAACGGCCTTCCTGGGGGCATCAGCCATGGGGAAAAATGCTCCTCCGGACGCGATGGTGCAGATGGAGGCAGTCAGGGAGGGAAAAAAACCTCCACCAGCTGCCAGCAGCAGCACTCAGCTCCTAACTCGGCTCGCCAGCTGCGAGGAGATGTCTGCGCCGGTCCCTGCAGCAAAGGTTTCAGGTGGGCTCCCCTTAAAGCTGGTGCAGAGCCATTGCACCAGCTAAATGCTTGTCGTTCGTGTCTGTCAGTGCCTGGGCACGGGGTTAATTTTGGTGCTTTTCAGCTTAGCAAGCAGTAAAGTCTCCTGTTTTATCCTGCTGGAAGGGAGCTTGTGGTGTGCTTGGAGTGAAAGGGGAGCGTGGGAGGCTTCCTGCGCACCCTGCGGCCCTCCTCGCAGGAAGGGAGGAACGCTCTGCTGTTACTTCTTCAAATCCAATGTTTATTTGGTATTTTGGAAGTGTTAAGAAAACAGAAAATGAAAAAAGATAGCCAACGCATTGCGTTTGGAAATAGGACTGGTAAGATGCGCTCTGGTTTCCCCAGTTCCTCCGAGCTGCCCCAGGGGCCGGGCTGGATGGGTGGATGGACGTGTCCAGGGATGGATGCGTGTGTTGGGGTGGCGCGCATGGCACAGCACCCCTTTTTTGAGTGCCTCTGGTGACTGCCAGCTTCACCCCGAGTGAGGAGCTGAAAGTTAGTGTGCCTTGAGCCATGCACTTTGTGCCTCTTTTCTGCACCAGGTCTGGAGACCTCCGCTGGCCGTGCAGCAGACGGAGGGCTCAGAATTCTCCTGGAGCTTCCAATTGCTCAGTCGTGTTCGTGCTGTAGGAGCTGGAGGACTAGAGTGATGGAGCTCTGGGATAAAAACCAGGGGCTCTTTTGGCTTGGAAATCCCTTGCTTAAACTTGACCCCTGTTATTTCTACCTATCCTTTCTGCTTGATGATGGGACAGAAGGAAAATATTTATAAGCGGGTCTTAGTACAAGTAAAACAGATCTGGTGAGGCTTTATTTTAGACAGCGTATGCAGGATCTTCCCTGTATTGTATCTGTGCTCCGCACCGCTTCCATTTCATGGTGGAGAACATGACCAGCATATTGAAACCCGACTGGAAAATAAAGAGCCTCTCTTTACAGCCTATTTTCATAATTTTCTATGGGAAGCTTTTGGGTTTTTTTCAAATGCAAAGAGGAAAAAACAGAACTGTGTCCAGTAAACCAGTGAACATTGGATATTTAAAGTAAGATGTCATATAGAGGAGTACTTCATGTTGGCTTTTCTCAAATGTAAAAAAAATGATTAATTCTGCATAACTATTTCTGTTCTGTAAGCATTCAGGGGGGAGGGAGGGGGGGACGGAACGGACAGGAATAAAACAAAAGGAAGCATTCTGGATGGGTTTTTTATTAAATCAAAATCTATCCCCCCTGTTTTTGTCCCAGAGGCATGCCAGTGCCAGGTGCTGCCTGCTCCGTCCTGGTGTGGGGAGGCCGGTGGCTGGCAGCAGACAGCGCTGGGCGGCTGCTTTTAATCAATTAGGGCTGAAATGACCCCAAATCCATCAGTTAGCGCTTGTCTGCCTGTCATACCTGGGGGCAACGCGGATGTCAGGCGCCTTTGTGTTTAGATTGGAAGTGAATGTACATCTTTCCCATAAAGCAATCCCAATTCCAAGGCGGTATTTTGGCACATCTCAGTAAGATGCAGCCTGGGAGTGGGCGAGAGCAGAACGCTGGGGCTCTCCCTGCCAGCGCCGCTCAGCTGCTCGCCGCTGGGTGAGGCGGCCCTGGAGAGATGCAATTACATCCCCTCGTGTTAGCGGTTTAAAGATCAAGCAAGGAGTAGTTTGACTAGAGATTAAATATAAAGATACCCATTTATGAATTAGAAAGGAGAAGGAAAAAACCCTCCGAATAGATTAAAGTCTTGCAGGACTGACTAATCAGGAGCTGGTGAAGCGTGGCCGCCTCGTCTGCTGCTCCGACGGGGCTAAGGACAAGTTTAATATCACTTTACAATGCAGAGGCTGCATGAAGAGAAGGGAAGAGTAGCATGCCTGCCAGCTCCAGAATGGTGCAGGAGAGGGGATGGGGGACGAGCATGAGCCTTGCCTGCTGGTTATGGTGAGAGGAGGCTGGAGCCTCCGTGCAGATGCTTGTGGTGCTCTCCTGGCTTGGTCCTCCCTGCTGGGAGGCTGTGCTAAAATTCTTGTGCAGGTAAAATAAAAAGGTAAAATTCTTGTGCAATCCTGCCTTACAGATAGGAAAGGAGAGCTGAGATCCTTGGCGTTCAGTCTGTGCCCCTCTCAAAGTGGCATGGATAGAGCTGAGGCTGTTCTTATTAGTGCTGCATTAAATAGTGCTGTAATAAGTAACTGTGAGTGAGGCATTGCCATCTGCTCCTAGAGGTAATTCTAAGTGCCTTTTTGGAGTGGTGCTGTTCTGGAAAAAGCCAAAATGCACCTTATTGTGTTTGCTGCTGTTTGTTAGTTAGCTGAAGGCAGCTAATGAGTCATCAAAGCCTTTGGGAAGTGTTCCATGGAGAGGGCTGCTGCTAGCGCGGGTGGCTGCGAAGGCTGGAGGTTCTCCTGGGTTTTGTGGAGCGCCCGCAGATCCTGCTGAGCTGATACTAACGTGCATCAAAGCATAATCCAGTGCTTATTATCGTTTTATAGCCAACTGAAATACCGTAACATAATCCTAGCAGAAGATTGCGATCTGTCCTTGAGGCACGGAAGAACAGCAGGAACATCTTCATTTTCAGAGGATGCTTTGGCAGACTTGGCTCGTGCTTGTGTGCCATGGAGATGCGGCTAGAAGATGCCTCGCAGAGCAGGCTGGGGTTCTGGTCTCGTCCTTCCTAGGCAATGAGCTGTGTGTATCGGGGAGCCCTTGCAACCCCCCAGCAGAATTGGGTTCTGTGGTTACTAAAACACCGGGACTTCTGCTGGTTATCGCGTTGCTCTGTGTTACGCTGCTGGGAAAGAGGATCTTGCAGAAGCGGGTGCAGCTCCTGCGAGGTAGGAGCTGCTGTTCCCATCAGCAGGAGCCGATCACTCTCACTGGGTGTGCGCTTCTGACAGCTGAGGCGCTGGGATGGGGAGGCAGTGGGATTAATTCCTGGCTCAGGGAGGAAACAGCTCTAGGTGAAGTCAAGGGTGATCAACCTCAGCGAGGCAGTCAGTTCCCAGGGGATGCTGCATGCCAAGGGTACCTCTTGCTATAAATGGCTTTGGATGGTTGAATATAGACCTCTTATAAACTCCAGCGCCGCACAGGACGCTTGTGTCCTCGCGCTGTCATCGTGCCCTCAATCACGGCGAGTTGGTCAAGGTCGTAGGAAGAGCCTGTGGTAACCCAGAATGAAACCCAGGTTGGTTGGCTACCGTAACTTTGTCTCATCTTTGCACCTGGTTTCAGGAATGTTTTTTTCTGTTCCATCCTGTGGGGCACTCCCCCCACCACGCTGATGCCTCGGGAGCATCTCGAGCAGGATGCAGCCACACATCAGTTATTTCTGCTCCCAGAGCCTGCTTAAAGACAGGCAGCACGGTGCTGAGTGCCCGCTGGCAAGCGATGTGCTCAGCCCCCTATTAAAAACAGCAGAACAAGTTTAATCTCTGGATGGCAGGGAAGTTTGCATCGTCAGCATTGTTTGATCCAAGTTTTAGAGGCAAAATTGAAATCGTTCTTCACCAGACTCAACACATTGATCTCCAGAGAAAGAGCACTTGTAAATAACCTCCCTGAGAACGTGTCGCCCTCTTTCTCCTCCAAACCACGCTCCTCGATGTGAAGGGCAATCCCCGAGGATGCTCCAAAAGCAAAAAATGAATAAGCAGAAAGGGCTTTGGGGAGGTTTTTCCCCCTCTTTCTCATTCCTCCCCCTCTAGTCCACCATCGAATGCACACATGACGCGCTCCAGATCACGAGACATTAATAAGGAAGAAGCCTGAGGCTCTCATTTCCCTTTGCCAAAAAGACTTGACTTCCTTGTCCAAAGTGGCTCAGCCCTGAAATTTGGGGACAGAGCAAGCTGGGGCTGGCTCTCAGCCGCCGAGCAGAGGTTTGCTGTGCAGGGGCTGTGTCCCCTCGCTCTCCTGCTCTGTCCCCAGGCCGCTCGTGGGAAGCCTTGGGATGCAGCATCACCTCTTTCTGTTCTTTTTTGGGCTCTTGGTTTCCCATATCCCACTTCAGGGAGGTGTCTCTGGTGCTTCCTAGGAAGCTGAAGCAGTCTCCTTGTTTGTGCCACTGCTGCCTTCCTCATTGACTTCATTTCCAGAAGTGTGCAGTGTTTCTGGAGGTGGTTTTAAGGGCTCGATTCTTCTTCCCCTACTCAGATCAAGAATCTGGCAGCGGTGCAGACCACCACCACCACCACCTGTTTTCCAAATCCTGTCTTCCCTCCTGAGGGAAACCCAGCCCCTGCCCCCTGCTGCGTTACAGTCAGCAGGAGTAAAAGTGAGCCATCGTGGAGGCTTCTGGCGTGGTGTTTGGGCCGGGTCGCTGAGCTCTGGCTGCGGGTTTGCCTTCCCTCGATGCTGATCAAATGCTATATGTTTATGTCAGCGCGTTGATCGGCTCCAGCACAGCCTTCAGGGGAGAATGAATGACTCTCTTCTCAGAATCAATAGGACATTTTCAGGAATGTCTTCAACTGAAAGGAAAGGCAACTGATGTTAGACTTGCTCCAAGCACAAGGCTTCCCTGACATGATTAGATATATTAAAGGGAGCTAACGGATAAAATTAAAACATGATTTTTTCATCACCAAATGAGACATAATGACCACTTTAAACACTTGTAAATTGTACTGAAAACAGCTAAGTTTGTAATGTGGAGATGTAGAAATTGTTATTTCTGAACTGACCCGCGGTGAGCTTTGAGCTAGGTTGTTGGAGCAGTTCGTTGTTGACCTCTGCTGGGCTCTGAGCTTGTGAGATGCTGAGCGCTTCAGATTGGATCTTCAGAGACGTTTAAGTATCTTTGATTTCAGTAAGTTGATTAATTAGCTTCGGGTTAAGGATGTGCTTAACGATTTGCAAAACGGAGCCCAGCCAGTGTGGTTTGCAAATTAGATGTATTGCCATGTTTTTCCTTTCCTCAGGTTGATTGGATGTTTAGGACGTTTGTGGGAATGCTGTGGCAGTTCCTATGACCTCCTCCAGAGCAGAGGCTGGGTGAGTCCGTCCCGTGTCTGCACTGATCAACAGCAGCTTTCTGAACAGGCACACTTCAGTTTGAAAGTAATTCTCCTGTGAGGAGAAAAAAAACAACAACTTATAATGGGGGCAAATTCAGAAGAAAAGCATCTTTAATAGCAACAGGCTTTCCTCTGAACAAGGAGGCAGAGGTTTCTTCCCTTGCCCTCCTCGTTTGATGCAGCCAAATCTGCCTGAGCAGGGACAGGAGGAGGGTTGTGCTCGCTGAGGGCAGCATTTGGTTATGCGTTGCTCAGAAATAAACGTGCTCTTGCTCTCCTCTGGGTCTGGAAGGCTTGGAAGAGCCCCTTGTGCAGTGGGGCTCGAGGGCAGCTTGGGGCACAGCCCGGTGCTGCTGGGTCTGCATCGATCGTGGTCCAGAGCAGGGCCCGAAGCCCGACTTGCTGCACCATGGTCACTCAGATGCAGGAATTCGCATTGGCTTTGCCGTGAGCAGGCGTTGCAGAGCGGAGCTGAGAAGCGCCCTGCCTTTGTAGCTGCAGATCCACACGCCGAAAGATTGGAGCGCAGAGATCCAGGAAAACGCACGCAGGAGATGAAAGAAGAATGCATGGTTTGGAAATAAAATGAAATCATCCGTAATGAGGCGCTTCAAAAATAGCTTTGTCACTTTTACCCACAAAGGAGGTTATTGTGGTGAAATTACATTGTCGTCTCGTGCTGGTTTGAAAAACCAAGCTGTGCCTCCTGGGGAAAAGGGTCTCTAAGAAGAGCATTGTTTTTTCATTGAAAAAACAAAGACAGGAGGATGTGTGCTTTCAATCAATGGGCTCTCATAACTAATGGATCAGAAAAGTTTAGGAGCCAGCATCAAACTGAAGGCATTAATAACTTTTGCTTTCAAGTCAATGGAATTGATCAGTGAATTCAGTTTATTTCTGAGTGATCATTGTAGAAAAGTGGAAAGCAAACCAATATTTAAAGATGTACCTGCAAGCAATAACACATGATTGCAGGATTTGGCAAGCTGGGTAGCAGAAAAAGGGCTGGATGACATAACAGATCATTCATAATTGTCAACCAAATTGCATAGCTGGTATTGAGCTTAAAAAATGAACCATCAGAAGCATTTCTTATTGATTTCTGTTCCATTAGAAACAATATGAGACTGCCTTAAAGAACTGGGAACAGGCTGCAATTGATTCTCCTTTCTTTTGAGCAAATTCCAGTAGAATTTGAGATTTGATTTTAATTTAGGTTTTATTAATGCTTTTTTCTATCTCTTCCACTTCTGTGCTACTGCCGAACAAGTTGGGAAGCGTGGAGCTGAACTGAAACGTGGGGACAGTCTATGCCAAAAGGCATGAGCTGCTTTGACACCGGATGCTTCACAGGTTCTGCGCAGTGCCAAGAAAAAAAAAAAGAAGCCCGAGTCCGATCTGAGTTGTACAGGGCAGACACTGCAGGTGTTGGGCGGGTTATGTGTTAATTATCACCAATTCCTGCTCACGTGGGCTGTGCTCTGTCCCTCTGCTCGTGGGGCTGAGTGGGGGCTCAAAGGGTTTGGGCTTGGGGGGGGGGTTCCATGCACACTCCTCTTCCCCTCCCCAGGGCTAAATAATGCTGTCCCCCTGCTTCCACTTGTCTGAATAATTTCACGTGCCTTCCTCTGAACAGATCTGGTTGGTCTTCTGTCCCTGCACCGCTCGACAATACATACACAGCCCCTCATCCATGAAGGTCGCGCGTCTGTTCGTCCTCCCCAAAACCAAAGGCGAGGACCGTAAGCCCCGATATTATTTAAGGTCTTTCTTACATGAGGGTTGTAATCACCCTTCACGGGTGAGATATTCCGTGGGGATTCGTTTCACATTATTCTACATTAAACTGGTTCACTTTAAACTTTTAGTGCCTGTATTAAAAGGAGGAGGCGGGTGAGAAGGGCGAGACTTATCACACTGCTCCGGCACGAGCACGCAGCAGGAGTTGGGGTGCTCGTGGACGTGCCTGTCGCTGAGCACCGGGGCCACAGAAGTTATTCCTCGCTGTCTGGTGCAAGGTGGGTGCCGTGCCCAGGCTTTGTACAGGCGTGAGACCCCGCGTTGTTAGGGGTCGGTTTGGCTGATACCTGCTGTGCCTCCAGGACCCTTATCAAAATGGCAAAACACCTGTAGGGTCAACTCTGGAGATGTTTCAAGGCCTGCAGCTGCTATAAATTGGTCAGATTAACATATGTTGTATGGATGAATAATTCAAGCTAACAGACAGCTTGTTACACTCCTGACAAAACAACCCTTGAGTATGGGAGAGGGGAAGATCCTTGTTTGCTGGCAGTGGCACTCGAGTGACAATGGAAGCAGAAAAACACCTGGAGGTGTTGCTTTTATAGATATTTAAAAAAAAAAAAAAAAAGTCAAGATGTTAGCCTTATGAGCCAGGAAAGGAAAAGCAGAGGGATTCTCGTGGTTTTGATTTAATTTTGGGAGCCAGCAGAGGACAACTGAGCCTTTCTGGGGTCTGCTGGTGCAACTTCTGATCCTCTCAGGGAGGGGACAAAGATCACCTGCAGTGACTTACGCAGACTAAACCAAATCAGATCTTGGTCCCTATGTGCTGATACCAAATGTAAAGAGCTCACGTCCAGGCTTCAAGCCTGTGCTTCTGTGTCTGAGTAGTATGGGTTACAATGGGTGTGATTTCAGCCTGAAGCCTGCTCATATGTCATCTGAAAATATGTAGATATCCCTTTTTGTGGGACTGGGAGCAAAGTGCCTCTGCTGGTCGTGGTCCTGGGCACTGAGAGCCAGCTCTCTGTGCTCTCCTGGCAGCTCTTAGGGCTACCAGGAAGCAGGAGGAGAGGGGATCAGTAGCAGCAAACCCAGCTGCTTGGGGTCTCTGCGCTCTGAAGGAAGGCAGCTGGGTGGGGATTTCCACTGGCAGTGGTGTTTGCAGTCCTGCATCCATGGGTGATCGGAAGAAACCATCTCTGTTCCTGCTTCGAAATGGATCGCTCCTTGGAGTGAATGCTCCCAGCCAGAGGGACCATTGCTCACGGCAGCTTGGTGTTACCTGCCTGCGCTCGCAAGAGCCCCTTCTTAAATTGCTGTGTCTGAATGCTACCCAGACCAGCAACAGGCAGCCTTGGGGCTCCAACCCTCTTTGTTTGCTTTCCAGAAGGCACAACATGCGGATTTAAATGGTGCCTTTTGGTGGTGTGGTTAAGGAGGGGATGAGTGGAAGTGGTGCTGCTCCTGGGCCAGCTCCAGCCGCTGAGCCCCCCGCTGGGTGAGCACCCGCTGCTGCGAGAGCCGGGCATGTGCAGCCAGCTGGGAGCTTCCTCTTCCTTACAGCTTTATTTTACAAGAAGTTTGCTGAAACGTTCTCCTTTCGGCATCGTAACTTCAATACATTTTACGGGGAGCTCTTTGATGTGTCAATAAAAAAAAAAAAAGAGTGCTGGAGTTACATGAGGCTGTGAGATGGAGCGCGGCGGTGCGTGCCGCGGGGACAGCGAGAGCATCCCCGGCTCTGCAGCGAAATCTGTGGTCCCTTGGCTGCTGGCTGCTCCAGCACTCCATAACGGAAAGGTGCAGGCCTGCCAAGAAGAAAACTCAAGTTTTTCCAAGCGTTTATGCAGTGGTTTTGGCAGTGGGAAGAACATGGGTGAACGTGAGCCATGCGTAGGGGACAGAGGGACCTGGAGGGGTGCTGCAGGATGCGGTCCCGGACACGGCAGAGCAGGGGTGCTCCAGCTCCTGTGGGCTCGTGGGGCCTGCGCTGCTGTTCCCGTGGTTATCGTGGTGCCGGCATCTAGACAGATCTGGAGATAGGCATGGAGCGTTAGCACAGAGATCCATTAGCATAAATTACTGATGAATTCACCTAAAAAACCAAGTCCCAACTCCACGGTTAAAAATAGTGACAGAACTTCAAAGGGGCACGGGGCCTGATCTATTTTTAAGATAATGTGGATAATTTCAAGTACCAAAGGATCTTGCTTATGCTACTTTCTTTGGTATTCTGCATAATCTGCTGTGTCCAGCCAAGATCAGATAACAGCAGGATCATTTCTCTCCTTTCCAGCATTAACTGTTTTCCTTCTCCTTACCCAGAGATGAGGTCTCGGTACTCAATGCAGTCCTCTTGGCTCTAGATTTCACTGGGGACGAGCGTTTTTGGGGGGTTGCTGCTTTGTGCAGGTGCTGCAGCAGCCACCTCCTTCAGGTCGTGGTGTGAAGTGCAGTCATTTCCTAGCAGAGTATTTGGGGCAGCGATAATTCCCTGCCAGGCTTCGGTGGGACGGCTTCAAGTGACGGCTGGTTGGGCTGTGCTCGTGCTCAAGCAGCAGGGGACTTTTTTTTGTGTCCCGTTCACATCGCAGAAACCTTGTCCTTCTCAATTAGGTGACCTGAGGAGTCCATCACTTCCCTGCTGACCACGTGCCGTCAGCGTCCTGCCCTCCGTTGGCATGGTGGCAGCCTCAAGGAGATGAATTTCACCACTCACCTTACAGGCACTGTGCTGGCGTCCAGCAGAATGATGGGGCACGTCCGGTAGGCTTTATTTTCCCTCAAAAAGAAGTGACTGATCCCTTCCAAGTTCAAAGCCATGCAAACAACGGCTTTGGGGGACGCTCAGACCTTGGCTGAGAGCATTATTCCCCGGCGTGTGAGCGGGGTGCCTCGCCGCGGCGGGGTCCTCCCCTGCTTGGTTCTCTTTTATGTTGCTCGTGGCGGCGAAGGGAGGATCAATGCTTTCTGTGTCGAGGCAAGACAATGTCTGTGCGTTATTGCCATGATATTGACAGCTTGGCTTCTTTTCTTGCGTCGTCTGTACTTCATTTGTGAAAAGTACTGTAATTATCCCCTGGTAGTGATTTCAGGAATGGCACACAACTTGAAAAGAAATCCAAATGGGTACACCTGATTGCAAGGAAAACACTTTAAATATTGAATAATTTTTTCTGAAGGTCTAAATTTTCTATTTGCCTCAGCACTTAGCTTTTTGTGCAGGCATTTTGTACCGGCTTGAACAATGGACTTTTTACATGAGGTTATTTATGGTAATTAAACTGAAGATGTGTTCATCCCCCCTACCCTCTCTTGCTATTTTGCACCTCTCCTTCCTATTAATAAAACCATTAAATCTGTCGCTTTTCTCCCCCCTCCCAATCCATGCCGAATTTCCCAACCTAATTGTCAGTCTGGCTTTATTTAAGCCAACTGCAGACTTTTGATCTACTTCTTTGGAAGAGCTTTTGTTTTGCTTTTTCTCAGCATCTGAACGAACCGGTCCCCTGTTTACAAGATTTACATCAAAATAAGGTTCCTGGCAAAGGGAAATGCAGCTTAGCGAAATTAAAGAAAAAAATCATAAAAAACTTGCAAGGTCCCCGGAGGGCTAGTTCGTGCGTGTTTCAGCAATAATAAAGGGATTAGGCTGGAGGCTGAGGGGTGCGAGAGGCGGATGGGGTGGGATGGTGGACGGAGGGCTCCCTGCATCCGTGCCTGAGATGGGAACGGGGAGCAGAGGGAGCTCCCCAGCTGGCTGCCGGGCAGGGAATTGGCTCGGTGGCCTCGCCAGGGGCTCCACGACTGGAGGAGCCTCTACAGCTCCCAGCCTGGAGGTTGGAGGCACTTCTACAGCTCCCAACCTGGAGGCTGGAGGATCCTCTACAGCTCTGAGGCTGGAGGAACGAGGCCACGGTGCTGCCTTCAGCCCCACGCTGCCGCCCTTCCTCGCTCGTCTTACCCGTGCGCACTGTCTCGTCGAGGAAAAAGCAATTTAGGAGCTGACAAAAGCCGCAGAAAGCCGCTGCAGTTAATTAATAGCCCGACTTCTGGTGCACGTTGGTTCCAGGAGAAGACTCTGGGATCGTAGCTAATTGGGAAGTCAGGCCAGATCGCATCGCGCGGAACGTGTTTGTGGTAATGATAAGTGATTTCTGGATTCGAGGGTGGTTTTTTATTTCGTTTCCAGTACTTTATTTTGACGGGTGAGTCAAATATTCTTGAAGTATCAAAACAATCTTTGTAGCTGTGTAACAGGAGCATAAGGATATCATTAAAAATGAACCCAGCTTGATCTGGATGCTGGCAAAACAACTTCAAAAGTATCCTGGTTATTTTGGGGGGGAAGGAGCTGTGTTCTCTTTGGATGAAAGAATCCATTTGAGAATAGAATAGTTTAAAGGAAGGATTGGTCACAGGCAAAAGGAAGGCTGCCTAGGGATCCTCCCGAAAACAAATGAATAAAAATCTGTCTGTAGACTTTGGAGAGCCTGTAAATAACTGCTGGGGGTAGCCCCTGAGCTCACACAGACCCGAGCGTTGCTTTGAGGAAGGAGAGACGGGAGCAGTGATACTTAATGCGATGCTTTTCTGGTGCAGAGGGTTTGAGTCTGTTGGTCCTCGCACAGAGGCAGGCCGTGGAATTATTGGGCAGCTGGTGCAGAACAAAGGGAAGCGCTCGTTTCGGCAGTGTGGAGATTGTCGCTGGGTGCTGCTGAGCTGGGAGTGAGGTGAGCAGAGAGAGATGAAACGAAGGGAGGATGGGTCCAGGGGTGGCTGATAGCACTGAGGAGCCAGCCGGCCAGGAAATTCCCAAATCTCTGCCTGAATGTCCCTCTGCACATGGCCCTTTTACTCCGTGCCAGCCTCTATTGCAAATCAGAGTGGTAGGACTCTGATTTAGCTCCATCTTTGTCCTGTTTCTAAGTAAAGGTACAGAAATTACGCTGTTGATTAGAGATGGGGAATCCTGGTGGAATCCATGGAGAGTCCGTGCCACATCATCCAACCCCAGCTCTCTTTGGGCTTGAAAGAGCAGTGAATGAGTAGAATTAAAAATGAACTTCTCTGTTAGGTTATTGACACCCCACTTCTTGTTTTCCTTCGGTGGTGAAGGCGTGTTGAAGCCTCATCCCCTCCCTGAATCTAAACAAGGGCAGGAGTGCTACGTAGCGGATTTTCTTGCCCCAGCATGCTTTAGTAAAAGGGAACAGGGTTAATTCAGCGGTCTTGTGGGATGAGGCTCTTGTCGCTGCAAAGCAGTTAAGGGATTTGGGCTTAAATATCTCATTCCGAAATGCTTGTCTGGCGACATCCCCATCATCATAGGAGCGACGTCGCCAGCGCTGTCCTTACAGGTTTAACCAGGCACCCCTGCGGTCCCTGTCCCACCAACTGCAGACAAACATTGCCTTCGCTTTAGGGTTAAAGCAGTAAAAGCAGGTCAGGACGAAGTGCTTTATAGGTTAATACTACCTGCATTCATGAGCTAGTGGAGTCCCAGAGGCCTGAAAAATCGGTGAAGAATCTTTACTTCCTCCCCGTTTTTCCCTTGCTGCTGTAGAGCCTCATTGGCATCAATCGCGCGCGGTCGTGCAGCTTTTCCCAGAAGGTCACCGTGCGATGAACACGCAACTTCACAAACAATTTCTGCGTATCTTTAACAAAAAAAAAAAGGAAGAAAGAAAGGTGATATTTTTCTCTTTGCATGCAGTTTTTAAGAAGCGGAGAGCAAAGAGCCATAAAATTTCCTTTTATAGATGGAGCAGGCAGCAGCAAAGTGTGCTAAAGTGAGCGAGGAAAACCCAAGGTGACATTTAATTTTAGCGATAATAAGCTATGGCAAAACTCCTCTTATTAAAGACGTAAGGCAAAAACGTTCAGCTGCTATATTCTGGAGCAGAGACACTGCAAGGAGCACAGGGAGGCAGGGTGAGACACCTTGAACAAGATCCAGAGAGCCAGGCATTAATTTTGGGGAGGAAGAATTGGAGCACCTGTGCTAGGCAGTGAACAATGCCCGTCGTGGGGGGGATGGAGCTGTTTTATTTCCCAGGTTCGCACAAACAGAAACTTTCCCCTAAGATAAGATGAGGCTGCTGCTTCTGGGGTTGGGATGGGGCAGGGCTGCAGCCCCTATAAGAACGATTTCCAGCTCTCCTACCCTCAGCATCCCTGCTGCCTGCAGTCAGGAGGTTTCCAGCAGCAGAAATGGGGCATGCGGCTGCGGCGAGGAAGGGATGGCATCTGCTGGGCACTGCTGCCCCACGGCCAGGTCCCATGGGTCAGGCTGGCCAAGTCATCTTCTGCTTCTGGATTCTGAACCTGTCCCTCTCATCTGCCAACCTCGCAGCCTGTGCATTAGGCATAAAGCTGAGTCACAGTTTGCGTTGACTGGTAGAAAGCATCCAGGGTGAAATAGTTCCTGGAGCAGATGAGTGGCCAGCAGGTTTGTACGCCCCCTCAGCCTTGTTTTGGAGAAGTGCTTGTTGGAATCCCAGCTGGAAAGCATGGAAAGATGCAGTTTGTTTGCTTTCGTAGGCTTGGCGCTGTAATTCTCGCCTTTTGCTTTGTTCCCCTGCGTAACGGTGCAGCCACTGGAGGTGGGAGCCTGGTGGTGGAGGGGCTCCCATAACTCCGAGGAACAGCAGCATACTCGGGATGCAGAGCCCCGGTTCTGCCTGTCCTGCTGCAGCCCTCTCACTGCTTTCCTTCCATTTGCTGTAAATTCTCATGTTTGAACGTTTCCAAAGGTAGGAGGGCTTTCTTACTAGGTCTCGTTGCAGATGTTTATTCCTGGTGGCGGATACGTCTGTGGATAATTGCACACCGTCTATTTTGGCAGCTCTTTCTAGAAAGAATTAATAAAGCCTGATAAGGCACTTCAGAAGTCCTGCAGATCCTCGAGCTGGCTGCACGGCAGAGCAGCGATGCAGCAGCACACGGAGCCTCGCTGCTGCTCCTTGAACGCCCAAGCTCTGGGCACGTTTTTTAAATGTAGCTGCCTCCAATTGCGTGTAAAATTGACCTGAAAGGCCCCGTATGGCAGCTGTATGGGAAGGATATGCTGGTTCTGGTGTCTCTGTGCACGTTCTGCTGTGGAGCTGCTCCTGCAGAGGTGCTGCAGAAAGCTGTGCCTGGGCTCAGTGTGATTTAAGCCCGGCTTCGTCTCTGTGATGTGTTAGTGCCTGAGGGTCTCCTGGTGCTTTCCCGTAAAGGAAGGAGGACGCTGCTGGCACCCATAAGGTACCTGCACAGAGTTCACTAATGGGCAAAACGGGTGTGTGACCACGGAGCAGCTGCTCCCAGTCATTTCCCTGCAGCATCGCTTCCCTCCCGAGGTCTCTGCGGCTGCTGCTCCGGGAAGCACGGGGCATGGAAGTGCTGTGCAGAACCCAGCAGGCTCGTCTGAGCTCTCCCCGTTTGGCTCCGTCGCTGTAGAGAAACCTGGGGCATAGGCTGGTGCTTGCAGCAGCAGTCTCCATCTGTTCCAGGTGTTGTTCCGATACTCGCCTGTTCCCGACCCCGCTGACTCAGCCCAACAAGGCTGCACCTGTGTGGGGAGCCGGGAGCCAGCTCCGCGTCCCCTGGGGGCCGAGCAGAAGCCCTTGAAGCCCTTCCTGCCCACCCCGTGGAGCCCTGTGACATGGCAGAGGTCGGCTGCCCTCGAGGCCAGCACCTCCTGCCCAGCTGCCCTTGGAGCTGCACCGCAGCAGGATGAGGCCGAGGACTCCCAGACCCCCTCCAAGTCTCGGTCGTGTCCAGCAGCATCCAGGGAAGGGTGCCCAGCCTGGGCTGGGGTCTCTGGGTGTCTAAAGCAGGGCTGCTTTGGGGAAGGTTTAGGAGAGCAGCACGCAGAAGGCAGCAGGCTGACCACAGCTCTTCAGTTCCTGGATGTCGGGAGAACCCGACCTCTCCCCGCCCGCGTGGATATAAATAGATAACGCAGAGCCACGGCAGTGAGGGGGTTATACAACGGACCTCGGTGCTGCCGGGAGCCAAAAATACCTACAAAAATGACAGGCGCTTTGAATGAACATTTGCAGGGTGCTGCTAATGGCAAGAAATTGCTGCCGTGCTCCGCGCCGCCCCTGCTGCAGGATGAAGCCCCCCCCCCCCCGGCAGCTGGTGGTGGCCGCATCCTGCCGTGCCCTCCTGCCCCAGAGGGATGGGGAGCAGCAGGCAAAAAGGGTGCTGGCTCTTCACGGGCCCCTCAGCTCAGGTTTCAGGTCAACGTTATTTTCCTCTTCCATTGTGCAAAATGACAGGAGAACTGATCGTGCTCGCCTGGGTGAGGAAGCGGCTCCTTCCATTGTTGGGGTATAATAAGGGACAATAATTCTCGAAGGGAGTGAGAGGCAGAGTTTTTGTGAAATGCTCCCATTTTGTATATAAACCTCTCTCTATTTTTCAATCCTAAATGGCCCTCGTATTGAAAGCCTGGTGTATGAGCTGTCTCCATTCAGCGTGAAAGCTGCAAAGAAATAGAAACCGTCCGGAATTGCTCAGCCTCTGGAGAGGGGATGGCTCTCTCTGCAGATGGTTTTAACCATCTTGTTGCAGAGCTGCGATGATTCTGTGGCTTTCAGATTGGGACTGAGGGTGTTGATCACAGCCCCCGTGCAGTGCTGGGCGATTTATTTCGCTGAGCTGTGCGTCGGGACATGGGGAGCATCGCAGCAAGGTCCTCGGTGCCGCCAGGGCTTGCTGAGGCCCTGCGAAGGCTGGGGGTCAGAGCCGTGTCCCTCCATCGTGGCACCATGCTGGGACGGGAGCAGAACCACGTCCAGGGCAGACTTTCTCTCTAGGAGGGAGGAATCAAACCAGGCTACCCTCTGGAGAAAGGCCTCGGTGTATTAAGGAGCACGCTGCAGGCAGAGGAGGCATTACCGCCTGGGGACAACTGCTGAAAACTTGTCACCAACGTTTGAATAAACCATTTAAAACAAAAAAAAAAAACAGCCTGCCCCTCATTGCAGCCCTGCACATGAACAGCTTGCAGGCTGCTCCTGCTCTGCTGAGCCCCGTTAGGGATCCCATGCAGCCACATCAGGCGCTGGGTCCCCTCTCTGGGGGTGCTGGGGGCTGCAGCACCCTGTGAGTGTCTGGTGCAGGGTTTGCCTCCAGCTCTTCCTGCTAACAGCAGCAAATATTCCTGCGAAACCTCGTATCCTGCAGCCCCTGGATGCTACAGATAAACCACGCTAGAAAAACTGTCGGAGCAGAGTAAGCAAAGCAAACTCTGCGTGTGTGTTCAGGCGGATGCACGAGACGTCAGCGTGGCGAGGTGTGTTGGAGAGGTTTGGGGGAGACGGTGGAGGACTGTGAAATTCACGCTTCCTCGTGCCATGCTGTGTGTGCAGAGCCTCAGGAAAACAGCTTTGACCGTGTGTGACCCAGCGGAGAGGGGCTGGACCCCGGTGTCCCCTCCTGGCTGCCCCAGCACCGTGCGGGGTGCCGGCGCGCTCCTCCAGGCTGCTGGGAAACCTCTTGTGCCTGGGCAGCCCGTGGCTGCTTCTGACGGGGCCAAACCCCTCCTGCCTTCCTCCTGGGCTTGTTTCCTCAGGCGGTTCTGGTGGCCGATGCTATGGACATCCCCGTGCTGCACACCCCCCCGGGATCCTGCCCTGCTGCACTGGACACGAGGCCTGGCTCCTTTCCAAAACACCGCGCTCGGACGCGGGCCTGGATGGTCCTGGAGACAGAGAGCTCTGAACTGCTTGTGCTCGGCTGGCTTGTGATGGCTTTTTGATTATCCCGACGCGCTCGGAGCTAAAAGCTGGAAATCAATCACGCTGTGCTTGAGCAGAACGAGCAGCAGCTGGGACTTGGTCAGGATGTTCCTCGTTGCGGTTGTGTCGAATTTCCATCATCTGGGTGTCTGTTCGGTGTGATGGGGGGCGAATGAGTTCGTACCCGTCCCCTCGATACTGCATGAGCCTCCTGCGTGTGGGGTGCGCGGGCTGTGGGAAGGAACATGTGCGGCACAAGGAGGGGGATAAGCAACATCCCATCAGCTGGCGCTGGGCTGAAAGGAATCTCCAGACATCTGTGGTGCTCAGCTGACTGAGCATCCTCCAAATGTCCTAAAATAAAAACAAGGGTGGAAGTCGCCGCTCATCTTGCAAGGAGGCTGCGCCCCAGGGAACTGCCTCGGTGCATCTCCAATGGCCTAATATTTATCCTCCTGTAATTTGGGGTGCCGAAATGCCATGGGTCCCTTGTTTGTGCCCCTACGTCTGCCTGGCCACTTCTGGGCTCCCTCCGAGTGGAAAATCAGCAAGGTTTTCCTGCCTGCCTCCAACCCGGGGCTGCACTAAACATACATTAGCACTTGCGTGACTCAATTGTATTAATTGTTGCATTAAATTATATGGTGTTATACAAAAAGAATGTTAATTTAATTTTCCTACAACTGTGTTCAGATTAATTTTTAATCAAATCTGACAGCAAAAACTTAAATCAGGTGCTGCGCCTTGGCTGTAAGAGGACCAAGTACATGACAAATGCACCAAACTCATCCGGACAGGTTGCGGCATTAAACACGGGCGAGCAGCCGAGCTGTGGGCTTTAGTTATCCCTGCTCTGCCACCGAGCTGAGCCTCAGGGAGGAAGAGCTGAACCGAGGGCTCACAGCAGGGTCCTGGTGGTGGTGCTGGGGCTGCTCAGCCCCCGAGCCGGCCCTGGGGTTAACGGGTGCTGATAACGGAGCCCCGGCCAGCTCACGCTGCCAGGAGCAAGCGTGCAGCAAAGCTGGGCTAGAAAGCAGGTTTGGGCCTTTGCAATTTTGACAATAATGCAGGAAGGGCTGGGAGGGAACCGGGGGTAACTTGCAGAGGCAGCACGAGCACGTAACTGCATCTCAAGTCAGAGGAAAGGGAGAGCATTCTCCGGGCGGTCGCGGTGCTCCGGAGCTTTGCCAAATGGAAGAGCCTCTTCCAGAGCAGGCCGGGCAGCAGCGTGGTTTCCACTCGCCTTTCCCAGAATTGATCTGCATTCGGGAGACCAGGTCCTGGCAATAAAGGACTACCAATTAGGAGAGCTTGGCTAATTAAAGAAGACATAAACCACTAACCCCCTAGCAAGCTGCTGGTCTGCTAATCACAGCCGTGCACTGGGCAGAGTTCAGTCCTTGCAGACCCAAACAGAAGCATCACACCTCTCCTCTCTGCTTTACTGAGAGCCTGGCATTTGGAGGACGTTCATCTGCTGCTGGTTCTGCAGCACGTGGGGATTTGCGCTCGTTTGTTCCTCTCCCCAGCATTCGTTCCTTCAGCAGGCAAGAAAGGTTCATTTTTTCCCCCCTATTTGAAAGCAGTGTGCGTCACTGTGTGTCTCCTAATGGGAAACACAAGATCTGTATAAATTCGTAATGGCCACGGTAATATTTCTTTTCTGTGGGAAGCTGGTATTAATAAGGAGTGTCACAAACTATGAATTTTATTGTAGTGATATTCATTATGTGTGATATACAGAGAGGGAGCGCGATGCAGCCAGTGCAATGAATTATATTTGTTGCAAAGAGTGGAGCTAAGTGGAAATAAATTAAGCATGATGTGTTTTAGGATGTTCTGCATTCAGCAGCAGGGTGAAAAAAACCTGTCCAAAAATGTTGATATAGAAAAGATTTCCAGGGTGCAAACAGATACAAACACAGATAAAGAAAAACACACTGAATTCTGTGTGCAGACACACTCCTGGCTGTACATTTAGAGGAGGGCTGCAGAAAGCAAATATTCCTTCTGTTCTCGAAATTTGCAGAACCAGGATAATTGCTACCTGTGGTTGCTGTGGGAACCATAACTTCTCAATTCCGGATTTTAAGCGCAGAAAGTCTCAGCCAAATGTGCCACATTAATGTGACTTCTGTCATATTACGGGAAATCAGCCAATTTGCGGTTAATATAAACAGGTTAGGAAGGGGGAATTTTATAAAAGTAGAGAATCGGTTGGCTTTTTTTTTTCTTTTTTTTTTTTTTTTTTTTCCCTCCAGGGAGGCCTGTTTGAACCCACAGCTGCTGGCTCCTACAGCCCGAGAGGTGCCCCCCATTTCCCAGGGGTCTGCCCCGTGCCCTGCTGCTGGCGTCCCACGCTGCCCAGTTTGGGCTGGGGCTGTTTGGCTGCAGCCCACCTCAGTCCCCTGTGGGCACCCAAGGGTGTCAGCGCCTGCCCAGCACCAGCGCTGGGTCGGTGACGTCCCCCCCGGCTGCTTTCTGTGTTCCCTCTTAGCAGCGTCTCCGAGGGTGTTCGCTCTCACGCAGGGCTGAAAAGCCTGCCGTGCCTAAACTTGATGATATTTTAAAAATAATAATAATTTAAAAAATAGATTTTACACTTCAAAAGTGTTTTTTTTTTCTCCTCTTCCATTTTCAGAACAAAGCAATTTTTCCCCCACAGTCACAAGTTCCCACAAAGGATCCTTGCAAAGGAGGAAAAAAGGAAGAAGGGAGAAAAAAAAAAAGCAAAAAAGGAGAAAGCTTAACAGATGAATTAAAAGAGCCCCATAGGAAGAGAGATCGCTTTTAAAAGCGTGGCATAGATCGGCCACTTGTGTAAAGTAATTCACACGTTGATTTTAAGGCTGTCACCAGCTGCCCCTGCGCTCAGGAGTGTCCCCAGGGACAGGCTGTGCCTCCAGAGCCCCCCCGCCGTGCCGAGCGCTTGTCACCTTCCCTTGCCCCTGTACTTGACTAAATGACCTTTAAGGTCCAGAAGCTTTATAGGGCCATTATTTTATTAGGCTAATAAAAGGGAGCTGTCGTACCAAAATTTAGTGCCTGCGGGGAAAGGGCGGGTTGTGATCCTGCCGCTGCGGGAGGGAGAACCGCAGGTGGGGTGGGGGGAGAGGCGCTGGGCACCTCACATCCAGGGCTTGCTGCGTAGGGGAGTTTTAGTTAATTTCCTTTTTTTTCCACAATTAATTTCCTTTTGTACTCTGCCGATTGAAGGAAGGGGACCTGGGGGTCCCGGCGGTGTGTTGGTTGGGTTGGGCTTGGCTTGGTTCTCTTTCGGTGCTTGCCCCCCCCGTGCCACCCTGGTGCAGCTGCAGCTCAGCCCCGACCGCATCCTGCTCGGGCAGCGCTCCTCAGCACCCGTGGGCAGGATTGGAGGGTGCTGTGCCGGGCACTGCTCTCGCTTTTGGACCAAATACCCTCTTAGTTTTATCCCTGAATTAACAACGGGGTGGTAGACAAGGAATTGTGCTACTGCCAGCCTGATAAAGGGCTGGAAATGGTGCCTCGGTGGGAGAGTGTGGGGAGGTTTTTGGGAGGGAGAGGAGCCGCAGGTGACGGCGTGGAGGGGCAGGTTGGTGCAGGAGAGCAGCGGCCGGTCCCTCGCTGGCACTGACGCTTTGGTGACACCCCTGTGGACTCGTGGCTTGGACCTGGGGTACATGGCAGCAGGCATGCTCCCGGCTCCCGAAGCACGCACGGGACTGAGGGCCAGAGACCGTTTTTATTTATGGTTTTACTGGAAGACAGCGATGGGGATAAAAGGGCTCCGTGGTGAATAATTCAGCCTGGGCGCCTGGTGTTCTTCCATGCGCGCATTGATTGCTGGTGCTCACTGGGCTCGTCAGCCTCCGCACACAGCCTGCCTCGCACCTGCGGCGCGCAGAGGGCTGCTCGCTGGGCTTCAGGTGCCCTGGTGCAAAGCCAGCGAGTGCGGCAAGGAGCGGGGCGTGCTGCCAGCTCTGCACGCTCGCTTCTGGCCCCTCGGGATGCAGCCCAGACCCGTAACAAATACATCTGCAGCTCTGGCATCGCTGCCCCGGCAACATTTTATTTTTAAGGGATGCCTGCATAGGCTCAGGCAAAAGAACCCAGCGCCACGGCAGAGCAGGCGCCAGGAGGATCACAGCAGCATGGTGCCAGGCACCAGCCAGAAATCTGCAGAAAGATCTGCTGGCTGGAGCACTCACCAGAAAATATCACCTGAAATGCAAAGCCAAGGCAAAAAAAGTCGGCAGCTCGGCTACATCTGCAGCGATATTTTATTGATTGCGTGAGACCCTTGAGGCAATTCAGATAGAGCCTGGAAAGAAGGGTTTTGGGTTTGTTCCACTGGATGTCATCGTTCCCCAGCTGCCATGCTGCCTAGGAAAGTCCTTCTGCTTCCTTGTCTGCAGCGCTGCGAGCTGCTGGAACAACGGCTTTGAAATGTGGGTGTGGGTATCTGAAACAAGCTAAAAGGAACAGAGCAATTGAGCTGAAAACACCGTTCTTGTATCAACATTGCATTTATGACTTCTGTAAGCAAACGCTAGGACTTGCTGCGTTAGCACATTCGGGCAGCGCTGTAGCAACTCTCGAGGTGCTGCAGAGACTGAAAGCAGACCCAAATGTCCCCGTGCAACACCTCGCTGCGGCGAGTTGGTTTCCCAGTTCTCTGGTATTACTCCGTGTGCTGGGAAAAGGGATTATGGTACGTACATGGTACAAATTACAGGGAAACACTTAGCCATGCTGGAAACTCTGACGTGGAAAATGGGAATAAGCAGCGCGTAGAGCAGGAGCCACGAGGGGTCCTCGAGGGAGCGGCTGCAGCATAGCCCCAGGGCTGCCCCCGGTAGCAGCCCAGCAGAGTTGGTGACACCCAGGAGTAAAGTTGGAAAGGACCATGCATTGTTATTTTTTTTTTTTTTAATTTAAGCAACCGTTACCATAGCATATTTATGAAATCTTAAGCACCGGTTAAAAGCCGGAGCATATTTCCGAAACCTTTATCTTTTCATTCCCCAAGGTGTTCTACATGTGGAATAAAAGTGAGCCCACGGGACCTTTTGATGCCTTCCTGTGCTTCTCAGGGCTCTGTGGCGTACACGCTGGGAAAACGGCTGCGCTGCTGCCCCGCACTTGAGTCTGAACTTGGCATTACCGGGGGCAGGCACGGTGTGCCCCCACCCATGCCACTGAAGCCTGGGCTCTGGATTTGGGGTCTCTCCTGAAGCCCCTCGCAGCTTGAGCTATGGAGCTCTCTTTGCTGCTTAACAAGGGCTCTAATTAACTCTGTGAACAAATGTTTTGGAAACTGGTTAGGAATCCGCTATGCGCTTGTGAGGCAATGCTTTCATTAGGTTGAATGGGGAAGTTTTTAAGCTTGCAAGTTCATAAACAGATGATGAAAATTCCCAGCGTATCAATAACACATCAGTGTTTGCATAAATAGCAGGAATTATTCTAGTGAAAAAAAAAAAGGCAATATTCCAGCGTCGCAGTAGGCAAAGAGGGTGCTTCTACCCACTTTGACTAAATGTTCTCATTTAAAAAGGAAGTAAGTCAGTGAATTTCAGGATTGCTTATGAAAGATGTTAGAGTACAGTTAAAATACTAGCTTTTACTTAACGTCACCGGGAAACTGCACGGTTTATTGAGGAAAGGAAATAGTGGTGCAGCTCGATGTCTCTGCTGTGGGGGTGCGCGGGATTTTCAGGGCTTGAAAACCCAGCGGTGCTGCTGGGGCGCTGCTGCTGGTCAGGGCTGCTGGAAAACCCAGCCATCGTCCAGCCGAACGTCCGCAGGAAAGCTTCCCCAGCCTGCTTTTCTGGGCAGAAATAACCCTTCAAATCGGAAACGTTTCCTAAAGGAGCAGGGAAGGTTTCGTGCTTTGTCCTCGCCACTGCTCGCTCCTCTCTGCTCTCACGTGCTGAGAAGAGGGGAAGGGAGGGAGGAGGGTGACGGTGCCATCCCCACGTTGGGAACAGAAAATGAATTCAGGGCTCAGAACCTGGAGTAAGGGTTTATGGAGGACATTTGGGCTGGAAGTTGGACACGCTGAATCAAAATGGCTTTTCCACTTGGAGCGTCCCTGCCGCAGGATGTTAAGGAACCCCAGCTGGATGTTTCCTTCAACACTTGATTAAATCCTTTTCTTAAAAACGGGTTTGGGGCCAAAGCAAATCCAACCAGCTTGGGTTTGGAAATCTGATTTGGATTTTAAACCTGTGACAGTACAACTCTTTCCAAATTCCAATTAACTAGACGTTTCTCATAGCATTTTTTTCTACATAAGCCTCTATTCTCTATGCATTTTTAATAAGCTTTATCCTGGGAAAACATGAGAGAGCTAACTGCAAGTGAAAAGAATAAAGGCAGTTGCTGCATAGCTCTGAAAATCTGTTAAGTACTGGGAAGCTCATAGTAAAAAGCAAAGCAATGAAGAAATCTTAGCTCTGTTCTAATAAGAAACCGTGAATGAAGATAAAACCTTTTCGCAAACCTTGCGTGGCTGAAAAAAAATGCAGAGTAACAGCCCTAGAAAAACCTGTGACAGTGCTCATATGTGTTGCAGATAGGGGAATAAGCAGCAGAAGACATCCTTTTTGTCTTCCTAAATGGCAGTACTTGGAGTTTTGGGACTAATTCCTCCTGGAGTAGGAGGGGAGAGCGCGCTGGATCAGTGTGAAGTGCTGAAACCACAGGGAAGGGGAAAAAAAAGAACCACCACAACAAGTAAACATGGATTCTTAAGGAGAAATTAGTTACATAGACGATCCTTCCAGAACATGTAATTTTTTATATTTTTATTAAGGAGAAGAGCTGGGCTCAGGGTGCCCAGCAGAGAGGTTGTGCTATGTGAGGCTGTGGGAGCGTGGCCGTGAGCCCCTGGGGTGGCCGGGGATGGCCCCGGCTGTCGAATAACGTTTAGGTGTTTAAATAAAACATGTTTCTGATTCAGGACTGAACGTTTTTAATACGTGCCTTAATTCCCGGAGCTGGCGTGCAGCGTTTGGTGTTGGCATCTGTGAGCACGTCTTCATTCACCTGCGCTCAGGAGCAGTTCCAAAATTCCAAAATTCTCCCAGGAATTCCACCTGCCGAGGGGCCCGCTGCCTGGATGCCTGTGCCCACCCTGCGGAGATGGTGCCAGCAATTGCGTGGCTTTTTTGAGGCCGTAGGGACCGCGGCACCCCGTGCCCCGGGCACAGGAGCAGCTCCTCAGGGAAAAGCTGCTGTCCGGCCCCTTTCCTCCCCGTCAGGACTGATCAGCGTCAGAGGAGCTAATGGGGAACACAAAACCTATTTAAAAGCTACATTTACCACTTGGCTGATTCCATTACGTGGTGTAATATCCAGGTGTCACATTTCCTCTCCAAATGCCTGTTTTAATGCTTTCCCAGCCCGCTCGGCTGAGCTCCGTGGCACGGGGTCCTCCCATGTCCATTGCCCGAGGCAGGACCCGCAGGATGTGCCCCGAAGGAGGGGATGGAAACGCTGTGCTGCCACTGAACCCGAGTCCCCTGGGACATGCCGAGCCCCATTGGCCCCCCAGATTTTCCCCAACCCCATCCCCCTGTGCCCACGGTCTCTGCTCCCCGTGGCAAAAGCTCCCCACCCGAGGGCTCTTGGATGGGAAGCAGGCGCTAAGTTATTTCTGCGATTTTAGGGCTGAGCACATGGTGGTTTTAACATCTTCTCGTGGTCGCCATTATCACTGAATTATACATGATCGCTTTCCTAGCGGGAATCAGTTTAGAGCTACTTGCATTTGTTTTGTTTTTAAAGGGAGACACCGATCCCTGTGGGCTCTGCATTGCACATAGGCATCGTAACGCGGACGGTGTTCATTCCTGACCCCTCTCTAACTCCAGCAGGGCCAGGGGCTGGGTAGGAGAGCAGCTAGGTGTTGTTCCCTCCTTGCCTCATCACGGAGAGCTCTTGTGCCCTGCCCGCAGCCATGCCGTGCTGGCACACTGGTGCCATTCCCCCAGGGAAGCAGCCCCTGGTGCAGGGTTCGGGCGGCTCTCGGCAGTGCCTGCTCCAGGCTCGTCCCTTTCCAGCAGTGCCAGGGGTCTGGAATCACTGGGAACAATGAACCTCAGTTCTGCAGTGGTTCTGGGTTTAAAGTGGATATTTTTGCAAGGATTCGGGTACTTAGTGAAAAGCAAATACCATCGTGCTGCTCGCCCCGTTTCCCACTCCGGAGCTGTGCTGCGAGCGACTTCACACGAGCACAAGGAGCCAACCCGAGGCAGGTCTGCCGTACGAGTTCTGCCGCGGGACTGGAGCAGGAGAGCGGCTTTGTGGTGCTAAAATGAGATTACAAGTAGTAGCTCGCGCTCCCACGGTGCTGAATTTCACCCAAACTAAAAAAAAAATATTTTTTCAGCACAAGAAGTGCTATGCACATAGCTCACGGAGTCTTGTCATTCCCCACACTTACGAAGCTGAAATTCCTTTCTTAGCTTTTCCTTTCCTTTTGTCTTCCTTCCCCTTTGGGCCCATGAAATCTCGTAGATCTGCAGCAGTATCAGTAAATGTATCTAGAACTGAAGGAAGCTGTATCTTTAGGTCTCGCAAATATTTTCTTTTCTTGGTACACAAGTGACAGAAGAAAAAGCTTGCAAACTTGTAACTTGCACTCGAGCTGTCTGAGAGGGATCTGAAGTTTTAGGAACTTCTGAAGCTCCTTGATAGGTGTCGTAAGTCTGGCATCAAAGATCATGTATCGTTTTGACTCTTTTGTTTTTTGTTCGTGCTACAGTACACGCTGCCTGTGGTGGTTTCATCTGTAGCTACAGTTTTATAGAACGAGATTAAGGATGTAATTGCTTTCTTTGATTCTTAACAAGATCAAACAGAATGACAGAAATGCCAGTAAAAGGTTTCATAAAATGCTCACTTACTGCAACAGATGCATATACCCGCCTCTCACGCCTAAAAGCAGCGCTGGCTGCGGGGTGATGCTCTGTGAAGGCAGAGGGAATGCATCCCGAGGAATTGATGCTGGGAAAGCAATTTGGTCAGCGCCTCTTTCTTTCCAAGGGCTTCTGCGCGGGCCAGAGGCACGGCCGAGCTCTCGGTGCCCGGCAGAAGCATGGGGATGCCGATGCCCAGCACTGATGGTGCCCGCAGCTGATGGAGCAGACGAGGTTGGGGAAGCATCAAGCAGAGGAGAGGGACCCGTGCTCCTTCCCACTGCGTTTCCTTAGATCCTGCTTCAGTGTGTAGGGCAAAACGGGTCAAGGCAGTGAACAGGCATGAGGCTGCTCGGGGTAAATGCAAAGAGAGCAGAGTAATGATGTTTCAGCACGACACAACTCATTGGCAGCATAACAGGGGCTGGCATCTGATCTCGCTCTGCACAATTATTCAAACGCTGCACGCACAAGTAGGAAGCTATCACCCTGCTGTATAATTTCGCCTCGCGTTACGTGTGATTCCCAGGCTCTGATGCTGAGTACATGAATGATTAAATATGTGGAGCTCTCTGCTAGTCTGAGAGGCGAGAGGAGTTTGCAGGGAAATTCAGCTCATTGCATGAGCAGGCAGAGCAGCCCAGACCCGGGAGCAGAGCTGTAACAGCACCTTTTATGTCGTGGCTGCGTCCGGAATATGGCATCGGCTGGACCCAGATCCTCTTGGACATTAGGCAGGAGGGTTTACAGGTGCTACTGAGGGCAAGGAATGACACTAACCGCATAGGTTTTTAGAAAAAAAAATCTGTTTGATACTCATATAAAGATATAAGATTCATATAAGATTGCTTTGTGCTCTGTCCCCCGTTCCCCAGGAGCACCCCTGGCCCCCGCACCTGCTTTGGGTTCGTGCCCCTTTATTTCTGATCGCCCCGGTGGAGCTGAAGCTGCCCGTGTGTGACTGCCTCGCCTCTCCCAGTTCTGGTCAGAAAAGGAAGGCATTGAGAGAAGCTGAGGTACCCAAAATGTTGCTGAAATTTCATGGGGGTGAAGTGTCTTTCTCCACCAGCTCAGTGCTGTGTTTCCTCCAGTTTAGGATGCAAAGTGAAGTTTTCATTAGGGAAGATGAAGATCTCAGGCTCAGCTCGGATGGCTCCTGCACCTCTGTTTGGCAGGGTCACTGGAAACAGCAGTTGTCACAAGCTTAACATAAAGGTGCTGAAAAATAGTGTTAAAACGCTGGAAAATGCAACAAAGGTCACTTATCTGATACACCTTGAACACAAATACTCAATAGAAGAAGAGCGTGACAAACGGGTACTGAGGGAAGCAGTTCTGGGGGCAGGTGCAGAACTGAACAGAAGACAGGATTTTGTTTTGCTCTCCTCTGAAATGCCCTCAGTTCCTCTGAGATACAGGAGTGATAAGTCTCTGAGAAAGAACAACGCTCTTCTTCGTGACCTTATGGATTTAAGATCTATTTCTAAACCAAATTTTCATAAAAAAACCTGCCACACACAATCTCCAGATTAAACCTCACTTTATTTTCAGACAGACATGACCTTTCCTAGCTTTGGATATTAAATATCACAAAACCCGCTGCAATTTAAGCTCGGGATTTTACATTTAAATAAATGTAACTTAAAAGCAAGGCTAGCTCCCCTGCAGAACGGGGGGCACGGGGGGGCACATGGGGCCAGACGGACGGACAGACGGACAGACGGACGCTAGGGATGAGCTTTGCAAAGGTGGAAGAGCATTTGATGGTGCCTGGTGTGCCGGTGCTGTTTGTGATATGCTCAGTGTAGCTGCCATCGGCAGATTTCGTCCCTTGGCCACCTCTCCTTTGGGAAATAAGCACTTGGTTGTAAAACAAAGTTTGTTGAATTTGCAAGAACTTTAAACTTCAGCAGGGTTTTTTCCATCCTTTTCAGCTGGAAACGCCTTTTGGTTACCAAATGCTTTGCGACAACAAATCAATGGTCGTCTGTGTAACAGAATTAACTCAACGCACAGCTACAGAGCTGCTCTTTGATTCTTGTCAATAAGGAATCTTTCCGTGGGTGAAGGGACGGACCAGCTCATTAGCACGTGCTTTACAGAATGTAACTTGTCAGCAGGAGGAAGGCAAAACCTCCAGACCGGGTAAAGGCACTTTAGGTGAAGGAGGGCGTTGCACAAAGGAGATCAGTGCTGGACGGGGACAAAGTAAATAATCTTGGTTTGAATGGGGAGGGAAGTTCTGGATGCTTTCCTAAGGCTTTGCTCTCCTCTTCTTCCTTTTGCTTAAAAAGCGCATCTGTAGTTCCGTGAGGATTAAATGGCTCAGCTGATGTCCTGCGTTCCTGCTCCAACAGCTGGCTCCCGAATCGCTCTCCAAAAAGTTGTCGGTGCGCTCCTGCTCTGGGGCCATAGTTACAGCATGCTCAGAAAAACGTGGTTGAGAGAAATTCCTGTTGTGGGCAAGAGCAGGGAGAGTGGTTTTTGCAGCAGAGCCTTCACCTTGTGTGGGGCTTTGATGCCGCCGTGTTCTGGTTGTGGCCAGAGGTGAAGCCGGGTCTGTGGTGGCACGGAAAGGAGCTCAGCAGGACAGAAGGAAAGCTCACGGTGGGGCTCCAGGCAGACTTCCCACCCAGGCGGATCCCCCGGCACCACAGCTACCACCCTGGTGTTCAGGGGGGGCTCGGGCGACCCCCTAATTTCCAACCTCATCTATTCATCAAGTTGCCATGGCGATGCACCGAGCGCGGGCACGGTGCGCAGCGGTGCAGGCTCACAGCCGGAGGCATCTCTTCATCTCGTCTCTCTCCATGTTTAAAGCGGGCACGCTGCTGGCATCTCCCCCAAAATCTTGGCGTTTGCACTCCATCGGGAGCATGAGCAACTCGGCAGATGAACCTCAACAAAGGTGCCTTTGCCTCCGTCCCAGCCTGGTTGTGCTCAGCCCCGTGGTGCAGGAAGCAGCTGGTGGGAGCACGGAGCTGGAGCATCAAGGGCTGACCTGGAGGGGGGATCACTTCTTGCTCACAAGTGTTTTTTGGATGCACGGGATGGCATCTGGCCAGAAGGGCTGCTTTTATTTTGGAATATGCACAGGCAGATTGAAGTCCTTGCACAACAGCGCTGGAGGGGCACATAAACATGGATAGCAGCAGTGTTCTGAGGGAGAAATAAGTGTTTAATACAAAGTGACTATCAATGTTTTCTTCTTTTTTTTTTTTCTTTAGCTAAGTACCATACGAGTCTCAACAATGGGAAAATTTCCACTTCAGCTCCAAGCAGACAAAAGCGAGCACGCCTCTCGCCGAAGTAAATCACGGCCGGCTCCACTGGGGCCATTATAAGTCACTATAAAAATGACACAAAGAACCACACAGGATGCAAGCCAAAAACGGTGTGGGGGGAAAAAAAAAGGAAAGTTATGGCCCTTATCACTCACAAAGTACACTTACTGCAGAGATTCCCAAGAAGAATAGCCCTAAATGCCCTGCTGTGAATCAGATGGAGAGGATGTGATGGTGTTATTGCTCGCGTGTTATCGTGATTTTCGGCATCATGGTGGTGCTTGAAGACATTGATTAAGCTCTGGCCTTGTTAAACTGTACAAACATGCAGCGAAAAGCTGGCCTCGCTGCAAAGTCTGGTATTCTGAGCTTTGAACCTGGCACAACAGGCGGCAGAAGGTTTTAGCAGCAGAGATTAAGACAGCAATAAAGCAGATGCGCTTTAAAGGGAACCGGTTTGTGTGCAAGCAGGACTGGGCTGGGCTGGGCACAGTCTTTATTTCACGGATATAGCCATGGCCAGCACCAGGAATTACTCCTAACTCTAAAAGAAGAGGCTCTGCAGCCCCCAAATTATCTGCTGAGGGGCTGTCCCGAGCAGTACCCCAGCAGCAGGAGCAGGCAGCGTGGTGCCCAGCAAGCCAAGCGGTGCTGCTGGTGCTGAGAGAGGCAATGCTGTGAGACCACAACGTGGTGCTTCAGTAATTAGCACACGCTGGGCACTGATGGCTGAGCCACAGGAGCAGGAGAACCTGGGCTGAGAGCGTGGGGCTCTGCACCGTGCTCAGACCCTGCTCCTTGCTCCCCCCCAGGCACCCTCTGCCCCACAGCCGCCTGTGGTACAAGGGTCCCCTCCAGGGATTCAGGTTTTTCTGCGCCTTGGCTCACAGCTGCACACAGAAGTGATTCTGGAAACCAACAGGATTTGCTCCTGGCACATAAAACGCAGAAATATGAGAGTCGTTTGCCTGAGCATTATCTAATCGTGGAGCAAAACTGATGTGTGTGATGATACGGGTACATTTTTTACATGAGTAATCTACAAAGAAGATGCTCTACATAAATGTCACCCGATTTTGTTCTGATTTAATCCCCTTTATTTATTGCACTGTTGTACCTGTTTATTATTTTCAGTTTTTCTTCCTGGCATTTTACCTCGCTGCACCTGCCACTTCTGATCCTATCAGGCCCTGCGTGTGAGGACAATGAAGTGTGCTCCTGTCATTCCCCGCTTTGATATGGAAGGAAGAGGGAGAATAAAAAGAAAATAGACACCAAAAATCCTGCACGCACGTGTTCTAAAAATAGTGCCATGGATCCATCTGGTGCTGCTGGCAAAGTATCCGTGCCCTGCAGCCTCACCACGCCTGGGATGGCAATGGGTTTGTGGGGGCCAGGACCCCCCCATGTCCCATGGAAATAGCCTTGGGGACGAAAGTCTGCTTTCCTGTATCAGCAAGGATTGCAGAGCCCCTGGGATGTACCAGCAGGGTGTTTGGGGATGGGGGATCCTCGCTGCAGTCCTGGGGTGCTGATCCCCCTCCTGTACTGTGAGGATGCTCCCTTGGACTGCGGCGGCAGCTCCGCTCCGAGCAGCATTTGCTGTTGGCAATCAATCAGCCGTAATTATGCCAATTAGCCCCCCCCACAGCTCCGGTTCCAGGAAGGCTTTATGACCTGACGATACATCCGCGGTGGGCAGAGGAGCACGAAGCTTTTCCTCAGATTATTGCAAGCTAATCAGCCTGGGCGATAAGTTTACAATTTAGTGCACAGCTCGGTAGTTTGGTGATAAATGCTTCATTTTGCTGCTGTTTTAGTTGCCCTCCTTTGCAGGACTGGTATCAATCCTCATTCAAATCAAAGTTCTTCTCAAACATGCTCCAGTGAAGTGGAATTTTCTGCAAAATAAGGTGTTATTAACCTGGCTCTCCTCTTCCCAGCGAGGAATGAGCCCTGCCACAGAAACCATTCTTCACCGATGAACCCTGCTTAAATAACGATTAGCAGACCTTCCCGCAGCAAGAAAAATGCAAAACCTGTGACCTTTCGAGCTCTTGCTGCAGTGACTTTAAGATAGAAGAGCATTTTCTATTTCTCTTTGCCAAATTTCAGCAAACAGTGATTTTTTACAGCTCTCCAGTGCCCGGCTCCTCAGCTCCTCTCTCCGTTTACTTTATCCTCTCCCTCTGCACGAAGCTATTCCGGGAGCAGCCTGGGGAAGAGCTGGCAGCCCCACGGCCCCACAGCCAGGAGAACCCACATGGTGCTCGAGGATCAGCCGGCGGCGGGTTGAAATAGGCCAGTGTTATTTTGGGGCCCCCAGCCACTGCCCGAGCCTCCAAGCCCCTCTGCCCCCCAGGCCGTGAAGGATTCTGCGGGGCTGGGGGTAGCTGCCCCCAGGTCCAGCCAGAAATAGCAGGAGTCGGTGGGGATCGGCTTTTTCTTTATTTATATCTTTCTTTATTTTATTTTTGTTTATTTTATTTATTTATTTTAATTATATCTTTATTTCTGCCTTTATTCTTCCTTCTATTCTGGGGCTTTGTCTGCATAAGGAGCTCGCTGCAGCTCGACGGTGCTGAAAAAATAGAAGCCTTATTGCATGGGCAAACATTTGTAATTTAAAAATCATTCCCATTTCAGGAAGTCAAAAAAGAAACAGCATTTTTATTTTAAGGTTTGTCAGGATTTTGTTGCTGACGATTTCCCCGTGTTGCCACAGTCTAACATAAAATGAATAAATGCTTTCTGCTGCCTTTTTCTCCTACTCAGTAACTTCTAAATTTGTAGGGAAAAAGGAAGATGTGATGGGAAGCCTCCTTCTTCTCTCTCTCTCTCCTTGTTCATTGGCAAGTATTCTTTCAATAACAGACAGAGATTTGGGGAGAAAATAACAAATTGCAGATTATTTTTTTTCCAGAAACCCCAAAGCAAAAAGGAAATGTTAATTTCTGTTAAAGCTCCCAGGCTTCAATCCGAAGGGGTATTTTGCTGGGGAAGAGGTTGCTTTCAGCTGGGACCGGTTTTTCTCAGGGAGGAATGCTCATTAACCAGGGTGCAGCCCCCGAGGGTGGGAAGGAGGCGTGGGGCGTGGGTGAAGCGGTGCCGGCGGGGATGCGGGAGCAGCAGGCAGGTGCCACGTCTCCGGACCGGGCTCGGAGCCTCCTCCCAGCCCCGCGTTCCCTGCCCGCTCCTCCTCCAGCCATAAAAGCTGAGTAAACCGTATCAGTCATAAAACCCACTGCCGTTTCCCATATGGGCAGGAATAATGCTTTGCAGAACATATTGCAGAGGCAAACTGTGCTTTTGTGTTTGCGATCGCTCAAGTGATGGGAAGCGAGCGGGGCGCACGCTGCCGGCGGCGGGGGCTGCTGCCCTCCGGGGCTGGGCACTCATCCTGCTGCACGGGTCCTCCTGCAGCATCCTGCCTCATCCTTCCCCAGCCTGGATCCCAGCAGCACAGCTCTGCTTTGGGACCGCACGGTGCCAAACGCAGCCCCCGGTGCTTTCCTGCCCTGCTCCACCGTGGGCAGCTTTAATTTCCCGGGAGCTTTGTGGTGCTGAGGGGTGGGAGGCGCTGGGTGTGCTGACGCTTGATGTCCCCGCCGTGTGGGGAGCAGGACAGACGTGCGGATGTGCAAAACCAAACAGTGTGGGGAGGCCTTTCTGGGGCTGCTGAAATCTGCATATCCTAATACATATCCTCTGATATCCTAACAGCCAGGCATCATCCGTTTAATGTGAATGCACGTTGTTGCGCATGCACATGAAAGCCTGCACCCCAAAATGCATGCCTGCCCCCCCCCAGCGGTCACAGGCTGTTCCACGAGGTTTTGGTGATTTGGAGCTGACCCGAGCTTGTGCTTTTTTCACCTGGGCAAGTCAGCGGTGGATGCGAGCAAGGGGAGCTGTGGCAGTTCCATATCTGAGCTGCTTCTGCAGAAGAGCAGCTCGCATCAGAGCAAAGAGCTAACAGCTATAATTATTAGTTTTTAAAATTCTGGAACTTGGAAAATGGTTGAAATGAAAAGAAAGTTTCGGCGTCAACCAGAAATCTATATTGTGGATATCGACACAGTCCTCACCCTCACGCGTTGTCATAAACAAGGACATGATAATTAGATATTTTTTTAAAGGACAAAATTATTTTATTTGCTTCCCTGCCAGTTTTCATGAGACCATCAGTCATTCCCTGCATAGATAAGATTTCTTATGTACAGTGACAGGATAAATTATATGGTTCTCATCCAGCAAATCAACATTACTGTGCAACATTATCTCCTGCAAAGCGATGTCTGAACAAATCATAAATTCTATCCAGGTTTATTAGATCTGTCTTTTACTCACACATTTATTTTATCCCGAGCTGAGGTGTGTTTTTTCCCTAATTATTAATCATATTAATAGGGATCGGGGGGGATGCGGCTCTCCGTAACACCGAACCGCCGCGGCGAAGCTTGGATGTTGGTGGGCTTTTCATCAGAGGGTGCCGCGAGGTCTGACCGCGGTGATATTGGGGCTGTCGGCGCGGGCATAACGCGGTGGTGGATTCGTCGGGGGGGGAAATGGGGACGTGGAGGCTAACGAGGAGGCGTTCTGCCTCGCCACCCAGGCTGGGGGTGCAGCGGGAGCCTCCGCTCCCAGCCCGGCCTCCCCGGGCCTCGAGCTGCCCTCGGAGGCGCTGAGCAGGGGAAGAGAAGCAGCGGGGTGAGCGGGGCTGCTCTGAGAAGTAACCTCAGTTATTGATCGGGGTGTGACTTTAATTATTGCCTTGAGCGTTTTCCTGGGTGATCTCCCTGACAGATGCCCGCAGATGAGCTCTGCCATGGGGGTTTCTCCCCACCGAGCCCTGCGGGCTCTTTGTGCCATCGAGGAGAAAGCTGATGGCCCCGAGAGCTGGTTGTCTGAGGGCACCGCGCCAGGCGTGCGGGCGATGGAGACGGGGAGCTGTAAACGTCACCACGAGTCGAGAGCCCGCTGCGAGGTGAAAGGCTTGGAAATGAGATTTGGGAGCGCAGCGGGCATTTAGCAAAGGCACAGGAGCTGAGTGTAGAAGGCGGGTGCCATAAAACCCCCGTCTGGCCAGGCAGGGGCTCGCTGTCGAGAAAATCTGCTGAGGCCAAGCATGGTGAGTCCTAACCCGGCTGTGAATGGGGGACCCTGAAATATTGCCCCCCATGCTGCCTACCCCAGCTCGGGAGTGATCGTCTCCCTTCAGACGTCTCCACCAAGAGGAAACGGTTTTGCCAGGTGCGGTGCTGAGCTCCAGTGGGAGCTACCCCCGAATTTATCGTCTGAGCGAGCAGCTGGGGGCACGCGGGGTTGCAGCTTTTTTCACGTTGCTTGCGTAAAGGCAGTTGGTGTAATTCAGCATCCGTTTATTCTCCCGGGCTCGTCAAAAGCTCCGAGAAATGAGGCTGGCTATGTGGGATGGGGTGAGCGAGGCTGAGTTATTGTTGAAGCTATTGATTGAAGAGTGGGAGAAACAGCGTTAGAACCTGGTTCTCTTTTTATTATGGTGAGAGAGAGGATACATTTTCTTAAACTGCGAGTCGATAAATAATTGTTTGTGGCTTTTTTATACCTTTCCTAATGATGGCATTATGGAGCTCTGAGGCATATTTCAGAGAAGGGCGGCTTGCTTGGCCTGTGGCGGGGCTGGAGCTCATCAGCTTGGTTGGTATGAAAAGTGGGAGCTGGGATGTTTTGGGGAAAATAAATCTCTTTAAAGGCACACAGGGGATGGAAGTGATGAGAGCCACGTGTCAAACACGGGTGGACACCGTGGCCAGGAGCCTGATGGATCCTGGTGTTTGCTGAGCGCTCTGCTTGGGGATGCTCCAAAGCCCTGGGAGGGAGCGAGGTCGGAGAGCTCTGACCCATCTGTTCCCAACATCCTGGCCTCATTTCTGTGCTTTTACCATGAAAAAGTGCGATTCAGCACACGGCGCTCCCACCCTTTCATGGGTGGCAATGAAAGCAATCCTACACTTCAAAGAAATGGAGCAGGGCAGCAATTTGTAAGGTGCAGATTATCCAGCAAATTAAAGCTTTCCTCCACAGGGATTTCCATGAAGAAACTGATTATTTACTCCTTTGTTCGATCCTATTAAACCGATGAGTAAGTAGCAGGAAGAGTCTTCATGTTTACTGAAAGCTCACAAGTTTTCATTTTTTTATCTATGTTCACAGTTCTAGACTTGGGTTCTGGGACTGGCAATCCAGGTACCACAATGTTGTTTCTTTTCCGTGGTTGGTTTCCCGAAATTTGTAAGACAGTCCTGCTTCTTCCAGTATATTTAATTCTGTAATTAAATTAAACTTTCACTTTCTGCCAAAAATTTGCTTTTCAAGAACTCAAGTCAGATAAGAAGCGAATTCTCTAATTTCATTGATTTCCAGGAAGCGAAGAGCGGAGCCATTTCCTGCGATTAAATTCATCACTGAGCAGGAATTTGCATGTGACAATCCGCCGCCAGCACAGCCAACAACGATTTTAAACATCTTACAGCCGGGGGCAGCAGTTTCTCACCCCCTTGGACTGCCGTGAAAGAGGCGCCAGGCTCCTTGCGGCGAATTCTCATTAAATGAGCGAGGGGTGTTTTAAATAATAAATTGTATATCTGAGGATTCGGATTTATTCTCCCGAGTAGCTTGTTGCAGTCTCCACTGTGGTTGCAGCAAGCGCTGTTGACATGATCTACACAAAGACCTGCCTTGTTCTCAGGGAACAATGTTCTCCTGCTTCTTCTGGCTGGTGTAGCTGCAGATAAAATTGTTTCTCAGAAATGGGCACGAGATCCGAGCTGACATGCCGTGAGAAAACGAATTCTGCAGCTAATTTCCCAATGTACAGGTTGAGCCGAACGTTAGTTGATGATACTAACTGGGAGGAGTGCCTGGGTTTCGCTGAGTTCCTTTTGTGATTGCTTTGCCGTGTTCTTGCCATGCACTGAGCACAGAAAGCCCCAGCCTCGCTGCCGCAGCGGGGGGAGCCCGAGGAGGCAGGAGAAGGAAATTTAGGGGAGCACCTAACTTTCTGACTGCTTTGGTTCTCCGCACTTTGTGTTTTCTGGTCGTTGACCAAAATGATGAATATGCTAAAAAGAAACCACAAATATTGTTGTTGGAGAAGGTGAGGCAGGCTGGAGGCTCTGCCCATGGGACCTCGTGCTCGGTCTCCTCGGCACGGCCACGCACACGCTGAGCACGCGAGTGGCTGCTGGGGAAGGAATCGCTTCACAGGCACAAAGATCGGTTCTGAGGCACAGAGATAATGTCACCGCACCTCTCATTATCCACTTCATCAATCTCAACCTGTCACCTAACGACACTCACCCACTCTTCCTCCTCCCTGGCACAGTTAAATAACAAACAGCTGCTCGCCTCTCAGGGTACGCGTTCTGCCGAGCCGGGTGGCAATGAGGAATGGCTTTTGGAGCACACAAGATGCAATTTCCTGGCTCCTGCATCTGGGTCCTGCCACGGAATTTGGGGGTGTTGGTGCTTGGAGGTGCGGGGCCCTGCCCCGAGAAGAAGAGGGGCTGGGAGGGGATGAGGATGAGCGTTTGGAGGGTGCTGGTGGAGAGGGAGGGTGGGCTGTGCTGCAGCTGTAGGGGAAGAATTGGGGAGAGGGGAAGGTGCTTGAAGCAAACAGCACGGCTCCGTGCAAGGGGCTGCTCTGCAGCCGAGGCACTGAAGCCCCATGAGCCTGGGTTTGGCCTCCCTGAGCCTCTCGGCCCTGCTATGAATTGCTCAAAACCCGAGCACGGTGGGTTTTCAGGCTCGGATGAGACTCCAAGCTACCAGGCAGAGGAGGAGGACAGGGTTAGTGCTCTGACAGTGTTCTGCCTGCCCCCAGGGTCCATGTGCCGATGGACCTGCTCCTCCATCATGACGTGGCAGCTCGCTGTCCCTCTTGGCACCGTGTTTTCGTCCTGGTACTACATTGACCATGGAGACTGCGAGCTCCTCAGAGCAGTGCCCGTCTCTGGCTGTGGGTTTATACCCACAAGGGGCATCATCTCTCCAGGCATCCCTAAGCTGTAGGAGGTTTGTCCCCAACCCTGCTGAACCTTTCACGGGGACATGTACCCAAATCATTGCTCGCGTGGCTCAGGAGCAAGCAGGAGCTGTTTGCATAACAGGTCAGGGATCGCTCCTCTCGCTCTGTGCGATGTGTGGAGAGGTGCAACGTGACCGTCTGTAACGGGCTGGGTTGGCAGCTGTCAGCAGAAAGGATCCTTGTGCCTTTGATACCTGCAGCCCTAGGAGGAACCTCCTGTGCCTCTGCTGCACACCGCTAAAATGCGGGGCACGGTGACCCCATCGTGTCACAGCGGGGCACAACGAGAGGGAGCAAAGGCAGAAGAGTGGTCGGCCCCACAACACGATTCATTTACTCATTCTCTACCTCATGAAGGTCACTGCATCAGGTATGGAAATAAATTGTCACCTGTGGTATTGTTTCCCATACTTTGTTTATATCACTATTACCTGGGGTAGGTTTTTACTACTGCCAAGTGCCTAATCTCTTGATGCTTCATTATTTCGCTAGATTTATAAGGCTGACGATAAAAATAATTATTTTAAAGTAAGTAGCCAATCGCCAAATCTCTGGGTAATAACACTGCAGAATTAACTCGGCATTAATGCGAATGCGATGTGCCATTAACGTGGGTAGACAAGCTCGCCATGTAAGGCACTAAATAAAGAGCAGAGGATTAGTGTAGAGGATGTAAATCGAGGACGCAGCTCCACGTTAGTGCATCTTAAAGCGGGAAATACTTCGTTACACGTGAAGGACAGAGGTATTTCCCACAGCCCCAGAACCAAGGTGTTGTGGTTTCGGACCCATTTCTCTGCAGGACCTCTTTGTCCTGGCTGGGTGCAGGAGCTGGCACGAAGGGGACCAGCACAGACCAGGTCCTGGTTCTGCGGTTCCGTGACAAACCCCTCTTTCTCCCCCTTCACTCTGGCTTACTGAGGGTTATTGCTGAAGTAACAGGGGAAATTGCTTCTAGGAATTGCCTGCACCTGGGTATTTGCATCCCGGGACTTGAGCAGCTCTGGTTCCTGTGGTGGCACCGTAACGAAACGCTCCCCCCCGGTTCTGCCCCCGATGCCATCCCCCATCATCATGTCCTCCTGACTGTACTGGAGCATAATCAAAATTTCAAAGGGCTTGGATGAAGCTGATCGAAGATGGATGGGGAATGTTTTTCTCCCCTGACAATAGACGTTGTTAAGGCTTTTGTGTGCAGCTCCTCAGCTTCTGAGAAATGAGCATGTAATCTCCATCCTAACATGCAAAGGAAATCGAAAATCCATACAGGCCATTTAAAAACCTATAGATTTCAAAAGCTTTATTCCCTTGGGGGTGCTGAGCAAAACGCTCAGCACCTATTGAAGGCTGGGCACGCTGCAGCTCTCTGTGCTTGGGGGCGCGACGGGGGGAACGGTGCAGCGAGGAGCTGCTGCAGCATGGTGCGGGGGCGAGCAGCGAGGTGCTTGAAGGCTCTCGTCTTCCTCCTGACTAACAAAACGACCACAGAACATCGAATTCTGCAGGCTCCCGAGCTATGACTGATCCAAAACCCTTTGAAATGATCCTGGGATTTCAGGGGCCTCTCTCGAGGTGCAGCGTTAGGTCCGCAGGGGTGACTGCTGTGCGTGGTGCGTGGGCTGCCAGCCTTTCCTCGGGGTCATCCGTGTGCTTCTGACTGCTCTCCCGTTCCTGTCTGCATTGGCCATTCATACCCATTTGTTCAAAGACCATCAGGGCACTTTGCCATTTGAAGTTCAGGGTGCTCTATAGACTCCTTCAGCATAATGGATGAGATCCCATTGCTCAAAAGGTTTCCCGTCTTCGTGCCACACTGCAAAATGCTAAAATCTGGGGGCTCCCCTTGCTCATCTGCTAACATGCTGCTGGCTGCAGGCAGGGGATGGCATCAGATGGGGGCTCTTTTCTTACCTCTACTCCGTCAAAAGCTGCATATTCTTGGGAAGATTGAATTTTTAGAAGAAGCTGCTAAGCGTCACCATTTCACTGAGCTGTTTAGGCAACAGGTACATTGCTCTGGACCATAATTTAGGTCTCTATTTAACCAAAATGCCTCTAGCAAAATATTCAAAATTAAGGAAAAATAAGAAAACTTCCACCATTTTTGTCCTATGATGGAAGGAAATTATTTAATAACAATTAGAAAATAAAGTGCAAGGATGGATTCTTAAGACTTGGTAACGCTTTAGATAAGTAACAGACTTTTCGTTCCTTTCTGTTTATATTTAGATCAACCTCATGCAACGGAGGTAAAACCATTTTGGTTAATTTTAGAACCCCTTTAATTTCTTCATTACTTTGCTAGCATTTCTAACCAGCTCCAGGGCCTTCAAGCCCAAGACAGTTGACTAAAGACAAATTAGAGTTCGTGCTTCCTTTGTCTGCCTTAATGAGTGGCTGCCATTACCTTTGAGATGCTTCCAGGACTGTGAGCTCTTAAATGCCTCTCTTCAATAAGAAAGATATAATTTTAGTTTTTAATGTTTAAAGATTAATTACAGAGTAGCCCCTCCGCAAATCCTCAGCTTCCTTCCCCCTGCCCCTCGCCGGTAATTCGACGTCCTAAAATAGCTGCGGCACCGCCGCGGCTCCCCGCAGACGAGCTCCCGGTGGTTCTCTTGGGACCACCAGCTCCAGGTGCTGCCCAGTGCCCCCGCTCGCCATCGGGATGCTCCTGGGGACACGATGGCTCTCGGTGGGAGCACCAAGCATCGCATCCCTGCTGGAGTGCCCTCCGCATGTCCCAGTGGCAATGGGTGACGTGCCCAAGCTTTGTCTCCACTGGGGGAAGTTCTTTGCTGAGCAGCCCCAGCTGGGAATGGGGGTCACGTCCTGCACCCCCCCGTCCAAATCCTCCTGTCCAGGGGTTGCCTGAAGGTGCTGGAGCCACCTGGGGAACTCAGAAAATGCACACATTTATTTCCAGACCCACCTGTGTGCGAGGGGCACCGTAGATGGCGTCTGCACACTGATTTTCAAACGTGATTTTGAAATCCTCTGAAAGCACAGAATTTTCCCTCCTTACCTCTGCTCTGACCCTAATTGCGTGACGGAGCCCCAGCAGTCTGAGCTTATGTAGATCTCACAAGGCAAATAGCTCATGTTAAAACATGTCAACAAGATGCGTGTTACTAGAAGCAGTGTTAATGCTTAAGATGGTGCGTTTTTAACAGTTATTTCAAAAATAAAAATGCTTTGCCTTTGGCAACCTTTACCTCACTCCTGGATACACACATTTGCCATTGGCTGATTGGTTTCAGCAATTTTGCTATTATAGCAAAACTAGGACATTCACAATCACGTATTTCTTGCGTGATTGTGGCACGAAAAAAACCAAACACAACAACAACAACTTTAAAAACGATTTTAAGTGTTCCTTCATGACCAGCTGCAAAGAAATATTTTAAATCAAAATAATGAGGTTACGTTTCCTCCTGCCATGCTTCTCCTGGTGTGGCAGCGTTTGGGGTCACCTCTCCCCTTGTGTTTGCCTCCAGCCTTGTGGATGAGCACAAGGCACTGGAATCCAGTTGCGATGCATTGACAGGGTGACAGTTTCTTGCACTGATCCCACCTCTCCCAGTGCTCCCAGCTCGCTGCAGCACCAGTAGCTGCATGTGCCGATGCAGCTGCCGTACCCGGAGATGCTGCTCTGCGTCATCAGTGTCACCGTGTCACTTTTATCCCCGCAGAGCCAGTGACCTGGGCGCAGGCGGGGAAGCAGCTGCTCCCCGCTCTTAGTGGGAACCGTGCCTGGTGTGGGGAAGTAAAACTGGGTTTTCTGGAGCAAAGAAGGGGTCTGCCTTCCTACTGTGGGGGGAGCAATGGGCTCCTGAAGCTGAGCTCAGACTTAAATGAGAAAGTGTTGGTTTTTTTTCCAAGATAAAACTGCTCCTGTTCCTGCTGGGGGAAAACAGGCAGCCGGGAGGACAGTGCAGGACTAGTCAGCCTGCAGAGCTTTCACGCCTTTTCTTTCCCTACAGAAATAGCTCTTACTCCAGCCAACGGCAGCAGCACCACGGTAAGCAGGGTAACCCGGCCGCTCTGCTGGCAGGTGAATTTATCATCCCTTGAGCTTCGCTGCAGGAGCTCTGCGAGCCTCCGAGCGTCCCCGTGTGACCGAGGCGGTGACTGTGCAGCCTGGCACTGGGTGCTGCGACACTTGGCCGGGGGAAAACACTCCTTACAGCAGGGGAGGCTGGAAATGGGTGACAATTCCCGGTCTGCACTGCTTGCTTTAAGCACAGAGGAAGCAAACAAGGCATAAATCAGGCTGTGGGTGAGGAGGAGCGAAGGGGAGAAGCCTGGGTCCATCCTGGACTTTGGGGACAGTGGGGACTGGGGCCAGTCCTTGTGCCCTCGGGGGCTAAACAGTTCTGGGGGCATCACTTCAGGGCCATGGCCCTGAGGTCTCAGGAGTAGAGCGGGACAGCGGTGGAGACCGTGGGCCAGCTGCAGCGCATCCTCCCCACTGGCTGTGCCCTCGTGTTCCTTGCAGCCAGCTCCCAGGAGCGGCGGAGGGAGCTCGATGCGCAAAGAGCTGGAGCTGTGGTAGAAGGAGGGAAATAGATGTGGTTGTTTTTATGAATGATAGGCAGGAGCCTTGATTTCTGTGGCTGGAGCTATATAATATGGCAATTCCTTGCAAATAAATCCACATTCTGCATACAACTTAATTTGAACTTCATAGCTCCAATGTATGTGTTTACTCCGGGGAGTAAGCACTGTTTGTAGTTTCCAGCACAATGCAGCTCATAATTTTTTCACACCTCTCAGAGCAGGTGACAGCTCACTTGCAAAGCCTAATTCATTCTCACACTGTGCACAAAGCTGTGTTTTTAATGTATGCGCGAATAACACATCAAAATAGGACTGCAGACAGAAGAGTCTGTCCCCGTCCCGAAGAAACGCCCCTCGCTGTGCCTGGCGATCAGAAGAGGAGCGAGCCCCTCCACCAGCCCGGCGCTGGGAGGCAACAATGTGAGAAGGCCTCACTCTGTAATTTCCTCTTGGACAGAGCTCTTTTTGACTTAATTGCAGGCGGGATTGTTATGCTAATTGTTATTTTGCACCGAGTTAATTCCACGGTGTTGGACATCTAAATTAAGCTCCCCGCGCTGGAGGGGCCGCTGCCTGCCATGGGCGCTGCCTGATGTGGCAGGGCTGTTTCTTCATCCACAGAATCACAGAATCGTCTAGGTTGGAAGACACCTCCAAGATCACCAGGTCCAACCTCTGACCTAACACTAACAAGTCCTCCACTAAACCATACCACCAACCTCTACATCTAAACGTCGTTTAAAGACCTGCAGGGATGGTGACTCGACCACTTCCCTGGGCAGCCCATCCCAATGCCTAACAACCCTTTCGGTAAAGAAGTTCTTCCTAATATCCAACCTAAATAATAGCCCATCCATCCTCCTGGACTGCTCGGCATGGTCCCTACATGGGGCACAGCACCACGGTGGAGGCACCTTCCCGTGCACGCCCAGACCCCTCCCAGCACCCCGAGCCGCTGTGCTGGGTGCTGCTGGCTGGGCACAGCCCCGTCCCTGCTGGCTTCCAGCTCCCGTCGGATGCAGGGAGCAAAGGCCTGGGCTTTGAGATCCTCCCCGCGTGCTCCTCGACCCCCCCGAGCTGTAATATTCTTTGATGTGCCGTAATTACATTCAGTCAAGTTTCAGGTGTATTGTAATGGTATCGATTGTTAATAATAAAGCCGTGGCTGTTTAATGCCGAAAGATGATTCATTGTCAGTGGGAGCAGAAAGTCCGGGGGCAAAGTATTATTTTTGACATGCAGTAATTTCTTCCAGGAGGATTTTTTTTTATTTTTTTTTTTTCTTTACCAGATGGATGCTGTGGAGGCCATGGTTTGTCGGGGGGGGCGCACACACAGCGGCCAGGGCTTCCTGAGCCTGAGCTCCGATCGTCTGGGGCCAGAGGGGCTGGGATGGGAAAACACCTGGCAAAAAGTGGCCCTCTTCCAGCACCTCGGGTACCTGCAGAGCAAGCTGTGATGAGGGAGGTCTGCTGGGTGCCCGGCACACAGACAGGAGCGATGCGGAACTGGTAGTGCTGTACCCGTACCCTTTAGTGGTTAATTCTCGCCGTTAACAAGATAGGTGTTTCTGATCAGCCTTTAGCTCGCTGATTACTTCTGCACAATGCAAGGTGTGTAAAAACGTAGTATACTTCTTAAAATTAGATATTTTTTTTTGTGAGAAGCCATTCAGCTGTAAATGTATTTCAGTCACACTGAGAAGATGAAAGAGCCTGAGCCACGGTATTACTGTAAGTAATCAGCCCTGGGGCTAAGGGCGGCTTTCTTTTAGCTGACAAATAGAGGGAATAAATAACCTGGACACTAAAAGTTGCATTAGGCAAATAAACATTTCCACAAGAGCCATGTGTGACATTCAAGGGAAGGCAAATAAACCCCGACTTAGGGAAAGCTATCAAAGCTCGCGGAGAATTAAGTAACGGGAAGTCATTACGTGGCGTTGGAAGCCGGCTGTTAGGGTCTGTCCCTTCTCATAGCCACAGCTGTAAATAAGTGTGTCGGGAGCACAGCATGTGTGTATGTGCCATTCGCATCCAATACCTGCTTGGGAGCAGAACAAATAACCCTGCTTCATTTGAAACGCCATTTAATTACTGGGAATACAGCTTCACCGCTGCTTTCCGTGGTGGCCAGTGGCTTTCTCCAGGGCCGGTGCCAGGCAGTCAGAGCCCATCGCGCTCTGCGGCAGCAGCTGCTTGCTCAGCTCTGCAGGGCAAACAACCCCAGCTCCAAACTAAGTTTTAGAGAGCAGCAAGCAGTGCTCTGCACAGAATGCAGCAGTCGACAGGACCGTAAATAGCAGCCTGGGCTGCGGGCAAGCAGCTGCTGCGGCTTCGGAGGCTAAAAGCCTCTTCTTAGGCATGAGTTCCCTGGGGGTGATTTATGTGCTGGCAGGAAAGTGGCAGCGGCAGCACGGACGTCAGCCCCACTGCAGGATTGCGGGCACTGTGGATCGTGGGTGCAGTGCTCAGCCCTGGCTTTGCTGCTTGGCCTCGGCAAGCAGCACAGAGAGGGCCCTCGAGGGCTGAGGAGCATCCAACGCCCCCAGCTGCTCTGTTTTGGCCTGGAGCAGCCGAAAACATCACCCTGCCATGAGCTGAGTCCTTGCAGGTGCCAGCACTGCCCAGCCCTGCTGCAGCAGCCTGCAGGGAGCCCAACGAGCGGCCAGGCTCATCTGGGGACCTGCTTCTGCCCCGTTCATCTTCCCTGTGGCTTTGCTTTTTAATAAAGTGGCCCGTTTCTTAATTCTGATGATAAGAATATAATCAAATAACTTAAAGATGATGGCAGCATCCAGCTAAGTAAGCACCCCCAGGAGTGCGACCGCAGCACAAAGCCGCGTTAATGTTCGGGTCTAACAGCAAACATTACGGTTTTCAATTTAGCAGATGATACTTCTGGTTAGTTATGTATCATATGTGCTATACCGCTCTCTCTGGGTGGTTTCTCTCATCAGCAGCAATAGCATTTTGCCAGTTATAAAAAAGGCCATTTTTCTCTGAGAGCACTTTCTATTTACTGATCCAGTGAAGCAGCATCGGGATCAAAATCATGTTCTGAAAAGTAATTGATATAATCAGCTACACAGGGCTTGGTGTTCGTGATAAAAGTTTTCTCCGGCAAGCCATGGGAAGTGCTGCAAGATGGCATTAGATTGCTGAAGTTTAGTCCTGAAACAGGAGGGAAAGTCAGGAAAAAATCCCTCTTTGCTGCACTCTGCTGAAGGTGATGTTTCCTCCAGCACCCCCAGGTAACATCAGCACCCTCCTGCCACATTTTGGAGTGTCCAAACCATGCTGCCTGGTGGAGAAGGCAATCTGACAGCCTGCCTGTGTCCTCCCACAGTGCCACAGCCCAGCAGCAGCCCCTGCTCGCCGTGCCCAGGGCTGGGGGTTCAGCCCCGCACAGGCAGAGGCATCCTACAAGACAGGCAGCGCCCACGGGACGGTCCCTCACCCCGTGCTGTAGGGTACCCCGGAGAACCGCCCTGCTGATGCGCCTCGTTCATCGCAGCGCTGGCAAATGCTCAGATCCAGGCGGCGCTGACTTCACTGATAGGAAACCAGAGCAGAAAATGAGGGCAGTCCCCAACCGTGCAGCAGAAATCCCCGCGGCTCGCAGCACCCCTGCGGCTCGCAGCACCCCTGCGCCTGCGGTACCAGCGCCTGGGGGAGCTGGGGCCCCGGGGAGGCTGCAGGCTGACAAGAGCACAGCCAGCTTCAGCTGCTTGGCGGCGGGGAGAGGGCACTGCACTTGTTGAAAACATCATGACAGGAGCTACAAAGGAGCACTTTTTCCCAAGAAAGTGCTGCAGAGAGATAACAGAGGCTCTCACTCTGACTTTCGCATTCTCCTTGCCACAGCCCAGATTCAGCATCTGGCTGAGTCGTGCCTGCAAGGAGAGAGCCGTCACTCCCCAAGACGTGCTTGTGGAAGGGCAAAGGCCAGCAGCGAGGGTATTTCAAATACTCTCTCTCTGCTTTGAAATGCTGCATGAGAACGGCAGGGGATGGAGCAGAGCTGCAGAACAAAGGGAAGCAGCTGCTGCTCCGAATCGTCCCCGTGCAGCAGCGGTCGCGGCGTTGGCGAGGGCTGCCGAGAGCCTCTTCTTGCCTCCACGCACGCTCTGCTTGTGCTCGGCTTTCCCAGAACTCGAGGAATGCGTTTCAGTTGCTGGCTGGTAGCTATTTATTTTCCTCGTGCTTAGGGTGCAAAGATTCCGTGCTGCAAAACTCTGCTCTAGAGATGGCTTTAAATTAATCAATTAGGAAAAACGAGCTGTGTGGTGTAAAACGTCCTTGCTCCACACAAGTCTTTTGAACTATTAGTTCTCTCGAGGAGATTAATTATAAGGCGTGCGGCGCTAATGCCCTTTTAATGGAATCACTTACTCAGTTTTAAGGAGTCCCAGGTACTGCGTGCGCTGGCATTAGGTATTCCGTGTAAGTTCCAGATCAAACAAGAGGGGATAAAGCTGAGCGGGGAAGGGCTCTTTATTCTGCGAGAGAGTCTGTGATGCACGTGCTGATCTCCTGCAAGTCGCAGGCTAGGAGCTGCTTTAATTGTCTGCTCTCTGTGTAATTCCTGAAACTGGCTTTTAACCTGCAGTAACAAGGGCTGTTTACAAAGCGCATACATTTGCATCTCAACTCTCTCTCCTTGGCTTAATGAAACCTGCGGATGCGCGCTGGGCTCCTCCGTGCTGCCGGGCTGCAGGCAGGCTCCTGCCCCGATCCTGCAGAGCTTTCCCTTTCCCTGCTGGCTCAGCCTGACTTCGAGGAGTCCATTTCCAGGTGCCTGTCTTAAGGTAGCAAAGGCCGGACATCAGGCAGCTCCCTCCAGCTTCGTTAGCAGTTGGGGTGATGAAGGATGTGGTGTGCAGATGCTCCAGAACCGCAAATGGGAAGTTGGAGGAATCAATCCCTGAAATAATTCTGATAGGAATCTGATGAAAATACAACCTTTTTGTGAACAGAGTTAACCCAGAAGGCTAGCTTGCAGTCTGTTCCCAAACATAGGCTTTGCAGGGAGTCAATATCCGTATTTTTTCTAGGCCAGCCTCCTTGGGCTTAGCAGTCACGGATCTAACCGGTAGCACAGCCTTCTCTGTGTGGCACACAGATCCATCTCCAGTGTTATTCTTTTCCCATGGTTGAAACAAAACATTTGCTAAACTGAAGAACATTCATTAGCACACTGTGGAAATGACCCAGTATTTTGGTTTCCCACTTGCCTAATTAGTTTTTGCAGATTAGCGAGTAGAACAGCTGAACAATCAATTGGACATATTAATCAGGCCTATTTTGGAAGCTTTAAATAGAGAATATGTTTCGTCTCTTCTTTCATTTAGGGTATAATGGCTCATAAATGGACACACACAACATAAATTACATCCTTTAACAAGATGAGAAGAGAAAATGGTGAAGTCTAAATGAGGAAAGCTGGAGCATTTACTGGAAATTTGCCCCAGCCCCGTGGCTCGGCTCAGCACGGCAGTGCTCCCATTCTCTGCTCTCCGTCCCCCTGCAGCCCACCGGTGAGACAGGAGCTTCATCTCTGTCTCAGGGAACACATCAGCCTGCAGGGAAAAGAGCCAGCAGGGATCAGGAGGCCCGTTGGGGTGGCCTGGGAGGTTTGGAGCAGCTCCTGGCAGGAGCGTCCAGCTCTCTGCTCCTAGCATGATCCCAGTCTCTGCACAGCAATTAATTTCCGTGGGTTGATACCCAGCTAGAACTACCCCCCCTGCTTTCCCAAAACCTCGGGGAGAGGCAGGCATGGTTCCTATTTCTCTCTCACATTTTTTAGAAGAACAAACACCATCCTAGCCAGCAACCTTGGCAGCTGCAGGTGGGGAGAAGGTTTGGGACGCTTTGTTCTGCACGTGGCCGTGACACCAGCAGAGCCATCTTCACATGGCAGGACTGACGAGCGGGATTGCCTGGGGGTCACAGTGCCCGAGTCAAACTTCCGAGTGGGGTCCTGGCTTAGGAAGGAGGGAGGAGAAGGTGGCTGTGAGTGTGTGTGCTGCAACCGCCGGCAGAGTGCTGGCAATCAAAGCAGCAAGGTCAGACGAGAGAGAGCGCTTTGGTGGCTGCAAACCTCTTCTGTCTCATCCTGAACACTGCAGCTCACTAATATCTGAGCAATGCTGCTACGTGTAGGTGTAAGGCAGACATATAGGTAGGTACATTTGATACATTATTCCTATTTGCAAGGGTTCAATAAAAATGTGTGGGTTGTTGCAAATTATTTCTACCATCCATCTTGCAATGAAGTTAACAGCTGACTGCATTCAAATACATCAGTTGTATAAATTCATAGGGCATTTTCATGTTTCAATCTAGTTATGTATTTCTAGTTGACCAAACATGTTCAAATTACCATTAACTGCAATCCTATCACTTGGTTCACTGAGCAGAAAGGCAATATCTGTGTTTTAACCATTGAAGAACTGAAGCTGGAGGCATCGGAAGGGAGGGGGCAGGAGAAGCTCAGGTCTGGTCCTGTCTTGGTGCTGTCCTGGTCCTGGTCCAGATCCTGGTCCTGGTCCTGGTCCAGACTGTGGTTCAAGTCCTGGTCCAGGTCCTGTCCTGGTGATGGTCCTGGTGGTGGGTCCTGGTCCCCTGCTCTGTGGTGCTGAAACCACCGCTCTCCTTTGCCATGCGGAAGCCCCGTGCTGGGGGCTTGGCAGCACGGCCGGGCTGTGCACGGTCCAGTTTTTCTCTCCTCTTCCTCAGCCAGAAGCTCCTGACGCTCCCTACGTGAGGACGCACCACATTTTCCCCCAGCTGCTGCGATGCTTTTAACAGCTCCTGCTTTGCCAAACGTTGCTTGGGTGTAAACGCACGAATGGGCTTGAAAACAGCTTTTCCTGAAGAGATGAGCATAGTCAGGAATAAGCCCAAAAAAAAACAGTTAAGAGGAGAACAAGGGCCTGGGAGCCAAGCTCTGGTAATGGTGGAGGCATCACGGAGGATGCAGCCGCAGCCTCTCCCCATGCCCAGGACGCGATTTCAGCTGCAGGACATGAGGAGCAGCCTGGCCACGGGGCAGTGCGGGCACTCAGAAAGCTCAATAATGTGCCCAGCCCAAACCCTCGTGGCGACAAGTCCCCCTGCCTTCGTGTCCTGGCTGTAAATGCCATGCCTACTGCTGCCCAGCTGCTCGAAGGGCCGCAAATGCCTTTATGGACTGCATCTTTTTTTTCTGAAAGGTCTTCAGAGGGGTCCCACCACGATGCCGGGTGCCCAGGGAATTATTTAATACGCCACTTAGGTTTTTTAAGCTGCTGCATCTCACACCAGAAGAGCTTTAAACGGGGTTCTCTTGTGGCTCCGTCCATCTGCAGGGCCAGGGCTGGTTGTCAGGTCCCTGCGATCTCCAGAAGGTCGTTTTCTTTCCTTGACGCTTGCGGGAGCTTATTTAACCCTCACCCTCTGCTGGCCTGCCCGCCTTGTATTCTTCATCAGACTTAGGAATCTTTTATTGACGCCCAATGGTTTATTCATCCGCACATGTGTGCCCTGTCATCAGCAGTAAAAATAGGGCGCCTTGGTGGGGTAACCTGGGGCAGTGTGGCACAGGCAGCGCACACGTTTGGGGACGGGCTACGTCCAAGGACACTGGGATCCCAGCTCGTCCTCCTCTCATAGCGCTGTTTCTGCACAACATTTCCCCTCGTGCTGTTTCCATCCATTGCTCTTGCACCACCGGCAGCAGGGCAAAGGGTGCTGAGCCCCCTCAGTCCTTGCTGCTGCCTCTCACCTTCCAGGGAAGGGAAGAAAGGGCCCGGCTGCTTTTGTTTTAATTAGCGTCTAGTCTCTGTTGCAACTTGACGTCTTCATTTAATTTTGTTTGCAATATACACGTAGAGGGGAATGATAATGTAATATAGTAATGATCATTCCTGAGACAGTCACTTATTCAAAATATTACTCCTGGTTAATCAGAGCAGCCGAGTGATTTATCGACTTGCATATCCAATCTTGCCTAGCGCTTCGCCGTAATTAAAACAACTGCATTTCCAGAGTCCATCTGCGTGTAATAAATTGTAAAAAACCACGTCGGGGCTGCATTAATACTGATGTTCTGCACGTGTGACAGTTGGGTCCCTCCGGGCTGGGGCTGATGCCTGCCCACGCAGGAGGGCGGACGGCTGGAGCTTGGGGACCTCGGCGTCCCCACGTGCGACAGCAACAACCAAAGCTTTGCTCGTGTCCACCTGAAGCAGAGAACGTGTGCGTGGGGCTTTTCCTGAGACTGTTACGAAGAGGCAGGTCTCTGGCTTGTCCCAGGGGAGCTGCCCGGTGCTTTTTGGGTGCCCACCCCGCCACCAGACCCCGAGCTGGGGCTCCGACCAAGCGACCCAAGTCAGCTCCTGCAGCGTTTCCACCTTGGCAGAAACGGGTGAATTCTCCGCCGTAACGGCAGAAGGCAGCAGTAACACAGTTCGAATCTGATCCGTGATCTGCTTTTGCTGGCTGAGCTGCAGGAAGCACGACGGGGGGCTCAGCGCCTCTCCTCTCCCCGTTCCTGCCCCCGGACCCCCCGGCAGCGCCTGCTCACATCACCCTGGTCCATCTCTAATGGCACTTCTTTTATCAGAGGGCTTGTAAAACCCTTTGTCTCGAGTCAAATTTCAACAAGTAAAACCCAGAAGTATTCTTTTAAAAAAATTAAAATGTGGTGGAAGATGTCAGCTTGTCGCTGAGAAAAGAACAACTGTCAAAACCCAAAGATTTCCTGCCAAAACCCACTGAAAAACGTTGGCTGAAAACTGCAGAGCGAGAAGCTGGTCCAAAAGAGTCAGTTTGGGTGTTGTCAACCTTTTTTTTTTTTTTTTTGACAAAAATTCTAAATATTTTGAAGAAAGGGGACGACTTCCAGGAATTTTCGTGTTTGGAAGCTCAGTTTTCTGTGAGTTCTAACAAAATCAGTGGCCGCTCACATTGGTGAGCTCTCCGATGGCCCAGCCCGCGGTCTGGCTGTGGGACAGCCCCTGTTCTGGGGGGGCTCTGCGGCAGCTCCGATGTCCCCGAGCTGCTGTCCCCTCCGTGCGGCCACCGAGCTGGGCTCGGCCATGCCCACCTCCTCCTCCCATTCCCCCAGCCCGTGCTGAAGCTCAGGCGCTGCAGGAAACGGAGGACCTGAGCCTGGTTTTGTCCTGAGTTACTCTCTGCTAACAGAGTAACGGCAGCACTCCTGGGCCTGCTTTCAGCTCTTCTCTGCCCCCCAGGAAATTACCGAAATGCCCCAGGGCAGAGGGTTTGGTGCTCAAATCTCGCTGCCCGCTTGGGGTCTGTCCAGCCGTGGTGCTCCTTGCGGTGCTGTCAGCTCTGTGCTGCTGTTTCTTCTTCTCTCGCATGTGCTCAGCTCGCTGCTGTCACTCGCTGAGGACTTTTCCTCGTCACTTTTCCAACCCAGTATTTTCCTTAGCAGCTTCCTGCAGCTCAGAGCTGCGGAGGTTTGGGAATTTGCTTTTCCCTGTTAGGTTCGATGCCAGCTGTTCTCCTTCGAGATGAGGGAGGTTGGGTGGAGAGCTCGGGGTCTTCGGCTATCCACTCCACCAGATTCAGAGGAAATGATTTTATTTCTCTTGTTGTGTATGGGAAAGGGACCCAAATGCAGGGCTGGTGTGTGACTGGCACACAGGGCTGGTGTGTAACTTCTGGGGCTGAGTTTTGTTACTCCTGAGGCCTCTGGGTGCCACTGTGTTGGTGGGATGGGACCCAGCGCAAGAAACATCAGAGGTTTGCTCCTTAAATCAGAGCTTTGGCTGCTGAACTGTGCCATGGCGAGAAGGAACAGGGCCTGACCCGTCAGTGAGCACATTTTCTCCAGATACAGCCAGGCACACAAACACTTAGCCCCACGGTACCTTGTGCAGAGGGGAGGGTCAGAGGCAATGGGTTTAATCTGTCCCAACCCCGATCAATTCACAAATATTCCAAAGTGTTTGAGGCACACATCGGCAGAAAAATTCTGATCCAGGTCATAAAAAAAAAAAAAAAAAAAATGAAAGCTGTGCTGAAGTGGAAATTACCTTCATCATAAGGGAAATGAATTGATGTGGATCTCTGTCGCTCCGAAGTATTTACGTTACCGTCAACTCCGCAGTCAGGCCCTTGGCACACTTCAGAGTTAGGTTTAATTGGTGTTTAATCTTTCATTATGTGCTGTAAAGGAAGGTGAAATACACACGCTGGGGTTTATTTCTGCGTGCAGAACTGTGCAGGGGCAAGGAGTACGTAATGTGCCCGGGGTGAGGAGCTCGGGTCGTGGGTCGTCCCGAGCCCTTGGCACCATCCCCGGTGAGTGCAGGATTCTCCTCCTGCACCCCCCAGGATTTTCCTCCTGCTCGCAGTGCTCGCCGTGCCTGGGTCTCCCTCTACAGCCTGTTTGCGCTGCCTAGAAAACCTGTATCTCAGGCAGCCCTATCCCCATCTGTGAGTGGAAATTAGCAGCCTAATCCTACGTATCTTTTTTGCCTTAAGATGCTTGTCTAAACGTGATTTTTGGTCTGTCTTTACCAGCTGCTTGAGCTGCTGCCTTTTGCAATTTATTTTGCATGAGACTTACACTGGACAAAAAACAAAAAAAACAAACAAACAAAACACCTATCCAATTTTCTCAAGTTTCAAGCGTCCTTTTAGCTGGAGGCTACATTTTATGTGCTCTGCAGTGTGCTGGGAGCCCCCCCCAGCACAGCCGTCTCTCCTTTTCCTCGGGATTTATTGAGCACAGTGAGGTCCCCCTCTAATCCTTCCCTCTCGCACCCTGTCTCTTTCCCTAAGAACCACTAAGCTCCTCGAGTCTCCTCTATCACCTCAGCTACGGGCAGAGCTCTCCGCTGGCTTACACCCTGTCCAATCCTGCTGAAGTTCAGGGCACTGCCGTGCATCCCAATCAGCACAGCTTTTTATTTTTTTTCCCTTGAACTGCCGATTTTATGCGTGCTCTGGGGAAGAGAACCAGCCTCACTGAAAGACTAAAATCCTTCCAAAAGGGATTTTCAGTGTAAGTCCTACTAATGGTAAATCTAGCTATTCACTCCCAGCCCTCCCTAGGTAGGATTTGACCCTTTATTACGTTAATGGCAGCGTTCAGCGCTGGTCGTGATCCTGTTCAGCCTCTCCGTTTCCTCTGGGCACCCAGGAGGCAGGATGCTCCCCGCCAGCCCCCGCTGTGTCCTGCCCAGGGCTGGGGGCTCGCCCCTGACCTTGGGGATGCTCCTGGGGACGGCGAGTCCATGGGGTCAGCCAGGTCCCTGCTTTCCTCCCTGTGCAGCTGCCTGGTGGGTCCCCAGTCCCTGCTGTGTTCCTGCCCAGCCGTTTGCATGCCCTACGTGGGGACGCAGATGCAAGGTGCCACCTCTTGGACCTGGGGTGACCAGCAGGAGCACGTCACTGGTCCGAGTGTCCCTGCTCTGCATTTCGAGCCAGTTGTGCTGTGCAGACAGCGATGTCCCTGGGATCAAAAGCAGGAGACGAGCGAAAAAATTACATCGGGGTCTTGCTAAGGAAAGAAAAGCGAGAACAGAGGACGCTTGGGAAAATATTCTGGAGGAAATATATGTTTTGGCATTCCTGCCTCCTGCCTGTCTGGGGCTTGTCAGCAGCTGACAATAAGTAAATGAAGTGGGGAGGCAGCTTCAGCCGTTAGCATGAGCGCAAGGTCCGGTTCCTCCTCTGCCACGGCTCTGCCAGCCCTAATGGGAGGTGCGAAACGACCCCAGAGCTGCTCCCTGCCTCCTTCCCCGTCACCCTGGGAAGCCAGGGAAGCCCCCAGCCACCCGCTCTGCCAGCCACAACCTCCGTGCTTCGCTGTCTTTGGGGACAGCTCTTTGCTGTGCACCCTGGGGGTGGCTGGGAGCTGCGCATGCCCCCAGACTTTGTCGTCCAGCTTTGCAAAGCCTGCAGGGCTTCAAATCCCTCGCAGGTTTCTCTGGGTTGGACTTTGGAGCACCAGCACTTTCAGAAGTTTGCACGGGTGTCTCTGCCTGCCTCTGAAGGATGCACGTTCCCGGGCTGGAGCCGTGCACGCTGCACGAGGGTGCTGTGCGAGGAGCACTGATGCAGGTGCTGGTTAGAGCAATCCGGACCCCGAACGTGCTGCAGAAAGCATCGGTGCGAGGCTCGGAGGCGAGCCCCGTGCCCGGAGGCAGTGGGCAGTGAGTGAGACCTTGCAGCCCCAGCTCCCCCCCAGCCCCGCTGTCAGCAGCTTGCTCCGAAGTGGGGTTGCCTTCCCTGATTGATAATTTAGATTTTCCTGCCATCCCACACAGTGGAATCAGGGGAAATAAAATTACAGACTTATTCACTCTTTTTGTACAACTGATGTGCTGATTACCTGTCAATCACGGAACCGCATTAACATCTGACAGTGTGTGCATAACAATTACCCCCATCAAATTAAGGAAACCTTTCACACTCAGGGAGAGAGAGAGGGAGGAAATTCAATCAGCATAATTAGTTCAATCAGAAAAAAAGAACTTGGTTTCATCAAGAAGGGGAGAAATGCACGGCAAAGTCAGGGTGGGCACAGGTACGTTTTAGGGCTGAGGGGTCGGCTGGCACTGGTGCTACAGCAGAGCCAGCCCCGCGCAGCTTCCCGGCCAGGCTCTGCCTCTGCCTGCTCCGTTTGCTTTCTCTCCAGCTCCCCAGCTCCTCCTCTGCATTTTCTGGGCAGGGTTTTCTCTGGGGGCTGTGCTCCTCCTGCCCGCACACCGAGTGGGGAAGGGGATGGGGGGGGGTACAGGGGCACCGGGGGCTGCCACAGCCCCGCAGATCCGCGTGGCGCGGGGACACGCCATCTCACCAGGGTTTGTTTCGTGGTCCTCATTAGAGGGGGTCTGTTAATGCTAATTATGAACAGCAAAATACAAGCCAGAGGAGGAAAATCTCAATTAGAGATTTTCAATTTCCAATAACGGCAATGAAGATGGATTGACACCGAGGGTGGCCGGCACGCTTGCTGCCTGTCCCCAGTGCGCACACGGTGCCACCGCTGCCGCCCCTGTGCCCACTTCTGCGCTGTCCCCAAGGGCCAGAGCAGGGCTGGGGGGGCACGTTCGTGCTCCGTCCGATGTCGGCAGCAATGCTCCCCCCCAGCACAGGCTGCCTGCTGGTGTGCTCCCCACCAGGTGATAATCCCTGCCCCACGAGGCCACCGCTCCCCACCCAGGACCCGCTCTGCATCTCTCTCTTGCTGTCTCCCTCTGTTAGAGCTGGTGACCGAAGCTGGCGGAGAGCTGGAGGCCAAAGCACAGCTTGAGGAGGTTTTATCAAACGATCTGAGGAATGCAAGGAGGGAAGGGATGTTTGGGCACAGCCGGCGAGAGGCGGGGAGGTGACACGGGAAGCTCCTGCAGCGGGGTGTGAGACAGGCGCGTGTGCCAAGCGGCTCCGGAATTTTTGCTGAGTTAATTATTTTGTAATTAAATCCAAGTCGAAAGGCAGAAGTGTTCTTGCCACTGAGACAGCAGCTCTGTTGGAGCAAGCTGTAGCTAAGGCGGGTGTTTTCGCTCCAGCTAGGAAGGTTTCACCCCGAAATGAAGGCCCTTCCTACAGCAGGTCCCCTCGAATCCCAGCTGTGAGCCGTCTCAGAGTGAGCTCTAGGGGCCAGTGGCTCTGGAGTACTGCAGGGGATTTATTTTGCTTGGGATCACCGTGCTCTCCAGCTGCTTGAGGAGGACTCCAGTGTTCATGGTGAAATTTAAAGCAGTTGGGAATGAGACAGGCTATCCCACCCCAGGGAAGTTCTGGGGGGAGCTGTTGCAGACTGAGATGGAAGGGTCTTGTGTGCTGCCTCGAAGCTCGGAGAGAACAGGATCTGAGCAACCCCCAGTGCTGCCATTTGTAGCAAAAAAGCAGTTTTCGGACAGGAAGATTTTTCAGCCTTGAAATGAGCATGAGAACCAGTTGCTGGAGAGCTGTCGGGTTCTTGGTTTGTAATAGGGGCGTAAAAACCCTCCTTGGGGAATGGCGCAGCAGAGCTGATCTCGCCCAAGGCAGGCACACGGCCCCGTGCAGCTTTTTCTCCTCTCATTCTGTGGCGTGCTCCTTATCAGCTTCCACATCAGCACTGCAGAGCTGTGCAGAGGATGGGGAGGACGGGATCCCTGCCACCAGTCTTTGCAGGCAGCAGATGAACCCGAGGGAGAGCCAGGAGCAGGGACACAGCACGGCGGCAACGGCCACAGCCCGAGCCAGTGCCTGCTATCGCTGGGTGCAGGTGGGTGGTGCAGAGTCGGGTTAATTTTCCCAAAATATGGTCTATAAATGAATAAGCAAGTAAATAAACTAGTCTTCTCTCAGCAGTCTTCCTGCCATCTGCTTACCATTACCAGCTGGCATCCACCCATTAGTTTATATCTCCCTTTCGCTCCAGAGAATCTGAAGCATCCTGCAAACTTTGGGAAACACTTGGCTCTTGTTTGCACCTGCGTATGTCCAGAATAACTCAGAGCCGACTTTGTCCTTTGAAAAGCTGATGTTAAGGGGTTTCTAGCTGTCCACTGAAACACAGACATCGCTGGCAAGCCACACAGTGGCTGCCTGGCAGGTCGGGGTCGGTGGTGATCCCAAGGATAACACCAGGACCTGCCCTCACCCTCTGCATTTCACCAGCAGACATGCAGCCCTGCTGTAAGCTGCAGGTGCGGATATTTGACTTCTGAGGGCATGACAAAACCTGTCCCACGCTGGGCACAAGGGGCTGGAGTGTCACCAGCAAGCCGCACGTGCCTGAGGTCTGCGCAAGAAGTTTGCCCGTCTCAGCGGCCTGACTCAGCCGAGGAGGAGCACAGTGAGAAACAGAAACAAATTGTGAACAGATGTCAGCCAGAATAATAATAAATGTACTGAAGGCCCACCAGGATAAGTTGATGAATCAAAAAAGCACTGGGCTCGCTCAAGCAACAGCTGCCATCCTGGAGGGAAAGGAGAGGGGAGGAGAAACAAGTCTGCCCGGGATCGAGAGAGAAACTTCGCTTATGCAAGTTCTCCTGGAAGGCACGCCGCGTGCTCTGCAGTGCCTGTGCAGCAACATCACGTTGGGATGCATCATTTAAACATCTTGACTCCAGTGCTTCCACTTGGTTATCCTGCAGGCTGGGGAGATGGAGGCGAGGCTGCCTCTCCTTTTGCCCTGGCTGGGGCTGCAGGCAGAGGGAGGAGGGCAAAGGCTCTGCACAGAACGGCACAGAAATGGGGCAAAAATCCCCGGTGTGCTAAACCCAGCAATGTGGTTCTCCTACTTCTGCTTGCTAACCTTAGCTGGAGCGAGAGCTTTATTGCACGAACACTGGAGTGAGCCTCTCCTACCTCCGTACGGATGCTCAAAGCCCTCCTGCAGAAGGGACGTGCCTGTCCCAGCCTGCTCACAGGCTTGGATGTGATCCTTGCCAGGATGCTGCCAGAGAGGTGATGCCTTCCTGCAGCCACCTCCGAGAGGGGACCATGCCCCACCCTTATAATTTAAGTATAAATTTATATTTATATGTATAAAGCGCCTATCGCCATATTGATAAACGCTCTTTAGAACCACTCTGATGGGATGCTGGGGATGCCCCCACCCCCTCTGGGGTTTTGGAGCCCCAAAGCCCCAAGGCTTTGCCATCCAGCAAGACGTGTTTAAAAAAAAGCAACTGTGGGGTCCATGGACATGGTGTGGGAAGAGAGACAAAAAAAAACGCTTAAAAATCTGCTTAAATAAGAGGAGCTTCTTTATTTACTCATAAGGCCAAAACATATCTTTTTGTCATTAGCGCACTTTCAAATAACTTCTAATGAGTGAGTCAGAGAGGAAATGCTGGGGGAGAGAGCTGAGGATGTTGTTCAGCACATAAAAGCCTGAAAAACTCTGTTTGACTTAGAAATTAAAGTATAAAGATTAAAGATTACTTCAGGGCTGCAGACGATAATGGAGCAGCTACAGAGGTGGAGCTGGTAGGATGTGCTCAGACCCTCTGGGCCTGAGACAACAAAGTTTGTGCTTCTCAAGGCACTCAATGAACGTGCAAGCTGGAGGATTGCACCAAAGCCCTTTCTGGGGCTTTCACCGTGTACTTCTTTTCCTTCGCATGCAACTTGCATCGGAGTCCGTGCCTTCATTGCCACAACCGGAGCCCGAACAGGGACTGAGCAGAGGAGCTGAGAAATGGCCGAGCCTGTGGCAAGCCCCGATGAACTGCAAAGCTGCTGCAAGGGAGCAGGACAGGAGAGCAAAGCTGCTGCAAGGGAGCAGCAGAGCAAAGCTGCTGCAAGGGAGCAGCAGAGCGACGTCGCATCCATCAGCTCTGCAGGACGGAGGTGGGCAACGGGGACCAGCAGGTGTTAGGATGTTAAAAGAGAAAGCGGTGCACAGGCTGCTCGAGGTAATGTTAAAGAAAAATAATGTGACGATAGGGGCTGACGATCTCAAGCGCCTCTTGAAATGGGTTGCGACAGAACCCCCGGAATAGCCTCAGCTAATAATGATACCCCCGAGAAACGGGATGAGGCCGGAGTTAAATTATGGGATGCAGCCACACGGTCTGACACAGTGGCGGCTGCACTCCTTGGGCCCTGGAGGGTGGTGTTTGAAGCGCTGAAAAAAATAAATCAGCACTGAGGAGCCGACATGCAGCGGGACCACCCGCAAAAATCCCTCCCTGCGACTACGCTGCCCCCCCGCCCCCGGTAGTGACGGCTGCGGGCTCGGGGAGGGAGGAGGGACCGGATTAGGATGCTGACCTCTTTGATCCGGAACCGATTGATCCGGAAAAGGAGCCGATTTGCTTCCCCCTGACCCGCCTCGACTGTGGCAGGGGGTCTGCAGAGAGGCTGAAAAGGCAGGGGGGGTGCAGATAGTGGCCAAAGGGCAAGCTTGGGGTGCTCGCCCGGTAATCTGTGACCCCAATGTACGTGAGTGCTCAGCAGAGGTGACATGCTCGGTTTTAGCCCATCAGACGACAGGTCGTTGTATTCCTGTTATTATCTCTCATAAGGCAAAGGGGTCTGAAAACTCTCCCTATAAATCGAGCCATTTTTAGCGAGGAAATCACCTCCAAGAACCTGGGAGGGGTGGATGGTTGTATCCTTCTGCAGGTGGCACGGCTGTGCTGAGCAGCCCGGAGCTGCACGATGGATTTCAGGTCTTCCCCAGTACCGAAGCGGTGCATTAAGTGTGGCAGGATCGGTCCTCTTTGTGTGGAGAGGAAGAGCAGAACTCCCAGGGACGTCCAACAGAGCAGGGGCTGGGGAATAAATGCGCTGAGACCGAGTGGGAATAGCTGCAGAGGAAAAAAGCAACTTGCATTCACTGGTAGGGCTTACCCAACAGAGGGGAGTACAGCCTGGCTTCGTTCAAGAATGGGCTTTATTAATTCTTTAAATCCATCTGCTAAAGGGCTGAAATCATCTTTAAAGTCACTCCTGTGCAGCTCAGGGTGTGCCTAACCCAAGCAGGGACGCTGGTGGCTGTATGTTACAGCCTGCCATCACTGCTTTACAAATACGGTATTTTTTTTCTAGGAAATACTTGAAACTGATAATAGCAATCTCTAAGAGTGTTTCTTTTTAAAGTTGTCTTTAAGCAAAATCAGGCTTTAGCTGTGATTCATCCCCACTTGACAATCAGGCAGACACACATAGGCTGAGGTCTATCTGCATACACATATATATATATGCACACACAGGCACACACCTTTCTGTTCAAAATTGGAAAGCAATCAATTCTGAGATTTATTTAATGCTGCATTGCACAAGTTTGATAGCTGGGTTGGTTAATTGCCACACTAATAACACCCTTCATCAAAGAGACTCGCAGGCAAAAATAAAAAATAAAAATAAAAAAAAAATAAAAAGCTTGAAATGTTAAAATGGCAATAAACATGTAAACAGCTCATTTCCAAGGCAGGGAGAGGATCTGAGACACCAGCACAGCTTACGGTGATGTCCAGGCTTGCGTGGTTCTGAGAATGGGAAGGCAGGTGGAAGTGGGGGCCCCTCCGGCCTGCCTGTGCCCTGCCCTGGCAGCACCACTAATGGGTTCATTAATTAAAGCCTCCTTGCCAAGCGCAGCCCCCAGTGGAGTCGCTCCCATCTGCCGCTGGCAAGGTCGCAGGCTGCGGACCTGTGACCGCAATTCAGAGCCACAGCCAAGAGCGCAGGCAAAACCTATGAGAACATAGGTAATTTGATTAGAAATTAATTGGCCTACATCAGAGCCTGAAAAATCTAACAGATTTGCTGCTGATAAAATTAGAATTAGAAGCTGAATTGATTAGCCTGTGCCAGCAAAGGAACCAAAATGTCAAAGGCACCAGCTGCACATTTGCATTTGGTACTTAACAAAGTTCTTACCAAAGCGAGTGAGAAATGTTTGACATTTTCACGATTTCTGCAATTCTAATGTATCTTTTATTGATATTAATTTAAAAATGCAGGGGAATAATGAAGTGCAAAACGACAGACAGGAGAGGAGGTCAGCCATTCGGCAGCTATCACGGTGCCCGTGCGGATGCAGTCGCGGTCAGGACTGAGCGGCGCTGGGCTGCTGCCTCTGGTGCGGGGCTGTGCAGGATGCTCTCAGCTCCTCCTGGCTCCCCAGGGGCTGGCTGAAAGCAATGACCACGGTAAACAGCTATTTCTGGCCTATTTGCCCTGCATCTTTGTGCATGTCAGGAGGGAAGGAGTTGCGTTAGCCATCACCAAATCGAGATGGCACAGAAAAAGTGGTCATACAGCACCCCGCATTTCCTTCCTGCCCATTTGCTTTCCTTGCCCAGGATCATAAAAAGGTAAACCTGTCTCTTTCCTCGGGGAATATCTGCTTTATCTGCAGATAAAGCCTTGTCCTGGCATTGCGGTGGGGACAGGTTGCTGGTGTGCACACATATTTGTGTGTCCCTGTGCAGGCAGGGATGGAGCATGTGTTGGTGTGTTGCATGGCTCTGCATACAGACATGCATATGTACACATCAGCCCTCAGGTGCACACGCAAATTCTTGTATGCACCTGCATTGCTGGAGATGCACATGCATTGCTGGAGATGCACATGCACTGCACAATGCACGTGCATTGCTGGAAATGAAGCAGTCAAGGAGAAGAGGGGCCGGTGTCTCCGGTGCCCACGTTGTCAATAGGCACGGTGAATAAATCACTTGCTTTACTGGGTCGTGTTCATCGGCTGGCCATGTGTCGTTTTTATGCTTATCATGTTGCAAAAAAAAGACCACTTGTGGACTGTAAAGCCTGGGTGCAGCTTTAATTGGGAACGGTTATTTTGAAACATTCTCTTCTGTAATTTGTTTTACCTTGGGGGCTTATTACTATGGGCAAATCCTGTCAGGTTTATGCAAAGGTTTCTCCATAGTCTGTTGGGGTATTTTAATTTTAGCTTCGCAATAAGACGTTCAGGAATCCTGTAAATAAATAATTGAAAGGAATTCACACAGAGCAATGGGAAATTATTAACATTTGCACCAGAGATACCCAAAGTAGATTAATGAATGAAGGACAATGAGTGTGACTGAGCCCACGGAGCAAACCCACAAGCGGAGGGTTTGCTCTGTTTGCCCCTCACTTTCCCAGCCCTCTGCATCCCACCTGCCTGGTCACAGCGGCCGTGAGAGCAGGAACAAGGGCATCCCTGGGGACCCCACTGTCTGGGGAGATGGGGAGCCTGGTTTCGCCCTTCTCCTCCCCAATTTGCTGCAGTCACCAGCTGTGGCTTTGCTTCCTGTCTGTCCCTACAGGCTAAATTTATAAATATGTCAGATGAAATGTGTAGTTCTCTTCAAGCGAAGGTGAAGGAAAGCGTATAAATTTTGCAGCTTGCGTCTGAAAATATGAAGGACAACTTAAAATTCCCTTTAAAAAAAATCCCTCCTGGTTTATAAATATTAATTGCAAGCATGTGGTAACGAGAGAGACGTGGCGTCTCTGGCTCTTATCTGGGATTGTTTGACTAATATTAGCAACAGTTTAAATACAACAGCTATTATTTGATACGATGCTAAATTAGAAGGTTCGCTCTTCATATTAAAGATTAGCTTATTGAGGGTAGGGGAAATTTGATTCTGCAGGTCGGAAAATTATTCTCCACGGATCTGCTGATTAAATTACAGAGTGCCACTCGAGTCGTTCACAGCCTCTGCAACGTCCCTCAGCCGCCCCGACAAGCAGAACAAGCTGGGGTGGGCACGGGAGGAGGCTGGCCAGCAAAAGCTGACCAGCAAAAATGTGAAAAAAGTGCAACATTTCCTTGTTCTGGGATCGTTTCACTGGGGACCGAGGGGCAGAGGGAAGCCACCTGCGGCATGGCGCGGGGAGCAGCAGCGCGGCGCGGGGCAGCCCCCCTGGGAGCACAGGAGCCGGCGGTGGTTTTTGTGACCCAGGCCGATCTACAGCACATGAAACGGATACCGCTTCCACACAGTTGTGTTACACACTTTGGGAAATACGAGGCCTTATTTCTTCTTAATGCTAATGAGTAAATCAGCTCCTGCTTGCGAGACTTGTTTCAGCGACAAGCGAGCTGACGGCTTCCTGCGGGATTACCCAAAGAGTCAGGAAGGGTGGTGGTCCCAAAACACGCCCAAGTCCAAAGCCGTGCAGGTCTCTCACCGGGCTTTACCCCTTGGGAACAGACGCACTGGGAGTAAGTTGATGACAGGCAGAGAACCCCAGCCCCACGTCCTCCTCCCAGCATGGAGGACCCGCTTGGGATCCCCCCCCAATTAAAACCCCAGAGCAGACGATCCTGCACAGCACCAACCGTTGGAAGTCAGCCTTATAATGTTCCTGAAATGACCAGACTTCACCGTACTTAGGAAATCGCCATTATCAGAAGCCACTTTTATTACCATGGAAACAGGGAGATAACAAAAACCAGCCACATCTCTGTCCTCCCCCAGAGGAAGGTATGTATTATGGATGCCCCATGCTTATGGATGAGGCACCGAGCACTGCTGGCTCTGCCTGAAACCTGCAGGCGGCTCGGAGAGGTTCACGCGGACATCCGGACGTGTGTGCGCATGGGCACATGCATATGGAAGCCAACCCAAAATTCTGTGTCGAGCCCCCTGGGGCCCTGCCGTGCCCGCAGCATCGAGCCCCGTGCTCGGCCAGGGCTGGGGCTGGGACACAGCGCGGGCACGTGGAGCAGAGGCAAGCAGCTGGCATCTGAATATCAAACGGGGCTCATTTTCTTGTGCGTGTTCCCCATAAATCTGGCACTCTGACTAATGCTTTTATTCCAGCTGGTTGTTCCTCCTTGCTCGACATTAAATCTTCATCTCATCAGCACTTGACTGAATTTGTAGAAACAAAATAGAAGAGGAGAACTCAGGCATGAATTAGCAGTTTAAGATCAGAAAACAGTTCGTATAAATCCCCGATCTGCCCATCCATCAAAATGTAATAATGCAGAAATATCAAGATGACCTATTGCTTGCTGACTGTTGCACTGTTCGTCCCGAAGGCCGTTCAGACTTCGTGCTGCCTCCGGCCCACCGAGCGCTCTCAGGAAGTGAAGGACAAAGAAAATGATATTTTCATTCTGGCTCCAGAGCCTGTGATTCAGGGAATTAAATTATGTCAACCGTTCTCACCTTCTTTTCTTCTCTCTTGCCCCAGGACAAGGCAGGGCGAGCACCTGATGCCGGAGCATCTCCCAGCCATGTCCTTTGTCACCAACACCTCCAGGGATTTTGGTGCTTTAAGCACCAAGAAATCCTTGCTGTCCCCCCCCGGCATGCAGACAGGAGGGAAGAGCTTTGGGACAAACAGCCTTCTTCCTGCAGCCTGCAAGGAGGCTGATTTGCAAACTTCCCATCACGTCAAGTGATATTTACGTGTGACGTAAAAAAATACAAGTGTAGCCAGGAGTAGGCTTGTATTAATATGTCTGAGCAGTCCTGGCTTTAAAATACCCATTAAGCCTTCACAATGTTGAAATAGGAGCAATAAATAATGACGTAGCTTTAAAAAAATAAGTAAGAAATAAAGCAGAAGTAAAGAAATACGCCAGTGATTGATTTCTACCCCCCAGAACATACAGGGCTTTATAGAGCAGAATTATTTCCATGCAACGTGGAGCACTTGGGCAGTGTTAAGTATTACATGGCTGAGAAATCCTCGTAGGCACCCCTTACTTGTGTCTGAGGCTCCTTTATGTGCACCTGCATGTCTGCAAGCCTGTTATATCTCAGTGCAATCCATGAGGCAACCCCAGCCCAGGTCTTTCGGGTGGGCTTGGCAAACAGCAGCTGAGATTTTCCTTCCCCGCAGGGTTAGGCGTCAGGACAAGGGCTCAGGACGTGTGCTGAGACCTCAGGGAAGGACAAGGGGAGAGCAACACCAAGCGCATCCCTGCTGCTTCACGTCAACAGCTGCACCGAGAAATAATTAAAAGATAATTTGGGGTTAGTGTGAAAGGAAACCTTTCGGGGCTCTTTCCACTTAAGATTTCCTTTCTTCAGTAAATAACAGAAATAAAGTCCCCGATCATTTAATTTCTAAATGACAAATGGCAATGCGCCCTTTGGGAAATATTAGTGTCTTAAGCATTTAACAAAATTATATTCTTTTTTGTCTGAAACTATTTTCTGAATTCATCACCCAATAATGAATAACCTCAATCATCCTGAAGCTGCATTTTGTTGAGTACTTTATTCATCAGATAAATATCACTCAGCTCTATCCAGGCATTTCAGCTTTTGTGCTAGCTGCTAGAGAAAAAGCCTGTTATTGCAGCAGCACGTGAACCAATTCCCCTCCTCTCCTACCCCAGAGGCAGCACTGCTTTCTGAAGTCCTCTTATTAAATTAACACAGCGACATGGCAATCAAAAGAGCTTTATGGGATTTATAAGGGACAAACGCGGACCATGTTTTTCAGGCCTCTTGCCTTCTGAAAACAGAGTCTCCATGTCACAAAGGTGACTCCTTGGTCCAAAGCGATTGGAACGTACCCAATATCATTAATGAGGAAAGATTGGATCATCTAAACGGAAAGAAGAAAGAAGGAAAAAAAGGAAGGAAAAAGCAAGGACAAAGAGTATCTCCGCCGTACCCCGAGCAAGAGCAGGCTGGGGGCTGGCTGCTTCGCTCCCCCCAAGCAGGGGCACTGACACGTGCCCTTCGTAATTAACTGAAAGTCTGCTGGAAGGGATTCTGAGATTTCATCTCCACTTCCCAAAAAGAGCTCTCGCATCAGCGTTTTCTAGAAACAAACAAAACCCCACATGCTTCTGCAAATGGAAGCGAAGTGCAGATCTGTCCGATGTGCAGAGGCACTGAGGACGTGCAGCTCCAAACACAGGCACGAGGAGCAGCTGCTGCTGTTCTGTAGGGCATTTGCTGGTCCTGGAGGATGGAAACGGTCCTCGGGGTAAGGGTGGAAAAACCATGGCCATATACCAAAGCCACAGGCTGTGGCAGTAGCTGCACTAGGAAGGCTCTCAGTCCGAAATGTGCCCTTTCCTTTCCTCCAAGGAAGGCAGACAGGGAGCTCTGGGGGAATCTGGGACTCCCACGATGAGCAGGGTAACTCCCTCCTGTGCTGTCTCTTGAAGCGATGTAAATTTTGCAGATGAGGTGAAATGAAAGGGAAAAGATATCAAATGTAGTCAAAGCAAAAAAAAAAAAAAGGCAGAGGGTGCTTGTTGTTCTTCCTGTATTTCCTAATGAACACACACAAGTAGAGCTGCAGGAAACAAAGAGGATGTGTCCTCACCCATCGTTTCCTGGCCAGAACATCAGCCAGCACTGAACAAACGGCAGCCCCCAGCGAGAGCCGTCCCCAGCAGGTGCAGGAGTCGAGGCGTTCATTCCCACGTGCTGCTGGACACCTCGGAGGCACACCCCCTTCATTTCTTGCCTTGTTGCCGTGCTTACTTTCGACACATCGATTTGGACTGCAAACGCCGGGACTATGACCTGCAGCAGGGTTTGGAGGGGGATGCGAGGCGCACAGAGGCAGCGGCAGCTGCTCCTTAGAGGCGCCGGAGGCAGGGAGCTGCAAGCCCAGGGGAGCACCTGCAGGTCCCATCTTCTCTGCGGCAGAAAAAGGGGATGAAATTTTAATCAGACCTTCCCACAGATTTTGTGGAGCTGGAAGTGAGGGCCTCAGCTTGCTGCTCCACCTACACCTGCATCCACCTTATATGCACCATCTTACATACACCATCTGCAGACCCGGCTCAGAGCATTGCAGGGTCTGGCTTTCCCCAGGATTTCAAGGCACCTGATTTACTCCCCTTTCTATCAAGAGACCTGGTCGGTCTCTAATTTATATCTTTTAATCAGGGGACCAAAGTGTGGGAGAGCTCAAGGGAAACATGTCCCTTTTTAAACAAAGTTATTGCTTTAATAAGCATGGGAAGGAGGCAGTAACGGACTAGGGCGCTTCCCCTGCTTAAAAAATTAGTAATTAAGCCCTGCTCTTAATTTAAGGGAAGACTGGTCCTAGGGAACAGAAACTTGCTCTTTGGCGAGGTGATAGCAGCAGTGGTGTGAAGGTGGGGACGTGCAGAGGTCCCTTGCCACTGGGGGGACTTTGTCCCACAGAGGGCACGGCTCTCCCTCTGCCCACAGCAAGCCCCAGTCCCGGGAGCCCCGGAGGTTTTGTCCTAGCCCAAGCCGGCCTTCACCGTGGCAGCGAGGGCACAGGGAGCTGGTCAGAGCACTTAGACATCATTAGTTAATTAATTAGCCACTACGCAAAGTGTAACCGCGAGCTGCAGAATTAAGGCGGGAGCTCTAAGCTGCTACACAGCAGAGCTTCTTCAAGAAGCGGCGCGTTGTTATTTCATTATTATTACTATTATGGCCTTGTTTCCAGCGGTATTTTGGTAAAAATCTGCAACGATCTTGAGTGCTGCAGTGGGAATTCAGGAGTGCCGTGCGGGAGCAGCGCATCCTGCTGGGATGCTTGTCCCGGGGTCCTGGGAACGCTGCCGGCACCTTGCTGAGCCCCGTATCTGTGTGAGCACCCCAACCCCGAAAGCAGGCTGCCCTCTTACAGCAGCAGCGAGTTGTCTTCCCTCCCTCCTGCCTCCTTTCTTCCAAGCAGAAGTCAGTTCACAGAGCGAGGTGACTGTGAGCGGTAAGAACACGAGCTGTCAGCTTCGCCCAGCAGGAAGACGGCCGGTGTGTGACCCAGGTGGGATTTCCTCCCTGAGCAATTTAACACGCCGTCCCCTGGCTGCTGTCATTTGGGAGAGGTGAGGTGTAGCCTCGCTGGCTGCCTCCCTCCCATCAGAGGGAATAGCTCCGTGCACAGCACAGATTTGGGGTGGGACAGGCACTGCTTTATTCATCGTGTTCTTTTAGCGGGGCAGGAGGGCACGCCAGAGGCATTTGTGCTACCAAAGGCTGCCAAGGATGTATCTCAAATGCACCGAGCACCCCGTGTGGACCAAGGGCTGATGAAGAAGGCCCTGCAGTTCCTGCAGTAAGCACCTCATCAAAGAAAACGTTGGACACAGCTAACCGGTTTTCTTAATAACAATATAATGTTACAGTGCAAAGCCACTGCTTGAAAGTAATCGGGGCGTTCGGCTAATCCTGTTCTATCCACCGTAATTTAATTTGAAAACAACTTTAAAGCTTCATTTGCTCCGTGTTTCCGTTCGGTCCATGCTCCCTTACAGGAAGGAGCATCGAGCTGTGCCCACCAGGCTTTGTCCCCGTGGACCCACAGCAGCTGGGGACCCCAGGTCCCATCCCAGTGCTCCTCGGGTGGCCGAAGCATCCTCACCAGGGAGGAGAATCCAAGAGGGAGAATTCAGCCTGTGAATTCAGTTGGTGCCACCCTGTGCGGCCCCTGGGACGAGGGTTTTGGGGTGCCCACAGACAGCGATTGAAGGTCGGAGGAGCCACAGCTCCTGCACACTCACACGGGTGGTATTTTAGCAGGACCTGCAGGGCTCCCGGCCGTGCCGCGGGGCCGTGGTGGCAGCTGGCAGCGGTGGGACGCCGAGAGCTGGCCAGGGTCCAGGCAGGCAGCTCGCAGAGAGGGCTCCGGTCGCTGCCGTTTGCCTTTCTGCCGTGATTTATTGCTCCGTCTGCTCCCAGCTGGAACGGGAGGCAGGGCTTTGGGAAAGGGGTTGCGGCACAGTCCAAGCGTAACCTTGGGGGATTTCGGAGTTGCCTTTTTATTTTCCTTCTTGCTGTTACTGGAAGAAGTTCCAGAGTGAAATATAAAACGCAGTGGGAAGCCCTTCAGAGCTTGGTTTTCTCAAACACCGCGCTGTAACTTGGGGGAGCAACAGTGACTTGCAAAATGCAATTGCCGTGATGAATCTGAAGGGCGAGGTGCGCTGAGATGTTGGTTTCTGGGCTTTAGGCTGATTTACGGTGTACTCAGAGCAGCTGTCCTGCTCCTTCACTGCTGTCCTCTCTCTGCACACACACAGATAAATGTTCTGCAGATCCCCACTTCTAGTGCTCAATTCTAAGTTGTGCTGCAAGTTGATGCCAGAAGATACACGCTCCCCTCTCCCATCCATGAGGCACATGGCCTCCCTGCTCTCTCAGGTTTTTTTTCTCCACGAGCATGTTTCTTCAGCATCCCCAGCCTGCAGATCCACAGGCTGCTGCCTTTAGGGCTTCTTCCTTGCTGGGACAGGAGGAGGAGGGAGGTATTCTGTCCGCTCTCAGCTCTTGCGGCTGCTTTCTGATGGTGCCCGTGCCCTAACTTTGATCTAGGTAATGACTCCGAGCTCTCGTTAAAGCACCATTTCGTGTCGTGCCTTTCATGCTTCCTTGTCATCTTGTTTATTCTGCCGCACCCTTTGAAGTGACGAAGCCGTACGTGCTGCACATCGCAGCGGGCTCCGATTCTGGGCATCATCATCATTATGTTTAAGAAGGAGTTTGCAGAGCAGCAGCAAGGCTGCCCCAGCACGAAGGAGCCCCCACAAGGACGGGGCAGCGGCAGGAGCTGGGGCGGGGGGACGGGGGGTGCTTGCTGAGCCCCACCGCTGACAGCGGGGCCTCAGGTGGCACTCAGGCTGCGGTGCTCGGTGTGGCACAGGGACTGATCTCCAGCAGAGCCATTGCTTGGTGTCCGCACTTTTAAAAAGCAGTAACAACAGCTGCTTGAGCACAGTCCCGGTGATGCTGCCACCACTCGTTTTCCCTGTTAGCTAATGAAGTCATCAGGTCGCGAGCAGAGGCCCCGTCTCAGGCCATAGGAGTGTGACTGTCCTTTTATTCTGCCTTTCAGCTTCTTGCCCCTCTGTGCACGTATAAAGGAGTAATTCTGTGTCATACCTTGCTTGGCAGCACGTCAGAAGCCCGTGCCAGGCAAAGTGGGAAGTGTGGCTGAAGAATTCCCTTTACGCTTTCACTTGTAATTAAAATAATCTCGGTGTTCACCAGGTCGTTCTGCGTTTGCCCATGAAAATGCTCCTTGGGCAGAAATCTCACACCTAGCTTTGCCCACCTGGACTGAATCTCCCGGGGCCTGGACACGAGGTCTGGTTTTTCCCTGAGCGGCTGCAGCTCTGCAGTCGAACAGGAGCTGGAAACACGAGGCCAGCATCCCACCAGGCGTGCACAGCAAGGAGACAAAGGTAGCAGGAAAGGTTTTTTCCAAGGGAAGTTAGTCTGAATGCTGTTTTCTCATTCCTGACCATTTGCAGGTGAAACAAAGCCTTTCTTCTCGACGTTCACGTGCTTGGGATCCTTCCTAGAAGTGCTGTGAGCCCTTCCGTCTCAGACAGCGCTGCCCTGCACTGGAAATTCTGGTGATCTGACCTGGAGATGGGTGCTGTAAAACATCCCACCGATACCCAGTGATTCCTGCCGTGGTGTTCTGCTGCGGGGCCTTTGCACCATGTATATATCAGTCCTGCTTTCTGCAGCTTAATGAATCCGGGCCTTTAGGGAGAATTAGCAGTGTATTAACACTGCATCTGAAAAATTAAAGGAATAGTCAAGCAAATTTCTTTTTATTGACTTTTAGCGAGCCATTTAATCCAAACATCTCGTTAACTGCAATATAACTATACTATATAATGGGTTTTGCAATAAGAACAATTAGCTTCGCAATTAGCATAAGAGTGAGCGCTCTGCAACTGCCTGCAATTGGCAACGGGCCTATTAAAAATGTGTCCTGTAGAGGAAAAATAATAGCATTTCAGATGGGTAGATTGAAACCATTTGACTTTAAGCACCAATAATATTTCTTCTATTGATCCGGTGTCCCGGATGATCTAGGAGCGAGGAGGGAAGGTTAGCTGCTCACGGCAAACTTATTGCTCCTCTGTCATTGGCATGGCATCAATCAGAGTGATTTGCAGGATAAACCACGGAGTCCTGCGGTAATTAGCCCGTCCCATTAATACTCAGGCTGCTTGATCACCCTCACTGGGTAGTGATGGAGCTGCAGGGTCCCCAGGGCTGCGGGTGGCTCAGCCTCCGGCGGGCACACGCCTGCGTGGGCTGCACATCTGACGGCAGAGGTGGAGATTTCTGCTCTTGGGATTTTCCCTGTCAAAAGTCTGAATGTCCCCGTGCCACCTCTGGAACCCCTTCCCAGCAAAATGTTTGTCCGGGGGGGTGCTGAAGCTCACGAGGAAATTGTGATCCATCACCTGTGCGACAATCACCGGCCTCTCCTCGGAGCGTCTCTTGCTTACAAAACCGAGGACAACAGGCTTTGACATAGGCTAGTGAATAAATAATAAGCATCAGAAATGTCAGCAGGCAGGTTTTACTTAAATCTCCGAGCCAACAACGCTAACTTAAACTTCATGATGCACCATTACAGCCTCTCGGAGCATCCTGCCTGCCAAACAACATGCTCCGTGAAAACCGATATCATCTGCCTGTTATCTCCAGCACAGCCTCGTCGGGGTGCTTTATTGATTTTCTGCACAATCACAGGAAAAAGTCTTTTCTTTTTTTTCCCCTCTTGTGTCTTTTATGATTCTGGAGGATTTGTTTCCGCTCATCTGTCATTTTTCACCCACTCATATCTCAGCTGTTTTATAATGGTAAAAGAAAAAAACACAAAGCACTGTTGATTTGCTCAGCCACGTTAACAGACAAAAAGCTGAGGAGCAGAGGTGGCGATCGCCACCAGCAGCCACGGGGACGGACAGACAGACAGACAGGAGCAGGAGCTTCGCTGCCAGAAAGAAAACCCGACCATTTTTCCAATTCCCAGAAACCACAAGAAGAAATATTTTCCAACAACTCTCTGAAAGCTATAAAACCCCACTTTTTTTCACTTCTCTATGCCCCCTGCTCATGGCACACCATTTATTAATTATTGCAGCCTGCAGCTCCTCGGTGGCAATTAACAGCGTCCCCTGTTCTCAGGAGGGAAAACACAGGAGCAAAAACCAGCTCTGGCGTTTTCACCACCAATGTGATCGCAAAGAGAGCGTTCCAGCCACTGATACAAATAATTCCTGCCTGGCAGTCGGCTGTTGGCCTATCGCAGGGCCTGAGCCCAAGTCCCTTTGGGCCACACGAACGACCTCCCAGCTTTGTAACGCTGGCCCGGTGGCCGGGTGTCTCTCACAGGTCACCCACGGATGTCTTGATCCCCCGTGTGAACACCCAGGTGCTCACCCAGTGACTTTCCAACTCATTGAAGTCCCCATTAAATCGGCTGCCCCCCACCTCGTGGGCCAAGCAACCCCAAAGATCAGCCTGGCTGCTGCAGAGCTGGTCCCAGTGCCTTGGGAGCAGCACCCCCGACACCAAACGGCTGAGCCAGAGGGGAAGTCAAAGAAAAACCAGCGGTGCTGATGTCCTCAGAGAGCTCAGAGCTGCCACCCGGCCTCATTGCCTCATGGCTGGGTTTGTGCTTGCCTCCAAAACGTCGCAGCGATGGCACAGCATCTTGCAGCCCAGGAATAATTGTGACGTGAGCTGGAGCCAAGGGCTGAGCCGCCCCGCTGCCCTCTTTCCTCTCCAACAGGCTAAATCGCCAGCAATAATCTGAAGTCAGCTTGGTAAGACAGCTGGGGAGATTCCCTCCTGATGAATGCCTGTCTGCCTTTAGTTTGTTGCATGACGATGAGACTTAACGGAACGGTTTGGCCTTTGGAAAAGAGTCCTCTTAAGACACTTGAATTTCTGAACTTTTGTATCATTTACTCCGTGATCTTCCAGGGGCTCTGTTGTAACCCCCAGCATCTTCAGTGCAGGATTTTCTGCACCCTTCACATTTTCTAACATAGCTGGCTGAGCATTTTACATTTAGGAAGCCTACCTGTGCCGTGGTGTGGTTTAGGTGCGTTGAAATGTCACTCGCCATATGCTGCCGATATTACAAACGGGCTCTGCTAAAGAGCTTTGCTCACGGTTCCATAGAGCCACCCTCTGCCCTTCACAGCGTGCCAAACCAGCCCCTCCTTTAAATGCCAGGATTAATCCTGTCCTTGCCCAGCACAGCACCTGCCTAATTTTCAGCATCGGAGCCCATCCTGCTGGACATCAAGGGGCAGATTCAGGGGGGCTGTAGCGGATTTCTGCTGGGCTTGTGACAGCCACCAGCGTCTCCTGGCGATGCTGGGATTTTGGAGACCAGGGCTGGGACCTGCCGGGGCTTGAAGGAAGGTACTTGTTCATCACCTGGTGTGACAGTGTCCCACACTGGAGCACCGAGGCAGTACTGGCGTGCAGCTAAACAACTCCGTCAGCATGCCAAGCACCTCAGTGCTGCCTGCTTCTGCAGGGGACGTGGAGTGCGATCCCAGGTCCCAAAACAGGGCTGGCGTCTTCGGCTCTTCCCTCGCAACTTTGCTGCAACTTTGCTTTAAAGAAGGCAAGGATACAGAGGGGGAAAAAAAATCTCTCTGCATTTCTGAGAGTTATGAAATAATTATGCCGTGTTTCCCTTCATCACTGCTAATCGCAAGAGCAAGCTCTCACAAAGAATTAGCGTGCACCAAACCTCTCATAAATCTCTGAAGCCACAGATGAGAGATCGCAGAGCTGGAGCTTATGAGTTTTAAGTTCAATTCATTACCTCAAATTAGCATCAAACTGCACAGCCTTGTAAGCAGAGCTCCCGCTTACCAACCCCCCCCCCCGACCCGAGCAGTTAGCTGTTCGCAGCTGAGCGCGGTGTTAGTCAGAGCAGGCGTGGAGAAGAGCAAAGCTAGACAGGAGCAGCTCATATTGGGTGGCGTTCAAAAAACTTTCTTCTCTCCTGCTAGGATGTGTCACTGCTTTATTAGGCAAAATGGATTTTAGCATTGATTTTCCATCCCCTCTGGAAAGACTTTTCGCTCTGGTGCTCCGTTTAGGCTGAGTTTAGCAGCCCATGCATGAGACACGGCGAGCGCATGCCCCGTGCAGCCGCCCGAGCCATGCAGGGGGACCCGGAGAGGGGCAGGGGGCACGGGGCCATCCCTGCTTTCCTCCCTGGGAAACTTCACCTCAGATGCGCAGGGCAAGGCACGCCATCAGCACATGCCACGGTGCCCACCAGGGTCTCCTCAGGCTCTGGGTGTCCCCCGGCAGCAGGTGATGCTGCAGCTGCAGTGCAGCCCGTCACAAGGCTGGGTGTAACTCGGCTCCTGCTCAGGCAGGAGCAGACTCCCCAGGGAAGAGAATCAGAGCAGGAAGGCTCCTGGATCCCGTCCCTGCCTTGAGCAGCTTGTCTTCCTCCTAGTACGTCCCTGCGGGTTCCCGTGCTGCTGCACACTGAGCACACAACAGCTCCCCAGCCCAGGCACGCTGCAGAGCACCCTTCGGTCCAGCACAGCCGTGCAGTGTAAGGCAGGTGGCGAGGGAGGAAGGAAACCCGCTTTTAAACTTCAGTGGTGCGTGTTAATATTTCCTCGATAGGAGCAGAAACAGGGCAGGCAGGTGCTGGATATTATTATTTGGACCTATCAAGAGAAAAAGTCTCTTGCAACCTGAAGAGGTTAGAGGAAGGAGCTGCGGGCAGGGACGGTGGCTTCAGCTGCCCTGCTCCTGGGGGAAAACGTGTGAATAAATTACTGTGACTCCTAGAACAATGGCAACTTCAGAAATAATATCTGAAACTGATGAAGCCCGTCTTCTGGTGAGCTCCACTTCCAGTGCTTTGCTTCACTGTAGGAAATGGATAAATGCACAAGCTGGTGCTGGAGCATCTTTCAAGATACCTTTCTCCCCACACACATGCAGTTTCAAAGGAGTCTGCTGGAGCCCCCCAGGAGGAGCAGGGTCCCTCCAGCCCTTTTGCAGCCCTGGGCACCGCTGCCCCCCAGCCCCTGTGCGGAGTGGCTGTCTGCAGAGGCACTCATCGCTCAACACACCATCTAGATTTATTTATACTTGCACGATGGAGGGAAATGGCTTTGCTGCCAGGATCAATCCTTCAATCTAATGCCTCTCACTCCATTGTAACTGTATTTCATGACCTTCTCAGGGACTTTTCGGTTTTTCACTTGAAGGAACAAGAGCTGCAGAGAAAGGGAGGCACAAGTAAAGGAAACAGCTCCTTGGTTTCCATTCAGTGCAGAATGACCTGGGCAGAAAAGGAAAACTCCTGAGCTGTGAGAAGCAGCTCAGATCTTTGCTGCACCCAGCGATGCTCTGTGCTAGGCTTTGTATTTTCTTTATGCAGAGGTCACCTCCTTGAGCACCTGCTGCTGCTCATGAAACACTCCTGCCAACACATCGTCCTCGATTCTGCTCCTGCCACCTTCTCCTGGGGATTTGTCACCGGCAGAGGGAGACCCTCAGGGTGCAGGGGGGCTGGGCAGAGGATCCTGTGGCTGCAGCAGGCAGGGATGCTGCTGCTCTCCGCCTCCCCTTGCTCTGGGGTGCTGCACTCAGCCTGAACCAAATGCCAAGCGGGCTGGGGGCTGCCCAGCCCCTCCTCGGAGCATTCCATCAAGTGATGCTCCAGTGAGCCAGAAACTGAGCTGTAAAAGCCATTAGATCTCAGCGACGACACCACCAACCTCATTGCTCTCAGCCCACAAGACAGTGCTGTCTCCCAGGACAGAGACCTGGGGCTTCCTCTCTCCCAACCTCGTTTTCATCCATTTTTCATCGCCCTGACAGCGCTGGGATGCAGAGAGCATCGCGGCCCTCCTAGGGGCATTGCTGGCGTGGCATTTTCTCCTCCTGGTTTTTAAATAATAAAATCTTTCTGACTGGCGTGGCTGGGCAGAACAAAAAAGATATTCATTTAAAGTCTCACCGGATGGCCTGGGACATCAGTTTGGGGCTGAGGCGCAGAGGCTGCATTTTGCAGAAGTGCTGCGTGCATGGGCAGAAAAACGTGGGTGCAGCTCTGCTTCTGCAAGCACCGAGAACAACCGCTCGGCACAGACCTGAAATGGAAATTATGCCTTTTCAATGCCGGGAAGAAGAGATGGCATCCTGCTGAGGTGGGAGTCACACAGGGCAGCGGACAGGTACGGCTGGGGGTAATCACCCGTCTGCCGCGCTGCTGCGAGCGTGAGACCGAGCAGTGCACAGCATCCCCGAGAGAATTAACCATTCCCCTGGAAACATCCCCAGGGAACACCCCAGCAACTGAAGCTCATGGGGCTCATGAAGTCCCGGGGCAGAAGCCGGCCTCTAAGTGGGCAATACTTGCAGTAAAATCCTGGTCCCTGTGACACAGGTCCCTGTGGATACAGGGGGACCCGGGACCAGACCTCTGCCCCAAGCCCTGTCCCACCACAGAGGGCCCCAAGGCGCTTGTCCCCTACAGCAGCAGCACACTAACAGCCCATTAATTATGCAGTTTAATTAGATAACGAATATTCATATTTCCACCATGACTCCGCTGTTCATGCCGTATTTAGCTCCTCGTGCTGCGGTGACGCAGCCTTTCCCCGTTCGCTCGCTCCTAATGAACAACCACTTAGAATTTTAAAAAGTGGAGGATATCTTTCTGAGTTAATTAGCTTGAAATTAGCTTAATCACAGCTCATTTAAACTTATCTAAACAACAGCACGAGGAACTCCAGGAAAACTTGGGCTCAGCCTTACTCAGCTTTTCCCCCGAAGATGCTGGCTGCCTGGGGATGCCCGGCCAGGGCAGGAAAACGCCTGCACCTGGGAGCGAGAGCACGGCGCGGGCTGCCCTGAGCCAGCCATCTGCGGTCCCAGACCTTGGTTTCCCCATCCGAAAGCTGTGCCCACACCCAGAGGCTCTGTGCAGAGCCTCTGCATCCATCTGCATGGCTCCCACGGCCCCTCATTCCTCTGCTGGGGCTCGGGATGGTGTGGCACCTTCGGTGGCTCCTCTTTTCCACCCTCTGCAGCACGGGGAAGGCAGGTCTGGCACCGCTCGTCGCAAGCAGCGGTGCTGCAGGCTGCCGAAGCAGCAGCATCCCGAGGCTGGGACCCAGGACTGCCCTGGGAGGCCGGGCGGATGGGGGGGACGTGGCACCACCGCCTGCCCCCGTACCGTCAGCCCCGCGGTGATACTTCAGAGGTCACTCCTGTCTCAGCACCTTTCCAGTGCTCCCTGGTAATTACAAAAGCCAGCACAACCAGCAAGACGTGAGGTAATTCACACTGTCACTGCTGCTGCAATTAAGCGTGCTATTCCTCATCCTGCTATCTCCAAATGCAGGTGTAAGGCGCAATAAACATCCCTTTGAGGTCATGCTCCCTCAGATTGCCTTCCCACGGCCAGCAGAGCCACAGAGCTGCTTTGTGCTGCGAGCAGCGATGTTTCAGCCCAGTTCTCTAATCACCATAATCGCTGCGATGGCGCCAGGGTGAGGCACAGCCTTGCTCTGTGCAGCAGCACGAGCAAAGGAAAGCACAGCGCAAAGGTCCCTGGTGCCAAAGGCTGATGTTACTGGGACCCTTTGTGCTTGAAAAGCAGTGGAGCAGTAAATGGTAGCTGGCTTTCCATGCAGCTCTGTCCCATGCTACTCGTTGACCACAGCATGTAGGAGCTTGGGAAAGTGCCTTCCACATCCCATGTCCTCAGCAACGCAACCTGCACCAGCGCACTGGGACCATAGCACCCAGACCTGGGGTTGCAGCACCCAAATCCTGCCCCTGGATGGGAGCAGGGGTGCTCCTGATACGCCCAAAGTCATCCACAGCCTCCTAGGGACATTTTTCTTCCCTTGGTCTTTCCCTGCATGGTTTGCTTCTGGTGTTAGCTTCTCATTTCATTGCCTCCTGGCCGGACCCTGCAGTGTCAGGTGGCAGATGGGCCAAAATTCTCTGATTTTGGGCCCATCTACACCCAGGGGGTCAGCGAGGTGGCAGCAGCATCCCAGGAAGAAGCAGGCAGACAGCTCTGTGCCCTTGCTGCCTGACATCTCCCGCAGGGCCGTCCCAAATGTCTCTTAGCCTTTGCACTCCCGCAGCAAGCCTCCCCTGCGGCAGAGAGCCAGAAATGGCCTTCATTAATATGTTGTTTCCTTTGGTTTTAACTCAGTTCCCAACTTGGTAATCACTTGTGACCCTCTGTACGTCCATTTCCAGCAGCTGCTGCAGCTGCTGACAAGTAATTTCACTGCCTGTCTGCCAGTGATGAGCTTGAAGAGTCCTCCCCGGCTGGGCTTTAAAAAAAAATTACCTGTAACTCTTAACATCTAATTTTTTCCACTTCCATTTGTCCAAGGACCCCTCCCTCATCTGAAATGTCACATCTGCCGTGGTTCGAGCCTCGCTGCTCCCCACCGAGGGAAGAGACAGCTTTGCTGTCCTTTAGCGAGTGCTTGAGGTGTACGTGGGGAAGAACACCACGAAAACACACGAAAAATGATTATCACTTCTAGAGATAAAAACGGAGCTGGCTGCCCTGCATTTGAAATGTAAGCTGAGGCTTGAGCACAAGGCAATGTCACCCATCTCGGCCAGGAGGAGCTGCGGGTGTTTGGGAGAACATCTGGCGGGGGGAAGCGATGCCAGAGCCCGGCGGCTGCCGTCAGATTTCGTCCCCGTCCCCCTGTTTCAGTCCTCGAGTCCTCCCGGCTCCTCCTATGCGATGTTTCTGTGCCTCTCGTAGGGCACATGCAGACCCCAGTATGAGGAGCATGGTGCTGCTTTCTGCATCGGGTTGATTTGAATATTAATTGTGTGTGACCTGTTGACTTCAGCTCAGGCAGAACCCACCCCGCAATTAGTTTACTGAGCTGCTCCGTCTCCTGCAATAGCTGTCAAGAATAATGAATTAACCCTGAGTTTGATCCTGAACAGAGAAACTTCGCTGGAACAAGTTTATTATTTCATGTGCTTTTCAGAGTTGTTGAACTCGGTGTTAAGATCTAATCAATTGAACATCTGGGTTTCCTGGAGGCTGAGGCAGGATCATGCAATATTTACATCAATATTCTGAGATCAAAGATCTCTGCAGGTCTTGGGAAAAAAATCCTCAATGGAAGGGGACAAAGCGGAGCAGAGGAAATCGGAGCTGAGATCCGAGTCCCACCCTGTCCAGGCAAAGCCTGGCTAGGAGGGGACACAAGGACGAGCTCTCCGTAGGGCTGGGCTGGCGGTGGCTGGGGGGGCTCTGAGGACCCCTGCCCATGGCTGGAGCTCCTGCCTGGTCCCAGGGATGGGGGCAGCCTCATGTCCCCCCTCTGCTGCAGCCCTGTCCCCATAAGCTGCCTGTGTGGGGACGCCTCTGCCACCACACTCGATGTCCCCTGGATGTGCCCAGTGATGCTCCGGGAGCAAGCTCCTTTGGTTTGCTGTCAAAAAGATGCAAGGAAGGCAGCTTTATCGTCTTTCACCAGAAAGAGCGGATCACTTTGCCAGCACAGCTCCTGAAGAATTCAGTTTGTGTGTATGTTTGGTGCATGCCTTCCCTTACGTGCGGCCATGCAAATGTGGCACCCTGGGGGACAGGGCACTGCTTCCCTCTCTGAAGAGACGGAGAGGCACAGAGTGCTGCAATGCACAATTTATCATTTAATTAGGGAAATTTCTGGCAGGCTCCGATGCTGATCTCGCAGAGCATGGCCATCTTTGCTGGGTTTGTGAGGCCTGGGCTCTTCACCCACCAGTGTTTGTGCATCTTACCCGACTTCAGGAATTTTCATCCTGGTTGTGCTGGGGAGAAGCTGGGAAAGAGCAGAGCGGGGAGGAGGAGGGAAGGGATCCACTCGATCTCTCTCGGCGTGCTGCAGAGAGCGATGGCACACCACAGGAGCTTATTCATTCCTGGGCTCCCTCCCTAAAACCACCACATCACTGAACTGCTCTTTGCTTCAGCTGTGAAGGGGAAGGAAGCCCCTTTAATGCCAAATTTTGCAGAGCAATTTCTGTGACCAATTCCCCACGAAAGCACCCGAGAGCTGGAGGCAGCAGGAGATCGGTGCTGATGGCAGCACCAGCCCGCTGCCAGTACGGATACAGAGGAGAGCGGAGAAAGGTGAAACCAGAAACCCTCGGAGATCTCATTAGCGGCAAGCATCCTCCAACAGATGCCTTATGGTTGTCGAGCCCCCCCCCCGGGCCTACTCGAGCATTCAACCAAGAGGATAAAGAAATCTGTGCCCTGCGTGGGAGGGGGGAGCACCGCAGACAGGCTCTGGGCCCCGGGGGTGCAATGAGAGAGGTCTGGGCGGTGGTTTGTACCCACTGTGTGCTGATCTGTACCCGTGTGTGCGGAGCCGTACCTGTGTGTGCCGAGCTGTGCCGGCAGCCTGCTGCCTGCCCCCTCGCTGCAGAGAGGCACAGCGGCCTGGCCTTACCCACCGCGGCAGCGCAAACGAGCAGAGGCCGCCGCTTTTCTCACAGAAGCATCTCCACCTCCTTTCCATCCCCTTCCTGAACGACGCCAAACGAAAGCTGTTTTCTGAGCCAGCACACCCACGAACCCACGTGTGTGTGTCTTAGAGCAGGGCTCACAAAAGGCCGGGTGCGTGCGGGTTTGGAAGTGGCTTTTGCAGCCCCTCACACCCCGGCAGAGCAGTGCCGGGTCAGGGCCAAAGCAGGCCCCAAATCCGAGCTGCCGCCGCTCGGCCTGGCCGTGCACAGCCTCGGCTGGCGGAGGCTGAGCGGGGCTGGGCCTCGTTCACCCGTGCCCCTCTGCTGATAACGAAGTGGGAGGTGGGTTCTGGCAGGCCCACGCTTACGGCCTCATGACATGGGGCTGAGGCACGTTCGGGTGCAGAGCGCCAGGCAGCCCCGCCAGGCAGCTCTCTAATTGCAGGTTTGCTACCTGAACAAATGATTTCCGCCACGCCAGCACTTACCAGAAGCAGCTCCCTTCAGGGACGCTCTTATTTCCCATGCCATGAAAAATGTAAGCACTATTTAGGGCCTGTTTTACCGTTCTGGTATTTGTGCGGCTCTCATTAGCAGTAGTGGGAAGCATCGTGCTGCTCTTACGGTGAAAGTGACCCCCGTGTTTTTAAGTCAGACACCACACAGAAATACTTCGGGGCTCCTTCAGAAGAGAAATGAACACAGCTCTCACCACTGCAAAGAGATACTCGGTCCCTCTGGCTTCATCATTTAGTCTGCAGTTAGCAGCAAGGTGAATTTTAATTCCAGACCCCTCTTTTTGTCAGTCCTGCTGTTCTTTATTTGCCTGCGTGCTCCTTTCCTGACAACAATGCAAGCCATATGGTGCCTCCAGCGCTGGGACTGCAGCCATTGGGGTAACAGATGCAAAATGGCCCAAGACAATAGATTTTAAAGTTTGTCTTCTCACTTTGGAGGAGTTAGAAAAGCTACCGAACACAACAGCATGAAATATTCAGCAAACTAAGCATGGCTGCAGTAGATAAAGGCCAACCCTTCTGGAAATGATTTCTTCTGGGTTCTCCTCCTAGGACACGTTGCAGGCACAGCTCCACAAAGCACGTCTGCAGGATGGTGCTGAGCAGGGGCTGCCAAAGAGCAGCTACAATATCCATCACTGGATCCCTGCAGGAACTGGCCTAAAAATGTCCATCAGAAATGGGGCAGCTAGGCCTGGAGCAGCAGAGAGGTCAGAGGCACCCTGAGGTCCTTCCCTTCCCTGGGGATGAAATTCCTGGACCTTTTCTTGCATTTTCCTGCCCAGAAGCTGGCTGTGCCTGTGGCACTCCAGGCAGGCGGGTCCCTTTCTCCAAGAACTTATAATCCCCCCAGCTCAAAAGAATGGAGGGAAAATTAAAATAAGGCTTTAGGGATAACTGCCCCTGCTCCTGCAAAGAGCAGAGTCTCGGTAGAGAGCAAGTCAGAGCGGTTCCCAAACAGTGCCAGCACGCGGCTTTGGCCGTGCCAGAGCTTGGCTTCATCTCCTGCTCTTGCTGGGAGTCTGCTCCCTGGCCCTTTGGGCCTGTTCCTGCCAAAGGGGAAGGAGAAATTTGGAAAGCAGACATGGCAAAGCTCTCCAGGCCTGCAAGTCTGCGGAGCTTATAGAGGCTTCATTGCTTTCATCACACGGCCTGATTTGTGCAGAACTAATATTGCTCGTTAGAAGAGGCATTAAAACATGACTTACAAATGACTGCAGAGTTCCCCAAATGTCACTTCCATCGAACTCTTATTAGCTTATTGATTCGTATTAAACAAGTAGATAAATACTTAATCTGAGCAGCAACAGCACTCTCATAAAGTGAATTAGTGTTTAAAGTGTGTCTGGCTCATTAGCAGACTTACTGCACTTTGTCACCGTTTCCAGGACCGTCAGCCAAACCTCTTAATTACCCGCCTTCGCAGCAGAACTAATCAGCTGAGCTCCCCCCGACTGCGAAACTGGGCCGAGCCGGGGGCTCAGCCAAGGAGACGTGTGTGGAGGTGGCAGTGCCACCTGAAACCAGTCCGGATGGGCCCCCCCATCCAGCACACACCAGTGGGTGCCTCTGCGGCTTGCAGGGTGCTGTCCCAGCAGTGGAGAGCCTCCTGCCCAGGCTGGTGCTGAGCACCGTGCAGCTTGTGCATGGTGTAGGAGTAAGAGAAGAGGCAGCAAGGGGCAGATGTGGCTGGAAGGCTGTGCAAGGACGCAGCTAGTGCAGTGAGGGATATCCCTCCTGCTGCTGAGGGCTGTGGAGGAGCCACGAGGGCTGCTCCAACCTTCCCTGGCTGTTCCAATGAAGCCACCCTGCCTGGCCACTGCATCCCTGCAGGGGAGGAGGTCTGGGCTCAACCAGGCCACAGGAGCCAGCCCAGCTGCCCCCATCGCTGCCTCCGTGAGCAGCATCCTGCTCTCTACCTCCTGCCAGACGGGGTTGGAAACCTGGAGGTGAAGCTTCTCCTCCAGCGCTGGTTTCTCTGAAAGGAGCCGGCTCGCTATCAGCCTGCTGTTGCCTTTGGAACACCGAGGGAACACGTTCTCCCGGAAAAGTTTATAAGGTCAAGTGATAAACTGCAGTAACAGCCCGTGAAATACAGCCCCGACCTGCAGGCAGCTGGGGAACAGCCGGCGAAGCCAGCAAATGTGCTGTCGGGGACCACGAGAGGCAGGGCTGGCTGGCGGCCCCGCTCACCATCCCCGGGCGAGGAGCGTGCAGCTGGCAGAGCCTGGGGCTCTGCTCCGTCCCCATGGGTCTGCGGTTCTCTGCTTGATACGAAGGATGCAGAGATGCTGTGCTGCTTTGAAATGTTTTCCTCTCTTCTGGCAAAGAAAATCATCGCCACGCCTCTCCTCCTCTCGTCTGGCTCCACAACTGCAGCACGGCCCAGAAATACAAGCACTTGTGGCTGGGCAGGGCAATTGGGAGGAACTGTTCCCAAAAGGTGAACTCCGTACCTGCGAGGTGCTGAGCAGCACACGGGCTTCTCCGGCAACGTCCGCTGAGCCCCCCGGGCTGCGGGGCCAGGCGCTCTTCCCTTTCCCGCAGAGATGAATGCCGTTAATCTGCAGGCAGACATTCAGTTTAGTTTCCCAGGGCTCCTCCTTCAGGTGCTAACGTGACGGCTTCCTGAGCGGCTGCGTCTGCTCCCGAGCTGCCTGCACGCCGCTGGAGTATTGCTGGGTGTGCAGCCAGAGCGTTTCATTAGGCACTGGCGAGTCAAGCCTCTCGCAGCCCAGTTGATTTTGCTCTCCCTGGCTCCTGTAAATAATACTAGAGGGGGCTGAGCCTCCCCTGCTCCATCTCGGGTCGTGCATGGGCTGCGTGCCAACCCTGCAATGGGAGCAGGGGTTTGAGCACGCAACGCCACGTGTGGCCTCGGACCCCGTCCCGTTATTGACTAACAAGGGGATACCAACAAGGCAAGAATACTCAGCTGCTGGATACAGGGAAACAGGAAAAAAAAAAAAAAAGGCCATTACCTGGTACAGAATTTTATATATTTTTTTCCCCCATGGGCCCTTTTTGGTGCTCAGCCCGGGTTTTCACCCCGTAAGGCATTTAAATAGCAGGAAAATGTCTTTGGAAGCAGCTGCAGCGTGGGAGGTGCTGTAGCTGGCTCTGTGCAGGGGGCGCGCTGGATGGGCTCATCCTGCCCCGTGTTTTGCACCACTCTGCTCTGCCCAGGACCACAAGGCCAACAAGTCTGGTGTCATTTAGGTGGCACCGAACGAGCCCGAGCAGCTGCTTGGAGTCGTGGAGAGAGCAGCGCCCCTCGCAGCTGCAGCACGGGGAGCAGGAGGTGCCTAGGGGCAGGAGCTGGGTCCCAACGGTCCCTGTACACGCTGGGCTTTGCAGGTGGAAGATGTCGGAGGGCGAAGGCTGGCCGCCCGTAGGCACACAAGGACTTTTTCTGCTCTGTTAGTCTGCAGCTGCTGCAGGGCGTGCGGCTCTGACCCTCTCCGCACCGCACTCCAGGGCAGACAATCGTGGCTGATTGCCATTCATGCCCGACACTGTGCGGCAGCAATTACTCCTGATAGCCAGAAAATGAGACCGGAGCCTGGCCTCGCCCTCCCTGCGGGTGCTGGAGCCGATTTCCCTGCAGGGCCTCCGGTCGGGGCGCTCCTGACCCAGCCCCACACCACTGCCAGGCCAGGAGCTGCTGGTGGGTGCTCCCAGGGTGAACCCACAGAGCTGCGGCTTGCCTTCATCCCTGCAGGTCCCCCGGGAACACCCCAGCATCCCGACTGGCCTCAGCAGCAGGAGTCCGAGCCCCCAGCTTTTTGTATTTAAGTGGTTTAAGAGTGGAAGCAGCGCGTGCCCTGCAGCACCGGGTGCTGGCGCTGGAGGTGGCTGCGTGGCGTGGGGCTGGCAGGCACGGCAAGGAGGAGGGAGAGCTGTAAGTAGGTTGGAAAGGTAATTAAAACTTTGGACAAGTTTCTTATTACAGGTGGGAACTAATATTGATAATGCTATTTCTGGGCTATTCTCATGTGAAAGGCATTGCTTCAGAAAAGCAACTGAACGGAATATTAAAAAAAAAAAAAAATCCATTCTCATCATCCCCCTTCACATCCCATCTCCTTTCCCAGGGCACCTCCTCTCCTTCCTTCACCTATCAACGAGCAGTTTGGGTCTAATTACGTCGGACAAGCATTAAAGTCAGGAGCTGAGAGCCCGGCAAGATGGATGGGTGGGTGCGCTGCTCCGCACCTTGGCTTTGTGTCCCACCGCAGGAGGCGTGCAGCAGTCTGGGCTGATTTACTTTAGATTTGAGCTGGGAGTAAATTGCAAGGCATGAATCATCTTGACGCAGACGCTCCGGAGATGGATTACCTGGTTTGGCAGCTCGCTCTTCTCTTTCCACAGCCTTCCTTGCTTGATGCCTTTCATTGCAGAGTTTCATCTCCAAGGCACAGCAGAGGGCTCCTGCTCCGCGGTCCTGACCCCGGCACACCTTGGAGCCCAGCACTGGTCCCCGGATGCTGCTGGCTGTGAGCGTGAATCCCCACCAAACCCAGGCCTGCGGCTGGCCTGGCCACGTTCCCCCCTTCACCCAGCACTGCCAAACCGACCAGAAGTAGCTTCAGGCCAAAGTAATGATATATTAGCTCCAACTCCCCCGTAAAGCAGGTACAGAGCACTCCGGGCCTCTCCCTCCCCAGGCTGCTGTTGGCTCACCAAATGGCTCCTCGGCTCTTCCATTTCTGAGCTCTTCCTTCCAGGAATTGCCTCTTTCAAGACATGGGGCTGTGAGCTGCTACGTGCAAGGAGCAAGCTTCTGCCCGGGGCTGAGCTGCTGCTGCCCCTCGTTACCAAGCGACTTTTGCCTCCGCCGCCAGTTGCCCCGTGGCACCCGGGGCTGGAAGCGCAGTAAATAACGCTGCTCCGTGTTTTATTAACCACGAGCAGCGATGCTCTCCCACTGCCATCCCTGCTGCTCCGACTCAGGGAGGGGTGCCCGAGATGCGTGCGTGACTTTTTCCATTTGTAAAATGCCGCAGAGCAGGAATCGCAGCCCCCGCTCTGCCCCAGCGAGGCTAAATCGCTGCTTAAATGTGTCCAGAAACCTTCCCACCTTAACGCATTCAGCACTTCACCCCACAAATTATGTGCAAAACAGGCAAATAAACCTCAGCCCCATTTCCCGGTGATTGCAGCAATCAGAGGCCAAGTCTGGCTCGCGCCCAGGGACCGTAAATCTGGAGCTCTGCAGGCGCAGCCCCCGGGCTGATAACGAGTGATTAGCCTTAATTCCACCTCTTCCCCTGTTGTAAGATGGTTCGTCTGCTCCTCCCCACGGTGATCCTACTAATCCCAGCCCCGTGCTCGCAGGGCATTGCAGGTGCCCAGGCAATGCACGGGGCAGGGGGGCTCACCCTGTCCTTGCTCCCCACGTCGGTTTCCTTTTTGTCTCCAGCCTCACCTCTGCTGGCGGTGATTTTTCACTGGTGGCAGTGGGATTTTGAAGCAGAGGGAAATCAGAGGAAGGGAGCAGCACCTTCCCGAGGGGGCTCATGGAGGAGCCTTTCTCCCTGCACAAGCTGCCAGCAGTGTCAGCCTGGGGCGGGCACATTTCGGGAGCCAGCCCCTCCTGGCACTGACTTCAGACCTTCCCATCGCTTCCTTGAAGCTATTTCCAGACATTTTAGTGGGTTGTACTGGTGACAGGAGGACGGTTGGACTGGATGATCTTGTAGGTCCTTTCCAAGCTCGTGTTTCTATGATCCTATGATCCTAATCTTTGCATTCCCCACTGTTTCCACCATGCCTGTGGGGCTCTGAAGCCCGTCCGAGGAACGGGAGGTAGGATGCAGGTTTGTCTGCGTTTATTTCTTGAAGAGGTGGTGGCTTTCTGAGAGCAGCCTGCCTTCCTTTCCCCCTGTCTGTCTCTTTTTCCTGCTCCCTTTGAACAAATCCGTCCTTTCGCAGAGTCCCGTTGTTTAATTTTGCCGAGCGCTGAGTCTCAACCTCCCGTTAATTGGTTTTGCCCATCTTTGTGCATTCCGTTAAATGAGAAAATGCCACACATAAAATTTTAATTTTGAAAGCCGCCTTGTTTGTTTTATATTGAAATTACCCACGCCGCTCCGGCCGGCAGAAACAGACGCTTTCTCATTTCATTAAAGACTCTTTGTGATGATAAAAAAGCAGCAGAAAGGAGATAAAAAGTGGTGTTCCCTTAAAGGCACATGAAAGGGAGGGAGATAAATCCCGTGTATTGTAGGGGATCAAACCCAACGCAGGGCTGCAGCGGGGCGATACTGGGGAGGGGGCTGGGCTGGCGGCAGCTCCTCTCCCAGGACGGAGCGGGCTCGGTGCCAGCCCAGGACCTGGTGCTCAGCTGAGGGGCTGCTGCGTGGCACCCGAGAGGCTGAATGCTTCCCCAGGGCTGTGCCTAGCCCTGCTGTCCCCTCCTGAAGGCAGACCTCGGGGAGCCCCGTGAAGGGCTGGCACCGTGAGACCATCACCGTGGCTTCGGGTCAGGCCAGAAACGTGGGTGTCGCGTGGGCAGGAGGGAAACCAGCACCCAAAACAAGGGCAGCAGGGCCCTTTGCTGCCTGCGCCTTCCTCTTCCAGCTCCTGCACGAAACCCAGAGCCCAGCCCTGGTCTGTGAGCACCCCCAGGTGTTTTAAGTGGGTTCAGGAAGGGACCTGCAGAAGGACCCGAGCAGTCCCAGCCTGGCCACTAACATCTGCTGGTCAGGACAAAGTTCCCTGCCATGCACTTTCTGCAATCACCTGCTTTGCTCTTTCTTGCTCTGGAGCAAACGGATCTGACATACCGGCCAAAATGGGGCTTGGTGCAGTCGAGGTTCCTGTGCTCACTGATCTGCTGGTTTTTTTTTTAGTGCTCTCATATTTATTCTGCCAAACAGGACCTGGAAATCAGTGCAAATGAAGAACAAACTTCCAGCTTCGCACTTGATTGCTTCACTTTTTTTTTTTTTCCCAATCCCTGAACATCAAAGTCTTTTTTTCTTCTTGATTTTCAGTATTCTTTAGCAGCTGCTGAATTGCTATTCAGCTTTACCGAATTTTTTCCACCCACTGCCATTTTAAAGGTCATTTAATTATTATTACAAAGAATTACAGAAAGATAGAGAATTGTCTAAATGCCTTAAGCTGCAGCGGTTATTAGCATGGATTTTTTTGTCGTCACGTTAAACGGACTGCTGGTTGCAGCTTTGTGCTGTGCAGAGCTCGGGGGGGGGGTCTTAGCACCGGTCTGTGTCACCCACTGATCGTTTGGCGTGGCAGTGCTGGGACTGACCTGCGGCGGTGATGCTCAGCGCGTTGGCCAGCACCGCCGAGCACAGCACAGCGCGGGCTGAAGCAGGAGGGGATGCGTCCTGCAAACACAGACACACGGAGGTGTTTCTTTGGGGATTTCACACCCGGTTTCCCACCCCTGGACTCCTGGCCCTCGCAAGAGATAAGCCGCTTCGGTGAATCTGAGGTCATTGTTTCCGACTTAGGCTGTACAAGATGATGTTAGGTGCTGCTGGAAAAATAAAAGGTCTTTTATTTTTCCAGCAGCACCTAAAGGTCTTTTATTTTTTATTTTTCTTTTATTTTTCCTGGAAAGGTCTTTTATTTTTCCTGAAATAGTATTTTTGCCAGTAGGAGAGCCGGTGATGTATAAAGGGTATCTTCCTTAAATACTGCGAAAGGTCAGCAACAAACTTAAACTGCTCAGGGTGGCAGAAGCAGTGAAAAATAAAATTAAAATAAAATAATAAAATAAAATAAAAAAATAAAATAAAAAAAATAAAATAAAATAAAATAAAAATAAAATAAAATAAAATAAAATAAAATAAAATAAAATAAAAAAATAAAATAAAAAAAATAAAATAAAATAAAATAAAATAAAATAAAATAAAATAAAATAAAATAAAATAAAATAAAATAAAATAAATAAAATATCAGCAGGGTTTAACTTAACAGGTGTGGATGGGGATGGCAGCCCACAGGTGGGTGTCAGCCTCACAGGTGGGTGGGCGTCAGCCCCATGGGTGGGTGTCTGCTGCTTGGGGGGTGTCACCCCACGTGTCAGCCCCTGGGGGTGACTGGGTGCTCGGGCCCCGTCACCCCCGTGACGGCGTTTTCCATCAGAGGGGCTGACTCACCGCCTTGTCGAAACGCCGGGAAACTTGCCGGGGGATTGCAACACCCCGTTTAATCCTCTAGGTGGGAGGCTGCGAACGCGAATCCGGTGCGGGGAGCCCCCGGGCTCCGCCGGGCGCTGCCCCAGCTCCCCCCGCAGGGCTCGGGCGCAGCCCCGGGGCTGGGCACCCGGAGCACCCAGCGAGGCCTGGAGAAGCCGGGACTGGGGCTGAGTGCTGGGCTGTCTGCGCCTTTGGGTCTCTCTGGGCCATGGTTTCTGAAAGGAGAGGATGAGGTTTGACGTCTTCTCTTTGAGGCTCTTTCTTCATCCTGGCACTGCAGGTGTGCGCTCGGTGTAGGAGCAGCCCCAGGCGTGCAGTGGCAGCAGCACCCTGCGTGGAGGCTGCTGGGGCACGGTATTTGGCAGCTGGAGCCTTCCCCAAGCAAGAAGCTAGAGCAGACCATCGGGTTAACGCTGTTGATGTTCCTTAAGGGACTGTTGCATGCGCGGGTTTTTTCCTCCATTTCAACAGCACGTCAGCGTGCAGCGTCACTGCTGAAGCAGACCCGACTGTAAACCAGAAGTCTTCTGTTTTCGTGAAAATGTGTTTTCTACCAAAAGCAGTTATCTCTGGTAAACAGCCAGCTTTTCAGCCTTCACAGAGACACTGTGCGTAGATCAGGAAGGAAGAAGAGAAGGCTGCGCTGCTCGGTCCAACCTGCAAATAGGCAGGGTGGCAAGACAAGGCCTTGGAAAAGGCACACAAGATTTGTCTGTTGTTCTGACAATCAGAAGTTGTTGGTACTTACTGTACAGAGAATTCAAGGCTATAAATTGAAGGGAATCTTTCTATTTCTGCTCATTAGGTTTGGACAGACAGGCCCAGGAAAGCAGCACGCCATTTATCAAATGGCGTTAGCTGAGCATTAGGCTGTCAATAACCTCCTCTCTGTATTGTGTCAGCCAATTTTCCTTCCACAAAGCTGGAACAAACAAGAAGAAAGTTTGAACGGCAGTGTAAAACCTTGCTCACTCCTCTAGGCAGAAGACTGAGGAAAACCTAATTGTTAGAAAAGTGGTGATTTGTCTCAAAGAGCAAAACTGGAAGTGCAATCACTTCTCTGCCCTCTTCGCTTGCTGTCAGACGTGAATCAGGCGTGTGGGCTGGGAGGACGTTGTAGAAGGTTTGCGAGTTCATGTGCTGAAAGAGCCTGACAAACAGACCTCAGATCCCACAGACTGCCCATGAATATTGTGTCTCTTGGCTCTCCTGTTCCGTACGCTGTTTTGCAATGAATGCATCACTTCTTTTGTACACTGTTGTGCAAAAGTGGAAAGACGGGCTGAGGCCTGGCTGGGCTCTCCCGCTGCTGTCTGTTGGTCAGACCGAGCAGAGCTGGGTTGGTGCTGGGCGGCGCAGGATGTGGCAGGGGCTGCAGCAGCCTGCTGGGAGCAGGGCTGTGCTGGGCAGCTCCTCATGCAGAAATTCCCCACTGCCCAGAGCAGGCAGAGCCCGGGGCTGCTCCGGCTCCACCACAGCGCTCCTGGTGCAGGGGAAATCCCCAGCCAAAGGCAGCGAAAGCACGGCCTTGCCCCACAGAGGCAGACCGCTGAACACCACCGTAAGCGCAGGGACAGGCCAGCCCTGTTTGCACTTCTGCATTGTGCCCGTTGCACAACGGCTACGAGCTGCACGAAGCGCGGAGCCTTTGCTCCGAAACCAGCCGGCTCCATCCCCGGCCACGCTCGTGGCCGCCCGCCAAACATCACGAACAAGCTTTGGCACAGCTGGGCGGGCTGATTTAATAACACCTTCTCTGCTTTTTTAGCCTGCGCAGGTAGGAAAGCACCCCCTGGACCCTGCCGGCCGGATCCCCGGGCTGCCACGCTGACACACACTGAGTCAGATCAGATCGGCGAGCGGAGCGGCTCCTGCCGCCACTGACATCATGGGAGCCGAGGGGAGAGCCGTGCAGGCTGTTTGTCTTTCTGCCCCGGCTGACACACATCCGTCTTGTGGGAGGGCTCTGGGGTAGCCAGCGCTGTCCCGCATTGCGCAGGCACCCACCGGCACAGCCCCGATGGCGAAGGCCAGCCCCGTGTCCGGAGCGAGCCGCCGGCCCCGAGCACCTTGCCAGGAGCAGGAGGAAATGAGAGCTCTGAGAGCTTCCTGAGCTGCGCCGCGTGCTGCGGTGCTGTGCCAGGGCAGAGCGGGGTGCCCCCTTACACACAGCTCTGCCGGGAACCTCCGGGCCGTGGGGTGAGACGCAGCCTGCGTCCCAAAGCCGGTGCCATCGGCACAAGAGGTCCCAAAGGAATTAACCTCTTGGGTTTTAGAAGGGAAGGAGTGCGGAGGTTCCTTGTCCTAGCACTCTGGGCGCACAGAGCTGTGCTCCCGGGTGGGGTGATTCCCAAAAGGACAGACCCCAAGCCGGGATGAGTATCACAGGGATGCTCACAGCATCACAGGGTGCCCCCTCTATGCTTCCCCAAGCTCTGGGTGCTGCCGGGTGAGAGCACCTCTCCCTGACCCGGGGAGAGCTCCTGCTCTCGGGGCCGGACACACACCAGCAAACCACAGCACAGACAGCGCTGGCACGTGTGTCCATTTGCTCAGGAAGCGATTGCCACTTCTGATACGTCTCCATTCATCCCCGAGCCGTGCCCAGAGCTGACTAACAGCTCCGAGCCATGACGCTGCTGCCTCAGCTCCTCGCTGCGACCTGACTCACCCAGAGCCCTCGTGCAGAGGCAGGGCGCGATGCCACCGCGTGCCCGTACACTGGGAGGCACGTGGTGGACACACGGACACAAGGCTGAGGGCAGGACGGGTCTGCTGCGGGGTCCTGTGCTCTGTTTTTGAGCAAGTGCTCTCCGCAAGGAGGTGCAGGAGGGCTCCCTGCGCTGCCACCCCCTCCTGTGCCGGCGTGCTGCGCTCGGTCCCTCACCAAAAATGTGTTTCCCAGATGGATGTGACCTCCTCAGGAGGCATTTGCTCTGCTATAGGTACAAATCCTCTGCTCCTCACATGCTCTGGGTGGGCTAAAATACTCTGCGACCGTCTATTTAAACATCTCACATTGCTTCCATGAAATGTTTGTTCGACATACATTATTCTTTTAGCTCTGAAGTAGTAAACGCTCCCGGGCACATCAGAGTACAGCAAATCCATGGCTACCGATGCTGCTCCTAAACAAAACCTCAGGCTGCATGGGCAGGGATATTTCCAGAGAAGGGGACGTTTCTGGAGAAGGGGACAGCTGATATTTTCCAGCAGAGGGGCAGAGACTGGGAAGGGCTTAGCGAAACGGCAACTAGCTGCTGTCACAGACACTTGCGTAACCACTCGGTTTTCCCCACCATTATTTATTAGTTGAGTCTGTTGCTTCTCTCCCCTTCTGACTCTGCTGTGGTAAACCCGAGGTTACCCAGTAAGTCCAGAGCACTGCTTGAGGAGAGGCTGCTGCTGAGTGCAAGAGCTCCGGGTATTTCTGTTAAATATATTTTCTGGGACAAGTTGATTGCTGGAAGGAATCACCCAGATAGTCAATCACTGATGCATCCTGGGCAGGATTTGGCATGGGGATGTGGCTGAATCACTCTCCCAGGCCCAGCCGAGGCCTTTTGGTGCTGCCAGGACAGCCGGCAACAGGGTTTTGGGGGAGCTATCCTGCCCCCAGCGGTGCTGTGCCAGTGCCTGGCTGCTGGCTGTCTCCACCTCCCATGGAAGGTTTTGGGGGACACACTCAGAGCTGCTCAGCCCTTGGGGTCCTTGGTGGGACGGAGCAGGAGGATTCATGTCACAGTCCCCTTGGAGGGCACCTGTCTCAGCATCCCGGCCGCTCAGCCGAGATCCCACACCAGCAGCCACTGGGACAGCCAGGGTGATAGTAAGGCTTCTGCTGTCTCCGTCTCCTCAACCTTCAGCAATAACATAGGTTTACAGAGTGAAAAAGACCTCAGAAGGATGGCTCAATTGCTTGATGGAAGCTCAAGAGAAATAAATGGTCAGGGTGTGCCTGCTCCATCTGTCACTGAGGAAACACGCCCATCCTCCTCTCACTTAACGCCATCATTCACCAAGACCAAAGGTAGAGATCAAGGCTGCCTACTCAGAGTAGTACCTAAGGCCGTGTCTACTCAGGCAAACAGGAGTCGTGGTGACAGCCTAATAAATTTCTCCATTGCGGTCCCTCCGGAGTGGTTTGCTGTGTGTGCTCTCTCCCAGAGCAAGTGTTCATCCCCGTAACGGGTCTGCTCTGTGAGGAGCCCTCGGGCTACGCAGGGTGTAAGTTACCATGCAGAGCATTTACAAAGATCTCCTTATAATCCAGGAAATAAGTTCAAGAGAGAATATTTCAGAGAAAAACGAATCTGTTTTTCTGCAGCTGCAAAGGAATCCCACACTCGTGGATGAAGGCAGCAGCCCTGGGAAGACAGCTAGCAATACCACAAGCACCGTGGGCACACAGGCTCAAAACACAAGTCAGCAAGTTCTGCAAATCCGTGTTTAGCTTCTCCTTTTAGTGCCGCACTTTCCTTTTTGCACAGCAGACTCAAGGTACCTTTGCCCTTTCGAATCTCCGTGGCATAGCGCCGGGGCTGGGAGGCCAGGGCTCCTGGCTCGGCTCGCGTGCACCGGCGTGGAGCTGGGCAGTGAGAAGGGAGCGAGCCTCTGCTGGTGCCTGCTCCGGGCTCAGTTCCAAGCCGGAGCCATGCGTCAGCTGATGGAGTCGCACTCTGGCAACCAGCTCCGATGCTGCCATCAGAGACGTCTTTATCGAAGCAAGCAAGAGGAGCAGATGGTCTCTCAGTCAGCACCACCATAAATGTGAGTGCTCGTGGCTATAAAAGCAAGCTGCTATAAAGAGATGTTGCTAAGCTTTCCTTCCAGCGTTATTGCTCAGCTTTCCTCGCGAGGCATGGTGACCCTCCTCCAAAGAAAGGGCGTAAATCAGCACTTGCTTCCCCCTTTAATTCCTGGGTGTGCTGAGGACTACGTAATAAATTACACTGCTCACTTTAAAAGAAAATCCAGATGCAGCCCTGCCAGCTTCTGAATCCCTACATTGCAGGTCATGGGAGGACTCAGTTAAACTGCCTGGTATTGCTCTCATCACACAGGAACACGTGTTGATAAACGGGGAGACCAACCAGCAGGTCACCTGTTTATTTGGGCTTCAGCTATAGTAAACCAGCACCCTTCTGCTCCTGGATGAATGCACTGGCACGAGGAGTTGATGGAGTTTTAGCCCATCGGCACTGATCAGACCTCCCTAGTGAACACCTCCACCTCCAAAGCCAGACCTCGGAGTGCCCGCAGCTCCGTGGCTGAAGGCACAAATAGTTTACAAGCTCACGCAGTGCAGTGTTTGCTCTTGCCGTGCTGTCTGCCCTATTTCCTGCTCCACAGGCAAAAGGGATTTAGGACTCCGAAGCTGTGGGGAGTGCACAGCTCCCAAGACAGCCAGGCTCTGCCCCTTCCCCTCCCAGAGCAGCTGTTGGCTGAGCTCAAGCTCTGAGCAGATACGGATGTGCCTTCCCCTAATTGCTCGGGGCTTGTCTACACAGGATTTTTAAGAAAGTTAACGTGAAGTAACTAATCCAAAGTGGATTAAAGAGCATTAAAATTCTGCATAAAACTCTCATTCAGAATTAAAGTGGCCTTAATTCAGTTTAATTTACTCCCAAATGCTACTAAATAAGGCCATCTAAATTGTCCTTAATTAACATAAGTGTTCCCGTGTAGGCATTTATAAATGAGGTTTAATTAGCCCATTTAAAAAAGCTAGATCTGAGTGAGCTGTCTTGAGTTTCTGCAGGTAGGCAAGCCAGGTCTGCGGCCACTTTGCTGACAAGGCTCCTGATTGAGGCTAGTTAGCAATAGTTTTGTAGAGTTGGCATCTCTTCACCAGGAACTGGCACGAGACCAGCTTCCTTCCCACCAGCAGATAATAAAATCCTCGCATACCACCTATTTTGACTGTATTAAGTGTACGAGTGGGAGATGAAAGGCTTTGCAAGGGGATGAGCTCTTCCTATAAATCCAGGACAAGGGAGTGGTAATCCCTAGAAAAATCCCTAGAAAAGTGTGATGTCAGGACTTTCTGGGACTTGTTCGCGAGCACGAAACAAGCCAGGAGAAAAGCACTGCTTTGCATGGAGTCAGTGAGGAACTGAAAGGAGATGGAGGACCGGGAGGGACGGAGCCCATCCCTGGGTCAGGGCTCCTGCTATTTCAGGCTACCCAGCCACCACGACTGCCTCCGGCTGCTTTTGCCTCTTTTTGGCTTAGCAGAAGCACTGATTCTGAAAAGATAACCCTTCCGCGGCAGGAAACACGCCGCTGGCCACCCGCGATGGCCAGATCCGGCGTGTCGTGTGGTCTCGCATCTGGCTTGGCCTGCCCGCTGCCCTCCCCCTCCGCTCTCACAAGTTCCTTGTCAGGGAAGGCCCCGTGCATGCGTGCTCGGGAGGGGATTTCCGCGCCGCCTTCCTGTGAACGCACATCTCTAGCAACGGGACTGAGCCACCAGCACAGCCCGACTCAACCCGAAATAGCAGCCGGCGGTGCCGAAGGGACTGCCCTCTCCCCGCACAGGCCTTCCCTCGACAGAAAGAGGATGATGCAGACACGAGGCTGCTGGCTCAGCGCTCTGCCTTCTGCTCAGCACCGCTCCGGCGCGGTCACGCACCGCTGCCCAAAGGCTCCAGCCCCCCCGGGTAAGCCTCCTGCCCCTCTGGGACTGGGCCTGCGTGTCCCAGCACTGCGTCTAGCCCTGCCAGCCTAGCAGAAAGAAAGTCGAAGTGATGTCAGAGCGCTGAGGACCTGACCTTTTGGGACAGGCTGGGGCACAACTCAGCATCTTGGGTTGTGCAAGACCACTTCCCTAAAACACAGTGGTGTTTGTTGGCCTCTGGACAGGGAAGCTGGGTGTGCAAGACAGAATGCACTTCAGCAAAATGCTGTTGGAGGTACGCAGGTCCCTTTATGAAATCCACTGAATGGTTATTAGCGTGTCTCTGGCAGACTTGGTGCTTCAGGCTCCTCCAAGTATGCCTCCCTTCGCTTCTCTTGGACAAGTTCTCTGTTGTGCAACTCCTCCGGCATTCCCCGGCCTGGGACAAGTCGCTGCTCAAAAACCGATGTTTGTGGGCTGCTGCTATCAGCGTTGGCTGCAAGGTATTGTTCACAAGGCAATGACTTCACTGAAGTCCTGCTGGATGTTACACCCCAAAGCGAACAGAGAGGCTTGTCTGGAGAAAGCAAGACAAGCAAGTTTCTGGAAACGACACGCTGAAAGGCAATAAAGCAGAACCTTACAGCATGAGGTCTAGGGGACGGAGAAGGAGAGACGTGACTGTCCCTGCTGTGGCATTGCTGAAGAAGCTGCAGGCTTGTTTGCACAAGGAGTTTAACTGTAGTTCCTCCTCCTCCATGTTGTGGAGTGGGTCAATATATTTCAACACCACTTTAAAAAGAGGCAGCTTTTGCTGTGGGACTGAGAAGCTGCACAAGCCTTTCTGACAAGAAGCTAGAGAGGAGGCAGTGTTGCAGGACAGCTGTTCCTGCTGCTCACTCCGCTCAGAGGAGTCTTTGTGTTCTTTTGTGTAGAAACAAACTCTCTTAAATTATATATGACAGTGAAGGGCTTCTGTCCATCAGTGATTCCATCGGTGGCTTTGGTCTGCAAATCTTCATGTCCTCAGAAGCTGCAGCTTCCCCAAGAGTCTTTGCAATGCCAACTGCAGTAAACTTTCTCTTCAAAGCAATTTGCAAATGTGAAAAAAAAAATCAAAAGTAACCACCAAGTGTTCTGGGGTGTGGCCACTGTATGAACCCTTTCGACTTTTAGGGTGGAGAAGCCAACATACCCTCTCCCTATCCTGGCGTCTCTTTCAATGAAAAAAGGCAGCATGCGGCTGCTGTCACTGCTTTGCATAAATCAAAAGATCCAGCTTTGTGGATCTTGCGTGGGGTATTTCCTATAAAAAGCACATCTGTGGCCATACTTTTTGGTGCAATAGACTTTAGCCTGGAAGCAAAAGCACACAAACAAATGCTAAATTCATGCTGACTGGAGTAGATTCCAAGGGAAAGAAGAGTTGGGAAAGCACCTACTTAAGTACTGACTAAGGATATTATCTCTGATCTGAATCTAGCCTGTGTGTGTGTGTTACTGTTGAGTACACAGTGCGGTTTCAGACATGGCCAGAGACAAGAAAAAATGATTGTTTCAGGGTAACCACAAGGAAGATGAATGCAAATGTATTCCTGTAACTGGGAGAGTTCCCTTGCTCTTAAGTTGGGCTCCGGCACATGGCCTCAGGGAAGCAAATTTGCAACTACCTTCATTAAATTGTTTAGGAATGATTAATCAGAAGTCAGAGTTGTACAATTTTTGCACGTTGTGAAATGGTAGTTCAATTCCTGCAGTTACGTATGGTCCGTAAGAGTGGCTTTAACCAATAGTCGGGACTCAGTACTGCCTGTTGCTAGGTGCTTCCCGCCCGCTCTTATCTCCTCCAAAAGCTGGGGTTGATAAATCTCCACTGGCTGAGTCACCGCTACCTGCAGCACGCAGGGATCAAAGCAGCAGCTCAACGTGACAAACCCATGTCTGTCAGCCCTGCCAGCTGCAGGGTGCACACCCTGCGTGTGGCGTGTGTGGGCATCCTACGGATGGTCACTGCTGACCAAGGTGGGCCACCACAGCCAGAGCTGCTGCCACCAACCCTGACCGCCTCGGCAGCGTCCGTCCATCGGGTGACGGCAGTGTCAATATGTGCTGTGCCCACGCACCAGCTGCTCATAAAGAACACGCAAATACATCGAGTACCCTTGCTGATATGCCTGAAGCACGTGGCTGCACATTCACGCATTCATTTTGTGCAAAGCTGGCCACTGCCTGGGCTTAGCTTGAACACCGTTTTTGCATTTTCAGTAGTACCCTGGGTGAGTTTGCACTTGAAAATTTACAGCCTACCGTTCCCTGCCCTCTGTCCCGTTTCTCTCCCTTTCCAGTTACAGCCTGCGGCCTTCCTGTGCTTTCCTTCGCACTGAAGTGCACCGAGGCTTGGAGTGACGTTTTCCTGACAGCTAGGTCAAAGACTGCTCTTTGCCGTGGTGAGGATCAGCCGGCTTGATCCTGCCTGATGTACAGGTCAGGAGACATACGCTTGCTCAGCAGGCACTGAGCACACGTTTCGAGCTCTGGGACTCGATCGCCACTTGATATCCACCTCTAAAACTGCAGCTGTACCTCACCTGAGCTGGGGGGAGGAAGGAAGAAAGAGCTAGGGTTGGAGTCCTTGTGAAACACACCTTTTAATGGTTTTCACCTCAGAACAGCAGCAGCCAAGGACAAGCTGGAAAGCTATCTGAGATACCAGCTGCTCTACCACATCGACCTCTTTGATCCGGGGTTTTACCCGCGTGTGCTAACTCGGGGTTTTGCCGGGTCTCCCGCTCCACTCGCAACCCCGAATCAGCCAGGTGAAAGTGCAGCAGATCGCAAAATCGAGAGTAAAGGCTGTCTCCGCAAGCAGACCAGGAAGAAGATGAATGAATTTACCTAACGAGCGCACTTGTCGGGGCAAATCTGCCTTTATTGCAACACGATTTGCATAAAAACCAGGTGTTTGCAGAAAAGGACCTGTCTCTACATCCACCGGGGTTCATCCCGCGAGGAGGCACTCGGCGGGGGCTGGAAGGAGACCAAAGGGAACAGGAGGGGCCGGGGCACAGCGGCGGGGACAGGGCCGGGCCTCCCCCACCAGGCGGCGGGGCCCGGGGGCTCGGCGGGGCCGCTGGCGAGGCCCCAGGGGAGGCCGCACGCCCGGGCCGGGCCTGGCCCCGCCGCCTCCCGGCCTCTCCCCGGGGCCGCGGCCGGGCGGGGCGCGGGGCGGACCGGGAAGCGGCCTCCGCTCCGCCCCGGCCCGCTCTGCCCTTCCGCGTTGGCGCAGCGCTCCCGGAGCCCCGGTATAAAGCAGCAGGCAGCGGCGGCGGCCGCCGCCCGGTCCCGCTCCGGCCTTATGGAGACGCTGCGGAGGCCCGAGGGGGGGAGGCCGGTAAGGGGAGAAGGGCCGGGGCTGAGGAAGGGCACGCGGGGAGGCCGGGCCGGGTGCTCGGGGCCTCGGGGAGGCGGCCCCGGACGGAGGCCCGGGATGGGGGGGGGAGGAGGAGGCCGTGGCGAGGGCCGCCGGGATCCTCTAACGCCGCCGTTGTTGTCCCGCAGGTCCCGGGGGTGAGCGGAGGCCGGGAGGCAGCCGAGGGCAAGCATGAGCGCAGGCAGCGTCTCCTCCCTGCTGGGCTGCCCCGGCCGGCGTGAGGCGTTCCCGGTGGGCAGACAGCAGGGCTCTCGGCTGGATGAGAGGATGAGCTCCAGAGATCCGTATGAGAGCGGGTACCTCAGCCTGGGCGTCCCGCTGCCCGCCCGGGCTGTGAGCCGTGAGGAGGGAGGCCAGCCCGCCATGCTGGGCGCCGAGCCTCCCGAGGCAGCGGGGAGCCCCACGCAGGAGCCCCCCGACAGTCTGGAGATGCAGCTGAAGGTGGACTTCTTCCGCAAGCTGGGCTACTCCTCGGAGGAGATCTACGTTGTCCTCCAGAAGCTTGGCCTCAATGCCGACACCAACACCGTCCTCGGGGAGCTGGTGAAGCATGGCCCGGCCGAGCGGGACCCTGTGGAGGCCCCGCAGGAGACCAAGGAGGCTCCTCTGGTCCCTCGGGGAGGAGCTGCCAACAAGACCCCTGCACCTGTGCCGCCTCCAGAGGAGAAGGAGAGTGATAACCTGAAGCCCATTGTTATTGATGGAAGCAATGTGGCAATGAGGTGTGTTTGGGGTTTTGAAGTGGGGACAATAGTGGGTACAAATCCATGCTGCTTGTCCTCAATGCTGTCCTAAAGTGACCTGTAAGGTGGTGATTTTCTATGACCCTCTAGCTGTGAGGTGTGCCAAGATCTATGAGCTTAGAGTCCGATAAAACTCAGGGTTTTTCACAAAAACTACAACTGGATGTTTTGGTTTTGGCTGGTAATATTTTCCGAGATACCTCACTAGCGTGTGTAGTTCTCTCTGGAGGATGAATGTCACGTTTGCAGATGCAGTCTGTCCTGCTGGTCTCTGCCAGCACTTAGCAGTGGTCAGAGGGTGCCCATTCTGACAACAGATGTTAGTTACCTCATGGGGAAACAGAAGCTCCCTTCTGTATTCTAGCTGCTGAGGAGAATAACTGAAGATACATTGTCCTCTTACCTAATGGCTTTATATAAGTTTCTCTAGCAGGAAGTTGCTCAATAAATAAGTACAGGTTAATTAGAGAAGGCTTTGTAATATGGAGCCGTCTCCTGCGCTGAAGGCCAGTCTCCAAATTGGCAGTCTTGTATTTTCATTGGATTTCTATAAAGTAGAGAGAATGCAGGAGTCTGCAAAGGGACAATCTGGCAAAAATGTCCGGAATGGGCAATTCTGCCACTGGTGACACTGACATCAGGGCAGTGCTGCGACTCATCCTTGGTGTCTCTGGCATTCTGGTGTTGGTAGAGAGGTTCTGTCAGGCACTACAAACAAAGAACGCCTATGGAGCCCCTTGGGTTGGAACAGTAATTTGGGGATACAAAAACCCTAATATTTATTGAGCACCTGGAGTCCTTGTGCTGGTTAGTTATTGGTTTGTCCATGTTGATTCTCCTTTCACCTTGGCTTTTGGTTTCCCGTCAGTGACAGTTATCTGCCACCACCCCAGCTCCTGATGTTGAACTTTCCCCCAGTGCACAGATGGGTTCTGGGTTCCGTTTACTTTTTGTACCAGGTTTTGAAGTTGGGTTCTGCAGTTAAAACGGGCTTTTTCACTGCTTTAGTTTTATAGGTCTTGTATGTTTGCGTGCACGTGCTTACTTATTAAAAATGGGTGCGTAGAGCAGTTGTGTACTCCAGAGACCTTTTGTAAGGTGAAAGTGCTGAACAGAGACTTGATTGCAGGTGTGGTTTTCCCTAAGCCTGTCAGCCATGGCTGACAGTTCTCAAAATAGAACTGAGAAAAGATAGGAGACGGTCTGTGTGACCAGCTGACAGATCCTGTGAGTCCCCGTGTGTTCTGGTGACAGTAGGCTGGGGCCAGGGAGTGAAACATTTGACTTCGGAGTCTTCAGGAAAGTACTGACCTCAGCAGCTGCGTGGTCAATTGAGAAAAAAGGCCTATTGAGAGATGTGGGCTGATAAGTATGATTCTTGTGGTGATGTTTACCTTGGTTAAGTAGTTTGGCTTAAACAACAGAAATGGTTTCATTTATTGAATGAGGAGGCTCTTACCCATGAGTGTTACCCCATAAAGCGCAGGAGAGATTACAGCAAATGTGACTCAGGGCAGGCCGGGCGGTAATAACAGCGGCGATAGGACAGTTTGACATGAGAAACATAGTCTGGCTTTTTTAAGCAATTTGCTAGAAGGGGAATTCCATTCTGAAACTTCCTGTATTGATGGTGTGTGATGTTCCCTGCTGATTCATTTGCAGTGTGTACAGCGGCCTCCCTGAACAGCTCTTGACAAACATATGCAAATCATAGTGGAAATTAGCTTTTACTTCCTTCTAAGGGAATTTTTTCTTGGCTGCTGCCAAATCAGATCAGCCCAATTAGTTACCTTCTGTAGACTCTAGAGCGGTAGCAGGGACTCAATAAATAAGAAATAAGCAGAGATTTTTTTATTATAATCAGTTAACTTATAGAAAAACAATCTGATATTGGAACAGCTCTAGATAATCTGTTTTCCGATTGTTAATGTCAGCCTTTCTGTAACTTGGGATTCTTAAGGAGACACTGAACACTTTTCAGTAGGTGTTAGTTCTGTTGTTGAATGCCTAGCTCTTCTAGAATAATTCTTTTGGTAAAACTCTTCAAAAAACTTTTCAATTTTCTTAATAGCTTCAGAGAAGGGTGAGGACAGGAGAAGAAGCAAATTTTTTTCTAATGGCACAGTCGTACTAGCAGTAACAGCACTTCTCAATGCCTCTGGGATGTAAGCTGTTAGTAGTTTATAAGGAAGTTTGTCCCTGAAAAAGGCATCTTGCTGGGTTTTGGAAGTAGAGCATGCAGTGTTGGTTGGGTTTGGCTTCCCAAGCCCTCTAGAAAACAAACTGCTGGCTTTGGCTGCTGTAGAGGTGGGTGGGGGAAAACACTAAACTTATTCACCTAGGAAGTGGCTTTTCGCATATGCAAAACAAATCTGGGTTATATTTAAGAAGCCTTGTGTATTTGCTGGAATATAATACAGCACAACGTGATGACAGTTGGAAAATAATATATTAGATCCATAATTCCTTTGTCTTGAAAGCAAAGAAGCAACAGTGTATGTTCATAGGCCTGGGAGATACTTGCATGTTTTTAATCCATTAATAGGATAACAGCCCTCTTTTTATCCAAATGCATAGCGTTGTGTGTCTAGTGTCTTTTGTTTCCATTGCCTTTGATATGTACTGGTCTTAAGTATTTTTCATGATGACATAAGAGGTTTGACATTTCAGAAAGTGGGAGAGTTTAAATGCAAATTTGTCAGCAAACTAGTACAGGCTAAACACCTTTGAAAACCAGTGATGTTGATGTGTTCTTGAGAGCTGGGCATGAGTGGAGCTCAGCAGTAGTGCTTTGTTGTATGGGGTAGGAACTACTGGTGATGTCCCCTGTGGTCTTTCCCTTGCTGACATTGTGTGAAGATGCTTCAGCCGTTTCACATAGCTGTGCTTCAGCTTTTCTTTTACAGTTGATTGGTTTCACTTGTGCCCTTTAGGGGTAAGTGTAACCTGCTGGCTGTTAAGTTTCCACATTTGAGGGCAGTGTCTCCTCTGATTATAGGACAGTTTCTCTGCCGTAAGCCTATGTACACCCTGCTTTACTCTGCTACATGATGCTGTTTTAACTTTTCCCCTAGTACTTACGTTCATCTTTCCCTCCCTCTCCCCTTCTGCACTTGAAACATTTCCCTTGAGGCTCTCTATGTGCATTCAGACAATATCTGATTGTAGTGTGCTTGCTGCTTTGCTCTACATACTGCACTGGGCAGTCATGGAGTTGATGGACCTCTGTAATAGCACGTGCTTGTCTAGGATTTAGTCTTCAGCACTGATCCTGCCATGCCCCAGAGCTATGGGCCCTGTTTGTAATGAGTCTTTGAATACTGGAAGTCTGTGTAAACATCCAGAGGCATAACTAAGCATCTGTCCTGTTTAATACTATGCAAGAAATTTCACTTACAGAAGGGAAGGCTTACGAACAGTTGCCACCAATGCCCCTAACTTGTTGTTACATCTTGTGTTGCATAGAGGCTCTTCTGCTGCTGGCTCCCCAGCTGCTCACGCAGGTGGCCACTGAGATCAGGCAGCGTCACCTTCCACACAAGGCTGACATCTGTTCGCTGGCAGGATAAATGGTGTTGGGATTGGAAACGTCATTCAAGTGTAGATAGAATAAGATTTGAGGAAGGAGTAGTGCCCAGATAGGGAAAATCTTTCTGAACTGTGAGACCAGTTATCTTCAGCACAACCCATGTCAGAGTGTCATCCCAAAATGCAGCCTCTCAGATCCCCAGAATGACAAATCAGGCTGTAACAGAGATATTGAAAGGCTGCCAGAACCATTATCAACAGAAGAGCTGATAACACTGTAAATACTGGCACTCATAGAACAGGACTGGTAGTTTCCTCTTCGAAGTTCTGGAAACTTACTGATATGAATGAATAATGAAGCAGCAGTTTTTTATATTGGTAGGTAGTTTCTGACGCTGTTGTCAAACTTTGTTCCTTAGCTGCCAAGTGCTGTTAACGACATTTGGCACTGATTATGTTAAGGGAAGCATTGCTGTTTCATGGAAATAGCATGTTTATAGCTGACTCTTTGGGCCATAATGTAATGAAACATCTTGCCTTGGTGCTGATGTCCTTGAGGTGCAGAATAACATAAGCAAAGCGCCTTGTGAAGGTGCTGTTTGCCATGGCAGAGGTTGGCCACTGGCAGTAGCTAGCAGAAAAGGACAAAGGAAGTTCAAGATCACATTGTGCTCAGGGCTAAAAATAAAGATCTAGGGTCTAGAATTAAAGCAAAAGGCTCTGCTTCAAAGAAGCAATTACTGAATTACTGCTGCTTTGCCTCTCCCATTGAGGATTTGGCTATTTATTCATATACTGAGGTGCTAAAAGCAATAGTGAAAATGAAGATCTTGGTGCTGCTATTTGAGATAAGCAACAAATACTGAGTCTGCTACTCTGACACTCATTTAAGGTTGTCTGAATTGCTGGATCCATTTGTTTAGTGTTTCCTGACTAAGCTGTACTAACCTGAATATTGAAATCCTCATTTTTTTCTTTAATGCAGCCATGGGAATAAAGAAGTGTTCTCCTGCAGAGGTATCCTGCTGGCTGTGCAGTGGTTCTGGGACAGGGGCCACAAGGATATCACAGTCTTTGTGCCGTCTTGGAGGAAGGAGCAGCCACGACCAGATGTGCTTATAACAGGTGTGGAAATACGAAAACCAAAAGCAGCTTTTCAGGCTTACTGCTCTGTTGCTTAATGAGCTTGCAAAGTTCTGGCTAGTTAGTAATTAACTTATGAATGGAAGATCTGAGTAGCAGGAGATCCAATAAGCAGTGCTGACCAGCGAGATTTAAAGTCATTAAATTCTCCCCTAAGCAAGTTCTTGCTTGGATCAGCTGGAATAATTCAGAGAACAAAGAATGTAATACTACTCAGCTTAACTTCTTTCATAATTATTGAATTATTCTCCTTTCAGAGACACACCTTCATGCTATATATTTGACTAACGTGTTTGACACAACACTGTAGACTGTACAGTTTCTACAGGCAAAAAGTAAAACCTTGACAGTGTGGTCATTTTTTTCAAATTGAGGGGAGTTTACTCTGAACTTATGAACAGCAGAGATTTCTGAGTGAATTGACTCAAAAGGAACTTACTATGCATGTGGTGTGGCACTATAAAAGATACTAGCCTGCCAATCGTAAATGCAAATCAATAGTTCAATGTATGCAAAGGATTAGGTGGATGGGACTCACTGTATTCCAGTGGCCTCTAGTTCCTGAGTGTTCTCAGGTGCCACATAGGCACTGGGTCTGGGAATCCACCTCTGACGAACCTAACAGCTGGTACGAAAAAAGATGAGAGTACAGGCTGGGTTGCAGAGAGATTAAATTAATTTTCATGTATTTTCTTTATCTGTGGGAGGGCCTTTGGGCTGTGCACATTTGTGTAAGTGTGTTCACTGTTGTGTTTGTTCTAGACCAGTACATTCTCCGTGACCTTGAAAAGAAGAAAATTCTGGTCTTCACTCCTTCCAGGCGGGTTGGAGGCAAGCGTATTGTCTGTTATGATGATCGGTTCATTGTGAAACTGGCACATGAGTCTGATGGCATTGTGGTTTCCAACGATACTTATCGGGACCTGCAGAATGAGCGTCCTGAGTGGAAGAAATTCATCGAGGAGCGTCTGCTGATGTATTCCTTTGTAAATGACAAGTATGTTCCCAATCTTCCTTTGCTTTAAAAATGTGAGCATGCAACTTGTTTTTATGAAGCAGTAACAAGTGAGACACGAAAAGAGCAAAATGGGGCTGCAGAATGAAAACAACAGTCCCACAGAGATGTTTTTGTAGAAGGAGGAGTGACAGGAAGAACTCCTACCCAACTGTGGTGAGGTACAAAGGTGTGAAGAATTGGAGTAGTCTTTCAGAGCTGTTTGTGGTTTGCAGCTAGGAGCTGTGCTCTAGAGGACTTCCTGGGAAAGCTCAAGGGCTTGATTTCCTCACAGCACAATCATTAGCAGGCCCAGCTACAAGTACTGCTTCTGGTCAGCAGCAGAGCACAAAGCCTCTTCTGTGCAGAGAAGTGCTTCTTGCCAGAGGTTAGCAGGTGACTGGAGTTGTCTCTGCAGTGAAATGAGAGATTTTTAGGGCTCACATAGCTCTTAATATCCAGTGAAATGGAAGATTTCTACAAAAAAAGAAATCTTGACCCAAGAAAGTGAACTGCTCCTGACTGAGATTTATTTTTCCTAGGTTTATGCCTCCAGATGATCCCCTAGGACGACATGGTCCCAGCCTGGATAACTTTCTGAGAAAGAAACCTGTGGTGCCAGAACACAAGAAGCAGCAGTGCCCTTACGGTAAGAGCTGCCTTCTAAACATGAAGACCAGTGTCTGTACAAGTATAATTTGTGTGTGTAGTAAAATTCAGCTGTCATTCCATGCTATGCCTTTTCCTTGCAGGGAAGAAATGCACTTACGGAATTAAGTGTAAATTCTACCACCCTGAAAGGATCAATCAACCCCAGCGCTCGTTAGCTGATGAACTCCGAGCCAATGCAAGGCTGTCTCCTACCAGAAGTACCAGTGCTGTCAAGGAGGAGAAAAAGGGCAAAAGAAGTTCCCAGGCAGAGAGTGATAAAAGCTCTTTGCAGAAGGTCTCTGCAGAGAGGAAAAGCTTGACCCATAAAACAAAGCCCGGTGATGTTCCACTTCAGGTCAAAGGCTGTGTGTCAGGCAGTGTTCCTCCTACCAGTGGGAGCCATAGGTCCTCTGAAAGGTACCAGCATCCTCACATGGACTCTCTGCCTTATATCTCTCAGGAGCATCTTGACTCAGGCATTGGGTCTCTGGAGAACCAAATGTCTGACATGTGGCCTTACAGATCTACCAGTCACTGTGATCACTCCCATGCTGAGCAGGTGGCAGTCTGCACCTGCGGTAGGCAGAGATCTGTCTACCCACACTCTTCCAGCTTAGAGCAAAATGGTCTGGTCCCTTATAAGCATGGTTCCCATAAATCTTCTGCCTCTGGTGCTAGCTTCTTGCAGTACAACCCTGAGATATCTCACTCAGGACCACCTCACTCTTTCTCAGGCTATGGAGTACCCGTACACCCAACTAATGCAGGGCAGTACAGCCTGCCCAATGAGTATAACGCCCCTCCGTCTCATTCTCGTGAGTACTGGTCTGAACCATACCAGATGCCTCCTCCTCAGGTGAGATCTGCCAGTGTGCAAGATCCTCGGTCAGTGCAGAGAGCCCCGGGGCCAGCATACGGGGACTCCTGCCAGTGGGTGTCTGACCAGTTTGTAGAGGAGAGGGCCAACGTGCACGTCAAGCTGTGTGGCATATTTCATCCCCATTTAGTTGATGCTGTGATGAGCCGTTTCCCTCTACTTTTGGATCCCCAAAGGCTAGCTGCAGAGATACTAACGTACAAGTCTCAGAATCCAGGTATATGAGGCAGATGCCAAGGGCAGCTGGCATGCCAAGCTTGCAGGGCAGTGTTTGCACCCTGTAGCTGCCATAGATGCCTTTTGAGGGCTCCTCCTTGTTCCTTGGAAGTCCTAGGCTCCAGCTGGAGGCTGGATACCAGATGTGGTATGCTCACAGTGATTTCTGGTGTAGTCATGACAGTGTGCCCCTTAAAGGTGTGAGAGCAGTCTGTGGTCCTGTCCTCCCCAGATGATGCTGAAGAGAGTCTGGGTACTGGGCAGGAGGAGAGGCTGCTGTTTCGGAGCAGGGTTTTTCCCCTGGGGGTTACATGGTGAGTCAGGTACACCCTAAATTCCTGCAGTTCAGAACTGAGCATGGCTTTACTCCTCCCAGTAGCTCAAGTTTTGAGATGGCTCAGTGTATGATCAGGCGTGCAGAGGGAGGACTTTGTGGGGCCTGTGAAAGATGAGGGGATACTACACTCTGTAGTGGAGTGAGGCTTTATGTGAAAACTGAAATGCATTGTCAAGGCTGTTCCTAGCCCTTTACTGAGCATCTTTACTAAACTGTACTTGCAGATCTGTAGAAAATGTTGGGTTATAAATCTAGTATGAAGCTAGGTTTAGCTGACTTTAATTTGGCTTTATTGGTGCAATTCTTTAATGATACTTTCCATGGCCCTCCCACTTAAGCTTACCTTCCTGAGACAAGGTAATTCTATGGTCTGTACCACAAGTGCTCAGCAAGCTGCTCAGCTCCCAGAAATAAGAGGAGCTAGGAATATAATCCTTCCTTTCTCAGGATGAAACACCTGACACTGCTCCAAAGCTGCATGTGAGTTGTGTTTGGCATTTGCTGGAAAAGGCATTAGTCAAAATGTGTGGCTGACCACGCTGTTGATGCTGCTCTAAAACATTGACCTTGCCTGGTATCCTGTCTTTGGCTTTTCTCTGTGTAACACTGACAAAGAGGATTTATGATACTGTGCCTTTTGTCTTGAGACAGCAATAGTTTTGAGCATTCAGTAAAACAGCTGTAGTCACGTCTGGACTGCTGCCAATACTGTTCCTGAGGATTCCTTAATATTCTCTGTAAAGCTGTTGCTTCATCTTCCTTCTCACTATTTTCCTGTCCCCTTAAGCTTTGTCAAACTGTAATGGCATCCAGAAATGTAGAATGAGACTTACTTGGTAAGACTGTTCCCCTTTCGTTCCCTGTTACTCTGTAAGATGTTTTGTTTTTTTTTTACTGTAGATACTGTAACAGATTTTAAATATGCAAAAACAATTGCTGTAGTAATTGGTTCTGGTCCTGGAATTTCATTGTGCTTAGAGTGCAAAGCAGTTTCTTGCACTGCAGGCCAGAAGCAGTTGATTTGTTGATACACATTGTATCTGTGTTTTGTTTTGTTTTTTTAATGTCCATCTTGTGGTTAAACCAAGGTTGTTGAGTGGCAAATTATGAAGGGGAGAGTGGAATACAGCTATTGCTGAGAACTCCTGAGGAATGGTTTTATCTATTACTGTTCTTCCCTCTGTCTAAGGAGTGACCTACCCAAACTGGCACCATGTGCCATAAAAACCACAGGGACACAGAAACCTGTATACCTGGTTAATTATGATACATTACAAATTAGTAATGTTTCATGTTAGTAAGCAAAATGCTTCTTAATTTTAAGTAACCTGATACTTTGCATATTTGTAAATTACAGGAAAAATGGTTTTTAATGTTATTGTCAGCAACTTGCTGCTTGATGCTGGTTTTAATTAGTACTATTCTCGACTCAGCCATTGTGTTACTTGGCATAGTGTTTTTGTTTTTCTGGCAGAATGCTGATATATGCTTCTCTTGCAATCAGAAGACTAACAATTTATACTCAAAAGTTGACATTTTACTGAACTTTCTGTATCCTTACGCAGTATATAGTTTATGTACTGAATGGAGGCAGCCGTGTGAAAGCCATGGCAAAGTAAGAACTTGTGTTATATAAATAAAAACTGCTGAGTTGAATTATTTGGGCTCCGGTGGCTTTTTGGAAGACCATTCAACATGTAGCTTGCTTTCCAGGGAAGGCAGAAGATGTCCTGCCTCCCCGGAGATCCTCTGGCAGTCTCAGATCTCCACACATAGGTGATCAGCAGCAGCAGTCTGGCTGGATGTTGACAGGCTTAATTGATGCAGTATGACAGGTTAAAAATTGTTTCAAATTGCTGTAGTAGATAACAGCATGTCCAATTACTTGTTTACTATGGCATTACTGAAGTCAACCCACGGCACAGGGGATGCACTGGCAATTAAGGTGTGATGAGGCAGCAACGCAGTGGTATGTGACTCTGACTTGGCAGTATGAAAACTGCAGTGTTGGGTATCTCGGGTGATAACACACAGTACGCTCCTGATTATTATGGAGGAAAGTGTGGGCTGTGGATCAATTTTAGTTAATCTAAAATTTAGTAGTTCTAAAGTACAGAAACAAATGCACATTTTCTCTGGTTATGCAGCACATCTGTGCCAGATGTGAGCGTGATGGTGTGCTCATCGTAACGTGTCAAGACTTTGCTCTAAAGCTTTGTTATGAGCTGGGAAGGAAAAGCAATAAGAACGTAAGTGCTTGCATTTCAGGAGATGAATCTTCCCCTCCCACCTGCTATATTGTAGTACAGCATGTTCTTATCTGACTTGGCAAATAATTTTATGGTCCTTATTCAAATTTGTGCTCTTAATTTAATACAGGGCAATGACTATTTCTAGTTAATAAAAACAAGGAGAGCAGGTGCTCCTGGGAATATTGTTCTGCTTCAAAAAACAAATCTGAAGTCTGAGCCTCATTATCTGAAAGGTCATTATCTGTTGCAGAGGAATCCTTGGAAGGATGTTGCATGTGAAGTAAGCCTGTGTGGCTCTGTGTGCATGTGATGGGCCGTGGTGAGGGGGGATTAAGTGATGGGTCAGATTGGAGCCGACCTTTTAACCGGGTAAAGACCTCTTTGCAGTGGGGTTTGTATTTGCTATGAGTTGTTGGGGATAAGGTGAGGTGTTTGGTGTTAGCTGACAGCCAGTTAAACCTTCTTGCCCCTAAATTACTTCCTCTCTAGAGGCGTTCCTGGCAGTGACATTTCTTGTAACCCAGAATGAAATCTGTACAGCTGAAAAATGTTACAGGATTTCAGGGCTGGGTCTTCCTGTAAAATCCTAATAAATGTTAGTTCTTCGGGATGTGTACATGTGGGGGAAATTCCTGTTTTTATTTGTTAAACTGGAACTGATACAACTAAAAGGATCTCTACAGAAATAGTTCCACTGCCGTAACCAGGAGGGGAAGAGCTGGTGCAGGCTTGGTTTGGCTGTGATGTTAACACCTCGTTTCCATTGCAGAGGTCGTCCTGGTGGCGTAGGGACTGACCCTCCCAAGTCTCTCCATAACACAAATCTGATCAAACCCATACCCACAAACTGCTGCTGTGTATGTTGCAATGCCCCCTGGAAAACCCAGCTGAAATCCAGCCACTGTTCTTCTGAATTCTCTCGTGAGGTTCCTGTGTAGGGTTCCTGCCCCTGCTTGCGCGTAAGTACAGCTTCTGCTCGACATGCCCGTGGTTATGTTCACTGTGGTGCTGAGATGGTCGTGAATCGCAGGGAACGCTGGTCAGAGTTGTCACTGGTGGGTATTTGGGTATTTTTTCTCCTTGCACAATCGTCCACGTCAGGTTACAGACGCCTGCCTACCTGTGCAGGGGGTGGCTGGGCCTCGGCTCCGCTGTTATTGTGGAATTGCAAAGACATCCTGTGGCTCACCGCTTCCTGGTCTAAAATAGGTTAAATCTTCTCATCAGCTTACTGATCTCTCACACGCAGGTAAGGTCACACACAGGCACCCTGCTTGAAAGTTTTCTGTGCTTGGGCGGAGTGGCCCTGCCAACGAGAGGGGTCGGGGTAGGACAATCCCCTTGTGAAAGTGAGGAGGCTGAGCTGGGGGTGTTTGTGAAGAGGAGTTCACTGATATGCTTTGCGGGTAGAGGAGGAGAGCCATCTCTTTGCCTTCCACGTTGCATTAGAAATAGGTGCAAAGGTAGTTGAATATCAAAGTCAAAGCTTTGCTTCCGCTGTGCGATGAAAGGAAGGGGAAGAGCCCTCATTTGGAAGTCGGTGCTGCAGGATAATTCAACTTTCCCTTTCTTCTTTAGTATTAAAAAAAAAAAAGAGCTGTGCTGTGGCAGAGGTCAGGGCAGAGACTGCTGCATTCCTGCCTTGCCTTCCCATGTGCAGGGGACCCAGCGTGGTCTCGGGGGCTCTGCTCTCCTCGCCCCTGCGCCAGCTGCCCTGGGCCCTTCTTGCTGAACTTCCCCCTGAACCCGCCTGGCTCCCTCCCACTGGGGGATTTCCAGGATGTGGCTGTCTCAGCTCTAACATTTTAAGGCATCTTCAGAGGCAGGAATCTGACCTAAGACTCCAGCCTGGGCCGTGGGAAAGGGGCTGCACCCTTGCGTGTGATGATCCTGCCCGTCTGGGGCAGGCTGTGTCACAGGGAAGCATTTACAGCACAAGGGCAGAGGGGGAAAGCGATGCAGGAAGCAGCTCCCCAGCCCTGCAGCAACCAGCTGGGGAGGGTCTGGGTGCTGCGAGAGGGAAGGGAAGCAAGGCTGGGAGGCTGCTAGGTGCTGGGGATGCCTGTGCAGGTACCTGCCAGGGCTCACCCCTCTGGCTGCGCATTTCTCACCGCGCCTCGTGCTCCTCGATGCCTTGGGGTCTGAGCCCTGAATATCCCTGCGCTCCTTCGGGCCAGGGTTTGCAAGTGAGAAATGTTCCCTTCAGGGAGTTGCATCAGGGCAGCAGGAGCACTTTCTCTATCCTTTCTCCATCCCAGCTGCTCCCAGAGCAAACCGCCCAGAGCAGGAGGCAGAGCTCAGCCCGTGGCTGCAGCAGCGGAGGGAAGCAGCAGCCAACGCAGCCCCTGCGGGGAAGCCGCAGACGAGCAGCGAGGAGCAGCCCCGTGCTCCCCCCCGGGTGCCTCCCCCGCTCCCCTGAAGGCCCGCATTGCACAAGTGCTTTGGAGTAAATTCAGCATCTGGTTGAGCAATAGGTCAGGAGGATTTGCATGGCGCAGGGGCCCTGGGGAAAGGTTTCCCAGCTCCTGCTCAGCCGGCGAAGGCGCTGCGAGGACGGCTGGGGAGGGAGCGCTGTGCGAGCAGGGCTGGTGCCAGCTGGTTTCGCTCCTGCCCGTGGCAGAGGCAGGGAGCTGCTCTCCTCATGGAGCTGGCAGGGGATTTCCAGCACAGCCCCATCGGTGGCGACGTGCCACGCCTTTGCCTGCTCTGCCTGCGGTGTTTGTGTTGCTTTGGCCCCAAGGAAGAGCTGGGGACCTGTGTGCTGGGAGCTCCTGCACCCGTGGAAGCAGCCCTGGCACAAAGACCCCGCGATGAGCAGGTTGGGAGCAGCCCACAGCCCAGCTGGGGAAGCAGACGTCTGTCCTGGGGCTTGCTGCTGACCACGGGGCTGTGGCCAAGCCGCTTGGCACTGCCTCAGTTTCCCCATCGGTGCAGTGGGATCTCAGGGGGCTTTCAGATTCCTTTCAGCACTTCTCAGAGTGCCCAGAGTGGCTGCAGGGACTGCAGGACGGTCAATAACGTTTCTGGGCAGGTGGAGCTCTATGATTTCGTGCCTCTTTGCAGTGGGTACTGGTAACCTGGGAGGTGAAGCACTGGAGAAGGGGCAGTGCCTGAGAATTGACTGTTTCTCAATGTTTTGTTGCTTTTCCAGCTCAGAAAGAGGATGAGGGAGAGGCAGGGTCTGCTGCACCCACGTTTGCGGGTGCTGGCCCTGTGGGAGCTGCCTGAAGTGACCAAGCAAACGCGTGGTCTTTGCCCAGAGGTCCTTCCAGTGGCTGCAGCTTTGATCCCGGTGGAGGTGGCTGCTTTGGGGCTGGCATTGTGCTGCAGCAGAGCCTCAGGCGTGGCTCATTCCCGGGGCCCCACTGCTTCTGGTGCTTCTGAGAAGCGTGGGGCCATCCCACCTGAGGCAGGGTGCAGGAGCCAGGTCAGCGCAGGCTGAGTCAGGCTGCTGCTATGTGCATTGCATCAGGGCCCTGGGTGCGGGGCGCTGCATGGGCACGTCGGGAGGAGCCCTGCTCGCTGCTGTCCCCTGCACCCCACCAGCCCCGGGGAGCAGGGGCCGCAGAGGGGCTGTGCAATGGGTCCCGTGGGCTTCCCGGAACCCCGGGACCGGTGCAGGATCGGGCTCGTGGCAGCCATTGCACAGCACCGCGTTAATTCATGAGCAGCAGCAAACAAATCTGCCTGGTGCTGGCACCAAAAGCAGTATGGAAATACTCCCGAAAAAGCCTCTGTGCTGGAGGCCAGGTCTCGTGGCTGCAGGACGGAGACAAGCAGGGTCACACGCTCACTGGCTGACCTTCAGAGGGGAGCCAAGGCAGAGCTCTGTGCTTGGGCCAGGTAAACTCCAGCCCGTAGCAAGCAGCAGCTAGAGAGAAAACAGATAAAAGGTGTTTTTTTTTTTTTCCTTTTTTTTTTCCTCTTTTTTTCTGGCCCATCCCAGATACCCTTTATCTGGGTATTGTTGGGGTTGTCAAGTGCCAAGGGTGCAGGTAGCTGGTGGTGGCAGCCGGTGCTGTGCCTGCCGGGAAGGGCTGAGCACGTGGGGCTGGAGATGCGGCGTGAGCAGTGGGAACATCCACGGAGGGAGTTTGCCCATCTCCTGGCAAGGAGCGGCTGGTTTGCATAGCCTTCTCAGCAGGCAGGATTATCTCGGCAGCAGGAAGCGCCGCTGCCACATGCTCCTTTGAACAACAGGAGCCCAGCTACGAATTTGCCCTGAACACTTCCGTGAGTGAATCACGGCGCCGGCACACGCGGGTCCCCTCCTGGCACCCGGCGCCACGTGTTGGAGCCGGGCTGTGCCATGCTTCGGGGGGCACCTGGAGCAGGGACCCCTTGTCAGCAGCGGGGGCTTTGCTGCGTGGTGCTGGGATGGTGCTGAGACCCGTCCTTGCCTGGTGGAGTCAAAAAGCTGAGTAAAGGAGACGAAGCAGGAGGCTGCTGCCTTTATTTTGTAGGGGTGGAAGAAAGGCTGGGGGGGGGGGAGCAGTGGGGTTCCTCTCCCCCGTTTCAGGCTGAGGTTCCAGGGCTGTGGGACCAAGTCTGGCATTTGGGAAGGGGTGGAGGTGGGTTGGCATCGGTGTGGCTCAGCATCACTCAGGATCGAGCCCCTCAGGGCCCTGTCCCACCCCAAGCAGCTCATCTCACCCCAAGAAGCTCGTCCCACCCCTGGGCTGAGCCCCTCGGCCCCTCCCTGGGCGCTGGGTCCCTTCCAGCAGGGCCCTGGCTGGGTTGCAACACGCACGGGGGACGCTGACGGAGCCGATGGATTTGTCCAAGGAGGAAGTAAACGGGGCAGTGCTTGGCTTTTGCAATCCCTCTATTGCTCCAGCATCTTCAGCTTGTGAAAGGCGCCTGTGGGGGCTTCTGGTGATTGTTCTCCTTGTTCCTGGATGCTTCCAGTGAGTTGCAACAGATAAGGGAGATGCTCCGAGCTGGGCTCCCCGGGGAGCACCTACCCATGCTGCAGTCACATTCAGTGGGTGGCCCTGGCCCTTGGAACGGTGGGGACCTGCCCTGGGGCAGAGCAGGAGGCAGTGCGTGGCCTGGGGTGGTGCTCAGCCCCCCCCATTTCCTTGCTGGTACTGGCTGTGGTGTGTACGGCAGGAGCCGCACGTGGCCAGGGCACCATCCTGTCCCCAAGGCACCGTCCCGATGCCAGGTGTGGGCAGCCTCCTGGCGTTTCCATGTTTTTGGGAAATGGTTGCAGTTCTGCTAAATGGGCAGGGCAAGGCAGGGCTGGGCAGGACGGGGCAGGGCCCGGCTGGCACCACGTGCTGTGGGATGGAGGCTGATGACATGGGTGCGTACAGGGACACGGGAACCCGAGGGGACGGCGATGTCCTGGCTCTGCTGGGGTGCCTGGGCAGGGTCCCCAGCGCTGAGCAGACCCCGAGGTACCCAGCTCCTGTCGGCACTTACAGCTCCTGCCTGTCACAGACCCCTGGTCCCAAAAAGTTGCCTGGGCATGGGACGGGCTGTCAGGGCTGCTCCAACCACTGCCGTCCTTTAACAGAGCACAAGGGTGAGCTGGCGCTGTGGGAGCACCGAGCCAGGCTCCCAGCGGTGCCCAGCCACCAGCGCAGGGGCCAGGAGCAGCAAACAGGCACTGAGGATGCCTTGGGGTGGCAGCCACATTGTGGGGGCCTTGTTCTGCCCCAAGCACTGTCTCCATGACCCGGAGTCCCCACTCATACCTGCTGGGCCCTCTCCCTCGCTCCCGCTGGCGTTTGGCTCCTCCACGTCTCCGGGCAGCTCGGGGCTGTCCCATTGCAGTGGGCGCTCTTGCAGCTGGGACAGGGCACGAGTGGCTGGGGGTGCCCAGGGACCAGGGGACCCTCCCCGGGGGGCACTCACCCGCTGCCGTAGGCCTTGCTGCTCCCGCAGCAGCTCCAGGAACCGGCTGCTCCACAGCAGTTTCTCGGCACCCAGCTCGGTGCAGAGGAAGCGGACGTCGGCCTCCAGCGCCTCCAGCCTGCCCAGCGCGGCCTCGCTGGCCTCACGCAGCCGCTGCAGCTCCACCACTGCCCTGGCACCACAGCTTTGCTCCACCAGCGCCCACCGTGCCTGATCCAGCACCAGGGACCCTCCTGCCCGCCCTGGTCACAGCCCCCAGGGACCCACCTGCCTCCCTGGGCTCCAGCGCAGCAGCAGAGGCCCTGTCCACCTCCTCCTCCTCCTCGCTCCCCTCACCACTGTTTTCCAGCCTCAGCAGCAGCACCGAGCCGAGCTGAAAGCCCCCACATGGACAGCAGGGAGTGACACAGCTGTGGGCAGCTGAGCCCCACGGCCTTCAGCACTGACCCCGAGTGAGGAACCCCACCACCAGAGAGCCACCCGGCAGACCATGGCACCAGAAGTCTGCTGTCTCACCGCAGCACCCAGGAGGGGCCCTGCAAGTGTTGGGGCACGTCTGGGGATTTACCTCCTCGGTGAACTGGAAGGCAAAGTCCCAGCAGCTCTTGTAGCAGATCAGCAGGTACTGGAGGGAGAGGACAGCGGGTTCGAACCCACCTCTGGCGGGGCAGGTCCTGGAGCAGGGAGCAAAGGCCCCACATCCCCAGGGCTATAACCCACACAGTGCTGAGAACTGGCACCTCCTGCCCCAGGGACCAGGGTCCGAGTCCCGCAGCAATGCGGCTGAATAGGGCAGTGACCTCAGCAGCACCAAAACCACAGCCTCCCCCAAAACAAACAGGTGCTATCATCCCACAGGATGGGCCCCCACCTTGTGCCCTGGCCCCCCACGGTGTGTTTGGAGCCCACACATGCATGGAAAACCCTTAGGGAAGGAGCCCCACGGTACTGACCCACACCAGCCTCCAGAGCCACCGCAGCCCCTCGAGAGCCGTCCTGGAGAGCGACAGGAGCCACCAGCACCCAGTGCACAGGAGCTGCCTCCACCACAGCACCGACGGGCTGCGCCGCTTCCCCATGGGGACCCTGTGGACCCAGAGATGGAGAGGTGACGTGCTGCAGCCCCGGGAGCCGCTGCCTCGCTCACCTGCCACGCACCATGCACCGACGGGACACGTGGTGGCTGCAGTGCTATGTGTCGGCACCAGGCTCTGCTCGCCCTGTGCCAGGCTCACAAAAAGAAGGGTCAGCACCTGGGGGTCCTGCTCCCCCCTGGCTATGCCCACTTACCCGGCAAAGCAGCCCAGCCCAGCCCGGTGCTGCAGGCAGGAGGCTGCGGGGAGAGCTCAGCTGTGCCCTGCAAGCAAGCCGAACGCGGCCATGGAGGCTGCTGCTCCTCCTGCCTGTTTGTAGCCTCTCGGCTGCTAGCTTGGGATCGACAAATGCCTGCCTAATCCTCTTGGTGATGAGGCTGTGCAGGGGATTAGCGTTTCTCCTGCTCTACCTCCAGTCGCCATAAGGACAGCAGCTGGTCAGCCACCCTGCATTTACTCTGTTCAGGCTTCATCTTCAGCAAGCAAAGGACTTGAGACTTCATTTAACTATTTTCAGCTTTCATTAGCATTCAGGTAAGAGCCTGTGCAGCTCTGACTCCAATTTCAAGGCAAGCCCCTGGCTATCCTGGGAATCTTTAGTCCCCCAGGCTGTTTAAGAAGAAAAATAGCAGTCTCAGGAACTAAAAAAGAAGGTTTAGGCGTAACTGCCAGAGTCAGACTTCAGGCTCTGTCTCCCACCACTTTGTAGGTGACAGTGCTCGTGTCCCCAGGCATGATCAGAGCACCCGTTACATTGGCACCACAGCTGCAGAGCCGTCACAAGCAGTTCTTGCTCTGGGACAAGCAAATCTGCTCCCTCTGCTGGAATAGACCCAGTGGGCACCGCAGCCTTTTAATCTCACCTCTTGTGGCAGCCAAAGAGCTGCTGCCTGTCAGCAGGGCACAGGAGGGAAGAGCTGCCTATCAGCAGATCTGGGTTCCTTTATCTACAAACAGTAGCCTTCCACGTAGCCACGTAGCCTTCTAGCCCTGCTCGCTCCCCAGGGCTGCTAGCATTAGAGCCTGTCCTAATGAGCAGTCACTGTCCCCTTCTTTTAGGGACAAACACTGCTGGGAGGCGGGAAAGGTTGCATTTTCACCTCGTCCCTGCAGCACCGATAGGTACCCCAGGGAAAGCAGAGCTGATTGACACTTTCCTGTATAAAGTGCTCGTACATCTAGGTCTCCAAGATACGTGAGCCCTTTTGCTGTTTCTCTGCAGGGAAATGTTCTGGTCAAAAACAGCTTTCCTTGAGGTCAAAGAGGTGGAGCAAGGACCCTCTTGAGTTCAGGCCCTCTTGTAAGCCTTGCTTTGGAACAGCAGTATCAGTGTGAGAAAAGCATTTTTTGTACCAAGGCCAAGTAGTCAGAAACCATCAGATAAGTCATCTTTTTCCTGTAACTGTAGAAAAGTAAGGCCTTTTAGGAGTTTATGGCATTTCCACATCTTCCATCCCACTGTATATAACTTCTTAAGAGGAACAACTTAAAACACAAAAAAAGTAGGACAGCTTTGCTGCTCTCCCATTAAGCCATTACATCCCAACTTCCCCGCAGACAAGCAGCAGTCAGCCTGACAGGAGCGCCGGCCACTCACTCTGCTGTGGGATAAGCCAGCTCCCACCATGAGCAAAGACAGAGCTCCCTCAGCTGCCGAACCAGGAAACAGACCAAGGGAGAACTTTGCTCCTATGCGTTTACCTTCACCCTCAGGTACTGCCCTGACTGGGTGGTTGTATGTGGGAGTTAAGTCTCTACTACTAACAGTAAGACACAAGACACCAGGAAAGCAGGGATAACAGAGCAGAATTAACACCCAGCTGTAACGAGTGCACATGCAAGTACCTGGGGGGCTGGAAAGCAAGTGACCCAGCTTTATGCACGGTACTTTCTCCATTGGCAATGTTTAAGCAAACTAAGGCATTACAGCACAGGTAACGTAATATACTGTCTTGAGAAAGCACAGCCTACTTCAACAATAGCATTGGTATCTTGACTTGGCTGCTGTGAGAAGCACCTAACATTCATCCCTCCGTGTATTTTTCCAGTGGCAATTAAAACTGCTCATCCCTTATCTGTGGGCATTCTTCCAATAGCAGCAAGAACTGACTTACACCCAAGTCCTACCTTGAAGCAGGATTAGTTGAACACCGTCGGAGATTAGTGCCTGGCAATCCTTTCAAGTATTCAGTGTTATGTCTACCGCAGGAAAGAAAGCACAAGGGATACCTCCAGAGGGTCATGAGACAAGGAACAGCTACTATGTGAAAATGGAAGAACTCCAGCAAAGGCCTCACGATCAGATGGAGAATAAAAAGCACTAGGAGTCAAAATTTTGACTGAACAGAACATGAGAAGAGAGACAAATGTAACTTTTATTGTTTATGTACAAATGACAGAAGTTTGTATTAAAAAGAGAATCCACCCAACCTCAAAGATAGCAAACAGCAAGTTGGCTTTGAGCTCCTGCCTTCCCTGCATCTAAAAGCAGTGTGTAAACTTCAGGGGATGGTGTTCAAAACAAAAGTTAGAGAAAATGGTTAGCCACCTTGTTCTCTGCTTGCGTAAGAATCAAACTGAGATGTTCCACAAAATGAAGTACCTTCTCTACATGGATTAAAACAAACAAACCAAAAGCCAATTTATTAACTACACACTTTGGTTGAAAACAAAACAAAAACAACCAAAAAAACCTCCCAGCTACAACCAAAAAAACAAAACAAAATATAAACAACAAAAAAAACCACATGAAGCTAAGTATCAGTAACAAAAAGTAACCTAAGTCTTAGAACATGGATGGGACAAACTGAATCATACCCCAGCTCCAGCAGAAAAGAAAATGCCTCTCCATGGTTTTACAGATGACAGGGGTGGCAGCAGCAAGATCAGCCAATTGTAGGAAGTTCCCAACTGAGCTGGAAGCACAGAATAGTCAGGAATTCAAGACTACTACTACTACACCTTTGTCTTCCTGTAAGTCAGGTGATTTAAAAATGATGCAAAGTACATGGTCCAAGACTTTCTCCCCCAATCTGAGTTCTTTAGAGTGAACCACTCCCTTCTGCATACACTTGGCCAGAGAGCTGCCATCGTGCTCATTCAGTTGACTGGCATTTTTCTTGGTGGGGATTCATGTAGACCTAAATCCCAGAGGCTTCATCACTGATGAGTCTAGTAGTCCTGCAGAGAAAGGAAAAGACGGGCACATTAAGACCCTTCTACTTCCAACTCTGCTTGCAGAGCTGGGATTCTTAAGTTTCCTCTCATTTCTACATACCATTAGCTGAAGGCAAAACAGAAAAGAGATTTATTTTTTCTTGTAGCTGAACATTTAAAAGAAAGGACCCTTCAAAACCTTAGTTCAAGAACGCATCGACCAAACCCAGGTGCTTTTAATATTGCACTTCATGACAAGACAGAAGGACGCAAACCAGCTGTTTTCATAAGAGGTGCATGTGACTTAATTCTGACCTAGCTTCATAACAAGCCTGCCTGGACTTATTTACTGTTAAATCCACAAGACAACGATTACTTCATAATAAGAAAAACAACATCCTAAATTACAGCAGAAGGAGGCTTTTTACGATTAGGGATCAGTCAGCCACTCAAGTCTATGGATGAGCAATGAAAACAATGACAGAGCACTGATACTTACGGCTCTTGGCTTTTTGTTTAACTTGAGATCAATCCTGTGGTTGGAAAGATAAGAGAAATGTCCATTTCAATACATTAAACAAACTCTAGAGTTCAAAGAACCAGCTACTGCATATGGCACAGGCTACAACAAAGACTATTTGGTTAATTCAATCCACATTCTCAATTCGGCTGAGCCAAATCACTGTCCCAATATTACTGGACAAAAGAGCAGCAAAGAGAGGGAGAGTGGATTCTTTATTCTTTGCCAAAATGCATAATCCGTTCCATTCAAAAAAAGAGTTAATAAAGGTTCATAATAAAAAGTCACAGGGAAGTTACGCAGCATAAAGAAATAAGGTTAAATACGCATGCTCTATGTTAATTTGTTAGATGTGTAACTATGCCATAGGTAATTATTCAGACATAGTGGTAATGGTTATTTACTTTGAATAGAGATAGGAGTTTAAGATGACAGGAATTACACGAGTCAAAGGTACTGAGTTTATTACATTTTCCAGAAAGAAATATCCAAGTCTACACTAAACTCCTTAAGAAGCAAAGCCAGAAGAATCAGTTTTTAAACTAAGTTTTAAAGTTAAAAAGTTTATCTATTTAAAAATGAAATAGAGAGGTAAAGAAGAGTGAAGTTAATTTAATTTTGCTGAAGTTATTAAATAAAATGTTACCTCCATCACGCTTTTCTGTTTTTAAAAAAAACTTCCCAGCCTAACCTAATATACATACCTACAATTAAACAGATAAACTATGGGTTAGAAAGGTCTCAAAAGGCACATTGGTGTCTACACACTAACAACACAGCACAAGTACTAATTCAAGTCAAACTTACTCAAAGTCATAATCAAACATGCCAGACGGGCTGAGGGGCAGCATTTGAAAGGAAGAAAGCAATAGAAATTAATATACTAATGAATTAAATAAATTAGTTGATTAGCCACCCTAGCGAGATTACTAAAAAAAAATAAAGAAAAAAATAAAGCCAGTGTTCAAATGCCATAAAGTTCTTAAGATATCTTAAACAGAATTGGGCACAAAAAGCACTCCAGATTTGACAATCCAGAGTCCCCCTCCCCAATTGGATTTCTGGGAAAAAGAGGTGTTAAAACAGAGGCAGAGTAGTTTTAAGGAGGGAATATTAAGTGCTGAAAAAGGAAACTATCAGGTACTTAAGAGTGCGTGCTAGCTCACAGGCAAAGAAAAAAACTGATTTGCTTGCAAAAACAAATGGGTGGTCAGAAAGCAGTGGCTTTGTCTAGATTACTAAGCAAAGCAAAGCTTGTTCAGGCAGAGAGGTGGCAACAACCATAAAATTATGTGTCCAACTATGCATTCATATGTTCTCAAAATGCACGCACACACACACATCCTCTTACACTCACTTCCTTTAGAGAGCTAAAAAGATAACACGGTGAATTGGCCGAATCTAATTACAGTTTGGTTACATTCCCACCCCTTGTCTCAGCATTCACCCTGACACCGCAGCACTATCTCTAAAAGCAGTTCTGTCCCAGAGCTAATAGCTGTGTTGGTCAGAGAGGACTCATCATCAACTCATCTGTAACTCAGAAGCTTCTCAGCATCAAATTTCTAAGAGGTTGCAGTATTGTTTTCTCCTGAAACACTTTGTAGCCAGGAAAATTGCTGAATGCAGAAAATAATCATCTTGGCCTTTTTGTGGTCTGAGGGAAGAGAGGACAGCTTCAACAGAAACACTTCCATCTGATTCCCTCTTTTAACTGTTAGAAATTTAACCGCCTATTCACGGGAGTTCTGCCCAATCTGAATCCAGCTTTCCCTACTGCTCTTGATGGCAATTAAATTAGAAAAACCTAAGCTTTGCAAGTGGAGTCAGTGCACCTCCAGGGTGTCTGTTCCCAGCACCGGCCAATTCTTCAGGAACAGGTGAGCAGAACTCAAATGTATGCTGGCAAATGAAAGAGCTTCTGAACAAGATCTGCCATAAAAAGGTTGGGACTGGTTTTTGTTTTGTTAAAACCTAGATATACTTGAAAATTGTTTGGTCTCTTCTGCTGAAATTTAGGGGATAGTCATTAACAGCAATCACAAGTTTAACAGAGTTTGTGCTACAGACAAATTGAATTATCTTCATTATCTGGCCATGCTAAGTATCACAGAATAGTCAATTACTACTTGCAAAAACCCTTCTGTAATTTAGATGTGACTGATGTATCTCTTAGGATGATAAGAAGTGCCATACCAGATCAGACCAGGGCTCCTCATGTCCAATATTCTGTCTCCGACAGTAGCCAGTACGAGCTGCTTCAGTGGAAGGAATGCAGAAGAAACCCCAAAGCAACACAACCTTTCAGTAGGGCAGTTTCTTCCTAACTCTTGGCACTAAAGTTTGGGTTATGTAATGGAGCAAAAGAATTTATATTATTTACGGCATTTGTACTGGACCCCACTGTATCTGCAGTGGATTGGTTTGTTGTCCATATAAGTGCAGAATATAATCATAAAATTTGTTTGAAATAGCAATTTTCTTATGCTGTACTTCAGTTCTACAGGTTGTTTCTCTGAACTGGTTTATAAACGTAGTTTCTTGTGTTACTGCTGACCTTCTTTCCAATTATCTACAGGCAAAAAAAAGACCTCTGAACTGCTCTTGATTCCTAGATCATAAGGAACCAAAGAGGACATCCAATACTCGAGGATGTTTGCCTGATTCAGACTGCTGTAGGAGGAGAATCCTGATCTAAGAATTAAAGACATGCTAATGACTCAAAACCTAATGAAGAAGTAGTTAAACAGTATTCAAGCACTACACCTACCTCCATATCTCGCAGACCAACCTTCCCCCAGCAATCCTTGGGAATCTTTACCACTTTTCTTTAAAACATTTCTCTTGCAATTGTACGGGAAGGTCCCTCAAAGAGGGAAATCCATCCACACACAATGCGAGCAAGCTCAAAGGTAGCAACACTTAATATCTTAAAAACTCCTTTACTTAATTATTTAAAGCTTCTTTGCTTCTAATAATCTTTAGGTATCAGTTCCAGCAATCATTTCTAGAGAAGTGTAGCTCTGCAGTTATGTCTCTGTCTCTTTCTTTCCAAAACCATGGATTTCCACAGACTTTCTCCCCCAAGGGCACAGCACTATTGCACTCCACAGAAATCCTTGGGCTATACCAAGGGGGTTCTGAGGCACGGTAAGAAGCAGGGTATGTTGGCCCTGGGAGAGCATCACTATAAAGCAGTTAGATTATTTCTGATTTCTGAGCCATCAGCCTATGCTGCATCATGCCTTAAGGGCCAGAACCGGTCATCTAAATTCAATCATACAGAGTTCAGGAAATGTGTTTCGCATGAATTTCAGGCCAGTTTAGTAACACTCTGAAGTTAAAAAAGGTTGAGAAAGCAACTCGTGCATGTCATAATCAAAAACTCTCAGCTTGGAACATGACAACTGGAAAGGTTTGGAGTGGAAATTGTAGCAAAGATACTCAAGTGTCCACAACCCCCAAAACATTTTGTTGTTTTTTCCATCCTCCTTCTCCAAAGAAAGCACTGACATTCCTATCTTCCTCGGTTCTAGAGAAATCAAGAAGCACACACAGGAAGCCACAATGTAATCTTCCTCTACTGGAGGGAAGAAAGCTTTACTCTCCTTGACAGAGAAGAGAATTGATAAGGCCTTGTCAAAAGCAGAGCTGTACCAGAGCTGCAATTAGTACCCTGTGCTGACTGCTTGTGTAGCTACCTCAGCATGTTCTCCTCTGTGACACAATGGGTGCAATGGGATCCTGATGAATACTACATGGTGCACACAACTTAAAAACAAGTGGAATTACCAAAACAAATGACCCGAGCTGTTCATTATTCTAACAAGTTACTAGTTCCTTTCACATAGTAAAGTCTATTCAACAACAGCTAGCCATTCACCAGGCATTCCTAGAAGGCTGCCGGTATCACTAACCTGTGTCGATTTTTGTTCTTCCGTTTTTTGTGGCTGCTATGGTGGCTCCCAGAAGTGGAAGAAGCAGCTTTCTGGGGTTTCACCCCCTGCACGGATCCATCCAGCTCTTCAGCATCTTCCTGGCTGGGCTCATTCTCCTGATTGTGAAAGTCTGGAGAAGTGTCACTCTCTGTCCCACTGCCTGGCTCCCCTAGAGTGGGACAAACACAGAAGAGCCCAGTGGTTACCTCCCCACAGCTCACATCCCAGGCAGCTCCTGTGCAGCCCCGCGCAGAAGTCAAACACCTGGCAACAATACGTAAGGCAGCAGAGGTATACTGAGCCTTAGACAAGGAGATAAATAAGAGAACCTGAAAAATCGTTCTGAAGTACAACAAGCTACCTCGCCAGTGACTGAAGCGTGCTAGAATTGCATCTGATTTGCTATTAATTACATAAATATTAAAAAAAAAAAAAAATCAAACTAATCGTAAGTGGCAAATATCCTCAAAAAATTAGGGGAAGAAGTATGAAAATTAAAATTTCTAGTACCAAGCACTGGAAATGCAGCACTGCTTCTTCATCAGCACGTAACACATAAGTTACAGTGGCAGCAAGACTAACTCAGGAGGAAAGGTCTAAACATTGAGAGCTCACAAGTAGTTTCCGAAAGTGGAGCTCCCAGCTCCTCCTAAAATCACTTGCAACTGACTGAAAGACACACAAACAGAAACGGATTGCTTCAGTTCTTCTAGCCTTTTTCTCCAAAGAGCACCAAATCCATATAAATATATTTTATGCACAGCAAGCTCTTACAAAACATAAAAGTTCATGCAACAAATTGGGCTCAACTTTACTCCTGTTTCTTACAGTGTCACTGTTGAATTTACTTGAATCTGAGCACTCAGGAGCTGGCCTGAGCAGACCAGCATTGGACCCCTGAAGGGGAGAGCTCCAGGGGGGCAGTGAGGAGGGCAGGAATCCAGAGAACCGAAGACAAAGCTCAGTTGCAGTGAGAACCTGAGCGCTTTCCAATTCTGCCAGTTCAGAGAGAAATGAAGAGGTGACTTACGCTTCTCAATGAGCTGGTCTTGAACTCCAGCTAATGCACTGACCGCCTAGAAAATTGAAAGGGACGTTAATGACAGCAGTAACTCACTCTCCACTTTTCACACGCTCAAAAAGCGCGGCAAACTGCCTCACAGAGCAAGACACATCAGGTCTTTGCCTCAGAGAACTTGCAACCAAGCACCAGCACGGCACAGCAGGAAGGGGTTAGGAGCAAAAAGAAGATGAGAACGGCAACAACAAGTGCACAGCATGGGTGCTTGTTGGCTGTGGTTACCCTTCACCTCTCCAGGCGCTAGGAAAAGAGTTTCTGAAAGAGACTGCAAGGTGGGAATGAAGATGCTTGGGACGGGGAGGTAGGGAAGGTAGAAGATATTATACAGAAAGGTGGTCCCGCAGCGGTGACCACCGCGGGACCCGCCAGGACCGACACTCACCGCCGCCGAGGTGACCGAGGACTTGCTGAAGAGCCTCTCGGCCTCCTTGAACTTGCGGTTCCTCCGGTCGTTTTTGCTGTTGGAGTTCCTAAAAACGGAGAAAACCAGCATCGCGGGGGGGGCCCGGCGGGGCGGGCCGGGGCAGGGGCAGGGGCAGGGGCCGGGCCGGGACTCACTTCTGGTTGGTGAGGTAGCGGTCCCAGCCGCGGATGATGTTGCCGTACATCTGCGTGTCCTCCAGGTAGCTGCCCTCGAAGGCGTAGATCTGCCGCTCCAGGTTGGCCAGCGTCTCCTGCCGGGCACAGCGCGGGGCATGGAGCGGGACCGGCCCCCGCGGCCTAGGCCCCGCCGCCCGCCTCCAGCCCCGCGGCCTAGGCCCGGCCCGGCCCTGCCCGGCGCCCCCCGGTCCCCTCCCGGCCCGGGAGCCGTCCCCGCCGCCTCACCGCCAGCTCCTGCTTGCGCTTCACCAGCTCGGCCAGCTCCCGCCGGGTGTCGGGGATCTGCGGGGGGCCGCCGGCCTTGGCGTGCAGCGCGGCCATGGCGGCCTGAGGCGGGCGGGCGGCGGCGGGGACGGAGGCTGCGGTGCCCGGTGGTGCCGCCGGGGGCAGCGCTGAGCCCGGCCGAGGCCACGGATCCGCCCCGGTTCCCGCTCCCGTCCCGGCCCCGGGTCCGCCCCCGGTGCCGGCTTCGGTCCCCGCCCGCTGCTCCCAATGGGAAAAAGCGGGGCCGGGTCCTCCCGGTGCGACCCCGCCGGGATGGGGGTCCCCGCCCCGCCCCGCGGGTTATATTCGGGGTTTTCGTTTAAAAGAGGCTTCGTGAGGGTTTGTTGCATGCAAATGTGCGGGAAGGGTGTCTGCACTGTGCCCCGTGCTGCAGGGATGGGGTAGGGACAGGCAGGTGAAAGTCCCTGACTGAGGGGTTTTCCCCATTACTAAGGGAAAAACAATCACAAAATACAGAGGTCTGTACAGAGCAGCTTGAACGGCCTCCAGGGAGTTCTCAAAGGTTTGGTGCCACTCAGTGCGAATGTACAACGCTCGACCCGATTCTTTGACTACAGCAGCAGCTGCTCGTTTGAAACCACAGATGAGCATTCATCGGTAGATGCAGGCAAACAGCCTGGTCAGGCTGAGCCGAGTTCACAGAAGAAGGGCATGGAGAAAGCACAGAAGTGATCCTGAACTTTCCTGCTCAGCCCACAGAGACCCCCAGCCAGCATGCCTGTGCCTCAGCTGTATAACATCCCTCAGCAATCTTCAGCGTGCACTTCTGTGTAAACATGCTGAGAACTCAGGTATCTTCAGAACGTAAGGAAACTTTACACTGAAAATAAGGCAATAAAATATGAGACCTGGCATTCAAATGCTGCACCATTTGTAAAAGAGGGTTACTTCTGTGTTCATCGCCACTTGGTGCACTGCAGCTCCTTGAATCCCATCATTCTGGAGGAAAACAGGCTGCTTATAAGACCAATTAGTAAAAATGGTACAGCAGAAATCAAGAGCATGGATGTGCTATTATAACATATTCAGGTTTGCAAAGATTAATTTGCAAAATAGATGCAGTAAGTTGTAGAGTATTGGGGGATTTCACTCGTCTCTTTTTGTGTTTCCAGCCCAAGGACTGAACAGGACTTGAGCCTGAAACCAGCCGAGGCCATTTCCTAGCAAGGTGTGAAAGGGTCACAAGTGGCAACCCAGCAGGGTCATGTAAAAAAACTGAACCAATCTGAAAAAGTAAAAAAGTTTCATTTAAGCAAGACAATATCATCTCTCTTCTCTGTCTCAGCTGTAAGGATTCCATCTTCGTGACTTCCCTTTGTGAAGAAATAACCCCAAGTAGATCGTTTCAACATGTTCTAGGAGTAGCTGAGCATACTTTGCACACATTTTCACCTAATTTGAACTTTTTAGCTGGGTTCAAGTCTCTAGTAAACTATGCTAGTTTATTTAAATGCTCTGAAATAAGTGTGACTTGATGGGCTGGCTTGCCCTTGCGTGCTACTGATATCCCTGGCTTAAACCCCAGCTGTTTCCTAGCATGAGCCTGTCTACATCCAAGGGCAAGCAGCCCTGACACAGCACTAAGCTACCTGCTGCACACTCAGCTCAGAAAGGTCTGAGCAAAGGAAAGCGCTACAAGCCCTTACCGTCCCCCAACCTCACAGCATCTGCAGCACACAAACCATGCAAACTTCTTTTTCAAACTTCTTTCACGTTCTTAACACGGAAATGAATACTTTGATAGCATGGGACGAAAGACACACAGGTACCAGACTGCAATTGCTGTGGGTGCTGCAGGGTCAAAGTCAGAGGTGCCGGGGAAGTGGCAATCGGTGGTAGTGTGCCCACGGTGCACGCAGTCCGACAGAGCAAACACACACACCGTGGTTCTTCAGGGTATTGACCCGGGACCTGTAACTGAGGCAGCTGCAACCTTACCAGTCCTGAGGTAACGTGGCACCATCTATTGAGTCCTGCTTTTACTAAAAGACAATGCTTAAGTAACAAAAAAGTTGCATGAGTTACAACAGGATGATATTCGTTAATTCTACACTTTCCAACTGCTGAACCACTTTGTTGAATGTCACAGCTGTGGTAATTTATACCTTCAGCATCTCTCTCACCTTTCCAGGCTTGTCAAAACATGTAATGCACCTATTTCAAGGAATATAAAGGAAGAGAGGGACACTAGAAAAATCTTATAACTAAAAAGAATTAGGGCTAAATTTACAAATCCTTTATTTAAAAACCCCTAGAGTATATATAAAGGAGATCCTCCTAGTCAAAACTCATTCTGCCTACTGCTTGAAAACCTACACCAATGCCCCATATTTACACCATCAATGCTCTAGCCTGTGTATACAGTATGCAGCCCCTGCATACACCAAGTATATACACAGCACGTAGGAGTAGCATGTGTGACCACAGAACAAACATCCAGGCAAATTAGGAAACAGTGTGGAAAACATTACATTTCTCACATCGTAAAGCAAACCATGGGAAGTCGACATCCAAAAATATGCAAGATGCAAGTACTTGCAGTAAGTAGAATTGGTTTTTCTCTTCCTAAAGTATTGTTTTCATTTACAGGGGGGGGTAGAAGAATATTTTAAACAAATGGCGGTTTAAATTTTTATATATATAAAAAAAAAACTTAAATAGTGCAAACTGGTTAAAACGTGCCACCACAGAACAGGTACTATACGTAATACAAACAAAACCAAGAAGTTACTCGCGGGGCAGCGGTGCTGTCGGAGATACAGGCCCTACCTTCAGAACTAGATATTCAACACCCAGTAATAGTTTCAGCATCCTCTGCTGCAACACACGCTGGGCATACACCGACTTGGGCCTCAGCCCTCCCAAATCAAGTTACTGTAACCTAAAATTCTAGGAAGCGCTTCCTTCAGTTTCCATTTACCTTATAATTTCCAGGTAGTAGTCTGGTAAAATGCCCATGGCTGAAAGTTATCGTAATGCAATCTAACTACCCAAAACATACAGATACAAGGGGGGCTTTGCAACACTTCCGCCTTTTTAGTAGGAAGGCTGGTAAATTGTCCTGTCTAGAACTAACCTGGCAAGAAATTTGGCAAACTCTACCAAACGAGACACGTTACAAAGGGTATTGGGTCACCTTCTAACTAAGATTTCAGTTAAGTAGCATTTCCAAAGGGTTATGACAAAACAGGTAATAAAAATAGTTTTAAATAGGCTCGCTGTGTTTTACATCATTTTCTAAAAGAGAAGTCTTTTAACGTTTGCTGAATATTTCCAGCATCACAACATTCACATCCAGGTGCTCTTTTTGCTTGTCAGGGAAAAAACAAACAAACAAACAAACAAACAAAAAAAAAACAAAAAAAGAAAACACAAAGCTGGATTTCCTGATACGCAGAACTATCAAAGATGAATAATCAGCGAAGTCCCCCAAAATAAAGCATGACAACTGATCAGCAACAGAAGGACTTTAAGGCAGTAAGAGGCATCAGTGCTTTGATGCTCCCATGTTTACATCCCAATGTATGTTCTCTTGGAAAAGTTTCTCTCCCCTGCTCCCGCCCCCCAGTTTCCTCCTCATCTGTTAACTGTCAGACTCTTCCTCCTTCTCCTCCTCCTCATCATCGTCCTTTGTGTTGGCCTCAGATTTATCTGAAGATTCATGGAGGAGGACGTACTCCCTGCTGCTGAACCCGAACTTCAGCACATCCTTCTCTTTCAGTTCATAGTAACGCTGAGGTTCAATCCGCTGGTTGTTGAGGAAAGTGCCGTTGCCAGAGCCGAGGTCAATGATGTACGGCCTGACCCTCCGGCCGACCGTACCGTCGGCACGAGTGTACTCCACAAGCCTAGCGAGACAAAAAAACACCATTCCAGTCAAGGCAGCGACACAGAAAATCCCCCACTCCACACGCAGATGGATTTTGGAGCACATCGGCCCCAGTGCAGTTAGGTGTTAACTGTATTTCAGAGATCTGAACAAGCAAAATGTGAGAAGCGAGAGACAGGATGAGAACGGGAAAATCCCCGAAACATTCCGACAGCCATCACCTCCCGTAACTTACTGTGATCTACGGCAGTAATTCCTAACACACAACAGATGGCTCTTCCTTAAGAGAGCAGCTCTGTCTTCCAAAGCACGCAACCCCTGCTGCTTCAAAAGGAGCTCAGCAGTCTTTGCTGTGAAAACCCAAATGCAAACCTCTCCTTGAAACGCTTTTACTGCCAATTACACCTGCTACTTATTCCAGCTCAGACGTACGCGCAGTTCTGCGTTTAACCCTGCTGGGTTGTTTGTCTTAGGAAAAGGCTGCTTGTGGTTAAATGAGAGGAATTGCAAATAGTTTTGATTACTGCTAGGATGATGTGCAGCAGTCATAAAAAAAAAAAACAACTTACTACAAACACGTACTTGTAAACCATGCGTAGCTACTTATTTTTTTTCCCCATTTATTTTATTTTTCACAAATTACTGAATAACCCCGTTCCACCAGCAGGCAGGCAGAAGAATACCTACCGGTACTGGAACACAGCGTGCTGCTTTGAGCAGGAGGGGTGGTCGATGGGAATATCCGCAATCCTGCGGTGCCTGCCCAGGAGGTAAGCGCTCTGCCTGTGAATGTACATGACCGGGAGGAACTCGTCGTTTTTAAAAGGGTAGAGGCGCCACCGCTTCTTCGGAATCCGAGCCTCGGGGGGCTCGCTGTACTTGATCACAACCCCTCGGAAGGTGTTGGTGTCCTCCAGAAGAGCCCCAGACAGTTCAAAGCTTGGTTTTTCTTTCTTTACAGCAGCTTTATCTTTTGGTTTGTTATCAGACTGCCCGAGTTCTGGATTCTGGTCAACGCCGCTCCCTTCGTTGTTTTGCCGGTGCTCTCGCCTTCTCTCGTTATAAAACTCTCTCTCTGCTTGCTGCTCACGCATGTTCTGAGCATCCCTCTCTCGCTCGTGGCCTCGACCTCCAGGCTTTTCACTGGGATTTTTCCTTCTGTCTGCGTGATCTCTGTGTCTGTCTCTGTCACCGCTTCTGTCTCGCCTGTGTTCCTGCTCCGATGGGTATTTCTGCTTTCGCTCCTCGTTTCCTCTACGAGGATGTTCGTCTCGCTCCTGTAAGGAAGAACCGCTTAGGGTAAGGTATTTACAATTAGAACAAAGACACAGGAAATCTACTTCGGCAAAGGTGACCGAGGCTGGGCTCACGGGCAGGCAGGAACACTGAGCTACTTACAGCAACACTCGAAGCGCGGAGGGGTGAGACGTTACCCTATGAGACTCTTTTAATTCCCAAGGCATTTTACAAGGATTTGAGGAAGAAAACTGCCGGGCCAGAGGCTGGTTTCCGGACCTCCCCCAGCCGAGCCTCTCAGAAGCCGCAGGAGGAGCCCCACTACGAGCCCCGCGAGCCGAGCCGAGCCGCGGGCAGCGCACAGGACCGTGCCCGTCCGTTAACGCCTCCCTTTACCTGCTTCACCTTCACCGCGCCGTGGTGCGGGCTGCGGCTCCGCCTGCCGCGCGGGGACCTGCTCCGGCGGCCGGCCCGGCTCCGCCGCTTGGGCGACCTTTAAGGCAAGGAGAGGAGGAGCAGTGAGAGGCGGGAACCGGGCCGAGCACAGCGCCGGGCCCGCAGCCACCGCCCGGGCCTACCTGCTGCTGCCCCCGCGGCCTCCCCGCCGCTCGTCGGCCGGCGGCGACTGGCTGCCCCCCCGCGCCGAGCGGGAAGCCGAGCGCCGCGGGCTGCGCTTCTCGACCTTCACCACCACCTCCCCGCACCGCCGCCGCTGCTGCTCGGCCCGGTGTTGCCGCTGCTCGCCCCGCCGCCGCTGCTCCGCCGCCTCCTCCATGGCCGCCGCCGCCGGCCGCCACCGCCGGAAGTGGGCGCCGCTTCCGGCCCTGCCCCGGAGTGCTTCCGCCGGGGCGTCCGGTCGCTCCGCGCGGCGCATGCGCTTTAGGGAAAAGCGAGGGGCGGAGTCTCCATAGCAACAACGGCGCCAACAGGGCGGTAGCGCTGTCGCCGTAGCAACAGCGCCACCCCTCCCATAGCAACAGCGCCGCCTCCATAGCAACAAGGGCGCCGCCGCCACGGCAAGAAGGGCGCCGCCATGATCCCGCCGCCGGACTCGCTGCTGCGCTACGAGCCGCCGGTGCTGGTCAGCCGCCGCGCCGAGAAGCGCTCCCCGGAGGTGAGCGGGGCCCGGGGGCACGGCCGGGGCCTGCCCGAGGCCTGTCCCGGCCCCACGTTGCTCTCTCCCGCACCCCCCTGCAGGCCCGCCCGCTGAAGGGGACCCCGCAGCCGCCGTCGCAGCCCGGCCCCGTCCCGCAGCCCCGGCCCCGGCCCGCTGCCGCCGCGGCCGCCGCCGAGTGCAGGCAGCCCCAGGAGCTGCTGAACGCCATCCTGCCGCCGCGGTGAGACCCTGGGGGGGGGGAGCCGCCGAGAGGGCCCAGGTGGGCCTCCCGGCGGTCCCCATCCATCACCGCCCTCCCGGTGCTTTTGGGTGCAGGGAGTGGGAGGAGGACAAGAAGCTGTGGGTGCAGCAGGTGTCCAGCGTGCCCAGCACCCGCCTGGACGTCGTGCACCTCCAGGAGCAGCTGGACCTGAGGCTGCAGCAGCGGCAGGCGCGGGAGACCGGCATCTGCCCCGTGCGCAGGGAGCTCTACTCGCAGTGCTTCGGTCAGTACCAGCAGTCACAAAAACACCGCTCCTCTGCCTCAGTCCTTGTCTGCCTCACTGCTGCTCTTTCCACGTTTCGCACAGCCTTGAACCCCACAAGAAGGGATACAAGGCCAGGGTTGCCTTTCCAGCAGCCACACTACACCTGCCTTCCCTGCATCAGTGGCCTGCAGCTCAGACTGTGTGAATGTAACACTTACCTACCCACGCTGAGAGCTGTTAGACATGTAGCATTTTAAGTGTCCCATTATCCACAAAGCTGCCACAAAAATGACATGTTGTGACAGTAATCTTATGTATATGTAAAAGATACAAAGTAACTTAATCTTGGTTTAGTTGTTCATCACCCGAATAGTTAATTTAAACTAACCTAAAACACAGCTTAATTCTTAAATACTGTTATATCCTCTGCAAAAGTGTTAAATTCCCTTACTTCTCTGATCTTCCCAAATGCAAGAGACTGCTGTTTGAGCAGAATTCTTCTGCAGGCTCTTGCCTCTTCTGACAACTGCATAAAATCATTAGAAGTTTTAAGGGTTTTGCTGTTATGCTTTCCCTGGGACAGAAACACTGTTGTTACCAGAGTTTCTATACAGCACACTGCTGCATGTTAATGGATTTATTTGATAGCACTTCATGCTGTAGTTGTAAAGTAACAAAACCAAAATTACGACCATCTCCCGTAAACCAATGTTGCTCTCGTAGTGCAAAGAACAGGTAAAAACCAAGAACTTCTAGACCCTGTGCATCTCCAGCATTCCCAGATAAATGTCAGGAAGTTACTCAATATTTTTGTACCTTTTCTTTAAAGATGAATTGATCCGTGAAATTACAATTAACTGTGCAGAGCGAGGACTATTGCTGCTTCGAGTCAGGGATGAAATCCAAATGACAATTGCTGCTTACCAGACGCTGTATGAGAGCAGCACTGCGTTCGGCATGCGGAAGGCGCTGCAAGCTGAGCAAGGCAAACAAGACATGGAAAAGAGAGTAAGTCGGTCTGTTAAACCAATAATAGTTTTCTACATGTGATATGGCATAAGAATTAGTTTTATATAAAAATCAATTATTTCTGCTTCCACTGGGTGGCAGTAAAGATCATCAAAATAACTGTCTTGCTGCTTTTAGTTGCAATTCATAAGCTATTATACCTGTAGCATTTTAAAGACTGTACAACATAGTGTAAAATTGAGAAATCAAATAAAAATTGACTGTTAACAATCAAAACTTGAGAGATCTGTACTATTTTCTAAGATTGCAGAGCTAGAAGAGGAAAAGCAGGAGCTGGAAAGACAGGTGAGCGAACAGAAAGCTAAATGTGAGGCTATTGAAAAGCGTGAAAACGAAAGGCGGCAGATAGAGGAAAAGAAACACACTGAAGAGGTTCAGTTCCTGAAGCGAACGAATCAACAGCTGAAGGTTAGCACAGAAATGCAATTCTAAATAGCAATGGTAAACTTTGGCATTTTTAATTAGAAAGATGAAAAACTAACTTTCTCCTTCCCGTTTATAGTAGTTACATTTATGATGCGCTTGTATTAATGTCCCACTTTCTTTAAATTCTTGAGGAAGTGGGAAGATAGCAAGGATTTATTGTACTTGTGCCTTCTTAATGGAACTATTTGGCAGCAGAGTTGAAGTGTGGTGGCAGCGCCATCACATTTTCTTGGAACTTCCTATCTCCATCTAAGATAACAGAGCTATAGACAATGCAAAAGAAAACCTAGGAAGGGCAAGCACATATTGCTGACTGGATTTCTAGGCCTCTAAATGTCTGTTACGTCACATCTGAAGTGTAGCTACTATATTATAAGTAAAAGCACTCTTCTGTTCACTTCTTGCTTGCTAACAGGCTCTCATGGAAAACACTGAAGCAATTTGTCCTATGGTGATTTGACTGGATCACTGAAATTGTTTTGGATCTGACAGGAGTAATTTTGTGCTTGCTACTTTAATGAAAGGAGAGGTTCTGTTAATTACTTTGCTTTTGGAAGGAATCATAAACAACTGTAAACTTCTCTGGCTAGAGCTAAAATACTTCCTTTACACCCAGCTGCTTTCCTTATCTCCACTATTCCTAGTTTTCCTTTCTAAACCATTAACATCCTCAGGCCATCTTGAAGTATTTTAGGGCACGACATAGAGTAACTGTTAGAGCAAATGCGTGCTGCCACCGGACCCATGTTTCTTCCTTTAAGTACAAGTATTTTAACAGCTGTGTATATACCACCGTTGTAGTTTATTTTTATGGCAGCTCTAGGAAGAGGACAACCTAGGAGTCCTGGAAGCTTCACACACTACACGCTCCCCAAGCACGGGTAGCACTCTGATCAATCTCTTTAACTGGGCGTCAAGTTGTCTCAGCAACTGAAAAACTTGCTGTTCCCAGCTACTTTTGTCCCAGAGTCAGTTTGTGTTCCAAACCCTAGAGAGCCAAATATTTAATTTAGCTAACATAGTCCAGCCTGAAATCAGAGAATTCAGACCACTGTTTCAACAGCTTTTATTTAATTTCCTCTTCAATGCTTTACATTATAAAATGAGCCTTTCATTGTATGGAACCAAGGCCAGCTCTTTTCTTCTCAGAATGCAAAAAGTGTGTATGCCAAGAATGAAAAGCTAATTTATAAAACATGTAGTAAGGAATGGAATAGCTAGGGAAAAACCCTGGCCTGTTTCTCTTGAAGTATTGCAGCATCCCTCAGCTCCTCGCTTTGAATATCTAACAGACAATTTATCACTTTTCATCAACGCGGGTTTATTTTTTAGATTGAATCTAATTTGACTTACTGTCTCATTTGTTTTTCAGGCTCAACTTGAAAGCATCATTGCACCGAATAAGTAGATTTTTTTTTGGTGCCCTCCAGGCAGTGCTCAAAAGAGCTGTCAGAGCAAGAAGTTTGCAATTAGTGACAAAGATCTGTCTTCAAAAAAACAATACTGAATTTTCACTTACCGGTAACTGAAGGCGGTGTAATTGTATTATTTGTCCCTTTTTCTCTTGAAGAGTTGAAATTCAAAAGCTCCACTAGTTACTGTACGCTCTTTCAGTGCCATCTCAGCATGTAGCTCCTTGAATAGTGAACATGTCTGAGACTTGCTTGTTGGTAATATGCTAATGACCTTCAAAGCAATAAACTAATAAATGCTTTTACAAACAAGCATCTCTGTGATGTTATCATTCTGAAAACGTAGAAAATTTTGAAATCATATATGAAGTGTCTACAACTACTGTGTCACATTCATTATTAATCAATTTTTAGATATCTCCTGGTGTTTTGGTGGGTAGTTCCCTGAGTATGTGTAAGTTGGTGTTAACTGTACATCAAAATCCCTTTTCAGAAGTGGTATAACCTAGGACGAACAATACCCAAGCTTTCCAAATGCTTATTTCTAATGAAACAAAGAGGTACGATGCCGTTCTAAGCACCACTACTCAGTGAAAGCAAACGAAAACTGGAGTTGAGGTACCTGTATAACTCGTTGGTTATATATAGTAAGCAGACATAGGAAAAACTTCACTGTAGTCATTTGAACAGCTCTGTAAAAGCTAGCTTCCAGAAAAGGAAAATCTGAAGAGTGTTTCAGGATGTGTTTTGAAAATGCAATGTTTACTGGCCTTAGATGGTGATGTGGAAACACCACGATCTCCAGTTGCATAAAGAACTTTCAGATGATGCAGAAAAAGAGCGAGATGTTACTCCTGGGAACAAGACAGACAAGGCGAACAGCTTTGACTAGGAACTGCAAGTTTTATATTAAAAAAAGGCACTGCATACTAGAGCTGTTTTATGTAAAATTTAATAGAATAAGCAGTTATTGCTTATGTTTATATTTTTTGTGCTTTGATCTTTGTGCCTCCAAGCCAGTTTTTTTCTTGTTCTTATTCTTATTTTTCACGTTGTGGGTTTCATAATACCGGACTCCGACTTTCTTGGAGCGCTGCTGCCTCTCAGCTCGTCTCCTCTGTAAATACACACAAAACATATTAGCAAGTCCACAGTATCCATAGCCTCAATTTGTTTGCATTCTTTCAAATGGTGTTTGCTTTGTATTCCAATACCTTAAGTGAAATAAATAACTTAATAGGAAACATTACTGATGTGCACGGTCACGTTAGAGAACTTTAACAGAAGATGTGACCAAACATACATGAATAGAATTCAGTCTTCCATTCCCCTTTGACAGTCCTAGCAGTGCTCTAAAAACCCCCTTGCTGTACAAGATTTGCTTACAAATCCTATTTAAAGTCCTACAAACAGTCTCTCTCTCTTAGTATTTAAGTTACACTGGAAGAATTGTTCAGACTTGATTAACAAGAAAAGGAAACAGCAGCGGCATTTCCCTTTGAAAACAGAACTGCCAATGACTTTTTGCCCATCTAGGTCCTCATTTTCGCACCTCAGCATTTAGATCCCTCCTCTCTTACCAGCACCAGTAGGCAAGCTAACACTGAAAGCAGAACAGTTCTCTACAAAGGATTCTCCCTTTCAACACTCTTTCTGTCACTGTCACCAGCTTGTCCCTCCTAGGGGCCCATGCTCAGCTGGAACACTATTGTCACATCTTGTGTCAGCAGCAGGTCACCGTCTTCACATTCCCCCCGCCTCACCTACAGGCCTTGCACTCTCTTCCTGCTAATAGCGCCAGGTCTCAAACCTCTTACATTGATACTGAGCAAGCTAAGTAGGAAAAAAGCCAGCTCTATTACTCCGCCTGTCTGTTATACTACAGGGGATCTCACTCACTTCTTTGGATGTAAGTTTCTTGCAAGGCTCTTCAGCCAAATGGTCATCGTCATCTTCCTCTTCTGCTTTCCTTTTTCTTTTATTCTCCGTGCTGCCTGCAAACAGCAATGATCACGTACTCAAGCATCTTCCAAAACACCCATCTGCTCGCAGAACTTAAGGCTGGAGTCACTGCACCATCTACTTTGGCAAAGCAATCCTTTGGTCATGCTTTAACAGTTTTTACTAAAAACCCATGCATGTCCCTTACCAGAAAATCACTCCCTGTTATGGTGAAAAACCACTCTTGATAAGCAGATTGCTTGAAGCAACATGTAAGTCTAGAAATATTTCACAGCCTTGTCAGAATAAGGTTCTCCCACATTATTTTGCCTTTAATCAAACTTGCTTTGGAAACTGAAGACACAGACTCTCAAAAGCGACCGCAGTAAAACCTATAGCCTGAAGTAGCTCTGTGCTTTTACAGTGTCATAAAACACTTCCATCCCCGCCTGTGTAATGCTGTACCATGTGGAACGGATGTTGCTCAGACTGAAATCTGCCCGCAGCAGCACCCTGCTCTGAACACATTTGTCTTCGCTTTATCTTCATTCACTAGTAGAGGACATGTTACTACACAGACCATCCAGTCCTACAGAAAAGCTAAAGCAAGGTCATGAGGCAGCCCTTACGTTCGCTATGGAAAGATTTAAATAAGTTAAGGGAAAGAAGAACTTGCGGTCAGGAACTAATGAACACTCTCCCCTTATCTCCCCCCTCTTGCTTAGTGGATTTCCAAATGGGGATTAGGAACATCCACTAATCTTGTTTTACCTCTGTCTTCATTTTCTTCGGGTTCTTCACACTTCTGCATTGATTTTGCAAACACTTTTTCACTCAGCTGCTTAGGGATTCTACAAAAGATAAAACAGGGAATAGAAGACTGTCATAATACAAGATGTAGCCACCCGCAAGGAGTGATCAATCTCCAGCACGTCCCAGTGGTCTGACATCAGCAAAGCCACAGTCTTCACATGGAAGAGAGATTCCAATAGTCTTATCTCTGGGGTTACTGGACTTGTGCTTGGCACAAAGGGACAAAAATTAACACTTTGACATCTTCGTCCTCAAGAAGCTGGTAGATGAGCTCTGCTAAAACTGGGCCTGCTGTATGAGCTAGGATACTCTCGTACATACACAGAGACCCGATTAGCATATTCAGGTAGGACATCAGCCTTGGTATTGCTCAAGAAAGAGCTGAACATTAAGGAGAGATCGAAGAAAGAAATATTGCTACCCAGAATATCCACAGGTTTCTAAACCATACTGTAAGAGGCAACTTCCCAAAAGTGAGAACATTTCTAGTTATGATGGCCAACAGGACTTGGAATATTCTTTCAAAAACAAACTGCTGCTCAGCCAAATTTCAAATATTTATGACTAAACTAGAGAAGCCATGGCAACAAGTCAAAAATGGAGTGAAACTGCAGCAGAAACACATTAACCCTCTTGTCCCCCTGTGAAAATACACGAATCGCTGAGCATTCAGATACCTTATTGCTGAGAATCTCTTGGCTTTGGCTCTATCCAGAAATTTCTTGCATTTTGCAATCTTCTCCTCCAAAGCCTTAAGAACTGACTTAGAGCTCTCCCTGGCACCTTGTGCAGCCACCTGTGATTCATTCTCTACCAAATCTTGATGTTGCTCATTTTCTTCTTCCTCCTCCTCTGCAGGAGAATCACTGTCTGTTTCATCAAAGCCTGGCACATCTACAGGAACCAGGTCTTCTTCTGAGAACTGCGGTGCCACATTAATCCTCCCAAAGTTTTGCCGAACGTGTGACATGAGTTGCTTAATTTCATTGTCTGTATTATTCTTCTCTTCTACTGGCTCCACACTTGATGCTGCCAACTCAGAGATTTCCGGCTTGTCATTATCTTGGCTTGATGTCATCGCTCCTTCTCCTTCCGACGCAGGAGGCTACAAGAAAGGGTGTAACAGATAAAATAACATTATCCACAGAGTCAGTCTGTCCAAATGATCTCTTTGGAAGAAACCTAAGACAATTAATTACTGGCATTTCTGCTAGTAGATGATTGCAAAACAGCTCAGACAGTTCTGTGGAAGAGCACTGCCACCTCATCCTCTCCACGTACTTACCAACTTTAATTGAGTGCCACTTTAATCACTAGTCAGAGCCCAAAGACATGCCCTGCCCAAGGTACTCCAGGAAAAGCACCAGTGAATACCATTAGGAAAACTGAGTAATACGCAAGAAGAAAAGGCACGAGCGTCACATCCTCACCTGGGGACCTGTTTCTGCATTTGGTGGCTTCACAAAGAATGGAATTCTGCCCCTCTGCCAGTCATTGAGAACCATCTTGCTGACTGTTTGCACATCAGGCTCACCACCCTGAAAGAATCCAGTGACAGTTTCTGTCCACGTCTGCAGGGCATACCACCTTTATATTACCTTTGCAAATGAAACATTCCTATTTCCCAGGTTCAGTGCAGAAACTGACCCACACACTCTTCCAACCTGCAAATGCAGGAAGATCGCAGAATCCTAAAACCATTAAGGTTGGAAAAGCCCTCCAAGATTACTTGGTACAACCACCCCCTACTGCCACCATCACCCACTAACCACGTCCCCTAAGCCCCACGTCCAACCTCTCCTTGAACACCCCCAGGGATGGTGACTCCACCACCTCCCTGGGCAATCCGTCCCAACGCCTGACCGCTCTTTCTGAGAAGAAATGTCTCCTCATTTCCAGCCTGAACCTCCCCTGGCACAACTTGAGGCCATTCTCTCTCGTCCTAAAGTTGTCACACCTTTAGCAGTTTTCCAGTCCTAGCAGCAAGCTTCTTGAGAAAGTCTTCCGCATCTTTCCAGGAATCAATTTTGTACGTCTTTCTGATGTACTCTGGTTTGGCCCTTTCCAGCACCGCACTAATATGATCTTCAGGGCTTTTAATCTTTTCAACTTGAACCTGAAAATGAATGTCAGAGTATCAACCCTCTGGAAAGTGTGCATTCACTTATTTCAACCCACCACAATAACAACAGCGAGAATTTTCCAGCGTTTAGCACAGATACATACCACTCCCTTCAGCACAATGTCTGTTTCTGAGTCTCCAGATGGATAAACTACACCTGGGCAGTCTATGAGAAAAATCCTCCTCATCAGGGTAATGTATTGCCACACCTGAAAAAGATTGGCAGTCATCTGTGTTACCTCCTTCCATGAACAGCCCTTTGTTCTGCTTTTAAATAGACAGTTCTAAACTATAGGAGTCATCTTAGAAACTTGGTATTAGCACACAGAAACAAAATTTAACTTGGCATTCTTGTTAGATAGCCAAGAAATTTTGCACCTTGCGCCTCTTTAATGCAGGAATCTCTTCCTACCTTAGTTTCACCTGCAATAGGAGCCACATTGCAGACCTTCTTAGACCGTAACGTATTGATCACTGAGCTTTTGCCAACGTTGGGATAACCAATGAAACCCACGCTGATCTGTTTCTTGTCAGAGTGTAACTGTAAAGAAACAACATTTCTTTTAATACTTAAAGCAAATAACAAGCAGCAGCTGGGGACAGCATATAGCACTAATCTCAAGACAAGAAAAACCATCTTTCTTGGGAAAATGAAGACACTTAAAATGAAAATATCTTAACAGATTATCCATAGATGCATGATGTTAACAAGCCTGAAACATGTTCCCTTCTTCTACACATTCAAGTCAGAGTATCAATGGAATACTCTGTCTACAAGAAACTGAGGCCAAACAGTGACAGTTAAACCAACTCTTTGGGATCTCCTCAGTTTGATGTACATTTAGAACATGTTTGAAGGAGTATTTTCCATTTGCTCACCACAGAATGATGGCCACAAGAAAGCGTATTGAACCTCAAACACTAAAAATCCCACACTAAACGGGCATTCCCCACCCTCCTCCCCCCCAACAAAAACAAATCCCCAGTACAAAGCCCCCAGATTGTTCTGTACCTTTCCAAACTGCCTTAAAAGCTGTATGAAGGCACCTTTGCCAAAAGGGTTCGTGAGGCTGGCATGAAAAGCAAGTGTTGGATACTCCTGGGAAAGGACAGCAACCCAGCGCTTCTGAAAAGGAAAATACTGCTCAGTTAGGGATTCTGTGCTGCAGAGGCAGTGAAGCAATCTGCTTATGAGAAGAACACAGCATCTTCGCTTGGGTCACAAATGCAGCTGTCTATGAAAATTGCTTTGTAAGAACCTTTGAAGCATTTCACCAACCCAATAGCTAAAAGCACTGGCTATTGTTTTTATAAAAAGACAATTTCCCAAAAACGCCTTCACTGCTAGCTAAAACTAATTAGTTTAACAATGTAAAACAGACCAGCTGTGGTGGATATGGATCTTAAGCGGACTAACATTTAGCACACTCTGGAGATATCAGCTGAACTGTTAAATCCAGACAGAGGAAGTAGAGAATTTGTGGCTGGTGACTGTTGCTCAACTGAGCCAAACTTGGACGGGTTTAAATGGTAATTGTTACTTTTATAGCAAACAAGCAGAGAGTTCCCATTATCCCAGTTACATTACGCCCTTTGAGACCAGCCTGAGGACTGGTAACAGAATTAAAGCTGAGGCTACAAAAGGAACAAAGAAGGTCCAGAGCACAATAGGCAGGACCGTACTTACAGTAGCCCAGGTAGGAACAAGATCACATTTGTTCAGGACAAAAATGAGATGTTTCCAGTGTTTCTCTTTTTTCAGGAAAGATTCCACATGAGGGGAGCGAGTGCCCATGGGGTCTCTGGCATCAAGAACTTGAACAACAACATCTGATGAGTCTATCACCTGGAAAAAAAATCATGCAGAAGGAAAGGGTTAGACATAAACCTCCAAAATGAATGTTAGTAATTTTCTAATCTGCGTCATTAATTTAAAAACCTTGTATCCTTCATGAACAATTTTTACTTTCCTGTGACAGAACCTAAGACTAATACCCATTGATCCTCCACTCTCTCTTCCCATACTCCCCTCCAAATTCAGGCTGGACAGCCCTGTAGCTTTTATGCACTATAGCTCCCTACGCACTAGAAAGATGTTTGCGGCACTTGGAAAAGTAAACACTGCAACCAAACGGGAAAATAAATTGCTTTAGCAGACAGAAACAATGTTCTCCATCCATTCTGCAGCAATTCAATTCCACCGTTTCATAAAGGATTGGTGTATAAAAAGTGTTTTCTGGATCAATATGAAACACAACCAAGTAGGAACCTGCTGTTAGTCCACTAAGCATCTACAGCAGGGAGCTGTCAGTTTATGACTTGCTTCAAGCCAAGTGAATTTGTTTCACAGCTATTTCCTGGATTTTTGGCAGCACCTTACTGAAATCTGTTTTGCTCTATCATTCCCGCTGCTTTTAGATCTAAGTGAGAAAGTTTTAAGCTACATTCAGAAGTTCAGAACAAGAAGTCAAGCAATTTCACACTTAACAGTCACTGAGAGCACAAAGTGCTCTTACAACCCTAACTCATTCTCAGCTCCACTCCTCTAGCAGTCAAGGTGACTCACTGCAACACGAACGGCAGAGCACTCCAAAGAAGACCCTATCAACATGCCAGATGTTTTCAGTCTAATGAAACATAAGGGCATCTGACTGCTTTATTTGTGGTAAAGCCCCAGGAATCCAAGCGAAGCTTACACCTTTGGCTCTGCCAGTCCATCTTTAGATCATGTACTTCACAGATGTTTGTCCCACTGGGACAAGAGCTCAAGGATCAAGCTCAGTCAAGCACAGATGTGAAAATGAAACTCTACTCTCTTCTACAGCTGTTTTTTTTCTGTTCCAGTTGATGTACTGGATCAGTACCAGACCGATGTCAGAAAAGGGTGTATGGTGTCAAGTCACTCAGTACAGTTAGGTTAACAAGAAAATGAGGAGGCAAATTACATACTCAGGACATCTCCGCATGAACGAAGACAGTCTTAACTGTCTTAACTAAGAAACTAAGAAACTGTCTTAACTAAGAAACTTCACAGCAAATTCAGTTGTCATCAAAGCTTCCCTAACATGGCAAGATCTATAAATGAAGGGTTTTCAGAGCTTTTCTGATTACTGCTGTACAAGATTTCCAATGCTGTGCTGAAGCACTGGCCTTTGAAAAGACTGAAAGACAGAAAAAAAACTGCTGCAAATTATAAATGTTACTGACCTTGTAAAGCTCACCCCAGATTCTTTTGGACTGTCCTTTCTTATATATATCCTCTTGTGCTTCATCCCTGGAAGCAGATTACCACAGACATCAGCAACCACAATAACACGGTTATAGTGCTCTCTCCTCTGCAGCCATTTGGCTGTTTACAGACAAAAAAGGAGAGGAGGCCCAGCCCCCTGTTTAACCCAAAAACTGAGTTTGCAGATTTTCAGACATGCAACAGGAAATTAATTATGAATGAATACAGAAGGGTCCCACGGGAGCAATAGTTCAGTTAAATATACTGGGACAAAACAGAACTAAAACAAGTCCCAGCCAAATTCAACTGATTTCACTTTGCTTACTCATCAGACAGTAGCAGCACTGATGGAAGAACTAGATGCATTTTTTTTTTTTTTTTTTAAATAAAGCTGACTTTCAAGGTATGTAAACAAAGAATAATTTCTCCTTTCCATTTACCTTACACCGGTGTCTTCTGTGACCAGGTCCCGGTCCTTGCCCTGATCGTAAGATTCCGATGAGGCCTCAGCATTCTCCAGCAGGGACTGCACATCGCTTGCAGAGAGATTTGGCCTTTTTCTTTGTGCTTTGGGGCCAAATGTTGTTTCAAACGTTTCTGTGTCAAGAATGTGAACTCTGGAGGTCTAAGGAAAGATGGGTTGGTAAAATGAAAACAAAACCAAAAACTGTTTTCCATCTCTTGTGACACGCAGCGTACAAGGCCTTAGTTCAATGCAACTCTGCAACCTGTGACAAGAGCTACAGGCACTTCCCTAACAATGTTTGAGTTTTGCAGCTTAATCTCTGAGAAACATAAGAGTGGATATTTAATAAGCAACAAAACGCACTGCACTTGCCAAAGAACTATGCTTCGGTTCTCTCTGCATAAATGATGTCAAAAGTAATTAAGGCTACAATGATAAAAATTTAGCTGCTATCTTTGATCATTTCTTATTTTTCTAACAAGTGCACAGATCTCGCCAAATTCACAGATTTTTGTCAGGGACAATTACAGTCAAAATCATAGATTTTAAAGCCTGTAGTGAATGCCAACTTTTATTGGAACAGCACACAACTCAGAGCTGAAAGAAGTCATTTGTTTTTATAACGCACATTTTAGTTTGCGGTAACCTTTTCTTCAATTTAGGAAACATTTTTATGACACAAACCTGGCAGATTTCCACACGAAAAAATACCCAACAATAATCCAAAATAATATTGCAGACTTTAGGAAAGAAGCCTGGTAATAACTAAAATTATGTACTTGAAACTTGATTCTACTTGAAAAGGCGGCTGCATGCGCAAGAATGTCTGGTTCAAGATAAAAAGCACATATTTGAGCTCAAAGTCATGGCACAAGAGCGTGCTGGCAGCATGATGCATCCTCAAAAAAAAAGTCTATCTTTCACATGAGGAATTAGAAGCATTACAGCGGTATGTTTTCAAAAACATCCCTCCCCCAGTCATCTGCCCTAATTCCTTCCAATGCTCCTACAAACGCATCAGATCTCCCACAGGTAAATAATATTCACGACATCTGTGCACACAGCCCAGCCTTCATAAGGTGCAGAGGAACGATACCTACGTGAGGTTTAATCCGGTCGTGGAAAAGGGACATCGGTAGCTTGGTTTGCTTCATCACCACTCTGTACGGATCTTTCATGACTGTTTCCATTTCCTCTTGAAATTTCTGTAGGGACGATTGCTTGATCACACGAGTATTTCCTGCAGGTGAAAATCAAGGTTCCCCACGTTAACCACTTCATAGACACAGGGAATATTAATAAAATATTAACACTCCATCTGGAATCAAAATACTAGTGACAAGAAATAGGAGACTTTACTTGAGACAACCCCAACATTTGGCATATATAAGCCAATCCCTTTCTTTTCCATAATTTAAAGAAACTTTTACAAGTATCCCTAGGATACTTAACACATCCAAGCTACGATGTAGGTACACATGGATAAATCCCACAAAATAACCAAAGGAGACAAAAACCCACACTTGTCAGCAGTGTATGGGAAGCAAACACCCCAAGTACAGGTACAGGCAAGGTGTGAGCCAATGCCCTTGCCTACAGCAGCAGTTTTTTTGCCCTCCTTTCCAGTATCTGTCCCACACAGCACTGAGATGACAATTCCTAAATACTCACACTCTAAAAACACAAAGTCCAACAGCTTCTGAGCCTGTTGAGTCTGAAAGTAGAAAAAAACAAACTTACCAAACCATTTAATATTTGGTTCCACTCTTGCAACTGTGCCTGGTGCCACTGTTGACTGATACTGCAGGGGTTTAATCACTTTGCCACGTTTGTTTCTAAGTGAAAAATGAGAATGCACGTAAATTCACAATGAAGCATACACCCCTCTAGCACTTTTGTTTACTAGAGTAAAGTGCATCCATAAAATCCAGAAAGACCCTTCCTTTCGAACTGGTACCCCGGGTAGCTTGACGTCAGACTAGAAGGTTCCCCTGTCGCTGCAGTTCAAAGGCCACAAACGACCCTGTCCTAATATTTTTCTGTGTCAAACCACACGGCAATGTCTCTGAAAAACACCTCGCTAAGAGTTTCTGTAATTTGAACTCTGTACTTTTCCACAAGAGTACAAGTAACTACACGTATTTATAAGATTGGCCTGGGGACAAGTTAAGAACAAGGGATAAAAGTTAGCATGCGATACGCAGAGCAAAATAGAATGCCAATTCCCTACAAAACATCTCAAAACTCCTCATTCTCACTCCAGCTTGACTGAACTCTTCATGAAGGCTGCACATGAATGCCATACTGGGGTGCAAAAAGCACTCAAGTATGATTTCCTAACAAAAACCACTTTCTTCTCTTGCGCTCACATGCGATTTTCTAATCAGCTGAACCCATCAGCTTGCACTGAACGCTGATCGTAAGATAAAGCTCCCCATTGAAACCTGGCTTAAGTTGAGTAGTTTTTAAAATACGTATTCCCCAGTCCTCTCTCAAAACAAGGAGGAATCTGGCAAAACAAGACAAAGCTGCTAATCTGAACCAGAACCTTAAGTAACCCCGACGGCATCCACAGCACGGCAGAGGCGTGTGTTTATAAGGTGGGACTGCGTTGCAGCCACAGGTTCTCACGTAGAGGGAAGGAATCTCTTAGGAAGAGAGCCTTGGGGACTTCAGGCTCCTCAGATGTTCTGAGGTGAGCTTTTGAGTTGGACGTGATGGAAATCTGGGCATTTTGGGGCTCGTGACATTCCAGCAAGATCATATCAGCTGCTCCACGCCACGTGTTTTCCAGCTGAGCCGCGCTCCCTGATAGCATCGCTGGCCTGGTGGAACCTCGAGATAAAGCCTCCCAGCTCCTGACACGGAGCAAAGGAGGGGCTCTGCTCCAACTGGCGGGCCCTCCGTCACCAGACGAGGCACCAGCACCTCTCCGCACAGCTCCCGGCCCGCACCACCTGACAGCGGGGCCCGGCGGCTCAGCGCCACGCACCGGTAGCACCGATATGACCGGGCCCTGCTCACCTCCGCTCCTTCTGCCGGTACATGTTGAGGCGCCGGATGGTGGCTCGGTCCCGCATGTTGTTGCCTCCCGCGCCAGCAACGCGATCTGGGGAGAGAAGGCAGCGTTAGGCCCGGCCCGGCCCGGCCCGGTATAGTAGGGTAAGGCCGGGCCCGTCCCGGTAAGGCCCTGCCCACGTCCCCAGACGTACCGGGGTTGGTGCTGGCGCGGGAGGGGTTGATGGTGCTGCGACCCTTGTACCGTGGCTTCACCATGGCGCCGCCGTGCCGGGGCCGCTCTCGCCGCCCGCTCCGCCACACGCACCGGGCCGGAAGAGCTGCCACAACCACTTCCGGCGTGAGGGGGGCAGCGGCGTGACGTCATTCCGCCGGCTCCAGCTCCCTACTGCGCAGGCGCCTGCACGTTGCCTTGACAACCACTCGCGGCCTCCCCCCTCCCCTCCCTGCTGCAGTTGCCATGGCAACGCGTGGCGCGGCCCGGCCCGCTGCGGCCTACCCCCGGCCCCGCGGCCCGCTCGGCCCCGGCCGGTGCCCGCCAGGCTCCGCCGGTGCCTGGGAGCCCGGCCCGCAGTGCCCGAGAAGTGCAAGAGCTCCCCGTTGTCCCTCTGTTGTGCCGGCCTCCGTTGTCCGCCCCGGGCAGCGTGGGGGACTGCAGGCGTTCAAAGGCGTTGTAATAAAAAGGGCGCTGGCACAAGAATCCTCATTGTTGTGTTGGTTCTTTTTTTTTTCGAAATGGTGTTGTTCGCAGAAACATAATCAGAATCATTTGGGAGCTTGGCATTAGTACTTATTTCCATTTGCAGATGAATGCATGTGGTCAGCAAACTGGTTCCTTGGTGCTGGTGGGAGCGCTGGCGCTTGGGTGCGGGCTGGCAGGCAGCGGGGTTGGGTTGGAGGGGTGTTTATAGGCACACGGGGCTCCTTGTCCTGGCCTCCTGGCACCCACTTTTAAAATTTAGGAATAACAACACTCCCTTTTTTGTTTGCATGTAAAGAGTTGCATGGACGGCGCAATAACTTAAATCAAATTTAGGCAAATTATAGGTCTGAAGGCTAAGCCTACATTCATGTTACTGCCAGTTTTTACTAGAAGTTGGAAAGATCCTCACCTAGGAGGAATTAACAAAACTCCAGTGAAATCGTGTTAATTTGTACCAGACACTGGGCTGGGACCAGGCTGCTCAGCACACTGGGGAGCCATTCGACAAAATGAAGGCCTGGCCCATCATTTCTAAATGATTATTAGCGGCAGAGTATTCATGGTTATTTCAATTTCCTTTCAGTTCTGCTAAGGCTCTTCTAAATCCAGAGCAATAACAGAGTTTCTGAGATTCTGTTCTTTTAATGATTTTCAGCATTTTGCTTTCAGGTAGTGCATAGTCCCTGCTGCACGTAGTCGTAATTAGTCAAGACTTGTGAGATGTTTTGTAAGACGGCAGTCTTGCATTTTCAGTCTATTTTGTTTAAGCCTACGATTTCTGGTGTTGTTTTTTTGTTTGTTTTTTTTTGTTTGTTGGTTTTTTATTACTTTTCTCTCCTCCTCTTAATAGAATTATCTATGCCTTGGGCATTTGAAAAATACACAGTGATGTGGGCATAAAAAATTAATTCCAAATTGTAGATAATTGTTTAAGCTATCAGACTTGAGGCTTATGTAGAAGAGTTTTTCTCAGGACAAGTGTGTTTTCTATTAGAGTTGATATTAATCTGTCAGAAGATCCTTTTGATTTTCAAATTTTTAGACTAAATAGTTGAGTAATACTCGCCCTGTTCTCCCCCACTCTTTCTTCCTTCTCCTTAAGAAAACACTCTTTTTATTGTTAGCAAAATATCTTGGAATGCATCCAGAAAATTGCTGTCTCTTTCTTTGTAAGAATAGAAAAAGTGTTAGACATTAGGTTATGTCATGGAGAACTTTTGTTGGTAATACATCTGAGTTGATCATTGGATCTCCACTTTGAAATCTGTGACGCTGAAGTCTCAGCACCGCTTTGTTCCCAGCATCGCTTATGGTGAGCCCTGTCATCCAAATCAGAGTGAGCCATAGCCCTGAATTTTCTGTCATTAGGAAAGATTACACCGATAACATATGGGAATTGCATTCAAATTAGAATAAATTATTTTTTTTCAGCTGCGCTCACCTCTCTCAAGTTTTTTCTGGACCAAACTTACGTTACTGAGGCTAACTGTTAGTATTTAACTTGCAGCATCTCTGTAGCTGTGGTTGTTGGAATTGCTTATCTGCTAACATACGAGTCAGCTTAGTTTACTCCGCTAAACTAATTTTATTTTTCTGCATGATTCACCAGCTTTTCATTTGCCATTGATGCATGCTTTCATTTCTTTCCTTTTTTTTTTTTCTTTTTTTTTCTTCTTTTAAATTGTCTGCAGTGGGATGCTGTCTATACGGTGTACTGAGCAGGACAGGGGGCTTGGTGATGTATGCCAGGCCCGGCAGAGCTGCCAAATGGCCTTAGTTTCATAGACAGGACTAGCCTGACCATTGTTGAATTTAAATCATATGGAATTTTCTGTGGCCTCTTCCTTGTCAAAATCCCAGTAAATGTGGTTATGTGATGCCATCAGAATGACTCATTGCCATAATTGCATATGTTCTAAGGGGTTATTCCCATTGTATTATTAAAAACTAGTGATGTTTGATTTTTGGCAGGGACTGTCTTCCTTGTATGATCTACAGATTTTGTCAATTAAATGAAAGGAAAATAGATTTCCAAGACTTAAGAACAAGACTGGACTTGTAGTCAGAGCACTTTTTCAGTGTGTTATTGAGCTACTTTGCGTTATTTAATTGGATAAGGGCAACACCAGCCATCTTAATCTCCATGTTGCAGTGATTCCCTGCAGAATACAAGGACAGAAGTGAGTTTCATATCTTTCAAAATCATCCAGAGCACTGCCAGAAGATACCATAGATTATTTATCACTGCAATCATTTTCCCAACTCAGTTTCTCAGGAGTTAGTTTTCAAAGATATAACTTACAGGAGTGGGAGGCAAGGCTCCTTGGCAAAAGACTCCAGGTCTGATGTCTCCTTAACCGAAAAAAACAAGAGTGATCTCAGATATCGTTGCCTTGGATTTAAGATATTGTTGCCTTGGATTTAAGAGATCCTAAAATGGCAACTACAAGCAATAGGGGAAAGCCAGAGGGAGGAGAGAGGAGAACACTGAAATCAAGCAAAAAAGTCAAAAAGTTGAAAAAGGACTTGGAGAGCCAAGACAGTTCTGTGCACCCAGAATCAATCCCTCAGAGCAAAAGTCGTGCTGAATCCTGTGCAGTTCTCGCAGACACACAGAGCTTTCTGCATTACTCTCTGAACTTAGGCTGCAGATCTCTCCCAGGAATTAAGTGTTTACTAGCAATCTGGAAGTTAAAGCATTTGCATGTAACTAATTTACTTTTGCTCTTTGATTTTAATGGTGAAGAAAAGTGGCTTCTTTTCTGGAAAGCTGCACATGCTGCGCCATACGTTTTAGCCTTGTAAGTCTCTAGATTTGGCCTTTTTGCAAGCTGCCTCAGCGGTAATGGCAAACAAGGTCTGAACCCAACATTTTTGCTTGTGCTGTAAATAGCTATAGTATCTACCTCATTGCCTCTTTTTTTCTCCAAAAAAGATCCTGCTGTTCTTCAAAAATTATGGAGATTCTGGCATGCACCTCCAGCTACACTATGATTTGGCATTCGGTTGGGTATAATATGCTATTATGTATATAAATGCCATCAGTGTGATTTATTTATGGTGACTGGTTATACAGAGCTGATATTTCTGTCATTTTAATAGAGGTGTTTTTTTGTTTTGTTGTGTTTTGTTTTTAAATTGTTATGCCTAACATCTCATCCTGTGAAGACTATTGACTTAGTAAAATCTGTAAGTAAATATGTATAGAAAAGGGCCCTTCTAATGGTTTAAGACAATGTAATCCAAATAACAATATTAGTAATAACCATTTTCAGTTTCCTACTATATTTCCTTTAATCGAAGCTTTCTTCTGTGTGAGAAATCAATTTAACATAAACATGAACTAAAAGTCTACACATTTCCTTCATCTCCATGGGGATATAAAGCTAGTAAATTATTGTTTGAGGAATATGTATGCACACATTTAACTTGACTGTAGCTGATGAAAAATACAGATTTATCTTGCACAGAAAGGATAAGAATGTAATGCAACCAACCTGTGTGAAATTTGTCTGCCTCAGCTCCTAAATCTCAGCAAATGAGATAGAAATTAAACAGTTCCAAACAGTAAGCTGTTAATGCATTATTCCTTGCACTTTGTTTCCCTTTACCTAGGAATATTTATCCAAAAGCTAAGTAAACTACCTAGAAACTGTCCTGCAAATTTTGAGTTGGTCTGTCCAGTGAATAAACATTGGTTGGCTCATGAGTATACGTGAAGACCTTTTCCATTCAAAGGAGTTTCCTACAAAGGTTCTGTCTCGCTGTCTATACATCTAGCAACTACTTTTCCAGTTCAGCAAATAGGTCGTCAAAGTACAGAACGTGAATACATGCAGGATCCACAGCACTAACATTTCCGTGCCGTGACTCACGGAGGTACATTTGGCTTCTGGGTGGTAGTGGGTGGCCAAATTACTTCAGGAGAGACTTAGTCGCACATTCTAGGTATTTTTGACCAGTTGGAATTTGACTCCGTTTTTGGTGAATAAACAAACAAAGCTTGTTCAGCAAACCCATTTCTTTATTTATTTGTTTAAAGAAGCATATTTTACAGTGATGCCACGGAGAGAACACCACAACAGATTTTATTTGGTGGGCTGAAAGAGAGCATTCATGTGCATGTGAGTTGAGATGATATCAACCTATCTAAGGAGATCTCCGTTTTGGACTGTCGAGCTCAGCATGCAAAACACGTTGGTCAAAGGCAAAAGGTTTCTAAATTCTGAAATGAACCAGCTGTCTGAGAGTGGGCATAAGCACTATTCTTGAGCTGATTAAAGAAAGGAAATTGATCATTTTTTTTTATAAATTCCTTCTAATTTTTCTAAAACAGTTTCATTTTTAATCATCCATAATGAAAAATCATGGATTTTCTTAATACACATTTTAAACTTTCATTTGCCTTCCTCCCTTTTTCTTCCCATTTCACCATGAAAAAGGAAGAAAGAAGGGAAAAGAGTGCAACAGAAAGAAGTTCTTCAGTTTTTCTAAAAAAAACTCTAGAAAAGTCTACAAGATATGTTGTGTTGATTTATTATATGCAGTTTAGTTTTGAAATATTTGCACTAATATTGCCATGAGTTAGGGAATCCAGTCAGTTAACAGAGCCGTAGTGTCTAAAACCTTACTAATGCACTCTCTCTTCTCTTTAATCCTTGTTGAGAACTGGATTGAGATACTGAAGCAGGAGGGAAGAAAGAGTGGTTTATGAATTAGCAAGCTGAGGTTCATGAAAGGGTTACTGATTATTGCTGCTAAAAAGCGGAAGGGAAAAATGATTCTGCTTACATGCAGTGCCATGTCACAAACAAAATACTTATCTCACAGGCTAGCTGAGGCTAGAAAGCAAAGTGAGATCTGATCTTTCAACTGGGAGGCCTTCAGGAGTCGTCTGAACATGATCCATAAACAACTCAAAGGATGACTTTAAGAACCTCTTTCTCTCTCTGCTTGGTATGCTGGTCGTTTATCATTGTGCTGAAATGGAATCCCCTTTAAAAGATATAACGGCTTCTTGTTTACTTAAACACAAAGTGGATGATGGGCTGAAAGGTTTTGCTGCCAGCAGAGCAGTCACGGAGAGCTTGGTACAGCCCTGGGGCTGAAACAACTATGCAGCTCCCACGTCCTGACCTCCGCCAAAGCAGCCGCAGTGCAACGGGGCAAGAGGAGCCTCGGCTGTCCCCACCAGAGCTGCGCCGCCCGCGTCCCCTCGTGGAAGAGCACCGGCACCCCGCCGGGGAGGCACCCAGAACCATGTGCCAGGGGCTTTCCACCACAGGCAACCCCTGCAAGGCAGAGGCAGCTGTACAAAAGCAAGGGCAGCGCTACTTGGGTTGGACAGCTTTAGCTCTGGGCTTGGCTTTTCCCTGCCCCTTGTCTTACCGGGGGAGCCGGGAGCTTCAGCGGTGCAGCACTGCACATCACTGGGGACCTCCCCGGCTCCATCCCTTGGGACCAGAGGGGTTTTGCTGAACTGTAGAGGAATTAAATATCTGCCCCTATTTATATCGAGGAAGCATGACTTAAAATATAAGGGAAACTGAGCGAGGTGCCATGTTATGTCAAGGGCAAGGCTCTCCGTGCCGAGAAGGGCAGTGTGAAGCATGCGCCCGCTCCGGTCTCACCACGTCTCCATCCAGCACCGTCCTCCTCCTGGCTCCTCTGCCCAGGTGCCAATTCCTGCAGAGCAGGAGCATTTTTGCTCAATCCAGGACATTCCCATTGGTGACACGGAGACCAGTGCTTTCTACCAAACTTAAACGTTTGCTTTTCTTCATGGGGCCTGAACCGTGCCGTCCCCCTCCCGCCTTCATTCCCTCCTACTGTGCGTTGGGGCAGTGCTGGGCCGAACGGACAGGCCCGGCCTGGAGTCTGGTAGCTGTGACCGTATGAGCAAAGTCACAACGTTTCGGCAACCTGCGGTGTGTTGTAACCTCTCATTTTCTCGAGCTGGGTCCTTTAACGGGAACTTCCTCGGGGGGTGGCAGGGAGCAGCGTGGGTCCTGTGCGGGCAGCGGGGCTGAGCTCAGGCTGCAACGCAGCTGGCAGCATTTTCTGGGGTTTTCTTACAGCTTTTGTGTGTTTCTCTTCCACAAGTGAGTCTCGTCCTGTGGGACACCAGCCTCCATAGGGGCCAAGGCATGAACCACACACTCAGGAAGCTGGTTGTCATCTTTTTTTTTTGTTGTTGTTTAATTTGAAATAACTCTTTGAAGCAGATTCAGGGCAGATACCACTGACCTCTTACCACAAATGTTTAACATGTATTATTCTCAATGATAAAGTCATACAGCTTAAAACACAAAATAAAGGGGAGGGGAAGAGAAAGAGGCCACTGCCTTTGTGTGAGTCCAGTTCCCTGGTCTGGAAGAGCAGAAATTCAGTCCCAGCTGTGTCTGCCAGGCTGCCACCGTGCTGTGCCGGGGCCAGGCGGCTGGCTCGGCGTGGAGGCACTGTGTCATAAGGTCCCGTGCCCTTGTCCTTTGCTCTGGTTCATCCTCACCTCTTGTCCCCGCAGCGTCGCACTGCCACGTCCCTCCGCGAGCACTCGCGCTCCTCGCCCCAGAGGGGTGCCGTCCGCGTCCTGGGGGTGCAGCCTCCTTAAGTATCGTGTATGTGGCTTCTGTCGGGTCTAGTCTAGGAGTATATGTCTGTCTTTCGGAACATGTGTAATGTTGTGTAGCAGTGCTCTGGTTCAATAAAGCTTTCATATACATAGCAGCAATGAAGTCTTGCCATCAGGTGACGGAAAGGGGCAGCTATTGGGTAGGGCTGGCAGATGTGGCGGGGACCACGGCCCCTCTCTGTTTGCTCTTCCTCTTCTTGGTGCCAGACTTAGCATCTTTGGTGTCTTTCCGATTTCTGTTCCCATTGGTGTTATCTTGCTTTCCTTGTTCTTCTTTTTTCTTCCTTTTCCCTGCAGTAAAGCAAAGGGCAGGAGTGAGGTTCCCGGCAGGACGAGCATGCCCAGCGGGGTCCTGAGGGCTCCCGGCATGGCTTGAGGGGCAGCTGAGCCCCTTCCAGCCACAGAGGTGCCCACCTGCCAGCCTGCTCTTTGTACTGCGAGCTGTTCCTAAATACACACAGGGAAGGGGGATCAAACCTGGATTTAGCTTTGCAGTTTCCAGCCTCTGGCAGGAGATCTGACACTTGCATTTCCCTGCTGCTGCAGCCTGTTCCCCTTTGCTAACGCACCTCGCTGCCTGCACCACTTGCAGCCAGGCAGGGCTCGTCCCCTCCTCCCTGCTCGCTGGTCCCGTGCTGTTACTCACTGCTCAGAACCGGTTCCCCTCCAAGCAGTCAGCCCAGACACAATCTTGTCCATCCCGTAAGGGGATGACCAAGCCACCATTCATCCTGTGGACACAGCAATTCCTGGGAAAAGCACAGACCTAAGCATTCCTACAAAGGAGACGACAACTCCCATCTGCGCAGCACACAGAGCTTGCTCAGCCACCTTGTTTGCTCTTTGCCCAAAGGAGCTAAAACACCCGAAGCCTGCAGGACAGGCAGCAAGCCGTGCTGGGGATCTGTGCCAGCTCCACCAAGGGTCTGCCCAGCTGCCCTATCACACCGGGGTCCCTGGAGGAGTTTTGTTTGTGCAAAATGCAGAGCAACATCGAGTCTTTTAGTACCTGTACCACAGAGGGGTGCTGAGATCCACAGCACATTTATGGTGCTGGGCCATTAGGCTAAATACTGACGTGGAGTGGTGCTGGGGAGAGGTGGTGAAACGCTCGGTGCTCGCTCACCTTCAGGGCACTGGCTCTTCTGCACGGTGCACCTCCGCACCTCCGTGGTGGCGGGGCACAAGGACACATCTCCAGAGGGAGCCTGCAGGATCCGCCGCGTTCGATCCTCATTACCCTTCTTGAAGCCACACAGCTTCCTCTTCTTGGAGCAGGGCCCCCAGGGCCCCCACTCGCTCATTTCACATTGTGCTGCCAGAAAACAAGAAAGGCCAGAGGTAACTCTTGTCTCTCCACGGCTGCCTCCATCCTCCCAGGAGCCCTCCCGCAGCATTGCACCTCTCCCCGCCTGAGGCTGGAGGAGTGTGTGTGCTTCCCCAGCAGCTTTCTAGGCTTTCACAGCACCCCTTTCCTACCATATGGTGATCTCTGAGCTGTACACACTCCACGAGCAGTTTGCAGTGACACCGTGGTGCTACAGTGCCAAGCAGGCTCCGAAGGGCTGGGTACAGGGACACCTGTACCATCACCCACTAGACACCAGTACAACACCATCTCTGAAGAGTTTGTTTTATCATCTAAGCCAGCCTGAAGCAATACATGCTACTGGACCCGACAGATGCATAGAAAGCTCAGTGGAAGGTGCCTGAGCATCGCTTACCAGGACTGCTGCACTCCATGGTGCCGTTGGCAGCAGAGTAGCCTTCAGGGCATGTGACGTAACATCTCCCTTTGTGCAAATACAAACCTTCCTTACATTTTGTGCAAAAGTTTCGGCTGAAACAGGACTCACAGTTCTCAATTTTGCATTCTGGGGGAAACAAAAACACAAAGCCATCACGCAGTCTGACGCGAACACAAGTGCTGGCAGGCTGGGCTAGCCTGAACAGCGCACGGGAGCTGTGATTTGTGCTGCTTGCGTGTGCCGGGGCTGAGGCTGTGGCTGTGCAGGCAGGACAGCTTGGGGAGGGTGCCAGTGGGCAGGGAGCAGGCATGGGCAGTAAAAGAGCTGAGTCCCAAAGGCTCAGGAAGCTCCTGACCTCTCTCACCAGTTTGCTCCTGGCTCCAAGGAGGCTGCAGGCAGCCAGGGCGAGTCTTTGGGTGCCCTGCCAGGCTTGGTTGTGCTACTTGAATGGACGTTAGTTTTCTTTGCATTTTTCCCTGCTACAGGACAGAGCCACTGTGCTGCAGCAGCAGCTTCCAGGTGGAAATCAGGCAGGGTGGAAAAGGTCTGGGCTTGTGTTCAGCCCGAGCACCAACTGGCTGAAGTGGGAAAGCAGAAAAAAACAAAGCCCAGTCTCAGCCGCTCCAGCTGCAGCTACAGTATGGGCTGCAAAGAAGCCGAGCTGGACAGAAACCTGGCTGTCAGGGTGGTTTGCACGAAACTGCCAGGGAAGTGATCACATTTTTCCACGTCCAGTTTCTTTCTGGTGCTCTGGCTGAACAAGGCAGCCCCAGGCTGAAGTTCTCACTTAGAGAGCTGCTTCGTGACCGTGGATGGGCAGAGGAGAGGAGCACCACGACCTGCCCGCAGCACGGAGAGACCACTGATACTCACTGATGCACTTGTTCATGTCTGTATTGCGAAGGCCAAAGTATCCCAGTGGACAGGATGGTAGGCAGATCCCAATTTGCCGGATATCATTCCTCTCCAGAAGGATGAAGAGCTTGGGGGAACATCTCAGGCACCCGTTGAACTCGGAGCACAGGTCGCAGCCCCTGGCACAGCCCTGACTCAGCTCGGTGCTAACTGGAAAAGCAGGAGAGAGGCAACGGTGAGCACCCACCCCACGGGCACCGGGACACCAGAGCTCTGCAATTCTGTGATTTTCCCCCAGCCTTGTCCTTTCTGATGGTCCCCAGGGCTCGGGGTTGTCCCACGAGGGAGGACACAGCACCACAGCCAGCTTGAGACAGGGCATCACTGCTGAGCCCTGCCACTCGAGTAAGAGCCAGCTCTTTGGAGGGCGGCCAGCAACTTCCTGGAGACAAATCCCCCTCTGAGGGAAGCTGCCATAAATATTTGATGAGAAGTATGAGTTCATGTCCTGACATAAGTGCCGCCTGGAGAGAACAAATCAAACCCAGCTCAATAATTCATTAGCCCTGTCCCTGCCATGGCTTTGCCCAGGGGATGCCTTGCCCCCCCTGTACTCTCTGCAGCTCTGAATCCACTATGTCCAGGACCCCAAAGCAGTCACCAGCTACAAACAGCACCCCACTGCCTAAAAGTCCTGTTAGGGCAGGACTTCACCCGAACAGAGGTCACACAGCGGTGCCGCTCCAGGCACCTCTGGGGCAAGCAGGGACCGGAGCCATGCAGTGCTGGAGGGAAACGCTCTGAGTAATCCTGCCTTGTGCTCTGAGCCGGGCTGAGGCCAAGCTACATCGCACTGTGACCCCTCTTACGTTCACTGTATCTGGCAGCGTAGGAGATTTCACTGCCCCCAAAATAGAGATGTGTTCTCAGCTCCTAGATTCAGTCCAAGAAAAATACTCAATCCCATGTCTTGAGAGTTTTCTGCTTTTAATTATCATGTAAAATGCTGCTTGTTTTGAAACCAATAGCATTCTTTGCAGGCTAGAATGCAGGTTATTTTTATTAGTTTATTATGCAAGCAGTGTCCTTGTTTATAGAGAGACTGCGTATTTTAAAATGTATTCCTTTAAAATCTGTGTTTACTACACTTCAAAAGCAAGTGCGGAGCACCAGAGTGTTCACATGCCAGCCTGAGAGGTGGGGAAGCTTTCCTCTCCCTCCCACCGTGACCTGGGCTGCCAGCAGCTCCCCTGCTCCTTGTCCTTGCCCTGTCACCAGTCCCCACTTGTCTGCACAGTGCAGAGGTTGCTGCAGCCTCGGACAACGAGACAGAAAGCAAGAGGGATCCCCAGGCTGGGGACCCGCAGCGCCCGGCTGCCAGGAGGGCTGGCCAGGTGTGGGCCAACCTCCCTGCTGTATTTTGGGTTCTGGAAGCAGGAATCCTCATAGGGATTCAGCCCCATCCCTCCTGCACCCCACAGTACTGAAGTTTGCTTCTGTGGCAAAGGTACGAACCGAGACTCGCTGGGAATTGTGCTTAATAGCATTAGCCACGACATCGAGTTTTCCCCGTTCTCACGGAGCTCCAGCAGTCCCAGTTTTAACATAAAATCATTTTTCTATATATTTTCAATTTAAACCCGTTTGAACGCAAACCAGTTCTAAAATGAGCTCCCCTAAATGAGGGGAAACCCATGCGGCTGCTTTTGTGTGTTTCAGGCTGCTTGAGTCCCTGGGTGGGGCTGGCCGAAGCCAGTCCTGGCCGCAGGGGATAATTAAAACCCGTGCTTGCCATGCACCTTGGGTTGCAGCTCCCCGGCACAGGAAAAGGGACCACAGCAGGCAGGATCCTGCGAGTAGCAGAGCTGCACAGGACCAGGGGAGGACTGAGACCTCGCTGGGCACCAGGAGGCTCTGCCCAGCCCTGCGCATCTACAAACATTCCCGGTCTGCACGAACGGCAGCGCACCACGAGGAGCAGAGAAGAAGAAAACCGTTTCATACGTACTTCGTCTTTGCCTCTTGCCCTTCACCACTTTGCTGCTGCCTGTTAGATCCATCGAGCTCAGAAAAACCACCACCACAAGCAGTCCAAGCTGCATAGTAACTCTCCAGCGCTGCAGCCCTGTATCGCAGGGTGATCGGAGTCCGTCCCGCGCCCGGGGGGGCTCTGCTGCCACTAAAACCTCTGGGGCTTGCTCAGAGCTGAGAGTCTGTGTGCGAAGCCAGGCGCAGGACCATATCCACAAGCTCCCGGCGCAGCAGCAGAGGCCTTAGGTAGCAGGTAACATGGTTCTGCCTTCATCCCCATATGGAGCGCAGGAGCTTGGGTCTAGTCCCATCTGGGGGCTCAGGCAGTGAGCGTTAGCTGCTCGTAGTTTCCACGGGCACACGCAGGAACTGGAAAGGAAGAGGAGAAAGGATTAGCTCCACCAGATAATGAACACTGGTCTCCATCGTTCCCGTATGGATTGGGTCAGCACGGTGCCAAGCGCAGAGCAAAATTTGGGGGAGAAGCACGTGGAGGGGGAACACCCTCCAACCCCACCTGCACGTCACTGCTCGCCTTAATAACTGCACACAGTTTTTTTACGTGGAAATGCCTGCTGTGGTCTTGCCATCTGTGGATGCTGAACCTGACTGCAGCTGTAACTTGTTCGTTGCAGTGCCAGTGCTCCTCAGCCCCTGCTCACCAAGCAGCAGATGGCCGCTGCGGGCTGCCAAGCGCACAAGATGTTTCCTATCAAGCGGGCACCTCTGGGGGCTGGGAGTCGAGCTGGGTGTGCAGCGCTGTCCCTGGGGACAGGGAGGGATTGTCCTGGGAGCATTCCGAAATGCTGTGGTTCTGCTCCGAGGGCTATTGCGACCCCCTGAGCTCCCCGTCCTTCAGAATGCAGTGCTGCTGCGACGTGCAGCTGGGGGAAGCCCTGCACCGGGCAGCAAATGCAGCTCTGGGAAATGGAGGAATGGCTGTGGAGGTGGATTTGGGTGCTCCAGAAGCGGAGGAAGCACAACTCCCAGGCTGAGCAGAAAGCCCTGGCACAGCACAGCGGGGCCGCGCTCTTCTGTATGCAGCTGGCAGAGCGCAGCCCCACCAACTGCTGCCATTGTGTGGGAATAAAGGCGACAACATTCACTCTGTGAGGTCAAATGAAACAGAAAATGGTTTTAATCCCTTTATAATAACTGTGCAGTCACTGGTGCCCCCAATGGCCAGTGGCGATGGGGCTGGAACGGTGCCCGGCTGCAGACCCGGGCATCACAAAGGGGTGCAGGACCCCGCTGTGCACACACCTTGCATTCATCTGTCCTGGGGAGACACCTTCCATCCCTGTGGCATGCAGGGACCAAAGAAACCATGGGAGCCCACCCAGCTCCAGCCAGGACCAAGCCCTGCACCCAGGAAGGTGCTTCCAGGGGCTGACTGCACCCCAGCGTCACCACCAGGAGCCCTGAGCAGGCACGCACGCAGCAGAAAAGCTCTTGGAAACTCTGCTGCTTGTAGCAGCAGTAGCAGGTTGGCAACATCTCGAGGTAGCAGCTGGAGGAAGATGTGACCCGTGTGTTGCCGGGCCTTGCAGCAGCACGTCTCAATGCTGAGCTGAGCACCAGAGCGGGAGCCTCGGGGCAGCGTTGGTTCAAGCGCACCGACGCTGTCGGGAGGGCACGTGGCACCGCGGGGTGCTGCTGGCATCCTCCCGCCCCAACAGCTTTGAACTTTTCACCGTATCCCCGCTGCGACTCCCCTGAGAGCTGCTGGGGCAAGAGCACAGCGCTGCCCATGTGCTTGTCGTTACAGCCCGCAGCATCATCCAGGGGATTTTCAAATAAATAATTAGTCACTTGTGTAAACACCAACTTGTTCTGCACTTCCAAGCCTGTTTGCTGCAAGCTGCTTTATAAACACTGTCAAGTGCTTAAGCTGGGCTGTTGGGAGTGTTTACCGGAGCGGAGATCTGTGCAGAGATCACAACCCTGGCCCGCTACAGCCTCCCTGTGCTCAGCATCCATGGGCACATGTGTGGGGCACCCCTGCACGGAGGGGTGAAGGCAGCACAGCTGCCTGCATCCTCTGGGCAGCACAGCATGGCACGACACGGCATGGCACAAGGTGATGTGGCATGGCATGGCGTGGCATGGCATGGCACGGTACAGCACACCTTGGCATGGCATGGCATGATGTGGTGTGGCATGACACGGCGCAGCATGGCGCGGCACAGCCAGGAGGACCCCAGGGATGCTCACCAAGGTGAGCAGGGCCATGTCAGCGCAGCACAGCCCAAACCCTCCCCAAATTAGCCCTGAAAGGCAGCTGCACTGGTGGGAGCACCGCCGCCACCCGCTCTGGCTGCCCCTTGTTGCTAATCCCAGCACTCATGCAGGTGACGTGCCCCGCAGGACACACACGCTGGACCTGCTCCACATCCTTCCATGTTTACACAACAGTCGCAGCTCAGACAAACCTCCGCTGCTGTTTCGGGACAGCAGCAGGGATGTTCGCAGGAAGCAAACACTCCCCCAGCGTGCCAAGAGCCAGTGTGAGGCTCGAACCTCAGCCGTATGAGCCCATCCCTTAGGGCTCGCTCGGTGCAGGGGCAGGGATGTGCCATGGAAAACCTAGAACACAAACTCAGCAAACGCTTTTTCCTCCTTCTTTCCTTGCAGCCTAGCCCAAAAAGAGCCTGAGCCTCCAGCGACAGCTGCTCACTCAGCACAGAAAAGCTACTGGATGCTGAGAAGCCCATGCCACGGTAGGTCCCCAGCACATTCTCCACATTCAAACCCCCCAAAATCTCTCTGCAGGACTTGTGCCTGTGGCCTGCCCCCCAGGAGAGGAGCCGGGTTCCCAGCTCTTCCCACCCTCACCTCAGGACACAAATTATGATTCTTGATGCTATTGCAGCCATCAGTCAAGCTCAGGTTGCTGCAAACAATTTCCAGTCTAAACATTAGCAGGATTTATGCCATTATCCCATCGACAGGAAGAATTCGGGGTAACCTGAATTGCTCTGAATTCATTTATGGAGAGACCTGGCCCCTGCATCTGAGATGACAGTAAGCCTTGTTTGCAATTCAATCAGGATAAATTGGTCCTTGGGAGCTCCAATACAAACCAGAAAATGTAAACCATCCAGATAATTTACCATTAGTCCTCCTACACACAAGGTGAGAAAGACCAACGTTATATCCCTGGGATATTCGAGACCTAATCCGCAATAACTAAATTGCTGATATATTGCCTCTCACCGAATGTATCGGGCTATCAGTAATGTAAACGGGCTCTCCGAAGGTTTACTGAAGCCGGGAGAGAAGGACCAGATGCTGGAGGGCTGGAGGCAGGACAGCGGCCAAGTGCAGCAGCAGCGGTAATGAACCCCGGGACCCGTCCGCTCGGCTGCCAGCACCCGGCTGGACACCGGCCCCGAGTGCAGAGGATTTGGAGTTTCCACATCCTAGAGCTGGGGAGAAAACTTGAAGTTCACCTTGGCAGCCTGCTTGGGCGGTGGGAGCGGTGCAAATATGCTAGGAGACCGGACTCCAGAAATTTATTCATTCTTCCCATTTTTTTTTCTCAATTTCTAACTCATTTCCATTTCCATTTCCATTTCCATTTCCATTTCCATTTCCATTTCCATTTCCATTTCCATTTCCATTTCCATTTCCATTTCCATTTCCCTGTCCAGCCCTGCTGCTGCAGCAGAGCCGAGTCCCACCAGGTGGGACATAGCCAGCAGGAGAGGAGGCACCTTTCAAACAAGCAGAAGCCCACACACGCGTTTATCTCGCTGCATGCCTTGCCCTCCCTTGGCAAAAGCCTCCGGCAGCCTCCCCGAGACATCTGAAGCTTGCAGTCTGAGGTGGGGCTGGGAGCCGGGCGGGCTCCGAACGCACCCCTTTGGGTGCCCTGGAGCCGCGGGTGTCAGGATCCAGCCCCAGGGGGCCTCATCCCAGCACCTTCGGAGCTCCTCACATCAGAGGGGCTTCCCCAGGGCTGGCCCTGGCGAGCTGAGCGCAGATGGGGAGTGGAGCAAAGAGGTAAGAACCAGAGAGCAGCTCAACGCCAGCCACCTGCACGTGGCCCCTGTGAATGCAGAAGCCCACCAAGCACCCACAAGGTGGGTGAGGGCTGCAAGGACACTGCGAGCTGCAAGAGGAGCGGCAACACCAAGCACCCCATCCGCCTGCAAGCCCCCAGGCATCTTCCTTGGCCGTGCCACGCCGTTACGCCTACTTGATCCAGAGATGTGCCCACCTCGCACGTCTGTGGGTGCTCCCTGCACCCAGTGCCTGTGCCCTGCCTGCCCCATGCTGCCTGCAGGGTCACCCCGCACAGCTGGGGACCCCCAGGGTCACCCCGCACGCAGGGGTGGCTCGCCCGTGGGATGCCCAAGCTACAGAATCGGCACAGAAAGGACAGTTTCCACCAAAAGCACATTGTGCTCACGGCTAGGAGAGTCTTGCTCTCAGTCAGCAAGGCAGAGAGAGCTACACGCTACAAAAGAAGCTCTTTGAAGCCCTGGGTGGTGGAGAGTCCCATGGGTGCCCGGCGTGGGCATCGCGGCTGCCGCAGGGTGTCTCACCCGGCCAGCGGCCCCGTGCAGCACATGCAGAGCCACTTTGTTCTGCCTAATCCTTGAAGCAATAAAAGAAGGCTGCATTAAGTCAAATTTCCGAACCAGAAGGTCTTCATTTGATATTATATCCGAGTGCCAAGTTCTGCAAAATCCCTAACCCATAAACTTCACTGAAAAGAAAAAAAAATAATAAAATAATAAAAAACAATCTGGCAGCGGAGCTCTCCGCAGCATTGTTGAGGTCTGACTCCTTCCACCAGCTTCTGCACTGCATTCCCCCACATCTGCGGAGCCGTGCTGTGACCCTGCAGATGGGGAACGCGACGAGGAGGGGTCCAGCCGGCGGGCACCCCCCTGCCCCAGCCCCCAGCAGCAGCCCCCAGCCCCGGTGAGCTCGGGCTCCCCGCGCAGCACGCACGGCAGCAGCTGCTCCAAGTGCTCCTGCGATTAACAGTGCCACAGTCCTCTCTCTGGGAGCGCTTGTGCTCGGCACTGTAAAACACCAGGAAATTTTTTACTGGGGGATTTCCACTGCCCTTGCTGCTAGCACTGGGACGAGGAGCAGCAGCGAAGCTCTGCGGCAGGCTGCAGGCTCTGCCGTGCCCACGGGAGCAGGGCAGGAGCTGCAAGGCAGGAGCTCAGCTGGGGTCCCAGAAGGATCCAGCCCGTTTTGTTTTTTAGGTACAACCTCACGTGGCTTTAAGCCTCCCCTAAAGCTCAGTAACTCACCAAATGCCAACTGGTGATGAGATGCACTGCAACGGTAGCAACCAGAGCAAATTTCAGGCCAGGGATTTCAAACCAGAGCGTTTTGGACCAGCGCAGACCGGGCGGACTGAAACCCAGAGCTTCCCACCAAAAATAAAAATCCTCAACAACCCTTAGGGGCCGTGCTGCCGCACAGTGGGATGCTCGCTGGCAGCCACGGGGGTGCAGGGCAGATACACACGGTGTCAGCCCCACGGCCCCCACGTGTGTGGGGGTTTAATGCAATGTCCTACGTGAGCACGCACCAGCTCAGTTCAATGCCCAGCTCCCCTCTCACTTCCCTGCGAATGTGGCCAAACGAGGGTTTTCAGCAATATCATACAATTGACTCTAAATGCATGGTTTAAAAGCAAACTTCCCAGGCTGACAGCAGCCCAGTGAGCCACAAGCTGCCGTGTAACCCGCTCCTCCGGGCACAAGCAGAAATGAAGCCCGGGGCAAAGACCCTAAGCAGCACCTGGGGCTTTCTGCTTGGCCACACGCAAAAGAAGTATCCTCCAGGTGGGAGCTCCCCATGAGGACTCCCCGTGTGCCGGCTCTGCCACCGAAATGTCACGGCATGGGAAACCCAAGCCTCACAGAGCCCAGCGAGCACCACTGATTTCAGGAGCAGAAGGAAAAACACAACAGGAAAACCAGCCAGGAGCCTCAGCTTTGGGCATCAGGGCAGGGCCAGGAGTTGCGCTGGTGGGAGGCAGCGAGCAGGGCAGCCCGAGCTTTCTCCTGGCCAGCTGTTGCTGCAAACACTTTTGAGTTTTTTTTTTTTCTTTTTTTTACAAGAATTTTTTTCTATCACAGAGGATCATCGCAGCAACAGGTTGCCTGTGGGCATGGCTGGACAGCTGCGTCTGTACCAGGGTCTCCAGCCAACGCCTCCATCCTTGGGGGAGATGACACTTTCCCACCCTGTGGCTGTCCCCACAGGCTGTCCCATCCCCTCCAGCTCTTGCTTTGCCAGCAGAGCCTCCCAGCCCCATGGTGGGGGCAGAAAGGTGCTCGGGTCTAGCTTGGGCAACGGTACCACAGGGTTGGCTGTGGCTGGCTCATTTCGGGTGTGCTGGCGGGGTCGCATCCATGCCCCCTCTGCCACCAGAGCGGGTGCTCCCGCGCCCCGCGCTCGCTCCCCGCCACGTCCCTCAGGGTGGTGCTGCTGCTCTCGCAGCCGGGGCCGGGGCACGGAGCCAGCTGGAAGGAGCCTCTTCCCCAGGGTGGCTTCCAGGCATGGCACAGCGCCCGCGTCCCGCAGAGCCACCGCGTCCCCGGCCCGGGCCGGAGGTGAGCTGGCAGGCAGGAGGTCAGGGGCACAGGTGGACTCCAGGCAAAATAATTCAGAGTGGGTGGAGCTGCGGACAGAGGTTTCACTGCAAGTGCTGGGTCCCCACGGGATCTCAGCTAAAGCCTGGCCACCAAACAGCACCTTTAAACACTGCCTCAAGTTCACGGACCTTCACCTTGCAGGGCTTCCTGCACTGGTGGCCAGTGACCTGTGCACAGGAGAGCAAAGGCTCCATCCCTACCATGCCATGCAACATTTGCTTCTGCCACTACTGCCTTATTTTAATGCCTTTTGCTGTAAAACACTCCTTTAAACCCAAAGCGCATCACCTGCACACCCCCACACCCACCTCGAGGGCCGTTCAGGGGAACGCACGTGCCTGAACCTATAGAAACCGTAGGAGCCCAAGGATGAGACTCCCCCAGCGCCTGCATCATGCTGCAGCCCAGCTCTGTAGGTGCACAGGACCACGAGGATGGGTCTGAGACTTCGCCACGATCTGAGCACACGTTGGGGACACCCAGAAGGGAGCCAGGTCCCTGCCCGGCCGTGGGATCACAGCAGCACGGAGCCCAAGCCCCCGCTAACCCCCAGGCTCGTCCGCCCAGCGCCCAGACACGGCAGCACTTCCCCTACACGGCAGCACCCGGGGTGTTAACACGGCCGTGTAATTATTCCCATGATCACCGTTAACCATTTCCCCACTGATCCCAAGTCCAAAACCCCTGGGAGCACGCACTTACCCCACGCTCCTCGGCTGCCCGCCGTGCCCCCATGGGTGCCGTCCTCCGCAGGAGGCTCAATTAAGGGTCGGTATTGAGGCAGGGACCACTTAACGGGTCGGTCCCCAAATTGTGCAGCCCGAGCCCACTCCTCTCCCCGCGAGCCGGTGCACGGCAGCACACCGAGCAGCCGCAGCCGGTCCAGGAGCTGTAACGAGCTCCGCGCACTAACGAGTGTCACCGACTCGCTCTGCACGCCCCGGTGCCAGCTTTGGGAAGGGAAAGCAGCAGGAACGGGAGAGAGAGGCAGCCCGGCTCCCCTGCACAGCCCCGCTCACCTTGGGGGTGGGGGAGCTGGGGATCCCGGCAGATCGGGCTGTGATTTCTCCCAGTTTTCATTGTCTGAACTCATTATCCGCGTTGCACAAGGCAAAGCCGCAAGTCGGATGCTGACAAGGCTCGCGTTCCTCATTAGCAGCCCACATTGCAAAAGCTTCATCTAAACAAACATGCATTCTGAAGCCCTTACCTCTGACTTGTCACTCCCTCATCACTGCTGAAAAGACTCTTACTGGTTTCCCAGCTTTAAAACACTACAAGACCAACTACAAAAATCCTCGGTTCCTCCAGAGAAAGTTACATGCACGTTTCTGTCAAAAAAAATGAAAAATACTTTCATGGCGAGTTCATGGAGAAGTCTGGTGCATTTGGGTCTGGGGGTTTTGTTGACTTGTTTTTTAAAAGCAGGTTTCTAACAGCTTCCCAGGTTTTGCGCAGAGAAACAAACCCTTCTGTGATGTGCAGGATTTCAGCTCGTAAAGATCGCCCAGGCTAGTTCATACTCCATCAGCCCACGCTGCTCCCTGTGTATGCAAAGCAGAAAGTATGTGATCATATCAGAGCAATTTGCACATTAATAAATCCTGGTCTCAGTGCCGTAGACTCCATCCCCATCCACCGGGTAGGGTTTTTTTATTATTGTTATTACCGGAGTATCCAGCTTTGTAAAGGCATCTAGTGCAAACTCCTGCATGAGGGAATTCCACCCCACTAGTACCACCTCCTAAGACAATATCCAGCCAAAATATTGTGACTGTTGCAAAACCCGGACTGGAGCTCAACAAAGGACCTTCCAGTGTTGCATCCAGAGCCAACGGGGTCTCAGTAAATTACTGCAGAGTGACACAACATCCCGTTCTCTTTGTAGTCTTTTTTATTTATGACACTTAATTCCGAGTTATTACTAACATTTCAGTGGTAACTGGCATATGAAGTCATCAGCTGTCACAACTGCATCTGTTAATAAACATGTCAAATATTAAAAGCAGCTTATTATCCTCGGGAGGGAGGAAGGCACCAAGGCGATGAGCTTTAAAGCCTGGTTATTTTTCCATCCCTAGCTGTGCAACAGGAGGAAATGCTCACGCGTGGGAAAACGTCCCCACGGTGGAGCCCTGCTGCTCCCTGCCCTGCGTCGCACCCAGGCAGCCCACGAGCTCTCTCCCCTCTCCCTCCTCGCTGCTGCACCATCCTCATCCCCCTTCCCCTTCTCCTCCCGGGACAGACTCTGCTCCACAAGGGGTGTGGGGTGTGAAGGGGAAAGCCGAGGTGTGGGCACCTTGCTGGTGTCCCCGAGAGCTGCTGTGCCCAGGGGGCTGAGCAGGATCTGGCCCCGGCAGCACGCAGCCACCACCCTCACCAGCATGCCTGCTGCACCAGGGGCTCGGGAGAGGGATGGCAGCAGTGTCCCCGTGTGTCACCGACCCTCATCCCAGCTCCCAGGGGGCAGACACAGTGCCTGCAACACGGGGACCTGCGGGGAGCCCCAACAGCTCATCCCCCAGTGCTGCTCCATTGGCACCCGGAGCCAGAAATCAGGGTCTTGAGCCCACTCCCACCCACGGGTGGGTTCGGGAGGACACACGGGTGCTGTGCGAGGGACAGCAATGGCTATGCCATCTTCTTCCTTACCATTCGAGACCATCATCCCCAGCACAGGAGAATGTAGCACATCTGCTCCTGAGCTCTGTCTCTGCGGCTGCTCCACGTTCCTCGCCCCTCGGTGGCAATCCCAGGCACAAAGTCTGCTCCTGCCCGAGGCTCTCCTTGTGGCACTGCCTCTGCCTGCCTCTGAAGGTAATCTGCAGGTCACAGTCTTTGAGGGGTGATATAGAAATCGGTGGTGATACCTTCTGAACTCTCTACTTAGGGGTTATTTGGTGATAACCCAACCAAGCGGTTCCCTTAAAGCCCAGACGTGTGACTTGCAGTGGGCAGAGTCTGGGGAGCTGCCGAAGGCGATGCACAAAATGCTCCATCCTTGCCTTTTGTCTCTCATTCCTCCTCCTCCAGCCATCCTTCCTGTGGCACTACATGGGTTTGAACCAGAAGACGGGCGATTATCCCCAGAAACCACCACCGGTGGAGCTTGCCCAGGCTCAGGCTGCTGGCTCCTTACGGGGAGGAAGCCCCATCTGCGTGGTGCTATGACCGGGGTGGAAGGAGGCAGAGCTTCAGGGCTGGCGGCTGAACAGTCCCGGCTCTGCAGAGCAGGGAGAGGAGCTCCAGGCTCCCAGCTCACTCCTGCTCCTGTTCTGCGTCTTCAGCAAAGCCTTACCTTTGCCACAGCCCAGAGACCGCTGCGATGCTCACCGCAACGGAGCAATCTGCTCTGGGGCTGGCGTCCCTCAGTACAAGGAAAGAGTCAGCAGGAAGGATCCCATACCCAGCCCTGTCCCGTGCCCGGAGGTGCCTCCCCTCTGCGGCACACAGGAGCAGGGATTTCCTCCAGCACAGCCCCTGCTCCTGCCTTTCGGTGCGACGCAGCCACCAGCGCCTCTTCCGCCAGCTGTGACCGCGGCCGGCTCCAGACGGCTGCGCTCCCCCGGGAAGTGGGTCAGCTCCTCTAACCATCTGAACACATGTCAGCATTTATTTTAGGTGTAAGATCCACTCGAGCAGATGCCATAATTCTTCTGTAATGAATAAAATTCTGTCTCAGCTTCCAAGTCTTCCTAGGGACATTACAGGACAGCATGCTGACATATGAGCGATGCCAAGCAGGGTGACTCACCAGGCAGTGAGTAGCAAAAGTCTTGTACAAATGAGCTGCATTATCTTCGCTTCATCTTCCCCAAGCTTTCACAGCTCCTGGCTGAAAGGCAAAGGGCACAGGCTCTTCCTCAGGCTGTCATGGGACTGATGGTGAGCTCCTGAATCCTCCTCTGGGTCCCTTGCTCGGGTTCAGGGCAGGTCCCTGCTGATGCTCCACGAGCCACCACTGAAGATGTGTCTCTGGGCATCCTCAGCAGCCTCTGGCAGGAGTCCTGGAGCTCTTCACCATGAGGAAGAGGAGGGATGCCATAGTGGACATGGCATGAAGCCCCCCAAACACGCTGGGAATCTGTGTTCTTCAGGTATGAGGACAATAATGCAAAACAAGAACAGACAACAAAGAAAATTCACCCTTCATGCAGATTTTCCTTTGCATTGTGTATGCGTTAATGCATGTGAATATGGATGTTTTATTTGTCCTGAATTGTCTTCGGCACCTCTTTAAATGTCCCTGGTTTCCTACTTGTAAACAGCATCTTCTGAGCTCGTTGCTTTCTTGTAGGAGCATTAGGGAATGTGGTCTGAATATTGCACAGATGCTACGTGGTCACTGCCGTCAGTCTTCGTATTAAAGACCTTTTTTATTTATATTTAGAGGTTTTCTACTTTCTGTTCTAGGAAGTTCTGAGGGGCCATCAGACATTGCTCTGGGACAAAGTCATGAAATTAACTGAAGAGCAAAAAATCTCACGAACTGAAGATTTTGAATTCTATGCTTGCGTTGGATAGCCAAACCTTTTTCTTTCTAATCTTTCTCGGATCACTGCAGCTCCATTTGACAGCTGTAGATCAAGTTTCAGTGTGGAGCAAATGTTTATAAGCGAGCAATAAACCCCTGAAGACAGAGCTTTATAATGGAAACGCTGACAAATCCAGCAGTAGGACCAGGGCTACCGGGCGCATCAATAATTAGCGAGCAGCACAGTGTATCCGACTGAAGGCAAGGCGATGTGCTTGCCAGCTCCCTGGTGTTAGAAGGTATCATTGCAGAGGACAGTAAATCACACTAAATCCTGCCTTAACACCCTCCACAATAAATCCAGCATCAAGTCCCACATTTCTTCCCCTTCTGACAGGCAGCTAATTTACCGTTTTGTTTTGCTTTAGCTAATGGCTCTTGAGGCTGATCCTAAATTAATCCTAAACAGGCTGTTTCTCTCTTGTACAAAAGGACACGAAATTCCACATTTTCACAGGGCAAAAACGCCAAGCCACTCCAGATTGAAAGCAGAGCCGCTGACTCAGGAGGTTTTCCTTGCAGTCCGCAGAAGTCCTGGCCGCGCAGGTGCTGGGGCAGCGTGGTGGGCTCCAGCCGTCCCCGCTCCTCGTGCTCTGCTCCCAGGGGCTGCCCCAATACTTCCTTCCCAGCAGCTTCTCCTCTCGTTTGCAAGATGCCCGAACGCAATCGAGAAGGAAAGGCTCGTGAATAAATAGCTCGCCAGATTTGCTCCTCGAACAGCCAGGACATCAGCCCAGTGAAGCGCCGCGCTGACTCCAGCAGGACTTGGATGCTGCCTGCAGTTGCCAACAGGATTGACGGCCAGTTTTCCATCATCCTTACATTTGTTCACGTTATTGAGGTGAGATGAAAAGCCTCTGCTCCTAACCCAGAGCCTGTGCAGTGCCCAGCACGTGGCAGACCTGGTGCTCCTGCCTAAACCCAGAGCAGGGAAAGGAGCAGGGCACCTCGCTCCACGTGCCGGTTGCTCCTTGGTTTGGAGCTGGCTCCGGACCTTCAGCTGAAAAGGTCCCGGTCACAGGGACAAGGACACGAGCAGGCTGCAGGGATGTTCCTCCATGGGGATGGCGCAGCACAACCTGGGGCAGATGCATCCCTGTCCCAAATCCCACCCTTATGAACAGTCTGTGCAGGGAAGGAGGTGTTTCCAAGCAGACGTAGGCCACCTGAATTCAGTGGTTTTTTGTTGCTTTCGGTAAAAAAGTCAGCTGCAGGTCTCATCCTCCCCTACACCAGCCTGGATAACTCTGCCCAGGTCCAGCCGTTCCCTCACAGGGCTCCGTGCCTCACTCCACACAAACCATCACTGTGCCTGCTCCGAGGGGGAGCCTCCCCCTGTTTCTGCAGAGAAAGCGGTGACTCCCGCACCCCCAAACCCAGTGCTGGAGCACTTGGTTCCCCTCCCCATTAAAACCCTGCCTTTATCTGGCGGAGCTCGCCCAGCTGCGGCTCCGGCCCCGCATCCCCTTGTGCCCCCAGCTGCCAGGTGACAGCAATCCCCCCACGGAGACCCCATAGTGCCTGGGGACTGCGGGGACACCCAGGATGGGACCCGTTGGTCCCCCCTCCCCAGCAGCTCCAGCAGCGAGCAGCACAGCTCCTGGCAGACCAGGGCTCTGGCATTAACCCTGTCTGCAGGAGCAGATACCAGCACCTACAAGTTCTCAGCTGGCACAGAGGATGTATTACTCATCCCCAGTGCCTCATCAGCCTTCGATAATATCTCAGCATAAGCAAAAAGCAGAAAAGACGCTCGCTGAGACACCAGAAGGAAAGGGAGAATGGTCTGAAACCTCTGCAGCACTGCGGCCCCAGCCCTTCCCCGTGCTGTTTCTCTGCACCCTTCTCGGACACAAAGGTCTGCTTTTCAGGGGGCTTATCTAGCGCAGGATGATTGATAGCCTGGGCAATTGTTTTTAATAATATCTGCACACCTGCAGTCCTCAGTCCCCGGTAATACAGTTATCCCAAGTGCCTAACTTCTTGCATAAACAACCGCTCTGGTTGCAAAGACAACTATCAAGTTCCCATCGCAGCCTGCACAAGCCCCGCTCGGGGGTCAGGCACGGGGGCACGCGGGATCATTCCTTCCACGGGGCCACGGGGGAGCCAGCAGAAAGGGGGCTGCTCTGCTATGGGGGGCATCGCCGGGACGTGCCTCTTTTCCCAGGGCAGAGCGAGCACCTCGAGGCTACCCGGTGCCCGCAGAATGACCGGGGCATCCCGTGCGCTCCGTGCTCGCCGGCCACGGAGGAGAGGGGGAAGAATGTAGGAGAGGGCAGCGTGTGGGTGGCGAATTCGTGCCCCCAGCAAGCCGTCCTGCGTCCAGCACCTCGCCTCGGGGCCGGACACCGCGTGCAGGCTGGGCGCTTCGCCTCCGCCCTTGGAGCGGCGTTACGCGCATGCTGGGAAACGCTCCCCTCCCGCTCGCTTCGAAGGCCCTTTTCCCCTGTTGTTTGAGGAATGCTGTTTGAATTAGCTCCACGGATTGCAAACAGACCCCGTTGTTTTCCTTTTCCCGGTGCAGGGAGGCTTCTGTTCTCTTTGGCCTGCTGGATTAACCAGGGGGCCTCACACGCTGACCCCTCTGCAGCTCAGGGAAGCTAATTTAATCCCAATATTGTTACAGATCACAGCAGGACAGATCTCACAGATTCCTTGAGGCAAACCAGCGCTGAGCTCTGGCAGGGACAGCAGCGCGCTGTGTTTGTGGAGGCAGGAGCCTCTGCCATTTTTTTGCAGAAAATTTCCTCTACAAAACTCAGGAGGCCAGCAGCGGGGTTGTGGGGCAGCCCCAGGCACGGGGAGCTCCCACCAGGGAGCTGCTCCCCCTGCACCCCACAGCATCCCCGGGCACACAGGAGGGTAGGGGGCAGAGGTGAAGGCGATGCAGGCTGGCATCACTCCATTATTTCTTTCTCCTCCTTATTTTCCCCCCTTGGATGCTCCTGGAGCTGCGTTTTTGAGGTGTGGTGTTGTCAGGTCGTACAGAAAAGCCACAGCCAAGCTGTGCCTGCTCCCAGCACCCGTCACCTGCCCCATCGTTGTGTCACTCCCCCAGACAGGTCTCGTCTCTTCACATCTGCAAGGTGGGCCAAGGCTCCATCCCTGGCCCTGCTGGAGCTGCCCTGGTCCTTGCACCAAGTGCTGGGCAGAATTGGGCTCCCCCTGCCCTGATTGTGCGTTGTCCCCAACACCGCCCCAGGCATTGCCCCCTGCGTTGCCCCATGCGTTGCCCTCTGCTGGCTCTATCCACATTTATCGTTTCCCTTCTGCCTGTAGAAGGCAGGCACGATCCCAAACACCCTGCTCAGCTCTGCCCCAGCTCGGTTCCTTTCTGCCCTCCTTCCCCACACGCAGGACACGGCCCCACGGGGTCGGTCAGAGCAGAACCTCAGGCAGCCACGGGCACTCCTCCCTGCTGCCTCTCCTGTCCCGTGCCGCAGGGAGATGGGGAGCTGCTGATTCCTGGGTGGTTGCTCGCCATGCCAGGGCAGCGCCCACGCACCTTTGTGGTGCTTTGCTTCAGGAAAAGGCATCCGGCACCTTTGTGGCAGGGCAATCATACAAACCTCACTTGTGCTTTAATGTGTGCTGTCATTTCCTTTCTCCTGGAGAATTTCGCTTCTCTTCCTGCGTGCAGCACCTCAGCTCTTCCTCCCCTTGACCTCCCCTACGTGAGGCACACCGGTAGCTCCGGGATTAAAGTCAATTTTTCTATTTAACAAACCCGCAGAAACCCTCATCTACCGCCCAGTGTACCTTTCCAAGCCACATCAAGCTTTTCTTTCAGGCTGAAGCAGGGTCTGCTCCAGAGGAAAGCCAGCCCGTGGTGCCACCACCACCACCCAGGACTGTGTCCAGCACCAGCAGCAGGGATCCTGCTGCTCCTGAGCATTGGTGCCAGCGGTGCGGGGAAGCCCTGCCTCCCCCAGCATCACTCCGGGGGGCTTTGATGTTCGGGAAAAGTAAATTGCTTTGAGACACTATTAAAGTCAAGCTTAAATGATGACAGGCCACAGGGCTGGGACTTCCAGCACGTCTCGTAACTCTGTCCAGAACTGGAGCTGGGAGAAGCGCAGCGAGGAGGACACGAAACCCGGAGCGTTTGCAGCGGGGGCTGCCCCACGAGCAGCTTCTCCCTCCCCGGGTTTCTGCCCCGCTGCCAGGCTCGGCACTGCCATGAGCGTGGGGCAGGGGGGGGCCCCAAAGAGCTGCTGGAGCCCAGCCTCCCCTCGGCCACGAGCGGCTCTTGGGAACATTCCTGCTGGATGACATTTCCCAGGGCACTGAGAAAAGAAAAAAAAAAAAAAAAGGCACTTTTTCCCAATATAAATTCTTGCAACATTTAAAAAAAATATATAACACAATAGCTGTAAACTCTGAAATGGCTAGGGGTGAAAAAGCTACAGCTTGGCGTGGAAATAGCACTGCCATCCTCACCGACTGGTCGGATCCCAGATGTGAGACATCATGCGTGACAAAAAACCCAGGGGAAGGCCACGCAGGAAGCTTGTAATTGCTGTGGACTCCCACCCCGGCACGGGGACACACGCGGGTGACCTCAGGAGTCCCCAGCGCTGGTGTCAGTCACCTGCGGTGGCGCGAGCAGAGCTGGGGTGCCCCTGGACCCTCCCCAGGGTCAGCCAAAGCCCGTGGAGGCGGCGAGGAATATCGCTGTATCGAAATCAGGGGAAATAAATCATTTGTACAGCAAAAGCGAAAGTACAGCAAAACCAGCAAAGTATTTTGCTGTACCAGTATAGCAAAAGCTGTAGAAATGTGCTTGCTCGCTGCGTTCCCTGAGACATTTGCAGCACATCTATAATTATTTTAATTATAATTAAAGGCTATATGCTGTGAGTGTGCTGAAGGAGCATGGCTAAGGCTGCGCATACGGCCTTAATTCTGCTGCACTCTGGCTTTTGAGAGGTTTCCAGTGGAGCCCTCAGCTTTGCTGGTGCGGATGGGATATGTCTATGTATTGTGTTTTAAACTATATAATTAATTGAGTGCAATGCTCTGCAAGGAGCTAATTCTGCCTAGGGATTTGGGTAATTCTATAAACATGGAGAAGCAGCAACGCCCAGCCCCGCCGCCGCGCTCGGCGGGGAGCTGCAGGGAGGAGGCTGGGCTGTGCTGGGAGCCGGGTCTTGGGGCTGCAGAAAGCGGGGACTGGGGCTCCTGGGGTCTTGGGGGAAAGGGAAGGGAGAGGCAGAGATCGGGAGGATGAAGGGGAAGATGAGAAAGTGGAGGGCTGGGGGTAGGGGATGGTCAGTGCCACCCCACGGCCGCACCGCGGCACTTCCGCACATGCTGTCCGCTTCGAGCTCGGCGTCTGCACGGAAAAAGCCTGCGCATATTTTAAATATCTTCAAGATGACGGCGCGAGGAAGAGAATGGATCGTGCATGGCTCAAAAAGATGGCAGAGCTGGAAACAATGGTCTGAGGCAAAGGAAAGAATGCTTCAGCGAGGCCTTAGCCAGAGAGCCGCGCGGGGCGGCAGAGCAGATGCTCGCGACGTCTGCTTTGGGGCTTGGCGGTTTTAGACAGTCAGTGCAAGTTCAGATGAGCCATTCTGTGGGAAAATGCAGTGACGCCTCCAGGGTGCACAGGGGAATGACTGAGAGACTCTTCTCATCTGCATGAAATATGTCCCAAACCCTCCGCCGCCACCCTCCCCGCGGGGACAGCCATCCTGCGTGGCCCCACGCCCCCCGCCGCTCGGATGGCGCTGAGCCACAAGGTTCAGAAAAGGTGGATTTAAAAAAATATATCAGCGAGATAGCCCAGGGAGCTTGGATACTCAGAAGCTTCGGGTGATGGGCAGCTCCTCTCCTGCCGGTCAGTGGCAAGAGGTTTGAAGCACAAACCACGCAGGGCCGCTTGCCTGATTCTCTGTTTGGGGGTTTTGGTGACTGAGGGAGATGCTCGGGCACACGGTATAGGAGACAGCCACCCCAAAAGGGACGGGACCATCCAGGAGCCCTGCACCACAGGGACTCATCCAGCTTCCACCCCACGTGTGTGCTGCAGATAGCACTGACAGCCCGGGGCACTGACAGAGGGGTGAGGGGCAGGTCGGAGCCACGCTCCTGGTTAAAGTTAATGGGAAATGAGCATCTATTTCCCCGTTGTGCCTTTTATAATCTCCTCCAAGCCGCTCATGCAGATCCCAGGCATGTGCAGCGGGATCTGTGAAGGGCACGGGGCGTGCGTGGGAAGCGCCTTGCTGCTGCTGGCAGGAGGCTGCGGCTTCGCGCCTCTGCTCCCCGAGGAAGAGCCGGGGCTGAGCCGCACAAAACCCACGGCCAGCCCCTCTCTCCAGCACTGCAAAAGGCAGGAGATGTTATTTCTTGGAGATGCCTTCTCGTTTGCTACGAGGGAGAGCGACTCTCCAGTGATTGCAGTGTCAGCAAGAGCTACCATGGACGTGACAGCCTCTCATGGAGCCTCTGCCCTGGGAGCTCCGGGGTTTCATTTCCAATTAAGTTTTTCATATGGTAGCATTCAGAACTTTGATGGGAGATGAGGCTACTTTTGTCTAAGAGAGAACATACTTTCACTGTTGCGCCCGGCCCAGAAATGACTTCTCCGCTATTAAAATGTAATTTAATTTATCTGCATGCATTCTGCGATGACTAGGACTTGTTCTAAGGAGACCTTTAAAGGAGAACTTTCGCGTTATTAAATGTATGTGCTAGGAAGTTGAGTTCTGGCATCCTCTGATAACCAAATTTCTTTTCTAGCCTCCACTATATCCATCATGATAAAAGCCCCTGCCAAAGCCCTAACTCAAGCCATGCTTCTGGCATACTGTGAAACGAATCAGGGTGGGGGGTGGGGGTGGGGAGAAACCCACAAGATGCTCCAGTCCAGTATTTTTTTTTTAATCAAAGTTTCAAGGATATTGATGGTTTACCTCATAAGGTAAACATTTGTAGCCCAGTTGCTTTCCCAGGGTTAAACCAGAAACAAGTGGCTATCTGAAACTGCAACTGATTTGCTCTGACAGACTCCAGTCAGCTTCAAAATGAGTTTTCTTAAAACTCACAGGCCCTCGATACGCGCGGAGCAGTGGCGTTAGTGCTTCCCCCAAGGACCACAGGACGATCGCATTTTGGGGGGACAAACCCGCTCCCTCCCCACAGCACGGTGCCTGTCCCCTCCGGACACTCAGCTCCTGCACCACCGGGGGGGGACCCTGGCAGCCCCCACTGCTGCCCAGCCTGGGGCACAGCACCCATGGGTGCAGCCCCCCAGCCTGTCCCCACGCTCTGCACTTGTGGTGGTCGTGCACCGTGGGCAGCAATGGGTGAGGGATTCTTGCTCCTTGCCCCTGTCTCACCGCCATCCGGGGTGGCCTTGGGCAAGTCGTTGTGTGCTGCACCAAAGTCCCCCTCAGACCCTCTGCCACCCCCAGATTTACCACCAGGCTCTTGTGCCAGCCACCCCTTTGGGTGCCACTCATGGTGCACCCGAAGGGTCTCCTGCCACCCAGGACAGGCACTGAGGGTGTCAGGGTGCCCCTCAGCCTCCCCAACAGCACCGTTCTTGCAGCCCTCCCACAGCACCATCATGGTTAACCCCAAACCGAGCTGCAGCGGGGCTGGCTGGAATCGGGGAGCAAAACCCAGGCTCAGGCTGGACCAAGCCGTCCAGGCTGGGGGGATGCCGCTGTCTGCTCGGGCAGTGGGTGGTTAACAGCAGCATCCTGCTGCTCTGCCTCCTGCAAGCTGCCTGCAGCAGCCTGGGGCACAGCACAGCTCGCAGGGCTCTATTTATTCAGCACTGACAGCTGGCTCGCTGAGGATGTCACCGTGCCAGCCTTTCTCCTTGGCAGACCCAAGATTAACGCGGCTCCAGCTCCGCGTACGCTACCTGCTAACAGATCCCGGGTCCGATGCCAGCCAGCACCCACCAACGTGCCAGCTGCTAGCCTACAGAAACCTCAGCGCCTCGAGCTTCAGGCCCTCTCTGCCCTCCCAAACCTCATCTGGGAGGCACCGGCCGTGCCCCCCCTTCCTAGCCGTCCCCCCGATGCTCGTCCAGCCACGGGGCGTGCGGCTCGGCAAAGCTGCGCGCTGGGGAACGGCACGAGGGAGCTTTAATTCAGTTCAAGACGCGCGGCGCTACTGTGCTCGCTATTAAAAGCTCCACGCAGAGCGTGAGATTTCCTGTGCACAAAGAGGAAGGTATCTTTTTTTAGAGCCTAATTTTATTGTTTCCCCAATGTATTAGCTCGTGGACCGGAGCCACGGCAAACCGTGCCGTGAAAGGAGCTCCCTTCCGTAAAAGCGTCTCCAGGGCACAACAACGGCTCTGGAGCAGGGACAGTGCCAAGATGCTTTCACCACCAGGGCTGGCATCGCCCCCGGGACTCTGCACATGGCACGGCACCACGCTGGCACTGCTGGCGTGCCTGCCTGGCACAACGTGCCCATGCAGCCCTGGCTCCCGACCGCAGTGAGCTGCTGCTCTGTGCTGCGTATAAGTCAGAACCTGTAAGCGGCTCGTTACAGAGACGCTCGCTGTTCGAGGAGGCTGGATACGGAGAAGGGGAAGAGCTGCCAGACCCCAGCTGGTCTGGGCTCTGGGAGCTGATGGAGGATTAGCCCAGCAGCGTGTCTTTACAAATCGCTGGTTCCCAGAGCACACAAAGCGAAGCTCTGAGCGTCTCGGCAGCGAGGCAGAGACAATTACTTGGGGGAAACAACAGTGTTTTCCTGCAGGACGCATGCAGACGGGACCCTGGCTTCCCACAGCTCCTGTCCCACAGCGGGCACAGCACCGGGGTTGGGCTGAGCACAGCATCTCTGCATCCCGGGCTTGTGCCTCCCAAACCAGAGAGGGTTTGCAGAGCTGCCCCAGTCCCTCCTGGCATGGCCTGGAGCGAGGAAGCCGTCTGACCCAGGAGACGGGGAGGCTGCTGGGGATGGCTTCTCTGCTCGGCACAGCCTTGTGCCTTCTCTGCAAGGTGTCCGCAAGCCCTCGGGCTCAGGACCGACTAAAACCCCGCGAGAGCCTGCAGGCAGGCCCCAAAGTGCACTGACCACGGATACGGCCCCACTCCTGCACCCCTCCCAGTGCGTCCTGACCCAGATAGGGAGGGAAAGCCAGGGCTGCACTGGCTCGTGGCAGAATTATCCATCCCAACATCCCCAGCCGACTCCACTGCTGTCACAACCCGCTGCCAGCCCCAGTCCCTGTGCCCATTGTCCCCCTGCCCACTGCCCTCCCCGGGCCTCCCCGCCGGCCACCCCACCGCAGGCAGCGGCCGAGCTGGAAGCGCTCGCTACTTGTTTCACGGGCACTTCCGACATTTCCAGAATTGTTTTCGTTCTGGCTTGGAATGAAGACAAATATTTAGAAATTTCCTGGCTAACATAAAGTTTAAAATATCCTCCAAACTAAAATAGAAATAATAGGCTATCTCAGCTCTCGTATTATGTCATATCATGCCAGCTCATGGTACACTGTGCAGGATTACAGATGGCTCGTGACGAGCAGATGTAAACAAAAATACAAATAATGTCAACAAGAGAGGAGAAATGAAACGCTGAAACGAGAAATTCTCTAAAACGATCTTTTTTTTTTTTTTCTGCCTCGTGCAAATTAATTCTCCATGGGAAATCGCTGGGATTTCATAAAAGAGCACAGTCTGGTCAAAGCAGCCTTGTCTGGAGGAGGAGAGACGCCCCGGGAGCGCTCCCCACCAGCGATGCCGCGGCGGCGGGGCTGGGCGCAGGCTGTCCCCGGTGCCCCTCGCCTTCCTGCCCCCTCCTCCCCTTCCACCTCTTATCTGCTTGATGGAAAGCCAAGGCGAGCGTGGGGCCAGCCCCGCTGCGCACCCCCAGGTCCGCGCTGTCGGGCGGCAGAGATAAAGCCAAGATGGATAAAGCCGGGCGCCGGGGTTAACCGTGGAGAGCAGCAGCTCGGAGGGGAGCAGAGCGCTCGTGGTCCCCCCGGCCACGCAGAGGGGCTGGGTGGGCTCTTACCTGGGTCTGGCTCCTGCCGTCCCTGCTCATCTCCCACCCGGACGGGCGCTCAGCGCCGGCACCGCTGCCCCACGACGGGGCTCTGCGCCGGGCGGACCGCCGGGCGCCGGCTGGCACCCATCCCCGCCTGTCCCGTGCCTCTCCAGAAAGGCTCTGCTGGGAAGCAGCGCCGAACCTCATGTCTCCGACGCTGTATCCACCCCTTCCCACCCTCTTGGGGTTCGGTCCTGCCAGTTCCACTTGTGGGCTGTCCTCACCACTTTGGGCCTTTCTACCGCTCCCCTTCTTGTGGCTCCGGATGTCACCACAGACACGCTTTTATGAGAGTGGGCTTGTGCAAGGCTTGTATAAAGTGTTCTCAGAAATACGAGGTCCTGTCATTTGTAAAACTAATAAAAATGTCCAATAATTTTTACAAGGGAAAAATGAGTCATTGGATGGCACATTTCTCATTACTGGCATTTTACAATTAAAATGAGTATCTATTGAATCAACCCAAAGCTCTTATTGTTAGCAGACACTAATAACTTCCTGAGCTATTGAAGATACTTTTTTTCTGAAGAAACATGACCCCTGACCACTGCATTTCTCGTCGAGAGTGGTATCCAGCTGAGACCAGCTCTGCTCAGCTCCTGCTGGAGCTGTTTCAAACACATCCTGATGAGACTGGTGGCTATAGCTGGGTGGGAAATTGTTTTTGAGCCCTCAAAAATGTTCAAGATTTCAAAATTTTTCCCGTTCCACATGGGGATGAATCCAGAATTGTTCAACTTTTTTTTCTTTTCGAACAAAAAAAAAAAAAAAAAGGGAAAAAAATCATGGAAACCAGCTCCGGAATAGCCAATAGCCATCGGTCGCACGGAGCCAAACGAAAGGGGGACTCCCGCCCGCGGCTCGGACCGCGGCGCTGGTGGCTGCGCTGGCAGGAGCCGACTTCTCCTCCCAGTGTGGGACACCCACCCTGGACCTCCTGACCTTCCCTGGTGACAAATGAAGCCAGGACAACTTTCCCGATTCACCGCAGCACTTGCGCGTGCTCCGCCGAGCGCTGCTCTGCGCCGCGGGCAGCTGCCAGCAGAGCGAGACGGGGCCATCGCCACCTTCTGCCCTGGGAGGACGGGGATTGCTGCAGCCGCTTGCGTTGTCAGAACCCACTAGAAACTTCAGGAGAGTTTAGAAATGGCCTAATTTTCAACAGGCACTAAGCTTGTCTGCTGGTAGCTCTAAAAGTCAGCCTCTATTCATCTTGGGATGGATCTGAATCGCCTCCTGCTTTAATGCACACCCCTATGGGCACTGCGGGGTATTTCAGCAGAAGGGCCCCAGCAGCCTCGGTGGTGCAGCCTCCTACGTGGGTGCATAATGCAGCCAATTTTGGGGAGGGGTTGTGCATGCTGGGGGCGAAGGGTTGCTAATGAGCAATGAAACGGGCTCCTGATGGAAGAGATCAAGGAGAAACAGCCCTGCAGCAGCTCCGAGGCTCCGCTTCCCCCAGCCATTCCTGCTCTGCCCACGAGGGCTCATCGCCTCTTCATGAGATTACTACGAGAAGCCAAGTGGAGTGCAGGAATTACTCCTGAAAGCTGCTCCAGATGAAGCAAAAGTGATTAAAATGCAAAGCCCACGGCAGAGCATCCAGGGAAAGCTCCTGCCATGGGCTTTAGGAGGGAAGCTCATGGCTGCTGCATGGCCAGCTGCAGCCAAAATCCCGGCACATGCCCTGACGTGCACCCCCTGGGAGAAGGTGTTGAGGACAGTGTCACAGTGCCGCCGCTGTACCCCTGGGGTTTCTGCTCACCCAGACTCTTGCTCTTGATATCCAAGCTGGTATATTTGTCCTGAACCCCCAGGCTTTTTTTTTTTTTTTTTTAGGGGGGGGGGGGTTGCTTTTTTCCCACCTGCACATCCCAAGGGCAGAGGAAGAAGCTGTTTCATTGACATGACACCAGAAAAGAGAAGCCAAATTCTCCCCACATGCACCAAGAATACAGTGAGTATCTAGACGGGAATGGCCATCATTCCTCCAAAATCCCAGTGGAGCCTGGGCAGCCAGGCTGCTGTCACATGTGGGGAAGTTCAGTCCCTATTCATACGTTCAAACACGTGCAAAGCTGATGAAAAACTACCATGAAATCCCATTGCACAGCAGTAACAATGAGCAAGTGCTGGCTTCTAAACACCCAGTGCCCTGCCAAGGAGCAGGCAAGTACCGATCCTGCTGGGCTGCGGGGTCCAGGCGCTATTTTTGCCATCACGGCTCCTCTCTGAGCAGGTCTGCACGAGACCAGACCCCGTCCAGCCGCATCTCCAAGCCCTCTGCCAGAAACGAATGCCCAGAAAAGACTGATGGAGACTTCACTCTGTCCTTGTTCTTATCCACGACGAGCAGAGGGCTGGAGAAGGCACCGCGTGTTTGCTGGTTGAGCAGTCGAGGGGGCGCATGGGGAGGATGCTGGGCTCTGCTCCTTACACACCACTCTCTCTCTGGACCCTCCTTGGACTCCATCCTCCCCATTTAGCTCTGGAGGAGATGGCTCTTTCTCTTGGGAAAACGCCGTGGGAGTGGGGATGCGGGGCCCAGATGCTGGGGACGAGCAGATGAAATTGTTTTCCATTCTCTGTTATTGTGCAACGGCTCCAGAGCTGGAGACACTTTTCCTTTGCTACTGAACGTGGGGGCTGGGACGACAATGTGTATTGTCATTTGTAAGTACTCTAAGTCTCTCCTGGGACCTACGTGCGTAAATCTTGTATTTGCTTTAGCATCCTTTTTCCCTGTTGCATTTTTGCATCTCAGCTTCTGCCTACGCCGTCAATGTGAGACTGAGCTCTCCAGACACTGGAGTCCTGCTCCCAGCAGCATCCAGTTTGTGCTGCTGCCATTCCCATCTCCCGCTGTGAAGGGAGTGCCGTGGGAGCTGGCTGCTCACCGAACGCCACGAGCTGCTCACCAAATCCATCCCAGCCACCGTCCTGCTGCGGTGCCAGGTGCCTGAGCGAGGCGCTCGCAGCAGGCATTGCTGAGAGCCTGCAAGTATTGCCAAGAGCTTCCCTTTATGGCTTCGTGTTTCCTGTTAAAAGTTTTATGGGATTTCCTCGGCGCTCAGATTTACGAACGTGCTCGCCCAGCCGTGGGTGCCACCAGCCTGGCCCCGGGGATGGCTCCCAGGTGGCACCGCAGACGCTCAGCTCCCGTCCCCGCAGGGCTGCGCTGTGCCTGGCCCTGCAGCGACTTTGGCGTCCCCGCCGCGGGGACTTATCGGCTGATGCCGCAGGATTTCCTCGCCCCGCCGGGGTCGCACAATAGCGAGGACAGGCTGCTCCACAGACACCCTAATCCCCGTGCGATTGTGCGGCGTTTCGGGGGGTGACGGTAGTTCAATGACACTTTGCAAGGTTAGCAGGAATGTTAATCCGCGCAGAAGAAAAAGGTGACAATTATTTAATGCTGTGGCCGGGAGCTTTTGTGCTGCCCTTAGGATGATGGGCTCATACCGGGTGATGTTTTAGGGCATTGCTGAGGATCAGCACTGTATGGGCCACCTGGGCACTGACCACCCTGCTGGGGCACAGGGAGGGAGAGGGGATGGCACTGCCAGATGTCTATGCAGCCTGGCCCTGCTTCTGCTCCGTCCCTTTGAATTTTCATACGAGTAACTCAGTTTCTGCCAGCACCCAATGAAAGCACAAACATGCACATGGCCAGAGCACACACGGACAGCTCTGGAGAGCAGCAGAGTTACTTATTGTCTGAATTCAATTTCCAGAAAATTGGGTGTCTCTTACAATTCTGAGATGCCTCAGCAGAAGGGCAGCTGATGAGCTCCTGCTCTCCGGCTGCACGCTGCGGCGCGGGGACTTGTTGGGGGGCAGCGCGGGGCGCACAGCCTGCTGAAGGAACTGCAACGAACAGGCTCTGGGAACCCACGGAGGTGTGGGGCAGGCGGTGTGGCTGTCTCTTCCCTGAAGAGGTGGCTGGGTATGGTGGGAAGCATCTTAGGAGGCTGCAAACAGATGCTGGGTACCGAAGGAGCATGCACGTGCTGCCCTGTCGGTGCGAAGCCTTGGCCGCTCCCCGCAGGATGGTTCCACTGGCATTGGCAAGATGCTGGGAGGAGGAGGAGTGAAACAGCCTCGGAACTGCCAGCCGGAGATCCCTGACAGCCACCCAGGGATTTCTCATCAGCAGGAAGGGCAGGGTGGGATAAAGCACTGAGATAGCAGGCAGGATGCTGCCCGCTTGCCCGGGGCCAGCACAGCACCGCAGCACATCTCTGCGACCTGCTGCACAGTGCAGGAGCTGGCACGCTGTCCCCGCCTGACCCCGCACACATCCCCACCACACACCGAGAGCCAGCAGCATCCCGACAGCCAGGTCTGGTGGCTCCACGGTGGCCTGGGCAAGGCCAGCCTCAGGGTGACCTCCGGGCAGTGCCTGGTGACAGCAGGGACATGCACGTGTCCGGGGAGCAAGGGACAGAGCCCACGGTGGAGGGCACAGAGCACGGCCGTGGTGCAAGGCAGCGTGTGCAAGCGGTGCTGGTGCAGCCCCGCTCATCTGGCGGCGTGCATGTGTGCGCGCTCCTATGTGCGTGTCTAAATCATCGCGGCTCAGTGGATTTCAGGCACTGCAGGCAGAAAGTACAAATCTGCATTCGATTAAAAGAGCCCTTTGTAATATAACCTATATGAGCCTGCACTTAACACCCATCATCCTGAGGAAAGCCCAGGCACTCTTCCAGCCAGTTGGGCTGCGTGCCTCCGGGGCAGATCTCCCAGGGACATGAGACTGCCGGGGCAGGAACTTGGACCGAGTTTCTGTGCGGATTCTTCCCCCTTCGAGAGAGGCACAATGGGGCTTTGCATGAGTGATACAAACATGCCAGTTGTACTTAAGGTTGACAAATAATGTAAACCACACAATCTGGTTTGAGGGAAACGACTTCACCACAATTTATTTTAGTGCTTTAAACATCACGCCAAACTCTGTAGTGAATTGCTAAATTAATGCCGGGCTGCCATCTAAATAGACATCTTCAGATCACAAGCATGTTATAGGGGGAACGGTTTCCTTTGAAATGGTTCCCACAGCTTAAAGGCTGTGCAGAGAAAAAATGTGCCCAGGATTCAATTGCTGCCAACATGTGGTGGCCACATTTCTCTGCCGCTATTGGCCAAGATGCTCCGCGAAGCCGAGGAAGCATCACTGAGGTGGAGAGATAAACTGGTAACCGTGGGGAGACAAGGAATGCCATAAGCAGCTCACTCCACGGAAAAGGATAAAGAAGAGTGCTCACTTCCAAGCTGTAAGCCTGGAAAAGATGTGCCCTGCTCAGCAGGGACCTCTCTGTCCCCAACACGCACTCTCTGGGCTGCTCATGATGCAGCAGAGAAGCCCGGCAAAAGCACAGTGGATGTTTATTCCACTCTTGATTTTCCATCAGCTTCTTGGCTGATGTAATCAGCATCGCTGCATTAACTCTGCTCCCCTGGCGGCCAGAGATCAATGGCAATTTCCACCAGCTTACAGCGGTGTCCCAGCTCTCCGAAAAGGAAAGCTCGTCGGGTTCATTGGGCGAGGGCAGCCAGGCTTCTGGGGGACAGAGCTGGCTCACTGGTGCAGGGAGGCTGTGAGTGGGAATCACAAGGAACTAGAAGCTGCTTTCACACCTTCCTTGTCCCAGAGTCCATGGCTGGTGCAGATTGGAGAGGTGCAAAGTGTCTGGGGGCATTTGAGCAGGACTTGGTGAGGATGGATGGCAGCGGCAGGGGTTACAGAGGGCAGAGGTGAGCCTGCCCCTTGGCTGGAGCAGCCAGGTGGGGTGGGAGCTAGGTGCTGGATGAGGGACATGCTGAGGATGTCCTCATCCCCGTCTCATCCTCATTACGTTTACCTTGGGTGGCTCCAGCTGCTGGGTGCTGGAGAGCTCACGGGAGCAAATCCTCATCCCAAAGCACGCCCCAGCACTCCGCTGTGACAACAGGACCAGGAGAGCTGCCCCTTGAAGCCCAAAGGAGCAGGGGGACTCGTGGTGGGCACACACACCCCATGTGTACTTCACATCTGCACTTCAAACGCCGCAGATAGCCTTGCATCCAGTGGCCAGGCTGCTAGCAAGCACCCTGTAGACAAAGGATGAGAAGACAAAGGAAAGGGAAGGGAGCTGTCACTTGGCCACCGTTCCCACCCAGGCAACTTGGTTTTTATTTCCCCATCACCAACCCGAAATCCATCTTCCATGCTTTCGTGGCTCAGTCGCTCTTTCCCCTTATGGTTTCCTTCAGCTGAGCTGGAGAAAGAATAAAGAAATGTCTCTCAGGGCCCCAGCCTCTTACAAGGCTCATAAATATGTCTCTGCTTAAAAACTCAAGGATTAATTAACTCATGAGTATCTCCTACCCAAAGCTCTGTGAAAGAGCACCCTCCTGTGCAGGACGCAGCCCTTCTGCAGGAGCTTTGCCCGAGCGGGATGGGGACAGGGACGGGTGAATGCGCCCCCAGCTCCACGCCACCACCAGGCTCCTGGGCCCCCGGCACCACCAGCCGCCAGTGGGACCGTGTTGCCTTCACAGTGTTTTCAATTAGGCACTCGACAATGCCCACGCTTGGTGGTCCGTCGTAAATTTTCAGGCTGACGGTGCCACGGGGGAAGCTTGGAACAAGGGGGCTGGTAGCTCTGGGCGCATCTCGGGGCCGAGCTTGCAGAAGCGCTGCCCAACTTCCCTCCTGCGCCTCCTGGCCGGGTGCCCAAAATGTTGTGCTGCCACTGAGCCCCTTGCCTGGGGGCGCACGCTGCGGGTGCCTCTCCTGAGAGCTGCGGGGGTGCTTGCTGCCCTCATGCCCCTTGCCCGGCATAAAGAGGCACCAAACCCTGCAGCAATCACAGGGCGAAGCGGTGCTGGGTGTACGAGGGAATCCCCTGCCCTCCCCGGGCTCCTACACCCCTGCTGCCATACAGCACCTGGTCTGCAGCCCGGCCGCCCCGGGGTCCCGCGGGGGGCCATGTCCCTCGCCCAGGCTCGGCCATGCCCAGCACGGCCCCCGGGCAGGGTGGGTGTCTGCAGCAGTCGTTTGGTCCTTGGCACAGCGTGACAGCCCAGCAATCGCCGGTCTCTGAAGAGCTGGAGCTGCCAGGAGCCACTCCTTCCTCAGTGGGTCCGCGCGGAGCTGGTACGAAACAAACAACTTTTGCAACATGTTTTGTTTTCCATCATTACATTTAAAAAGTAAATAAATTAAATCCATTTTGCTGCCACTTTGCTATGTCAAGTGTAACCTGAGCGTCGCTCGCGCGGGAGGCACGGCGCGGGGCCTCGCCGGGGCTTTGCAGCGCTCGGGAGCAGCGCAGGGAGGCTTTCGGAGAGCTGTGTCACACCTGTGACTGTCACCAGGAGGGATGTCCCCATCCTGCCCGTCACCTGGGTCCGGCAGGGCTTGAAGGGAGCAGAGAGGGGCATGGGAAGCTGAAGCACAAAGGGACTGGGGATGGCTTGGGCTGTGCCCCCAAGGAGAAGGCACCAGGTCTGTCCGCCCCCTGCCCCATCTCCCACCTTCCTCTCCTCTCCTGCAGAGCCGTGTGGGGAGGCACAAGCTGCATGGACCCTTCCCACACTGCTGTGCCTCCCGCCGGGCTGCAGCACCCAGCACCACCCAGCAAAGCACTGGCACAGGCAGGAGACACCGCAATGACCTGACCTCCCTCTCTCCTTTCCTTCGTGTCTCTCTCCAGGAAGAGTCTTTGTGGAGGAGAGGCCCCAGGGACAGCTCGCTGTGCCCAGAGCCACGGAGGTGAAGGCATCTCACCTGCTGTGCTCCCACCTACCCGACCACAGCAGAGCCGGCCTGCGTCATAGCCCCAGGGCGATGCGCTCCAAACCCTCTCAAAAATGCAGAGCAGGGAGGGGGTTGCTGGGAGCACCCTCCAGATGCCTGGGTTTTATCCTCTGCACGAAGGAAGCTGTCTGCACCCCGGGACAGGCCCCAGTGCTGTTGGCACCGGACTCAAAGTGCCCACTGATGTCATGGGAAGTGCAACTTGGCCCTGGGTGCGAGAGGGCTCGGCGCAGCTTCCAGCTGGCCTCCTCGCTGCTCCTCTCCCTGGCTCCGGGCCGTAATTAATTTGCTCTGCTGGAGGGGTAGTTCCCGGCTGAGGAGCAGGGATCCTCTGGGTTCGCCAGTTGGCAAAAGGGGTTTCCAAAGCACAGGCCACCCTTTCTGCTCAAGAGCTGGTTTAGAGCAGCGGCTGCAGCACCTCTGGGTTCCTGCCCAGCACATCACCATGCTGCTTTCCACCCAAAATGTGCGAGCTTTCCACCCAAAATGTGAGAGCACGACGGCAAGCCCAGCTTCTACACGGGTCTATACACAGGGCGATTACCATGAGCATCGAAAGGAAGAGGAGCCCATGCCCCTGGGAGCAGGCCGATGCTGCTGCTGAGGAAGCTGCTGCAGAAATTCAAGCTGTGATTTTTAGCTGCTTATTTGGTGCAGGACGCCAAGCTCTGCCTGCGGAGCTCTGGGCAGGCAGAGGGCACGCCGGCAGCCCGAGCAGAGAGCAGCACGTAGCTTTTCTGCTCCGAGCTGGAGAAGAGGAAACATTTCAGCAAACCATTTTACCAGAAAACACGCGAGTGACTTTTTTTTTTTAATAATAACATCCAAATGAAAACAATGTGGGCTTCAAAGTCCGTCCTCGGGATGCTTTGCGGTTCACGGGCTTTCCGAAAGGCGCGCTCCTTGCGAACCCACAGAACGAGCCCAAAAGCCCCAGTCCCTTTCCCAGAGGTGCCCACGGTGCCCTCGCTGCCCCGCGGTGCCCAGGTGGGGGCGGCCGGGCCGGGGGCTGCCCGTGGCAGCAGGGATGCTGAGATGCTTGGGATTGTGTCGCTGCACAAATGGGCCCTTCTGCGGCTTCCTCTCTCCCACCATTTGCCAGGAACAGAGGCAGGAGCCCTGACGATCAGCGTGGCGACCGCTGTGGTTGCTCTAAAAGCGGTCTCCTGTTACCGAAATGTAAATGTTGATGTTTCAGGAGGGGAGATGCTGATGAAAATGGAGCCGGCCCTGTTTGTTTGTTAAAGCAGCTATTTTAAACAAGTTCTGCTCACACAGCTTGCAATTCGGAAGGAAGTTTTTCCAGCCATAATATCCTAGCTCAGCGCTGGGCAGACAATGGTTCAGCAGTTGCCCTGGATTAGCTGGGTGAAGTCACCCCGTGGAGCCCCGGGAAGGGCTTCTGGGAAGCGGCGGGGCTTAATTCAGTGCCGCAGGGCAGGCGGCGGGGAGGGGACGCTCCCGCAGCGCTGAGCCACCCTGGGGAGCCCCGAGCAGGGCACCGAGCAGCCGCCCCGGCTGGCACCGGCCTGGCCCCTTGTCCCGGGACAGGGCTGCTCAGCACGTCCGCACCATGCTATTTTTCCCAAGGAATATGCTTCCATTTAAATGCCTTTTTTTTTTAACAAACGCAGAATGTTTTTTTCCTTAAAACACTTTCTCGAGCAGTAAGCCCGGGGCACCTTCCCACCAGGAGCACCGGGAGCAGCATTGCAACACTATGGCCACCAACAGAGCCGATGGGATGAGGCTCCCCGAGCTGGGGAGGGCGCACGACACCTTTCAGAGCCTCCATCCCCGGCGCCCTGAGCGTGGCTGTGCCCGGTGCCCTGCACCAAGCCCCACATCCCACGCCGGGCCCCTTGCCGAGCATCGCATCCCGCGCCGTGCCCTGCGCCGCGGCCGCCCGGGCGCCGAGGGCCTGGCGTCACGGCCGCTGCTCCCTGATGTGTTTGCTTCGGGAAAGCAGACGGGGCTCTTGGAGGGTGGCGGAGGCGGCAATGCCAATTCCTTTATTCATTACAGCCTCGTATACAAATAAAATCTTTACAAGCTTGCCTTGAGCTTTTAAAAATGCCGTTTAGGACGTGTCATTTGTATTGTCTGACTTCAGCTCCCTTGCACCACGACTGATCTCAGAGGCAGTAAAATCCTGCTTCCACGTAAAACCCAAATGAGTTTATTTTATTTGCTGGGGCAGGGCGAGGGAAGCACTTACTGAGCTGCTTCCTTGGCTCCGACCTGCCACCCTGCTGCCCTGGGCTGCAGAGGACACGGCCACCCTGCCCAGTGGGGACGTCTGTGCCCTGCGTGCCCCCACCGTGCAATGTCCCTGTGGCTGCTGCTCCTGCAGGGACATGGGCACCCGGCTGCTTTGCCCACAGGAAAGCTTCCTGAGCGGTCTTTGCCCCGTCCCTGCAGGGGCACGGCCGAGTCCCAGATCCCCCAGGGCATCCCCGCCGCAGCCCTGTGCGTTTGCAGAAGGACGTGGGGCAGAGCCACCCGCCACCCCGCGTGTTCCCACTTGGGACATCCCAGCCAGCGGCTGCAGCAGTGCCTGCGATGCCACAAACATCAGAAGGCGATGCAAAAGATTAAAGTGAGGAAATCTTTGCCATCTCTTCGGCTGCTCGGCTAGTGCCAAGGCGTGAAGGCTCTGACTCCGGAGGTGCACATGGAAACGCTCCACGAAAGGGAATTAATTGCAGCAGCACTGGCCTGTAGCATGAAGATTTTTTTGTTAAGGGCTGAGATGAAGCTTTCCATTTCTTCCTCCTCTCGGTGAATCTCATTGTGATTAAATTAAAGGAATTCTCGTTAAAATGTTAATATCCTTCTAAGACTGTTTGTTGTTTTTCTCAGCTGCCTCTGGTCTCCCTTCAGAGCCTTTGCTGCTTTTTCCTAACGTTTTCCAGCTCTTCCTCCCTTTTCTCGCCGCCCTCCCCCCCTTTTTCCGACACTCACTGGAAAGTTACAGCTGCGGCTGCCTGGTGGCTGCAGGCAGTGAGTCACACGAGGATCCCCATCGCAGCTCGTAAACAGGAGGGAGAAACACACGCTGCTGCCCCGGGCACTGGGCTGCGAGATGACAGCCCCCGGCCCTCCCCGGGGTCTGCCCAGGGGGCTCGCTGCACCCTGGTGCCCAGCAAGGGGGGATGGGATGGGATGGGATGGGATGGGATGGGATGGGATGGGATGGGATGATGGGATGGGATGGGATGGGATGGGATGGGATGGGATGGGATGGGATGGGATGGGATGGGGGGATGGGGTGGGGGGATGGGATGGGATGGGGTGGGGTGGGGTGGGGTGGGGTGGGGTGGAGTGGGATGGGGACAAAGATAGGGATGGTGAACAAGAAAAGGAACAGGGGAAAGGGATAGGGATTAGGATGGACACAGGGAAGGGGATGGGGACCGGGATAGGAAGGGGAACGGGGACTGGACATGCCTCCCCCCTCCAGCCATACCTCTCTCCAGTAAGCAGTGCACAACCAGGGCAAATTCTATTTTCCTGTGCCCATCAGCAAACCATGGGTCAGAGGAGGAACCCAGTCAAGGAGCTGGTGTCCCTGACTGCCCCGACCCCATCAGCACACCCTCTGCAGGCATCATGCAGGTGGGGACCAGCACCCCCCGTCACATTGCTGCTGCCACCAGGCACATGGCTGTCCCTTATGTGTGTCCCCCCACCTCCCATGTCCCTGGGTTTGTGGCTGCTGTGTGGGGTGAACCTGACAGAAACACCTACAAATTTACTAAAAAGTTACCGAAAAGTACAGGAACAATGTTTATTTTTTCCACAGCTAGGGAAAAAATGCTTATTTGTGGGCATTTTCCATTCAGGAGCATCCAACGCAAATGCATTGTTCCTCTTTAAATTCCTAAGCATATGGTATTTTGTGCTGTTAGAGTTTAATATTCTTTTCATTACTGATATCTAATACAGACAAGTCTTGAGGGTTACACAAAACATATGCGAACCTAATTTGTTTTTACTGTGCCACATGTTTTTACTCCCTGCATCATTCAATTAGCTTTTTTTTATATATATATCATGTGATCAGCAAAAACTTAATGCTATTTTTAAGCATGGTAAGAAAGTGAAAAACACATTTACTGTGACACTGTGACTGCAGAGTAAGAGGAGTGTAGATTCACTCTGCAAAAATAACTGTTACAGTGTGATAGCAAAATGTGGTGCTGCTGCTGCGAACATGGCATTTCTTTAGCAGTGCAGCTTTTCAAAATGCTGCACAGCTTTTTAGACAAACTCCTAAGAGTTCTGGGTTTGGAATAATTTATCTGGTTGATAGAAATGAGAACAAGCTTTACAAATACATAGATCAGTGGTCAGCAAACATCACCTGCCCATGTGTGATGACAACTTGCCATCTTCCTGCCCCCGTCTTGCACCTCTTCATCCTCAGGAGCATTTTCCACCTCTTCTCCTGACAACTCTTCGGTGAGGTGGACATTAATTTATTGAATCCATCATCTTTAATGCTTTTTTTTTTTTCCCCAGGTGTTCACACGGGATCCGTATTTGTATGGGAGATGCAAAAGGCTAAGTAGTTGTTAGTTGTGGTCAGCATGCCAACACTGATGAATTGGGGCTTTATTCTCTGCCGTGCAGTTGCATTCCCCCTCTGTTGCTCAAGTTGGGGCTGAGCTTATTTGGGGATTTTGGAGTCTAGAAATGAGAGGAACAGGGAAAACAGAAGAGTTTGGGCAGAAGAGATTCGCTTTGTTGTGCAAAACAGCTTCCTGCACACAAGTCACTGCAAAGCAATTAACCAGTGCTAAACGAAAACCGGCCTGGGATGTAGATGGCTCAAAATCTGAGCCCCTTGGAGATCAGCAGGGAAGAGGAAGCCAGTTGCCTACCCATCTGGTTGCCTTCAGATGTTGGTGGCCACCCAAGCCCCCTCCACGCCAGAGCTGGCTCTCCGTGCAGGTGCAGAGGAGAAGCACGGCGATGGCAGCCCGACGGGTCAGGGAAACCTGACCCCTGTGGCTCGTCGTGCCAGAGAGCTCCAGACAACCCCGAACGCAGGAAATCCTGGTGCTGCCACATGCTGCGTTCTCCGTTCCTACACATGGGCCTTATTAGCAGTGTCAGAAGCCTCCAGCTTGTGGGTGACTGCTAACCACAACCACCAGCATTAACCTCCTGCTTGGGGGTCATTTGCAACAGCCCGCAAAATGCCTCAGAACTGGGCCATGTTGAAAGAAGCTGGTGGGTCCTTAAAAAAAATAAATTAAAAAAAAGCTTTATTATTTATTTATTTGGGCCTCTGAGGATTCTGGAGGACAGTAATAAAAAGGCTGTGGACATCTGGAGCCTTCCAGGCCAGGAATCCAAGGGTGGCCATGGGGTAGGAGAGCTCCATTCATGGGTTGAGGTCGTGTTTGCTGGGCTCCGTCCGCTTTGTTGCAGACATACATTGGTCCTTGCCTACCCTCTGGTGACCAAGAGATCCAGTGTCAAAACCATCTGGTCACACCAAGACAAGCCTGGTCGCAGGCCCAGGTCATGACAGCTGTCCTTAAGGAACATCTCCACCACATGTTGGCCTGCAGCTGCTGCAGAGGGCTTTAATTGCAGCTAAAGAACTGAAGGGATCCAAACTTGGGGCACACAACAGCTTGGAAATGCACCTTTACCTCATGGCTTCCAGCAGTAGATGTCCAAGCTCTTCCCAGCCCCATGGCAGCCTGGTCGCAGGCCGGCTGTGGGTGCTTCTTCTGCCGGTGCCCTGGTAGCTCCGCTGGTCCCTCACCATAGGCCATGTCCTTTTTTTGGCATGTTGTGCTTGACAATCCCCTCAATGCTCCAACCACCTGCCCAGAAGCACCTCACAGTCTGTGGGAGCCACGTCATGATAAAGGCACAGCGGGGTGCTCACCCCTCCGTGCACCATTTTGTGGAGCAGGATAAGAGAAGCAGCTCACCTCAGCCAAGGAGAAATGAAATCCTCTTTCATTACATAATGCACGATGAAAGAGAAAAACAGGACAACCCAAAGCATTCCCAAAGCAGCCGTATCTGCTCCCTCCAGCAGGAAAAAGCCCTACAGAAACCGGAGCTAGGTGTCACTGGGGGGACCCCTGGCTTGCACAGGCCGGGTTCACCGCGCTCGGAGCCCAGAGGTTGGATGCCATTCGAGCCACGGGGCTCTGCACCACACATCTGTGTCAGATACTGCTAGCATAAATAATCCATTGTGCTCGGGAGCCTGAGTCAGCCGTGCAGCTGGGTTCTCCTGCAGGTCATGACTCACTCGGCCAAGACTCTGGATGTGTGTCATGGAGTATATCGAACCTGAGCCGCTTTTGTTAGGGGCAGGGCCCGGTCTTCAAAGGGTTAAGGGTAATTTGAATGATTCCTTTTGTTTAGATTCATTTCAGGTTTCGTGATTTCTGTTATTACTGCATAAAATCACTTGCAGGCGCTCGAGGTGGGGGCTGGAGGGAAGGATAGCTGGAACAGATGTGAGCTAATTGGAAGCACAGCAGCAGCACCAGCAAGTGCCGCATGGCGCTTTGCAGGCTGAGAGCAGCCACAAAGACTTTGTCACACCCTATTTGTGAATTACTCTGGCCGTGGGGAGAAACTGGGAAAGGAAAAAGATGCCAGGGTCAGATGGAGGATGCTAAACAGTGAGTCTCTGCACTTCAGCATGCGTTTCAGCCCTCCTCACCCTCGCCCACCATCAAGCGAGAGCAGCACCAGGTGTTGCCCAGCTCGCAGGCTTCTCAGCCCAGCTTTGAGGTTGGATCATTCCGATTTCCATTTGGTTTACAAATAAAGCTGGCTCTGCAAAGGCAAATAGGCTAATGGCTGCAGACAGCAGACCCTTCTGATTGCCACTGCTGCTGGGACGGGGATGAGACAGAGCCGGGGGCCTCGCTCAGCAGCGTTTTGGTGGATGGGCAGCGTGCTGCTGGACGGAGACATCCCCTGCACTGCCTCGTGTGGGGTGGGATGAGGTGGGGGATGGGATGGGATGGGATGGGATGGGATGGGATGGGATGGGGTGGGATGGGATGGGATGGGATGGGATGGGATGGGATAGGACAGTAGGCATGCCTCCGGAGTGACTCATTGCTTCTCACACGGGAGGCCACAAAAGGATTTTGCAGAAAACACCAGGAATAGGCATAAAGACCCTTTTCCTTCACTCCTGCAAAGATGGCACTCTCTAAGCACCTCCACGCCGCTATGGGCAATGTGTGACTGCCTGGCCTCTGCTTGTGTCCAGCAGGTGCTGAGTCCCCAACATTTCCCATGGGAAACCACCCAGATCCCCAAAAAAAGAGCTCAACACCAGCACCCCGAGCTGCAGGGCTTTGCTGACGGGCCATACGCAGGTCCCTTCACTCCTCCTGCCCTTCTGCATGAGCCAAGATGGTAAGGATCTGATGCTGATGCTGCGGTGCACGGCCCTGTGCTGCAGAGCTGATAGCAGCAGGAAGGGGCTGGTGACAGAAAGCGAGGTCCCTGGGGCTGCTGGAAATGCTGCATCTTCAGACCTGCTGAGGAGCCAGCCCTCTGCATTCCTTTCTGCTGGAAAACATTTGCTGTACCACAGCTACATTCGTCAGGGCAAGTCTTAAAGCTGCCAGATTATTCATTGCAGTGATTCAATACTCATAATATTAATAAATACCAATCCGAGACCCAGCTAACAAACTTCCGTCGAGGCAGGCTGGCAGCTGTCGCTTTCATAACCTCATCACCTTCTGCTCCTTTGAAGCAACGTGCTGGAGAACGTTGGGGGCAGTTCCCAAACGTGGATTAAAGCACTAAAATCCCATTTGCACAGGAAAATTACAGTAGCAGAGATATTCAGCAGTCAGTGAACTACACTAGCTTGTGACAAGCAGCACCTCCTTGTTTCGCCAACAGCAGTGAAGAGGCGCTGAGGCTGGAGTGAGCGATCACACCTCTCCGTTGCAGCAGGCAGGGCGAGCAGGAGCATGGGGGATCAGGGCTGATGATTGGGGCACAAGCCTGGGAAGCTCCTGGGGAAGAAGGTGAGCTGCCCACTTGTCTGTCCACGACAGCACGGAGCAGAGCACAGCCAGGCTGTCTGTAGGGCATGGCTAGAGCTTGCCTTGCTTCCCCAGACCAGAGCAAAGCTCCTGTTTCTCTAAATCCTGCAGAAAAAGCTCCGCCACGTTGGGAGACCTGCTGGTGCCTGCAACCTGCCCCAGCCCTGTGCCTCGCCCCACAAGGCAGGGGGAATCCAAGGGGTCCGCACAATAAAAATTCAAAGCATCCCAATCCAATAACCAGATGGAGCTGCAGGTGCTAATGAGATTGCGCATTGTCTGTCGTTCCCCAGCTTGCATCTGTCAAAAGCTTTCTATGCCCCACCATGGCAACATTTGCTTTAATTAAAGAATCTCCACGCTGCACCAGAGGGCAGATTCACCCCAGCCAGGATTTGCTGCACTCGCCGAGCTGCTAGACAGTCTGTCTCTCGCTAGGGATTAGGCTCCGGGAAACTCTCAGGCTGCTTGGCATAGAAAAACAGGACAGTTTCTGTGGGAGTTTGAAGGCCAGAGTTCAATTAACTTTTCTCACTCTCCCTTTGGGCCAGACGTGGGGTATGTCTGGTGGCTCGCACCCCTGGCAGGTGACGAGGCTGGGGATTAATTACGGAGCTGACATTCCCGGGGCCGTGCTCTCCCAGGAAAGCCGCCTGGCGCTGGGAGCTGCTGGTTCCCAGCCACCTCCAGCTCCTGCTCCCACCATCGCCTGCCTCCGTCTCCATCACGGTGCTGGAAAATCCCATCCATCATCAGGCTTGCTGGCACAGCTGGAGAAAGCAGGCATGCTGCAGGTCAAACAGAGCCTGCTCGCTCCAGGACTCCGCTGCCAGAAAATACTAGAATAAATCATAAATAAAATACTGGAATAAAGACAGAAATGGGAATCTGTCTGCCTATGTCTTGCACATGGTCCTTCCAAAATCAGTGTCCCCTGACACCTTTGGGAGTGAGGGAGGGGGACAGGCTCTGCCCTGAGCACCCAGGTGGGGATTCCCCAGCTCCCCAAAACCTACAGCTTATCCTTTACCCATCCAAAGCTACCGCCTGCCAGGGCTCTGTCACCTGCAGCCCCCAGGGAGTGCCAGGACCTTGATAAATACTGAGGGAAAAGGTCCAAAGCCCCAGGGAGAGGCTGGATCTGTGCCCAACCTCCCCAGGTGAACTTCTGGGGGCAGTTAGCTCCAGGGCAGGAGGTGACGGACCCACCTGTGGGCACCCTCGGGACCTGTCACCTGCTCTTTGGCTGCAGCATGGACAGCTTTCTCTGCACCATCAGGACGAGGCTCCTGCAGTTCATCATTTTCAGTTGTTTCTGCTCTAATTGGCCTTGTACCAATAGGACACGGCTTTTGCCGTGTGTTGGAAACCAACCTCCAGCTCGTCCATCACCTCTCCTCGGCAGGTGTGCCGGGCAAGCACGGCGCTGACCGACCCTCCTGCACCATCCGGCAATGCCATTTATCGGTGCTGCATCAATGCTGCTGCTCCTGGGGCATCCTGCCAGCCTGCGGGGCTACACTTATGCCCCAGCCCTTTGCGATAGCAGCTTGGGAGACTGCAGCAGGTCAAGGTCCTGGTGAGCAAGGTGCTGGGAAGTGGAGGAGCCACGGGATAACACAGGCAAAGCAAGAGCCTGCGCTCTTTTTAGGCTGCTGGGTTCGGGCAACAACCGGGAGACTTGCTTGGATTTTTGGGGGGGAGTATTTTGAGTGTCTGCCCTCAGCTCGGCTTCCCCACTCAGCTTTTAGGATGAGAGGTGTTGAGGCCGGAGCCCGCTCAGCAGCGAGTCTTAATGGGTGTTGGAAGAAAATATTGGAACAGACGCAGCAGTGGGAAATGCGTCTGCCCGTATTCTGCCAGAGCACGCAGCCTGGCTTCCAAAATCACAGCACCTTGTGCAACCTGGTCGATATAACCAAAATGTCTTTCGAAAGAGATCTGGAAATAGGCTGTTGATGCTATCAAAACATCCTGTTTTGACATTTTCTGAATGAATCATTTTGATTTTTTTTATTTGAAATGACCTCACTGCCTTTTTTTTTTTTTTTTTTTGGTGGAGTGGAATAGGTTGTAGCTATTGAAATGTTGTTACCAAACCAAACTGATTGATCTGTGCCTCAGTGAAGCGTTTGGTCACCCCTCCCTCACAATTTCCTTCAAGGTTTTATTTCCTGCAGGGGAGAATTTCTAAATATCTGAGTTTTGTTCCAACTTCAAGCCAAATTTTGCAGTCTCAGGATGAACCCATCGCTCCGGACACCCAGCTCCTGATCCGGCATCTGGTGGCTCAGCACCAGCAGGGTTTGTCCCCTCCTGTCCCCAGGGACCCCGCGCGGGGTGGCTGGGGAGAGAGTGGCGACGGGCAGCCCCAACCTGGCTGGGGTGACCTGGCGATTAGCGCTATCTGACAACGTGTTAGAATTAGAAAGCTCGTCATAAAAATCTCCAAAATGAACGCTTTTTGGTGTGTGTGTGCGAGTTAAGCTTTTCTGCCCCAACCAGGAACAGATGTCTGAACTGGTTGATGAATTGGAAACATCTGAAACAACTTTCCAAGCTGAAGTACAATAAATATACCTTTCATCACAATCCCTGCAAGAGGGTTTTAGAGGCAAAAATCACTGAAGTGTTTAATATGGCCCACGGTGAAGAATCATTATAACAAATGAACCAAATTAAATGAGCATTTCTCCCCTTCTTAGTGACTTGCCTGGGACTCCAGGTGTCACCTTCTGAGCTCTGTCCTGCCAACCTTGCCCAGGTCGCTCCTTGTTTGCTTTACGCCATCCTCCTCCGTGGGCAAGGGAGCGTACCTCAAGGTGCTCCCGGGGTCTTTGGGTGTTTCTGCGCCGAGGCAGGCAGCTCTCCTCTCCTGGGAAATCCGGATCTGCACCCAGCGACAAAGGGAGGCGAGTGTAGGACAGGTGGCACAAGCCCTGGGTGCCTTTGCAGTGCTCTGGTGGCTGCTGGTGAAGCTGGAGCTCCACGGAGCCCTCTGTGCCCCGCTGCCCATCACCTCCACACCGGGTGGGACACTTAGGACATCTCCCCCCTGGGTGATGCCCAGGGCGATGCTCTTGGCAAAACCAGTGCCTGCCAAAAGGATGGAGCTCTCTGAAGGCTGTGACTGCCTCCTGCAGCCCCATGGCCATGGTTCCTGCACGCTGGGGCTTGCTTTCTGTCCAGGAGCGAGCGCTGTCAGGACCAGAAGCAATCAGCAAAGCATCCTCATGGGTTCATGCCAGAAACATCTGTCAAAGCCATGGAGGGCTTTCTGCCAAAGTTCAAGTGGCTGCCATTCTTGCTGTTGATCCCATGACCTGGATAGATGAGAATCTTTCAGCAGGAGTTGTCAGAAAGAGTTTATTTTTCCATGTCTCCACTTGGCTTATTCCACTGAGCAAAGTCATGTTCTATTGATTTATTCTGAAATCACATTTATTTTCTTTCAAGAAATAAAACCCAATATTTCTCCCTTCAAAATTCATGCGCATTGCACGGGATTTGAGGGTCAAATTTTCAGGCGTGAGTACATCCATAAAAAGCTCATGCGCTGGCAGGTAGCGTCATTTACACTTAGGAGCCTGATACTGAGAACATGTGCTGGTGCTCAGCGAGCGAGGCGAGTTACGGCATTGCAGCAGCTCTTCTTGGAGGAGAATTCGCTCCTGTTTGTGTTCTGCAGCACCTCGGGGCTTTGTACAGTGGTGGGCACCCACCCATGGTGGGGACACACCTGTGATGGGGACACACCAGTGGTGGGACACACCAGTGATGGGACAAACCAGAGATGGGACACCCCAGTGATGGGACACCCCAGTGATGGGGACAGCCCAGTGATGGGACAAACCAGTGACGGGACACTCCAGTGATGGGATAAACCAGTGACAGGACAAACCAGTGATGGGACACACCAGAGATGGGACACCCCAGTGATGGGACTATGGGACACACTAGATGGGGACACCCCAGTGATGGGACACACCAGCCCCTGCTGTCACGTCCTCATGGACTCTACTGTCCTGGAGCACTGCTGCGGCATCCCTGCCAGTGCCACCATCCCTGCTGGTGCCACCCTCCCTGTCCCCACAAGAACAGGGGACATACGGTGCTAGGTATCAGCCGGGTACTTCTTTTACACAAATACATTACCAGAAGGGCTAAAACATCCCCCAACACGTGCTCTGACCAGAATGAGTCACTCGAACATGACTCATAAATAAAGCAGACACCTTTGATGTCTCCATTTTCAAACGTGCAGCGAGCTGGCCGGCACAGCAAGGGCTGGGGAGCGCCGGGGCTATCATGCAGATGTCCGTAATGGGATACCGATGCTCACACATCGCTTCCACGCCGTAAAACGATGGTGCCCCTTCTGGAAAGGAAGCATGTGCAGGGATTCATTTCCTCCAACTTGCTTGGCTAAAACTTCTCCGGGGCTGCTTGCTAATCCCCAGCAGCGCTCAGGGAGCAGCGTTTGCTGTTGCTGGGGATTAGGAGCGGCTCCCCGCCGGGGGCAGGACGGTGAGATGTGTGCGCAGCCGGGGTCTGGCAGGTGCTGCTGGCACATCCACGTGCTGGCCAGGCAGGGCTGCTCGGCTCTGGCTCCCTTCGTGTCCTTGCATCCCTTATAACAAGCCCTGCGACATCCCAGCAGGAGTTTGTGAACAAATTGGTGGGAGCTGGGCTTTAGCAGCGCTGGGGCAGGATGCTGCTGGCACCATCTCCTGTTCCTGCACCCCGACCATGGCCCTGTGCACAGCAGCAGGTCACCGGGGCTCCGTTCCCAGACCCGAAGGGTTGGCCAACCAAACCCCATCCCACTAATCACCCGCCAGCTCCCCAGCTGCCGCAGCCCATCGTTTGCTTTCAGGAGCCGCGCATCCCTCCCAGCCCGGCCCCTCCCGTGCCAGCAGCTGGGCTCTGGGGACACGGCGGTGACAATGCGCAGGCTGTGGTGGTGCTGGCTGAAAACTAGATTTACTTCTTTTCAATTTTTCTGCTGTTCTCTGTTCTATTTTTTTCTATTCTGTTTCTACATCTAGACAACTCAAAACCCTTCCCCAGCCCTTATAATAAAAAGCCAGCGGCAGAGAGGCCATCCCAAGGCTGCCAGGCACCTTGCACTACGAGCACCCGCATGTAGTTGCTCTGAAATTTGCAAAACGCAGCTCAGCTGGGCTACATTTGCTCGACTGCATGCCTGCCTCGGGATTTGTTTTTTTATTTCATTACATTTTGCTTTGTTTTCTGGAAGGTTGCACCTGAAATGGTTCAGTTGCATCTGAGAATGATACTAATGGAAGAATTTTTACAATGCCTTAAAAAAAAAATATTCTGGCAACCCCCCTTTCTTGAGAAGCTCTCATACTTCCATGCCCTGAACCAGAGGATTGAAATTTGGCAGAGAGCAGTCTTCATGTCAGGGATGCAGTTTTTGCTGTCCTTTTGGAAAATAAAACAACACCCATACTTGGCCAAAGCATAAACCTCTGAAAATATCCGCACACGCTCGTCGGAGGGATGTCGTCTGCCACACTGACCCACTACAACCTCCGCTCCTTCACCCATCGGCATCGGCAGCATCGTGCAGCTCCTGGGCAGCACTGGGCATTGCCAGGGGGAAGCGGGGCAGAGGAGAAGCCCCCGCTCTTCCCACTGGAGGCTGGGCTGTGCCTGGTGCCTGCTCAGCACCCAGCTCCTCCCAGCACCCGCAGGGTGACGGCTGCTGCCCTGATGGGTGCTGCTGGGGCCTGGCGCTGGTTGCCTGGAGCACGGTGACTTGTCGTCTGGGTTCAATTCGCTGCCTGCTGGGTTCCAGGCAGGGCTGTGCAAAACCGAGCTCCTCCCTGCATGTGCTGAGCCAATTTCTCCATCGCCCCTGACCCCAGCCAGCCAGGAGAAATGGGATGGCAATGCCCGGAGCACCGCACCGTGCATCTGGTACCTTACACCATGTGTCCTGCACCCTACACTCCATACCCTGTACCCTGCACCCTGTATCCTGCACCCTACACCATGCATCCTGCACCCTACACCCTGCACCCTACACTCCATACCCTATATCCTACATCCCTCACCCTTCACCTTGCACCCTACACTCTGCACCCTCCATCCTGTGCTCTGCACCTTGCGCAAAGCACCATGCCCAATGCAAACCAAACCCTGCATCTTCCTGTCCCCTGCACCCCGCATCCTGCCCCCTGCACCCCACATCCTGCACCCCGCATCCCTTGTCCTGCCCCCTGCACCTTGCAGCCCTGCATCCTATACCCTACACCTCCCACCCCACACGGGGACAGTCCCCTATCCCAGGCGACGAAGCCCGGGCTGCTCCCCACGTCTACTCCCCAGTGTCCCCAGCTCCCCAGTGCTCCCAGTGCCCCAGCAAGCCGGCGCTGCTGGGCTGTGCTGGCTGCGGCGGAGGGCAGCGTGGCTCCTGCTGTGAGCGCGGTGAGCTCAGCCCGCGGCCCAGCCTTTGTTTTCCTTCGCCTGTTCCCGTTCAGACGCAGCTCGGCCCCAGCCCAGCGCGCCTGCATGAGAACCCTCTCCATCTGAAGCCGCTTTCTCATTTAAGAAAAAAAAAAATATTTTGGAAGCTGCCGCCTCCCTCCCCTTGCCAGCGAGTTTAGGGTTTCATAAAGCCCATGTGGTAATAGGTTACAAATGTACCTATCAGTTTTACATTTGTTTTCATTCAGGCCTCGTGAACGCCCCGCAAGCCCCGGCTGAGGCAGGGAAAGGCCGGCCCTGCCCTGCCCGCTCCTTCCCTCGCTCCTCTCAAAACAAGGCCACGAGTGAATTGTTCTTCCATAATCTAAACCAACACTCCTCCCCGGCAAATTGGATTTTGGTTAAACCCTGTGACTTATGTGCAAATCCTCGCAGCCGATCGCCTTGCGCAAAGCTCCCCACGGGGCGCACGGGGGGACAACGGGCACGTGGGGCCAGGGCCTGCCCAGCTGCCGGCAGGTCTGCAGGCGTTGCACCCATGGGTGCTGGGCACTGCACCGATGGGTGCTGGGCACTGCAACCCCACGTCTGGCCACTGCAACCCACAGGTCATGGGCGTTGAGCTCCTGGTCCTTGGCATTGCGCCCCAGGTCCTGGGCATCGCACCCTTGGTTCAGGGGCACCCCCAGGTTGTGGGCATCGCCTCACCGATAAGAAAAAGGAAAGTAATCCCTGTGACAAGATAAATGGCAAAGTCTTGAGTTCAAAGAGCCTCATTTTGATGTCAGAAATTCAAATTATTAAACTTATCACGGTAAAAATCTCAGCTCCAGCATGGCAGGCACTAGCGAGATATCATAAAAGATATCTTTCTTCTGAACGTTATTGAACTTTTGAAGATATAATAAAGTGCAGCTCCCAGATGAGTCAACCAAACAGGTCTTGTTTGGATCATGTGAAATTGAAACTAAGCAAAGTCACCCATTTCTAATTTAGTTACATGGTGATTACATGGGTTCTCGGCTGAAAAGCAACAAGGACTTTTATTTTCTATGATGAATGAACATTTTTAGTGTCTGGAGTAGCAGCTGTCACACAGCTTGTTTTTTCGCCAAGAAAGTAACTCTGAGGGGAAATATTCATTTTGGCTCTCCATTTTTTTTTTTTTTTTTTTTTGTTTTTTTCTTCGTGATTTTCAGATTTGGGACAGGAATGTGACCGAGTGAACCAGCTCTGTGTCGTGCCTTCGGAGCTGTTAAGACATGAGCCGAGCTCGGCGCGAGCCCCAGCACTTGCAGCGCTGGGAGGGGGCGTTATAAGCGATGCAGTGCAGCCCTCTCGGGGCGTTATAAGCAATGCAGTGGGCAGTGATGCCCCCTTTTATAAGCGATGCAGTGCAGCCCTTTTGGGGCGTTACAAGCAATGCAGTGCCTGCACAACGCCCCTGAGCACCACGTGTGGAAGCAGCGGGGAAGGAGCCCGTGGACGCTCAGGTAAGGACCGAGGCACAGCCGGGATGTGCAAGCTCAGTGCCCGGCCACGGTTTCGGGTCTTTCTGTTCGCCACAGCTCCGCAACACCAGGGCAAAAGCAGCAGCAATTAGTGAGACCCACTTCCTGCACAATTCTTCGGAGATATTATCGGGTCCTCCGTGATTGACTCTGCTGCGGAGAGTTCTCAGATGGAAAAAATCTATTTAATTTTGTGGTCTGTTAGCAATTTAAGTTGAAGAAGTGGTGTTCGGTTCTATTGTTTTCAGGCTGCGATGTTCGTGTGAAAGATTTCTTTGATTCGGGGTGCTGCAATATACGAAGGAAACTCCGTGCTATATGGTAACAGCGCATTTGTAAAAACACAGATAATTGATCAGGAGCTGATTGGTAGCGAGATACCAATGTTGTTGTTTGTTTAAAGGGATGTCATCAACTTAAAAAACATGTTTAATTTATAAGTCACTTCGCATGCTAAGATTGGAGAGGTCCTGGAGCGCTCCTACAATGACTAAATGAATGAGATCAGAAACTGAGATCACAAACTGGTATTTTTCTCTCTTTCACCCATCTTCTGGTGTGCTTTTCGCTGCACCTTGGCCGTGCCCCGCGTTCCCCTAGCGTGCAGGCTGACACGCACAGACCTCGGGGGAAACCCTCACCGTTGTAAAACCAAACACATGTGTGCAGCCCTGCCAGAGCGGGGCCCGTGTGCCCGGGCAGCTCTGAGGGCTTCTCCCACACCTTGTGCCTCACCTTTCCCTTGGGGGCAGCAGGGGGGCACGCTGCTGCAGGTCTCCCAGCCTCCCTGCAAGGCTTCCAGAGGGCCACGCAGTTTAATCCTACCCCTGCCTCCTCTTTTCCCAATCCCATATCTGGTTTGCATTAATCAGCTCCATTGTTTTAATCAGAATATCTCAAAGACGAGCAGCAGTGGCTGCAGTTGTTTCTCCAGAGCCTCTTCCCGGGTGTGGGAAAGCTGGTGCTGGGCTGCTGTGGGGTCCTGTACCCGTCCTGCTGTGGGGTCCTGTGCCAGTCCCTGTGGGGTCCTGTGCCACCACAGCAGCAAACCCAGTGGGGGGCTCATGGGGAAGCAGCAGGGCAGCAGCGGGGCTGCGGGAGGGAGCAGGCGAGCTGGGCAGGTGGAAGGAGGAAAGGCAGTGCTGCTCTGGGACGGGGCTCCCATCCCCTGGTCCCATCCACACCAGCCCCTTGCTTCTTAACCTTAGGGTGCACAGGGCAGAATTATTTCCATACTCTTCAAAACTGCATATTTGAGGGACGTCCACCGCATCTGCCCACCCCCAGACTGAACAAGCCGGGCCCTTCTCCCAGTCTCCAGACCCCAAACATTTTCCCAGCCGGGCCCATCTCGTGCTGCTCCCCAGCAGGCGGGCAGGGTGGGCGATGAGCTGGGACCCCCGGCTTTGCGCAAGGCGATGGGCAGCCGAGCCCCAATTCCCAGGGCTGCAATCACAGCCGCGCTGACGGGCTGTCCAGCGCACTCTGCTTTTATGAATTTGATTGAAGCAGGGAAAGATCTCACTTCATCCAGCCCCCGGCTGAATTACGAGCAGCAGTCCTGGGGCTCTACTCTCGTAAATGAAATACATGCTGCGATGACTGCTCCACTTGCCAAGAGGCTGTTAATCGGTGACCCAGCGCAGTGCTTATAATCTGGTGTTTTCCTGATTTCACCAACCTCCTCCAGTAGTTTATGAGTACCAAGCGGTACCAGAAGAGCCCCGCTAGGGATAACCTCGCTGCTGACACGTGGTAACACAGAAAAAGGCTTTTTTGTACACGGGCAGGCTCAGCTTTCACAGATTGCACGCTGGTTTGGCTGCTCTTTGATCCCCTTGCAGAAACACAGCAAAACTTCTGCCTGCTCCGCCAGCCACAGATGCCACCGGGGTCCGCAGCCTGGTGGCTGTGACGTGTGCCACCGGGGCTGGGGACCACATGGGGACTGCAGCCGTGACAGTCGACAAGCCAAGGAAGCACTGAGACCTGCCCAAGGATGAAATGACCCAAGTACAAACAGGACTGGGCCAAAACATCCCGGCTGCAATTTTACCTGCTCCGACAGCATCGCGTCCACTGCATTCACTAACAATTAGCATTTATTACGCTTTATTAGCATAGACGCTGATGTAGCACATAAGGCAAACTGAACTTGGCCCACTAGCTCCGCAGTGACATTAAGCAAATCTGCTTTTTATTATTATTTATTTTATTCGTTTAATGAAGCAACAGGGACAGCTCCATAATTAAGGTCAAGCTGGGTTTTGCACTCAAAGTAAAACTCTCATTGCAAACTCTCCCTGAAACTCCACCACTTTAGAAAAGAAAAGAATGCTGCTTCTGAGATTTTTACAAGCGAGCCTCTTAGGTCAGTAATTTCAGTGGGAATTTTCCTGAAGGGGAAGATTTTATATATACCAGGATCAAAGGAAAGAAAACCTCTCAAGCTATGAAGAATAATGACTAGAAGTGTCTATTAATGCTGAATAATAAAAATTGCTTTTTTTTTTTTTTTTTTTAAACTAGCCATTCTGCTAGCTGGGGAAGCAGAGCAGGGGGTGGAGGTGAGGTGCAAGTGTGTGCAAGGGCACGTGGAAGCGGAAAGGCATCGGCCAGATCTTTCTGCATCGTCCTCCTGGCTGCAAGGAGGGGATGAGCTGGGCTGCTGGCCCCAGGCGCATCACCTAAGGGTGCATGGGTGCAGCACCTTCCATCAGGGCTTTCCAAAATGAGGGGTTTGACCCAGGCCAGGCGTAATCTTGATTTAATCCTTACAAAAGGTCAGAAGAGCAGGACAATGCAGCACACCAGCTCCATGGCAGGGGGTTTGACCAGGTGATTTTGAAGGCCCCTTCCCACCCAAAACACGGGTGTCCCTCATCAATAAACGCAGGGAAAGAAAAGCACGTTCCCTTGCCAAACTACATAAACACTGTCTTTTTGGTTAGGGCTGGAGCATCCCTGTGAAGCCAGCACCAAGGGGCACGGTGCTGCTGCCATCCCCTGGTCCGCCTGCACTCCCCAACGTGCCCCATGGCAGGGACGTCACCAATGTCACCGCTGTCCCTCGGGGCCGTGCTGCTGACACCACTGTGAGAGCTCCGTGCCTGTGCCAGGCACCTTGCAGCAAAAGGGGAAGGGGATGGGGCAATATACCATTTAACAACACCTGTACTAATAAAAAAAGAGCATTATATTGGCCTGTAGTCCTCTTGAAACTTTAATAAAAGCTGAATAATAGTTTTTCTTTTCTTTTCCATTTTCTAATGCTGACCTGCACTGGAGACAGACCACGACTGCTTTTAACCTGGCTGGAGGCACACTTGGTGCACAGGAGGTGGTCCCAAGCTGCCTTTGTCACCCTGCAGCGCGTGGGGATGTCCCCGTGCCTGGCCCCATCACACAGCGATGTCCCACCAGCCCCACGAGGTCCCACCGCACCACGTCCGTGCTGCCCCTTTCAGCGTGTGGCAGCGTAGCAGTTGGGATGTCCCTGTGAAAGCAGCATTTTTTTTCTTCTTCTTGGAATTCTGATTAGCTGCGCTTGGTAGAGATGATGAGATTTAACACAATGCAGTTTTGTAACTGTAATGAAACACAAAGATCCACCAGCATTCTGGAAACAGATATCCAGCAATCGGCTCAGAGACTTTCAACACGGACACACACACACACACACACACGCAGCCTGGCCGCGCTCACAGCTCTGCCCTCAAGTCCAGCGCTAATTCTCCTGCCTTTCATCAAGCCCTTTTGCAACACCAACTCATTTTCCCCGCCTCGCTCCCCACGCCGCCACCAGACGTGTCGCAGGGCTCCCTGCTACCGCGAGCCCCGCACCGCGCCGTCCCGCTCCCGAGCAGGCGGCGCTGCCAGGAAACAATTGCATTTCGGCTTCAGATGGGATTAATCGTAATCTGTTTGCATTGGCCTTAAATTCTCTGGAGGAGCTTTAGCCCTAAATGCAAGCCAGGCGGGGGCTGCGCTGCAGACCTCTGCGGGGCCCCCCCTGCCCGGCCAGCAGCGTGGCTGCAGGAGGACCTGGCTTAGAAAGATGCTAAGGAAATGTATGCCCAAAGGTACAAGGAAAAGAGTGATTTAGGCTTAGAATTGCCTGAAATTCTTTGTCACTGGGTTTCTTAAAATTCAAGTGTGCAGCTAAACCTGCAGTCCCCAGACCTCGGGGAGTTTTCTGCATGCTTTTTTTGCCTGCATCATCGGGTACGCCCTGGCTCTGTGATTTATCCAACAAGAAAAAATTTTGAGCTGTCATATTAAGATAAAGAGATTTATTTTTTCCTCATATCATTGCACCTCTGTGTTTTTTCTCTCTGTCTGAGGACTGCTCTGCTCCTCCTGCCCGCGGTGTGCTAAGTGTGTTTGGGCCCCCGCTGCACTCGGCCCTCTGGGGCTGGCACGGTTGTGTCCGACAAGCTGGGATTCCCATTTGGAGGAAAACCTCTGGGTTTTGTAGAGTGAGATCTGAGAACAGGGAATAATGCTGCTGGGTGAGCGGGCTTCACTTAACCCTTCCCGAGGCTGCACAGGGCTGCATCTGCTGAAGATAATAATCCACAGTATTGCTCCCAAAAAATTCTTTAAGCTTATTAAAGTGGCTTCATAATCTACCTCGCCTGCTGTGGTTGGGCAGCAGGTGAGAAGTCCCAGCCAGGAAGGAGCTTTCATTCCCAGAGACAAGTTAAAGCTAAAATCTTCCTACTAATTTTGAATCCAGCCTTCAGAGAGGCATTATTTTCATACAGAGATGTCAAGAAAAATGGGACATTCATTATTCAGCGGGATGTAAAGACACTCCACTTGTGCTTTTCACATTTTTCTTATCCATTTCACAGCACCATACTGAAGTTGGCAACGCAAAGCGTCGCTTGTAGTCCTAATATCATTTTCTGAGTGCGGGACCCTCCTCAGACCGGCCAGATCCTCAGCTGGTGTTAAAGGTGCCACTCTGCTAAGGCCAAGGGCTTCGTGTTGGCACACATCAGCAGCTCATCTGGCTCAAAATTTAGGTCCTTGCAAATATGGGATTGTGCAAACCAGGAGAGGAGAGGGACAGAGGCAGGCGAAGGCAGGGGAAGCTGAATGAGGCCGGGATTAGTGCATTTCTCCGTGCTCTGTTCTTTTTAGACTTAATGCCCTCAAAGCCTGGCCATGCAGCTGCATGCAGACTTCCAGATCAAATCCCACACTTACTTGGTGGAAACAGCTTGATTTGCCAAAGGATAAAGGAAAATGTTTTCCATTAACACATCTAACACCCCCATTAGTGCATTCTTGGTTGTACTCAAGTGCTAATGAGATTTCACTCTTACACCAGAGGAGGAGATGGCAGTAATTGGGGCACGTTTCATTTGCACGGCTGGAGAGGCTGAATTAATTGACTGAGATTAACCCTTCTGCATGAGACAGCAGCTATCCTGGACGGTAGCAAGGAGGAAATTAGCGACTACTGCAGTGATTATTAGATGACTAATAACAGGTGCAAAAACAGGTGAAAATGAGCAGTTTTGGAGCAGCAGTGCTAGTTTGTGCATCCCACCAGGGAGAGGGGCATAGAGACCAGAGGTGCACGCAGGGGTGTTAAAGCAATTTTATTTCATTCTCTAAAGGTTTTGCACATGCAAAAATCCCCTTTACCTAGGGAAACTCAGGGCTAGTTTGGGGAATTTCTCTCCTAGGACAGCTCTCCCACTGCCCAGGGATGCACCGGGAAGCTTCCCTAGTCGGATGCAGCTCTGGAGAGAGACACGTCTCATCTTAGCAAATGAGAAAAAGGCAAAATAAGGTGAGCAAATGTTTTATTTAATGGAGGGATTAATTGCTGACATCTGTGATAAAAGCTCAGGGTTTCTTTTGTTTTGTTTTTTGTTTTCCAAAGTGGAATTTGTTTCTAGCTCAGGATGAAGCAGGGATGTGGGGGCAAATTCTTTGGAGGGTCCCTTTGAGTCCCATCCAAGGAGGATAGTGAATAAAATGTGGCACATGTTAAACATGTAAATGAGGTACTGATTTACTGATTTATCTGTTTCTCGCATGAGATCTTCTTTGGCTGCATCAAAATTACTGTATTATTTATAAGCCTTAAACATTTAAAATTAGATGTGTGGTTTTAAAACAAAACATCAAAACCTTCATGCAAACCACATTGTTTCAATAAGAAATTAGATTAAAAAAAAGCAAATTCAGAATGTTTCTGTGCTGGATCAAACCTGCACCTCATGTGGTTCACATCCACGTTGGATCCATTCTGCAGGACTGGGTTCTCTTTGCAATGATTTGCAACAGTGAACTCAAAATAAACAGATCTGGTTTCATTCAGGAATATTTCCTTGTTATTGAAAAGCATCATTTTCTACACTGTCCCCTGACATTTCACGGGGAAATACTGGAGACTCGTAACCCGTCTGAGACACCGGGACACCCCGCTGGAGCCAGCAGCGCTGCAGCAGCTGCTCTCCCCGATGTGCAGCCGAGTGCTCGGGAGCCACGGTTGGTGCTGCTCTGCGCTGGAGCAGAGCTGCCACGGGGATGAATTTTTGCAGTATCTCGGCTGGTTTCTTGGTACAGCATCGTCTGTGCTACCAGCTTGGTCAAGGCTTGCCAGCTCCTGTTTTAGGTTGTACAGCCACCAAGAGCTGATGGTGCCGGCGGGTTGTTGGCTTTGCTGTGAAAGTCTGCTGAAGGTAAAGTGTGTTTCTGAAAGGAGCTGGTCCTCACGGGGCCAGCTGACAAAGGATTTGGAGGAAACTGCAGACCAGGGCTTGTTGTCATTTCCATTTTGTCCCGCGGAGCATGATGCTCATCTACCTTCACCAAAGAAGATGCTCTGAGCTAATGAGTCTGGCCTTGTGCTGGGGTTGGGGTCTCCTCTGGCTGTAGGAAAGCCTGTAAGTCCCACCCCATGGGGGCTGCCATGGCCATACAGAGCTGGTAGCCTCAGAGGAGTGATGTGCACTGAGCTCAGCATCCATCGGCTTGAGGTTTTGACGTGCTGGTGTATGGCACCCTGAGGCTGCGGGAGAGATGTGCTGCAGCACGTACCCAGCAGACACCATACCTGACACCGTATCTCATCCACCACATTGTGCAAGCAGACGCTTGGACATCTACGTCATGGCTGGAATTGTTCACCAGAGGTGAAATAAGTCTGCCCTGGGAGGGTGAGCCACTGAGCTGCGTGCTGGAACGTGAATGTGGGCAGCCTCCCAGCCCCTCTGCACACCCCTAGGTCTGGAAAGGACATGTGGATGCTCCCGGTCCAGCTTAATTCTCATCTCAGTCCCCACCATCACTCCCTCCCTTTCCAAAACCAAGATGAAGAGTAACTATTGCAAGTACCTTGCTGATTTGCTTGCTTGTAAGGGGTTGGCTGTTGCATACTTTTCCAAAGCCAGGCTAGGTCTGCACCTTGGTGATCAGAAGAGCAGGGCTGGGGCTGCCGTGGCCTCAGACCTTTTAGTGAAGCTGTGAGAATCATGCCTTGGAGCATCGCAGGGTCCTGGATTCACTCATACCACAACTTCCAGCTTCTGGCTGTTCCCGCAACTTGTGCGTTCTTCAAACAGGGGGAAAAACGCCGATGTCTCTCGCTTACCATCATGGGCCGTTGCCCCAGCATCATCACCCCATAAACATGTCAACAGTGAAATGCAAACCAAATTACACTGGAGAAGCACAGCCATAGTCAGAGTCACGTTAGCTGGGTTGCCGCTCAGCCTGTAATTGAAACTGAAACGAGAAAATGGTTGAAGGAGGCTGAAGGACTCCAGGGCTCCTCGTCATGGGGTGAGGCACAGCTCAAGGTGTGCTGGGACCCGTGCTCACGGGCTTGGGTCCCATGGTAGTGATTGGTGTCCACAGCTCACGAGGGAAAAAGTTACTGATTTGGGGAAAGACCAACATCCCCATCCAACCACAAGGCCGAGCAGGCTGGTGGCAGGCACAGAAGCGGCACGGTGCGCTGCTCGCTGGGCAGCCCCTTGGCTACGGCAGCGGCAGCACTCAGCTGTCCCACAAACAGCAAGATGAAGTGCTGACCCATAAAAAAATGTCAAGCGAAGAGGCAGGCTGCTCTCCAGGCTGCCCTCTGCATGCTGGTGGGTCCCGCGTGCCGCTGCCCATTGTCATCGTGGGGTCTTTGTCATCCTTTCTTCGCTGACCCTGATGTATCTCCTCTGCTGCGAGCCCCATGGTGGCCGGCAGCGTGAGTCATGGCTGCCCTCCGCGGCCCTTCCCCTCCATCCTTCTCAGCACCCAGAAAACCAGAAATCTTACTGGAGGACAGGAAGCATTTGCTAACACCCCATTTAATGCATTTTTATTTTATTTTATTATTTTTTTTCGAAGAGCAATGGAGGAGTTGAGGGGAAAAGCAAGAATTGCAGGAATTGCTCATTCCATTTCCTGTGGTTTCATAATTTTGTTGCTTACCAATTTTGAATTTCACGAAGCTTGTGGTTTCCCAACAGCCTTCGTCTGTGGGGAGGATACATTTCAGTAGCATACTGAACTGACATGAAATTCCAAACAAAAATAATATGACAGCAATTGGCATTCTAAACTATGTGAAAAAGAAATACAAATACCCCGCTGGCTGAGTTTGGCCCAGACGAAGGAAGCAGAGCAAAACATCCCAATGTCAGCAGGTCGCTTCTGAGCCGTCAGAAACTGAGATCATCCGAGATCCTCGGTCTCCATCTACGTGTGAATTATGGCCAAGGGTGGGCCGGGGGGGTTGCAGCCACACCGCCCCACAACTGAGCGCTGGCTCCCAGGAGCGGAAAGCGCCCGATTGCATATTGGAAAACCACCACGTGTTTCCACTGACCGTGGGTGCTGGCAGCAGCCAGGTTGCAGTGGGTGGCAGGAAGGAAGCGGAGGGGGCTTTGGCGTGGTTTTCACCCCCCCCCCCCCAAATGAAAAGAAGAGGTTTGCACTTGGCACCCTCTGGCTGGGTTTCTCTGCCCCTTGGGGTGTGCCCGCAGCCTGGTGCATGGCTCTGTGTTCGCAAAGCTGGGTTGTTGCTCCACGGCGATCGCAGGGACAACGATGAAAGGCAACCAGGGAAGAGAAAAATATCCTGCTAAATAAACAGAGGAGCAGGAGTGTGCTCTGATGGTGCTTTGCATGAGCATGGGCAGAGACATCGCGATGAGCAGTGCTGCTGAGCCAGGCTGGGGATCCTCTGCATTGGGAGCTTGTGCGGAGGAGCCGGGTGGGTGCTCCAGGGAAGCTCCGTCCTGCTGCAGCCCAAGTGGGGCTTGGGGATGCCAACAGAGGGAGTCCTGGTGGCCTGGGACCAGGTCTGTAATGAACGAGACCCTCCGTGATGCTCCCCGCTGACCTCAGAGGCTGCAAGGTGAGCCTCGTGCAATCCCACAGTGCCGGGACAGAATTAAAACCTGTTCCTAAGTGTCCTGCTGGAACAGTCCGTGGATCGCAGTTGATTAGATACAGTAATAGCTGCTAACATCCTCCTCTGGAAACTGCTGGAGATTTAGCTTGTGTTTATTGAAAATAAACTCTCAGAGGTGAAGAGAAGCCTATTGGTGACATGAACTTGCAGCGAAGAAAATACATTTGTGAGCTCAGAATTTATAGCCTGCCTCCATAAAGCTGTCCAGAATCTGTGGATCTTTGCTTTAGATACTCATGTTAAAATAATTTTCATTCTGTTAAATGAAAAGTGCTTTAAGTTTGGCAGGCCTGTGCTGCTCATGCTCTCACCACTTCATAAATAATTCTTCATAATAACAGCTCAGAATAAAACAAAAAAAAAAAAAGTGGGGGGGGTAGGGGGGCCAAGGTCTGCTCCAAGCTCTCCTTGTCGGCTGTAAATACCTCTCGCTATGATGTCAGCGTTGCTCTGACAGCGTATCTGCCCAAATCACTACCACATGTGTAGCCAGGGGATGTGTTTTACCTGGACTTTCCACTTATTGAGTAATGTGGCTCGCAGTCCTGGCAGCCCTCTGACGTGGCTCATGGTTCCAGGCTCCTCTCCATTTTCCTGTTAATCAGTTACTAATAATGGACCAGGCTATTTCATTGGGTCATCTTCTTTCTGCTCTCCCACCGTTTTTTCATCCTCTAAATAAAAATTGCTTCACACTTTCCCGAGTGCCTCAGATATGACTTAATTCAAAACACGCAGTCGCAGGAATGGGACGAGGATGAGCGCTCTTCGTTTGGACAGAAACCAGAGCCCACGTAAGGACGGAGAGTAGAACAGCCCTCCTCTGCGAGGGCAGGGAAGCAAGTGTCAAGACACCAACTCCTCCTCGCTGCCGAAGATGCGTCCAGCCATTTGAGGCTTTCCTACAACGTTACAGGACTGGCCTGGGTCGAATCTGTGGCCGGAGACACCCAGCTCGTGTCCCGTGGACTGCTAAGAGGCACCAGATGCGGCTCGGGGAGGCTGGGAACACTCAGCCCTTCCCTCCCTGCCGGCCAGCGGGCAGAGGCAGCATCCTCCCAGCATCTCGAAATGTTTGAGGACGTGCAAAAGGAGCCGGGGGAAGCCACAGCCTCCCGCCGTATCCACCGGCAGCGTCCTGCTCCGCCACGTGCCCCGGCTCCTGCTGGCTTGCAGGCAGCCCGAGCGCACTGGTCCTACCGGCAACCCAGGGATTTTAGGTTCAGTAACGCTTCTAATGACCCTTGAAAATTGTTTACCAGCCCTTGAGGGGGCCAAATTAATGAAATCTGCCCAGATTTTGCATGGGTGTGACTGAGACCAGGGAGGAACCCGCCGGTCACCCTGCAGAGTAGCCTGTGGGCTGAACGTGATCCCCTCACTCTTTGGATGCCTTAAAGAGGGCTTTTTCTCCCTGCATGGCTTTGTACCCATGATTTTAATTAGTCTGCTCTGTGAAGTGGTTTGGGGATGCAGCTTGTATGAAAGACACAGTAAAAAAGAGCACAGTCTGGTACTAAATAGCAGGAGGACGTGTCCACATGTGGCAGATGTTAGTCACATTGCCGAGCCCATTGTCTGCAAGGGCTCGGTCACATACTGCCTGGCTCTGCGACCACGAAAGGACAGGAGACAGCTTGTGAACTGAGCAGGCGCTAAAAAAATGGAGTATTTCAGCCAACAGACCTTGAGAAATACGTGTATAATAGCCCTTCGCTAATGTCTAAAGGCAGCAAGGCATTTCTTAGTGCGTGCTTGCCTTGAATCCTGAGCTCTCTCTTGCTTGCACCTCCTGATCCAAGCCGAGCTGATGCTCCAGGGTCGTGAACTCCACTTTGGTTGGTGCGGGTGCTTAAACTTAATGGTATGGGTTGGTGTTTCCCAGGGCAGGGCGAGGAGACCTGGGGGGCTTGGGATGCTCGGGGGCAGGCTGGCCCCCAGCCACGAGCTTCGTTATCCAGCCCAGCCACGGCTCAGCCGGCTTTTGTGTTAGTGGGAGGGAGATCTCTGAGGATTTGGCTCAGAGCAGACAATGATGCCATGAGCGCAGAGTTTTTCTCCGTGCCAACTGGTCTAACCTAATAAAAGGGGGAAATTTCCACTGACCCCAGGGGAGCAGGATGGTTGAGACAGAAAAAAGAGGTGGAAAATTATTTATGACAGTGTAATTGCATTTGAGACAACTTGTGTCCAGCCAAGATTCCACAAGAAATTTAGGAAAGAACAACTTTAGGTCAATCTGATTTGTTGTCCTGTGCGTGGGGGGGGTAAATTTCCCTTGTGAAAATTGGGCTTCGTAACCATATAAGAACTCATAATCAAAATTAATGTGGAAAATAAATTGCTGGCTGGCATCCCTGTCAGCGATGGACACTCACTTTAACTCTGCTGCCCTGAGACTGCTGCGTGTCTCAGCCTACCCAGCCCCACCGAGCTGACATTTTCCTTTGGTTCCTTTAAAATCTTGTTTTATTGTCCCTGGGGCTGGAGGGAGGAACAAAAGGACTCCAGCGCTCGGGGCAGGGTGGCAGGAGCTGTGTAATCCCAGCTGGGAGAGGAGGGGACAGCTCACAGCCCGGGCTGAGGGCAAGGCACCGCTGCTCCCGGCTGCCTGCCCCGACAGGGTGATGCGTGGCATGGCATGGGTGCACCAGGGCTGCACCTCAGCTTCCAGCCGTGGCAGATGCCGGCCACGTTTTCCCGCCCGTGCTACAACTCTGCTCGGGTTTCTCAAGCATATTGAGCCTGGCTGGTGCTCCCCTACCAGTGCTCAGAAGCCCAGTTTCGAAAAATGGATATTTGCTTCTCCTTAGCGCCAGTTGCAATTTTAAGTCTTTCATGGTATCGTATTTTCAAGCCTTTTTATTCTCTTTCCAAGGAAGCTAGAAACCTTAATTTTTCTCAAATAAAGGTAAGAGTTTTGTGAACTCTCGTGAATCTCCCCGTCTCTGGATGCATTCACTCGAGTCCAGAAGTTGGAGCTTTAAGGAAAAAAACATTGGTTATTGCAAAAATTTGCATCTTTGTAAGGTCAAAGGCTATTTGCTCTCTTTCCCAACAGAGAAAGGAAAATTCTGAGAGTCCCGGGTCATGCTCAGAGACGCAGTGCTTGGGCACTGGAGGTGCGGTAGAGAGGTTACGAGGATGTGACCCAGGGATTTTAACCTGGCTCCATTAAAGAATGTGCTGCTAATTCCAGTGGTTAATTTTATTATGTGTCATTTCCCTCCATTATTTGGTTCAAAAGATGAAGACTAAACGTAGATCTTAAAATTGTCCAGATTTCAGATATTGCCCTTGGGAAAGCTTCAATCTCATCTTTTGTTTTCGTTTAGTTTTTTTGCAGGTCTGCAAATGTGTTTGTTTTAATAATACAGCTGCAGGACAGATTAAAAAAAGCAAGTATCGCTGGCATTTAATATCTCTAATCCAGCAGTAAGACAAGCCTGCCGACTGTTTGCTTAATGTTTAACATCCCTTTCTGATTAAGCAAAAGGTTTGAAGTGATTATAGTTTATTTACAACAAAAGTGGACTTAAATGAGAGTTAATTCCTCCCCCTCCTCCCTCATTGGGCCCTTTGCCAGTTACCATGTGTCTGCTCAGCTCCCTTTTCAAGAGCATCCACAGAAGCCAGGGCAGATGTTTCCACCAGGGCCCTCCAAGAAGGGCTTCTCCCCTGGGTGCTGGGGGTGCTGGCTGCCCCCCAGCACGTCCTGCATGCCTCCGTGCCCAGCCACGGAGAAAGGCTGGCAGGGACAGGAGAAAATCCCTGCAGCTGAGCACCTTCCCAGCTGAGCAGGAGCAGGATGCTGCCCTGCACCCGGGGGACAGGCAGTGCTGCTCCCCCCAGTCCCATTTTGGCCCAGCTCCACTGGGCGTTCAAGCCACTGGTGTGCCAAGCAGGGAGACCCAGCTCAAGCTGCCGTCAGCCTTTCTATGCCCTGTTCCATCTCCGGCCTTTTTGCCTAGCTATCCCCCTGCCTTTGGAGACATCAGCTCTCAAAATGTCTCATCACTGCTGCACAGATCACTGTTATCAAAAATACTAAACAGAGTTTGATTTCTAATCTTTTTTTTTTTTTTCCTCCAACAGAAATCAACGTTTTCCAGAATAAAAATAAATAAATAAAAAATAGCCAGAGGAGTGTCATTTGGGGGCTGATTTCCAGTACCATGCCTGGGACTGCCTGATACCACCCGGCTCCGCTGCAGCTCACGGCCGCATCCTCGCTCAGAGCACTCATGCCAGGGTTTGGTGCAAGTCCCAGCCACGGGGCTGTAACGAGATAATTATTCAGCACTGGAATTGCATCCAGTTGGCACTGAGTTCTGGGTACCTGACAGGTAACCACATCACTGGTATCTCTCTTTGCAGCCTCCTGCAAGGTGGTTGCGGAGGAGGCGATGCTCGCGAGGAGGAGGAGGGAGGGAGGCAGCACTGGGTGACCTCGGTGCTTTCCTCCCTGAGGGGCAGGTGCAGTTTTTGTGCCTCTGGGAATCTGGTGGGTCTCAGACCTCCTTGACGAGCAGGAAGGGTCAGGACAGAGGACAGCAGTACCACTTACTGCCCGGGGGCTTCGGCTTCGCGCCCGCTGCACGAGCGCAGCTGGAGACCTTCGCTGTCCCCGTCGGACAACTCATCATCCCCGAGCGCGGAAAGCCTTATTTGCAACTTCCAAAGGCCTCATCTCTTTGCTAATTGGAAGTAATTTTCCTATAAAAATGTAAAATTGCTTCTCCAAACAAAACGTCCGGCGCACGCTGCACGCTGACGTGGTGAAATGCTGCGAGCGTGGCGCTGGCCCGAGCCGGCGCAGGGGTCGGGTGCTGCGGGGAAGGGCTCCGCTCGCCAGAGGCTCCCGCACTCCCCAGCTCCGTGCACACAATAAAGCCCCACGGGAGCCCCAGGGGAGGCTCGCCGACATTGCCCGTATTACTACCTAGAGGATCAATGGAGGCCCCAGCTCTCACCGGCAGGGAGTGCGAGGAAGAAAGGCACAAAAGCTGCCGAGAGTGAATAAACTCAATTAGATCGCTGTAATTGCAACAAGAATTAGTGTGGGGGTCGGGCACATGTGCCGTCTCGGAGCAGTAATTAAAAGCGCAGTGTTTGCCGTGCTGGGGAGGTGGCCTGCTGGGTCCCAGCAGTGCCCTTTGAAAAGCTCCATGATGGAGCTTCTAGGCTGGATAAATACAAATGTCAGTGCCTCGCAGCCCGTGGGGGGACTCTCAATCCACAGCCCAGTGGGAGAATCCCCTGCTTTACATTCCCAACAGTTGGGCTAATTTCAGAGTCAGGCTTTGATGTGCTTTGGGGAGCCCTGTGTGCTACACACTTTCCCAGCGAGGCGCCCCCTCCCTTTCTCAAATGCTTTATTAATTTTCTCCTGTGGTTTTTTTTATTCTCCCTTTCTCTTGGGCCCGCCTGCAACTTCTCCTTTGTGCTCACACAGCGGGGTTCATAGCGGAGAATTTATATCATTCTGAAATATATATAAAGAAGGGATAAAAGAGAAGATGTAGGAACCTGCGGAGACTTTAGCAATAATCGGTCCTGGGAGCCAGGGTCCTCTTCCTCCTGCCACCTCCCCGCGCGGCTCTGCTAACACCAGGCTTCCCGGCAGTCGCAGCGCCGGCTGCAGCAGGGCTGCTCCTCCCCTGTCTCCTCCATCAGCGGGGAGACGGGGCTGACTGATGCCCAGGGGACACAGAAGTGACACGGCTGTTAATAACCAGGGCTGCTGGAACGCCAGACCAGCCGTGCAGCGGGCAGGAAGGCGCAGCCAAGTCTTCCCAAAATGGTTTCTATGAAAAGCCATGCTGGGGGTGCCTCGGGGAGCAGCCCACGGCCACCCAAAAGCACAGGGGAATGGGGTAGGGGGAGACGGGGAGGGGATAAAGCCCCTGGGGCTGCTCATTCCTGCATGTGCAGGTGCATGCATGGTGGCCACAGCCAAGGGGAGAAAGTAGCCAAAGGGAGGAAGTAGCCATGGGGCTGCTGCACCCACGGCACCCGCTGGCTGCTGGTGGGGCTGCCGGTGGGCAGTCGGTGGTCACGCAGCCACAACTCCTGATGCACCAGGGCAGGGAGCGCCCAGCACAGCGCCCTGCCCATGCTCATCCCGTGTTATCCTCATGCTCCTGGTGCTCTCCAGGAGCACCTCACGCCCACCAGGTGCTGCGGCCATTGGGAGCATCCCTGCCGGTTTGTGCAGACTCACGGTGCTTGATTTCGCCGGGGCCAAAGCCCCCCTGTGCTGCCCCAGCCCTCTCCCCTCGTCTCCCCCCCGCATCCCACCCTGCTGCTGGGCGATGGCGACATCCGCATGCCGCAGCGAGCAGCCCAGTGCTGCTCGGCTCTTGCGAAGCTGGCATCAAGCTCCTTTCCTGTTTCTTATTATCAACTGAATTTGGCATGGAGGGGATTCTCTCCCCACATCCCGTTGGCACACAAAAGGCTCAAAAACCAGCAAAACCATTGTTTGTACTTGAAGGGCGGAGACCAGGGTGAAAAGAACAGCATGTTTTAGAGCCCAGAGCTAGGAACCATTAGAGCATCTGGAACAGTTAGTGGGACAGGGGCGTTACAATTAAATAAAAATGGGTGATTACAGAACCGTTCCCTCGCTCTGACATACACAAGGGAAGCAGCGGCACATGCCTGAGCATGCACTTAAGGGGATTCCTCTCCTACAGGCCCGGAATAAATGGGGTTTTTCATCTGAAAGGCTTGAGGTCAGTGCGACTGCCTCGCGAGGGATGGAGGAGTCGCTGCTGCCTTTCGCCAGCTGCGGCCACGACACCGTGCAGAGGCGTTTGCCGCTGGAGGAGACAAAAACGGGTGCAGGGAAAGGAGCCACGATCCTCGGGGCCAGAGACGCACAGGAGCCCTGGAGCAGGAGCATCGGCTCACGCTCAGCCACGGCTGCAGCCGCTCACTCCTCCGCACAAGCCGACGGAGAGGCTCTCGCAGCTGCCAGGCTCCCCCACCTCTCAGCCAGCCTCCGAGAGCGCGGGTTGTTCAGCCTTGGCTGTCAGCTTGCAGCTGGGATGGAGCTCCTCGGCCAGAAATCGAGCTTTCTCTTTTAATAAGTCCCTTAGGAGCGTTCATGCCCCGTCCCTCCAGTCCCTGCTATTCAGAGGGAACTGGCAGGACTGGACAGCTCAGCTTTTGCAAAGATATACAAGTCCTGCAGAAAAAAAAAATATTAAAAAAAAATAATCCTACTGTTCAAGGACCTCAGCCCTGTCCCCTAAAATATGCTGTTTTCATTAAAACAGTGAAATCGGATTTCAAAAAAAACAGGATTTGGATAGCGGCCCTTGATTTGGGCCTGATGAACAAGATCCAGAAGCAAAACAAAGGCTGTTTCCACAATGGTTGGAGGGAAAGGGAACCAGTCCAATTGCAAAACTTGGATCCTGGCACCGAGGGAGTCTTTGTGTGCAAGACCTGTGGCAATGGATGGCAATGACTTCGGGAAATTCAATACTCGCCCAGCTCATAAACAGAAAACAAGGAAAATAAACTTGGGCAGATGGGAGGAAGCAGAGAGCCAAGCCGTGGATTTCTGCGAGGTTGGACAAGAGCCCGGCCGGCCGGGGCAGCGGGTCCGGGCTGCGCGGTGCCGGGCGCTGCGCGGGGCTGGGGGCACAGGGAGCAGCTCCTGCCTGAGAGCCTCAGCACAGCCCCACTGCGGTCCTGAGCTGCGAGATGAAGCAGAGGGGGCACAGCTGCAGCCCCCGCCATGGGATGGAGCAGGAATGGTGTCCGTGGCCAAGGGACAGCCGAGGCTCAGCCCCTGCGGAGCGCGGTGCTCGCCCCAGGGCGCAGTGCAAGGCGAGATCGCCTTGTGCTCTTTCATGTCGAAGCCCGGGAACGCTTGGCTGCTGCAGTGGCAAGGGTGGGATGACAACTGGAATAGAAAAGAAAAGAAATTTCTTTGCCAGCCCCTTCCTCGCTCTCTTTGGTGCATCGTGCAGCTGGACTCCTCTCGTAAACTCCCGCGATTGTGCAACTTCCCTGTGCAACGCCTCGCCTCCGCGCTGCTACCTCATCCTCTGCCTGCTCGCAGCCTTTCAGCGGAGGAGATCAAAGATTTATCTGTAGGGTGCCTGCAGGTGGGAAGTTATTCCTCTTCAGGTGAAACCATTCATTTTATTCACTGTGTGCCAGAACAACCACCCTTGCAGCACACACGAGACAGAGACGTGACAGCTGAGGGTGCGACACGAGCAGGGAAGGGCTGTGACGGGATGAGGGCAGCGACTAAAGGTTCAGCGCAAGAAACGACTTTTGAAAGAAGGTTCTGAGAAACAGAAACGATGACTCCATAAAGCCTCAAACGCCCTGCCAGATGATGCCGCCTTGTTCAGAAACACAAGAACTGACTGTTCCCTTTTGGCCACAGACAAGAGGAGTCAGTATTTAGATCGTTTATGGGCCATAGCGGGTCAGCGGAGATATGAAGTCTGCGGGTTCATTGAATTCCCTTGTTGCCACAGCCCCACATTTGCAATTACAGATTCATGAGGCTCCGCTCCCCGCCTGCCGCAGAGCGCTGCCTGCGAACACGTGGCAGGAGGAGAGCCGCTCGCCCTCCTGTGCCACGCCGGGCACTGGGGACTGGTGCTTGTGACAACGGGACACCAGAAATAAACCCAAATCCGGTGCTGGAAGCTGCAATCGTCACAAAACTTTAACGCACGCCTCCCTGGGCGAGCCGCCACAGAAGCAGTTTGCGTGTAGGGAAAGCCTATGGTATTTTTATGTCCTGACAAATTTTCATTCCTTTGGCACAGAAAGAGAAACAGCGTCCTCCCCTCAAATTAGGCAATTATCATTGTTTATTTCAAGTTTTAAACTACTGGCTCATAAAAGCAAAGCAACCAAGAGCAGAGAGGCACGTCTGAGCCGAGCACGCTGCAAGGCGGCACAACCGGGGTTGCAGCACAACTGGCTGCAGCAGCCGGGGAGCTGGGGCTGGGGGTGTCCCCGTGTCCCCCACCTCTTTCCAGGCCTGGATGCTCTCCCGTGGGGCCAGCAGACATGGGGGCTCCTCGCAGCAGCCCAGTGGCAGCCCCTGGTGTGCCCATCGCAAGAGGGTCCTGCTGCTCGTGAGGGCTGGCCACCCAGCCATCACAAATCGGGGTCCGTGTTGCCACCTCCTGCTCGGCAGCAGGGACCAGCTGGCATCTCTGTGACAAAAGATGTGGTATCAGTGTCCCCTCCTCATCGCCCTGAACAAATCTCAGCTTCCCAGCAGCTTCCTCAGGTCCCTAGGCCAGTCTGAGCAGCATCCTCAGGGCTCTGCCCTGCTCCACCTGCCAACATCCACGCAGGAGACGTCCCAAATTCCGCTCATGTGTGTACCACCCCACCAACTTCAGCACTTAGGTCAAGGAACAGAACTTGGCTGGCCCTAGACCTTTAATAATCATGCCATGATGAAGTCTTTGCCTGCCTGAACCAGAAAAATTAGACTAAAGAAATCCAAGCCAGCCACCTACTGCTCCTCCTTGGAAATTCATAGAAGCATCTTTGGTCTGATCTTTGTTTCTGACAAAAAAAAATGGCGTGAGAAATACTAGCGATAAAATACAGTGGATACTTTGTTAGAGAAAAAAAATCATAAATCAGTATGAGAAGCACACTTGAAGCAGTATTTTAGGGGAATATGTCAGATACACTGGCCAACCACTAAATTTCACAGGTTCAGTTTAAGAACTTCAGGAGATTGCTGGCATTGCCTGAAAGGGAGAGGAAAATTATGAACACATGTTTCGGGCTCCGAGTGAGATGCAGAAATCTGGAGGATAATCCTTATTGCTATTCAAGATAGAACCGAAGATCCACAATAAAGAATTCCCTTCACCTTCCCGCGGAATGACTGACTGTAATCTTTAATGCCAGCGAGATGAAAACCATTTCTTTCGGGTGAGCAGACCTGACAGTTTACGACGACGTGGGTATTGCTCAGACCTCATCTGGCCTTCTTCAGCCCACACTCCCAGCCGATCTCCTCCTGCACCGCTAGTCTGCAATGTTGCATAATTGGTCCTGTGGCTGCGAGGGCAGATCCCACACCCCGAGGGATCCCTGGTGGGTGATGTGTGCCGTGGGGGGACACCTTCTGGAGCTGCCTCTCCGCCAGGAGGAGCGGGGTGTCGTGCGGTGTTGGTGGGCAGAAGGCTGCTTTGGGGGGCAGAAGAGATGCTTCCCGTGGGATGCGGAGGAGATGGAGCCTTTGGAAAGCTCTGGAAGTGAAATCAGGCAGGGGGAGGTGGGACCCAGACCAGATGGGGTCATTTTGGCTGCTGGGACAGGCTCGCATCCAGATTAAACGAAGGGAGGCCAGGATGTGGTCCCGAAACCCTCCCGGAGCTCTGCTTGGAAATCAGCATCTTGCCTGGGCTGCGCGACGCAGAAGCAAAGTGCTCGGAGCCCGAGAGCAGCCGTGTAGACGCAGTGGAAAAGCCAAGGAGCACCGTCTGCACGGGCTGCGGAGCTGGGAGCCTCTGGATCCAGGCAGATTGTTACTATACTTCAGATTATATAAATAACTTGCTGAATAAAACCACATGTGACCACATTCTGTTCTCCATCCCTCAGTGCTCTGCCGACAGCACACAGGCTTTTGCAACACTTGTTTACTAGGGAGACTGTATATAAAGTGAAAATAATTTGCTAGGTCTTATGTTTCCACTTTAATTCTCAGTGTATAAAAAAAACCTGTGAATTTGCTAATGGGCTTTGAAAATGTATTTTTAAAGCTAGGGCAGCATGAGTCGGTGAGTTGTTACAAAGGATTACAGAAGGAACAAGGTTTGCTAAAAAAATTATTCCCTTGAGAAAATCTGTAACAGCTGAAAGGCCAGGGCCTGTTTCTTTCCAAGAAAATAAACACTCTTCTGCAACCAAAATCAAGTTTCGTTTCAGGTATGAAGCAAGCTTGTTTGTTCTTTAGTGTTTATGTACTCCCCATAGGCTTTGGTGTTTAGTTTAACGTGTTTGAAGGCCAAACACACACTCACAAATTCCCTCTACAAAGGAAGATTCCTGTTGCATCTTTAAAGCACACTTTTGGACAGAGATAAATGGCTACAAGCTTTGGGAACGTTAGAGCCAGATGGTCAATTGAGATCTCTTTGTACGTTTCTGTATTTCACTCCAGAGTTGATCTTGCATAAAAAATATTTTTTTAGCATTTGCTATGACTTGCAGACCTGGGGAAACCTTCTGGAGCAGAAGGATTTGCAAATGCTCCGTGCTGAGGGGTCACAAACCTTCGGCTCACTTTTTCCTGGTCATTAAAGTCTACACACTTTGGGGGTTTTCCTACCGGGGTAATTGAGAGCTTTTGATTTGCTGGATATTCTCAGTTAAACGATGCCCATGTGCGCTGAGAATAGGTGAACATGGTGTGAGCACTGCATTTTTCCAGATAGTTTGTGATGATTTCATATTCGCAGCCTAAGCCTTCCGCGAGTTGGTGAACACGTTCTGAAATTCTCTGCAACATTTGCAAACTCTTTATCCAACAGACAGGAGTACGAGTGGGAAGACATGAAGAGATGATCAGAATCATCATTTTACAAGTCAACTGTACAAGAAGCCAAGCACGGGGTGGACTTTCAGCCGCACTAAGCTGGCGTGTCTCGTGGCTTCGGAGGGTTTTACCAGCTTCCCCCTTTCAGCGGCCGCCTCTGTTTCTGGTCTGGGGAACGTCCTTGATTTTCTGCATTGCTTTAATTACAAATAGCTTGATCTGCTTTGGAAAGGAGCACACCGGTCCAGCAGATGGGGGCTGTGGTTGGCATTAATTGTGGCTAAGATTAACGGGGTTTTTAGGACTGCCAACTCTGAATGGACACAACGAAGACCAGCAACCAGCACCGACTTCTAGCAACCAGTGACCAGTGGCGGGAGGACATATGGAGGCAGTGTGGCTCAGCTTGAAATAAACCCTGGAGGTGTCGGGGCAGAGGGATAAGGACTGTGCTGGCAGCGGGAAGGTGGAAAAGATGAAATTCTGGATGTTGGGGAAACAAACAACGCTGCCAGCCTGGATGTGCGTGTGAGCCTCGTGTCTCTATTCCAGCCTAAGGACCCTAAAACACTGCATGCTAGTTGACTAACAGATGCTGGCTTGTTTTGAAAAGGCCAACCCGTGTTGCTGCAAAACAGCTGCTGGCTGCATGGCTCCCAGGAGGGCCACATCTCCAGCAGGGAGCCAGGCTCCTTTGAACCCAGCTGCAGGAGCCAGGGTGAGAAGCAGAGGACAAAACGAAGAATCCGGGTGTGGGGTTTGACTCCCGGGGGACTACAGCAAGGCTGCACGTCCAGCAGGAGAGCGGAGGGACCCACGGGACGTGCCAGCAGCCGGGCACTGGCCGGGCAGAGCCACCTCCCTGGGGAACACGGTTTTATAAAATACTTCCCGCAAGGCAACGTGGTTTCCTGGCCGGGGACCGTGCTGCTCCCAGGGCTGTGCCTTGTCCTGTCCCTCCTGCGAGACGTGGCTGGGGTCAGGGGGGGACTGTGCTGCCCGTCCCCAGCACCGCCACCGCGTCTCCGCCGGGTCCTGTGGCCCTGGGGAATGCGGGGGACTCGCTGTGGCATCTGCCCTGCCTCGGAGCAGCTTTTGGAGACCCAAGCAGCAGTGGACATGTTTAAAGCGTTGTAAATTATCTTGCAAACAGTTCCACTGAGCATGGGCAGTGGTGCTTGTATGGAGGAGCAATGGCTAAGTTTAAACATCTGGTTCTGTGAATTCCTATATTGTAATAAAATAAGTCTTCCCACAGATTTCACGTCATCTTTGTCTGGGCATCACTGAACTGTGAAGGGAGAAACTTTTTTGTGGTTTTCAGAGGAACAAAGAGACAATATGCATCTGGTGAGGTGTCTTGGCAGCCTCCTACACCGAGCCTGCATCTTGAGCTGGCAGCGTGGCCCCATGTCATGGGATGATAACTGCTGACCCGCCGCACCAAAACAGCACAGCCTGGAGGGATCCTGGGTCTCGAGGGCTGCGGAGTGCCAGCTGACCTCGCTGCAGCCCACGGAGACCGAGAAGAGCAGCCCTTGCCCAGCGAGATGCACCAGGACAATGCCTGCAATCTGGATCCCACCTTTTTGGCTCCCGTTCAAATGCAAGGGCAATGAAGAACATCCAACAAACTGGGTAAAAACTCTCAAGCTTTAATCAAGTCCAGAAAGGACCATTCCCTTCTGGTCACCCAGCGCCCTGCTTGTCGCAGCCTCCGGCCCCTCGTGGCAGCACCGAGGCTGGCAGCGAGAGCACATGAAGCTCCACCAGCACCCTGCCTCGCCTGCAGGTATTTCTGCCTTGGCAGAACTATTGATTTCTCATCCAGGTGGTCTTCAGCCTTTCCCTTTGGTACCAGAGCAGCTAGGAGCATCTGATGGCTTTCAGTGGATGGAAGACGGGTGGATTTGGGTGTGATGCTCAGCCTCGCATTGCCGGGCTTGCCTTCAGCCAGGGGAGGACAGCTGCTGAATCTCCCTGAGGCTGCCAGGCAGCAGCTACCCACAGGCTTTGTCCAGATGCTCGTCGTTTTTTGAAGATCTTCCCTACAAAATAGGAATCTGGTGGAACAGGTGGTTAAGCAGAGGGAGTGGGCACGGAAACCTGCTGGGAGATGAACAGTGCAAGCTGCATTGCATCAGGTTTTTCATCAAACCTCGGGCTGTCTTCATCCCACGGGAATAGATTCAGAGCTGCGCGCTGCCAGACCTGGGGAGCAGCTCGTGCATGCCCTGGGCTGCTCCCCGTGCCCATCCCAATCCGGTGCTCTTTGCCTTTGATCATTGCCTCCAGACGTCACGACGGAGGAGCTGACTGGCAGGTTTCCCAGCCTGACGACCTCCTTTGCAGACAGGTGACTTTCCATCATCAGCAAAATACAAAGAGAGCCCCCTTCTCCTCCTCAGCTGGATGATTCTCGGAAATGCAGCCTGTAACACATCACACCCGCTCTGTTTACTCGGAGGAAGGCGTGTGTAAGAGACCCCGGGCTTATCTTAAGTCCACCACTTATGCGGAGAAGAAAGGCCCCCAAGTCTGTTGAAAGCCACCAGGGACATTTGGCCGCAGCCACCCCTTGTGGGTGATTAATGCCTGATGGGGGAACACAATTGCAAACGGGACAAACTCAGCCATAAACGAGCTTGGATGAAGTTGGCTTGACGAAGCCTGAGCATTTCGAGGAGGGGAATGTGACCCTGCTCCCCAGCCTCGCCCTGCCCAAAGCCTCCCTTGCCTGGCAAATGCTCGCATGCGTCGCCTCTGGGGAGAGCAGAGAGACCGCAACCATCAATCTTCAGGAGCCATTTTTCAGTGGGACGAGGTTCCATTTAGTCCACCAACTTGCCAGTCTGTTTGGGGAAAGGGATTTCATTCCTTTGCTTCTTTTTGTCAGGATGGATTTACTGATCCCGAGCATGTTCCTCACACTTTATTTAGGGCTTAATGTGCATCATTTACATCACCGAGCTGTCACCAGCCTGTCTGAGCTATATAGGCAGACAGGCAATGCATTTCCCTTGCCCCATTGCTCTCCCTGCCAGATGTGGAGTCTGTGAGGATAAAGCAGCAAGGAGATCCCTTGATAGACAAAATTTGCCTCTTGGGGAACTCTTGCTTATTCCCCTCTGTACAGGGGACAGGCTCAGTATGGATGGATAATTTCCTACATTCCCACCAACAGGTCACCTGTAACCTGCAGTGCTGCAGGAGAGAACTCGATATTCTCATTAACAGGGGCCAAGCGATGGCTGTTGAGCCTAGCAAAAGCTTGCCTCTTCCTGCATCTTTACAGAAGATCCCGGATGCTGATACATGTTCACTGGATAGTTCACATCTGCGTACAATTTAAGAATTCTTTCCCGAATTACGGGAGTTACAGAAATTCCAAGTAATTAGAGAGGGTACTTAGAAAAATAAGATGGGCATCTAATATGTAATGAAAAAGGGCAGAAGATGGGGGTGGGGAGCTCACGAGGCTCTTGAAACCCTTTATAACAGCTAAAACATGACCAAATCTGATGAGGACCCAACTTCACTGGTGGGCCCCCTCTCCCTTCGCCCCCAGTGAGGGATCTGCTCTCCTGTCTTCTCCAGTGCTGGCTGATGGAGGCAGCTGATGGAGCCTTTCCCTGGCTGCGCTTGCAGACACAGGTGTTTGACACCTGTTTCTCTCTGGAAAGAAAGGAAAAAAAAGCATCATTTTTCTAGCCTCATCCCAATGGGATGTCTACTTTTAGACACGCAGCTCTACAACAGGGCTCCTCGTGTCGGAGCTGCTTGCAGGCAGCCTGTGGCAGTGCCCCAGACGAGGCAGCAGCTTGCTTTCGGCACCCTGGCTCCTGATGTTCCAGATTTACAAGTGAGACAGATGCGTGGGAGCACCCTGCAGCTGGCACAGCTGCCTTCCCCAGGGCTGACAAGAATTATACATTTTGTCACTCGTTCCCTATGAGAAAAGCTTCCTTCTCTTCTTCAGGAATCAGTCCCTGCTCAGGACTCTCCTTGCTCTTGCATCTTTGCTAATAGCAGCATCTTCACTTGCTCCTAGCCAACTATCTTCCTCTGCAGCCACAAGCCATGCTAATTCAGCAGCTTGCTTCACCACCTCATGCACAGCATGATGAACAGAGCCAGAGATCCCAAATCTCTCCACCTCCATCTCCACTTTCCATCCTTACGGAATCTGCAGCTTCTCCCAGGTCTTCCAGAACTGAGCTGCCGACCTCTGGGAGCTTTGAAAGCAAAAGGAACAAGCACCGCTAGCGTGATCGATCCCTGATGATAACATAGAAGGGAAAACAGGCAGGATTTAGATTGTGTCCCTTACGAATGGTTTGGCTGATATATTAGAAGCCGGATGGAGCACAAAAATGGAACTTATTCAAATTAAATGCTTGCAAATGTCATACTACGTTGAGCCAGAAAGTCTTCCTACACGCAACAAACTGAATTTCTGCTTCTAGAAAGCATGCAATTTTACCTGCCACTTCCGACAAATGACATCCTTGTCCTGGACTTCTGATTGCAAAAATAAAGAACAAACAGCACCGCCTTGTCATGGTGCCAGGATCTATCCAGAAAGATTTAAGAAAGGCAACATATATTTCTCAAATTAATTGAATGAACACTGTTTCTTTCCAGGTGAATAGCGAAATTATCTGCAGATGTGACTTTAACAGCAGTTGCTAACATTTAACATTTGCCCTGCAGCTCAAAATCACTAACTCATGAAGTGAAAGGGAAGTCATGCCGTTTTAGAGGAGGCCGGTGACTAGTGGGTGCTGACACGGGCATGCCTCAGCAAGAACAGATTACAATGTGGAGGATCTCCCTTCCAGAAGGCAGATCCCTTTCAAGGCTTTTTGGAAAAGGACCCTGAATCAGAGATCCCCGCAGAGCCTCGGGGCTGCAGAAGGGGTGCTGCACCGAGTGCTGCCCCCAGGCACAAGCAGGCTGTGCTGGCCTGCCCCAGCAGCGTCACTCCTGCCCCAGCTCCCCACCACGAGCAGCACCTTCCCAACCCTGGCTGGAGGGTGCTCAGCATATTTTCCTTTCATCTGATGACAAGAGAGGAAAAAAAAAAAAAATCACATTGCTTCAGAGTGCATTATAACTGCGAACTACTCATTCATTTTTTAAGTGTGTTCATAGGGCAGGTACGAGCTGGAAATTCTTAACAAATGACAAAACCACCAAGATCAAGCAAGCAAAGCCTGAGGATGCAGTTGTTCATGGACTGGAAGCACACTGAGGGGTGCACAGGAGTGTGCTGAGCCCACCAAACCCATTCTGCCCACGGCTGCTCCCCAGACCTCTCTCCCAGCCCCCAGCAGGGTCAGCTCTACACCGACAGCAATCAGCATAGCCCCTGGCATCCTCTTACCCTGCCCTTCTTCAGACAGCATCCCCTGCAGCCCTGAAGACACTGCACAGTGGCCAGCTCATATTTCTGAGGATTTCCAGCGCGGAGAGCAGAGCTTAGCACCCCAGGCCTGATCAGTCCCTGGAGCCCAGCTAGGCCGATGGCTCCCATCCAAGAAGGACTTATTTTAAGCACATGACCGGCCTGACTCGAGATAACTGGATTATCTTTCTGCCTGCTGCTAAATATATATTAACGTTAGGCATTTTTGGGCTAGGGCACGGCACTCAGCACCTTGGTTGTGCTCGCCGTGGGAGGTGCGTGGGCTGGGGCTCAGGTGGACACTGGGGCACCCGGCAGCTATCATCACACGTTCCCCTACATGCGGAGCCTGCTTAAATCAATGGCTTGTAAACGCAAAGCTCCATCTCTAGTTACTGTTCCTCTGAATCAGCCAGTCCCCTGCTCTACATGAGATATGTTTCGAATGATAGCATTTGTCTTTAATAAATGGTCACTCCATAAACTGCCTCCTATGGAAAACCTGGGATGTATAAGTAAAACCTGATGTTTCCATTTCATTATAATGCATTCACTCTAAGATGAATACCAACTCATCCTCTGTTTAATATCAGCCTAAGGTGTGCAGTGGTTTTGTATTACTATTTATGAAATTCATATAGCTGGGCTTAATCTCTTTCAGATCCCACAGCTGTATCTGCATCAGCACCAGCTTCACCTGAAACAGGGGTGTTCATCTTTGCTGGAGCCCATGGCATCGCTAACATTCAGAGGGGATAAGGAGCCAAGCCCTCTGCAACACCACGGAAAGTCCAACGGTAGGATTTAAGTTCTTTAGCCAAATGTTTGCCTCTGAATTCCTTCTGAGCTGCTTTATTTTTAAGGCCAAATCTGTCCGTTCTTGTCCATGCTCTAAAAAGGCATCTATGATGCATAAACAGCTTTCATACTACTTTTAACAGTAACTCGGCATGCCATACTCATGCATGTACCGTAATCCTATAACCAGACTACCACACTGCATACACCAGCACTCAAATTCTCCCTGCTTTCCCATAAGCTAGCCCTAAACATACCATGCTGATCACATACAGCTCGTATCTTGGCACTTCAACAGCAAAAATCTTCATAAGTAAATGACAGAATTTCTCAACCCTTCAGTAGACATTTACAGCATCACGTTAAAATATTGCTCGTCGAGTACAAAACTCATCCAGAGGATAACAAAGTGGCACAGGTAGTCAGCATATTCGCATCCTTCTTTGGCTTAAACAAATGTAAAGCATGCGCTAAGCCGCCCCTCAGATCCAAGCTTCTTGTTTCATAGCCATCAGTCATGTTGCGGGGCTGCATCACTCAGATATTTCCAACAAAAGCAATGAGATAATCTCTGTCCCATGAGAACTGCCTCGCTGGTATCTCCTGTGGCTTAAAAGGGGAAGCAGAACTCAACTTAATCCCCTGCTAATCTGTGCAGGGGCTTTTCTGACTCAGTCTCACTAGGGACTGAAGGTCCCTCCAATAACCTCATGAGGTTGAGAAATTAGGTTCAGGGAGTCACTGCCTATTCGTGCTACTGCTGGAGAAAAAAACGAATGAGAAGAAATATATATTTTAGCTGGATTGCTTCTCTTCCCCTTTTTTTCCAGGGCTATATAGACAAATATTACCACAGCAGAGTAAATGAATGAAACCACAGAGCAATTAGTTGAATTTTCCAGCCCTGAAGATGTCCAGATTGGGTTTAGGCCAGCTTTAGCAAGACCTCAGATTCAGCAGCATGCTAGAGTAGACAGATTCGCATCTGCGGGGGGTGACGCTGTCGTGCTGGATCCCCAGGGCCCCCCAGGGCTCTCAGCACCTCTACCCCTTGGCTCCTGGTCCTGAGGTCCCCCGGCGAGGACGAGCTCTACCCACCAGCAGCCTCGGGCGCTGGGCAGATCTGCTGCAAGCCAGAAGATGGCTGCTCAGCATTTCCTCGGCAGGGAAAGTTGTTTGAAGCTTCGATGTGGTTACTCACAGGACTGGTTTGTTTCACGAAGCCACGATCGGAACCTATAGTTTATAAGTTCATAGCAAATGCCCTTTCAGGATGGAAAAAAAAAAAAAAAAAAGGACTGACCCATTTGAGTTCCATCTGTTGGAGTTTATAACTGTTCTCCTTATAATTGCCAACAGACAATGTGAATTGCAATTAGCTAATTGCTTGCTAACTTTCCGTTCTAATAATAGTCATGTTCCAGAGTTATACAAGCTTGGAGACTGCTGCTGTTCCCTTGCAACTGGCAATAATAAATAATACCGTATTCCCTCAGCATTGCCCTTTCTTCCAAGTTTCATCCCCATGCAAATTGCTCCAGCATGTACTAATCCCTGACGGGATGGCAGAGGCATCAACAGCATTTATTTGGAGTTCATTGCGCTCGGCGTGTTCAACACTTGCACGATGATGTGGCACCGGGAAGCTGCCGCTCCTGTGCTCCGCTTGTCCCTTGCACATGGCAAACGCGGCGGGCTGGGGAGGTGCCACTCCGTGGAGGGTGCTCAACGTCCCTGGAAACCCAGCCCTCTCGTCAATACGTGTTTGGTTTCATTTTTTTTGTCGGTTTGTTTTTTTTGTGTGTGTTGGGTTTTGTTTTTGTTTTTTGCTTTCCCTTTACAGGATCAGATGTGGCCCTGGCCCTTGTAGTGACATGCTTTATTACCAGTAGCTTCAATAATGTCAGCACAGACCTAAACTGGAGCTTTTAGAGAACACACGCTCCCCAACAACAGAACAAGCTGTACAATGTCACTGCTGCGAGCTGCAGAGATAAGGAGGGGCTTGGATCCCAGCAGGGTTTCTGATGGAGACAGAAGTCAGGTTGGGTGCTGAGCCCAAGCCTTCCCAAGGTGCCGGGAGGGGGGATGCAGGGAACTCCCTTCCGAGTGGCTGAACTCTTTTGCACCCTCCTCCAGGCTTTCTAATCTCCAGCGTGTTACTGTTGTGCAGATGCGGCTAATTGAGAAGCAAAGCAACAGCCTGATCCAGTGAAATCAAGGCGAGCCAATGAAATGAGCAATAGCATTCCCTGGCGCTCAAGAAACTACTGAACGCAAACCTGCCAGCAAAATGACATCTCCAGAGCTTACAGACTAATCTTATTAAACTCAACCAAAAAGCCTTTTAGAGTTGGGGGAGCAGTGTCCAGCAAAAGCTGGTCTGGATTATTCCCCTGGTGCCTCTGCATTTTTTTCACGCTGTTGGCTCCCCATTGCCTCGGGTTGGGGACGCAGGACCCCCCGGCCACGATGCTGTACACGGCACGTAGGGAAGGGAAGGGGCACTGTCTGACCAGGACCCCCTGCTCCGAGGGGCTCTGCCCTCCTGAAGTCATGCGTGCTGCAGATGTGATGAACACGCATGGCAGCCTCGGATGGTTTCAGGTTCCTCATTAGCAGAACAGCTCGGTCTCTGTCTTCGATGTTCTCCCAGCCTCCTGCTCCAGGCACATCAGCTGCAAGCTCTTTGGGTTGCAGAATTCCTCCAGATTCCTCCTCTTTTGTGCACAACAATCTGGACTTTTCCATCCCTTACTTCTCTCCTCCCTTGCTTCTGACATTTGACTCACGGATAGATTTATTAAGTTTAAAAGCAGTCCTTGTGCAAGCCACAAGAGCATGTTCCCCACTCCACAGCCTCTTCTCCTCTTTTCCACTTGCACAACCTGCTCTGACCCTCTTCCCAGTGTTTTGGTACAGAGGTATCAAAATCATGCCATGAAACAGAGTTATCCCAGGCAAAACCACACCAGGCGATCTCTGCTTTGCTTTGCGTAACAACATGGTGATTTCTTGGGGGAGGAGAGCTCTGCGTACTGGCCCAGACAATCCAGGATTCCTCTTTCAACCTTTTTCCCCTTTCTCAGCCTTGTCCCCAGCAGAAATTTCTGGAATTTTCAGGTTCTTACTCCCCTGTGCACCATACCCGCAGATACACAGCTTCACCCACCACAGCTCTGCACCTTTCCCTCAGTGAAACTCTTCTGCTCCTATTCCCCTGCCCTCCAAAAATTACTGCTAAACAGAGGCTGATTTGCAATGCCCAGAAACGAGTGAAAATTGCAAGGTTCCTCAGGCAAGAAACATCGTAGAGCCAACTACAACTTGTTGCAAAAAAAAAAAAAAGGTCATACATGGCAAATTATCCCCATTTTTGAATGGCAGGGATACCCTCTTACTGCAACAGAGGGAAAGTCAGACCATTTTTATCTTCAGAGTGTGTAAATCAATGATGCCTTTACAAGTCTTGATGGACCAGCCTCTGATTTTCTGTTTTGTTTTCAGCTCTATTTAAATTTCTTAGCCATTTCAGTTTCCCGGTGAGGAGAGAAAGACAGTCGAACCACTTTCGAGGGTAACGTATAAAGGACGGAACTGAACAATGTTATTTCTCAGACACCCAAAAGAATGAAAATCATAGGATTGATTCCAGAATCCCAATTCCTCCTGCACTGAATGGAGCCACCCTTTCATATCTGAAACAGGGATGCACAATTTCTGCCAGGGAAGGCAAGAAATAAAGCTGTGATCGTTGCTGTCCTCTCCCCCTAGTTCAGGTGCACGAAGCAGGAGCAGCTTTCCCTTCCTCAAACGAAGTAGCAGGACACAACGAGCTGGAGGAATCCAGCCAAAGGAACAGCTTTGCTTACTTCTGCTTTGGCTTCTTCCTCGAATGTTTTTTTCCTCAGCACTGGCTGATGGATTTCAGACCGAGGGAACATTAAGAAACGAAACGGAGAAGGCTGTGACACACTGCGCGCGGTGCCAAGGAATGGCAGTGACGCACGGCAGCTGGTGGGGTCCCTGGCACGCACCTCGCCACGGGACCCCGGCCGGTCCCAAGCTGCTCTTGGTTGCTGTCTTCCAGCCCCAACAGGGTCTTCTCTGTGCACATCAGCAGCTGGGGCATCAGCAGCTGAGGACAATCACCTGCTGCTGCTCCGCACCTCCCGCAGATGTGCTACGGCCCCGGGTTATGTCAAGAGGACTCTGGCAGGGTTTGTGGCATCTTCAGAAACCTTCCCCTGGAAAGCCAAGAAAAAGAAGGGGATCAACAGGAAAACCATCGGGGCCTTGCACAGCACAGTTTGTTCCCGGAGCTGGCGGCGCTTTGCGGAGAACAGCATTACTTTTGGAGCAGAGCAGCAGGCAGGATCACAGAGTCAGGAAAGAATGAGGCATTATCAGACCACGCCGATAGCATCCCCTCCACTGCGCCACGGAGGTCACATCAGTTACTCCCCGCAGTCACTGCCAGGTACCCTCCGAAATGAGGCCCTAAGGTTTGACCAGCTTGAATTCATCTCCTAACCTCAGGAGAAAAGAGAAGAGGTCCTATTACGCTCAGCGCAAAGTTGAATCTGGTCTCTGGCTGACAAGTGGCTATGGACTATACACAAAAATGCTCTAAAGCTGACTGCACCAAATGTTTCTTCTCCACCTAACGCAGTTGTTTGGGATTCGGTTAGAAACAAAACTGCATCTTGTAGTTTTTAATAAAGCTCTTGGCGAACAGTTCAAACACTGGAGGGAGGAAGCAGGAGAGAGAGGTTGAATTTATGGGAGCGGGAGGAGATCGTTTGCTTTCTTAGGATTGGAAAAGATTAATAGTCTGCAAAGGCACTTGGATTCATTCCTCACATAGCAGAATGGTTAGGAGACTTACCGGCTTGATATTCTTCATTCTCCCTTCCCCAGGTGGCCTAGAGACTGTCTGGACTGCAGGAAAAAAGGTACAGGGAGCCATCCCATATCAGCTCCCAGTGAGGAAGTAGCTGTGGTACGGTAGGGAAGGAGGAAAACCAGGCCTCACAGGGCTTGTTTTGCTGTGAAACTAAAGACCTGCTTACTAGTCTGTAAGCTCGGGTCGAGGGGGAAGGCAGTGGTGACTGTGGAGGTGGCAGGGAGCACAGCACAACAAAGCAGATTCATCCTACCAACACTTACCCATTCCAGGGCCCCAGACCACCGATGGCACCAACTGTTTCATAACAACAATCTGAATTTATGGAAGCTCCCTCTCTCCTACCCCCAGTATTTTGCAATCGATACATAACACACCGAGGTGAATCCCAAAGCAAAGAAAATGTGAAGCAAAGAGACAGGAATTTCCCAAGTCCCACTGAACAGCCTAAAGCTTTCCAATATCCCCAAAACAACAGAGTGCAGCAGAGTGAAAAACAGATTAAAAACACAGTGGAAAAGAGATGAAAAGCCATTGGATGCACATGGGGAACCGCAGGACGTGACTTCAAGGCAAGCCAGAGGCTGTGTTGAAGAGGCAGTCTCCAGGATTGTAAACTGACTTATTCATTACTTCCAGTCTTACAAATCTCATCAACCCTCTGGACCTTGGGATGACAGACAGTCCTTTCCTCCCTGAGGCCCACGTCGAACGTGGCTGTTATGCACCAACCATGAGGTTGCATGCAGCTTGATATACTCAACAGCAAAGACAGGAGACCGCAAATAGAAGCCACTGGCCCTCTCCTCCGGTGTGAAGTAACAGACACCTCCCCAAAACCAAAGTTATTCTGGAAACTAGATGAGAGGACAGGCAGGGAAACTTGGTTTCCGTTGTTGGCTCACTGTTGTCTCAGTAACATCGGACAGATCTCCTAATTTCTCCATGCTGCTGCAACTGGGAAATTGGAAGCTAACACCCCTGTCTCTTGGCTGGGTACAAGTCCAGCACCGAGCCGAGTGCTTTCAAAACGTCACAGAAAGCCATGGAGTGTAGTCGGATACAGAAAATTAAAATTGTAATGATATCTGTGAATGTCTGTGGAGCTCCAGTTTGGGGGCAGGAGGCTGCAACGGTGCTTATAACGCCGTATTTTGAGGTGACAACTGCTTCCTAGAAGGCCACGATCAGCCTTATTTTTCAAATAATATTAGGAAATATAATGTTTGCTCTGTCTGAGAATGAATGAGGAACTTGAGCAGAACTGCTAAACATAAAAGTTCCTGGACATCTGGAAAGGATTAGTCAGGAAGGTGCTTGGGACAAGGAGTTCAGGCCAGTTCAAGAGACACCTACTGTAGATTTGTTTCCACAGAAGGAGGGAGGAGGAGTGAAAGGGCTGAGGGGAAAAGCAGGAAGGGAGGATTGAAATAAAACCTACACAGGACTGGTAGATAAAGCGAGGGAGATGAGAACAGTCTGCACTCCGCTGAAGCGTGAAGTGCCGAACAGCCAGTCTTTGAGGGTCTGCTGAGCAGAAAGGGCAGGATGTAGCAACACGGGCTAAATCACAGTGGCAAAGAACTGGCCAAAGAAATGTTTGTGCCCATCTTTGCAAGGCCAGACAATGCTCCCTGAGCTGAGCATTTCCTCGCTGCAGGAAAGCACATCCCTGCTTCGCAGCCAGATGTGTTCCCATTCAACTCACGTCGATAGGATTAGCAGATTTTGCTCCCCTTAGAGCCTACCAACAACTCAACAGGGCAAATGCTGTGATAAAGTCAAGAGCACTAGAGAAACATTAAAGCGTAGACAGTCGAGTGCTAGGAACGAGAGCTGCACATTCAATTAATGTAGATGGGAGAATGTTTGTTTTATTTCTGAGTGGATAAGCACTCAAGCAGCCTCTGGGGCCCTGCAAAATCACAAAGGAGTTCTGCTCCAGGCCAAGATGAAAGTCACAAAGAATGAGCATGAAAACCACAGGGGCTTGTGAAACTCATGCTTGGTTCATTAAATGACTCACGAAGCTTTTTATCACATATTTCTGCCTCCAAGTAAAATCAAACTTAAATTCAGGTGCCAAATTCTTTACCTTTTTTCTAAATATGGAAATTCAGTTTTGAAATCTGTCTGAAAACACATGAGTTAATGCTGGAGCAAAGCTTTCGGGTTTCTTTTAGAAGTCTGGAGTTCTGAACCTGGTGCTAAAAGTCCATATATTTGGTTCCAGCATAACCCTGGGTAAAGATGTTGGGAACCTGGAATATCCAGAGATGGGCACTAACTGTTACCACTGTTTGGAGGATCGGGAGGGATATGATGAATGAGAGCTTTTTATTGTCAGTATGGTGGCAAGCTGGTCAGAATCATGAGAAGACAGTCAGAAAGCACAACTGTACTCTATTGCACAGTGGGAGAATGGGGTGATATAAATGTGTCAAAAATAAAATTACCCATAATTGGTCTCATTTCTAAAGCAGAAATGTGTAGAGACATCACTGCATAAGAAGCTAACTTGCACCCTACATGAAAAAACAAACTAACCAGATAGAAGTCAGATGCTTTCCATAAATGTTTGTGGGTATTTAAATTTAGTAACTGATTTTAGTTTGTGCTTTCGCAGTAAGTTAAGAATAACTATTTTCAAACTACGTTAGTAGGAGGTAAAGCTGCAAATCAAAGCATGAGCTTTGTGTTTCCTGAAAATTTTACTTCAGCAAGGTAACTCCAGCTGCTAACTTTGTTTTATTGCATTCCTAAAAGACAGATCTCCATGCAAGAATACTTTAAGAGCTCTGTTCCAAAAATAAAGGCACTCAGATTTATTTTTATGGTTAGGTATATTTTATCAGTCAGTCTCAGAGCTAGCAATGCCCTTGGCATTGCTGTTACCCACTGGCCTCACTGAGGCATGGCACAGGCCTCTGTCCCCACACACAGCTTCCTCCAGCCCCTCTGTCTGCCAGGTAAACGCCGCTGCTGTCCTAGCACTAAAACACTGAAATTTTTCAGTGATGAGTGCAGGCAGACCTGACTTGCTAATGGTGGGCCACATTGCAGCTCTGTTTTGGAAAGTTCAGGCACAGAAACAAATCCTGAGCGAGCCAGGGACCTTCAGGATGGAGAAGAGAGATGCGGGGAGGAAGAGCAGCACCTACCTCGGTCTGTCCTGGCTTCTTGGAGCTGCAGGCTGGGGCAGCACTGCAAAATGACATCCAAACCGCCTGTCTGCAGGTGGCTAACTCAGTGGGGCAGGCTCCCAAGTATCTGAGGAGGAGGAGCGGCCTTCTCACTCGAGTGCTCTGAAGTTAAGCACTTGGATACGAAATACCCACCCGGACTGTCCTCACGGTGGGACGCTTTGAACCTGCAGAGGTTCTCCACCAAATACAGGCTGAAGGGAGGCTCGCACACACAAGGAATGACATTCTTGTTAACAACTGGGGATCTTGGCAGCCTTCCTGAACTGCAAAGTACAGATCTTGAAACTGAGCAAAACTCACAGTTGTATCCAATTAGAGAGCTGTGATGCAGAGGTTCGTTTGTGCCCTTGCAGAACACTGCAGACAAACGCAGCCGATGACAAGGCCTATCAGCCATAAACAGTCCTTTGTAATTAATCACACCAAAACTTCAATGAGCACCTCCTTCACCCCATTCCAGTGAGAGTCGGAGTCAGGTCATGGCTAGTTTTAATTCAGAAAGCTCTCTCAGCACTTTTAACAGGGCTGTTGTTAACCCGAAAGACAGATACTAGAGGGCCGGACTCCCAGTAGAAGCAGAGAGGCCACCACTGAACGGTTCTGAAGACCTTCCAAAATTTAAATCCATTAATTCTTTATGCAGCTGTAAGACAGACTGCCAGAGAAGAGGGGTGTTGAAGGGCTGTATAGCGTGTGCTTATGTAAACACAATTTTGCATCCACAAACACCACGATTTACTGTTTTTTGATGATGATACCTCAAGGCCCAAAGAGGACGATACCCCAAGATTCACCCTACAGTCATCTGTCTTTACCCCCTTCATGCCATATGTAATGAACATAAGTCTATACAGCTGTTCCCTGTTAGTCCGCCTGCCCTCCCCTCTGGCTTTACACTCTGCCATTTTACAGTACAGTTTTTTTGCATCCTATCTTCACTGAAATATATCAGCACGGGGTTTAGCTCAAATCATGGCAAAGGGACTAAGTTCAGAATACGTCACTGTGCTTCAGAAGTGACAGTAAGAAATGCAAACTAGCATCTACATAACTCCTATTGAATTTCAACCCTTTTCCTCAAAACATTTTATGGATTTGGGTAACCTTCATTTTACTTTTTTTCATCTACTTTGTTATCTGGCAATGTGGGACGAGTTTGTTGTGGAGACGGATCACCTTGGCCCGTCCTTGCATGATTAAGAAACTCAAGATGTTTATGGATGGCAGTCTTAAACTCAGAGCACCCTCGGACAGCAAACCAAAGACAAACTATCAGGGGTGGTGACAACGACTGCAGCAGTACACACTAATCACATGTGGAGCCAGGCAATGAGCAGAACCGCCGCTCCTGTCTGCCTGGTGGAGACGTGCAAAACAGAGGCGAGAAGAAAAATGCACCAGAGTGCACTGAAAGAATGTCAACAGACTTGAAAACTGAAGTTTCTTTCTTCCCATCAAAATGCCTCCTGTAAGGCAGCAAATCACACAGCTTGGCAGCACAGTCCCAACACAGGCCATACATCTTCACTTCTGCCACAGGTTTTTAACTATCAGAAAAGAGACAGGGAGATGGATGGGAGAGACTGTTATTATCTTTGCTCTCTTCTGTATCACAACATACAACCTCGTTTGTCAGATGCATTTCAGACTGACAGCCTCTGCAGACACCGGCAGGCAGCTGTCACAGAAACAGCTAGGCAGTAATCTACATAAATCCACTGCAGTCTCTGTCATCCCACAGCAGACACTCATCCTTTCCTTAAAATCAGAAGTCAGTAATGTCCCTAAGGAAGACGCCTGGGCTGAACACTAACAGCAGGCACTAGCTAATAAAGTTAACCTACAGTACTTCACTGACTGGAACCTAAATACTGGGAAAGTGAATCTGAATTTAAATAATCCAAAGGTAGAAAGTGAATATCTAGAGCTGAGAGAGGAATTTGTGGCTGGGAGCAAAGTTCTGGAAAGGGACATTACATGAAATCGCTCACCATGCTGTGGACGTGAAAATAAATGCCTTACACTGGACTGATACCACGATGCAACCTGCTGCACCAGAAGCAAACTGGCAAAATGAGTCAGTGACAGGTCACAGTGAGACAGAGCTACTCAAAGATGGGAAATGCTTCACATGCAGAAGCAGCTGCATCGAGACTGCTGTACATTTGCTAAATAAACTGCATTCTTGGCTCATCTGCCAAACCAGTATCTTAACTGCATCATCTGCTTTATCTTAAACCGAGGCAGGAGGAGCCCATTTCTCACTTTCCTAGCAAGGAGATGGCCAAGTGAAAAGCTCCAGAACAGTGGCACATTGACTCACAGCAGTTAAGCTGCACTCTTGCACAAGGTCTGTAGGGGATGCGAAGAGCAGAAGCTGCTCATCCAGCCACAAGAGCCACTCTCGTAGCAGGCTGGAGGGCAGGATCAGCACCGGCAGCACTCCAGGGCCCTGAAGCAACGTGGGGCATGCAGGCACAAAGAGGAGCTGCTTACAGCCGTGCCAGCAAACCAGCTGAGCGCCCCACCAGCCCCCATGAGCAGCAGCTGCCTGGAACACCAGCCCAGTATGCGTGCTCAGAGCAGAACCTGCCTCACTTTCCCTCTGCTTAATGCCATTCCTTTGACAAACGCTGATTTCGTCAGCCATGACACCCTGAAGCCATACCAAAGCCAAGAGGGTGATGTTATTTTTCTTTGCAATTGAAACTGCATATTAAGTACCATTCTAAAACAGTTGTCAGCTGATTGGGAAGAACTGGCAGCACCAGTCCTGCACAGCCAGCAGCCTCCAAAGGCCCTCTGAACACAGCTCTCCGTAGGTGGAGCAGTGCCCTCCGGTGGTCAAATGGATTCCCCGGGGTTTGAGACCTATTTTGCCCCCTCCCAAAAAAAAAAAAAAAAAAAAAAAAAGAGAAAGAAATGTACTCAAGCACATCTATAGTCATAATTATTTATTTGACCTTCTCTGACAAGTTACAGCTCTTACCAAGTAAGTTACAGACACGAATCCCATCATTTCCCGTGAACATTACAGAGGATCAGCTTCACAGCCAACAGAAGATGACCCCTAACTGACAGCAGCTGCTGCTGCCACAGAGTGGGAAGCTTTAAGACTGAATTAAACATATCAATATTCGTTACAAGCAAGTGATTTTAACTGGTACAGACATGTCTCTCTCAGAAACATACTGTAACGCGCTCGAAAACTGCCCATATCAGAAGTCACGTGTTTATGCTAGATTTGTGTAGTTTTGTAACTACATTTACAAGCCAAATTTGTTCCTTCGTCTTCAATATATATGTGGGATGAAAGCGAACACATTGCTCAGAAGCACAATGTACAAACTGCTTTTAATTCCTGATTTGACATCTTTATTTATTGTTAAGGATGGTACCTAAAAATCTTCATGTGGTATCAACCTGCTGGACCTCATGTTACATTTATTTATTTGCAGTGCAGATCACCATTTGTTTACAAGTCAGTAAGTTTCAACGTTTTTTTTTTTTTGTATACAAAACACCCATAGCAGGAAAAAGAAAGGATGACTTCCATAGTTGAAGATGCTGACTCCCTTCTATTGCTATGACTTGATCAGCTCAACCTCTTCTTCAGACGTTAAGTCCATCTCCATTTGAAAACGGAACAGTCCAAGCATTTCCTACCAATGCCAACTCATTCAGCTTCCAAAACACCATCAGTAAAGCTTCCTCAACTCATCTTCCTCTTTGTGGTTATCTCAGAATATACTGGGCACTCATAGAAGCTGGTCAACATCAGTCCTCCTTGGATTTTCCATCTGGAGCCTGGTTAGCAGGGCAGCTGTCACTGGTTGTCCAAAAAGAGAGAGACCTTAAGAAGAACATCTGAGTTGGGGGGAAAAAAAAAAAAAAAGCCATTAGTTTAACACATTTTATTTGTGTTCCGTACCTGCAAAAATTTAACTTGAAACAATCAAGAGAAATGTATATAAAGCCAACTTCATAGAGCTAGTGAAATGGATTGCTAAGCCCCCATTATAATGGGAGAAAAGGCATCGCTCCCAGATGATGCTTGGGTGCAAAGGCTAGTATTTACCACCAAATCATTTACAAGATCTGAGCACAGATTGCAAAGAATCAGTGCAAAGGAAGCAAGTTCACCCACTGCTACTGAGACCAACACAGGAGCTGGGTGGTTGGCAGGCCTTCAGCCTCCAGGGCTGAGAAACGCCCTTCGGGTCTGCCCCATGAAGAGCTACCTTGAACAGTGTCTTCCTCGTACCGCTCCAAAATCCTCTTCCAGGCCTGCGGGAGAGCTTCCATGTCTTCTGGGCTGTCGCAGCTGATGCGCAGCAGGAACAGCTTGCTCTCCAGGTACCTGCGGGCTCCGTAAGGCCAACAAACACACAAAGCAGCACCCGCCACCCCCCCCAGGAGAACCCCCCACCGCAAGGATACAGGTACCGGTAGTACCGCTCCACATCCTGCAGCCCTTCCAGCACATCAGCCAGCGACGGGCGGCGAGGCCCGCGCCGCAGGCTCTCGGCCAGGCCCAGCTCCGCCGCTCTCTCCTCGTAGAGCCGCAGCACGGCGGCGGCGCCGGCCCCGACGGCGTCCCTCAGGGCGCGGAGCTCCTCCCTGCGGGGCACAGCTCAGCCGAGCCTCGCACCCCGGCACCCAGCCCGGCCCCGGCGCCTCCCCCCCTCACCGCCGCCGGCCGAGCTGCTCCAGCAGCGCCTCGGCCGCGCCGCGCTGCTTCCTCCACAGCCGCTCCCGCAGCTCCCCGAAGGCCCCGAGCGGCGAGGAGCCCCACGCCAGCCTCCGCGCCGCCCGCAGCTGCTCCGCCAGCCCGGCTAGAGACACCAGCAGCGGCTCCCAGGAGGCCAGCGCCTCCCTCCGGGCCGCCTCCTGCCGCGCCGCCGCCGCAGCCCACTCCCGCAGCGCCGCCACCATCACTCCCGCCGCCGCCGCCGCCATCTTAGCGCCCTCCCGGAAGCGCTCCCCGCGCCGACGTTACCAAGCGGCGCCAGGCTCGGATGGCGGCGCCGCCGCCGAGCTCGGCTCTGATTGGCCGCGCGGCGCTCTCCGGGTTCTGATTGGGCGGCGGGTGGGCGGGGCTTGCGTTTAAACGCGGCGCGGGCGGCGGCGGCAACGGCGGCAGCGCTGGGGCGGGCCGGGCTCGCACGGCGGCAGCGGCACCTCCAGGCCCCGCGGCTCCGCCATGGCGCCCTCGCGCAAGAAGGCGGCCGCGGGGGCCCGCAGCAGGAAGCTGGCGGCATTCCTCAAGGACTTCGACCGCGAGGGTGGGGGGGTCTGGGAGCGGTTTTGTTTTGGTGGTGGGGCGGCCCCGGGACCGGTTTGGGGGGGAGGGGGGCACCGGACCCGTTTTTTTGGAGGAGGGGGTTGGGGGGGGGGGGGGTGTGAGAGTCTCCGGGCCCTTTTTTGGGGCGGGGGGGGGGAGCGGCCCCAAGCCCGGTTTTGGGGGGTAGGTGGCAGCCAGGTCTGGTCTAGGGGGGGGGCGGAGGGACCCGGTTTTGGAAGGGGAGGGGGTGAGGGTGGTCGGGCGTGGTTGGGGGGGGGGGCGGTCGAGCCTGATTTTGGGGGGGGGGGATTCTGGTTCCGGTTCTTGGAAGGGGGGGCGGCGGTACCGGGACCGGCTTTTAGGAGGGAGCGACCCCAGGCCCGGTTTGGGGGGGCGGGGTGGTACTGGAACCGTTTTTTTTTTTTTGAGGGGGTGGCCCCAGGCCCGGTTTTGGGTGGGGGGTGTCAGCCAGGTCCAGTTTGGGGGCGGGGGCCTGGGTCCATTTTTGGGGTGCGGCCGGACCCGGTATTAGAGGGGGCAGGGTGTCAATGGTGGGACCCGGTTTGGGGTGGGGGGGGATAAGAGGAGGGCTGGCCTGGTTGAGAGGGGGGGCGAGGGGGGTGGTGGTTGAGCCTGGTTTTGGGGGAAGGGGGGTGATGGGGGTCTCGGGACCGGTTTTTTCTCGGATTTTTTGGGGGGGGGTCCTGGGACCGGTTTTCTGGGGGGAGGGGGTGTCTTGGGCCCAGAGCCGAGCACGACCCTATGCCCCTGTCCCCACAGTGAGGAGCCGGGTCGAGCAGATTCAGGCAAACGGGCAGCGCCTGGTCAAGGAGGTAGAGAACCTGTACGACATCGAGATCCTCCGGCTGCCCGTGGCCCTCCGTGAGATGAACTGGCTCGAGTACTTCGGTATGGGGGTGCTGGGCTGGTGGGGGTGTTCCTCCCTTTAAACGGTGCTGAAAGGGCAGCAAAAAGTCGAGGCGAGTGGACTTGCACAAGCAGAAAGCCTGTGGGTGTCTCAGAGTGCTGGTATCCATCTGAGGCTGCTTGCTCACTACTAGGAAAACCACTTTGTGCTGCTTTTTGTTCTAGTGCAGTGTTAAAATACAGCTGTGCTTATTGTAGGAGCTGTTGTGGATCACTTTTAAAAAAAAATGTTTTCTTTCTAGCTAAAGGCGGGAGTAAAAAGGCCTTGGAAGCGGCAGCGACGGTAAGTATTCAACATAAATATTAAACTTGCTTGATAGTGTCGTACAGCCCTGTAGGAAACAAAGGGGTTCTTGAATCTGTAGGAGTGCTGCAGTAATACAGGTTACACTAAGAACTTTGTAAATGCTGCTTTAAGACTTATCAGTAAGAGATTCTTCTTGTATCCAGTATAAGATTTGCCTGCTTGTACTGCTCCTTGCCTGGCCTGCTTGACTTCAGTCTTGTGTACCTAGAGGAACACAGTATTCAATACACCAAAGCATTTCTAAACTGGTTGAGCAGCGGGAAGTTCTAATACGTTGTGACATCCCTAATAATAGGGATGGTCCCCATTTGAGCTCAGCAGAAGAATATGAAGGTGTTTTTGCTATAACATCCTTAATGATTTAGTTAACAATTCTTATTTATTAGTGATCTATCCTGTTGATAATCCTAACAGTATGTTGACTTTTTAATTTTAGGCGGACTTGGAAATAACAGAAATAAACAAGTTAACAGCAGAAGTTATCCAGACTCCTTTAAAAGTCATCAAGAAAGGTCAGTTTGTTTCTAAGCATTGCGATGAGCTCAGTAAGAGGAAAGCATGTTGTGGTTAGCATACTGTGAATAATAATTCAGTTCTTAAAGCTTTCAATATGTTTAAAGATGTGGAAGTAGTTTTACCTTTATACTTGTTATCTGAAGTAGCTTTACTTCTATCAAAATGTTCAAAATAGTGTTCTGTCCACCACTTTCATTGGAATTCAGATTTTAGAAGCAGATTGTTGCCAAAAATGCATGCACTAGCTTAATTTTTACCTTAGGTGGTAGTCAATAATGTAAAATTACTGTGTGTTCTCAACTTGGATAATGCTTTCTCCTTCTAGTAGAAAAATCTAAACAGGTTATTGAAGCCATTGAAGAAGAAGCAGAGTCTCCTTTGCTTCCTGTAGCAAAGAAAGCAAAACACGATAGCCAAATTTGTCCAACGCCAGAAGTTGAAAACACTCTTTCAAGAACGGGAAAGGTAAATAGCTACTCTTTGTTGTTACTTTATTCCCAAGATATAAGCTACTTACTCAGATGATGATGCCTTTACCAATAGTAGCATGTAATTTTTTAATGTATTCATTTTGCTCTGGGCAATAATATGTGAATGAACAGGACTGAGTCAGATCAAAAGTTCACGTATCCTCCTTAAGTTCTACAGCTGAACTTAAGAGAGAGAATGTAAAACTAATACTTGGATGGGGATGGTCTCAGAAGTTTATATGGGGTTTGATTTGGACTCTTGTGATTTAAAAAGTCAAATGTTTTGTATGGAAGCATTTGTTCCATATTTGGAACTCAGCTGCCACATGAGAGGGCGTTAACTGATTTGGGAAGTAATGTGTTTCAGGTGAGGGCATCTATTAAAAAAGCACCAGTGTCCAGGAGCAGAAAAGCTCCTTCAGCAAGAGTGAAACGCATGAGTAAAAGGTAAGAAAAGGTATCCCTTATTACAGGATTTCAAAAATGGAGACCAAGTGTAGATTGCAAATGTATCTCTTACATGTAATGGAATGTGGCTGAGTAGGCTGGCTGATGTAGGCATGCCATGCTGGGGACAGGGTGGGGAGGCAGTCCAAATGATGTGACAGTGATGGAAAGTGGTCGTCAACTTCTCTTGTAACAACCAGCTATCCCTAGCTTTGGGTTTGCCCTGGATTAGTAAGAATCTCTGATCATCTCACCTAAAATTTTGGGGAGATGCCATTTGTACATCTGTTAAAATGATTCTTTTCTGAGCAGTAGGGCTTTACTTACTTATTTTTCTTTTAAACAGGTCAAGCAAAAACAACTTTATCACTCCAGCTACTGGTCGAATTGTTGATTCCTGTGTTCAGGGAGGTACTTCCATTGTCACACCCAGGTTTGATTCCAGGTCTGTGTTCTATTAAATAACTCTGTAAAACCTGTTATATAGATGAGTGCCTTGCTGTTCGCTTTATGTATCAGTCATCTTTACGCAGAATATTCTCCAGTGTCTCTTTGAACCTGAAATAAGACTTTGACAAAGTGTTTTAAGCAATTGCAGTAAAACTTTTTACCTATAACTTTTATTTCAGAATTTTCAAGACCCCGGGTTTGCGCACGCCTGCATTAAATGAACGTGTTTACACAGTCTCTGCCAACGGCAGCCCCCTTGCTGAGGGCAATGATGTCTTCATTACAGTACCTGTCGGAGGAGGGGAGGTAAAGTCAGGAACTTTAATCTGTCCAATCCGTGCTGAAAGGATAGCTTGTAAATTCTTGGGCATCTTATCAGTTTCTACTGACTCCTGGTCATCCATTCTTGTCTGTTTACTTGTGCCACTACAGGTTATCAGGGAATACTTGTAGGTTAAAAAGACCCTTAAAAACTCAGTCAGAAGTGGGAGCTGGCCTAAGCAGAATATAGTGTGATGTTTTGCTGTGCATTTACGTATAACTAAATTAGCTTCTGCTGGCAGTTATGTTGGTAACACTGAAATGCAGGTATGAGGTGAGCTTCTGGTCAAACTGGATGTAGATCTTTGCCTGTACATGGTCTTCTAGTTAGTGTGCATGGATTTCTTTATTTTTTCATCTTCTAGCTACTACAGCTACCCAAACAGGAAACCTAAGGTTTGTTTTTGGTGTTTTTTACAGAGTATTCGTTTAACAGCAAGTGATTTGACCAAGAAGAATCTTCTTCATCTGAATCCGGAGGCACAAGGAATTATGAAGAAGCTATCAGTAAGTCTACTTCTTTTAATCAAGTCCTGAAGTTATAATGCAGCACTGTCTCTGTCATTAGTCACTGGACTATTGATCTGTAATAGCTCCTTATTTCTTTTTCCCCCTTGTCTTGTATCTTGGCTCATGTTACTGACCAAGAGAAAACATGACCTGAGAAGGGAAGGATGGGAATACCTTTACCTCACATCTGGCTTATCCTAAACAATAGATTAAACCATGCAGTTGTTGGAAAACTATTATTGATGTTTTGAAAAACAAAGTGTCTTCCACTTCAGGCAGAAGTTCTAAGTGTCTGTGGGATATAATAGTATCTCTTAAGACTGCTGATGAATTTTTCTCTTTCTAGGTTCGTCTCGCACAAGCTTGCAGTGGTGCAAAAACGCATAGGTGAAAAGTGATGAATGTTGACATCGCTCTGTAAATATGCAACTTTACACTTAGGACTACTATCTTTAGTTCTTCTAATCTGTCATCCTTCTATTAGCTTACAGAATGGAAGTTAGGAATTCTTATTTTTACCTATAATATGTGCTGGGTTTAAAATGCATTTTTTTACTTAAAGTATTCGGGTTGTTTTTTATTATTTCCTGTTTACTCTAAGGTGGAGACCAAGGCACACTTACCTTGGGCTTGTAGACCAGCAAGCTGAATAGAAAGGCTAGTGTGATATCTTGCAAAAGACAAGCAGTGGATGCAAGTGACTGGAGTTCACTTCTGACTGGGAAAAGAAACCAACAGATCATGTTTGTTGCACTTCCTTCCAGGCACAGCCTTTCTCTGCTGATGGCTTTAAAAGTGATGACTATCTCAGTATAGTATCTGAGACACCTCAAGGCACGTTACAGGTGCCCAGGATTAAATGGAAAGTTTCTTATGGTTCATGGTACTGCCATGAATTTTAAACATTTTGGTTTTGAGGTTTTATAGTGGAAGTATTCATTTTATTGGTTTAAAAGAAATAAAAATCACCGGTGGTTTAACAAAATCCATCAGCTAGCCTTCTGGCTAATCAGATTCCAGTAGCTGTAAGGTTATTTGGTGATGTCTCTAATGTGAGAGAACTTTGCTTTTCCTATATACTTTTTAAAAGCTTTAGGAGAAGACATTCTCCTGAAATTGAATGTAGACAGGCAAGAAGGAAGTTAAGACTAGTCAAACATTGTTTTTCCTGTCTACTCATTTAAATTGAATTGATTCGCTGCGTTTTCTTAACAAAGAGATAAATACAACAAATACTATTTAAACTGAATAAAATAACTTCAGTCGTTAATAATGGTATTTTTTCGTCATTGCTTATAGGAAATAGAGAAATCTTGCTTCATTCCAAATTTAGGAAAACTCACTTTAACACTTCCCCAAGAAGCTAGATTTAATGTATTTATATTAAAATGTAACAGGAACTCTTATCTGGCTTAATGCTTTGTGAAATGAGGCTGGAGAGAGGAGTCTTGTATTTGCTTTCCTGTAACAATGGTCTTATTTTCCTGACAGCTTAGAAAGGCAGAGCTTCATTATGAAGCACTAGCTATCTATGGCAAGATGGCATGATGTCTTATAGTGCAAAAGATGTCTCTCAAAACCCAGGGTTTCATTTTCATTGTGAATCTTTGTGGGAGAGGACACATGTCTTGTCTATGAAATAAAAATATGTAATTCCTTAACAGCATCATTAGCTTCAATTCCCGAAGTGTTCTCTACTAATCAAAGTCAGATGTGTAAAATGGCATCTGCAAGGGACAGCCTGATAGTCCTCCCTCTGTTTCAGCTGAGGGAGTTAACACAAAGATAAGAAGGGTGTTCATGGTAAAGAATTTAGCTTTGCTAACTTTGTCTAAGAACTGTATTTCTAAAAATAAGCCTATTTCTTCCTTAGCTGGCTCTTTACAAAGATACCTTTTCACCTTTGATTCAAGCCACTTTGGAGGGACTATGGAGTTAAACATGGATATTTGTTGTGACTTTGGGGATTTTTTTCTAGGTTTGGAGAAGTTCTGCTTTTGCCAAAGCCAAGCCTGCAGCATGATTTAAAAAAAGACTGGGAAATGCTGCTATTGGAGGCAACTTAGTGTGTTGGTGTAAATCTTTTATAGCCAAGGAGCTAGGGGAAAAAATTTATAGAACAGCATTTGTATATGAATTTAATTTAAAAAGCAACCATGTCACTGTAATGCAAGCCTCAGTTACACACTAGGCATTTGGAAATCACTGTTTATCAGGTTTTGGCAGCTTCCAAGTCTTAACTGCAGGTGGCAATATTGTAAACTACTAGGTTACAAGTATATTTCATCTACTGTTTTTGAATTCTGCTACTATTCATTTAAAAATTACTTGAGCAGTTGCATTTTGTTCAACAAAACCAGAACCTCCTTCTATTCAATTCAAGGATTCCTGGGGCAATACAGGGAACCTGGTTGACTTTTTCTGTGTGTACTGGGGGGAGGTTTTGTTTTATTTGTATATTACTTGTGTGCTAGCCTAGCTGTACTCTGAATCGAGTGGTGGGAAACAAAAAGCAATGCAGCAAAACACTGCCAGGTTGGAAGAGGCTGCATCCCTCACTGGCAGGAGCAGTTCAGCCTACAGAAAGAGACTGGCATTAGCTTGTCATCCGAGCTGCTGCTAGGTCTGGTGTTATGGGCATGGCTTCAGAGACTGCCCTCAAAATAGAGCCAGTCTTGAAGGGAGAGCTAGAGGACACTGAGGCCTTCTCAGGATATAATTTTTTTGTATCTTCCTCCCAAGAACCAAGCTGTGATGAAGTGTTTGTGTCTTTTGTTAATAGGTGAGGCTCTGTAGAAGGAATTAAGGTCCCTGTGTTTTGCGTCTGGTTCTGTAAGAAATAGTTTCCCTGGTTGTAATTTTCATTATAGATCTCAGCCCTGTGTAGTATTCATAATGGCTTTCTTTTAGGAAGGGTGGTTTGGGGAGTTATGGCTGAGGTTTGATAAAAGATTGCTGAACTCTGATGTTTTTTAGATCAAAACCACAGACCTGAACTAGTGCTCTTTCAAAGTCTCCTTTGTGACAAAGCAAGCTGAAAAAGGAGAGCTTGTGGAGCTTCCAGCAGGGAGCAAACAAGCAGCAGGGAGTGTCTGGTGAACAGCTACAGTCTTGCAGGGGGGAATAACATTTGTGCCTTCCCTGGCTGGCTGAGACGTCTCCCTCCGGACAGGAGCTCCTGCGTGCCCCAAGCAGTAAGTTGTACTGGGAGGCTTCCCGCAAGTCTCCTCTTTCACTGCAGCTTTACTCTGGGCACGCCAACTCCAAAGTTCAGCCCAAATTCATAATGAAAATGTGAGCCTATTAATCTAGAGAAATAATGAGCAGAATAGGTACCCGGTGAGGTGCCTTCCCCAGGATGTGCTGACATTGAACTCCCTCAAAGGGACTGTGTTAGATAATGATCCTAATAGGTGGCTCCTCCAGGCAATTTGATAGATGTGCACTATCAAGCATTGTCAGAAATAGCTCCGTATACAAAGCAAGCGTTTATCATCATGGACACCTTGCAGGTGGTCACTGATTCGGTGACATTGTAAGAAATAAATAGATAACAATTCCCTGCTCGCTGATGGAAGGGACGATAGTTTAGAACAAATTAGAGCTGTCTCTAGGCATTTTTTTCATAGAGGAGTTTTTGATTTGAAGGTGCAGGACAGCAGCTCCTCCAGCTGACCTGTATAATTCCACCTAAACCCCATGTTCCCTGGGCCAGCTGAAGCCATCAGAAGTGGAAAAATTCCTTTGCATCACTAAAAGAGGCATGGAAGAGCTCGTTTTCTTCTATTTTCTAAATTCTTCCTTTCTTAAATAAGTGAGTGTGAGAACTGCAAATTAAAGGGTGAAATGCCTGTCTGGAAACACCTGCTGTTTTGGTGACTTGGGTTGAACAGACAGTTCAGCCTCTCTGAGCTTTATATTCAATGGCAGCATCTGCAGCTTGCAGTTCAGATACTCTGCGGATCAAAAATTCACTCGTTTATGGAATTTGAGTCGTTTGGGGAAAATGAGCACACAGATCACAACCTCAGGGATCAGGGGAATAACAAGAAAAATGTATTTTCAAAAAAAGGCACTCCTTTAATCAATATAATCAAAAGGATAGCTTGTCCTCATCAGGGTGTCCCTGGAGTGACTCAGTGGGTGCGTTCCATTCCCACCCCAGTGTTTTTTCCACTCCAGCTGAACTCCAGTCTGCAGCAGTGATGTCACCCCAGCTCTGATCCAACTTAAATCCTTCCAGCAGTGTTCACAGCTGAGCAACGAGCAGCTTTTAATGAGGCAAAAGATCATCTCCATTAAGGAGATGAGGCTGTGGGTTGTACTGACAGTGGGTTTTTATCTGGATCCCAGGCTCTCTGCAGTAACCCTGCTGCAGCAGGCTCCAGCCGGCATCCCTCGTATGCTCATTGTGTTCAGCCCCTGCCTGCTTCCCACCAGGCTCTCTTCATTCTGGGCAAAGTCCCGCTGGAAGCACTCGGCTGGGGGCCAGGGGCAGCTTCCAGCAGCTTGTTGTGACTGCTGAGATGCTTAAATATTAAATTCAGCCCAGGTCTTGCGTTTGATTGCTTTACAGTGCAAAGCCGGGGTAGTCCAAGGATGGAGCATTAACCCAGATGTTGTGGCTTGCTAAGGGGCCTGAATGCTGAGCCTTAAGTTTGGCTTTTAATGTGTGGGTGGTGGAGGGTGGGAGGTGAAAACAATTACTCAAATTAACAGGCTTGTAAGGGTTTTGCAATTTAAGCTTCTGTAACTTTGCTTTTTTCTTTCTCTTTTTTTTCCCCCCTCCTAACTGAGAAAGATTTAACATTTAATTAACCTGACATCATTTAGCAGTTGGGCATGCAATTAGGTAACATATATTAATTAGGAGATGCGACTGGTGGTGGCTTTCCTGAGCTGGCGTCTTGCCGCACGGAGGCTGAGCGGTGCCTCGGAGGGGCTGTGCAGCCAGGCACCATACCACGACAGTCCACCGGGACCTTGCAGCCTTTCATCCCGTCCTGTATCGCATGTCCTATATCGCATGTCACAGGCAGCGGGGACTTCAGAAAACAAATCAAACAGCGGTGTTTGCTATGGATTTAGCTGCAGCTGCTTCTCCTCTAATTGATTGTACTGCGGGGCTCTGGAGGAATGCTGGAGCTGCCTGGTGAGCCTTGCTGTGATGCTTGCTCATCTCCTTCTCCGTGTGTGCGTGCTCAGGAGCAGGGCAGGTGCTCTCTTCTGGTGCACACCCCATGGCTTTGCAGGGGCACATGGTTTAGGAGAGATGCCTTCATCCACCTTTCCTCAAGGAAAAGCCACGTTCCTGCCGTGGGAGCTGCTGCCCGCCCGGGGCTAAGGATGCCAAAAGCCTCACAAGGGGCACAGCTCGCCCCGTGGCTCATTTTGGTTGACAGCTTGGTCTCTGGGGGTACAGGGAGCGGTGCTGCAAGGACAAAGCCAGGGTGGGTGCTGGGGGTGCTTGGTGGGAAGGGTCCCTGGCAGGGGAGCTGCTGAGATAGAAGCGAAGGCAGTAGGTGCGGTGTTGGATTTTCCCTTTATTTGCAAGGTGGGTGTCGTCTCTGTCCCGTGCTGCTTTGTGGCTTCCATCAAGGCAAGAGCAGTTCAGCATTGCTGTGAATTTTATTTGCAAGACTCCGGTTTGAGGGAGCTGTGTAAGAAGCCAGAGGGGCTGCAGCTTAGTTTCTAGGCAGGAAGGGCTGACAGGTGAATTCCTGGGAAGCTGCCTTGCTCTGTGAGCTCTGTAGGTGCACAGCACCCTGGTGCATCGCTGCTGGTCCCATGCTGGCCACCATGAGGGGGATGGCACGTGGTCATGGCCAATCTCTACGGGCTGCCAGCAGTCGCCTGGCAGAACAAGAAGGGCTTTGCCCTCCCTGTGCTGCCTGCCTCTAAGTGCCAGAACACTTCAAAGGATCGAGGGAGAAGTCCCTTGCCCAAATAGCCAAGTTCTCTGAAAAGGAGGGGATGAGCACAGCTTCTGTCCAGCTGCAAAACTGTCCTGCAGGGGCAGGCAGAGAGCTGACGATGAAGCCGGCTGTGCTGAGCCTCCTCCAGCAAGACAAATACTTGTGTTGCTGTATTGCAAGCCCTTTCTTAAAATATAAATCTGATATTTCCTTCTGTGAGAGGTGATCACGAGGCAGGATGGGTCCTTTCCTCGCACCAGGAACAGGAGCCACGGGAAGTTTGAGCTGTCAGGAGCCCAAAATGAGTATATCCAATTTATTCATAGATGGCAGCTTTCTCAAAGGCAGGCTTTCTTCCACAGCTGTGGTGCAAATCAGATCCATATTGTCCAGTGAATCTCATTTACAGCAAAATAATATGAAAACTGGTGTGGCTGGGCCTCGCTGTGGGATTGCAGGGTGCCACTGCCCTGCTGTCACATCTGAGCTGGGGGAAAGCATAAATGTCCTCTTAAAATACTGCGGTGGGAACCAGAGCTTACAGGGTGCAGACTTCAGAGCGATTTCATCCCTGGCTCTGATGGGAGTGGGGATGAAATTCTCTCTTTTTCCCAGAAAATTAATGCCCATAAGCCATGGAACTTTACCCACCCCTCGTCCAGCAGTGTTATTACGCTGAAAAATGGGATTAGACAGAATCGCTAATTTGAACATCACACACAGAGACCAAAATCCCAAGCGCTCTCCCTGTCTCTCCAGGGAAAGATTTATTGCCTGCTACAGTGTAATTAATCTAATTTCCCTTAATAAGGGTGAGCCAGTTAATAGGAAAGTCATGTCCTCAAAGCTGGGTGCCGCCTCTCAGCCCAGCTGTGCCCAGGAGTGCAGCCAGGGGAGAGCTGTGGTTATCTTCGGGGAGGAAAAGATGCTCTTGCAGCACGATGTTCTCACGGTGCTGTCGTCGGCCGCGCTGCTCGCGTTGCGCAGCCTTGCAGCAACTGCCTGAGAGCAGCTTTCAAGGGAAAAAATCGATATTTACTAGTTATGGGTCAATTTTCCTTCTAAAGTACAAAGCCTGCTGATTTCGCGCAGTTCGGAGCCGCGCTGAGCCGGGAAGCTGACGCGTTTCATACACAATTTGAACTTAATTCCTTCGCTGCAAAGCAGGGAGTGGAAATGTTAATAAAATGTAGCTGCTGTTGTGGGCTTGGCTTCCTCAAACACCAGCAGGTCCCTGCTCCAGGGAAGAGATGGGGTGGGGGAAGCGATGGTACATCCTCGGGGTTGGGGCGCAAAGCTGGTGGAAAAGAAAAGGACGATTTATCCTTGTCTGCATCCCTTGTATGAATAGCATCGAGGGGGTTTGTGTGCTAATTGCAGCTTATTGTGGCCAGCTTAGCAGGTTACAGGCAGCATCTGCTGGAGGGCTCACCCAGAGAGAGGATGGGCAGCCGGGGAGCTCCTCAAGGGTCTCGGCAGCTGGGGGAATTGCAGGGTTTTATAAAGAGCCAGCACATCGGTAAGCATCGCTCCTCCTGGGGAGGCAGGCAGGCAGACACTTGGGGAAGGGGGAATACAGGAGCACGGCTGGGTGCTTCCTCCAGGCAAGCAAACAGCGAGCTGGGCTTCTGGGTTTCTGGGCTTATGCTCACCCTTGCTTCCATCCCCAGAGCCCAAGGTGTGCCCCCTGTCCTGCTGTCACCCCTGCCAGCCCTCGCCTGCACATCCAGCTCCTGCGGCGCTCAGCCTTCTGCGAGGGGCCTCCGTTCACCTTGGTGAAAGAGCGCCCATTGCGGAGCAGTTCGGTGCGATGCACGCCAGCAAACGGTGCCCTCAAGGAGCAGCACTGGGTTTCCTCCCGTCGCTGCAGCCCTGCGTTGGGGCTGGAGGCGTACCTCATGCAGCTCGGCCCTCCTAAATGTGCAAATGGTCAGGGGAGAGCTGGCTCGCACCGTCCCTCTTCTGCCTCTCCCCACTCTCAGGTGGCTTTGACTCATCTGTGCGGAGAAGGTCAGATCCGGATCGCTGGCAGGGTTCGTGTTTCCCAAGTGCTGTGACTTTCCGAGCAGACACGTGGTTTGTTTGAAAGGGCTGTAGGCAGAAGAAGCAGTTTTGGAGGAGCAAAAAGAAAGCAAAGCGCCACGGCTGGACTTCGCTCCCAGCACTGGGGAGCTCGGCTCTGCACTTCTGGGGGGAGCAGGGATGCTGTGCACCCCCCCCCATGAGATAAATGCATGCAACGGGGAGCTTTAAATCCCACCCAAAGCAAGCGATGGGCAAAATTTATCCCTAGAGGCAGGGGCCACAAGCGCTGGACGTTCCTCCACATAGCCCCACAATTTCCTGCCAGTAAATGGTGAATTTTCCTCCTGGTTATCCACAAAATGGTCCTTCTGGGGGTCCAGCACTGGGAGGCGGGGGGGACAGTGACTAATGGCAGCTCGTGTACTGGTGGCCCTCTCGCCGCCGCCGCGCAGCTGGGATGCGGTGGGAGAGGGGCGCGAGGCGGGCGCAGCGTCGGACGGAAAGCTCATTTCCCACCGAGGGTGACCTTGTGGCCCGCGAGCCTGGGAAGCTGAGGCCTGATGGCACTTGATTGATGGCATGCGAGGAGTCGTTCTCCCTCAATGTCAGTCAGCTCGCCTCCGCTGACTGCAAATGAAGGCACAAGAAATTGGAGAGTAATCAATGCCAGATGGAAAGTGCAATTGGAAACGCTTCAGTCTGGGCTGTGCGGCCCGGGAGGAGAGCTCGGCTGGGCAGCGCGGAGCCCGGCTCGTGCAGGCTCACGAACGCTCTCGCTTTCCCTTTCTGCTGTTCAATTATCGCACACAAAGATGACAGGAGCTGCATCTCCATAGGAACCTGCTGAAGGAGGAAAGCACTCGCCAAGAGCTGCCAGCTCCGGGTCCTGCCAGCTCCGAGCAGCTCTCGCAGATAAGAGAGGCGACGCCGTCATCCCGCCAGCCGGCAAGGGGCACGGCTCTGGAAAGCAATAGCTTCGCATTTTGTGAGAGCGATAGCTTCGCACTTTGCACAGCACAGAGCAGAGAGAAGGAACCGGGCAGCTGTGAGAGCTCCTGGGGAGCGGAGCTGCTCTGAAACCACCTGAGCGTCCCCAGGGAGCTGGGCAGCAGCGAGGCTTTCGGTGCAGCCCCTCGCAGCTGAGCATCACCCACGCATGGTGCAGGAACCTGCTGCTTTCTGTGGCCAGGGCTGCAGACATGGGAGAAAACCCTCGGGAAAGCCGTATTTCCTAGGGAAACCAGGGCATTTTTAAAGAGGAATTTAGCGATTTTAACTTTAACTGACAGAGACTGGGGCATAGCATATGTCAGCAGAAAAATAGTGCCGTAAGTGATGCTATTCGAGCGCTGCATTTGAAACACTTGTTAAAATTAAAGGCCTGCATTAGTTTGTTATAGGGAATTGCCTCGGGCACATTCAAACGCATTAGCTCCTGGAGCTCTGCTGATGGAAAAGGCCATCAGAGAGCGCCGGTGCCATGAAATGCATTAGAGGCACCCGGTGGGACGGAAGCTGGGGCTGTCAGGAGCGGGGTTTCTCCAGCCACGCAGATCCATCACCAGTGATGGAGAGCACTTTGCAAGGCAGAGCTGTGAGGAGCCTTCAAAGAATAAAAAAAACCTTTGGGATAATGGGAGTGCATCCTCTCCTGCACGGCTCAGCCCTGACAGAAGAGCATAAAACGAAGGGAAAGCCGGGCAGTGCTGAGCAGCCACGAAGAGGAGGCAGAATGGGGCTGCAGAAGGGTTGCCCATTTTTCCGTGGGGCCCTTCTGCTGCAGCTGGGATCTCCCAGCTCAGCATTTCAGCAGCAGGGGAGCTCAGACAGAAGCCGTAAATTTTATTTGCAGTAGATAAATGTCATTTCCCAGCACGCAGATTGGCTTGGTCCGTTAGGCAGAGGCAGCTGAGCCCGTGCAGGGCAGTGCTGGCAGTCCCAGGGGTCCCTCTCCAGCAGCAACCACCTCGTCTGATGGGATTAATGCTGGGAAGCAGCAAGAGGGGCTCTGCTGTGTGGTAATCACAGCTGTTAAACGGCCTGGTTAGGAAATAGGGTGATTAACGGGAACCCAGCAGCAGCCAGCACGGGGCTGCTCCATCCTGTGTTTGTGCAGCCCTGGACAAGAGCAGGAGGCAGCGAGGAAGATCGAGGATGGAGGACAGAGGACAGAGGATGCTCCAGCTGGTGCCACCTCCTGCCCCTGGAAGGACGCGTCCCCGTCCCGTGCCAGCACGGTATAAAACAGCGACAAGGCTCTGCTTGCTTGCTATGAATAAAAGCCCTTGCAAGGTAGAACCAATTTCCCTTTCCCCTTGGGACAGTGCCGACTGAGAGTAATCCCATTCTTTTTGGCAAATAAGACTCCTGGCAGGTGTGTTGGTTTTTTTTTGCGTGTTTGAGGAACAAGGCACCTCGCTGCAAATCAGTTACGGGTTCACTTTCTCTTCCAATACCCAGCTCACCTGGAAACAAGGAGGCCCGATGGCAACGGGAGGAAACTTCGGAGGCAAAGTTTGATGCTAATAGCCCAAGTTAATTGCCAATTGTTGGGAGCCGGGCTTAGTGGAGCCTACAGCTCGCTCCACGTCCTGACATCTCCCTCCTTCGCTCTCACCCATCTGGCACTTGCCATCTGCTCTGCACCACGCTCCCCGCCTTACCGGAGGGCTGCTGTAGGAATTTGCTCTGTGCCGAGCGCCGGAGCCCCGGGAAGGGCAGGGGCAGCCCAGGCAATGCAGGAACGAGCTGAGGATTTCATTAAGTAATTGGTGCGGGCGGGGGCTTGCAGGCTGCGGGGAAGGGCTCTGCTCAGCTTTTCTCCTCTACCTCCATTTGCTAATGACCTGGCTTTACCTTCTCACCTCTTTTTCTGGCTTGATGCCGCAGTCAGTTTCTGCTCTTTGTATTTATTATTGTCCTAAAAAAAAAAAAAAATCTATTTTCTTTCGGGTAGAAGTAGAAATACTATTTTAATGCAGAACCGCTGCATTGCTTTTCTTGCTTCCCAGAATCACCTCCTGCAGACAATATCCTCTTCCTCTTTGGAGGCTGAAACTATTTGCTACAGTCATAATTTCCTTTCAGCTCCAAAGATTACTTTTGAATATTTCTCTGTGGGTATTCAATAGCGATGCTCTTCTGGCCATAGAGGAGGTTTCAACAGAGCTGCGAGGTATTTCCCTTCCTGACGGAGCGGGTATAATCCATTCGGGGCTAACTCCTGCGTGACCACGGGCTGGCTGTGGCAGGAGAGTGCTCCGGGCACCCACAGCTTAAAGCAATGCTTAAAGCTCCTTCTCTGCAGTTCAGCAGCAATAAGATGCTCGGCGAAGAACCACTGGGGCTTGGGACAAGGCCACATGCAGAAGGGAAGGGAGGTGAAGGCAAACTGCAGGGCCGGCCCCAGCCCTGCCATCCGTCTCTGCCCCGCCGCAGGAGCTCTCCGAGCAAGAAGCAGCAGTGAAGCTGCTCGTGATGTTTTTAATCAGCCTGGGCAGTAAAAGGAAATCAGTCATGTTAAAGGAGAATCGTAAAACAGCTTTGAAAACCACAGAGCCGTGCAGAAGTGTTCAGCTTTGTTTGTTTAGAGCCCAGCCATTTTACGGTGCCATAAACCTCCCGGCACGTAGGCTGCAGAGCGTAAATCCTGCTCCAGCTCTTTTATGTGCTGGCTAATGATAGGGGCAATGTGTGGACTCAGACGAGTGATACGGGGAGCCGGGGCACTGTGTCTCCGTGTCCTTGGTATCTCCCAGCTAGCCTGGCTGCATTTATTTTTTGCCAAGCAGACAACTCCGCGCTCCCAGGACGCGACAGATGCTGCAGCTTCACCCTCCCTGCGCTGCTCATTTCGACGCAACTTGCTGAGCTTCTGGGCTTTGGTGATTTTCCACTTTGTCACCATTCTCCTGGCGAGGCAGCTTCCTCTCCTTGCTCTCGGCTCTGGCCCAAAAAGAGCATCGTGGCTCCTTATCTGGTTACCTCCTTATCTCACAGAGAGGTTTCCCGCAGGACTGGGGTTTGCCGGGCTGGTTGTGCTGGAGGAGGCACTGATGCAGTGGGCTCTGCCGGCACTCTCATCTCCGCTGGGATCTGGGATCCTTGAGCCGAGGGGCACGGGGAATGCTCCCACATCTTCTCCAGGCTGCTCTCCATCTCTCCTGGTTAGGTCCAGCCAGGGTTTGCTGCAGCACCGGCCGGGGCGGGTGACAAATGGCACGTGAAGGTGTCGCGGGAAATATGCACACCCAGTGATAGAGACATAATGAATTAAACGTTGGTGAAATTGATGTGGGGCTGCTGTAATGAATGTACACGTGTTGTGAGGATTAGGACACGGGTGTGATGAATATTGTCTATCAGCTGTGATAAAAAGCCTATCATCCCCAATACATATTTTCAAAAACTAATTTAAGGCTGAACGAGATTATTAAAAATGAGGAGAGGAAATTGTCTGGGATATATCTAGAGTCCCTTGGTAGGTAGGAAGTGGAACTGCAGCCTGTGGGGTGAAAAGGATAGATGTGGGCATTGTGGCAGCCTCTGATAAGGGGACAGGGCTGAGCTGGTCCGGAGGGGAGCGGCTGGAGGGGGGATTAGAGCTTGTCTGGGGTCTTGGTGCTGCACGCAGGGACCGACTCCCCTGGGGCTGAGCAGAGAATCACACTTCTGCCAGCAACATGCATCTGTCCCCGTGCTCAGTGTCCCTGGTGTTTCTTTCTTACCTTGGTTCCTTTCCTAAATCTTTGACTGTTTTGGGGCTGAGCAGAGAAAAACGGAGAATTTCCAAGCTTTGTTCCCTTAGGGGGAAGCAGCTTCTGCAAAGCAAGGGCTAAGTGCGTGCCACCTCTGCTGGAGGTGGCAGGGAGAGGAGCCCCAGCCCTGCTGATGACGGGTGGATAACGGGGCCTGCGGGCACCCCAGGACCCCGACCCGTGGGGCTGGGGCTGTGCTGGGGCTTCCCAGCGGGGCATCCCTCGGCAGAAAAGTCCAGAGCACCCATGCACACACGGCTGGGAAGGCTTGAGAGAAGCAAGCATACAAAAGCGGGGTGGCATATAGGCCATCCATTGCCGAGAACACTAATGTATGGCAGCATTAGCTGATACGCAGGGGACAGGAGGAAAAAGCCATTGCTGTACAAAGAACCTTAACACTTTCTCTCCAGCACTCGATGTCGTGCTTGGCCAGACTTGCCTGTTGCCTGTCTTGGTGAGCTTTGCGGCAGCCAAATCCCCACTGGGGGCTACTGGGGCTACTGTGCAGGTACCAAATGCATGAGATGCCTGCAATGCATTTACATTTATATATATATATATATAAATGGAAAGGTTTTGTGGCAGGTGACAAGCTACGAAATGTTCCAACACACGTGTTGCCATGGGCATTTCTCTACCAACAGCTGAGCGGGTCCGGAAGTCCTGGCGCTGTCCTGTGCCTGCCCCGCAGCTATGGGTTTTCCCTTGCTTCCCTTTGCATTTCCCCACGGGGTTCCCGGCCCTCCAGTCGGGTTCCTGGGGCCAGGACTTTCCTGCAGACACTTGGTGGCACTGGCCCATGGCTCCGGCCATCCGAGGAGCTGAGTTTTGCTCTTGAGCGTTCCCCCGGTCTTTCATTTAATCTCGCTGTGGTGTTCACTATGACAAGATCATTAGAAACCGAGTTAATGTTGCAGAGCTCTTCCTCCCAAGCAGTGTGTAACCACGCAGACGATGCCTGCAAGACAAGAGACTTAATTGTGTTCTGTCGGTATCCAGGGGGATGTCAGCCAGCCGAATTTAAAGCCAGGCTGGATGGGGGTGGGAAATGCACCTCCATTACTCACCCAGGCTGAATGAGGTTTCGGTTTTATTATCTCCTGAAATAGCCAGTGCCTGGGAGGTGCTGATTGAAGCCATTTGAAAACATGACAACATCCTCGGGACAATAGGTGTCTAATCTAATGAAGCCAGAATGCATTAGCTAAGAGCTGCGTAAAGCGAAGAAAATGCAATTAAAGCATTCCTGAGGACAGATGTCGACCTACGTAGGGGACACTGATATGAAGACGTCGGCAGAAGTCTAATGAAAATAAATGATCTGTTTGAAGCATTCCTCAAATCAATAACGGAGTCCGAGGCACCGCTGCTCCGCCTCGGCTCCCGGCGCTGTCACCCCGGTCCCTGCTCGCTGCCCCCGGTGACGTCTGTCCTGGGCGGAGGGCAGCCTGGGGACGGCGGCGAGGATGGGCTGCGGGCTGTCCCTGCCACCCTGTTCCCCTGCTCTGCCCTCTCCTCTCACCTGAGTTTTGCTGTTAGGAAAGCCTGTTTTTTCCCCACCTGTGCAGGGGAGCTGTGCCCGGCAGGGCTGAGGTCCCGCATCGAGCCCTTCGAAATGCGACGAGCAGGGCGGAGGTGGCAGTGGACAGGACATGAACGGTTCTCTCCCTTCAGAACCGTGTAGTTTTTGTCTCTAAATAACCTCCATCCCGTTAAAATACCCCAGACTGCTGAACTGAAGTCTCCTCTTGCCCTTCTGAAAGACTAAATCAAAGAGGAGCCACAGCCATCCTCCAGCGCAGTTACCTGAAGGTGCATGGAGCCAAGTTTCAGGTTCCAGCAGCAGCAGCAACATCTTGCTGTGCCTTGTCTTTTAGGATCTCAGCCTTTCTCTGACCGATTTCCTCTTAGTCCCAGCTCCTCGCTGACAAGGGAACCCTGACAACATTTTGACTCCAGCCCATCCATCTCGCTCGCTCTTTTCGTCTCCGCAGTGGTGTAAAAACCCACGGGCAGCTGCTGCAGGCTTCCCCATGGCCTCGTCCCTGCTGGCTGCTGGGGAAGGTCTGGCCGACGGGACCTCCTCTGCTGGGACCTTGCTACAGGAGGGCTGGGGTTACTGCCTCTGCTTCTGGGGGGGACGAGGCTGTAACCTGGGACAAGTCGTGTTCCAGCTGCATCGTCACTAACCAAAATGGCTCAGTAAGTCACAACTCTCAACTGAAATTAAATAAAATGTAAAAATCCCTTTTCAGGCTCCCCAGGCTGCTGAGCATGAGCTGGCCGCACGCCTGCAGGTCGGGGAAGCCTCAGAGGGTGACTTGTGGGGTTGGTCACATCGATGGTCCTGCCCCACATTCCTTCACTTTCTATCTTTCCCCCTCTTTACCCCATCACCTGGGTGCTGCTTTGGGCAATAAATGGGCAAAGAGCAGGAACAGAGACTGCCAGGTTTTGCTGCACTTCCACAAAGAGGATTCCAGGGTTTCTGCAGGAGCAGATTAGGGCCGGGCCATCTGCTCCCACCTCCTAATCCCGCCATCCGGCACCCTGCCCGCTGCCTGCTGCAGCCCCCCTGCTGCTGGGGCTTTGGGGTTTGGGGGCTTCGGGGCCACGGAGCCCCCTGTGCAGGGGGCGATGCTCGTAGGGGGTACCTGCAGGAGATGCCGCTGTTACCTCCCCGCTTGTTTGGGCAAATGGGAAGGGAGGAAATGTTCCTTCCCTTTATTATTCAACAAAGATTGTGCTCTGCTCTCTCTCAAGCTCTGCTATATTGGAGCTACGTCAAGGATGTGGGTTTTTCTGTTGTACCGCTAACACACGTTTAGACAGAGACACCTTCCTCTCTCTGTACTCCTACCCACATTATAAATAGTAATTAAAACCACCCACTTCTGCAAATTGCTGGCAAAAGTAACTCATATCAAATCACGATTCTCTGGCAGGAGTTTAAATTGACAGCGACAAGTTTATTTCTAGAGGAAAGTTTTATTTTTGGCAGTTTGATTCATTGTGCCACGTCACACTCGGATGTGGCGCGATGTGCTACCTGACACGTCGCATTTCCCTGCAAGACAAAGCAGAGATTTATACTTTGCTTTGTGTTGCGAGACAATGCGTCAGCTTCTGAGAGCCACCCTGCTCTTCTTCTTGGGCAAGACAATGCTCTGCTGACAATAATTTTAACAGATGCAGGGAAACTCAGCCTTTTGTAGGCAAATGTTACAGTCAGAAGCTTCCTTATAAAATAATTCAAGCGGGAACCGGGACCTGCCCCAGCTGCAGGCGTTGTGCACCCCACTCTGCGCTTAACGAGGATTAGGAAATCAAAGATGCTGCAGAGCTGATGCAAATGTCCTCCTGCCCAGCTCAGCACAGCCAGCTGCCCCAGTAACCCCACCGCCGCCTGTGCTGCGGCTGGAAAGGACACGGGGACGTCTGTGGGGTGACCACGGAGCCTCTCCTGCACGCCTGGTGCCAGTTCAGCTGCCATCTGGGGAGGAGAGCTGCAAGACGTGTGACCCTGAAGAGAACAAGCACAGAGTAATTGCTTCAGGAATCCTGGTTAGGAGATGATGGAGAGGGAATAACCCCGTCGCTGTGTCTCACACCAACTGCTGTAATAATTCTGCTTCTCCTGCAAAGCTGCATTACATCGTCACTTAATTTAACTTTGCCCAGAAGCAGCCACAGTGAAAGCAGCCTGGGTCCCCGAGCTTGTTCCTCCCCAGAGATGTAAAACATCTCCCATTTACATACCTCTTACCCCGGGAGCTTGTATTTACAGTCACAAACCGCTATTTATCCGGCACGCCAATTGCCGTCACCCCAGAGCACCTAAATCTCACAAAAAGCATTTTTATTGCCCTATTAATCTCTCCCTCTCCCGTTGTTTAATAGAATTCACTTAAAAATATTTAACAGCCTAAGCCCCCCACGGCTGAGTGCCATTCCTCTGGCTGCCTTGAGGTACTGCTCCGTCTGTTGCCTGTGTGTTGGGGACACCAGGAGCGGGGTGCTTTTAGGGGAAATTTCCCATGCACCAGATGCGCCTCCCTAATTTCAACACAGCCCATCACAGCCTCCCTTCCCAGGCATCCTGTGGGTGCCACAATGATGTATTTCTAGCATGGAAGGCGGAGGATGGGCACCGGTCCGACGGGAGGCAGGACTTTCACATGAACATTCCCGGCTCTGCCGTGACTCCTGGCTTTACGTTTTTGCTTTCAAAAGCAGAAGACGTGTCCCAGGTCAGCGGTGTCCCTGCTGCCTCTGACCCCCGTGCAGCGGTGACGAGGACAGCTCACCGGCCACAGCCACAAGGAGGGTGCAGGGGACGCACAAACACATGAGCACCTTGCCCTGTGTCGCTGCCTTGGGCTGCTTTCGTGGTGCCCTCCCTCTGGTGCTGATTTGGCCAGCGAGAACCCATCCTGACCTTTGCTTCTGGCATCGGCAAATGCAAAAACCCCACTGCTGCCCTGCTGCTGCCCCTTGTGCCTGAGCGCCCTGCTCAGCACCCAGCTAAGAGGTGCTGTATTCCCCCTGGGAGCACAGGCTTCACGGCAGAGAAAAGACTCGCAAGAAAAACCTGAATTGCTCAAGAAAAACCTGAATTGCTCGGTTTGAAATTCTTACCCAAACGCACACGGTTTCTCCCAAAGAAGCTCTTTGTAACAGATGATCTAGGGCTCTAGCGGGGATAAGCTGCTGCTGCTTTATTTCGGTTCCATTATGGAATTTAAATACTGGGCAAGTTAATGGAGATGTTTATGGCTGCACATAAAGCAGAGAGCTGTGCTCCCGTCCCGCTGTGCCGCGAGCTGGAGCCGCTCGCTCCCTGCTGCCGCTGCCAGGGCTCGGGGGGAGGCGGTGCCACCCACAGCACCCCAGGGTCCCGGTGGGGGCCGGATCCTGCCCCTCGGGTTGCAGAGCCTGTGTCCGGCTGCCCTGCAGGGAGCTGGGCTTTGTTCCCGGTGCAGCCCCACGCTGTTCATCTGTGCCCAGCGCTGGCAGGGAAATATTTTAATTGCCTGTTTGTAAAGAGCGACTTAACGAAGAGCCGTGTTCGGGTGATGTCCCCCAGCCCGGTGTGGATGCTTTGCTAATGACTGCCTTCGCTCAGCTGGTGCCAACTGCCAGCACTTCGTGGAGTTTCTCTCCTCTAATGAAGGTCTGATGAGGTGCAATACAGATGTGTGCACGCAACTGCTGGACCCCTTCTGTCTCACCGCCTCTTGCAGCTCCGGGTGCGCCGCTGGGGACAGGACCCCCCCCCGGGGCTGTCAGAGGAAGGTGCCAGTGCTGGTGCCCTGTGTATGGCCGTGGGGTGCCAGCTGGTCCCTCAGCAGAGGACATCTGCTTCTCCTGAGAGTGCCAAAGCTGCCTGCTTGCTCCAGCATCCCACCAGCATCCTTCCACAGTGCCCAAAGAGCCAGCAGCGCTGTGACACCAGCACAGGGAGAAAGCTGCAGCGGTGCTCCCAGGCACTGCAGGGGGTGCCAGGAACAACCCTGAGCCCAGGCAGAGCACCTGGGGACACCCAGCCCTGGAGACACCCCACTGTGGTGGCTCTTCATCGCCACAGGAACACCCAAACCCCTCTCTGTACCTTTTCTTTCTCCCTTTGCCACCAGAGGACCGTTCCCAGCCTGAAGCAAGCAGCTGGAGGAGGACACACGTCCCCAGCCAGCCGTGCCAGCCCTGCCGCAGGTGCATTTTGCTTCCAAACACCACACAAAGCTGAAAAGGCCGCGCCGGGGGCACAGCTCCCGTCAGCCCGCGGATTCCTGCTGTCAGGGCTCGGTTTGTGGCAGGCTGCTGGAATGCGACAAAAACCAAGGCAGGAGAAGGGCCAGCCCCGATCCCCGAGATGTGGCCGTGCAGCAGCAGAGCCTGGGCAGAGCAGGCAGCTCCGGGACTGATCCGCACCCCCCTGACTCCGTTTCTCTGCTTTTGTTCACGCCTGTCAGACGTGGGCAGCAGCCCAGGACAGCAGCCCCTGTGCCAAGCGATAAGGGCTTTGCTTTGTCTGATTCCGAAGGTGCTTGTCAACCTCAGCAAGATAAAAAGGCCAAACACATTTATAATTGTGTAATTAAATGGCTCCGGTGCCTTCCAGGCATCTCGTGCAGCTGGGCAGATGGCTTTAATGCCAGCAGCCTGGAAGAAGTGCAGAGGCAGCTGAGGTCACCGTGGGGGTGGTGGCACCCAGACCGGGACGTGCGGCCGAGCCTGGGGGTACCTCGTGGGTCCCCCCCACTCTGCTCCTGCTGGATGTGCCCCCAGCAGGCACCGCTCTGCCCATCAGGGGTGGCCACATCCCTGTCTCATCCCCAGCACGGGGAGGAGAAGGCACAAGTCCCTGCAGGCTGTTCTCTGCACTGAAATGATGTTCCTGCATCCCCTGGTTTCGTTCAGAGTGTTTTGAGCAGGTGTTGCTGGGAAAAAGCGAAGAGAAAAGCCAGAGCTGGATAGGTGAACCCATCCCGAAAAAGCTCTGTCTCTTAAACTTCCCTATCGTGACTCTGCTGACCACCAGGTTAATCCATTAACTTCAATGCTAGAGAGCCCTGTGAGGCCTCTAGATTCCAGGAAGAGTCTTTATTTTGCCTCTGGGGTACAAGAGGAGGCTTGTAGGGCATCCCGGTGTGCCCTGGGAGGCCTCTAGGGCATCCTAGAGGACACTGTGGGTCACTGGGAGGCTTACTGGGGGAGCTGGGGGGCACTGGGTGGCCCTGGTGGTCCTGTGGAGGATCTAGAGTGCAGAAGACAACAGGAGGCCTGCAGTGTGCATGAGAGTTCACTAGAGAGCACTGCGAGGCCTCCAGAGATTCCTGGAAGAGTCCTTATTTTGCCTCTAGGGTACAAGAGGAGGCTCATAGGGCACCCTAGAGTGCCCTTGGAGGCCTCTTGGGCATCCTAGAGGAAACTGGAGGTCACTGGGAGGCTTTCCGGGGGAGCTAGAGAGTGCAAGAGGTGGAAACAGGCAGACACAGGGAGCTTTTGCTTTGCCACACGCACTGGCTGCTAAATGGAAGCCCAAGAGCCGCTCCCAGGAGATGCCAAAAGCTGCCATGCAGCCTCTGTTCCTGCTGCTGGGCCTGCTGCTGCCATCCCCAGGGCTCCCTCCACCGCTGGTGGCCGTTTGCAGGCCCCAGGACGTGGCCCCCACCCTCACACAGCACCCTTGGGTGCGCTTGTCCCTGGGGAGGGCAGAGGCACAGGGATGGTGGGACACTAACCAAAGGAGGGCCGATGCACCCGTTCACACCACACTTGAGGTGACAGATCACTGATTATGATGATAGATAGCACCGGGTCTTCCCGATAATTAGCGGGTGTTCATATTTAAATGTAACTCTCCCTCCGGAGCCAGGCTCCTTTTAATGTCCCCCGGGAATTGCTCTCCCCCTTCCCATGTTCACCCTAAAGCAGGGAGGATGGAGGACGAGAGGCAGAGCTGGGCTGGTCCTTGCCTCTGCCACGGCACCTGTGGCTCGTCCCAGGGCAAGGCAGCACACACAGAGCCCCAACATGATCCACAGCTGTGCCAGCACCGTGTATGCCCTTGCCACACCGGCACCTGCCCCTTTCTCAGGCTCCTTTGCTCCCAGCCTGGCCACAGCTGGCACCCGGAGACACCTCGGATGTGCACGGAGGGGAGCAGAAGGCAACGGCGTGCCCAAAGGGCCACGGGACAAAATGCAAACATCAAGGTGACAGATGCTGCTGTCCTCGGAGAGCGGTGACATGATTTTCCAGATGTTTTCCAGAGCTAGTTTTCTCCCTCAAAGCCATTGCTTGTGTCAGAAGCTGATACATCCATTGCTGGCTGTACAACACGCGCAGTTGCAGCCCAGGCTGTAATTTCCCCCTCAAACCTCTGTATCAGAGGACTAAAATTAGATCATGAGAGGTTTGCTCAGGTCTGTTGTGCAGAAAATATTCACAGTCCAGTCAGCTCCAACAGCAGAGAATGGGGGGGGGGAAGAAGGGAGCAGGAGCTTCAATGTCAGCCCGTGCAATCCATCACTGCAACAGGGCAGTCGCAGAGCAGTGAGCAATAAGTTATGAAGATAAAGCTTCCAGCTCGGAGCAGGGACACGCTGACACCGCGCGGCACAACCGCTTGACCCAGGAAGCCGGAAAATCGGCCTCCATTTTAGAAAGGCAGCGAGCTCCTCGAGCGTGGGCCTGCCCTGGGAGGGCTGGGGAACGCCGTTTCCTTGGTGGCAGAGAGGGGAAGGGGCTTTTGCCATGCTCCTGCCAGCCCCAGGGGGGTTGATGGAGACCTTCACCACCCCCAGCATCCCTCCCTGTCCCCTCCTGTGCCCCCCAACCCATGCTGGAAGCATCCAGCCCCCACCCCAGCAGCACAGGGATGCCCAAGCCCCTGTCCCTACCAGGAAGATCACAAAAACAGGGGTGAAAACATCACCCATGGGGCACAGGAGGCAGCAGCGCAGGTAAGGCTGGGCAAAGAAATACCTCTGCTTGGCTGGGGCTTGCGATCCGCTATTCATAACCCTGCTTCAGAGCTCTAATTATTTTTTTATAGTGCCAATATAGCCCTGGCCAGGCTCCTAGTGAAGACTGGCTGAATTAATTGATCGACAGAAGGCAAATAGACTTCACCCGTTTTAAGCACCCATTCAGTTCCTTTTTCGTAGCAGCTGTCACTGTTGTCAGCACACTGAAACGAGGCTTTTGTACACGCTCTTTGGCATTAAGCAGCCCAAGAAAAAGAGAAGAAACGGGAACCGCTGAAAGAGTCGCGCTGCATTATTTCTAAATATTATTGTTTGTGCAGCGCTTGCATTTAACATGCTGGCCGTACCCTGCTTTCGTTTACTCAGTTAAACAATTAATTGCACGCCTTGAGCACAGGAGCTCGGCAGTGTTTTCCCTTTGCTCAGCAGCATCCTGCACTCAGGGTGACGATCGCGCCAGCAGCTCCGCTCTGATCACGTCCAAGGTTGGGGGCTCCCAGGAGAACAGGGGGCTTCTGCCTGCCTGACCACAGCTGGCCCCACCGGTCAAGGGCTTGGCCTCTCCCTCTTCAAAACACACGAGCTGTACCAGTTAAACAATGTTTTTTTTTTTTTCACTACGGAAACATCAGTAGCAAGAAACAACCGCTGCACTGTTCCTGCACACTCTGCAAAAAGGAGCAAAGGCTCTTGTTTTAGCTCACATGCTATTTAATAAAACAAGGCGTCATTTCACACCTTGCTGCCACTTCAACTGTTCATTACTTGATACCTGCTATCCTCGCTGAAGCGGTGCTTTTCATCACAATGCCAGAAATAACCCACACGTGCAAGCCAGGGCAGAATTAGTGGTTGTTTTTACTTAGTTATATTTAGGTATCTCATTATTGCAATCTTCAAACATAGTTCAATAAATACAAAATTAACAAAAATGTCAATAGATCTTTATTACCATCTATTATTATTATTATTGTTCTTCCAAATCAATGGTGATTCCCTGGAGATGTCTGACTATAGCTCAATCATGAAATGTACACAGTGTCCCTTACAATCTTATATTACATTTGTTCCAAGCTTATAAAAATATATATTGACTTCTCAAGTATGTATTTACAGTATATAACATGTGGTTAATGAATATCAAAAAGCAGCTAGAGATGAACCAATGTGACCCCAGTTTTGGTTTTATGCTGGGGGGGGGAAGGTTACGTGCACCAGCTCTCGAGGAGCCGCGTGCCCTGCCTGTGATGCTGCCTGGGGCTGTGTCCAGCACTGTCCTAATTCTGGCTCCAGAAAATTGTTCCTGACCAGGGGCACGGCTGGGACCTGTCCTGCCGCCCTCAAGGAAAACAAGACCCAGCCCAGAAGGGGAGGATTCCCAAAGAGGAATTCCTCCAGCACAGGCAGAGCCAGACCCCCAGGAGAGGCTGTACTGCGCCGTTTCTCGCTGGCCAAGAGGAACATCTAGTGGAGACATCCTCGTTAGGAATACAAAGAAAAGCCCACAAACAGGCAGTTGCCTGCTGCTGGAGAGGGCGGCAGCCGGAGAACAGAATGCATTGGGTCAAATGCACCACGGTCTGAGGAAAGCAAAGCCCCAAAGAGCAAAGCCCAGAAGAGCAAAGCCCTTGAGCGTGCCTGCATGGGGCTGATGCTCCTCGTGATGCCCTGGGGGCTAGCCCCAGGTCCAGGACACGAGCTCCAGCAACCTCTTCCAAAAGCACAGCAGGAACCCAAACATGCGACCCCAACCCATTTATCAGCTTCAGTAGGAACCCTGCCCTGTGTCAGAGACAGCCTGGAATAAGAGGCTGAACTCGTTCTGAGGCATTTCCCTTGGTCGAGCAGCTGCAAAACAGCATTGCTAATTAATTTAATTATCAGGCATTGAATACTTCCCCAAAGAGGAGGTGCTGAGAGGGCACAAGTTAATTTTAAAATCGCAGTAACAATTTATAACTTAATCTGCTGATCTGATTAGTTCCAGGGCTGATGAGGAGCTCAGTTAGAGGTGTTTGTTGTTGCCACGAGCTAGGCTAGGAAGCACGCTTCGGTTACGTGCTCTCCTCTCCCTTCCAGCAGAGACCAGGAGAGCCAACACGCCGTGCTTCTGCCACCTTACAGCACGGTCCCAGCCACAGAATGCTGCTGTCTGGAAGAAAAAGAGCTCGCTGAAACACCGAGCCCAAGTCCCTCACTGTAGTAAATCAGGAAAGTAATTAAACACGGAATTTCTTTTGGGACCAGCTAGAGAGACTCAGATGAAGAAATGTCACTTCCAGTTCTGATTGTGCTGGAGAATGCAGTACAGGAGCCCAATTCAGCAGGGGGAACTCTTAAATGATTGAGAAATGGTCTCATTTTTAATTGGAGCACTCTAGCACAGAGAGAGCACTGTACAAGTGCCCAGCCACGTGGATTAAGAGGCCCCAGGGCTTTGCTGCAGGGCTCAGCTGCTGGGAAAGGACAAGGACAAGGACTTCTTCCTCACCCTAATGTCCCACACTGCCTCTGCAGGGAATGCAGAAAATGCATCCAAGCTTGCCAGGTCTGCCACTTTTGTCAACGTTGCCTTTGGTTGTAAGGCTCTTAAATGACAAATAAAACCCAGGAGCGTTCCCAAGGAATAACATTTAATCTGCTGGAAAGGGAACGCCACACTCTCTTCGAACTTTTGCTGAGAATTCATTATTCTCGGGCACTTCTGCAGAGCTGTGCACGCTCTCACTCCACCTGATCTCCCTCGCTAGGCACACGAGAAACCTGCACGGCCTCAACCACCGCCCAAACACAAGGAACACCTTGCCCAAGAGCATCCTGCTACCAGCAGCTGCCTTCCAGCTGGTTCACGGAGCTGTCCTCAAAATCACCTCAGCCTCCCTCAACAGGTTACAGGGTTTATTTACAGTGATTGGGACACTTCCCCTGAGGTCTCTGTAGCTGTTGACTGCTGTCACCATTTCCAGAATTTCCTTTTTGCTGCCTTCACTTCCCTACCCTTGGGCTCGAGATGCTCAGAGTGCCCTCAGCACCTTCCTGCATGTCACAGAGGGGTCTTCTGCACCAGGCAGGCTGTGTGCTCATAGCCAGCTCCATTTTCCAGACCGAGGGCATGGTGTCACCTTGTCACCAAGTCCTGGCTTTGCCCAGAGCTCCGGAGAGCAAGCACAGCAGCCTGGACACAGCCTGGCCTGCAGGAGGCTCCGGGGAGCTCCCACGAAAGGGACAAGAGCAGGAGATGTGGGAGAGGATCAGGAATCACGTTGGTTCAGCTCGCTGCCTCGAGAACTAGAATATACTTTCTCTATAGATAAAATGTAAACATAACGAGCATACAAATTGCACTTGATCCTTGGGATCTGGCATTTCTACCAAATGAAGGTTTCAGTTCACAATTATTACTCTTCTGGGTGTGAAACATCAGGATGCTGAGCAACTACCCGGACCGGACAAAGGTGAAACTTAAAGGTGAGTTATTTCCATAAAAAACTGACCGAGTGACACTGGGGAATGCTGCTTAAACTTCAGAAGGAGAGCACCGAGAGCTGGTGGCAGCTCACTGACATTACCTGGAAATGGCAACACAAGGCAGAAAAACGAGAAGTAAACATTAGCTGGCACCTTCTTGATACCACGTGTTGGTGAAGTTCAGCTCTGATCTCCAATTCAATCATATTGAATAGTTGAAAAAAGCGAAATCTTGTAGTCTTGAGCACTCCTGACCTTCAGCCAGCAGCAGCAGCCAAGCCAGAAGACTCCGAGGGCACAGCATTCCCCTGGGACACGTGTGCTGGTTCGAAGAAAACCACCAGGATTGAGGCTTTACTGAACAAAAGCTGGATCCCTGGAACGATGCGACCATGTGTCTGGGTGGGGTGGGTGCGATGCCGGCCCCGCAAGCAGGCTGCATTAGCATCCTTCAGCTAATTGCCATTTAGATTGCATCCCCTCGGTGCAGACTACCTGCAGAGCATCCGAACCCAATGCAAACACACTTCCAACCGCATCGTGAACATCCTCTACAGCATTCTTTCCCTTTGTAAATCTTTGCCTTTCATCATTAATAATTCACTTGCAATACTTAGAGATGATAATAAAAGGCCTACAAAGCTCCGAACAAGGCTGCAAAGACCCATTTAATTAACCAACTTCAAGGAAACTTGTAGCGTTAAGCAGATGCAATTAAAGTCTTCCGTCACGGATCAGGCCTGTAGCAGTGGGAACCGCCAGTGCGTGAGGCACACAGTGCTGAGCCTCTGGCTGCTACGAAATAAAGTGCTGATGTGCCGACCTGCCCGGAGGGATGCTCATCCCCAGGCTCCAGCTTCACCCAGGTGGCTCAGCCCACGGCTGCACAGCGATGCTCTGCCCACTTCGCCCCCCCATCACTGGCTGCATCCACCTGAAGCCCCCTCTTTCTCAGCGTTCACCTTGCTGTGGTTATTTCTCCGCTGCTGCCCTGAGCCACAGTGTCTGTGCCCGGCGGTTCGGTACAGCATTAGGACTGCAAAGTGAGCACCATCGCTGCCAAACCTTACAGGGGTCTGGGTTAGCGCCGAGGGTGAGCAGACCCCTCTTTTCCAGGCTCCTACAGACATCCTCCTGCCCAGCAAGCAGCAGCTCGCCACCACGGACACAACTTGCACACCTTCCCCACCGCCCTACTGCCTCGCATCCCTCCTTGTGCCGCAGCCCAGAGCAGTCGGAGCCACCGCGCTTCCCCACCAAGCCAGCGAAGGATGCAGGATGCTCTGCCCAAGAGACTTTGCAAGGCAGAAAGCTTGAAGGCTGAGAGCATCAGCAGGGCAGCCCAAGGGCGCCAGTGCTCACCCTCTCTTGGCTGTGGCCTCCATTTCCTCCGCTGCAACTGCCTTGCCAGGACAAGAAACGTTCAGCACCGTTTGCTCTGCGCTTCGGTGGAGAACATTTGTTTTTGTTCACCAACAGTGGTGTCAAGACTCAGCGAGGTGACTCTTGGAGCGGAAGGGATGTGGCTGGGAAAGAAAGCTTCCTTTCAGCATGCCAGATGGGCAAAGTCACCTTCCCAAAGCAGGGCGCTGGGTGTGAGCTCTGCTCCAGTCTCTAAAAATAAAAGCAATAAAAGCTCCTGGTGGGGTCGGTAGAAGATGTCAGCCTGTATAAAAATACCCATGGATTTCACCAGTAGGATGCTAGATAGGAAAACGCTGTCAGCTCTGGATTAAGACAGTGCACAAATGTCCATCCACCCTGTTGACCTAATTACCATGTGAAATGGCATCGTTACATTTGACTCGTCTTACAGAGCAGCGATCGGGAGAACCACAGCCGCCCAGGCACACCGTGCCTGGTGTCCCAGGGATGCTCGGCTTCCCTGGCACAGGGGTTGGGACGCCCTGCCCTCTTGCCACATGGAATGACTCGCTGGGCAGCAGCCCAGTGACTCCTACATCCCACCTGAAACTGTGAGGTTTCAGAGATTTGGTCCGGTTTGGGGCCAGCACGTGGCCGGCGCCTCCTCCCGCTCCGGTGCTCCGTGCTCTGTCACACCTGCACGCCCCGGCCGTGCATCTGGATCACCTGGGCCCGCAGGGTCTGGATGCCGCTCAGGATGGTCTTCTGGTGCTCCGCCAGCGTGATCCCCAGGCTCAGGACATCTCTGAAAAACATACCCTGCATCGGCCACAAGGAACAAGCCCTAACTGCGGCGTCCTGTGCTGACTGCTCTCCAGGACAGAGCAGTGAGGATTTCACACCATCGGGCTCCTGCGGACATGCAGGAGTAAGAAATCCCCAAGCTGCTGTCCCAGCTGAACAGCACGGACCTTGGCAGGGAGCTTGGGGTGACACAAGCCCACAGTACACAAGAGCTCCCACCCCGGCTGCTGGAGCTGGAGGCCCCGTGCTGCCTGCAGAGCCGGCTGTTGGCAAATCGCTCCTCGATTTGACCCTGCTCTCCGTCTGGGACAGGTAACACTCTGTGCCTGCCAGAAATTACAAGTTAAAATCCAAAGCACAGCTTTCAATCGGCTCCAAAACCCAGCAGCTGAGCTGCACAGCACATGCAGCCCGACCCACACCATCGCTGGGACGTGTTCTCTTGCTCTTGCAGATGTATTCTGGAAGATTTGCCCTTCCATTCAGCACCAAGTGGCTGTTATTTAAAAGCGCAACTCGCTCCCCCTGCACCCGACGACGCCAGGCTGCGGCCAGCCCCTTTCACTTACTGCGCCGTCATCCTGGCCACGGACTCCAGGTAGCAGTAGCCCGCAGCGGTGAAGTTATCCCGGTACCTGCCCATTTCTATCGCTTCCAGCCACTCTCCCACCGAGCTGAAGGCCGGGAAGGCTGCGAAGGAGCGCTCAGCCAGGGGCACGGCGGCAGCGCGGGACCTGAGGACAGACGGGGGGTGAAGGGGAGCGGGGATGGTGCACGGCGGCAGGGATCCGCAGGGGAAGGGACAAGCGGGCACCTGGTGCACGGCGGGGGCTGTGGGCTCTGCACCATCTTGCTGAGGACGTCGTGGATGTGCGAGAACTTGGGGCGCTGGCTGCGGTCCTTCTGCCAGCAGTCGAGCATGAGCTGGTGCAGGGGAGGCTGGCAGTTTGCCGGGGCCGGCAGGCGAAAGCCGTCCTCCACCGCCTTCATCACCTGCAGAGCGGGGCGGAGAGGTGAGGGGACAGCTCTGAAATGCCAAAATACAGACTGCACCCAAACCCAGCACCTGGGAGACCTTCCCTCCCCACCGCCCGCCACCAGCCACAGCAACGTCGCCGTCGGGCACGCAGCGGGGGACTCACATCCTGGTGGGACATGTCCCAGTAGGGTCTCTCGCCGTAGGACATGACTTCCCACATGACGATGCCGAAGCTCCACACGTCGCTGGCCGGGCTAAAGTGGTGATACTGGATGGCTTCGGGGGCTGACCACAGCACCAGGCTCTTCCCACGCTGGCCGGGCAGAAAATGGGGGTAAAACAGCATTGTCACGTAGGACAGAAGGAGGGAGAGGCCGACACACGTGGTGGCCCTCTGGTGCACCCTCTCCCTGTTTCACAGCCAGTGTAGCATGCACGGGTTTCATACTAAGAGAAAACTTGTGCCTCGATTTGTTTTAAAATGGGCATGCAACAGTATGCTACATGGGAATGTGAGTCCTGAAATATTAATGGGAGAGAGAATGGCTCTGGGAAGAGCTGATGGCATTTTACACATTAATATTTAACAAAACCCGTCTCAGAGCTGCACAAACACACAGTCCCTGCACCCCAGCTTGCTCTCCTGTAATTAGCCATCCTGTCCTCCACCTCTGCAGATCCCTCTAGATGCACTGGGCAACGCAGGTGACAGACACTGCAGCTAATTGCAATTAACAGGAGGGAGACCTCAACCCCAAAGCCACAGCTCGGGCTCCCTGCACCCAGCAGGCTGCTCCGTGCCCACGCTGGCACCGAGGGAAGGTTTCTCCCATCCCTGCGGGCACGGCAGCCAAGCTCTGAGCCGCAGCGCTGCGGGATGCTCAGCACTTGGTCGTGCTTCGCCAGGGAGTCTACAAGATAGGGATGCTTTCCCCGAGGTGTCTCCCTGGAGCTCACGATAAAGGCTAAAAAAATCATATCGCAAGACTCTTCCTGTCATCAGCCTGCTCAGAGCTGACAGAAAACCACAGCTCCCGACAGATTGTGGGGCAAACCCCACAAACAGGCTCCTCTCCCCGGGATGGCCGTGCCTGGTGCTGGGACACAGCACCGGGTACCTGTGGCCGTGCCCACCAGCTGCTGCCTCCCTGGAGCAACGCTCCCTGCAAACAATAAGGGCTCGTCTGACTGCGGAATCGGTGCTTTTTAAAATATTAATGCCTGGTTAATGCGACGCGCTAACAGATTCAGCTGATACGGGGCGAGCTGATGAGGCGTGAGCGTGAAGCGAGCAGGACTTCGGTCCTTAATTGAAAACGATGAACTTCATTATGAGTGATAAAATAGACATAACGAAGGCTGAGGCTGCCCTCAGCCACCGCCTAGGGTTTGCCCCCACACGCACAGAGCACTGCTGTGGGGCAGGTCCCCAGCTAAACGCATTAATTTCCAGTGGGGAAAGAAACTGTTACGATGCAGATCCTTCCTCAACGCTCAGAGCAGGCTGCGAGCCTCCCCAGCGCTGCCAGGAGCCAGTCCAAGGGATGCTGGCCACGGCCAGGCACGGACACCAGGGGACATCTCCGCAGGTGTGCCGTCAGCATTTTGCTTTTGGGAAGCACTGAAAATTAAATTTGGAAAAGCCTCTTACCATGGTGGTGAAGATGGTCTCCATCTTATCTTCTTGCGGCTGCCTGAAACCCGTTATTTTGCACGCCAGGCTGCTGTTCACAAGGACCTTGTGGGCAGCCAGGCTTTTATGTATGTAACCCATCTCTGCCAGGTACTTCATGCCAGAGGCAATCCCCTGCAACATGCTGATGAGCTGGGTGGATGTGAACTGTCCCTCATGTTTCTGCAAAAAAAAAAAGAGGAGGAAAAGCCAGAGCTGAGCGATGCCTGTTGAAGCCCGGGGGGTGACAGAGCCCGGCAGTTCCCACCAGCTCCACAGCACTCACCCTGAGGAAAGAGTCCAGCACTCCGTTCCCCATGTACTCCATCACTATCATCATGGTGTTCCCTGCACGGACAGACAAGGAGCACCGCGTGAGTCCTGCCTCCTGCCGCAGGCAGCTCCGTGCTGGTGGTAACGGAAACGCGGAGCGAACCTCCCAGCCCTCAAACCTCCCCTCCAAATATAAACGTTGTATGTTTGCCAGATTTTCCTTGCGGGATTTTTGATGTATCCAACCTGCATCATAAACTCCACCAACGAGGCAACAACCAGAGGAGATTAACCTGATTATTATTATGATGGGTGAGAGGGGAATGGCAGCTCCTGCTGCTGAGCCCTACCGATGCTTTGGCACCGCTGAACCTGCAGCTGCTGCTGGAAGCATTGCTACAGCTCGCCCAAGAGGAGCTCGCAGTGGAAGATGGTGCACATTAAAGACACGATTCTCTCTTCCAGAATTATTGGGAGCACGAGCACGGGACCCTGAGAGCTGCGCCAGGCTCGCTGTGCTGCCAGCAAGGCCCGTGGAGGAGCAGGGGTCTGGCACAGCACCACCACATGGGCTGAGCACGGTGCGAGCGGAGGTTTGGTGGAAGGATGAGTGCCTCCCCTGCTGCAAAGCGTGAGGCTGCCTGAGCACGAGACGTTGCAGTTAAAGAGCAGGCACTGCCGGCATTAATTAAGCATGATAAAGTGAAGATCCGGCTAACAGGAACGGAAACACGGTCGCCAATAGGAAATTCTCATTAGCTGGAGAATTCATTCTCATTTCTACGGCTGCTCTGGAAAGCTTGGTACAAAGATCGTGACACAGACACAGGCTCAGAGATAGCCTGCAGCTCATACACAGACTCATCAAAGAGCAGGACAAGATGCTTTTAGGGACTCTGCGCCTCTTGATAAGCTGAGATTAGAAAAAATACGTTATTAATTTACCAAACTACACAAAAGTGACCAGCTCAGCCCCAGACTCGGGACAGAAATACTTCCTTACCTAATAAAAGGGCTGGTTCGAGGCACGTGCTCGCATGCCTTTGGATTTCCACGAACATCCATTTACCAGCAGCACCGAGCGCAGCTCAGCGAGCACTCCCACGAGGGCTGGGAGCAGGCAGCCTCATCCGTTTTACTGACAAAACCTCACTGCAATTTGCTTTTACTAAGAGCATGCTGTTTTGCTGCTAAACCAGTCCCGCTCCCCGGCTTTATTAATCGAGCTGTAAGCATTTTATTAATCATCGGAATGCTAAAATGGCTAATAGGTGAGGAAACACCTGATACCCAGAGAGCAACAGTTTGGCACCTGCAGCAGCAGGTCATCGCTCTCCGCAGCAGCAGGTTCAGCGCATTGCCTGAAATCCACGGTGGATCCCTAAAAAAGTCAGCATCCTTGCAGCCTTCTCCCAGGAAAATCAAACCGAAATCTCCTCGAGCACCACGCAGCAGCGCTCTGCCCGCTGCACACCCCACCGTACACCCACCAGCCGCTGCTGCAGGTCAGCCAAACGCCTCCTTACAGCTTCAAGAGGTTACAACACTCATTTCTGTGCTTTGCCAGCAGCGCTGGGTATTTTTTGAGCATGAAGCATACGACTGCACCGTTTCCATGCTGATGGAGTACCGGAGCCCGCTGACAGCGGCATCGCGCTGTCAGGGCTCTTTGGAGAGCGAGGTGCCGGCAGCACGGCTGCCAGCACGCCCAGACGCTCCTGCCATGTGGGAAAGTTGCTGGGAAAAAAGAAATTAAAGCTGCAGAAATGCCCTGTGGGGAAAACTCTAGAGCATTTTGCATGCCGTGTCTCCATCAGACAGCACCGACATCGTGCCTCTTGCAGGGGTGCTTTAATTACCCTGCGTGAAGGCCGCTGCATGCCCCCTGACATTGCTGGACCCCCCCAGAGCAATACCTGCAGGCGGGGCAGCTCTGTGCAACCCCACAACCTCACCCTCTGAAGCAGGGAGCAAGAAAAATGGAATTTAGCAGGCTGAAATGACAGGGCAAACAGCAGTGCCACCTTAGGTTGGAGATATTAAAAAAAAAAAAAAAAAAATCAAATCCTACAGAGAGAGCTCGTTCATCCTTTTCCAATGCACTGGAACAGGCAGGGCTTGTCAGCAGGTACTAACAGGATAACAACACAACACAGAGGTGGGATTTGCTTCGCCTCTCCTGGAAATGTATACAGAAGCCCTCCTCCAGCACGCCGAGCCGTCCCGCGCGGCACGAGGCCCCCTTTACCTCTGGTGATGACCCCCTCCAGCCGGATGACGTTGGCGTGGTCGAACTGGCCCATGGTGCACGCCTCGGCCAGGAAGCAGCGCTGCTGCTTCGCCGAGCACCCAGCCCGCAGGGTCTGGATGGCCACCGGCAGCTCCCGCTTGCTGGGCAGCTTCAGGCAGCCCCGGCAGATCTCGCCGAACTCCCCTGCACGGCAGAGAGACGCGTTAAGCGGCACCCGCGCCATAAAATCCCTCGCCTTCCCAAAGGGCCCCCTGCACCAGCCCGATGTCTTTTTCCAGACCGGGAAAGAAGGAGCTGCCTGAAGCGGACCCTACGGCTCCCTCGAAGCTGTGAGCAGCGGCGTGCGAGGGTGATGCTGCTGCAATGCAACACTCCTCTTTTGGGAAGGGGGGTTTCCATCAGGTTTTCCCCCCTCCTTCATTTTGGGAACACCGATTGCATTTCTCCAGCACAAGCCATGTCCTTGCTGTGTACAAAAGGCACACTTCCCATTGCTAACCAGAGGATTTGCCAGTCCTTAGCCTCAGAAACGCTTGGTGCCCTGCACGGACACAGGTTTCCCCCTGCAGAGCTACCTGTGCTGCCTCCCCTGACCCCACAGCCCTGCACACAAGGCCAGCACCAGCGTGCAACACTCAAAAACATACAGCAGGACGCAGATTCCTCCTCTGCCTAGCTCTCCAAGCCATTCTCTCCATGCTCTGCTCAAGTGCATACTGTGGGTTTTTTTTCCAAGAAAAGAAGATTAACCCCCAGCCACCAAGTTCATGCTCCCCAGGTTCGGCCCTTTCTGCCTCCAAGCTCAGCCAACACAAGCTCTCTGCTTTCCACAGCAACAAAGCACCAGCGCCAGGAACGTTTCTGCAGCGCCTGAGGCTGAGCATCCCTGCTCCTTGCGGCCACACGCTCGGCAACAGGAGCTACCAAGTTTGTAACACAAAAGGCCAATATCGGCTTTATAGGGGAAAAAAAAAAAAAAGTGTAGATCTGAAAAGCTTTACTAATTTCAAAGCCAGGTACTTGTTAGGTCAGCAGTGAGACAAACACAGCCCTAAATTCTTTGCGTTTAAACACTTTCCTGACTAATTTCTTTCTTGATCTTTCAAACACTGATTTGTTTCTGAAAGTTATGTGGGATTGCGGCCTCAGCTGCTCCACCCAGCAGCTACCAAGATGACTTCTTCCACTTCACTGCTGCCCTCTGAGCTGGTGGGAGAACCCTCACCCCTGCCCTTCCTCCACCTCTTCTTTTTCCATAGCTGAATTTCTCTTTAGGGAAAAAAAATGACAAAGAATAATCGTGTTTCCCGTGTTCTGGCGCACATTAGCGATTAAAGCTCTAGGGCCCGGCGTGGGGATTTTAATTTGCTTTTAAGTTTTAGGCAGTGAGGTTGATGAAAATCAATAAATCATTAAGTTCCCATATTTATAAATAGTTCCTGTGCTGCTGTCAGACTGCCCAGATGCAGGTAATTGCTGATGCTTTCTGGTGCGCGCCTCAATCCATGGCCCGTACTTGGTGCCACAGAAAAAGAAACAGGGAACAAGAAACCCAGCTCCTGGACAAAAAAGCAGCCCCATTCCTCACGGGATCATGGCACTGGTGGGGACGGGGGGCGAGGAGCTTCCCCAGAAGGTGCTGGTGAGGTGGGCAGCTCGGGAGGCAGGAGGGTGGCAGCAGCGGCACCAGGCTGCCAAGGGGGGGGACACATGGAGGGGCCGCGAGGAGGAACCTGCCTGTCCCGATGATCCTCTCGATCTTAATGCTGGCGTTATCCAGCTCTTTGGCAAAGAGGTGCACGGCCTGCATGGGGTCTTCGCACGTGTCAGGGTCGATGTACGTCCGCCTGGTGGGTATTTTAACTGCAGGAGAGCAGGGGAATACAAAAAGAGCATGTGAGAGGCTCGCCTGCCTGGGATGGGGTGGCTGCTGTGCTCCCCTGGCTCTGTGCTGAGCAGAAACCCCCCCTGTGAGCAGCTCAGCACCCTTCGTGATGAGGTGAAACAGCCAAAATGCATCCCAAGAGCACGAGGGCTCTGCTGCTTCCGAAACACTCCAGGGAGCAGAAGAGCCTGTGTGTGCTTAACGGGCATATGCCAGGCATCAGCTAAACTCATCCGTTCTGGCATTTGGATTTCCTTTGACAACTGTTGTCTGTAAAATTACTGCTGCTCAGTAACCAAGAGTAGCCCCAGAAAACAAAGCTGCATTCTCCCGTAGCCGTTCGGAAAAAGCTGACAGAATAATTCGTGTGACCCAGGGATTGCTGAGAGCATCCCAACCTCCTGGGCACGCCGGGGACCTGCGTGAAGGACGGACACTGGCGTGGATGCTGCTGAGCCCACGGCCCCCAGGGAGCATCGCTGCGCTCAGCCCTGCCCTGGGACAAGGCTGGATGACAACGCCTCAACAGCAAGGGCTCGTGGCAGCAAGAAATACAGGGGACCCCACCAGCCATCCCGATCACGGCAGCCGCACGGCACTTACAGTGGAAGTAGAGCTCCTCGTCCCCGTCCTGGCTGGCTTTGCTGTACCCACACTGTCTGCAACGAGAATCGGGATGGCATCAGCGCCGGGAGCAGCCTCCCACGGGAAACCAAAGCCAAAAGCAACCCAGCTCCCACGCTAGGGCTCCTGGGCACGGCTTCGAACAGGCTCCAACCCACGCTTCCAGCCCCTCCGTGTTACCCACGCCGCCTGCTTGCATCTCCTGTGGGCTCAGCACCACGGGGGCTCTGCTTGGGTCCCCCTCCCACCTCCTCCACACCGTCACGCCGCTCCGCTCACCTCCTCCAGACCATCACGCCGATGACCATGGACACCAGCACCGTCAGCCCCGCGATGGCCACCACGGCAATGATGAGGACAGGGTTCTGCTCGCTGGAGGCCACCGTCACTGCCGGGAGGGAAGCAGAAGCATCAGCATCGCGCCCGGGGCACGTCCCCGGTCCCGCACCTCCCCGTGCCAGCCTGCGGCCTCCAGCAAGGCAGGGGACGATTCCCCAGCAGTGCCAGGCTACTTCTCCCCATCCACACGAGGATTCACACCCTGGACCAGTTCTCAAATCTCAGGCTGGTGCCACCAGTCAGCACTGAGCAAAAGTTCCTGCTTGGTGGGGAGAACGACTTAAAATCGATGGTTTACCAATGGTTTTCCTTCACCACGCTCATCCCTCCCCTTCCTGCTTTTGCAAACAGGGGCATTAGAAAGCTACATTCTATATAAAGTTTTTATTGGCTTCAATTCATTCTGAAAATGTCTTCTGTGTGGTAAATGGATGCAATTTAAAGCCCTGTTAAACACAATCTGTGAGAGTCGTACTGAGCCAGCCATCTCAGGGCTTTCATTTCAAGCCAGGGTAGGTTATTAAACTGAAACCCTACCATCTCTCCAAGCCCTCTTTTAGGCAGTGAAATAAGATGCTTCTGGCCTATAGTTATGAATGGAAACTGTGAAAAGTAAAACCCCAGCAAATAACCCCGATGCTGGCTGCCCTTACTCAGCCACGGGACCGAGAAGCTGAGTGCCCGGTGAGCCCCGCGGCAGCGGGTGCAAGCAGCCGCCCCGTGCCTGGGGCACGCATCCTGCACCAGATCTCTGCCCGAGCTGCTCTTGTCCCCCCCTTTGTAGCCACCCCGGCTCTGCAGCGCCTGCCACAGCTGCGCAGAGCCTGGGCTGGCATCGTCCCCTCTGTCACTGCGCTGGCGGGGACTGATGTGCTCCCCTCCTGATGTGCTGCTCCCCTCCGGTGCCTGCTTGCTGGCCCCCAGTGAGATCTGTTCTGGTGCTAACGCCACACCAAGGGAAAGCAAAATCCACTCCACAGGCATTTTCTTAGGTGATCCAAAGAAAAACAGACCGTCCCCAGCCTCCAGAGCAGAGCAGAAGAGCCACAGACTGACTGCCCTCGCTGATGCTGCACGGGAAGGACACAAACCTCCAGGCCAGGCAGGCCGGCCGCAGCAATCGTGTTAAAACAGAACGGGAAAATGCGATTAAAAGCAAGTCCTGGAAAGCACCTGCTCTGAGATCCAGGGTGGCAAAATGAGTCTCACTCAAAGGGGAGAGAAACCAACAGTGTGAAACCAGCAGCATCATGAGCAGGAGCATCCCGTGTGTGCGAGGGACCACGAGCATCGCCCCCACTCACGCTCTGCCAGCGTCTCCACTTCGATACTGGGGCTGTAGTTGCCGTAGTCCTGCGAGGAAGACGTCCGGATTTGGAAGATATAGAGGGTGCCAGGCTTCAGGTTATTGACTGTCACAGCCGTTGATGTGGTTTTCACGGTCGAGTAACTCTGATCCCTTTGATCCTGCGAAATAATGAGATGCCCGACATTGGATGGGACCAGCAGCTGCGCCACGGTCCCGCCAGCCCAGCCGCACCTCCGCCTCGCCGCCAGGTCCCACCAGCACAGCCCTTAACAGAAAGGATGCATTTCCTAGATGGCTCCTTAATAGAAATTACATGGGTAGGTCACGTGAAATGGCAGGGCCAGATGATGTGCTATGAAGACAAGAGGAGGACGGGGCGGTGGGGAGCAGCTGTGTTCCCTGCACGGCTCCTTTCCATCCCTCCTGGCCACCCTGCACTGCCCCAAATGCGGGGGCTAAGCTGCTGGCACCCTCAGACCCTTTCCTACTCCCCTGCTACGGCTTCTTGAGCCCCAGTGAGAACAAACAGACCTGCTCCTGCCCCACCAGCAACCCCCTGTGCCCCACCTGCAGTGATTTTATCTCAGCACTGTCACTGCCCCACCTAATGGGTTTGATCTACCAACCACACACAGGTACCAGCAATTTCTTGCCTCAGGTGGCCTGGAGCTCTGTGAGATCCCTTCCACCCCCACCCCTGCACGCCAGGACCAGCCTCGGATGCTCTCAGAGCCGCACGCACGCAGCAGGAGTGCAACCGCACTGGGCAATGGTGCAGGGCTGAGGATGAGGTGCCACAGCAAATGCGTGCAAGCACTCCGACCTGCACTGCTCGATACAGGAGCGAAGCTGTGGGGAGATGGTTCTGAGCTCCCTGCACTCGGCTGGCACGTCGGGGAAGAGCCCGGCTGGAGAGGGCACGAAGCAGCCACGGCTGCAGGGTGCTGAGCTCCGGGAGCTGCTGGCAGCAGCAACAGGGATGCTCTCTTGGGAGTAAATAAGCGTGCGTTAGCACACACTGAGTAATCGCAGTTGGCAGATGCATTCGCTAACGGTCCTGTTCCCCGGGCTTTTATTCCCTTGCCCAGAGACCTGGAGATGTCTCTGCTTCGACCAAGGGAGACGGCGACAGCCAGAGCCTTCGTGCAGCTGGCAGCAGGCTGGGCTCCGGACCAGCCCCGCGCTCTGGCACGAGGCACGGCGGTGGCGGCGGCGCATCCTGCCGCTCCCGGGGCCGGGGATGTCACCGTGAAATGGGTTTTCTGTTTGATGTGCTCCTTCACTCGAATCTCCGTAGTTCAAGTATGGCTTTAAAAGCATAGATTAGGAACGAAGTTGATTTTCCTGTCAGCATCAAAAGCCTCATTGCAGTGAATAATTGCTAAACTGTAGTTTAAATTTTCTACCCGAGCAGGATGTTTCCTCATTTCACATACCCTGAGTATCTTGTTGCTGCAGCCCATTTGCAAAGGAATTACCGTATTATGCTCGGCGCTCGCCCTCACTCCCAGATTCCTCCTTTCAAATCTATCAGATGCTCAAAATCACATTAATATGAATCAGCTTCAAGGTAGCTTGTTTCTAAATACAGAATGCCAACATGTCACCTGCACGGTTTGCTTGACATGCAATCAGTTTCATAACGAGCCTGAGCACACGCAGATAAGGTAATTTGCAGAACTGTGTCATAAACTGCATTTATTTTGATTTAGAGCTTTGTCCCTGCTCTCTGCCCACTGGTATCTTTTCTAAAATTCTCATCCCACTGTGTCTGTCAAATAAGAGCTATTTTTTGAATTAACAGGCTGTCATAAAAATGTTTGCTCGTGTCCCCTCCAGTGTGCCAGGCCACTCACAGCTCGCTGAAGTCATGGGTTTGGTGGGACTCGGTCCTAAAGCAGTGAAGACCACAGGTCCAACACTTTCCGAGAGAACAGGCTATGAATATAGGTGTCATCTCATCACAGATCTGGAAAGACCGTATGGTTTATACTTCCTAGCTGGTTAATGGCAAGAACCCAAACCCCGGATTTCTAATATTCTTGAAAAAAAGCCATCCGAAGAATGAATGAACGCAAATTATTAGCTTTACTCTTTCTCCCAGGGAGATGTCAACATTAGGACTAGATGAAATCTTGCTGCACAGATGGGGTAAAAAAAAAAACCACTAATTAAAATAAACTCTACAAATAACCCAAATTTCCTAAAACTTACATAAGCAGATTGCATAAGGCTGTTGGAGAGGAAAAGCCTTTACTGGCACCCGTTGGAAGCGCTCCTGCCACTCTTAGGTGCCAGTAAAATCATCGCCGTGCCGCAGTCCCCGCACGTACGTCCCATTTTCCACCGCACACTGTTTAAGCCGCAGGGTGCTGAGAGCAGCAGGAGCACGGCCACACGCAGAAGCATTTGGGATGCTGCATGGACAGAGGCTGGGCATGTCCCCAGAGCCCTACCTTCTCGTAGTACTTGACCTCGTACTCGGTGCTGTTGGTGGTTGGGAAGCCCGGCTCCTGCCACGACAAGGAGACGCTCTTCTGCTCGATTTTATCCGTGCGGATGTCGGTGACGGGAGTTGGCGCTGGAAGAGTGGAGAGGAAAAAAGGGTGATGGCAGAGGCAGAGCATCCCCAGCACCCACCCCCCAGCACTGCCTGCCTGGGAACACCGCACTGCCAAGCCCGGGTTGCGTGTTAGGAACAGCCAAATTAATAACTGCAACGAGAGCACGGGTTAGAGGCGGTTTTATCACCATCCTCACATTCATGGCCACTTCTTTTCTGCTTTTGTCCTCTGTTGTCACAGTAAAAACTTTAATAATTTGAATGGCTGAAGAGCATGCACCTTGTGCAGACTGCACTTCCCTCCCTCGGAACCAGGACTGGAATAGGGCAAACTCCCAGCTGGTGATCGTCCAAATACAACTGCTCAACTGCTTTAGGAACTGGGCAGCAAGTAAGGCTCTACCCAAAGGAAAAAAAAAAAAAACACCTAATGGCACCCTCCACCCATGGTGCTGCAGGGGTACCGGCTGACGTTGAGTGCTCTGCACCTGCTGCTAGCGATGTCCAGGAGATGCAGAACACAGACCACGGGCTGGTAGGAGACACCAAGTCCACCCTGGTGCCCTGTGCAAGCTCTCCCCCTCGCCATCCCACCCTGCACAAAAGTTGGGAATTGGGCAGAGCTGCCTGCCCTGCCTGCTGCCAGCACCCGAGCCGTGCCCCCGAAGCCGGCTGTTTGTTTCTAGCTAGCACACTGCACGCTGGATCCTCCTCCCTGGCCTTTCTGCTCCCATTTAGCTCGTCTCCCTGTGCAGGATGCACTTGCCAACTCTGCCTGCTTTCACCACGCCGGCTCCTTCCCCGAGCCCTTTCTCGTGCCTGCAGCCTGTCCCAACACCCCAGCCTTCCAGGCCAGCAAAAAGCTGGCTGGAGCTGCCAGAGCGTCTGCAGCATGGCTGGAGCTTGCCAAGGAAGCGATGCTCACCCAGAGCAAGACAGAAGCAGCACGGACGCGATGCTCTGCCCGTGGCCAGCACGCCCACTGCTCACTCTGTGAAAGCAGGGAGGATGCAGGAGATGCTAGGGCATCGGTCTTTGCTGCAGAGGATGCTCCTCAAGACAGACACTGCATGTTTTAGCAGGGAAAATAAAATCTGTGCCTGGTGCTTCTGTTGGAGCCCTATTGTGCTCTGGATTAATTAGGAAAAACGACCTCCCCATGCCAAGGAAAGCCTTCCACCTGTGTCATCCTTCAAACATTAGGGGTCTGAACACCAGAGTAAAGGGTCTGCAGTGACCAATTCAGCCACTTACACCCACAGCCCTACGGCAGGCCCAGGGAAAGCTGCGTGGGGAATGAGCTGTTTGCAGTCCCCCCCTGCTTCTCCATCAAAGCAGGACCCTGGCTGCCCCACCAGGACTCCCGTGGAGAGGAACAAGTCCCTGGAAAGTAAACTTAAGTATCTGTGAAATTTCATATTTATTACTTAGCTCATTAATCTCTGCTGCAGAAAAACGTCCTCCTGATGTTTTATTCATGGCGATTTGCTCCTTGATTCCGAGTCCTCTCGGCTCCTTCTGACAACGCGAGGACCTGAGCTGCAGCCCCGCACACTGAGGGGCGAGCAGGGAGCTCAGGGCTCGTGCCCACGGCCCCTGCACGCTGCTCCCTCCTCACCGTGATCTGCCTAAACATGGTTTGACATTTTAAAAAAATAATTCTCCAAATAAATACGCTGGACCCAGAGCTGACCTTTAAGGGGATATCAAATTGTTCACGCGTAAAGAAGGAGGAGCAAACTCATTCCAGCAGCACGAAGCAAGGCAAAAAGGTTGTTGGCAGCCCCGCCAGGCCAGGCAGAGCATGCTCCCAAAGCCAGCCTGACACTTTGCTTGGTTTTTGCTCCTGTAAACTAAGTTAAGTGCTCCTTGCTGTTTTATTTGATTCCCATCAATAAGACATCACACAGATGCCCTCCTGTATCTCTGTATCCAGCAAACGGACTGAAAAAACCTGAACAAGTGGTCCTGGCTGTTAACAAAGCCATCAGGAAAAATCACGCTTGCTGAGTGCTTTGCCGTGGAGCAGCGCTCGTGGCACATGCCAGGAAAGCAGGGACCAGCCTCCAACACGCTTAAAAGGGATTAAAGAAAATCACACAGACTATAAAGCATTTCACACTGTGGAGAAAAAGAAATGTGTTGCCCATCAATATTTTAAGCTCCCCGAACATCGCCTCTATTCTGAAAAAGCAAACATTAAATTATTCACCACTCTGCCCGGTTTTATACACTCCACTCCGTCGCATCTGGGTTTCCTCCTCTCCGTTAGCCGCTGTGCCAGCAGCAAAGGCACAAAACCAGGCACAGGCACCGCGTCCTGCCTGGACAGCCCACGGCGTCCGAGCAAGAGTCTGGAGGAGACGGGCGGCAGCGCCATCGAGGACGTGGAGGCTCCAAGGCCAGGACAGACAGTGGGCTTGCAGCCCGTTGACTCATCTTTGTCCTGAGAAATGAGCTTTAATTATCTGGTTTAAGTGTCCATTTTGTGTCCATTAATTACATGGTAATTGAGCATCGCTCCCTGCAAACAGCAGGCTTTAGGCAGCTCTGTCGGGGGAGGCAGGGGTCAGGAGCTGAGCGCTGCCAAACCCACAGCTACAGCATGGATGAAGGTGATGCCCTGAGGTCAAAGAGCCAGCGAGGAAAGATGAAGTCACGTCAGAGCTCAGGCAGTGGAAGATCTTTGCCCAGACAGAGCTCGAGGCATGCAGAGATGCCAAGGCAGGGCTGCGAGCCCCCGGGGAGACCTGGCAGGGAGCAACTGTGCTCTGGTGCAGACCCCTTTTCTGCTTCACCCCATGGCATTATGCCCCCCAGGGCCCTGATTAGTGCAATCACTAATTGCTTAGAGGCAAAGCCTGACCGACCGCAGGGTCGCACGGTGGAGCAGAAGCAGCAGTTTGCACCTGTTAATTCGTGTGAACTGGCACCGGAGAGCTGCGAGCTGCACACCGGCATCCCAGAGGTGCCCGGGAAGCCAGGAGAGCCCAAGCACGTGGCAAAGCACAGGGCAAGCTCCAAGGAAGCAGGGAGCCTCCAAGAAAGCCCATGCTGGAGCTGCTGCAAGGCTCCAGTGCCACCCACTGCCCCTTCTGGGGGCTCTGCTGGGGTGCACGGAGCAGCCTGCTGCAGAGCCCCCCGTTCAGCACGATCCACTTCTCCACCATCCCAGAGAGGAGAACGCCTTTCTGCACTGGCTGCATTATTAATCTGCAATGGATTTAAAAGCCCTTTAAGATAGGAGCCGATCCCTGCCGGGAATATAAATGACATTGTCCCACAGCGTACATTTACATAGCTAATGCTGCTCCACTCCTGCAGGTAAACAGCTCCGTTCACTCCTCAAACACTTTTGTTTAGTCCCATGCTGGGGCCAGATTAGAAAAAACACGGTATTAATTTTGCCTCCTGCAGGCTAAATAGCATCTTTTCTTTTCCCCTGCAAATACAATGAACAACTGCTAATTCCCTCTTGTGAATGCTGAAGGGGAAGGGCAGTGTGAAAGCTGCACTTAGAGCTATATTTAGAGGAGCCGGGATCTGACAGCTAAATAGGGTCTTGTTTCTTTGTTTAATTTTTCCTCTGAATCTGCATATCTGGAGCCAGAGCCTTCCTGCTGCTGCCAATGACATCCCTGAGACCATCGTATCGCAGCCATGAAAGAAGCCACCTCTGCTTCAGGCATCCCTGAAGTCTCGCTTTCTCCTTATCTCCAGCCCCATCCGGCACTCCTGCGCTGGGCTTGAACAAAGAGCAGCCCCAGGGCTCCGGCCAGCGGGGCCGGAGAAAGGAGCAGCTCCAGCCTGCGAAGGGACACCTTCAGCAGCAAACCACTCGAGGCTTTCAAGAAGCTTCCTGAACCTCAGCTGCTCAGCTAATTCTGAGCCACCATCTGCATCCGGAGGCTTGACAGCTCGACAAGCGACATTGATTTGGAGCAGATTACAAGATTAATTATGCCATATTCTTTACGCATACTTCAATTCCTTCGGGAGTATATACAGCGTAGAGTAAGGGGCTGAGATTCCCACTTACCCAGATGACAAGTTGCACTGAAGAGCCTCAGAGCTAAGGCACGGGCTGGTGTCACGGACTTGTTGCTTTGTTCCCTTTGGAGGACAGGGACCTGCTGCCTGTACCCTGCCTCCTGTCCCAGGCTCTGCCCCGCCACCCACGCAGGAGCCTCTGCAGAAATCCCTCGTTACCAGACACCGTTAAGCTCTTGCCCTACGCTGGCTCAGGAATAACCTGGGCTCCAGGACAGCTCTTCCCAGAGCAAAACCTCTCCTTGAGCAGCAACGATCCTAATGAGGAATGACACCTCTGCTGAGGGCGGTCTGTGGCACAGCGTCCACCAAGCAGATTCACGGAAATGATGATAGGGGAGAAAGCAACAACACAGGCAAAACCATTTGATCAAGTGGTGGGAAAATTATTTATAACAAGATCAAAGTTTAATCCCTTCAGATGAAATTGTTGGCCAATTCCTGCCAAGAGGTATGTGAGGATCATCTGTCTCCATTAACCATGGCTTGGCAAAGGGTTTTCATGCAAATTAATAACGTAGCCACAGAGGAGCAGACAAGGATGCGACAAACCAACGCTGCTTTTCCCCAGGCACGGCTGACAGCTGAGCAGAGAGCCCCCTGCAGCCAGCCAGGGCCACAGGCAGAAGGGATGCTCGCTTCCCCTCGTGCTAAGGGGACAAAATTTGAAACCTCAGGTGGGACACTTACTGCCAGAAATTGTGCTGCAGGCCAGCATAGAAAAGAGAAAATCATTTCTGTTCCCAAAGGGTAACTAATATCTGAGTTACTCTTCATGAATGGGCTGAAGACATTGTCTATTTGAAGGTATGACGGTGACCTGTAACTCATCCTGAACCTGCTCGGAGCGGCCTCGTCCCTCTCCTAGCCCAGGCCGTCACCAGCTGCTGAGCGTCTCGAGGCCACCAAGGGCAGCAGGTGACAGGGACAAGCACCTGGAGCTCCTCCAGCACCACATCCTCACCCCCCCAACCGTACCTGCGAGCCCGGTGGAGACGTTGACCTCGGCGTACTGCTGCCCCGCCAGGGGACTGACGGCCGAGACGCCGTTGAGGGCCGCCACGCGGATGGTGTAGTTGGCGTGAGGCAGCAGGTTCACCAGCGTCACGGTGCGCTCCACCAGGCCCGTCTGCTGCGGCACGAAGCCCACGCCGCTGCCGCACTGCTCGCAGCCGCCCCGCGCCGCCGGGCAGCGGCCGCACCACAGGCTGTAGGTCAGGTCGCTGCGGCCGCCCGCATCCGCGGGGGCACTCCACTGCAGGACCAGCGAGGAACGCCGCAGGCTGTAGACGAGGTCCCTCGGGGCCGATGGAGGACCTGGAAGGAGAGGAACATCCACGGTGAGGCCGCAGCTCGAGTGCTGTGTTCGGTTTTGGGCCCCTCAGCACAAGAAGGACATCGAGGCCCTGGAGCGTGTCCAGAGAAGGGCTACGAAGCTGGTGAAGGGCCTGGAGCACAAGTCCTGTGAGGAGCGGCCGAGGGAACTGGGGGCGTTTGGTCTGGAGAAGAGGAGGCTCAGGGCAGACCTCATTGCTCTCTGCAACTGCCTGAAAGGGAGGTGTGGGGAGCTGGGGTCGGCCTCTTCTCACAGGTAACCAGGGATAGGACCAGAGGGAATGGCCTCAGGTTGTGCCAGGGGAGGTTCAGGTTGGAAATGAGGAGACATTTCTTCTCAGAAAGAGCGGTCAGGCGTTGGGACGGGTTGCCCAGGGAGGTGGTGGAGTCACCGTCCCTGGGGGTGTTCAAGGAGAGGTTGGACATGGTGCTTAGGGACATGGGTTAGTGGGTGATGGTTGGACCAGATGATCTTGAAGGTCTCTTCCAACCTTAATGATTCTATGAGCTGCCTGGGATCAAGTGTGAACCTACGGCTTCCCGCAGCTGGGGTCTGGGGACATCAGCAGGGACACTGGTGGGGGGGGAGCAAGCCCAGGTCCTCAGGCAGTGGCCACAGGTGGGCTCTCAGGATGGAGAACCCCACAGCAGGCTCCTCACTGAAGGAACGTGCCCTGAGCAACCAGCCACAGCTCACAGAAGGTGTGGGCAGCATCCAGCCACGCTGGGCACCTCTCCCTGCCATCCCAGCCAGGCTCAAGCCCAGCCACCCGTGGGCAGAGCGAGCTCCTCACCGCTGCGCAGGCACTTCTATCACATCCATCACTGGAGGAGCTGGCGTCCAGTCCAATTAACTAGAGGCCATTTAATTAAAATCTGCAAACTATATTAACTACATGACTGAACCCTAGTTTTACCAGTGAGTGCCTGCAAGCCTGCCTGCGTGTCCTCCTCACCAGCCCTCAGACTCGGCTTGGGAGCCCCATGGAAGAAGGAGACCCCTCCATACTCCCCGCAGTCCTGCCCTCTGCTTTACAAAGAGTCAGCGCTTCAGCGAGACGTACGCGTGCAGGAGGCAGATGGAGGGTCTGATGGGGACCTGGAGTAGTTCTTCTGGCACGAGCAGAACGTGGAGGCTTCCTCGTGCGTGAAGCTGTGCTCAGGGCAAGGAGAGCAGAGAGGAAAACGGAGCGAAAGCTTGTAAAACCCGGGAAGGCACGCTGGAAAGAGAGAGAGGAAGTTACAGAAAGAACAGCACAAGCTGAAAGGGGGCCACAGCTGATGACTGCACTGCCCTGTTCTCTGGGACATCCTTTGCCTACTGCTGGACAGCACACATCACCCTCTGAGCTACTTGCTATGGGTGCTTGTGTGATCCTGACACCAAGGGAGATGCTCATTTGGGTTGATCCAGAATGGACATTTTGAGGGTCCCTTCATGCTGACCTCCAGGGCTGTGGGACCCTTTCAAGGGGCTGTAGAGGCACAGGAGGAGCCAAGTCCGCTGGCTGGACACCAGCAGGAGTGATGCATGAAGGGGGCTGGAGGCTAGGGGGGGATTTGGAGGAGTAGGCGGCTGCAGAAGGAGGCAGGATACGGAAAATACATGGCTCAGTGTGCACAGTCAGGTAAGCAGAGCAGAAATTACACGGGAGACGCAGCAAGACTTAGCAACAACCCAAAAAGGGGAGGAATACGGCAAATTGAGAAGCTGGAGAACTCATCAGTCACCAGAGCCTTGTGTAGAAACCCAAGCCACAAGGCCACGTCGCTGGCAGCTGCGGCTTCATCACTGCAGATTATGCAGCAGTCACTGCAGGCAGTGAGGTATGTACTGAAGCCAAACGACAGCAGCAGAAATTGGCTTTTCTAGGCCATACACAGGCTTCCTTTATCCTTTGAAAAGCGTCTTTGATATTCATACAAGTAAGTGGTTCACACAGTGGTCAAGGATTTGCTTGATCTTTACCACAAGCAGCACGCAGAGTACAAGTAATACCCTTAGCAGGACACCCAGGAGCTAGTTCCGCACGGAAAACATGTTATTTTACAAAACCAACAGAAAACAGGCTGCAAAACCCCATAAAGCGGTTTGCAATAGCTTCAGTTTGACCTTAAAACAACATCTGAAAAGGAAGCAGCCTGCAAACAAATGCATTCTGCTTGGCTTCATCTCAGTGGTGTGGGGCTGCTGCCTGCTACCCCTTCATCAGCTCCCTGAATATTCAGGCTTGTGAAGTTCCTAGACGAACAGCTCCCTGAACACAGTCCCCTCTCTCATCATTTTTAAGGAGTTGGCTGCTGAGACCGTTCCTTTTAAAGCAGATTATTCCAGTGCACTCCGGTTCATTAGCTTTCTGCGTGACATAAAACTGGCAGCTCCGGCTGTGATCTGAGGACAAAGCACCAGGCAGCACTGGGGCAGAGAAGATTCTTGCACGGGATGCTGAAAACGAGCAAACGTTTACGGGGGACGTTATTTCATCTGCTTTTAGAAATTCAGTGCACTCTGATCGTGGACAGGGGGGGAGCCAGCACTGCTGCTGCGGCTCCCGCTGGTCCCTTCGCCCCCGGCTGCTGGCACTGGGACAGCCAGCTGCTTGGCAGAGCCACGAGCAGCAACGCACGGGAGAGATTTCTGCTTTTCTTACGTATCAGATGCAGCCCTTCAGGAGCCACCTGAAAGCCTCAAATCTTGCCACACAAGGTCTCTGTCACCCGGTGCAAGCAAAGCCCCCAGAAAGCAGCAGATTTGGCCACCTCGAGCCTAGTCCAGTTGTGCCCAAGTAATGAAGAGAGGCTTCCTGGTACCTGGAATGGAAATGAGCATTTTCCAATAGATGGGGACTCAATGCTACATTTCCATTGTAAAACTGAATAGTAAAATTGTTTAAAATGGAGGGAAAAAAATGAAAAAACAGCCCAGCGTGGGACTGGAGAGCCTGCAGCTTTGCACTTGCCTCTCCCAGTTCGCAGGCTGCACGCCTCCACGACCAGATAAAGATGACCTTTAAAAGCACAGGCTTGACAAACACAGCCGAGGAGTAATATTAAGACGGCGTGCCATAATGCGCAATAAATGTCATTCCCTGCTTAGGGTGCTAGATAACACACACAAAACTAGCAGGTGCTTAAATTACTTCCAAAACTTCCAGCTTCCTCTTAATATTTGAGAAACCAAAGCAAAACTACTGTTACACTAATAAGCGTAGCAATGTATTTAGCTTGCATTTCCTTTGGTTCAGCTGTACTGACCACAACATGGGGCACAAATACCATGAGCCAGGGATCCCACAGCGCTTCAGGCACGCCATGGTGTTTGCACGCAGACCCCAGGCTGGGCTGAGCCCCCGCAGGCTTTGCTGCTGCTCATCCATCGCGCTCCATGGGGAGAAGCTGCTCATTACGGCATCAAAGCCTGAACGCCAGCATCAGGTTGCTGCTCGTACCCTTTGTCAGGCGGAACAGAAAAATCAATCTTGTTTACAAACTTGATGGGACCTGAGCAGTAAAAGCAGTGAATACACGGCCGTCATAGCCCAGAGTGAACGGCGAGCCTGGCAGTCACATAAATTTGACATCTCGCGTTAGGAAATTGAACGTTTTCAATTAGAAGCACCTTTCAGGCAGTTCTTCCCTGACTTCTAATAGCTAGGAGAAGTAAGCGTACAAAAGCCTCTCCCAGACAGCATGTCAGCTAATAACTGCATGAAACACCTCCGTCTGTACTTCCCAGGATCCCAGGCACCATGCCGCTGTGGGGCTCAGCCCCAGCTGCTGCACAGCCCCTGGTACGATCACAGCCACCCCCAGGGAGGTCTCACCCCGCCTGCAGGGCTGGAGGCTGGCAGCCCACAGCCTTTACCTTCTTTTCAGTCTTCTCCAGATCAGGACGAAGCAGAACTCCCCTGACCTTCTTGCAACACATACCGATGCCCAAACGATTTAGAAGTTGCCAAATTCTTTAGTGAAATCACAGCCAGTAACAAGGAGTGCTGCAATCTCGATACTTTCTGCACACTTGGTAATTTTGTTCCTTTGTTCCCATGCTCCAGAAGGAGAACAAAAGCACCCTGGAACATTTGATGCATCGTACGTGCATCGCAGTTTCTTTTCTCAGCTAAACTCCCTGTCTCCTCCACCTCATCTCATAAGTGTTTCTGTCGGACCCCAGCTGTTTTAGGCATCCCTGTTATTTTGCACTGCTCATTTTTGCACTGGGTATGTGACAGCTCTCGAGAGAGCAGGCCATCCATTTATAGAATGAAATTCTTTTTTGTACACAATTTTCTATCCTTGTCCTCTGCTACTATCACAACTTAATTATTAAATAATAAAATCCAATAATGCCTCAGCTAGGAGCCAAAGAGAAGCAGCTGGGTGGGTCAGACAAATTAATTGCCTCTCTCCATCTCCATCATCTCTGCCCACGCGAGATGCTGCCCGTCCGCCAGGCATTCCTGATTCGTTTCACCAAGAGCACCGCGCTCCCTCCTTGCTCCCACACTGCACGCACACACAGCCCAGCCAGCAGCAGCGCAAGCAGCGTGGATTCGGGCTGCAGGCTGGCAGGTAAGCTGGCACGCCGCACCCCCGGGAAGGGTTTCTCTTGCAGACGCATCTGCTGCAGCTCCCGGACACGAGCGGATGACTCTATCAAAAGCCAAAAGCAGCATCCTCTCCCATGCACAATCGTGGACACAGGGAGAGCAGGGGCAGTTAGGGTCGCAGAGAGGCATGACGAAGACACGGTTTCCTAGCCAGCTGTCACGGGACAGCTTTAATTCCCCCTCCGCAGCAGCACTCAGGCAAATCCACCCCGCAGCACCACGAAGCCTGCCCGCTCGAGTTCCCCAGCAGTGACTCCCAGGCAAAACCTCCCTCTGCAGCCTGGACCCTGACTCACAGCCCCAAGAGACGGAGGAGGCACCCCCACCACCGAGGACCTCGGCATTTTCTAAGCTGCAGCAAGCTGAGCGTAGAAATTTCGCCTTTAAAAATAGCAAGAGAGATCCCTGGCTGAAATCCTTATTTATCGGCAGAGAGGCATTGGAGTTTGAGCAGCTTTATCTTGTTAATTGATGAGCAGTGATTAAAAGCGACTCACTAAGTGCATCAAGCAGGACAACTGACTGCAGCTCTGCAAGCTGTGGACTTGATTGCAGTTTCTGTTCAAGTGAAGCATGGCCAAGATTTCGCATGCAGCAGTGAAATGAAGTTATTAATCACCCCAGCTGTATTTACCAGCTGGCCGGTAGCCTGTTATTAGGTGCACTTATGAAACCCATCATTGCAACAGTTGACTACCTCCAACAATTAATTTAACCTTTGTTTTCTTTATGAAGTACAGGAACACTGACCACACTCGAGCAGGGAAGCTGTGGCAGGACAACTGCACGATTTGCACAGAGTCAAAGAAAAACAGGAGTGAGAACGGGGCTCAGGTCTCTGGAGTTTCAGCTGTTCACAGCCAAAGAGAGAAGCTGACCCTTCAGGATTCACAGTCTTCCTTTGCAAATGTTGGTTTATACACACAGAGAAAAATAAAAGGTTTTTAACCAAGGGAGAGCAAAGGACTGGGGTCCTACCCCAGCAGCCTACCGTGCAGGCACGGCTCCCGCAAGCTGCACCCTGTGGAGCAGATAAGCTCAAGGCAAAGCTGCTGTCAGAGAGCATCCCGAAGCGCCACGGCTGCCCTGTGCAACCTGATGGAGAGCAGCAGCGAGCAGCACGCCTCTGCCTTGACTGAGTTGGCAGCAAGTGACCTCTAGGAAAAGGAATCCTCTGAACAAGCAGAGACCTGGGTGAGCCTCCCCAGAGGAAGGCAGAGCCGACGCTCCCCAGCTCGGTCCTGGCACACTCATCCCCCACGTCTCCTCTGACACGACTTCGCTGCAGACGTCCGTCACGTCCGTCTGTCACTTCTGTTCATCCGTCCGTCCTTCCCCAGGCTCGCACGAGTGTCTGGCCGCTCCGCGTAATGGAGCAGCATCGGCTGCAAAATGTTTTGTGAGCTAGGCAGCGGGCTTTAACGGACAAATGCCAGTAAGGAGACAGTCACTGACACCGCCCCAGACAAGTCAGCAGGGCCCAGAGAAACCAAAAATCTATTTCCTGCAGCTTATCAGGCTTCTAATTAAAAAGCGTTCATCATTTTGCAGAGAGGAAGGGGCCAAGACTTAAGCAAATACTGAAGCTTAGCATAAAATATTGAGAGAATGAGCATAGATGGAAGATTAAATACTAGGTGGAAATTGCATCGTATCATGGATTTAGGAATAAAGCTACTTAACCCAGACAACTTTGTGTTAATGTCAATACAAAAATCAGACAAAACCTATCAAACACTTCCCGCCTGCCTCCATCGCTGGAAAAATGTGTGTGCATGTGTGTGCAGGCGTGTGTTTACGTCTTCGCCTTCCCAGCCACGCTGTGCTATGCCAGATCATATGAAAGCTTCCCTTTGAATCGCAAGCTTTAGTTTCTACCCAAAGTTAAAAGCACCTACTGCATTTTCTGCCGAGCGGAAAGCTGCTCAGTAGTACGCTTCATCTCAGCTCCGAGAGCTTCAACCACAAACACTGTAATGGAACTTGGGAGCACAACGAAACGCTCGCCGGGTTTGTCTCCCCTCTCCTCCCCTCTTTTGCTCTTGGAAAGCTTTGGATGCACCAAGTCCAGAAGGAGGCTTTACCAGCAGCCAGAGGACGATTGCTTTTCTCCTAACCGCATTAACACAGCAGCTCCGGGACATGCTCCCAGCCCTGCAGGATGGTTTCCTGCTGCCCTGCACGAAGCGCCTTGGCAGCAGGAGGAGCTCACCCTCATGGCCACGCTCATGGCCACGTGCTGCTTGACACCATCTCCTCACGTCAGACTTTGGCAGCTTGGTTTTGCCCTCTCAGCATTCAATCTGAATGCTTCTGATGAGCTCTGCCTCTTTGCTTTTCTACCCAGGCTGTCTCGAGCCAGCTTGTTGACCCACAAACCTTGCAGATATCTGAGAACAAAGGAAAAACAGGGAGGGCACTGCCCGAGTTAGCACTATTGAACTTTCTCGTGTTGCTGAATTCCTGCAGATAGCGGAAGAGCCGCGTGCTTGCCAGCAGGAATCAATAACGCCTGCAGTTTCACCCAAAAACGCCTATACAGTCATTTATAATTAACACTACAACTCGGTTGTCTTCCAAAATCAATTCCTTTCCATTTTTTTTTTTGTCAAGAAATTGTATTTGACAAAGTTCATCCACTTTTAATGCGTGTTAATTTCCTCTGCTGGAATACGCATCCAGGAGGCAGCGGATGAGGAAGGGCAGCAGCCAGGTAAGGGAGCAGCTGGGGCTGAGGAGCGCAGCATCAGGACCCCACATCCCCAGCACCCTCCAACACCTGCTCAGCATCTTCTGAGGCTTTTTGGGTCTTGCACGGAAACACCAGTGGCTCCCAGGGGAAGGACAGCTGCATCCCCATCATATATTTGCTGCTCTGCAGCACTGGCATGCACCTCCCAGGGCTCCTCCATCCCACAGCAGTGTGGTTGGCCTCAACACAGGGGTGCAGCACATCCCGAGGGCTGCATGACGTGGAGAGGTCGAGGCACCCCAAAAAATCCAAGGGTTCCCCCCAGGGAGCAACCGGCTCAGAAGACCTTCCCTTCCTGAGCCGTTTGGTTTGCATCTGGCAGCGGTTAAACCTCCGATTGCAACCATCAAAATAGGAAGGGAAAAAAATATAATACAAAAGTCTGTGTGATACTTATAAGGGTCTCCAGTCCTCCTGCCAGCACAGCTCTGTCACTGCTTTTTCTAGGATTTCCTTTCCAACCCTGGCAGTCCTTGCAAAGATCACAAGGAGACAGGCTCTGGAGGATCTCCTCCCAGCCCCTCTGTGTTCTCACCTCCCCTCATACCTTCACCACAATCTTTTCAGCCCTCAGGGCTTGCTTTTCCCCGAGGTTTTCCTTACAACACTGTGTTGAGGTTTTACAAACCCTGTCCCACGAGAAACATTAACAGCACACCCAGAATCGCTTCCCCAGCTCGAGCAGGGCTGAAACACGAGGACACCCCAGCAGAGCGGCTCTGCACCGCAGTGAGGGCAAAAGCTAAAAAAATCCACTCCTCTTGGTGTGGAAACGCAGAGCTCTGTGCAGATGGTGCACACAGACATTATTTCCAGGAGGACCAAGAAGAAATGTGCCCGTCCCTGTGAATAACACACATTAAGGTACGCACGAGCCTTTCCCGAGCACCAAGGAGCACCCTCTGCTCCTGACGCAGGCTGCCAGCAAACGGCACACGCTGAGCCTGCATCCGTATCAATCCCTCCTGCCTCTACAGACTCACTTTCTGTTATCACCAGTCATATAAAATATGAAGCTGTCCTCACTGCCTTCTCTCACAGGAGCTATTGCCAGGCTGACCCCCCCCGGACCAGGCTGGCACATCCAGCCCCCATCCGTCTTAATTCCATTATCAAGCCGAGCAAGTCACTGGTTGTTATGTTCCAAACATTTCATCGACGCATCGGCGGAGATGCGCTTCATGTCAGCACAGCAGGAGCGACAGGGAGAGGCTTTGTGCGAAGATGCCCGCGTCCTCCAAGCACCCTGGGGCTCAGCACCCAGGGGGAACCTCTGGGTGCTTCTGCTGCCAGCGAGCTCGCAAGCTGGGGATGAGGTGGGCTCCTGGAGACCCAAAAGCTTCTGCACAGGGGTCCACAGCACCTGCTTGTCCCTCCTGGGGCTGGAGCAGAGGGGCTGGGTGCCCCCATGCACCCACCAGACCCTCTCTGCTGACCGAGCTGCCCCAACAACCCCCAGCAGCACCCACGTGGTCCGTGCCCACCCGTCCCACCCCACCAGCAGCAGGATTTGGCCATGCAGGCAGTTGTCCACATCTCAGCAGCCTCAACAGCAGTTCCCGTCCCTAGGGCTGACTTTTGGGTCTCCACACTGCTTTTGCAAACTTTTGGCAGGGAAGGAAGCAGCCACGAAACACCCCTCGGGCTCTCAGTACCAAGGAATTGACACCGGGAACCTTCTCCAGGAGGGCGAAGGAAAGTCAGGCAGCAGCCCGAGCGCTCAGCCTCCGCTGAGCTGTTTTTTCTGCTCAGGTGAGCACATCATTTCTCGCGCTTTCTTTATGAGGTGATCCGGCAGCTGGGTGTGCAGCCAGGGCGGGCACAAGATGCGAGATGATGCCAGCCTGCACCCTGCCCACCGTCACCCTAGGGAGACGGCGGCTGCCGTAAGCTCTGGCAGCAAATCTGCTCAACCCAAGGGACCCTAAAAGCCAAAAGATGGGAGCTGGGCCCTAGCAGAGCAGGGTGGCTCAGCTTGGATGAGATAACCAAGACGATGCAGCGCTGAACTCCATAAAATCACTAACAGCGTGGAGAAGAGAGTGCTGTTATTCAGCGTTTCGCAAAACACAAGGATGAGGGTGCAGCTAATGCAATTATCAAGCAGCAGGCTTCAAACAAACAAACAAACAAACATTCCCTTCATACAGCATGTAATTAAATTAAACCCCAGACACAGACTTCGGAGCCTTTCCCATCTCAGAGACCTTGTTTCCCTGAGCGCTGCAGCGAGCATCGTTCTCCGATTGCTTCACAATTGCTTTTTTTCCCCCCCCCCCTTCAACAAAAAGCTCAGCCTCCGTGCTGATGCCCTGGAAGGACGCCTGTCAAGGAGCGCACGCAGACAAGGACAAGTCGCCGCAAAGCAGACAGGGCACCTTGTGCAAAACACAGCGCCGGGGTGAAGTTCCAGCGGTATATTGAGCTGCTGAAAGCCTTGTCAACACACGGCCTCGGGTAATAGAGAGGCTCCCGCCTTCCCCGTACATGCTGGGTTTGCAATCCTGCCTCGTCTTATTGCAAAAACTGTAATCAATACTGTGCAGGCGGCGAGCGATACGGTTACAGAGCCCCACTGTGAGGAAGGGAAAGAAATCTTGTCCAATCTCCGTGCCTGTGCAGGAGGGACAAAGTCAGCGGGAGGGAGAGATCGATACGAGCACCGGATCAGGTCCCCGCTCCTCTCATCTTGGTGCCTTACCTACCAGGATGGGTATTCCAGGCTGTGCCAGCCTAAAGAGAATTCAAAGGCAGTTTTTGTGCTGATTTTTTCTCTAATAACCGTTTTTCAATAATACTGCTCAGCAGCCTTCAGTCCAACGCATTTCCAGCATCCCTGAAACCTTTAGGACAACACTACTCTATAATTTTAGCTCTTGTTAAATAATTTGAGAAGTACTGAAATGAAAACCTACGTCCAGAGGCTAGATCTTTGTGCGTCTCCAACAATGAGCTCTTAATAGCTGAAATTAAATTCAGTGATTTAGTCTAGAGGAAAATTAAATACCCGAGTATATTTAGCAAGGCAGGCCTGAAATATCAAAATTCATTCAGCACCAAGAATACACTCGCTTGAATTCAGTGCCACAGCAGCACTGAAGAGAAACTCATTGCTATTTATGCAGGAATTTTCCTCAAGGACACGCTAAGGCAGGCACATCCACTGAGCCAAGTGCAATTTACTGTTGTCTTTCCCAGTTCCCTAATGCACCTCCCAAATTACTCCCGTGCCGAGGGCTGGCCGACCCGCGTGCCCAACACACCCCGCTCCTGCCAAGGGCTTTAGTCCATGCACAGCTCCCTTCGCCGTGGGCAAGACGGGTTTCCCTCTGTATTTCAACCGAATAGTGGGTGTCCGTCCAGCAGCCAGGTATCTATAACCTTAAGCCTGACAAGAATTCCGCAAACGAATTGTGATGCTTGTAATTTTCTGAGTAGTTTGCTCTAAAATTAAGTGTCATAGAGTAATTTGTGTCTGGCTCTGCCACAATTTCCATAGCCATAATTATTTCAGACACACTATAATACAGCAATATAACATGCAATCCAGAATAATAAATATCTCCAAGCTTGATCATTACTCCAAAAAGAGAAAGCATATTTTACATGGGCGTTTCATCTGCACAACTGATGGAAAGCGGCGTCTACCATAAGGCATCACAGCTTCCCCGGAGGCTGCTAATGGCTGCAGGGAGGCGGATATTCCAAACTCATTCAGCACCACGCTCTCCACACCTTACAAATGGTCACTTCGCTCCAACCGTGCTCTGCTACAACCCAAGACCCAGAAGGTGAAAGCCAAACCATAATTCAGGGAGGAAACCGAAGTATAAATTTCCTCCCTAACTCCTCCTTCAGCAGCAGATTTACTCCCTCAGCCCCCTCTTGATGCGCTGCCCTCGTTTCACATCCATTTCCACCAGCACGGCCACGGTGCACCCAGCTTCAGCCCCGATGAGCACCGCTAAATCTGAGCTTCAGCTCCGTCCCGCGAGCAGACCATGGCTGTGCAGGATGGAAGCAAAGCCTAGTGCTCGGTGCGGAGTCCCGGGAGAAAAAAGAAATTTATTATGCATAATACCCTGGCATCAGTCAGAGGATAAAATAAACTCCAGGAGCACATGCAGGTTTGTAAGCTAATGTATAAAAGATGAAACAAATCAAGAGCCCCAAGCGCTGTGCATTTGGATCCATCTTTTTTTTGTACTTAAATGGAAAAGCAGACCTCAGGCTTCAGGAGGTATCTTTGTACTAAATGGCAGAATATTGCAATTTTTTATCCTAAATCTCTTTAATTCTCAATCAAACTATTTATTTCCCAACTGAAGACACTGTAGAGACACAACGTTTTGATGGGACACACACAACGGAGGAAGACAGACGCACGTTACGTGCTGTGCTGTGCCAGAGCCTGGATGCCTTTTTACACCAGTAAGTGCATAAAAAGATGCGAGAGTAGGGCCGCATCATCGATCACATGCCCTGAAGGACTCACGGCTCATAGGGACCTGTGAGCCCTGCACCTCGTCTGGGGACGCAGAACACCAAACGTCCGCATGTTCAGCCAGGAAGAAGGAGGCACTGACACCCCAACTTCCCCAGCAAGGCAATACTTTGGGGGAAAGAGTACATGAGGGAAGACAAAGAGGTTCCCCCCAGCTGTAGCCAGCATAGTCTCCCTTCATCCCAACAGCCTACATGTGTGCTGCTTCTGTTCCTACCACTGGAGGGGTCATTTTTGGTTCCTATTTGGCATTTGAATGCCTGTAGTACTTTCAGCTAGCATTTATTTATCAGCAGAGCTCTCGCTTTCCAAAAACAACTTCCCGAAGCAGACAACCCCTGCTCAGAAAGTCTCCAGCTCATACATCTTCAGATGATTTCCGTCATCATCCTCTGCCACCAGACAAATTCACATGGCCGATTTCTGGAGTAACACGAAGGACTCGCAGTTGGTTTAATGCACTCAACGCTCTGCAATTCCAGCCCGAGGCTCTCCCCAGGCACCTGCAGCAGGAGCGTCGCATCGCTGACCGCCAGCCCCACGCAGCAGGGCTGCTGACATGCGGGGCAACGTGCAAGGTGAGCACACAGTCCCCGAGACCTGCAAGGACACCAGCCTTGCTCGCAGCACTGTCATCACGAGAAAGATGGTAGCTGTAGCTCTCAGGGCCGGGTCATCGGTGTTTTCTTTTTTTTTTTATTTTAAATTGATGTCTGCATTTCATCAGTATAAGGAACACATGTGTCTGGGAGGCACCAAGTGAGCCCAGCAGCAGGGTGGCAGCCGAGGCAGGGCTGCTCCCCAAGCAGGAGCAGCCCCCAAGGCACAGCAGCTCCCAGAGCCATGGCACAGTCCTGGAGCTGCAGGCACAGCTCCTCTGCTGACACAGCCCCAGCTCCTGCCTTCGGTGCTGCCTCCTTCTGCATCCCCACCTCACAGCGGACACAAGGACTGCACAATTTCATTCCCCGCTCCCAAAGAAGGGCGAGACAAGTGCCTCCGTCCAGCACAAGCAGCCGGGTATCAAAGGCTCTTCATGGACGTCTCAGGAGACCTCTGTAAAGCAAACGGCTCCCACCTCAGAGCCATCGCTCTCTCCACCTTCAGCCTGTGATGCTCAGCAGCGCAAAGGCAAGGAGTCGAAGGGGAGGTCCAAGGGGACCCAAGCGGAAAGACTGCTCTTTTAAAAAAGGAAACACTTGCCCTATTTTAGTGCATCCCTTTGGAAAACACAAATCAAGGACTTTTACTGTAATCTTGGGTTTTGCAGAAAAACGTCCTGCCCTAGCCAATTTCGAGGAGGACGGATCTGGCCGTGGGGCAGAGGCACTGCTCTGCCCGGCGATGCTCCCTGGGATCTTTTCGGGCAGTTTCTAATGAATCGCCCCAAGCTCACCGCAGCTGCTCAGTGCCTGCCACGCAGCATCCAGCGTGCGTTACATTTCCTATCACCACAAGCAAAGGCTGCTTTCTTCTAACTGCCCCCCTGTGCCTTCCACCTCATCCGTCTGTTTCAAGACCAGAAGTGCCAGCTGCTCACCTCACAAAGCCCCAAAATCCTTCACACACTCGTACCAGGGATGAACAAACCAAGGATGGTCCCGGAATGCTGGGGAAGCATCGCAAGCTGCGCCGGAGGCACCAAACCTGCCCCTCCTACCCACACCAAAATCACTTGAAACCACATTTTAAAAATCCCAGCAAAGCACTAGCAACTATTTTCTCCCTAAAATTGGCTTCAGTAAGATCATCCCTGCACAGAAGGGATGCAGCCCGCTACGGGCTGAGACACCGGCACAGGCTGCCCTGGCAGCACAGCGCCAGCTCCCACCGCTCCCGTCAAAAGCGGAGGGAAATAAATTGAGGAGACCTAACTACAGCCCAAATTTACATCTCTGTCAAAGAAGAGTGGCTGACAGCTATTTTTGGAAACCGGTCTCCATCATATTAATTCAACGTCTGGTTGAGGTTGTCTCATTTGCAACAAAACTGGCTGGTAAATATTAACCTTGGGCTTTGTTGAAATTCTCCTTGCAGATATTACAAGGGATCGGGTGGAAGAGATGAAGCACAAAAGACAACTTCACAGCAAACACCAGGCAGATCCTCCGCATCACGGTTTCATTTACAGAAGCTATTGCAATACCCTGCAACGCAAATGGCATGAAGGGGCCACGGATCATGCCTGGCAAAATTAAGGGTAAAAGACATCAACGCCGAGAAGCCAACTGCAAACGAAATAAGGATGGACAGATGATCATCCACAGTGCAACGAGACTTTCCACCTGCCCACCACGCATCTGCTGGAAATAGGGTTTAAGATCAGAGTGAGCACAGGCCAGCAGCTGGCTATAGATATATATTAGACAAGAAAAGCAGTTTAAATGTATTTACAGTGACAGAACCTCTCCTCTTATTTGAGCGTAGATGTTAAACAGATGCTAAAGCTGCTCGCTTCCACCCTAGAGACGGCTGCATTTCAATGATCACCGAAATGATTCATCAGAAATGTGCAAACCCAGGAAAGCCTGTCAGGTACTCCGGGATTTCTTCAGAGAAATGGTGTTATATAGGAAGATGGACAGTAAAAAGGCTTGGCTTTATTGCAGCAGTAATTAGCACTGCCATAAATCCTATTAGTCTTTTTTCATCTCCCCTAATTTCAGTGTGAGAATACAAATGTTCTCTCGGCAGCAGGATGATTTCAGCACCTAAATCACCAGTACAAGGAGCTTTGGGATTTCATTCAAATGCGGATTCCCGAGTTCAGCAGGAAATAAAGCTAATGCTTCCTCACACAGAAGCCCTGCACTTCCCCGGCCTCCTCTTTATGCTCTGCTTCTGCCACAAAGCTCAAACCCAGCCCAGCCCTGCCTGTGACCCTTCCTCTCACCAGCGTTCATCCCCATCACCCTCGTTACACCAACGGCTCCTGTAGCAGCATGCCTCAGCCGCATTGACCAGTTTGGCGGGGATTCAAACTGGCCAAAGGCCCCCAGAGTGGAATTTACCCCGTTAACACGACCTGCACAGCCTCGTGGCATCACCCTGTCCTTACGGAGATCATCAGTGCACACCCGTGCTCCTGGAGCAGAGGCACCTGCCCTGGAGGTGACTCCTCATTCACTCCTGCCATCCCATTTCCTTTGAATTCAGACCCGGTGAGCTGCACCATGCTCTTGGGCTGCAAGAATCACAGCAGAGACCACAAGAGGATGCATCGGGCTCACTCCCAGCACAGCCCTCTTACGGACCGCGGCGGAAGAGCCAGCCCTGCTGCGCGTCGCCCGATTGCTCGAGCATCCTCCAACACCCACTGCATTTATCCACCTCCAGCTCAAGGGCTTCTGTCCTTGTTGGGGAATTTCTGCAGCCCGGGATGCTTTCATCAGGAATCTTTTCAAGTTACTCACTTAGTGCCGTGCTGATGCAGAGCTTAAAAAAAAAAAATAAAGACACATACACACACGCATAAAAACTTTCAACTCTTAAAAACTATTTTCTGATATTTGACCAGACATCAGACGCTGCTCCGCAGAGAGTGACTAATGACCTGCTTTCTGTGAGAGGGGGGAAAAACTTAATTATGTCCATTAAATTACTTCAAATATTTTTCCTTAGAGAATATGAATTATTTAAACTCAACACAGAGAAACCTGAAACATTAGCAAAAGCCTTCTGGGACTCACTATGTAAATTCCCACTCCAAACAGATGGGGAAAGCATGGCGAGCTGCCATGCAGCCACTGAAGCAATGAACAATGCCGAGATTTCAATTCGATAGTTTTAATAAGGTCTTTTAAAGGAGGGCACTGAGTGAAAAGCCACTAGTGGGGCAGGCGAAAGCCTTGTCGGGGTCAGGGGGAAGGGGCACAGCCGGCACCGCTGACACATCCACAGCCTCACCCAGCTCCGTAAAAGCTGGATTCCTCCAGCAAAGCTCGCTCCCCTACCACAGACCCGGAGCACCCTGTACCTGTCTGGGCCATATTTACCTACTTTCCACCTACCTCCAGCCATAGAGCTTAGAGGCTTCAGGCTCTGAGCCGCCTCTCCAGAGGCCGCAGACCCAGCCAACAGACCCAAGACACCAAAGGGGGCTTCTCCACCCAAAACATATTCACACCAGTACAGTCAAAGTGGCTCCAGTCTCACCAGTCCCTCCGTACAGGCCCCACGCGTTCCTTAGAAGGACATCAGCAGGAGGAGGCCTCACCCCGCACGCACCCCCCGCCCCCACGGGCGCACACCCCGCATCCCACGGGCGCACAGCCAGAATCACGCCCAGCTCCTGCCTGCCTTGGAAAGCCAGACCGATCCCTCACAGCACCGGGTCCACTACAGAGACCCCCGTGAAGGCCGGGGTTAGATCTGGTTTTACAGCTGTCATTAAAGGCGACCTCGCGAGCTGTAAAGCCACCAAATGATTACGCTGCGTCTAAAGCACTGCTGTGGGGGTATTAACGGGCTCGAGTAATTTTACGGCTACCAATAAAGCTCGGGGAAATGCCTGACGGCATTCAGAGTGCCGGCACGTCTGCCCGGCCAACACCACGCTCCAGCCACCAGCAACACACCCCACGTCCCCAGCTGCCACCTTCAGACAAAGCTCTGGCTGTTAGCGGCAGACTCCCAATTAGCTAAATGAACAACGTCACTGACCAAGGGCACAGCCACCGCTCCAAGCCGTGCTCAGCACCCGGCAGAGGAGCGCAGCACAGCCACCGGCTGCAAAAGGATGCGAATGGCCACGTTACCTCTGCACCTCCCGTCCCTCTCCTCGAAGCCGGGGCCGCACACGCACTTCCCGATGGGGACCAGCCACTCTCCCTCGGCGCTGCAGTGCATCCGCGGGGGGTTATCCACGTCCACCTGGGCGTGCTCCACGCAAGCGCCCTTAACTTCCACCAGCGTGGCGAAGGCCGTCTCTGCCACCGTGTCCGGGAAGAGCGCCAGGTTCTGCAGGGTGGTGAGGCACTTCTTGTAATAGACCCGCACGGAGACGAGCGCCACGCAGGCGCCCACGTCCTGGAAGCCCAGGTGGAAGCCTTGCTTGCTCAGGTGGCCGATCTCCCGCAGCTCCGTGTTCAGCTTCATCTTACGCTCACCCAGGTCCCCCTGCGTGAAGCTCTCGTCCGCAGCGATGGTGTCGATCTTCGTGTGCTTGCTCTCGTGGATGCTACGGCCCAGGTCGGAGTCGGACTCGACGTAATACAGATTGAAGGTCTCCTTGCAGGTGCCCATCACGCCCGGGATGCTGTTGCAGTCCCTCAGGGTGAACTTCAGCTCGATGAAGATCCTCTGGCCGTCGCGCCTGGCGATCCAGCCCGTCTGCAGCCAGTTGTTCTGGTTGGGCTCCATGACGTTGCAGACCTGGTAGGTGCGGATCGGCTTGTAGTTCTCATCCACCCCGCTGATTTCTTCCCACTGTGGAAAGAGCACAAAGGCTGTGAGAGCCCAGGGGCTGCCGTCAGCGAGAACCAGCCGCCCAAGCAGAAACACAGCCATCGCTATAAATACCACCACCAAAAGCCTCTCCACCTACCCGGCCATGATAGCACAGACACTTGAAGTCCCCGATCCACCAACAGCACGAGCTGTGGGCACGGAGCTGTGCTGCGGGACCACCCAACACAGACAGGGAGAGCGCAGCAGCCTCAGCCCTTCTGAACCCAGGGCCAGCACGAGAGCAGACACATCAGCTGCTGAACAGCCCACAGGAGGCCAGCATCTCCCACACGTGCCTGAGATTTTCCGTCCCCAGGGACGCACATCAGCTCAGCACGATGCAGCAGCAGCTCATCTGGGTGTTGAGCCACCCAGAGAAGGCAACGATGGCCCAGGACATGCAAGGCCAGTCGTGCCACAGCCCAAGGACAAGTACCTTCACCAGCAGCAGCTTCTGTCACGCGAAGTTTTAGCTGGAACAGGACAAATCCTCTGCCTGCCAAGCGCAACGGTTTTCCCCAAAGTTACCAGCAGAGATTCTGATTAGCAAAACGATGATTCAAACCTCACAGCCTCAAGGATGACCTGGCAACTTCCCAAAGCAATTCTTTCTGGGGGTAGATTTATGCCAGATTGCCAAACGCACCCAAAACAGAGTTTCTTCTGCAGACTAACAGCTGGGGAACGCAGATGACTCCAGGATGTATTGCCATCCACCCTAAAAGCTTTGCTTCCTTTCTGGAAAATAAACCTGAAGCAGCGAGGAACACAACTCTGGCTTTCCTGCCATTCCCTGCCAAAAGCAGCCAGGGACCATCCCTGGCAGCACAGAAGGGAGCAGATCACACAGCCCTGGTGCGATGCAGGATCCCGACGATCCCATCCCTGTCCCAGTGCTTCCAAACACAGCGAGATCCCAAGAAATCAAGCTGGGGCACAAACCACAACACACAGACTTCACTGGCTGGTGTTTATTCGCTTATCTCAAGAGCTTAAGATGCATTCCGGGGAGGCGTTGCACCATTAACACAACCAATACCTGGCCTCTGGCTCTCGGACCCCTCCACAAGCCGGTGCTCACCCAAAAAGCACCGACCGCTGCCAAGCAGCCACGGGCAGCCCCTCTCCAGCCCCACCACGCCAGCCCCACGCTCTTACCCCGTTGGATGGGTGCGAGGTCCAGCCCAGCTCTGCTTGCGATTCCTTCGAGTCCAGCAGGACAACTGCGGGGAGGACAACACGTTAACAAGCCAGCTCACCCACGCGTGACGCCCTGCAAAAATCCCACCCCGTGGGCAGCTCCTGCCACAAGGTGCTGCCCAGTACCGGCGCTGCGGGGCTGGGGCAGAGCCGGGGCTGGGGGATGTGCAACCAGCTTGGAGCAGGGTCATCCCGGAGCCCAGTCCCAGCAGGTACCGATGGCACTTTTGAGACCCAAATTTCCTTGAAAGCCTGCACCCTAGCTTCTCAATAAGTCTTCTTCCACGGAACAGCCAATCCTTTGCGTGACATGAAGATGCATTTCCCCTGAAGTCAGAGTCCCGGGAGCTTCCCACAGGCAGCGAGCAGAATCAGTCCCTGCCTGGCAAGTTGTGCCCTGCCCCAGCTCCACCACGCTGGGTGCCACCCGTGTCCTCCGACAGTCATTCCGCCAGCGGGGCCACCCGGTACCCGCACTGCCAGCGGCGAGGGGCTGCGCTTCGGGGGATTTCGGTGGCATCCCCCAGTCCCCTGCAAGAGCTCCGTGAGAGCGGGGACCACCACAGCCCGGCTGCGCACCGACCCCAGGCAATGCGCACTGGGGAGATGCGCCCCGAGCCCCGGGGAGATGCGCACCGGCTCCGGGAGATGCGCCCCGAGCCCTAGGGGAGATGTGCACTGGCTCTGGGAGATGCGTCCCGAGCCCCGGGGAGATGCGCACCGGCCCCGGGGAGATGCGCACCGACTCCGGGAGATGCGCACCGACTCCGGGAGATGCGCACCGGCTCCGGGGAGATGTGCCCCGAGCCCTGGGGAGATGCGCACCGGCCCCGGGGAGATGCGTCCCGAGCCCCGGGGAGATGCGTCCCGAGCCCCGGGGAGATGCGCACCGGCCCCGGGCGCCCTGCAGCGCCTCCCCAACCCCTCGTTTCTCCGCGCTCCGGTCGCTGCCTCCCGCACCCCAACCCGGCTCTCCACCCTCCCCGCGGTGCCCCGCGCCCCCCCCCAGCCCCGTTCCTCCGGAGGGCTCCCGAGGGGTCCCCGCTCATCACCGGGGGCTGCACCGGCACCAAAGCGAAACGCACGGAGCGCCACCGACACCCGGCACCGAGCCGCGGCGGCACCGGGCGCTGCAAGCCACCGGGGTACGGGGCACGGGGACGCGACCGGGGGGACACCGGGGGGGTACCGGGGGTCGCGCCCGCCCCCCGCCCGGCTCACCCTGCTCGGCGGCGGCGCGGGGCAGCACCGGCAGCAGCAGCAGCAGCGGCAGCGCCCGGGGGAAGCCGCCGCCGCCGTGCGCCCTGGCCATGGCGCCGCCGACTCCGTGCGCCCCGCGCCGCCGCCGCGCTCCGGCCGCCGCGCTCCGCCCCGGGCCCTCTCCGCCAATCCCCGTCGCCAACCGACGAGGGGGAGGGGCCTCGAGGAGCTCCCGGCCAATGGGAAAGAAGGGCGGGGCGAGAGCGGGCGGGGGGGGGGGGGGGGGAGGCGATGTTCACTCTGAAGCCTACTGACGGCAAGGCGGCTGCTCCAGGGGGGCTGGGGGGCCCGGAGGTGCCCCAGCGGGGCTTTGGGGTGCCTGTCCCCCTGCCACGGGTTGGGGTTGGCCCCCCCACGGGAGCCAAAGGGCTGCTGGGGCACGCGCAGCCCTTGCTGGAGCTGAGATGCGGTGGTCTCGTGGTCACAGCCCTAATTAACTGGGCTACAGGCACCCCCGCTGGATGAGGTTTGCCTCCTGCTGCCATTAACACCTTGTTCCCATTTCGGGAGGGGGGGGGGGGTCTGCCCTGCTCGACCCCATGCAATGGCCACTGCATGACCACAGGGACAGGAGAAGGCAGAGAGGCTCAGCTGGCATGAACGCATCTGCCTGCAGCGGGGCAGACTCCAGGCACAAACAGGGGCCCTGTGCTGCCCCCACCATGCTGCGGTGGGTTCTCAGCCTCTGTCCGCTGCAACCTGCAGTTAAATGTGTCCAGCAGGTCCCTCTGTGCTGATCTCTGCTCCTGCCCTGGCCCCACCACCCCTGTCTACGCTCTTTCTAAATGCACCTGACAAGGTCAGGGCTCTGCACCAACACTCACGGGTCTCACTACTGCCTTCACCTGCACCTGGGAGTGCCACGTTCATGTCAAGCCTCCGCTCTGCCTCTCTGGGCTGGAATCAGAGAAGCAATTCTAGCTTCATCTCAAGCTCCCCCAAGCCCAGCAGCTGCTGTAAAAGTCAGAGTGGCCAAAAAGGAACACCAGGAAAGCGCAGCCCTGGGCAGGGCAGGTCCTGCACACACGGCACTTGGCTGCAGCTTGCAGACAGCCCGTGGGTGCTCACAGACCTGCAGCAGGGAGGAACTCAGCGTGCTTCAGTTATTGCTAACTGTAGGTGCGCAGGTCCTGGCAAAACCTTGACAGGCTGAACGCCCGTCAGCCTCCCGGCTGATGGCTGTACAACCCGCCGCCAAAGCCTGCTTATGTAGCAACACTTACTCCTGGGGGATGTTCCCCGCGCTGTGATTATGTGCTGTCAGATGTAAAACATTGCAAGTTGGGAATAAAAATATTGAAGCTCCAGCTGAGGCAGCCAGAGCCGAGGGCTGGGTTGGGCATGAAAAGAGAGGTGCAGCGAGGTCTGCTGGAGACAGGAGCACGGTGACAATGCCCGCAGGAAAGCTGGCAGGGGACACGGCGCTGCAGGAAGAGCAGCGGCTTGTATCCGCACCAACTCGCTGTGCTGAACCATCTTCAAGTGTTAGGCACTAAAGCCTGGGTTCTGCGGTGCCTCACACATGCATAAGTTTACCGGAGCAAGTAGCCTATTGAAGCCTGCTGCCAATCAGGCTCAGATTTACACGTTGCATAATTAGATTAATTAGATATGGTGATTGCAGTTCATTTGCCTTGTGCCCCAGCTTCCAAGTACACTCTTCCTGAAGTCAATGAGACCACCCGTGTGAATAAATTTAACCATATGCAGAAGTCCCTGCGGGATCAGGAATCCCGAGCAACCTAGGCACCAGCTCAAACCCCCAAGGGCAATGTTTCTTTAATCTCATCTTTCCAGGCATTTTTTTAACACCTAAGGCACATTTGCTTACGGGAGGTGTGGGAGGCATTGCGTCTGAGAGCAAATCTGCTGGAAACCAGAGGCTCTTGGCCAGTTGAGAGGCAGGTGCTGCTGCCGCGGCCATTCTGCACAAAGGGAGGAAACGTTTTTCAAGCCCAACGAGTATTCACAATCGGATTTGACAATATGGACCTCTAACACTTCTGCTTGCTCTCCAAGCCTGCCTGCACTCCCCTCCCGCCCCAAAGCACCGACCCCACGTACTCCAGCTCAGCCCTTCCAACCACGGTTCAGCTGCAGCATTACTTTTAGCCCAGCAGATCCGGGGGTAGGGATCTGTAAGGGGACACAGGGAGCCCAGCTGGATGCGTGCAGCCAGAAGGTGTCTCCAGCCCTCTCCATGTCTCAGCCCCCCACCAGGAACACGGCCACTGCATTTCCTCAGTGTTAAGCCAGGCGGCAAGAAAATCCCCATCCATTTATCACTGCTCTTCCCGATGGGAGAGCTCAGCTCGGACCCACAGCCCAGCCCCTGGCACACCCCGGGGAGTCAGGTAACAAGCTCACATGATTAAAATTTTCCCTTTATCACGTCACAGGGCAGGGAAGCAAAAGACGGGGTTTATTTATAATCTTCCTCGAGTGGGAACCGGAAGAAGTGACCCATTATTACTGGAGGTTTTTCCAGCCACCCAGGAAGAAAAGTGATATTTAGTTGTCGTTAAAGACTCATAACTGCATAACAATTTCATGCTATGTTAACTTCGAGGTTTTCTTTCACATATAAATTTTTAAGGAGTAAAATAGAAAAACCCAGGCACTTGACCTTTAATCACAGTTATTTGTGTGATCAGTCAAGTGTGGGAAAAAGCTAGTTTGTGCTTGAAAGATGCCCTTTAAAACTAGATTGCTCTAATATGACACACGACTCACATGCCGTAATATATGGGATCTTGCTTACCAGCCTCTGGGGTACAACAGCCTCCCATTTAGCATTCACACACAGGATCTTGCTGTTGGTACATTGGAAGGTATTAATGTCATGCACCAAATCAATATAGACCCTCGGGACAGCTCCATTTACCAGCGAGAGACCCGAGGGAGGTGTATGCCTTCACTTCACTGAGGAAACTAACAGGGAAGAGGATTTCCAATGTATATGGAAGATTTGATGTTGGAGATATTTCACTGGAAGAAGGGTATATCATGCTAATAGAGTACAAAGCTTTTCCATTTCTCTGAAATATTATTCCAAGCACTTACAAAAGCTTAATATTAGAACAGCCAGAGGTATTTAATTACAATTTCAAAGTAACATGTTGTGTTGGGGAAACGATCTCATGAATTTTTCTTTGGCAAGACTGGATGACTAAAAGCCATTGCTGGGGTGATCGGCGCAGCTTCTTAAACTGAGACGCTTGGATTTATTCATTATGAGGCACAACCGAAGACCGGGGACAGCCCCCTGAACCCAAATGGGGGGCTGTAATGCCAGGCCAGTGCCAGGGACATGTCCCCAGCAGGTCAGTGAGCTGCGCAGGGGTGCTGTGCCTGGGAAGAGGGAGTGGGACAGGGATGCTGTGCCTGGGGACAGGGAGAGGGACAGGGATGCTGTGCCTGGGGACAGGGAGAGAGACAGGGATGCTGTGCCTGGGGACCAGCCATCTCTCCAAGCACCAGCATAGCAAGGATGGCTTCTGTAAGCAAAGAGGAATAGCGGGCTTGTCCCATCCCCTCTGGCGCACACACCTCCCCACTCAGGAGCTTCCCTCGCCCTGCCACAGCCACGGGACGAGCCCGCAGTGCCAGGAGCGGGACAGCAGAGCCGCCTGCTTAGCCAGGCTTCAGATTGCCTCGAGAACTTCTGCAAGGAGCTGAGGCCAGCGCAGCCCAGAAAACATGTAATTCCCCGAGCTGAGCTATTACCTGCTGTAAGTGGCGGCAGAAGGATAGTTCTGAAACCACAGTGAAAATAACCCTCCTGGAAAAAAAAAAAAAAAAAGAAATCAATACCAACACCAAGGAAAGAGCATCAGAATCCGAGACCATCAATTCCTGAGATAAAGAGTTGAAAGTCTCAGTGGGAGGACAGCCAGATCTAGACTGAGAAACAAAACTTTGTTTCTTTTGCTGACAAATGACATTTTATGCGGAAGGACAAAGGAGCCAGGAGGACGCAGGCCTCCGCATGTGGCTGTAAGAGCTGCCCTTGAAGCAAGGAGGAGCAGGCAGAAACTTCACAGACGCTTCTGCACCTCTCCTTCCTCTTCCACACTTGACAGGATTTTCCTCGGAGTGAAAACAAGAGATTTGTGCAATTTCGTGCCGTTTGGGGCATGTCACGGAAACATATTTCAGCAAACCTTTTGCCACCCTGCTCTGAAGAGGTGACCCCCTCGGGAGGCTCGCCCAGGGCTCGGGCACCGCTCCCAGCACCCAGCTCAGCCCCAAAGCAGTAGGACAGTCAGATCCGCACAGCCTGCCGTCGTGGGCTGCAAAAGGAAAAGGCTCCATATGTACCAACTCCTTTTTACCTTCCACGTTGTTTGTCTGGAAATAAAAGCAGCCAGAGCAACGCGTTTGTTTTTAACGCCTTAATTTTTCTGTCAGATGCGTGCTCTTCCCTTCAGAAGCCCCACGTTATAAATGTTTTGCAGCAGCTCTTTAGCTTTTAAGGTAATCATATAAAAGATCCTTGACTACATAAATGCGGCTAATCTGGGTAAGCGCCTTTAAACATCTTTACATTTCTTGCTAATGGATTTCTAGGCAGCCCACAGGGATCCGCGCTCTAGAAAATAACGTAAAAAAATATAGTAAGCGTCTAATTTTTTTTTTTGAAATGCCTCAGATTTGTCATAGATTGAGAAAATCCAGAGCTCTGGGCAGCGTAAGATCCTCATACTTATATAAGTAATGCTCCATTCTGTCATCACGCACAGGAAACCCAGCCTTTCACTAGGGGCAAGCATCCAGTCGATGTTAAGTTCCAACTCAACTGGAGACAAATTACCACCCGCTATTAATTAGAGCCAGGCAGGAGGGATCCAGGCTCTGCTCGCTGGTGGCAGCACCCGCAGGACAAGCTGCCCTGAGCTCGGTCTGCACGCACGGGGAGCGAGCCCTAGCGGGGAGGGAGCCGCAGCAGGCTTTTTGCTGTGCAGAGCCAAGCAAAAGGTGAGCTCAAACCATTTTTTCAGGAGCGGTTCCTCCCCAGGACTCTGCTTGCTGCTTACAAAGGGCTGAGCCTGTCGCCTTCCCCTCCTGGCAGAGAGACACCAGCAGGAACACGGGGCGGAGGGTGGCATTGTCACCTCTCCGGGCTCCATCGTGCCCCAAAGCTGTAGCGCTGAGCACCCCGCGCTCCTCCTGCTCCGAGCGTGGGGCCAGCCCCAACGCCCCCGGGAGGCAGAAAGCACCCTATTTTAGGAGCTGTCTGATGCAATTAGCTCTGCGGAGGAGGAAGCCGGAGGAGTGCAGACGGGCCATCCAATTCTGCAGATTTATTACTGGAGTTAATTAGGCTCCCCGCGCTGCTCCCAGGGGACAGCCCGGTGCCAGTGGCGCACGGTGCCGGGGACGCACGGCAGAGCCGGAGCACGAGGTTGCGGCACAGGGGCCGCCTGGGCAAGAGCCACGCACAGGTCACCCAGATCAGAAAGGAGATTTCGAAGGATTAGGAAAAAAAAAAAAAAACAAAGAGAATCGGTTATCTGCGAGGAGGTTTCAGGCAGTCACACCTGTCGCATCAATCTCTGACAACACAAGTGACACAAATCCAGTCACATCCCAGCCCCTAACGGCAACACGGATCCTGGCACGGCGCTGACACCGGGCTTCAACGCACGAAGGAGAAACACTCACTTCTTTTTTCTTCTTCTAGGAGAAAATGATGGCTTGCATTCACCAGACCTGCCTAGTGCTGCTCCAGCAAACCCAAGCCAGCACATGGACAGGCAGCTCTGCATTTTGGGGGGTCCGGCACCGGGACCCTGCCCTCCTCGGGCACAGCATGGCGCATCCCAAAATGATCCGAGCAGGCAGGGGACGGGGCCAGCACGTCCCCAGGGCTCACAGCAGCCACCACACAGAGCACGAGCTCAGGGCAGTGGAAAGGAACGAGAGCCTCTTCCCTCCCCAGCACCATCCTGCCCTGCCGGGAAGCTTTGCTGGTGGTGCTGAGCACAGGGCAGGACCCCAGCACCCTGCCTTTGCACACACGGGCTTCTCTGCGCAAACAGACCCTCTGCTCATTATTTTTCCTACTCTGGTTGAAACGCAGCATTTCAGGCTAAGAGCTCAGGTGTCTGAGCCTCTGAGAGCTGAGGTCTGTGATGGAAATGATGATACACCTCGAGTATAATGGTGCAAACAGCCATTATCATAATTTTGATACCAATTACATGTAATTTGAACAAAGGAGTTGTCCTAGCTTTGATTTGCTCTCCTTGTATTCCTGGCTGGTTTCATTAAAATCACTTATAGAGATTTGCAGCAGTTCTGTTTGAAGTGCTGTCATTAGGGTTTTCATTTGCAGTGGCGTCGGAAATAATTTCCCAGCGGGCTGTTTATGTTTTACAAAGGGCCGTGCAACGTGGGTCAGCATTCGTGGCCAGACGGACGAGTCACAGAGCCAGTCCTGCCGGCCGCAAGGCAGCGTGTTCCAGTAACACTGCGCTGAATTTTGAACCCAAATCTTTCTAAATTAAAACCCCACTGGCCAGGCTGTTCCCTGCTTCGTGCCTGCACCACCTCAGGCGGGGAACCCCAAAGCGTTAGCGCTTCTAGGGTCTGGATGTCCCTGCTCCACAGCGTTTCCCCTATTTATTAACAGCTTTTTCACTTTTAAGTCTCTGCACTGAATCACCATTCAAAATCAATCACCAAGTTTTCTAACTTTATTGGCCCTCAATAACGTGAAAATAAACCTCCCTTAACAAGACGGGCGCTGAAGCTGCTCGCAGCACGGCGTGCCGCTGCAGATTCCCTGGGGGGAGCGCAGCTTCGGCTGCCCTTCGGCAGGCAATCAGGGATGCGAGCTGCGTGACGCGCTGATGAAGAAGGAAACACAGGGGCTCGCTCCATAATGCCGTCCCCACCAGCCACTCACCAATTATTCCTCAGTCAGAGCCCGAGGGTGACGGGGAGGGCACGCAGAGCGAGTTCTTTCCATTTGTCCGTGATAGAAGAGGGGAATGCACTTTGCAAATGACAATTAGCAATTTGCTCCAGCTGGGGCTAATTCCTAGATGCATTTTACTTTCCAGGACTCAACACTTGGGCAGACTCTAAATCAGGCACCAGCACGCTCTGTCCAGCTCCGTTAAAGCTCCCTGGTAATTACGGAGCGCTGGGTGAGCCATGGAGAGCTGGAAGCCTTCCCAAGTCCGAGGGGAGCCTTTGCCCTGCTGCCAAAGTGCTGGGCTGGATGCGGCCCCTGGGGAGGGACCCCTAGGGAGATCCATTGCATGGATCCCACCGGCTGCATCCCACTGATGGATGCGGAGCTCTCCAGCCCCACATGTGGCCCCGCACCTCCCCAGTGCATGTTACTGGTGGCCAGGAGAAGCAGGGTGGGAGCACGGCCAGCAGCACTGGAAGGCAATAAATCCTAATTCACTTTGATTATAATGGTGCGCTCGTGTCCCAGGGCGAGATTGCCATGTAGGTTTGCAAAAATACTGCTTAAATAAACAGAAAGGGAGGAAATGTGGGAGAGAGCGTCCAATCTGCATTATAATTAGGGGAGAGAATAACAAATGGCAGAAACAACCTGTTCCCAGCTGCAGCTGCAGTTTGTTCCTGGTGCATCTGAAAGGCCATGCACCATCCATAGCAGGAGCCTTCTCTGGAAACGCGTGAGTGTTTCATTCAGGAAAGGCGGCAAAAAAAAGAACATCTTTCTGCATGTATTGCAGATTCCCCTACAACGAAGCATCGGAGAGTTTTCTCAAGCCGGCCGCTCACTGCCGTGCTCAGAGCTGGGAGTCCGGAGGCAGAAGCAGCGGCCTAAAGCCCACGGAGGGTCACGAGGGGGAGAAGCAGAGCGGTTAGCCTCAGGAGCTGGAGCTCACCTTGGCACAGGGCCGAGCCCTGTCCCTGCCCAACACCGTTCTCCTCTGTCCCGGCCCAAAGCCGCTCTCCTCTGCGTGGAGCTCGGAGCCGCCAGGGTCACCACCTGGCCACCCGGAGCTCAGCGGATACACTTGGGCTTCTTCAAACCCAGCCTAATTTATCTGTAAACCTTCCTAATGAGGCTGATAGCGTAGGAATGGCGAGAAAGCAGCATTATTATCTGTAAACAGCAAAGCCTGACAGCATGTTTAATCACAGGCTGCGTAACGGCAACATCGGTGGAGGATGAGATTAGACACTTCTCCAATTAGTCATACATCAAAGGCACGAGCGCCGAGCCTGAGAGTCACTTAACCCACCAACAAGAGGAGCAAAGACCCTTTTTTTGCTCACCGTGGGCTCAGGGACCAGCAGGGCTGGATGCCCCCAGCTCCCCGTGTGCGTGGGGATGGCACAAAGCAGAGCCAAGGAGAGCTGCAGCCCCCCCGTCCCGGGCACCCCTGCTTCCTCCCAGCTCTGCAAGCTCCTAACAGGATTTTGCAGCCTGTGGTGGTGTGCTAATGGGATAGAGAGGTAAAGAGTTCATCCTCCTCACTTTTCTCTGCTGCTTTCCTTTTTTCCCCCCTCAGCATCTCTTTCTCACCCAGGTCTTCTCTGGCTCACCTTTCCAAGCCCGAGCACTCCTGAGGTCTACAGATTAAAAGCGCTAATAACAGCCAGAAATTATTACGAGCCCTATTTATCACAAAGCAGATGGCATCTAACGGGCAGCAGCCTCGGGAGCCACGGCCACTGGGCTCCAAGAGATGCTGGCAAAGCCACGGGGTTTCTCCTTTGCCATCCCGTGGGTGATGCAGCGGCAGGACGAGGGGAAGCACAGAGCGGGGAAAGCAGCTCCAGCGGGACACTCACCCTGCAGCACCATTACCTGCAGCACGCAGGCTTCCCTGGAAGCTGCAGATGCCCCAGGATTCAGGCTGTGCCCTGCCATCGGGGCTGCCCCAGCACAAACTGCCTGGAACCACTGGATGAGCCAAGCACCACAGAACAGCAGGATGCGGCCCCGGTCCCAGGATAACCGGGGCTGTGGCAGTCCCGCTGCCAAGCCTGCTTCCACGGCAGGCGAGATTCCAGCACGTGGCCCCTCCTAACGCCAGCATCCTGGTAAAGCCAGCAGCTTCTCTGCGGTGGAGTCCAGGTGTTTTGATTTATCTGTGAGACATCTTATTATCAGCCTCTGCAACAGAGGCTCTGACCTTTCACGTCAGGGCCTCTTTGAATTTACTTCCTGCCCCAAGCTACAAAAGCAACTGTGAGAAATCAATTTTCTCTCCTCCAAGACCCCCCTAAGCTCCCCAAGAACTTTTAAAGGGCAGAGGAGCCATAAGCGGGACATCTCTTACCGTTACAAAGGTTCTCCATCACGTTAGGTTTTGATTAATCAGCCTCCTGCCCTCCCTTCCCTTCTGCAGGGAGCACCAGCGAGCTCCTGAGCCCCGCTGCACAGAGGGAGAGGGGCCCGGGCCCCGCGGACATGACTGGCAGCGTCCCCTGTCTGCCAGCTGACACACATAATTCAGACAAAATATTCATTTAAGACCGTCTGAGCCATGGTAATAAAGCAGGCATTATGACAATATGGATCAATAAGTCCAGAGAGGATCCTTTGCTGAAACACGCCGCGATTGTTCAAACCAAGTCTTAATTGTGACAGGAATTGATTTCTCTTTTCTAATATCCCTGACTTTTAATTAAAAGGTAGTTAAGCTGGCGATACATTTCCAGGATCATTTGGAGGCAGAACAACATCAAGGAGCGTGCATTTGAAATGCAGATGTGGGGCTTTGTTAATGCAAGATGACGGCGACAGGTTTCAGGGCCGCTCCACGGGCAGACCGAGGCTCCCTGTCCCAACACCCTGCCCAGCTCCAGTCCCCAAATGTGCCCACAACAAGGAGGATACAGGGACCAGGGAGTGCTGCAGCCCCTGGGGAGGGACAGGAGGAGCTCCTCCAGCCTTTAATTTTTTTAATTTCCAGGAAGCTCCCAGTTGGCACGGGCGGCAGCGGCACAGCAAGGCGTGAGGGAGCCAAACCTGTACGAGCCAGACGCTTCTCAATCACCCTCTGTTAGACTAAAATGGGCCAAAGTGACTTACTCTGAGTGGAGGGAGGCCATTAACATCAGAGACTCCATTAAAAGGAGAAATGGGCCTTTTATCTACTCATCAAGAACCATAAAGGAAAAAAAAAAAAAAAAAACAAACCAAACCACCTTGGAAGCCACCCATAAATCCTCTGGGAAACCCTGGCCTGGAGCACAGGGGCTCTGGCACTGTCCCACCTGCAGGCCTGTGGGCAGTTTGGCACAACGGAGCCACAGATGCCCATATAACAGGCAGTGGCATCACACCGTGTGTCTGAGCCACCTTTTGGGGTGGCCAAGCAGTCCCTCGACGGCGAGCAGGGCTCCAAGGACAGATGCCAGCTCTGCCCGCAGCAGCCCACCCATCCCGGAGGCAGAAGCCCCTCTCCTGCCTCTGGGCTGTGGGGCTGCCCTCTGAGCCAGAGCTTTGCAGGATCAGCCCTGCCCCTGCAGACGGGACCATTATCTGCCACAACGCCAGCTTTAATAACGCAGCATTATCAGGACTAATCAAATCTCCCCTGCATTACCATCCAGGCTGGGTCCTGCTTGGCAAACACGTGTGATGCTCTCAGCAAAGTGGCATTTGGGCCGGGGCCATAAGGAACCGAGCGCTAATCCAGCAGCAACCTGGGGGCTGTGCCATGCCCGCAGCCCTGAGCTGCCACCAGCCCCACAGCCAGGTCTGGCCACAGACGTGGCCTAGGCAGAGGATGGGGACACAAATGTCACCGCCACTGCAGCTTGGACCGCGGGGCAGGTGGGGACCTTACAGAGCCCCGGGGGAGCCTATAGGGAAGTGATGGATGGGAAATCATCCTAGATCTGGTCCCTACATTCCCTTAAGGGGAGCAGCACAGGTGTTTGGTTGGCAGCACAGGGTAACTCCCCTGTAACACAGGGGAGTTACAGAGCTCAGAGCCCCAGAGGAGCAAAGCCCTCACCTCAAGGCTGAGGTTTTTAACCACAGGCATTCCTCATCATTCCCCATGATCGCAAGCAGCTGTTTACGCTCTTTGAAAAGCTTTTTCCCTTTACCCTCATAAATGAGCACAAGCACCAGTAAAGAGCTGTATGGTGAGCTGCTGTATCAGTTCTCATTACAAGGCTTTAGAGAGAGCAGTAATTACATCTCAGCACTGGAGTTCCCTGCACACACACCCTCCTCCATGCTGAGGAACCTGCCAGCGTCTTGCACCGAACCAGCAGCAAGGACCTGGGAGCCACACACAGCAGGGAGAGGTCCAGGTCCCGAAGCCTCTGCCTGGGCATTGAGAGGAACTGAGGCAGCTTTTGGCCGTTGTCACAAAATACATCTGGTATTTATCCTGCTGGTGGGTGTCTGAGCGGTCAGACACGGTAGCACATCCTGCTTCCCCGGGAATGATTAAATTAGAGAGTAGAGGTGCTTGAAAGCCTGCTCCTATTGCCAGGAAAGACGAGCGAAGAGGAGAAGGTTCTGAGAAACATCCCTCCCCGCTCTTCTTCCCCAGAGCTGCTTGTTCATGCCAGTTAGAAACGCAGAAGCATCACCTTTACAAATACACCCCGTTCATTTTATATTATTTGACTCATCAAATCTGTCTTCCCCTAAAACCGCCTGCCTACAAAGAGGAAATCCAGCAGCAGAGAACATGAGCTCTTCCCAGGAAGGGTGATGCTGTCTGGCAGGGCACCCGTCTCCAGGAGGAGTGGAACAGCCCGGGTAAGCTCCAGAAGAATTGCTTGTGTTATAATACCTCTTCATGCTGTTAAGCTTTTAATTCATCTGGCTTTGTTACCTTGGATATTTTGTTCTCTAAATTAATGCAGCCCCCAGAATGATAAAACCCTTCATTAATACCATTGGGTTATTGCCTAAAACAACAGCACATGATTTGGCACTTTTTAGTTTGATTCTGCTGTCACTTGGGACAGGATTAGAAGGAAATATATCTACTAATTCTTCCAATATCCTTCAGCAAGCATCAGTTCAGACCAAAGAGGACATGAGATGCCAGTGCTAGTAATTGGCAAGAAGCTCTTCACTTGCAGATGGTCGGAGACCCTTGATGGCACCCCAGGCTTTGACATAATTATCGCAGCCACAGAGCAGCTGCCAAACAGCACAGTACTTGAATGAAAAGGAAGAGAGCTGCTTAATCATACAGCCTCTGCTCCTAAAAGGGGACTTTCATCCTTGCTCAAATCCTTTGCAGGGGTGCTGTGGGAAGCACAAATCAAATATCAAGGAAGGGGCTTACGTGCAATTAGTGGCTCTTGTTTCTCAGACAGAAATTAGCATTTGTGCCCTTGAAGATGCGGAGGCAGTGCCACCTCCTGCTGCAGGGGAGCAGCTTGGGCCATTTTCTGCAGGCCAGAGGTTGTGGTGGGGACACCAGAGGGGGTCATCTTAGGATGCACTGACAAGCTCGGGTCTTTCTCCAGTGCAGCTGTTTCTAGCTGATGAACTCCCTTTTCAGCAGAAACTGTCGCCAGGCCAGAAACATGGCATTGAACTTCATAATAACGTATTTCATCCCAGTTCCCTCATTCCTGCGTCTTTCTCCAAAACATTCCAGTATCAGCAAGCCATCAACACCTCCCAGCTCCGTGTCTGCAGCTCTCTTCTTCACCCAGCTCCTACTCACCTTCCCTTTCTTGCTCTGATCTCAGTTTTCATCCAACAGTTTCTCATTTGACTGAAACGAATGCAGTTATCTCCTGCGCTCCTATTTAGCAAAGTAGCTGCTTCCACCCCTGCCCTGCCACGCTGTGCACAGCGCAGGCCGCCCAAACCGCTTGCCGAGGAACCCACAGCACATTTTATCCCACTTTCCACTTACTGCTATTTTTCTCGGAGCTGTTTATAATCCAACCAGCTCAAGCATTGCAGTGGCCTTTCCCAAAGCAGCCAGAATTTTCTGGCCGGACACCTCTGGCTTTGTGTCAAGCTCTGTTTTCCCAGCCAGTGGGTCCCAGTGCCTGCCACTCATTAAAGCTCGCAGCACCCGGTCCCTCCTTGCAGCTGACAGCTTTCCGGGGCTGCTGGCACCCCTGCGGGAAGGTTTGGCCTCACCAAACACCTGTGCTGCTCCCCTTAAGGGAATGTAGGGATCAGATCTAGGATGATTTCCCATCCGTCACTTCCCTATAGGCACTAGGAGCATTACCTTTGTACTACACAAGCATCACTGGTACAGGGCTGGGGGCTCCGAGCATCCCAGCGCAGGGAGAAGCCTTGCCCCGGCACTCGGCTCAGGGTGCTCTCATTTTATGCTTTGTTTTCCCTTGTAACTCTCCGTTTCCAACCTTGTAACTGTTAACTCTCAAAACCTGACCTTAAGCCTCGCTAAATAAATTTCGCCTCTCTGTTACCGTAAGGGCTGTGCGATGCTGGGAACGATGCTCAATCAAGGCAAGCTGGAGAAGCAAGGGGTCTCCGCAGGGCACGCCGGGCACTCGCGCTGCCAGGCTGCGGTTTGCTTTGCCAGCACAGCCCAGCAAAAAAGGTAAAAACCAGGCCAAGAGCAGGCTGTGGGCCCCCACATGCATCCATCCCCCCATAAAGAGCAAGAAAACCACATTGATGTCTGGGGAGGGGAGCGCGAGCGGAGCAGCTAGCGACCGCGCAGGCTTCAGAGAGCAGTAAAGTAATTAAGTATTGACTGAGAATGTCCTAAGCGAGCCCCGGATGCACATTACGTTCTGCTTAACTCAATAATTACCGTATATATTATCCCTTTCCGCACTCTGTCTTTATTAAGTTAAAAGGTCTGTAATTAGCTACTTGGTTTAAGTGTAAGATTTCAATTAATTCACATTATGAAATATAATTGCTTATTAGAGGTAATGTTGCACACTCTATCACACCAGTACCTCTTTGTAGTATTTTAGCCAAAATACAATAGTTTGTCACAGCAGGTGAGCAGAGGTTTTACTAATCAGGCACCGGGATGCAAAACACCCTCCATAAAGCCAAAATAAACCAAGAAATGGGTACACAGAGCTGGGCTTGCATCTGCCAACCCACTCCCAGGATCATTCACCCATCCAAAACTGACCAGGACCCTCGAGACTAGCACAGCAGCACCGTTACGTTCCCAAAACACAGCTACAGAGGCTTTGTCCTGCTTTGGACCAAGGTCTGTGATGTCCTGCACACAGATCCGTGCCTGTTGTGGTTTAACCCGGCTGGCAGCTAAACACCACACAGCCGTTCGCTCACCCTCCCCCCTCCCTCTCTGGGATGGGGGGAGAGAAACGGGAAAGTGAAGCCTGTGAGTTGAGATAAAGACAGTTTATTAAGACAGGAAAATAATAATAACAATAATAATAATAATAGTGATAATGGTAATAGTATTAACAATAATAATGTGTAAGAAAACAAGTGATGCACAATGCAATTGCTCACCACCCGCTGACCGATGCCCAGCCTATTCCCGAGCAGCCGGCCCCCCACCCCGGCCAGCCACCCCTATATATTGTTTAGCATGACGTCAGATGGTATGGAATACCCCTTTGGCCAGTTTGGGTCAGCTGTCCTGGGTCTGTCCCCTCCCAGCTCCTGCTGCACCCCCAGCCTGCTCGCTGGCAGGACAGAGCGAGAAGCCGAAAAGTCCTTGGCCTGGTGTAAACACTGCTCTGCAACAATTAAAACATCAGCATGTTATCAGCGCTCTTCTCATCCTAATCCAAAACATAGCACCCTACCAGCTACTATGAGGGAACATTAACTCTGTCCTAACTGGAACCAGGACAGATATCCACCCCTTATTCCATACCATTTATGTCATGCTCAGGTTACACTCTGTCCAATACATTCTAATTAATCACCATTTTCATCTATGATATATAGCAATCATGGTAGTGATGACATACATTATTATATAATAATTAACATACTACAATTCAACTCATGGGCTATTCTCACCCAGTATCAAATCCCCTTGAGGTACACACCGGACCTCCCCATTCTTTTGCATTACCCACCAAGTGCATCCAGGTCCCTGAGCAAAAGCAATTCCACGAATGGGTTTGCCTTTTCCTGAGGCAGGAGTAGCCCAGACTGTTTTACCCAGCATGTTTCTTACGTGCACTACAGGAACTTTATCCCCTTCTACAGTGCGTAACAGGTTTGATTGGGCAGGTCCAGCTCGGTTGGCAGATCCCCTGGTATTGACTAACCAGGTGGCCTTTGCCAAATGTGTATCCCAATTTTTGAATGTCCCAGCACCCATTGCTTTCAGTGTAGTCTTCAACAGTCCATTGTATCGTTCAACTTTTCCAGAGGCTGGTGCATGATAGGGGATGTGATACACCCACTCAATACCATGTTCTTTGGCCCAAGTGTCTATAAGGTTGTTTCGGAAATGAGTCCCGTTGTCTGACTCAATTCTCTCTGGGGTGCCATGTCGCCATAAGACTTGCTTTTCAAGGCCCAGGATAGTGTTCCGGGCGGTGGCATGGGGCACAGGATATGTTTCCAGCCATCCGGTGGTTGCTTCCACCATTGTAAGTACGTGGCGCTTGCCGTTGCGGGTTTGAGGGAGTGTGATGTAATCAATCTGCCAGGCCTCTCCATATTTATATTTCAGCCATCGTCCTCCATACCAAAGAGGTTTTGACCGTTTGGCTTGCTTGATTGCAGCACATGTTTCACAGTCATGAATAACCTGTGCTATAGTGTCCATGGTCAGGTCCACCCCTCGATCACGAGCCCATCTGTAGGTTGCATCTCTACCTTGATGGCCTGAGGTGTCATGGGCCCATCGGGCTATAAATAATTCACCTTTATGTTGCCAGTCCAGGTCCACCTGAGCCACTTCAATCTTAGCAGCCTGATCCACCTGCTGGTTGTTTTGGTGTTCTTCAGTAGCCCGATTCTTGGGCACATGAGCATCTACATGGCGTACCTTTACAACCAGGTTCTCTACCCGGGCAGCAATATCTTGCCACAATGCCGCAGCCCAGATGGGCTTGCCCCTGCGCTGCCAGTTGTTCTGCTTCCATTGCTGTAACCACCCCCACAGGGCATTTGCTACCATCCATGAATCAGTATAGAGATAGAGAACTGGCCACTTTTCTCGTTCAGCAATATCTAAAGCCAGCTGAATGGCTTTTACTTCTGCAAACTGACTCGATTCACCTTCTCCCTCAGCAGCTTCTGCAACCCGTCGTGTAGGACTCCATACAGCAGCTTTCCATCTCCGATGCTTTCCCACAATACGACAGGACCCGTCAGTGAACAAGGCATATTTCTTCTCATTTTCCGGTAGCTTGTTGTACAGGGGGGCTTCTTCAGCACGAACCACCTCCTCCTCTGGTGATATCCCAAAGTATTTGCCTTCTGGCCAGTCCATAATCACCTCCAAGATTCCTGGGCGACTGGGGTTTCCTATTCGAGCCCGCTGAGTAATCAGTGCAACCCACTTGCTCCATGTAGCATCAGTTGCATGATGCGTAGAGGGGACCCTTCCTTTGAACATCCAGCCTAGTACCGGCAGTCGGGGTGCCAGGAGGAGCTGCGCTTCAGTACCGACCACTTCCGAAGCAGATCGAACTCCTTCATATGCTGCCAATATCTCCTTTTCAGTTGGAGTATAGCGGGCTTCAGATCCTCTGTATCCCCGACTCCAAAACCCCAGGGGTCGACCTCGAGTTTCCCCAGGTTCTTTCTGCCAGAGGCTCCAGGTGGGACCATTCTCTCCGGCTGCGGTGTAGAGCACATTCTTTACATCTGGTCCTGTTCGGACTGGCCCGAGGGCTACTGCATGAACTATTTCCTGCTTAATTTGTTCAAAGGCTTGTCGTTGCTCAGGGCCCCATTCAAAAGCATTCTTCTTACGGGTTACTTGGTAGAGCGGGTTTACAATCAGACTGTAATTTGGAATATGCATTCTCCAAAACCCCACGACACCTAGGAAAGTTTGTGTTTCTTTTTTGCTAGTTGGTGGAGACATAGCTGTTATTTTGTTGATCACATCCATTGGGATTTGACGGCGTCCATCTTGCCATTTTATTCCTAAAAACTGGATCTCTCGTGCAGGTCCTTTAACTTTATTCTGTTTTATGGCAAAACCGGCCTTCAGAAGGATTTGGACTATTTTCTTCCCTTTCTCGAAAACTTCTTCTGCAGTGTCACCCCACACAATGATGTCATCGATGTACTGCAGGTGTTCAGGAGCTTCCCCCTGCTCCAGCGCAGACTGGATCAGTCCATGGCAAATGGTAGGGCTGTGTTTCCACCCCTGGGGCAGCCGATTCCAAGTATATTGGACTCCCCTCCAAGTGAAAGCAAACTGTGGCCTGCACTGTGCTGCTAGAGGGATGGAGAAAAATGCATTAGCGATATCAATTGTGGCATACCACTTGGCTGCCTTTGATTCCAGTTCATACTGGAGTTCTAGCATGTCCGGCACTGCAGCACTCAGTGGTGGCGTGACTTCGTTCAGGCCACGATAGTCCACTGTTAGTCTCCACTCACCATTAGACTTTCGCACTGGCCATATGGGACTATTAAAAGGTGAATGAGTCTTGCTGATCACTCCTTGGCTCTCCAGTTGACGAATTAGCTTATGGATGGGACTCAGGGAGTCTCGGTTGGTGCGATATTGCCGCCGGTGCACAGTTGTGGTAGCGATCGGCACTTGCTGTTCTTCAACCCTCAGCAACCCCACAACAGAAGGGTCCTCTGAGAGACCAGGCAAGGTAGACAACTGTTTAATGTCCTCTGTCTCCAAAGCAGCTATGCCAAAAGCCCAGCGGAACCCTTTTGGGTCCTTGAAATATCCTCTTCTAAGATAGTCTATGCCAAGGATGCACGGAGCATCTGGGCCAGTCACAATACGGTGCTTTTGCCACTCATTACCGGTTAGACTCACTTCAGCCTCCAATACAGTTAACTGCTGGGATCCCCCCGTCACACCATAAATACAGATGGGCTCTGGCCCTTTATAGCTTGATGGCATTAGAGTACATTGTGCACCGGTGTCTACCAAAGCCTTATACTTCTGTGCGTCTGACGTGCCAGGCCATCGAATCCACACAGTCCAATAAACTCGATTGTCCCTTTCCTCCCCCTGGCTGGAGGCAGGGCCCCTCTAGTCCTGGTCAGAATCTTCATTTCTGTGTTTAAAGGACTGCCTGCTGGAAGTTGGAGCAGCAAACCTTTCAGAGAACTCCTTTTTCCCAATTGTTTTCCTTTGCAATTCACGTACCCGTGCCTCTAGGGTCGCAGTAGATTTTCCATCCCATTTTCTCATGTCCTCTCCATGGTCACGTAGGTAAAACCACAGGGTGGCGCGGTGTGTGTGCCCACCATATTGTCTTCCTTGCATAGATGAACGTTTACCCCTAATAGCTGAGACACTGGTTTGTACAGGTGGGGAGGAAAATAAACTCTCTTTAAGTTGGTGGATCTCTTCAGAAAGTTTCTCCAAGGTATTCTCTTTTAGCTGGTGGACACTAGTTCGTTCAGGTGAAGGGGAAGATAATCTTTCTTCAAGTTGGTGGATCTTTTCAGAAAGTTTCTCCAAAGCATTCTCTTTTAGCTGGTGGACACTGGTTCGTTCAGGTGAAGGGGAAGATAATCTTTCTTCAAGTTGGTGGATCTTTTCAGAAAGTTTCTCCAAAGCATTCTCTTTTAGCTGGTGGACACTGGTTCGTTCAGGTGAAGGGGAAGATAATCTTTCTTCAAGTTGGTGGATCTTTTCAGAAAGTTTCTCTAAAGCATTCTCTTTTAGCTGGTGGACACTGGTTCGCTCAGGTGGAGGGGAAGATAAATTCTCTTTAAGTTGGTGGACCTCTTCAGAGAGTTTCTCCACAGCTGAGACACAGGCCTTTAGGGAAGAGGAGAGATTTCCTTCGTACTGCCGGAGTATTTTAGTCACTTCATTCACTGTGGGATTCTCCTCCGTTTTCCAGGCTATTATTGCCAATGAGTTGGCATATGATGATGGGGCACTCCGTACAAACTTCCGCCACATGGGTGGTGTACACTGGACTGCATCTGGATCTGCGGATGTTTGTGCGTCATCTAGGTCCTTATAAATTACTTCCCGTACGGCCAATTCCCTCAGGTACTGAATTCCCTTCTCCATGGTGGTCCATTTGCTTGGTAAACATACAAGTTCTTCCTTGAAGAGATACCTTTCCTTCACAGCTGACAGGAGACGCCTCCAGAGGCTGCGAGATTGTGCTCCATCTCCAATTGCTTTGTCAATGCATGCGTCCCTAGCAAGGGATCCCAGCCGCCTGGCTTCCTTGCCCTCCAATTCCACATAATTGGCTCCCGTGTCCCAGCACCGGAGCAGCCAGGTGACAAGCTGCTCGCCTATACAGCGACCAAAATCTTTTCGCACATCTCGTAGCTCACGCTGGTATAGAGTCCGGGTAATTACTGTTGATTTTTCGACATCCTCATCCTCATCTTCAGTCTTCTGCACCTTTGATGGCCGGTGTAGAGTCCGGGTAGTTACTGTTGATTTTCCGACATCCTCATCCTCATCTTCAGTCTCCTGCACCTTTGATGGCTGGTGTGGAGTCCGGGTAGTTACTGTTGATTTTTCGCCATCCTCATCCTCATCTTCAGTCTCCTGCACCTTTGATGGCCCAGCCTCGTCTTCACTTCGCCCAGACTTAGCAGAAGACTGTCTGCGTTTTAAACGACCTGAGCCTCTATACCATTTTTTCACCTTGTCTACAGGGGCAACTTGCACTGCTACAGCTCGTTTCTCTGACCCAGCCACAGGGTCTGCCACAGGGGTTGGAATACCCTCTGCGGGGTCAACTTGCACTGCTACAGCTCGTTTCTCTGACCCAGACACAGGGTCTGCCACAGGGCTTGGAATACACTCTGCGGGGTCAACTTGCACTGCTACAGCTCGTTTCTCTGACCCAGACACAGGGTCTGCCACAGGGGTTGGGATACCCTCTGCGGGGTCAACTTGCACTGCTACAGCTCGTTTCTCTGACCCAGCCACAGGAGTGGGAGCAGCTGCACGAGCTGGGGCAGCTGCAGGAGCTGGGGCAGCTGCAGGAGCTGGAGCGGCTGCAGGGGCTGGAGCTGGAGCGGCTGCAGGAGCCGGAACGGCTGCAGGAGCTGGAGCTGGAGCGGCTGCAGGAGCTGGAGCGGCTGCAGGAGCTGGAGCGGCTGCAGGAGCTGGAGCTGGAGTAGCTGCAGGAGCTGGAACTGGAGCGGCTGCAGGAGCTGGAGCTGGAGCTGGAGCGGCTGCAGGAGCTGGAGCTGGAGTAGCTGCAGGAGCTGGAACTGGAGCGGCTGCGGGAGCTGGAGCTGGAGTAGCTGCAGGAGCTGGAGCTGGAGCGGCTGCAGGAGCTGCAGCTGGAGTAGCTGCAGGAGCTGGAACTGGAGCGGCTGCAGGAGCTGGAGCTGGAGTAGCTGCAGGAGCTGGAACTGGAGCGGCTGCAGGAGCTGGAGCTGGAGCGGCTGCAGGAGCTGCAGCTGGAGCGGCTGCAGGAGCTGGAGCTAGGTTGCTAATAACATCAATTGCAGCTCGATAGGCACAAGCCAGACCCCAGCACGCTACAGTGATTTGTGTCACTTTGGAACTGCCAGAGTCATGACACCTTTTTTTCAAGCATTCTGCCAGCTTTTTAGGATTTTGCAGTTGTTCAGGGGTGAATGTCCAAAACACTGGAGGTGACCACTGCTCTAGAAACCTGCCCATATCCTCCCACACTCCCTGCCACTCGCAACTACCCCGCCTCAAGACAGATCTCCGGATGAGATTCCTAAGTAGTTGTTTAACCCTCCACAAAACCTGAAGCGCATTCAGGAGACATAACAACACGAGCAGGCTGGTCTGAGTATCCCAAGGATATTCAACATCTCGGAGAACCACCGTAACTAACTCGGGGGATAAGAGGGTGGTGGTGAAGGAGAAAGGGAGAGTGAACAGGTAGGGAAACATGTCTTCCCCTGTCCCCTTCACAGATTGGCTCCCTAACGAAAACAGGCAATAGGTGTAATTGCTAATAGTTTCCGAGATATGGGTTCCAAAGTATAGAGTCGACGTCAGTGCTGAGTACAAATACCAGGTTAAAGTCGTGACCAGATATTTCATCATTTCATAAGCCATTGTTACACCGCACAGTACCATAACAATCTTAAACCAGGGCCCGGAAAGGATAAACAGTGCAACAGGGAGCACATACAGAAAGTAACGCACCATAAAACTCAATTTGGAATACAGGTACAGCAGACTGGAGATTAAGGCAATCAACATCGTGACTAGCAACTATTAAGCAGGTCCAATACTTATACCAATTTTAGTTTAACACACTCTGGTCAGATTTGTCGATATCTCAACCCTTCGGGCCCCACGTTGGGCGCCAAAAAAGACTGTTGTGGTTTAACCCGGCTGGCAGCTAAACACCACACAGCCGTTCGCTCACCCTCCCCCCTCCCTCTCTGGGATGGGGGGAGAGAAACGGGAAAGTGAAGCCTGTGAGTTGAGATAAAGACAGTTTATTAAGACAGGAAAATAATAATAACAATAATAATAATAATAGTGATAATGGTAATAGTATTAACAATAATAATGTGTAAGAAAACAAGTGATGCACAATGCAATTGCTCACCACCCGCTGACCGATGCCCAGCCTATTCCCGAGCAGCCGGCCCCCCACCCCGGCCAGCCACCCCTATATATTGTTTAGCATGACGTCAGATGGTATGGAATACCCCTTTGGCCAGTTTGGGTCAGCTGTCCTGGGTCTGTCCCCTCCCAGCTCCTGCTGCACCCCCAGCCTGCTCGCTGGCAGGACAGAGCGAGAAGCCGAAAAGTCCTTGGCCTGGTGTAAACACTGCTCTGCAACAATTAAAACATCAGCATGTTATCAGCGCTCTTCTCATCCTAATCCAAAACATAGCACCCTACCAGCTACTATGAGGGAACATTAACTCTGTCCTAACTGGAACCAGGACAGTGCCCGAGCACCCACACCGCGGCGTGACGCTCCTGCTGAGTGCCGCAGTCACCACCGCCAACCACGCAGCAGTACGAACAACAGATGCCACCTCTCTAAATAGTCGAGAGCTTTGCCTGGAGATGTTTTTAGAAGCGGGCAGGGTTGACAAGGCTGTGGTTCCTGAGAAAAGATGGGATGGTTTCACGGCATCACCTCCTCCAGGAGCCCCCTCTCTCCAGCAGCGGAGCTGGGGAGGCAGGAGCAGGAGCAGCAGCCAGTTTCGGTGGTTTATGCCACCCCTCATGGCATTCAAGGAACAAAATTTACAGGGAACCGTGTTCTTCGCTTAATGAGGCTTGTTAGCACACCTCACCTGAACTCGTTCCCAAAATTTTGCCTTCTCTTTGTGGTTGCTGTCAGCCGCAGCATGATTTAGCCAAGAGCACCGCAGCTCTCCCGCTGCTGGACCCAGCACCATCATCCCACCGACCTGCCATGCACAGACGTATTTAGCCGATGATTTAAGCTTTGATTCCATTTAATTTAGATGTTAGAAGAGTTTTATTTTTGGTCTTAATATTTTATTTATGAAGGTATGTCAACACAGCATATCAATTTAGCAGCTGTTGCTAGTTTACTATGAGGCGCTGTTTAAGACAGGACAATCTGTCTCGCTATATAATGTCAGTTCCGTGGCACTTACACAAATACAAAATCACTACAACATTACAAAAAAAAGCTCAACAACAGCCACACTAGAGACTTAGAGAAATACCTTGTAAAACCGCACAATAAATTATTGACTTTACGGCATTCGGTGCTGAATTAAAATGATAAACTAAAGTTTTTATCCACCGAAAGCCGTTTCCATGGTGTTGGAGCAGCAGATGGTCTTTCCTGCAGATAAAGGATTTCGAAGCTTTGCCAGTGCAGAGAACTGGAGGTTTAACATATGTATGGTAAAACTTAAGAGGAGAGCACCTGACGGCACAGCCTGACAGGGGCTGGAAGGGCTCTGCCTCGCGGCGCCGCCATCCCCCGAGCAGGGCAAGAAAACATCGCACAGCCCAGGGCAGGTTTATTGACCCAACTCCCTGCTTAGCAGGGATTCCTTCCTACTTATTCAGGAGGGAAATACTAACAGTCACAGCCTTCCCTTCATTCACACTAACAATCTGTTCTGGCCCCGTTTTATGAGTCATTAATTCCTAATAAGTAGAAAACTGCACGATGGGCTTTGGGTATGAATAGTTTACTGTATCAGAGACAATTCAGGATCTAAATTACCAGCTATAAATCAATTTTTTGAATGTTGACGTATCCCTAATAATGATAAATGAAGAATTTATGGGTGCTGCTAAAGTTCACGTGGAGATTTTGATTTATGGGCACGCAGAGCTCAGGTGGAGCCATCGGCCCCAGGCCCAGCACCTTGTCCCAGCTGTGGGCACCCGCATCCCCCACCTGCACTCCGGTGGCTGCCAGCCCCTGTCCCCAGCGTGGTGTGGTCCCCAGAGACCCCAGCAAGCATCTGCAGCAGGTGGGGCGAGCTGTGATGGTTTCTGTGTGCTTTCACTGCCAGGCAATAGCACAGGGGAGCTCCTCAGCTGAAAGAGAGAGGCTGGAGGAAGACAGGCTGCAGACAGAGTGCTGGCTGAATGATGCCAATGGAGAGAAAAAAAAGACTCTGCCACATGCAGGGCTGAAGATAACCTCAGTTTCCAATAGCACTGTGGACGACAAGAGCACTAGCTCCTTTACAAGCTTCACAGAAACAAGGCAAGTGAGCAAATACGGACACAGGCACAACACCTCTGCCTGCCGGCTGGCTCTGGCTTTTCTCCATTGCGCCTACCTGGTGCTCCAGGACACAGCCTCCCGAGACAGGCTGCTGTTCTCCTGCACACATGCCAGGAAAGCTGCTTTTCATTTGATTTCAATTTACTGTTGGAATTAAGCTGGTGTAAAACAGTGTGTGGAGGGAAAAATTACCATGTCTGTTTAGAGAGCGTAAAATAGGTACTTGACTGTTTGACCACTCAGATGGCAGGGTCCAAATTCATTTTTACCCAGCTCACGTCCTGCCACCATTATTAAGCTGAAAATGATGCTTGTTAGGAACAAACAGAACACAATAAATAGCCTCAGTGCCTGTCACTCCTCTCCTTTGGGGTCGTCCTCCCCCTTTCTCATCCTGAGGACGGAGCATCCCAGTGCCTCTTCCACCATGCCTGGGACCCGCCACTGCCCAAGCCTGCCCCATCCCCATCGGCTCCCCCCTTGGGGATCCCTCCTCTATCCCTCAGACCCACATTTAATAAATCCTGGAGCTGCCCAGCCAGCAGCATGGAGCCGCTCATCCCCCACCAAGGCCGTGACAGCTCCCCGGTCAGCCATAGAAACATTAATTGCTAAGCGAGTAATTAGTGCCTACAAAATATGACCAATGCAATTACACTGAGCTTTTTTTTTTTCCCCTTCTCTCTCTGTCCAGAGCTGTGGCACTGAACAGTCTTATAATTAGATGACAAAACTGACAGGCAGCTCCAGCGAAACGGCCTGTCCTTGCATTTTGCAGAGGCTCCCCAAGTGTTCTGCACCAATAATTACTAATCAAGTTATTTCTTGCAGTATTAAAAAGACGTTTGGCAGACAATTTGCCCGTAACAGCAGGGGCCCGGTGCTGGCGAGCAGCCATGGCCCTGCAGAGCCCAGGGCCTCTGGGGTGGTTTCAGCCTCCTCCATCCTCTCCGGTATTCACCCATAGGTGCCAAAAAAATTAAGTCTGATGCTTTTATCTCTCCTGCTTCAGGCCTGATTTGCACCCATAGGCTGAGGGTCACTTAAATATCGAGGAGTCTCTCATTTGGGTAAATTGACCCCAAAACCCTCTTGGAGTCACCACCCAGGTATGTCTCCCACAGCACCATGCAGGTGCTGCCCTTGTGCCTTAATGTGGTTTGGTTTACGCCTGACTGACAGCAGTGCAGCTGAGCAAAATCCATCCCAGTTTCCCCACTGCTGAACTTGCAGGCAGCTCAAAGCCCTCTGACGCATGAGAGCGCCTTTATCTCGCTCCGTTCAGCTCAGAAAGCAGAACAAAACCACAGGTTTAAGCAGAAAGGAAACATCAGCGCTGGTTAATGACAGCCTCTGGATGCGGCCCCAGCGCCACTTCGGGCTGCCAGGCACCAAAGGCCACTTGGAACTACACATTTGGACCAAGCCCCCATCACTGTGCAAGCGTTTCCCACAGCATCACGTAGCATTGTGCAGCAGAACCCATCAGTCCCATGTCCCCAGGGGTGTGGATGTGTCACTGCACCACTCACAGGCACACGGCCGGGCCCTGTGCTGATAACAGTGAAGTCTCCTCGTCCCCATCTCACCCAGTCCCCACGGGGAGATGTGGCCACATCTCATCCCAGATGCTCGCAGCTGATGCTGCTCTCATGTCCTGGCTCCGTGGCACTGTAATGATGTCATCCATCTGCATTTCCTAAGACTTCTCGGGGAAAAAAAAAGTCTGTAATTTGTCATTATAATACAGACCTGGAGAACAGCTGAACAAACCGCTAATATTGAGCAAACAAACAAACAAAAGCCAATAACGGCTCCTATTGAGCAGAGGCCCACAGCTGATGGATGACCTGTAGCAACGCGGGAGAATTATTTGTGAATTGCTATTGATTTCCAAAATCAAAATGTAAATTTTGCCTCAACGTTGAAGCATCAGGGGAAGTTTTTGGCTTTTAGAAACTCTTTTTTCTCCCTGCGACTGTGACCTGTGACAGGTGCCAGCCTGTGAGGGGGGATGACATTCACTCTGGCCAAGCCCACGTTATTCTCAGAAGCCGGTAGGATTTTGGGACCTGGCCTGGGTGCGAGCATCCCAGGGAATCCTCAGCATCCTCCATGATGCTGAAACACTGATGTGGAGGCCAAGCACCCAAGAGAGAGGACAAGGGCTTGGCGTGGCATTAGGGCAAACCCTGAGAGCCGCCACCACCACCAGGAAGGCTCCCAAGCCCTTGCTCCATTTCGGCACAGCTGATTGCGGGGTGCACCAAGTGTCCTTCCTGCGGCTCTGCCTGAGCTCCCAACAGCCATTTCTGCACTCGATCTGTCCCAAAACACTCCAGAGCTGCTCAGGATTTCAAAACTGACCATGCTGAAACACCCAAAGCTATATCTTAAACCCAAATATATGCCTACCAACGCTCCTGAAGGAGCGAGCACCTGCCAGCCTGCCATGCCCCAGTATTCAGCTCTCACCCGTTTTACCCAAACCACCCTTACGTGCGACCAAGGAGCTCTGCAGCTCCTGCCCGGCCACCTCCAGCCTGGCATTTGGGCATGAGCTCGGCGTGTGGCTGTGAAATCTGAAACCCACGGCGCGCGCCCCGAGCGGTTCCGTATCATTAAGGGAACATCTGAGCACCGCAAACAGCGCAGCGCCTTCAGCGCGTCGCCCATCGCTTCTCGCTAACTGCATTAGTCTTACTTCTGTGAACACAGTGCGCAGCAGCAGCCCAGCGCCTGCTAATGCCTGGCAATACGAAAACGTTACAGACAACCTCTCTCCGTCCCAGTGGGGAAGAGCCACTGGTGCCACTTGGAGAGCCTGCCCGGTGCTGCAGAAGCAGCAGCCCAGGGTGGCATTTCCCACGGCAGCAAACGTTGCTGGCAGTCGGCACCAGTGCGTGCCCTGCTCTGCTTCCAGCAGCTCGGTATCCGCCTCCGTCCCCCGCCTTTTATCATTATCTAACCCATGACAAACCTATTACGATGCTAAAGATTGGAATTACTGTGATCTCAGGCAGATGCCCAGGAACCGGCCCAGAGATACGGCATTGCTTTGCACGAGGCAGTAATAAATTACTGAAGGTCACCTACGATTTATCACTGCTTCGGATTCCAGACAGTGACACTGCTTCACCCAGGGAAGCAGCCTTGTGGGTGCCAGAGCATCTGCTCGGGTCGAGCCTCTAACAGCGATGCTTTTGCTTATGTTATTGGATTGGAAGCATCCCCAACAAGCACAATGTCGGCGCGTTTGAGCGATGCCTTTGCCTGAAGCCTCCTGCTCGCTGCCTACACCATCTGCCTGGCGGCGAGCGCGGCACCGCCGGGCGAGGACACGCCATCAGCCGGTGCAGCCCCGGCCGCCCATCCCCTGCATCTCCTCCTCCAGCCACTGCTGCCTCCCCTCCACGCTCCCATTCTGCCTCCCCGGAGGCTGGGAGAGCCCGGAGCAGGCAGCAGGAGTCAAGGGCAGGGACATCGCAGAGACCCCGCAGCCAGCTGCGACCTCCCGCTTCACAACAGGCAAAATAATCACCAACAACATTTCAAAGTACACAAATAGTTGGTGAGCTGAGCTGTCTCCATTATTGAAGGCTGGTTCAGCGATTCAGGCGCCTCAGTTGTTACTAGCAGGAATATTTCAGGCAAATGGAGCTCTACTAACACGCTGCTGGGAGAAAGAATCCAATGTGGGTATTAAACCAGCTGCCCTTGAGAGCAGAAATTGTTTGGAAAAAAAACAAGCTCAGAGGCTGGTGAATCCCCCAAATGCATCCCTAGCGCAGGTGGGATTGTTGACACCAGGACAGGACAAGTATGCAGAAAAAAAGGGGGCTGGGACTGGGGACGGCTGGGATGTCCGTGGGACCCCAGCAGCAGCAGCGAGGGACTTGGAAGACCCAGGGAAGTTACAAAGCGCTCAAATATTCTTTTGCTGCAAGTGCAAGGGCTGGACAACAGCACACCAGCTGCCTCGCCTGGCCGGCCCGAGCCCAGAACTGCTGCAGGGAGACACAAAATGCTTCCCCAGTCCGAGCCCTGCGACTCCCCAGGCTCAGTCCCGGCAGAGGCGAGCACCTGCTGGGCTCCTGCAAGCACCAGAGCCAGCTGCAGGTGACAGCGCTGCCAGAGGCAACACAGCACTGCATCTTCATCTTCAGATTTCTTAGCAGCGTAAAGCTCTTTAAGGCAGCACCGCCGGGGCAGAGCTTTTGTCCCTGTGAGGTGCGAGACACGGGGCCGGCAGCGCTGCCGGAGCCCGGCTGGAGCAGACCGGGTTCGGGGCTGCGGATCACAGGGCAGGGAGCTGCCAGGCTCTCAGCAGCAGGAGCTGCAGCAGCACTTCAGCAAGCGCAGCCAACGCCACTGCAAACCCCCCGGGAGCACGGGCACACCGCTGTTACCGGCCTGCCTCCACCCGTACCCATTTAATGGGAACAGAAGGGCATCAGCGGGGGCAAAACCCCAGGGCTGGGTGGGATGGCAGGGGGACACCGCCTGGCTGTCCCGCACGTCCAGCTGCTGGCAGCGTCTGTGTTTTATAAATCCCTTTCATCTCATCAGGGGTTGCTAGGTTTAACTCCCTGCACTTTGGTGTGAAGGCAGGGGCCCATCCAGAAAGCAATTTGTGACTCCCAGAGCAGGCAGTCGTAACGTTTCCCATTAAAATGTAAATTTGGCTAAGTTTTCTGGCACCTCTTTTCCTTCCTTAAGGTAAAAAGAATATGAACTCGTATTATTTTTTCCATCAACGTTATCTTCCTCTCGGTTTTGCGCTAAGTAAAAAAGCTGCCTGATATACACTTACTGCAAATTAAATTTGAATCAAGTCTGACAGCACAACAGGGATCCGGATTACAAGAGCTGTGCCGGCCTAATTGGCATCATTTCCACGAGGTTATTCGCAGAAGCATTGAGCAGGGAAGCACGAGCGGAGCCGCAGGCTCAGGCTCTGCGCTGGTGCTGCCCCTTCGGAAGAGGCTGGATGCTGCTTTTGGGTTTGCTGATCATCACAGACCTGCAGAGGGTGGGCGAGAGCGGGGTCTGGGGGCAGGCGAGAGCCCCCCACCTCTTTAGACCAAGCACACTCAGAATTAAAGCGGCCGTCCTGCTCCCACCGCTGGTTTTTAAAGACGAGCTTCCCTGATTAAAACCAAAAATCCCTGTAGACTCACCGCTTCTACTCCCTTCAGGCACCTGGAAGCGGTCTGTCTGCGCCTCAAGAAACTTGCCAGAGTCTGAAGGGTATTTAAAGGATGCGACTACAAACCAAGGGGAAAAAAAATGAAAATTACCTCTTGACAGCCAGCTACACCAGAGCCGGCAGGGACCCCGCTGCCCACCCTGGGGCTCCCTGCCCAGCACTGCTGCTTGACGTGGCTCGTCAAAGGCACGCCAGAGCAAGAGGCTGCAGAATTAATTAAGGGAGCGTGGTGAATTAATTATCATCTCCAGCTGCATTTCTAGCGGGGATAATTTCAGGTGCAACGGTTTGAATGACACCGTTTCAAAGAAGAGTCTCCCATTTTCCTGACTAATTTGAGGTTAACTAAATTTGTTTCTCACCGGGAGACAGCTCCTCAGCTCAGCCCCCAGTAAGGATGGCTTCACCAGCTCTTGCAAGCCCCTGGGAAGCTGTGGTTTGGGTTTTTTTCCCCAAGCAAGGCAGCAGGATGAAGTTGTGCTCCTGGGGTCTCCCATAGCCCCGTGCCTGGCTGCTGGGTCATCTCACCACGTCCTCCTAAGCACTGCCACAGCTTTCTTCCCCTGGAGGTCTCTAAAAACTGCTCTGGGTCCTGGGCAAGGCAGAGACAGGCTGGTCCCCATGAGGGTGACGGTGTCCCTTAGGAGATGAGGGACCCACAAGCCCCACAGCCATGCGGTGCAGCCACACCACTCGCACCGTGCAGCAGGCTCCTGCCTCCCCCCAAAGCTTGTCAAAGCAAGCCTGGGCTAATGACACTTTGCATCACGGCATAACGAAGTAATTGCACTTGACAGAGGTGCAGCCTGCCCACTTCCCAGCTACTTGTGGGCAGAGTTAATGCGGAACATCATTACAGACCCAGGAGAGAGCTGGCTCGTGGAGAAAATGGATGAGTTCATTGCAAAGAGGGGACTGGTACGGTGACCTGCGACAAGCGGGCTCCCCTGGGAGCCCCCCGTGCCGTGGAAGCCCCCAGCAGCAGTTCCCAGGAGGCAGCAGCAGGTTCGGGCTGCTGCCCCAAAACCTCCGTCCCCGCAGCAGCAGTGAGGGAATTAGCAGAATCAGCCAGCATTAATTATGCAGAGAATCATTTGCCGGTGAAATTAGAAAAAAAAAAAAAAAGATCTAATTTAATCAAAATATAATTAAATGAATAGTTAATTTAACAATTCCACAGTGAAAACCCCCTGACCTCTAGAGCCATCCTGCCTGCACGCTGAGGCTGTTCACGGCTCCAGCCCATGGTGCTGGTGGCACCTCACGGCACCCCGTGCCCTCATCCCCAGGCACATCCCTGGGGACAAACGCCTCTGAGCACCCAGCAGCCGCGATTCCTGGCCCCAGCCATCCCGTGGCATCTTTTTCTGGGAGAACTCCATCTTCCACCTTCTCCCACCTGGCCAGAGAGCCTGGTCCAGCTGTGGGGCATAGAAATTCAACGCGACTGTCACCTTGCTGCAGAGAGGACATACTGCTGGGGGCAGCCTCAGCCTAGCTTCCGTGCCTTTTTTTTTCCATCAGTCCCTAACGAGACGAAGAAGCACACTGCGTGAGTGCTGCCAGCGGTGCACTTTCAGCCCAGAAGAGCTCACAGAGCTGAGAGAAGTCGCTCAGCACCGGCTGGCTGGGTTGGACAGTGCTGAAACCCTGGCTCCCCAGCAGCCATCTCCAATGTGTCAAGACCAGAAAGGACAAATTGCAGCCTTTAGGAACATAAGGAGGAAAAAATAAATAAATAAAAGAGAGAGATGGGTTGCACAGACTACGTTACCCTGAAAAATTCTGGTACCAATAAACATTTTCTTTTAAGGAACTGGAAAAGAAGACAATGAGCAGCAGCCAGGTGGAATTTCCTCCAGCAAAGGGAGCTGAGAGTAAATCTGACAAATGTGTCTGGAAGGACATGGGCGAGGGGCTGCTGTCTGGGGAAGGGGACTCTCCAGATGGCTGCAAGGTCCCTTCTGTCCCTATCATCCATGCTTCTGCAGACTAATTCCTTAAATCAGCATCCTGGGGAAATTTGCCAGGCATCCTGCCAAGTCTGGAGCTGGAAGAGGGGCTGCAGCACGGCGTACGTGGACAGGCATGCGCAGCATGCAGAAGGAAGCTGCTTGCTGCGGTAGGCCCCTGTAATTTCCCGCAGTAAACTCGAAGGAGCATTTTACAGCAGCCTCCTCTTGCAGTAGCAAAGCCCTGGCTCTGAGACACGAGGTGTGTGTAGGAGAGGCAGAACATCCTGAGAGCAGAGCTCCAGCAGGTGACCCTTCCCACGTGTTGTTTCACAGCCCCTTCCTTCTACAGGCAGCCTCCTTGCTGCTGCTGCTGCAAAAAAAATCAGAACTGCAGCTCTGCATCCCCCTCCACGTACAAAAATGGCCTAACTGGACAGGATCAGCTCTCCTGGCTACGCCCACGGTGAGCGAAAAATCCTCACTCCAAGCTTCAAAGCATCTGGCGAGGCGGACCGTGCTCCATCTGGAGCCATCTCCCCATGCAGTGGACTATCTCCTACTTGAGGCATTACAAGAAAATAAATCAGAAGGAGATTAACATAAATATTGTTTGAAAGATTTAATCAGCTACAAATTGTAGTGTTATGTTTCCAGCTTAATTAGCCCAAGCCTGGTTGTCTTTGCTCTGGATTGTGGAGTAGAGTGAAGGCACAGAGAAGCGGCGTTGTGGGGCTCGGGTGGAAGAAAACTTCTCCCTGGCCCACTCGAACAGATGCCCTGGCCAGCAGGATCTCCGGGGGAGGCGGCTTTCTGCTGGAAGCATGCTGCTGCAGGGGCCTCCTGGTCGCTTTGGGACAGGAGGAATACTCCGGCCTTGTAGGCACGCTTCTGCTGCACCCACCGAAGTGGGAAGCGGGTGCTCTGCCTTTGGTGACATCCGTGGCTTGAGAAGCAAAGCGCACTCCGGACACAGAGGTGGCACTGTGAGAGTGTCCCCAGACACAGCACCTCACGCTGCATGGGCCACTGATCCCAGCCTCGGCTCCCCTGAGGGAGAAGGGCCCCCTGATGAGGAAGGGCCTCGCTGGCACCTTCGGGCTCTTACCCCCACCCAGCACACCCAGAGCTGCCCGAGCAAACGCCCAGCCTCAGGGGCACAGCGGGGATGCCCAGCTGGCTGCAAGCAGAGTTTCTGCCAAACAGGGTCAAGTTCAGAAAATCTTTTAGGCCAAAAAGTGGAGAAGAGGAATTAAAATGCCAAGTCGTTCAGTCTGAGGATTGCAAAGTGGACCACTTAAGTTTTCATGCAGGAATATAATTTGTCTTTTTTAAAAAATTGACTGAAACTAAAAGAGTTATAAAAGGAGAAGGTGGACGGGTCAAAGAGCTCCATGACCCCGAATTGCAAAGTGAGGCCTTTTCCTGAAGGCTTGCCTTAGGATCCTGTGCATATTGCATCATTACACCTTGCCCACCACTTATACGCTTACACCCACGTACTCTTGTCCCTGCAATAAGCACGCCCTGCTTCCTACAGCTCTCCAAACCACAACAAAAAGTGCTCAATAAAGGATGCTTCACTTACCCCACTGTGAAATTTCCCCCCTCTGCCATGAAACAGCCACACAAATTTTTTAAAAAGGGTATAGAAAGCCACAGCCCACTAACCAGCAGCTGCAGCAGGAGGAACCTCGTCATGGCACATGGGGAAACATTCGATAACCACCACTAGATAAGAGCACAGGTGAGAAGTAAAAGTTTCCCAGCAACTGTCCACCCATCAGGCAAAACTGATAACTCAGCCAAGGCTTCCGGACAAAAAACCCTTACAATATTTTTCTCCAATGGCTTCAAGAGGGATGGAAAGGGTCAGACACTCAGCAGCTCCACCCCTGCCATCAAGGCAGACCAAGCTGCCTGGCGTGGTGTAGCTCACTGGAATCACTGCTAGATGAGCTTGAAGCAGCTCTGCTAATGAGGTTCTAAAGACGCATCTTTATTTGGAGGTCAAGCGCTAATTAAAATGCAAGCCGTGTATTTCCTGCTCCGAGCGCTCATGCCAATGTGATTTCAACAAGGGTTGCAAACACAAGAGTCACCCTGAATCTGCGCAGCTCCTGCGAATTGGCTTAGGAAAGTGTTTATAGTTCCACCTACAAGATCTAAATAGGCATCTCTCCTCACTCCAGCAGAAGCTGTTTGTCTGATCAGCATGTCCTAACTGGCGATGAGAGCATTTTCACGAGGCATCTCACCAGAAGACAGCTCGCAGTGTCTCAGGCGCTCACTGCCACCAGCTCCACGTCCCCCCACAGCCCAGCTCCTGGCTCCGAGTCTTTGCAGGAAGTCCCCCAGCCCAGCAGCAGGGTCTCCATTTAGGGATGTGACAATTTAGGGGTGGAACACCACCGAAGAAGTACAAAAATCAACATCCTCGTGGTCTTTGCCAGCAGCAGGACAAGGCCTGGCCCCGCAGGAGCCTCAGCTCAGCGCAGAGCCAGCCCACAGGGGGAAAGCCCCAGGTTTGGGGCTCAGTCTGAAAGCAGCTCTGTCCTGCATGTTCCTCATTGCTCCCACGGTGAGCCCTGAGCACTAAGCAGAACAAAAACTGCTCTAAAAAATGCTCACAGCTGCGTGCAACCAACGCCTGGCTTTGCAGTGCCCCTGCCCCACACAAGCCCCTGCCGAGATAGCACCAATGGGCGCTGGGCAGAGCCAGCTTGCCAGGCTGGGACCCCCCAGGGCCATGCCTCTGCCCCCTGCCCAGACCTTAAATGTAAGCATGGAGGGGGGTCCAGCAGCGGTGACATGGGACTTTCCTCCCGCAGCATTCAGGGACCAAACGATCCCCATCCTCCCAGGAGCACGAGCTGGAGCTCTGGTTAAACCTCGTGCAATTACACTGCATCATCTGATCTCACAGGAAACTGCTGAGCTGTTCCCCGGCGAGGAGCAGCTCTTGCTCACATCCCAGCCCCCTCCACTCCCACCCCAAATCTGCCTGGCTTTGCTCTGTGCCGGTGCTGACAGTGCCCAAGTGCTGACACAAAGGCTGGTCACGTTAGCTGGTGCTGAGTTCATCATCGTGACAGCTACGATGGCCTGCAGACACCCAGAAGCCAGAGGAAAGAAGTAATTTATAGAGCCTGCATTTCCTGCAAAGGGAGCAAGGTCACCAGCCACTTCACCCATGCCTGACATGCGGCTCATCCTCTTGATGCTGGTGGCACAAATAAAGCTGTCACTTGCAGAGACACTGAATGCCAGCAGCTTGGAATGAGCCAGAGACAGAGGCACCAGCTGATACAACAATACATTTCCCTTGTCTTCTGTGATCACAAAGGCCAGGCAAGGCCATGTCAGACAGAGCAGGCTCTGGGCACCACAGAGCAGGCAGCAAAGCCAGCCCTTTTCAAGCAAGGTTGCTCTGCCTCGTGGCTTTTCCTCAGCTCCATGAAGACCTCCAGCTCCCTACCCAGCAGGATGGGGAGAGCGGCCCTTGCTGGCTGTGTGGGCATCATGGATCTGCACCTGCTTTACTGTACTCGGCCTGTATTGCCTCTACTCAGCTCTGGTGAGGCCACACCTCGAGTCCTGTGTTCAGTTTTGGGCCCCTCAGCACAAGAAGGACATCGAGGCCCTGGAACATGCCCAGAGAAGGGCTACGCAGCTGGTGAAGGGCCTGGAGCACAAGTCCTGTGAGGAGCGGCCGAGGGCACTGGGGGTGTTTGGTCTGGAGAAGAGGAGGCTCAGGGCAGACCTCGTTGCTCTCTGCAGCTGCCTGAAAGGGAGGTGTGAGGAGCTGGGGTCGGCCTCTTCTCACAGGTAACCAGGGATAGGACCAGAGGGAATGGCCTCGAGTTGTGCCAGGGGAGGTTCAGGTTGGAAATGAGGAGACATTTCTTCTCAGAAAGAGCGGTCAGGCGTTGGGACGGGTTGCCCAGGGAGGTGGTGGAGTCCCCGTCCCTGGGGGTGTTCAAGGAGAGGTTGAACGTGGGGCTTGGGGACATGGTCAGTGGGTGATGGTGGTGGTAGGGGGCGGTTGGACCAGACGATCTGGGAGGTCTCTTCCAACCTTAATGGTTCTGTGATTCTGTGATTCTGCAGTCCCCGAGGCGAGGGAGCTGCTCCTGCAGCAGGTTCCCAGCAGGCAGGTGGACGTGGCTCACCCCGGCCGGTCCCTGCGGCTCTGCAGCTCCGTGCTGGGCCTGTTCCAGTGCGGAGGTCACGAGCGCAGCTGCACCCAGATTATTGATGGCACAAGATTAGCTTGTCTGAACAGGGAAATACATCACTGGAAAAATAGGAAACATTTGGAAAGTGGATAGCGGGTGTGAGAGTGATGAATGAGTGCTGGAGGAGCCTGGCAAAGATCAATGAATAGCTGATGAGCTGAGGAATGAGGCGGGGGGGCAAGCTCACTATGCAAATACAGAAAGCAACAGCAAGTAGAGAAATGGCTCAGTAAGGTGAGCTGTTACAGTGAGTCCCCAAACAGCCTTTACCTTTGCACAACAAGCAAGGGGTAAGCCAGGCCTCAGGACAGCTGGTTCTGGCTCTGTTTGGGATCGGTGGCATTGGGGCTTTGGAGCACGGATGGCCCACATCGCCGCCAGGCAGCCGGCCCGAAGATGGATGTCCTGTGCCCTGCTCCGTCCCTTGGGCTAAAAGTTGTGGCAGAGAGAGGGTCCTGAGCAAGCAGACCGAAGGGAAGCGATCCCTCTTTTATTTCCCTCTGTTGCAGATTTCCTGTGGGGTGCCCGATTTGGAAAGACAAGGGAAGAGCAAGGGCTGCGAGAAGGGCAAGCACCCGGAGCCCCATCACGCACACGCTCTGCAGATGACAGCACCTCACGCAGCCTGGCGCTTCCAGGCTTTTACAGCAGGAGCTCCGCAGACAGGCAATTTCTGTGAAGCCATCATTTCGGGGTCAGCTCTGTGTGGATTACAGTCCATTAGCAGCGACTGAGACAGCTGCTCATGAGCAATAAAGATACATAACCATTCCGTGACACTCAGACACTGGGAAAAATCATCCCAGCATGGGCTTTGCATGCAGCAAGCAGCAGCAGAGCAGGCCCTCCGTCCTGCTCCCCTGCAGCCTCTCCCCTGCACAGGCAGCTCAGCACACAAGCTGCCATCTGCGCCGCTCCGAGCCCCTGCGCAGCACTCTTTTATGAATGTTTTTAAGCACAGGAACAAACTGTCAGGCCTGCTGCAACGCTCCCCGCGGTGGCCGAGCACTATCTAGTGGTCAGACAGGGCTCCAGAGGCTGGGAGCGAAAGGCTGTTGGCATTGCTGAGCTCACGGGCTCTGCGGATACACCTGTACTGGCGATGTTAGCAGACGAAGCCAGCAGGAGTCATCTAGGACAAGTGTCATTGCCAGCAGTGCAGCAGTGAAAAGCGCCCTGGTTCAAAAAATTTGGGGAACTTGGGTTTCTGGGCCTTCTGCACCACTGGGGGTTTAGTTGGGTGGGCTCAGGGGTGGAACTCCAGGAAAAGCTGACTCACCCTGCAGCCCCTTCGATACCACAGGAGCGCCAAATCCCATGGGGAGCACAGAGACCCTGGCTGAGCCAGGCCACCTCTGTTCCTCCTTAGATGTGGCTGTGTTAGACCCACACAGCTCGACTCGTACTCACGTGCCCCCTGCTCAACGCTTAAGAAAATTTTGTATTTAGGTGGTTCTGCCCTGCCTTCATCTGCCAGTTCATAAATCAAATGTCACAGACAGTTTTGAAAGCCATTGAACTCACAGAGGGAGAAGAGTGACGGCAAATTCACTGGTCTGCAGATTTCCATCCAGTGTCCTTGTCCTTGGCACAAGATACAGGAAGGGAAAAGCTCTTCCCACCTCCCTGGAGCATCCCTCTCTGCAGCCTGACCTCTCCAAGTAGCCCGAAGGTAGCTATTTGGAAGAAAATGACAGCAGCTACTTGTGGGATGATGGGCTGAATAGAGCGATTTAAAATTGTCCATCAAAAAGTAGTCGCACGCGGCCCCAGCGCCTCCTTCCCTGCAGCTGGGTCTCGGTGGCTCAGGGCTGCTCAGGCGCAAGGGTCTGCCAACTGGAAGGGCACAGACAGCCACGTCCTTTACATAAGCAAATGAAAGAAATGACTCAGAAAAAAAAGCAAAAGACTAAGAACACATCACAAGTGACTTCCTGAGCTAGCTGGCTCAGCACTACTCTCCCTGCACCCACATGTGGCGGGCGTGAAATTAGATTAAAAAGTGGCCTCATCTCAAGCAGATGACAGCAAGTGAGAGGCAAAGGGGAGAACGAAGCCCACCAAGTCCCTGAAGAGGCCCAGGCAGATGTGAGCTGATGAAAAAACATACCAGAGTGCCAACCCCAAGCATGAATCAGGCTTCCAAAGTTGTAACACTGATCTTAAAGAGAATTGAGAATTAAATGGGGGAAGTAGGAGAGGCTTTATGATCTCTGAGCCTTTAAAGTACACTCGCCCCATGGTTTCCAATCTCTCCCTGCAATCAGGAGGTCCAACAACTTAAAATACAGCTGCATATCTGTTCTAACTAATCAAACCCACAAACTGGCAAGGTAGGAGTTAAGTACCTCTCTCCACTGCTGAGTCCAGCACTGGTACAGTGAAGCATCCCCAGAGCAAATCCCACGTGTGCAGAGTTCAGGCCCCAGCAGCTCTCGTGCCGTACACCCCAACGAGAGGACAAACCTGAGGCTCGCCGTTTTACAGGATAGCAGCCCACCTGAGCAGGGAGATGTCCCTCGCTGCTTTTCCAAAGCTGGCTCTGTGCCGTCTGCAGCAGTCACACGTGGCAAAGCACGAGATGCAGCGGGGACTACGACTCGAAATACCTGCTTCACACGGGATCCCCAGTAGGACAGGAGCTTGGAAGGAACTGAGGCACCAGAGGGGGGGACCAGTGAGCAGTAGTTGCTGGAGGGAGGTGCGAGAAGCACGCACACGGCGCTTCAGCCATGTATCAGCCATACCCGGTTTGTTCTAGGTGATGTCTCAGTATCATCTAAAACACGGGACTGTCTTTGAGTCCAAGGGGAGTCAGTTAGCTGTGTACAGACCACTCTGGGCATGCACGGTATCTCACAGCTAAGGTGTTTTTTCCCATTTTTTAAGTATCACACAGTCCAACGACCGTGCATCCAGTTCCACAGTCAACGCACACATCTAACGCAGCCAAAAACCACCTAAAGCTCTCAAGGACAAACTCCTGGTGGTTTCTACAGCTTGCTCATTCTTACCCCTGTGCCCCCTGCAGACCACGACCCTGGCTGGGTGCCTGGGGTGAGGAAACGCTGCCAGAAGGTTCCAGCGGTGTGGGGCTGCACAAGCTTCAGCCAAATAACGGATGCCCCAAACCTGCTGGGGAGCCTCAAAAGCCTGTTTCTGGTTTACAGGCAGTTGGTTCCCTCGACAGGTTTATCTCATTACTGGGTTTCCATTTAGCAGGCGTTTTATCGCCTGTAACATTTGTGCATAACAGATTCACCCAATTAAAATGTTATTTCCTTTAACAGCTCCGATAGTCACATTTCAGTGTTTGCTGGAGCGTGTTTTCCTTCCCTTCAACGAGTTTAATCCTTCACCAACCACTCGTTTCAAGGGTTCCACTCGGGAACCGGGCACGAAGAGCAGCCGCCATCCCTCCCCATCACTCAGCAGCCTCCCCTCTCCCACCCTAGGCCCCCATCAGCCAAAAGGCAAGGATGCGGAGCACCACAGGCAAGGATGCGGAGCATCACAAGGATGCGGAGCATCACCTTCAGGTGCCTGGTGCCCCCCAGCACCATCCGCAGCCCCCCCCAGGGACGAGCCTCGGCCTCTCCAAGCAGGAAACCACGAACCCCCAGCTCCTGGCACCCCGGGGCACGGCTCCCGGTGGAGCCTCCGGGACCAGGACCGGGACCGGGACCGGGACCGGGGGAGGCGAATAGCGGCCGGCGGGGGGGCAGCGGGGGCCGGGCGGAGGCTCTGCAGCCCCGACCGCGGCCAACAGGGGGCTCCGGGGGGTACCGAGAGCCGAGCCGGGGCGGTGCGGAGCCGCACCGAGCCCCCCCCCGCCCCCGGCAGCGCCCAGCGGAGCGGGGCATCCTCGACGGGGCCGAGCCGGGTCCCCGGCACCGAGCACCGGCTCCGGGCGATGCTGCGGCGGAGGCGGCGGGGGATGCTGGCGCTGCTGCTGGCCTCTCTCTTCGTTTTTGGCACGGTGATGGCGCTGCGCACGCTCCGAGCCGCCGCCGGGCTCCCCGCCGGTGTCCCCGGGGTGGCCGAGCCCCCCGAACCCCCCGGTGCCCGCGGGATGCCGCCGGGAGCCGCTCCGTCCTACGACCTGCACGCCTTCTACTACGCCTGGTACGGCAGCCCCCGCTTCGAGGGCCGGTACCTGCACTGGGACCACGCCCTGGTGCCGCACTGGGACCCCAAGGTGTCGGCCAGTTACCCCCGGGGGCGCCACCGGCCTCCCGACGACATCGGCTCCAGCTTCTACCCCGCTCTCGGCCCCTACAGCTCCCGCGACCCCGCCGTGGTGGACGAGCACATGGGCCAGCTCCGCGACGCCGCCATCGGTAAGCGTCGGGGCCCCGCAACCCCCCCCTGCAGCCCCCAGACCCTTTTCCCGGGGAGCCCCCGTCCCCTTGGGCCACCAGCCCCGGGGAAGGTGGCCCCCCCAAAACCCAGCACGGTGCCTGGGGCTGGCAGTGCTGCGCTCAGCGGGCTCTGAGCTCCGCTGGATGGCAGCGGGGGCTGTGACACACGTTGCTGCCCACCCCCGGGGGTGCTGAGATAGCCCCCAGCCCAGCATCAGCACCTTCAGGGTGCTCTCACCTCACCCGCTGCTCCTCCTACCCCCCAGGCCCCTCTTGCAGCCTCAGAGAGCTCCCGCCACAACCCCGCAGCCAATGATTCAGAGCAGGGTCCCCCAACCAGCCCTAAAACACCCCAGGGCTTCTAAAGCGTTAAAATGACACGAAATATTTACTGCGCTGCTGATGCAGGGGATGAGGAAAGGTTTAGAAAGAAAACGCATCTGAGCGAGACCCGTTGCGTGCCCCCGCAGGAGTGCTGGTGCTGTCGTGGTACCCACCTGGCCTAGCCGATGACAGCGGGGAGCCCTCGGACAGCCTCGTGCCGTTTATACTGGACGCTGCACAAAGATATGCCATAAAGGTAAGGCTCTCGGCTGCTCTTCGAGGCCATTAAACTCATCGCTCGTCTCCAGCATGAAGCTGCTGCTGCGCCTGGGCAGAGGCCCTGCTCCTCTGCTTCGGCGTTAGAAGAAAAGAGCACTTAAAATGAGACAATGGGAATCGTTTTTAAACAGCTAAATACAGTGGGTTTTTTTCTTAATAATTCGGCTCCTCAGTTCACTTTTCACTCGCTTTGGTGAAAATAGTGCAAGCTCTGACTCCACCGAGCAGCCCGCTCTGTTCTGCGTGGGCCTTGAAGGGGTCCCCCGGCACCCAGGGGGCGGCAGGAGGCCCTCCAGCACAGATCGAGGGTCCTCTGGGGGGTCAGAGCACAGAGCACGACGTGACAGCACTGAAAATAACCACCGCCACGGTCTCTTTTGCAGGTTGCCTTCCACATCCAGCCATACAAAGGGCGCGACGACCACACTGTGCACGAGAATATCAAATACATCATGGACAAGTAAGCTTTTCCTGCAGGGTAAAGCCAGCTGTGCAATGCTGTTTTAAGCACAAACAGCGGGCAGAGCTTGGGATGAAATGCATCAGAACAGTATCCAAAAAAGCAGCACACAGGGGGAGCTGCCTAGAGCTAGCCAGCAGGGCAACGCTGAGCGGGGGTCATAATCAAATCCCACTTTCTCTGGCACTTCAATGCCTTGGCTTCAGAACCCCAAACTGCTTTCTTCTGTTCGGGTTTCTAAGCTTATCGCGTGTAGGCCAGCACCTCTACCCTTTCCTTCAGAAGGAAAGGAAGGACACAAACACCACAGTAAAAAACCACTCCCATAAAGGAGATAAAGGTTCCAGAGAAGGGTTCTGAGAAAGGAGGCCCCTACGGCAAGTCAAGTCTCACATCACGCTTGCCTTATAATGGCAAAACCTGCTTGAGGGCTTATCACCCGAGTCTCTGAAAAAGCTTTCTGCTCTCTCTCTCTAGATACGGATCACACGCAGCTTTTTATAAGTACAGGACCAGCACTGGCAGGAGCCTCCCCCTGTTTTATATCTACGATTCCTACTTGACACCAGCCGAATCCTGGGCCAACCTTCTCACGCCATCGGGCTCCCACTCCCTCCGCAACACCGCCTACGACGCCGTGTTCATAGCGCTGCTGGTGGAGGAAGGACACAAGAACGACATCCTCTCCGCGGGATACGATGGCATGTACACATACTTTGCGTCCAACGGCTTCTCTTTCGGCTCATCCCACCAGAACTGGAAAGCAATCAAAACTTTCTGCGACTCCAACAACCTGATGTTCATCCCCAGCGTCGGCCCGGGCTACATCGACACCAGCATCCGCCCCTGGAACAACCACAACACTCGGAACAGAGTCAACGGGAAGTACTACGAAACCGCTCTGCAGGCTGCTCTCACGGTCAGGCCGGAGATAGTCTCCATCACGTCTTTCAACGAATGGCACGAAGGCACCCAGATCGAGAAAGCTGTCCCCAAGAAGACACTGACGCGCCTTTACCTCGACTACCTTCCCCATCAGCCCGACATGTACCTGGAGCTGACTCGCAGGTGGGCGGAACATTTCAGCAAGGAGAAAGAGCAGTGGCTGATGTGACTTCAGCGTTCGCCTGACTCAGAAAGGCAGCCCGCCGACAGAGCTGCAGCACGGAGAAGTGCTTCAGAAAAAAGCACGCGAGGAAACGCAGCCACAGAACCTTCAGCCTCGCCGGGCCGCTGAACGCGAGCAGCAACCTGCAAGTGTCCCAAGGACTGCCCAAGTCCCAGCTACGAACTCACGGGAGGAAGCGTTACAAGTAGGAAATCTCTGAGGAGCAGCTGAATCTCATCTTCTGCAGATGTAGCAGAGAGGAACTTTTCAGAGCTCTTCTGGAATTCGCAAGGGGTGCTGGCTTGTGGGCCAAAGATGGGGTTTTCCTCACGGTGTGTATGTTCGGGGACGTTTTACGTAGGTAGCTGGGTTCCAGCATGCATTTAACTTGAAGCCCCTGGCCCGCTGCCTGCCATGACCACGGATCCCTCACTCCGCTAGCAACCTTCAAAACATTTCCCTATCAGTTTACTGTTAAAAACAATAAAGATTTCTCTAAATTGTCTACTGTAGATGAAACTAAGCCAGGCAGCTACATACCCTTTCGCTTACCCAAGAGCTTCTATGCCAAGGAGTTCTGCGCTGCGTGTTGTTACCTTGGTCCACTGCATCCAAATAACTACAGAGAATTAGAGCTGGAATGCTAGTGGCTGTTTACTGCCACTACGGTGTGTGCTGGAAACTGAGGCAATGCAACCATCTATACTAAAAGCCCCTAACTGATCATTTAGTGTGCCAAGTTCTGAAAAATTCAGAAGTTGCTTTATTCCCTTTCGAGCCAATGGAAAAAAGCCACTCGCAATAAAAACGCAGCTGAAAATACCGTTCATTTGTTCTTTGAAAGAACTTCAGCTCACGGGAGCTTTCCCTTTTTCTGTCATTTAAAACATGGTCAGACCCTTCTAGATTTGCCATAGAATTACTTTATACTCGTCCATATCAATAAAATGAGAAGCAGCAGCTCTGGACATGAAACAAGGTTCTATTCATGATGATTTCATACATGTTCTAGCTAAGCACTTAAGTCTGTCCTAAGTGATGGACAACAGTAACTAAAAATAAGCATTTGTAACAAAAACATGCAAGTTCCTTACCAGACAGCTCCATAAATGTTACTTTTCCTTGAAGAGTAAATAGCAGCGCAAATTTTCATCCATTCCCTATTCAGCTTAGTCACTGGTTACAGAACAAAATCAAGAGAGGAAGACCCACATTAAAAGATGACGACCAGCACGCTAAGAGCTTGGCATTATTCCTCGTGCTAGCAGGGAGTCAGGTCTTTCCGAGCAACACTTTTCTAGGGAGGGGACACGAATACTGTTAATTTTCAAGAGCACCTCCAGTTTCACCTTAGTCGCAGATTTTGATTCTGCTTCAAACAGGGAAAAAAGCCAGAGAACAACACAGCTGTAACATCACAAAAGCCCAAAAAACCTCTTTCCCACCCTTGTTTTTCTTTTGGCATAGATACAATAAACAGACACGTGGATAAGTTTTATGGGGAGGGAGGATCAGTGATGTCTGCATCATCGCATCCTGAGAACAGTCCAACATCCAAACTATTTTATTTTAGATGAGGTAAATAAAACAGACAGGTTCGGGGGAACGGTACAGCAGCACAAAGAGATCAGCGTAAATACCCAGGTGGGATTCTCAGGCTTCAGCAGATGTAACAGTAATTAACAGATCCCCATCAACTGTCACTCTCATTACCCCTTGTTTATTAACCTGCCATAACCCGTCGACCTCATTAAACAAGGCCATTAACACCATTTCCTGCACGCACAGGCACACAGTGCCCAGCTTCACCAGCTCTGCAGAGCCTCCTCAGGGTCTGAAGTCTTAGGACGATCCTGGTACCAAGCCGTACTTCTGCCTCAGGATTTCAACGGTAGATTGCAGCGCACTGTGGGGTGAAACATAACTGTCAGAGAAAAGTGGGGGGGGCTTAAGGATTCAACTGCATTTTCTGGGAAAGAGTAATCAGCTAAAGACGCAGTGATCTTGAATTAAGGAGAACACAAACTGCAGATACAAGGGTGTTTCATGTAGAAGCTTCCAGAAAGGGATCTCCCAGGTTCAGTATTTGGAGCGCTCCTTCACGATTCCTGAGCATTCTGATAATTAAGCTAAACAACATTAATCTGAAGGTTTAACTGCTACAGAGAAACAAGCAAAACGTGCCCCACCCTAACACGAAGGCTTCATTTCAATAAAGCAAAGAAAAAGTTTCATGTAGCAGAGAGCGCTCACCAGCCAGGTCGAATGACGGTGTACTTCCCCGACACAGACAAGTCGACCACGGTTGACCCCAAACGGCACTCTGGGCTCTGGACATCCCCTATGGGGCCTCCATCAATGACTAAGGACAACTGAGGCCAAAGATCCTGGAATTCCTGGAAAAGAGAGATGTGGCTAACAATCCTAAAGATGGTTTGTGATCACGTTGTAGCAGATACCACGGGGCAGTCTGGTGTTAAGGGAGGCGGTCTCTTTTTTCTGTCAGATCAACTCTTTTCCCTGTCACGAGCACGTCCCGTTTTGATACCTGACAGCAGATTTACCTCACACATGCAGGCAAGTTACAAGAATTCGCAGATCACGAGTGCATAGCTGCACCGCCGTTTATCAAAGAGCACGCACACAAAAACAGCAAGACGTTTTGGACCAAAGGGTGTCGTGGTATTGTACCCAACTATCCCCCCCAAGATAACCAAAAAGACGTCTCCTCGAGTTAAAGCTGGTTCCCAGGCTGCAAGGAGCCGCACAGACACCAGTAGTCTTGTTCCACAGGCACCCCTCCTACAGCCATTTCTGTCTTTCAGATTTGGCACCCGCTTCAAAAGCGAGCACAAGCACGTAAATATTACTTTCAAGCTCCGCCTTCCACACTTTTTAGGGGGGAGATCACAGCCAGACGGCTGCCCCACACCACAAGTCTGCAGGTTGACTGTCACTTAAAAAAAGGAAGTGGCTGAGAAATCCTTGTTTTAGTGCTAACACTGGCTTCCAACCACGAGCGCCCAGGGCTCTGACAGCCTACCACAAGAACCTCACTTAGTAGCAAAAAAGAGCCTTACCGAAACCGTCAGCGTGCTCGCCTGACTGCTGATGTTAGCGCTCGTTAAAGCCAGGGGTCCAGAGCAAGCTCGTGCCAGCTCCCTAATAAAAGGGTGGTTTGGAACGCGAACACCAACCAGCTACGAGGAAGAAGAGAGCACGGTTTTACACGCAGTCACCGCAGACCGTTTTTAATCTTGCCTTGCCAAAAGCCTTTGAACTGAAGTTGACAGCACAGAGAATTAATATTCCAGCACCTGCTGCACCAGCAGTAATAAGAGACGCGCCTTCATGACGTAGCATGCAATGCTGGGTTGTGCCGTGCTCAGGTAAGCCACAGGGAACGCAGTAATATGGGAATGAGTGTCAAAAAATACCACTCACTACTAACCATACTAAAAACATGTAAGAATTAAAGCTCCTAACCCTAAAAACAGCACGCCGCCCATCAAAGACACAGAGACGCGTCCCATGGCAGAGACCTACCGATGTGAAGGGATTCAAGTCCTTGTTGAGCTCTTCCGACCGCTTCAAGACCAGGGTTACAGGTCCGGGGAGCAGGTCTCGTAACAGCTCGTCTGGCACGTTCACGTGGCAGTACCTACAGAGGGAGAGACGTGCTAAGGAGGACGGGTGAGAGGCAGCCACGAGAGCCCTTCCCCGTCGGCCTCACGCCCCGCAGACCGGTAAGAGGAGAGCAGCCGCTCCCCGCCCCAGCCCGTCCCGACCCCCGGGGGGCAGCTCACCGGTAGATGTGCTCCACGTCCCCGAGGCAGATGGCCAGCGGCTTCCTCCCGTTGCGCCCCTTCAGGCCGTAGATGCTCCGCACAGCGCGGGGGTCCTGGGCCAGGCAGGCCACGCCGTACACCGTGTCGGTGGGCACCGCCACCAGCCCGCCCGCCTGCAGGGCACCGGCGGCGGCCGCCAGCGCCTCCGCCCAGCCTGCGGACAGCGGCGGGGGCTCAGCAGGAGCCGGCCTCGCCCCCTCAGAGCCCCCTCAGCGCCCCCCTCAGCGCCCCCCTCAGCGCCTCCCTCAGCGCCCCCCCCAGGGCCCCTCAGCCTCTCACCCCCCCCTCAGCCCAGGCCCGGCCGCGGTCTCAGCGTCTCCCTGCGGTTCCCCCACGCACCTCGGGGGCTCGACGGGGCGGCGGCGGCGGCACCGGGGAGCACCAAGGGGCTGCTGCAGGCGCGGCCCGGTGCCGGTGCCGGTGCCGGTGCCGGTGCCGGTGCCCCCTCCCCGCCCCTCCCCATCCCAGCCAGCGCCCTCAGCATCCCAGCGCCGCTTCCGCTTCCGCCCGGAAGCACCGCGGCCTATTTCCGGCCGCCGTTGCCATGGCAACGCACGCAGCAGCGAGGCCTGCGGGAGGCCCGGCATGGAGGCGGCCGGCGGGGCTGAGCCGCGCCTGGTCGGTGGCTGCCGGGCTGAGGGAGGGACGGAGCGGGACGGGTCGGGCCGGGCCCTGCCCGGCTCGCCCTGCCCCGCCGTGACCCGCCGTCTCCGCCGCCCCGCAGGTGGAGCGGCTGCGCGGGCTGCGGAGCCTGCTGGAGGCCCGGCAGCGGCACCTCCGGACCCGCATCGAGGCCTGCGAGGAGCTGGCGGCGGAGCTGCAGGGGCTGAAGGCCGCCCTCCGCGCCGCCCGCCGCTCGCCGCCCGCCGTAAGCGCGGACACGGGGCCGGCCCCCGCCCCGGAGCCCCGCTGCCGGCTGGGCTGCGCTCAGCGGCGCTTCTCTTTTCGCTTTCTCGCCCCCCAGGAACCCGCCCCGAGCGGCACGAGGGCTTTGCCCGCGGAGGAGGAGGAGGCCGACCCCTGAAACGCCCTTGAGGGACTGCGCTCTGCCTGGTCCGGGGGGATTTCTCCAAGAGTTTGTCTTCGTATGAGGTCTGGGATTTGAGCACAGCTGTGCAAGCACAACTAAGAGGGACTAAGCCTTCAGCTAAAGGCTCCAAAACTTGCTACGTAATGCCAGGAATAAATAATAATAATAATAAAACTCTGTTAAGTCGGGGAATGTAGCTTATTCCCTCAGCTGTGGCCTTGGAATTTGCTTTCTTGTCTTGCACTGATATCTTATCTTGCTAGATTTGCACTTAAAGCAAGATTGGGGATTGTTATCTGGTGCCCTGCCTAAGAAGAGGCTAGCTGCTGCTCATGTGGAGGCCACAGAGCTTCTAAACAGACTGTGCTAGTTTGTCTCAAGTGTTGACTCTTTCCCTGAGTCCACTGTTAATAGGATCAGGAACAGTTAATGACTAACTTGATGTTAGAGAAGCTTGAAAGCTGTGAATTGTTCTGTGGGCAGTGACCCCGCTATCTCTGATGATAATGGGGCTCCTGAAGTAAAAGACGCGTGAGCTGAGATGCATCAACAAGCCATAGGTTGCTGCGTTCATAGGTTTGGAGCTGCCTTTCACCTGCATTTTTTTGCACAAAAATGTTTTGCTGCACTGAAGCTTGATTCATGCAGTCTGTGTTCCTTATAGCTGGTAACATCCTGAGGGCTCCCACTGTATTTATTGCAAAGTACTTAACAACTAACACCTTCTACTCAAGGATGCTGCAGCTGCCATCTGGACCAGAGGAGACTCGCTTTTCTCATCTGTACATCTCCAAATGGTTTGTGTTGTATTTACGTTTGCCATCGTGAGCCCTGCCCTGAGCACAGCTGCTGTTTGCAGGGAAGGGGCTACACAGGAGCTTGCTGTTACCAAAAGTGAGCAATTTGTAGGCTCACAACAGCTGCTCTAACTCTGATCCATACCTGACTGAACTGAGGTTAGGAAGTTTGTTCCTGAATGCTGCTGGTGGGGGGGGAGGCAGGAACTGACTGGGTTAAATGCTGTTTTCTGTCAGAATGTGGAAATAACTTCGTGTCCCGATCCTTTCTCTGAGCAGGGGAAGTGCTCGCGCTCATCTCCCAGACAACGGGGCAGTACCCTGAGGAAAGACTGTCGTAACACAATGTTTAAATAAGCATTTAATTAGGATTCCATTAGTATTAATATTGCTTTCAATTCCAAAAAAAGTTAATTTCCACTTCTTTGTAGATATTTCAAAGTACAATATTAACTTCATACAAAATGAGCAATTAAGCAAACACCATTATTTCACATTTTACATTCTTCAAAAAATACAAATTCATATTTACTCTTTTTTTTTTGGGTTTTGGAGATGCTCTTCCTTTGGAAGTACTGTACCTGTAACTAACATCTTCACATTGCTCAATGTAAGCACATTTGTTCCCATGTTTCATAGTTAAATAAATTCCTTTAATACCTTAAACACATTCTTGAAAAACTGGGGTTCCTTTCTTTTATCATCTCCAAGACCATTGCCCAGCTCCCCGTACGTGTCGAACAAAACGAAAGCAGTAAATAGACAGCCTAAGGTTCCCCTGGACTCCCTGGTCTGACAGTTCTGCAGGTGTCGATGCCGAGGACGACTTCAGTTAACCAGCCAGGCCTGAGGTTAGCACGTCCCTGCCCGCCTCGCTGATGCTAGTGTGAAATAGAACAGCAACTGCAACTCTCTCCCCAAAACAAGGGTCCGGTCCGGCAGATAGCTCTGGTTCGAAAAGCAAGTGGAAGGACACAAAGCTACGCGGCGAGAAACACCAGCTACTGTCGCTACGGTACTGCAAAAACATACCCTTGTGTTTTGCTGAAAAAGATTGTATGAAAAAAATTTCTTGTAAGAAAAAGTAGAAACTGCATTTAGTTGAGAAAAGTGTACACTGCATAACGAACCAAATTTTGGCCAGCTTGCACACCACCAAAAGCATGGTGTGGGATTTTTAAACTAGTTCCAAGAACACACACACTTAGACTATGTACACTACTACATAAATATCCAGTTTAATTTGCATTTCTCAGTGCAGACACAGAATCCAACTTCTAGAACATGGGATATATATCGAGACAAGACGCAAAAAAGTTAAAAGTTCAGCCCTGTCCATGAGTATCAACTACAGGTAACATTTATAAAAACTTGACGTTGCTTCCAAAATATGGTAAGGAGAAAATAGGTTACCAATTAAAAACTACGCGATCAGAAATTTGTAGGGTTTCTTAAAGACGTGCTTTTTTGTTTGTTTTTTTGTTTTTTTTTTTTGCCTTACGGTCCAAATCGACTCTCACAATTCTGTCCGGCTAGCTCCGATTACTACCGCAAAGGACTTTCCCCTCGTAGATCTCAACGCGTTTTACAGAGAAAAGTGTCAACTTCCTCATTTTACAGGGAGGAAACTGAGGCACGGAGAGGTTAAGTGTCCTGCCCGAGGTCGCAGAGAGCCAGCCAGCAGAACGAGGATCCCGACACCGAGGTCCCGTCTGCTCTCCGTCCCGGCCCCGGCTGCCTCCTGTTTCAGCTGCCAGCTGCGTTTCCAACCCCACCCACCAGCAATAGCTCTTCATCTCCAATCAACTTCAAGGTCAATTACGCCCTAACAAATTTCCCCCAGCAGCTCCACAACCAGCAGGCCGCTCGTTAATTGGTTCTCCGAGCCGTGTTTCTAATCGGTGCAGGAAGAGTACTGTAAACAGTTCAACAACATTGCTGCAGTTGCAAAAACGGGAGCTGGGATGACTGCGGAAGCGCCATCCTCCGCGAAGTAAGGCAGAGAACAGGACATCAAAAACGATCTCGTGAAGACAGATTGTAAAGGTGCAACATGCCTGCTCCAGAACAGCTTGTCATTTCTGTTCACGCTCGTGGGACGGGAGAGAGGGGAGGACGAGGGAGGAGGCGAGGAACGGGGTCGGAGGAAGGTACGAATTCCCTACAGAAGTGACGAGCGGCTCCCCAGAAAGCGTGAGAGAAAAGGCCCGCTAAAGCACAGTGCTCTCCGTGGGATATTTGCATAGATTGGACGTTTGCTAATGATGCATAATTCCTCTCGGGTACAGGCAGGGTAGGGCAACACGTCACCGAGCTAGTCACTAAATACGCTCCATCAGACAGACACAGACAGACCGACCACGTGGGACAATGATCTTTAGCTACAAGTATTGCACCAAGTTAAGTGCTCATCTTTGCACACCCCTGTTAACTTTTACTCAGAGCAAAAAATAAACTTTGTGAAAGTATATACAAAAGAAATTGCAGCAATTGGGTTAAAGATAAAATAACCTAAAGTGCATTTTAGATACCAGTATGAGGTTCTGCGAACTAGTCTTTCTGGACACAGTTAGCATTACAGAAGTGCCCAATTCGTACTTTGTTCTATAGAATTCAGTACCAGCATTTAAACAGTGCTGATTTTCCGCCCCTCTACCAGCTACGAGCATGAAAAGCAACTTCTACAGCCTTCAGCTGCGTGCCAGGTTTGCTTGCTTGGGTCGCTGCTTGGCCACTACGGCTACCGACGGTGGCAATTAGACCCGTTCTACACGTTTAAGCTCCTGCACCCATCTAGAAACTCTAAGTAACCAAGTAAATCCCCACAAGCCACCGAAGAGCAAATCCTTTAACGCAGAACGACCCAGAGCAGTTCTGCTCTCTGACTGATCATTAAAGGGGTTTGGGAAATGCAGATTTCGCAGAGAGAGGGCACGCTGATCTCAGAGGCTCCAGCACACTAGCGGAACACACCCCTTTCTGGGAAAATCCAGCATCTTACCAGATCTGCAACGGCAGAAACTCCGTTCTCGATTAAAAATCTTATTGTGAATATGTGAAATGCCTGGGCAACGGGGGGAGAAGGCCGGAAAACTCCCTGGCACCGAGGATCTCGGGGCTTTGCTGTGACTGACTGCCTCCCCTTGCCAGCCGCTCACGCACCTCCTCCCAGCCGAGCGTGTGAACGACCACCCCAGCAGCACAGCGTTGGATCACACAGCACTGGGGATAACGCGAACGGCCGCTGCGAGACGTACCGGGCACGCGCAGCACGGAACGCTCGGGAAAACGGGCCGACAATTAAACAGCAGCAGCACGCAACTGTACGACGCAACGGGCGGGATGGACAGCTCGTGGCAGAGCAGGCTCTGCACTCACAGAATCACGCTGCTTGACTCGTTACAAGCTCCAATGAGTTTCACCTAAATTGCAGCCCGTCTGACGCGCACGCAAGAGGGTAACTGCACACCCGAAGCACCCAGAAGTCAGCATAAACCTGGAACACGTTGCTTTCCCTAAAACACCGACAGGAAACAGTAGCTGTGAAGAGAAAGCAGCAGACGGGTTAACCTCTAATCTCCACTCGGAAAGGATCTGAGCAGCATCCTACTGCTGCTAATTACTACACCTCCAAATTAGCTTCCAATTTCAAAGCCTTTGGTAGATGTTTGACTGATTTCTACCAGGAAGGAGTTTCTGAAGACGCTATCTGGCCTAAATCACCGAGTTTTAGGGGAACTAAGTCACGAGTAGCAAGACTAGCGAGGAAAAATGCTTCCCTGAAGGCTGGAAAGGCTCAGGAGAGGTTGCCAAACCCCCCAGCTGTCACATTTCGGGGCACATCTGGTACCCTTGTCCCCCTCAGAGAACACCCCACGACTCCAGGGGAACCTATGTGCTCCTGCGTTAGCAGACTCTCTCACACGCGCACACACATGCACGTCCACGCACCCTCAAACACCGCGACGCCGAGGGAAGGCAGGAGGCCACTCGGTGGCCTGTGCCCCCTGGTGAAGCCCCACGCACTCCAGGCGCCTCTCACGCTCCTTCAAGGCCAAGCTCTACACGAGGGAACTGCGGGACGCTCATCCATGGGCAGACAGTCCCAGCCACGCAGACTTGAGGCTGTTTTTTTTTCCCGTGTTCAAAGCAGTTTCTTGCTGCCATGCAACCAAACTGCATCACAAAATGATACTGTAGGGGGAAAAAAAAAAGAGAAAAAAAAAAACACAGAGGGCCACCACCACGAGCTGTCCTCGAGGGTTACCATGACTAGAACAAAACATCAAATGCTTTGTCAATCCGCATTTCAAGGACGCAGACCTTACTGCTGCAGGACCCACATCCCCTCCGTGATGGGCTGCACAGCACCGTGGCTGGGCCAACGCTCAGAGAGGAAACACAATCAGCGCGTTTCCAGTTCAGTTGATGCCCCGAAGCTCGTCACTGCAATTAGCAAATCACCACGCGCTCTGCCCTAGTCGAGTGACACGACACGCAGCACAGCCTCTCCTCCCTCACATTCACCCTAGTGGCACAACCCTAGTTTCACCCTTCGGCGCTTAACAAGTGGAAAGGTGATGTCGGAGAGGTGAGGAGCCAGCCCCCTTCAGCCCACTTCCATCTGTGCCGTGGCAGTGCATTTGCAAGGGAATCGAAAGAGAGATAGCTTAAGCCACTGTTCCGGCTAAAACCGTGACAGTGACGGTGGTAAGGCTACACAGAGCATGTCACCAAGGGGTTAAAAACCTCCAAATCCTCAGGGATCCTGGGGAGGTCTGGCTGCATTCGTACGATTCTGTCCCCAGCAGGTGCAGCGAGCAGCTTTGATCAAATACGAGCAAAGAGCAGTGAAAGATCTCTAACCACTAGGAGTCTGCATTCCTAAATTTAGTGCACAGAGACACTCCCCGCTAATTGGCTTACAGTCGTTATCTTTGTATCTCACTAATAACAACACTGTAAACTGAATAAAGACTATTTAATATTCTTTCCTTTAACACAAAAAGACTGACAGGCAAAGCCATAAAGATGGATAAAACACTATAAAATTACATCTTTTAAAATAATGCAGCATAAATAAACCATTTAGAATGAGACTGCATTTATTGCAACATTACAGGCTTTTTGGTGGAAGGGGGGTTTGTGTTTTATTTACCCTGAGTAGGTTAGAATATAGACTTTCAGTTTGATATGAAAAACTACTATGTCGTGTAACATCTTTTAGTCAAGAAATAGCCCCGTGCACAAAAGCTGGCATTGCAGTAGGTTGGAGGCAGATTCAGGCAGAAATCATATAGCTCAACAGAAAGGACAAAGCATTTCTGGACAACTGAAGGAGAAACTCACTGAATTCAAACTGAATTTATGTCAAATCGTTCTGGAATTTTTCCTAGGTTTGTTCTTGACAAAAGATGATAGTAACCAGCAAAGGCACCATGCTCCTGATTAAACAGTCGGAGGGCTTGTTTAAGAGGATGACTTGTTTCTGAACAGAGCCAAGTAAATCAAAAGAGCAGCAGACACCGATCTGACTACGTCTGGAACTCACTGCATCCTTCAAAGAGAGGCAAAGAAAACAGACTCGTGCGTCTGAGCGAGCAGGGGCTCCAATTGTGTTTCCGTGTTGTGAAGCAGTGTATCTGCCAACACATCTCAAGTCCTAATGAAATTAGATGAACAGATCTATCAGGAGCACAAGCACCCCGTGCTCTGCTGAAATAAGCTCCCCGACAATTTCTGTAGGCTTTAGTAATAGCGTTAGTACAATGCAAATCCAGGCATCACCTCCCAACACAGTGATGTGACAATCACATTCCAAAAAAATTGCAGATAAATCACCTTCTACTACAATAAAACCATTTTCTGCTACAGCAATTTCCTTTCCCGGGCTCCCCTTATAGTGCATGGTTAGTATCAGACATAAGAGACAAAAGAAAATTATAGACCCAAGGAGTTGTAACAAAGACCCACTCGCTGCCAGTACCTTAAATTCCAAACATAAGTGATGTGCAATTGGAGACAAACTAACCCCCCTTTTTCTTTTTAAAATCTTTTTGCACACGAGTAACCTTAACTTCCGTGTTCACATATGACAAGCAAAAGTGACAGACAGTGCAGCCAAAACAGTTCATATATAACTTAGCTTTTTTTTTTTTGACTTTTCTTTTTTTAGATAGATTCTCAAAGATGGATGTACCTGGGATGTGACTAAGATGACATCTGTGAAGCAGAAATAAGCCACAAAACTTCCCGAGAGGAAGGAAAAAGAATCGATCCTTCAGTTTCTGCTTCTAAGGAGAAGGGTTTTACCCTCCAGGTGCAAAAGAAAATCTGGAACATCTTCATTTAGAGAAGCTGCTATTCAAACCAATTTCTTCCTCACCCTGCAGTAGTGCTTCAATTGGAATTATATTGGATGGGGTTTCAGGGCTTTGGAGGGACAGGTAGTCCGATACATCCATGGCACTTAATGTTTCAGTCTGTGAGTCTGAAGGGGTAACTATCTGACTGCTCTGCCCACATGAAGGAGAAGGGGAAGAGGAAGGAAAGGTCTGAGGCTGCAGCTGGGGAGCTGGCTGCTCCAAAGCTTTCGGTTCAGGTGAGGGACATTCCTTCTTACTGGTGGCTTTGTCCTTGGCAGAGTCTCGGCAGGCACACTGACACTGGCAGGCCTCCTCCTGCTTTATAATGATGACAGGAACGCTGAGACCAATCTGCTGAACAGGGCTTCCTGAAGGGGAAACAGAGTTCAAGACACACGTAACCAAAGTGCGTAATTTCACCACGAGGAGAGACAAATCTTTGTTAGATTCGATCGTATACACCTTGCAGAAGAGATTACATGCTATTTTCTCAAGCACAACGAATACCCCTAGCAGATGACGAATAAATAAACGAAAGGTCCTCTCTCCTGATGAGCAGCCTGTACAGGCTGAACCCAGACATGAGAAGCCTGGTCTAAAGAGATCTTACCTATCTCTTTTGACTATAATTGATTTAGATTTGCAATACAATAATACTGTAGGGAAAGCACATTGTAGAACAGGACTTCCACGGCTGTGTATCAGTTAGATGAATCTCGCAGATAGTACTTACCAAAAACAATTGCTGAAGAACTGATTAAGTTTACCACTTTACTGCCCGTTTAATGTCTTCATTTAAAAGAACAAAACATAAATTATGTCCTTGCACTTGTCCGTTGTTCTTCTATGTATGTTCCATTAAAATACCATTCTACTTTTATGAAATATTTATTTTTATACAACACATCTTTTTATAAATCCTAGATCTAATTTATGGTTATCTTACAAGTTGTTAGAAAAATACTACAGGACAGGTCTCAGCACAAAGCTGTAAGTCTACTGATAACATTTAAAACCTCAGGAAGATTTTAAAAATTGAACGTTTTTCTTCAAGACTTCTGCAAGCAATTAAATCACCACAAATCCTGGTTAAGCTAACATTACTGCAAACAAGCAAAGAGAGAAAAGAAGGTTCCATGTCGAATGTGCTTACCTGTGTTGCCAGCTACTGGTAATGCAGTGGTAAAAAAAACCTTTTCTACTACTTTCGGAACTTGTGGCTTAAAGGAAAAAAAGAAAAAGAGAGCATGAGCTGATTCGAAACAAATTTCTACCGTTGAAAACTCCAAACAGCTACAAGCAAAAGAAACAGATATATATACACTTGCCAAAGAGAACACATAGGGAAACTAATACAAAAATTAGCATTTGGTTTGGTTCTCTGGTATGTTCTGGCTATTCCAAAACTAAGAGTAATATTTCAGTAGTCCTAAAGATGGGGAGTAATATCCCTCTGCACTACATGTCTGTTAACACAGCTTGTTTTGACAACTGAATGACTCAATTCTTAAATTGCCGCGCTTGCTCATGCTGCTTGTACTTGCAGTCATTCATTCTTACCTATTTGCAACTGACAAAACCTAAAGTTGGCAACAGTACTGCTTAAAGATAAAACACAGCCTTCAATATCCAGATTTACTGGAGAACCAGAAACATCCTGTTTTCCCAGAAAACATATTATCTTTATGAGGCTACATTACAAAGAGACAGAGATTACAAAATGTCTGAATGCTGAAATTTTACAGTGTCTTTTGTACTTGTCAAAAGAAATAGAATAAAAAACTTATTCTCAGGCCATATGGTGCAGTGTCCTGGATAAACCAGGTTGCTACCTTCTGTGAGAAGTTTGTCACTGGGCAGAAGAAGGAGAAAACAAGATTTCTGTGCACTTGGGATTTCAATGCATCTATTCTCTACTTATTTCTCTATTTTAGGGGCTGCATTGGTGACATGTTTATCAATATTAATACAATAAGCTTTATATAATACCGCATCCTGGTTTGGATCTTACAATTCCAGGTTTGATCCCCTTCTTTTTTCCCAAGGGGAAAGACCCTATGAGGAACAGGGATGGTTCAAGCTGTTTCAAAGCTAAGCTAGATATACTAACCATTTGTTCTTGGCTTTGTGGAGAACCAGTGGCACCATTTAATATCCATTGCAAGTTTTGCTCTCCCATGACAATGCTGGACTGTAGAATAGCGGCGCTTTGAGAAGGAGTAATTGTTATCGTTGGATTACTGGTCAGAACAGAGTTCGCACCAACAGGCACAGTCTGAACTACAGCCGGCAAGGGTTCAGTGGCACTTGGTGCTGTCGGGGCAGATGCCCCAGCAACCACTGAAAGTCCTTGTACAACGGGCTGCGGTGGTGTCTGAGTGTGCTGCAGAAAGTCTTGGTGACTGGCTGGAAACTGTGTGCTGTGAGGAACAGGCACTTCTGGGGATTGTAAAACAGTTGCAGGATTTCCAAATGCAGCTTGCTGTGAGCTGGTTCCTATGGAGGGAGCAGCAGGTGCTGCTGAGGCTTGTAGTGCTGAATGCGAAGGCTCAGAGATGCCAAGCTGCAGTACAAGTGGAAGAGACAACGATGCTGAATCTCCTGCAGAAGGCGGAACAGCAGTGACTGAGTCTGCATGACCATTAAAAGCTTCAATCAAGGCAGCTGCCAAAAGAAACAAAGAAAATATATAAATACCTCAGTTCTCATAAGATCCGCATAAACAACCTTTCCAATAAACTTATCAGCTAGCTAATAGATTTTTGCTCAGTAAAGCACTACCACTTTTCACATTTTCAAACTAGTGCTCAAAACCAAACAATACTAGGCAATGAAATCTAAAAGTAGGTCCAAATTCAGGAAGCTGATAACACTGAGTAATACACACTAGCTGATCAGCCCCATAAGCCCTCTCTCCAAAGCCTTTTCATCAGCAGGCTCATACAGCTACATCAAGAGAGGAAGTTCAAAGATAACACAGACATGAAGTCCAAGAGCATCAACGTTGGCACTGTACACCAGCATGTGTAAATACACAGCCAGTTCCCCTGTCACTGCCCAAGTGTTACACCATCTGTGGATGTATTTCAACACAAAAATATTTCAACACTGAAGCTGAAGTTGTCGGTTTGCTACTTAAACTTATGTGGGGCAGTAGTCTTCAGTCTGAATTGCTGATTCAAACACTTGTACGCAGCGAGGGAAAACTGTCAAAAAACTCCCTCTTAAAATAGCGCAGCCACAATTTGTACCTGTCTGCTTAGAGTCTTCCTGATTTGTGGTATGATCTGGGCTCTGAAACATAGACTCAAAGATGCTTGCTGGTGAGATTGTGCTCAGGTCTTGTCCATGTGTCTGGAAAATAGAAAAGACAGGAAGATATCAGATAACATTCTATCCCAGGTCTCCATAAACTTTGCACAAATCCCAGCCAGGCAACATATCAATGTCAGAAACACATTCCCAGTTAACCAGCCACCTTCAGGAAAGGTACATAGTTCAGGTACCTAGCATAAAATGTAAAATGATGCTTAATTTTTATAACCCAAAATCAAATTTACCAACATAATGAGCAAATCCTTACAAAAATAAGCAAGTCCTTTAAAAGTCGAACATATTCTTCTCATATATACTTTGTTCAACCTTTATTTACTGTAATACTCTACTAGAAACCAAAACGGACATTAATTTGGTCTTGTTTTTCTGCAAAACCTTTTCTGGAGCAGAAATAAATAGCTCTGCTTAGATTATATCCTGAACTATGCACTGCTGTCACCCACACTGCTATCGGAACATAATATATCAAAAACCTGCATGCTGCTTCCATGTTGAAGCACAAAATAAGGACATAGTCTCATCAGCATATAATTTTCCTCCATGTAAAATTTAAGCTCAGTCAACAGTTAACTGCAAGCAAGAACATCATTACCGTAAAATCAGATGCTGAGCTTTTAAAAACAGCTTGATTTAATCACTGCATATTTTGGAAGAAAATCCTTCTCTCTCACTTGGCTATTCTGCTGTTAAGACGTCAGAGCCATTTGCAAAAAACAAGCCAAAGCTCTGTGCTGAAAGTGCCAGTAAAGTGCAATTGCTTCCTGAACAGGCTCTTCAAGTACTTACAAGTTTATTCACAGATGTGTTTGGGAAAAGATGCAATCTATTTAAATGACACCTGGCAGCTAATATTTAATAACCTAATTAGGTGACTGTGTCACTCAACAGATTATTCTATACAAGTGACCCAACTTAATACCTAAAACCAAGATCTAAACAGGAAAGACCAGGGAACAAATCCAAACAGTGGGTATGAAGATGGTTTAAACATGTCATACTAGTTCTACTCCAGAGTAAGTTTTTCTTCTTCAGCAATAAAGATCTTACTCAGCTGTACAAAAACAATAGCTTGCCTTAATATTCGCTTATCTGTATTCCTGTCTGAAGCCTTCGAGAAGTGAGCTTGTCATGCTTAGTCTGGACATGTACAAACTCCCCCACTCAAACACAAGAAACATGCTAGATAGTGTATCTACTAGTTACCTGCTTCATTCCCTGCTCAGCTAGCTCTAATCCTACAGCTCAGAGCTGATCATAGCTGCGTCTCTGGCATATATCGGGTAGTACTGTAATATCTGATTTGTATATATTATTCACTTCAAACTGATTCATTCCGACCAAATGTTATTTTCATACTGAAAATGGATGCTAGAATTATTTTCTTTTGTGACAGAGTACGTCTCTTCCACTAGCGAAAGGGAAGTCTAAAGGACAGCATGCTGGAGCAAGTGAAACAGAAGCAACCAGTCATACATATCTAATCTGTGTTCCACTCAACAGGACAGATACGTTGTTAGGAAAAAAAACAAAACTCAAATTATGGGTGAGGCAATTCAGGGACAGTAACTCACTAGATTAGAGTTCTCCCGCAGTTCTGAATCTGTTGATATGAGGCTTAAGTCACTCAGACAGAGCGAGTGGCTTGTATCCTGTAAAGAAGAAAAAAAGAAGTGGGGTTAAATATTAAACAATAGTGGCAGAAATGTTTCAAATTACTTTTTAAAGTTCATCCAATATAAGCAGAGCTATTCTGTCTACGCCAATTTAGTTTGTTGTTGTTGTTGTTTGTGTTTTTTTTTTTTAACCTATGGATAACCCTAGTCTCAGTTCTAAAATCTAAGGAACAATATTGCTAAGCAAAACATATTTAGCTGCTCTCAAGGATCTTAACATCTCTCACATTGCTTTACAAAAAAATTAAGCAACCTAGAACTCCAAATTAGCATATGAGCAAAGCAGCCTGTAGAATATAAAAATCCAAGTCATTAACAGTTAGTGTTTATTTTACTTCACACACTTATTACATAGTGTTGAGTGAAACATAAGAATCTACAGGGAATAACATGATAATGTATACAACTGCCTATACACTTGTGCCAGTACTTGCTACAGTCATCCAAGCAGCAGCAGCCCAAGTGTTAATTTTAATGTGATTAAAACGAATACACAAACTTAGACATGCTTTTCTAAATAAAACTTCGTAACCAAATGCCGTGCTAGAAGTTTCAGAAATGCTGATGCCACTGCTTATTATCAGTGCACTGTAAACACAGCCTATGAGAAGAAAGCCTACACTTCCACCTTGAATGCCAGCAATTTCAGAATTGAAATTGAATTCTCAGTTCAAAAAAGAGAGGCTACCACCAGTGCCTTCATGGGAGATGGACATCGATTAGTTACAATTTCCTTTGAAAATCTCAGCTTTAAACGTTACACCTTTAAAACAAGTTATGGACCAAATAATCATTCCACCAAAGTAAGATTTTGTCTCTACCTAAACCAGAAGCATTAGGAAGAAGAGCTACTAACCTCAGACACATTGTTATTGGGAAGTGCATTATAGGAATGTCCTTTCTCATGACCTTTCATGTGACTCTTGAGACTATACTGTGTACTAAAAGTCTTCTCACAGCCATTACTGGGACAGAAGAAAGGTTTCTCCCCTATAGGCAGCAAAAACCAGACATAACAAACATACAAACTTACATAAGATACTTTTAAAGCACATAGAATAGCAACAGTATTTTATACAAATAGGGTTGTTTTTCTCCAACACAACTCATTATGACAAAAAGCGAAACCTTAGCATAGGTTAAGTATAAGCAAACTCTTTCTGCACCAGAGCACATCTTGGTAAGAAAAAGAAGCACCTTGCTTTCTATACAAATTGCTACTTACGGCCAAGCCAGCAGCACCAACAGCTAACTGAAAGAGCAGTTCCTTAACTTGCTATCACAATGACCCTATTCAAAAGACTGGGTCCCACCTCATAAACAGTCTTAATGATACTCTGCAACACAGTCATAATTACTATACAACATGTTGGAACTTGTATGAATAGATTTGAGAGTCGTTATAATGCCACATAACACATTTATCATTCTTGGAAAGAGGCTTGTAAATAAAAGGTTCCATTTTATCAAGTGAACTGACACAAGAACAGAATGTTTAATTTCTGTGCATCACTGCTGACACATCTGTGAAACACGCTGATGAAATTCAAGACCTGTCAGGCATAAATGGAAGTGACTTTTCTCTGTGGTTCAGTTTCTTTGTTCTCAGTTGAAACATGAGCTGAATTTTTGATTGTCCACCCATTTTTTTATGTTATCAGTGTGCTTGATGCAGGTCATAGAGGAGAGTCAGGATATGTTTCTAGATAACTCTAGGAAAGAAGTGATTTATGGCTGACTCACTGAGTTACATCTATTTGCATAGCTGTATTTAACAGTCCTGAATGTATTGCGTAACTTAAAGAATAAAATCAATGGTGCCAAGACAGATCTAGAGTCTTTCTTTTTTTATAAACTACATCTAAATGTATAAAAAAAAATACAACACTGCCCAATAGGAAAAACGTGTAATTAAATGTCCCTGCTAGGTTATTTTATAAGCAAGTTTAAATAGATATTAAGATTCTGAGAGTTAGTATAAACTGCACAGGCTCAATAAAAGAAAAAAACAAATCTTTGGGACTTACCAGTATGTGTCCTAACATGTGTTTTGAGGTGGTGGCTTGCAGCAAAAGCCTTTCCACAGCCGTCATGCTCACACCTGAATGAGGCATCAGGGAAGAGTTAGAATCAGGCTTCTTTCATGCATTTGTTATAACCTCATGTCATGCTCTTCAAATGTCACAGGACTCTGAAAGGTGGACTGACACCAGTCTCTGCTAGTACCAGGTACGTCCCTACAGCTGCTATGCATGCTGCACGGACTTATCTTAAAGAATAAAACCAATGGTACCAAGACTGGTCCCAGAAGAACCTTTCTTTTTTTATGAACTACATCTAAATGTAAAAAAAAAAAAAAAAAAAAAAAAACAACACTGCCCAACAGGAAAAATGTGTAATTAAATGTCCTTGCTAGGTTATTTTATATGCAAGCAGAACTCTGAATGTGACTTTAAAAGTCAAGCATGAAGTCGTCATTTGGGGCTACAGGGGTCTCCTTCGTGGAATAAACTCTACTTCATAACAGACAAACAACAACATGCTTTAGAACTTTTATCTTGGGATACACTTATGTCCAAAAAAATTCTCCTAGCTTGACTATTCCGGTCACTTGAAGACAGTTACTTCACCCACTTTTACAGATAACTAAGAGCACTCTAGAAGAAAAATGCTCAAATGCTAGTCTTCTTTTTTAATGGGAATAATTTTTCATTAATGACAGTAATAGCTGCCATTTGACACAGGCGATCCATTACAGAAGTTCTAGAGAAGCAAAAATTGCCACCCAGCAACCTACCGAAATGGCTTTTCTCCTGTGTGTGTTCGAATGTGCTTCCTCAGGTCACTGTGCGTTGTGAAATATTTACTGCAGCCTTCTGATTCACAGTTAAATGTTTTCCCTGTGTGAAGCCTCTGATGTGCTTTCAACCTAAAAAGCATGCAAAAAAAATCCCTTTTATGGTCTGTAGTGCAAACCAGCCCCTCTCTGAGGCGAGCAAGCCATTCATTTAAACGTGAGGACAGGATTAAAGGCTTAATGTAAGTAATTGATATCACTCCCAAAGTCCTCACACAAATCTGAGAATTCCTTGTCTTTGTGCACCATCTTCAGTACTAACACAAAACAAATAAACTAAGTATGTTATTACAAGCTCATCATCCTGGATGGTTATACCATCTTGGTATAGCTTTTTCCCTTTTTGTGGGGTTTTTATTTGCATCTGTACTTGGAAAAATGATAACAATTGTATTCAGACACAAACAAAAAGTAGATGTAACGTGCAAAAGAGCAGCAGCCAGGTCTACGAGAGAGAGACGCAGAGAATCCCTACCTATACAGTGTATTGAATGCCTTTTCACAGCCCTGCACATCACATTCAAACGGCTTTTCCTTAGTGTGCACTCGAACGTGGATTTTGAGGCTGTAGGAGGTAAGAAAGGCTTTGCCACAGCCTTCTTGATTGCAGACAAAGGTGTATTCCCCGCGATGCGTCTTTTGGTGAGTGCGCAGGTTTCCGGCAGTGCTATAGGTGCGTGGACAGCCCTCGAAGGTGCACTGGTATCTCTTAACCTGGGAGACAAAATGATGCACGCTTAATTTTTAAGCATTTCTAGAATCCAGGCAGGGTAGAACGCCAGTTAAACATCAAAGACGACGTGATAGATTCTGACTTCAAAGGTGAAAAAAAAAGGAAGAAATTGCAGTTTAATCATCAGACTAATTAATACTTCTGCTGTACTATGCGAAGAAGAGTGGCACACGTTGGAGAGCAGGCTGACCTTAGAGAAGAATAGGAAACTAATAGAAGAGGGGAAAAAAATAATTCAAAATAAATCTACTTAGAAATCAATAGTTGAAAAGGACCCAAATAGGCTACCAAACCCAGCCGCTGGTCTCATATGCAGCATCTGTATTTCACTCCGGTGCTTACAGCAGAGCTCCTATTAATGGATGAAGAAAAAGGAAGAGGACCCTTAACACCCTGAATGAGAACCACAGTTTTCAAAATCTCCTACAGCCTCCATCGGACCATTTATTACCTAATTTTATCTCAAAGGCAGCCTTCGTTGTGCTTTGTTCTTCTCTTCTGCTTTTACTTAACCAGTAAATGCCTGAAGTGCAGGGACTCAGACAAGGTGCTTTCCGTCACAGGTCCGTGTCACAGATTCTCAGCCAGCTATCTCCATCACCAGGCAGCAGTTTCACACTGAACTAGACCTGACAGCCTTCCCAGCCTCTGCTACGGGCAGAAAAAGACCACGTAAGAAGCTTCCTGTGTGCAAGTCATCATGCTTAATTAAATCTCAGTCTCTCTTGTGAAGTAGAAGGAATAAGCCATCTGATATGCTCGAATAATCTCCCTCTAACATTAATTATCAGACTGACGGCTTTCATTTGACTGCTGCCGTTGAGAAACCTTAACATCTAAAAGTAATTACAGAGCCCAGGAGAGGATTTGAGGGCTGACAGGGAAGCAGCATAAGAGCATTCCAAAAGATGTTGATTCTGAAACGTTTAAAAAGGTGATGCAAAGTCACAACAGAGGAGCAGAAACTTGCAGGTCTAGTAGCGTTAACGACTAGACGGGAGGAAAATCTAGCAGGACACAGTCAGCAGTCCTCTTTTCCAAGGTACAACCTGACGGTACCCAGCATTGCTGCTTAGGAAAGGCTGCAGGCTGTCTTCAGAAAATAAAACCACAGATACTGAATTGTGGCTTGATACCAGGAGAAGCGGATGAGCCTGTACATGACCCACATGAACACGGGTTTCTACCCATCTCACATCTCAACAGCCGTCCTTCGCTTTTTGCTTTATATATACGCCCATCAGAAAGGAGCATCTGAAACTCATTGTTTTATTACCACAGCTTGGGGGGTGAAAACAAACTGACACAGGACCCCTTGACCTGTGCTCAGGTAACTTTAAAATCACTTTAGTTGTAGTCACACTCCTGTCAGAAATATCTGGAACTTCGGTGGGTGCCATAAGCAGTAGGACACCAGAAGCACATCGTTCTTGTGTGCCTAAGAAAGAACTGAGTATTTGTTAATCCTTTCATAAAATAAGTAATTTGGTTAACGCTTTGTGTAATACCACATCAGTGAAGGAATGGGCCCTCAGTAAAAGCTTTATGAGATCTCCAAATGACCCCACAACGCACTGTTTTGTCCAAAACTCATCTCCCATTCATGTTACACAATGTCGTAAGAACAAGGAGAATGGAGGGGATCTGAAACACATTATTTAGGATGCTAGCAGTTGTTGGCACTGTTGAGGACTGTATCAGTGCTAGAGGGTCCAAAGGAAGGTCCAAAGGAACAGCCCTTAGTGCTGTCAGGGGAGCCACACATGCTCAGCATTTCCTTTTAAGAACATGACTGCTAGATCCCAGCCCAACGACACGAGGACATCTAAACAGCCTTCCAGGAAGCAGCGTGGTCAGACAGAACCCTGGCATAAACACAAACACTCATTTTAATTGGGGTTAAGGGCAGACGAGTAAATAGTCTTAGTTACACCGACCTATTTTCCCTGTTTCATAGGGTATGTGAAATTGTTAGGATGTGATTCAAGAAAGCTTTATAAAATGTGAGTGGACAGGAGCTGCAAAATCTCTCGTGTAGCCTCGAGCCGTAGCCTCGTGTTGGTATCACAGCTGCAGGCTGCCATTTACCTACACCTGCGTTTGATAAAACCTTGCTGTTTGGAGAACATTAAAGCAGGTTACATGTACAAGAACACAAATATCCTGACTATGACACTAGAAAGACCTAAGACTAAAGTAACTAGCAGCAGTTTTCACTCTGGGTAGTGCTGAATTAACTCCTGCCTCGTGTGTATCTGATGCTAACAGCAGTTTGCTCACTGCAGGTGAGTTTTCCAGGCTTTGATATCAATGCTCGTCTCACTACTTGATTAATCCAGGGCGAGACTTTACTCCGAACTGGAGCCTTGACCCAACAATTGCTCGGCCAAACAGCAGCTCTCCGTGCCTCTCCAGTTGTGCGTGACAGCTGAGAAGCAACGTTACCCCCAGAACTGTAGCCACCGTGACACACACTTAGCTGTCACAAAGCACAAGGGGGGAGGAAAGGAGAGCTAAAGAAGTTACACGGGATGCAGAAGAGAGAGAACAAGTCTAAACTAAGCTTTTTGCCACAGAGGAAGAAATAGTATGGGTGACTGTCTCACAATAAGGGGCTTATTAAAAACTACAGCTGAAAAGCCTTGCCAGAATAAAGACTTTCCTTTTTCAGAATATCATCTTCTTTCAATCCTCACTACGTTTCCATCTAGCAGCGGAGACTGGATTTGGTTTCTTGTTTTAAAAAGGGACACAGAAGAGGACCTACTGTACACGTAACTGCAAAAGCTTTAAATAATTAAAAAAAGCTACTGGAGACATGATTCAGTTTCTTCTGACACTGTAGTTGTTTCAAGATAGAGTTTTCCTTTTATTTCTAAAGACACTAGCTACCTCGGCTGCTCTCCATGCAGGGAAGGTGATGAATTCTTATGAGAACATGTAGTACGGTGTCATGTTTGCACTCAGGACTTGACAGCCTACCATGGAATTCACAGGCTGGAGCTAAACCTTCCTCCTCTGACCCAAGGTTGACTCTAAAGCATTCCACTTACTACAGTGTTACTAACCCAGAAATGCACGTGTGCGACTGCCCTGGCAGTGGTGTGCTGCACCAACTCCTGCTGTCAGCGTGGGCACCTACAACTGCTGCGATTGTGAACAGCACGGTAATAAAAAAAAAACACACGAATGTTCTTCCACACAAGGAAATTGAAAAGTTTTGGAGATCTTCACATTCTTATCTGGTCACTTTGTATTATTAAAAGCAGCCTCGAGGGAAGGACAGTAATTTAAGTGTAAAACAACCCACCCTCCAAATCAGCTGAAGTTGTCAACAAATATCTGGGCATCACAATACAGTTACACAACGATTAATGCATTCGGTTGTGTGTTGAGGCTACCAAAACACAAGGAAGAGCATGGGCTGTTAAAACACAGACACAAGGGCAGAAAGTACATTTTATTAGATCAAAGCGTGCAGATTACCTTCAGGGATCATCAGATTCAGCACGGTTTGTATCAGTACTTAGGGAAACGCCCCCCTTTAGAGTGTCAAGGCAGCTGTTGGTTAACATTTTACATAGCACGTTACAGGATATTCCCACAGCAAAAGGGAATAACACAGATGTGAGCTACCTAAAAATCAGATGAGGAGTCTAAGAAGCCTTCTGTGTCTTTACATTTACGCCTAGACAGTGAGAGGAAGAGGAGAATATTTATTAATTAATGACTAGGGATCTGGTCCCTGGCTGCTGATGCGCTTCTCAAAGGAAGGCGGCGGTGACACTTCCAGCGTAACGGTGGGACTACGGCAGAGGCCTTGCAGCCCTCCCCTTTTCTCAAAGACCAAACCTTTATTGCACGAACAGGAGGACACCGCAGACAGGAGCGATGTTAAAACCGCATTATAAGCGGATAAAACTTGTACAGCAGCAGAGCATTTAATTCTCTTTTCACGTTAGGAACTCGAGCACATCACACAAGCGTTACACACACAGAGCGACGCAGATATTGACCACGAAGGGCTGGTGGTTACAGCAGCGAGAACCCGGGACCGGCGCCACATGCAAGCGACAACAACAGAAGAGAAACACGGCAGCGACAGAAACCACAGGTGGCTGGGATACGGAGCACAAGAAATAGGTTGCTTTGGAGATAAAGGCCGGGGCTGTAGCAGGTAAGCTTTTTGCAGAGGACAGCGTGCTACTTGGGAGATGCACCAGAGGGAAGCTGGAAGAGGCTTAACGAAGCGTTTGCCTTACAAGTAGGAGCTAATTGTCCAGTAATCAACGAGGCTGTCAAGAGCTGAGCCTGTCACACTGACCAAAGGCCACTTACATTGCTGTTTGCCTTTAGCTCATCTCAAGTTCCGGAGATTCCCCTTAAATTTGTATTTTTTCTTGTGTCATCGCTGAACAAAACCAAATCAATGAAACTGAAATAGAAGGCTGCAATCACGGGTATTCTTACGGACAATTATGAGAAAAGCGTATTGCAACACAAGGAAGTTGAAGGGACTTAAGGGAGTGTAACACTTCCTTCATAGGTGTCTAAGACTGACTTGAAAGTTGAGGACTTTAAAGCATTTCTCTCAGTGGTTAGAACCGCCTCAGATGTTTTGGAAGTACCCAAGAATCGGACTGCTAGCACTCAGAGCTGAGCCAAAGGCGCAGGAGTTTTAAAGCTTTTTTTTCCTCCTGACAACTTAACAACCATCTGAAATAATGGAACAAAAAGGGGTTTTACAAGATGGAAGAGATTCTGCTTCCTTAGGGCTTATTTCCACTTATTTCACATCATGGCATAATTCCTTCCCCCGGCTAGAAAATTAAGCCAAGAGCTGGAAAATAAATTCGGACAAAGAACTTCACCAGGCAGTTCCAGGTCTCGCAAGGCTTTGTTAAAAGGGCAGGGTGAAGAAATAAAGCAGGCTAATCGCATGGGTAAAGTCATCAACCCCAATTCAGCTAGCACACACTGTTCTCACACATTGCCGATTGCAAGCTGATCCTTCTACAAAAAGAAAAGAAAATACTGGCATGACTGACACACCAACATTAAACACTTTAGCAGCTAAGGAGGCAGGATTCAGTAGCTACTAATGCGAATAATAATTGAGCAAAAGAAGTTCCTTAGGCTTAAACGGGTTTACGGAACAAACCTTGGTCCAGAAGTTTCGTGACTAATTGCAAAGCCGACCTCCCACAGCCACGTTTCCTTGCTGCTGTGCGAATGCTAATCAAGGTTCCCCGCTAATCTAAATTATTCAGAGCATTCAAACCTAGCTTCCTTCCTAACAGAGGCTCGTTTCAGCAGTCCTCGCTCACGCTATCGGTTACACTACCAGTCAACGCTTCTACCCCCAACGCTAGCAAAGACACTTGAATAAATTTAACTCCAAACAAGGTCCAAAAAAGTAGCAGTCAGTTGTTAAAAATGCCTTGGCGTTGCAGGCAACCGTGTATTGCTTTTGCACCTAAGCAGTAAGAAACCTCCAAGCTTTCATCACCACTCCGCATGCAGGCAGAATTCATCAGGGAAACAGAATTAAAAGCAGTTTCTATTTTAAATATATAAACTTGCTTCAGCTGGTACTCTGAATTTTCTCCTCAGTTCCCCTGTGAGCGACGCAGTAAAGCTACAAAGCAATTTTAAGTTTGGCATCTTTGGCTTCATATTTCGGCTATTTCAAATAGGGCAGAATTTAATCAGCAATTTGGACTTGCTTTGCTCAGGAACAGGGATCTCCACAGAACAGAGTTCACGTTCTTTTTACTTGTCTCTGAACTCAGAAAATAGTTCTACAACTAATAAAAGGCCACGAAAAATCACATACACTACCAACGTAAATGGGTTTTTGTTGCCCTGTCCTCCTGCTACCTAGAGCGTCACCAGATACCAAGAAGCACTTCCTGGCTGCTTCACAAGAGAGCAGCAGGACATGAAAGCGAAAACTGATGACGTTTGCAGCTATGCTGCTGATGCACCAACCTGTGGGACACAGTCACGCCTACCTGCACGGGGCACTCCTGGCACTAACAGTAACAGCAGGCGCAACGGAGTAACTCCAGAGAACTAACTAGACACGAACCTTTAAGAACAGGGGAATTTGCTGCCTGCCTCCTGGCAGAAACATGTTGTCAAAGCATTTGAGGCCACCAGCTAAAAACTACTCAAAACGAGCGCGAAGTTTAGAAACGTTTTTGGCTACTTACTTCTTTAAGCTTGGTTTCCGGGCATTCAGACTGCAAAGTGAGTGTTGCTCCTTCGATATTTCGTGGCATAGGAGTCGAACCAGGATTTATCGTCAGGTGAATCTGATCCGGAGAAATTATATGTTGCACATAACCCTGGGACATTCCTTCATGATCTGCTATTAAATGAAATCCTTCTTCATGACCCTCGGGTAAAAAAGGCAAGTGATCGCTACACTGTCCTTCATCCTCATCGTCCTCCAACACGCCGTGGTCCTGCTCTATGAGAACAGTCGTCCTGTCGTACACCGTCCCGGACGAGGAGGAGACCAGCCCGTTTTTATCGGCGAACCTCATCCCGCCGTCCTCCCGGCTCAATTCCTCCTCCTCCGCCTCGCAGCACAGCGCGGTGCCCTCGGGGCTGTTCTCCCCCATGGCTCCCCCGCCGCTCACTGCGATATCCTCAGGCTGGGCCGCGACAGCTCATCTGCAACGGAGGGGCAGGACGGGGAGGGGGTCAGGGGGGGCCGGGCCCGGCCTCGAAACCCCCTCAAGGACCGCCCCGGGTGGCGGCCCCGGGCCACGGGCGGCTCCTCACGGATCTCCCTCTCCCCCCCCCCCCCCCCGCCACCCCCGGGCCTCGAACGGCCGAGCCCCGCCGAGAGCCGCCCCCAGGGCTCTCACGGCGTTCTCCCCCCCGCCCTCGCCCCGCGGCTCAAGCCCCGGGGGCCGCCCCCCGCCGCCCCCCGGCCGCGCTCACCGAGCCCCCGGCAGCGGCGGCGGCTCCTTCCCCGCCCCGGCGGCACCATGATTCCAGCGCACTCACTTCCGCTTCCGCCCGCGCGCGGCACGCCGGGAGCGCCGCGCCCGCCGCGGGGGCTGGCGGGAAGGGGGAAGGGTGGGGCCGCGCCCCAGCGCTCGGCCTCCGAGAGGGAGGCCCCGGGTTCGAGTCCCGAGCCCGGCAGCGGCGCCGCTGTGAGGAGGGGGCCGGGGGCCTAAAAGGGGCACACAGAATTGGAGTGTCACAGAATGGCCCGAGTTGGACGCACAAGGGTCACCGAGTCCAACTGTTGTGTGCTTTGGGTTCCGAGGGACATTAAAGCCCGTCCAGCTCACAGAATCCTAGAATCATGAGGGTTGGAAAAGCCCTTCAACATCATCTGGTCCAACCGCCCCCTACCACCACCATCACCCACTGACCACGTCCCCAAGCCCCACGTCCAACCTCTCCTTGAACACCCCCAGGGACGGGGACTCCACCACCTCCCTGGGCAACCCGTCCCAACGCCTGACCGCTCTTTCTGAGAAGAAATGTCTCCTCGTTTCCAGCCTGAACCTCCCCTGGCACAACTCGAGGCCGTTCCCTCTGGTCCTATCCCTGGTTACCTGTGAGAAGAGGCCGACCCCCAGCTCCCCACACCTCCCTTTCAGGCAGCTGCAGAGAGCAATGAGGTCTGCCCTGAGCCTCCTCTTCTCCAGACCAAACACCCCCAGTTCCCTCAGCCGCTCCTCACAGGACTTGTGCTCCAGGCCCTTCACCAGCCTCGTAGCCCTTCTCTGGACACGCTCCAGGGCCTCGATGTCCTTCTTGTGCTGAGGGGCCCAAAACTGAACACAGCACTCGAGGTGCAGCCTCACCAGAGCTGAGGACAGGGGGACGATCACCTCCCTGGTATGCTGGCTGCACTATTCCCAATACAAACCAGGATGCCGTTGGCCTTCTTGGCCACCTGGGCACGCTGCCGGCTCCAGTCCCCCTGCCATGGGGGGGGGAATATCTTTGAACCGTATGCCTGAGCACAAAAAGCTCTAGCTGAGGCCATAACTGGTGCTCAGCTCATCTTGTCTGTGCCTGCAGCTGCCCTGGCTCAGCCCTGTGGGCATCAGCCGGCATCTGTTTTTGAAATGACAGGTTTGCAAGAAACTGTTTTTTTTCACCTTGACTGGATCACTGCCCCATGTTGCTGCATGTTCCTGCAGGGTTAGAGTACTGGGGAAAGCACAGAAATATTCATATAATACATCTGCTTTGCTACCACAGCCAATGTACTACTGGAAGTACTGTGGAGTGGATCTGCTCCTTGCCTTTTACAGGTGTGACTGAAATCACCCTCAAATCAAGAATCTAAACCAGCCAATGCTGAAATAGGGCAGACGAGCTGGAAAAAATGCACTGAGATGCTTTTATTTAAATAACGAGGACTTAAAAATTCTGAGTTTTAATACAAGTTAAATACAATACAGTGAAAATATCAGCTTTTATAGTTTTGCTTGTCTACACACAGCTTATTTAGAAATTCAATATATTTTACAGCTTATTAACAGTGACACCTGATTCTAACTGCCTGAGCTGCATTTAATAGCAATAGATTGTACAAAATACTGTGATATTAAAAAAAAAATGGTATACTGTACAAAAATATTTTTACAGTAGTTTGATATCTAAAAATCAGATTAGCTGCATCTGGAATTCACGGTAAAGTGTCCTCTCTCAAGAGGAACTGGTGGATAAATTGCTGAGCTTTCCTCTTTTCCGCTATATCAGGTGTGGGATGTCCAGGAGGAGGTCTAAGTAACAAGCCACCAAATATACTAGCTGCATTTTTGAGAGAGAAAGAGAGAGAGAACCAGTCAACAGCGGGCTATGAAAAGTAATTCCACCAACCCCACTCGGTCAAAATGAGAGAGAGCCTTGTTTCAGGATGGGGTGAGATAAAGCTGACAACACGTGCACCTCTTCTGTGTCCCTTTACAACTTTTTTTCAGGCTACTGCCAGGACAGTGTGTTTCTACGGACTGTTTGATAATTAAATGCTTCAGAACAGTAGAAGCCATGACTGCGAGCACTTTGGAGAACCGTGTTCTGTTACACAAACTGAAACCCCCCTCTGAACAGAATGGTTATTTTGCTCTCCTTACCAAGAATATTCACATCCAAATGGTTTTTCCCTGAATTTTTCAGTAGTTCTCGTAGAAACGCCATTAGATATTCAAATACATTTTTATGGCATTCTGGCAGCTTAGAGATAATCTGGGTGGAAAAAACAAACAACATTTATAGTGAAGAAATGGCAATGGCTTAGCAGCTTTATCTACTACCTGTCTGCAAACACAACAGAAACAGCTCTTAATAACCCAAGGCACATCAGTCCTAGATCCATTCTATTATGAGATGATGAAGTTTCTTAGAGCAAAAGCCTGTTATTTGTCTAGCATAAACCAGTCTGCTTCCCCCTCCTTCCAGAACAACAGAAACGGTCTCCCAGCGACGCTGGCATTACCTGGCTGCTCAGCAGGTAGTTGTTGGCACACTCCAAACAGCTGCTGTAGAAGCTGTAGCAGATGACCGGCTCTGGCAGGCTTTCCAGGAAGAGCAGCAGGGCCTCTGCTACCGAGTGGTTGCTGCCAACTGATCCAAAGATGGTTAAGGAAGAGGTGAGCACAGTATGGTCTATTTTGGTAGTATTTCTGCTGAAACATTAATCATTGCTTAGGTCTCCAGGAACTCCTGTTGTCCACAGCTTTGAGTCCACATATCAAACTCTGTTTCCATGGGCAGTCAGACACTTACATAGTTCATCAACGATCATTCATCAGCGTAGCAATGACTCTGCAGAGGCATTAGTACTGATTGCAAGTAGCAGTGAAGAGCTGCATATCTCAGCTACCATGAGATGAGAGACAGCAATTTAAAAACCACAATGGAGCACAGAAGACTGATAAAACCCTTCTTGGCTTAGATCTTTTGTTTGTGCAAAGTGAGCCCTACCAGACATCAGTCTAAAAGGATACGGAGGGTATCATGCATTCCTTTGTCCAAACAGTCTCGTATTTGCTCAAATTCAGACCTGAGGCCTGGTTGCTGAAACAGGTCCTCCTGAAAAGACCACCATCAGTCAATCTCAAGGGAAATAAATATTTGGGTAAATAAAGCACTGTCATTATAAACTGGCTGGAAAAATCTCCCTAGATTGGTCGTTATTAGCACCAGTCTCACCACGAGCAGTTCTAGTAAGGCTGTGGGACTGCAATAAAAAGCAATGCAGAAGGACAGCTGCTGGTGCATACTACACACTGAACACTGCAACTCGGGGTACTAAGATCACTTATCTCAAAAATGTCCTTTTCTTACCCTTTACCAATGGCCACAAACATCCACAGTTAGCCATGGCTGCCATTACCAGTATCTTGTCCAAAACTAAACGTAATGCAAACAAATTATTTTGCAATTCCAGCACAAGCACTGCCAACCTGCTGGGAAGCGTTGCGGTATAGGTGATCCACCATCATCCACAGCTCTTTGGGAATTTCCAGAGGCCTTTCAGCTTGAGTAGCAGCATCACTTGTTTCCAGCGGCATCAGGGTCTGAGAGAGGGGAGGAAAAAAAGGAGCTAGCCAACTTCTTGTTCAACTCTGCAGATTGCTTCACAGAGCTTACACCTGAGAATTAATACTTGTTACAGAACTGTGCAGCTTCACTCACTAGTCTTCATACAAGACAGGTCCAACAGGCACATTTGTATCAAAAGTGCAGGCAGAAAGAACAAGCTGCTCTCAAACACGCTTCATGTACACTCAGCTCTATGGAAACGTTACATCGTGCCTCACATATGCACACATCTCCATTCAGTGTGGGGAAAGCCAAAGGCTCCAGAGAAAAGGTCTACGTTTAGAAGCAGCACACCTTTTTTAAATGTGCAGGCAGAGCAAACAGTGCCTTACTGTCAGTGATCTACGTGAAATGGGTTGCTTCATCCACGTGAAGCACTACTGCAAGGTGTGAAGATGGCGCGCTAGGGAGCACAAGCTGTATCTGTATTCTCAGACTACAGACCAGGGAAGTGAAAGAAGGCTCTGTAGTAACAGACAGGACTTAACCACCTAGTTTTAATGGTTCCCGTGGGCTCAGAAGGGAAGCTTATCTTTAACTCACAAGGTTCTGAATGGATTCTGCTGACATGTCCTGGATCGGTTCCCGCATGTAACACAGTGTATGAATGGGAGACCCAAAGCAACTGGGCAAGTAGTTTCCTGTTACAGACAGAAAATAGTCCTTCCCCCTGTCAAGATGCAAGACCAAGATATCTTCAAGTTTTTCTTCTCCAGAGTTTAAGCGCGTAGCTGTTGATTTATTAACAAATAGCTCCAACTCGATCGTGATCTCAGAATCTGCCAAAATGTAAGAAAACCATACTGATTAAAAAATAATATTAAACCCATAAGCCTGTAAAAAAGCATAACATTGTCAAAATAGGAGAGAAAACTAAGCCAAAAGGTGACAATATTAGCTGATTAACATGAAATGAACAATGAGGAGCTCACCTGGTAGCAGAAAGCCCTTACTAGGATTAGCTATCAGCCACTCCTTGCAGTAGGTTTCCTCATCTGGTTTGCTGATAAATTCAAACTGGCAAGGCACTTGTCCATTGCGGATTGTAAACTTCTCTATCTGTAGCTGCATGTATTTAACATCCTCAAAATGGAACTAGAAACAAACATCAATCAACATCATCAGCCAATCCCCCCTTGCCAAGCACCACCAGCAATTCCTCATATTCCAGTCCCATAGTTTAATCATTAAGCAGCAAGATATCCAGATTAACCCTCTTGCTCCCACATCCCACCTCTTCCAGGATTAAATAGGATTACACTTGTTTACAGTGTACGCTCAAGTCATTTGCATTTGCGTGCACTTTAAAGCAAATGCTCCCCTCAAATAACGTCAATGAAACCTGAGAACAAGATAGCGGTAGCCTCAAATGTCTCAGTTGCTTGTCTGTTTTAGTTCCCAACACAAAAAGCAAATGCTGGTTTTGTGACCTTCTCCAAATCCTTCAGTATTTTACATTTTATGTTTCTAAGAACAAGCAACAGCGAGGGGCACAAACTGCCCTTTTACTCTCACTCTCCACCTCAGAGAGTAACAGAGCTGTGCGTTTCAGCCTGGTACCATAAATGAAATTTGCCTGCACCTAAAGCAGAAACAAATAAATATTTCAAGGATTTGTAAACAGAAAACAGATGAAAGTCAATATACTGTTTCTTTGGAACCAGACCCCACGTTCTAGTATCCATCTAACATACTTCTACCACTAGAATACACTTTTGGTGTAGGAATAGGAATGCTCAATGTGACCAGCAAGTCAGGGCAGATGAACATACCCTACCTCTCTCTGGGAGAGGGTCACCGAGGGAATGTTGGCATTCTCCATCTTATCCAGGGAGCGCACTATTTCCTCAAAGACTTTTCGATAGAGCTCCTCATTCACAACCTTCACCTGAAAAGGACACACACAGCACCAATTGGTATTTATTGTGCCTCTACGGGAGAGCTATAACACAGACTGAAACATGAAGTGGTTCAATTTTAATAGTACGCTAGCACATACAACACATTTGATGAACAGAACCGCTTGGAGCACTAATACTCTTATTCCTCCTCAGGACCCAACAATAAAGGACCTTGCTATAAGTAGCATATAACTAGCAAGAGAGGCAAGAGAGTCACCCAGTTATTTTTTGGGTGTTTTTTTCCTTTTTTTTTTTTTTAAACCACATTCCTGGGCTGTCAATGATGTAGCATGGCTGCACTGCAAGCAAAATGATTAAGAAAAAAAAGGAAAAGAATACTCATAAATTATTCTGCTGAAGTGAAGTATCACTTAATACAACCCTAGTTTACTAAGAACAATGATTCCACCTCAATATATTACCTAGCCCACCTTACAAGCCATTGTTCTGTGTAGATGCCATAAAAGTGGGGATAATCCAGCATGAGAGCTTCTTCCCTCCTCCCCCTCTCCCCACACACAGGACAAGGTCAGCAGAGTTATTTCCTTAGGTACAGACGTACTTACCCCAATATCAAACACAGAGCTAACTGGCTTGTGATCACTGATCTTCAAAGCCATATGGCTGCGATAGCTCAGCTGAGCAATGTTCTGCCCTTTCCAGAGTATCCGATCACACCATGCTGGAACACGACACTTCTCACTAGGACAGAGGTAAAAATTACAGTTTCCAGGCACAGTTCAGGTGGAGTAACACTGCGAGGCAGAATTCTGCTCTCCCAGGGATTCGGTGTTTTCCTGACAAGGCCAATTTCTGCATTTTTTTTAACTTTATTTTTACCACATTCAGTGATGACATTAGCCATTGATGTCATCACATACGAAGCAATCACTGTACCTTGTGTCCCAGTCATCGCAGCCAGCATCATATTTGTATGTTGGTTGGAAAGAAATCTCTCCCTCTGTAAAGCCTTCAAAGACCGCTTTTGCATTCATTTGCCTCTTTAGCTACAAAAGAAAAAGGAAATTAAATAAGCTTAAGCACAATTCCCATATGAGCTAAATGGGAGCACCGAGAAGGCTAAGGAGCACCTGCAGGTAGGTGAGGGAGGCATCAGTACCTGGTCATACTGGCAAAGCTCTGAAAATGCTTTCTCGTCTACAAGCTGCTTCACTTTTGCCACATCCAGTTCCTCCAGCCGATAGTTGAGGTCACCCAACCATAAGATCACACTGAAAGAGAATGTAGACCAAAGCTACTCTTTCTACCGTGGCTAATTTTAGTTCCCATTCTGCATGTTTGTCACAATCTTTTACTAATTGACGATTTTACTATTCTTCAATGACTAAATCCTACAACCCACTGAGAAGATTGATGCATATTATTGCCCCATTCCAACTTCATACAGGAAAATAAAACAAGGCCTGGAAGACTGTAAAAAGATAAACGATTGCCAGAACTCTATAGATGACCACTGTCAAAACCAGGGTTATAGCAAAGCCTTTCTGACCCTTCCTGACTAATAATTGGATCGCTAGCCACCCTTCTCACATCCCTGTGAGAGAACCTTACACCCCACCATGTTCCTAATGCCCTGTCTTGCCACCTGCAGTGAATCAGGTAATCAAAGGCGAAGCATACTCATGTTTGCTAATAGTGAGAGGTGGCAAATTTGGATCCGATTGGCAGAATTGCATCCGAGAGCAGATGTCCTTGAAGTCCTGGTTCCTCCGCTCATATTCCTCCGTGTGAGCTGCAAGGTGAGAATTCACAATGCACACACTAGTGTTATGGAATTTAAACCTTATGGCAACACCACCTTTGTTACCCTGAAAGATAAAGACAAAGATGCTGGTCAGAAGCTTTTGTTCTGTACACAACAGATAAATCCAGAAATGAGCTAACGGCAGTGGACAAGCCAGAAGACATTGAGGCAGACCATTTAATTCCAGAAGAAGGAAAAGGCTGAAAACCCAATTGGTGATAATTACTTCATGAATTTAAGCCAGGAACTCGTGTGAGGATTTCACACAGCAACAGAACATGGCAAGCAAATTTACAGAACACAGTTTGTAATTCAGGATTTAGTTAATACAAAAGGAAATTCAAATCAACAAGGGAGCTGGTCAGTTGCTTCAACAAGTCCTGAAACCTGTTTAGCAACAAACAAGACCTTTCAACACAGACAATTAAAAAAAAAAAAAAAGTAAGTGGAGGAGGAAGCACACGGCTTAGCTGGCCAAAAACACCTCTGCCAAGTTATAGCTGCAGTGTTCATGAAACTACAACCAAAGGGCACAGACTTCATTCCAGTGATGCAGAATGGCAAGAGGCCAATAAGTCCTCCTCAACAAAACTATAATCTGGATAGACACGTTTCTTCTACTTATGTTTCCTCGCATTAATTGCTTTGAGCAAAATCACAGCCAGCATCAAGCTATGTGAGACTGGGGCCCCACACAGCCCAGCACATGTAATCAGGAAAAAGCCTCCAAGGAAGCTTCTCCCACAAGGTCTATGAGCTTTTGAGAACACACGGTGATTCCCTCTAGCAACAGCCTGAGCTGTCACAGAGACGGGACTCTACATTTCTAAAAGCAGCTGCCTCCTTTAGCTAGAGGAATAACCACTACATCTAAGGAGAGGAGAGCCCTGGGGAGCTCCGAAGTCTCACCCCTTCTCACGCACAGTTGTCATTCTTACCATCCTCCCCATGATGCCAGTTCCCACAGTCTCAATTTCCACCTCGGAGATGTTCAAAGCAAGGTCTGCTTTCACATACAACAGAAGCATTATTCCCACAAGCCGCACAAGTTTCACCTGAAAAATAGATCCTGTTGCACTAAATACTAGAATGAGAGAAGGCACATTGTCCCCCAGCCCAGAACAAGGGTCAGCAAAACACAGATGGAGGAGAGTTCCGGGCTCATCCAACAGCCCACCTCACCACACAGTACACAGGCACTCTATCAGCACAGCACAAGAGGGAGCCAGGGACCAACACCACAGTAAAGGAAGCCGAAGCCCAAAGCAAAGGCCGAAGCACAGGCAGCCCATAGAAGGAGCTTCCCTTAAACAAGCGACAAGAGACAAAGCAGACCCAAGGAGCAGGAGCCGAAACACAGGCAGTGTTCCTACCAAGATACCTTCGCGCCTCATTCCACCATGCATTATGGAGACAGACATGGCAGATGCTAAGACGCTTCCTACTCACTTCCCCCAAGACAGCAGGAGCTTCATTTATGCACGGTGCCTAGCTGCTCCCTCCTGTCCTGCCCTCTGCCTTGGCACCCTGCACAGTAACACTACCTACTTCACCTTCAGAGCACTTCTGACTGAGCAAAAGCTGCAGACAATGAACCTCTGGAAGACACAGCAATTGAAAACAGGAAAAAGCAAAGTGAAAAGAGGCCCAAGTGGAAAATGATTCCACATTCAAACCTCCCAAAAAGCCCCATTTACCTTTGCATATTTGGCATCTGGGTGAAGACTATCGGTTACAGCTTTAAACCATTCTTCTTCCTTCGGTGTGTCATTGAAAAAGAAGGCCTCTTTACTCAGATCAAGCTCCTGGAAACTGCAGTAGAAGAAGAAACCCATGTATGCAGGCACTTTTTTATAACTCCAGCCCTTCCCTCCAGGAAAGAACTAAGACAATTTATACTCACACTAAATTTGTAACTTAAAACTCAAATTCAGTTATGCTGATTTCAGAGGCAAGTTAAATGTAAAGCTAATTGTTAGAATTAAATGGAACAGTATTAAAGCTTTTGCAAAACTGCAGTGCCATAGAGTCCAACCACTAGCAGAATAACAGCCCTTTCAGGCTACGCAAACACACATTCTAGAGCTGTGCAACAGAGTAAGGCAACGCAAACATTCCTCAGCTGTGATGTCTTGGCTGAACACCTCATGCTACAGATCACAAGCAAGCAGCCAGAGTCAAGGTTTGGAAGGTAGAGCTGGAAGGAGACACTCACCCCACGCAGTAAATGTCTGGAGGCTCCGCGTCACATCTCAGCCAGGGCTGGAGGCTTTCCCTGGGTGACTGACCATTCACATTATAAGTCCCAATAAAAAATCTGCAAAGAATTCACTTTTGTTAAATCCCAGAGCTGCAGATACCACTAGTATTAGCCCAGGCACTTAATAATAATTATGTAGGAGTAACTTGTTTCCATGAGGGATTAGGGCAATGTGACAAAGTCTAAATTCCTACAATGATTTAATTACAGTAGCGTCTTTATAGCCTGTTTTACAGAAGGATGCACATTTTTGCATAGAGTGTAAAAAGACACAAGAATAGAGCTGTGCAGTAGCAGTTCGAAATGATAAATTCATTGAACGACCTGCATAAATGGATTTTAACCACAGTAAAGTTTTTGTCCTGATTATATTTTTCACCCAAGCTCTTATGAGCTTAGTAGGACAACTGCAAGGCTAACAGTAAACAGGAGTGAGAGAGAAGGCCAGGGGTGCACAGAATTGATGCATTTCCAGGCATAGGAAACTTACTCCCACCCCCAAAACAAGCTCTTCTCGGGAATGATCATTACCTGAAGTTCTGGATGTACGTGTAGGAATCCTCCTTTTGTACGAGCTGTGATTTAACAATAGTATCTCTTAGTCCAAACTTTGGTTCTGATAAGATTGAAGCCATGTTTGAAACCATTACGTTGGAGGACCGCACCATTTCAGTTTTCACATCAGATTTGACTTTGCTTTGCCTGGAAGGGAAAACAAAATTGCTAGATGAAGCCCAGGATAAACACACACCCTGAACAGCTTATTTCTGCTACCGAGGATGTGATTCTCATTTACCTGTCTGTTTCACTGATCAGTGTGCAGAATAAGCAAACAAGACCAAAATGAGCGTTTCTTAGAACAGCTCAGACCTTCTCCAGATAAAACCAGTTTAACTAACTGAAATAACAACCCGTTCTCCCTAAGCTGGTGCAGCCTGTTGAGTCAGGGCAGACCTTGTTCACCTGTACACAAAGCCGTACACGTTTCCTGCTTACTGGAACAGGGAGATGCGGCTCTGATCTCCCTCTGCTCAGCCCTTCTGACCTCAGCGAAGAATGAAAAACTGTTTGTTTTCATGGTGGAAAAGTCCCAGATCTATCTAGAAAGGAGGCGGCAAAGAGTAGATGGGGACAGAGGTGGTTTTATTTAGTATCTTGTTGCTCTGTGATTTATTGCAGACTCCTTTTGCAACAGTAGTAATGCCACAGCTTGGGAGTTCCCACAAGCAAGTGCATGATATAAATTTAAGGTCAACAACCTACACATGAGTGCCAAGGACGGCACAGAGACAGACTTTGAAGGATATGCAGCAGGGTCCACGAAGTCCTGGGAACTGGAAAATGAAACTCTAAGAGTGTATCTATGAGACATGGTGGCCCTAAGCCAATGCTCTCTGAATTCAAAACAAACAACGCTAGCAGGTCCTGTCCCACCAAACAGCAAAATATGCCCAAATAGGGGGCCTAGCAGGACTGGCTCTGAGAGGCAGTGCTGAAATTCCCACTCAAGTTTTGACAGCGTGCTTATGCTGAGCTTTTTTTCTCTCTCCTAGCTAGAATCTGTGATTCTCTTCCCAAAAAGTTGCCAGCTACTGCTCTAGATCCTGCTACCTCTGATGACCGCAGCTGGCACAGTTGCCAGCACCTGGAAGCAGATAATGCAGCAGGCAGATTCCTCAAGCACTGGTGTCTGCACAGACCTGTCACGCTGGGACCAGAAAGACCAACTTCCCCATGCGGTTTCCAGCTGAAAACCAGGAAACCCAGACAGAAAGCTCTCTGCAACTTGTCTTCCCCTCGACATCAAAATATCAACAGCTTGCCCACTGCAGCTCATTCCGTCTGTACACAATCATACAGAAGCACACAGAAGTTTGGTGCTATATATATTTACTGTCAACAAAGAGCCTCTGCAAAGGGGAAGCACAGCTAGACAGGCAAAGAAACATTGCCACCACTTTTACACCTCCCTAGACCCTCCCCAGAGAGCTGATGCACACAAGTATTGCTTCAACTACTTCGACGAAAATACTCCAGAAGTGAGAGGGAAACCATACCTGGGAGCACCTTTATCGGTGCTGTCATGGCTCCAGTTCTGATTAACTGCAAGTTTTTTTCCATTCTGCTTGATGCCTTCAGAGCCAACCACCTCTGGAAAAAAAAAAATCAAGTTTCACATGAAACACAAAGTGTTCTTTAACTTATCAACACACTTAGGCAAACAGAAGGGAAAACCAATGGGCAGAATACAGTTTAGGCTTGTACAGAGAAACAATGTGTCCCACAGACTCTCTTTTTGTTATCTGATCAACTCATCTTATTTTGACAGAACTGTTTGGTGGTGACGCAGCTTCCCCTGCAGAGGAACGACTTACACCAGCGTGCCATAAGGCCACAGAGAGCAGCAGAGCTGCCGGCTCTCCTTCAGAGCTAAGCCAAACCAGGACTGGCACCATAAAATCCAGGGCTTTATCCTGGAAATCCAGAAAAACTAAGCTAATAATTAGCTTTTTCTTTCTGAAGCAAGATGGGAAGTACAAGGAAAGGAAGAAAAAAGACTAAACACACTAACATTTAAAGGGTTTGGGTCTCTCTGCAGAAACAGAGCAAAGCACAGGAGCCGTTCCCTGCAAAGCAGTGCAGTAGTCACCATACGAACCTGCCACAACTCAGCAGAAATAAGTGCTGCCATGTAAATTCAACGTCCCTGAAGAAGTAACAGGGCAGCTAGTATGCAAATGCTGCTAAATACAGGTGCAACGCTAAACACGTTATACCGTGTTAGCAAAATTTGACCAGTCTCAGCATTTGTTTCAGCTATGACATTCTGCTGATAAGTGGCAAAGTAACAGTTAAAGCAGAGAATTTTGCATGGGGTTTTCCGTACTTAAGGTGCAAAAACAGCAATATCAAGGCAACAATACTTCGCACACCAGTCTAATGATGGTATACAAAATGTAAGCTTGTAAGATTTCTATTCATTCGGCTGAGCTTCTCCTTCCGTGAGCACTACCCAGAAAAACTAAAGTTTTATCACTGTCATAGTACACCCTCTAGGACAAGAGCACAAACCAGAAACAGAACTTAAAGTACTTTACACAAGCACTCAGAATATAAACAAGCTGACAAGAAGTGGCCATATTCTCAGCTTGGAAAACCTCTTCTGCCCAAAGAGCCCTCCCAGAATAAAGACTCTGTAAGAGGATTAATCGGAGGCTGTTTCCAGAAGAGCACATGATTCAAGCCTCATTACAGATCACACAAGCAAAGTCCTGTAGCAATGAGCAGGAGCAGCCTTTGCTAAAACAAACTCTGAAATTAGCAGTGTGCATCTCTGCTAGCAGAAACGCGTTTGGCTTCGGATGCAGCATCACCAAGTTTCAGTACTCCCTCAGAGTTCATCCAACCACAAGCGTTTCCCAGATGCATATTTTAATGCTCTTAAACAAAAGCTTAAATTAATTAAAATTAACTTAAATTTAAGTTAACATTTAAATGAACAAGATATGCCTGCTCCTCGAAGAAAGATGAATGTTTCTCTCTATCTGCAGTTCAGTGCTGCACCACGAAGCGCAGTCCCAGTGAGCTCGGGCAGAGCCACGAATTTTCTCCATAGGCATTGAGTGCTTAATCAGAGCTGCTCGAGCCTCTGCAAGTTTTCCTGATAAAGACCATGCGAGGGATCTCGACAGTGACAAGAACCAACTTGAACTTTCACTGTAAAGAGCAGAGCAACCAGACAACTGTTTCTCTGGTAGCAGGAAGGGAGCAGAGGTTCATCTTTATTACCCGCAGACGCCAACAGCGCTGGGCAGCAGGCAGGAGCTGGTTGTGCCGCTGCTGGCAAGGTTTGTGTGCCTGCTCCGTGCTGCTGGCACAGCTGCCACGCAGGGCGAGATGGCAAGCCAAAGATCACAGCCATACATTGCACCTTGGCATTTAAAAAAATATATTTTTGCTGATGATGTTATGTAGGATTCTCTTTAGAAAGAGATTAGCCCTGGGAATGGGCTGTTTCCTTCAGATAAATTCACATCTAGACAGGAGGTTGCTCAAGCCAAAGGAGGTCTGTATATTAGCAATCTAACGTGGAATATTTTAGCAAGATAATGACCTTATGTAATAATTGAACTGGGCACAGAAATAAAGGGCAACATGCAGAGATAAGAAAGCAGCAGAATCAGGATTTGCAGCTAGAAGGGACTTACAAAACAAAGCCTTTCTTATTAAACGTGTGCAGCGGCGTTATAACACTGTTCTACAGCAGTTCGATGTCACCTCTCTTCTGGATAAAGCAGGATCCAGGCTTAGTGCTGGAAGGGGGGAATTAAATTAGCCCTGCCATCAGTTGTGCCAGTCTCAGCCAGCCCACTCTTTGCGTAACGAAGTGCACGCAGCAGTCCACGCGGGACGGCGCTACGCCTGGCTGGAGGGAAGTCACTTCGTGCTTTCTGCTGTTCCAAATGAAGCAAAACTGCAGTTGTGATTGTGACCGTGCACACGGATAGGATTTTAGATAAGGGTATTAACTGAAATTGGGAACATAAACTATGGACATTTAAATTCCATTATAGATTCTCTCATTCATTAACCAGCCTTAATCCACAGAGAGTACAACAAACCAATATTACCACTAGCAAATGGCCGCATTCACACAGTATTTAAATGTGATTTGATTTGCCTATGAAAGTTGCTCGCTCAGTACTCATGTTCATTTAATGACAAAGCAAGAGCTAGTAATGGAAAACAGCAGACAAAACCTCATTCTGTATCAATTTATATTCCAAAAAAATCCCAAGTGATGGCAGAGAGCGCTTTCTTCTTCTAAAATGAGAAAAAAAAAATCCCTAAACTCCTCCAACTCAAGAAAAACACAATCAAGCCTTGAAAAGGCAACTTTGTCAAAGCTCAAAGGCATGACTTGATAGGAGAACTACTTTCCAACAAGCTTACAATTCAAAGAGCGTTACTGTGCTCCAGATACAACAAAAACAAACCAGCAAAGGAACCGGCTTGTGTTTCATTCAGCATGCTTTTAGGGACGTGGTTTAGTGGGTGATATTGGTGGTAGGGGGACGGTTGGACCAGATGGTCTTGGAGGGCTTTTCCAACCTTGATGATTCTAGGATTCTATGCCCAGGTCTCCCCCAGTCAGTTCTACGCAATGAGTTAAAATGCCATGTCTGAACACATGTTCCCAGATCCCTACCTTGGCTCAATCCAATTTGTGCAGCTGCCTGAGGTCTGAGTTACAAAATCCATCCTTTCTCTTTCTCTCTTTTTTTTTTTAAACACACAACTGACAGCGAAATAAAAAGAAGGAACGTCGGTGGCACCAAACTGCACCCACGTGAATACGAGGAGCCCAGCCGAGCTGAAAGTGGGTGAAGCAGAAACGGTTCGATTTCGATTTTGAATCCCACCCCAACTTCCAGGAATTGTTCCAGCTCTGCGCTGACTTCTAGGAATCGCCCTTTCTCACAAACTCACTTTGCAAAGGGAAAAAGCAGCAGCAGCAGCGACCGGGGGCATGTGTGATAGCATCGAGCCGGCAAGAGGAAGAGGCCGATGCCACAGCGCTGAGAGCGAGGGCGAAGGCAGCAGCGCTGCGGGACTGCTGCGAGGTGCAGCCAGGGCACACGAAGGCCGGCGATTAAGAAAGCCAAGCCTCCAAAACCTGTCAGGCCCCGCAAGCGCTGCCTAGGCTGGCACAGGGCTGTGGTGCCTGGACGGGGCAATCCCATAGCGGGCAAAGCTCTTCTGGCAATGCCCCCCGACGTGCTTCTCGTCGCTGCCTTCGATTCTCTGCCCGCAGAGGAAGCCCCAGAAGCAGAAGGGACCCCGCAAGACCCCGCCAGCTGCCTCCACGCGCCCTAAATTCACTGCCCCAACCCCCGCAGCCCCCCTGGCCCCTCAGGGAGCTGCCGAGCCCCGTGTCCGAGAGCCGGGCCCTTTCCCTTCCCCTCTCAGAGCGCTCCCCGAGCCCCACAAGCCGCCAGCACCCCCCACACCCGGCCGGGTCCCCCCGGAGCCACGGCCACCGGCCGGCCCGGGCAGAACGGCTCTGCTACCGCCGGGAGGCGCCGAGCCGAGCCGGGCCGGGCCGGGCCGTGCCAGGCGGCTCCCCCGCCTCCAGCCCCGCTCCCGGCCCCCTCCGGCAGCAGCGGGTCCCGCCGGGTCCCCACAGACCCCCGCAGCCCCCGGGCTCACCTCGGCGGGGCCTCCCGCCCGCCGACATCGGGGCAGCTCGGCCGCTGCCGGCCCCGCTCCGCCCCAGCCCGGCTCCGCCCGGCGTGGGGCGGCGCTCGTCGTCCCCTATCCCGCCCCCGAGCAGGGACGGGAGGGGACGGGGAAGGGGAATGGGCCGCGGAGAGGTGGCTGGTAGCGGAGCAGCAGGGCCCCGGGCGGCCGCTGACAGCTCTGGGAGCAGCGAGAGCCAGCCCCAGGGCCCCGGAGCTGCCCCAGGGCCCCGGAGCCATCCTGGAGTTGCTCCGGAGTCGCTCCGAAGCTGCCCTAGAGCTGCCTCAGGGCCCTGGAGATGCCCTGGAGCCGTCACGGAGCTGCCCCAAGGCCCCGGAGCCATCCTGGAGTTGCTCCGGAGTCGCTCCGGAGCCTCCCCGGGGCCCTGGAGCTATCCCAGGAGATGCCCCTGGGTCCCGAAATGCTCCCCAGGTGCTGTCTTCCTGGCCAGAGTGAAAGGTGACGGCCGTGGGCATAGAGATTTGCGTGCCTGTGTCCTCCTGGAGCAGCACACACCTTCAGCACATCTGCTAAAGGGGCACCGAGCTGCAGGCACAGAGGAAGATGCTGGTGGAAAAAGTGCCAGGGTGTGAGAAAAAGCAAGAAGGGGGCGAGCAGACACAGAGCATCTGAGGAGACAGCTTGCGGTCGATCAGGGCACGCAAAATAAATTTCCACGGGGCCTTCTGACTGCACAGTGCATGGGTTGGTCACAGCTCAAAGTGCTGCTGAGCTCTCTGATGCTGCACAATCGTTACCCTTGCAAAGCGTCGCAGCTCAGCACCAGTTTCAGCAGCAGAGGCTGACGCTGCTCTTCCTCCCAAGCCTACAAACACAAGCCACCAGCCAGGCTCCCTGCGCCTCTAACACCGAGCACGCGCACAGCTCGTACCTGAGCTGCACCTGCTGATCTCCTGCAGGAATGTGCGGGTGTGGGAGCCAAAGGGCAATCGCACCGTGAGTCGATCGTCTTCTGAACTGATCTGGACCGTCACATCAGAGCCTGTCAATAATGGGAGGAGAAGAGCTCGTGGTTGGTGCTGCCAAGCACTCAGAAACACCCAGCATTTTCTGCACTCTGCAGCAGCTGGTGCACACATACAGACTCTATCAATAAGTCTCCCCGGGTCTTTCTTTTTCACATTTTACATGAGAATGCCATTTAAAAATATAAAAATCACTGTTCGTAATAATTTTTGTTCCACTCATTCAGTAACAGTGAATGCATTTGGTGGCCACTGCGGTAGGTGTTAAGCAGCACCATGTCCACTGATGCCAGCCCAAACTGCTGCTGATGCCAGGTATTTGCCATCACTGCTCTGGTACCGTCCCACCCAAATGCCTCCAAGACATTTTGTAGATGTTGTCTTAGCAGGAAGATATGTAACAGTCTCTGCATGCTCCACTAACACTTGGTTTTGCTGGTCACCCTTTGTTACATCTTGTGTGTTTTGATAACAGACACAAATAGCTGTGCCTGAAAGAAACCCTGGAAGGGCCGATAATTGATCTTTCAGCAGCTGTTTAAAAACATTTGGAGAAGCGGTTCCTCTGGTTGAACAGGGGTGACAACGCTGTCGGCATGAGGAGAGTAATGGCAAGCAGCTCACCCAGGAAGACAAGATCCCCTTGTTCCACAGCGTACACCTACAGAGGAGTAACCTCTGTCTACAGCTCAGAGCACAAAAGCGCGTCCTTCTGCCCCGCTGCATGCAGCTGGTGCAGGGCCCAGGGATTTCTAGAGCACTGACACTTAAACAGCAACAAAACTCACCGATGACATGAAGGTCGCTGTCAGGTATCACTGCAAAAGCAAAGGAAAGTTCAGTCACAAGCAAAGCAACAGGATTGCTGACTACAAAAATACTTCAAGGCTGGGGAGCTCAGCAAGGTCCTCAGGCCCCAAATGTTCCCTGCAAGCACGGGGATGGGCAGAGCAAACCTGCCGGGGCAGGAGGCCGTGGGTGATGCTTGGTAGGACACAGGGCGCTCTGGATTGCAGAGCGATTAATCTGGTGGGGCCCTTCCAGCTATGCCATGTGGTTCATAAGCTTCACCAGGGATTATAAATTGAAGAGAAAATGGGAAGGGCTGAGTAGGTCTCAAGTTTCAGCCAGCAGAGCAACAAAATATGGACTCCAAATCCCTCCACCCCCTTCTTCGGAGGTGGTCACTACATCCCCAAAGTGCGTTCATACCTTCTTGCACTGCAAACCCTTCTCTGATGGGGATGACTTTCTCCAGCCAGACATCCTCAGCGGTTATGGCCATCCGCCGGTGACTGTATATGTAGATCCTGCAAGCATGGAGCAGACACAGAGGTAATGTCTCCCCTCTGGCATCTCTGCAGGTAGGGGCAGACCCCGTCCCATCCAGCAGCAGCTGCCAGCGTGGCCTCGTGCAAATCCCCAAGCAACCTCTCCACCACGCACCCGTCGTCCCGCTTACCCTGTCATTTAAATAAAAATGTGTTCATGTTATTGGCGACACACACCAAGCCCACATCTGCAGGGCCTGGGCTCGCCTCGTTACCCGTCTGTACAGCACAGCAGGAGAAATGCCAAGGCACAACTCCTCCCAAACACTGCTCTATCAGACCTCGCCCTGGTAGAACGTGCTTTGGGATAGGAAGGGATTTCAGGCACTTTCCAAGGCCTACAAAAAAAACCTGTCAAGCTGTGCTGCAGCCTCTCCTCCTGCCAGCAGCATCCCCCTGCCCTCCCCGCTCCGGCACCTACGCGTGCTCTCCGCAGCTCTCCACCAGGCCCAGCAGCCGGCTCTCCACGCTCTCCCCACCAGCCAGGGTTCCCTGCACGGCCTTCGGTTGGGGTCAAGGAACAGCAAACAGCGATGGGATCCCGGCGGGGCCTCCTCAAACCGGGGTGGGCCCGGAAAAGGGAGGAAAGCCAGCATCACCGCGGCACAAAGGATATGATTCGACACGTCGCTCCACCGGCCAGGGTCTCCTGGATGGCCACCGACTGGTCCATGCTCCGCGCCCACGAGGCGAGAGCCGGCGGTCCCGAAGCAGGCCCCGAAGCAGACGGGGAGCAGCAGCAGCAGCAGCCCTGGGGTGATGCCAAGCTCCGCGATGCAGCTCAGGGAGGCTGGACCAGGACTGGGACCGGGACCAGGACCGGGATCAGGACCAGAACCGGGGATATGGCCACGCTCGGTCCCACAGAGGCTCCCGGGGACCCCTCACTTCTTGTCCCGCTCCCAGCTGGGCTCTTGGGGCCGGAGGTGGCCGAGGCCCGCCCCGCTCCCGGCCTGCCCCAGGCGTTCCGTTAACCCTTCGCTCCGGGAAGGGCCCGAGCCCAGCTGCACGCTCCCATCTCAGGCGCCGCTGTCACCAGGGGGGCGGCCGCGGGGGTCACCGGGTGCTGGGGGGCTTCGTGACGCTGTCTGGAGCGCTCCCACCCAAAGCAGAGCACGGCCAGCCAGGTCCCAAAGCCCCAGGAAACACGCCGAGCCTCATTTTCCGGCCCCGCTCAACGAGCTTGCAAACGATTTTTACAGCTGGCCGCACGCAGTTCACCGATATTAGAGGGTGAAAAGCCGGGGAAGGGAGCGGGAGTGATGGAAAACAGCCAACAAAAGAGGGTGAGGAACTTCCCCGAGCTGAGGATGCCCCTGTGTGTCCTGAAGGGGAAAAAAGGAGAGGAGGAAGCTTTGGGGTCGGTAGCAGGCAGGAGAGGCTAATTTCCTCGTGAAAGAGGAGGGGCTCTTTTTTCAGCAGCACTTTAAATTACTTTTCGTTACATTTTCGTTACATTTCAAGACCCAGCTGGTGTGAGCCAACTTCTGAGCTCCTGCTTTAATTATGCAAATCAATTACTGCAGAGTGTGTAAGCAGGTGCTAGGAAATGTCACCAGACAAAGCCGTTTGCATACTAAACAGAGGGGAGTTTGGTCTAAATCAGCTCTTCCCCCAGCTGCAGAAGTGACGGCCGAACTCTAGCAGCTATGAAAAAAAGCAGCAGTGTTTGCTAAAGCCACCGCTCCGCCGCCTGTCTTTCCCCTCCCTCCTCTGCACTCCTGCAGCGGTACAGAATGGACAAGAGCCTGCAAAGAGGAAACGAAAGGAAATCAGCCCAAAATATCTGCTGCGACCTCCAAGCCTCTATCCTTACAAGAAATGGCATGGTGCATGTTGTTTTTGAAATAGAAAAAAAGCTTCGAGCTCCATCCTGTTTTCACTTTCTAGCAACACGCTGCCCGTGTGGCCTGAAATGCTTGAAGAAAAAAAAAAAAAAAAGAGGGCCCCAGCCCTTGTGCTGTGGTTTGGAGGCAGCAGAACTGCAGGCGGATGGAAGCAGCCCTGCAACGTGGAAGGGGCCGGCTATCGCTTCAGGCAGCCTCTTCTCGTCCAGTCCCACATCCGCTGCGTGCAGCTCCGCTTAAGGGCTTCCGAAGCGAAGCCTTCCTGCTGGTGGAAGCACAAGGGTCCCAGCTCCACGGGCTGGGGTCCCCCCCTAGCCCCCAGGCACTCAGAACACGCCCAGTTAGCGACCCAGGGGACAGACATTTCTTTATTTTTATTTTTGCATTTTTTTTCCCCTTAAAAGAGAGCAGTGACAGAGGACAGCAGACTGTGTGGTTGCAGGAGTGGCAGCACCTTGCCCCCACAGAGCCACCCACCAGCTGCCTGTGATGCAAGAAGGGGCCGGGGAGTGACAGGTCACGGCACGGGCTCCTGTTCCTGTCTCTGCTCTATCTTTACGCAGAGAGAATCATAGATATGAAACAGGGTTATCTAAACCACAAGCCACTTTTAGCTCAGCCCCATTTTCCTGCCTAAGAAGTGGAGATGAAACAGTTAAGAATTGCACCTAAACAGACAGGAGGTTTTAGAGCTATTGAGTACAAACTAAACACAAAGTGGGTGTCCAGAAAGGCTGCATGGAGAAGATTATTAACTAGAGCAGACCCCGTGCCTTCACTCAAAGCAGAGGTTTCTGGTTTTTAAGGCAGTCTTGTTCCTACACCCGAGGTCCCTCCATCCAGCCTCCGCCGTCCCAGCAGCGTAGGGGAACATCTTCAAGCTCCGGATCCCCTTGCTCCTGGCACAGGGATGCAGCTGAGGGCGTTGGATGGTGACGGTGGCTGAAGCCAGAGAGGGACAGGACCCTACTGAGTGCGGTGGCACGGCGCAGCAGGGGGCAGGCTGCGGGGCCCCCGCCTGCCGCTTACAGCCGGAGGGGAGCGGAGACCCCGCGGTTCAGGAGAAGGGCAGCCCCGCATGCCAGGAGCTGCAGGAGCGGGGCCAGAGGCACCTGCCCAGCACCGTTGACGTGAATTTTGCCATCCAGCTTCAGGCAGCTGGCTTTTGGGGTGGCGGGGCAGCACTCCTGGTAGCAGGCAGCCTTCACGCCTTTAGCACAGACGGGCTTGGCAGCCTTGCAGGCTTTGCTGCAGCCTGCCACAAAATCCAGGCCCGTCTTCTTCATCTGGAAGGAAAAGAGAAGTTAGTGATCCTGCCTGGCCTCCAGCATTCACATCGTGGGGACGCACGCAGGCTCCTGGGCACAGCCCAGCTGTCCTGCTCTTACCCCCAGGGCCGTACCTGACAGAAGTCATATCCAACAATGCATCTAGCAGTGGCCTTCTTCCCCTTGAAACATCCATCCCCATGGCAGGAGAATGCTGCACAGACCTTCCCCTACAAGACAGGACCGGAGGAGACAAGTGTGCTTGTTGGTGCAGACAGCAGGACGCCCAGGACAGGAGCTGGACCACAGGCAGCCTGAGGGCCCTTCCCAAACCCCCCCGCTGCATTTCAGCATTTGTGCCATCTCAGGCGTTTCACACGCAGAGATAAGCCCTCCATCTGACACCGCAGGAAACCTCACCGACACGCCACCACAGCGAACAAGTTTCAAGCTGCCTTTTCCTTCCTCTTAGCAAGGCTTTGCAGAGATGAGCACCTTCCCCTCCCCATCGCTCGGGTGCCCCAGCAACACCCTGCACCCATGGGTGCTGCACAGTCAGCTCAAGCTGCTTGAACCAAAACCAAGTGCTGGGCTTGGGACCCTTATGGGCTCTGTCCCTGCAAAGCTCGTTAAGGATTTTTTCCCCTTTCAGAGGCAGCTTTTGTAAAAACAGCATTGCGTGAACCTTCCCTGGCAGTACCTACATTTCGGGGGGGAGGCCGGGGGGTGGTGGCGACGGTGGTGGTGGGCGGCGTGGTGGTGGCTGGCAGGTCACCTGCAGACACGAGAGGAGCCCCGTGAGGACACAGCCCATGCGGGAGCCACTCGGGAGCGGAACCCCAGAGCAGAGGAATCGCGGCGATGCAGCCAGCCCAGCGCAGTGGGCTTTGTGCACCCGTCTCCCTCGTGTGCAGCAGGATTAACCCCGGACCCCCAGCCCGGGGGAGCCCTGCGGGCAGTTACCGTAGGAGCTGGCATTGAGCTGCAGGCAGAGCGGGGTGTCGCAGCACTCCAGGGCGCACTGCTGCAAGCTCACGCTGCTGTTGGTCCTGCACGGCTCCGCGCCGCACGCGCTGCTGCACCTGGCTGTGTAGTTTGTGCTGGAGAAACGATAAAGCTGCAATAGCAGAGCCAAAGGAAAAAAAAAATGCTAGAAGTGTGAAGAGATGCCACTACGAAGGTGTAAAAGCGACTTGACAGATTGCAGCGGAGAGAAAGGAAAACAGACTTGCAAGGTCACGGCCCCCCACACCCTGTCTCGGTGAGCTCCATACCTCGCAGAAAGTCTCGTTGGGGCAGGTGGCCGTCTCGTTGGCATAGGCTTCGTCCTGGTAACAACTCTCCCCAGAGCACTGGAAGCTCTGGCAGGTGAGCTGGAGGGAGAACGCACCGGGAGGTCACCGTACAGCAAAGCCTGCTCCTGCAGCACCACCATGGCCTGAACGGCTCCCGTCCACCCCAGGAGATGCTCTCAAGGGACTCCCAGCTCCCACGAGGGACCAGGAGGGTAAAGAGCCCGGTCCTGGGGCTGTAGCAGCCTGGCCAACGTCCCCCTTCCCTTTCCTTACCAGTGTTCCTTCTGTACTGTTCACAGAGGCGTTGGGGGCCACCGAGGAGGCGTTGGGGGCCACCGAGGAGGCGTTGGGGGCCACCGAGGAGGCGTTGGGGGCCACCGAGGAGGCGTTGGGGGCCACCGAGGAGGCGTTGGGGGCCACCGAGGAGGCGTTGGGGGCCACCGAGGAGGCGTTGGGGGCCACCGAGGAGGCGTTGGGGGCCGCTTTGTGCTCTGGAAAACAGAAAGTTGCATCGTGGTGAAGGAAACCCCGACCGCATGCTCAGCAAGCCTGCGTTCCCTGCCGAGCCACTGCCACATTGGTCACATCGGGGTTGGGATGCGGATGGCAACAAGTGGCAGGATGTCCCAAACGAGGGACAAACCCAAACAGGGTTTTTGCAGCCAGCAACGAGGGAGCTGCAGGTCAGACAACAGACCACTATGGAGACATTCTGACAGCTTCTCCCTCCCCCTTCCAGCCACATCACATGTGAGAAAGTCTTTTCTGGGGGCAAAACCTCTAGAAAAGTTCCCTCAGTGCAGCTCCATCCTACAGATTACAGCCAAGAGGGGACAGGGACACAGCCGCAGCCTTTGCCCTGCTCCCAGTGGGAGCCGCAGCTTTCCCTGGGGTGCGGAGCTCACCTGCTGTGGCAAGAGGGCCCCAGGAGCCGAAGTACAGAGCCAAGACGCAGAGCAGCAGGCCTGGAATGGAGGGGAGATGACTGAGACCGCCAAAGGCCAAATCCAGCCCCAGCAGCCTCCCCAGGAGACCAGGAACCCATTAGAAGACCTCCCCAGGACAGACGCTGCTCTCCCTGCCGAAGCAGAGCCCCCGTTACCTTGAAGGGGGAGGACAAGCTGTCGGTGACCTGCCATCATCCCCACCAGCAGCCTCAGCCGGGACCTGGCAGGGAAAGGCAGAGTCAGGGCTGGGCAGCCCCAGGGGACAGTCCCACTCCAGCAGTGGCCGCTGTCACGGTGGCACGAGACCCCTGCATCTGCCCAGCCACAGCTTGGGGAAGGAGCAGAACAGGGAATAAAATCAGGCCAAGTTACATAAAAGAGGCTGTCCCTGTTGAGGGTTGTTGTTTTTTTTTTGGTTTTTTTTGAACCTTTCTCCCTGGAAATTCTGCAGCCTTTATTCCAGACACCTGGGGAAATCCAGGTAGTTCAGCACCTCGTTTTGGTCCCCGTAGTGGTAGGACATGCTCCTCAGGCAGGAAAAAGTGCCTGGCAGTAACAATACCCACCAACAGCACCTCTGAGAACTGCAATCCGGGATGTCTCAACAGGCTCTCCACCCAGAAGTCATCCTGCATGTAAATAACCAAATAATTCAGCACTGGAGCTGCTTTGCCGAGGGTTTGGGCTGACAGATTTTCCCTGCCAGGCACATTGTCTCTCCAGAGATGATTCCTTTGCAAGCTGCAGGCACCCTCAGTACCCAGCCCTGCTCTGGGTGCTCCAGCGAACCCCATCACCGTGCTTACTGGGCATCAGGGAGTGAGAGTCGGGCCCTTCCAGTCCCGGCTGCAGCCAGAGGAGGCTGAACAAGCACAGACAGAGTCCGGGAGCTGCCCGCCCCAGGGCCGATGCCCCCGAGCGTGCTCTTTCCCGTGGGATCGGATCCAGGGCACCCCCACGGCCTGGAGAGGCTCTCCGAAACCACCGAGGCTGCCACCGATGGGGCCCAGGGGCTCGGCACAGCGGCTGGCAAGCAGGGGTCCCCCGGGAGGCCACGTGCTGCTGGTTGGTGTGGTAACCCTCCAGCCTCACGGTAACGCAGATTTGCGAGCAGCTGCCAGGAGCACCAGCGTGGGGTAGTTACCGATGCCTGGCAACACGCAGCAGTCTGCTGATGCTGTTGCAAATGAAGAAGCCTCCGAGCCCAGGACGGTGGCACCCACATCCTTGGCACACGGGATTCTGAATTCAGAGGTGCCTGCACAGCTTCTCGTCAGCCAGCCCCTTGCCCTGCTGCTCACCCCACGGTTTGGGAAGTTCTACCTGTTTGGGTGCTTTTTGTGATACCCTGCTCTCCATTGTAGGAAAATCTCTGCTCTCATTCAAAATCTTCACCGGTTTAGCTACGGAAAGTGGAGATGTGACTCCAAAAAGTGCTACAAGAACTAAAACATTTCCCTCCCGTCGTATGATTTAGGCTCAGATAGCATTGCACAAAGACCTGGCATGGCTGAAGCTTGTGTAGCAGCCACTGCGGGTGTTCATGCAGAGTGAAAGAAAGCAACGGAGGCCCTCACCTTCCGGAGCAGGGCAGCCACTCCACCTGGACCAGGTTTGGCGACCCTTACTGAACTGGGTGCTGCTCCAGCGCAGCCAGACCCTGCTCCACGACAGGCTAAGAACCAACGCCCAGCAGACACAGCCTCATCCCGAGGAGAGCGACTTTTCCCCAGAGCAGAGGAAGGAAAAAGCTCCCAGCATTGACTCACCCTGTCCGTCTGCGCCCTGAAGCCCCCGCGCACCAGCGAAATCCTGCAGCTGCCTGCGCCTCCGAGCACCGACAGCAGCTGCGGTACCTGCAGCACCCTGGTGCCAGCGACCAGCCCCACCCTTGCCAACCACTGGCTGCACAAACCATCACCCAGGGAGGGGTGTTTGTTACCTGCTGCTCCGCTGGATTTGGAGATGCGAATGTCTCTGCACAGCGGAAAAAAAAATAAAAGGATTTTTCACGCTAGAGATGCCACACAAGCCAACTCTATACCAAAATGAAACCCCGCTGGAGGCAGCACGAGGACTGCCACGAAGGATGAACACGGCCTCTGCACGATGCCCCTTTTCTCCTCACTGGACTTGCAATTCATGTGGCAGCATGAATATTACGGAGCATGTTCAGACATCTCTGCATGGGGCTGGAGGAGCATTGAGAATGCTCCTAAAGTCACAACAGTCAAGTCTGAAAGCATCGGGTTCCTGTGTCAACTCTCCTGCACCGCAGCTCAAGAGAGCCGCCAAAGAAAGGATCTGTACTAGCACCCACCAGGTCTTCCAAGTCAACACCAGTGCTGGAGAAATGAAAGCAAACTGCCCACACAGCCCAACCTAAACCAATCCCAATTATTCATTCCCTGGAAAACTCCCACTGGCCAGCACCCCAAAAGGGAGACAGAGCTGGAGTAAAAACAGCAATGCAAGCCACTGAAGTTTGTTCTGCAATGAAACCCAAAGAAAATCATACGCTTACAGCAAGATACAGCACAGGACCATTACTTATTGGCAGCATGCAATGTTCATGTGTGCTTTAAAGTAGTCAATCCTCAACATAAAAATTTCCATCAGAACCGGAAGCAAAAAGCCATTTCTGACAGCTCATACCGTGCAGAAAGCTTTTTAAAAACACCATAATCAAATCTCTTCCTTCCAACATACAAAAGGAGGTAAGTTTTAGCACTTCCTAAGTTAAAATCAGTTTATTTTTCAGCTTTTTTTTTTTTAATATAAAATAACGTCACAGGTCTGCGCTTCACAAGGGGCTTACTAGAAAGAGATTCTATAAAGTATCCTTGAAATCTATGATCATGCAAATACAAAATCCAGAAACTGAAGGAGAGTCAGAGCTGCTGACACTTCGCTGCTTTTTCAGATGTCAAACCCTTCACTTGGGAAAGTTACAGCAGCCCTTGACGTTTCAAGTCTTCATAGGTCTTCTTGTTCACCACATTCCCACTGGAGTCCTCGTATTCCTCCTAGAATGAAGCGAACAGTTTAGAGACAGCCGCACACAGCCTGACTTAGGTTGTATTACAGTGTTCAAATTTTAGCTCCAGCTGCATCTACTGCGCAAAACCACCTTGCCAAGACCCTCCCTACACGAAGGTACGCAGTGGATCTACCAGCAAGCTCCAGACAAAGATCCTACCTAGACTGAGAATAATCACAAGCTGTATTACAAAGCTACATTTCCCACCGCACTCCAGCCTTATCCAGTCGCCCTTTATACTACTGAAAAACGTTTTGAGACAGAAGCTCAAGAAAAGGCACTAGTGTAAGTGAACACACTGCTCAGAACAGTTCCTTGCCCTTCTCACAAAACAAAGACAACGCTGGTGCTGTAAAGCAGCGTATTAAAAGATGCTTATGCAAAGAGATGGGCCTACCCTATCAGAAGGACTCTGCAATCCAGCACAAGAAGTGCTTTTCATGTATCACCAAAAGGCGCTGTACAACTAGCAGCGTAGGCTCCTGCCTAGCCCTCCAGCATGCAAGGGATTACCTTAAATTTTTTTCTGACAGTTATGCAAGATAAATGAGGAGTCCCAAGTACACAGGCCTAAAAATATCCAAATGCTCTGTAACATCTCACCTCTGTATCAGGCTGCCATCTCTCCGAAGCTTTCTGTAGTTTCAGCTTTGCCCACACTGTAAATACAAAGCCATACAGGATCTGAATGTTTCGGACAGAACTGGTCAATCTGAACATTCTTATCTCACACCTTCCCTGTTCTGTGCAAAGAAATGCCATCAAGACTTACGTGAGACCGCATCCTCAATCTGTGTGACGTTAGCAAAGTGTGCAGTGTTGGGAATGCCCAGGCATCTCATTCCATGCGCATGTCGCCACTCCTGGGGACAAGAGGTCAATATATAAGATGGAATGCCACCTCACCCACAACGCCAGAGACTACAAGATCAAAATACAAATCTACCAGTCCTAAACAACACTATAGAAATATTTTTTTCTGCGTTTTAGATGGTAACAAAACACTGGTAGTCAATAAACACTCTGCACCAGTCAGGATTGGATACTGGAATTAGTGTTCAAACAATAGGGGACTAGAGAACTTGGCAGAAGAGATCTTCACGTACCCTGAATATACAGTTACAACATCATGGCCCTGCAGCATCATCGCAGACACACATTTTAGAAGTGGAGTAAGTGCAGCTCAGATGCCCCAGTGATTTACTAGTTACTTATTATAAAGATTATCAGAATGTAGTACTGATGTTTTTGTAGCAAGATGTTACTTACCGCAAAGTGACGCTGAAAAGCTTTGGGCCCTCGGTAGGTGTAGTTACCGCAAATCTCACAGTTGTAGTTGATGTTTAAACCATGTAATTTATATAACCAGTATGGGATTGGCTGAGAAGGGAAGACAAACAAAGATTAGGCTAAAGGGCAAGGCAGGTTCAAACAGAAGAGTAGCGTGGAGTCAGGTGAAATCTCCCACTCATCCAGCATTGACAGTTACCTTGCCATCCCAACCAAGAGGCAGATTTTTAGGATTATAAATGATTTCATTTTCTTCATCTTCACTCTCACTCTCACTGATCTGCTCTTCTTCCTCCTCCTCCCTCTCTTCCCCTGTCCGTGCTTGCTTACGTTGCACATTCTCATGAGTAAGATGTCTCTGTTCCTAGATGCAGGAAAAGAGAAAAAAATTGTTCACACAACAGCAACAAAATAAGGGCAAACGATGGCAATGCAAAACACTTCCCCAGCGTACAGAGAGAGAGAAATGGAAGACAGCGCTCTCATTTTGCTTTGCCCGACAACCTTAAAGCTTTTAGTGTAACATTTCTCGCCTCAAAAGAATTAAGAACTTGCACTACTATGGGCACTTCCAAGATGGCAAGCCAACAGCAGCAGCCACCATGCTAAAAGCAATTGCCCAAAACTGAAGCAAGGACTTAAGGCAAGTATCAACGCAGACAAAGTAAAAGCTTGCAATACCCAATAGCTTAGACATAAAATAGAAACTCTCTACACTGATACGGTGCCTGGAAGGAAAATAAAACACAATAAAAAGGCAGGCTTCCTCAAAGGCAGCCTCTGTATTTGGCTTGGGATAGACACATGACATGCCTGTTCACAAAAGCTTGCAAATAACTAACGGAAACAAGAACTAACTCATCATATTCTACTTACTGACAGAAAAAGCTATCTGCTCGCATGCACTTTTAAACATTACGACTCTGGAAATATAACTGACTCTTCTGGACACACAGTCTGCGAAGGATGACCTTCCCATCACCACTATTGATGGGTCTGCAACTGAAAGCTCAAAGACAAAATAAAATTCTTACCCCAAGAACTTCTACATACTCATATATCTGAGCTTCCAGGAATGCAAGATCTTTATTTCTTTCAGTGTCTCTGGAAACAGATAAGGAAACTTTATTAAGACCATTCCAGAACTGCAAACACCATGGGTACGCTGAGCTCCTAAGGGCACATTTGACATGGTAAGCAGGGAGAAAACAGAAACAAGCATTTAACAGCTCATTCAGCTGTGGGAGTCAGCTCTGCTGTCTCCCACCTGGTTCAGGACCATATTGTCTGACATGAAAGGCTTCTAATACTCTAGGAATCTCTCCATCACAACTACACAGGAGTGATGTTTATAGTCACTTTTCATACAAGTGAAGGGGCTAACGCCCACCCAAGAATGATCTTTAAGAGCTCACCTTTTGCTTCCTTTTGTCTTCGGATTCTTAGCAAACAAGGAAGGATCAAGTGATTCTAGGGATTTGCCTTTAGTGCTAAAAAGTCTCTGAGCACGCTCTTCCAGAGTCCTGTGGAGAAGCAGGGAGGAGATGAGACCAGATCATAGTTTATATAGCCAAAAAAAAATTATTTGAATTCATGCAACTAAATTATAAATGTAGCTTTTAGGAGATCATGACATTTCCTATGATCTTTGTGTTCATTCTTTTGACCAAATTCTTCTACATAGGATACTTCAGTACAACACAGTGTTCAAAACTGTATATCGCAAAATTCATTGACTGATTCTCACTGTGTTGTCTTTTTAAGCATCATAAGGTTAATTCTTGTACAATAAAGAACACTAAACATATCCCACAAAGAAACGCAAGGCAGGACAACCTCAAAAACTGAAAAGAAATTATAAAAATACTGTGTCTTACCCGCCACACTTTAGTCCCAGGGCCAATAAAGCTGATTTTAATCTGTCCAGTCCCAGAGAAGCCAATTCCTATTCAATAAAGTAAATCACAGTAAGAGAGAAGCTATTAAAAAAAATACAGTATGGGCGTACATCTGTTTTAACTCATCAAAAAGGGGGAAAAAAAGAGTGAACGGTGTTAAGGAAAGGACTGTCAAAGGTGTACCACTCCTCACCGAAGAAGTGACAAATGCGACAAATCTAACTAGATCCCTGAAGTTACAGCCCTCTAGTGGGAGAAATTAAATCATCAACGTGAAGTTTTATCCAGAGAGCGCAGAGCCAGAAATGAAAGCTCATAAAGTAAAATTATAGAAAAAACACAAACGGCTAAACTTCCACCTGCTCAAAATTTAGAGCTAGGTGCAGAGCACTGAAAACGTACCTCCCAAGAGGAAAATGCTGAGAGATCCAGGTGGGCTCCGGCATGAGTGAGCGCACTGCTGGTTTCTTTCTGCCAGAAAAAGACACATGCAAAATCTGTGTGACGCTGTAAGACTTGGTGCAATACAATATCCCAACCTCAAGAAAAGCAGTTCATTTCACATAGGGAAAAAAATATCTATCACTAAAGTGAGCAATGAAATAACAGAAAAGGTTCAAAGTAAACAAGCGTTTAAAAAGGTTAATTTTAAATTCAAGTTAGCTTCAAACTGCATCTTTGTGAAGCACAGCTACGCACCTTGCTATTAGACTTAACCTCAGTGATGACTTAACACTAACGATTCACAGAAAACCTATCACAAATACCGAAGCATTCACAAGGACTTAACGACTGCTCACCGGCCAACCAGGGAAAGTTCCATTATCCCACTTTTTCTCAAACTCAGTCTGAATTTTCCCAAAAAGTTCATTCTGGTCCAGCAACGGCTTCACTCGATCTGTGTACTCCTGTAGGTACTCAAGAAGCATTTCAAGGTACCTGCCAGAGTAATCATTAGCACAGACAATTCCGTATCAAATTAGTGATATAACGATATGAAAGTCACCAAGATTAGGATAGTTTTTAAGCACAGGATTTCTAGACGCAACAGCCACAATGATAAAGTAAAGTACCTCTACAGAGCGAGACCCCAATGGCTTTCCTTATTTTGTTATGCTTCAAGTCTCCTCAGGGCATTACTACAGGTCAGTGACCCAATGAGCCATCGAGCTTAGCTGATGTAACTGTAATCTTAACAGCTGTACACTTCGGAAGCAAATTCCTTCTTATCAAGTGTCATAAATGAAGCAGGGAGGCAAAAAGGCTTACCTCTTATATTCAGCATTTTTTCTCTCTTTGGGAATATCAAAGAGTTGGTCAAATGTGGATAAGTAAGTGATGTAATCCAGTTTCTATGAACAAAAAAGTTTGAGTCAGACTTTACACAGATGCAGCCAAATCAACAACCAATTTCCAGTTACCAGACCAGGAGAAAAGCATCAGCTCATGCCTTTATTCTGGGTGGACTGCTTAGTGCTGGGGTTTTCCGTGTGCTTTCTAACACATGGCCTTAGATACCTGTCAGTACTTGGTAGCAGAAGACTGGATTTTTACAAGGCCATCATTAAATTAAGGACAGAGACAATAAATTGAAGAGAACAAGAAAGAAGAGTCATGAAGCAGCATTCAGAATTCATATGTTGTCAAGCCGTACGTGCAAAAAAGTGCTTTGAAATAGCTGTTTGGAAATAAACTACTTTACATTTCAAAACAACAACAAGAAAATAAATAACCAATGAAATAAGCAAAGAAAAGAACCCTCAACCTTAAGCAGAGAAGACTAGAGATAGTTGAGTGCCCAGGCTCACACAGCCACTTACCTCTGATGATTTTAGGTTAATGTATTTGAGATAGCAATCGTGCAGATCCAAGTATCGTCCATACCCCTCCTCATCTGTGAACTCCACTAGATCTGTAGGAAAGAATATCAAGCACTTTATTATGACCTTAATATTCTCTTCTTGTTATACACGTGTTTTGGAACCTGAAAAGAATTAACAGTGTACTAATTTATGCTTCAGGAAGATATTTATAATGCAAGTGGAATACTTATTGACACAGAGAAGCAATCAGGCACCTGGGCAATACACCAGAACATTCCTCAAGAGAAGCACCATGATTGTGGAATATTCCAAGGTGGCTACAGTTCAGAAGAATTTAAATGAAATAAGAATTGTCAGAAGTAGCGTAGTAAAAGAGAAGTACAGCTCTGAAAGACGCAAGTTCGAACAGGTCACTAAATAATAACTGCCAAGCAAGCACGGTATTCTCACCCAAACTGGCCTCAGAAAAAAAAAAAAAAAAATGTACGGACTTACTTTGAGCCTCTTCGCTCGGGTTGTCTCTGGCCTTCAACAGCTCCTCAAACTCCACTGACATTGGAACACAGATCTGCAAGAACAGACAGAAGTTACAGAAAAAAGTGACTACTTCAGCTAATGTCCCAGAATATAAACAGTAACTGGAAAGGTATCCAAAGCGTTTCTGCAGCACTGTATTTGCACGAAGAAAGAAGCAGTACTACCCAGTCACCCTGACTTCAGTCAGCGTTAGACAGGCAAGACTGAACGCTCAGCAGCAGGTGGCTCCCAAACTAACACCCAGCGTGCAGGGGACACGGTCAGCATCTCGCATTTTCTCCTACTCATACAGATCTCACAGGAGCTTATATAAAGCCTCCAAAGCACCATCTGTTCTTGAATATTTTCTTTTCTTGAATGACATTTTAATATACTTAATACTTATGCATTAAGTCAATTAAACAGAACAGCAACAAAAGTCTGTTTATTGCATGGATGAGGTCCAACAGACCATAAATTGGCTATTCTTCTGAAGAAGTTAACTACTTACCTCATTTGGATGCTTCCGGTGAAACTCTTTAATTTGTTTCAGTCTGTTGTAGAACTCTGCAAATTCATTTGGTCCTGAAATGGCACTAAGCTCTTCCTTTCGTAAGCTAAGAGTTCATGAAAAAAAAATCAGGTTACAAATGAAAAGGAGAACATGTTTACACTCCTAGAATTTTTTTCAAGGACCAGCGCCGCATTCTGATTACACAAAACTCCAGCGAGACTGACTGCAAAGCCTCATAAAGACAGTTTAGGCTGCTCAGCTTATGCCCGGGGGGGTCTGGGTCACACCTCTCACTGAAAATGCAGTAAACTCACAAACCTTTGAGGCAATTGACAGGTGGCCCAATCCAATGATATAATGAGAAGTTTATATCCTGCATAAACATATTTAACGTGAAGTCCGGGTCCTGCTCTAGCAGGTTTAGTGTCACCATGGTGCAGTGTCTCACGGAGCAGCATTACTCCTCGTGTGTCCACACCACATTCAGAGGAGGCCCCGCATTCCTCACCCACAAACCACGAGGCAAAACACACGGAGCAGCCACCTGCGTGGACGCACACCTCAGGCGTTCATTGCTCGTGCCGCCACTTACCCATCCTTGTCATCGTACAGGTCCCTCAGGTTGCCGCTCACTTCCATGTACCTCTAAAAAAAAAAAAAAAGAAACCCCAGGATGAAACCGAGAGCACCACGGGCGCCCAGCACCCGCTCCCCGGGGCTGCTCTGGCAGAGAACCGGAGTCGGCGGCACTCACGTCCTGCATGGCCCGGGTCCGGTGGTCCGAGTTGATCTGGTCGCGGAGCTGCGGGCAGAGCGGCGGCGTTAGCGGGGCCCACACACGGCTGGCTGCCCCCCGGTCCCCCCTCCCCGCCCTCCCCCGCGGCCCCACGGGCGCACCGTGGACTTCTTGGTGAGCATCTCCTTCACCATCACGTCCATCAGCCGCTCCCGCTCCTCGTGGTAGCGCCGCTGCTGCTCCAGGATCGTCTCCATCGTCCCTGCCCGCCCTGCGCTCCTCTTCCGGGCCCGCCGGCGCAACGCCGAAAGGCTCCGGCTCCGCCTTGGGCCTGGCGGAAAGGTTCCGGCCGGGCGGAAAGGTTCCGGCCCCCGGGGTCCCCGTGCACGGCCGCTAGACGGTTTTTTGACGTTGGGAGCCCTCCTGCTCCTGTCTGTGGGAGATCTGGGACATAGGATCACAGAATCCTAGAATCATGAGGGTTGGAAAAGCCCTCCAACATCATCTGGTCCAACCACCCCCTACCACCACCATCAACCACTGACCATGTCCCCAAGCCCCACATCCAACCTCTCCTTGAACACCCCCAGGGACGGGGACTCCACCACCTCCCTGGGCAACCCGTCCCAACGCCTGACCGCTCTTTCTGAGAAGAAATGTCTCCTCATTTCCAGCCTGAACCTCCCCTGGCACAACTCGAGGCCGTTCCCTCTGGTCCTATCCCTGGTTACCTGTGAGAAGAGGCCGACCCCAGCTCCCCACACCTCCCTTTCAGGCAGTTGCAGAGAGCAATGAGGTCTGCCCTGAGCCTCCTCTTCTCCAGACCAAACACCCCCAGTTCCCTCAGCCGCTCCTCACAGGACTTGTGCTCCAGGCCCTTCACCAGCCTCGTAGCCCTTCTCTGGACATGCTGCAGGGCCTCGATGTCCTTCTTGTACTGAGGGGCTCAAAGCTGAACACAGGACTCAAGGGAGGGCTGAGCACCAACAAATTCTGCCCCAAATGCTGCCAGCAAGGCTGCTTTCCTTGTGTTGTGCACACACAGGTGCAGCCTGAAGCAGCCTTGAAGCCTCTCAGAAGCTCAGCACAGGTGTAAGCACCATGCCCACCCCGGCAGGACATGTGCACGATGTCCCTTTGGCCAGAGACAACCGCTGCCGAGCCTCCTGGTGTCCGCACACGAAGGGGCAGCGCACACAGCCCCCTCCCCAGGGTCACCCTGCAGCTCTGCCACGGCAGCGTTTCTGTCAGCCCTATGTCCATGAACTGCCCTCCGTGTATTTACCCTGCCACCATGCCACAGAGCCCACACTGCAGAGACGGCAAGAAGTGGTGCTTGGAAAAGTCATGGCTTGAATTATCCTCCTCAAAATCACTGTGAGCGCTCCGAAGCTCTGCCCCTGCCTGTCCCTGGAGGCAGGAGGCAGCTACTGGGCAGTGTCAGGGCTCGCCTGGAGATGGGGTGAGCACCGCGGGTGCCCCCAGGCAGGTGCGAGCCCATCCCTGCCCGCGGCCGGGACGAAAGCCTCCACAACCTGAGAGCAGCTGGGGCAGCGTTACACTCCTGTGAATCACAGTCCGAACGAGAACAGGCCTGAAGGAATGAAACGTGTCCGGTCCGGAATGCAGCCTCCCTCTCCATCTGCCTTCGGTCACAGTTCTTACTCTTACTACCCGGGGAACAGAGGCTTCTGTGCCCGGCAGGCTTTCGGCAGCGTGACTGCACCCAAGTGACATGATCCTGGAGGAAGTCCTCCCGCAGAGGCCTCGGCTGCGACCTTCCAGTTTCACTTGGATTTTAATTACCCCCTTCAGATCCACCCTAAATGCCAAGGAGAGAGCGTGCCAGTGCTTTGCCCCCACTGCCAAATGCAAAGTTATAATTAAATTTTAACTCATAAATAAATTATTCATATTTTTTCTACCATGCATAATAAATTAGTTTAAGCCAAAAGAAACAACAAAAAAATCGGGCTTAATTATGACAGACAAACATGATCTTGCCCTGGGAACAGTCAATTAGCTGAGGCGAGAATGATCCTGATGGTAGGAATATTGTCTCTAATTACTCTCTTGCACTACAGGCTGCCCCTAAGTACGTCACTTCTTCCTCATGAATGCCTATCTAAAAATAAAAACGGAGATAAGATTCCGAACTTAGCGTTCTTCCCTTTCCCTTTGCATGAAACTTCTTCCCGGGAAAGGTAAGGAGCTGAAATCTAGAAAGGTTCCCCCCAGCCACACGGGTCTTTGTCAGGGGCTGTGGCACTGGGTGGGTGGGTGCAGAGGTGCCTGGCCCCTTCTCCTCAACCCCCAGTGGCAGCACCCTTGGGAGAAGGCAGGCTCTGGGATGAGCCGTGCTGGTGCTGGGAAGGCAGAGTCAGAGCAGCCGCTGTGCTTGGCGCTGATGGGGGGACAGAGCAGGGACGATTTTCCTGCAAGGAGAGGTGGGATGGCGGGAGCAAACCTGGCTCTGTGAGCTTCTGCTGCCTCCCTACCTCCCCGGCCCTGTGCTGCGTGCCTGGAAGAAGGGACGGGAGCTGGGGAAGCACGCAGGATGCCTGCAGGGTCCAGCCCCACTGCAGCCACATCCCTACCCTCCAGCAACAGAGACAAAGGAGACCAAGACCAGCTCACCCTTTAGCACCGACTCTCCCACTACCCCAGGACCTGCAGCAGTGGCGAGGCCGTGCTGGCGCCATGACCCGACGCTGCCCGAACATGCACGCGGCTGGGAGAGGGGCGAACGCCAGCAGGCAGCTGGGAGCCGAAAAGTCTGCTTGGAAAGAGAGGGAACCAGCCCAAGGGCAGGGAAAATGAAGCTTGCAGCGAGCCTGAGCGGGAGCACGGGGCAGGAGCCGCCGCGTCCCTCTCTGGGGTGGCTGTGCCCATCGGGACGGTGCAGGAAAGCCCAGCTCTGGCACATGGATAAGGCCAGGGGCTCTTCCTGCACCCCCAGCGCTGCCTTGGGTTCCCAGCGAGGTTCCCTGCTCCCCCCCCCCCAGCCCCAGCACTGCTCGCCCGGCTGAATAATATTTTCATGCCTGTTTCAGACCCGCGCTCCGGGCGTCCCGGGGGACATTTGTGCATGACATCACCCTCCCCCTCCCGTAAATCAGGCACGGGGCCGTGCACAGCCATGACCCATTCATGACAGGGATAAAATCCAGATGTTCCAGCGCTACGTGCAGCTGGGTCATTTCCTTTTTTGGCTAAAAACGTGAGGCTCTTGAGGCTGACTGAAAGAGGAGCCCGGGGGCCCTTTGTACAGAAACCTTTTGTGGTTAATCCCTGGAAACAGCGCTGCAGAAACAAGGAGTTGCGGTGCTGCTGCTGCAGGACGGGCTCAGCTGGAAACCTCCAGGGCCTGAGCTGCTCGCTCCTTGTTTGAGGCTGAGCAGCAGCAAAACCAGAACCCAGCGGGGGTCACAGGGCAGCAACAGCTACAAAAATCTTACATGAAAAAAAAAAATAATAAAAAAAACCAACACGAGCTGCCAGAGGTGATGTCTGCAGGAGCCGGGAGAGTGCACACGCAGAGCCAACGCCGTGGTCCCATCGCAGCACCCATGGGAGCTGCCGGCGCTGTGCCGGGGGATGGAGAGGAGCGCAGGGGGCCGTCGAGTCCGGAGGAAGCTGTGGCAGCTGTTAGTAAATGAAAAGGAATCTGCGGAAAATAGTTTCAGATGTTCGGGGAATAACTGGCTCCCCAGCTGATAAAAGTGAGTAATGAGCACACAGTGCTGCGGGGCAGGCTGCCAGGAGGAGACCGCTCACCCCAGCTGGAGACCGCAGCCACATCCCCAGCAAAGCCCCCCCTGAACCGGGAGCGTGGGGCGCGGGATGGGGAAGCTGCTCGGCGTAGTGGGGTACGATCCAGTGTCCTGGCTGCTGCTGAGCCCCACAGCCAGCCCTGGGACAGGACAGCCTGCCTGGACAGACAGCGGGCAGACAGACAGGCACCCCAGCGGGGTGAGGGAGCTGCCGTTCCTCTGTCCTGGCCCCCAGGGACTGGTACAGCCGATGTGGTGTGGGGAAGGGGAGGCAGGAGCATGGGGAGGGGGCAGCCCTGTCCCTCCGTGGGGTTAGGGATGAGGACAAGGATGAGCAGAGCTGCGGCACCCCGTCAGGCGGCCCTGCCCCTCGAGAAACACACGGGAGCGAGTGTCACTAAAACAATTTATTATGGAAAGCCGTAGGAAACATACAGGAGGCTGAGGTTTAGGACACTTCCTTCTAGAGACTGCTCCAAGCACCTCAAAGTAGCAAACACACAAACTCTGATTTGCCTGCATCAAAGCTTTCAAACGAGGGTTCAACAGGGATCAGAATACAGAGTTAATAACACTTCAACATGCATAACTTTTTTTTTTTTTACTCCTACGTGAATCCTGGGCAGGGGGGCTAGCCCCTTCATCCCGCAGCTGGTTACAAAATGACAGATATTCATGACAAAAGAGTACAAAAGGAGAAAAAAAAAACAAAGAAAAACACAAGAAGATGCCTTCAGAGAAGCATGTGGCGGTCTAAGCGGGAAAGCAGGGCTGGGACAAGTAACCCTGAGCAGGACAGAGCAGGGGGGATGGCGACGAGGCAGGCACAAGCAGCCCCCTGCAGAGGGGCTCTGGGGGGGCCCCGGGCCAGCCCAGCCACCGGGCAAGGATGGCAGAAGCCCCTGGGTGAGCTCAGGGCGTCCTGTTGTAGGCAGTTAGGACAAAGCAGGGGCTTGGAGACACAAAGCCCCTCCCCAGGAGCCCCGTGCACACCGCGGATGCTCAGCGCTGGCAGGAACAAGCTGGGGACACCGTGACAGATGGAGCCCTGCGTGTCCCTGGGGCTTGGCCAGACGTGCCTCAGGGACAACCAGTGGCTCGGACCCATGGGCTCCTGCTTGGGCACGGCTGGGGCAGGCAGGGGCTCGGGACAGAGCGCTCCAGACCTGTGAGCGCTGCCAGCTCCCTTTCCACTCCTAAGTGAGCGCTCTGCCACCGAGCCACGCCGAGAAAAGGGCCTGGCACACAGGCAGCAAGGTGGCTACAGAGATCCAGAGGTGGATTTCATCGGGTGACATGCTCTGCTCCTGGCCATGCTCCACAGCCTTGGTGTCCCCAAACCTCCCAAAATAGGGCAGAGAGCCTTGCATGCGTGGGCCGTGCAGCGGCGCGGGGAAGGCTGTGCTGCAAAACCACCCAGGGCACAGGCTGAAGGGCCAAGCCGCGTGGACAGGGAGCTGCAGCCTTACAGCACGCAGGGCGAGGGGAGCACCCAGGGAAAAGAGAAGGCTCGGTGCTGTGCCAAGGGGGGCGAATGCATGCTGCCAGCGTGCAGACCCAGCAGCCCAGCGCTGAAGCCGCTGCTGCTGCCCTTTGCTCAGCTCGTGCCCGGTCAGACAGGAAGCGAAAGGAAAGAGTAAATAATGGGGGATCTTGAAGCTCCTTTTTTCAACTTTATTTAGCTTTGGCTCTGCACAGAGCCTTAGCATAGCATACTCTAGCCTTCAGGGAGGGGCACAAAGAACCTCCTGAGCACACCGCGGTTCGGGGGCAGCCCTCATCTCCTACGCCTTGTGCCCGGCCCCTGAAATGCTGTCAGGGGTATCTGGCACAAAGACCCTGAAGAATAGAGAAAGCCCCTGCCCCACGGTGTCGTCGGAGGCTCATAGGTCGCTGCTGCAGTCGCGGCACAGGATCTCATCATTGTCAGGGATAAAGCCCTTCCCGACCAGCGAGGTGTTACAGCGGGCGCAGTTAAAGCAATTATGGTGCCAGTGACGGTCCTCAAAGGAGACATATTTACCTCCACCAAAGCCTGTGGGAGGGACAGAGCACAACGTTAAAACCCCTGGGGACACTCGGACAAGCTGTCTGTATAGATGTGGAGTTTGGTTCATCTCCAAGCCAGCTGCACTCTGGTACCGAACACCCTGCAGAACTGAACACATCTGAAATATGGATCTCCACTCTCAGAGGGTGAAGAGGAGCAAAATGATTTCACTCCGGATTCTTCTGGGCTGCAGAAGTGCCTACAGACACCTGAGCAAGCTTGTGGGGTGGAGATGTGTGAGCAGCACATGGATGTGGGTGAGCTGCAGAGGGCAGCTTCACCCCAAGGAGCCCCCCCGGGAACAGCGCAGCTCGGCCACGTCCTGCCTGGAGGAAGCGCCCTGTCGCCAGGACCATCCCGCTCACCTGTGATGGGCTTTGTGCAGGCGCTGCACTTCTTGGCATAGAGGTTTCCAAAGCACTTGATGCAGTAGGGGTTGTCATCCTGGGAGGTGAACTGCTGGCCAGCCAGGGGGGTCTTGCAGCCCGTGCAGACGAAGCACTCCTTGTGCCATGGCTCGTCCCGGTAGGTCACTCCTCCCTTGGTCAGGGTCTGCAGGAAGAGAGAGTACAAGGGTGACACACGGGCACTGCCAGGCAGGAGGTGCTGTCAGCCAGGGTGCTGGCACCCGAACCTTTTTCTGATGGGGCTTGGAGAGGTTTGGTGCGCAGCCCGCGTGTCCCTGACACTGCTGGGGCTGAGCAGCCACTGACGGGCAGCAGCTGGGCCATCCAGGAGTCCCCTGTCCTCTCCTTCCAGCCAGGGGAGATGGGGACCCACCCCAGCACCCTCCCACCACCCCTTCGTGGCAGAGACCACAGCCCTGGACCACAGGACGAGGGTTTCGGGCTGCCAGGCCAGCCGTACCTTTTTGCAGCGAGTGCAGCGAGGAGCAAACTTGCTCTCGTAGCAGGGGACACAGTAATAATCCTTCTGGTCTGGGATGAAGGATCGCGACCCGATGGGCTGCTGGCAGCTGCTGCATATGAAGCAGTGCTCGTGCCAGGTTTGTCCGTTGTACTCCAGCTTGCGGGACCCTGCGAGAAGAGCCGTGCTCAGAGAGGCAGGAGGGGGCACACGCGCTCACACTGGACACAGGAGGCTGTGCAGGACAAAACGGGGTCCTGCACACCATGGCAGAGGCAAATGGGGCCACGCAGATGGCTGGCGAGGAGTCCCCAGGTCCAGCTGGCAGCCACGAACAGAGGGAGGGCTGTGGCAACATGCCCCTTGCACCAGCACAGGCCAAGGCAGAGAAGCCTGTTGTAACCCATAGCTGAAGAGGGTGCCAAAATGGCCAAGCAAAGACACTCCTTTGCCTCGGGCTATCTGCAGAGACGCACCTTCAGCCATTCCTTCCTTTCTTGTCAGCACACATCAGAAAATGCCCAGGAAACCCTTTGTTATTTCCTCCCCGGCTCACTTCCCCATAAAAAAAAAAGGGTAACAGACAGACAGGGCTGTGCTGATCGCATCTCGGCATCCTGCTGTCCTGCCAGACGGCGCCCAGCCTGTGCTGTGCTCTGACAGTGCAGCAGAAATCCGCCTCCCCCTTGCTGCCCCAGCGTTGGAGCCTGCAGCCCTGTCCAATGCTGCTGGAACCGGGAGCAAACCGCAGCCCTGGTGCCTGCCCGCTCCTACCTGGCATGACCGTCTTCTCGCAGGCGATGCACTTGGAGGAGAACTCGCTGCAGTAGCAGTCGTTGCACAGCAGCTCCTCGTCCTGGCAGGTGAAGGGCTCATCGGCCAGCGAGCGGTCGCAGCGGAAGCAGCGGAAGCAGTGCTCGTGGTAATGGCGATCCTCGTAGTACAGCTCCTGGGGAGGACAGCGAGGTGAGGGGGGGGGGGGAGACGAGGAACCGGGGACCACGATGCTCAGCACGGGTCCTGTACTCACTCTGCAGTCGTGGCCGATGAGCTCTTTGCACTCGTCGCAGGTGTTGGCGAAGTGGGCGTCGTAGCAGGGGATGCAGTACGGGCCGTTGTCCATCTGGATGTACTTGCGCCCGTACAGGGACTCCTTGCAGTTGTCGCAGTCGAAGCACTCCGTCATGGTGCCGGTCTGGGGGCCTCCTTCACCTGCTGGGAGAAGGGCAGAGGCGCTCGCTCAGCACCGCCTCGCGCTGCCGGGACGTCCCTGCAGAGCCCTGATATCCCCATGGGACAAGGACCTCAAACCCTGCGTGTGGCCGACGACCGGCCGGCCGCTGTCGGGACAGGTCGGACACATTTCCAAAAACGCGCGCAGGCGCTCAGGGCCGAGGCTGAATCTGGCGCCAGGTTTCCGCTCGCGCTCAGCACCCGGAGCACGTAGGCACCGAGGCACCGCCCGGAGAAACCCAGACACGTGGGCAGGGGGTGAGCTTCCTGCTGCCCCTCTCCTTGCTGGGAAGGAAAGGGTAAAGGACGACCGAAACCAAATGATTTTTTCTGCAGGAGAAGTTCTGATTTAGCACCCAGAGCGGGCCCACGTGCACGCTGGGCACCGCTGTCACACCCGAGCCAGCCACCGTGAGGGAGAGCCGCCTCCCGGCCCCCTTTGGAGACCCCCGTGAGCTGCCAGCACGGCCCCGCACCACGGGCAGGATTCCTGGGGACGGCTCACGGGCCGATGCTCCGCCTGATCTAGCTGTCAGCGTTTCCAGCGCTGGAACTTCTCCAGGACTTTTTACAGCTGCTCCGTGGGGAAGCAGAAATCGGGCACCCCGCGCCGTGCCCGGCTACGAAGCCACGTCCCAGCAAAGCTCTTTGCACATGTTGCTCCAGCTACAAACCCTCTTCAGGGAGCAGGCGCCGGGGAGGACGGGTGTTTTACAAGCCAGGGAGGCGCTCGGGCTTTGCAGGCAGCTCAGACACCGCGCGCTGCCCCGCTCTCCCCCTCGGACAAGCGGCGTGCAGAACGACCGCACGCTCCTTGGAACACCCTTTCCAGAGCCAGAGCACCTTCCTGCTGCTTGCTTTAACCTGGTTATTCCTAAATATGGAATTCTCCGCTTGCAAATTCACACCCTTCTGCAATACCAGCTTGCTGTCAAGTGTAGACAAGCCCAGGGAATTACATCTGAGCAGTCAGCGGCAGAGCCGCACGCTGCAGCTTCCTCCAGGAACCCCCCACCCCGCTCCAAGAGGAGCTGCGTGGCCCCGTCTGCAGCCCCGTGCCCGGTGGGGCTGGCAGCTCCCCGCCACCCCGTGCCCCCCTCCCCGAGGTCTCCCCCGTGGCAGCGGCCGTCCCTTGATGCTGGGAGGCCCCCGCGGGGCAGGAGCCGATCCAGACAGCTCTGACTCAGGCAGCGAGCTCCCCAGCGCTATTCTTGGGCAAGTTCCACGGCTCCCAGCTGTTGTCAAGCCTGGTATGCGCTGATAGCGCTGCCGGGGAATAAATCTAGTGTTCCCACATGGCTACGTGACCAGCGGACGGGGAACAAAGTCCCCGTTCAGATGCTCTCGCTGCCCAGCTGCCGCCTGCCGTGGGAGCAGCTCCGCGGCCCCCAGCCTGCCCGGGCAGCTCCCAGTTTGGGACTGGGATGGGGCAGGCGCTCGGGGAGGTTTGCCCAAAGAAGCCCAGTGGGTGCCAGTGCCGGGGGTGGCCCCGTTGCCTCGGCTCTGCCCTCCCAGCACCCTCCCGTCACGGTGCCCACGCACGGGGGCAGCAGCTCCCGCGCCCCCCGGCCGCGTCCCACCGCCGCCCCGCTTGCCTTCGCTCCCTGCAGCCACCCGGGACCTTTCTCGCTGGCGAAGAATGAAAATCGAATTACCACCCTCCTCCTCCCAGCCCTGCCGAGGAGAGGAACTTTCCAAGGTGTGTCTGTAATAAAAGGGCCTCTAATAAGCACTCCTGCCCTGGGAGCCGCGATACCGCCAGGGCTAGGAGCTACCGTGTTTGCTCAATGGGCTGTGCTATCTCCGTGGTCCTAAAACACGGGGGCAGAGGGCATCAAAAAACACCAGGGGAGGAAAAACAACTGGATGGGAGAAGCCTTGGGTTCTACCGGTGAGATGGACTCAGCCCCCGAGCGCTGCTGTCCCCAGCCTGGAGGCCGTCCTTCCCCGTCCCCAACCCCAAAGCAAGGCGCAGCATTTTGCTAAGGGCACTGGGGGCTCCCCCAGCCCCGACCCACCCTTTCGAGGCAGGTGCTGCTGCCCCAGAAGTGTCCCGGCCCCCAGCCCCGCACGTACCCTCGGCACCCAGTGCCACCCGGCAAGCCCCAGGCGAGCGGTGGGTACACAAATGCTGGCCCTGCAGCACGACCCCCGCTCCCCCCCGGCAGCTGAACGAGTGCTGTGACCAAAAGAGGGCTTAAAAACAAAAGTGACAGGACAGGAACATTTCAGTCCCAAATGCTGTTTGTCATCTGGGCTGCTCTCAGTGCCAGCCCCTGCTCCGCCACCGCCAGCTGGCACCGCCGAGCCCCTGGCACCCACCAGTAGCACTGGGGCAGCGCCCTGGGTGCCACCCGGTGCTGCAGGGTGCACAGCACCGAGCAAACACAGAGGAGGGAGCAAAAACTGGGCAAACCTTCTGAAAATGATATTCCCGGTTAGCCCCTAAAGCATCGTCCGAAGCCACACCTTGCTGGCAGGACGCCTGCTGAAGCCCCTGAACTGGGAGAACTGGGTGCACTGGGAGCAAAGGGCTGCTCCGCAGGGTACTGCTGCCATCCAGCTCCTCTTGGGCTGTGCTCGCCCCTGCTTTGAGCAGATTCTCCCCAAAACCAGTCTGTCCCTCTCGGTCCCTGCTGTCCCGGCCACAGGGTCTGAGCAGGCTGGGGGCGCAGGGACCGGCAGCAGAGCCAGCGCTGAGCATCGCGTGGCTGAGGCTGCCGTGAGAGCACACGGGATCGGACTCCACGATGCCCTTTCCAGAGAATGAAGACCAGCCCCAGGAAGTTTGATCAGAGTTATTTGCGTTAGATAAGCTGCGAGGAAGCAATCTGTTTGCTCCCTTTGTTCTGGTCGCGCATGCACTGCCGGGCAGGGGTGTCAAACCCCTGCCCCACGCCAAAGCAAACTGCATCTTCACCCCCGCGGACTGCTGGGGACCAAGTTCACGGCGAAGGGGAAGGGGAGAGGAAAGAAAGAGAGCAAAGGAGTTGTAAAAAGCCCACGGTTCTTACAAAGGGGGAACTTGGAAACGGTCTCCTTTCATGAAGAAAAGAAGTGGAGTTTTTAAAATGTAGTTTAAAAATAACAAAACACTTTAATTGATGCTCAGATTTAGCAGGCACTTCTAAATATAGGCAGTCACTATGCGTACTAATTAGCGTTTGCTCATACTCTGCAGCCCGCACCGCCCTGTAACCACTGGCAGCTAGGCTGACTCAGTGACGCCTTCCACTGCTAGCCAAGGAGTTGCCCAAAACGAGGGGATTCCAGCTGCAAAGGGAGCTTTTGTTTGCCTGTCGCAGGACAAGCGCGGTGCCTGCAGGACCAGGTCCGTCGCACCCGGGGACGGTGGGGCTGGACACGGGGTGTTCTCGCAGCTGTCTCACTGTCTAAGGGCAAAAATAACAACAGATATATGCTTGCCAGCTGCCTGCCCGCTCCTCCTGACCGATATAGCTGCGCTTATGGAGGGAAGGAAGTTCGGTTCCTCTCCTGTGCCCAGGAACAAACAGCTTTGGCAACAAGAGCTCCTCTCACAAACAACATTTAGAGTGCGCCGGGATGCAAACCTGATCAGTCTGGAACAGAGCTCGGAATAACTTCACGTATGAGAAAGGTCAGCGATCCGCCAAGGACACGCAGCAGAGGCCACTTTCTAATTAGAGAGCAGCGTGCCCGTAACGCCGGGCCTCTGTCCCTGCCCGTGGTGGCACGGCAGAGGCTTAGCGACAGCCCCGGGAGACCGTGACATTAAAGTCTACGAACTGGGGTCCTGTTATGCAAAGGATAGGGCCAGGGCCGGGCTTTCTGCTACGTGCAAACCCTTCAGAGTTTAAGCAGCCTTCGGAGGTAGTTCCCACTACCAGGAGCTCCTTCAGCCCAAAGGCTCCTGCGGTCGGCGAAGCGAGCGCCCCACGGTCGCTGTCAGGTCACGTCCACGAAGCCATCCTACAGCACAAGGCTATTCCAAAGGAAACACTTAAATCTTTCCAGGGCGCAGGAACAGACCTGTCTTTGACTCTGTGTGTCAGGTTCCTGCCTATCCTCGCCTCCCCCTTGTGCAGTCTCACTTCACACCTAAACAGACACGCGGCCCTGCGGGACAGGCTCCCCATGTAAGGACGAAACTGTCCAGGGAGGAGGCTTTGAAAGACGGTCCTGGGCTTGCTTCAAGGTCAGAAGAGGGGAAGAACGCTTTTTGTTCCTGCTGGCTTTCCAGAACCATTACGGGTCCTGGAATCTGTGCGAAATTGTTTCTGCCTCTCGCCGGCCCTAAAAGGGAAACCAGCTGCTCGCTCAGGGGAGCAGCGCTGGCCCCTGTGTTATGCTGCGAGCCGAAAACCTTCCCCTGTCCTGACACCGCTTCTGCAGCTTTATGGGGCCGCGTGGGGCTGGCTTCCCTGCACCTCCTCGCTCTACTCCCAGCCCGACGAGCTCCAAGCCTGGCACGACGAGCTCCAAGCCTGGCACGGCGGGAGCAACATCCCCGCCTTTCAGGTGAGAGGTTGGGGGAAGCTTGCCAGGACGGTGCCGAGCGTTTTGCCAGGGTAAGGCAGCCGGATCCAGCCTGCCCACGGGCAGTGCTGTTGCATCAAGCCTTCCCCGCCTGCTCCAAGCACCCCTGAGTCATTTCCTGCCCGCGGCTGCACCTCCGAGCTCCCTTCCAGCCCCACGGGCAGCCCAAGGGCACGGCGGCGAGGAGCAGCGTGCCTGCAAGGAGGCAGGAGAGAAAGGGAGCAGCCGGGCGTACGGCGCACAGCCGTGCCCTGGTGCGTGTCCGTGCCCGACAGAGCTGCGGCACCGTCGCTTCCCCCGGCACGGGGGGACCCATCGCCTGCCCTGGGCTGTCGTGGGTTGCTCTGGGCTCTGCTGCAGATCGATCGAAACGGCTGCAGCCCGTGCTGCACATGGAAAAGTGCCGGCAGAATCCTTCGCTCGGCACGGCAGGCAGCTTCTGAGACGTCGAGAGGAAGCAGCAGCAGAAACTGTTAAGGCAGCTGACAAGGCACGAGGGCGGCTTCGATTGTTGCACGATTTTACTACAGCCTTAGGACAGCACACTGAGGTTTCTGAGCGTTCAGAAAAGATCTGAGGTGCCCTCCATCCAAAGTGCCAAACCACAGCCCATGGGCTCGCCCCAACACATCAAGATGTAGATCAAGATAAGAGCTAGAAGCTCAACTGTCCCCAACACGGCCTGATCTTACCAGAAACTCTCAGGCACCAGCAGCCCTCACTGCCCCGAGGATCCCACTGCGCAGCCGCGGCTGGGACATCGCACCCAGCCCCAGCTCAGCGGTGGCAATGACCCCGTGGTGTAGGGGACGGCCACCACCGCTGTGCCACGCTGCCTGCAGGCAGCAGGAGGGTGCCAGGAGGGTGCACAGGGCCCGATCCTGCCTAAACGCAGCCTCCCAAAAAGAGGGGAGGCTGAAGAGCGAGGTTACGCATGCAATGTGAGGAGAAGACATCCGAGAGAGAAAGCCTGACGCTGGTAAGCACAACAAGAGGTGTCCCTGCCTCCAACACCAGAAAGGAAGCATCTGTGTCATTTTATACGTTACTGACGTGGCACGCTGTGCATGCCAATTTTTATGGTCCTTATCAGCATCGCTCCACGGAGGCGGAGGACAAGGGACGCAGGAGGTCACCTCGCAGCCAGCTACAGCAGAGGCATCTCCGCAGCTTGCAGGAGCTCGGCACCATCTCCAGGAGGCCAGGCTCCCTCCTGTGCTTTCACACTTTCTTGCAACACCAGCAAGAAGCAAATTCTGGGAGCAAAATGACCGCTGCTGCCTGATCTAAGTATTTGCTGGGTTCTGCCAGACCGGATACACTCAGAAGACCTGGAAAGCAGCAATGATTTCTTAAAGTTTAAATTAAATTTCTGAATTACACCATAAATGATGGGCCAGATCTCCCAGGAAGGCCAACAAACTTTAGAGAGACTGCACGCCGAGTCTCCTGTGTGTGGGGATAGTTTTGGCCGTGAGGCGCTTCCAGACTTTCCAGTAGACCTGGCGGGGTCTGCCAGAAACCTCGGTACCCCCAGAAGCGAGCTGCTGTGCCCCTGGACAGGACGTGGTGGGGAAGCACAGGGTCCTAAGGAACTCCAAAACTCTGGTTTCAAAACACGAACGAGTTCGTAGACCTTTATCCCCTGGTAGTAAATTTCTCGTTCTTTCTCCAAAGATAAGGACACACAAAACGAAACTTTTCCTGTGTGAAAGGAAACCTGCTGCTAGCAAGTCAGGCTCTCACAAAGCAGCATCCCCATACAAGGTAATGGGACAAAGCTCCGAGCTAGTATTTGTACACACTGGGACATTTGTCCTTTAAAGAAAGAACCTTTTTAATGAGGCCACATTTGCAAGGGATTCCAACTTTCCATCCCACCGTGGAAAAGCAGGCGGGATTGCCCATCTGAGATTCAAACTGCAATTTCTCAGGGCCAGGACCTTGTTTTGCACTTGTTTTTGAGCTACTTCTGTCCCTCTCCTCCCCAGCTCGTTCCTATCAGAGCAGGCCCACTGAGCCCAGCCGCAAGGGGAAGCATCCACAGGGCTGAGCACGAAGACCTGGGGTTTGGAGGCAGGGAAAGAGAAGATCCATCCCAGTGAGAAACACCAGGCTTCCTGGGGGGTGCCCACCCTCACTGCATCTACCCACCTTCCAAAACCCGAGCAGGGACAGCAGAGCGGGCTGACGAGGAGAAAGGCAACAGCCCGTTCAGCCCTTCCTCCAGGCTTATTTTCTTCGGGGAAAGTTAATTCTACCAGGGTTAAAGAAAGAGGCTTGAGAGCCCCTGCTGCGCGACCAGAAAATGAAAAACTCTGCCCAGGAAGAAAGGAGAGAACAATTTCAGAGCTAGAACTGTATTACTAAACACCTGTAAGGATTAATTAATGGTAATTAATGGTTGATTAATCCTCACAGATGTTTAGTAATACACTTCTAATTGTATTAGAACAAACTAATGGCCCTGATAATCATCCTGAACAAAATCCTGCCTCTTCAGACGGCAGCTTGGGCTGAGGGCACAGCTACCAGCAGCAGAGCTGTTGGGATGCGTTCGGAACAAGCACGCCACGTCACTCTGCTGACGTGAAAGCTGAGCGTTTGTTTAAGAGATCGGCTGTTAATTTGATTTAAAGTCGTATACAAAGTAAGCAAATTCTGCACATACAGCAGGAAATCAGGAGTGGAAACCACTTGGGCAGCTCGGACCCGTCGCGCTTCAAGCTGGCCACTTAACTTCAGGAAGAAGTCCAAGAGCAGAGGAGTTCGATAGGAACACAGCAGAAACTCCTCCCCAGCCAAATCAAGTCTCGTTTACCAGCTGGTGGCTTCAGAAGGTGCCAGAGGAGATTCTGGCAGGTCTCCCAAGAGGTGTGGGAGATGAGAGACGGCCTTGCCCGAGCTCCCCGCCGCACGTACCTTCCCCTGCCCTGCGCAACACCGACCGAGCAGGAGGAGCTGCTGGCAGCAGCAGCTTGCAACAAACACCGCTGCTGAAGCTGGTGACCGGCTGCAGGACAGCAGCTGCAGACATGGCCAGGGTGACCATAATTGGAAGAAAGGTGCCGGCGCCAAGTTTTAGGGAGCGTGACCGAGCGCGGGAGCTTCGGTGCGATCAGAGGAGCGGGGACTCACAGCCCGGGGAAGCGGCGGCTTGCAGCAGTTCTTCAAATGGAGCAAGGAGCGAGCGTGCAGCTGATTTCAGCGCTCCCGCTCCCTTCTCCCCTCGTTGCATTTAAGGGAAGGATATGTTATGGTAACTGATAGCAAAAATGTGCATACTGAGCTTTGGGCTTTCCTCGTTTGTGGCACAGCCGGCGCACACTGCACCGGCTCAGCAGCGGCACTGCTAGCGTCGGGCTTCACCACCATGCACAAAACTCCCAGCACGGGAGCGTTCACAGCTCCTGTCTGCCCGGGGAGCCTCAGCCTCAACAGCACCAGCAAAAACGCCATCAGCAAGGGGGTGCCTGACAAATCCCGTCTCCAGAGTCCGCCAGTGGCAAATCCACAAATTTCCTTGTTTTTCCTTTTTCAACTAGAAAGCTGGGCGAGAATAAGGAACGTGTTTATTGCACAGGGCTGAATAAACCTTTCAGATATATTGAGGACACCATACGTTCATAGCCATCATCCTACTGGCAACAAACAGTAATGCAAGAAAGCAAACAAACCCTAAAGATAGTCATCGACCATACAAAACAAATTAATGGGCAGTGGCTGGCCTCCAGGGCCCAGGTTTCATACCAGGTCTAGGCAGGAGCTAATCTGGAAAGTGCCTGTTGCTTAGAGGTGGATTAGTTTATCTGTGAACCTTCTTTGCCCTTGTCACTAGAAAGTGATGGACAAGAAAAGGTGGTGGGAAGGGATCGTAACTGGATGAGGGTTCACCAAGAAAGTCATGAAGGGAGTATATATAAACGCACATGAAATTGCAAGCTGTGTGCACGGGGCCTCATGTTACCGCCCCGCTGCAGCATGTTGTTCTTGTTCTGCGCTCTGCAGCCTCATCCCACCGCACATCGCCGCGATTACAGCCCTGCACGAGGAACGGGGCCCCCCGCACGAAGGCAGCATCCTCCACAAAGCAAACATATAACAATCATGCGCCCACAAAGAGCAAACAGGAAAACACGCTCACGCCACAACCCCAGAGAGAGCTGTGCTGCTCGGAGCCCAGGACGTCCTAAATCTTCCAAATGCGGCAACCCAGGGAGATCTGTAACACCCCGGCTGTGACAGAAACAAAAAGGGAGTCCCAGAGAGAAGGCATGTTGTTAGGATTATTATCTAGCAATGAAAGTTTAATTTTGGACTGAACTGATTTATGCCCATAAACCCCAGCACGCTTGGTCCACGGCCGTATAAATGCCTGACGGCTCAGCCAGCTGCACGAGCTGAGGACTCCGGCAATAACATTTCAAAATCTCTTTTCGCCCCATGAAATAAAGGTCATAGCCAGTACACGAGAATTCAAACATGAAAGCTTGGCAGGAAATGACTAAGTGCGCGCTGCAGCCAATTTACCTTCGTCTTAGATCTGCCCAGCACACAAGGATCTTGCAATTCAAACAGACATCACAGCCTCCACGCAGAAAAAAGAATCAGACTGCTCTAGTCGCTTGCTTTGAGGGTCAGTGCATCTCAGCACAGATATCACTACAAAATAAAAGAATTCTGCTTTGTTCCCCTAAAGTTCTTCCAATTCTAGCCTTATGCTGCAGTTTTTACTTTTGCTTCCCTAAGAGACAGCTGTTTTATTTTATTTTTTTTAAATTGAGGCTGAAGCCGCTCTTATTTTTGAGTGGATAAATCATTCAAATTGGCGTTTACAAAGCCTTTTGTAGTCCCTGAATAAAAGGTACTGAAGATTACACCTCTGTTTTACACACAGAGGCAATCGAGGGGCTGCTTCGAGCTTGCTTCTAAGCAAGCACGCACGGGGGCTTGTGGACGGACTGCGCTGGACATGTGCAGTCACGGTGCACATTTTGAGCAAACACGCTGAAAAGCAGACCTGTGTGTGCTGAGCCCAATCCCCTATTAACTGGCCTCTCCAGAGAGCCTGGCAGCTCTTTTGTCGGTTAAGGGTCAGCTCAATTTCATTTTTTTTCCTCTTGTTTTAATAAACAAAGTAACTTCGACATACAGGAGCAGGAAAAGACATACAAAACAGACACATTTTATTTAATGCATGCCTATTACTTAAAGGGCAATGTGAATTTTTTCACCTAATTTGGTCAAAATATTCCCTTTTTCAGCTGAATCCTTGTCTCCCAAACCCCAGCATTTGTAGTTAACATCTCTGTAGTTAACAATGAGATATACAGAGGAAGGTAGCCTGTGCTGTGACCCCTGCAGTTTTGCCCTTTCAGGGCTCTCCACCTGCATGCAAAAATCAACAGAGTGAAGCCAGAGTCAGCAAGGTGACAGGGAGACATTGCCACGTCACTCGTGTGCCACGCAGCTGCCTTCCCGCTGCCCGATCACCAACCGTGGGCCTCTCTGCCTCTGCAGGATATTGTATGAGAAATAAGGGCAGCCTCTGCCTGGAGTCCTTTTTACAGCTGCTGGTGTCCCTTGCAAGCAAAGGCAATTACAGCCCTGTAACCCGCAGCATGTGAGCGCTTCTAAATCTGGGGAAGGACTGAATCCTGGCAAAGGCAAATTGTCTCAGGTTACCGTCCCGAGAACTGCTTGCTCGTGGCCCGAAACACAACTAGGATCCCCTGTTGCCTGGGAGATGCTGCGTGAGCCAGCTGCAGCCGTCCAGCAAAAAGGCAGCGCTCTCCAAGGACAGCAGCTGAGCCCTCGAGAGAAGAGTTAGGCAGGGGCCGTAGGAAGAGGAAGATCTCGTTGAGCCACTATCTTGCCAATGTAGACGTGAACCAAGTTTCCACCTTCTGTGGCTAACGATTTCTCTGCTAGGTGACCTGCTCCTCGGGTGTCACTTGCGTTTACCACACAGAGCTGGTCACGCACTCAAGTCTCCTTGGTAAATTCTCGCCGACACCTTTCCAAATTTCTCTTAAATATTGCACATCTTAAATTACAGAAACCATCGCTTGTAATTATCATGTATTTTACATAAAATCTCTACGGAACGTGTCATTGCAAGCACTAAAAGGAAACTTGCAGAAAGCAACAAGCTTTCCAGTTGCTGCCCTGCCGTGCTGCAACAGTTGGAGGTACAGAGTCTTTGGGAGTACCTATGAAAGGGAAACTTGCCACGACCGAAAGACTGCGTGGGCACAAATGCTCACAAAATCAGGTGTGAGTGCCTTTGTGTCACTCAGCTAAACGCTGAGTTTCCAATATTTGGATGAGCCCACCTCAGAACTTGTGCCCACCGCTCTGCAGCGCTTCAGCCTGCACGACCCCGAGCACTGCTGCTGGCAGGTGGCAGGGCAAAGCACACGTGCTGACCGCCTGAAAACTCAGGAACAGATGAAGAGCGCTCCTTCACACACAAAAGCACCCACGAACAATAAGTAACAACAGCAGAAAGCCCCTGCTCCAGGCCCGTGGCTCATTCACAGAACCTCATCCTCTGATTTAAGTCTGGGATGTACGAGGAGAACTTTGTGGAACAGATCTGCCATGGGTAACAACGGAACAGAAAGGTCAGAAGCTTAACTCTTAGAAGCCCCTCTCACCAAGGCTTTCATGTAAAGACCAAGACGAGTTGTTTTAGCCCCTGAAGCAGAAGACACGAAGCAACGCCCCATCTCTTAGCTGCAGAGGCGATGCCCCACACTCATTCACTGAAGGAAGCAACGGCAAATCTCTGCCTAGACTTAAGGAGTTTCCAAAGCTGTTTGCACGTTCCTGCAGTTTGAGGATCACAGACTTCCCTGCAACAAGAAAACACCAACACCCGAACACCCCTCCTCTGCTCCCCTAACCCACCAGACCCAACCTGATTTACCGACTATTTGCCCCAAACTGGCAAACCCAGAGAAGCAAAGCCTCGGAGCGGTCCTGTTACCTTGCATTGCTGCCTGCGATGGAGCAGCCCAAATCCCAGCCCAGGCGGAGCAGCAGCAGCGCGAGGGCGGCTCTCCGGCTGACTCCCGCCGCAGACAGTCAGAGCAGGTGCGGCGAGCGAGGGGCTCTCGCTAGTAAATCATCACTTCGCCAGCAAAACGCTCGAGTGCTTGCCCAGAAACAAAAGCAGTCACATCATAAACCAGAGGGTGACATCAGCACAGGGATTGCATTTCCTACACAGCTTCAAATTTCATTGCCTGTGACTGGAAATTGGACTCTCACGATTTGAGTTACTCCAACTTTTCACGAGAGGCGCAGGAATTCCTGATTCCAATTTGTTAAATAAAATTCACTTCCAAACTCTCTTTATTTCTCAATGACCTGACGATAGAAGAGAACAACCAAGCAACACTCCTAACAGAAAGTCAAATGCTAACAAACACCATTATTAGCCTGACTTCCCAAGCCAGGTGCTAACGAAGTGAGCAGCCGAACTTTCACTGGAAAGGGTCGGTGCTATTCCAACAGCCCAGTCTGAGGCACAATTATTCAAAACCTCTAAACTGCCCTTTCCCACTCTTATTCAGAGGTCTGCTCTGCCTCTTCTTCTAAAATTAAAGCTAGCAAGGATCTGGAAACACACATTTCATCATTCCTTGGTTGAGTCATTGTTTCGGAGCATGAAGCATGATGCACTCTGTGCTTACGGTCTGACACCTTCCCCAACCTGAAGTGCGTTTGTGATTTTCCACATACAGCTCTTCAGGCTCTCCAAAAGCAACACATCCAAGACTTCTATACAAGCCCAATGGGCCACAATTAATCTTCCCGTGAGTTACATGATGTTTGCACGGGGTTGAGAAATACTAGAAATAAAAGTTCCCTTGGCTGAGTTAGATGCAACACTGTGTACTTTCTGCTACTAATGACTCTTCAGTAAGTACCTCTATTACCCCACATATTCCAGATCCCTCTGATTTAGCCATCACGGCAATTTTCTTGGTAGAAAAGTGTTTACTCAGTTAAAGGTAGCCACTGAAATGCCTCAAAATTTAATTGCTGCCATTTCTCTCTGAAAATTTCTAGGTGCTTGGAAAAGAGGCAGGTAATAAATAATACTCACCCAGGACACAAACTGAAGATTAGCTTTCTTTCTTTAGAAAGCACTTTAGCTCCTTGACTCCCTATTGCAAACAACACAAATATATATGATGATCCAGTGCAAGACCATAAACGTAAGAGTGTTCAGTTTCCACAGACCTGACATCCCGTACATCTCACAGGATTTTTGCTTCATCGATTCCCTAACAGCTGCCACCAGCAGAAACACTACTTACCCTTACAACACCTGCAGGGCAGGGAGTTATTTCATCTCCCTCCTGGGATTTGCACCTCGGAGGATTTTGGCATAGGGCAAACCTGGCAGAGCTAAAAATGGAACCAAGATCCGTGTCCCTGGCCAGCACTGAAGCCAGAAAGCTTCTTTCTCCTTCTGAGATGCAGCAGCCTGGAAACTCTGACGCCCACTCACGCATGCTACAGACCTATGTCCAAACAGATCTCGCAAACGGAACCCTTTGTGAGAAGCTGGGGAGAACGAAAGGAAGAGGCGGACAGACCCAGTGCTGTGCAGTTGCAATGTACAGTTAATCTGCACCCTAGATCTTTCGCCCAAGTAACGCCGTGCCTTTGCTAGTTGCTCCTCGTGTTGAAACTTCAGGCTTTCAAGGTGAAAAGCTGAAGGGCAGCACTGGAGCGGTGGAGCACCCGGAGCTACATCCCAGTTCAAACTGTTAATTCCTAAGAACAGAAAAAGCCATTTCTGCCTTAAATGAGGGCGGTGGAATTCCAGGGAAGTCAAAAGCCTGGCAAAAGCCAGAAGTTTAAGCTAGTACTTGGGATCATGACCCTGACAAGAGTGCTTGGTCACTGAGACAGTTCAGGATCGGCTGCTGCTTGATTTTTTACCATCCTCGCATCCTATGCGCTGTCTAGGAACACTGCCATCAGCTGCAGACCTCAAAGAGGATTTTTTTTGCCGTCAGCCATGCTGGTTATGCCTTCCAGATAGACATTTGTATTATTATACAATTTCTTTCGTTTCATTAGAAGAGCTAAAACAAAACCGACATTTCTCCCCAGCAGTACTGAGCTAGTACATACACCATTTTCGTGGAAAATGGCATGATTTGCAGCCACCATCTGAACAGCAACAGAAATTACCTAACCTCTAATATACTCACATGAGGGAAATCCTGCGGGCTTGGATCATTCGAGAAATAAGGCTGCCTTAGAGTTACGGGAATAACACATGTCCAGAGTGGGCTACAATCTGCTAAAATACGGTTTGAAAAATCAACTGCTAATTGTTTCTACAACTTGCATTTTATGTTAAAAATTCTCCCAAAGACTTCTGGAGCCAGAGCTCAGTCTGGAAAGGATTTTTACGGTCACACTGTAAACCCACAGAAAGCAGGGATCTAGAACGGAAACAGGTCATTACAGCTAAAATACTGATCCCGGGCTCTGCCTGAAACAGCTGGGATGATTTCTCCAGTTAAGCAAATTACTGTAACTAAAACCCACTCTGATATTTAAAGAAATTGGGAGAGATGCTGAGTAGTCACTCTTCTTCCCAGATAACAAGATAAGAACCATATTAATTGAGGAGTTTCTAAGTAAGCACTTGAAATTTAGGTAAGCAAATTCAAAATATCAAGACCATATTTACATTCTGGGGCAATAATTAAATATTTAATATCTTGTGGTTCCAGTATTCTAGGTTTTTCTATGCACCAAAATATTTAGTCATGTAAAAAACATCTGTAGCAGCTGGAAGACATTCGTTTGGCCTGCTAGGATTCATTAGTTTAAAAACACATAAATAAAGTGCTCATTTTATTTCCAAAACTCTAACACTGCTTCTTTCAGTTCTCTTAGGGTGCTTGGTGAATAATGCTTAGGCAATCTTCTCAGCAGGAGGTATTCGATACCAGTTTCACAAATGCATACAAATATCTGTTAACTAACTAAAACAAGTCTTGAATTTAGGTTAATGCTATTCTGTATTGACTAACCCAAGTCTCAGAGCAATATGAAAACCAGCTTGCAAATAGTTTAATCCCTACTTTTATTTTTTTTCTCCTAGGCTCCCAAGTTCCCAGTGCCGAAATCTACTTTTAAAAATCACTGATGAAAGGAAACTTCTCTTCAGAACTGGGATTCAGATACCTGTGTTACGGGATTACAGAACACAAGCCTTCATGCATGCCTTTTCTCCCCCAAAAGCTCCCGCATTATCTTAATACTTTTTTTAAAAAAATAATAAATCAAGTAAACAAGGGCACTGCTGAGATCTTAAGAGAGAGATGAATTCGGCTTAGTACACACAGGGATCACTTTTCTGGGCAACAGTTTGCAAAGGGTTATATATTGGCCAGCCAAGTTTCTTTTGCTGGAAGATGCTGAGGTTTTAGCAAAGTTTCTGCAGAGTATGCAACAGTATTCAGCATTTGCTCAGCTAATGAGTTAAATCATTGCAGCTCTCCGATGACTTGAAGATTATGGGTGTAGGAAAGGGTACTGCTCAGCGAGGGGAACTTTCAGCAACCACCACCAAACTGCGGTTAAAACAGACACCAATGACTCTATTCAGCTCCCAAACCTCAGACAGTTTCCATTTTCTCAATAACAAAGCATTTTTGTGGAGTGAGGTAAGAGGCCTCCATCTGCCAGGTCTAACTCCGCTAAGATTGCTTCAGAGCCCGGCCGAGCGAGGGCTGGCCGGCCCAGCCGGCGTCCCTCACACCAGGACAAAGGGACAAAGCTGCAGCAGGACAGACGTGGAGAGCGGCCTCCTCGGGACCGTCCCACGAATTCTGCTGGGATTTGGTATCAAAAGGAGCCTCGAGCGAGCTCCAACCAGCGCACAGCTGGCGAGTTCAAGAGGCTGAGCAAAGAGCGAGGCTTTTCACTGAGGATGGGCTGAAAGAGGCAGGAGGGAGCCAAAGACAAACGGCTGCTGGTGTTTCAGTGCTCAGCAATCCATCACAAAGTGTCAGAAGCACAGAGCGTTGGGATTTAGAAGCGAACGCAGGCCTCTGAGCACGCGGTGTGGGATGCAGCCTCCCTGCGGGACAGCGCGGCCCGAGGGCCCGTCCACACCTGAGCGGCTGCTTGTCCGAGCCAGAGCAGTTACAGCCTCGGAACAGAAATCAGGAGGGATTTGGGGTTTGTTGTTGTCTTGTTTTGGTATTTGGCAGCCTGCGTGTATCTTGGCATCTCAGCTGCAGGAACACCAAGCACCTTTTGTTTGAAAGTCAGCTCTCAGCTCCTCTGAAAATCGGGCCATTTATGTAGATGCAGATAAAGACACTGCCTCCTGCCAGGACCCCCCCAGCTCTCCCCTCTCTTTAACTTGCCACTTGTTAGTCATCTCCCTTGCCATTCTGAGACTCAGCTCCAGGTTCAGCACATCCCAACCGCCCGCCCTGCCAAAGGATGAGCGAAAGAGAACACCACAGCCTCGGGCTCCCTCGTGCAATAAAGGTAAAGCCCTCGGAACAGCACGGAGATGAGGCCAGCTGGAAAGAGCTTGGAGGAAAAGCGGCTACACAGCACGCAACATCAGGAAAGGATCTTCATGGAGTATGTGAATCTTCTGATCCGTTTTTGGTCCCTGCATAACAAAGTCTTTAAAAAGCAATGCCAGATATTCTGCCAGACACGACAGCAACTGGTGCGAATGGATGACCTGTGACTTGGGCAGGTCAGAACATCCAGGACCCAACTGAGCTTCAACTTTGGTAAACAGCACTGCCAAGGGCTGTTATTCACACCTCTCAGAGCCCTCATTCTGCCTGTGTGACAGAATGCATACAGGTTTTAAGAATCACAGTTCAGAGGGATTAGGAAACACAGAGAATCCATTCCAATTGCATTATTTTAGTCTGGTACATCAGGTTTTATATTTATGAGGACAACAATAAAGATTCCCGAGCAGAAACTGCCCCAAAGCCATTTTGCACAAATTTAATTGAAATTTGCAACCTCCAGACCTGTGCTATTACTGCAATACAAAACAAGAATCAATGGGGTAGAAACAACCAACAAATATAAAAACACATGGAGCAACTGCAACTTTTCTCTCAACTCACCTGCAACCCAACTTGAGCAATGTGCTAACTTGAGAAATTTCACTCCCAAAGATGCCAAATTTCTAACCATTAATCCTTATTTCTGCAGATCAGAGACAGCCTCCCAGCCACACACTGACACAAACCAAGGAGGAGCTTTTTAATGCCAGAAGATATGGTGTATGCTTCCAGCTCTGCCGCTACTTTCCTGACTGGCTCTGCAGAACTTCCTTCCCCCCTAGACGTCCAAGTTTTCCCACCATCTGAAGCAAAGAATACAACAGTTCAGTTGGAAGGGACCTTCAAGGATCATCTAGCCAACTGCAAAAAGGCAGTTCTTCAGTTGGTTTTGTGAAGGACTTTGCATTCCTGTAGCTGTTTCTCCTGTAGTTTTGAAAACATTAACGTTGATCTCCTCGCTATCTAGTTTAATGCCAGGTACCCAGCTGGATACCTGGAGAGCCCAGCTGGCAAGCAGCACACCATCCTTTCCCAGCCGTGACAAAACATCTCCCAAGCCAGCTTTCTTCCTGCGAAGAATGCTGATGTCACATCTCAAAAATCCACACTGCTAATACGAGCCCCAGCGCGAGGTCAGCCAAAGAGGACTTCCATCAGAGATGAGCTCTGCTGGAGAAGGCTCCCTGGAGATCGTAAGAATAGCAACTCAAACCCAGATGGCAACAACGTGCAGCGCACATCTCCAGCAGACGCAGGCACGGGGCAGAGGACTACGCAAACTGACCAAAGGCCACCCCGATTTCTGCCATCTGCTAGCTAGATGCAGAAGCCTGGGCTGAAGGCCTTTGGGAAAGGTCAGGATAGGCTTAAAGGCTCTCAAGATATTGCTTTTGTTCTCACTATTAGCTTCTCAATTCCTTTGTTAAAAGATACGAATCTCTCTGTAAGGCGGTTATTTGGAGCCAAGAGTTTAGATATTATTGCAAAACATATGCTTAAAAGAGACTGGAAATGATGTTGGCAGTGTTACAGAGGGGAGTGAAGCGCAGCTTTGGGTCAAAACAAAAAAAAATAAATCTAAGCTAGTAAGCAATTCCCATGTGATAGTTTGGAAGAGCCAGCAAAAGCTTCTTCTAGAAAAAAAACAATACTGTGAGAACGAAGCTAACAAGAGCTGGCTCTTGGAAAAATAAAAAGGCCAGTAATAAGCCCGAGTATTGCCAACAGCACATATTCAAGAGAATCTTTCTGGGAAACCGGCTCAAGTCATTACGCTGGAAAGCCCTTAGGGACTAGGGACCTTGAGGCTAAATGCTGGCAAATTGCTTCATCAGTTAAGCTGGTCCCAGTGTTTTCTACTGCGTAAGAATAATTTGTTTTAGCCTACAGGTCTCTACAGAGCAACGGGTAAATTCAGGCTGCTTCCTCTGGGAAGGGAAACAAAGCGCTCAGCGAAACCCTGCCCGTGCAGGACGTTTTTAGGTTTCCCACCATCACTGACAACCTTTCAGCCCAACAGCCGACCCAACAGACGCTGTTGGCTTTGCTTTACTCCCTGTGCCCCTCGGTGCCACTTACCTGGGGGGAAAATCACCCGAGCTGCTTCTGCCAGCTCGCCACCAGTGAGCTGTCGCCACAAAAATGCGATGACTGTGCCTCCACAAAAGCATCTTCTGGAGACTCATTCACCCAAAATGGACGTAGTCAGAGCGATTATTCTGATGTAGCTTGTTTTCCAGAGGAATAAGGAAACCTTGCTTTCTCTCTCCATTTCAGAGAGAGATTAGTTAATACATCAGGAAAGAGATACACTGATGCAGAGAGATAAAGGCAAGACTTTTGTTTGAGGTCTTCTATTTCCAGTCCAGTTACTCACAGTTACAGGAGCATACAGAGAGCACAGAAGACAACAAATGCGGTCTCTAACACCAGCAGAGAAAAATCCTGCATTGGCAGGGGAAGTCAAGGCACTACCTAATGACCTCCCTCCTTTTCCAACCCCTTTTCTGATTCACGATGCCTTCTTCCTTCCAATTGACCTAAATAACATGTTCAGGCAGCACTGGAAGTATTTCCGCCTCAGACTTCAATAGTGGCAAGATCTCCACATCTGGAAAGGGTATTTCTCAGGAAAGTCACACCACAGGTGGCTTAGGAGCGCTTTTCCCAGGAGAGGAAGAGAAGCACCCTGTCTTGCCTCATTTCAGCAGTAAGACTTCCTTGCTGCAGGAGAACAAAGGTTGCCCAGGAGCACAGCAAACACACACTATGCCTGTGCCCAAGTCCCAGCTAATCTGAACAATGTGGGCAGAGGATTCAATTACCTCATTTCCAGGTGTGCTGTCAGCATGAGCCATGACTGGCTTGGGATGAAAGAGGAAAAGCTGCTCCTAGCTCTGGACTTGTCTGCATCGTTTATGGTAATTATTGCCCAGCAGCCTGTAATCCTTTAATGTCATATCACTCTCGCAGCCCTCAGTCTCTCCAGAACCTTTTGATCACCACTGCAGAAGAGGCCGAAGGCCAGAGCGCGGGGCCCACCAGAGCAGGAGGCATGCCAACCCAGGCCGCAGAAAGAGGAAGGCAAAGAAAGCCATGGAAAAAGGACTTGGGTGATTCAGTCAGCTTCAGAGCTTCAGACACAAAGCGATTACGTATGCTAGCAGCATCCAAGCACTTAAAACAGATGCATGTCCAAACAATTAGTCTACCTGTCCAGCTGTTCACTCCAGCACAACACCTTTGGTAACATAACAGAGCATTCAACAGGAATCACAGGAATTCAACAGGGGAGAATCCAACCCCTATCACTACATGGCTGTTTCACACAAAGTTTTTTTGATCCTCTCCAAAACTCATTCTTTATCACAAGTTCAGGCACTTGTGATAGCCGTGCAGGTATCTCATGTCTTTGCAGCCCCCCCGCAGACAACTAATCTCAATGTTACCTCACAGCAATGGCCTCCACAGGCTGTGCATCGAGTAAATGAACAAGTAAAAAGTCAATTGAAAATGGACTTGTCAACAAAGAAATGTATTGTGGGGGAATACAAGAAAGAGCTCCAAAGCTGCACGGACTGCCCCACGGACCCTCGGCAGCCTGGGAGATCATTTTCTTCTTTAAAGCATACGCATACGTACAGTTCTTCTATACAGGAGGTTGTACATGATCTGCACCACCTCATTTTCAGGTAACTGGGCTTCAAAAACTAAAGGAGAAAACAAGCAAGAAAAACCCACATGCCTTTGTGCTACAACACGACTGTTTAGTCCATAACAGCTAGTCTGTATCTGTTATCTCTACATTTTTTATTAGCTCATGTTTACTTTGGCTGCACATCCAAGCAGTCATTTAACCAGGGTGAGAGAGGAAAATCTTGGACTCTCAACAATGGCCAAGCAGTTTAATCTGCCGCTGGGGACAATGACTTGACTCCTATTGGTGTTTAGCACTGGCAGGGTCAAGTGTAACATGTGGTGAAGGAAGCACTAGGGAAGCAGATCTGTGGCCATTCCATCAACACTGAGCGTTTCCTTGAGCTATTCAGAGGTCCCTTTCCCCTCCGAGAGCAGAGTATGGCTCCAGCTGCCCAGTCACCTGCACCAGCTTCTCCCCTCGCTGGATTTATGACTTCAGGGGCTGCCAACAGCTCCAGGTTGGACACAGCACATTCCTCTGGCTTACAGCTTAGATGTTCAAAACTCAGTTAGGAAGCTGTTCAGATTATGTCCTTGGCATCGGCCACCAGGATGGTGCTAGGAGCTGATTTATGTTCCCGAGCAGAACCAGCACTGGGCAGGCTGGGCACAAACATCACCCAACTTCTGTCCAGCGATGATTCCAATCAGAAGGGGCTAGAGTTAATATTTATCCATGGTGCTGATTTAAGATTTTTTTGAATTCGTATTTGAGAAGTTCATAATACTTTACATACGAGAACTCTGTAATTTGCAAACCTGGAACCATCTACAGTAATATATTCAGAGCCATATCAGAAATGATACGAGTTAACAGTCAGATTAACCCAGGCCAAACAAAGTCAAAGTGAGATTGCACTAACCACAGGAACATAAAATTCAAGATCTTTATTGCATTGCTACTTGGATTCTGTGTTAAAACATTTCTAAATAACTCTTGATTAAGAGTTCTAACACAATTAGCTTAAACCTAACAGCCATGTCTTTCTGTTTCCTCCCAGAGTAACACTATCATCTCAGCAGGCTCCTGTTGAGTAAGGGCAGAATCACTGGTTAAGACTGTTCTCCATTTAGCAAACACCAACAGACACCAAGTGAGTCACTCGGCAGAGGCAATTCTGCTAGGATGAAATACAGGAAGGTGGAAGCCATGTGGCATTCTTCAGTTTCCCCTTTCCTTTCACAATCAGACCCTTGATATTTTCTTCGACAGGAAAACTGACACTCCCCCTCCCTGTAAACTGCTGACAATCGCATTTTACACCTGGCAAAACCAGTGCAAAACGGAAGGAAGAGAAAAAACAAAGAGCAAGGACTTTTCTCAGCAGCTGCATCTCCCCAGAATGGCACATTTTTCTTTCCAACAGTAGCCAAAGACACACTCTTCCTTCATGGTCAAAGTCTAGTAACTTCACATTAGTCATTACGAGAAATGCCACCTCTTCTCTATTAAACTACAGGACGGAGCATGCTGCAGAGTTGCCAAATCTGGCTGCAGCACACAGGTCCCGTTGGAACCAGCAAAGCTCGTGCAGCTGAACCCCTTTGCTTGCAAACTCTCAGCCCTTGGATTTGAATGTCCTGTCCTTTAAAAGCAATCCTAAACTCTTGGCAGTAACCTGAAGATTAAATACTGGTCAAGTTCCTCTGCCCCCTAACAACCGGTCTTTTCCCTTTCCTGGCTGCAGCTGGTAGCTATTGTTATCGCTGTTCTTTCTGTCTTTTCTTTTACATTTGTTCTGATGACTTCAACAGGCAAAACATTAAGTTCTCTCTTCATTTTTCCAGTTTGGGCCTCAAAATCGCACCGACATCAGCAGAAATAGTCAGTCCTGTAAGGAATGAGGGGAACACAAGCTGTGGGTAGCAGCTCGCACTCTGGGTTGGAAAGCTGAGCACAAGAGCTAGTGCCACCCAAACTGCTTTCTTGTTCGACCACGCCGGGTGCTCGATAGTGGGCACAGCAGTGGATGTCGACCAGGGATACCAAACACCGGAGAAGTGGCTTCCTTATATGAGCAATTACCAGAAATTATGAAACTGTTTGTCCAGTTAAGAAGTTTGGCTTCTATTCAGACCAGGCAGCCAGTCAGTCCCCGGTTTTCTGTAAATATATATATTTGTCTATGGAAACTTTCTGACATGAAAGGTGAGGCAGAGGCAAAAAGGTTTACACTCACGTCTCTCCTGAGGCTCCTGATGCAATTAGGGTTCTTCAAGCATGACCTCATGCAAGCTCAGCACAGCAAAAATCCCGCAGACACGAGCAAGAACCCCAGCAGGCCACCATGAAAACCTTGTGCATCACTGCTGTGATTACCGTAAAAGTCCTCTTCTGGGGAGAGGGGAGCAGGAACCACTTGAGCACTAAGAATAACCAATTTATTCCATTTTCCTGCTGGTACTGCAGAAAACAGCAGGCCACGTAACGGCATCAGCCGAGCTACAACTGGGAACTCAGCAGAAAGCATCTCGCCTCATAGCACAAGCAATAGCGCGAGTCCTGGCTGTGAACTGAACCAAGTGCTCCCGAAAGTGGTGCACTGGGAATTCCAGTAACTTGCCCACTGAGGAGATTTTCCCAACTCCATCATTTTAAGGGCTCACTTCTGTCTTGAAGCTGCCAGGTCCAAAACCTATGACAACATCACTGAGCTTGTTCCCCTCAGAAATCTATTGCCCATCGAACACTGTCTACAGCCACACAAGGCTGTTACTCTACAGGAAAAAAAAAGTGTGCGAGAGCAGGGCAACTGCAATGACATGGGCCAGGAAGGAGACTCCTGCCTTCCTTCCCCACGAGGACCTGGGAGAGCTGAGCCCCCCAGCTGCCGGCTGTGTCCTCGGCCAGTGTGGCTGCTTCAGAGCCTGTTCTAAAACGAACTGCAGTGTAAACAGGAAGCCGAGCTGACAGCAGACGTGCTGCAGATGGCTGCAAATCCTACAGAGGGAACAGCAGTGACCTCCCATCCTCCCCAAGACCAAGGAACCAGCCTGATCCTCAGCGCACGAGTCACTGCTCAGCTCTCCGGGTGCTATTTCAAGGCAGGGGAGGTGCCCAGGTTTTCCATCGAGAGGCACCTCAAAAACACCCAGTATGGAGCAACAGTGGTGCCCCAGCAGCTGGGGCCAGGGAACTGTTCACAGGGCATCCCAAATTCCATAGCAGGATATTTCCGAGCACCACCCTGCCTTCAGTTGTGGCAAGGCTATGTCACCAGCCTTAAAAGTATACAAAATTACAGTCCTAGCTGGGTAAGAATTAAAGTAACGCTCACGACTCTGTGCCTATTAAAACTTCTAAGGAAGAAGCTAGCAAGAAAAGGAGGAAACCCTGCGGTCTCCATCCTAGGAGAAGGGGAAAAAATAGCACAAAAATAAGACAGGAGAAATGGCAGACTTCCCCTTTTCTGCCATCCCGCTGATGGCCTGCCCATCAGGAAGTAAAACCACATTTTGATAAAGCAAACTGGGGAAATTAGGCAGTTTCAATGCCTTTGTGAGCAACATAAAAACATTACTTGTTTCAAAGGCAGATTTTTAAGTTCTAGAGACTCCCGAGGAAATATCCAAGAAAATTCTTCTCAAAAGTGAACAGCAAAGGATCATTTGACAATCACACATTCATGGCAGCTGGGAGAGCTACACATTTCTACCACCTGGTAGAGGGGTCAGAGAAGTACCTGTAAAAGCTATCTTACCCCAACTTCTCCTAAACTGTCCATGGGTGGCCGGTGCTGCCACCAGCTCATCAGACCTAAGGTCTGGTCCACAGCGGCCTTCCCCACGCTCCTATGACAGGTTTTCTGATTTGGAAACATTTCTTTATGATTTTCAAAACAGAGAAACAGTGAACGTATTAAATTCAAATCCAAGTAGAGAGATCTCAGTATCAATGCCTGCGCTACGGAGATAAGTAACCACCAGCATACGCCATCTATTTCAGCTTTGAGTCAGCGCAGAGCAATTCCTCCCAACACGCTTTAACCTAACTGTAAAGTACCTCCAGCATTTCCATGCATTCTCATGAAAGAGACAAAGCAATTAATGTAACCGCAGGTGCAAAATACCTACAGAGCTCGAAACCAAAAGAGAAAACCTTACCTGCAAGAGAGCATATAGCCATCTGAAACCAAACTGCATTCAGTAAAACACATTTTGCAGCGATGCTGAGCTATTTTTCAAAGCCACAAGATGCCAGCTGTGACGTTTGAGCTTTTGTTTAAGAAGAAAAAAGCAAAGGCTGGAGAAGCCTTACCCCATACCTACCCTGGGACTCCCTGGACACACAGCAGCCCGTTAGGGCGTGCTGAACGTTTCTCTGCACTAAGCTTGAGCATTTGGTTTAACTTTACTTCAGAGTTTATTGGTCGGGTAAAGTTTCAGAGCTTTAATAAAACACAGCTTAAGCACTGCAGCTTCACAGTCTGGGAAAGAGGAACGGCAGAAAGGTTTTTTTTTTTTTCCCTTTCTTTTCTTTTAGAAAACGGCATTCGCTGTGCTTCCTCGAGCAAACCCGGTGAAGATCTCCGAGCAGGATCCACCTCGGGCAGGGGCAAACCCAGCCGGGGTCCCGCGGGGATGCTCGGTCCCCCCCTCTTCCCCCAGCCCTCCCCCGGTGCCCCGGGGCTGCCCGTGCCCCCTCGGAGCCCCCTGGCCCGGTTCTCCCCACCTGCTCGGCGCCCCGGGGCCGCGCTCGCTGCTCGCCCCGACGATGGGCAGGCTGGGCACGGCTCGGCTCGGCTCGGCTCGGCACGGCTCCGTATGGCTCGGCACGGCTCGGCACCGCTCCCCAGCCGGCGGCGGAGCCCGGCACTGCCCCGCCCGGCTCGGGGCGGAGCGGAGCCGAGGGGCGGTGAGCCGAGCCGTGCCGTGCCGTGCCGAGCCGAGCCGAGCCGAGCCGTGCCGTGCAGGGGGCGGTGGGCTCGGCGGCACGGAGCCGCCCTGCCCCCGGTTGAAACCGGCAGGGATCAGCCACGGGTGCGCCCCCACGGCACCCGTGGGAACCCCCCGGGGAGGCGGAGGGCGGGGGGAGCACGGCGCTGCCGGGAGGTCCCAGCACCGGGGGGATGCCCCGCGGAGCCCCCCGGGCCCCGGCTCGGCCCCTCCACCGGCGTCGCCCCCGTGGCACCGATCGCCTGCAGGGCACCGGGGATGGCGGCGGCGGGGAAAGGGGGGAGTCGGGGGGGGGAGCAAAGCTCCATGCCCCGGCAGCGGGGAGTTAGAACCGGGGGGGCTGCGGCCATCACAGCCTGAGGGCGAGGAGCCCCGGGGGGGGGACAATAAACGAGCCCCGGGACAGGGCTGGGCCCGCACCGGAGAAGGCCGCGGGGCCCGGGCGGGCGCCGCTGTCACCATGGAGACGGCGCCACCGGCCGCCATTACGTGACGCGTGGAGCCTGCGGCCTAGGCCCTGCCCCGCCCGCTCCGGCTCCGGCTCCTCACGCGGCCGCCGCCGCCACCGGGTTCCCGGTACCGACCCCGTCCCCTCTCCGCCATGTCGGCCTCCTTCAGGAAGGCCGCCAAGTCCGGGCAGCGGCAGCACCGCGAGCGGGCCCAGGTGAGCGCCATCCCCCCGCTGCGGGCCGCGGGGCTCCGGTGCGGGCCCTCGGGCTTCGCTGCCGGCGGCCCCTTCATCTCCTGTCCCGCTTTTCCCCGCAGCCCGCCTCTCGGAAGAAGCTGGGGCTGCTGGAGAAGAAGAAGGACTACAAGCTGCGAGCGGAGTGAGTCGGGGAGAGCCGGGAGGGAGCCCCCCGGGGCTGCACCATGGCCGTGCCCGGCCCTGTCCTGAGTCCCCACACATGGGCAGTGAGACGTGCGGAAAGGCCTCACGCTGTTATCACTGCAAATAATAAAGGAATTACAAGTGCTGTCTTCTGTTTTTAATGGCTGACCCCGCGGAAGGTCCAGGAGGGCTAAGCTGGACAGTTGGACAGCACTTGCTCCTCAACACTGTTCATCTCCAGCTTTGCTGAGGAATAAGTTATGAGGCTGAAGTTGATTGTTGGTGTCCAGCTTGGTACAGGGAGCCTTGGCTGTCATATCACGGTGCTGAGCATCGCTCTGAGGGACTCAGCATCACCTCAGGGAATGCGGACATGGAGAAATGCTGAATTGCTCTTTCTTTTTTTCCAGGGACTATAACAAGAAGCAAAATGCCCTCAGAGCACTTCAGAAGAAAGCTCTGGACAAGAATCCCGATGAGTTTTATTTTAAGATGATAAACACACGGCTCAAGGTAAGAAACTATCTTCAGGTGGGATTACACTGCAGCTCCAAGTAACAAGTTATGTTTTTTAATTTACGAATTAGTAAACAAAATAGCAGACTTACCTTGGTGCTGTGGAAGTTTAAGTGCTATGTTCCATCTGTTTTTAGGATGGAGTTCATGTAATTAGACAACCAAAGGATGAAGTGACTCCTGAACAGGCAAAATTGATGAAGACACAGGATCTTAAGTATGTAGAAATGAAAAGAGTTGCAGAAGCCAAGGTAATGCTTCACTTTTTCAGTTTCCATTTTGCCCAGAATTGTTTTTACTGTAATTTTTTTTCCTCTCCTTTGGGGAGGGGTTGCTGATGGTGATGGATATTGTGTTTATGTTCAGAGAAATCTCGTTCATGTAATACTGGAAATGATAGATGGAAATGTCAGTGGAGCTCAGTATATAGAACCTACAGAAAACTACTAAAAACTATACCGTATGTTATTATAAAACATGGCAATTTTAATGTAAATTTCAGACACTAAACATGTACCTTGCTTCTGATCTGTATAGAGCTGAGGATTATTGTTGCTGAAGCAGGTAGACAGAATCAGTAGAAATCTGACTTCTGTTTCATGCTCTAATGTTGATCCATACACTGTCACTGCAAATAAAGAATTAAAGTCAGCTTGGAATATTCCTTCATATCTTTGCTAATAATTTCAAGGTAATCCTTGAACTGAAATACTTTGAATTTTGTCTGCCATACAGATAACTTACTGTTGTTTTGAAAATTGGTTTGTACATATTTGGTTGGGTAATATCAGGAATTACCTTGACTTGAAAAGAGGCCATGTATCTAAACCAGATGCATTTAAATTTTTTTAAAAAAAGTATTAAAGTATTCAGTTGCTTGTAAACTTGAGAAGCAAACAGGAATTCACTTCAAGGAGACATCATTCACCTTGTTACAAATGTTTGGCAAAACTGAGGTTACCTTTTCTTTCCTGCAGAAAATTGAAAGGCTGAAGTCCGAGCTCCATCTGCTGGATGCTGAGGGGAAGCAGCCCAACAAGCACGTGTTCTTTTTTGATACTAAAAAAGAGGGTAAGATTTAAATAGGCTTTACTGGATTTTTGTTTGTTTGTTTCAGGCTGTGTAAAATGTATAAAGCAGTAATGTTCTTTATTTATGCTGTTATTGTAAAAGATTTTATTTCAGGAATAGTATTTCAGGTGCGCTGTAAATTGTTTTGATACCTAGAGAAGACCTCAGTTCTGCAGGAGCTATGCTTCTGGGGCTCTCTTTGCTGCTGACTGTGCATAAGCTACGTGCTGGGAAGGTTTGCTGAGCATCAGTCCAAGAAGTCTGAGTTTATTCCTATTTTTTTTTGATTTATAGTTGAAGAGTTTGATATTGCAACTCATCTGAATACTGTTCCAGAGCTAGTAGATAGAGTCTACAACCGACCAACCATTGCAACATTGCAGAAAGAGACACTGAAAGGAGCTACTGATCCTGTCCATTTAAAGGTAGTTTGTACTACCCACTATTTGTACTGTAGTCATCTTAATGTATTTTTTTTATATACACAATAAGCACTAAGAAGGGTTCTTTGGACCACTGTGCAAGAGAAAAAAATTGTTGTCTTTCATCATTTTTTATTGGTGAAACAAGGCTGTAGTGGACGTCACTTAACCATCAAGTACCTGGAGACTGCAGTCCAATCTTCTTCTGGACTAATACGGAGAACTTGTTCAGTTGTATCCCAGCTCACTGTGGATTATAAGTCAAGAGTTGTGAAGTTTGGGCCAGAACAGCATGGTATATACTTGATGAGGTAGTTTCCTACCTCCTGCTTACACAATCAGCTTTGGTTCTAATGTTTTAATATCACAGCACTTCTGTCCTAGCAGTAGCTAAGCTTGGCTTTAACACGGTAAATACATCTTAATTAGTTTAGATATTGGGCAGTTCTGTAAGCTGAAGTCAGTATGTGTAAGGTAAAAATAAACTTGTCTTAAACTGCCGATTGGTAAATTTGTAACCTGTTGTTTTCTGAATCAGATGTCAGATAACAAACACCCTGTGGTCCCTTCCATTTTGCCAACTTTTTTGGTTTGGCTTGTCAGTAAAGCAGTTGGACGAGTTGTAGGCTGACAAGTTTTCTCTTCTAAATGTCTGAGTCATATTGTAAGCATGTTGGGATCTGTTCTCCTTAATTTAATTACTTAAATCACACCTGCAATAATACCATTTTTGTGCTGGGAAAACCATCAGCTCTTAGTAGGTAAACATGATCAAACAAGCTGCATTTTGGGAGGCCTCTGTGCAATTTCTAAGCACTTCAGGAATCGGTCTCTGGTCTTTTTTTCCTCTGAATAAACATTTGTGGCTTTTCCTTATGGAGTTAAATTCTGTCTTGCACTCAACACTGAAATTAAGAGGAGTTATGAAACTGAAATTCCAGCTGCTTACCAAACAAGGTTCCACAGCTAAGTTAGATGATGTGTGGTGGGGTTTCTTTGCTTGCTTTTTTCTTTAGTTTGGACTTAGGAGATTAAAAAAAGTGTGAAGAACGAAGTCCTAACTAGAAAACATCTAGTATGAGAATCAAGATGTTATGCAGTTTGCTGAAACCCAACCACAGAACTAAAGCAGAATTGTTTTATATGGCTGAAATGTAAAAAATGTTTGTGAGGTCTCAGAATAGGTCAGCTGTAGACTGTAGCGTCTTGTTCCTCTCTCTTAAAAATGCTTCTTTTTCTTCTCCAGAAATTAGACCAGCAAAGGAAGAATCAGTATGACCTCCTGAAGCAGCGCATTGAGCGAGAAAAGAGCATGTTCGTTATTGCACAGAAAATCCAGACTCGTAAAGATCTGTTGGTGAGGGATTTAACTGGTTCTTTGGATCTTTTGTTAAAGTCACTAGGTCTATCTATACCTGAGTTTCTTTCATTTATACTGATACTTCTAGGTAACTCCTAAAAATAAGCAACCTTCTTTTATCATGGAGAAAGCAAGGAGATGATTCAATGAAGCATTCCGGTTGTGACATGTCTAATGTATTTGCTAGTCCAGCTCTATCGCATCAGCAAGAAAAAAGATTCAACTCTTGAAATGATGTACAGTCTCTTCTAAAGTACTCTTCTTGTTGTCACCTCTCAAGTATTAAAAAGTAGCAGAGGAAAGGAAGCAGTTCTCTAGGTTACAAGATCTTAAAAACCCAGTGACCAAAAAAATTATTTGTCTCAGTGGGGCTTGCTGTTCACTGGTGCTTGTGAACAAAACAGATTGTGCCTGACAGACTAAAGGCAGAAAGAACAGATGGAAATATAATTCCCACCTAAACAGTGGGAAGTGACCATTTTTCACTAATGACTTGTCAATCCCAGACAGGGACTTTAGGATTTTTTTTTCCCTTGTAAGAATGACAGCAGATCGAGTAATTTTTGTTTTTTCTTCCAGGACAAAACTCAGAAAGTAAAGGTGAAGAAAGAGACAACGAATAGTCCAGCTATTTACAAATTCAAATATCAGCGGAAACGTTAACCATTTCCTTGAAAAATTACACCCGGTCTCTGGTTAGAAAGAGGATTCTCCGTAAGAAGAAGTACTGATATACTGCCGGTATCAGTTTGGTTTTCATTGCAGCCTAGTGCTTTGTTAAAATAAATTACTGTAGGCCTGCAGTAGCCATAAATATATTTTATCTAATTAATTGATTAATAAATCAAAGAGTTTGTTCTCTTGGTATTTACAATGGGAAGCCACAAGAGGTGCCTAACTGTTCTAGTAATACGTACCATAAACAATCTTTGAAAAGTCAAGGTCGAAATGAAGAGAGTGGGAGATGGGCTGCACATGAACAGAAACGGCATTCCAGGATCTGTGACTTTCACATCTTGGGCCAGTGGACCATGACATGGCCAAAACCACAAGATTTCAGAACAGCTTTTTTTTTTTTTAAGCTATCTATCTTTTCAAGCAGGTTAAAGTTAAATTATCTTTCTAATCACTATTTTTGCCCCACATCCTGCTTTGATTTCTGTTTTGCTTTATCTGTCTACACAAAGTATTTCACCTAGGAGGTGAAAGGCATTGCTAAGGGGGCGTTGCTAAATTTAGGCACCATTATTAGCCAAAGACTTCGGGAATTATGCTAGAAGCAGGGAATTGCTTCTTGCACCGTACAGAAAAGAAAAAATTCAACCTCTATGAACAATAGCTGAATGCACATTTACCCATATCTGTGATTATTTTCTCCTGTACCTTGCAAGAGGGCAGTGCCCACACTCCGCCAGATTTCAAGTGTGGCTACTAAGTCTGAACAGAGAGGCAATACTGAGATTTATATGTAGGGAGAGACAATACAAGAGCCAAAGGTAGGACAAAAGTTTGTCCTGTTTATGTTACACTTACTGCAGTGCTGGTAGTTAGAAGGGGGGTTCAGCTGAGAACAATGAAGACACAGCCTTGAGTGTCCTGGAGCAGTTCAGGCAAGTCAAGAGAGCCTGGGCGTAAACATTCCTTTTCTTATCTCTCTCACTTGTAGTACAGCTGCCAATAATAAGCACATGCCCATGCAAGATGGTCAGAAAAAAAGTTCTTCTCAAGCCCTTCCCATTCAGGAGTTCTCCTATCTTCCCTTAGCTAACCATGACTAGTTTTTAGGTGCTGAAATACAGCTTCGGTGTGGCAGCAGCAGATGTTGTTGCTGCCATTGCAAAGATTCCAAAGCTAGCGAGAAGTGTGGGGTAATATTTTTTTTTCCCCAGGGAAGCATTCTGGGGAGGGCTACGCTTTGCTCTTAAAAGCAGCTAGGACATTTCCATACGGAACGTGAAGTTTCGCTGCTAACACCATAACACGTCTAGCATCGAGCAGGAAAAAAAAACCACAAACGCTACGCCAAAAAAAAAAGTTTCTCAGAAGAAATCGCGCCCGTAGGAGAGCTGCAGAGCTTTTTTTTCCCCTTTGAAAATTACGTCCCGTCGTTGGGGGAGAAAGCGAAGGGAAGCAGGGGGAGCCCGGCAGAGGGCAGCAGCGCCCCGCGGCAGGGGCCGGGCTCCCCCCGGCCACCGGTGCCTGCTCCAGCAGGTGCCCGCCTGGAGCTGCGAGCCCTGCTCCGGGGTTAAGGGAACCACCTTGTTCCTGCTGCTGCTGGCAAAAGAATAGCCAGGTTTCGTTATTTTAAGGTTTCTAGACTCCAAGGCTACATAGAGCAGCGAACAGAAGAGCAGGCTTCGTTTCTTTCATGATTATTTTTTAGTAAACCTGAAGATTTTGTAAGCATAATTTCTTGACCCTGAAAATTTAAGTTGGCAATATTCAGAGGAATACAAAAAGCAAGAGGAATGAAAAGCACAGTAGATTTAAAAAAATAAAATAAAGCTCACCTACAGTTTTGGGACTTTTAGTTGTTTTGAAAATTTACACCAAGTTCCCCAATACACTGGGGGTCTTTGAAGTAAAATCTTTGCGATTTAAGTGAAGAAGCATTTGATCCTTATCCCTGATTAATTTTACCTACATCGAGAGAGTTGCTGAAAAGGATGGGAAAGGCAAATAGCAATTCCATGGGAAGACACTGAAGGAATTGCTGCTAGGCAGGAGCTGAAAAGCAGCAAGGGGAAAAGGAACGGCTGATGCCCTGGTGCTCCAAGTGCCTGCTGCGCTCTGATCCCCTCGGTAGACCAAGTGTCGCAATGGACACAAATGACCTAATCCCTGGAAGAGAGCCATCACTTCCCAGTAAAGGGGTGAGATATTATGGGATGTATCAGGTAGCTGTGAGGCTTTGAGCAGTCCTCACCATGGCAAATCCCAGGGTGAGTGCCATACCGCTGGTTCTGGAGTGAGTCCTCGTCTGCCGGCCAGCATGCAGGAGTTGCAAGCTTTTGGTAAAGATGCAATAACTTCATGGTCTCTGCAGGATTTACAGAGAAAAATTGGTGCCTGTTCTGAGTTCCTTTTCCCTGGGAAACTATGAATGTCTTAAAAAGAAACTCCAGCACTGTTACATCTCAACAGACTTCTTGCTGGACCCTGACTCCAAAAGCCTAGGTACAAACCCAGCCACCCAGCAGAGCAGCTCATCATTTTGTGGCCACAGACTGAAAGGAGATGCTGGCTCCTGTGGACGAACACATCACCGACTGCCTGCAGGACTTTGTGGATGCTGACCAGAGAGCTTCCACCTCAACAGATAGGTCTGACCCACACCTACTGCCCCACAAAGCCTACCACCATCTTTTCCCCCCACAAAAATAAACTATCTCAAAGAGCAAACCCAAAGTTCTCTTATAATGATAGACATCCAACGCCTGTCTTTGTGTTTCACAGCAGTGCTGTAGCTCAATGTCCAGAGAAACATTCAGACAGTTACTGCTGAAAATGGCATCACAGATTAAATGCTATCTTTTGGTGCCAAGACCTTTTTTTTTTTTTCTCTGGCAGCCTGAAAAAAAAAGTCCACGTATCAGGCAGGCAGTACTAGAAACATCTTACAGGCCTATCATGAGACTTCATCTGGGTCACAGTATGCAGGCTGTCCAGACTCCAGCAAGATTAATTAACACTGGGCCAGATGAAAGAGCTGCTAGGATGCAGCGGGGCAGTGGGTATGCCTTACAAACAGGACTAGGTCTTGGCTCTTTCAGCCAAGCAAGGTAAAGGCAATACGTGTGCCTTAAGAAGCAAACAGTATGAACACGCGTATGGCAGTGAGAAGACCTGTCACCAACACAGGTGTGTTGGAACTGCCCAGGAATAAATTTGGGCTGGAAATCATGTTTTCTCAGAGCTCTGGAAAAGCCTCTGGATAAGCAAGAACATCATTTGTGATGAGGGCTACGGGACACAACTGCTTGGGTCAGCCACAGGCCCAGCAGCTCACCCTGCCCTACAGGTCACCCACCAGGACCTCGCTCCTGATGACACCCAAAGCCCTCAGCTTGGTCCTCCTAAAGCACTGAAATGCTTCTGCAAGTGACTGGGAAGAGCCGGTACCTGACCCAAACCCAACACCTGGCCCAAATCCTCTGCCCACGTGGCCACAACATGAGACCTGAAGAACCCCGTAGGTTCCCACCACCCTCTAGCGGGGCCCCAGTGGGGAATGACCAGGACAGCCCGCAGCTATTTTCTGCTTGTGGTAATTACAGTATCAAAGGCCAAACCAACAGGTTCTTTAGCAAGGAGATTCCCTGCAGCTTGCAAGATACAGATATCAAAATACCCCACAGATTCACAGCCCAGGTTCCAGGTGACTCAGGATAATATTGTGCCGTATAATAATTTCATGTAATTCCTTGTTCATGCTGAAGAACTCAATTGATAATGACTGTCTATAAAAGTTAATAGCAGGCTACATTAAAATGCTTGTAGGATTATCTCTAGGCAACTGTAACAGTATATTACTAGCAGGAGGCCTATCAGCAGCCCTTCAGCTTCAAGGTTTGTTTGCCGGAGGTCCCAATTTTGGGGCCTGGAGCAGACTGGGGAGCAGCACGGTGGGGTCTCACCCTTTTCACGGCAGCAGAGCCAGCAGCCGATGTGCCCGTGGGGCTGCTGAGGGCTCTGTGACAGCACTGGTGCTCTGCAGCATCCGGAGGGATGCTCGGACCCCAGGGCCCTGCTCTGAGCTCCCAGCAAGGAGGCTCCCATCCCACCACCCCACCATCCACACCAACCGGCGCATCCCGCGCAGCATCGCCCACCTTGCACCCAGCCGCCAGGCAGGATGGGGTCCCTCGAAGCTCCCACACTTCGAAGCTGCTTGGCCCCATGCCCCATCCAGGTGCTGCTGTTGCAGGACGGTGCTCCAGGCGCGGGGACGTGGGCATCCCCAGCTGGCAGGACCGGCTGCCCCGACTGCCACCAGGCTCTGCTGCCCCACGGCGAGGTTCAGCTGAGGTGACTGGCCCAAGGGCACCGAGGAGAAGAAGGTGGAGGAGCTCCTCGCCCAGCAGGAGCGGCTTCGCAGCAGGGAGTGGGAAGAACAGGATGTAAATCAGGAAGGACTAATTGCTGCTCCACACGGCTGGCCAAAACCTCTCCTTTCCAGAGGCTCCTTGCCCACCCAGGCCATCCCTGCCTGGCTGAGGCATCGCCCCAGTGCCTGCACGCAGCCCCCGCGTCCCTCCCCGAGTTCAATTACAGAGGGATTCACCTAAATACAAACCTGCTGTCTCTGCTGGGAGAAGCCCGGCATAAGAACAGGCCAAGCGCTTCCAAGGTGAAAACAGCAAATATTTGCTTTGCCTTCTCTACAGTTACGTACCAGGAGCTTTCAGAGCCTCGAGAGAAGCCAGGTGAGCAGCACCGCTCTGAGCAGGAAGGAGCCCATTATTTAGTGAGAACATATTCCCAGGACGTCCCTGGCTTGGCAGACCTAAAGACTGAAATAGTAACTTAGTGCATATAGATCATCATTTACCGAAGCACAAGCCCTGATGCACCTTTCTAGGGAAGCTCTAATTTATTATGCATTGTCATTAGCTGCAGCAGGCAGCAGGGCCTTCATTAGAGCTAGAGTTAAGGTCTGTTTTGGCTGCCTCATCAGCATCAGTGAACTGCGTCCCTGCGAGGTTTGATACAATTTAATTAACCTAATTAAAAGCTCTGATTGCAGAGATGATTGGGGTAGAGCCAGCAGCAACTGCATATTTATAACGAGCTGGAAGGTGTGGGACTGGAGCCAAATGATATGCATCTCTAATGAGCTGGTGCTATTGAAGTGTGGATTTGGAACACTAACATTTATTTTTGGCAACAATGGCCAGTTTATCTTCATGATAGAAACGATCACAGCTTGATCGCAGGGAGCTCTGCACAGCGCTCCCCAGGCCTCTGCAGCCTGGGGGGGAGCCCTACCCCAGCACCCCCAGCTCCCCCTGGCCTCCAGCACGCTGCAGGCAGCCCCTCGGGGTGCACTAACCCCTAACCACAGCCCTAGGTAAGGCAGGTGGGAGATGCCAGCAGGATTCCCATCCCCGCCACCAGGCTGGGCTCCCGGCACAAGGGACCCAGCACCATTACACCAGGCACCCAGCAACCCCATACCCAAATCCTCTGCAGAGCACCAGCACCCAGACCTCAAGCAGCACAAAAAAAACACCTCTCCCCTATGCCTTACCTGATCCCAGCACCCAGGGCAGGGGCTTTAAAGCTTCTGCTGCCCTGGCTGACTGGGCTGCTGGGGCTGGTGAGTGCCAGCACCTGGCCCTGCTCCTCCCAGGAGGTCTGCGAGCTCCCTTTCTCCTCCTGTTTGAAGACAGAGATGTGGGTTGTGTGTCCTGGTGGGGGCACCCTGCCTGTCCTCGTCCCTGGTGCATGCAGCACCCGTCGTGTTCCTGGGCATCGCTGCTGAGCCAGAGCCCCTCTGCCCCTGCAGGACAGGCAGCGAGGTGGGGGCTGAACCCCATGGGTGCCCCTAGCACCCACGTCCCCAGCGTGGGGTCAGGGTGCTGCGGGATCCCGGGGTCAGCACGCCCCGTGGCAGCAGCAGGCCGTCCCTCCGAGGTTGCCGAGCCACTTGGAAAATTTGATCCACGCTAATTATGCGGAAAGGAGCCCTTCTGATAACGAGGATGAAATGGAAGCATAGATAATACTCATCTCTGAGTGCCATTAATCTTTAAAACTGGAACAATAAGTGAAAACACTGCGGGGCATATGAAGCAAGGTGTGATTCACATCTGCTCCTCCGTGGCCGCCGCCTGATTTATTGGCGCGCGGCGATTTTCCTGCACAGTTTCAACAGCGCTGCGTTACATAACACCACGGACTGTTTTGCTTGCCTTTATCAATCAAAATACCTCCTCCGTGTCCTTCTCCCCCACCCAGCCCAGGAGATCCCCAGTCAAGCTCCCCAAGCCCCCCTGCAGACGCCTCCCTCAGCCCACCCGATGCACTCCCGGGACAGCAGGGACGAGGTTCCTGCGCTCCCCCTGTCCCCTGCCACCCGGCCATGCCACATCTATCTTCATGTTTGATGCCTTTCATTTTCAAATGGCTCTCTCTGGGATTTGCTTTCTTTTGTTTAAATTGTGGATTTGCCGCAGTGACCTTTTCGCCGGCTCCGAGGAGAGGTGGGCAGCAGCTTCCCATGGCAGCCCCACGAAGTCTGCTGACCTGGGGCTTTGAACAGGTTCAAAGCCTTGCTTGCCTCTGCCTTTTGGCCATAGCCCTCAACAGAGCCTTTAGATGGATTTTTTTTTTTAACCCGCTTGCCTGGGTAGACATCATCAGAGACATTTCCCCTCTCAGGCTTTTTAATATTTACACTGACTTTGTGAACAGATAATATATTCCACTCTCTGCTGCCTTGAAGAAGCCGGCGCTCCTTCTCGCAGCGCAGTCGGGGGAAGCGGTGGCTGCCGTGCGCAGGCTGCCCTGGAAGGCCAGGTGGAAAGGTCTGGGGGGATGCAGAAGGCTCTGGGTCACTTCTGCATCCCATGGCACTGTCCTGGGGCAGCCCTGCTGAGCCCCCATCTCCTGCTGCAGCGGAGAGATGCTCCTTAAAACCTTCCCCCGGTAGTGGCTCAGCCCAAAGCTGACAGTCTGGCTAGCTGGAAGACAATCCGAATGCAGGCTGCTTCTGAAAACTGGCCCACAGATTCCCAAGCACCTTGTAAAGCCTGGCCCTGGCCATAACCACGCTGAGATCATATGGATGCTTTCTAAGTGGCACTAAACCAGGAGGGCAGCCAGCAGCTCGCAGCCCAGAAGTGTCATCAATGTATTTGCAAATGTTCATCCATAACTTCGCTGATTCCAGACCAGGAGTCCAGGAGGGATGGCCAGGTCCTGCCCGCTGATCGCCAGGATGCTGCGATCAGCTGAGCTTCACCCAGGGAGCAAAGCTGAGGCCAGCAGCCTTGGCAGGACTTTCACCTCCCTGGGCTGCAGTGCTGGGGGAGAAGTGCCGAGGGAACGATGCCACCAGCACAACCGTGACCTCCAGGGCGGAGAAAGGCAAGGCCTCTCCAGTGCTTGGCATTTCCACTCGGGCGCAATCTCCTTCCTCGCCTCTAATCTGGCGAGCACCTCAACCACAGAGCCGCGTGAGCAGGGCACAGCCAGGAGCGGTGGATGGAGGCTTCGGGGAACCACTCCCCAGCACAAAAAGCCTCCGGGTGAGGTACAACGTCCCATCCCACCAAAACCCAAGCTCACTGGGGCAAAAATCCATCCTCGCTTTTGGAGACAACAGGACAGGGCCCCACGGCAGGAGACGGGCTTGCTCTGCCTGCCTGCTGTGGGCAAGGCAGAGCTCCCTGCTCCCTCGCAGTGCCACAGGGCTGCTCGATGAAGAGGAGAGGCCCAGGGGGTCGCAGAGCCCCTGGCCAGGTGGGATGGCTGCAGAGGTCCCCATGGTGCTGCAGAAGGGACCTGGGGGCTTCCGCAGGGGGCAGGTGGCCCGAGGTGGCCCTTAGGTGGGCCAGCGTGTGACAGGGGCGGTGAGGCGCACAGCTGCGCGGGGGGGTCACATTTTTTCAGTCCTGTGTTGCCCCAGCAAACAAATGTCCCAGGATGCAGACAATAATGTTTTTATGAGACTCTAAATTCTAGCCTCAAACGCTCTTTGTAGTGGACTAATAGCCAACACGTGGCCCTTCGTCTCATGCTGAACTTTTGTGGTCCTGCAGGGGAAGAAAAGGCCCTGGTGAGCATTTACACTGAGCACTTTGTTCTCCCAGATTTGTAGAGCAGGGAGAATAATGTATTGAGACTCTCAGCCCGTGCCAGTTTGGCTTCATTTGTCCTTCTGAACTTGCCCTGAGAGATAATGTTTCCTTCTAATCTGCTGCCGTCCACCTACAGCAGGGACCCAGCGAATAATTCCCCCAAACAAGCCTTTATTCTTAAGGCCCTATCTGGCCCTAACCCCTTCTCCCCCTTACAGAGTAATTGTTGTGTTCATTACATGATAATAGCCCGAGCTGTATTCCAACCCACACTTGCCATGGCCACACAAACGAGGTTCAGGCCGTGCGGCTTTCAGGGGAATGCTGCTCATTTGGCATTATTTGAAGGAATGTGCCGGGCATCCGAGCACCAGGCACGCTCTCCTCGCCAGCCTGCCTGCGTCAAATCGCCCGTCAGATGCGGCGAGAAACCAGCACAGCCTCCAAAGAGCCAAGTTTTTTTGTTGTTGGTTTTTTTTTTTTTTTTTTTCCACACGTGATAATAAATGACTGTTGTACTCCGGTGGGAAGGAGGCCCAAGGAAGAGGAAATGCGACTCGTAAGTCTCCGGTTAATGTAACAAATCTTTTCTATTCTTTCCTGCGCAGGTACTTATGTCACCCTTTCACAATGATATTTTAATAAGCCTGTGTAAGCCTCACAAATTGCCCTTTATATCTGTAGGAGATGGGAAGCTCCAGGGGATGAGCAATGTACACGGCGAATGCACAGGAAACCCATTATCCCGCCTGCTCCTCCAAGTTGCTCACTAGGTGCAGCCGAGAAGGGTGCCGGGGGTGCCCCTCTGAGCACCCCAGGGAAATATCCCTGGAAATATCCTCTGCTGCAGGGATGTTTCAGCAACACCAGCCCCGGCTGTGTGGTGCCTCGCTGGACAAAGCTGAGCCAGGGGCAGATCCTGTGGCCAGGCGCTGAGAAGCGGCTTTGGTCCTGGCTCTGCTCGGGGCTCAGGGTCACCCTCCGATACCTGCCTGGAAGGCTGGGGAAACGTCTGCCGTCACATTCTAAAAGCCTAAACCACGGCGTTTTGGTGTTCCCTTGCTGCGGGGAACCTGCCTGCCCCAAGGACCCACTGCCATTTACTGCCCCCTAACGAGCTGGTGGCACCGACACGTGCACGGCATGCGAGTGTCACACCACGCATCCCAGCTGCCCAGTTACTTGGGGTGCAGGGTGAACACCTGCACTCATACCCGTACGTGCACACGCGTGCGTTTAGGAGCGTGCAGGCAGGGGATGGGCGCTGGGCGCAGCCTGTGCGGGCTGCTCCCAGACTGGTCTGTGTTGGGCAGGGGGCTTCTCACCAGAAGGTGAAAGAAAAAAAATAAAAGTAATTAAAAAAAAAAAAACAACACCAAAAAACATATTAATGCACAAGCACACATGTGCAAAACCACGCAGGGATCCATCACACGTGGCCACACAAGATTTCTGACATCGCAGAGCAGTGGTGAAAAAGCACAGAAAGGCACAGGTAGAGCATTGGCTTCCTCAGTCCGTGCTCAGCACCGCAGCCCCCTACAAAGCTCTGCCTCCCCAAACCTTCCCCTCTGCACGGCTAACCCCTGTCCCTGGGGACGAGCCCCTGCCCCACTGCCGGGGCTGCTCCCCAGCCACAAGCAGAGCCACCGGCGTGCTCAGGACAGCCTGTTCCGAGAGAGCGGGCGCCCCGAAAACCTGAGCGGGATCGGCAGTGTCCTTTGTGTATCACGAGGCTGGGCTGCTGCCAAATTCCTCTGCACCCACTGCCTCCATTAAATGCGTCAATCATTTCTTGGCAGCCCGAGCCCCGGTGAAGAGTCGAGAGGCAACTTCAGACGGTTGGGCTGCTTTCATTAGAAGGTGAAAAACACACGCTGAGCACAAGCAGAGGCTGAGCTCTGCCTGCACGGGGAGCAGGGCTGCGGAGCCCTTCCTGCTGGGGAGGGGAAAGCAGCAGCAGAAGGCAGCCCTCGGTGCTGGGAAGGGGCTCGCAGCATCCCCCGGGACCTGCTGTGGCGTCCTCCCAGGTGGCAGCGCTGGCAGCGGGGCCCTTGGGAACAGAACAGGAAAGTCCGGGTGACTCAAAGGTTCCTGGCATGGGCGCAGTGGAGCCAAGTGAGAGCAGCTGGAGGAGAGCCTGCGGGCAGGGACCCACCGGGGCAGCTGGGGACAAGGGGCTGGGAGCACCCGTGGGAGGCCGGGGGTCTGGGGACAGGGCCACCGGGCAGCGATGGGTCCTGTGGAGCTGAGAGCAGGAGCTGCAGCTATTCCTGGTCCAGAGGAAGAGAAGGGCGTTGCAAACCCCAGCCACTGCAGGTGGCCTTAGCAAGCGTACAGCCCCCGGGGCACCGCACTCTGCCCAATGGTCAGGGTCCTTCGCTGCCACCAAGCCAGGGCCAGCAAAGTGCCCCCCTACGTGCCCACACTGCTTCCCGGGGCTCCCTGTGAGCCCCTTCCCCAGGGCCGAGCCCCCACACGTGGCCGAGCGCCGCGCTGAGCCCACCCCGGCAGCGCTCATTTCCACGCCGGCTGCTCCTCGTCCCCCCTTTGCCTCTTCCTCCTCACGCACTCACTTTGATCTTCCCTCCAGGGGCTTGCTGCTAAAAATTAACATTTCGTGGACGTCGCTGCCCATGGCTTGAGCAATGACTTTCCTCCTGCAGGTAGCAGCTCGCACAGCTCCCCGGGGACCCTCGTGCTGTGAGCTAAGCCCAGGGGCCAAAACCCTGCAGGCTCCTCGCACCTCGTTCTGGGATGGGCTGGGACCTCTGCCTGCGGCGTGGAGCTGAAGCTGGGAAGCTGTGGCCGTGCCCCAGTGTCCCGGCTGTCCCAGGGCACGGGACGTGAGGACAGGCTGGGAGCCGGGCGAGCCCAGCCTGGGAACTGTCCCCTCTCGGCCCCGCCGGGCGTTGGGGAGGGAAGGATGCAGCGCCCGGGGCCGCGGGGTGGGTGCAGCAGGAAGTCGGGCTTGGCGAGCTGGGTGTGGAGCATGTGGGGATGCTTGTCTGGGCTCCCGGAGCATTTTCCAAACACTTTAATTACAGTGATTTATATGGCAAAAGTGTGGGGGCGAGAGCTTGGGAAAGGCATTAGCAGGTTTGTTCCGAGGCTCTAATCAGAGGACGGTGATGTAGGGCGGCGCAGGGGGATCGCGCTGGGGCCATACATTTACCTCTAGCTCTGCTGGCCTGAATTGTGGCATCAGGACAAGTTTGGAGGATGCAGAGCCTTCCTGCTGTGGCAGGGGTTTGCTCGCTGCATCTCTGAGACCTCGGTGCAACGCGTGCTCCTGCAGGGACCAGCACCAGGAGTGCCACCAATGCCCTGCACTCGTCCCCTGCTCTGCTCCCCAGGCAAGGTCTGCAGCACCAGGGGTCCTGAGCCCTTCCCCACCACCAGCTAGGCCGAACCCCCTTCTCTCAAGCCTCCATCATGTTAAATAAGTTCACGCACACCCCAACCCCCAGTTTGCTGCAGCGTCCTGGCGACAGAAACAGCAGCTCCCCAAGCCCAGCAGCCGGGAGAGTGCTGTGGGGCTTCAGAGCTCACTCTGAAACCTCAGTCCCCCCAGCCTGGCTTGCTCCAAGGAGACTGTCACTCCTCCAGCATCCTAATTACTCCAGAGGAAGCACGAGAAATGTTGGGCTGCTGTCCTGGCTGGTGGCAGCAGCAAAAACCTGGCCCTGGGTGAGCCACGGCCATCAGCTGGGCGGCTCTGACCCCCTGAGCAGCCACTGGGCACGGCCCCGGCAGGGTGGCCAGAGCCCACGTCACCCCTGCTGCATCCCTGCTCCTTGGCCTGCTTTCTGATAAATAACCTTTCCCTGTCCTTTTTGACACTGATGTTTATTGATGGCTGAAATCCCTCGCAGCACTGCGCGTCCCGCGGTCACGGAGCCGGCTCTGCTCGCCCGAGCTGCCCACGGCCTTTCGGACACGCTCGCTCCCAGATGTGTCGGGGTGGCCGCTGGCAGCATCTCCCAGCGAAACACAGCACCAGGGACAGGGTGAAAAAGAGAGCGCTTTAAATAACCCTACCCCTGCTTCCCGAGGCAGCGCTGGCTCTGCAGGCAGCGCTGAGCGTCGCCAGCCTGGGCACAGCACCGCTGCTCCGCTCTGCCCGGCTGCACCCCGATGGCACGGGGCTCACCTCGGGGCCCAGCTCTGGTTGTCCTCAGGGGAAGGAGCAGCTGAGCCTGTGACATGCCATGGTGCCACCATTGGTGGGGCAACCAGGGCAGGAGGCTGCAGGCCAGGGCTCTCCCAGCTGGAGCACGTCTGCAGCACAACTGCACAGGTGCTGGGCGGCGAAGCACCCGGCCCCACCTGGGCAGGAGCTGCTGATTAAGGGCTAAGCAAGCACTCTCCTGCCCAAAGCTCACGTTCTCGCTTAATTGAATCGGATTGATTGAGAAGCTAAAAGCAGCCCTGGCTCAGAGCGTCGCAGATGGTGCCTGGGAGCAGGGCAGCACGCTGAACCCTTAAAAGCATTGGCACCAAGGGCAGACGCAGCCTTGCTCCCTTAGAGTGCCTCCTGCATCGTTATTAGGAACGGGAACCAGCAGCAGGGCAGCTCCAGGGGAATATTATTTATCGTCCTCGAAGGCTGCACAAACAACCTCTTATTCTTGCCCCCTCTGCCCTCGGTGGGCGGGCTGCGCTCCCACGGAGAGTTCAAGGGAAGGAAGTGTGCATCTGCGGGGCCGTGTGGGGGCAGCCGGCTCTGAAGTGGTCTGACCACGAGCCCCCGCGGCCGGGCACGGCGCCCGGCAGACCTTCAGCCCCAGCACGAGCTGCGTGCAAGCAGTTGCATCCCCTGGCAGTGCTGGAGCGGGGCGATGCAGGATCGGTCCCACCACAACCAGCCCTGCAAGGGAAGGGGCAGGTGCTTGAGGTCCTTCCAAGCATGGGGAAAAAGTCCCTGGGTGCTGCTGACGTCCCAGAGCGTCGGGATGCAGTGCTGGGGCATCGCTGCGCCGAGTGACAGCTCGTGCTCTGCAAAGCGTGGCTCTGCTGGTGCAAACGCCAGGTCCTGTGCACGCAGTGAGCCTGGCAGCGGGACGCCACCAGGCTCCTCTCCTGACACTGCTTACCCCACCACTATCCTGCCTTTGCTCACCTTGCACTTGTCTTTTCCATTGCGTTTTTCAAGCTTTCGGTGCTGGCACCTCCGCAAAAGGAGGTGCGTACTTTATTAACTCTGCTACTTTCTTCTCCACTAATTAAAATCAAATTATAGCTAAGGCACGCTGAGTACTTCGCAGCTAGAGCAGCCTGCTTTCCTGCTCTGCCTTCTGAACTTTTCAGCACTGAAGAAATTTGTTTCACGTGCTGGGCTGAGCACGGTGCAGCCCCATGGAGATGGGGGGTGCCCAAGATCTGGGGACCCCATGCTCTGGGCTCCACTCCCTGGGGCCGTGCCAGACTTCCCTGGCTGAGAGGAAGGGCGTCAGTGCAGCGCCCGCACAGCTCGCATCCCTTGGGCCCTGCACTCATGAGCCAGAGACTGTTTGCACCCATCCTGCACCCAGGGAGAGCTCTGGCCCATCAGGGTGCTGCTCACCCGGTGGTGCCTGTGCGTCAAGAGGGAGCCCGAGGGTGCTGAGCGCAGCAAGAAGCTCAGCTCAGCATGAACCTTGCCGAATGGGACCTGGGGAGAGGAAGGGGTGCTCGAGGCCAGCCCCCACCCAGCATCCCCTTAACAGAGCCACTACTTGGGATTTTTTTATTTTTTTTCCTTAGGGAAGAGGTGGAGTTCCTGCAGAAAGCCGAGACTTCCCCCGTGGCCCCTGTGCCGGTGCTGGCAGGAGCCATGTTTGGAGCCATACATCATCGATGGAAGGTACCTAATGATATATTGCCCTAATACATCGCCATGGCAACAGTGCTCTAATAATGTATTATTCTAATGTGTGTTACCCAAGCGCACGTTCTTCCCCGTGATGTATGGCCGGGATCTCTGTGCGCCGCCAAGCCCAGACGCGACAAAGCTCCCCTGACCGCCGCGCGCTGTCCCCAGTGCCACCGCCGCAGGGGACACACCGTCCGCCCCGGGGACGTCCTGGTGCCGGCACCATCCTGCACAAGGGGGTTTGTGGGGTGTATCGGGAAACAATGAGGTGCTTGCTCCCACCTCCGTGGGTGTCCTCGGGAGCATCGCAGGGCACGAGCGCCCTGCTGGGCTGCCACCATCACCCCCCCGGGGCAGAGGCACAGCGCGGTGCTGGTGTGGCTGCAACGCACGGCCCGAAACACATTCCTCTCCTGGCATTTGGAAAGTTCAGCAGGGGAAGTGACGGCTGGCTTGTGCATTTCTCCGGCCCCTTCCAAGGTAGCGAGGCCACCCAGCGCCCCGGGTTCGCTCATTAACAATGAAAATACCAGCTGGAATTCTCCTGCTGCCCGCGACAGGGGCAGCATTGTTTCCAGTTCACACTATCTTTTTGACCATTCAAATGCCATTAATTCAGTCACCCCAGCGCGTAGGACAGTTATCCGAAATGTTTTCCCAAACAGCTCCGTGACTATAGAGCACCGATTCATGGCATTGCCGGGGGACATCTGTGCGGAGCGAGGCGCGGCGGCGAGCTGAATGCTCCCTGTGTGGAGCCCGGATTCCGCGGAGGAGCGGGGAAAGCCGGCGGACAGAAAGGCTGAATGAATGGCAGGAGAAATCATTTCATCTATGCAAATCCCTGCCAAGCTCCCTGCGCAGCTGCCGTCAGCGGGGAGCTCAGCCCCGCCGCGCGGCCACGCAGGAAGATTTTTGTTGTGCACCGAGCGGCTGCGCGAGGTCCCGCGGCCCCCCCCAGCTGCTGCCCCCTGCGTCCGCTGCACCCGCGCTGAGACACCCGGCCCTGGCAGAAAACCCCTAGAGAGTGAAAGCTAATTACCGGCTTAAAGCTAATTACACCTTCCTTGGCTGTAAAAGGAGCAGCAGCGTTGCATGGCTCAGTGCTGGCTGCGGTGATTAGAGCGGCAGCAGCGGCGGCGATGCTCTGGGGACCCGGAGCGAGCCCCGCAGGGGCCTGGCTGCCCCCCAGGATGGTGACAGCTCCGCGCCCCCCCCACCAGCAGCACAGGTGGGAGGCAGAAAGGAAAGCATGAGCGGAGAGCGAGGGCTCTGCAGTCTCAGGTCCCGCACAGGAGGCTGAGGATGTGCGATGCTCACCGGGCTGGAGGTGATCCTGGTGAAGGGACAGCGAGCTCGGGGGCTGCGGGGTGCTGTGCTCGTCCTGCCTGGCACAAGGCAGCAGCCGCTGGTCCCCAGCCCCGGGGTCAGCTCAGCTGTGGCTGCCCAAACCCACACCAGGACACGGGGACAGCGTTTGGCCAGGCACTTCATGTTGGATCAGGAACCTTTTTTTGGGCCAGGCACTTTGGAGACCCAGACCTGGACACCCAGAGCAGGGTCCCCCCGGCACAGAGCAGCCCGCGCATCCCACCTGGGGCTCCGCCACATCCCCCCCATCCCCAGCTGCTCCCCCCAGGGCCGACTCCCGCTGTGCCCCCGCTGCTGAGGGCTGCAGGAGCCCTCCCCGCGCCACCTCTGTGATGCTCCCGTGCTGTGCCCGGGCCGATCCCAGCCTCTCAGCACTTCGGGGGGACAGCAGTGACAAATTACAGCATCTGCAGCAGAGAGAAAGGGAAACCGAGGGACCAGAGGAGGAATGATTGCATTATCAATAGCGTTTCCAATAGCTGATGGATGAGGGCACCCAAACGATTTTTAAGGTTTCAAGGAGAAGCCTTTCCAAATGGCAGCGTGAAGGCAAAGCCTCTTTTAATCCAGGGTGTCCTGGGGGATTTGTGCAGGGATGTGCGCGGCGATGCTGGCCGCAGGCAGCCCATGTGCTCAGCACCCTGCTGCACAGCGGCCGAGAAGGGACCTTCCCCTTGTCCCATGGGGACAGGAACAGCCCCAAGAGCTCACAGAGGGATGCACACGCTGACACGTGGCTTAGTGAGACTCTTCCAAATTTCTGAGCTTGTTCCCCACCAGGTGAGTGAGTGCTCACTACGTGGTTTCTGGGGAAAAAACATTCTTTTTGGAAGGCATCTGAACGCTGCCTACCTTCTGCAGAGAAAGCCTGCTGCTGTCACCAAGACTAAAAACGGGGACCATCAAGGAAAGCTCGCCAAATTTGGGGAGCTGCAGTTACAGAGCAACAGCCATCCTCTTTTAATGAAATGGAAAGATTTCCTCCCAAAGGCAGGCTGCAGCCGCCCGCCCCTTACGGCGATGCCCCAGCCCCGCGGTGCCGCGGGTCGGGCACAGCCGTGGAAATGCTGCTGTGGGGGAAACGGCCCCGCAACATCGCTCCGTGCTGAAAACTGGCAGGTCTCCAGGCTGGGGTTTCAAGGGATAATCTGTAGACTGAATGTTAATGAATATTATTGTTATTAGCTGGAAGGGCTGTGCTGACTTCACTACGCTGCCAATTGCACGTTTTTTTTTTTTTTTGCTTCCCCCCTATACGAAACGGAAAGGGCAATTCCAGCCCAGCTGGTGATTCAGGAGAAGCAACCTAAGGTGTATGGGCACAGACGATCCTCAGCGCATCCAGCCCATGCCACTTGGCCTCGACTGCTTCAAAACCTTGCTCAGATCTTTGTCTCACCTGGGTGCCGGCTGTCCTTCCTCCTGCAAACCCATCGTGCTTCGTAACCATCCCTGGCCCTGGCGCACCGGAGGGCAGCAGCATCAATGGGATCTCTAATAGCATAAACCATTTTTTTAGCTAAAAAAAACGATTTTTTCCTTTGAGGAAAGAGGCAGGCAGGGCAAACCCCGCAGAGCCTGCAGCCCCATCCAGGGAGCTGGGGCTCGGCTAGCGGGAGCCCATTTTGGGGAGCACTGCTCGGGGAGCAGCAGTGTCCTGGGGGAGCCGAGCGAAGGTGCTGCAGCAGCACCGGCCGGGGCCCCGCAGCCCGGAGGGGCCCCTCGCCCTCCCCAGAGCGCAGCAACCCACCGTGATTTATGTGGCACTCGTGCAATTGATGTGCTTTGTGCCTGGGGACAGTTAAATGGTAGCTCTGTCATTAGTTTAAGCAGAGGTTAAAGGTGATCAATAACAAGGGTTTCATGCCCAATTGATCACCCCTCGCTATTTATTTCTGGCTTTTGCTTTCCATCCCGTGGTGCTTTTAGAAATAGTAATTAAAGACATAACAAGTGTTCCACTAAGCAGAATATCAAACGCTCCGGGTATCGATCCCGCACGCTCCCCTCGGTGCTGCTGACCTGTGCCCATCCCCGGCAGCAGCTGGGGGCTGTGAGCCCCCCCCTCCTGGGTGCACCGCGTGGTGGAGGGCACGGGGATGGGGGCATTTACCTGCAGAGCGGCTCCGACCTTTTTGTTCCTGCAGCACCCAGCTGTGGCCCCAAATCTCAGCCCCACGCTGCGCCCCGGCACCCCCCGCTCGCCCCAAACGTGGCACCCAGACGTGACCCACGGTGAGGAGCCCGCGGGCTGGCAAATATTCAGGGACGATTTCTGGTTTTGTCTTTCTGGTGACTGTGGCCATTTTCTGGGGGGGTGGCAGATGTCCCCGGCTGTGCCTTCAGCAGGGACAGGGAGATGCAGGCAGGTGGGACAAGGCTGCTGCCGGCCCTGCACGGCTCTTCATGGCCTGGGAGAGGGCAGGGTGCTGTGCTACCAGCACAAAGATCGAGGGAGAGAGAGCCAGCGGTGGGATCCTTTAGGAACTGGCAAGGTTCACATCACAACTCAACACGCTAGGAGCTAAGCTGCTCCAAGGAGCTGCACGTTCTCACTGGAAAATGAAATTGCGTGTTGCTGCTGAGAGTAAATAGTCATCTTAGGAAAAAAAAAAAAGAGCTCAGAATCCTTCTGTCAGGAGCAAATCCCCTTCGTGTTTCCATGCCCAAGAATGAGAGCATGGCTCTCACACCCACCTCTGGGCCGTGCAGCGCAGGAGGGACGCGGGGCTGCAGATGCCCACGGCTTCTTTTGGCTGCAGGAGCATCCTCCACAGGGAGGACGATGTGCAGGCTGCTCTGCGGGCACTGGTGGGCTCAGCACGTGTCCTCCATGCAGTAGGGCGCGGGTGACTCCGGCTCTGCTCTCTGAAGTGACAACACTCAAAGGAAAAACCCCACAACAGAAAACCCCGCACGGTTTGTGGCCTGCACCACGAGACACAAGGTTTGCCTGTGGTGGTCGGCTGGGTCACGCTGCCTGCCAGGCACCCAGCTTCTTTCTCCTCCGTGGCTGCAGGGACCGGCAGCAGCTGGGCTGAGGCACCGCAGAGCCCTGAGCATCACCCATGGGATCATCAGCACCCCATCGGATCCCCCCAGGCTCTGCAGCACGAGTCGGTGCACCTGATCAGGAGAGAAATGATCGTCTGTGCCCACATCAGGAAAACAGAAGAGGAAAGCAACAGGAGATCTGGGAGCAGAGTCCGGGAGCTCCGATACCCCCATCCTAGAGGGAAGTCTCTGCTGCTGCAGGTCCGAGCACTGCCCTTGGGACTGCAGCTCTCTCACTGCCCGTCCTGCTCTCAATCTACTTGAAAAGCCATCACTTTTGTTTCCAGGCTTTTAAAAGTGACTGAACAAAACTTTTCCGCTGTATATATGTAATTAGAGACACCTGATGCAATGGCCTGACTCTTTAAAACCGAGCCTGCAAGTGACTGCAAAAGATGCAAATGTGGGAATTTCAACTTCTCTATTTCCTAGAGTTTTGGCCGGCTGCAAATTTAAATCCAGCGCCATCTCAAAGCTGCACGAAGGGTGAGCAGGAGGCACTAATACACAGCGAGCTCAAGGCACTGAAAAGCCGTAGGATTAACACACAGAAATGAAAGACTGCCCATTGCCTTCCTCACACCTTGCAGCGATCCCCTGGCAAGGGGCAGACACTTCCACAGGGCGCCCGACAGCTCTGGTGCATGCTCGCGACCTCTGCAAGGATTTGTGGGCACTATTCTGTTCCCTTTCCAGGCACCCAGCTGTGCAGGATACGGCCCCCAGGACAGGGAGCTGCAGAGCTTCAGCTCCCCACAGCCCTGCCTAAACCCGGTGACAAAAAAGCCAGCCTGGAAGCACTGCAGAAGAAATACTGCGCTTTTGTGTGCTGCCTGCTGTCCCTTCTGTCCCTGCAACCACTGCAGGGATTAAAAAGCAAGAGGACCTGGGAGAGCAATAACCCGGCAGAGGGGTCGGGGTGTGCCGGGCTCTGCGGGGCTGCAAGACCCGGCGTGCCCACGAGGAAACCCAGTGGGGTGCTGGAGGTGGGACACGGACAGCTTCGTGGGGCAGGGTGCTCCAAAACAGAGGGAAAATAATAAAAAAAATACCATTAATAAAAATACCTTTAAAGTTTGGCATGGACGGCGCTCCCCTCTGTAGCAGGTGCTCTCAGGTGCAGGAGCCAGGGCACCGCGCGCTAACACATCCCTGCTCTGCGCCGCTTCCAGTGGCTAACATTCGTTTTGACCAACCCCAAAAATAATGCGATATCAAGGAGCATGAAATATTCATGAGGCCTGATCTAACGTGCACATTAGATGTGGCGCGCAGCACCGCGCGCCCTAATGCTGCCTCTGCAGCCTCCTAATCCCCGTGCCCGGCGCGATAGGCTGCGCGGAGGAGCCAGCTCTCATTAGTCCTAATTGAAACGAGGGCGAACTTTTCGCAGGCGAGTTTCCATGAATCACAAAGGCAAACATCTGCTGACGCGGGGCTGCCCTTATTTGTATTTCTGTGCCCAGGTGAGAGCCGCGAGCACAGTTACGCTCGGCAGCAAACGACAAGCGGGAGCGATGCCGGGCGCCCGCACATCAGCGCTGCGGGGTTCAAATGAAAGGCTTAGGGAGCTGCTGCCCCGTGCCTTCCCCAGACACACCGTGGTGCTGGGCAGAGCCCGTGCCCTGCTCCTGCAGGTCGTTGGGGCTGCCCTTTCCAGGTGGCTCTGCCCAGCCAGGTCTGAGCAGCGCTACGAGCATCAGCCAGCCCGGACACCGTCCCCTGCGGGCACGTAGCTGACACTGGGGGCTTACAACAGCCCCCCGGGCCCTCCCTGGAGCCGATCAGCTCCTGGGTGCGCTCCCCTCCTGCACCCAAACCCCCAGCATCAGCCCCGGTTCGTCAGCCGGGACGGGCTCGTCTCTGACACCCGGCTGCAAGGAGCAGCAGGAGGCAGGCAGGGAGCTGCAGACCCCCCACGGGCACAAACCCCTTTTTCTGCCAGTACCCGCGAAGTAACAGCGCCGACTGAGCCTTCCCGGGGCTGATCCAGCTCCAACCAAGCAGCGGCAGCATTAGCACTGAATTAAAAGCGCATGCAAACATCGGTGGCGTTAGCACAGAATTAAAATACACGCTCGAGCAGGCGGTGCTGAAATCCCTCCTTGCAGGAGAGCCAGCGGGCAGGGATGGGCCGAGGTGGGAACAAGCTTCCAGGGCGCTAGCGCCGATGCTCCACATTTACACGCCAAGAGATGAGCTCCCGCTGCTGCTTTAGCTACTCGGGGACAGTCTGCACGGCCGGCTGCGATCAGGCTCTGAGCAGGTTGCAGTGAGCAGAGGAGACCGGATTCTGCTGAAAGCATAAAATGAATACGGCATCAATAATTACAGGAGACCGTGCCTAGCAAGGCGAAGTGCTGGGCTGAGTCCCTCCCGCAGTTCTTACAGGACAAGCACACCCTGCAAGTGGCAGCGGTAACGGTCTAAGACAACAAATCTTAGAACCAAAGTGGATTTTGGCACGCCACAACCTTTTCCTAAGCACACAGGAAAGCCGAGCAGCAGCTAAGCACCTTCATTATTTTATATTATATATATATATATTTATATAACTTTCTTCTATATATACCAGCTAACTCCCCCTTTTAAAAATAATAAAAAAATAAACAGCGGTCTGCTGAATATTGCCTGCCTTAGAGAAAAATGCAATTTCCTAAAATTGCTCATACCCAGCCTAGGGCAGAGCAGGTCCTTGGTTACTGCCTCACCTCAACAGACCCCAGCCCTTGCTTCCTGTCCAGGGGCAGGGCAGGGGGGCTCGGGGCACGGCCGCTCGCGCTGCAGGGACGGCTTCAGCCTGGTGCAGAGCAAGCGAGGCCGAAGCAGAGCCCCCATGCACGTGCAGAGCCCCGCGGCTGTGGAGAGCTCCCCATGGGGTTGCAGGCAGCAGCGCCCAGCACTCCCGGTCCTGGGTCATGGATGCACAGAGCTCCCCTGTCCTTTCCTTGTCCTACTTGGAATATTCTGCACGTCCTACTTGGAATATTCTTCAGTTTTTTTGTGCCTCGCTAAGCAGCTCTTTATATGTCTGTTTTTCCTTCGTGTACCAACAGCACAGTCCTACCTTCATGCGCTTGGCTCCTGGTCCAACTGTAAAAGCTCACACCTTCACTTTAGTGAGAAAAAAAAATAAAAGCAAAAAAAAACACCAAACAAGAAAAATAAAAAAAAAAGCAACTCTCCCTCCAGTAATTGCTATTTAATCCTTGACCAAGAAAACTAACAAGTCCTCCTAAGTGAGGCGAACCTTTGGGGCGTTTGATTCGCAGAGCAGCTGAGCACCGCAGCGCTGCACAAATCAGATGTATAAAGTGTATTTTATTTTTGCTGCTCAACAGCACAAGAGAGCTAACGCAGCGGGGCCGCCAGCGCCTTATCCAATCTGACAAAGCGCACAACCCAAGGGTGCTCGTCCTCCCCGGCACTCACAGCGCATCTCATCCATTACAGGAACGCGATGTGAAAACTGACCCTTCCCTCCCAAGTATGAACGTGAATCCTCTTTGCCAGGCAGGTTGGTTCAGAGAGAGGCTACTGAAATCACTCCTAGCCTAGAAAAGCCGTACACTTACTCATTCAACGCAAACAAGAGTTTGTTTCCTTGAAAAAGAACAAATATATAGCCTTTTGTTTGGTGGCTCTTCCTTACAGCCCAGCTGTCACAGAGATTCTTAGGGAAAGGCTGCAGAGTTGCAGCGTTACCAAACATCGAGCACAATGGGCTGTGTGTGAAGCACACAAAAGAACAGCTAAGGGAAGATTTCAGAGTTGATAATAAATTTAAATACTTTCTCGACGCATCGGCTCAAACCCTTGTTTCCATGAATTTATCATCACACTCCTGTACTTTTTTTTTTTAAGCAGTGTTTAATCTAAGCTACCGCATACACTCAGCAATTTAGAAATTAGAAAATGCTCAGTAAATACAGGAAAACTTTTAGAATTCAGGACTTACTCTAACAGCCCAACTCTGTGCTTTTATAGGAAAAAGTCACATTGGCAAGAAAAGGAATCAAAAGGAATCAAAGCCTGAAACAAACCTGACAAAACATGCAGTGCCCATCGAATCCTTCACGTGTGATTTCTGGCTACGCTCCCCATGCCAAGGAAAAGTTGTTAACGCGCTGACCTGCAGCACTGGCCAGCTGATTTGTTCAAGGTGAGCCACTGCTTTCCGTACTTGCAAGCAAACAGGGTTTAACGAAATAACTGCTCAGAGTGACTTTATTTTAAAATCTCAAAAACAGTTTACCAGAATTTTGAACGAGCAACACTTGGTATTTTTGAATGGTCCAAATGCGGAATACCTACAGTGAGAGATGTTGAGAACGCAATAATTCATAACATGATCTACTGCAAATGCGTTGCTGCTTATGGAAATTTACACACAGATACACCCCAAAGGCACAGAACGCAACAAAACCAAGCTGTAGCAAACACAAGAATTTTCATGTGGAGATTTTAAAGCGTAAATTACATTTGATATGTAAAAAATACATATATATATCTGAATTTATACGCAGGGTTATCACTAGGAGATCCCTTTTCAGCCTGCTCTTTCACAGCATGTACTTCGTACCGAGGGTTGAGCAGGGAAACGAGCAAGTGCCAGACGTTCAAGACCATAGGTTAAGTTCTCTGCTAAATAAAAAGAAAGCATTTGGTGCTTTACCACCGGATTTCAAAGTATTTCCCCAGTGCAAGAGCTCTGCATAGGCACGTTTCAAAAGTTCTCCCGACACACACAAAACACCGCCGGAATCAAAGGACCCGCAAAGGCAAACTCAATCCTCACGTGCGACTTTTCTTGGCATCTGCTGCAAGAGAAGAGGTTAAGGGGAGCTGCGAGCTGATCCTTCCACAAACAGAGAGCACGGCAGCGACATTTTCAGCCTCTCTTGGCGTAACCACAAGCCAGCGGGGCACGAAACCACGGAGGGGGGGGGAAAGCGGTGGCATCGGAAAACCCCGGAGCGCGCTTGGGGTGAGGAGAGGGAGTCTTCTTCGCTACCCCGCGGTGCGTTATTTCGTTATTTCGGTGAGCGGCGGGGAGAAGTCACGCTTCCTGGACGGCAAAAAGTTGCGGTCGGGGCAGCGAAAGGCTCCGCACCCCCAGCGCCGCGCGTCCCAGCGCCGCGGCCGGCCGCTCGCACAAGCGCCCCGACGGAGCCCCCCGGGGAGCGGGGGGACAACGGGGGCAGCCTCAGGACAACGGCGACACCTCGGGGGTCACGTCGGGAGCCCGGTCCCGTCCCCGCAGCCCGCAAAGACGACACGAGACCGGTTCCTGGGTAAATGGTTTATGTAAGTAATAAAATATTTACTATAACATAAATAGAAACGCACCCTCGCAGTCTACAGTGGTTTTTGCAATAAAGATACAAACAAAAAACCGAAACCAAAGGGGGGAAGGGAGGGGGGCGTGGGGTGGGGTGGGGGGAACGAACCGAACCTACCAACGGGAGGGGCAGAGCTCCGCGCACGGTTAGAAAATAAATAGAAACGGGCCGGGAGCGCGGCGCGGTGCCCTCGGGGCGAGCCCGGCGGCCGCAGCGGGGGCTCCGGCGGCCCCGCGGGGGAGGGAATAAATTAGAGATCGCAAACCTTTGGCTACTTCTGCTGCGGCCGGCGCCCCAATAAATAGCGCTGCGGGCGGGCGGCCGGGCCGGGCCAGTCCGAGGAATAAATTATAGGGGCGGCCGCTCCCGCTCCGCCGCCGTCGGGGCTCGGCGGCGGGGCCGGGGCAGTCAGGGCACGGCGGCGGGGAGCCCGTGGTGCAGCGGCGAGGTGTCCGCCTGTGCGTAAACGTCCTCCATCGGGGGGTGCGGGCCCCCGGCCGGCGTCATGCGCTTCTCCTTCTGCCGCCGGTTGCAGAACCAGACCCGCACCACCTCCTTCTCCAGCTGCAGGGAGTCCGCCAGGGAGGTGATCTCGTGCGCCGAGGGCTTGGGGCACTTGAGGAAGTGGTTCTCCAGGGCGCCCTTGACGCCCACCTCGATGGAGGTGCGCTTCTTGCGCTTCCTGCCCTGCGCCGCGATCTTGTCCAGGTTGGTGGGGCTGCCCGTGCTGGAGTCCGTCTCCTCCAGCCACTTGTTGAGCAGCGGCTTCAGCTTGCACATGTTCTTGAAGCTCAGCTGCAGCGCCTCGAAGCGGCAGATGGTGGTCTGCGAGAAGACGTTCCCGTACAGGGTGCCCAGCGCCAGCCCCACGTCGGCCTGCGTGAAGCCCAGCTTGATCCGCCGCTGCTTGAACTGCTTGGCGAACTGCTCCAGGTCGTCGGAGCTGGGCGCGTCCTCGTCCGACGGCTCGGGCGGCCCCAGCGGCGGCGGCGAGGCCGCCAGCTCGTGGCCCCCGGCCTCCTCGGCTCCCAGCGGGTCCCGCAGCCCGTGGTGCAGCGCGGGGCCGGGCGGGCCCAGCATGCCGTTGAGCCCCCCGTAGGGCTGCGCGTACAGCAGCGGCTGCCCCGACGGCGGCGACATGGGCGGCAGGTGGTGCGCGCCGCCCTGCGCCCAGCCGCCCGCCGCGCCGCCCGCCGCCGCCTGGTGCACGAGGTGCGGCCGGTGGTGGAAAGCGGCCGGCGGAGGCGGCGGAGGGGGGGGCAGCTCGTCGCGGGGCCCCCCCGGGCCGCCCTTGCCGTGCTCGGCCGCCGCCAGGTGCGCCCCGCCGGGGGGTCCCCCGCCGCCTCCTCCGCCTCCTCCTCCTCCTCCTCCTCCGCCGCCCCCGCTGCCCCAATCCGTGCCGGCGCTGGGCAGCCACTGGTGGTGCGGCAGCGCGGCGGGGGCCAGCCCCTGCAGGTAGTCGTGGTGCATCATCTTCTGCACGTCGCGGTACGTGGCGGCCTGCGGCAGCCGCTCCCCGTCGGGGTGCAGCAGCGCGGCGCCGCGCGGCAGGTACTGGGCGGCGGCGGCCATGGCCGTGTGCGCCGCGCCGCCCCGCGCCCCGCTTTAGAGCCCCGCGCCGCGCCGCCGCGCCGCCGCGCGCCGGCCACGCCCCCCGCGCCCCATTGGCCCGCCGCCGGCGCGCGCCGCCCGGCTATAGGCGGAGGGGCGGCAGGGGGGCGCGCCCCCCGCGGGCCCGGCTGCTATTGGTGGGAGGGCGAGGGGGGCGGCGGGTGGGATTGGTTGGGGGGCGGGGCCTGCGGGGAGATGGGGGGGGGGGGTTGGACCGCGGGAGGGCGGCGGGGAGGAGGGCGGGGATTGGAGGAGGGGCGTTCATTCATGCCGGGCGGCCCGCGGCCACGTGGGGCGGCGGGGGGCGACGGGCGCGGGGCTGGGGAGGGGCAGGGCGGGGCGGGGCGGTGCGGGGCGGGGTGGGACGGGACGGGACGGGATGGGATAAGACGAGACGGTACCGGACGGGATGGTGCTGGGCAGGATGGTGCGGGACGGGGCGGGGTGGTGCGGGACGTGTGGTGCTTTGCGGGACGGGGCAGGGCGGTGCGGCGTGGCGCGACGCGGTGCGGGGCGGGACGGTGCGGTAGAGCACGTTGTAGGACAGCACGGCGTGGTGGGGTAAAGTACGGTGAGATACGGTACGGTGCAGCGCAGCACTGCACGGTGCTGGGCGGGACGGTCCCGTATGGTACCACATGGTGCAGCACAGCACGGTGCAATATAGCACCATATGGCATGGTCCAGCAGAGTACAGTTCAGCAGAGCACAACATGGCACGGTGCAGGATGGTAGAGCGCAGCACAGCACTGTGTGGGGCTGTACGGTACGGCCTGGTGTGGTACCAGCCTGTACGGCACTGGTGCAGCACGTTACAGTACCGCACAGCCTGGTGCTGTACGGCACAGTACAGTACAGCATGGGGCCACACAGCACCGATGGCCTGACCCAGCCCAGCCCAGCACGCGGCAGAGCCCGCCTGATGCCCCAGCTCACATCCATGTCTGTCACCTGCAGTGCCCCCGCTCCCCCCAGCCCCTTTTCCAGCCCCCAAGCTGGGAAGAGCCCCTTGTTCTGGAGGCACGTCACTGCGCTCTGTCAGGAAACCCCCTTGTCCCAGTGCACGAAGTGCCGTTTGGCCCAGCACCGGCAGGTGTCTGCGGCTGGGAGAACATCCCCAGCGCGGCTGCCTGCTGGTTAACGCCGCCTGGATCGCGGTGCCGAGGGCAGCCCCCGGGCCCTGGGCAGGTGGGGGCTCCTTCTGAAGCTCCTTCCCCATCCCATAAAGCACCGAAGGCCAAGGGGAGAGGATCCGAGACCGTTTGGGCGTCATGGGAAATGTGGGGCTCAGGGAGGAGAAAGGAGCAGCCTCAGAGGCAAGTCCCTGAGCCGGTTTGCGGGTTGGCACGGGATAAAGGGTGGAGGAGTTTGTGGGAAAAGACAAGGACAACAAGCAACGGCCGTGTCTGGCGGTGCTGGGAGAGGGGCAAGGGACACCTTAATTAACCCAGCTCCAGACTTCGTTTGGGGCTCGAGGCCTGAAGTGAATCAGGATGGGCACCGGGAACATTAATCACTTCTGAAAATTAATCTCTTCGCCTCCGTGCTCCCATTTGTAACATGGGAGCAGAGACAGTGACCTTTGCCAAGGGCTTGGGCGAACAACGAACCTCCGGATCAATACGAGTACGAGCGCCACATGTCAATGGCCACGTGCTGACGCCCCGCTCCCTGCCGGGGGGATGCCTGGGCATGGTGGTCCCCAGGGCTGCCAGACCTGGCAGGCTCCGTTTCGCGCCATCCTTGCCAAATTGGAGAAGTTTGGGTTTGAACGTGGGCGTTTTTTGGCTGTGATGTGCGATCGGTTCCTTTCACTGACCCCAGTACCTCCTTTCAGGTGTACAGCCCTGGGAAGAGGCAGGACCTTGCAGGACAGATGGCTTCCATAGATCACAGAGCACATTTCACTAGGAAAATAATGCTCTTTTTTTTTTTCTTTTTCATTTTTTCCCAAGGAATCCTTTGCAAACACTGCCTACGTCTGTAATGAATATAACCCTTTCTGATGATTCAGTGACATGCTGTAAAATATCATACTTGGATAAGCATTTTCTGTGTATTTTTTTCTGACCCAGACTCATATTCATGTCAGCTCTGCATGATGCAGTGCTGCAATATTCAAATTTTTGGTAGCCAATTGCTCTTGATATTTATATCCATTTTTAAGGGAATCACAATGAATAAATGTGCCCAGCTCTAACTTTATGCAAAATAAGCTGTGCGTAAATCAGTAAATCATTAGTAGGAATTAATCACTTCCAACGGCTGAGGACTGGATCTCCTTTCAAACTCCTGTTTACGTGTTTCAGAACTCACCAGAGGAGAAAACGTGTGATAACTTGGGTCCCCATCGCAGCCCATTCAGGCAGTAATAGTGGTTTGTGCCCGATCAAACGATCTTTTCAAACCAAGGTGTCGGGCACAGACTGTGCTCTGGGCTTGTTTTGCTAAATAGAAGTTGAATGTAGAGGCTGGAAACAGCAAAGAACAGAGGAGGATGACAAAATCCCATTTAACGCTTTCCTCTGTAACTCCACCTCCAGAACTGAGAGCCAGGTGGCAAAGTCTCTCTTTCGTAAAACAACGGGAAGGAGGTGAAGGCACAGGGAAAACGTGACCCTAAGTCGAGCTGCAAGGGAGGGGGTGAGAGGTGGCCCCATAAACGCCAACTTCCAGGGCTGGACGTGCCTCTCGGTGTGCCGTGTGGCCCCGTCCCCACGCTGCTGCGGAGGTAACGCTGTCTGAAAGGCTCCGTCGGTATTTCAGGAGGTTGAAAGAGCCTGTGCTTTTTCATTATTACATTTATTATTTTTTTACAGAGCTTTTCCACAGCTGTATCATCCAGCAAATCCCTGCAGGAGGGCGTCCAAGTTTTCTAGCAAAAGGCAGCTCCTTCATTATGCCTTACCAGGAATATTGGCATGCAGTCCCTTCCCTGTTCAAGGAATAAACAACCCCATGGGCGATGTTCGATATTATTCATTCTCTGTGTGACTGTGACAGCATCAGAAGGCGCCTACCTAATGCAGCTGGAGCTGCGCCGGGGGAGGACGAATCGGGGCGAGCTGGGCGCGCGGGGAAGCGGTGCTGGGGGTGCTGGTGGCAGCACCCCATCCCCATCTGGATCCAGGTGATGGGGATGCTCAGGCTCGCTGCTGCTCGAGAATGCTCCGTGATGGGGGCCCGTGTCGCACCAGGACACTGCTGGGAGCCTGTCCCCAGGGAGCCGGAGGAATTCTCCCCATGGGTTTTGTGCAGGAGGTGCTGGTTCCCCCTCTGCTCTCCTCCCTGTTTAGGTTCAGCTCCCGTGCGGTGCCAACGGGATCTGCGAGGCTTGGTGGTGCAGGGCCAGTAAGTGAGTGATAATTTAGTAAGTGATAACTTAGAAGTTAGTGGCTGAGACAACAGTGATTTTAATTACAAAACTAGTGAGGAAGGGAAACAGTGACTCGTGGAGAATGGTTGATGCAGACGTGCAAGGCATGCTCACCACGGTTAGCATGAAGTGTATATGGTCCTGTAACCATCTGAAAATTGTCCATAAAGAATTGTTCTCACAGGGCCAAGATGAATGCAAAAGATGCTGTTGTGATCTTTTATTGAATCAATGAAACTTAGATTAAGCAGTCACTAAATTCCTATTTACACAACAGACCTTAATGGCTCCAAAGGAAGCACTCAAATGTATTCGACAAATAATCCCTATTTATGAAAGCCCCGTAATATGCATTTACATAATCCCCACTTTAAAAAGCTGTATCAGCTCTAAAGTTCCTCAGCTCAGAGATATGCCCCGGGGGATTAGAAGCACCAACCAAAACAAAGGGAAAGAAAACGCACGCATGCACACAGCCACACGAGCACCGAGATCCCCGCGCCCAGCGGGGCACCGGGACGACGTCCTGGCCCCGTGCACACACCCGGGAGCGCACGCACGGCTCTGCGGGGGGCTCGGCCTGATTTGGGGCACACACAGCGAGTCCCTTTCGGCTTCCTGAGCTTCTTTATTTTCCCAAAAAAATATTCCCTCGCTTAATCACGTGTGCCTGCTGCCCTAAAGAAACAGCTCGGCTGCATGAATGGCCTGGGAGGGCCACGGCAGCTTTCGGAAGCGGTCGGCTTGGCGCGGAGCCAGCGGGCCCCGGGTTTTATTCATCCTCGAGAGGACCGGACGCTTGCTAATATTCCCACGTGATGGATGGGGCATTTTGCTGTCGGAGGTGCTGTCCTTGAGATAAGAAGTATGACAGGGCAGAGATCCGCACCGAGCATGTTAATGCCGCTGGAGGGTTCGAATAAAGAAGAGCCGTGCCTCACTGTGGAAAACAAGCCGGCCCTGAAATGCTGATTGTCCAAAAGGAGCGCGGGTTTGGGCTATTGATTTGTTACCTTCTTTAATTTTAGTCTGATGAGCAGCCGTCTGTTGTTTAGGAGCGAAATGCCATGGGGGCTCTTGTTTGGTGAAACGGGAACGTCACAGTCCTGGTGGCTGCTGAAGTACAGACTGGGTTCAGTCGGGCTAAGAAGGGGAAAACACAGAGCAGAATTCATTTCCAGCTTCAGAGAGATGCGAGCGCTGCCAGCACGTTAACCATGTGTGCGTGCCTTTTGTTTCCAACTCTGCCATTAGCATTTATAATACAAATAAAACTCACGGAAATATTGGGATTTACCTGCAGTGAACACCAGCATGCCGGTGATGGGGTTTTATCTGCAAAAAACTGCCCTCCTCCCAAAGCTCCCAGCTTGTCAGCCAGCTCCTAAAGTGCTGCAAACCCCGTGCCCGGAGCAATTGCCCAGGTCGCCCTCACCCATGCCCGGTCCTTCTCCAGTAGCCAAATGGGCTTCTCCTGGTTTGCCAGGGCAGGGCAGGTCCCGAGCTCCCCTTTCTTGTTCGGCAGGGGCCGTTCCTGCCCTCCTGGCCCCGAAGCCGCCTGCGCTCAGCCCTCGGGGAGCCTCCTGCAGGCAGCGGGCAGTTCAGTGCCTTGCCTCCCAGCTGAGTGCGGGGGTAACGGGGGCTCAGCACCTGACGGCAGGGCACCAAGCGTTTCTTCTCCAAACACAAAAGCTTGGGGATTCTGCTCGGCGGGTCCCGAGCGCCGTTCCACCTTAATAATGGAGCTTGTGAGCGAAGGTTTCCATTTAATGAGGCTCTTTGCAGTTTACATAAAACAACCACATGAATAAATACTCAGTTTAGAAAAGATAAGACCTGGGGATGAGTTTGGCGGGGGTTCAGCGCGGAGGATTATGCATACAGCAGATAAAGGTGCCTACAGTCGTGCCGTCACTTGATCTTGTCAATCTGAAACCACCTCCAACACGGAGAAGCAGCCCGTGCTCACCGGCGCGCGACGGGTAACGGGAGCTGGGGAATGCCCACGCCTGGACCCGGCCGACCCCGGGAGCTCTCGTGTCCCCGTGCATCCCCGGCAGCCAGCCGCGAGCACGGCCACTGCAGCAACCTGCACAGAGCCTGCCGAGGGAGGGGAATCGCACGGGAACCGCTCACTTTCCACCTTCCAAACAGATTCAGCGCCGGACACGTGTGTCCCTTTCGTCTTCCCACCCTGCGCCGATTACCCTAATGCTGTGTATTTTCACAGCTGGCCTTCCCGCAGCGACAGGCCACGCTTCCCAGGCTGGCTACCCAAACCGCGATGTTTTTAAAAATGCTCAGATGTTTTGAGAAATGCTCAGCTGCAGAAGAACGGGGAGGCAGATATTTTCTTTGTGGCGAGGCTGAGGTGTGAGGGTTGGGAGCTGAAGTGATGAAACCCTGCAATTTTGTTGTTACTACAAATTATGCCTTGTTTAAACCCTCCTCCTCAGGTTTTGATCTGTTGTACCGGTACTAATCCATATATTTACGCTGTGCCAGTCTGGATTCAAAGCGGTATAAATTCAGCTCATTGCCAAGACCGCGAGCCCTCCCTCGCTGCTGCCGGCACCGTCACTGCCACCGTGTTGGTGCTCTCTGTGACTCATCACTGGCCCTGTTTTGGTAACTGAGGAGGGGGACAAGGGTTCAGCAGGAAGGAAAGCATCCATTTTTAATGAAACTCAGTTCATGTGCCTCTGGAGAGCACCAGCCAGCCCTCAGACCACGCATTGCTGCTTCCCCTGCCCGTGCTCCTCAGTGACACTCAGCAGCCGGGGGGGGCCCTGCCCTGCTCCTCGCTGGATTCCCCTGTCCAAAGGGAGGGAAATGGTGAGCGACTGAGGCAGAGGATCACACCCAGGGCAGCGTGGTGCTGAGCACAGGCTGTTTGGTAAGCAGGATGCCACCACCAAGTCTCATCGCTCCGTGCTTCTTTTTGAGCCAAGCTCAACGGCGAAAGCACCAAACTTGGTCAGTTCCAAGGCTCATCCTCCAATAAGTCACCCAGTCAACCTGCTTCGGTCCTCCCTTTGGCCTTTTCCTTACCCATTTAAATTATTCTCTTAACCTCTGCCTTCTTCAGTCCTGTAGAGAGCCCTGAGATTAGCGGGGGTTGCACCACAGGACCAACATAACAGCCAGACGTGCAAGGTCTCACCTGGCAGACAATGCAAGGAGGTTTCTTAAGCAAGCAGAGTATCGAACTGAGTGGGAAGAGCAGGTGCTGCAAGAGACAAACCTTTCTAGCCACGATGCTGGACCAATTCACACTATTATGTTTGGAGAGGAGGATCTGGGGATGAGGAGCTCGCCGGGTGCTTTGGCAGGATGCTCTATCGGTGAGTCACTGCTCTGCTGGAGCCGCACCAGCCCCTTGGCCAGACAAGCTCTGCTTTCATTAACTCTTTCCTGCAGGAGAAGCAGAAGCCAATTAATTACAACACAGACTTTATTCCATTAAACTCCTCCAAGCTCCAGGGGAAGAGCCTTAAGACTCCACTCTGATCCTGTTGCCACTGACGCCAGTAAAAAGCTCTCCACAGACGTGGATGGGAGGAGGCGTTAATTCCACGTCTGCGTTCAGCCTGGAGCACGGCCACACTCGGTGCCGGTGCCGGGGGGGAGCCCTCCGAACGCGATCCCTCTGCCCCCAGCCCCGGGGAGATGCGTTGCCTGCGGAGCCACTGCTGCTGCTCCCAGCGACAAGGGGCCGAGCGGCCATCCTCCCCGCGGCCACACGCCGCCGTCACCAGTAAAACCCTCCCAGATCTTATCCTAAGCATTCCTCCTTCTGCTCCCCACAAAGACAGAAATCAAAGCTCTTCACTTTCCAGTTTGAATGGACTCTAATTAATTGGATTTTGAAAGAGGGATTACCAGATCCGCAATGACAGATCCCTGCTCGGTCCTGTGTTCCCAGAAGAGAAATCACTCCGAGCAGGGACTACGTCCCAGCTCCACAAGGCTGCCTGTAAGCGGGCAAATCTGAGGCACGAGCTGTTCCTCAATCTCCCCTTCAGGAACTATTTGCTTCAAAGAAGTCGGAGGACCGAAAGCAGGCTGGCTGTGTCGTGCGGGACTCCACAGCTGACAGGGCAGGAGCAGATCCCGCTTGCTTCCAGAACAAGTGAAATGCCGTTAAATGGCATTTAACGAGGTCTGATGCCGCAATGCCACGCACCCTACAGTGCACACACACCTGTTTTCTTAATTCACAGGTAGATAACCCAGGTATTTGGTGCGGAATAGGTACAGTGATACAAGCAGTACATTATTTGTACAGCATACAAAAAACACAACAGTTCTTCTGGATATAGGACAGCCTAGTTCAAAGTGAAATTTCTCTTTGTTCCTCGTGTGTTGCAAGTAGCTCGCTGGCGAGGGCCCAGCACTCCTCAGACTGGTTACAGGACCGTCTCATCTGAGCTACGATCTGTGCCACAGCTTGTATTTCTTGTATTTTGTTTAGCTGCACCGTGGGCCAGCAAACTCCCACTGCAGTCAACAGGCCCTCAGGACCTGGCCTTTCTCCTGAGTCACGGTGCGGCGATGTGTCACCTCCTCGCTCTGACTCCTGCTCCGAACACTTCTCGTCCCATTGCCGCTTACTGGGGTCACCGCTTCCCAGCGCCCCGCTGACGCTGCTCCCAGCCCCGCTGGCTGCGGGCACGTCCGTGCTTCCCAGGGGAAGGGCAGCAGGGTGGGAAGGGGGAGAGCCCGCGGCAGACGGTGCTCTGGTCACTTAGGGATACAAAACCAGAGAAGAGTTCTCATTAAGGGGCCGGTTAAAGAGCTCAGAATACGTGATGGGGTATGGAAGTGAAGAAAAATAGGTTAGGCAGACATCACATTTCATCTTTATTCCTTTCTCTGTCAATCCCTTTCCTATTGTCTAGTAAATTCTCTTTCAGGGGACGGTGGTTTGGCAATTCAGAATTGCTTAAATCCCCTAGATGAATACGACCTCACACGGGGCTTGTTTAATATTCAGGGTCAGATTTTCAATGGCTTCAGTGCCTCAGCTCAGCTTCAGTTGTTTCTGCAAAGTTATAAGCTCACAGGAAAAAAATACGCAAAAAAAAAAAAAGCCCCTGATCTATGCTCAATTTGTAGTTTTGCCATGTGTAGGTGCTCGAAGAAGAGCGGGCCGTTTTTGCACATGGCTTTTTGTGAGCAGATTTCTACATGAACAAAGGGAAACCACACTTTGCCAGTGTGTCTCAGTGGAGCAGATTCTTACAGAATGGAGCGGAAACCTGCACAAACTCAGACGGCCCCTGCGCTCCCCACCTTCCCAGTCTGAAGTCTCCCACCTTCTTTGACGGAGTCTTGCAGCATATCATAACACGTTTGTCCACAACTACACGATCACAAGCGCTGTTTCTTCCCTTCAGGTGTTACAAACAGCTCCGTGCTTCCGAAGAAAGAACGTGAGTGAAGGCTGCCCATTTCTACTAGAAGTCCGTGCCAACTCATACCTGTACACAGCAGAGAAAACACATCGACTTGTTTAGACTGGACAAAGTGTAAGGTTAAGGTTCATTGAAACTAATCAAGAAAAATACACACATTTAAATAACTGAAGGAGATCTTCAGTTGAAGAGCATTTTCTCTCTGTCCCTATTTAATCCACACGATCGTAAGTTATTATTTTAAATTCTTAATGCATCAGAATGGCAGAAGGTAACTTCGTAGGTAGCAGCATAAGACTAACGACAAGCTGGCAAGGTTGCAGTGGGCTGGTAAAACCAAAACCTTTGGGATCTTTCTGGACAGAGGGCCCACAGACAAGTGACAGCAGCCAGAGCCAGCGTTCCCTCCTGACTGCCCCACAGCTGCGTGCGGCTCCCGGGGCGTACTGCGATGGCAGAGCCAGAAACGCAGCGTGAGGCTGGCCCCCAGCCGGGCTGCAGTTGGTGCGATGCAGACAAAGCCTCCAGGAAGGAACCAAGAGGAGACCCTCACCTCTGGGAGGTGTTACGCAGGTCGGTGGGCCCCTTTGTATCACGCAGGTGCAGCGAGGACGCAGGGTGCACCCTTCCTGCAAGCCAGCAATTCCCAGCCACTGCCCACCACACACGTACAGGGCCATCAGCAGGCTGCAGGCACCTGCTGGTGTTTTTACCCGGGTAAACCAAGGCTAACAAAACGGTAACAGAGCTATCAACCACCTGAGACACAAGGCAGCTGCTTGCTCCTAGGGCAGCACTGCGGGTAGGCGAAGCACTGATGATGTTTACCGAAGAATTTTCTTTCCACACCAGGCAGTGAAACAAACTTTTGCCAGCACGTGTTCTTTTCACTAGCTTTTTTGTTGTTGTTGTTGTTTCAAATTCCTACTTGGAGATCTTGCTACAGCTGTGTACAGAAACGAGGCGGGAGAGCTGTAGAAGCGGTGCCAGTTGGGAAGCTCGTGCCCCCCCCTCTGCTTGCACTGCTTCAGAGCTGCAACCTCTCTCCTCCGCGTTCGGTAGTATTTTCATTAGATACCCGACCTCTGATTCTGATTAAATAACTTGTATAATTAGATTGAGACATCTGCCCATCCCTGGGGGAAGAAATCCTTTTCAGCACTGGACCAAGTCTGATTTGGTTAATTACCTTAGCAGTTCTGTATTAATACACGGTTTCTTGATGGCAAGAAGCTATGGTATTAGGTTTATTCCTCCTGGCTTTCACAATGCTGGAGTAAGACAGTTCAGGGATTAGGAATCAGGCACCGAGCCCAGGATTTCCCTCCTCTCTTCACTCGTCTCAGCATTCTTTCCCCCTGTTTTTGCTGATTAAAATATTCAGCTTTACTTGCCTGTTGAATGCAGTTTCCAGGCTCTTTGTTTGACGTGCGAGGGGAACGTACTCCCAGCGACTGCCACAGAGCAACGCGTCCTGGGATGCTTTGGAGCAATTACACTTCTCGGGGTTCTTTGGAGATGCGAACCTGTACCAACGGACAAATGCATTATTCTGGGCTCTGTGGGCTCCTCGGTTCATCCTCCGGAGGCAGAGCACCCACATGCAGCCTGGGAAGAGGAACGGGCACCAAAGGAGAGCAAAGCAGCAGCACGCTCTGCGCACCCCGAGCTGGAGCTTCTGCCACCAGCTGCAGCGCAGAGCTCCGACCGCAAGACAGACACACACCGGCCTTTGGGCGAGCATGGCCAGAACTGCACCAACTGGCATGTGCGCAACAAGGAGCCATGGAGATTTGCATCCAAGCCCGGAAAAAAACCCTGGGAGAAGCGGGTGGCAGCAAGCCCAGTGGGCGCTGAGCCCCGAGGTGGGTGCTGCCGGCTGACGCTGCCCCTGGGGCGCAGGCGGCTCCTCCGCAGCCCTGGGTGCTGCCCCCCCAGCTCGCCCACGGGACTGAGCACCCCCGTGTGCCACCAGCGCCGAGCCGGGGGCCGCAGAGCGCTGCTGGCAACGGTGAGAACTCGATCGGAGCAAAAGGAACATTACGCAATGGAGCATTTTTCTATCAGCAGATGGAAACACCTAATAAGATGTAAATCATCCGTTTGATAACCGAGCCGTTACAGAACTAGAGATTCAGGCTTCCCAGGGAAACTTCAACTCTCAGAGCCACGTATTTACTATTTATGTGACTTGCCAGCCTATCTAAGGGCTGTCTGAGGAACTCTTCCTTTTCAGAGCGCTGCACGGGCAGCCAGAAGGCGCTTTCACATAGAATTGTCCGGACTCTTCTCAAAGCAAAAATATATTCAGTGCGGGACTTAATTGTAACACGAAATCTGTGAGTTTTAGATAAAAGTGATAGGGAGTGGAAGTCACGGGGGAGGAGAGGCACAGGAGCAGAACAGCAAATGCCTATAGGAGGTCGGACCGGAGAGATCCTGTCCAGCCCAGGAAGACAGGGAGGGCAGCACAGCGCTCGCAGCGATGCCTCTCCACAGCACTCTCCCAGAGTCTGACAGCTTACAGAGATTTCCCATGGCAGAAGTGATGTTTGTTATTCAATAGCTGTTAGGGTGTTTTTTGTTTTCCTTCCACTGCTTCGTCCAGTTTATTTTTTTTTTCTAAATTCAAGTAAACATCCAACACCCACAACGCTCTGCAGCAAAGGCTTCTGCAGATAAATGACACGTTGTGCACAGAGCCACCTCCTTTTGGCTGATGAACCAGAGCCAACGAGCAGATCACCTCTGGGTGACTTCCTCACGCTACTCTCAGTTTCGGAGACTGCTGTCCTTCTGTCCTGCACCTCATTCCTGCTGAGGAACCACCGTCTACAGAGCTGTCCCTTGTATGGATGCTCTGCTACAGCCTGGACCAGCTTCGTTGTCCTTTCTGAATGTTTTCCAGGTATATAGGTGCTTTGACAGCTAGAACAAAGAACTAAATAATTTCACCTCATTTCTGGCAGACGTGGCTCCCAAGAACACCGGATCAGCCATGGCAGTGAAGTGCCTCGTAGGAGCCGAGACCACTGTATGGTAAAAAAAACCAAACAGTTTAGAAAGATTTAAAGGCAGCACAACTTAGGAACGGTTTGTGTTAATATCTAAAGCAGCTCTTTGCTGGGCAACCAGTGTAAAGAAGCTTTCTCACGTTCTTTCTCAAAACGCAGGGTTTCTTACAGCACCCCTCAGCGCAGCGCCTCCCGGCACCTCGCCACCGACCGGTCTCAGTTTCAGCCCAGCAACACTTCCCTCCGCTCCATTTTTTTTGGTCAGAAGGTGACTGAAGGTTGGCTTTTACCCTGGCTACTTTTCTTTCCTTGCAACTTTCACACAGAAGCATGAAATACAACCAGAGACGTTTCGAGCACGACAATGGATCACCTCGCGCTGACGTGCCGGCCCAAGGTGTCTATTATTTATAGCTCTCATTTTCTTGTAGCAAATTTGCATGGACCCAGCTCCTGGTGGCTGACAGGCCCGCAGCTGTGCGGCTCTCAAGTCGGCGTGGATTTGGGCGAGCAGGGCGAGGCAGCAGCCAGGTTTCATCCCGTGTTACATCGCCCCGTACCTCGCTGCGCTGCACCAGCCTGGCTGCAGGCTGCAGAGACTGGGGGAGAGGAGGGTTGTGCCAGAAAACAGAGCTCGCTCGGTGCTGGGGGTATTTTGTTAGTCCTCGGGGACCGAGGATGCTGAGCAGGTGCAGGGGGAGCAGCCGGAGCCACCCGTGCCGTGAAGCAGCAGCACTCAGGGGAACGCAGCCCGGTGTCGGGGACCTGGCGGTGCTCACGCACGTGTGGTCTCCGGGAGCAGCTCCAAGCGCGCCGCGTCGCTCAGCCTGAGAGAAAGCAGACTGCTTTGGGACAAGCTAACCGCTCCTGCGCCAGATTTGAAACAGAGCTGCTGCCTGGTGTCAGCAGATGAACGGAAGGATCGATCCGGCAGCAGCCAGCCATGTGCACTTACCAGGGACCCGTCGTCTCCTTCACTGGTGACGTCCAACAGCGGTCCTCGGGGCAGGAAGCTCCCTGGTGCACATGGCAGCAGAAGCTCCCAGGCCTCAGCTCAGCCCCAACAGCCAAATTTCCAGGTGCCACAACCTAAGACAAAATGAAGGTGCAACATACCCTTGGCAGAAGGTGCCACAGAAGCCACGCGAAGCTGGTAGCTCATCAGAAGCGGCTGGTGGTTTATCTTCAGGGAGCTTCTGTCAAGAGAAATGCTGAATTACAAGAAGAAGCCAGCAGGAGGGATGGGACAAGATAGAGGAGCGATGCCATGCTGTATCTCTCTGGCATCTCCCCTGAGCACGCCGCAGCCCCCCGAGCCCCTGCAGCCCGGGGAGCTGCCCCGCTCCCGAGCCCTCCCGCAGGGCTCCTCCGATCGCAGCCCACCCGCCAAGAGGGGCCCAAGCAAAGCGAGATCCAATTGCACAAAGCTGGATCATGTATCATAAAGACAGCTTTGCTTAGTTAATCCTCTGATTGATTTTAAGGCCTCGCAGAGACTGAAAGACTATTAAGAGATTTGTGCTGGCAGTGCTCCCCAGCGCAGGCACCGTCTGCTGCGGCTCACCTGATGCTCACCCAGTCGTGGCCTCAGCCCCTTCCGAGGACAGGGCAACCCTTAAACCCTCCACTTAAACTCTATCCCCTTTCACTACCTATTTGTTGAAACTCCCTCTGGAGGGCTAGCACTCCTACACAAAGCCCTGGGGGGGCGCAGACCTTGGCATCATATCCAGGTACCCCATGGAACACCCCATGGAGAGGGGTACAGGGTGCTGCTCCGGGGACTTGGGGCCACCTTGGCTGCACCCCTGCTGCCACGCTCCTGGGACTCCCAGCACTCAGTTTGGGTTTTTCTCCACGGCGCAGGAGGGGCTGCACCTCCAGGCTCACCGTCCCCGCTCCCTGCCAGTGTCCCAGGGCAGCGCGCTTGCCTCGCTCCTGCCGCTCAGCTTGGCAGGAGCCCCGCAGCGCATCCCCAGTCGCTCCCTGCCTCACTCCTTCCCCATCCCCAGCTCTGCCTGGACGGGATGCAATGTGCTGAGTGTGCAGAGCTGGAACGCTCGCTCTCGCCTTTGACTGCAACTGCTCATGTGCCTGCCTGTTTGCTCCAGCACCTGCCTCCTCATGTCCAGATTCCAACTGCAGATAATGCAACCCCGCTAGCCTCCTGGGCAGGGTTGTGTATGCTGGGAGAAATGCTGGCCTCGAAAACTGGGCGTGAGTCTGTGGGATTCTTCAGAAAGTTTCTGCTGCTGGCTCGTCTGGCAGAGGCTGAAGCCTGACCCTCAGCTCCAGTTAGCTCCAGTCCCCGCCAGCAGCTCGTGCCCAGGTAACTGGCTGGCAGGCTCGGCTGCTTTTCCTCTTTCCACTGTCCTGGACCCTTTTTGTCAACCCAAAAGCCGAGCACTGCTGGTTTCTCCTGCTGGTTAGGTAGGTGCCTTCTTTGTTGCAGCAGAAGGAAGCTCTCCAAGGAGCAGTTCTTGAAGCAGCAGCCCAAATTGTTCTTCCCCTTTTCAGGCTTGGGCCAGGGCACCGGCACCCTGCTGAGCTGAGCCCCGCGGGCACCCCCGGGCAGGGAGAGGTGCTCAGCACACACCAACGTCAGCACAGAGCGATGCAGGCCACAGATGCCACCGGGAAGGGTCTGGCCACGTTCAGCCACGGCGGCCTCATCCCGCGGCGCACAGAAGCAGGCTGCAGCCTGCTCCCTGGTGCTGGCACACTGCTGCGCTGCGGCTCGGGCCCCCGGCTGGCATCGAGACCAGGCTGTGAGTGGTGCTGTTGTTCAGGGAGCTGCAGCCTCCTGGATTTCCTCCCTGGGTTACGCTACAACTACGGAGGTGAAAGTCTTGGACTGTGCCCAGTGCAAGTCCCAAGACGCGCTCCCAAGCTCTCCTGCCCTGTCTGCTTCACCAGAACCAATGCCAGGTGCTGTGCGGAGCCGCAGCTCCAGCGGAGGTGGGCAGGGCAGGCTGCAGAGGTGGCACGAAGCTTTCCTTTGGGTCCTTGGGCTGCTGCTGCCAGCTCTGCTCAGCTCTGCAGCACATGTTTGGCGATGCTTGGTCCGGGTCTCGGGGCGTGCACGGCGCAGGAGACCCACCACAGACAGCACCAGCGGAGCCAACTGCAAGAGAGGTTTATTGCAGCAGCTTGAAAGAGGATGAAAAACTCCGGGGAGGGCTCTTAATGTGCCAGAAGCCTTCAAATGGAAAGATCCCAAACCAACAAAGTCTGGTTCGTAAGCACCAAAATCCTTCACCTGGCTCTGCCGCGGCCGCCTGGCCCCGCTCTGGGGCTGAGAAGTGGCACGGAGCTGGGGCCTCAAGGAGCAGCCCACGTGCCAGAAAGGAGGGAATTATCACGGGGAACATCCAGAGTGAGTTCTGGAGGGTCTGAAAGGAGCACACCCAGCAACTTTGCTGCTTGTCAGGAAAGGGAGAGGCCAGAAACTGGGAACCACTCGACCTGATACACAGCACAGAGGAGCAAAGAGGGTGAAACAGCCGAGAATGAGGTCCAACAATTGCCATGGAACAGGGGATTATTAAAAGAGGTTGTGCCAAACACGTCCAAAAGATGTCTTCACTCGAGACACCGACACAACACTTGATACAACACCACCAAAGAACTTCAAGAAATCAGATGGCAGCAAGGAGGAGAGCCTCCGTGGGGCACAGCGTGGGTCTGGGCTCGTGGGTGCTGGTGCCATGCCCCGTGTGTCCCCGGGGCTGGCTCTGCCGAGCCGGTGGCAGGGCACGAGCTGAGCCCACGGAGGATCCAACTCCCGGATCTGCTCCTCTGGGGGAGCGCAGAAGGGCAGCAGGACTTCACGAGCTGCTCACTTCAAAAGCTCAGCAGCCATGCCAGGGCGAGGAGCTGCCGGGACTGCAGGAGCTGCCTCGTTCCTGCCTTTTTTTAATAGTATGAGAATTTTGAAGCTGCAAGACAGGAATGCGGGCAGAGCCCTGGCGGCTCCATGTTGCTCAGCTGAGCAAAGCTCTGTTAATAACCCGCAACCCCCAGAGGGAGGGAGGGAGGGCCGGTTCTGTTTTTGCTTAACCAGGGTCTCCTGCCATTCCTCCATTATAATATCAAAGACCTGGGTGCTGAGAACTAGATACAAAAGCAAGAGCAGCCCCAAATGGACATGTGCCAAACCCGTGGATCTCAGTGGGGTTTGCTGCAGGAGGGCAGGATTTTAAGCCGTAGTCTGGAGAAGCAAAGACTCAGGGGACAGGATCAGTCTCTAATTATCGTGCAGTTAATGCGAACGAGCAGCAGAGTGAGGAGAGGGTGGGGCAGCAGACACCAGCATGAGAAGCACTGACCTGGAGCTAAGGAAGGAAAAGTTTAGGCTAGACACAGAAAAAATATATATATTATAAAGAACGACTGGCACAAACCAGACTCCTGCAGGGAGAAGCTGAAACGCTCGGCTGCAGGAAGTACTTACAAGGAAACCAGAGGCAGCGTTAGCAGGCACGGTGCGAGAACGAGGGCAGCAAAAGCGCCTGGCTCCGACCCCAGGCAGGACCAAGGGGGCCCTGCCAGCCCTCCCACGGGACAGCCATCAGCCGGCAGCTTCCAAAGGACCCCGGGTGCTCAGCATCTCTACCTGGGACACGAGGAGATGCTGGAGATGTAACAGAGGCATCACTTTTGGCGAGAGCCATTTGGACATTCAACGTGCCAGTCTATTAAAAATAACCGAGACGTGCTGGTTAGAAAACCCTCTAAGGGGGAACGAGGGCTGCTCCTAACAATCTCTTTTTCCAGAAAAACCTATCTGCAGCAAGCACCAGGTGCTGTTGCATTTTAATCTGTTAAGTGACTCCTGTTCCTGCCCCGGTACTGAATACTCGATTACTCGCCATAAATCACGCCCAGCCCCGCAGCCCCTCCATCACATTAAGGCTCCCCCCGCCAGCGCTCACGGTTCGGCTGCCGCCCCATCGATCCCGCTCACGCTGAGCACCGCCAGCCCACCGCACGCCGCGTGGTTCCCACTGCCCACGGAATACCCCGATTTCCAATCCCAATAGCCCTAAACCTCAAACAGAAGGCGGTTTCTGGATGGGAAGGCTTTCTCCACGGGAAGATTTTCGAAGCAGGGCTTCCTGCCTCCAACATTTCATTTTTTCGGCCAATTTCCTTCATCCACGAGGTGCTCGGTGTGCCCGGAGCACCAGGTGCTCGCGTGCGAGCGCCCCGAGTCGGTGTCAGACAGCGCAGGGGTGACCACGGCCTCGTGCAGACCTGCAGAGAAGGGGCTGCTCTACCACGTTTCTGCGGCCCCGTGGCTCTACCCGAGCACATTTCAGGGTCTCCCCCCTTGCCAGGGTCCCCCCCTCCAATGCCTTTGGGCTGCTTTGGGTGCCAGCACCCTGCACAGCACCCAGAAGAACAAACCTGAACATCTCCGCTGTCCTCAACTGCCACCAGGGCCAGCAGCCCATGACTGGATGGGAACGCTGGAAATGGGCGTTTTCTGGCAGAGCCTGCCGAGGGAAAAGAATGGTTTTGTCATTTTTTTTTTCAGATTGTCATTCCGAGGGCTCAGAATTTCACTATAAATATTTTGACACTTCCAACCAAAAGAATATCAGCTCTTTGGCGTATGAATTGGCTGTATAGTAATTTTAATATTTTATATTTAGACATTCTGACAACATGAATGCAATCGTGTAGAGAAACAATCCATGCGACCTAAACCCCAAGTAACACAAAATGTGCTGGAACAGAAATGTTAATCTGGGTCCTTCTGCGTAATTAGAATGAACCTTGCTAACACTTTGAATATTGTCCAATGAATTGTCTGGCAGATCCCTCGTGGACTGAACGAATACCTTCAAACAGCTGAGGATTAGAACTTGGCTGCACTTGCTACGGATGGAGCCAGACAGCAAAAGCAAGTAAACCAAATGGTAACGGAAACTTCAACGAAAACATAATTCCACTGTTAGCTGGCTAATGATTTTGGCTGGAAATGTACATTTACCAAACTGCCCCTTTGTATTGTAATGAGTCAAATCCAATCTCCTATCACACTTGTAGGCAGCAGCCAAGAAAATCACGTTTAATTGAGTTGATTATGACACTGACTTTGGACCTTGCTGGATGGGGACCACCTCGCTGCCCAGGTTTCTCACCCAGCCTGACGTTTCACTGCTGCCTTTCGGGAACAAAGCGCAAGGCACATCTAGCAAACACCTTCCTTCCAGTGAGCCTAACCAGGAATCCCTAAAGGAACTGGGACCTAGCATAAAATCTTTGTGAGATTAGAGCCCGTTGGTCGTGGCAGGACCCAGGAGGCAGCGCTTCCACATTTATTTAAGTGAGAATACATCGGTTTGTCCAAAACCATGGGTGCCCTATTACTCCCTGGGTTACGGCACAGCTGTGGCAGACCTTACCGCTCAGCACCACCTCTCCCGGGAGATGAGCTGGTGGTTACAGCCACAGCAGCCCCACAGAAGTTCCCACTAGCAATAAACATCTTATCTTCCACCTGACCTCGTACTTGGCCATTCCCTATCTCAGGTCAGGAGAATTCCTGCCCTGGACGCGCAGCTCGACCTTTGAGTTTCAGGAACGGGCCCGTCCACAGCCGAGGAGAGACTTCTGGTTTCTTCCCACCGAGAGCTTGTTTGTTGTAGCCTCAGATGAATCCTTCCTATAACTGTGGTTAACCTCTTCCTATGGTTAGGCTCCTTATGATTCACCTATGCTAAGCATTTTGCAATTAAACTCCCCCATAGAGCAAAACAAGCCTTTATTAGAGCTGCAGAAGGCCTCTGTCTCTGGCTGAACCGGGTCTTCTGCTTTTGTTCCCATGGCTTTTTCGTAACAGCTCTGCTAGTTCTCATCCTTGGCTTGTAAAGCAGTGTGACCATAGGCTTTCATGAGACAGTTTTAAAACATAGGCAGAAAAGGTGGTGGGGCTGGTGGGGTCTTTCAGCCTACTTCATAGAGGCCTCCATTCTTTGAGGCTAATCCTTTGTTCTCGGTGGAAAAAAAAAAAACATTTTCATAAGACAGGTGAATCATCCGTTCCCCTCCAGCAAAGTGAGTCCCCAAAAGAGAGCAAGGTACATATCTTAGGATGCTCCTAAAATCACACACACAAAAAAAAGCAATGGGCAAAAAATGGCATTATCACACAGAGAAGGAAATCTGCATCATGCAAACAGCTCCAAAAAAAAAAAATATGCAAGAATAAAAGCTCTATAAACTTACTTCACAGTGAAAGCCACTTTAGAATTAAAAATAACATCGGCAATACCAAATTATTGGTGAAATCTGCTAGGAAAATCTCTTATGTTCAGACTACTCTCAGCTCAGTGCCAACCCTCCAGGATTTCTGTATGAGGGTTTAAAAGTTTTTCAATAAATTCAGGGGGAGAAAAGAAAGCCTTAGTTCCAAGTCTGAGCCAAAGTTTGCTGTTAGTTAGAAAGAGTAAACGAACTTGTGGGTTTGACTCCTCTGTGTTCCCTTCTCACAGTGCCTTCTGCACTTGAACAACAGAGCACACAGCCTGAACACGAAGGCTTCATGTTTTATTAATGGTGTCCAATTCATTTCCTGTTTTCATGCTGATAACCTACCGAGGGAGAGGAAGGAATTCAGGTGGCAAGACCTCCGATCCGTTTTTCTTACGCTCCTGAGCAGTTCCCAAGTGGGTATTTCACCAGCAGCAGCTCTCCCTGCATGTATTACGCACCCTTCCCAGCTGAACCCGCGACGGCTGGCTTCACGGCTGCTGGCGTGCGCCTCAGAAAGCCTCCGTGTTTTCAGGGCGAGTTCTCACCGAGGTGAGAGCTTTTAGAGATTTTGACTCGATCAACTCTCGGCAGCTGTTTTCACTGCTGTCCTTTCTACAGGACTAGCCTCAGAGTACGCCCAACTACCACCCCGGCAAAGATCTCCTTGTCGAACAAAACCTGCGTTAGCACTACCACCCCGTTTGCGGAGCTGCCAGCTAATTCCCCGTTACAGACAACCCCACGTAGCGGCCAACCCAGCAGCGATTCACAGAGATCTTATTTTTTGACTGAAACAGAGCTCCCGGTCTAAGGAAATGGGGCAGATTTTTGAAATCCCTAATGCTTTGTGCAGCCCCTTCCAGACAGTACCCTCTTGTCCCGTTCCCAGTGAGTTACCCGTACTTAGGGTATTCTACACGAGATCTACAGTGCGGTGGCTCGTACTAGGAGGGGTCTGCCCCTGTGGGAGGTAAAATGTGTTAGGCAATAGAGGTAAGCTGCATCCTGGCACCTGGGGTGCTTCAGGTGGTTCAGTAGCTGCCAAGCCTTGTCTGTCATACGCATTATGGGTGTTTGAAACACAAACCTTGCGGGGCCACCTCTTGGAAAAGCAGACTGAGCCTTCGGTTTGGGCCAGCAGCAGCTCTGAGCACCTCATCGGCTGCTTTCTTCTGGAGACATCGATCAGAGAAGGTGAATACGCTGAGAACTGATGTCCCAGAGCAGCAAGCTCTCCGAGAGATCACTGGGGCTGGAGCAGTTGGTGGGTTCTGGCAGACCCTACAATTATTTGGCCCCACCTGCCCTGTGCTTGTTCACATCGGTGTTCAGAGAATCCCCATTTTCCTATTCCCCAGCTGGAGATACAATAAAGACCCAGGTCTCACAAAACACTCCTGCAAACAACATAAAACAACTCTTACAAAGATAAGAAATGAAATCCCCCCCATGACTCCTGTACTGCCCAGAGATGCTCCAGTCTGTTTCGGCGCTTCACATTCCCCTGAAGCAGCAAACACGTTAGCAGCAATTACTTGCCTCCAGCTGCTTCTTCCTACGAAACCCACTGGGCACCTTCCCAAGAAGCAAAGAGCAATTCCTTCTCCAGCCTGCACGCAGCTCGGTGTGGCCGTGCTCCGTGGCAGGGGTGAGGTTGTGCCACTGAGCTCTCGGGGTTTCTTTTAGGCCGTTTTTCTTTGAAAGATAACCAGAACTGTGATGAGATCGGTAACCTCCTCTGTGCTGGCAGGCAGACATGCACGCCTGGGGGTGCAAGTGCGAGTGTGTGGTCTTGGGTGTGGGGAAGAAGGGAGAAGGGTGGTGACCTGAATGTTGGAACGGAGTTCAGAGTAGGCTTTTTTGTTTTGTTTTGCCTTCCCTTGCATTGGGAACCCCAAGCACTAAAAAGCAGGAGTTCCCTGCCCCACCTGTGATATAATGAAAGCCTATCGGGGCTGTGTCGGCTGCTGCTTGCTGAGCCTCCCGGGTCACAGAATCACTGACTGGATGGGGGTGGAAGGCACCTCTGGGTCCATCTGGGCCAATACATACCCCTGTTCCAGCAGGGCCACCTGGACCATGCCTTCTGCTTCTCGAGCCTCTTGGTTGTAGACAGCCACGCTTTCAATGCCTTCCTCTGAAAGCAGGAGGATAAGAGACACTATTATTGCCGCAAGTGAGAGTGGAGATTCTTAGGTAAGGCAGGACCGCCGCAGCTAGGACATGCAGGAACATCCCAAAGCCACAACAGCAGTCATTAAATACAGCAACTGGCCACCTCACTCCCCCACAATATATTTTGCACAAACATTGAGCTTGGACCCGAGACACACAGGCCCACGTGTGCTGTTTGAGACTTAGTGCCCGGCTCCCTTCTGTCTCAATTATTTAGCCCCAGACTAGCAGGGAGACAGGATCGAGGTGCTCTTAAACTCATCCCTTACAGACAGTATTTGTTTGACTTGTTGTTAATCTGCGGTGACAGAGCCTCCACAGCCCCCCAGCAATCTGCTCCAGCAGTGACCTACCTCCGCCATCAGAAGGATTTCCTATTTTTTCCCCTGACTCTCTGGAGTCCAGTTTAAGCCATTATAAGAAACATACGGGAGAGCAGAACGCTCCCTCCTCCTTGCTGCACCGCTGTACGTCTACGATGGCCGCTCTGCTGCAGCCTATTTGTCTTCTCTGGACTGCACACAACGTGCTTTTGTCAGTCCCTCTTTGCACATCGTGTTTCCTAACTTTCTGTTTAGCCCTTCTTATTGTTCACTTCCAGACGTGCATCAGCTGGAGAAAAGTCTCCGGTGAATTCCTCTTCAGGCCTTACCGCCGTTCGGCAGCGTGGAAGAATGGCTGCACGTCTCCAGGCGACACTCCCATGTCTCCTACTCGGTATGGCATTTGACTATTTGACTTTTTTTTTTTTTTTTTTACAAAAAAAAAATGAGAGCTTGAATTGCATTTTCAAGGACTAAGTGCGAAGCAGCACTAGGCATTAAAGCAGCATGAGAAGAGATCCACGCTCCCACCCCTAGCACCCAGTGAAATAAATATTGCTAGTACCTCTGAGAACTATTTGATCCCATTGCCCAGCTGGCATTGCTGGCAGATCCCAGAATCTGCTTGCCTTTTTAAAAATAACTTTTATCTGATGATCACCGCCCCACAGAGGCGTACGGCACCTCACTGAAATGTGCTGCAGACCTGCAGCCAGCGGGTCTCAGCAAATATTGCTAGGGTATTTTTCTGTCCTTTGCTTTAACACCACAAAAACTACAAAGTCCCGTTTGGACATTTTTTTTTTTTTTTATTGTCAACGCAATAATCAGCCCAAGAAGTTTTCTGACTGCAGGGGAAAAATGAATCAATTTGAAATCACCGACTTTTTTTTTTTTATGGTCTTTGGCCACTTTGAACGCCGGTTGTTCTGCGCTGGGCAGTGAGGGGAGGGACACTTCCCACGGAAAGGCGAACGGCTGCCAAGTGCCAAGGCATCGCCAAGCTCTGCAGACAGGTATTGTCACAGGGTGGCACGTTATGTAAGCGCTCCTCACATGCGAGTTACTCCGCATTCTTGGCAGCAGACCACATGAAATTTCCCTTCAGATGTTGACGGGATAAGAAAAAAAAATTATATATATGAAAATCACCTTATCATTTACAATGCAAATCTTGGAAGGAAAGTTAGTAAATTAAGTTAGAGAATCGCCTAAATTAAGCTGGCATTCTCTTCCAGTGCTTCAAACTCTGAAAACATTGCTGGCTGACAAAACAAGCCCTGGAATGATTAGCAAAAACCCTCCTTCAGAGGCAGCAGACGAGCAATCCCTTTGAACCTTCGCAGCACATCATAAACGCTCAGCAGCCTTACAGTGTGGCAGTCCCAGTGCTATCAATTATTTACCCTTTTTCTGTTTACCTTCAGGCAGCAAGTAATTATTTTTAAATATTAATTTAGTTGTGTCATGTACAGTTTGTGGTTTAGCTCTGAGATCTGAGATACAGAAAAGCAAACTGCATCTCAAATCACATTTAGCTAGTGACGCATTGATAGTCGGATCCCCACTCCAGCTACTCAGCAGCTACAATCAACTGCTTCCATCATTAGAAACAAAACTCTGCTCATTGCAGGAATGTGAAAGCAATTTTCTTAATAGGAAAAGACACTTTTTTTTTTTAGCCTAGCAGCCCCAGAAATTGGAAAATCTAAATAGGAGGATACTATTTGGCTCCAAAAAGTTTCAGGCTTTTTTTCAGCTGAATATCTTTTCCCCTTTTTGTTTCCCTCAGAATTCTTCCCAGTGTGTTTTATTCTCTTCATCCTCAGCTAATTTAGGCTAAAAAGATGTTGGCTGTTGTTCCTGCAGCCCTGAGAGAAAGAGATCCTAGGGGACAAGGAGCGCCTTCCTGCACTGAGAACACCGCTTCTTAGAACCTCAAAAGAAAGGATGGCTCTTGTCAGCTCACATGAATGTCTTTCCACTAGAGACCGGCTCTTTCTTTTTAAAGGTTTATACTAGAAAAACAAATACTCGTTCTGATTTACTTGTACTAAGACACAATACCAAGTTCAGGGTGAACTGCTGGTTGCAGGGACGGCAGCAAGACCGGCACCTTCCTGAACAGAACCGGTTTTGAATTTCGGAGAAGTCTGCTGAGGTTCTCTTTGTGCACTGTGGATCTCCCAACTTTTTCTTACCATAAGCTCTGGGATTAAACCTTCGTTGTAGCTGCTTCTGAGACAGGATCAAGGAGAAACAGAACTCAGACAACAGAACTTGGGCAACTTTGCGGGTTGTTGCTGGTATTTCGATGGCACTTAGGGACCCCAGCCATTGGTTTCCCACCCTGATAGGGCTGCACAGAACCCAGCAGCACCAGGAGTGCATCCTCCTGACAAAGAACACACAACCACAGTTTGAACTGGGTACAGCACGGGAAAACAACTATGAGAAAGCACAAAAGCAGTACTGAATGACTACAGGGTCAAGCCAAGGCGCAACACCACTCCAGTGAAGGAACGTTTGCAAAATGACCTAGTGAACATCAGTGTTTTCTAACGAGAAAAAGCAACGGTGGCAGTTGGTCAAATCCTGTTCTTCCTGCTCCCTGCCACGACTTTGCCTCCTGAAGTCCTGTCTGCTGCCACCCCGCCGATCCTGCCCCACTGCTGCTGCAACCTGGCTCATGTGCACCCGTGATTTCCGACAGAGGGGCCGTGTCATGCACCTTGTGTTAATCTAAGTGGGACACAGAAGCCTCTGATTCCCCTCCTGCTCACCTCCCACCCCCCAGCATAAATGCAGACTGCATTTACAGTCCAGGACTTGGGCTGTGGGATGGCAGACCCGCCACAGCACAGGAACGTGATTTCTTGTAGCCCAGAAGAGTTCTGCTCTAACAGAACAGGTCCTTGGGAAAGCCAGAAGCTTTGTCTTCATTCCCATCAGTAATGTTATCCGTCACGGTTTAGCAAAGAGCTTTAGCATTAGCTGTATGTGGCTGGGCTTTTTTGTTTGTTTTCACAAAAATTCCATTACAGAAACTTTTCTGGAACTGAAGCAATCGAAGCCTCTCTCCCACTTCCCGTTCTGAACTCCTGCTTGACTCCAGGGTCAGACACTGGCAGGCAAGTTTCCAGATTCTGCATTATGAAGCCATAAAGCCTCCTTGCTCTGCAAGTCTCACGGTACATGCTTACCTCTGACCCTAACACGGGAAGAAAGGACAAGGCCACCTGTCCAGCAAAGCAGTGAGACAATCAGAAAAACATTCCAACAGCAAAGCAAAGGAAGAGCAAAGCAGCACAAAGCAAAGCTTTGTTATGGCTCCAATCCTCTACCTCACTGTGACAGGAATAAAGCATCCACTTTCTTAAAACAGGGAGGAAGGGAGAAACCTGGCTCCAGGATGAAGGAACGTCCGAGTAGCAGGTACCTGAACCGGACTTTTCATGGCTATCAGAGGCCTCATCAAAATAGAAGGGTCATGAAAGAGGTCATGAAACCTGCAGCAAAATTGGGAAAACAGACTCAGGGCTTCAGTGCCAGCCACTAAGGAAAACACGGTTGAAACTGTGAGATCAGCTGCAGAGCTCAACCCTTCCGACCCAAGTGGCCTAACAGCGTGGGCTTGTTTCCACCCGCACTTTATTCTGCCTCTGTAGATGCCTCCCCAACAACATGACACAAAGAGGAGCAACCGAGTGGGCCTCTTGCCTGTTACAAACACCAGCAAACTCCTGAAACTCCTGTCTCATCCACAGGCACTTTGTCAGGTGTTAGCAAACAACTCTGGGCCTGGAAATAACCTCAGTTCTGCTGGCTTGGCTCCCATTTACCTTGGTAGCAACATTGACCAAATGCTGCCTGGGCAGATGCCAAGTTTCTCTTAACCTTGGCGAGCAGATTTAGATCACGTCATTTCTCGAAGTCATTTTGTCCAAGGTGAACGAGGATAACGGCTGAAGAACCACAAGTGTTGAGGGTGAGGAGGGTGACTCCACGCTTCCCACCAGGAGCTGGGCTGCACACCACTCCTGAAGCAAGCGGGCAGAAAGCCCCAGGCCCCAGAGGTCACTCGGTTCTTTCAAAAGTGCACTTGGAATACATAAAGCCACACTGAGAGTATGTCCATTCGACCCTACCAGGGCCAATGATTTGTTTTTTCAGGTTAAATCTGTCTCACCTTCTGATACAGACTTCTACAGGCAGCTCACTTCTGAACAGAGCCACGAGGTCCTGTCGTTGGCTTGCTTTTGCCCAGTAGATGCTTGGTGACGGTTTCAGGCTGAACGTGGAGGCAGAGGAGCAGAATGAATCATAAGATGACAGAGAAGAAAGACCTCAGTCTTAAAAAAGATGGGAAGATAAAGGTTTGTCTTTCTTACAAATCCACATTAATTCACTGCATTAATGAGCAACATGCTAGTATGACGCAGCCTTTTCTTCATGGCCTCTGGTTCCTGTGAAGAAAACTATTAACAGAGCCACAGAAATTACCAGTAGGGCACAAGTAACTGGAACTTTGCATTCATTAGCTTTGGTCACTACGAGTTAGAAACCAATTGAAAGTCTAAAACCTTATCTACCACAGCACTGAGAAGCGGGTCCCTGTCTGAACAGAAATCAGAGATCATTTCAAGGGTAGTAATTCCATTGCCTCACATCTGAGCATCTGTACCACACATGACTAGGATTTGCTTTTTGAATCTATCACACAGGTAAAGCTCAAACCTGGGGTATTGTCCAGGAGCTGAATTTGGGGAGAGGTGTGGGAGAAAAGAGGGGCAAAAGAGCTGAGCAAAATAGTTTTTTAACGCCATTTCTGGCAATCCACACATATCTCTTGATAAAATTAACTGATTCTGTTTGGTACGCACAGCACAGAGATCCACATACCCACAAGCACCCTAACCATTAGTCATGACCGAGTGAATGAAGGAAGAGAAGACTTATAACAACTGGACACGGAGGTGACTCACTGATACAAACTGGTTTTGTCAATCACATTTTATAAGAGAACAGGCAGTACTACTGAATCGCACGCTGTGGGTGTCACAACAGCAGGTTTTTCAGACAGAATTTAAATGAGAAAAAAGTATAATGCAAGGGGCCAGAAAGAAGTCTACCTCCCAAACTGAAGTGGCACTGAGCAACTTAATAGTGTGGAAAGCCAGCGTAGAAGAGAGAAGACAACCTTGTCGTGTTCGCAGCACTCCCAGCTGCTGCAGTCTGTGTCGTTACAAGCTTCCAGAAGGTCGGTTGCTTCATGCAATACCTAACCCTGCTGCTGTCCAGCCCGAAGATGAAAATGGCGGGGGTTTCTAATCCCAAAACAACGCTTGCTGTGCTGAGGCAATCTCCCTATCGGTCACAGCAGATGAAGAACGTTATCGTCAACCTATCGTCTATGCTGCCGTGGACAGGAGTGAGGGAAAGCACTACGGACCAGGGCTGGAAGAGGCACGAAGCACCACCTGCGTGTTGTTCCCCGGTGTAACACGGCATGGTGCTGGGAACAGGAGGGCAGCAGGCAGATCCCTGTGATGCCAGGTGGGAAATGGCCGCCTGTTGTTAGTTCAGGTCCTACAACAGCTCGTCCTACAGCCCATGCTCCACCAGCACCCAGCTCCAGCCTTGGTCCTGGTACGCTCCACAGCCACAAATCTCACCATTAGTGATGTTACTGTGAAGCAAACGGGAACGTCTGATGTCTTATAACCTTTACAGGGCTGTTATTTGGGGGACAACGTTATTCTTAAGGACAACACAAGCACGTGCTTCATCAAATCAGAGCACGGCTCGGGCTGGAAGGGACCTCAAACCCCCTCAGTTCCAGCCCTGGCCATGGCAGGGACCCCTCAAGCAGCCCAGGCTGCCCCAGGTTGCAGCAGAGGCCTCAGGGGGGCCTCCTCGGGGCCATCTCCGGCCTTATCCCAACAAGCCCCGAGCGTGGCCCGAGTGCTCCCGAGCAGCCCCGAGCCGAGCCCGAGCGGCCCCGAAGAGGGCCCGAGCGGCTCCGAGCAGCCCCGAGCGGACCCCGAGCGTTTCCGAGTGTCCCCGAAGCGTGCCCGAGCGGCCCGGGCGCTGTCCGTGGTGCTGAAGGAGCCGCCCAGCGGCGGGCACCGGGCCGCAAGGAGCAGCCCCGAGCCGGGCCCGGCCCGGCCCGTCCCCACCCGCCCTGCCCAGGGACAAGCAGGGCAGCCAAGAAAACAGTGACACGCAGAAACGGCTGATAAAACTGCAATGAAACGTCTGTTGACATTGATTTCGAGCCCGCGGCCAGAGATGAATGATTGAAACGCCAGGCTTGTTAAAGCTAGAATGCTTTTGATTTCTCTCCTCTGCGCCGAACAAGATTTAGCTGGAGGGAAGTTAACAATCAGCTAATTGACATTGAATTAACCATGAAATGCAGTATAACTACTTTTCTTCTGAAGTACTCTTCAGCAATGCTTTAACAAGGCTTTTAATTATTGATTATTGCTTATAACACGCACCAGATCTCCTTTTATTTGTTTTAAAATCTCGTGTCCTTCAAAGGTGTCAACCCTCGTGCTCTCTGCAGCTCACCTATCCGCTACTGGAAACCGAATAAAGGATCAAAATCAAAGCAGCACCTTCTCCCTCTTGCAAAGCATCCTCGCACAACGCATCAGTTTTTCCTGTCTGAAGCAGGTTAAGAGAGATATTCTGTAAGAATAAGGTTAGGAAATCCACCGCATCCTTAGGCAAAGGCGGGGAAATTGAGGGAGAGCGATGGCACATTTTCAGCTAATCCACTGAATTTACAATTGCCTTTGGGACAATAATAGCAGTTGAAGAACTGTCACTTGCACGAGCAAAAAAAAAAAAAAGGAAAATGCTTGTTTGGTGCACATCTGAGAAGCTGGCACAGCACAGACAGCAGTGGGCACAATTACCAGCAGTGCAGCTGCATATGCTGCATGTCAACTCCAGCAGGGTCGCTGCGCCGCGCGCGCTGGGGACATGGCGAAATCTGTGTGCTAATGGCTGCAGCGAGCAGAGGACTGCGCGGAGAATAATGTGTGTGCGTCGGAAAAACAACCAGAAAGTACTGGCAAAAATTAAATACCAGACAGATCTCTGTGTGTTTAGAAGAGATTATTATATAGAAGTGGACATCACTGCTTAAGGTAACTGCTCCCACCTATGAGATGCGCTCTTTTTCTTACAGAGCTACAGGGACTCGGGGGAACAACAGCTCGTTCCCCACATCTCAGAGACCTCTGTCCTGGAAGCAATTTCAACATAGCGTTCCTTCCATCCTGGTCTTGTTTTCACCCAAATCCTGCCCTGAGCCTGAGAAATCATCCTAATCAAAGGTTCATCACCACCGACACCACCAAAACTTTTTGCAAAAGGAAACAACCCCGAGAGGTGTTGGGATGGCAGCAAGGGAGGCACAAGCTGCCTGCAGAGGGGACAGCACTGCGGAATAAAGCTGTTATGCCAAGCACATGGAGGTGTGCTGTAGGGAGAAAGCTGGTGAGAATTCCTCTCCCAGTTCACTACAAACTGGGCAACAAAAACTGCTCCAGTGGCTCACAACACCTCCGGCAGATGACACTGCCTCCAGATTTTAACCCTTCAGGTGGAAGTTTAGCGACTGCATTCCCCCTTCTGTTCTCCAGTACTGCAGTGCTTTTCTTCTGCCCTCATCAGCAGCCAGGAAACGAGCTAAGTTTTAGGGCTTTTTTTTTTTTTTTTTTTTTTTAACGAAGTTGTACAGCACAATTTATCAAGCAAGCAACACTGCCTAGAGGGAGTGGAGTGCTGAAAAAGGGAGAGATACAGTATCACTTAGAGCTCTGAGTTCACACAAAGCATTCCCATTCAGCAGGTGTAGACATCAAAATAAATAGCCCTCTGGCAATCTTCCAGCCGGCCTAAATCTCCAGGCATATTCAGCCTGATTACCTTAGATTTTTTTTTTTATTATTTTTTTTTTCAGGCTTGCTGTCTCTGCATTTACTTGTTCTCCATCCCTTGCCAGCTACAGAGGAACAGCTGTGTCTGGCCTAGGGTGTGAACATCTGGTTCTGTCATATCCAGCTGTGAGTCTTCTGCAACACAGCCCCATTACATACTAGTATAGACAAGTGCGAATAACCAACACTGGAAGAAAATTTCAAACTACTCACTCACGGGAGAGGGGGGTCGAAATAAGTTGGTGCTCCTCAGACAGAGGGCTGAGGACAAACGCACACGGCAGTGAGACTGTCCAGCAGGTACCCCGAGCTGCAGAGGCCAGAACAGCTGTCTGTGCTTAGGGTGCCTCTTATTCCTTTGTCAATCGACTGTTTTAATCTGTAAGCTGCTTCAGCCCATACTGCTCAGTGTCACCTGGGTGTACATCCCAGCTTACAGTCACTGCTGTCACTAACACACCGTGGCACGCTGCCTCCCCGCATCCTGAGAGCGGGCTGAGGCTCCTGAATTCAAAAGCGAGTCTCCAGAAGGCTGCGAATGGAAGGAAGGGAGAGCTGGGGGATCGACTTCACCTCCTGCAGGCACTAGTGAGGCTGGAGGAGGCAGAGGCCGAGCAGGTGAGCAGCACTGCAACCTCCTGCCCTAAGGGACGGCCCCGGGCCCCGCTCGGGAGGAGTGCTGGCAGTACACACGTTACTAGAATCGCCAGCCCCTGCTCAGCCCTTCTTTGAAAGGAAGAGAGGGAAGAGAGACAAGGAGCATTAAGGCTTGCCTGCACACCTCTGGCTCCAGGAAGGATGGGGCAGGCCTCGAGCACCCCCCATCAGACCGTGGTACACTCAGGGCACGCGCAGCCCATGTTCTGCCACAGAACCTGCAAAATCTCCCTCTGAGAACACAAAACCAGAGCATTCAGCACTCTCAGGATTAGACTGCAGGCCTTGCAGAGCTCTCAGAAATAAAAGGAGCCAATGTTTACCAAAGTAGCAGTGTCAAGAAAAGGGACTGCGTGTGCCTCCCCTACCAGTACAACGCTAACCACACAGCAGGACGGAGATAAAAACTTCCATCAACCTGCACAACTTCATTACAGGAGCTTCATTTGATGTTATGCTAGACCTTCATTTTAGCTACCGATCCCGGTACAGCTAGCAGCCTGTCTCCCTCCAGGGCACACCCCTGGTGTTGTGTGACTGGTGTTGCACCGCCGGATCACCACGAGCTGTGCTGTCTGGTGCCTCCCCACCCGCTGCTCAGGTGAACCCAGTCACCACGCACGTCGGGGGATGCTCAGCCCACGTTCCCATGCAAGGTGCAGATTTGCAGCATGCTCAGACAGAGCTGGAGGCAGTGCTGCTTTCACCCCGTCCTGCCAGCTGCAGCACTACTTCCCTCCTGGGGGAAAATTACAGGTTCTTCTCCAAGAGGCTACGTTCCCGTTTCCCATACATTTCTTGGCTAGTCATCCAGGCTGCTGGGCTCCTGGAGAAAGCGTTCCCAATACTCCACTCCTCGGTGTTAGGCTTGGCTGGAGGAGCCTTGGGTTCCGCAGATTCCTCCATCCCCCATCCCATCCTGGATGCATTTACTTGTCAAGACCAGGGAGTGTAATTAGAGGGAACAGGTCCCAGGATGCCTCTCCCACTCTTGGCAGCTGACAGAAGGTGTGAGCTCAGCACTGCTGAATTCCACACCTCGGTCACACCCTTTGGAAAGGCTGCAGTGCATCAATCACACCAGCAGATCACAATGCCAGCCGTGGTGACCACCTACAGCACCGGGGCACGGAGTTGAAGAGCCAGCAATTCTTTTTGATCGTCCCCAAAGATGGGTCTCCATCGCTCCAACACCGGCACTTCCACTACTCCCTGCCTATTGCTCCACTTCTGCTTTGCCCACGAGTATTCCCCCTCCTATTCTCCCCTGCCTTTTCTTTCGGATGAGTGCACTCTGAAACATTTGGCTGGCTGAAGGCTTCCACGGGCTTGGTTTGTTGGCTGCTGCTTTGTATTTCTGAGAGCAGCTCCCAGGACCATGCTGAAATGGCCTCCCCTTCCCTAACCACCCTTGATAGCCCAACAAGCTCCCATTATGCTGGCTAATCTCTGTATTTATAGTACAAGAGTTTTAAATTTAATCCAGAGAAATATGATTATGGACAGATTTCAGAACCTACTACGCCTTTCAGTAGGTTACCATGTTCTGAGTTGCTTTTGCTTTCATTCGTTTTCTGCCAATTGAGAATTTTCCCCCCAAGGAAGTTCCAAAAACCTTCTCAGCCTCTCGAAAACTATTTGTTTGGCACAGTTAACTTAGGATCTCTTAAAATTTTGTCAAACACATCAAACCAAATGGCCCCTAGGCAAAGATCTCGCACAGCAAGTTTCAACCCACACAAACTTCTAGCACTAGCTTGTGAACCCCTGGAAGCAGAAGCTTACAAAGGCCACTTTGTGTACAGAGGGGGACCTTCCATGGCTTTCATCCTCCACAGTAAAATATGCACGAGCAGTTTCATTAATTTCACCAAATCTGGTGCATTGGTTGCGTGGCACCCGCGCATTCCCCTTTTTCCTATTTAGCTGTAAGGTTTGGGCTGGCAGTCCAGCGTATAAAGCCCCTCGTGAAAAAGGAATCCAGCCCTGGCTGGAAGCAGCTGTAATACAATTAATCACCGTAACGAGCCTCAGGGCCTAGCAGCCTGTCCTCTCCCCCTGCTTTACAAAGAGGTAAGCAATATTTCGCATGGCCCTTTCCAGAGCTCTGCCTTGTTGCGTGGCGTTTGCATGACAATCCCGTACGCCGCTCCCAGCAGCCTCGTGTGGGAAGCTCCGCGCAGACAACGGCCAATGCAAATGGCAAGGCGGACGGCGTTCAAAGGCTGCTGCTGGTTCCTTGTGCACCTGGCCTCCGGACCACACCACATCAACCCCAATTAGCATACCCCGATCAGACACGATAAAATGAATTTCTACAGACGCTACGTACGATCCAAGCAGAGTGCCCACTTTTTATTGTGTAGCAAAGCAACGCAAATGATAAATTATTCAAATAACAAATTTCTCTTTCTGTAGAACTGTGCTTTGCACACTCGCAGCTCTGTTTATCTTATTTATAATACAGCGTGAGCCCAGGTAAGCTGAAGGACAAGAATCACGCGGAGATGCAGAGCACCACGTCGCAGCCTCGCCGATGTTCACATTTGTCTGTTCTGACTGTACTTAATAAAGCTCGAATGACAAAAGGTGACATACTGTATGTGTTTTATCTCATTAATAATTAAGCATATTTATCTCTTAAATCAGATGTGACTTGCACCACAACATCAGTAATTAAATTAAATATTGATGGGTGATGGTTGTGTGCCGGGGCTGCATGGGTAAGTGGAATTGCCATATCTAATTAACATCTTGCAGAAGTAGCCCCATTAGGGTTGTTAGTTAAACCTCCAAATGGTAATACTAAGAAAAGCGTAACTAGCATTTAACAAGCCTAATTAATAGCAACCCCATCAGATTTGATGAATATCTTCACCTGTTTTGGGGTCTGTTGACGAGACTTTTGTTGTACCATTGCGAAGTCGTGAACCATTCAGAACCGGGAACGCCAACGCGCTGCAGGGCAAGGCTGCTTATTTCTCTTTTGAAGAAACCTATTGGTTAAAGATCACAAAAGCACTGGAGATGACCCTCCCTGCCATTATTCCAGCGAGGGCTCGGATCTCCCTCTTCTCTCACGAGCAGCACATTGCGTGAGAGGCACACTGTGCCTGCAGAGCTGACTTGCCCTCTGCTACCACCACAGCTGGCTGGTGCCCTTGCTTTTGAACATCACCTTCTGCCTTACTAGATGCAGCGTTTTCTCCTTGGAGAAGCCTACGAGGATGTGTTTTTTTTTCTGAAATGCTCATTACATTCTAGTGTCTTATAAGCAGCTCAGCGATGCTACAGCAGCTCTGATTCCTGCTCTGCTGTATGCTGAGCTGAGAATACAAAATTACTTCACTTGGGATTAGAAACAGATTCCAGCCAGGATTTCAGGATGAACTGCAACTGTACTGCTCCTCACAAAATAAAATTCAGATAGTAGCTGTTACATGGTCTGGGCATGTTACATCATTTGAAGTGATTAATGCTCATGTTCATTTAACTGCTACACGCTCTTCTCAGCTGCCACTGAGCGAACAAAAATCAAGCGCATTACAGAGCTATTCCCCAATTTGTGCTTTGGAAACCGTTTCAAAGCTCGCCACCCTTCCCAAGAGCCAGAGAAATAATTCGCCACTGCAAAGACTCCTTCTGCTACCCTTAAAAGTAAATGATAACAGAGGGAATTGTGCCTGACCGACTGCCTCCGGGCTGCTGCAATTCCTCCTGGAGGTGCTGGCCATAAGAAGAGGGTCCAGTACCAATTTTCTTCCCATCTTTCTCATTACAGCTGATCTGGGCTGGGTTTACGTTATTTATTGTTCTCTGCAATGTAAGGGTACAAACAGTATTTCTTATTCAGTTTTCACCATGTCTTTCTGCCCTTCTTCCCCCTGTTTCTCCCACAAGTACCTACCCCCCCCATGTTCTTTACTTTCCCACTCGCTCACAGAGAAAGTTCCTGTTCGGAATTTAAAATGCTGCAGCAGTTTGATTAGGAAACGACTGGGTATTTTCACTTAACCAGGCTATTCCAACAGCACAAGTGGCAACTGGATCACAGCCCAAATAGATTTTTTTTTGCTAAGTGGAAAAGCACAAAAAAGAAGCAACACACACCTGCACATAGGCTGACTGACCATTTAAAAATGAGCAAATATTACCGGTAATAAGCTAAGTCACCATTTGTCTCGAGCTTTGTATCTTCAAAAATTTGTAGGATCAGCTTGTTAAGCAACTCCTGAGCTCAGTAAGCAGCTGGTTAAGGCACCTGCATCTTCTGGGAGCCCGCGTTCAGTCGGGCCGTGGGTCCCCAGGGAGAAGAGCTCAGTGCTCTGCCTCGAGCCTGCCCAGCACCCCAACCTGTGCCCCTGTCCAGCAGACAGACAGAATGACACACGTCTCGTGTCATTGCGACATCCACATCCCCCCACCCCTGCGCACCAGGGGAGAGGTGCCAGCACTGCACGAAGCTCTCTTCCTCCCCTAGGTACCAGCTGCCAGCCTGGCTCAGCAGTAATTGCTCGGTTCATCAAGGCAGGGCTGCTTCAGCCCTGAAAATAGCAGGGCTGCATACAAAGGGCTTTGGTCCCTCCTAGAGCCTAGTTAGCAAGAAGAGTTTGAAGGGAAATAGAAAATGCTAGAGCTCGTTTCGGCAGATACTGCCGTGCATGGAGCAGAGTATCTAGCCAGGGGGGAGAGACTTCTTTTGGTCAGACACGAACGCTACCTGCGCCTGTTCGGCAGGTAGAAGCAGGCTCCGGAGTTCTCACCACGCAGATACTACATGCAAATGGCAACTGCGACAAGTGCAAACACATTGCTCCTGGTTTAGTGAAGCAGCAGAACGAGCTCTCTTATTTTTTCTACAAAGCAAAATCATACCCGCTTATGGAACGAATCTCCCTGAGCGTTTTGGGAGGCAACGTGGGTAGCTCTTCTCCTACCCCACCGAGGGCCAAGCAAATTATCCCCCCGTGCTACCCAACTAGACTGCCTGTCAGGTTTACTGATATTCCAAGCAATGCATCAAATGCATTTTTAGAAGCACGTGCAGCAGCTGAGCATTTAGCAAACTTTACCATCCTTTGGGTGTCAGTTTACATCACTTGAGGAATTTGACTGTATCATTTTGCATTTAGGATTTTTTTCTTTCCCACTGAGCGGTCACATTCCTGGTTGAATAGGCAGTGTTAAGACACTACAACATTTGAAAGCTACTGACAGTTTTGTGGCTACTTCTTCCTGCGGGACGTAATTTCCTTTATTAAGACCAAGACAAATTACAAAATAGACAGATAAAGGTGCATCCATTTGAAATAGCCTGTTCTGAGCCAAATCCTCAAACATACAAAATGAAAACTTTCACCGTGCATGCATGAAATCTTATTGTTGTTCACTGCTTCTCTCTCATCTGTCACCTAGGTTATATTTTTATAAACAGGATGTTAGATGTTTAGTCATATTTTAAAGATATGTTCTTTAATGTGTTGAGTTAGTGCTGTTTCACACAAATCTTTGTTTCCTGGGAAAAATAACAATCCTAACTCAGCTAAGCTTGCTCCACGTGCAAACAGACATCTCCCACTTAGCAAAGCTGCCTGTAAAGGGCTCTCATTTCACAACTGCTTTTGGCCAGCCACGAGGCAGGATTGCCCTTTGCTGGTGGACACTCATCTCTCTGGACCTGTTCTAGGCCTGCACCGTCCCTGCTCACGCTTAGTTTCTTTGACCCGTGGCCAGATGCTCAGGTTAACTGTGCCGTACACGAAGAGAAAGGTCCCACGTGGGCACACCCTCGCTTGACTATTCTGCATGCTGCGCAAGGACCTGACGTGGAATACGGATTTCTTTTTCAAGGCCCCCGGTCGCAGTTGACAGTATTAGTCTTAGAGAGGGCACAGCAACTAAAGAGCAGAGGTGCTGGAGACCAAGCGTGGTCTATTGAGGAGGGGATTTCAGGGCAGCCAGGCCGAGGACCAGCAAGGATGAGAGAAACGATGCTGTTTGTGAAATCACTTGCCTTTCAGACTGGTTTGGGGACCCTGGCTTGTTGCTAGTTATACAGCCTGCTCCCAAATGCCACGCACTGCCCACACCTGGACCAACTTCGGCTTGGGCTTGCCAGGTGCTCCTCAGGCTCCTCTCTTTCCCTGCACATCGCCGCTCATTCCAGTAATGCTGAGCTCCCGCTTCCCTCTCCAAGCCCTACGAACTTTGATGGCAGTGGAACTATCCAGATTTCATGCTTTTAAATAGCACATGCTGTATTCAATGAATTTCAAAGACACGCTAAAACCCAAATTACTGCTATCCATGGATCTTGAGAAGCTTTTATAAATGGCTGCATTACAGTGTAGTACAAAGCAGTGATTTCCATAATGCTTGTCTAATGTATAGAGCATTTTACATAGAACAGGCCCCGTTTCATCTTGAAATGCTTTTTAATTAATTCAATTCATTAATACTGCTTGTCATGGCTAAACTCTTGAGACTTAACAAAAACTTTACTTCAGCAGTTGTCAACACATTTCATTAAAACATATGTTTTTGAATGCTTTCTGATAACATCACTATCCTTCATATGCAGAGTGCAGTACTTAAATGTATTAAATAGAGAAGAAGAGGGCTAGCAAAAACCCTCACTCTATATTGACAATGCTGCATTTAGAGATTAGAAATGGGTGTGCCAGCCTGGGTGTCATTCTTCTCATGCCCCCTAAATTAACCAAAGCTAAACCTCACCTACTGGTTAGTATGGACGTCCCGTTTTCCCAGCACCGTGGGGCTTTCCAAGAGCTCCTCGCTTCTTCTGTCCCCATCACATTCCTGAAAGAAGGCAGAGACAGATCGTAGGTAAAGCTTGCAGTCATAGAGGCCTTCCAGGTTTGGCAGATGACTATATACTGGACTATATATATATATATGAAAATAATACATATATATATTTTCGGGATGGATTTTGTATCCTTTTCTGACAAGGCATAAACCACAAAATCACCAAGAAACCTTAAAACTAACAGCAACATCTGGAAATCTGCACAAGTAGATCAAGAAGGAGGAAGGACGGATAGCCTAAAGATCACAGAATCACAGAATTGAAGGGGTTGGAAGGGACCTCAAGAGATTATTGGGTCCAACCCCCCTGCCAAAGCAGGTTCCTTAGAGCAGGCTGCCCAGGTAGGCATCCAGACGGGCCTTGAGTATCTCCAGAGAAGGAGACTCCACAACCTCCCCGGGCAGCCTGTCCCAGTGCTCCGTCACCCTCACCGTGAAGAAGTTCTTTCGCATGTTGGTGCGGAACTTCCTGTGCTCTATCTTGTGGCCATTACCCCTTGTCCTATCCCCACAAACCACCGAAAAGAGGTTGGCCAAATCCCTCTGTCTCCCACACCTCAGTTATTTATACACATTGACGAGATCCCCTCCCAGTCTTCTTTTCTCCCTAACCTAAATCTCCCTTTCCTTTTCTCCCTAATCTAAAGATGTTGGCTGCAATCCTTCATCACCAGTTGGGTGACAAAGAGCCTCTCAGAACATCCAGTGAAGAATACAAGCACATAATGCTTTCAGAGCAAATTATGAAGAAAGACTCTTGAACTGCCACCAACGAGTCCCACCTGGACTTCTGGGATTTGTAACGATCTCTAACAGCGCAGCCAAAGTCTTCCAATTCTTGCAACAAATTACAGAAGAGAAAATTGTCCAAGATGGGTGACACACAAGTTAATATGGAAGAATTCAAAACATTTGACCTTTAAATTGAGTACCTGGACAGAACGATGCCTTACTGCTCTGCGCACCATTAACCATCGCGTGGTGCTGAGCCACGGACCCAAGAACACTCTGCCCCACGTATGGCACCGAGGAAGAAGATCCTGCTGAACACTTGCACCTCCTGGGCTACCACAACGCATCCTTCAAACGCATCAAAGTGGAGAGGGGAGAGAAAAACCAAACCTGCCGTCTGTTGCCTCCCAGAGCCCCCCCTCCGGTGCTGCCCCGCACTGAGCAGGGTGGGAATGAGACGAGGCAAGGCGCCTTCTCCAAACGCATGGTTCACCACCAGCACGTTTGTCTTAAACAATAGGAAAGAAACATTTGTCTGGCTACCGGTGAATGTTTTTTTAAAAAGGCAAAATGCCATCCCAGGAGAGATTTGTTAAATGACTGAGGAATGTAAAATATTGAAAACGCTTTCTGTAATGTTTCCGCTGATTATTTAGTGTGTCCTGCCCACATCCCAGGCCACGCTGTCAATCTGTATTTTAAGTCACCTTTCTGTCTTGCTGGCTATGGGCTCTAATGTTTTTTAATGTTGTCTCCTGTGTGTGTTTTGTGTAGTGGAATACTTTACAAATCAAAATGTTATTGGGGAATAAGCCCATGATCTCCAGTGTAACATTTCCTGGCTCTACTGCACACACATCTATTGTTCAAGATTGAATTGGTCCCAAGAAGCATCAGAGCATGTGAAAGCCGCTATGAATTTTGCAAAGTGGCTTCAGGGCAGTAAAGCACGTCAGAAGAATAAGGTGCAAAATCTGAAAGTCCAAATTTAGGAATCTCAGTCAATATTAAAAAGACTGAAAAAATAAGTCAATGCCCTTGGTTATAGCTCACGCACTTTTATCTTGTGACATTCCTAATATAGTTGAAAACAGCACGCATAGCCAGGAAACAAAATAAATCCAGTTATTAATAGGTTTATGTGCAATTAAACAGTTAGCCTTTATTAATACTAACATGTGATTCACAAGACTGCTTTCATTAGTCCTTCTTTTGTAATTGTTGCATTCCTCTTTTATTTATATTTATATATTTTTAACCTCTTGCAAAATGCCTTCTGTTTAGTCCTCGTGAAATTAGGGTCTTCTACTTGTGCTAGCCAAGTTGAAATCACCCAATATTCAACCTTGTGCAGCCTTCCGTCATACAGACAGCAACGTAAGACCTGCCAAGAAAAGGCACATTCCTCTGAAAAGAGACCGAGAACTTGCCTTTATCACAACTAAGCCGCAAGATTTCCCTTCCAAATTCCAGCAGAGCTCTCAATAAACCCCACATAGGTGCTTTGCCAGAGACTCTTCTGGTCATTAGGGTCCCTTGGGCAATCGCTGTTCAGCACACGCACAGGGACGCGCGTGCCATTGTTCCCGCTGCTAACTACCTTTGTTACAAATGGGATTCACTTCACGCTGGCACCAGCACTAGTTTCCTCCTTTCCTATATACGACTGCTTTTTTTTTCCCTTGTTTTCTTTTCCCAAAGATGCAGCGTACAAGATTAAACTGATTAAAGTGAATTGTACAGTTACAATAATTATTAAATATTTAAAAAAAATCAGAAAATTGTACTCTGGTGTATCTGTTTTGCTGAAGCCCTTTTGTGTGAGCAAATCACCTGTGTCATCGCAATTTGCTTGTTTAAGGTCTGTGCAAAACAGTGACATATGAAACCAAAAAGTAACCAAAAAAAATCTTTATTTAAAATTCCCTGAAATGAACTGAAGTTTCCATGTTTACTGAGACTGAATTCCTCAAGGACATGGTTCAGAGAATTACCCTGATAAAATAGATATGAATTATAGAGAGAAGCATATGTGAGGGGGAAAAAGGAATATTTTATGTATAACTAAGCACAAGAAATGGTAAAAAATAAAAACTAGTAACAAGGAACTATTTCCAAATTTGCTATGCATACGACACACAGCCTAATGCAAAGTTATATGTTGCAGTTATTTAATATCTTTCTTCAAAGGTTTTGCTAATAAGTCAATGACTGAACATCTAAAGGGAAAAAATATTTCTTTATAGTTTTAGATAATTGTCCCTGAAAAAAATAACAAACCTTTAATTACAACTCAGATGAAGAAAGCTTGATTTGTGTGCTGTGCCCAAATGCTGAGGAGTCGGATGTAAAATATTTGTAATATTTAGGGAACCCTGAGTTTTACATAAAAGTAAACAGCATTGCCTGAAGGCACAATTTCCAGCAACACAATAAAATGTGCAGTGAATTTATGGCGGCCATCCATTAGCTCTTACCAAGGCAACGTCGCCCATATCTGTCGTCCATCATTATAATAGAGGGTTAATGCACCGAATTTACATAAAAAAGTCATATTGTCTGCATGAATTATTTACACTCTCAGCTGTTTTTACAGCTTGGTTTCAAGCTGGATTCTGGGAGAGATTCTGCCAGTAAATTACTCTGTGGAGACCTGACTGTATAACTACAAACAGAGCTTGCAATGAAAAGAAAGGAAAATGGGAAGGCACAAGCATGTAGTTGGAAGGGGAGCACAAGCTGGGGGCCGCTCCTCTGCACGCAGGAGGACGAGGCAGGGCAGGCGAGTGGCAAGGAAGCTCACCGAGAAGTTCTGTAGGTGCAACTACATGCGAGCACCTTCCTTTTTCACAGCCGCACGCATCCCTGTGGTTCTGGTGCAGCCATGCTCAATGCCTGGTCTCACGTGTTCACGGGCCAGCACAGTGCCCAACACCGGACGTGTGGGCAGGACAAAACAAAAACGTTTTGTCCTGCACAAAATACAGGTATGCACTCAGCACATGGAGTCACCCCTAAGCAAACATGGCCTCTTCAGAGATTTCCGTGCCATTTTGCACCTTCATGGCCAGCTTGGCCTGACAACCTCAAATCCCTTCTTTTTCCCAGGTGTGCATCAGGATCCCTGACGCAAGCCCTAGATCCGTGCCTAGCGCGGTGACAGCTCAGTGAAGCCTCTCTCTAGGAAAAGGGCTGCTTCTTCTCGGTTTTATCAGATGTTAGCACATATGCAGAGCCCTAGGAAAAAAGAACAAAACCAAAACCTAAAAGCCAAAAACCAATCCCCAAACTCTTTGAAAGCACTTGGGAAATGCACATCACTTAGGGAAGAGCCCTCTTGGCCACGCAGTGGTCTGTCAAGAGTCTCTGGCAGAGTTCTTGAAGACAATCCCATGGCACTACAGACCTGGCTAAGACCAGGAGTCTCCACATACATAAACATATTATATAACATATTTTATTTATTTATATATATATATATATGGATATATGTATTAGGCTCTCCTACTGAATTTACTGGCACGGACAATTTATTCATTCACAGCATTGAAGGATAACCAAACGTCCCCACAGAAGCATGACCATTTGCTGTTTATTTCCTCAAGATTTTACCACTGAAACCTCTCCTCCCCACCACGCTGGGCACAGCCCATTTCCCATTAAACCCCACCACCTTGCTGAGCGCGCACATTCCAAGACAGCCGAAAGGTTCCACTGTTTATAAATTGCATTACTACTTTCCTTCTTTTTTTAAGCAACACACAGCACTCCCCCTTCTCTCCCTGATGGGTGCCTTCCCCGCAGGGCGGTCAGGGCACTGCAGGGGCAGGGGATGGCCAGCAGCCCGCGCTGGGACAGCAGAGGACAAAAATCCTTTGGAGAAGCGTGGACTGAAAAGCCCCAGACAGGTATGGGGTCTGAGGACCCACTTTCATTGCACAAAGAAACAAGTAAGGACATTTCTACAGTTCTAACACCAAAAGGCTTCCGTGACCACCCAGTTCAGAAGTGTTTCGGGGTCCTGTCCCTGCCTCTGGGGCCTTCTCATGCTTGAACAACTTTTACAGCTCAGACTTTTTTTTTCCCTGCCCATGACAGTCAGCTCACTGTAGCTTTGGGCTGCAACTTGTTGTCAGGTAGCTCTGGATCTTGGACCTAGCAGCTCTCGTTGTCTTCTTTCTTCTGTGTTCTGCTCCTGCAGCACATGGACAGGATTACTGCCAGCACACCCTTCAGAGACAGACAGCAGAATTCGCTGAGCTTTGTATCAAAGGAAGCAAAGCTGCACAGGATTTACTCTGATAAAAAGGGCGAAAGGGGAAGAGCAGAAGCCCCTCTTGCATTTTTCGGGGATGCCCCTCTCCAAGAGCACACTGCCTGACCTGGCTGGTGGCTTCCCAGTCCTTCGCAGGCTTTTGCTTCTGACCGTCTCAAAGAGCAACAAGACGGCCTTTGGCCATCCTCACTTTGTCGGTGCTTGCCTTGCCCTTCCCATTTGCTGTATCGGTCCCTTCTGTCTTTTTATCGCATAATTAACTTGACAGCAGCTCTCTGATAGGGGTGTGTTGAGACTCAGGTGTGCCTCCCTGGTCACAGCAGGTCGCCTACTTGGAAAACAAAGGGATCCCAGGGCTCCGAGACTTCTCCTTGTTTACAGAAGAGAGCGGACACACAGTGATAAAAATTAGGAGCATCTGTGCTGCTTTAGGGTATGTTTTTCTAAGCCAAGAGACCCCAGACTTGTGCTCGGGGTGAGAGGCGGCGTGCAGAGCAGAGGGGCAGCCCCAGGACACGGCGAGGCAGCAGACTCACCGCAGGGCGACTGCTGAGACTCACCAGCTACTTGACAAAGCACACGGTGGCCATGGCCTCGGCTGGGCAGCGACACCAGCAAGCTCTGGAGCACAGTTATTTGATGCTGCGGTCAGCAAATGTCATCAGCAACCATTATAGCTACAGAATCATGGAGGCTTTGTTGTTATCAACCCCTTTCTCCTTGGAAAATGGGATTTCGGATGTTATTTCGGGATTTTTTTGAGCTACCTCATTTCCAACTCATTCTACGGATGGTCAAAACTGGGACTGTCCAACTCAGGCTAAGAATTTCCACAAGCTTTACCTGGCCTCTTGCTCTGCTATTCCATAATAATCAAGTCCTGTAGTTACCATGGCAACTGGCATTAACTGATGGAAGTGATTTTAGCTGCAATTCTTCTGTTTCCTCTACGGTTTACCGCCCATTTTGTATGGGTGTGTGACTTGGGCTCCTGCTGCCCCAGGTTGGGAATCGCCCTCCAAACTCCCACAAGGGAGAGTCCAGCACCCTGTGGTGAAGAAGGACCTCTCACCCCCAGCCACATCCCATAGGAGCTTCCCTGAGCTCCAAAAAGGGAACCAACACTAAACCCTAGCTCCAAAAGCCATTTTTTTCCCTAAAAGACATTCAGAGGCAGGATCCGTGGCCCAGCCGTGCTGTCGAAGAGCTCTGCACAACTGCACGTGGCACCACCACGTTACGAACAGACTGGACCAGCGTTGGGAATTCTTCCTCCTGATTGTTTACACACTTTAAATATTTGCAGACTTATCGTGCACCATCCTCAGCTGCAGGTAAGCCAAGCTATACATATTTATCTCACTTAATCTTCCCTCATAAATCAATCTCTCAAGTCAATCTCTCCACTCCCTAATTATTTTTGTTGCTCTTCTCTGAACTCCCTCCAATGTGTCAATCAATATCCTCCTGGTAATGAAGTGCTCGGTAAGGAGCACGGTATTCTAGGGGCAGCTGTTCTGAAGCCGCGTACAGTGCAGCAATGCAACCAATATGGATTTTCAGTCTGCACAGGAAGGATGACCTAATGGTAAGGACACCAGCCTAGGGCTTTGGAGACCTGTGCTCAGGTTCCTGCTCTGACAGACTCTTGGCGTGACCTTGGTCAAGTCACTTAGTTTGGCTGTACTTCACTTAATCGCCTGTAAACACTCCGGTGTTCGGTACACGCAAGCAGTGAAATACGATGGGACGTGGGGCAGGGAAAGGAGCTGGCTGTGTAGGCAGGAGATGCTAGGACTGAACCAAACAGCAGCTTTCAAGCGCCGCTCGTTCGCTATCTAAACACGCTTGCTGTTACTGTACCCAGGAGTTATTTGCTAGATTTTGTCCACAACCTTTTGTTTTGCTTTTAGCTAGTCTCACTTATTCCATGTTCATTCAAACACCGGGACAGGCTTCACCTGCATCTGCCAAAAGATTGCTGTTTGAAATCCCCAAACTTCTGTTTTCTACATTTAGAGCTGTACATTTCCTTCCCGTGCAGCAGTGGGATGCAGAACTCTAAGACTCGAGCCTCAGCGCAGCCATCGGTACCTTGCTGTACCCCAATATCAGGCCCAGAGCAGGCTCTGGGGGGTGATCTGCTGCCTGCAGGCAGCACCCCAAGGGAGCACGATCACACAAGAGTACGCAACTACACGCACCGAAGGCCCTCGGTTCCCACATTTCACACAACCGACTTCTGCAGAACGGGCACACATATCCCTGATCTGATCACTCGGGTCTTGCAGCAGAATTTTTATTCTCCAGTACAAGGCTCTATGAAATGGCTCCCACTGTTACTCTTCCACAAACTGCATAAACATTTCCTACCACCCAGTACATACAGAGACGTGCAATTAATGCTCGGTTAAAACTTCTTTAACTAAATTACTGCAAGTTTGTATTTTAAGAATATCTTGTTCTTTTCCTTTTTCTTTTAAAAGAGAAGGTTAGGAATACCAAAATAACCGAAGAAAGCAAGGAAATCTGAGGATTGCAGTTATTATTCATCAGGCTCCCAGAAATGCATTATAATGTACTATGGGCTGTAAGACTAAAAATTATTCCCCACTGAAATGGTATTCACACAGCTTCTGCTGTACTGAGGCGTACATCGTAATATAATCATAATAACTAAAGTAAGTTTCCCTTGGGGATTATACCTCTGTGTGATTTAATCCTTAAATTTGTTTTGCTTTCATCCCCAGGAGAAGAGAGATTTCAGTTATAAAGTATTCTTCCTCGAAATATCAGACACTGCACATGCATTCATAATCTGCACTTACATTTACAAAGCCCAGGCCAGGGGGTAAGCAGAACTGGAAGCCTAAGTGTTACCATTCTGTTTGAAGAAACAGAGCTTGCTTTTCAAAAAAAAAGAAGGGCAAAGCAGTGGGAGGAACCCTCCTCACCTGGGAAAGTTCCCCTGCTCCTCTCTCCTCTGGCAGCAGAGGAAATATTTGCCTTGGAGAGCGACGGCTGAGAGCGGCTGAGCAGGGAAGATCAGAGGGAAGGGGGTTTGCTGGATGACAAGAAGTGGGATGAAATGGAAACAGCGTAAAACTGCAAGCGTTTCCGTGTAATTCTGGGTCTTAACTCATAGCTTAAAACGGTGTAGGCACTTCAGAGGGTTCATTACTGCGACTTTCAACATGACCCAGGTATATGTGGCCCAGGTTTCCATGGTCTTTTGCAAAATTTGAGGCGGGTTTCCAGATCTCGAAACCTGGAACCTCGACTAGTTCAGAACGACGAAGCTCAAGTTCCCAAATCCCTTAGCCTTTGCAATACTGTCTGGTACAACAGCTAAATATCCAGAAAAAATATCCCAAATTAAGTTTCTTAATGACTTAGGTTCTTTGGAAAAGCTATCTTCAGTGATCTCACTTCACCTAATTGACTTCCTTATACCCGGATTACAAAACAAATACCCCAATTTACCACTTACACGTACTGTCCCGTGACTACATGGCCCATGAGCAGACAGACGATTCCATGCTCCTCCTTGTCCTTGCAATGCATGAGAGACAGGGAGAGCAGAACTCTGTCAAACCAGAGGAACACCATTTTTGCCACTTGCAATGGTGAACGCTGACACAAGCTGCAGGCCTTGGGTTTTGATACGTGAGCCATCCGCTTCCTGATCTGGTCTTTCACCTGTGAAAGAACTCTGGGCTCTTGTCTTTAAGACATGGGTTTCTTTGTTTAAGGCCTATGACATGGGATAGATACCCACGTAAGGCACAGCGACATTTCCAGCTCGTATCTGCACATTCCCGGTATTTTCTGGCGTAACTACTCCTGGGCTTCTGGGCTCCACGATGAGCTATTAACAACAAAGAGCCAAAAGCGACTTCAGCAGGTTTTGCCTTGAAGCCTCAGCCATAAAACCCAAAGGCTGAACTCCAAAAAAGCTCTAGCACTGCAGAAGCTGCCTATCAAAATCCATGCTACAGAAGCCATTTGGAAATAGCAGCTTAAGATGCACAATGGTCTAATAACAGTTACGTCTGGTGAATGATATCCTAGCCCCATACGTAGTAATTGTTATCACAAAGTAGGGAAAGGAAAGCAGCCAGCAGCATATTGATAAAGCAAGTCAACTATGATGTGTTTGTTCCATTGCTGAGACTGTTATTAAACACAACAGTCCTTTACTGAGTGATTTTCCCCAATAAGTGATTTTGTTAACAGATTAACCATTATTCAGTCACCAGCAAGCTATGCTTTTCTTCTGTACGCAAGTTTGTTCACACCACGTTTCTGTATCAGTGAAAAGGAATGTGCATTCTTCAGCCCAGATATGCTCACCTTTAAATAGTTTCCTTCAGAAGCCAATTGCACCGGGGCTCGCTAACCGAAGGGAAACTTACAGCCAGGAGTAGAAAAATCTCACTCGCATCATTCTGACCCTTAAATATTTAATTATTTTCAAAAAAGGTGCTCGTGAAGCACCAGCAATTAGATCATAAAATCAAGGGTTACCCATCAACAGCTTTCACCTATAGGAAACTATTGGAAAAGTTTAGGTTCTGTTAGAGCTTTATCACTTTCTGAAAAAAATTGCTGGAATAGTTTTCTTCCCATACCAGTCTTCAAGGAAACTGCTCCAAAAACTAATTTGAAAAATACAGTTCTTAATTAGCCACTGTTGGTAGACACTAAACCGCTACACTCCTTTTCCAAACATCTACAAGGGAACAAAAATGTAGTCATCTCATGGAAGTAATGAATGCCCTGCCATTTGAGCAATTTAAAAATAGCCTGAAAAAAAAAAAAAAAGACAGTTTGAATCATAGAAGTGCTATTAAAGGTGAATTACATGTGCGGCTGGTATGCATAGCTACATACAATCATCAGTTGCGGCTGATACGAACAACATCCAACGTAGCATGTGGGTATGATGTTGTCTTGGCTGATGCTGGTGGATGGGGCAGCAGCAACACTCAGAGGATAAACATCCCCTTGATCCTTAAGTGCTCTATTGTTCTTTACTCTACACTTTCAAGACCAATTATCGATTACCAAGATATTCCCAGCTCTACTAAAACGTTGCGGAAGGACAGACGAAACAGCTGGGCTAGCCTAGGCAAAACCACCCTCATAATCTCTGGAATCAGGACATAAAGGGACTTCCCCTTCACTTTCAGCATTATTTTTTTTGGTAAATTAATTTGGCTGCATAACATCAGCAGCATGGGCAAGCTCTGCAGTTGTTTTTGCCACACTCAGAAGCACCCCCTGACTCTTCAGGTTGGACCTCAAAGCTGTGCCAGAAGCTTGTGAAGCTCTGGAAGAGGTCAAGGCAGGAAAATGGATCCGAGCCGGTTTCTCCAAGGCAGATAATCAGATTGTACCTGCAGGAACATCAAACCAAGCATGTGCTTCTACTTCCTCATTGCGATGAGCTTGGAGTTAAGGAAGACGGGGTGGGAGGGGGACCTTTCGACATGAAAATCACCTGGCAGGAAGTCAGAGCTGTGCACAAAGCTCCCCGGACTTCCCAGACCCCGCCTTCGGGGTGCAGCGCTTTGCAGGGGTGCAGGTATCGGTCCAGCAACCTCCCACGGGGCGTCCGGCAGAGCTTAGCAGCTCAGACATGCTGCTGAAGCTTTGTGGGACTGGCTTCTGCAGGGAGTCAAAGCAAAGGACAAATACTTTCTCTTTGCAGGGTTTTAAGCAAGTTTCTTGCACGGATCACTCGGCAGCCTTTGCAGAAGGGATGCATCTCCCCGTTGTTAGGACATTGCCATCATGGCAAACACTAACAGGACCACACCAATACGCTACTGAAACCCTGACAGTCTCGGCCACTGTGCAGTGTTCAGAGTCATAAGAAACATAAGAACCCTCTGGAAAATTCATGCCAGTTACCCGGAGGGACGCTCTGTGCAGCAGCACTGGTGAGCCAGAACAGATGCTCCTGCTTTCACATTTGTCCTGTCTGTCCTAGAAGTCACTGCTCTGAAGGTGTCATTTTGTGATTCCGTCTCGGGGTACATACACTCAGTAACACAGATATATGTCACACTGAGATGCCTTTGGCAGCTGCAAAAACCAACCCGAAATGAGATTTTGTGGCGGGGCTGCACAGCACCGGCCAACGCGACAGGCAGCCTGCAACCACAGACCTGCCGTGGGGATGCTTTTAGCGGCCCGACACCTCTCCCAGCTCCCAGCTGCTGCTTCTGGTGGCCGAGTGACCGCACAACCCTCGCAGTTCACGGCCGTCCTTCTGCCCCACAGCCCACACAGCTTGCCAGGAGCCCACAGATAGCCCCCAGCACCTCTGGGCACACACACGGCTGGGACAGGACTCACGTACACTGGGGAAGAACATCACCACACGCACCCTATGTTCTAACACAGCGCAGTAAGACTGTCACAAGCAGTTACTACGCTGTTCATAGCTGTTTTTCTTCAGACAAGACCCACGTAGGAACTTTTCCCTTGCATTGTTTTTGTTTTGAACATTTGAGCAAACGTTGCCAATCACTCCTCATCTGACAGACACCGCAGAAGTGTTAAACGTGAGTCACGATTTCAAAGCAGAAAATTAGAAAAAATTTTAAATAAATTGAGATGCAATCTTGCTGTGATTAGAGGAGAAAGTATCCTTAGTGCTTTGATCACTTCTTGAGTTCTTAAAGATCGAATTGATTTTGCCAGCACCGTGCTCAGCCTGGTGTGTGGCTGGGGCCAGGACTCTGAGGCACTGGAAATCTTCAATGGAAAACTAAAACCCAGGTCTGCTTCTGGTTTTGAGGAAATTACTCTGTTTCTGTAATAGGCTATGGGACTACTCTAAGCTGACGTGCAGTACAAAGTTACTACACCGCGGCTGTGTTATTTATTAATAGCACAGCTGTATTGATCCCATAAAGCTTTATTTAAGTACAGGGTGATTTGAATTAATAGCTTTTACCTCGTTGTGCTAGGGGCCACGCAGACACGCTATAAATCAGACAGTCCCTGCCCCAAAGTGCTCCCAAACCAGATTAGAATAAGATGCAGCAGGTGGAGGAGACGAACTTGAGGGGAGGGAGGAGGAGGAAGTGGAAGGCGAGCAGCATTATGCACGGCGAGCAGAACTCTCTGCTCAGCAACAGCCAGGCACTGCCAGCTGGCAGGGACTCGCAGGCATCAAAGATGAGTCTTCAGAGGGCCTTGAAGAAGGTTAAGGAAGTGACTGTTTTAAGGGAGTTTCCCTTATGTATGTATAAGAAATAGCCCGCGGGAGTAGCGCATGGTGCTTGTGGGTGAAGCAGACTAGCAGACAGCTCCATCTTCCAGAGGGCTGGGTGCTTCTTGGCCTAATGGGTCAGGAAAATTGCCCTGTGAAGTGTGCCTGATTTTCTTCCATTCACAGGTACTCTCCTGTCTCTGCATTTCTACCCAGAACATTTAGAAGATAGTGAAATAGACTTTAAAGGTGCTAATGATGTAATTATAAAAAACACACACAAAAGACATCTCAGCATTTCAAGACAAATTCAAACCAAGTGCACTGCCAACATGCCACACTCCGTGCTTCCCCTTTGAAAAAAAAAATGGCTTTCTGCACTTCAAAGAGGGCTTTGTTTCACTTGTTTAGCACAAGATGCAAATACGTTGTCAGATAGAACAGAAATAAAAATGCATTTTGCACCACAGGGAGCAAAAATACCCAAGCAGCCACTCAAATGAGAATGAACTCATGAGGCACAGTGGGCAGGGGAGGCATTAGGTTTCTTCTATCTAGTTTATTCCATTTTTAATTAAAACAATTTTTTAAAAATCAAATCTCCTTGCAACAAGAGAAGAAGAGAGATTTTAACAGACCAAAGCCAGGGTAAGAGAACCAAGCAGAGAAATGGGAGCATGGCCATGACACAATCCTCCCTTTAACTGTGCATGAGCTTATTTTTTGCTGGGGAGGGGAACAACTAACACTTTTTGACCAGCTCACACATCTGACACACAGGAAAGAATCTTCAAATATCCCCAGGAGAAGCACCACCGGAGGCTTTTTCCCCTCTTTTGGGTGGTGGTGTCCCAGGTGAGGGGATTTCTGGAGAACAGCCGGGCGGAGCAGGCCTGACGACGAGCTCGCTGCCGTACCGCTGAGGATGCACGGCCCAGGCCCCCTGCAACCATCTCAGGTAGAAATCCTCCCTCCGCCTCCTGGCCCTACTCCTCAGCGTAGGATACAACCGAGGTGGATCACCGCAAGGCCATGCCAGAGAGATCGTTTTATGATCTCTTTTAGATCACAGGACTGTGCTAGGGCTGAGCAGCGGCGCTCACCAGAGCTGCCACTGGCCCTTAAAGGACGCGACACGCAGAAGCTGCTCTGCCCTGTGCCCCCTTCACGGTGGGAGGCAAATGAAAACAAAATTCACCCTTTTATTTGTCCCAGTTCCTAAGCTTGAAATGATTCAGATTGTGGTCCTGTTTCAGCAGAACTCATCTCAGATGGAAATTACAGCAAAGCCATAGAGCAGTGTGGTAATATGGGAATTTCTAAGGAAGGTACGCAGTGGAGACCCTTGAGAGGGGGATTTGACTTTCCAGCAGCAGCCGATGAACCCAGGGCAGGGAAGTTTGGGCACGTTTGAGCAGGATGTCCACGAACACAAAGAAACCAGCCTTTCCATTTACTAGCCACTTCTGCAGGGCACCCAAGGGCAACCCTGAAGGACCCCACGCACGCAGCAGTCACGTCGTCCTGCAGTCAGTTTGCTCCTGGTCTGCGATCCACTCCCAGCGGCCTGCTGCTGCCAGGGTCCCTCCACCTTGCAGCAGGTATTTGAAAATTATATTCACTTCCCTGAGCAACACAGAGAAGCTTGCAGGGTTCCGAAAAGTTTCATCTGGGGCTGTCTGAAGAGAGACTGGAAGGGGGTTGAGGCCTTTCATCTTAAATTTAATAAGGCAGCGGCTAGGGTTGGCACTGCCGATCCTCCCTGTGCTCTCCAGGCATTTCACTCCACACCTACAATTTACTGGAGTCTTTCCACAGGCTTTGCCTTTCCCAGGCACACAGGTGGTATAACTGAGAGGACGAAAGGAAAAGAGCTTGGTGTTGTTTTGGAAACGCTCCCAGCGCCAACACCAGTTTCATTCCCCAGCTGCCCTCCACATGAGGTAATGGCCGCCGCGTGCGCACGGCGCCCGCGTCCAGAGCCAGCACCGCGCCTGGGCCGCGCTCTCCTCGCATGCCCTCGGCCTCAGGAATGTTTTGTGCCAGCAGGAACTTCCCTCCCCTTCCCTCCACCTGCTCCCGTTTGGCACCCCCGGCCTCCGGGCCGGAGCAGGACAGGGAAGCTCCCACGTATTTCTTCCCAGACATTATCTGGCGCAGCACGGCGATGACAGAACTGACTAAAGCTTCATTATGAAATATGGAAACATTTCAAACCTCCTGCTCCAACTTTAATTTGTGCATTATAGCTGCTGCAAGTACTCCGTTTATCATAATAGAGTCCCTTATTTATCGGTCCATCCAAAAATAAAATTATGAAAATGGATTTACAGAGAAAAATACGTTTAATGAGTAGAACTGCCTCTGCAGTCCTCCCCGTGCCCGGAGGAGCGGCCGAGGTTCTGGCACGAGATGGGAAGCTCAATAGCTGCACTTCAGCACAGCTGCCAGAAAGAATACAGTCAGAGCAGGCCAGAACCTCAGCATTAAACCTGATTTCTTCCAGTCAAAAGCTTCCTGCACGTAATCCCGCATGGCAGATAAATGCTCCAAGTCAAGTTCCTGAAGCCGTATCTGGTGACTTGAGGAGACCCCACGGAAACTTCCATTTCCCATTCACAGCGCCCAGGAACATGCTCCCAGCCTCAGAGGCTACCCCTGAGCAAAACGGGAGCTGAATCCCCCCCTGGGACAAAGCATCACTCAGCACACGATCTGGATGAAACCGAGTTTTTCCTCTTCGCTTCTTTTTATAAATTTTTAAGTCACTGTAATGGATGCTGAAAGGGGACCGCCCGACAACCCTGAGTCTAGAAATGCCTCTGTGCCTGCAGGAGACAAGCAGCAGGACAGCCAGCGTGGCCGTGTCCTGCCCTGGAGGGCAGGGAGGAGCGATCTTAGCCCAGCCTCGTCCCTGGGAGGCTCTGCAGAGGCTGCTGGAGGCCAGCTACACGCGCTGCCCCAAGCAGAGTGCTCCTGCAGCACTATCTTCCGAGCCAGCAAAGCTACACCTTCACTGGAAACGACACGCACCTTAAATGAGCAAGTGAAAAATTCTCTGGCCGAAAATAGAAGGTGTCCAAATGATTCGCCTGTGTGTGAGCTGCTTTACTGCTCAATATAATTTCCTTACCCATTTCATGTTGGCTTACAAGCTAAAAACCCCAATCTCTGTGTCCATTCCTTCCACGGCTCTAAGAATTGCTTTACTGGGAGGAAAACCAAGAATGAAGAACTCTGTATTTTCTTTCTTCATTTAGAACGCAACATACCTCATTTGATCTTAGAATACAATAGAAAATAATACTCTCAATCTTAGCTTCTGTGAACTATTTCTCACAATTCATATTCTTATTTGCATTTCTACACACTTCCGATTTTGAAATTGTTCTGCAACCTATTCAATCAGCTTAAAGGGGAAAGGCTGAGACCTCAAAGTTCATAAATAAAGTAACAGCAGTTGTGAACCTGGCATCAAAACGGAGAAAGGTTAATGCTACTGCTTGCTTTCCCAAAGCCATCTCAAAAGGGTTTACACGAACAGCTGAAACCTCTCTCACTCTGCATTTCCTTTCACCTAGCCCAGAAAGTCAGTGGTATCTGCAAACGGGAGAACACAGATCCAGCGACTGCAGGGATCTTATTTACCGGTAGGTAATAGGATCATATTTACTGATAGGAAACTTATGAATGCTTTTGGCTCCCTGATCCACATTTCCTGAATAAATAAGGCTGTGGCCTGGGTCACTGGGAATAAGAGAGAAAGTTCCTACCGTATGATTTTCTGAAAGACAGCATGACCTTGAGGACAATTTATTTCAATGGAAAAACACACCAAGGCTTCTTACAGAGCGCTCGGAGAAGCAGACCCTGCTCATCCCCCAAATATATTCAGAACAGAGGCAAACACTTCGCACTGCAATTCAAGGCTGTCTGAGTTTTCACCTGTAGATACGCAGATAAACTTATATCATCGGCTTCCAGGTTTCTGTGGGCTGGTATGTCAGCAACAGCTACAGTGATTTAGTGCAACAGCTCCAAATGGATTAAATCACACAGTCATTTGAATTTTACCCAGGCTTGTCACACAAATCTCAGAAACCACTGTCTTGCATAAAAACTCCCTCTCGATACTCCCGAGAAGTCATGACAAAAACCAAAAGTTCAGCTGAAAAAGAGAAACAAAGACTCCTAGCATTGAACACAGAGGCAGCACAAACAACACGTCTGAAAAATCTGAATTGCACTAAAGAAGCAACTTCCTCCACTTTACTCAGTACAACTTTCCCATTTTTGATGTATTATCATGTATCTTATGTATTTTTTTAAATGAAGTCAGTTTTCACTTGATTTCCGTGATGTATACTTTTCACAAGGAATAATGCTGTGTTTCAACTTCTGGAATATTTTCCATAAGCACAATACCACTAAAACGCTCCCCGTGTGGCATGCTGCACAACCAATGATATTTCCTATTTAACAGCCTCCTCAAAGAGGGGCATAGCAAGAAGAAATTTGCTACAAACTTCACTGAAGGTGGATTTCACTTTCTATCGAGTGATAGAAATGATTTGTGATCTTACAATGCCCCGAGTTTAACCACATCCTGCATTTATTTCAACACTGCCTGTGCAAGAATATTTGAAGCAACTCAGTGAAAGGACAGTTGTCATTTCTTTAAGAACCTACTAAAAGGTCTCCTAACAACAATGCATCTGATGCATGCATTTTCCTTCATCTGTGTTTGTAGCATTTAGAGAGACACCTACCTCCATGCTGTTTAGTATTTATAGTGATGTTATGACACCCTCTGTGGATTATATTTACTCTTTGGTCCGCAAGCAAAGTTGCCATTTAGATTACACGAAGTATGAGACATTATTCCTGATCCCCAGGTCACTGTAACTATGAATCACAAGCTTCCAGAAGCCACATATTACCTTCATTTTTTGCAAGTAAGTACTGAACATGAAATAAAGACTTTTTTCATGTAAGAATTCTCATTCAAAAACATCTTGCAAAGATTATGTAAATATAAGTTAAATGCATTTAAGACTTTTAAGACTTTTTTTTCCAGATATATCTATCTGTGCTTCTTTTCCTGTAGTATTTACTCATCTTTTTTTATTAACCTCCTAAAAATAATTTTGCTTTGCCAATTCTACAATTAGTCCAAGACCGGATTCACACCCAGCCCCTGCCACAGCAGCCACCTTTGAGAAAGGCACACAAGCCCCCAGGGACTCAGCTCCTTTGGCTTCCCCAGCAGGAACAACCAGACGAGAGGACTGCTCGCCGCAAGCCCAGACTTTGCCCTTCAGAAGGGAGCACAGCAGCACGTTTCTGATGCCACGGCTCTCACGTGTGCAGGGCGGCCAAGGACCACCTCTCCCTGACTTTCTGTAGGGACTGGAGAGAGCAGGAGCTGGCAGACCCCAAAACAACAGGTATTTAAGTTTAACCACACAACAAATCTGTTCCTTTCTCCTCCTCTCCACATGCAGAGCCTCTTTAGCTTGGGTGTAATGGCACACAGCTCAGGTTATTTGCCTTAACAGGAGACATGGGATAAAACCTGATGGAGTACAATTTGTCAGAGGCTATTACAATCGCTCTACCCTATGCATGCAGACAAGGTCAACTCACGTTCCATTGTATTCCAGGATTTCCTTCTGATTCCTATCATGTATCCCAAAAGGATTAAGAGAAGTTAACAGCTCATAGAACAACTTAGCCCATCCAAGGGCAAAGAACAGACTTGTTAAATGGTGCTGCTTTTATTCCAACTGGGCCAACTGGGGAGAAGATACTCACATGCAGGCAACTTGACTTAATTTCACTGTGAAGACAAATCCTCAAAGAAATGATGCACAGGTGCAAGTATTTCCCTAATGTCACACCTTTCAGGAGGCCATTCAAAGGCTCTTCACACTTAAAACTGACTTTAGAAGATTAGCAACACACAAGCACACGAGATCAGATATTTGCTGATAGTGCACAAAGATTGGAATAATCATGTAATCTCTTTTCTTTGGTTTTTGAGGCAGATATGACTGTGCCTGAAGAAGATACCGATCTGTCTACCTAATAATCACAAATCCCTTATAAAATATGCCTGAAATGAATAAATTGTGAAGGTAAGAAGGGAAAACATAAATATCCTCATTAACTCATACATACATACACAAAACTTTACATAACATATGGAGGAGTTGGAAAGACGCCCGCAGACGTAATTGCATTTCTGTGTGAAGAGCATTTACACTCTCTCATCTCTGCTTTCCCCATTCATTTTAGTAATTACATGGAGAGAAGCAGCTAACATGCTTGTAATTAAAACCAGCAGTGAGGATTTCTAGGTGTTTTGATACAAGAGAACTGACATGGAAAGCAAGCAGAGCTGGCAGGAGGGGATTACTGCAGCCATACAAAACAACTCAGGCCCGGAAAGGGTTGGTGTGAGAGTGCCCACACGGCGCTCTGCAGCATGGTTGCAGGCAATGGGAATAACAGTCCAGATCACAGACGCTCTCCACATTCGGTGTTTGCCGAAGGATATTTGATCACACGACCTGGAGAAGCTTTGTTGCTGCTGGAGACCTCTTGTTTCTGTCTGCTAAACTCAGGGAGTGGAAAACAGCCACTTGGCACGATCCACATGGCTTCATTTTCTATTCATTTTCCTTGGCGTTTTATTGGCAAAGGCTGTAACAGTTATTTCAGTTCGGTGGGTGGAGCTGCTATGAAAACTCCAGGTCTCCTCATTTTCATGATGAATATTCATGATTTAAGCAATCTGTACTCAGCAGACTTTGTTGCCCTTTCTTTCTCTTCCCTGCTACCCGAGTAGTAGCTGTGCAGAATGTTATATTTAATGTGCAAGTACACTTCTGTTTCATTTTCAAATGAAAACTGGACAATGTCCGGGCTTAAGCTGGAAGTCTGCGTGTATTGAACTGAAGCATGGCATGTTTGTGGCCCAAGTATTAAGAAATCTCATGACGAAGAACAAGATAGATGGCAGAAAGCAGGAATGGTAATTGAGGAGTCAAATCTTTCCCTGGGAGCTTCTGCCTCAGCATAGCCCAGAAACTGGCTTTTGAAAATACTTTCGCTAGGGCAATTTACAAAAAAAAAATAAAAAAAAAATCACAAGACTTTCCTCTAGGCTGTTTCTATGGTCATCTGAGCTTCTTTGCAGCTTCCTGACAACTTAACAGCCAAGGAAAGACCTAAAGCACATTAAGGTTTGGTGTTCTTTTAGCAAGAATGGAAGCACTAATTCCAAAAGACACACCCCTGGCCAAAACAAGCTGTCAGCAATATTATGCAGATGATAACAGAAATATTATTGTGTGGTAAGCCAAGACCAGAGGATGAATCTCCTTATAGGTGAGTGATTGTTGAGTATTTTTGGGAAGTCTGTAAAATAACCTGTAAAATACTTGGCTGTATACAAAGCACTGACTAGACAGAATTCCCCATTCTGTGTTCAGATTTGCCATCACAAAAGGCACTCACATCACTTCCTCAAATACATCGCACCATTTTGGGGCTTGATTTTAGAGTTCAGATACGTTCTACCTGTAAAGGAAGAAGCACTTGACAGTACGGCATCCCAACCAAATGTGGCATGGCACTTTGCACCCTAGGAAATGACACAATACACTACACACAATGCATTTGCATGTTGGTCCTGCAAAATTAAGTGTCTAATATTCTTGCAGAGGAACCGTGCTCACCTACTAATAGCTGTAAATAACCGAGATGTGGATCAGCAGATGCATGCCAGGACAGAGACACTGGGAAGTTTTTTTTATCAAAACAGTTACATTAAGAGGGATCTTTTTAAAGCCTAAACTGTAATTAGCCCTTACTACTAACTTGATAATCTTTCAGTTACACTGACCTTGATGGCTTTGGGAACTTCAGCTTGGTCAGGCGCTGTGCTGGCTCAGGAGTGTCATCAACTGTCTGCATGGCACCCAGCCAGGCTGCCAAAGCGCCAGCCACCCAAATCCCACTGCTGTTCGCTGGCACACTGCTCCAAACTCCACACTCCTCCTTTACAGATATGCAAATTTGTTTCTTTTCTAATACGCAAAAAAAAAAAAGGAAATTACCAACAGCTAATTAGGGTCAAAGGAATGTTTCATACCAATTAGTGAAACCAATACCCTTTTATTTTGAATAGTCATGCTCTCCTGGCTTCCGAGACAGGTCAATAAAGCTGCCTTCATTTCAATACAGTGATAATTCAACAGCATTCAATTGCGCATTTTTTCAGTGAGGTCCAGGTTCAGGCTTCTTGCGAAGTAGGAAGCCGCAGTGAAGTAGATGTCAGGATTGTTGATGCCATGATTTTTTTCACAGAATGTTTGTCAGTAGGGAAATATTGAAGAGCATGACCAAATCCTTACCTCGAGTAATTATTCTGACACACAGAAGCTGATAAACACACCCAGTTTACCTGGTCGGCACAGCCCAGGGCAGTGGTCTTGGCTAGTATTCTTCCCACACCGCTTTGGCAGAATCTCTCTCCCTCCCTGAACTGTCGAGTACAACACGTTTTGTGCTTTGTACTGCAGAGCAATCAGATATCCTTCAGTGCTGGAAGGTTTTGGGGTGTGTATGGGGTGTGTACGGGTGCGGGGTGGGTTTTCTACAGATTCTTCTGAACAAAGGAAAGCATACCTTGCTACCAGCACCTACAGAGCCTGTCTCTTTTGATCCACATGTGGCACCAAGACATCTGCAAGTGCACGTATAGATTGCATCTGTGCACGGAGGACCAAAACCCATGGCTCGGATTTCAGCTGCCAGAAGTACCGAGCTGACCTGGATGCACTTCACCTGAATTCTCTTGGGGACTGGGAATAAGAACCCTTTTAAAAGGTTTATTTTAGTTGCCATTCACAGCCTGGCACTCTTTTCCATCTTCTCAGCATGGCTTGTTGCACCCAGGACGTTCCAGGCTGCTCTGTCTCCTTCTCTCAGCTCTGGGCTGGCTGGGGCATGAGCAAAGCAATCACTAAGGAAAGACTAAACAACAGGTTTTTCTTTCTATTAAAAGTGACTTTCCATATCCAGTTTTATGTTCCATTGTTGCTTTGCAAAAAGTTGGAGCAACTGCCAAAGCAGAGCTAGGTAATTAAAACAGCTAATGATCCATTTGCCCATGTTTTTAAACATGAGCTCTCAGAAACAGGACTTCTATGGATACAGGGCTGTATCGCACTGATGAAAGACGAGATTTCACTTTGCATAAGCTCCAAATCGCAGCAGAAAGGGAAGAGAAGCCCCTGTGGCTGCAGCATGCCAATACTGCTGAGGAGGCGCACCAGGAGCGTGCGCCATCCCCGAACATCTTGGCAATGGGCAGCACAGACCCGAGCGCCTACCTCAGCAGGCAAGCAATCCACGCACACTGCAGGCAAACGACACAGATGGGTGGTATTTAAGCAGAGCAAGTCGGCTGCACAAGCAGCTCTTACGTGGCATCCAAAGGATTCAGTAAAAGACTGCTTGGACACAAAATTCCCACATTTGTTAAGTCGCTCTGTCACTTCAGTTTTCTGATAGCACCCGACCAACAATCGCCGACCTGCTTTTGGCACGAGCTTCCTCCAAGTTGTTCAGAGCTGGGGGTCACGAACATCCTGCAACAAGAGCAAGACCCTAGCGCTTCTGAACTTCTCCAGGTTCCTTGCCCAGCTCCCTGATCCATTGCTCCCTCAGCTCCTCATCTGCTTTGCTCCCCTGTCTGTTTATTTAGCTCTTCTTCCAGAACTAAGTAGTACTGATGGGGACCACAGAGAATACTTTGTGGCCAGGACCACAGCAAGCGTGAGGAGGATGAGGCCTGAGGGGGAACCACGTGGGACTTGCTTCCGTAGGCTACACTATGGGGTCCAGTGCCCACTGCCAGCTCTTTTCTTGCTGGTTCTATAAGGTCAGAATCAATCCTGCTGCCAGCCCCGGCTCTCTGGCTACACAGCAGGGTGCTGCTGATGTGCGCCCGAAGCAGCAGCGCTCAACAATTATTCCTTAGAGAGCAGCTAAAGAGGTGCTTTAGGATGCCTGGCCAGATGAGAGGAACAAATTGAAGGCAGGGTAAGAACAAGGGAATTCCCACAGCTGCAGTCGGTATAGAAAACCCACAGAAAGGCCTGTACACACCAGAGAGAGATAACAAAAGGTGAGGTTAATATGTGCTCTAGCAAATGTGGCTTCACTCACCGTTCTCCTTCACCAGATTTGTGGCTTGTTTACCTCCAGTTCTTTCACTAAAAGATATAATTGGCAGTTCAATTAAAAAGACAAGAAAAGTGTACACTGCGGCACAGCCTCGGGGTACTCTAGCCTGTGCACTAACAAGGTCAGGGAGCATATTTATTGTGCTATTCAGTAGAGAAAAAGAGAGGGAAAGCTCCCCTGCCCCGCACAGCACGCGGCACAGTGCCTCCCTGCACGCACTGCGCAGGCGCGCGGCCCCAGCAGCAGCCCCAGCCAAGCTGTTCATTCACCTCTCTGCAAATCCCCACTTTGGAAAGAAGGGGCTCTGGGACACTTACAGAGCACCGACAGCTTTCTAACTTCAGCTTTTCTGAAAGAACTGTGAAAATATTCCCCAAACAAAGGATTTTTATCCTTTGTAGTTCTGCTTAGTGCTCTGCTTAGAACAGGGCAAGTGTCTCTGGTGATAGGGGTGGGAGAACAAACAGTCCCTGGTCAGCGTGACTTTGTGGGATGATGAGGAGGCAGACTCACCGTATCCCGAATACAGAACACATATTTCTCCCTGGTATCAACCAGGGAGATACAGAAGTTCAGTGTTGCTCTGACAGCAGTTTGTTTTGTTGGCTGCTCTGCTCCAAACCGAACATGCACCACGACTCACGTAAGGCCCAAGCATTATGTTTTCAGCAATATTTGTAGAAGCAGCTGCAGTGAGTACTGAGTACCTTAAGAACATCCTCACTCTCCCTACAGCACGGAAAGGAGAGGGTGGAAAAGCAGCGTGCAGCAGCAGTGATGAGCCTGCCTTCAGCAAGCTGAGGGGGCCGGCAGCAGGCACGGCTCCACTGGCTCTTCCAGCAGCCTTCCTCGCCTGGAGCTCCAGCAGCATTGCCCCTCCTCTGCGCACAGAGGCCAGAAGAGCTGTGGCTGTGCTAGGTCCCTGCAGACCCCCAGTTTTGCCCCCTCAACTGCCCAGCGCCAGCGCTTCCCTTTGGTGGGGACAAACCCTCTTGTCCCGCACCTCTCCGGCCCGGTTCACCAGCACAGTTTGCACCCAGAGCTCTGAGGAAGGAAGGTCAGAGCATGGCTTGCCGTATCACCTCGCCTCCGAGATGAAAGAGCGCACTTTTTTTGTAGCAGAATCCTGCTGCACAGAATTACTGTGCTAATTTCTTTGGCTAATGCTGAAGTCAGGCTGCTACAAGCTTGTTTTGGCCTCTTGCCACTGCGGAGTGTGAAGAGCGACTGAAACAAGCAGCACGTAAGTCAAGTGTGGGAAACACAGGGCAGACAGAAACCCTGCTTGTGTCATAGGCCAGTAGATGGACAGTAGGAAACACACAAATCTTGAAATGAAGTCTTTTATCTGAAAGGAAGGAAGTGCCTTGGGACCATGCGAGTCACTGACCTTCCCGGCACACGCGCCCTGCAGACTCAGCTGAGGCGAGAGCGGTGCAGTCGTTGTGCACGGGAAACGCTGCTCCTAGTACTGAGAGAGCTGAAGGCACCAGGGGAAGGCTTCTGAGTTTTATAATTAGGTGACAGGTAGCCTGCAGAGAACTCAGGGGCTTGGTTTGAAGGACAGCACTATGGGAATGGGAGGATGCTCCCTGGGCTGTCTTTGCCAAACAAATTTGAAATCAGAAATTTGGTGGTTTTTTTGTTTTGTTTTGTTTTTTTACCTCCAACAATGGAGGAATAAAGTCTTCTTCATTTATTTTCACACTCACTCCAACCATTCTGTACTACAGTCTCCCTCATTATACAGCTGAATTCCATTTTTAGGATTCTCCATGCAAGACTAGTGGTGAGTGTACAGCACATTATTATTTGCCTACTATTTCCCTGAATTTGAAGATCAATTTCACAATAAGGTTATGTCTGTAGTTTGGGGGTGTAGTTCCTTTCTGCAGATATCTGAGCCAAGATTTGCAAAAACAGGTTTTCATAGATTTTAAATGGGAATGCACAAGTAAGAGAATTGATTCATGTACTGTCACCCAGTCCTGAGCTGAGTATTTGGCAAAGATTTGGCATTCCCATTTCACACTGCGTTGCTGACTTGCACATCTCTGTCCTGTCATGGAACAGGAACGCACCACAAAAGTTAAATAATTAATTAATACAAAGTAAATTTCAAAACTCCACATAAAAAATTTACCACAAAGTATTCACAAACTGTTTTTACGACAGAAATACCGAGTGGGAATCTCATGAATAAATCTAAATAATGAGGGCATTTGAAATCTAACATTTACTTGGCAATATTCTTAAAAAAAAAAAAAAAAAAAAGTGAGACAGAGAGAGAAAAAATACGGCAAAAAGTGACGGGCCATGATTACTTGTTTTGGTGCAGCGAAAGCCAGTGCTCCAGGACTGCGACGGGAGCCTTACACACAGCGCTGCAGATTGGCATCTGCTCCGCGCACACGCATTCGTACACGTAGAGGCAAGCATCGACATTTTTCAAAAGCCATTAATTCCCCAGAGTCAGCAGCCAGCTCTCCAGCAGATTCCCCGATAGCGTGGTGCAAAACGCACACGCTGAAGCGGAGACTTCGCTGCGGCCTCGGCCTGCGCAAGCCACCTCGGGCCTGCGCGAGCCACTCCAGGCCTGCCCTCACAGGGGGCTCGCCGGGTGCCCTAGAGACAGTCCGAAACCCTCAAAGGACACGAAGGTGCTCAGCGCCTTTAAAGGCTGGCACTTGTCTGTAATTTCTGACACCTCTCGGGCAGCAGGTGCTCTGCCTGCGCTGCTGCAGCAATGCAGCACTTGGGCCTCAGGCTCCCCACGGCTCCCCGCACTTCTAAACTTCTGCTGTTTTGTGGCAATGCAGTTGTTGTTCAAGGAGAAATAATGCGAGAGGAGAGGACGGGGAAGAGCTCTGCCCAAGGCAGCATGAAAATAAGCCATAGCAGGTCTCTCTGATGAGTTTCTCCAGTGTGCCCTGCCCCTCTCAGGAGACACATCAAAGGGAGACGGGGAAATCAGTCCACGGCAGCGAGCCTGCTGGAGCCCGCTTGCTCAGCACAGGCAAAATTAATTAAGAGGGAGGCAGAAAAAGAGCCAATATGAGTCTGATTCTGTCAGGGAGCAAAGCACCAACAAACAGCAAATGCTAATTCAGGAGTTTTCCATCTCTATTCACACCTGTCAGCAGGAAAGAGGACCACAATTCAGATTTGAAATAGAATAGATTTGGGTACCTCTGAGGCAGCACGGTGCTACAACCACCGCTGCTTCCTGGAAGCTTACAGAAACCAAAGCTAGCTCAAGAAAAAAACAGCCCCTGCAACACAGGGCTGCAGGAAAACACATCAACGTGCTGCTTACTGCTGTTACAGAAAACAAAGTGAGGATGAGGCCTCACACACAGCAGGAGAAGCCACAAATAGGGACCTCTTCCCCTGGTACTAGTGAGCATCTTGTCAGAACTAGACCATCAAAACCAAAAAATAATTCAAGAGAAATGAATCCTATTTGACATAATAAGCAGGATCACTTTTTAATATTGCTTTTCTGCATAGTAAACTCTAAAACATGAGGGCCACAGTAGCAGGAGAAAACAAAATGTCAAATAGGAAACTCCTAAAACGTGGGGTTTCCAGACACTGAGGTGCTGTAGTAGGGAGTCCCTTGGAAATACTCATAAATTAATTAGATTAAAAATGTAAAGCCATCAGTCCAGGGGCATCATTGCTCTACTATTTTTCCTTGCTCATAATTCAGAAAGGAGACGAAGCATCTGAGCCCAGTTTGGGACTAATAATTTCTAAATAAAAGATAAATATGTCAAGGCTTCATAAATAGAAAGGAGAGCACAGCACTATAAATAAGCTTTAATATTTGTTTTATTCTAAAGTATATCTGGTTGAGCTCCCGCCTTTTGCACAATGCTATTACTACTATGCATCTGGGTGCATTAAAAAATTCCATGGGAAAAGGACTTGCTTTATGTCCCGAAGAATTCCTGAACCACTGCTTCTGCAGCATGCTCTGCAGCCCTGCAGCACAGCTCCACGGAGCTGACTGCCCAGGAACGTTTAGCAAACAGCCATTGTGCTGCATCTGTCCGAGCAGTTTTTTTGGACTACGTGGCAGGTGCATAATCAGTGCACGTTGCCTTTTTGCTTTTCTTTTTTCCCTGTTCATGAATATTACGACCTTAGTCCTCAAATTTATACAATGCAGTTAGTGTGAAGAGCTCCCGTGACACCTTCTAAACTCATGGCCGAAGATGTGTGAGAGGGATATCCCAACAGCCGGCAGTCCGTGACCACCAGGCACACGATGGCATTGCCCAAGGAACGGGTCCGTTAGCACTGCGCTATCCAGGGGCAGCCTGGTGGCTATCAGGCTGCCATCAGCCCAGCAGTTAACCAAAGTAATGCTTGCTTCATCCAGAGCGTAAAAGGTGCTTTGTTCAAGTCAAATAGAATCCTATATCAGCAGCATACATTAATAACTGATAACACATAAAATATCCAGAGCATTTAATACTATCAAACTAATTAGGTGTTGGTTTGCCAGGAATAAAGGCGAGGTTAAAAAACCCAAGATGACATGATTACCACTGAGTAAGACATTCTTGCTCATCCTTGCACATAGGCTAAAAGCATAGGTGACTGAGACAAGTCACCAGGCTGGAAGCCAAACTTATTTCACACACTAAATTTGCAATGAAAATTCTAATGAAGCCATCCCGACAAGCTAAAACAGTGCTGCTCTGGCCAGAGGTCTCCAGCCAGCTCCCTCTGAGGTAGATGCGGAAGCATTAACTTGCTGAAGGGTCACTCAGTGCACGGAGCACGTTACTGCTAAAGCTAACACTGCAAAAGTGTCACGACTGCCATGAAAACTTGGCAGTCCACATGAAAAAAAAAAATCACTTGCCATCCTTACTGTAATTGTGCTGAAGAAATTGCTTATTAAAGACATGTACCTGTCCCAATCAAGCAGAGAAGGACTTGCAAAGCTGTTCTATGAGCCTGAAACCCTGCGTGTACTAACCTCTCATCCTGTGTGAGAGAGCTGGTGTTAAATAGGGTCAGAACTACACTTGCTTTGGGGAGAAGAAAGGCTCACTTTGAAGACAAGCTGGTTACCCTGTTTTTCTTCCTACACCACAGCTTTCAGATTGCAGCTAGAACTTGAAGGGAGTTGTTCCCACAAGCTCTCCAGCCCAATGTCTCCACCCGAGAGGCTTGAGTAAATAGCAGAAGCTCTGGATATGAATCAGATGGAAAAGATTCAGCCCTCTCTGCTAGGTCTGAGTTCAAAGGCATCCATGGCTGAACAGCTAAATCAAGATCAGTATCTGCCTGTGAGGGCAGAATGGAGCATTCAGGAATAATGAACTGCTCACCCTTACGTGCTCCTTTCTAGATGTAGTGGAGCAGGTCAAAAGCGGAGTCCAGCTGAAGCAGTCCGTGCACATAACACTGAGGTTGGTGGGGAAGTCGGATTGTTTTCAGGCCGCCTTTCCTCTGTTTCTTTTCTGTTCTTCAGCTGCCTGCAGCTGAAGTCCAAACCTCCCCTCTCAGTATCAGGGCTCAGCCTCACTGCTGGAGGAAGACCACAGATGCTGCAGAACGTATCTGAGCAGAGCTCAGCGCAGGGCTCTCAGCTCCATGACAGACCTCCTCCTCCTCCTCCTCCTCCTCCTCCTCCTGCTCCGTGCTAGGACCAGAGCAGCCCGTCTGTCATCACGAGCAGCCTGCACGATTCGATTCATTGCCCGTGTGCACACGCCAGCCCTGAGTTTTGCTACATGACATCGTGCTCCAGGTTACATCTACACAGCGGCTGGCACCTGGGCAGGTACGCTCAAGTAAATATACCCATGTCATGGCACCACGAGCTTAGGCATAAACGGACAGAGTCAGGGACAAAGAGGATTTGAGAAGGGAAGGACGTGTCCATGGCCAACAAAGCAGCTTGGTGCCAGCGCTGGGCTGGGAACACAGGTGCCTCTGAAGGCCTCACGCTCAGCAAGAAACCTGCTCACCTGTGCCACCTCTGCAGCTCCTGGTAGCCATGTGTGAGCTCCCCTGTGCATGCAGACACAGCCCTGACTGCTCACCAGCACGGGTACCCCACTTGGGGTGCTGGAAAACAGCCGGAGCCCACAGCTAGGGTGTGCCTGTACCTCCCTCTGTGAAGCTGCCTGGTTTATTATCTGGAGAACAGCACACCTGGGAAGATGAGCCAAACAAGTACTAGATATAATCAGATACTTTCTGTCTTCAGCTGCCACCCATGTGCACACCTTCCCTACAAGCTGTGGAGTGAACCTGCTAACGATTCTATTAATAACGAGCCGTGTAAGTAGGTGAACTGGATGAACTTGTGTGAAAGCAAAACCCCAGAGGTAGATCAGTTGCTCTGTTCAAAGCAAGCAGATAACTATCCCAGGCTGCAGGCAACTCCCCCTTTCCCACCTCCTCCTTTGGGACATCTCCAGGCATGTCCAGGGTGGTGCAGCCTGGCAAACAGACACGGAGTCAGTCATGCACGCATTTAAAAAATAAAGGAATCACAAAGCCACCAGTGACCCTGGGAAACGCTGAGCACCAGGACGTCCGCTGAGGACTCTCCTTTGTATTCATCTTCAAGGTTCGTGACGCTGTCAAGGCACAAAAGTAAACCTGTTTGCTCCCCAGGGGGTTGTGTCCCCCTGCTTGTCACCTGCTATCTGCAGCCCCTCTCTGCCCGCAGGATCACAGCAGCTGGTACAGCACCGACTGCGGCATCACGCAGAGGGGACTGGCTTCAGCCAAGGACAGGGCAGCAGGGCTGGCGAGCAATGCCTAGGCCGCACGTAGCCTACTTGCAGGCAACGCCAGCCACTGAGCAAGAGAGGAGCACCGGAGCGCACTGCAGCGTGTCCACCGATCCCCAGGGCCCTTTCACTTCTGAGCAAAGCCTGAGTTTCGTGTCGGTGCAGCGAAGAGCCAGGGACAGACTTGAGCGTGGGTTTGTTAGTGGTGAGCATGGCAGCTCCCCTGGAGACCAAACCATTCAGCAGCCAGAAGAGGGCTGATGGGAGCCTCTCAGACAGGCGTTTTTGTACCCTTGACAAGAATTAAAACCTGCTGCCTTGGGGGTTATGTTAAAGGACCACAGTCTTAGCGTTATGGTGATCAGCAGGGCAATGCCAGGGGCAGGGCTGGCTGTGGAACCAGGAGGGCTGGCGAAGGACAGTCTGCTCAGCAAGACTTCAGGTAGCTTCAGCTCCCGGCATGCTTCTGAGATGCGTACGCTTTGCCTGACTCCCCTCCCTTCTTCAGACCTACGGACAGGACTCAGAGAGAGCTGAAGGGGGGGTGGGTGAATAAAAGATCTCTATGCAAAAGAACAGGCTGAGTTAACACTGATGTTAACACACGTTAAAAACGGACAAATGTTACATATGGTGTATATAAGTACTTTAACAACACAGCGCTATTAATAATGCCAGTGACAGTAACCCCTCCAAACTTAGGAGGATATTTTTCTTCCCAAGCAGGAGACAAAAACTGCCGCAGATGCTGGCTGCTGAGGCTGGGGCACTGAAACAGTAAGGACAAATGACGCATCACCAGAGATGCTGTTCTATTAAAAGGTGTTTCCACTCTTCAAATGGAGCTGTGTATTAAAATTCCAGATTCACCTGGTAATAAATTATGTTGTTTAAAGACAAATATTACACCTTTTGCAAACTCTGAAGGGAAAGGAAGTAAGGCTGGACAGGCAGACCCCTGCTGAGTGCTGCTCTGGCTCTCTGCCATTCCCTGACTGACAGCTGATAATTATCTTTGATTTAATGTCACTTAATGTTCTCTCCCCCACCCCAAGCACCTTGGTTATTCTCTTCCTGTACTGACATATGCTAGGAAAAGGAGGGTTTGTGAAGAAAAGGCAAAAACGAATATACTCCTTCAGCAAGCTACAGAGAAAACGCCGATTTTATTTACCTATGAAAAATGTTAAACATTCTGCCAGATAAGAAAACTATAATTTAAGCTTTAAACTTTAAAGAAGAGTGTAAAGCATAGGTAAATGCCTTAGATATAAATGAATGTAGGCAGGGTTTTTTTGTTTGGTTGGTTTTTTACTTGCAGACCAGCAGCACTGAGCATTCCTAACGCTCAGTTCTGGAATCTGGATGCCACCACACACAATGCAATAAATACTATTACTGCTGGTTAGTACACAAATACTGGGGTAACCAGACAGAAGAGAGCAAAATTCAGAGAAATGTAGCTTAAAAGTAAGTTCCTTTGCTTTGGAAACTCTCAAAGAGAGAGATTTCACCAAGAAAACTAATGTAAAGCCAGAGCTGCGTTTCCTTTGTGACAAATGGACAGACGAAGGCACCATTCCAGCACTGACGTAGTACTGAATGCACTGGGGAAAGAAAGCAGGAGAGACTTACACGGAGCCGTGCAGAGGGATCCCTTAATACTGCCATAAAACAAAGCATAATTTGATCTGTCCCTTGGTGCTCCAATCTCCCCCTCCTTTCCCAGACCCCAGCCTCAGCTAACAGCAGGCTCACTCGGGGACACGTCTGTGCTCCTGCGAGGAGGGTGCTGAGCTCTCGCTCTCCGTGAGGCTGAGCAGCATCAGTCCTCACACCCCTCCCATGGGTCAGTTGGTGACAGCACTTTCTCCACCTATAACCTCTTCAAATTTGTGTTTCTTCTCAGCACAGGGCTTAGCACTCCCCTCTTATCTGTACGCTAGGACATGAGAGCTTCTACCTCCTTAGCCAGTGTTCTCCTGATCTCAGCATTACACCGCAACTCTGTCTTCTTTTGCCAAAGTCCATGAAGTGCCACGGTGCCGTTCTACAGCCCATTTACCTCTTATGGTATTACAAAAAGTCTCCAGAAAAAAAAAAAAAAAAACAAAACTTTTGTACCTGTGCATCAAAGAAAGTGGAAGGCACGCCTGCTTCTTCCTTTGCATGAGGATCTGTGTTCGCTGATGGCATCTTTTATAAACACATCATGTATTCCACCTAAAGGTGCTGTGCGCTCAGAAAGAGCCAAATATATTAGCATTCTTCAACCATAACTTCTGAAGTCGGCATTTGACTATTTTTGCATTTCTTCCAGGTTGTAGTTAGACAACTCCTAATTCTATGGGGAGAGCAAAGACTATAAAATGCCAGAGCTTCACTCCGCTGAAATAACATTAGCGAAATATCAAGTCCTTTATGATGTCATGAGGGATTCCTTAATGTGACTATAGCCTCCTAATGACATCATAAAAAACAACTGCAACATCAGAAAACAGCCAAGGGTCATCAATCAGCCCATCCTCTCTCCTACTCACCAGGGGCAGCAGCCCAACTTGCTCCTATCTGCTTTTTACGATCGGTGCTGTCCGCTGAATAGCACACAGAGAAGAGACTAATAATCATACAAATATCAGGGAGAGCGGTCAATCATCACCTGAAATGTTCAGTACACCTGAGGGAAATTCGGGTGCCGCAGCCTGAAGAGTCTGCAAGTTTAGCATGTAGAAGAGACGACGTTACTGCCTTAGAGGTGACCCGGCGCTCTCCGGGCAACAGGCAACACCAGTTAGCAATGCAGTCATTTTTAAAATGTGCAGAGAACGGGACTAAAAATGAATTCTTTGGTTGCTCTCCTCATCCTCTAGCCCTCAGCAAAAGATTTTTCCGTGCTGCCCAGACACCCATCTGCACATCCTATGTTACAAAGACCGGGCTGAAAGAAGCCTTTGTGCTGTCGAACTGAAATGGGTGACAGTCCCATCGAGATGCAATGACTGCCAAATCCTCTGGCGAGAATGGGAACAGCCTTCCCCATTTGAAAATGCGATTCCTCAAAGCTAAAGCCTCATTATACTCTCTTAGGAGTACTTGGAAGTTTTCCAGGGTTGGGGTCCTCTTAAGGAGTTCCCCAGACTCTTAGAAAAAAAAAAGAAGCACCAGATACTGCGGTCTACTGTGGTCTCTAGATGTTTCACAGTCTCTCTTGGAAGGTATTTAAAATGGAGCTTCTGCCAGCAGTGCTGACCAAAGCAGAGGGTCCTTTTGCTGGATGAAAAGGGAAAGGATCTGGATCCTTACCTTGTCCTTCACATTTTTACAAATGTTCACGCAGCCTGCTCCTGAGCAGTGGGCTACATCCATCCCACCTAGCCATCCTGAGGCATGACTGCTGTTGAGAAATTTTAACTTTTCCAGGCTTGGATCCTAAGAGGTAGCCAAGAACAGGGGCACACTGTGCTAAGCACTGAGCAGAGCAACAGAGAGCGCTAGGTAATGAGGTACAAGAACTTCTGTACCTGGGGAGAAGTGTAAAATAGGCCAGCAGAACTAACAAGCTGGTGGAAACAAGCAGCATAATGCTGCCATAACTTAGGTAACGGAGGAAATTCAATGCAACATAAATAAATACGAAGGGCAGGAGGGGACTCCCAAGGAAAAGGGTAAGACGTGCTCAAGAGGAATGAAACTGAGGTGCAAAGACCTGCAAGGGAAGGAGGAAGAGGAATGACACAAAATTAACCAGCACAGGGCAGTAACAGTCCAACCTGCAGAAAATCTTTGGGATGACTGCAAGCCCTGGCTTGGCTTATGGTCTGCAGCCCCCCGCCTTGCTCTGCAGCTCCCCGCCTTGCTCTGCTCTGCAGTTTTCCAACAGGAGACAAGAGGGGAATGAGCCCTCTGTACATGCACGTGCAGCCTGGCCAGACCACATCTTCCCAGCTTCATCTGCTGGGGATCAACGGCACACAGAGCTCCCTTCTCTTATATGGGCTTCCGAGTCTTCTTCTATACAAAGCAGAATTGCAACTCCCAGAAAAAATGGTCAAGAAGTTTCTCATACTCTAAAAATCTGCCCAGACGATAACCTCACCCTATGGAAGCGTTCCTGAAGCATTAACGAGGAGTACCCATTACTGCAGTGCTCGCTGCACGGCAGGCTTCTCTCCTCTAATCTCCTAGGCGATCTGTGAGATAGAAGCAGATTCTAAGCCACCAGAACAAGGCTGACTTACTTCCCTTTCCAGCACTGCCAAAGATTCAAATGCTTCAAAAAGAGTACGGCATCACGATCCTCAAAGTCATTAACAACTGCGTTAAATTTTCAATTCAGCTAGCTCAGCCCCTTGGGCAACATTGTAGGGTACTATTTACTGCCTGCTTAGGGCCGCACTGATCATTTTCAACATCTCTCTGAAGCAATTCTGGATGAATTCTTTTCACGACATCGGTAAATTAGCAATACTTTCATACCGAGAATCTCTTCATGGGAGAGAGAAAGCAATACACTAGGCAAAGCAGAGAAGGGCCTTCCTGGCATCGCGCGGGGCACAAAAGATGTTACAAACTCCCTTGGATAAAAGCAGTACGTTATTTCACAATCAGTGAAACCACAACTATATCAAAGACTACTTTATCACTTACATTCCCAAATAATCAGAATAAGTTAAAAAATTTTCTGCACGCCTATTCTAGACAAAGTTATATAGTACAAATTAACCAGCTCAGGGGGCACTCCGCTGGTTGGAGCAGATCTCAGCCCACCTCTGTCTGCCGTAAGGGCATTCTTCAGTCCTCCTCTAAAACTTCATGTAAGGAGACAGACTCGGTGAGGGGCTGATGCAGGCTAATGCATGCACAGAACAAGGCTGTTTCAGAACGTGCACTGATCAGTCTGATGCTGTGACGCAAGCCAGACTGACCTTCTTAAATCCAAAGTATAAGCCAGCGGGAAATCAGCTCTTTTCAGACAGTGCCTGACCCCTCCGGACTCTGCCCATTTGGGCTTCCTTTTTATTTTCCAACATTCAGCAGTTGCTCATGCTGATACCCAGAATTTATTTTTTCTTTTCTGCACTACGTGGCTGCTATTTCCAGAAAAGGACGTGGAACAACTTCCGTTTCAGAAGGGAAAACCAAAATGTTATGCAGCTGTGTAAAACTGCTAAGTACCTCGTCAGTACTCGTAACAGAGAACACCAGCCTCAGAAGTCACAGAACCTCTTCTTCATCAATCCCCACATTTGGAAGCACTGGGAAAAGGAATTTGCTGCACCTCTGAAATTAGCTGAAGCTGGAGCTTGTCTCTTAGCTCAGCAGCCAGAGTGCCCTCGAGCTCTCTGCGACTGAGCCCTCTCAGAGGCACGCAGGGCAGAGCCATCACCAGCTCTGTGTTTCACCTGCTCCACTGAGCAGCTGCAGGGAGAAGTCTGTTTTCACAGATGAATTCTTATTAGAAGGTTGTGTTCTGACTTTATTTCAAGGTTCCTGCATCTCAACCCAGCCTTTGGAGGAGCACACAGCACCCTTCCCCTCTCCTTTGCGCATCCTTCAGTAGCTGCAGAGAGATCTTAGGGGCAAACGAGGCAACAGCCCAAAGACCAGCTCCTGTGGAGGTCAAGTCAATTAAATCAAGCAGAAATGAAAGTCATCCAATTACTGGGGGAGGGAGCAGCTCCTCCACTACCTTTTCCTGGGGCTCAGAAGAGCAGCTTGTATCATCTCCTTGCTCCTCGCAGAGCTCTGCTGCCTGCCGCCTGGTGAGCCCCGTCCATGCCGATTCCCCATGCCCAGCGCTCTCTGGGCCCGTCGTTTCTGCTCCCCCTTCAGCTAGCAAATAGCAGAACGCCCTCCCTTTCCACTTGGCTGTTTCTCAACATGAGGTACAACCAATTTGGATGTATTTTAAGCACTGTTCTCAGCAGAAGCTGCTCTCAGCAGAGCCAACTGAACGTGGGCTGAGCGCTGATCAGCCAAGCCCAAGGGTCTGGCTGACCCCTGGCCGCACACCGTGTCCCTGGATTTCTTTATGCCTTGCCATTAACGTTCTCTTAATTTCAGTCTTGTAGCACCAGTCGGCGACTGCCAACCCACCAAGCCTGAGGAGGTCGCACACTTCCAGTCCTGATGCTGCACAAACTCTCTTCCTCAGGGTTTCTTTCAGCTTCTTTCTTTTGTTCAAAGCAGCAGTCCTATGCTCAACGGTGCTCTCAGTTCCTTAATTTAGGGATACCAGAGCCCGTGCAGATCGCTTACAAGTCAGCATGGAGTACAGAGAAAAGGAGGGGGCAGTGCTGCTGGCATTCTGGATAAACAAGATATTCAATAATTTTAATCTCAGTGTAACTCTGCTATTTCCAGATTACATAATCCCACTCTTGCAAGAGGGTTATTTAAGCAGACTGTCACATTAAATGAATGCATTTGCTGCATATGTTAATTGCAGTAGAAAGCTGTTAAGCAAATCAGCTTGTTGCACCAAAACGTTATTCTTTTAGCAGGTCTGTTCCTTTCATGGATCTCCAACTCCCAGGCCATGCTCCTTCAGAATGCACATTTCAGTTTGAGGCACAGAAATGTGCTCACTGAACTGATCAATTTTTTTATCATGTTGACTCTCGGTTAAATTTTAAGGCATGCTGTGCCACAGAAGTCAATTCTTTTTAACAGGTTTATTCTACAGCAAGATTTCAATGGAAATATTTGAAACCATACACGGAAGAGGGCTAACAAAAATGTATTTTCTTAACAGATATAAGTATTAATAAATTGTGCAGCTTTTTGTCTGGCACATCCCACTCTCATACTAGCCACTTACTCAGTTCTTTTTATCACTTACTTCAGAGTCTATTTCTGTGAAAAAGCAGCTGTGTTACAACCTTAGCAATCTAAGCATTGCTAATAGTTACTATTTGTTATGTAATAATAACCCCTTAGCTGCATGCTTTTCTTAAAAAAATTTGGGGTTTGGATCACATATTTTTGATTCAGTGAAAAGAAGAGTACATGTATACAGGGAAGTAATGCTGGTATCGTGGTGCTTCTAAAATTTGCACGTTTAGGTTTCCTTAGGCTAGTGAAGGAGGCTGAAATAAAGGAGCACCCTAAGCACATCTGAGTATACACAATCTTCCGACACTCAGTCCCCAAGTCTGCTCTTTATTTTGTGAGATCTAGGAACAGCTGGTTCATTTCACATGCAAGATAGGAGCATCAGTGGTGGAAATAGCGAGCAGATTGTAAATGGACTGGTTTTAAAATGGTCATTGGCCTCTCTTCCTCCAGAGAGGTACAGAATATCAGCTTTTCATGTGCAAAGCTAAACACTGATTAACAATTCCAGTCATGAATGTCCCAGCCAAGAGCCAGTCCAGGGTAGCTGAGGGCACTTTTCAAGGGGAAAAGGAAGTTTCTCTATTAATCTCTGACTTTTTAAAAAGGACAAATCTGATCTTTGGAAGCCTAAATTTGCACATTCTAACTTATGCCCAAAGTTTAAAAATAAAGCAGAAATGTGTCCAAAGGCATATTCCTGAGATTCTTCATGGGATCAGAAAAAAGCCACAGATGTACGTGCACCATGCATCAAGACACATAAGAAACGACATGGCATTCTTACCTGCGATAGCTTCCAAAGCTTTCTCCGTCTATATTTACGAAGTTTTGTTCCATCTGTCATCCCAGCAAAATTATGTTATTTCTGTTTTTGGGAAACTTCTGCATCCATATCATTTCACTTGCTTATCAGTATCTCAGTCACACCTGTGCAGTGCTGTCAACCATGTCCTGAAGGCACAGGAGAGCCTGAGGTATTCCTGCAATTAGAACTTGCAAAAATAAAAAACAAAAAATGTACTGATAAAATCCCAAACTGACTTTGTTCCCCCCGAGAGCAGCCAGGAAGACCCCTCCAACAGAAACCACCCCACTGACGCCAGCAGACCTGGTCTCAGGGAGATCAACCAGGTCAAGGTCACGTAATTACTTCTCAGAGCAGAAACACATTGCAGAGAGCATTTGCAAGCAGTTTTATTTCTCCTTTTGACCACCTCCACATACTGTCAACGTCCATCTGCACGTCAGGTAAAAGTCAAGTTAAACTGCATAAAAAGAAATTAAGCAAAGCGAGCTCCTTCTACAAGCAACCTGCAGGAAAGTGTTTCCTTGAAGTCCCTCTAAGCGAACCATGACAAAATACAGAGCCTTACGATCTGCAGAGCTCTGTGCTTGATAGCCATACGCTGCTGAAGTCCTACACACATAAAACGGAAGCATTAAAAAAAAAAAAACAGCTACAGGGAGTGCTGGAGCCACGATCTGGGGAGTAAAAGTGGGCTAAACTGGCAAGTGAGGAAAACAGAGACTCGGGAAGGTGTACGAGTTTCAGAAATCCAGCAAGGCCTCTCAGCAGGGCAGCTCCGTGTAGGCAACATGTATGCTATCAGCCAAAGCACAAAATGAACCACGACTCAGCTCCGTCAAGTGAGTCTCTCTGTAGCTGATCTTATCTCAGCGTGAAGTCTTCCTCCTACAGCAAACTTGGCTCACCAGACAGCTAATCCCACTAACCGAGGATGAGAAGGACTGGGAGATTCTTATCCACGATGAGCACCATCTACCTCGGGCTACAGAGCTTCACTGAAGTTCATCTTCTCACAGCTCCGTCTGGCCTCTGCACCAAAATCACGGGGCAGCTTCGCTGCCCTGGCGCCCTGCGGCATTACCTCCAGCAACCCGATCAGACTTCAGTTTGCTCTGAGTGGGGGCCTAAACCAAACGCTTCCAGAGGTCCCTTCCAAGCTGAATTAACCTGTTTTTCTGTGATTCTAAGGTAGCCAAACAGGTGCTCCATAAAAAGGGACAGACCACGTTGTGATGCCACGTCCCTACTCGAGGGACAGTTTCCTTGTGAGCCAAGCTAACTGTCACCTTCAATCCAAAGAGATCTGGTCATTAATGTAATTTAATAATTTAACCGATGCAATTAGACATCTGACTGACACGTGATCCCTTCAGAACCACCTTCTGCTCCGCGAGTATGCTGTCTCCTCCACACAGCCCCACAGCTGCGATCACATTGAGCATCAAGTGAGGACAGAATTTAATTGCAAAACCTCCCTGGTGTGCCTCGGGCCATGCGCTTGGACACGTGCTGAGGCCCCGTCCCGCGCCGCCGACCACAGCACTGGCAGGGCACCATCGTCGCGCATAACACCGGGTCTGCTTCTGAGCCACGTGGAGCTCCAGTTCAACAGAGACAGACCTGCTGCAGCCAGGGGTGTGGGGCACTGAGCTTCGTCAGGCTCGGCAAACTTCGTGGGGGAGTCTCCCCGGGCACCCTTCTCTCGGTCTTTCCTCAGCTGCGTTGAACATTATTTCAAACGCAGAACTTAAAAGTGAAAAATGCCAGGCAAGCTCCGTGAAATAGGTTTCAGGAAGTTCTCCGTCCCATCCCACCTTCACCTTACCCTGTGTTTCTAAATCCATTCTGAACTCATTGTCAGATGTCTGGTGGGACTGCTCTCGATGCTGTGTGGAGAGCCTGGCCAGTCACATTTCTGTGTAAAACCTTTCACTTCACACAACAATTCCCACAAAATAGTTTTTTGAGGTCTTTCTTGCGCTAGTTTTATTGTGTACATAAAACTCAGAGTTAATGATACCTGGTCTGTGGCTCTCCTCTTTACAAGGCCCAGTGACTCAGATCTCAGCCAGACGGTGCAGGAACTTTTGCTCATGCTCCAGACCCGGGGCGATACCCGCAGTTAGCGCAGCAGACTCCGCACCGTGCTGAGCTGACCTCACGCCTCAGGTACCACCTCCTCCAGGGAGCAGGAGGGGCACATGTGTTAGCAGCAGGAGGACCTGACAGCAATGTTGTACGCATTCAATGATGGAGTTTGGCTGGTTCTTTTTTTCCAGACTTTGGACTCATCATTGCAGCTGTAGCTCATCATGAGCACACCTCAAGTGCATCTCCTACCTTAGTGCTATCGGAAAGGAATCCAGCTCACGTACACCGCGACCACCTCTAGATGAATGCCAAGACAGAGCTGCAGACAGCCAGATCTCACCCAAAAGCTCACTGCTGATCCCAGCCGAAACCCTAAAGCTGCTGTGCCGTCAGAGACCAACAGGTTTTTTGCATAAATTGCCAACGTGGGTTTGAACGCTGCTAGGGCCTGTCCTCTGACAGCACTTTTTGAAACGTGGATCAGCCAAAAATGCTTCCACAGCTACAACCGCTGTACTGCCGGGGTACTGCACGACGTGCAGCTGTGGCCATTACGGTGAGCAGCTGGCCACCTGGAGCCTTCCCATCGCATAATGTCCACCTTCCTGGTCAGAAAAAGCATCAATTACAGGTTGGAACGACTCATTACTGCTCCCTAAGTAGAAGGAAACTCAGAAGAACCTTTCCACAATTCAAGGAAATAAAATCCCTCTGCCATTACTACGGTTTATTGGAGTTCCTAAGACAAAGAGATGCCTGAAAAGGATAAAAGGACACGAACAAGGAGCAAAGCATATCCAGAAGAGAAGAGAAAACAGTGTTAAAATGTGGGAGAGTAACCGGATAGAATTCCTGGTGAGAAATACATTTTTATTTATAGGAATAGTATGTTGCAAAATCTTCCTCATTCTTGAGAGCTTGCTTCCAGAGCAGCACATGGGAAGCTGAGGATCATTAAAAGTTTCTGCCCACAACGGGGCATCTCCTGTTGAGGTGCAAAATATAAATTGGTCTGCGACAGTAGGAGAGGCAGCAGGAAACGAAATACCCACCACTGGGTGTTTGGTATTCATGTGAGTCGTGCCACCCCCATCTGTCCTTGACTTGTACCATCTTTTTAGGGTTTTTCCTCTGACTTCTCATTAGGTTAAACTGTTATTTGCGTTCAGAATCAAAGAAGGAAAACCGAACGATAGGAACAGAAATTATTTTATGTTACTCTGCATATGTAGGACTGCAGAGGGTGCCAAGTCCGAGCAGAATCGAGAAGCTGGACTGCAAATCCCCCCGAGATCCTACTCGCAAGGCTTCTGCTCTACCTACAAGCAAAAAGCACAATCCTCCACTGCACCAGAGATCAGAGAAACACAGCTGTATGTGGTTAGACAGGATTTAAGGTCTACAAGTATATGTTAGACAAATATGTATTTCAGGGAATTTTTCTCTCTGCTGCCACAAAAGGTTATTGCTGACAGCTGTGTATGAGAAATTATAGTGTGTGTAGCAATCTTAAGGACACCACATGAAATTGCATTACAGCTGTGATGGCAAAAAAAAAAAAAGTGACTATTTTTCTGATGGAGCCTATTACACAGGACTTCAAGTCGTGTTAAAAAATACTGTCAGTCTCGGATTTTCCTACTGCTTCAACTGGCAAAAATCTAGCCAAACTGAAAGAACGAAGATGACAACTGCAGCAATCCTGAAAGCCTGTTCTCAGAGGGAAAGTTGCATGCTCTCCTAATGCCTACTCACATGCCCTAAACCCTTAGTTCAGCTTCTGCAGTAAGCAAAGCAAACGGGACATGTGATTACTTCTGGTTTCCTTGCTTTTTAGTAAGTGAGCCTCTCGTGTGACTTGTTGACAGAAGTGAATGATACGATCAAGAGGTAACACTCCCTCCACCTCAACTGGGAACGTCTTATTGTTTGGGAAATTCATTACATTAGGAAGAAAAGTGTGTACTGTGGGTCAGGAGATGGATTGTACTCAGATACCTGTGCTTTGTTTCCAAACAAACAGATTCTCTCCATGCTGTTGAACGTCACTTGAGCTTCAGGTGTCCCAGTTTCCCACTCTTTGCTCACTGTCGAGCTCTCACTTCAGGCAAACACAGCACCCACTTGCCTTTGCCTCGAGGCACTAGTGTAATATAAAATAAATATTAATAACAATTAAGAGTGCTTGGACATGCAAGGTTAACTGTGGCCTGCCTCTGGCTGTCATGAATATGAACTTTGCAAATTTGTCCACAGAAACTAGAGTTATGTAAAGCTGCCATACCCAACACGCAGTTAGCGAAGACACGCAGCCCGGGCAGCAGCAACGGCATCGCTCTTCCAGACTTGCATCCCCTGTGCCAGCTTCGCAAGGTGATTCCTCTTCACGCGCTTTGTTCTGTATGTTAAAAAAAAGGCAAACACTACAGTATAAAAGCTACCGGGAACGTCTCTGTCGACGTATCAGTTTATGTCAAACTAAAAACTCTGAATTCGTGCCAAAAATAAAGTCAAATGCCTTAATGGAGGTATTCATAATCTGTGAATAAAAGTAAAAGCTAATGCCATTTTGCCTTTTATTGGTGTCAGTAATCAGCATTCTCTATATGCAGATGGCAAAAACCTGATAAGCCTTTATGTGATTATTAGTGAATCTAGATCGGATATGGGCATCTTATTCAAAGGAGTCTATAAAATTGTTGATACTGTCTGCCCTTTTCTCCTTATAAACATTTGTCAATTCACTCCCCATCTGCTGTTCTGTGTATACACATGCCCAGGCTAATGTTAGCTGAGGCTGCAATATAGCTATGTTAAATAATTTTATCTGATTTGTTGGATGATGGTATTTCTAATGGAAAACAACATGGTAATTTCAGAATGTTACTGATTAGATGAAAATGATATTGCATCAAAGTTACTTCCTTAATTTATTCTGAAAAAAACAAGAAGGATTTCTCTATTAAGATGCTTAATTAAAATCTATCTCTCTCCATACAAAATCTATACTTCAGGTCCTGCATGTCATGTCTGAAAAGAACAAAGGCTGATTAGCATCTTTTACACTCTGCTTTTCTTTATGTCACTTATACATTCATTACAGCAATTCCAGCCAGGTTTGGAAGGTCTGAGAGAAAGGGCGCTATTGTACGGACTGGCTGAGCAAAGGCAGAAGAACAAAAGAATGCAGCTGAGCTTTTTAGGCTTCCAGAGAAAATAGGGGGAGTGGTTGGAGTCCAGATGGGCCTGGGGGTGGGGTACGGTGGGGAGATTTTAGGGCAGCAAACAGTTACTCCTTCCAGGGAATCCGAGAGGAACACAATGCATAAATAACATCACAGGAACTGAGGCTGAACTCCAGCTGCTCCGTCGCTCTCACAGATTTTCAGGATTCCCTCCTAAACTTAAAAGTGAAATAGGAAGAAGGCGACCTGGGCATCAGCAGTACGGCACACACAGACGTGCATGCACGGAGATGCACACAGGCACACGCTCTTGCGAAAGGGTAGTAAGAACTGCAAGAGCAAAAATGAAATTCCAGCTCTTTCAGTGAAGGAATGAATTACACGTTGCTGACTTGCAAAAAAAAAAAGCCTTCCTCGCCTTTAGTGCCTCTTTCTTTAACATGTTACGTACAGAGAACTCTGAGATCTCTGAGTACGGGAACTTTCCATCTTTCCTGCTCCTGAAAACTGAAGTTTGCATCAGCCCAAATATCTACTTTATGGGAGGTGTTTGCACCTTTCAGCTGCAAACCAAGATGATGTTGGTTTGAAATAGAAAAGGCATATATTATAAGATCCTTAAAATATTGTTTTATACCATACCCTAAACAAGACAATGAAGTCCTAGCAATTCTATATGTGTTATTTGCATCTGTGGAAAGGAAAATAATGAGGTAGTTAGCTGCATGTTGGGCAGAACATCTGGTGAAAACCCGACACTCGCTCTCACAGAAGACCTAGTTCTGTTTTTGTTCTCTATGGCTGCAGTGGGAAAAGCCTTTTGCAACCACTGCCATTTTCAGTGCCACACAATGAGACTCACCATCAGCTCCTCTCCGCTGCTACACCTCCGCTGAGGCTGAGACCTAACGGCTGGCCCTGGGAGCAGCACCCGTGAAGCCCCACTCCCTGTACTAACCCCTACCAACTCTCCCAGCAGGATGCCTCTCACAAGCCCCAGGACATCACGAGACGTCAGAGTACCCCGGTCTCCCTACCTGAGAAGCGTGTCTGCCAGCTCCCCAGCAGGAAATTTAGGGAGGATTTGGAGGAGAGCTAAAGGATGTGCATTCTGCTTGCCTGCCTGGGGTCCATTGGCTTTCTCTCCTCAAGGCTGCTTCCAGCATTCCTGGGATCTCATGCAGAAGCCAGGAGAACAGAAACCTTTTATCTTGTGTTGCACATGAGCACTGAAACACCGTCAAGGCACGGTGGGCCCAGGGTTGCCATCTTCATTCGAGCTGGAGACAGACTGTTTTCCTTTCCTCTCCGCCTGAACAAAAACCCAAGCCAATCACTTTCCTCTGCTCTCCCCATCAAGAAGAGATAAGAGGAGTGTGAGAAATAGCAGCATAACACCGTGCCCCTTGCAGTGCCCATTCTCTTTAGGTTTACCACTGTAAATGTGCCCCCTCAGCTGCCCTGAGACGCAGGGCTCAGCTCAGGCACAGCGCTGGATGCTGTCCCAAAGGCGCTTAGACAGCTGGAGAAGACCCAAAGATGAGAAGCAAAGAGGGGGATTAGCTTTCGCTAATTCGTGTCAGTGTCATTTAGACCCAGAACTGCCATTAGCAGCCAAGCTATTCATAAACACAGCCAATCTCCTTTTAGTAGCTTTCCAAAGGAGCTGAAAACACGCTTGGTATCCAAGTCTGGGTGCAACACAGATTGTCCCCAGCCTCCATCAACTCGATTAAGCAACAGCATCAGACAACAGACTTCAATTCCCTTTTTAGATCCAACTAAAATAAACACACGAGACGTTTCATTTAAAGTGTTACCTTGTGTTCTTCTCACTTAGCACTCGGGAGACGTGTGAAGAACAGCCGAGCAGGCTGCAGAGCTGTGCAGGTCCCAGGCTGTGCAGGGCACGGATCCTGCTCTGCTCCCCGCCACGCCGAGGGGAGCGGGGCCAGGAGCTGCCGGGGAGCAGGCAGGTGAGAACGGCCAGCACAGGCCACCAGGCTGTTAAATGGAGGAGGACAGGGTTTGGGTGCAGACAACTGTGGCGACGAGAACAAAACAGATGGCCGGAGGAGCAGCAGATGAAAGACACAAAGAGATGGTTTTTGGAGGACCGCTCCCCTGGAATGCCTGTTTTGAGACAAAACTAATATGCAGGAGAGCCCCGCGTACACATGAATGTGTAGGACCACCCAGCCTCACCCCTGGAAAGTGTATTCTCCAAGGTCTCCTATCCTCAATATACTTACACTTAAAAAAACACACATGGAGAAGCCAAACAGTCTGTGGCATGGAGTGCATTTGCTCATGTCTCCTACATTTTTCTGTTATACATAAAATAAAACTTTACCACAATACAATGAGCTGCCAAGTGCTGACATCTCCACAACTACAGGCATGCTGGACAGAGTTCCCTGTTTCAGAGACTACAGATTAAGTAGGAAATACACTAATGAGACAGGAAACTTATAAATAGGAGACCATTATACCAAACTATTCAACCTGCTCCTGATGGCTCATTGTCCCACGCAACGCAGATTGTCTGCTTAAAGTGGTCTACATCATGCTGCTCTATGATTTCCTCTGAACGCTGCCTGGGAATCCTTCCACAAAGACCCCTTTGTTCGGAAGCACCTACAAAAACAACTTATCATTCTGGATTTTGCTAAACAATTTGGGTTTGGGAGTTAGAGGTTTTTTGCTTGTTTATTTTTGATCCTAGCCTTTATTAAGCCTCAGAGCTGTGATAGGCTCAGCCTTCTCAGGAGAGATTGGCAACCAGCCCTAAATTGTGTTAGGCAAGATATTTTTTCTGAAATAAGCTAGAAATCGTCAGTTATTTGGACACTGAGGATAATGCCAGCTTTGTCAAATCATCGGAGAGGTGTGCGGTTGCTTGGGGTTCCTTCTGGATGCATAAAGTGATTAGTGGCTTTGGCAGATATCATTTTGTCTGTCTTTTGCCCTCGTCTGATCATCAGCTCTTCCATCTTGCCCTTGCTTATCAGTTTCTCCTTCACGTAATATTTGTGTTTCTCATCCATCAGCTCACTGCTCATAGTCCAGCTGAAGTTACCACCGTTACTTCCAGAGAGGCGCCTTCGTTTCAGCCTCACTCCCGAAGTCATTCCATCCCATGCTAAAACAACACAGGTGCCGAAACCTGCTGACTTTTTATCATTTTGCCCCAAACAAGAAAACGTACAAAAAGACGGGGAATTGCTCACTTATGTAAGCATCACAACATTACAACCCGCTTTCATGTTTTCTGCACTTAAAAAAAGTGTTAGTCTTGCTGGTAAATTTGCTTCCTCTGCTGAGGAGACTCTTTAGCTACCTTGTGTGCACACGGGCTGTTAGGCACTCAAACACGGTATTTAGTCCTGTGCTACCAGCTAGATGTCACGTCTACACCTGCTCTTGGGGCAATCACTGTCATCCAAGCAGCCTCTCTCCTGCTCTTTTGCACTAAAAAAAAATATTCCTACAACACCCAGCACCCATTGGGTTCCCAGGTCTCACTGTAAAGGTGTGGAACAAATGTCTGCAGGGCTGTCTGCATGGCGGTGAGGAGGTATCCGTGAGCTGGAATTTAAAGTAAGCACCTAGAATGCTCCAGCATCCATCTCCTCTGTCGTATTTCCTTTATGTAGACATGTCTCTTTTCAAAAAACTCTTACTACTGAAACATGGCGATGTCTACTTGCTGAATGCTGAGGTTTCTGCTTGCTGTGCTGTTCTAAAGCAGCTGATCAGTCCGAGAAAACCAGGGGCACAAACCCAAGTGCAGGTGCCCATCCCTGACCGTGGTAATTAAGTGGTGTGGACATTTGTACTACCCACGGAGCTCAAGAAAGAATACAAGAAACAGGAATCGGCAACCCAGCTCTTCTGTGGGTGAACATACAGCAAAGGGTTTTCTTTTGACATCAACCAGAATTTCAGGTATTGAATAACTGCAATTATAGCAGCAGTAACATGTACGTAACTTGCAGTTGTATTCATACTGCAAGCACTACACTTGATAAAATAAAGTCATGAGACATTAAGCTGTATACTACACTCAGAATATTCCATGCAATGTCTATCACAGGTGCACATGCCTATAGATACATAAATACAACACCAGAACATAACCGCCAGTAACTGTGCTGTGGGCATTCACAAGCAGCCACACAGGTTCCAACACCTCCCCCGAACCCTCCCACTCTCTGAAGGTAACCGCGTCTAACAGGCTGCGTTACGGACCTCACTTCATTACAGACCTCACTTCATTACAGACCTCACTTCATTACAGACCGCACTGCATTACAGACTGCACTCCGACACAAACTGACTTCGGTGGGGATTACAGCGACGTTAACATGGTTGCTGTAGTCTAACGACCTGCAGTCTCTAAAGGTATGACGGGCACAGCACGTGATGTATCACTCCTGTTCTCTGAAAGTTAAGGTACCCTGACAAGAAAAAAACTTTGACAGTAACACAGTGTCAGCACAAAGACAGGTGAGTCCTTGCTCACATTCCTGGCCTTCACAGCGCAACCCCAATACCACATAACTCAGAACACAAAGCAAGGGAAGGAAAGAAGCCACCAGAGAAGGCAAGGAGGCAGTCATGGTACTGTTAGGGCCACTCTGCCCCTTCTACTTCTCTAAGACTGGCATCTTCACAAGGAGCCTGACTCTCAGATCTCGCACTTGTCTAATTCGAAATCAGGAAAAGTGTGGCCAACAGACACAGTGGTGACAGGCTGTTGAGTATTTTTTTTCCTCATCACTGAAGGGTTCCCTGCTGGTTGTAATCAAGATCCATAAACTCCCAGTGTAAGTCAGTGTGAAAGCTGAGATCTTAGCCTCATTTACTGCTGCTAAATTCAACCAGACGTACACACTCGCTTGTGTTCCGATCCGCTGTGCAAGCCTAAGAACGATGCCCAAGTCACTTGGTTACCTTTCCAGCAGCACGATGCTGTGAAACAAGGCAGGAACTCGAACCCAAGAGACACATAAAAATCAGGCTGGACAAAGCTCTGCACTGAACATACAGTGAAGAAAGATCCTGAACTGGTCTCTAGGGATTAAGCAGAATCACTTAACAGATCTCTTTTGTCTCAACTTACATGACGAAACTTTCAGTTAGCACTTGAGCAAGGTATGACAACAGTCAGAACCTTCCCCTGACAACCACGTACTCTAAAATTCAAGGAATTCACACAGCAATGTATATGTCCTTTCATTTGCCTTTAAAAAAAGTAGAGTGAAAACAAAAGTAAATGTGTTCAAATTTAAATAAATGTAACACTAAGTTTATCTGAACCTACACTCCCTCACAGACAATAAATTAGCTTAGCTTACCTTACAGATATTAATTTAGTTCAGTTAGGGGACAGCTAATATTGTTGCACTGCATTTTTTTTTACACAAACACATGTAAAGATCAGAACATCTCCTGTTGTCCAATAACTCACTGCTCAGTTAATTGGTTTGTGGTTAGCAAAGTAGCTGTTTCTCAGTGGGGACTAACTGCATACCAGCTATGAACTTGAAGTAAAGCCAATTATCAGCTAGCAGTAAAGAAACAATCTGTAAAACACCCCAAAGAATGCAAATCTTCATTGTCAGCTGCTGAACGGAAATGCACAAATAGAAAGACCTGCCCTAAAATCAGCTATGATACAGGAGCAAGCGAAGTTAAACTCACACACACACCGCGTCTAAAAACAGGGCTGGAAGTCAAACAGACTGCCCTAGCTGTAAGCGGTCCTAACACCCTGCTTTTTACACGCAACACAATTCAGAACAAAAAAAGAGTGGAAGACATTAAGGCAGCAGGCGAAGTTTTCTCATATAGAGAAGAAAAATATGTAAAAATCTAGCCTTCCCTCCTCCTCCCAGCAGTAACAGTACACCGAGGAGACAGCCCTCCGAATATTTTCTCTCTCATCACCAACAGGATGCCCTGCTGGGTGTAATCAAGATCCACGAACTCGGGGCTTCAGCCAGTGTGAATGCTGCGCTCCCAGGACTGCCGTGCGTAGTGATCCTCATCTCAGAGCTACGCTTGGCATTCCACGCCAAGGCACTGCTTGTCACTCTGGGCTATTGATTCCTATTTCTAGTTTCATTTTTTCGGTTTTATTTACTTCACATTGGTATAAAGTAGTGAAGCCTTCACCTCAGCTTAAGCCATTTATGTTTCAGTAAATACGGAGTGGGTGACTTAAAGCTGCAAGGCGAAAGTGTTGCACAACCAAGGACTGAGAAAAGTACTCTTGTACCTCACAGCTTTCGTTTGTCCTTATCCTCGACTGCCAGAAATTAAGCTTGTTGGATAGAATTCCGTAGCATCTGAACACCTTTTTTTTTTGTTATAAGCAATCAAGCTGAAATTTTCATGTTATTTGACAATATTTTACCTGATAGTGCACAGTTGCTTTCTTGGAAAATTCAAGTTTCCTTCTTTATTTGCCACGTACATATCACGGTGGTAATTCCTCTTCTGTATATCAATGATTTTCTTTTACACATTTGTTGTTCATACGTTATGTATATCAAAATGTCATTAAATGCCAGGGCAGGAGCAACAAGATAGCTGTATGTACTTACTCTGTGTGATTAATACTGAATGTAATCTTGCTCGTAATATACTTGTGTAATAATTTTACCTGTAAGTTATTACTAATGGTCTGAATATTTTCACTTCAAATTACCCTGAAGATGTCATAGCACTTGCTTACTTCTATTATAAGTCTTTCTATCTGTCATCATTTGTCAGTGGTGTCGAGGCCAGAAAATATTTGTCCATATAAAGAAAATTCCACTTATAACAGTAAATGCTTCTGAAGCTGAAATGGTGCATGCAGTATGCTAACTTGGAGACCTCCAAATGTGGGACTCTCTCTGAAATTAGTGCCTGCTTCTTGGTGTGGAGGCATCAGACGTGAGTTTGGAACAAGAGCAAGAATAACATTCACAGTAAGTGCTGTATGTGAGCAACTAAACTACCAAGGCGACCAATTGCACTCACTCCCACGACAAAGCACTCACCGTACCCAGTGCAAGGAGCGCCGCAGCCTTTCCGCCACGCTGGGACTGCAGAGAGCTCCTCCAGATCCCCTCCTGGCTCATCTCCTCCCAGCTTCACACCAGCAGAGCTGCTCTCTTGATGGTTCTTTTTCACACGCACAGAGTAAGCTTGCCGAGGAAGGCACCATGTTTTCTTCTTTGCTTATGCACAATTTAGCATAATCTGGGTTCTGAGGGAATTAAAAGAAATAAAAATTTGCCTTAGTTTGCAAGGGACAGTCCTTTCCATAATACAATATTCCACAGCAGTGCTTTTGGGAAATACCCTTAAGTTTTCATTTTTCTGCTTTTGCATTTCCGGCTGTCCGTAGTCAGATACATCCCCTCTTCAGATATATTAAGGCTGGTGACTCTTGCTGCCTTTGTGCTAATTTATGTTTGAGTGTTCTGTGATTTATTTGCTCATTTGAACAACACTGAACAACTAAAAAAAAATAAGAATACCTAAAAATAATACTTTTTTTTTTTTAAAGCAGTAATTGTACAAATGAATTCTACCTTGCTATTCGGCTGAAATGAAACCAAGAATTGCAGTTATGACACAGAATTTCTATGCCCTCGTAAGTCCTTCTCAATGCTCACATCATTTATGAGACCTTGTAGTTTGTGAAGTTGCGTTTAAAAACGAAACAAAACAAAAAACCACACCAAACCCCAGAATATATCCACCACTGGGACCTCTTCAACGAGCCCAGCCTGACTCCTCCTGTTCTCTAAGATCATAACTCTTAGGCTTTTGATTCCCTTAGTCCTGAAACTATAAAAATCTTCTCTCTATAAGGTCTTTTATTGTTATCCACATAGTCAATAGTGTCATTTTCATTCATATCATTCTGTAGGGAAGTTAGAGGAAATGAACCAGACGGAACAGAGCTATAAATAAGACTCAGCTACGCTGTTCCCAGTGCAGATTCAACAGCATTCTTTTAAAACCACAAAAGTACAGCTTGGGAATGATGGGAAGTTTTCTTCTCACTCGACTTCTCAGATTAGCTTTCATGCGGTGGCCAGTCTTTATTGTTGACTTATGTGAATAAAAGATGCATTTGCTTAAAACCAGCTCTGCGAGCACAAACACCACAGCAGGCACACATCGCGTGTACACGTTAGCTCACGCTTATGAGAAAAATCTCCAGAATCGTAGAGTTCTTAAGCATAAAGGATTCCGCTTAGAATTATTTCTTAATGAAAAGAACCTTTAGGGTAAAGAGGCAAATCTCACAGCAAATGGATTACCATTGGTTTTCTTAGGGGCTTGGCGTGCAATACAACGGAGTGTTTGCTTCACAGCAAGATCGCAATGTATAATGCTGGTACCTTTTTGTGTGAAATCCTGAAAAAAAGCAAGTGCAAAAATCCACAGGCAGTTCTGCTGTGCTGACAAAACACCGCAAATACCAGCTTTATGTAAATCCTTAGGAACAAAACAGGCCTACTGGTGCTCTGCCAGAGATGCAGGGGCAGCGGCTCTTAAAGCCCTCTTGAGCAGCCTAGCACGAGGGAGCAGGGCTGCCCCCCCTCTGCTGGGTGCCATTCATCCTTTGCATTGGGGTAACCGGATAGGTCTTTAAGTTCCAAGGAGCAGGCTGTGCGTAAACAAAGCATTAATGAAAACGGGAATGTAATGATCTCGAGAGAAACCTGACAGCACAGCTAAAACCACAGGGGAGCAGCAACAGCAACCCTGAGCATCTCACCTGTAATTAAAGTGCCGAGGAGCCCAGGTACCGCTGCTCATTAATATTCACCTGTAGAAATGGAAGACAGGGAGGCAAACATGGAATGCTAATATTGGGTCCATCCTTTCTCCGTACACACTTGCTTCTTCCTCTCCACATGGGCCAGCAGTGTCTCAGAGCTCAGCCAAGCCAAACACGACGCGGCCAGCAGCCACAGGCGAGCCGAAGTGGCCGTGTGCTGTGGAACTTTAAGGCAGGGGAAATTTCTGCTCTTGTTAATTTATTCTGTGCTAAGAACTTGGCATCTAAGGATGAGCCTTGTGTCATATCATGCAGCACCGAGAGACACTCGGGAGATGAACAATGTAAAACAGGAAAGCGCTGCTTGTTGCCCAAGGCATGTGGTAGTTTGTTGCCAGTTTATGTTTCACGCAGGTTGGCTCTATTAGCTCCAACAACCTAAAAAATTGAGCAGTGAAGCCCACAGCAGATACCTTTGGGAGCCTCACAGTGCTTCAGGAAGAGACTTCTGGAGACTTAAGTCTTAACTCCAGAAGCCAGCGGGAGCAGCTGCCTAAGCCGAGAGCAGAGAGGTTCCCATCACCAGGCTTCCTGCAGGTTAGGAGAAAGGGCAAAACAGGTTAGGAGAAAGAGATCTGAAGAACACAGCTCTGCACACTCATCCATTTCTGATCACGGAACAAATGCTCGTCTCAACAATACAACTGCCCCAATGGTGGCAAAACACGCAAGCAGCACGCAGGACATTTGTGAAAGGGAAGTGTGGCCCAGGGCAGACAGGCAAGGGGAACAAAACGGGCAGAGCCTGGGGTCTTGGCGGCCTCGTCCCATTACGTGGCAGGATCAACGCCTCCGGCACACAGCGGCGAGCGTCCTGCAGTGAGGACAGGGGGAGGGATGCCCTTGGATATGCTGAAAGCAAGGCCCCCACTGTGCGCACGCAGCCGGGGAGCACCCTGCTGAGGAGTGCAAAGGATATTCAGCGAAGATTTTGCCACCTGTGTCCGTATAAACAACTCCCTGGTTGCTTTATTTTTCGACAGAAAAACCGTGAGGGATGATGCTATGACTGGAAATCTAGACTGCCTTTTGAGTTCAAGGATTCTGAATTTTAGTTTTTCTCTTATTACCTCTTTTTATGGGAACTATTAACTGCAATTTAAGCCCAAAATGTTAAAAGCAGTATACAGATTTAAGGATTCTTTCATACCAATTAGAAATAATTTCTAGCTGCACTTCAATGAATAGGCTTTTATCTTTTGTTATAGTGGAAAATCACTTATCCACTGTAGCACAGGGCATCTGCATAGATTTGTTTCTTATTATCTTTAATGGTATTGGCAAATACGGAGTTAACACTTTTCTGCTCAATATATTTGCAGTTGTCGGAATACCAGGCTTCTAAGAAAATTACAAGTTTAAGTATTCAGTTAAACCAAAGTTACAACTTAATTAACATATCACTAGAATATTCAAGGCTGATGTCACCTCGTCGCTCACGCCGCACTTGGGGGCATAGACGAGGATCCTCTGAATCGACTCACAAGCAACCTACAAATACCACGACTGCAATCCCTACCTTGCTGGAAAATGCTAACATATGAAAGGCCAATCCAAGATTTAAACAGAGTTTTGTTTCTACTTTTTTTTTTTAAGCTTTAAGCTCTATTTGCACCCCTGTCCTGAATGCGTAACTGCACATACCTCAATAATACAAAGCATCATTGATAAAAAAGGCTTAATTATGTAATAGCCAAATTTTAACTGCCTGTACAGGATTCACGAAAAGCAATGTAAAGTATTCACTATCAGGCTATTTCATTGGTGGTCTTTGTCAAACACCAAGTTTAACCTGAAATGGAGAGTTAAATGATGGATTTTTCCCTGTGATTTCTCCATGCTGTCTCCCTGAATTGTCTAGGCAAGGCAGTTTGTGTGGGCTGTGACCTCGCAGCTCTCTGCAGGCCACAAGATCACGACCTTATGAAAATTGTTTCTCTTTTCTCTGTCACTCTGAATCATATTCTTAGGTTAACGGAGAAGAAATTTTAAAGAGAGTGGTCACCATTTTTGGAAAAACAGTCCAACTATCAGATCAGGACAGGAAAGGCAATTTGCCTAGCATTAGCTTCAACGTATATATCGTAAAGATCTTTATCTGCTCTAAATGGCAAACTAAAAAAAAGGCTAAATAGTGGCTTGCTTTTACCAGACATTTCTGTACGACAGCTCACATGGCAGCTTTGGATTCCAGCACCTGGAAGACTTCTACTGACAGAGAAGACTAAATCACTGAGAAAAAGCGGTTTTAGCATGTAGGAAACTCAGGGTTTAAGCTTCTTTGGAAGTGTCAGCCCACTCACCCACCTGTGGTCGCTGCCCTGTGTGTGTTGCTCCTGGCCCAGCGCTGCTTCATGTCCACGGACGGCACAAAGTTCTGCAGTGACCAAGACCGTGCAGGTTTGGATCCCGGTCTCTTTCATCCCAGCACCAGCAGAAATCTGGAAAAAAATATACTGATAATAATAATCACAAAAGCTACTAATAATTGGTGCAGTTCTCAAGGTGTCTGCCACCTCAAACAATAAAATCAATGTTTTACACCCAACAGCTCTTTGGAAAAAAACAAAAACAAAAACAAAAACAAAGAAAAACCTTGGGACACTCCATTAATGTTAATGTAGCTATATTAACAGGATTCGCCCCAAAACCTTTGACTGTATTCTGAAGGGAAAACTTGTATTATCAAGTACTGTTTCTATCTTTATTAGCTTTTTTCTTTATTAGCTCTACTCTTTTTTTTTTTTTTCAGCTCCACTTCAGTGACTACATATAGTCACAGAAATTTATTTTACATTCAGCCTTTATATTGTTCCCTGGCCATCCCTTTGGGCTGCTTCTAGTATCTCCCTACTTGCTGCTGCAGAATATATTATAGAAGCAATTTTGGCCAACTGCTCCCACAAGAGTGGGCTCTTGTCAATGCGCTGCGTTGATCCAGCCGCATGAAGGAAGGGGACTCTGTTCGTGTCTCCCTCATGCCTGCTGCACGACGCCACCGCAGAGAAATTACTTTCAAATGCTACACTTTGACTGTAGCAACACAACTTTTAGTTTTGTTGCTTTGTTTGCCTTACAGAATTATAGAGATTTCCTTTGGAAGATTAAAACGCCAAGCCTGAAAGAACTGAATCGACTGGAACTGGCTCTCGAATGATCCGGTAAGGACCGGGAACGACAACAGATGCACCTGCAAGCACTGCAAAGCTTTTGCAAAACTTCAGGCCAATTAGGCTCATCCACGCTACTTACGTGCACGAGGAAGCTGCCGACTGAACTGGCTTTGCTCGCTGCCGTGCGCGGACTAACGGGCCGGCAACGCTGCTGCTTCCTAACTGCTCGAACGCGGCAGCATCCCGAGTCTGACCGCGTGGGCTGTGACTCCTGTTCTGCAGCAGAAACCAAGAAATCAGCAGAAACCAAGAATCTGGTACGACCGGAAAACAGGCTGAACTATGTGCAAGCGGACTGATATCTGATCAAGAGCCTTATGAACCGTGACAGCAGTTTATTAAATGCTAAATGCAGCGGTAGTCATTTGTTTGTTTTTTCCCCACTTTTTCTTTCAAGGTGCATCACCATTTTGTCCAAAAACGGTTTCCTTTTAGCCATACCAACTGTATAGAGTAGGTGAGTCTCAACCTGGTCCACAAACCTGATCCACAAAATATTTCATCATTTTACCCTTTTTTTGGTGTTTTTTCCCCCCACGCTTTAATGGGGCTTTAATGCCACTGCTTCCACCTGCTAGAAACCAAGTGCCTTCCTCAGATTCCTCGGAGGGCTGTAATACCAAACTGCACAAAAGGCAGGCTCCTATCAAAACTGGATTGTAAAATATAACGCAGACAGGTTAGAAACATGCAGCTTGCAGTTATAGGTAGAGCAATAACTTACAATGGATACTGCAGAATACACAGAAATCACAGATAATAATCAAGAGATTATCCTCATATGGGAAATCACATTGAATGGGTCTTTCTTTGTCCCCAAAACTATTCAGAGCTGAAAATGTACTTAATAAGAAACATGGGATGTCGGTTTAGAGTGCGTTCCAGTTCCATGACTGGGCGCAGAAGCCTCATAGTTTTGCTTCTCGTTTTCATTTTTAAATGGTTGGTGTCTGTTTTCATTCTGGGTTACTTTCTGCAGCCTTGCATGCCAAGCGATGACAGACCTCACCACTTCTGGGCCAGGTGGCTATTGCAGCTGCGCAGAAGACGTGAGGCACTTCGCGATGCGCGGCGTGCTGCCGTGCCTCCCCGCTGCCTCGTCGCCGGGAAGGGCAGAGGCGAGCCCGCAGCGCAGAACTCGGCGACGACGCTGCCTCTGGCACGTTCAGCAGGAGCCAGCGATGCCAAGGCAGGATTATTCCAGCAGGACAGGCTCGTCTGGCTCTCTTCTCCAATAGTACAAGCAAACAGTGAGCCTGCATCATGAGTTTTGTGTTACTTTTATAGAGCTACCCTCCAGGGGCCCACTGAAACTGAGAAGTCTATGGTCAAGATTTTCCATGAGATTCCCAAATGCAGGGGGGATTATCGGTTGGTTAACGCACAAAAAAGTCAACAGGAATTTCCTATTAAATAGGAAGGGGACTGTAGTACTCAGAATACTGTGCTCCTTCAAACACGAGGCTTTGCTGTGCTTTCCTTTCCCCTCTTTTGGCAGGAGGGAAGGCGGCAGCAAACCGGCCTTCAGATGCCAGCAGAAGGATCCTGGGGAGGAGACATAAATACTTGTCCTGGGACAACTCCTCAGAGCTCCATATTTCTTTTCAATAACAACAAGGGAATTTTTTCTTATTGATTGCTTTTTGCAATCGAGCTTACCAAATAGAACTTCCCTCAAATGATTCTTCCAGCTAACCTGATAGAAAACTAACCTTGTTATATTTATTGACAGAACATTGAAATAAATATTATAGGTCTAGAGGGAATGTTTCAGTCCATTGATTTTTCTTTATTTTTTTTAAGGAAATAACAAATGCACCATATTCCCCTTGGCATATTATGCTGGGAATAATCTGAAAAAATGCTTACCTTGTTCAAAATATGTCTTAAAAACTCCTTCCGTTTCCAAAGAGCAGGCACAATTGTGAATAAATCTTATCTCGAGCAAACAAGCAATTTGCAATCTTAACTGTTTGCAAAATTCTCCTTCTGTGATTGTTCAGGAAATTAAAAGAAACCAGTTCATGCTTTTATCTGAAGCTCTGAGAAGATGTCAAGTTTTGGGGAATGTATTTTTTTTCTCCAGAAATAGCTAGGGCTGAGAATCAGCTGTTGATAGTTTAATACACCTCATTGGATCTTCCAGTATCCTTCACTACTTGCTCCTCTTATACTGCTTTTTCCAAGGCTTGTGGCCAAAATGGCAGGATTGTTCAACTTGGCAGGGTGAGAGCTGGATGGTAAATTTGAGAATTTGGGAGATAAGGAGGAGAAGGGTGCAATGAAAAAGTGCTGAGGTGCCGCTGAAAACAGGGGAAGAAACTTTAAAATCTACGTGAAGAGCTATAGGTCTGAAGAAAAACACACGAAGCTAAGAATTTTGCTCAGTTTTGCTAACTATTGTATTTGGTATGAAAAAGCCGTTCCCAAATAATGCAACACCCAGATGCTTGGTGAGACTGTCCCTCTTCAACAGCACAAAGCGAGGAGCCACTACACACAAACAGCCACATGGCTTCTCCTGCAGGATTTACAGGCAGCACGCCGGGCTTCAGCCAAGGAACCTCCTAGGGCAGGTTCTCTGACTTCCTGAAGACAATCGTCTGAAATAATCTGAGATGATAAATGCAAATGTATTACAGCGCGATGCCACAAAGCTCCCCAAACACTGTCACTTCCATTAGCCATACAGCCTGACGGTACCTATTTCACTAAGAGGACCAAAAAAGACACTAATTTTTTTGGAGGTTTTCAAACCTGAAACTAGACCTTGGAACTGGAACAAACCGAAAATAAAGGATTCTGCAGCCAAAGTCGAAACGTGAAAGCACGCTACAGAAATGCTACAAGCTGCATCTCAATTTTATTTACCTAGGGGGTCCTTCACCAAGTCAAAATCATTGCTAAAATTGTGAGGAAGCTTTCTGTGATTAGAAGAGCAATGCCGAGTCTGAGCACAAAGAGCATACCATTACGCTGCTCCCACAGGACCACCACGAACCTCATGTGTACGTGGCTGCCAGCTAAAGATTGCTGCTACTGAGAGGAACTTACATCTTGCCAGGGGTTACATCCAGCGTCTCCTACGTGGACATTCGGTAGAGCTGCTTTGTACGCCAGTGAAAGAAAGAGACGTGAAGCCTTCTGGATAGCATCTGCTCATGAAAAAATAAGGGATTCTTCTCGGCTCTGTTCACCTTTAAACCTTTATTTAGTACGGGAACAAATGGAGAACAGCATGGTCGCTGTTTCTAAAACCCTTTCTGGCTCCTTCAGTAAAGGATTACAGTCCTTATGGGCAGTAGTCACACTTAATGCATCCAATTTTTGAGCACAAACTATCAGTATATAAGAGTATAAGGTAGCCTTGGTAAAAACAGAAGGCCTTCGGCACTTGTGTGTGGTCTTTTAACAGCTCTATCTCCTGGACTACCTAATAAAGTGAAGTGGTATAACCAACACATCCTCCGGACCTTGCACACTGCCACCTCGTGGTAACTCAGACCCACATTGTGGAACTACCCAAGCCCCAAACACTAAACATCCTATTAAAATTTGAATACGAAAAGGCAGCAGTATTTCCTGGCATCACCTCCTGGAAACATCAATGAGCCAAAATAAACATGTAAGTTATACAAACCCTAGTGCTGCTTTCTCCTTTAAAGGAACTGCTCCTGTTGCATCACGTAGCAGCTGGCTCGAAAGACCAACTCACAAATTTCAGGCTCTTCCATTCACTGACAGCATCTGTTACGCTGAGGGCCTGTGAATTCCTACAGCACCACTCACAACAGACTTGTTCTGTACACTGAAAGGTAGGCCATCATGTAAAATGCTGTCTTAGTTAAAGCTACATTGAGGCAAGGCAGACAAATGACTTTTCCAAGCTCCCACGTGTGTAGAAATGGAAATAGGGAACACCGGAGCTGACTGGGTAACGTTTACACCAGACCAAACCTGTATTAACCACGCTGCATCTGAAGTCTTCTCACTGGAATACAGGCAAAGCACTTGCTTGTAAGAAAAGGGGGGGAAAAAAGAACAGGAGCACCTTTAGGGAAGCGAAAACTGAACGTTGCTACATCTCCCAGCACACGAAAATGTCCTTCTGAGGCTGGGCCAGCACCTGGTGCTTGCTGTGCTTGCAGAGCAGTGGCACCGTGCTGCTGGTGCTGCTCCCGCAAAAGGGGGGCAGCCAACATGTTTTATCTGCACGATGCTGTGCCCTGTGTCATACTAAGCCAGGTACCTCTGGATGTGGATTTCACTCTGCTTGGCTCCCCAGACCACGCTCTGCACCACCATATCACACGTACCCAGCAGTGCAGCCCCTTTGTACGTAAAGAACGGCTGCTAGTGACGCCTTGGTGACATCTTAGCATCTGTGAAACTGTGAAATACCAGGACTAAAACTCATGCAGCAGACTGGAGAGCTGTCCCAAAGCGGTCTGGCCCAGTACCAGTGCCAGTAGCCACAACAGCAAAATCAGAAAGTATGTGAGAGGGAACACTGCAAGCCAAGCTAAAGCTGCATACGCTGCGTGTCTAACAGAGTAATAGCACCCACTCGAGAAAGACCACAAAAACCACAGAAACACTGTTTTGCCCAGATGCTTCCCCATCTCCTGCAACCAGTGCAAGAACATCCTAAATCAGAGGCAGCGTCTTTTTGCTCAACGGCATTCCATGGATTTTTCCTACAGGAATGTGTCCACCCGTTTTTGAAAACACACGGACTTTGAAGTGAGGCAGATGAGAGGACAGGTCCTCAGCTGGCGTGGATTGGCATAATCCCACGGCGTCCACCACAGATACGCAGCTCTGCAGCTGGCGGGGAGCTGGGCCAGTGTGTTAGACAAAGAGAATTTGCACTCTGTGTGTTAAAGAAAGAGCTGTGCGACAACGCCACTTTTGGTACGTATTTAGCCAAGCTTTTCCATACTGTCTTATTCCTTTGCATCTCAAAGGTAATTCACAAAGTTGTTCAAGTGATAAAAAAAAAAAATGATCATCACTTTTATTTTATATTTTGAAAATGTAGCGCGAGGACGAGTCAAATATTTTTTGCAATGCTTTCCTAACAGTAGTTTTGGGGTTACGCAAATTTGGACTTGCACACGGACTTAATCACACTGCCGTACATTTTGCTGTCCAGAACCTTGAGTAATTGGCAGCACAAGGCAACCCTGTGCAACACAAAACCTTCTGCTGGGCCACCATACTGTGAGACCATGGAGCTGATAGCTCACCTACCCAGGAGCTGACAGACTACACTGAAAATTGGAAAAAAAAAAAGAAAAAAAAAAAAGGAAAGGGGGAGGGAGACAGAGAGAGAGAAATACATTTTTAAAGATAACCTGGAGGCAAATATAATATTTATACTTATTTATCCTCACAGCACAATCATAAGCCCCAAAACATGTCTAATGAGGTGGAATTGCAAAATGGCCATGAGTCCTACTTACTTGGCTTCTCAGTGGTCTCTTAGCAGTCACATGGATCCGTATTTTTCAACTATGTGACTGCTGCAGGCAAAACTCCTCTAAGTAAGAGTGAGAGTCACAGCAAGTCCTTAACTCCCAGTGGTATTCATCCACAAAAATGCCAACCTAGGAAAAATGAGAAGACGGGAAAAAAAGTTGCAGGGGCAATTAAACAGAGCAGCCTGCTGCACTTGGCGCTTGGTTCACACCGGTGGGGTGCTCTCTGCCCAAATGAACTTTCATTCACAGCCTTCCAGTTGGAATGGCCTCAAAACCATGAGCACAAACCATGAACGTGGAAGAAGTGAAAACATGGCAGGAAGTTCTCCTGTGTCACTGGCGAGGAGCTAGCCCAGCCAGGTCACCGCTGGGTCTCCCACCTCTCATTTAGCAGATTCCAACCTTGTTTCAGTCCCTTTTTGAAAGTACCTGGGACCTCTTACAACTCCGATTTTTCCGCTGCTGTACTCTAACCTGGACACAAGTCGGTTGCTGAGCCACAGCTGCCGGATGCCCTAGGGCAATCAGTTATCCTTCATGGTTTCCAAAAGATGGTCCCAGCTTCCCAACATGCTCAAAACATTTCCTTTTGTCTAAACGTCCTGACACTTTTTTTCAGATACCTAAATATCCATTTTTAGTCAGTCTTCACATTACTTTGGAAGCAAAACCAAACTACACACAAAGAAATCAGGCTACCTGTAGGTACCGTGATCTTTGGCCCTACAGAAGTGTGGGGATCCGAGACCTAAGTACCACCTACGTGACACCAAAACAGTTTGCTGTGGTTCTCAGCAGCTGTGGCTTCTAGCAAGAGCCAAAAACATTGCTGCTGCTCCAGAGCATTTGGAGGTGGTCACAGACAGGTCCAGCTCCCTTGGTGTAGGCACTGGAACTGGGGAAGTACAGCTCAAAGATTAGATGTGTAGATTAAATTAGCTCGGTATGATCAGATCTTCCCTCTCCGAACAACTAGGAAATTCTCAACATTCTCACCTATTTTTAAATGAGTTTTCGGGCAGGTTTAGCTCTGCAATTCCGATGCTCTACGTACAGGCACCACGCAGCTTGCAGGTGATGCTCTGTGGGTACGTACGTGTGTTCCCAAACCCAACTTTCAAACGAGGAACCAGAGTCAGAAAGAAGGGGGAGTAACTTTCAGAATCTGGCCACAGCAATAACTCCCTTACAACCCACGGCAGTCCGCTTTGCAGGCTGAAAGTAGAAGCATAAAGGAAAAAATCCAAACCCGCAGCTAGCGAAGTCACTGACAGCTTTACCTGTTATTGTTTGAGTGTCTTCAGAAACGGCTCTCAAGTCTGATCCTGCCGTGACATCTGGGAAGTCCCCAGGGGCTGCAGCTCTGACAAACTGTCAGCGCCGCGGACACCCCAATTCCAGCTGCAGCACCGCAGGTGCTGAGCGGCGGCGGCGGGGGCCGCGCTGCTCTCGGCATCCCGCACCACGGGCTGCGTGTCACGTACCCTTCTTGCGCTGCAATCTTTGTTACAGGTTCATCTGTTAAAAAAAAAAGAAGAAAAAGAAAATGATACCCAGTAAAGGCAGTGGAAGACAGTGCGAAGCTACTGCTTAAGCTCTCGCATGAATGGCTCGTCCACGTTTACTCGGGAAAGAGCCTGAGATGATGGAAAGGGATCCCCAGGAGGTTCCATGTCACAACGCCGTGCACCGAAAAGCTGCAGCCTCATCTCCATTTCCACGCAGCCTCGCAATTAGGTTTTGTAATCAGTAAGCTTAATACCTTTTAAAGGTTCTCTGATATTGCAGATTTCTGTTTCCTAACGAATTTATGAGCCTTTCTTGTGAGACACCAAGAATAAACATTATCCTTTCTCTTTGGAAAACAACAACAATGTTCTCTCTGAACACCATTTATAGATATCTATGTAACTGAACAGTAAAGCTAACAGAGAACTTGCACCGTTCCGATACGAAGATGATTTGGTGCTGGCTTGGATGCCTGTGAGCTGTGAGATGACCTCCAACTGCTAACCCAGCCAGAAATCAGGTGCTGCTCAGTGATATTTGTAATTAAAGAAATGTTGAACTGCTTTGTGGGCTATGACAAACCAACCTCTTCCATTTATTTGTGATCTCCTGTAGCAAACAGAGTAACTACAAGGCTGGAGCCAATAATTCAGCTTAATCTTCTTGATTCATTCACTGTGTCTTTCACTTCTAAGGCATAATTTCAAATCTAGCCCAGACCAAAGTGACAGAAAATCTTTGTGATCTGAGTCACAGGGAAAGGTCACGCTTAAAAAGAATTTCCTAAGCTTTCGTCTGATTTGAACCACAGCAGCCCGTAATGCGGAGTAACAGAGCCACGGCATCGACACCCACCAAGCCTCCCGGTGTCCTTGATCTCCCCGTGCAGCACAAGGTCACTCCCTGGGATCCCGGGCATCTTGCAGGGAGGAAGGCACGCGCGGCCCCGCTGCAGACACAAGCCCGCTTGTTCTCAGGCGCCTCCTCGGCTGGCCTCGTGACAACCGGACGCTTCAGTGGGGCTCGACGCTGGCTGCGCGCACTCGCCCACTGCTTCCCAGGCACTTTAGAGGCCCTCGTGCACTTAACTTGTGACATTACCACCTGTGTCTGGGGAGCTGACCTTTTCAAGCCAGCGTGGCTGGCAGCTGCGACACAGGTTACATCTCCTCGGTGCAGAGCCCGTGACAGTCACTTGACCCTCCTTAGCAGCAAGCGAACGCATTGTCTGCGGACAGAAAGGGGAAAATGAAGTCTGCTCTGCGGATTCCTCACCCTCCGCACACCGAGCCATTTATCTTCGCCTCTGTGCCCCACGTACAGTCATATTTATGTACCTGTGGGGGCCGTAAGGAGCTTGTTTATTATTTGTTTTCATTTAATGATCTCTGTCATTCTCCCCCAGGAATACCCATATGCACTATGCAAATCATATTAAGCCCTTGGCAATAGTGAGAATGCCTTGAGCAGTAATATCTCGTACATTAGCTCTTTGAATGGAGGCAACTTGGTTACTGAACCAAGCCCTCGCTGCGCTCCCCCCGGCCAGCTCCATTTGCTGATGGTGTCGTTCCCCCCCCACTCAGCCCCTTCCAGCAGCTCACCGGGGCTTGCTCCAGGCTCCTTGCCCCCAGCACTGAGGCTGCTGGTTCCCAAACTGGGGTCTGTGACACCCCATCGCTGCAGAAGGCAGGCTGCTTTGCGTGCTAAGTGCTCTCAGAGTCACCCCAGGAGAAAAACGAACCGAACACTTCTTCTGGCGACTGTCTTCAATTTAGGCAGGGACTTTGTTTGGGTGATACGGACGTTGTATGGTCACGTATCAGGAGCAAGATGGTAGAGGGAGAGGTCAGCAAACCATAATTAACCCCTATGATAAAAGAGCATCAACACTATGGGGAGAAAGCGTGAGAATCGACAAGAATTCCTGTTCTCTAACTGCAGCACTGCAGGAACTGAGGGGTTAGGTGATTGACCCTGAGACTAGAAATCCGTGTTTCCTGGTAATGACTCCTCTCTAACCTCTGCCAGCCTACTTAACCTTCCGAGACCACATTTTCATATCTGTGATACGAGGATGAAATTCTTGAGTCACCGCCGTACAAATCTGGGAGGTCTGAATTGCAAACAAAAACATGATCGTAATAAGAATCACGGCTTTTGTTAAGGGAAAAATGTGATGTTTCTCATAACCCCTTGTCACAAGCTTTAGAATCCCCAGAGTCTGAGTGCCTTGCTAGAAGTCAGGTCTAACGAGTCAAACAGAGCTTTCAAATGCATTATTTTGAAAATATATATTACATTTCAACTTATCCTTCATTATCCTTATCCCTGTCTCCTTTTAGCTCGCTGTATTGCTGCTTTGCTATTCTAGTCCACATGATCTGCACTTTGATTAATTAATTTATTCTGATTATTTAACTCCTTTTTCATTTTTCCATATTCTTCTTCCTTGATTTTTCTTTGCTTATCTCCCTGTCAGTCTTTTCTTTGTATCTCTTTCTATTTCTGCTCTCAAGTAATTGTTTTTCTTTTCATCTCCGCTTCTTCCATTTATTATCTTCATATATGGAAAAATATACACTAATACCTCCAGGGAAAATAATCCACAATGCAGACACTCAGTGAGAGAGAGAGATCCAAAGAAGCTGCAGCGCTGAAAGAGATCTAGCCGAGACAGCAAACCGAAGATTAGATATGGTTTTGCAAGAAGATACGGCTACAGAAAAGGCTAATGAAATCTTGTCAACATATGCAGAGGCATCACCTTATGTTACAGACCAGAGGGACTTAAATCCGACCTTACAGGGATTTCTTGTTAGCTCGTATGGAATGCTGCATTAGTTTGTGCGTAATGTGTTGCCTCAGTAATACACCTGTCTGTCCAGGTATTTCTGTAGACCAAGTCGCCAATTCTCACTGCAGAACCGACACGGGAACGCAGAGGATCAGCAGAAAAACAACGAGCTGAAAGGACAACCGCAAAAAAATGATGGGAAATGCAGAACGGCACTCTTAGCTTAGCCAGGAAGTGGTTAAAGAGCTCACAAATAAGTGGTAAATAAAGGACATATCTGATTATCAAGGAGGAGAAATGAATTTTCACACCATGAATGAAGAGATAAAATGAAACCAGGATAACCCAGGTTAAATTTAATGAAAACTTGAGGCTGTGGACTAGTCATTCAGATGAGAGGGTTGTAAGATGCATCACTTGGGGCTTTAATGGCAAGAAACAGACATACAGTTTTGCGTTTTTGTTCTAATTGTCCCCAAGCAGGTGCTGAGATGCTGTACTTCAACAAGTCTGCCTGCCCGCACAAACTACAGAAAGAGGAGCTGATGTTCTAAGTGCCATGAAATGGGGGAGAGAGTTTTCTGCACGCTTCTATTAGAAATGGTAATTTTTAGTTTAAAACGCACCCAAATATCAGAACCTCTCTCCAAAACGATCAAGTCAACAAGTGCCTGATGCCAGTGAGCTTCTTCCAGATTCACTCTCACAGAAAGCAAACAGTGAAGCCACGGAAGTGTCAGCATGATCTTCCACTCAGCAGCAGTAAGGTTTTGGGAGATGCATGTTTTTGCATGTTCAACCTTGGAACATAATGAGCTTGATCTGCTATCTGGCCACGCTGCAAGTCAGTGTTAATAAAAATATACTATAAATAATTAACAATAATTTAAATATTCATATGTTGTTGGGGGCAAGGCCTTTTATCAGGCAGTTGAGGATACATTAGTGAACCATGATATATTTCACCGAGGTTAACTTTACCCTAAAAATGCTACCCTAGTGCATAGAGTAATAAGGTATCAGAAAGGCCTCCAGACAGTTTGCTAATATATAACTACAATATTCCTACGTGATGAGCTACAGTTTCATAAATGGTTGATGCATATGAGTAAGCTTTAAAAAATATTGGAAGCATTAATTTCATTTGACTAATGCTGATACCATGCATTTATACCTTTTTTTTTTTATAAAGCATTCTTTTTTTTTATCCAGGAAAGCGATTTTTCTTCCACAGTATCTGAAATGTCACCTCAAATTGTCACTTGAAGGTAGAATTGCTCCTGAGCCAAATGATACTGTATATAACTGCAAACACCGTCTCCCCCAGGTGAGTTCAGGAGCTCTGGTTTCCTTTTCTGTAAGTGCTCAGATACGTGGCTTTGCCTCCGGAGCTGAACAGAAAGCCAGCTTTGAGTGCATGCTCTCCTATCCATATGCACATGTAACTTGATATTAACATGATCCGTACCCACACAGTGATAAAACTAAGCAAAAAGGCCTTTGTCTAAATATAGAAGTGATGTTGGAAAAAGCTCTGCAGCCCTCCCTCTGCACGCAGTCGTGCGACGAGCCTCCTCTCCCCAGGCGAGTTTGCAATGCCGACAACGGGCTGGATTCAGCGGTGCTATTAACCCCCCACTACAGCGGAATAAGAAAATGCTCCTAAGTACTTTGAAAAAAAAAAAAAAACAAGCAACAACACAGAATGAGGTAACAGTTAAATTAAAAAAATCTGAAATACAGAAAGTACAGCTGTACAAACGGGAAAAGTCCCTGTTCCAACAGCATCGGAGGTTCACCTGCATTTCTTATCCCTAATATCGACTACTCGAGCTTTTCTTGTTCAACGGACAGGCTGCTGCTGCTCGGTTTATGTGAAGCTTCTTGCCTAGAGTACACAGGACAGACTGAGTAGGGAGGGAAAGGAGGCACGGTCAGCGAGGCCACCCCGTGATACCACCCAACAGCTGGCTTCTGAAAAAACAAAACAAAACAACAAAAAAAACAAATTCAGTTGCTGAAATCATTTCGCATACTGAAAAAAAAAAGAATTCTTTATAGTACACTTGCAGAGAGGGTGAGCAGCAATAGATGCAACCAGGTTTCCAACAAGGAAATTAATCACAAATGCCATCTTTAACTGATTTGGCAGGAGTGGTCTGGTGCCACTCAGCACCACCACTCGGGCCCCTGACACCTGGCAGCTGTGTGCTCATGCCCTCATCCTGCAGATGAGACTTACGGCCAAATTAAAAAGTTTGCAGTTCTCGCTTCACTTCAGGAGGGACTTCACTCACCTCTTTAAAGTACATCCTACTTGCTTTAGTATGAAATTAAATACCTGCTCTTCATGCAAATGGTGCCAGTGTCCAAGAGGAGCTAAAATGTGATTGGAATTCGTTCAGCTATTGGATGCATTCACACTGAAGGGCTTGAGCTGACCTTTCCAGAACAGCTTGTACCAGGAATACAGATTCAGGGAGACCTGGGTTTCCTTTCCCCTCCGTTTATTCCATGGTAAGACCCAAGTGCTTTGACCCCCCGCACAGCACACAAAGCATTATTTTTGCAATTAAGTTGCAAACGAGCAACGCTTACAAGAAGCATTCAAAGCATCCCAGGAACTGGGTCATTTTTCCCCCTTATCCTGCGAGTAAAACAAGCAGAAGAGCTCTCACAGAGCAGGCAGAAGGCAGAGCTCGCTGCAGAACAGATGCCTCCACTGCTGTGTACCTGGGGTCATCGCGACCACTTGGCACCGCTCCGCAAAACCCAACCGGGGACATCAGCTCCCGTCCAGGAACAGACACAAGTCTTCTCCCCTCTTCTTTCCCACTCGCACATTTCCATTGATTTTAGTTGTTCTGAATTAATTCCCAGCCAATCAACAACTAAACAAAGGAGCAGCACACCAGACAGCAGGTTTTGTGCTTCCTTCCTAACCTCATTCTGTGCCCCAGCACGTTCAATCAGCGCGTTCCCACTCCATGCCTGCAGTGGGAGAGTGCTCCAAGCTTTGCAGAAAGGAGAGAGAAAATCTAGGTTTCATTCCTAAATTTGCCACACTACTGGGGCAAAGCACTGTCTGTCCCAAACAGCCCGTCCATATGACGGGAATAACTAAACCAGCCTCCGACAATGTCAATTTGTAAGGTGTTTTCAGATCGCTGAATGACCAACACTATGAAAGAACACAGCACACTACTGCAAGGTGGCAAATCCCAGGCATACGGATAGACAAAAGTCATGTTTGTGTTAGAAACAGAAGCAAGAAAGGAGGAGCGTGTTGCTTCTCTTGCCCTACCAGACGCTTGTTCCAGGTGCCAGAAGGTCCCAGCCATCCCCTGAGGTGGGCTTGCCTTTCACTGAATTCCTAGTTTTTACAAAGTAAGTGGGTTCAGGAATCTTTATAATCACGTACAGAGCATTTCCAAGTTCATCTCCTGAACCTGGGACACACCCTAAAAGTCACCTTCCTGATACTGAGAACCTGTGCTCAGTCTGCCCCGTTGTAATTACCGGGCAGCCGCTGCCTCGGGATAAATCTAATAGACTTTTTGGCACTGTCAGATTAAAACTTACCTATCAACTCACTGCAGTGCTTTAGCTCTCCCTAAATCTGTACTTGGGAGAGAATTTATGACCAGGAATTGCATTTTGCAAAATGATTAAAGTTACCAAACATCCATAAAAAGTTGCAGTAGTAGATATCATTTTTTTGAAAGTCTGCTTAATTTATGAGAGGTGGAAGGTTTATTGTCATTTAGAGTCCATGGTGATCCAGCAATTTAGCATTTTGCTGAAGCTGTACACAGCTGCTTTCTCATTTATGATTTTTACATGTTTTTAAATTGCCATGTTTGCATCTGGGGGCGTCAGCAGGCTGGGAAGGGGGCAGGGAGAGCAGACGGTGCTTGGTGTTCCCTACCCTGCCCCGACAGGCGAAGCGGTCTCGCTCCTCCACCAAGACTGTGAGCTACACAGGGAGCTTCAGCACTTGCTCTGAAGACGGTGTCTTCTCTCTCTCTCTCACCGACAGTTCCGAGTACAATAAAATTAATCACGGATGTAAATTCCTCTGCTGCAGGTCCGGGCTTGGAGATCCTCCACGCGAGGACAGTGACCTGCCATGTTAGCACAGCCGGGAGTGCTGCCGTCAGCCCGCTCCCAGTAAACCCCAGCCGGTGACCTGTGCGTCCATAAAGCACGGGCCCCCTAGCCCTGCGGGGTGGCTTAGCCCCGTCCTCCTGTCAGAAGACATCAGGGAACAACAGCCCCACATCAATGTTCTTTACCCACACTGCGGAGAGCTCAGGAAAGGAAGGTGTCCATCATCAACTGCCCACCGTCCCTAATGAGCTGCACGGGATGTAAAACAAACCCACGTCGTGGTGCCGGGTTCTCTGTGCAGGGGATGCAAGTTTCCAAGAGGACAACCGCTCCCTATTTACAAGCTCAGGCACAGCATCAGAAGCCTTATGCAACTCCAACTGCGTTCTTCCAGTCATCCTGACAAGCTTCCTCGTGGCTTAAGACTTCACCCCTTTAGATCCCTTCCCGTGCTCTTGCTCGCGATCTCCCATCACTTACCTCTCAGCTCACGTCCGCCCAGGTGCAAACACTTTGAAGCCTGCAGGGGGAAGCATCCCAACAGCCCCCTCGGAGGTGCGTGGCTGGGGGCACCTCTGGCTCCCTCCGGGAACTTAACTTAATCCCGCACGGAGGGCGGCTCGTCTCCACTGTAAGGCAAATCCATCCTGAGCCTTCAATGAACTTTGTCAAAGACCTGGGGAGTTTTGATTAAACACCAATTAAAGCCCCCAGAACCGTGTCAAAGAAGGAAAACAACTGAAACTGAGTCAGAGTGAACGCTAGACGTAGAAAACTTGCCTGTGCCTGCTTGGACGATGCTTATTTGCTCTCTGCTGCTCTACAACCTTTACTCCCACTTGCAAACTGAGCCAGCTGCAGACCTGAGATCGGCCACACGCCCTCTTGATCGCCGTCCACGTGCTCCCAGCTGCTCTCCGTACAGCTCGCAGCCTGGGAACAGTCGAGGCTCTGACAAGCACCTGCACCACGCGCTCAGCAACACCGCACCACCGAGATTTCCGAGGTCAACCCAACGCGACACACGGATCTCCGCGCTGGGAGGTGTGCACGGGGATGCCTCGTGTCTCTCTAGCCTGCTGTTATCAATAATTCCTTTACCTTTTTCTTTGTTGGTGGGTTGTTTTGTTTTTTCAATTTTGTTTTTCATTTTACAAAGCTAGCCTTCTGTTTGTAAGCGAAAACTAATTAAAGACATTTTGATTTATCTTTGTAAGAAAGCCAGTCTGTCCCCCTTGAGCGTTGTAATTTTCCAGCTTAATTGAATTCTACACCGTGTTTATGATGTAATTTTAAGAATCCCTAAAAACAAACTCGAAAGGCTCTTTTCATTAATTTTGAATTTCTTCTGCAACAGGCAGCGTTTTATCTACGGAGAGGGCTGGAGTTCCTGTCAATTGTAATAAAATCCAAATGCTTCTTAATAACTGGAGTGAAGTCAAAAGGAGCCACAACAATGAGGAATTAGAGATTAGCAGCTGTAATCATGGACTAATTGAAACAATAACCTATTAACTGGTGTCTTGGCGATCCTTGCAGACACAGGAAGCTGTATGTAACCGGAGCTGGCATTACTAAGCACATAGACTTGTCCTTCTTAATGAAATCCTTGTCTTGCCAGGAAGAGACCTCACACTTTCCCTTTCAGTGAGAATACTCAGAGTAATGAGGACTTCCTAAGTGCGTATGAAAATATTAAATGCTAATCACTGGCATTTAGTTAACTTTCACAATTAGGAGCACATTTCGAGCTAAAGAACTACAAAATCAGCTTTTTTTTATTATTTAATACAGCTTAGCTCTGCAGCTTTACCATTAACACACAGAGATGCGAACTCCTGCTCTGTAAACAAATTATTTTGTTGTCCGAGTTTGTTTCCAAAGTAGGTAGGTATCGTATCATTAAGACGTGGCATGTTTAAGTAACTAAATCAATATTAATAGAGTGAGTAGTAACATGTCAGCTTCAGCAAAGGGAGCCCTTGGGAAGGTCACCCCTGCTGAGGGTGCCCACCACCACCAGTCCCTCCCAGCCGGCAGCACGGGGCCGTTGGTGGTGCGAGGGAGCTGCTGCCTTTGCGGAGCATCCGCTGCAACGCAGGGAACGTTTGGCACCTCGCAGAAACCGGGCACGTGCCCTCCCTTCATTCAGCCCGGCAGCAAGGCAGATGTTTGCTGAAAATACACAGCTCGTGCCCTGACCCACGGCAGAGGTCTGCAGCCAAACAAGTCACTGCAAAACTCCATCTCGATATCGAAATTGTAAATATTACCTGGGCAAAATACGGTATTTGCTGGCTAATGCAGCCAGCACTGCTAACCTCCAAAAATAAACAAACCTTGGAAATAAAAAGGGGGGGAATCTGTAAACGTTCACCTCAATAATACCAGAAAGGAAGGCAGCACCAGCACAAGCAGTCCTGCAGAGCATCCGTGCCGTAGTTGACAGGCTACCGGCCCGAAATCTGTAGAGCAGAGCAGTATGTGATGTAAATGTTGTCCATCATAAAAATCAATGGGTCCTTTGCTAAGTGGTCAATATTTATTTAGCTTTAGCATTGTTTAATTCAATGCATCAATTAAAGATAGTGTAATGTCTGATTTGGTCCCAAGCTGCTGTTTCTGTTTGTCGTTACCTCATCTGTTTGATATCACTCATGTCTTTAAGTCCCTGCTCTTTTGTCCCCTTGCATAACTCAAGGACAGGAGTAATTGACGTGAAACTTTTAAAAATTAATTTCACCGCATATGCCACTAACAGAGAGTGCAAGTCCTCAGAATCATTTATAACTTCATGGTGATTGGCCCTGACAAAACAATACCTTAAAAACTCACGAAAGTAAATTATGGTCCGGGCAAATGGCTGAGCGCGAGCTGGGCCCAAGGCTTGGAACGCAGCCAGGCAAAAACAAAGTAATGCGCTTTTGATATTAATAACAGAGATGATATTGATCCGCAAGCCAGTGTCACTTCTACGCTCAGGCAAGGAGATTGCTTCAGGCATTTAGACCACTGAAAGCCACTTTCCATATAGGCCATTTAATTCTGGGAGTCTTTAATTATATGAAATGGAGCCCAGTTAAAGGGCCAGATACCTATTTACTCATCTTAGGTATGGGCTGTGATTCAGGAAGCTGTCAAAAAGGTATATAACTCAATTCTTAGATTTCAAAATGCAGTCATCTTTTTAAATGTTTATTTCATCTGTGGATTTCTTTGGCTCAGAGCCTGTTGGGAATTTGTAGGTACATGGACTCAAATTATAGGATGTTATTTTTCAAAAGACCTGAAGCTAATTTTCTTTTTTTTTTTTTTTTTTTAAATCCAGCAAAAGAAGCAACTCAGTTGAGTCAACTTCTCCTACTGAAACATGGGGTGCGATGGGAAAGAGACAGGACAGACCTGCAGTTTGAAATGCCCTCTGTCACACGTGCGCGTGCACACATGACATTGCACTTGCTATCCTCAACCAAAAACGATGGGATTTGCATGAATAACTTTGTTTGACTTCCAAGAGAGACGCACCCTACTCACAAAGGTGGTTTTCCCAGGCCGAGGTGCTTGTGCTCCAGGGGTGCTGACCCCTTGCATCGGCCTCCCCCGGTGCAAGGCACTCGAGTGCCCGCCTGCCGTACGGGGGGCTGCCCTCCAGCAGGCTCCCGGTGCACGCTCAGAGTTAACAGAGAGGGAGCTGAACAGACCCCCTCGGCCAGCATAAATCTCCGATTCTGAGAACATCCGCAGCCAGCGCTGCTGCCAAAATGCGATCTGTGTAGTGCCTCAGCCCTAGGTGAAACCCAGGAGCGCAGCAGTTGGCGTCATCACAGGAGGGACTGCTCCGGCCTCTGCTTCAGGAATAGACAGGTACGTAACAGTAAAAATAAAATAAAATAAACTATCACTTAGTAAAGGTAATCTACAGCCACATTCTGAAGGACCACAGTGCTTTCCAGAAAGCTCCTTAAATCTCCTCCTGCAGCGTCTAACACGTGTCTGCTACAAACCCTCCCTGGGGTCAGGTCTCGCCAGGCAGCACGGAGCACGGCTGCTCAGCGCCTCCTCAGCCCGGCTTCGCTGGGCCTTTCCCTGCTCGCAGGGCAGGATGCTGCCCGTGTTCTGCTCCCCTCTCGATTCCCACACTGCTCCCCACCGCTGAAACTCACCCGCGCAGAGCCCAGGTTCCTGGGCTTTAATTCAGCAGAAACGAGGAAGTGAAATCCCTCGCCCCAGCCCACGTACGGCCTGCGCCCGGGCTCTGCTGCTCCAGCGGTGCCTTGCCCTTCTGCCGCAGCAGAATATTAGCTTTAATTAAAGGCACCATCTACACGGCTAACCTCAGAAGGCTGAAGGTTTGCGCTCCTATTAAGATAGTTAATTCCATCCCTAAACAGATGCTGAGCTCCGAGCTCGATGGCAGCACCAATTTGGGTGTTAGGGAGCAGGCGGCCAGCAGCGCTCATGCCTGGGTCCCTGGAACCACTTCCAGGAGGGTGAAAGAGCTCCTGAGCTTGATGCCGAAGCAGCTGAACTGTCTGCCTACTTCTGTACAACGTATGTAGCTGCCGTACAGCTCTGAGGAACACGTTGTTGGGTTTTCTTGGGGATGTGAAGCGAGCTGAGTCCTAAATGCAGCCGTAGCACGTAACAGCAAGAAGTACATCCTCCGCCATTCTCGCGTTTCTCGATGCCAATGTTCATACCAGAGGACTTCACTACACAGGCACTTCGTCCTCATCATTTCTGGGTCAGCTTTTAAGTAACCATGAGTGGCAAAGCAGCTTAAAAAGTCGGGGAAAAAGTGAATCAGGACATGGGATCCCCAGAAATCACTAATTGTTTTTGTTGGTCATATTAGGGAGGCTGCAAGAACGGGAGTCTCCTGTGTTGTGTGAGGAGTCCCAGTGCTGCCTTTCTCTCACGGATTTCTTGTTACGAAATGAGCAGAACACCCAAAGACAAAATGTGCCTGAAAACAATGAAGAACAAAACCACCACGTCTCCAGTGCTACCAGCCGGGCAGCCGCACGCATCCTCGCTGCAGTCAACATTCATTCAATTTAATAAGACTAGTTGGGAGGGAGGAAGGTAGAAGGGGCTTGGTGCTATGTCAGCATGCATTTTGCCTCTGTAATCCATCAGGTTTCTCTTTTAATTTCTGTAAATAAACAAGCCTGGCCATCTGCCTACTTCGGGTGAGGTATTTGCGTCCCCTCTTACATTCTCTTCTGGTTTTTGACTGGAAACCTCCCAAATGAAAGAGTTAACTCACTTCCTGTATTAAATATTTACATAAAAATGTTAAGGAAGGTGTGTGTAAATTATAAATAATGTAAGGCAGGACTGGTCTCGGTTAGAGCTAAGAGACCCAAATTGTATCATCATAATACATTATTCACATATAATGCATCTATTCTCCTCCATTAGTGTTACTAGAAAAAGCCCCTGAGTGCTTAAGTTGAATTTGGAAGAGTGTAATAAATGTGAGATAAACAAATAGCAGTGGGGATGCATCTGTAGTTAAACAAGTGTAAATTAGAGCTCAGCCTAATTCCTCCAAACTACACCTAGGACAAACATGACGCTTTCCAGAAACAAGAGATCAGTTACAAACTGCAAAAAAAGACACAATAAATCCAAATTATCTGATATCGTTCCCCTAAAAAAAAAAAAAGGAAGAAGAAAAAAGGGGGTTTCCATGGAGAACAGCATTCTGCTGAATATTCTCTGGCGGAGTTATACTTAAATAACCTTCATGTTGTGACAGAAATTGACAAATGTAAAAATGCAGAGTTAAAATCACGCTTGCTCCTAATGCCCAGCGTGTGTGCACCTTCCAGTGACACCGAACAGAAACACGCTCCGAGTCCTCTTCTACTGCTGGCCCACGCTACCCAGCTCAGATCCTACAAACGCATTTTCAAGTCCGTGACTCCCAGGTGCTGTTGGCTCTCCTTTGTAATGTGAAGGACGATGAGCAGGCTACAGGAGTTACTAAGGACTGTGTCTGCTCATGGGTAGTTAAAAGCCATTTATCTTTGTGCCTTTATTTGCTGTGAGCTTTCATAGTTCTTGTAGGCCATTCCTCCCCCAGCCTGGAGCTGGGCAGCAGTTGCGCTCCCCTACACGGGCGGCTCAGTTCCTGCAGTTCCTTCCATTTCACACCTGCAGAATTACCTGCTGTCTGCTCACAGCCTTGTCTGGTGTCAGGGAGAGGCGTCCTAAAAGAGATCTATTAAAATGAAATAGGGCCGAGCGTGCGCCCTCCGGCAATCAGCTGGCTGCAAGGTCTGAGGCACCAAGTTTGGGGGCTCCTGGCACAAACCAGCCCCGGGCAGAAACCTAAGCCCTGCAACAGGTCCCTGAGACCTGGTCAAACCCTGACAACCTCTGAATTGGTCCTGAATCTCTACAAACACCAGTCAAACCCTTCCCTCCCCGGATCCCAGCAGCAGCGCCAGCAGCAGCAAAGGCAGGCCGAGGGACCGGGCTCTCACACTGGCCCCAGGGGAAGAGGGACGGCAAATCCCGGCGCAGCTCCTGGCAGCAGGACGCGGCCGTGACAAGCTCTGCAGGCACGCTTCGTCTCCTGCCAGCTCAGGAAAGCTATCCCAGTTGCTGTCCCAAATTTTCTTTTCAACTAGAGAGCTTCTTTTCCCCAGGCCCAGAGAAATATCATCAGCTGCTGATTACTGAGAGCTCGAGAAGTGATTTATTAATTTCCCACTCACTTTCAGGTTGGGAACATGACTGTACTCAAGAGCAGTCGCCTGATTCCTTGGGCTACTTCTGCCAGGTGTCTCCCGGCGCCTCGAGCCTCTCTCTTTCTTTTTTCACACGGCTTTACATTACTGCGATACACAGAATTGTTTCGGGATTTCCTGGGGCTATTTTTTTGCTTTTTAAATATTTTCCTGGAAGTGAAACGCATAAACGTCCCCTTCCCCTCACCAACACAAATATTTCTGCCTGCTTGGAGTTGCGACTCCCTTCTGCTCGCTAACGCTGACGTATCTTGTAGGGGAATTAACTCTGACTGGGGAGCCAGGCAGGCACAGGGGAGCACTTGTGGATAAGCCGAGGGCTCCCGTGGCCCAGCGACCAAGCCACGGGCTATTCACAAAGCGAGGGTGGCAAGTCGCTGATTCCGATGGTCACTTTCTTACTCCAAGTGCTTTCAAGAGACACTTTTTTCCATTTTTTACGTATTCTCCTACAATACCCATCTCCTCCACTGAGCTGCCTACAAGGGTGCTAAGCCAATGCTGGACATCACAATTTAGAGGGACGTCGTTCCTGGTATCCTGGTGGCATCCTTGGTTCCTTTCACCATCCTTTACAAATCAAGCACGTCTCTCTTTTCATCAGAGTAGGCTGGGAGAAAGAAGCAGGATTCTGATGGACTAAGTAAGATTTTTCTCACACTCTGCAAAATCCCACTGGGCTACCAGCAGGGCAGCTGCCTGGTGGCATGCTCATGTGTTACAAATGGTGACTGAAGCAGCTAACCTGAAAAATTAGTATGCATAGTGCTGGTGAAAAACAAATGATATGTCACAGCCTGAACAGTCACAGTGCTAGAGGAAAAAAATTGTTGCTTTAGGGCAGCATCTTGATTTGCTATGGGTTGAAGAGCTGGAAAAAAACCCCACCTGTTGCAAGTGCAGCACAAAGAACATGGGGTCAGCAAACGCTACTAGGGCAGCAACATCAAACAGCGACTACAAACGTCTGTTCTGGTGTCAGAAACAGCGATTCTGCTTCTGCCACTGCCCCACTAAGGCATTTCAGATTTCCTCTACTACCCTAGAGCTGTACCACCATTTTCTCAGCTGTGAAGAGTAAGAGCTTCCCAGGGCTGTATAGTGTTTAGAGATCTTCAGGTGAAAGTGCTCCTGTAAGCACAAGGAATATTCTCATTCCTAATTACCAGCACACATTAGAGGAATTGCAGTGCAGCATGTTCAGTCCAGCAGGTCCTAGAACACCACACTGTGGTGCACAGATGTAAAGTTAACATTTAGGCTTAAGTGCTTCTCAGAAAGGCTTCATAAATGAATCTCGTTGAAGTGAAAATGCCGAGCACATGTGAATAGTGTTAGTGCTGTTCTGATTTATTTATTTCTTTATTTTACTATTTATTCCTGCTAACCATGGATGTTCAAGTTCAAGGACCAAGCACCTTCTCTGAACTGCAACTCAATTACACTTTGAATGACTTCTGTTTGGCAAGTAATTTTGCTGCTGTGCAGATGAGGCTTACAGCAACAGTGCAGTCCTTTTGCCTCCTTTCTGCAGAGCTCAGAGACCCTTGCTAAAATAATCAAATTTATTATCAGTGCAAGTAAAACAGGAGCAAAATAGCTGTCTGATTTGTGGAATGCCTGGAACAAATAACATTTCCAGCACATGGGAATTTTCACTTTCTGGACACCAAGAAAGGGAAATACTTATTTAATAAGGAATCCTTAGTCTGAATTTTTAATGTCATTTACAAGTTGCACTGTGAGCAATATCTTGTGCTGACAAACTGTGCACTGATGAACATGCAGTTGATAAACAGGAATTTCCCAGGACATCACAGAAGTAGAAAAAGGATACAAGGAACACTCTGAAATCATACCCTGAATACAGGAGACCTCTAACCCTTAAAGGCTGCACCCATACAACTGGGAGGGTTAGATGAACTGATCCACTTTAGCTTACACTTAGTAAGCTAAGTGTAAAGACAACTCGATCAATTTGCTCGATGGGAAGCCCATCAAAACTGCTTCAACCTGTATGAGCTTATGCCAAGAAGTTCTGGTTCTAACATAGTTTGTCCAAGGCACCAGAAAACAATGAGTTACAACAACACAACAGGAGATAATAAAAATGTGTATAAACATCCATGCCTTTAGGTGAGACAGCACAGGTCACAGTCTGAAGTTATCTCCCAAGGTGGTAACATTGTTTGATTAACAGGACTGTCCAGAGAACTCAGAATCATGTACAAATTCAAGGTCATGGCTCTTGGGACCAGGACAAATAAGACAACCACCACAGGATACAGCCAAAGAGGATGGAAAGGAATTGCAGTGGAAGATGAGAATCATGAATGAGCCAGCCTCAGGAACACTGCACTCCAGAATGGAAGCCAGAGAAGTTTCTAGTCCCAAGCCACACAAGAGCTGACTGTGCAGGCACCTGAGAAGTGATGATTACAAGTGCAAATCCCAAGACAAAGGTCACAAACTTTTAAGGATGCCAAGAAAAGCAAATACTCAAACAAAACTACAAGAGAGTGCCAAGCAATTCTGACTTGTGGTACAAGGTCGGAGAACATGACTGCAATCTGCATCTGGAAATGAGGATTAAGATGTAATTTTAGGTAATATTTGAAACTTGCCTCTGTCATCGAAGCAGAGAAGGGCGAGCTTTCTGCTCTAATATGCAATTACTGCAGGGGTGCAAAGTACCAACCAGGATGCCACCAACAGAACCTGCAGCATTCCTTGGACATCAAAGGTGAAGACCTAGCTGGTTGCTCACGCCAGGAGGAATGAGCTTCCCAGAAGGTGCAGGACTGTTGCTACCATCAAACAAGCAAGAAAAGTCCTATGGAGCCCAAAAAAAGATTTGTGACTGTGCATTTGTGACATGTAGCTCTTACTTGCACGTTGACCTGTGGCGTCTAGCAGCACACGTTCTGAGGACGGAGAACAGGAGGTAGATGAGGAACTTCTTGCGGGTATACAGGAGGTTCCCCGTGCATTGTCGTCTCCTTGCCTTCCTCAAAATCTGTTGGATGTTGCATCAAGAGGCTTTATATGACACAGAAAATCCTCAGAGCTAAGAAATGTAACTACAATTCCTCAATTGAGTCTAAAAATGCTAAGGTCATCCCAACAAAAGAGCAATAAAGATAAGGAAAAAATGCTCATAAAGCTTCCCACAAAAGTACTGCAGAACTCTAGGAAGAGGTCAGCCTCACCACTTGTTTTTTTAGACACCATTAGGCTGTATGCTCCCTACGTCAAGGGAGTCAGACACACACACACCCCTTAGTAAAATGTCCAGCACAACGGGACCCAAATTTCAAGTGGGCAATGTGTATGTTAATGTAAATAATAGGTAACAACTTCAGGGTTTTCTAAAATACACACCAGGAAAAACCTACTGGAATGCACCCCAGAATCATAAGAGAGTAGGAAACATTTTTTTTCCCTAGTAAGGCATCTGTCCTCCATTCATTAGCATCCAATTACCTCCTGAGTCCCTTCCCCAGTGCTGGGGGTTTCTTTACAACAAAATAAAACAATATTACAAAACAACAACAAGAACCCTGACTCCAAGTGTCCCTTAGCGTGATTAATTGTCAGATTCAGGGAAAAGCTGAAAGCACAGGAACAGCACCAGAGAAATCCCCGTGCAAGCTACCGAGACTTACAGGAGCTGCTGTATGCTGAGAATTGCAGCCTCCTAGCACGCCGCTACCCACAGCAGATTACTTTACACGGTGATGATGACGATCACACAGATGTATTCGGCAGTACAGAAATCTGGAGGATCCGCTGTCACAGTTTCTCCTACTATTCCAGATGATTCCTCCAACATTTACGTGCTGATTGAAAAGTGTGCATGAAATTAATGCGCGCACGCACGCCAACATTTGAGTGCTGGGGAGGGGAGGGAACTGCAGAAACGTTACCAAAATCTCAGTTACGAAAATAGTTTAAACACTGAGCTAACAAATTAGGCAGTATTTTCTCTACCAGCACGTTTACTTAGCTAGCATTATCGCTGCTAAATATGCAACTCTGTGCCGTTTTCTTCAGTCTTTATCTTGAGGTGTCAGTCTGCCTAAGAATTCCACAAACAAATAACTGGAACCACTTATAAATAGCTGGCTTTAGTAACAGTAGACACTAGGATGACTGTAAAAACACTCCAGTTCCATTAACTCACTAAAATCAGCTGAATTATACAACAAAGATAATTACGTTAAGCAAATTTATAAAGTTACATAAAATAAAAAGGAGCAGAAGAACGAGGTAGAGACGAGGATGCCCTATTTTAAAAGAATTTCTGCTGGAAAAGACTAGGTCAATTGCATAAAAATGTTCAGATTTGTTTATGTTCTTTAACTTACAATACTGATCATTAGCAAATATGCTTTTTTGGCTTCTTTCCATAAGCAATTCACTAGAAATAGAACCGTCTGTTTTAAGCCTGAACGCTCCCTTAAAATATTTGCATCCCAGTCTCCCACTGGGGCAGCACACAACATTCAGATCCCGAATGCTGACTAAAAACAAACGGTAAAATAACTGACCTGTTTTCCTAGCTTCTGAAAAGCGCTGGGTAAAGAACAGCCTGAAGTGTGAAAAATGACACGACTTTCACAATTACTGCGTCGCTAGCAGACGAGGGTGTTAACTAATTGAACCGAGGAAAACATTTTTCTTCCAAAACTTCCAGAGGAATAATATTATTTGTAGATATATTTATACAGTTATTTAATGCGATAGTGTCCCTTTAAGTAAACTTGTCACAGAAGATTTATTTTTTTCCCCATTGTCTAAGAGTACAGTGTAGGGAGTACAAAAGGTCCACTGGCCAGGACACAAACCCCAGAGGCTGAGGCTAACAAAGCGGCTGACAAGGAGCGACTGGGTGACACAAGGGATGAAGCGTTCACAAGATCCTGCTGTTACAGATAGTAGAAACATAAAAATAACCAATATTTGATTCAAAGGAATTAGGAATACTGTTAGCATCAGAAATATAAAAACTGCAGCGTTCAAGAACTGGAAAAGGTTGTGGATATCACCTATTTAATTATTTCCAAATACTTTATCATATATCTAGATGTAATAACTCAATTTTATGCCACTTTCATGGAAATCTATTTCATTCTTTTCTTACATTTTTTAGCTTTTCCATCATTCTGTTCCATTTAATGAATACACGGATTTTGAATATTAGGTGAATAGTCCTTGCAACTGAACACAAAAGGGAAATGATGCAGATAGCATTATGGTCCCGCTTCTTCTCCTTGCATTAGGTTGGAAATGATATGCAGTAGGGATTATGCTTTGTTTAAAGCTGAGCCTCTGTCTCTAAAAGAATACATTATACAAATCTTCTAATGTTGTTGAAATTCCCCAAAACTTGATTGTGTCAGACATAATGTGGCAATGAGGTTCTTATCCCTACCTTATGCCGAATAAATATCTAATATCAGAGAGTATAACCTTGGAAAAGTATACACCAGGGAACATCCCTCGTGTCAATAATTCATAGGGCTGTTGGTGGGAAGGTACATGCAGCTAGCCCCTAACATTATACGGAATACATTAGTGCCCACGCAGCCACAGCTCCCCGGGAAGGCGGTGGGGGAAGGGGAGAGGCAGGAGCAGACGGATGGACGGACGGACAGACTCCCTGGCAGCCTGATTAAAAAAAAAACAACAGAATTCTTCAAAGTAGCACTTTCTCTGCCAAAACAAACAAGACCCCACATCAGACTCGTGCGAGGGACGGAGCATGTGGAGCGTGCATTGTGACACACGCACGTGCTCCCGGATTTGCTTTGCGTTTCCTAATTGCCAGAACGAGGGTTCCTGCCCCGGCTGCAGGGAGCGCGCCGCTGGGATCCAGAGCGCGCCCCGATGAGCGAGGCCCCCACGAGCCCACGTATTAATTCGACCGCCGTTAATCCTAAAATCAATACATTCGGGTTCAGTGGTATTTCTGTAGGCAGAAATACAGTTGCCATTCAAATGAGCTGAAATAAATAAGAAAAATTTCAGATAGCACGTATCTGCCTTAAAGACGATTGCGATTTTAATTAAAGGCAAAAAACGAGAGTGGATTTGAATACAGTTTGAGGTCTTCTGCATTCCCATTTGCTCTTTAACAGTTACAGTTTTAATGATTTAGGAACCAGAAGAATAACTAAGAAACCCAACAGTCATTATCTCAAATAATGAGACTTTTTAATGCAAAATCAATGTTTGTTATAATGAAAATAGATTCCTCAGCTCCTGCAGGGTGATATGTACAATTCTTTTTCGCCGTTAAATAGAATGTGATTGCTTATTTTCACCAACATGATGAACATTTTTATTCAGGAGTAAAAATAAAATGTCAGAATTTATTTACTGTTATTAAGCACATGTATTTAACCAGAAGCTCCCACCATATGACTGAAGCTGAGGAAATTGGGAATAATTTTCTGTGAACTTTCAGAAGCTTGGGGAATAAATGCAAAATTTCCAGCAAGTAATGAAAAAGCTTGCTCTGGGAAAAAATTGTCAGGTTGTATTCCAGCTCCTGTTCAGATGGTTGGCCAAACTCTTTGTTATGTCAAACGAACCAAACTCAAAAGCTAATGAAAAATATCTAAAGCACATTTAATGAAGTAAAAGAAAACACTTCTTCCATAACAAGATATCAAAACTGTTATCGATGCAGAGCAATTTTTTTTAATGCTGATGAATGTATTTATGGTGATTTTTCATCTCTAAACATTAGGAAAAGCATTCGTAACAATACTCCAGAGCTATTTCCTCTTAAGAGTCCAGATCTAAAACAAAGCATAAAAATTCTGGGGCTAAATGCTTCATTGCGAAACACTTTGTGTATTTCTGAATGCTCGTATTTGGCTTGTTTATGCATGCAATACCCAAAAGGTATAAAATCAGAACATGAAAAAGACGACAGAATTTGCAGCAGAGCTGCCAATATCCTTTAACGTGTTTTCTTGGGTTCTTGTACAGGTATCAGGGGAAGAACAAGTTCTCACTGGAAGAGAACCACAACTGGGAGCAGATCTGCACAGGAATCTCCGTGAAAAACATGGGGTTGGGCAGCTGCGATCTCTGAAAGGTGCCTTCTGCAGGAACGACACCGCTGACGAGTATCTTTCAGTCACCCGTGTATGGGAGGAATTTCCTGGAGTGATGCAAACATGTAGGAAAAACGTACTCTGTCTGGACTGGGAGCCCCTCGAGAGCATCTGCAGCAAACAGAGGCAAAGCAGGACTAACCATAGCAGGTTGCTGCGGGCTGTGTCCAGTCAGCCAGGGTTACTGGCTACTTTTAGGTAACGTATTATAATCTGCTCACGCTGTACACCACCGTATGAAACGCTCTGTATATATACTAGTAGCTTCCAAAGTTTTCACTGAGGAATTTTAAAGCGTTATTGGTGTGAAAAGAGTACAAACACTATTTTTCAGTAATAATAAACGTAAAGAAAAGGTTAGCACATCTTTCTAAATAAACCAGGCAATGGGAATCATGTTTACTGAACTGCACTCATCTGTTGTGCAGACCTCTGCATGGTTGTCATTTCTCCATGCATATTTATTCCAACTTGTTAGCTCAGGCTACATCCACACGCAGAACAGAGCTTCTGGACTTGTGGCAACTCCTGAAGCAGTAATACTTATTAACCAGTTCAGCTTGGCTCCAAAGCAGTCACTTAATGGGGAAGACTCAGCAACTGGAATTACAGAAAAGTTTCCACGAGGATATTTTATTTTATAAACTGTTAATTTTTATCGATGTTCATTTTTCATGAACACTGGAAAAATGGAACTTTCAGAGGATCATTTATTAATGAAAAGCAAATTCCAATCCACACAGAGGCTTCTGTGAAAATCAACAGAGGATTTTCATGAGCAAGAAACATTTAAGGGAAACTACTTTGTGCTCATTCAGTAAAATACAGCAATAATTTTATGACAGATAACAACTTCAGTCGTAGCTAAACTTTACAGGTCAAATTTGATGGTTTATTCTCAAGGTTGTTAAAAATATTATCAAAATATATTCAAGGAAGAGTATTAGTTATGTAACATTTTCAGGAAATCATGATCTGCTCATAGATATGATGCAGGCAGAAGTAAGGCCTAAATTCTTTGAGTAAATTACTCATTGTGACTTTTTTTTTAATCTTCAAACTAACCATGATTGACACTAGAGGACAGTCATTATAGTCTACAGTGGCAGAATTCAGACCGTTAAACAATATACAACTAACTGCAAGAAATGCAGTTTATGTAGGAACTCTCCCTAATGTGCATGTTGTTTGTAACAAAACATACAAAGCCTCACATTACGGAACCTGTGTGCATTCATATACGCTGCTCCACTGTGGTGCCCATGCAGATGTGCCTTTTTGAAACAGTTTTCAGAACTAAAAAAAATATTTTATTTACAGCATATCAGTTGCCTGTGTTGCCCTGCATTTGGCTTAGTTATTAAATAAAGAATATTAAATACTTAAATGTATCTGTGCCATAGAACTGATTTGTTAGCAAACTACATACAGGAAAGAATTAACACCATTCAAGCATTTATGACAGCACAAGATGTTCCAGACCGTGTCACAGACTAATGCAGTAACTCTGAAGACCGTTATCTCTGAGATCTTACAGCAACTACCCCTAATGGCTAGCTCCTTCCTGGCAGAATATCTAAAATACCTAAGAGCAAGTATTTCTAAGAAAGATGAGCAGTATTAAAGTTTCAGGATGGGGCTACTTTCAGCGACGGAGTTTTCCTAATGGGATTCATCTTCAGTATCGAAATCACATGCTTCAGTAAGAAATGGGACAGGCCAAGAGTTATAACCAAGAGTCATATTTGCAAGACAATTTTTGGTATGTGAATACATTCACTTCAGAGGTAATAGTGAGGCAGCTTTCAGCAGAGCTCGGAATAAACACATAGATGAAAAACTGAGCGCTGGCCTTTCTTGGAACCTTGACTGTCATGGAACAGCTTTCCTTCTTTTCCTTCTTTCTCCCTTCTCCTTAGCATTTAGGAGTTTGAAAATCTGTAATGCATCTTTTTCAACATGCAGGTGTATTCACTATCAGCTAAACTGAAGGCCCAATCAGCATACATAAACTCTGCCCCTAAGCAGTCTGTCCTGGTTTATACAGAGATTAGGATTGCTTTGAATTACACATGCAATCAGGACATTTCATACAGCAAATTGTGGTCATTTTGACAGCTATACAGCAAGCTTAATTTCAGGCCCAAGTATATATGATATTCAGAGATACAATGAGGTAATTTAACATTTAAAAAGGGGAATATGTAGTACAAATTAGTAGAAAAATCATGACACTTACAAACCTGTTCTAAAGATGTATTGTTCCTTTTTCTTCAGAAAAAAATCAGTTTCTATTAAGAATAAATTAACCACTAAAGAATTCCACTGATGGTCAATTCATATTGGAAATCTATTTTAACCTTGGAAAAGAAAGGAAGGAAAAGGAGGGAAGGAAAGAGGGAGGGAGAGAGGGAAGAATGCAGATACAAAGATGCATGCAGAAACACAGCACTTCTAACATGCAGCCTGCAGAACAGCAGCCCCCGTGACTGCAAACTCCTCGTCAGAGGATGTCAGCTGTTCTTACAACAGCTAGATTTTCAGAGTAAGCAGTCTTCATCGTAACATATAGACAGATATACACGTATATATAAATGTACAGACCTCTGACTGAAGAAACCTGCTCTCTTTTCTGAGGTGTGGGAATCCTATGCACGGAGGAGATCTCACACGACGGGCTTGCTCCTGCTCTGTAAACCAGAGTATGAAACCTGCAGTGATGAACAGAATATTGACCAGATGTATCTAGAGATCTAGACGCCGCTTATGCCTGTTATCCCCAAACATCCTGCTTTGTAAAAACAAAAATCTGGCATGCATTTGAACCCTGATCTCTTCGAAACAACTTGGAAACAACTTTTCCTCTCTGTAAACTCTGCTACATCCTTTATATGTTTTCAATGCTCTCTTTATAAGCATTACCAACTTCTTCAAAATAAAAACACTTCCTGTTCAGTCAGAGTCCATAAAAACTCTTGAAGTTAGTGCACGTGTGTGTACCCAGTCAGGTATCCCGAAGGGAAGTGGCAAAAAGCTGAATTTACACAATCTGTATCCCTTAGCTAATACAGTAAAAATTTCAGTTCTAATTCCTTCTCCAGGTTGAAAGATTTCTTCACCATTTTTCTCCCCTAATTAAGTGAAGACCTGTTATAGTTCAAACGTGTACTACACAAGTGAAATTCTTAGGCTTGTGTGTAAGAACTGGATTGCACGGTTGCAGCAGGTCATCGTGGTCTTACCCTTCACAAATCTGCATAGCCCCACTTCAGCTCCCAGTTACGCGCACTACAGAAGCTCTTCTTGGTCAAAATATACTTTGGGTTGAAGTGACATGCTATCAGCTGGTGCACTCTGGAGGTGCGATTTTTGCCTTCAAAAAGCCCGGAAGGTCTCTGAGTATTTGCCTAGCACCATAAATACTGCAACAGTGAGAGAGCAAAAGCCAAGAAAAGAACATGGAAGGTACACTACTAGGACAAAGTTTTTGTCGGAGGGCATAAAAACTAAACTTGTTTTGTAATACATCTGCTACTTGGAATTATGAAGTTTGGTCACATTTTGATTGATAGCAGCATCATAATTTTAGTCCAATTTATCACTCAACGTTTTATACTCCTGCCAAAAAGGGTTAAAAGCCCTCCCTCTTTCCAAACATTTCGTACCTGACCTTTACATGGCTAATTTTATTACTCTGACAGAATTTTTAGACTTCTGTATTCTTTCAAATGCGCCATGATAGTAACTGGAATCTTCTAATTTCTTCAAACTGTCTTCCCAATTATTTATTTAAAAGCTGTGAAGATAAGCTCTCCATTCTCACCTAGATCAGTGATAAGAGAAGAAATGGCCTTTTTAAAGTGTCTCTGCTTTTTAAAGCAGATAGAAATAATAAGGTTGACAAAGGAAAAAGGAAAATTGAGCATTATGAGGGTAATAACTTAGAAAGTGTCAGATTCAGAATAATTGAATTCAATGACATTTAATGCTATGGAAAACAATAGCAGCAGCCCAGCCGCCCATCTGATTCATGTCTAGTTCATGTTTAACAAAACAAGGCTAAGGGTCATGCAGTCATGAGTCCCATAAATAACCTGTTAATGGGATTTCCAAACAAGCTGTCCTCAAAATGGTTTTTCGTCTCACAGAAAGAATATTAAAATGCAAATGGATTCGGGCTGTGTCCTCATAAACAACCATGTTCATTTAACCTCTGACCTCAACGTTTAACTGCCCATTCCAGCAATTTGTATGGTATTAGCCACAGCATGCCACTCCAAAGTGCTAACTTTGAGAAGAGAGCACTAAATGAATGGGTTACTATCTGTGATGCTCAGTTAATCATGTCAAAATGATTTTATAGGCAGAAAACTGTCCTTTTAAAACTTCCCTTCGTTCAGCTGACATTTTTGCTAAGGGAAGAAAAAGACCAAACAACAAAACCAAAACGAGCGAGTGCCAGGGAAGGCGTTTTGGGAGCAGCCCTGACCAGCACAGCCCAAGGGCTTTGCTCGAGCCCGGCCCTCACAACGGCTGCCCGCACTTCCACGGCGCTCAGCCCGGCTTTCCTTGCTCCTTTTCTGTTTTAGGGTATTCCAGACATTACCTGCAGCACTTTCGGTCACATCTTTTTATTATATTATCACAGAAAGCCCCCCGACTGCCATGACTGCCATGTAAACCCCTCTTTGTCCAAATCCAGCCACATTTCCCCTCACCGCTCCTCCTCACAAGCAGAGCTCCTCCGAGGGCCTACAGGAGCTCGTCGACCAGGCCCGACATAAAAGTAAAGCGGCAACAAGCAGAGTATCTGGTAATTGTTCCCAGTTAGAAGTACTGTGAAAATCAAATACTCACTGAAGGTTGCTCTTTACAGGTTGGTTTTAAAGGAATTAAATAAAATAAATCCTTTTCCAGCAAAAGGGCAGGGTAAGAGCCCTTAGCAGCAAACCACACGTACAGAGCAGAAAGCAGCTGCTGGGACGCCGGAGCAGCACAAAGCAAGCCCTCTCGTCTGACTGGTGCAGGGCTTTTTCATTCAGAAATACTATGCCAAGATGCTCACGGCATATTAGAGATGATCAAATATTTGTAACCTCCAGAGAAAGCAGCCACACCTTGGACTGGATCTCAAAGGTCTTCCAAAGTCTGCTAAGCGAGCCAGTGAGGAGGAAACGAAGGGAACTCGGCGTGTTTAGGAAGGACACATTATTTTCCTGTTTCCAGCGCTGGACCATGCCTGTACTCTCCACTGATTATTCAAGTGGGCTCATTTTTCTTGTCAGTTTTGGATTTATACCTTTCCTCGATAAGTAAATTCCTTCCTGTAACAGCTCTTCAGGGGCATAATTTCAGGCGTTGCTCATTGCACAGAACTGATTTGTCTAATTTTGCTTACACTGATTGGCAGCAAAGTCTCTGAGTATCTGGTCTCCAGAGTTTCACTTTTCTGGAAGGTGTTAACTTATTCGTCCAAGAAAGAACTCCAAGTGAAGACTTCCCTCCCAGAAGAAGCAGTAACAAGTCCTACCTCTGTCTGCTGACATCAGAAGTCAGGAAACAGTTCAACGACTCACTCAAAAACTAAGGAAGATTTACCTTCTCCAGATAAAGCAAATATGCAGCCCCTGTGTAAGAAATACGGGCGTTTACAGACTGGCAGAGCAAAATAATACCTCAAGTTGGAATAAGTATTTCATTTTGCCTCTAAAACAGTTTAACTCTACCAATTTCCCTTCTTTGTTCACCCCAAAGGACAAGCAATGGTTTCAGAGCCCTCTCCCTTCACATACACACACGTGCCGATCGGCCAGACAGTTCCCCTCCAGGTGCAGAAGAGAGAAGCCGTGGCATTCAAAATCATCGCTTTCTTCAGCCTACTCTATTCCAGACCTTTTGACCTAACAAAAATAACCATTTTGTCACAGTCAGTAATGCAGAATTCTGGCATTTGGGAATTCCATAGAAAACAGAAAAATCCTGGTATTTTGAAGTTGAACGAATCTATTCCAATGTGAGATTACAAACTTTTCTCAGTACACACTGTACTAACGCAGTAACTCTACATGCTTGCTGAAAGATTCAAACTGTTAACAAACTCCAGGACACAGAAAGCACGGTACCGTAATAAAAACAACAGAGAATTTCTTGTCTGATTTTCTGTGACACCCCGCATTACAGGTAGATTGGAGTCTGTGCTGAGCAGGCCAAAATTATGATGATATATGTTATTCTGATACACAAGAATCAAAATAAGTTACTGCTTGAATTTAGTATTTATCCTATATTATTCTGTATTTTGTGAAAGCTTACTGTAAGTTGTCAGAGGGAAACACCTTCAGAGAGGCTCACAGCAGTTTACCTTTCAGCTGACTCCTATTTCAAAAGCTGTTTTCCCATGGTGCGTATGCAGCCACCATGAAGTTCTGGTACTTTATGCCAAAGTTCATTTCGCAGATGGCTAGAAATTAATTTGGATGACAGATTCAAGAAGGACACAACTGCCCATACCTTAGAACTAGGTAAGGTAAAGTCGGACAAAGTGATCATCAGAGACACTGGCCACAGTTCTCGTAAGGAGGGACTAAACAGACAAACCTCTTCAGGTTGGAATGGAGGCACCAGAGGAGAAATACGTTATAATCATAGGTATATAAAGTCATGAATGACGTACCAAGTCAGTAGACAAAGATTATTCAGCAGTTCTTCTGAAACAAGACACAGGAAGCGCAGGTAAACACATTACAATCCTCACATAGTTAAAAGATATTTCTGCTGCTCAGACTATCACATTTCTACCAAGCACTAAAGCAGGTTCCTTGAGCGTTTTTTTTTGTGGGTGATTTTTTTTTTTTGTCAAGCTGCCTTACTCTTATCTGAATGATTCTTTCCACCCCGTATTTCTCTGCTTTTAGATCTGCTGTCTTTCGCATTCTCATTTCTTCTTCTCCCTCTCCTCTTTAATAAAATTTTATTAATGGGTCTAGAGGTTCCCACTGACTTGACTGGTTCTGAACCTACCCCTTCAGCTGCCTTTCTGCTTTCTATCCTCTCTCTTATTAACTTGCAATTTCCTTTTTCTGTATTAAGCTCTGAAGGAAAAAGGAAAGAAATGTGAGGGAGGGAGAAAAATTGGAAAAGCAATAAACTAAGGTAACTCCTTCACGTACCTCAGAGAAGCACCAGAGTGCATTATATGTCCTACTCTCAGAGCACATTTTGGAGAGATTATTTTAAATTACCAGAGTTTTTACTCTGATCGATCATTTTGCGGTTTTAAGAAGATTCTTTTCATTGTACGGGAAAATAATACTGAATTCATTGTTCTGCCAATAGAGCTTTGGTTAAATAATTTAAATACTGTGGAAGAACATTCCTGGGAAAATATCCTCAGAAAAAGTTTTTAATCTGTATTTCAGTTGTATTGCATGTTTTAAATACATCCCAATTAGAGAAAAGCAATGTGGTAAAAATGCAAAGATAATGATAGGTTAATTACTGTTGTGGCAAAACAAGAACAATTTTTTGAAGTATTAAGTCATGTCATTATTAAAAGGAACATTTTTATATCAAGGAAAACGGAAAAAATAAAAAAGTATCTAGATATCAAAATAGGATACATCCATCTGTTTTCCTTTGTCTGTTATCTGTGTCTGTTAGATACACCTTCACTTACAGTTACAGAAGAGTAATTAATGTTCAATTGCTGGCAATTTGTAGTTTCAAGAATGGATTTTTTACATAGCCCTTTGATAGGAACACATCAGAAAACATTTTTCCAAGAAACCCAAAACACTATTTCCCAACAGAAGTCTCCAGCTTTATTTAGATATCGAGCCATTCTGGCTCTAACAGAAGAAAACGTATTTTGCACACTATTTTTTCTTCATGTTTTTAGACTTCTACCTGTATTGTACACTACCTGTATTGCAAGTTTTTAAGTTAAAGGGATGAAAAAATATACTTCATGCAGTTGTGTGTGGTGATTTTTACTTTCTAAATTGTGTGATGGATTTGTATTTTTGAGATGGGTGTAACAATACTCGGCTGCAAGGCCTTTCAGCTGTTATCATCAACCTTAAGCAACTTAGAATGAAGCTCAACGGCTCTTGGTGAGGTGGAGCTGAATCCATATCCTGAAAACACATGCGAATCCCCAAAGCTTAAATCTAAAACTATTTTTAGCTTGGTATGTTTTAGAAAAAAAGTGACCGGATTTAGCAGAACATCCCTCAGCTTCCAGGCTGTCTGAAGGACCTGGCTTTTGGCGGAGCTGACAAAGTGACGCTGTGTGTCAGGAATCCTGTTTCATCCCCCTCCCCAGCTGACACGCTCACTGTCACTGATTTCTGACCCTCCTCCTGCCCCCTGAGGTTTCCCTGCAGGTACGGCTCAGCGCATTCTCTCCACCACCAAGACCTCCCCGTGCACGGCTCAGGTTAGGTCTGCGCTCTGCAATACCGCAGCTGGAAGCGCTTTACTCTGCAAACACCGCAGCTGCTACCGAAGCAGCCGTGTGTGATGCAGGAAGACTTCAACACACAAACGTCCCAACCCACGTCTCATTAATACCACAGAAAGGTCTCAGCGCATCTTCCTCTTGGCATCGCAGTGCGCAGCTTTCATCATTCATGACTTTCACCAAAATGTACTTGTAGATCCAGACCAATTTCATGTATTTTGTAAACCCAGCACCGATTTCATGTATCGTAGAGGCAAAACCAAACTCTGCAGAACAAGGCAGTCCCAGGAAAGCAACAGCAATACCACCGCGGCTACAAGCAACTGCACAGAGCTCACACCCTACGCGTGGTGGAAAGCAGATTTGTCCCACTCACTCAGTGCTAAGCTTTTGGCAAGAAGAGGTTTCAAAAAATCTGATTCTGGCCATCAGAGTCATTACAGAGGTCCTGGACTGCTCAGAGGCTCCACTGACACGGCGTGTGCCAAAATCGGTGTTCAGCTAGGCACAGCACTGGCTTGTCCAAGTCCGTTCCCTAAAGCTGAATCTGAGCCCCCAAAAGTTAGAGCTGGAAACTTTTTTTTCCTGTAAGGGGCTGAAAGCAGAGTCATTAATGCTGCGATCGGTCTAATCCGGAGCATTTGTCGCTGCTAATTATTACGGACAAGCCTCTTTATTGAACCACATCCTCTTATCGACATTAGGATGCATGAGCCGAGGCTGTTGTTTTAAACGCACTCATTAACCACAAAAATCAGCCCTGTTGACAGAGCGCTTTTGAATTAAGCTTCAGACTGTAGTCATTGGACAAGGAGCAATTTATAATGCCATTAGCAACACTTGCGAAGGTTACAGGCATCAAAAATTGTTCAGCCGTAATTATTCTTAATGGATACAAGGAATAAACTGACGCAGGACAGCTTTTTCATTAGCTTTCAATCAAGGCTGATGGCTTTGAGAAATGTACAGTAAGTGCGTTTTGGGGAGAAATAATGATGTTGCAGCACCTTTCATCGGAAAATGCTCTCAGTTCAGAACTTAACTTTTAATAACCTTAATTTGATATAATTAAAAAATCTGATTTGCTTTGAAGATCTTGCAATGAATTGTTTTGGCTGCTGTTTAACCCTTTGCCAAGTATTCATCCCAAAGATGCTAAAAAAAGTCTTCAGATACTTTGAGTTCTCATGGAAAGCATTAGACTTCTGATTTCCTACACCCCTACCAGCTTGTACAGATTTTTACAGTGAATTCGGAGCAGTTAGAGAATGAGGGGATTTTTGCAAGGTATACCTGCTTCTGAAAAAGTACCTGCGCATGCACAACGCTCTCCATAGAATTCAGCTGTGGCTTTGCAGACAGGTGATCTAGCACCGTTCTTCACCTACAAAGCAATAAAGCCGGAAACCCTGTGCTCGCTCCTCTTCCAGAGGCACGAGGGCAGACATATACTCACATACCCCGTTCTAACCTTCGTCCCCACCAGACCAGCTTCTGAACCACACAGACCTCTGGCACGATAAGGTATCTGTTCTTACGTTCTCTGTCTAGCATCCCCTTACTATAATGCAGACTCCTATGAGAGACGATGTCTCTCTGAGTTGTACAACTCAGAATCCTTCTATGTATGGTGAAGAGCATGGCAACAGCGCTAATTCTCTCTGAGAAGCAAAACCAGCAAGAACAATCATTTTCCTCCTTTTCTGGTACAGCAGAGTACCTACTGAGTAACAGCTTTTGGTGAAAATATTTCTAACGGCATCTAATAAATCAGTTTGGTGCTTTATAGATGAAGAATAACACTTAAATGATAAGGGCTGTGGAACAAGCTCAGGGGCTGCAATGGAGCGTGCCTTCTGTATGGGACATTTTAATCTCATTGTTCCAGCTGACTTCTTGTCGCTCAGCCCCGCGACTCTCTGGACACCAACACGATGGAAGACTGAGGCTCAGGAGGGCAATAAGCTTTGCTTCAATCAAGAGATGCTGCTGCACCGTACAGAGTGATGGGAAGGGGACTTGTAAAAAGCCCGAGACAGTAGGTTGGAGAAAATGTACAGCTGGTGCCTACGCTGCCTTGCTGGTTTAGGGGAGAAGGCTGTGAAGAGGCAGAAAATAAAAGGAAGGGTATGCATCAAGGTACCTTTCTATCCAGCTCTGCTGCTTCTGAAGACAGAACATAAGGAATAGTGAAGTCCCATTTCTCGAATACATGCTCTGCCTACCAGAGTCCAACGCAACCAGGCAGTCATGCGCCGTATGCCACCGTTAGCCACGCTGTCCCATTTAGCTGTTCCCCAGTGGTTAGCATTTCAGCTTGAAAAGAAGCAGACATACTAATTACTAATGGTACAAAAGTCTCCACTGACATTCTGTGAAGAAACCAACTTTGAAATCTTATCAGTGAAAATGTTAGTGAAATTTATTCAATTGTAATTAGTAGAAAGTTAACATGAATAATGTTAGACTTTTCCCAACCAAGGAACTGCTAGTTACAGCTAACATTCTGATGGCAACGCCACACATAAACAAGCACATTCAAGAAAATACACACAAACACTCATCCTTACTCCCTTAAGTGCTAGTGAAATGGTAAGCCAAAAAGAAAAGAAAACAAAAAAAACCCTGTAGGTTGGAGACTGAATTTGCTACAATTAAAATCACATTATTTTTGAAAAGCAAACGTTCATAAATTGGTCCTCATTTCATAGAACAGAGTCATAGAACCATTCAGGTTGGAAAAGGCCTCTAAGACCATCTAGTCCGACAATCTCTCTGTTCCCCAGCTGTTGGTGAGAGCCCAGGCCTCTATCAGGAATCCCTTCCATGTGATCCTGACAGACAGACGGACACGTTTGGTTGGCAGCCGAGCTGCCCCACGGCCTGCTAGGCACACCTGGCTCAAGCCCGAAAAGCAACCAGAAGTTCTGTCCCTTAGCACTACGTGTGTGTTCAGCTCCTATGTTTCCATAGTTTTACAGGTTTTACATACATAGTTTTACAAACTCTTAAAACTTGTTTAAAAAAAATGTTTACACGGTTTTAAGAGAGCTCTTCCTATTCTTCCCTTGTACTTGCCCAGTTCAAACAAAGAGAGAACTGCCACCAGGAAAATGAGCGAGGAACGACAGGCCTCCAAAGTGACCGGGGCTTGGGACTTCTGCAACTTCTTTATGGATTATTTGTGCTCCCGGTTCCCATGAATAATTCACCCCCTTTCTCCTCAGATTTAATCATCTCAGTGGTCTTTGAACCCTCTCTTTTTGTCAAAGAATTGAAAAAAAAAGCTAAGACGTCGGTGAGCGTGTAAGCACTGCTATGCACCCCTCCATGCACCACCACGTCCTCACCAGGTCGTAAACAGGAACTCCCCAAACACATAACACTAAATCCACATGAAATTTTCCTCAAGCCATAAATTTGCCTCTGCATCAATGCATGTGTATAAATCGGACCTTTTAAAATAAATCATTTAGAGAATCCACAGCCTGAGTCACCCTGCAAGATTCCATGGAAACCAGGCTCCCGAGCCAGAACGGGGCCCCGAGGGGTGGCGTCTGCGCGGGGCTACCAGCCTGGAGCACGCCTGATTGCAGTCCGTGGGATCACTCAACACTCTCCACTATTCCGTGCTAGATAAAAGCAAACTATTATATGAATCTCAACATGTAACTGTTTATTTGGAAAGAGGTGCGATGGAAGAATTAGGCAAAATTGTTTATTCAGCAATACAGACAGGTGCTAATACCAAAAGGAGAAAGGCAACTTTCCAAGAAGGAATGGCAGGTAACTGAATTTCTACTGAATTCCAGAAACTTCAGGAAAAAAAAAAATCAGTGTTTCAATAGATTTACATACCAAAGTGTTAAAAGTTATCATGAAAACTAATTTGCTATAGAAATATCTATTTGCTAAATTAACTACTTGGCCTTCATAATGACTTTCTGAAAATATTGGTTCCACTTTTTAGCAAATGTAAATTTAAGCTCAGAAGAAGCTGGTCTGCAGTCTTCTGTCATAGTGGTACGAATGAGGAATAACCATCGAGCCTTTTTCTTTCTTTTTCTTCCTTTTTTTTTTTTAAATGCATTACTATGAGTGCAGTAAGTGGGGGGCTCAAATCTGTCATTACACTTCAGAACTCAACTAAAATAAAATATTTTTTTTATTAATAATAGAATAACTTTCAATTACAATCCAAAAATTAATATTTAAATATATACCTCCTGCAGTAGATTTGTCCTGCTTCTTGAAAACATGCATCTGCTCTCCTTTCAGAATTGTGAGTTCTCTAGGAACTCTAGGAACTGGTATCCAAACATGTACTTTGGCTGGGATATATATAAAAAATTATAGATACATTTTATATATATATATAATATAGATAGATTATATATAATAATATAATAAATTATATATATAAGTTTATATACATAAATTATATATTATATATATATAAAAATATAGATATACATATATATTTTTTAGCTGCTTTTTCTTTTTTTTTTCTTACCCCAAAATATGGTAAAATTACATGTAAGCATGCACGTCAGCTACCAGCTGAAAGCCTACAAATATCAGCAATCAATCCCTCCTTTCTGTTCTAAAATCCTTAATGTTTTGAAGCACAAATGCCATTAAAGTATCTTAAAAAATGGTAAGGTCACTACAGAAGTGTGAAGAGTTATGAAAGAGTGCTCCCCTGTACTCCAGTGGTAACATTCAGCCCATCCAGGCTACAGGGATGCGTAAAGCTGGAGAGATGTCTCAGTTGGGAAGAACATAAATATCTTCCCAGCTCTTTTGATGATTAAGGTGTCATAGGTCATGCTTCTCTCAAACAAATGAACCAAGAGGTGATATTTGAGCCATTAATAGTAAATTTGACCAACACTGCAGACACTTCAAGAGAGCTCAGCAGAGGACGAGCAATGTCAAAAGCAGACAGAATGAGACAAAATTGGTTACTTTAGCATTAAAACAAAGCATATCGTGGGGCCTCCATGAAACAAAAGGCTTGAGAACAGAGGCAGCAGCTCTTAGAATTTCTGAGTCACAAAGGTTTCAGCAGAAGGACACAAATCTGAGAAACAAATATACAATTCCTTTGAGATACTGATTTTAGGATGCAGAAAGTCTAGGGACCTGTCTAGTCTAAGACAATAAGCAGTACTTAAAGACACGGAAATTCCCTGGCAAAACAGAGAAAGAGCATTCTCATATGCAAGCAAGGAAGCTGCAGAGAAAGGGCATAATCTGTAACATTCAAAAGAATTTAGATGACAAAGGCAGAATTTTTAACCTAACCTCGCAGCCTCTGCCAAAGCAGCAGCGAAGTGAGCAGAATCGGGAAGCAGGGTGGTGGTGTCAGGTAGGAAAGCAAGGAAAGCTCTTTCAACTGATCTTGGGAGGGGAAGGGGAATTCAAGGCTCGTGTAAATACCTCACAGAATTTACAGAACACCACAGACCTCGCTCCTCTGATGCTGGTCTACCTTACCCGGATCAACCCAGCCACCAGTGCAGAACGCGTGCTGCCTTGCCTCCCTTCTGACCATTTCCATAAAGTAGCTCAGAAATCTTTCATTCCCTGAACACGTATCAACGTACAGACACTTGATAAGTACGATACAGCAGCCTACGTCGTAGGAAACTAAAGCACATGGTACAGCAGATGACAAAATCCTGCCCCCAAAGAGCCCACCTGAAAACACACAGTCTGTTTTCCTCTTCACTGCAAACACTGTACCATTTTGCAGCGAGTGGAAGGAATATTTAATAAGCAACCCTGGTCTTGTAGACATTAAAAGCTTATTATGCAGCCCTGTGGCTCACGTACCTGTTGACTGGCTTGCATGAATTATAGCTACGTCCCTGGTATAAGGATGCAAAGCTATGTTCAGCAGTTTTAACTTGATGAGATTGCTTTCTGCTCCTCTCAGTCCAGCATGGAATTATTGAAAGCTTTCTTTTGCTTTCCATTTCAAGAACCATGCTCCTGTACTTATCTTTGAGGTTATTCCCCACGGCCTTTCTTCCAACCTAGATGAAGTCACACCCCTCTGCAGGGCACCAAAAACCTCCCACTGACCTGCCCATCACAGGCCTGGGAATTCTTGCTGTTGTCTCAAAGAGCTATCTTTTCCTGTTCACTGTTAACCTTTGTGGCAGCAGGAATCGTGTACCTGTGTACTCCAATGAGTCACGCTTTTAACGACTCGCACAGAAAACACACCTGCCACACCTAGGTTTGCATTCTGCAGCCTACCTGAAGTTCCACAGCACAGAGACAGATCCTTCCTGAGCGTATTGCCAAGGAGGCACCACTGAACAGTCCCGTTACTGACAACACATTTCATTAATTATAATCGCTATTGACGATTCTATTATTGGCTTGTATGTTATTCAAAATCCCTTCTGTGTAGGCTTAAGAGCTTATTAAGACTAGTAACTGTTGTCTTGTCATCATGCCAACCTAGCCAAGGATATCACCCAACCAGAACAGCTTTGTCAAGCTTACTATGCTCAGAGTAACTTTCAATTATCGAGCAATACAAAATTTGTCTAGTATTGAGGCAAAAACACTTGTAAGCCAGCAGCTCCCCTAATATCAGCCCATGCACTGAAGAAGACAAGCCTGGCTGGTTAGTCTGCTGCAAAACCGAAGGCCACAAGAGAGGAAAGAAATGCCATCCACTTGCCCTTGGGATATCAGAGGTCCTCCGTTGAAGTCTTCAACACATCATCAGGCCTTGAACTTTCTGAAGACAACCATGGGTCATTCGGTGGGAGACTCCTCTAGCGTGTCGTCTTTGTTGCTGATTATCAGGCATGAGGAATGTAATTTTCTTAGAAACTCGGTGTGCCTGTAAAATCAGGTGTAGAAAGAGCACTGAACAAAATCTACAGAATCAAGAGCCTTATCTATCAGCATAACTAGGTCCTACAAAGTTGTACCCACACTAAACTCTCAGCTGCATAATCAACTTTTTTTTTTATTAAAAGTGCTTTCCAAAGACGGATTTAAACTTTTTAAACTCATTTTTATATTGATTAAAATGGTCAAGTATACAAAACTCATCCATTTATCATCTTCCCTTCACATTAGCTAGCCTGTTCTCTTTTACCTACCCTCTTCTCTATCCTCTCTTCTGCACATTAATTAAAAGACAAGCACTGAACACGCAGCAAGAGGATTGCTACAAATCATTGTCCTAGTTGAGATGATCTGGTAAAGTGAAGATGACCCTCAGTGGAAGAGACAACTAGTGGGGTTTTAATTTAGGGAGGTTTTTTTTTTCAGGTTTATGCTATGAGTTTTAAAATATTTCTTGTTTTAATAAAATAAATTCTGAAGTCCAGTTACAATAACAACATCATGTCTGATTCTAATGCTGTACTCAGCTCCCAACAATGGATGGGAGAAAGGTCCTGCTCCAGTCTATTAGAAGAATTTAATGACCATTAAAAGGCAAGCAAAGATTTGTATCACTCAGTTGTTCAGTGTCATTGTTCCAGTCTTCACAGTAGAGAAGCAGCACATTTCTTTTAAGTAAAATATTGCTGGGAACTCATTGCTTCAGCAATTACCTCTGAAACACATTGTTTTCTCAAAGCCATTAACATGTCAGATCATGGCAGTGCTTGACATCCAAACACGCCTTGGAGGGCTGCAATTCAATTTAAGGATCACCTCCTCTGAACAGGCCAACCTGCAAATTTCACAAAATCAGAGAGAAATTCTCAGGGCACACTTTGATCATGCTGCTTCCTAAATTAAAAACAAAACTGTAAGTGTTAAACATCTTTAACAAGACATTAAACCTCAGCCATAATCCAGGAAGGGTCCCTTAATGAGTAATGACATATGTTGTGAAGGCAGTTATCTCCTAATGTTCGCTGCTGAAACACTACGATGGAATGGCACAGTGTTCAAAAGGGATGTATCATCACTAATGAGAGGATAATTTGAAGCTGCTCTTCTGAGGACCCCTGAGGAGACTTTCTAATGCTGCAGGATGGTGAAGGAGGCAGTCCTCCACCTTAGCACACGCTTGCAAGAGGACTGGGATGTGACACCATTTCTCTGAGTGACAGAGCAAAGCCGGGACGGACACAGAAGAAGGGCTAGGTCATTTGGAGGGTCCCTAAACGGGCTCCTACCTCGCTGGTTCCCCAAAGCAGGTCTTGGCACAGATCAGCCACCTCTCAGCTGACCACTAATGGTGTGCGAGACGCAGCAGAGCAGCCTCCAGAAGGAGCGTGGCCTCCAGAAGGAGCGTGGCCTCCAGAAGGAGCGTGGCCTCCAGAAGGAGCGCGGCGTTGGCACAGGCCTGCTGTGGAGCATGCAGAAGCCTACAAAAAAAGATGGGGGTGGAGAAGAGTCACAGAACTGACAAGTGAGGGCCATGCTCAGCAGAAAAGGGACCCAAAACTCCTCTTTTACTAAAAAGAACTTGAGATCTCTTCCAAACTAAGTTTTAAAGTTCCTCCCTTCATTTCCTAGCACTATTTTCTTCCTAATCTGGACTAATTTAAGATAAAACCTCCCCTAAATTATCTTCCAGCTCACCCTACTGAATGTGAACACCAATTTAAATATTAAGCCATGGGATTTTATTTAGAACAACAGCTTTCCTTACCTCCATCTGTAGGTAACCTGATAACCAGAGGACTGTGAGTCCCAAACTGGGCCATGGCTTGAACAACTGAGGGCCATGAAACAAACCTCCAAAGCTGGGAGCAAAAACAGAGCATGAATGCAGAATAAACAAGGAGAGTGGGCAAAGGTGGTAAGAACATAGAAAGAGAAAACTTCAGCTGTTTACTAGGAAAAATGATACAAAATATTCCAAGTTCTCCCTTTCAGTTTAAAGCATTGGTGGGGAATAGGAAGAGAGCAGATGCCCTTGCACAAGCTCATCTCCTCTCAGCTCCACATCATCACCTGCAGAAGAAAGGAATTTAAGCAATACTCCGGTTGTGCCGAAGATGTGCTGCTGTGAAAATGAAAACAAACAGCCCCAGGAACAACGGGCAAAACGTCCAACTCCACGCTTGCCGACTGCTGTCAGTCTGGTGCGACTGGAACAGCACAAGCACGGAGCTGAGCAGGAGGCAGGGAGCTCGTTTCAGGGCCGTATCTTGCAGAGGAAAATAAGCAGCTTGTGAAGACCAAGTAATTATGAAATAATAAGAAATTCTAAGAATTTCATACGAAACTAGCATCTACTGAGATGTCTGAATACGTGCAATAGGTTTGGTTCTGGCTCACACGTGGCTTACATGTTGTACATAACGGGATTTGCCATGTATAATTTAGAGAGAGAGTCACTCTTATTGGGCAGAATTAACACGGAAAAAGACAAGGGACCTGATAATTTTGCACACTTTTTTTTTTTTTTTTGTGAAAAGCTGTTAGTCAAAGTCCACAGAATCAATTAATCCCCACCCATTCTCTTAGGAGAGTTTTTACAGAATTCTAATGAGTTTCTCTGCTGATCGACGGCACTGGCACTCGCTAACGCGGCGCACTGCTGGCATCTCTTCGGTGACTAATTCCTTGCTCTGCGAGACAGCTTGGCGTGCAGAGGAGAGATGTCAGAACGGGCTCTCTGCTCTCGCTAGCTGATTTAAGGCAGCGGGGCCAGCTGCGCTCCTCTAACAGGGGGAACACCAGGCTGGCAAGGGCTGAGGATCCAGCCACACACAAGGGAAGCTGCAGTCGAAGCTTGCCTGCAATTTTATTGGTACTCACACAAAATTGTCAGTCCCTGCCCAGCACCTTTGTAACTTGTATTGCTATTTTTTAAGGCGTTTCTTCAGAGATTTAAAGGGGAAGCCACTAGACAGCAAGCATAAATGCTTCTTGCACTACTGAAAAAGCCCTGATGTGGTGACAGAGTAGTATTTAATCTCATCGATATGAAACGCGTAACTCAGCCCTCCCCCCCTTGACCCTTCCCCTCGTGTAATGACATATGCAAATTAAGTGAATAACAATCAATTAGACATGTTGCCATATGCTGAAGCAGGCATTACTGCTTTCCACTTGCTCACTCCTGCTTGGAAATGAAGGAACTGCTGCCAGAGACAACAAGAGGCCACCACGCTGCAGAAGTTACAATAGGCACCGGAGCCAGCCGGAGCTCAGGTGCACCTGCGCCGTATTTACTAAATTACTTTTGTTCCTTCTGCAGCACCCTGAGCTCTGTAGCAGCTTTTAGATGAAGACCCAGCTCGCCTAATAGCCTGTCCCTGGCAGTGGTCAATAACTTCTGCCTGAGGCACAGCCTAACAACAGGCAAAGCATGTAGCAATTTTTTTTCCCCAAGTTCTTTCCCACCTACTAGTGTTTTGTAGCTTGGGGATTTCTGGAGCCCCAGGCTGCGTGTCCTGACGCAGGAAGTTCTACAGCCACCTCTTCCAGTTAATTTTGTACATGGTAAATAACAGCTTCATTTGATGCCCTCTGGATCATTCACTGAAAGAAACGGCACACGCTAAAAAAATTGTAGAGTTATCTGTGCCTCTCTATCATGTCTTTCCCCATTTGTCTTTTCCAGGCTCTAAGTCCTAACTTACTCTGTCATTTCTCATGCAGGAGCAGTGCCATGCCTTCATCTATTGCTGGTGTCACTTGCTGGTTCATTTCCAGTTCTGTTACGTCCTTTTCAGGCAGCAGGACTGCACAGTATTTACAGTGCGGGAGGCCGCAGACTTGCACACTGTCATAACAACACTTCTCCACTTTGCTGTCTGTTCCTTTCCCATCACTTTCTAGCATTTGGATTCCTTTTTTTGGCTACTGTTGAGTGCTGATTTGACATTTTCACAGATGTATCTATGATAGCTTCAACAACTCATTCCTCAGCAATAGCCAGCAGCTCGGAGCACAGCATTTTGTGTGGCACTAGGATTGTTTTTTTCTTCACATGCATCGCTTCGTATTTATTTACATTGAATTGCATTTGCTGTTTTAATGCCTACTTCACCTCATAAGGACTGTCTGCAGTTCTTCATGGTCATTCACTTCCCTTTGCCATGAATAGCTTGGGAGCTGAAGGGAATGTTTCTCAGGAATGGTTGAGGGGAATCTGGTTGCCAAAGGCAAAACCTCCTTCCTCTATCCTTTCAATCATCTTTCCTGAATTTTCTGGTCTGCATTCATCTCCTATTCTCTTCAAAATAAAATAAAATCCACACGCAAATAGCCTGATCTAGTAAGAACACAGAGATGAACATGTAAGCCTTCAGCATCCCTAATGTAGAAGCTACTTCCTCCAACTTCATGCCAGACGGCCAGGCTGAGCGTTTTCCTCTGGGAACGGACAGGAGCACACGGTCAGTGGTATCACTGCCATCTCAGGAACCTCTGATGCAGGACTTCACACTTTCCTATCAAACTCCTGGCTTGTCACATGCAGATTGCTAACCACCAGGTAACAGCCACGGCTCACTTCCATCTTCAACCCCGGTGTTGTCGTATGAGAAGTGTCTGTAGTTGTGTGTGGCAAGCCAGTGGCAGCATCTGGAGGAGAATCTAGGCCAGCAAATGTCCAGCCCCACCTTCTGACTTCTCCAAACCTGCCAAGAAGGGTAAATCGGTGACTGTGTCCGTGCCTAGCGCATCGCCCCTACCATCCACCCCGAAACACCTGAGCAGACAGCAGCGACTCCAGCTTACCTTCAAAGATCAGTTGATGAAGGAAGTACTGAGAAAGCAAATACGAAGAACGCCCATTTCCATCCTAGGAGGAATTACAGAAAGCTTGTCAGGCTCTCTCCGTGTGACAGGTCAAGCAGGCAGCTGACTGAGAGCCTCATTAATTTTCAGTCTTCCAAACCTCTGCATGCAAAAAGTGCAAAAGGTGGGATTTTTCAGTATCTTTTGACATGGCTCTCTAAAATTAAACTGGAAGCAAATCTGTGAGATGATCTCCAATTAAACATTTCAAGTAAAACTTGATTTTTGTGTGAGCATGTGAGAACATTAACCATCATGATGAAGAACCTTCCAGGCTATTCAAAACTGCAGAAAAGCAAGTGAGTAAGACGAGGCTAGTTTAACTGAAAAGGATTTGATTCCCTCCTCCCATTATAGTGTAAGCCCTCATCTCAGTTTTCTTACTGAAGTCCAGCATGGTGCAAAAGCCAGACACCATGATTACGGTGCATCATCACAAATCATTTATTGTGCATTTCTATTTAAAGCTAAGAGAGACGAGAATATAAGCACTAGATTCTACTAGAGCCAGAGGTCCCCATCTCTCTCCATCAGACTCATGTGCATTAAAGCTTCCCAGGGCTGCATTAATCTAGCTGGCATTTTTCTAAGATAACAAGAGAAGGGCTGGAGGAGAAGTAAATACGCGTGAGCGAAGATGGTACTATCTAGCATTTGGGACGATGATGCGAAACTTGCAAACTCCCAACTCAATTATTGACCTAAAGGCCCCCACCTCTCGTTTAGTTGTGTTTTTTTTTTTTTCCTGGTCGCCTGATTTCCCACTTTCCTAGCTGACTGCCCTACTTTAAGCAGGGGAGAGCAACCTCTTTTTTCTCTGCTTGTGTGCAGCGTTCCCCCCCTCCCTAAGTGGAGTAGCAGCAGGGGGGCTTAAACACTCACAGGGGCAGAAAAAAGGACAAGAAAACCGTCTTTGTTCCAGGCAGACAGTACAAGGTCACGTTACTATGGCAGCGTGAACCATTTCCCCTCATTCTAGCTAGTAGTTCAACTTTGCCCATAGTTTATTCCCTGGGAAGCCTAATCCAGAGTTCAGGTTTGTATATGTGGGGGCAGAGGTCAACAGCAATATGACAATGGCCCAGTCAAAAGAAAAGCAAGCTATGATATAGCAGAATCAAAGAGTCGGCTCACCAAGCACCGGGGGCCGGCTCGGACGGCGGAGCTGGAATTCATCCTCTCACTTCAGCCTCAGGTTCTTGATTCAGCTGTTTTGTTGGCAGCCTTCGGAAAGGCTGAATGGTGAACAATGAGGATGACACCGGAGCAAACAGTGAAGGATGAGAAGGCAGCGCTGACGGAAAAACTGGGGCTCATGTGCCTAGCGCTGTACTTCCCGGCGAAACTACTAGTACATTTCAGGCATCTCTAACTAACAGGGCTGTTTTTTCCCGCATTATCCTTTAGAACTGCGAATAATTTAATAGTGGGGTATAAATTCTCCACACGGGCTGCTGGAAGAGAAGCCAGTGTCTGAACAAACACGTGTGGGTGTGCGTGCGTAAAGCTTCAACGCTGCAACAGCAAGGGACAAGTGGAGGCTCTCAAACATTTTTAGGTGAGCAGGAGCTAAAATGTCCATGGGAGTTGAAACGCTCATTTCATGAACCTTGAAGGAAAATACAGAATTGGGATTGATTTTCTTTCACTCAGTATGCCCCAGCTCTCAGCTTCCATTCAGTTTACAATATTCTTCTCCCATATAATTTCTATTTTGTTTTAGAAATCAGAAGTTACCTCGTGTCCCACAGGAGAGTTTTCTGGAAAGAAAAAAAAAAAAAAAAAGAGCCCCTAATTAGCGTTTCTTTAGGCAGGCAACTGAGAAAAGAAGAAAAATTCCACTGAGCTCAATGGACAGCCGACAGGCAGCTGTGTCCCTTTTGTTCCTGTTCCCAAGGTCCTCCCCTGGTAGGGGTGGCAGAAGTCCTCTGCACTTGGGTATCCACGCTAGCAGCCCGTGCGGAGCTACTTGCCCGACTGGAATTGTTTTTATCAACATGCCCTTTCATAAAACTCAGTATTGCAGGGTTTCTTTATGGATTATTTTCATTTAAATATGAAAATAACTGTTTTGTTCTGAAAAATTACACCTTTTTCAGGAGGAAAGTGGCTTAAATTTAAAAGCCACTTACAAGTAAATTATGCCGCTGCTTTTTAACTGAAAATGTTCTAGCAAACCTACAAGAGTTTTGTGGGGAATTTTGCTGAGGCCCTCCCATGAAAACTAAATGCCATTTTAACAACTTTGACCACCAGAAGAGCTGGGCAGCAGGATTCTAGCTCTTAAGTCTCCACGTCACAGCATCGTCACTGCGCATTCACGTACTACAAGGAGAGTACAACACAAAAAAGGGGAACATGAGAACGAGCCCCAAAAGGCTGCTCGTTCAGTCCCTGGGATGAATTCTTTTATCTCCCACAGTTGTTTCATTGCCAGAATGAAAACACAATCAAATGGGAGCTGTCTGCTGCTGTGGTTTATTATTTTTATTGTATTTTTTTTCTTAGGTTTTTCTGTGTCTTCACCCCATTGTCAGTGCATGCCCTGCTCCATTCCGTTCCTGTTTCCCACCTACAGGTGGCACTTGGGAAATGTGAACAAATGCAACATGAAAAGCGTGGTCACCAGAAATACATTCCATCCAGAGCTCTTAGACAAGCAGGGCCAGCTCACACAGACTGGGGGCCTCCTTCTCCAGATCCACTGGAAGAGGTGTGCTTGGTTTTCCCCCTGCAAGAAGCGAAGGCAGCACACGACTCTGCATTTGCAAGAGGAAATGGAAACTCATCCCTAGTTCATGCCACAGGACTGAAACTCGTACGTGTAGCACAGCTGCATTCTTGGAAGGTGCAAGGCATTTCCTTGTCACAGCAGTTGTTACTGCAGGGGAGGATGGGGTATGCTCAGTGTAGTGACCTAGGCTGGTCGTCATGTTCCCATGGCACCTTCCATGACCTTCTGTGATGTCCAGTCATCAGCAGAAGTGACAAGTAACGTTTCACTTTGTAAGACTATGAAAGGTCCCTTCCAACCCAAACCATTCTCTGATTCTACCTGAAAAGGAAAGAAAGTGTTTTTCTTAACTTATAGAATCATAGAATAGTTTGAATGGCAAGGGTTAATAATTTTCAATTGGAAGAAATAATTTCAATTTTTTCAAGTAGAAAAATACTTGAAGTTAACTTCTTAAGGCTCTTTTACCAATTTCTGTCGTTACTAAACGCACAACAGAACTTTTAAATGGCTGAAACACTGTCTCATAACTAAGGTTTAAATCTCTCTCTTGTCAAGTCATAAAACAAAGATAATTGAAGAAGGTCTGGGGCCAAATTCTCTTCAGAAGGCTGGGATTTATTTACTGAACATGCCAGATGCACGGAGGTCAGCAGGAAGCAGTTATTGATCAGCCACTGACAGCACTGTGTCACCCACGTGCGCCATATTATTGATTAGGTGTAACTACCGTTTACTTGGTCATTGTGCTTCTCCAAGCTTTTGTCTCCTACAAGCCAACAGCATAATGGCTTTTGGGGAGAAGCAGGACTGGAGAATACCAAAGACATAAAAAGTCTCCATGACAAAAGAACCCAGGGCAGCTGCGCTTAATTCCTAGATGGAGGGAAGCAGAGATAATCCACTAATCCTGGACGGAGCGGGATGGAGCATGCCTGCCACCCAAGCTGAGCTCCAGAAAGATCGGTGCACAGATAAAGCAGCACCTTTCCCTTTGACATCTGAGGTCGTGGGTGTCGTTTTGTTTGGCACTGGCTGGGAGTAGATCTTTTCATCAGGACCATTCTTTTCCATTGGAGGATGCCTCTGCTGCTTTCAGAGCACTGACTGAGAAAGACATACTTTCCACTTCTCCCTAATGTTGAGGAATACAGGATTTGGAGGAAATTAAGGAATTTGGTAAGATAAGCAAAGCATGCCCCTTACCTAAAGGTTTGTTAAGTGATTCGCTCAACAGAACCTGTTTTAGCTGTTGCTCCAAGTCCAACAAACTCTTTAAATTCTCCACTAGCTCTGACATATTAAGAAATCTCCCTTTTTTCTGGTGGGCGCTTCTCACTCCCCTTGTTGTGCTACAGTCCCCCAGAGACAGACTCAGTTACACGACTATTAACCGCTCCACGTCAGAAGCCAGCTTTATCACATCTGCATGACTGTTAAGTCTGAGGGTCTGCGATACCACCGTTACCTTACTCGCGTCTGCGGCTCACTGAAGTCCTTCAATTGCTCAAATTCTGAATGGGAACGTGACAGGTTCCCAAGAAAAAGTTTGCCCAGGCAGTCGTCATCTCTGTATCAAGTGTCCACAAGCGGTAAATAAGAAGGCAGCCAAGTTGTCTTTTCCTGCGTATCTGGCCCCTACTGCAAGCTCCAAATCTATCAGCCTAAAGAAACTGTTTGTCCCGCTAAGCAAAGCAGGCACAAGACCAGGTTGTGGCCCCTCAACTCAATTAAACCATTTAGTATTTTCTAAGTTAAACTATGTTCCACGTCCCTCTCAAGCCCCTCTGGCTTCTCTGTCCCACAACCTCTGCTCATTCATTGCTCTGAAGAGAGCTCATCAGCTGTGATTAGAAGTGCAGCAAATGAACCGTTCCCATTAGTAAGTGCTGAGGTGCCTGCTTCCCACACCGCACCTCCGGCTGCACCATGAAAAGCCTTACTCATCCTAAGGACACCAAAAAAAAAAACAACACAAAATAAAAAGTTACAGCAACAACAGAGCACTTCCCTTTTCCAAAGGGCTGCTACACTATTTCCAGCTCCAGCAGGATGAGTGTCATTCCTCCTACCTGGAATGCCCATCACCCTCCAAATTTTTGCAGTCTAAGGCAACTATCTGCATCTCTCAGGTGGCCAGACTCATTAGCCACCTGTAAAAGCTGCGTATCAGGTGTATTCAGTTTAATAAATTAGCACTTAAGCAGGACAGTCAGTGGGGAAGCTCAAAGACCTATAAAAAATTTTATTAGCAGTAAGAACCTTTTCCTAATAAAATAAAACAGCTTTTTTTTTTTTTTAAACTGTTATCCTGTTATCCGTGCCTTCCCCACCTGCAGGTTGTCCTGGCAAGTGACCAAGAGTCTGAGGGCTGTATTTAATTTGCATAAATCAGAGCTGATTACAGTTACTTTCCTCATTAATACACTGAGTACTGATTAATAATTGGTAATACACAGAATGTACTGATGCATTTGTACGGCACCGTATGCATGCCTGATGCCAAAAATGAAAACAAAACTCCTGTTCCAAAGTGCTCATTCTCGACACAAAGGACAACAAATCCCCATCAGAATGCAATCTTTGCTCCAAATGGAAGAGAAACAGCTGATAGTTTCTGTAGTTCATACAGGACACGTCTTTGTTCGAGCAACGAGGGAGGGTGGAGAGATGCGAGCCACTTTCCTGTCTGTTTGGATCCCTAACGATGCCCCAGTAAAACTCTCGAGGCCCCTTCCTGCTGTACTCACTCGTCCTGTGACCTGGACCTTCTGCACTAAAAGCTGGGACTAACACATTGTCAAGTGTAAGAGCAGCAAAGTGTTTTCTTCCGCCTGTACAGGACAGATGCAAAAAGCTTACTCACCACAGCACATCTCTCATTTCAATATGACAATACATATTATCTACCAGCATATTTATTGCTTACATAGATGTGAGTTATTTACAGGGAAAATTGATTTATCTATCAGATAATTAGTAAACTTCAATAATTGCAAAAACCTCTTAGCAATCAGTTGACATTTAATTAACATACAATAACTGTCTTATTAAATCTGCATTAAATACCTATTGAAGTGAATTAAAACCCATATATAGGATTCCACAACTCCTGGAGAAACCTCATTATAGTTCAACAACAAAAAGCCTGGAGCTGTGCTGCTCGCTTGTTTCTACAGCACAAAGTTGCCCTGGTTTCAGGTAAGGACAGTACCCTGCTTCAGACGAACACTTCATGTTTATATAAGAACACGACATGAAAAACATGAATGAAAAACCATGAAATGCTCCAAGACTGATAGCTGGGCTCAACTATGAACCTGCATTTTTTCTGATGTTTTTATAGCAGCCAGAATTAGGAGATGCAGAAGGTCAACGTGGGGCTGTGGCTTCCCTCAAACCCCTCCGTCCGAATTGTGGCTAACGGCAGCCGAGTCTCAGAAGCACCGGGCCCCATTCCCCTTCTTGCACCAAGTGAAAATCTCCCTGACTTCACTGGGAATTCGGCATGAGCAGTGCCTGAGTAACAACTGGGTCGCAGTTTCAGAGATTTGGTGAGGAGTCAAATGAAGCGGCTCAGTGCCGCAGTGTCCAACCCACCTGGTGCCACCCGGATCTGCCTGGGCGCGACGAAGACGCAGGCAGCGAGTCTGTGTTGAAGTCCAGGCACAGGACCCCACGCTGGGTCACGACGCCTACACCTGCGGAAACCAACGCTGCCCGACGCAAAGCCGCTGCTGTCGTGGTCCGGCACGGGAGCATCGCAGATTTTGGTGGCGGATGGAAAACATTGATGTCTTCCATATACATGGATCCGAACACACAGAATGTGGGATTAACCCCGGGAGCATTGTGTGATTCTGTAATTAGAACTGGTTTGTTTATTGCTGCTGCTGCTGCGTGAGGAGATACGTAAGCATATTTGGTTAAGATATATAAAATAACCCAACTCCCAGATTTCACAGATCACAAAACTGAAACCCCTGGCTGCACAGGAGAAGAGAGAAACCGCATACAAGCAAGACACAAGTCTTCTGAGGCCAGAAGGCAGCATAATACTGCTCTGACGACTCGCTCGTGTACGTCAAAGAGGTCGGAGACTGTGCAGTAACTTCTGCAACAAGCCTGTAACACGGTGCTTCTGTTACACCAGATCTTTAAAGATGATCCTCAGTTTTCACATAAAGGGACAAATGGTGAACAAACCACCAACGTTTATGTCATTCTAGTGACTTTATTTGGAACTCACAATGGTTTGGCCTCAATTTGTCCCCTTAGTCACCAAGACTTTGGTGCTGAGTGAGAAGCATCTCCTTCTGTATGATCAGGTAGACACGAGACGGCTACAGAGACCCTCCAAGTACTGGGCAGAATAAATTATACACGGGGTTTGCTTCTAACCCAGCCCCCTCATCAACAATGCTCATAAAATTAAAATGAAAATAAATATTCAGCCTTCTCCTCTCGTAAAAGGGACAAAATTGCAAACATTTAACACTACTATTTCATCTGCAGTACATGAACAACTCCGAGCAAGTACCGGATCTGTTAAAATGGAAATCAGCTGGGGAATGATTCATAGATTTGTGCACGCTGCTGCTTACCCTGAAGCGAGTCAAAGTCAGAATAAAGTCAGATCACAGGAAACATCCACGGTAAGAATTTGGAAAGCCACCTCCTTGCCGCTGACCTAGCCTTATAGTATTCAGGACTTCTCTTCTACATACAGGAATTTTCTGAACACCTAAGCATATGTATAAAAGCGAAATCAAATGACTGCCTCAGACTTGACAGAACTGCTGAACTAAGAACCGTGCTTCGTCCTCTGCTGAAGGGCATCACCTTGAGAAGATAAAGCTTCGTAAATGTTGCTCTAAAAGTTGGTATTCTCTGCTATTGGCTATTATTTATATTTAGAGAGGAATTAATAACGATCTGCACGGAATGACGCTGCCTCACCCCATTTTATGCGAGCTTCACAAAAGCCAGAAATCACGAGTCATTTAGCAGAAACACAGCTTCAGCCCTATCAAAGTACTAATGCGCAGCTGAAAAGGGACCTTGCTTTTGAAAAAAGCCAAATAGATACTAAAAAGGAAAACAAACCTCTAATCAGACAGAAAATACTGGTCTAAGAGCGAGGGGCGATACTCGCAGTAATTTAGCAGCGCTCCGGTTATAATGAGAGCACATGACGCATTATTTGTGACTTAACTTATTTTAGTCTGAGGTCCCTGAATAATTAACCTGCTTTGTTTCAATTCATTTAGATGTCCACATCCTACCGCTTATGAAACGGAATGCGTTCCACAAAATAAACAGCCACGCTGCTTCCTGAGCGATTCACAACCCAGGCTGTACAGAGGCTGATGTAAAACATGTTTGCATGATGATTCTTAGGATTCGAGTATTTAGATATTTCATACTCAAAAATTAACACTGCTTTGTTAAAAATACAACTACTTTTGAGAGCAGGTATTTTATCCTAATTACAAAAGAATATAATTTGATGTTTTGATACCGATGTTATATCCAGTTTATTACGTATAAAATCTCAAATAAAACAGATGAAGTTACTTTATAAAATGATCTCCATTTAGAAGCTGAGTAAGTGGTTTACAATGAATAAATTAGCGTGCAATGGCAAACCGCAACTGTAGAAAGATTTGAGCAGAGCTAATAATCCGGTAATTCATGATCCCTGATAAGCACGGGACCCTTTTAGTCACACGTTATGTAAGCAGCAACTTCGGGAAAGGCTCATGTTTACACAAGCAGCCTTTTTACTCGCACCATGAAGGATACTGAAAATTTCTGGCATCTCACTTGACGTTACTATCCTATTACATTTAAAACCATGCCTTTCTAATTCTCCTATTTTTCTTCATGGCTGCATCTCCGCAATACCAACCTGTTTCGCTAACTATTAGGAGATATTATTGTTGCTGGAAATTCATCTGTCATTTTACAAGTCTCTTTCAAAGAAAGAAATAACAGGTTGTCTCAGTGAAAGGAAATAGCAGAGAAACAAAAATAGTATGCTCTTTGCTCCCACAGAGACAAACCAAGTAATATTTACCTCTGACACGATAAACAAAAGATCAGAAAGGATTAGAACTAATGGCTCTGTAAATAGTATATTCATAAGAGAGGGATCCTGCTAGAATCACAAGAAAATTGTATCCACTTTCAGCTGCCAATTTTTGAGGAACATCCTGATTTTTTAACTCTGTATTTATGGAACGGCGTATGATGGTTGCAGCTTTGCTATCACCACCACCCTCATCTTCTTCATACATTATCGCTAGGATTTTTCCTGAAGAATTACAAAGCCTTCTGTGCGGAAGCAACCCTGGCACGTTCCACAGAGGTCACTTTCAATGACAGCTACCTCTCTGAGTAAAAGCATGCCCGGCAGAACAGCCTGCCTTCCCAAAGGAGCATCCAAGTGTCTCCATGCAGTACTCGAGCTACGGGGACCCTGCACAGAGCAGCCTGAACACCCTGGATTGCCATTTCTCTGCAGCCGTGGGTAGAGGCAGGACAGGAGGAGCCAGGGCACAGCACAGCAAGCCGATACTCTCCAGAAGCCCATGAACGCTCGAGAACCGAAGTCACACGCCTGCTGGGTCTGCCCTGCACACCTGAGTATGGCATTTTCGAGGGGAACCCATCGCAGGCTACCCCGAACTGCCTTCTGTCTGCAAACAGCTCATCGCTTGCAGAGCTACGTGTCCATGCAGCTTTACCCTGCTGCTTTCTATCACTAATACATTCATCGACAGCTTGGCTAGCTCACGTTGGTGCAGTGGCTGCAGGAGCACTGTGGCCAGCCACAGGAGCTGCCTGACACCTTGTTTCTGCCCCGTCTCCTCCCATCAGGCAGGCAGCTGGCTCCTGGTGCTGCCCCGGCCTCCTGAACACGAAGCCTGCACACCGTGCACGTCCCGGCGGCTGCCAAGGACTGCTCTTAAAGGAAAACATGCTCAGAAGAAACAGGGAAGGCACACCAATATTTGCATACGCACTAGTGTATTTGTACAAATGGCTCGTAATTAGCAATACTGAGAACAATCAGAACAATACCGGATTAAGAAGTTAACAGAAAAGTGCTGTGTGCTTGGAGAAAGTATGTAAATGGCTGGGGAAAAAACCTTACAGAGCTTAGACAAATGGACAGGGATGGAACTTCTTATTTCTGTTCTGCTGTTTTAAAAACACTTGTACGTTCTCCTCCATGAACCACTTACCCGCCACTAACGCTTTTTGTTTCATGATGCACAAAGCTGAAGACTTACAGCGAGATCTTCTACAGAGCGTTTGCTTGGACTCCTCCAGCAGCCCATCCCTGATACCGACACATTCCTGTATCAGCACGTTAGGCTTCCCTACTTTTTAGCTTATTTAACTTCTGCAATGCAACAACATATTATAGCCCGTTTTCTCTGCCAAAAAATTCCAGACAGACTTCGCAAATACATCTAAAAACAAAAAGCTAACAAAATTCAGGACAGAAAATGTTTGTTCTTGAATTATAAAAACCCTAAATTAACCTTATAACACAGCAAAAAATAGTCTGAAGTCTACCTAGGTCTGGGTTGGCTAAAAATAAACCAGGGAGGTCAAGACTAAAATACTTTAAACACTTGTAAATTACATTCAACGAGAAGTGGAACTGAACTTCTATTTATTTGAAGATAAACTCACAGCAACAAATCCATGAATATTTTGTCCTCACACAATCTCTCCAGCAGGCACTCCCCACGAAGTGTATTACTTCTGTGTTCCAAACATGTACGATTTCTGACAACTGCACTGGTGCTACAACGGGCACACACAGAATGCAAAACCCCTCGTGGTGTGCCCGTGCCCCCTCGTACAGAATCGCTTCTAGCAGGGAACAGCGTATTGCATTTTTCTCCAGTCAGTGTCTTATAATAAATGTAAGCCGAGAGGAGTCTTCATTTCTTTCTTTCCTGCACTAGCAGCTGATTAACAAACATGCTCAAAGCCGAATGGAAGCATGCAGTTGTGGGAAGCCTTGCGACGCAGTTGTGCATCCATCACAGGTGGACGCAAGGTCTGCTCGCAGCACTTGCAATATAATTAGAATTCGATACTGAAAAAAAAAGGTCCAGAATAAAGGATGCCAAGATTACCATCTAAATACAATGTTGCTCGTTGAAAGAAATGAATGTAGAGTATTGAATGTTCAAAATTGTGTTGAATTAGATAAGCAAATCCCATGTAGACTTTGTTAATGATTCATAATCAGCTAATAAGCTCATCTCTAGTAGAATAATGATCCATGGACCTGTTAGCTCATTTATCACTATGTTTTACAACACCAGCAAAGAAACTAATTAAATCCCAGCATCATTACACAGAATTCCTTTTAATAGAGATACAATGATGCACTAGAGGCTACAGATTACACTGCAAATTGTACCAAGAGATTCCGGACAGCAAGTTTTAATTAACATGTTAGCGAGAAGCTGCTCACTTAAATAATAACTAACCAGGAAACATCTGCACACTCCAAAACATGGGAGCAAGAAGAATACGGGAAGCAGCGTTACACGAGGTACTGCAGGCTGCTAAGCACAGCCCAAAGCTGCTGCTGCTCACTCGCTGCCCTCGCTACCTGGCACAGCTCCGACGGCTCAGCTCGGGCTCCCGGTCAGCGCTGCGATGCCAGCGGCGCCACGTGCATCAGGCGAAAGGGCTGGGCAGAGCCACCGCCGGGCCACAAAAGCTGCCAGCACGGGGCTGGGGCCCGTCAGGCAGAGCCGGAGGATCACTTTGCTTGTTTCATGCAGGTAACTGCCCCCAGAACTGCTCCCTGGTCTGCAAGCAAGAGAAAAGAAAGAGAAAAGAGTGCTTTTCTGAAGAAATAAAGGGAGAACTTGGAGACAGCACAGGATGAACAAACAGCGGAGTGACCGAGCAGTGCACCGACACTGGGATTCAAAAAGCAGATGGCTCCCTAGCAGGAAAGCAGCAGAAAGCAATCACTGGTATTCCCTTTTTGTTTGAACATCCTAGCCAGAGCAAGAAGCATGATTTCTGCGATTTATCTGGGACAAGCATTGCTGCTTGCAACTATCTTTCAAAGGCACGTGTAAAGGAACAAACACACAGCCCCTGACTCGCCAGCAGACACTATGACTATGGAGAAAGTGATGGAAAAGGCACAGATCTCTAGCAAAATGCCCATGCTTTTTTGCTTTTACCTCTTTTTTCTCTGAGAACAGTGATAAACAAAGAGTATGGAGACATAACTGAGTGTTTAACAAGTCACGTGAAGTCAGGCAACGTTGTGAGAGTTTGTAACAGGGGACAGCGCAGCCCTGAAAACAGCTCTCCGCCAGAAACAACGATGGGAGAACGACAACCAGGAACAGCAATCCCATCCCAGTGGCTGCATCGGCCACTTGACAGGGCGCAGGTGGTGTGTGCTGCTGCCCGGTGCTGCAGAGAGCCTGTTCTTTCTTTAAAAGCTCAAAATAAACACTGCATTAGCTTACCAAGGGGTAAGAGCACCTTCACGGCCGGCGTTCCACACCTCTTAGGAGTGGGTTGCTGGTGTGTAAACACAAAGTTCACCTTGCCTTTGCTTCTGCAGCTCATGAGCCCTTCTCCTGTTCTGGGGCTACCCGCCGGTGTCCCTGCCGCCCCCCCTGAGCTGCCCGCACCTCCCTGGACAGCATCAGCCCCTTCTGCTCACACATTTATCCTCAGCCTCAGACCCAGACTCGTTAGGGCAAGACAGAGAGACCACCAGCCTCATCCTTCCTTGCTGTGACGAAGAGGGATTCTGTCAAAGCTCAGCCTCCAGCCCCCCACCCTCCTAAGTGCTGCTGTGGTTCGAGCACCTCATGTGGTCTGCCTCCAGCACACCCCGAAATTCCTGCGGTATCAGCCAATGTAATTTAAGGCCGCAAGCAAAAGTAATGTGTTTGTAGGTAACTGAGCATAAATTCAACTATTTTGCTATAAAAGTGGTTGTTCTGACTTCAGAACAGGAATAAATTCTTGTTAATTTAACCATAAACTACTCCTCATAGTCAGCAAAAGGAGAATGCTTGGGCAACTACAAAATCCACGTGGATTTCATCTGCTGCACAGATTATTCTGAGCATTATAATTCAGAAAACCTTTGAAACAAATTTAGTGAAATCCCTAAAAGAATAATAACAAACTGTTAGGAAATAATCCCAGCTGGTTCCACGGAAAGTGATATACCGCTCGAATTGAGCGTGATCTACATAATTCTTACATTTATCACCTAGAGTTTTTCAAAGTAAAAATATATATGCCAGTATACTAGGAACTGAAGGAATAAACATTGTCTCCAGATTAAATCTAGACATTTAGTGGAGTTAAATCAAATGCTTCATCTTAATTAATTAGTATTTTCATTGAAATTAAAATCAGCAGGAAATGTACACTTAGACTTGGCCTTGTGCTCTGCTACAAAAGCCCCAAGCACCAGGCTCACGTTCTGAAGTTACGCAGCGGCTGTACGGCCACCTCCACGTTTGCTTTTGGTATGGAAGCCCTGAAATAATGCCAGGCGGCTCTGGTGGAAGAACTGTCCTTCTGGCTTGGCTGTCGACCTGAAGCCAGCCCAGCAGGGGCATCCATCCTCATCCTCCCGCTGAAATATCTATTAAAAATATCTATTGATATTTTTTCTTTAGAAAAATAATTTAAAATAAACCCATTAAACAGATGTTCCTGCTTACTGCCTGGATCACTCTGATACATCTCCCCCACTGTAACTTACTTTTGAGGGCCGGTCACACATTGAAATGGTTTCCAAATGGCAAGTGTCCCCCCCGAGTCTGATCAGCAAAAATGCTAAGACAATCTTTTTTGCCATAGATATGAAAACTTTACGTGAGGTAAAAGCACAGTTCAGGTAATGGAAAACGCGGAGCAGATAGGAAAAAGTCTGAGTTTGAATTGGGTCTGTTTTAAAATCAGTTCTTGGAGAATTCTTACAGCAATCTATTACTTAAGATTGCAGCATCCAAAGGAAGTGTCCCTTAGAGCAACTGGTCACTCCAGCAGGATCATCAGCCTCTCCCCATCGATTTCTCTGAGATTTTTATTGTCTGATGAAATGTAATTAAAGACACTGATGGTGCCAATTAAAGATTTGAAGGGACTGAAGTTGGTGTTCACATTATCACATGGCGAAATGCAGCGATGCTGTAAACATCCATTAGCCATTACAGTTCTCATTAGTCCCTGAAAACAACTCATTAGTGTCCTTAGCCATGACAGATAAGTACAATAAATGAGATAAATCTATCAATATATTCATTGTGTGCAAAATCAGGGCTTCCGTCACCGTACCACACAGTGCCAATCAGAAGGTTAAAGACGCCTTCTGCAAGGAACAAACCAGGCTGCAGAGCATCTAGCCCGAGTGCAGAAAGACAGCACCAGAGAAACCAACAGGAGCACCGGGACGTTTTATTTATACACAGGGTGGGTTCATTTCAAATTCGGTTTGCTAGGGACTGTCACAGTTGTTCAGCCAAGGCTATATTTTAGAAAACAAATTGATTTGGTTTAACTTCACCTGCCGTGATCTACAAAGCTGTTTAAATCTCACGTTATCTCCGAAATGAGGGCTCTGCCAATTTGTGGGATTTGAGGCAGGCTTCTGGTTACCTGCAGGAACCCCCGGCGGATCAGTGAGGAGCCAGCTGTACCCCCCAGATGTGCTACGTCCTCCCACAGCACGCTGACGGTGGTAATGCTGCACACGGCTGGAGATGCCAGCGTCAGACGAAGGAGCACGTTGCAAAGCTTGCTGCTGAAGCTCTGATCACTTCTAATCCCATTCAGAATACAGACACATCCCTGCTCCTACGAGTACCTTTACGTACCGGCTATTTTTCATCCTTCTTTCTCTCAGCCTGGCTGGACCTGCGCTGGCTTTATGAACTCTTTTGACAAAAGCCTGTAATTAGATCCCTTTCTTGTGTATCTTACCACCGGTTTCTGTCTTTTTAACATGCCACACTCACCTTTTCATAGCTTCCCTTCTAACTTTAGTGCAACAGCTCTGCACATCACTGTGGGAAAACTCTACAAAGTCTTCTGCTGAAGTGCAGCGCTATCAGAAAAGCAGAGCAATTGCTGGGATGCATACAAAATGAGACAGAAAACAACAGTGATAATATTAATGGCACTGTTTAAATCAATAGTATGGCTTTGCCCAGATACTGATTTCATTTTTGTTTGCTTTATCCCACAAAGAAAACAGCAAGAAGAGAAAGAACTCCAAAAGAGGTCAGAAAGATGGTTCCAAGCCAGCAGGAATTAAGCATGAGGAATAATTTTAAACCCTATCTCCTTAGTTCAGAAGGGAAAGGCTTTCATGCAGTTATACAAAACAACCAACCGCACGGAGAGTAAAACAAGAGTTCCCACTTACTGGTTCTGTGAATACATGAACATGATAAATCTGGAAAGCAAATTATAGCTTTAGGGCAATTTTTTAAAAAGGTTGGGGGGTGGGAGGAATGACAAAATTGCACATAAAATTCAGCAGGGCATTAGACAAAAGATATCCCTACAGATGAAGAAAACACCTGCAGCAGACAGGTTTCTGGGATGTTGGTAGCACCAGTGACTTTTTCTTGGACAAAGACAGCGATCTCCATGGACCTGGCACATGAGGCTGGTACCAAGGCTGCAGCCACCGATGGCACGAACGAGACCTCTCCTCCAGGCTCCTGTGGGTGCAAGGAAGGCACGTGCTGGGTTTCTGCATCCAGCCATTAGCTTCTTCTGTGTTCAGGGGGGGAAGCAGAAACTTGGTTTTTGCCATTCTCTGTACAGTAGGATCTATTTTAACCGTATACCACAGTTTAGGAGACATTGTAGAAGTACCACCCACATTTCAGGACAGCCTTATTTAATGTGTGAGCAATTTCAACAGCTTGTCCACCACGAAGTCACTCACAGAAGGGGTTCTAGCAAGAGTCAGCTTACCATGCTATGAGAGGTATGGCCTGATTCAAAAGCAACGATGGAGTCATTCCAAACCACGTTAACACCATATATTCCAGCAGTAATAGAACAAAAAGTGTTCAAGGAATGCTGTGACCTTACTGCCCCCTATTCTGAAGCTTAGAAAATTACAGCTTTCCATGAAGTGTACATTCAGAACAGCTTGGGAGACAGAAAGAACTCCTCTGAGAAGGAGATGACAGCGGGGATCTGCCTGCTCTTGGTTCCCCAGGACCTGTCATTCCTACAAGAGGTCTGTATTCCCTGATGCAGATGCTCATGGCCACTTAATGCAGAAAGCACTGTGGGGAAAGAGCTCATTTGTATCCTGAATAAGTCTTTGTAACTCTTTGGAAAAATAGATTAACATCAACCAAACACTACCAACTAAACAGGCCCAAGATGCACAGGGCACATCACTCAAACACTCTGTATCACACTGGGCTATTTTTCCTCTTCTCGATGCACAGAACGTATCACACAGCCATTCATGCAATGAGGACCTCAGGAGAAGCCCAAGGAGCTACCAGAGGAGAAGTATTTCACTTTTATTAAAGATATCCTTTGGGGTTTGGTGGTGGGCTAGGGTTTTTTTTGGCCTACGTTTCATCAAACAGCTGGGACAAAAAGGATCACCCAACCAACTGAACATCCTAAAGCAACCAAAAGCATCTGACCCCAGTGTCCACCTCTTGTATTTGCCTGTAACAGAGAATGTGGTAAGAGAATCCTCAAGCTCTGCACTGTGAACGTGAACTAAATGAACACTTCCCCAGCTAGCCCTGGCACACCGCTCAGCACCAGCTGCACCCGCACCAGGACCAGGGAAATGCAGCTGCTGCTTCTTACAGGTCTTGATGTTGGGAGCAATCAGAATTACCCTGGCTTTACGGGATTATTTGTAAGTGCATTTTGTTCACCAAAGGTACCTGAGTCACACTACCAGCTTTAATTCCACTGCAAACTTCCTTGCTCTGTCTTTTCTTCCTCCCTTGGAGGCGTTTCCATCTCCAGCAGGGCAGTTCTTCACCCTTCCTTTTCTTCCTCTTCCTGGCCAAGTCACACGAGCAGTGACATCAACATCGCTGAGTCTACAGCCAGCTCCCTGACGCAGCACTTCCCATCGCTCCCAGAGATCACGGTACTAGCACCTGACAATGAATTGTTTCTTGTTCTTAAAATAGTAATAAATAAAAATAATTAAAATTAAACTAAATTAATTAAAATAATAATAATTTTAAAATAAGAGTTACCTTTTGAGTCAAATATGAAGTTCTTTTTACCCTCATTATAATGAGAGTAAAAATAGTAATAAATTTTAAGTACAATTCCTATCAGATACAATACTAGTGCACAGACTTAATTCACCATTAAGTGAATTAATGCAAAGTTGATTAGGATGACTGTAAGAACATGTAATTTTGGGGATGAGCAATCATGGATTACTTTCTTCATTAGACAGTAAATATTAAACTACATTTCCTATAGAAATTTGTCTTGTTTTCTGTTTTATCACATTTTCCCTCCTCATGCCAACATCCCCTTCCCTGCTCCCAGCCTCCCAGCTTTTGCCTACATTCATTACATGCAAAATTTTCAATGCCAGTTATCCCAGGAGGAAGAACTTCCCAAATAAAATAAAGCGTGAACAAATGACTTTTCTTATATCAGAACAGACAGGGCAAACCTCGCAGCCTCTTTGTTGGATTTTGAAGGGGATTCTGGCTGAAGAATGAAGCTTAGGTTTTGAGCAAAGGTAATTTCTGAAGGTGGAATCACAGCTTAAGGAAGTCTCCAGAGAATTTTCTTGATGCAAAGCTAACAAGACTTTGTGATAATTTCTCAGAAACTGGCCTCATTCCAAGTTGGATTTTAAACACAGATTATAAAGCAAACACCATCCCCCACAAGTATTAAGAAAGAAGAAAATAACAGAACGGGGGCTGCAGAAATGGTCTCTATTGTGGGACCAAAACCCGTCAATCAAGCGGGTTGACAGGCATCAGAGATTGACAGACAGGCCCTCTCTCTTGACTTCAGTTATCTGGGGGAATGGGAAAAGTGTCTGCAAGAACATGTTAAATTGCCAAAGTCATTACCAGTCACCAATTACCAAAGAAAAGATAACAAGGTGTATTTTAGAAAAATCGATGCAACAACATGCATTTCAATAAAGCGAGTTTTTCAGAACTTTAGAAAACAAAATGAACTATTTAGGGAATACATGATGGTTTTTTCATGGAATACCAAGCACTTCGCTGTGCCAGCAGGCTTTGGAGATTCATCACTATTCTCTCTATATTTTGTACTGGGGCCAGAGGTCAACCAACAAATATTTTCCTTTGTCTCTTCTTCAGCTTAACCTAAAAAAAAGAGCAAGCTCTGTGTCCCAGGGATTGTATTTAGGTTCTATGCCGGGCGAACCAGAGCCCAAAAGCCATTTTGGTTCCCAACTGCATTTAATCTAGTTGCAGGAGTGAATGCTAATATGTAAATAAGTTACCAAAAAAAGACCAAAGGACCTTGATACTTAGTGCCAGATTTGATTTTTGACTCACCCCGGCTGTATGAATTCACCCCTTATGAATTGTGTTGGACCCACAGCAAGCTCTCGAGACTGGCCGCCTACGCTAGGATGCCACACTTCCCTCGCCTCACTCGATTCAGAACTTCTCCATACTCATGGCCTAAGTCAACTGAAACCAAATTTCTTCTGACAACAAAATTAAGGAGCCTACAACTCAGGCTGTGAGGAAATTAAGTCTCTGCTGCCATGGAGAATGGCGTCCCCCTTGTTTCTATCACCTTCCTTCTCCCAGCACAGTCAAGAGAAAAGCGCGTCAACCCCTTTTGACCACAAACAAAAGTGTTCACTTGAGCTGAACTGCAGTGTACTTGTCTTCAGATTTTCCAAGCTCTCCTAACAGTAATTAAATATCATCACAAATATGTTGAACATAAAAAAATAATTAATTTTTTCTAGATTGCTGCCCACTTATTGTTTGCTGAATTATTCTAAGTGCTTTCCTTCTTTTAATTCAGCTGGCATTATGTGGTTCACTTTCAGAAGCTGCCTGCATTTTCAGCGGAAACAAAATGAGGTTTTCTATTACTAGTGCTTGAGCTCTGAGCTGCAAGAATACGACCGGTGTACGGAGGATGCAGACAGCACTGAATTCAAAGTGGATCAGGAATGGTACCTCCTGAAGCTCTCCTGTTCTGTGTCCAGCACCACGCCAGGTCCAACATCAGCTTCTGTTCCTCCGTGGCAGTCTGTGGAGGGAAGCAGGGGAGCTGCTTCTCCAGGCTTTGCATGCCTGCCTCCTGGATACCTCCTCAGGCCTGCAGGGGCTTCCACTCATCCATCTGACTTACAATCTCCACACATCTTACGCTCTTTAATTGATCATGCTGATTCTTGTAGTTCATAGCTCTCTCAAAATCTTCTTTTGGACAACAAACAATAAGGAACTTAACACTCCAAGTCAGGATCCACTTGGATCCGTGCGTATCACATACCAGAGCACAGCTCTGTGCTTTCATGGAATCACACAACTGTAAATTAAGTTAGGTCGGAAGGGAAGGGACCTCTGGAGGTCACCAAGTCCTACCTGCTCCAAGGAAGTCGAATCGCATCAGGCTGCTCAGGGATCCAGCCAGCTGAGTCTCCTGAACACCTCTCCAAGGACAGAGATTTACTCACAGAGTAAAAAAAAATAAAATTTACTGCATCTAAGTGAAATGTTCCCTGTTCCAACTTGCATTTGCTGCCTCTTGTCCTATTGCTGTGCACCTCTGAGAAGAGTCTGGCTCTGCTTTCTTTGGATCCTCTGGTCAGGCAGTTGTAGACAACAGCAAGGTTTTCTCTTTGCCGTCTTCTCTTAGAATAGTTTTTTTAAATACTTAAAAAAGACCAAATAAAGCACAGAAGTTCTTAGCTCTTGACTCACCAGCATCAGGACAAAAATATTCAGAACACTTTTACAGCGAAGGGGAAAAAAAATCCAAGTCAACTGAAAATAGCTTGCAAAATTGCTTGTAAAGACCTCTCAGAATCATTCAACTCAAGCTAAAAAAATGAATTAACTAGCTGAATTAATCAGCTGAATCACAGACGAGAAACCATACATGCTCCCACATTTCTAACAGTAACCCTGGATGGATGCGCGTTCAGAATAACGCGAGTATCTGTTCTTCTGTGCACCATAAAAAGGGGAGCATCTAAATCCTGCTTAAGTTCTGTTCCGTGGGCTTTATTTGGTACTGGCTATCTCTAGCAGAAAGATGTCCCCCCAGTTTTACCTCTGAGTTGACAAGCTCCTTTTGACATGCGTGACCTGATGTTCAGCAGGGAAGCCATCCCTGACAGTCAGAATTAAAGCTGAACAAATGCCAACACCAGCACCTGCTTCATCGCGGTGCAGGAGGAATAAAATAACTTCTGAAAACGCTTTCCACGGACATTTTGTTAACTTCCCTGACACCTTTATTTTTGAAGGAATTTAGGTGGAGTAGAGACTGGCTTCCAGCAGCGTGTCTGCACGGTGACTTCACAAGAAGCCACTTCCAGCATTCAGGAGCAGCTTAGCAGGACTGCACGTTCACCACGCCGCACACCAACAGGCACCAGGGAATCCATCCACAGGTTCTGCTTCTTGTGCTTGCCTCAGCTCTGCCCTGGCACCAAGCCTCACAAGACACTTGTGAGCCATCCCATCTCACTGAGACACAGAGAGCTGAGAGCCTTCCTCCATCTCCCCAAACCTGACAACAGGATGCCACTCTCCACCTGCCTGTTAGGATATTCAGCCCTGCTTTCCATAAATGTAACAAGTATGACCCTGATTCACGCTGCTTTCGTCTTGGCACACCTTGGAGCACTTGGATCTTTCACTCTTGACATTAAAGATAAAATTTGTGTCCTCAGGAAAGTAACAGCTTTTGCAACCTGCATTTTAACTAAAAAAGGCACTTTTTTTTCCCTCTAATTTATACATTCAGATGTAAAGAAATGCATCCGTCCTCAACCATCAATAACACGACCAGGATCTGACAATTATCTCTGTATAAAATTACCTAGCAGTAAGAGAAACTAAATGACTATTAGAAAGTCTATCCAAGCTCCAAGAATAATTCACATAAAAGGGTTAATTAGGACTTGTAATTCACACACAAGAAGTAAGGCCGGCCCGACGGATAGGAACAGGACCAGTTTGCATTTCCTAATGGCCACATCCCATTGGTCTGGCTGCAATGTCAAGCACCCATATTAGCAACAATGCGACCCTCTGGAAAACGAGTCATTTTTCTGGAATAAGCAGCATCAGTGGAAGCACTCATAGAATCACGCTCCCTTTAAAACACGAGCCAACAGGCAGCGTACCACGAGCAATGCTCTGTGCCTCGCTGCCACCAGCGCTGCTCTCGCCACCCACGGGGTCGCTGCGCCCGCACGCACTGCACGGCTCGGGCGCTCGGCTCACTCACCGACCCGAGGCGCTGCGCTGGGGTTCCTGCTGCACGGCAGGCTCCGGGTGCCCGAACCGAATTTCTTTGCAGGAAACCCCAAGATGCACCTCGACCGGTGCCAGACAGCAGGATACAAAATCGGAGGAGAGCAGCGGTGGGAACCTCAGCGCTTACTGGGTACAAACCCGCACCTACTGGGCTCCATCGGTTCTACTGCACACCAAGAGCACAAACTTGGACAAAACCCCCATGTTCAAGTGGCACGCCTGGCGCACATAGACACAGCGGCTGCATTTCATACGTGGGGCTGCTCTCTGATTTGGCACCGATTTAATCCAGTAACTTGATCCTATTCTGCACCAGTTTCCACCAGGGTAGAGCCAGCCCAACGCAGCCATGCTTCAGTTTAAAGCACTCGCCAGCTCCTAGCTCTGTAAGGAATGCTCAGCAGCACACTTCAGGCTGGTGGCACAACCGTCTCCAGCACTTCAAAGACTTACTCGGAAGATCTGAATTTACACTCTTGATCCTCCGCAGCCTCCGCAGCAGGCAGGCTGACATTTGATTTATGTACCTCTGCCTTCCAGCAGAACCCTCACACCAGATAATGTGATCAAATCAAAACTACTTTCCATACAATTATAAAACATAACAGGCTACAGCAAAAAATGTAAAACCTCCAAAGCAGCTCAAAGCTAATTAATTTCTATTACTAGTGAAAGAAGAACCACTTAACGTGTCTTTTCTTATTTAAATTACCATTGACGGCACCTGCTTTTTATTTTTTTTTTATTCTTGGGAAATCCTCCTACAATACTAGTTAAATTATGTAAGACTGTAGAATTTATGAAGATAAGGCAATTAGCATTACAAAAACAATTCCAGGTTACAATTTATGGTGAAAAGAAAAGAGTTATGATGCTCTGTTAAATCATTCAGCGATGCATTACATACTTAGTTAATCCTTCTAGTTGGGAAAATTTAGGGCTAAATGGTGTCACTGTGTTCAGTAATTAATTATTTTGTTTCATTTAGTGGATACTTCATCTGTATTGTTAAGGCATAACACAAGTCCAGGAACAGCAAATGCCCAAGTCCACACGGCAGCCACGCAGCATCCCCAAATGACCCAACAAGGAGGCAGGAGGAAAAGACCAAGCCAGGTTTGTTCCTTAGGTTCTGGCTCCTCCCGGCACCCAGACGATCTCACCTTGCCAAAACAATGTTTCTTTGGAATTTCCTTCATGTTCTCTTCTTCCAGCACACCCAACACCTCAGTTGAGAGGCCAGGGCCTGGCCGCACATCTACTGGCCCACCTGTATGCGCAGGAGAGGCCGATCCACCAACGCACCCGGTGCATGCAGCAGGCTGCCAAGTAAAACAACCGCGGCGCTGAGCAGGCCAAGCGTCCGGGCTTCAGAGAAAACAGACTTGCCAGAGATGGATAGACGACAGAACACACAGCTCCGTACAATTTTCATGTCCTCTCACAGGAACGACAGAGAAGTCAGTGAAAACCGGAATAATTTTCAGACTTGAATTTTAAAATCTAGATTAATTCAGTTTTTAAAAATCGTTCCTAAGCAATGTTAGGTAGGACAGACCGAGGCAGTGGAAAAGGCTACTGAACAACGTCCTCACCTGCACCCCAAGGGCTAGCTGGCTGCGGCACTGCTGCAGCTCAGGGGCTGCGCGGGGACCGCCTGAGGACAGCGTGCCAGGGGCTGCTCCCGGCTGCAGCACAACGCAATGCGAATGAAGATTTGCGTAACGCGCTGCAAGGAGAGGTGCTCTATGTTGAAAATAATTCTGTGTGTTTGTTTCTTTGGTTTTCATGCATTGTATAATGCACAGCAAACAGAACTGAATCCCTCTGATCCCCTGAATCCCTCAATCTCTCTGATGTAACGGGATAAAACAGCTGGGGAGAGGTTCCCTAATTTCCCACTTCCCTATGTCCAGAGAAGCAACAAGCATTTACTTTTTAAAATTCTGCCATTTTCCGCACAAACTATGCGCTTCCCTCATGCTTTGTACTTCCACAGCTCTGCCTGCAGTCACAAATTGGTGGTGATCAGAATCCTTAAAATAACAAAAGTAGGGCAAGGCGAGAGCCCGCGTGACCTGCAGACCTATTTATTAACCTTTCCAAGTGAATACAAGACAACAATGACTTTAATGTCTTTCAGCACTCTACATCTGTGTGTTTTTTTTTTTCTTTTGGTGTTGTTCCCCCACCACCTGTTACTCTTTCCCTGAATTCCATCTGAAGTCCACTTCAGAAATGAAAGAACATTTCTTCCTTGTCGGCGCTCATTAAAATACACGTAGGGTGCTGCCTCGGGTCCGAGCAGCCTCGGCACTGAACACAGCTAAGCATGGAAATACCAACCGCAGCGTGACAACCTATGCGTTGTTTAAATCACTTCCTAACTTTTTAGCTTTTATTTGTAAACAAGGACGTTCCTGTAAATAGGCCTGTGGCTTTCAGATCCAATAGCTACGCTTCCTTCAGTAACAAGTATCACAATTTTAAGACCTTTCAAGGAACAGAATGCCTGCTCTGTAATGGAATTACGGGATAATGTGATGTTTAACAGGGAGTCTTTTGCCCTCAGAAGACTTGCCTGAATTTTGCTGAGATCATTTCACAGGAGACCTCACAGAGATCAGTTATGACTTTTATTAAAGTCAAACCAATACCTGTTTCCATATGAGCCTAAAGGAAATTTCTTTCTGTAACTCTGATTGAAGTTTAATGGGTACTGCACAAAGAAAATGTACTTAACCTCCTCACCTAGCGCTTCCACAGAGGCAGTCTACTCAACACGTGTGCCAGTCTCCTGAGACAAAATCAAAGCTAGAGCTTCTCAATTTATAATATTTTTCAGAGTAAAACATAGAAGACAGCTTCATAAACTGTCACTACACGAGAATCTCGCATATATTTGATTTCTGTAACCTTAATAAACCAGTCACTACTGAAAAAGAATGCAAACAAATATGGAACACATTAAAAGAGAATAAAACGGATCTTAGTGATAGATTTACTTTAACATTTATATGCACATGTGCAATGCCACAATCTTGGAACTTCAGATAATGTGATTTACCCTACTAGGATATAATTTCCACATTAGTATGTTAAATCAACTGACTGGGAAGCAGAACTTGCGACAGAATAACTATTCCCTAACACTAGCCAGCAGTTACACATCTTTTTTCTGGTCAAAGGAAATTAATTTTATTTCCTCGTATCTGGTATGTAGTTGTCACTCCACCATTCACTTCTTTTGTTTAGAAGTCACAGCCGGCTAGTATACAGTACCTGGCTGCTGTGTTTTCCTTCCCTGCTGCTACACTGCATACTGGTGTAGGCCTGACCAACTTTTTAATCAAACAGTGATGAATGAACAGGTTTGGTTTTGCTTTAACACTTCCTGAAATCGGTGGTAACAAGAGATCAAAAATCCACATAAATTTAGGGACACCTTTCATATACATTGGATATTGCCAGTTTCGCAAGACTCCACGTGGCTAAAAGAGGAATTCATTCTTTTTATCTAGAACTGGCCTACCTCACTGCTATTTCAAAAGCAGGGACAAGAGAAGCAACCTCCGATATGAAAAGGTCTGTCTTAAACTGATTACCTGAAGTGGCAAGGGACAACTCCTGTCTCCTTCCCATCTTCCCATCTGCAGTGTGTTCCCCATCCTTCTGCATTCCACTTCAGGAATCTCATTTAAATTCCTCAAATCTAATTGAAATAGCAGTTTAAACAAATCCACAGAAAACAGTAAGAAGGCATTTTGAAGAAAGAAGCCTTGTTCAGTGGACTACTTGCATGGAAATTCCGCAAGCAAGCAGAAGGAAACATCGTTCTACACAAAAATAAATGCAGGAACGATCTTTCCTGGAGAGGGTACCTTCGTCCTTCCTGGAACTGCTTTCTACTAGAATTCACTTGAAAACACACTGGGAGCCAAAGGGGCTTTGGTTAACAATTTACTGAATACTTCACAAGCAGCTGCAAGGAAAAAAAACCCTAAGCAGAATGCCAGAAAGGTATTCAAGCAACAACTGGGACAACAAGAGGCTGCACAGGAGAGTGACTGTGAAGAAAAGCACAGTTTGAAATCCTCAGTCATACTGGTGTTAGAAATGAGGTTCTTTTGCATGCACATTGATCTGGAAGTACAAACAACTTACCTTTAAAGGATTAGCTAAATGTTTTTCAATGAAGAACCTGAGCCACTTTTTATAGCAGGTGACTGATAAACATAGGCATGAAAAAATAAGCAGCCCCATTTTAGCTCTTCAGAAGCTAACGACCATTGTCTGTTGTCCACAGCAGTGCAAATCTACTTGAAGCAGCTTACTTCATTAGCATTCAGTTTTATATCCCCTTTACTTAAATACGTGGGTTTGCATCTTTCAAGACAGCCTCCTCTACCAGGCACTTCTCAAATTTATGGCAAACATGTCGATTACATTGAAGATTTAGATGTTAAGAAAGAAACTTCATAAAATGTCTTCATGTTGTCTTATGTTCTTCAGAAATTTCCTCCAACTGATTACCTTCTACTGGCCTGAAGCCCCACGGTTCACCCTCACAGTCCACAGCTGCCCGATGTCTCCACAATCGAGATCTGATCTCTCTGCAGGATGTCTCGATGAGTATTTATCAACAAGACTGGAAGAAGCAGCCTCTGTATTAATCTTCTTCTGTCAAAAAAAGAGAAGGCCTGCAAGCAACCTGTGGAGCAGTCAATAGATTTGCCTTTCTTAATTCATTTAGGAAGGTTTAAGTCAACTTTCCCCAGCAGTAATTAATAAGAAGCTTGTCCGCTGCTCTCAGTGGCAGCAGTGTTCTTTGCATCTTTATAGGTTTGAAACAAATATTGAGAAATGGCTTTTTTTTTTTTTCTAGGAAATAATTCCATTCCCTCACATTGAGTATGCAGCCTGCAATTATTTCAAGTCATTCTGAACTAAAGAGAAAAGCAAAGCCTTGAAAACAAACGGGCAATTTTCAGTTTTTTCCATCTGAAAGCAACCCTGAAATTGGTGAAATCTGAAATTGCCCCATCTGGTAGATTAAGAAAAAGCTATTTTTAAGATTATTTTTGAAAAACTAAGATTTTGGGGAAAATGTAGTCCAGAACTAAATTTCAGGAAAATGTAGTAAGAAAGAAAATAAACGTCCCCTAGAAAGAAACCATGATGATAATCTGTGGACCTCAAAGCAATTTGAAAATATTAATTCATTTGGAAATAAGAACATTTTCTATTTTTTTTTTTATTAAAAATATAACTGTTCATGACCAAAGGGGACTGACACTGTCACCTGAAATTGGTTTGTGCATACCAAAGACCTTTCCTTAATGCTACATCTCAAGATCCAGCTGCAGCCCCTCTTTAAATGACAACAACCTCTTACAAAGATTTTGTAGATGTAGTACGGAAGCGCAGGGAGCTCTGTGAAGTTGCATACACATAACAAGAGTTGGGAGGAGAAAAAGATAGGCTCTTTTGACTCAGCTATAGGTGCAAGCTCACAGGTAGTCTTCAGACCTCTCTGAATGGCAGAACTCATTTGATTTGGGAAAACTTGACTCTCAGAAGAGGAGAAACAGATCACGGTCACTTCCATTAACACAGTGTGATATTGAGCCTCAGAGCTAGGCAATACACAAAGATCACAGAAATTTAAAAAAAAAATGCAGAGAAGCAAGACAGGACTAGAAGGAGGAAAGCAACATGTCTGAAAAAATATCAGAATTCCCACTCACGCTTTACCAGATGAGTTCATGGCGTGTGCAAGAGTACGCGGGTCTCCTGTCCAGTGTCCCCACGAGAATAAAGATGCAGCTGTTCTGAACCACCACGACGCCTTTGGAATGCCTTCCCCTGCTCGTACCAGCTTGGTGAATTCCTGGGGGGAAAAAAAATGGAAGAAAAAAAAAGGTGTGGACAAGTGAGCGCCAGTCATAACTTCCTTTAAATGTGTCCTGCCAACTCGGAACATTTTTCCTAAGAGACGAGGATTAGCAGGTTAATCCTTCTCTCTGAACACTTTTCTTAAACCCTTGGTGTTATTTTAATGCAGCTTTTGTGCTACGAATAAATATGTTACAGAACAATAGACTTTAAGGATCTATTCTCTGAAGTTTTATGAACATTTATGCTAAGAAACATCAAAGACATTTCAGTAATTTTCACTAGAAGGGAGCAAGAAAGCGCTTTCTATCTTGTTTCTATTCCCCAGCCTCAAAGTAAGACTCTCTTAGCAATTTAGATAGAGCAGGCCAAAGGAAAGGGAAATTTGAACGATTTTGAAGATTTTATTTAAATATTTGTTTAAAATAGCAATGTTCTGAACTCCGCTTGTGCACCTGCCGCTTCATAAAAAAAAAATAGCTATCTTCCCATTTGCTATTCCTACCAATAGAAACACTCCCTCTGCACCGGATAAAAAGGGCAGATTCAGCAATATGCTCTAGCACATCATCCTGTCCCGTTCCCCAGCTCCTCCATGCGCACCTCACACCAGCTCTCGCTGAATACCCTGGCCTGCTGCTCCCCCACCAGCATCAAACTGGCCGCAGCCGTCTGCCCGCTTACACATCCGCTTACGAACTGCTCACCAGACCTGGCCAAGCTCAGGCTGCAGTAACTTGTCAGATAAGGGGACAGGAGAACAAGCAGCTGAAGCCAAGCAGTTCATACGATAAAATATTTGGTAAATTAAGCAAAATTGCTCTGACGTACGAACCCCTCCTTAGTTCATTGTACTTGCTCACAGAGAGATGAGTGGATGTAAAGCGAGTTCTACCCGGGCACAGGGCAGGCTGTACGTCCTGCACACCTTGCAGAACTGCTCCTCACTGTAGGCTGAAAGGACCACGTTCAAATTCACTCTCAAAGTCTTTAGCTTTAAGCTTTGCCGATGTAACCAAAACGTGGGGAACAGCACGACCGGGCAGATGTTTCCTTCCTATCAAGGCATTAGGGTGAGCACACCACGCTGCCCGGGCAGGCACCGCTCATCTAGGACACCTGGAACAGAAGAGAAGGGGCAGAGGAAATGAAGTAAACGAAGCAAATGAAGCATTAGGTTTCATCTGAAGGCTAATAGCCAAGCTTCCTGTTTTGATCCCTTTGGCTGCAATTGGTCAGCCCCTAACAATGCAGCCCAACTGTAAGCTGGCTTTCAAGGGAAACAAGGAGGCTGCTATTTCCCAGCGGGAGGAAGAAACTACAGCCTGCTGTGCTGGCATGACTTTTACTTGAAGATATTAATAACATGTCAGATGACGGGATGTGCTGAATCCTAAATACTCACTTCTCCTCCGTGAATGTGCACCACCCGTTTAGCGAAGCACAGACCTGCTGCTGCACCGAATCCTCCCGCAGCATCTGATCAAACAGAAGTGGCATCTTTTCCCAGGAAGGTGACTAAGCTCATCCACGGGAAAAATAATGAGGTGCTGCTTCACATGGGCTTAGATTAGCCTATTTATTACCATTTTAAAATTAATTTTTTTCATTAGTACTTGTCTCTAAATTCCAGCCATAAACTAGACTACAGCCCATTGTGTACTCTCCAGCTCGTACGTCCCAAACACTGCAAACGGATTTTTCCTGAAAGGTCACACATTTTGCACGCTATATGGCACTACTGCCAGTATTCTCAGATTCAGTTTCTAATGCGAACATGGTATTTCTAATCACAAAAAACATTTTTCTGTACTTTGAGTTGTACGTGATGTTCTTTAATACAAAAATTCAAATAAAAATAAGAAGTCTAAACCAAAGTAGCATGTGCCTATGTCATATCCTTAGATAACTAACGCTAAAATGAGTAACGTTCCACAATTCTTACGGATTTACAACTAATCTTAGAAAATAAAATGGTCCAGAACATGGCAAATAGTGTGTGCTCTACAAACCCAGATGGGAAGCGCAGAGGATAACTGGGGAAAACAAACAAAACACCACGACAACAAATAAAAGATCACCAACCGATTAATTCTCCAGGATGAGTCTCACAGGGCAAAGGAAGTTAATGTTGGAATTTCAGATTTAATCCATTCCTGAGCAGGAAGAGCAATCACTTTGGCCTTAACCTTAGCTTTGAAAACACTGTTTTGCATACCTGCTGTTTCAACATTTCTGGGTTGCAATTCAGCATCAAATAATCAATATTCAAGCCTGTTCCCCTTGCAGCCTCTCTGACACACCAGACCGAATTCCACCTTCTACAAGAGCACTTCCACTATTTGAAATTGCAGAACACATTCTCCAGCAGCCTTAGCAAATAAACATTATCTCCATGTTTTAAAGAGCATTTTTGTGCAATACAAACTAACGTGTTTCTCAAAGAGGAATTGGGACATAGTCCAGTAAACGCTATATACACATGAAAATTTGGACAGTGATAAAAAAAAATGTAAAGAAACATTCACATGATAAAAGCACTATTCTCTGTAATTTTTAGCAGACTTTTTGAAAAGATTTTCTCAAACTTCAGCGCAGCAAAACTGCTCTGATCAGAAATCCCAAGATTTTCTGCAGTTTTAAAACCAATTTCTCATACCGTGATGGGGATACCATTTTTTACAGCTGGCATTCACTGGAGGCAATCTGCAAATGTAATTCCACGAGAAATTACTTTATCTTCATTCAGACGAGCTCTTTGCTACCTAGAACACTGCCATAATGCCTGAGCCTCAACTGGGAGTTCATTAGCAAGATTTCTGCTTAACAGGAACATACCTGAAAATATATTTAGACAGGTGTAAACCAGACAGAAATTATCAGCTCTATTTTTTCAATAAAAACTTCTCAAACACAGACAGAATATAGCCCAGAATGGAGTAATGGATTTATTCTACTTTACTGCAAAACTCTAATGTAAAAAAATTTCAGGTTTCTGTCCTCAATTTGTGATATGAGTGCATTTAACTGATACCAGGTTTATCAGATTTTATCTGATTTACCAATTAGCCCAATTACAGACTAGATGGCCTAATTAAGAAAGAACAAACTCCACATTTACAGTGAGAATCTAGAAATAGAGGTGCAGTGGCAATTACATTTTCTGTGGTCACTGAGCACAAAGAGAGCTTAGAAAAACCAACAAGACAAGGCTCTGCCGTGGCTTTTTCTAGAGCTGTACCCATGTTGCAGTTTTTCCCACCTATTTTCCATTTTTCTGGTGGTGCTGAAGGTCCTGTGACTGTTCAGAACTGCATTACAGATTTAAGAAGAATCTTTTAAGTGAGGCACAAACGGGGTGGTCAGCCCCTAGAAGAAAAGGAAGAAACAAAACCCAACCTGGAGCCTAACAGGGGCAAGGCAAGAGCAGAGCAGAACCAAAGCTGTTCTCTGTCAGATATTTCAGCATCTGAGCTCTTTGTACACCTTCAGTTCAAAGGGCCTTCGAGGATTTATAGCAGATCACAAGTGGAAGGCAGTCCAAACCACGAAATGTGCTGTGTCACAAAAAAAAAATATATTAATCAGAGGATTTGACTTAACCGCTGCTTCTTGACTCTGTAAAACTCACCACTCTCTAAGTCCTTTCTTATCATGGCCAGTGTTTTAGGTTCATCTTTGATGAAAGAAATTGCTTCACCTTTACATGCTGTATCGTACTAGTTATACAGCCAGGCACAGTCATGAATGAGACTAGTGCCTCAGCCTCTGCTACTTTCAGTTCCAGTGTGCTACACTCTTGTAAGCGACTCTGTATTGCAAACGAGAAAATGTGATACAGGATGCTTTACTTCTTCATCCCACATGGCAAAAGAAAGACAGAGAAGCTATTTTGACATAGAATCCCTGTAAAGCTTTGGAAAATCCACAGAGGACGAGCGCAGTCCCACTGTGCAGGAAACAAATGGAGCACGTGGCCAAAAGCTCAGTGCCCAGACTGCAGGTGGAGGTGCACAACCTGCAGGAGGACCCACACGGCTTCCGTGTCCTGGGTGCGTGCCTGCAGCGCAGCCCAGCCCAGGAGGTCTCCAGCCACGCCGCCCCCGGGTGTGCTCCTGGCAGCTTTGAAAAACACAACGGGTCTCTGGCACAGCTGCTGTCCAACGTCCCAGAACAAGGGCCGGGACAAATGCAGCTGAGCGTGGTTGGGTCAGAACACGTTAGCACCCATCAGATCTTCCCATCGCCCCAAAACTCAGTCAACACCAGTAACTATTCCCGGGGTGTCTGCAGGAATATTCAGCTTAGCATTCACCATTTTCTAAAATCCCCACTCCGAATTCCCAGGTGTCGTTACGGACCAGCAGGGAGCTCCCAACTCATTCTGCACGCTGGCTCCGAGCAGAGGGTGCCCGAGCACCCCACCTCCGCTCGGCCGCAGCAGCTCCGGCGCTCGGAGCCCCCCGGCGCCGCTGCCCCGCGCCTCCCCTCGGCAGCACTGCAATGGTTAAGGTCACAACGCAGCGGTGCTATGTAAAGGAGAAATTTCCCTGTCCTTGCCTAAGTGAATGGCTGGGATTAAACTGACAGCCCACCTTAGTGATGGTGGAATAATTGGTTGTTCAGCTCTGTCCTTGTCAGAGCTGTGACAGTTCTGCAGATGTCCTGCTCGGCTCTCCAAAGGTTAGCCTCAGCTGGAGCCGGTGTTCATTAATCATTCCTCGCTGACAGGCCTCAGAGCAGCCCACATCTGCCACTCTGTCCCCCTCAGTCCCTGCTGCACCCAGCTTGTGTGTAATCACTGCTGGTTTTCTTAAGAGGCTACTTGATAAGGGAATATGCATTTAGCTACAAGACACATGGCGTTGCCGTCTCTCCTGGCGATTCTTTTAGCAGAGGCCTGATAATATGAATTTAGTGCCTTTGTCCAAGACAGGCTGGTACAAACAGCAAACTGCGGACTGGATGGACGAGTAGTAGAGAGCACCGCTGGCTTTTTAGTGTTTGCAGTGCCCTCGTGTAGCAGGGAGTTTCAGGCGAGGCTGGTACTCACACCGAAGAGGTGCCAGGCGGCATCACAGCCGCCTCACCGGGGTGCACGGCAGCCATAAAGCACACCTGATTTGGAGGGAATGGAAAAAAACCTCCATGCAGCTCTCGCTGGGAAAGAAAAGCTTCAGTGCATCTTTCTCTCCTGGTCATTTCTTATTTCCCACTCGCTGGACCTCTCTGGACCTTAACAGCTGCTTCGCTGCCTGACTGTGCATGCACCGACCGACTAACCCGATGGCCAGCACTACCTGGGCGGACCCAGATAACTTTAAGGAGTTTTCTTCAGGTTATTCTGGCTGCTTTTATGGAAGCTGTTAGATTCACCCGTGATTAGTGGGCAGATTAGGAAAAACAGAGTAAAAGAGCTACCAGGATAGTTCCCAGCAATTGCAAGCATACACAGCACCTGGTACCACAGGACCAACGCAGGACAACCTCCAAAGGGAACATTTGGGCAGTGCAGGACTTCTCTGAGCTGCGCTGCAAGGAAATGAAAGCAGCTGTGAAACACATGGACTTCAACCAGTTTCTGAAGTCCCTCAGCCATACATGTATAGGTTTTTCAAAAAAAATAAAAGCTGGATTGTGGCTCTGTAGCTCACACCCTCCCAACCCCAAGAAAACCTAAGTGGGTTCTGAAGCAGAAAGCCAAATGGAAACGAGAACTTGGGTCAGGAATGGAAAAGAATTTCCTCAGAAAATCAGAAAAAGTAAAGAACATAGGTCTTAGCTACCCTCCCTAGAGATTCTGTGGGTGCTTCTTGTGGCTGATGGTTGTTTGGGGGGGGAGGTAGAAGAGAGGAGGAGAGGGAAGTGTTTTTTCCAGTTTCACTATTAATTAATGTGTGCCTGACTAAGCGACGCATCCTGCAGTTAGACAAAAATACAAATATATTACTTATGAATCTTAATTAAAATAAGCATCAGCACACAGACTGCCAGTGTATTATAGTTGGCAGGACTGTGTAAGAAATTAAATTATTACCCGCTTCACAATCTTATTACAAGATTGCCCACTGACTTTTCTTAGGGTGCTGCTGTTAATATGTGAGCAATGCAGGAATCATCATTTCAAATAATTGATTAACTGTCTAGTCCACAAAGTTTAAAAAGGAACAAACAAGGACACTAAGTGATTAGCATTCTTCTTTTAATTTGCAAATCCTGTCTTCACAGCTAAAAAGCCAAATGCCTCAGGCTCCAGCCCAGGCACACAGATCCCAACAAGCTTGACAGTAGAAAGGAGGTGCTGCAGCCGCACAGAGCTGACACGCTGGATTAAAGCAATCAACACATTGACCATTAATCACAACTGAAGGCTCTACAGTGCACTTACAGAATGGCAGTGGGCATGTTCCCGAAGCCAACGCCAGTGATGCTGAATTTCAAAGCGCTGAGCCAACCCACCGCTGCGATTCGGTGCCTGTACGCATATGGCCACGCACCTCCAGTCAGCTCAGGTAAATTCTGGATTCTGGTGTAAAGAGAAAATTCCAGGTCACGGACTGCCTCTTGATTTCCCCAACACCGACTCTCTAAGAAAACCTAAGCAAGCACAGTCCCCCCAAACGACACATGCCCACCCATCAGGTAAAGCTGACCCAGCGGGCACAGGCTCCCGCTTCTCCCAGGGGACCCGAGAAACTTGTGGAACTGCAGCAGGGAGAGCGAGTGGCTGCCAGCCACAGCCAGAGGCATCCCCAGCGCTGGCTGGCACATTTACATCACAAAAACTACGAGCAGTTCCACCAACAGTGTTCATAGCCCCGCTGCCAGGGACTGCACAAGGACACACAAAGAAGGCCTGTAGTGTAGGACACTACACCAGAAGAGCAAAGCTGAAAGAGAAGAGGACCAACCCATTGTTTCGTTAATTATTTTCTCATTATTGTTATTATCCCTATGCATTGCAGTAGGGCCCAGCTTACTGAGTCACTCAAACTCAGCACAAAACATTGGGCAGAGATCACTGGTTTGAGAAATCAAACAGCTCCAGTACAGTGCGGCTACAACTGGACTTCATAAACATTAAGCCACAGTGAGGTGCAAAACCTTCCCTAAGCAGTGTGTGTAGCGGGAAGAGCTCCTCCTAACAAAGGATGCACACGCTGTCTCTGATTTCTCTTGAACCTACTGGGAGCCCCGCAAAACAATTAAATAAGGCGTGTTTTTAAGTCAGTAAGAATTGAATTTGCCATGACTTAACAAGGATCCTATGGGCTACTGCATTATTTGAGCAGCTGCATTAGATTACCTAGTATCTAATACACAAAATATTGTTGTTTATTTATGTATTCTCAATGGCAACCTCAGAAAGCGAGCACTATTTTTTTGTTCCAAAATTGAGCTGCGTCACTGCTTTTCTGCTTGCTGTACTTCTGTATCCCCACCTCACTGCACACTGCGTGGGTCAGTAAAATGGGAGTTGCACTGACATAACTGAAGGACACTTTCAGCTTCTCAGGCTATGGACAAGTAGAAAGATCTGTAGGATCAATTACTTTTATTATTGTGCTCCCTCTGCTGGTCCTAAAAAAATCACCATTGGAAAAAAATTATCTGCAGAAGCACGCTGGCATCTGTTTACCAACACAAAAGCTGGACACTGAAAATGCCCCCAAAATCTCAGCTTGAGCGTCTTCATTCAGAGGAAGAGACTTCTGGGTTTTTCCCAAAACAGGAAAAGACAATCCTGAGAGCAAGATGCTACGTGAGGTCTAGGAAAACACTGCAAAGAGCTGGGGAAATGAAGTGCTCTCCAAGAAGCCTGCTCCACAGAGGCCCCAGTAATAAGACAGCCCAGCACGCCAGAGAGACTCCTCCGGCACTTGTGATCTCTGCCTGGATGGAGCTGTAGGGATGGAGATTCCAGGTGGTGCAAAGCGAAGAAACGGTACAGGCAAGAAGTTCTCTATTTGGCAAATGCTATGAAAAGACGACATGGTTTTTACAGCTTCTAATATGGAAACTATAGTTAGCTACTTTCTGTGAAAATACACCTGATCTGGCACTCAGTGAGGGCTCAGGCCTAATCCAGATTACAAGTTTTTGGGTGGCTATCTAACATCTTGTCTGTGCAAAAGTGTCTAAGTTAAATGGCTTGGAAACCATGACAACACCGCCTGTCTGGAGCTCACACAAGCTCAATCAAGCCATAATCAAGGATTTTCTTACGTGATTGTCCATTATCTCCTCCTCAGCCACGGATGCACATTACAGGAGTAAAAGGATCAGAGTGGAATCACCAGCATTAATTACATGCTAGACTAGATCCGTCTTCCTTAAGCATCTGTCAAAAAGAATTTGGAGTACCTCTAGGACATTCCGAGGAGCCGTGTACCAATCCTGCGCAGGCTGTAAACCGAAATAAAAAGTATTAACGCAGGTCAGCATTACTGAACATATACAAACTTCTTCGTATTTGACTGAAGAGAACACCTGTTCAGCTCTAGGAACACAGACACATTCCGTAACGACACCTATGCCCATCTAATGATGAGAAGGTATCTGAAAATATAGCACAGGTACTTACTGGGAAGAACAAGCTTTTGTAGTTACTATGAAGAACAAGTTTTATGCACTAAGAGGGTGCTTAACAGCAGCACGGTCATTTGAAGCCTGTGCTGAAGGGAAAAAACTTTAGGGGTGGGAGGTAAGGTTGTGTTGTAGGACAACCTCCTCCTGTCTCACTCTTCAGGTAAGCTTCTTGAAGCAGTTGTGGAAGCTCCAAACAAGTTAAGAAACAGGCTTACAAAGAACTATTATTTCTGTGTCAAAAGAGATCAATTTATTTACTGATTTGTTTTTAAATCAACAACAAAAACATGGACTGAATAGGTAAACTTGGAATCCTTAACACCCTGAAGTTCAGAAATGCAGGCTTTGAGGTCAAAACTGTGCAATCTGTTGTCAGGAATGAGGTAAAACAAATCATGACTCAGTTACATGCCTTGCTTTGCAGAAGTTTTTTAAGTATCTAATCCCCCTGTTGCCTGAAAAAAAAAAAAAATATATTATCCTACAGCAGGAAAAACAAACAAACAGGTAGAGCTCCTCAGAACCAGAGCAAAACCTCATTAACTGGAATGCCTCCATAGAGCACAGAGCACCCGGATGGAAACAGCACCAAGGTCAGTGAGTGCGCTGCCCCAGGAGATCAGACACAGCCACCAAGACCTCAGAAGAGAAATGTTCACACACAGAGAAGGGCATCCGAGAACTGTATTCTATAAACGCTGAAACCGGCAAGAGCTGTTCAACAACCAGACCTCCAGGTGCTCAGAATTTAGGATGAATGTACAACTAGGCTCAAAAAATTGAAGTGAAAAGTGGGAAAAAACTGGAACAAATCATAGCATGTGCCTTATACACCCAATAAAAGCTCTGCAAGAACAAATAAACATGAACAACAAACAAATGAGAAGAGTTTGTGAACTGCTCATGGATTTTGCATGAGAGGAAAAATAAATTTGTCAAATTATTTGCTCTGAATTATTTGCTCAGCTGTAATTATAGCCATTGGCAGACAGGGAAACCAGTAACTTGCAAACAGACTGATGGTTTCTGAGCTTTTCAGCAAATCCTTCAAAAGAAACACGATCTCAAGAGAAAAAAAGTCTTTTTGCTGAACTTGTGAAGTCGCACAGTTTTGTTCAAGCCACAGCCGCTGCTCCAGGCCAAGACTGCTCTTGGTGAACCCACACCCTGAGTGCAACGAGCACACAGTGCCTCACTCCGTCTACGCACAAAGCCTCAGACCTCTTGCAAACTCCAAGAAGCACTCACGTGCCTTTCCTCCACGCATGGGAAAGTCTCTGACTTGGTTAGAACGTGAGCTCCAGAGGAGGCATTTCCGCCACTGCAGCAATACCGAGCCAGTGCTCAAGACAGAAACCCTCCCACTCGGCAAGGCCGCAGACACACACACACACCCCAGACTCTCTCCTCCAAGTAGAAACATTTCCAGTCTTTTTCTGTCTGCATGAATACCAGGCTTGAAGTCAAACTTCATAAAACCGATTGACTGTACCAGTTGCTTCCCCATCCTATCCATCCACTGATTACGTTACTCCAATTTACAGTCCTGCTTCCAGAGGTTTTCCACACTTCGGTTTCTTTCAGTCCCCGCACCTCTCACTTTGCACCTACTGAAAACGTTTTCCTCTCCGCCTACCCAAAACGAAACCAAGCAGTTCGAGGTTGCCCTCTCCATGGGCAGACTGAGGAGGTCAGGCCTCTGATGAGGACCAGCGGCTGGCTGTTCACTCACACGAGGTGTCACAAGGATGCAATTCATGATTTGGAAAACGGTGCATAAGAGTGGTGAAAATGTTTCCTGCCTCTCAGCCAGAGCAGGCGGGTTCAGTGCTGCACAGCAACGCGCTTATCAGCTAGGGAAAGAAATCGCTATCACCAGAAAGCTGTGCCACAAATTAGACCACGTGGATGCAGGCTGGGCACAATAACTAACAGAAAATGCGAGCTTTAGAATCACGAATTATGTTCATTAAGACATACCTGCAAAGTGTTTTAAATAAAGAGAAAGAAATAGAGCAGGCAGAGACGCAGAGTGCTGCTTTTCTTTCTGCTAGCTGCCCACGGCTCACAGCTCAGCCTTGCCAAAGAAATTCATTCAGAAGCACAGAGTTGGGAGGATAAAAAATTCTGCAAGTCTAAAAGGATTTTTAAATACTTCAAAAATCGGTAAACAGGTGTGGTTCACTAGGAACATACTGGTATTACAGGACACTTTTTTGCCTTTAATTTTAATGGAGCATTGAAATTTTGTCTCGTTAGATGATCATCTAACCAAGAGAAGTGTTAACAAAAAAATCTTCCAAAAATCTAACTGAAAGAAACCAACAAAATGGTCACGTTGGGGGAAAAAACCTGACTGACACCGTGAGGGTGTTATAATGATTAATTGGATACATTTCAAAGCATCATACAGATAAAGCATTACATAAATGTCCAGAGCTCTATTTCTCACCCTGATCTGCTTGTGAAAATGCCCCAAAGAAACTTCTCATTGTCTACTTCAAGCTGTTTCTCAGGCAGTTCATCGCGTGTCTTGTCAATTTTTTAATGGCACTGTCAGGGCTTCAAACTGACAGGAATCTTCCCAAGTCAGAAGCTGCATTCATAAACCTGAGCAAAAAGCAGCAATTTCAGGCGGCGTTTCATTTCTCTGAGAACGGCGTGACACGGTGCAGCACTGGATCACAGGGCTTTTGTCTACCCAGGCAGGCAGTCTCTGGGCATTTACCTGCGTGCTTCAAAGAGCGCAACAGGACTGCAGAGAAGTAGAAAAGCTGTTGGTACTGTTACGAAAACAAACTCGCTGTGCTTAAAATAAATAATCCGATAGCAACATCAGAAAAACTTCAGGTTTGGGTTTGAATTAAAATATTTTTGGTTTGAATTAAGATATGACTTTGTGGGAAATCCAAGACACGTATATTTGCACTAGGCACATTTAAGTTTATTCATCTACAAAAAAGAGTGAGTGCAGCCATCACATCAGCACGACATCACCCCAGGTGACGCTCCCTGCTAAGTCAGCTAGGAATCAGAGCTCCTACATTTCCTAGTGCTGCACTACCCCACCACCACAGGAGCTCCAAAGCTGGAATCTCTCCATCGCTGTCATCCCATAGCTTTCAAGTGCAAACCTCAACACGCTGGGATGCCCAAGCTCTCTGCACATTGTTTTATAAATTATGCACATTATTTATTATTATTATATCATTCCACAACACAAAACCCTAGCCACAGACTAAATTTGCAGAAGAAGTGTTGTAAAGAGCCCTTGCTGAGCCACAAGTGAGACTACGGCATCCTTTAACTCCACATTCCTTCAGAACGTGTTCTGGAGCCAGCTGCCAAGCACCGAAGGCTGTTTGTGAGCACCACAAACTTCTCAGGCTTGTAAATCTCTACTGCAAGAGTACAAATTGCAAAACCTACAGATATCAAACACCCTGAAACTTCCCAGAACTTCAAAAATCTCTCAATTTGTCACGATTTTATCTGCTGCATCTAGCAGTTACACAATATAACAGATGACGGGTCCCTCCTTTCCCTCCAAGGAAATAGAAAAAGAAATATTCAGTGATGAAAATTCAAAGGCTATAAAAGAAATACTTCAACCAACTCTCATGACAATGCGATGTATTTATACATTTGATCTCCATTATCATAAGCGGGATGATCTTGGAGGTCTTCTCCAACCTTAATGATTCCACGATTATTCATTAGTTCCTAATTCACAATTGTTGCTCTGGTGACCTCTGCTCCCTTCCCTTAATGGCCTGCTCCCCGATCTGTCAGAAGTACAATCTCTTGTTATTACGGAGGAATGTGTTCCCTGCGAATCCCCTCGGCTTTCACAGCGTGTCCACTGACTCCAACCCGCTGCGAGCTGCAGTTCCGACAGGCGCACACCACCTACCTGCCCAGTTATGACGGACACGGGTAGGAGCATGGGAAAGGTGCCTTACAAGTGCAAGTCCCCCGTGAAGGGCCTCCATCAACGCCTTGACCTGCACCCTGACTGAGGGCACTAGGATGGTGATGCCACCGATAGATCCTCCTCTGCTCAAGAACATCAGATGAGCAGGTCTGCTTACGTCAGGAGGACCAGACTAAGCATGCAAATGCTTTGTTATTGTTGCGCACAGTACTGGACACTCTGCCTAAAGGCAAGCATTGACCAACTTCTGCTGTACGTTTGTCTTGAGATATGTCAGTGGAGCACACACTGGCTGCTCAGTACTGACCAAATTTCAATTCACATCACAATTTCTTGCTGATTATGCCACAGAATACATTACTTTCCTTCAGAGTGGTAAATGTGTAGGAACTTTTTCTCAGGACACAGGCAGCAGACTGCACAGGAGCTGTAGGATTATTGCTGCTGTGTGTGTTTTTCCCAACAATACAAAGAGTTGTGGGTTTGATGCTTGCTAAGAGCTATTTATCAAATGAAGAATTCACCTCAACGCTAGAGACTTTGGTTTCCCAAAGAGAGTGCATGAGACAAGCACCAGGTCCCTAACGAAAGCAAAGGGAGGCTAAACACAGGGGAAAAAATCAGCAGGTTTCCATTCAATTCCATTCAAATGGGATGATGAATTAAGAAAGATCAGTGGATTCATTAACTGTATGGGTATAATCCTCAGAGATGCATCCCCTTCAGTTTACATTCAATTTCCTGCACCTCTGGGATGATCAGTAGTGCCACAGCCCCTCTCCTCCCCTGGTCCTACCAGCTCCCTCACGCCCAGCGGCGTCACCTCTGCCAGGCAGCTCCCTGGCTGCATCAGCATCCTCAGACAAACGCTTCCCAGGGGAGGCCAGGCCTTGGTTGGAGTCTTGGGTGCATGAATGACAAGTTCTGTAAGTGCTGTAAGCTAGGTAAAGACAATCCCCAAAACATTTCTGCCAGCCTTACACGCTACGCTGCCTTCCCAGCACCCTCTTGTTCGTGTGAGCTGTTAAAGCGGCCAGAGCTGGCAGTAATTGCTGTTGACATTGTTCGGAGCCTTGCCTCACTGCCAGAGACAAATCTTTCATTCATGAAGAAGTGCTTGTTAGGCCAGCTCCGGCCTCCAAACCCACTTAATTAAATTGTAATAAAAAAAAGAAAAGAAGAAAAAAAAAAGAAAAAAGAGTTGCTTAGCTCTGGTGGGAAATTTGCACACAAAGGCCCGGTGTCTGGCCCTTTCCTCCACTATTGTGCATCCCAACCAGTTTTACAATACAGCAGCATCTCCCCCTTCCCCTTCCTTGCAGCCACTGCGGAGGCAGCAGTGACCCTCATTAGGGCCCAGTGGCTGCGGAATGTTTTCCCAGCGATTCACTCACCCGCCTTTTCTGCTTCACAATCAAGGGCACTAAGTGCTGCGTAAGGGCTCTCCACAGGCTGATTGCTTAAAGAATTTCAGAAGTAAAGAGTGTAAACAGGTACAGGGAACAAGCCTCTTTTGAGCAGTTATGCAAACATTCCCAATGCAGTTTAAAAACCTCCGTGCCGAAGCTGTCAAGTCCGAGCCTTTCTCTCATTATATTCACACACCCCGTGCTGGGTCCGTCCACCCACCCACCTGCACCCGCTCGAATGCGCTGCAAATCCACGGCCAACACACACGGCCCAGCTCCAGATGAATGCTTGGATTTAAAAACAAACACCCCCAGCCACACGCTCGCCAGAACATATTTGAGCAGCAGCAAACGCAACCATACCCTCCTTGCTGCTTTCAGGACGGCATGAGAAGTTTGACCGAGAGCGAGGGCCTTGCTCTGCTTCAGCAATTCCTGGTCCTGGCTTGGCTTTCAAATTTACATCATAAAATCCATTTAACTGTAAGCCTTTTGGGGCAGTGGTCACAGCTCTGAATGCTACACAAAATAAAGCAGATTGTCAGTGTCAATAATGGACTACAACAGCATTTCAGAGAGAAGTACATGGAAACGATCACTAATATTTAATAACCGTAAATGTTTTTTCTCTGCTAGTAATATGCCTTTCTGTATGAATAACAACAACTGTTCTATACTAACAAATCATCACTGAATAATTTTTCTATTATACAGTAAGTAATGCTCAGAGTAAAATTACCTAATTCTGTATGACAGCTACATTCAGCTGTTTCTACATACTTCCCTACCGTAATTGAATATTGATTTACATAAAAGAAAATGTTTATGTCTTTATGTGAAACACAATAAATTCATAGGAACAATACTGTCTTATTTTTTGAGATTCTATGCAGTCAATATGAAATTCCAACACTAAAATATTAAGAAAAGTTAATTAAGAAGGTGGAGCTAGGAGTCAAAAGAAAACATCAAACTGTCCCGTGATTTACATCAGCATCACACCAGACGAGTTTATCTTGTCACTTCTACCCTTACAAAATCTTTAATCATTTCTACAGAAAACCAAAAGAAATACTTTCTCTTTTGTCATACCATTTGAGTTCTCACTAAGTAAAACACAGAAGTGATATGAGCACAAACGCCTTTAATATGGAAGTATTTTGCTACTCCGTCTGCTGTCCTACAGCTTACCTGCTGAACCGACTCTGCTGTCCTACACGAGTGATCCCTGCTTGGCACAGGGAGGCTGGGCTCTACCTGCATTATCAGCTCTTAAGATTTCAAAATACAGATCTTTCAGAGTCTCTGCAATTAGCCAGTTATAAACCTTTCTTCTTAACTGATAAATGAAAAGGTAACGCCAAGTAGTCAGTTCTCTTTTTGCAGTTTTCTCACACTTGTCCACAAAGAAAGAGGAACAGCACTGGAAAATTGTCAGGGCAGTACATTCCCCGTTGGCACTGGTGACTGATCAAAATACCTGAGGCTCTCAGAAATTCAGGTATACACCTCCCAGACTGTCCACGGTACTTCCATTTAGTCATGCTTGCATGAGAAATATTACTTAATAGATTCAAAAGGCAACAAATCTACAACACATGGTCTAAGGCTATTGAAAATCTGAAATAAACATGGTTATTAACTGCCTGCTCTTGAAGTTAACAATAGAAAGCAGTATTCAGGACTTGCACTTCTCCGTGGGAAGTTTAAAGCTGCTCCACAATTTGTGTTTCCTGCTACATGCATGCTGAAAAGAGCTAAGCTTTAGGCATGGCTTCAGAAGAAGCTTATATGAGTTTGATGAAACTTTCACCTGGCAGTATCCTGCTCTGGATGTCCAGAGCTCCTCTACAAACACCGGTATGTAATAACGGTTCTGGGTCTATCAGCAAGATGAGGTGACTCGGCATCTGTGCCAGCCCTAGTTATGACGTACCCCCTTTAAAGGGCACAGCCAAGCAGCCAACTCACGTAAATGCAAACAGCCCTAACACGGGATTCTTACTGAAGGCACAGGCTTTCTCCAGACACTTAAAAGATTGTCACAATCAAGGTAATACACAGTAACACCAGTAACTATTTTAAAAGATTGTGAAATAAGAATCATACAGATTCTAAAGTGCCTTATGGACTTGTGGCGTATTTTACGGGAGGAATAAAAGAAAAAACAAACATGCTACAACAACAACTTACCCAACATCATCTAATTGATATTATGGTAAATCAAAGATTGAGAAACAGTTCTTCAAAATATAAGCCACTTTCACTTAACTTTGCAAAGCAATTCTCTCCAATTCAGCAGTACATCACCTGTCCGACAGCCCCACTGATGACGCAGCGGCCGTGGGACATCATAAAGTCTCCTCTCGGTTAACAATCGGTGAATGCGTGCAACCCAAACTACTGGGTATTGTATGTCGTTAAGAGGAAATGGATGTAAATATGGTTTACGTGACTCCTCTCCAGAATTAAATCCAACAAAAATGGATTCATGTTCTCACTCTTCTTCAACTTTTAATTAAACCAATTACTTTCTTACTTTATCTGTATTCTTCTGTCCTTCCTCTGCCTGGTCATATATCCTTCCATGAGTTAGGCTGCGTTACTATTTTGATTTGTTTTCCTTACTAGTAGCTTTTTAGCAATGGAACTGAGTTACAATTATTATAGTTTATACCATGCCTTTTGTACCTGTAATTCATGTACTTTGAGCAGAAGCTGAAAGTATTAATTTGTCAATCATCCTGCCCTGTATCTAGTCTCACTTGAAACAGACTAAGCACACACAAAAAAATGATCACTATATATTTCCCAAAGGTAAAGGAACTTGTAAACACTCAGGTATATTACAATTTACTGAGCCTATTAGCTGCAATTCTGAAGCATATTGCGCCAACGGTATATTACAAAATCAAGGAGGTTTCAGTATCGAAACCTCCCTTCAGTCTAGATAGGAATGTGAAAATTTACTTCGTACTCCAAGATCTATTTTCAATTCACAGAGCAGACACAAGAGTTTAAACTAGGCGTTGTAAAAGGTTTTTCGGAAACCCTCTGGAAACCTGTGAAGAACTGCAGCACCTATCTGACACTGGAGGTTTTGTTCGGTATCTAGGCAAATCTCACACAGGGCGCAAATGCCAATATGCAACAGCACGTGAGGGACCTGCAGCCCCCAAAAAGACAGAACACACAGAAACGGCGAACTCTTGAGCAGCTCTATTAAAAACCTACCGTATTTCAATAAACAAGGCCTGGACAACATCAGCCCCGATGACAAAATGAATGTCCAGAAAACATCAATTCCAACCCACTTGCTGAGACCAACTTTTTCTAAAACGTGAATGGGATTTGAAATTTTTCCATTCCTCGTTTGCTTCACGGAGAATCATGGATAGGGCTGTGTATCCCAACGAGCAAATTCTTTGTGTAGGCGAAAGAGAAGGGTGGAAAAGAAAAGCTGTTTTGGCAAGAACAACTTTTGTCTTAAAAATAACCTTTTGTGTGTATGCAAACTAAATGTTCATTTTAAAAGTATGTATACAAAGTACATATATATATTTCATCTCTGTGCATGTCTGTCTGCCTACACGGGGAGAAGCACTTCCCCACAACAAGTCAGAGAAAGACAAACAGCCCCAAGCCCTCTCTTGACTACATCCTTCAAATGCCTGAGGAACAATTACATAAATCAGCCTGAAATTTTCCCCCTTAAATGGAAAAAATAAAAGATTAAAAAAGGTATAAAACAAGAACATCACTAAAAACTTGAATGAAAATTAAAATTCTAAAGATTTTAAAGATAATTTACCTGTCTGTGTATTCTGGAAACGCACCTCAAGTGAGATAGAAGAAAATATCAAATATGAGATGTTTCCCCATGCTTCGGTTTGCCTGGAAGCAGAGAAGCCAGATCTGTCTTTCGAACACAGTCATACCAATTCTACACGCCAGTGTATTTCATGCCATAAGCACAAGCTGCAGAAAAACAGGCTCCGTTCTCTTTGTAGAGTTCATTTCTTTTATTGATGTTCATCTGATGACACATTTGTTTTCAGTTACGCTGAGCATAAACATATTTTTATTTTATTCATTTCTTACTGTTATTTATATAGCTGGATGCCTAATGTGATCACTGACATAACAATCCCCCGCCAACAGATTCGCTGGGACTTCTTCCCACCACTCTTTCAGGAAAACGTATCTATTTTGGTGGTTCTTAGAAGCTGCCTTCCCTTTGGATTCCCCTGCCCCTTCCACAGGCCACGAGCAACCGGCACACGCAGGACAGGGAAGAGACCTGGAGAGCAGGTCTGAAATCTGGGAGTGGAGACACATTTATTTTCATGTAGGGGTACGACTTGGTTCCTCAGGACATCTCCCTTCCCTTTCACCACATTTCAGCACGCTGGAGCGCCTACGCTGTCCTCTCAGCAGCAGCATGAGGAAAATGCTGGACTCAGCCAGCCTGAACTTACACGGGCCTCTCACTTGCCATGCAAGCCAGTGATTAGCTAAAATTACATGCAGGAAGCACCACCGAAGGATACCAGGGAACACTAGCAGAGACCAACAAAACTCAAACTTACGCACTTCCATCACACCTGTTTAAAATGGCATTTCCATGTAGAAATGGTATCTTGCCTATACACAGCATGTAGGATTCCCACCAACCAGGTAAGACACGCAATCAGATTTTAAAGTGGTTGGTTGGTGATTTTATGTGCAAGTATTGCTGTCCTTAAAGCAAAACCCACCCCCATCACATCACTAATAAAAAGCTTTTGCCAATTGCCCTTAACAATATGATAATTTATTTAAAACAGATACAGTCCTGAAAGTGACCCACTTAAAATTATTAAAAAGATATGGTGTTTATTTTTGCTGTCCATAAAACAGGCAATGGCTTATGAATATGCAAACTGATCAGATGTAATTAACATGATTGGCTCCTACTGAAATACAATCTTCTGCGTTTAAGGGAGTTGGATGCAAAAACTAATGAGGTCAAGTTAATATGTTTGTGAAGAAAGCATCAGCTGTCAATGCAACTGACAAGAATGCCTGTACTAATCCTCTTTTCCCAGAAAATAATTTAAAAAACGGATATACGTACTGCAGAATTTTCCTTAATAAACCAGGAAATCACAAGAGCATGGAGTCAAGCAGCACTGATAAATGTGAGACTATTAATAAAGAAGAAATAAGAGCTTGTGTCCATTTATAGCAACACAATAAACATGGCATTTAATTAACTAGAAGGTCTTCAACAAGTGTTACGGGCAATTAGTTTACCATCACAGCATTGGCCTCATCCATCCTTTCCAAAACACGCAGTTCCAGAAGGTGGCCTGCAAATATCTTGCTCCACTGACCTTAAGAGAGAGGTAGGATGTATCTAAATGCTCTGTGACATCAGCAATTAAACTAAGGAGGTTTCACCTCTTAGCACAAAAACCAATAACAGGAAACTGTTGAATGTTTAAATGTTGACTTTTTTTTTTAGTGGTTACAATCCCTCCAGTCATCTCCAAATACCATTCCTGTCCTTTCTTTGCAAAAAAAAAACAACCCTGCTTCTACATTTTAAAATAAACCAGGAAAATCTAAAATCCCATCCTGCAATAATAATAAGGACTCAAAATCAATTATTGTTGCACTGCCAGCTTAAAGAATTTGTCTTTGTGAGACATGATGGGCTCATTTCCCAATTATGAAATAATCGTAAAATTTCCATTAGGGGTGCTGGAAGCATTTCTTTAATTCCTGTTTGTATTTATTACATGGGCAGTATACTGAAGCTTGTATCCAGAATGGAGTTGAACGTTTCTCGTTACAGGACAGGAGAAAAGCAGAGCAGACCCGTTTTCAATCTCCTTCCAATTAGAGCCAGAGATTTCTGGGGCCCACCAGAGGTTACACGGGCTGGGCTGTGGCACCAAGCTGGGACAGCAGGCACCCCGCGCCAGCTCAGCAGCTAAGAGCAGCAAGGCAGCAACCAGCCTGCGAGCCTTTTGCAATTTATGATGCTCTAACTATTCTGGGGGTATTTATCACCATCCTTCAGAAGTTAAAGTTTTACAGCTTTCCTCCCCTTTCACGACAGAAATCTGGCTTGCCACTTTTTATCTGCCCAAATCCCCTCAACAAAAAGAGTTGTAAATCTGGATCTTTCCCTTAGGCAATAAACACTTGGGTGAAATTACCGCTCAGCAGCCAGTTTGAAACTCGCATTTAACCTTGCCTGCTTGGATGACCTGGGTGATCTGTTCTTTTCTGAGCAGGTTACAGGCGATCTGCACAGACACAGGCCGGTGGTCCCCCTTCGCAGAGCTTCAGCCTTTCCGTGCCATCGACTTCAAAACTGAGGCCTTAGCTGTCGGAGCCTAGGGGACTGAGAGCGATGAATGGCTCTCTCAGCAGAAGTAAATTCTGGGAACTCGTTCATGCAGCAGGAACTGAGTATCTGGCCGGTCAGCCTGACACAGACCTAAATTAATTGACACTAAAGGGAGCTGTTGTTAATTTTCATCGGATCGAGAAAAATGTATCTGAACAGGAAGCACTTCAGGAAAGGGCACTGAAATGATCACAAGCCAGAGACGACAAGTCTCACAGATTTGGAAGGAACCAAATATTTCTCTAGCTTGGCTCTGTTAACTCAAGTGGATGCTGCAGACAAATGCACAACAAGCCCACATGCCCGGGAGGCTAAAGGTGTGTCTAGGGAACCAAAAGAGGCCCAACGTGAGCACTAAGGTTGTCAAATGAGGAAATGGAAAGGGACTTGCTGTGTGAGGGAAGTTCTCTGCCAGTCATTTGTATGACAAAACAGCTTCCTAACAGAAGGCAGAAAGAGAGATGACGATAACTTCAGAACACACTCCATGACACAACTTTGCACAGAGAATGGAACAAAACGGATGCGATCCGGTGGGGAGAACTATCTGCAATTTCCAGTATTTTCATGAATAGCGTAAGTAAAGGAACAGACCAGAACTTCAGTCATTCTCAAATCAGCAATGGGCTAGTCTTGTAAGCTCCCATACATTCCTACTGTACGTATTAATTTGTTTGTTTGCTTATATTTTTAAAAAATAGCCCAAACCAAGCCCTCACAAGTCTGTAGCAAAGAGGAAAGGAAGGTTTGATCTTGGTTCATGCTAGGTGCAACAAGATACAACAACTCAATTACAGGAAAGAATATCAGGGCTTGTTATTAAGAGAACTCCATGAGAAGAGCTATAAAGTACTGGAAGAGACCACCACGAACATTGGCAATCAGCGTCAGTTTTAATAACCTGTTAGTCAGGGACAGTTTAAGACATAACTGGCCTCACTGAATGGATGAAACGTCCTCTAACAATGCTTTTCAGTCTCACTTTGAACAATTCAAATGCTGCTTATATTCCTCTGAATATTACCACGTACAAAGGAGAGGGAGCAGCTCTTCACCACCCCCTGCTCTGTGAAACACAGAGAAAAAAAAACTTCTCTTCAATCCCAGAGCTAACTATGGGCTCACCAGGAAACACCATGGAGTTCATATGCACTGCTGGCAGACCAGCAAATACCCCTTACTGTATTCTTTACATCTAACAGGTTCCAAAGTCAGCCCAGCACTGGGCATCTCTGGCCCTGGTGCCCAACAAGAGCTGCCTTAAAGACCTCTGTAATTCCAGGCCAGAGAAACCCACTTTCCCCCAGACTCCCGCAGTGTAACAGTGACACCCAGTGACAAGTTTTACACTAACCTTCTCAAGCACTCCTCTGTTTAAAGGTAAGAGGCAAAATTAATTTGCCTATCAGTTACACATTTGCTCTGCGTGCTTCCTGTGAAAGCCTGGGTAAGAAATGGGCCTGGAAAGCAAGCTCTGTGCTGCAACCTTGCCATAAAATTTGTGCATTGTGGAGAGCTCAGCAGCCAAACCCAAACCCCTCCTGCGACGCTGCGGCTGTGCGCCAAATGAGCTGCAATAGCCTAACAAGAAGTAATACAAATGCAGAGCACATTTATTACCCGTTCCAAGATAAGTTAATACACTTTACATAAATAATTTGAACAAGGCTTGATAAGTTGGAGGCATTTCTATGAAAAGCTCGAGTAAATACAGTCCTGCACTCCACACACAACGTCATGCAGCAGCTAAGTATGCCCAGACAAAGCAGCAGCACTCAGACCTGTCTAACTCTAAATTTGGTACTGCCTTTGCTCACCCAAGCATGGCAGCAGCACGACTCCCCACCCTCACGGTGCTGCCACATGCTAACTGGACACGCATCCCTGGCTGTTACAACCACATGCTTTTTCTGTTATACACCAGCAACCTTTTCCAAGCTTAAACATCTCATTTAAGGACAATTTCTGTGGAAGAATCCTGAGACTGTTAACAAAAGGTTGCCTTTACTCCCGGTTAACAAGGAGACGGGCTGTCATCCTCCTGTTCCTTGTTTAGTTTGAATCAACAACTACAAGGGAAATTAGAGGATAAGAACAGAGATGCTGGTTCAATTTCATCCTCATACAGTTGGTTCATGACGAGGTGCAGGTGGCCACGACATGCATCATCACCACAGTTCACAACTTTAACCAGAATATGCATTTTGTCTGAAAATTCATGGTCCTTTATGTAATCTGCTTTAATTTGGAAGGTCGGACCAAGGCACGTTACCTACTGGGTCAGGGAGAACCGGTGACTTGAAGGGAGAAGTTTAATTAGTGTGCGTGTCCCGCAGTATGAGCAGAATATCCCCAGTGTCTCAGAGAAGAACAAACCTCCCGGGAAGTGGCAGGCAGTGACCGTTCCCATGAGGGTGCAGTTAGCCTCTGGGCCTGGGGTAAAACACCACGGGTGGTCTTCAGCTGCTGGTGGGAAAGGGAAATCCCAGAGCACTGGAAGCTCCCAGAGCTCTAACTCGAGCCGGGATGACTGCGAAGTGAACTGGGCAAAAACCAAGAAATGGAATGAACTTGTCTCTGCTAATATAACAAAGGCATCTGCGAGATGGGTCGTTTTCCCAAAAACAGCCCCCCGTTTGACAAAGCAGTGTCGCTAAGCCAAGAGCTGCAAGGAGTTTGGCACTGCACCAACGCGCTCAGGCAGAGAGGCTGCAGACACCCTTGCAATGAGCTCAGAAATGCAGGGGGAATGCAATATTAACCGAAGGCTCGAGCACTGCCCTGCGCAGGGAGGAGGCGCAGTAACTGGCATGTAAACACGGCCATGGTGGGTGAAGGAAGTACTCACAAGACAAATCAAGCAAAACGAGTTGGCTCCAGAAAGCATGATTTGCATTAATAAAATAAGATTATTGCATGCTTTGGAAATTAAAGGCCTTCTTTACTCCTAGTAGTGCAAAAGCTATTTATAGGTACTGGAGACATTTGCTATTTACTCATAATAAGCACCTCGATGCAGCGTAATTAAAACGACTGCCAGCTCACTGGTGTTGACACGCATTAGTGAAGACAATTTCCAGCTTCGTGCACCTTGTGAAAGAGCAGCCGAGCTGACCCGTCCGAGCAGGCTGCCCTCCTGCGTGCCAGCCACGCCGAACTCGCAGTGCTTCCACCACCACCACGAGAAGGACGCTTCCTTAGCGAGTGCCAGCACAGAAAGCCTCCGCTGACCCTTGGGCCAAACAATATTTCGGGACCACACGCAGTGACCCAGCAGAGGCAGCAGCTGCGAGCCCCAGCTCTGTTGCAAGCCGGCCACCAAGGCACCCGCAGCGGGGAGGCACGGCACCGGCACGCACAGGAGCAGGAGCCACAAGAGCAGGGCGACGCTGGCAGCAGAGAGCTTCCACGCCAAAACACTCCGGAGCTGAGAGGGGAGGGAGGAACTCCAGCGCAGCGCTACCTGGTAATGCTTCGTTCAAGGATTGAAGCAGCAATGAAATTTCTGTTTAGGTGCTCCCCTGATTTTTCTGGCCTCATTAAATGTAAGGCTTTCACAATTATTTGGTCAACACTAGCAGAGTACGGCCATCAACTTTAACTCTTTAATCATGGTTGTAACAGTTACTCATGCAAGATTCTGAGATGAAAGTAAAATGAAGGCGCAGACCATCCTTTTGCCTGGTCTACAAGTGTTCCTAATCTGTAGGAAAGCCATTATGAATTCTCCCTCCCTCTTTTCTCTTTATGTGTATTAAATAAAATCATAAATCCCCAGAGACATATGCACTGGAGTCGCAGTAAAGTTCCCTTCCAGAAGATCAAGAATTTTAATAAAAGACATAAATTCTGTTTCAGCCTTGAATCACAGTGGCAGCTTCTCAGTGCCCAGATCACCGCATGGGTAAAATAGAAAATGCTCTACTGCAAACCTGCCTAGACTTCACATTAAATAGCCAGCTGTTGCTTCAACTCTGAAGGTAGGTTTATTGTATTCTTCAATAATTTTTAGCAACTTAGGAAGTCAGTTAAACCGAAAGGTATGGTACTTTCGGAAAGGAGTTACGCTGTCATTCCTAGAGCCATAAGCAGCACGCCATAGGAACACTCAGGGAAAAGTCTGCCTCAGGTCAGACTGCAGAAGTTTGCGTTACATATTGAAAAGTAACGCAGGAGTTTTTCACTTATAATCAGTTATTAATCAGTTTTTTTCAAGACACTGTGCACACTCGCTCTCTCAAGTGTGTACACGGGAGGAATGAAGAAAAAACAGCTGGAACGTGATTGTTGGAAAGGATCACCTGAAGTGTTAAAATGAATCCACAACTATTTTCTTTCATCTTTTAAACTCAGGTGTTCTCATGTAACCATGACCTTCTCTTCCTCTGGCATCACATGCCCTGGCAACCGCAGAAAGTAAGAACACTCCTTAACATAGTTCTATCATCTCCACTGAGTAAACGACACAATGGTGTTTTATCAAGTTATTCAGTTGCATGTGTATTTTTAGAGGTTCATCTGTTTAGAATTCACTACAGGTAGATGAACCACCACGCCTCTCCCATCAGCTCACCACACCAAGTGCCACTGCTCTCTCAATGAGGATCTTCAAGTATTTAAGATATCCTAAAAGCAGCTCTCCTCTCGGAACTGCTTTATTTTTACCCTGTCATTTCTTCATGGATAGTGATTCAGTGCAGCATGGAGCTTCACTTTACACTTGTAGAACGTGGCATCTATTTCACTATACACGTTCAACACACCTAAATGTTATGACCCAAAAACGAAGTTAACTGGCAGTGATGACAGAGGGGTCTATTTTCAAATCCTGACTCCTAATAAAACAACATTCATTAGAACATCTTCATCAAAAGTCTAGCATTTTCTACTATTGCTTCCACCCTTCTCACTATGCTTGTGCTCTAATGAAATCCATCGGGGAGCAGCAGCACAAAAAGCCCAGCAAAAGCTGCTCTCCTGAGCTGCAGCCGATCACCCCACGGATACAGTAGGTTGCTTTTCCGAGGCAGGTTCATCACTTTCATTTCGGTATTCTGCGCCGGGGGCGACTGCCCCGAAGTGATAAACCTGCCCGGAGGTTTCTGTAGTGTGATTCAGAGTGACAGTGCTCAATTCATTTGCCACCTTTAACTGAATAGATGGCAGCGAGGATCAAACTGCAATCTCCTGAAAGCAAGGGAATCATGAAATTAAACCTGGAGCTTGTTGAGCCACTTGGGTCCTTTAATATATGAGCTATCTTCAAATTGCCTTTACTCTGTGCACTTAGTAAACTGTGAGAGAAACTACCTCTGAGAAATTACCTCTGAGGGTAATTTTAACTCTATAAAAACACTGTAATACATAATTAAAAGCACTGGCACAAACAACTCATCATTCATTTTGTGTTTCCCTTTGACAGTATATCTAATTCTTTCGGTTTGGTGGGTGGGGTGGGAACTTTTCAATGCGATTAACACCTCCACATTGCTTTAAGCAAGGTACACGGCTGCAGCACATTATTCAGCACCATACATGCCTAACTTTCAGACTAATGTTCTTTTTTTTAACAGTTTACGTTCCGTTGTAATTGAGACACAAATTCCCTGACAGAGGCAGCACACTGCACGAGTATCTGTAACGTACACCCTAAACCAGAGTCTGGTTTACAAACGTACCAACCAGGCGGTTAAAATAAAGATATAATTCACTGTAAATAATCAAAATGCTGGTAGCACTTCTGGACTTCAGTTTGAATAGAAGTTACTACATGAATTCTAGAGACCCAGTCACAATTAGCCAATGTGCGACAGCAACACGGTGTTTCAGAAGACCTGATTTGGTATCAGAGGCACAAAAGACACAAGTTCGTGCTGTGCATTCTCCAAATGGTGAACAGTCACGTCTTCACCTGGTCAGAATGGACCGGGATAGCAAAGACAACAGCGCACTGGTGACATGCACTGCAAGTGTGACACTACGCCTGCTAAAAGCCAGTTGTTCTGCTGCTATCACAGGCATCGAAGTGTGGAAAGATCCTAAGTCCGAGGACAAATTGAGGCTAAGTAATCCACAAAGAGCTGCGCCTTCGCTTTGTCTAACCTGTTGGATAGAGCTACTTTCAGGCAGCTCCCACCTCTGGTGGCTCCAGTCTCTGTTTAAAAATTAGAGCTAATTAACTGGTTGATCATCTGTGAGCAACCAGAACTTTCCTGGTAGGAGCAGGGAACGTTCTTTGAAAATTGAATGGCTCTGGCCCTTCACAGCTATCCACAAAGAACGGATTAATTGGAAACATACAAAGACCTTTATCCTTGATCTATTTTTTCCTGGACTGAGATGCTTAAACTCTGGGTAATGGTGGTTTATTACACCTGCAAATTAGAAGAGTATTAAAATTAAGAGTATTTCACCTCTGCAAACACAGACACTAAATAATGATAAAACAATTTTACATAAAAGGCCTTGTGTAAGTTCAAAGTTTTTCCACAGACATTAATTAGAGACTCAACAGCAATCCAGCTTAGGTATTATCTCCCTCTTACACCTAGAGAAGTGGTTTTTGTTTTAGGAGATCGAGCTTTGCTGGGACAGGATCATTTATGACACACTGCTCTACATTCAGGTCTCACTTGAGGGGGTAATTCAAGGTCTACTTCTCAGGCACCAACATGAAAGCAAGAAATGGTAATGAGGAGGCTACTCCAATCCATTTTCTGTGCTTGGAAATAAAGTCGAATGGAACTAAGACCCAAAGAAAGTTCCCAATAAAGCCAAATAAGAGTGCTCTCTGTGGGATCTTACCAAATTAAACAGCTCAGCACTTCCATGTAGAAAATCATGACTTTAGAGGCACAAATTAGCATTCCATAGTACTATTGCTGGACATGCTGCAACATTTTTGATAGAGAGATCATCACAATCGTGGCATCCTTCATTTTTACCATTTTAGGTGACAAGTCTATGGGGATAAATACGTGACTGGCCTCTACTTCTCATGTTTTCAATGACAATCTAGGGAATTAAAACACAAAAACATAAAGCTGGGGAGATGAACACGTACTGCAGAACAGGTTCTGCACCCAAAAGCACCCAGGGAATACTGTTTCACCTAAAGAAAAGCCAAGAATACTTCCAAGTGAAGCATTCTCATTGCTCATCGTTTCAAGTTGTATGGATCATTTTTACCTAACATGGAAATCGTGTCATCTTCAGGATAAAGCAGTGAGTAAAAAATGACACGAAGGGCTTTACCCATTAACTTAGGTACAGGGTCTGCATGTTTGTCTCAACCTCAGCGCTTCTTCCATTATCGTCAGCTCCCAGGTCACCTGCAGTGAGATTTGATTCCTTTTTTCCTCCCCACACCTCCAACTTGTCATTAACTCCTCTCACCTCTTATCCTCAGCGGCCAGAAACCTGTCCTTCAAGTAACGCTAAGCGTGCCACCTCTCCCAGAGCTGTGTTCACCTCTCTTCTCCGCTCTGTCCAAGCTGCCTTGGCTTCCTGTCCTTCCAGGTCACCCAAATAAAGCTGTACAGAGGCTGCCCTGTGAGCGAGACACTTCCCTCGGTCAAACTCCTCTGCATTTTCCTATCCTTTACCACATTTCATTTCTTCTCGATCCTCACCATCACTAACCACCACAAGCTGTCAACCAAATGGATATGCCACCACTTCCTTACTTCTCTTACAGTCCCTTGGGGCTCTTGCTTTCACTTGTTTCTCCTCCAAACACAAACTGTATCATATCAGAAGCCAAAGAATTGCTAGAGAGAGAGAGAAACGCTCAGTAATGTAAGGCCACGGCAGAACAAAAAGTGATTTTGTATCTGTTGTCACTGTAGAGAACTTCGTACAGCTTTTCACCTTGGAAACGTACAGGGACGTCATAGGATCTCCTCTCAGACTGAAGTGCACGTAAATGACAATACAGGAAAAACAAAAGAGCACTGAATGGCAGCAACTCTCCGGTGCCAGCTGTTACTGACCTAAGAGTTCAAAAGGAACAGAAGCACAGAACAGATGTACAATTACCTGTTGTGTACCATCTCCCACTTCCACAGAAATGCAAGATGGAAAAGGCTATACGCTGTTTTAAGCTTTGGGAGGTGATACAAGTGCCCACAGATTAGGATGTCTGACATGAATAACCACTCCAGCTGCTAGGTAAGCAATGACACCCCATCCCAGTTGCTAGGATTACGTTAATTTTTTGTAAGAGGTACACTTGCATTGTGGACTTGCTGGAAGGACATTCAACTCTAATGGGATATACACAGACAAAAAAAAAAGCACCCGAAAGAATTCATGGAAAGAAGAAATCTTGTCTGTCCTCAGACTCTTTCCTAGGCTTCCACTATTGGCCTCTGTTGGAGACGCAATGTTGAACTAAACGGAGCTTGAGCCTACTTTAGTCTTTACCTTCTGCTCCTGAAAAATGCCAGCCGCAGCTGAGTATGCAGATTCCTGCCACTAGAAAGACTTATGACCATGTTTTCTTTTCCTTTGATGACTGGCTGCATACTTACGATCCCTCCCACAATGACCTGCAAGCACCCGCATAAGACTTTCTTGTAGAAAGATGTGATAAATGAGTCTCAACAGCAACAAATCAGTCTTAGGGAACAGCCTTCGCCTCCCTAATACCTGCTCTCACCACACACACGGAATATAAACCACTGCTACGTGGCGCCACTGCCTGTGCATCAATGCTCCACGCAGAGCAGCGCACAGGGAGCCGCCTGCCAGGCCCCCCCCGGCCCGTCTGCGGTGAAGCTGGGCCGCGTTCCAGCACTCGCTCACGCCGCTGATGCATTAAGCTCTGATTCAGATTCAGGTCTCTCCTACTTACAGGACTCGGTGTCCACACAGACTTGGAGATGACTACAGCTTCAATAATTCAGCTACCACAGTTCAGAAAAATTTTAACGGCTTTAAAAAGTCAACGGCTGGCAGGAAGGATCAGCTCTGAGGCAGTGCTGCTTCACTCAAGTCTGGGTTTGAGATGCACGGCGTAAAATGAGACTGGCTTAGCAGGCACACCAGATTTGTAGAGTACTCATAACATGCTCCAGTGTGCTGGTGTGCATTAGGAGACCACGAGCTGGAAGCACTGAAGGCAACAAGCCGCTTTAAGACATCTTGCCCAACACTGGAATCCAGAGCACTGAATTTTACAATCAATTCAGTAAGAAAACTAGCATCCCAGAATAGAGTCAACAACTGAACAAAGCATCACTGAAGTTAAGCAGCTGAACTCAGCAAGGAGCGAGGCTGGGTTAACCTCTTGCTCTGCCTCTCTCAGAGAATCTGAGATATCCCGCTTGGAGGGAGGCACAAGTCAAACATCTCTTGAATCCGAGAGCACTCTTTAGCCAGTCCTGGGGCCTTTGAGCAGCAAAAGGAGTATCAAGGTGCCCTATTCTTGCATTACACAACTGGTCACAATTTTGCTTTGCGAAGTGAAGACTTAATATCTGCATGCATCTCAGGAGGGAGATAAAGTATTTTCTTCTTTAGCTCAGTAAGACTTCTGCTCCTCCCTCTCATTTACTGAAGTCTATGTGGCTAAAAGTTCACGGGCAATTTTTGTATTACAGCCCGACATTATTTCCACAGAAGAGGGCTCACAATGTTTCATCTCAGTCACTTGGGGTTGGTTTTGTTTTTTGGTGGTGGTGGCGATGTGGTTTTTATTTTTTCCCCTGTAATAATTCTTCCCCCAGTTACTGGAAGCAGTGTAAGAGAATACAGACTGCCGATTCTATTTGCAACATAAAAATGAAATCCTTGTAATTTACTTCTTTTGATACTTGGTAAGGTGTCCGCTTGACAGATGGCTTCTCCGCTCAGATACACCTGGGCAAGCCCATAACTCCAACATCAGTACCACGAGGCACAGGCTCCCCTGTAATTCACTTCAGAGAGCCAACAGCATGGTTTCCAAGGTTCTGCAGTTCCTTTCCTCCAAAGGAAATGTCTTCAAAACCTCAGAAGCATTTGTCACTGTTCTTTGCTGTTTCTTCTTCTGAGGGCACGATCTTCTTTGCATCTACATTGTTTAATGTACCCAGAGGGTTCACAACGTTTTCTTTCACAATGCCATGGTCTCTTCTGGCACCCCAAAAGCAGCGTCTGTTTTCGGCATCCATCTTCCACTTGTCAGCAGGTTATCTGCTAAGGCGGTTATCCCCTCCCTTCGTTCCCCTCCTTTTTCTTTTTAAACTAAAAGGTTTTTATTGGGTTTAGGCAAGGTATGTCCAGCAGGTCACTCATCTGTCAAAAAAAAGCATCTTCACCTTTCATAGAAAGGCTTTTCAGCATAAAATCTAAAAAGCCTTCACTTTGCTGATCCAAATTCCTTACACCCATTTACTTGAGATTTATGTAGCAGCATTCTGTGCCCTTTGGCGCTGCCAGTACAGCATCACGCAGCAAAAGCCACCGCTGCCTTTCAGTAACATTTATGATATTGAAAGAACTCTTTTACAGGATGTCCCATGAATGAGCCGGGCTAGCCTCTAGTAAAAGAAAACTGCATAAATATTACATTGTTTGGTAGAGGAGAGACTGCACGTAAGATGCAGGACCCTCTGAAGTTTTCTCTTTTGTTTGTTTTTAAATTTAATCCAAAATAAATGCCTATTACTGACAATGTAAGAAGAAGAAAATGCATTTGTCTGTTTTTACAACTCTTAAATCATCCTAGTTTTGGTGAAACGAATGCAAGCAATACAGACTTCGCCCATTTCCTGATTTAACGAGGTCGAAACACCACTTTAAAGAATGCAAAGTTCATTTTTGTGCCTTCAGGCAGAATAAACTATTGTTATGACATTCTTAACACGTATTTGCCTATCATGTTATAAAGAACTGCAGGGGTGCAAACTCCACAGACCATCTTTTCTAGCACTTCACTATCTGTGATACTAGAAAGCTTTCCTCCTGCCGAAAACTAACGCTTCCTTTTTGCAATTTTAACCCCTTATTTCTAGCCTAGTCTGCCAGGACACAGAAAAGAGATTAATTCCTCTGTTTCTTGCAGAGAATTTTATATACAAATACTGTATTTCCCCCATTTATTCTAATTATGCTATCATATAGCATTGTTAAATCAAGGCTGTGCTTTAATACAGAAAGATGGTAAAAGCGTAAGGACTCAAAGGGCAGTTGGATAAACTAATAATAAAAGAGTCCATCTTCAGTAATAAATACAAATGAACGTCTTAGCTCAAGAAATGCTTGCACTGCAGTCTGCTGTGAGCTGGGCAAGTAATCTGGGAGGGTACCACTTCATGCCTCTTACGCTCATCTCTAGGCACCTGCTACTCCCTTTTGTCACAAACAAGGCGTGCAGTTAAGTGGACCTTTGGCTAGAAGCCTGAAGCTTTATCACCTGGTATATTCCTCTGACAAACCATAGGCAAAGCGGGCATTATTTGGCTGTCAGTGAGATGGTTTCCTCGAAGGTATAAAACGTTATAAAACCTTTATGATTCCAGTCTCAGGACTGGACAGATACACAGCGAGTCAGACATCACAAACCTAAAGCCTCTGCTCTGAAAAAAGCTGCAACCAAGTGATTCCACATGAATGCCCCCTGCCCTCTCCACCGTGCATAACGCGCCTGCCACCAGTTACATCTCCAACGACCGAAGTTCGTCTGAAGAAGGAGTAGCAATAATAAAACCTTGAGTTCTGGCAACTCTGGTGGGGTAACAACCTCAGCACAACCATAAGCAAATGAAACTATAATAATATGACAGGCTTTATGATGCCTTGGCCTGCATCCCATAATCCCCCTGCTGAGCCCTTGCGGCTGTCAAGTGCTCCCGAGCACGCCCCAGTGATCCCAAACCTCTCCAGCTCAGCGGGCGCAAGACCCGAGCGGCGCTCAGCAGATGTCTGGCACGGAGTCAGCAGAAGGAGCCAGCCCCACCTCATTAGCGACAACAGCGTCGGCACAGAAGGCAGCGAGCGCAGCTCCGGCCAGCACCGCGCTACGCGCACTAACAAAAAGCAGCGGGATCCTGCGAAGACAGGCTTGACATCCTTGCTACGAGTGGAAATGCTGAAGTTCTCCTAACTAAAGGGGCATTCCTAACACTTCCTGCAGTGGGAACCCAAAATCCAGCATTCATCTCCAGCTGCATAATCGAGTAAATTAACTAAGATCCTTTAAGCTTACAGAACAGGAGGCTGTCTGGGGGTTGCAGGGATGTTACTCTGTTTCCAAGAAGAAAGCTGCAATCTACATGATGTTCAGAGCAAATACACAGTCCGTCAGACCAAAGCAAACTAACCTCATCATCTTGAACCCCTGTTTATGTTCCCAATTTTTTCTGCATCTTCCCTGCTCTCCATCCAGCCTTGTCTACCAGCAAGCACAGTTGCAGAGAGGAAGGGAAATGTCCCTATTTGTTGGCTGAAGAGGACATTTGGGTGGTCCATTTGGATCACCCCCTTTACAAACCACTTTGCTGCTTCCCAGGATCGCACCGTGAAGCAGAGGTGCCCTACTGCTACAGCTCAGTGACAACGCCCTGGTGCTCTGGGTTCTTCTGTTCTGCAAACAGAAATCTCCATCAAGTTCTTTACATTTTGCCTTCACGTGGCAGATGACTTCTGAAGTTTCCCTGACACAGCTGCCACATCTCCATGTCCACAGCGCTTCCAAGGAGCACGCAGTCCTGCACGTAGACCTGGCACTGGCAATCACGCGGAACGGGAGCAGCACAGCAGCTGCAGAACGACACGCAGTTTGCCGAGTCCACGGAACACAAGGAAATCTTCAGACACATCACACAGCGAGACACTACTAGCGGCTTAAGTCCACTTTCCTGAAGTCAACCTACCAGTTGCCTCAGTCATCCCATTTTCTAAACGGGTAACTTTACAGCCAGCCACTATACCCTCCCATGGCTACAGCTTTCTGCTTGTTGCTCTCCCCTTCCACCGCAATTCTCCCTTTCATCTACACTCTCTAAGATCCTCTGGCCTTCTCCCAGAGCATATGCAGAAAAAAAACCCTGTTGGAACTGGAGTTCTGCCAAATCTAAATTCACTGACACTTAAAGGAACTCCAACTGTCCTCAAATCAGACTGAAAAGAATCTCTAATGATGGCTTATTTTTAATTCTTCTTAAGTAGAGGACTCTAATGAATTTTCTTGAGATACTGGGGGAGTAAGGCAGATCTAGGTTTTCACAGATTCCTTCATGAATATTTCTCACTACATACTGGATGTCATTATTCTACTGAGAATCAATTAGCCCAAATGTTGTTATGACAGTTACAGAAAAATTGTATTTTTAGCAACAATTTATAGTGTTCTGTCTCTTCCCAAGCAATCTTCACAGAAATTCTGAGAACTTCAAACCTAATCAGGTGGCGAAAAAAACTCTTTGATGAGAAAGAAGTATGTGATTGGGAGGGTTTCTGAAAGAAAACAGAAGCTTTTTACTCCTAAATGTAGTCTTACTTTACGGGAATCCAGCTGAGAGTATAAGCAAGCCAAAAAAAGGCAGCGAAAGTGGGATTTAATTTATTTTCTGTTTCATTTGACTCAACTGTAGAAATTCAGACGACTTTTCACAATTGACGAAGAAGCAATGCCCACTTTGGCCATTTAAAGCAACAAACGCTGAACGATCATTTTCCGTATGCTGTAGAATCACAAATCCACCACGCTTAAAGCACTTTCCCTGGCAACCCCTCCAATTCTCTCCTGTACCTCCGCAGCTACCACCAACATCAGGAGAAACACAGCAACCTGGGAGATGGCTTGCAAGGCAAAAGTCCTGCTGTGTGCTACTACCCGCATTCCTACAGAAACTGTTCCCACACGGTGGTATCATCAACTGATGAAAAATAGTGATTAGAAAGGAACAAAAGCACCTCCAGTGGCAGCGGAGGACTTCCCTCGAAAGAGGCTACCTCTGTTTAGTAGTGAAGTCAGGAAGCAGCAACAACCATGCTATTTGTAACAGAACCACACCACTTAAATATTATGAACGTGAAAGCAGGTCAGTAGAAAAATCAGAGGTCTGTCCTGTATTGTATGCTGGACCAGACCACCACCTGACCTGCTCGTCTCTGTGACCAGCAGTACATGAGAGGGAGGCTTGTATTATTTTCAGTCTCCACTCCTTAACGCAACTCTGTTCTTTGTCCACCACTGACAGATGCACTTCGGGTGTTCTAGAAAATGGTGAAAGCCATTTGGTTTCCCAGGCACATCTGAGCTTGTTGCTCAGTTCATCGGCTCTTTTCTACACTCTTAACAAAACAAGGGGGACAAAGGAAGAGGAGAAAGCAGTGCTTCGTATGAAGCCCCTCTACTTCACCAAGAATTATGAACAGCCTGTTGTTCCTCACCCTGAAGGCAGTTCCCACACCAGAGGGCTTCCTGCGTCCTGCTTCACTCCTGTCTTCTTCAGTTTAAAGCGACTGACTCTTACCATGAACCTTAGAACTCTCATTTAATTTAACTTTCGCATTCAAAATTCACGCTACCACGCACACCACTTGAAAAGGTAACGTTCTAGTGGACAAGAAGATATTTGGACATTACCTCAGGTAATACAATGACTTCCTTCCTACCAGCCACGAAAGTGTTACACTTAAAAATAAGCAGCTGCAGCCCTGTCACTACTCAGTGAACAAAACCAAACAGCACCAGCTTAGCTTGTATGATGGCCATGAAATCACTGTGCAGTTACAACAAATGGAGCTGAAAATGTGTCTGTTCTCCTCCCTAATGCACAGCGATAGCCAAACACAAATATATTTTCAAGGGTGTTGTTGTGAGCACTGCAAGGAAAATCTATGTGTTCAGGCAGATCCAATTACCTAACATTAAATGTTTCTTTAGCCTCATCCACGGTAGCAATTAACAAGTTCACAGTACTCAGCAATTGCTAGTCTGTTACCATCCAGGCCAACAGAGGAAGCACATTCCCTACTTCCCACTACACTGTCAAACAGCAAAAAACGAGGCCCAAAAAATGTCACTTCCCTGTTTACGTGGAAAAATGAGATGCTTGGTCAGTAGCTCTGCTGAAGGCCGTCTTGTGTGCCCATATCACCTACCTTCATATCCATCCCTAAACCTTCACATCGACGCACATTCCTGTTTGAATTTAGAGCTTTCTCAACGCCCACACACCCCTCGTGACAGTGGCAGCCAAGAAAATACGAGAAAAAAATTGGTCTTGGTTGCAGTGCAACAAGGAGCTGACAGCTAGTTTGTCATGACTCAAACAAACGACAGCCACTAAGCGCCGAGCATGACTTAAGGCAGTTGTTGGGGTGGAACTAGGTTCGATTTGAACAGATGCCTTTTTTTTTTTTTGCTGAGAAAGAATGCTGAATTACCTGCCTGCTTGAGTCCCAACATGCTATGCTGAGATTCCCTCTCTTCTTTTTCTTTGAATGCAAAACTGAGGGGCACTTAAGGAAGAGGCAGGACTACTTCAACATGAAGGCCCTGGAACATACAAGACAATCATTCATCTGTTTCCTCTACCACAGTCTAGCTTGAAACTCTAAGGGTAATCCAGAATTCCAGAATTTTCTACCCTAGCTCTCCTTCTGTAAGGACAAACAACGTCTTCTATGTCTTCTCCTCAGCTCTTTTATATGGTCCTTTATATCAGCCTCCAATCTTTTAACTGTTTCAAATGGTGATGGATTTAGCACCTAGCAGACCTGTGGAAGCCAGGAACTTCTTAGCTCCATTCCGGTGGCACAGCAGCCATGGAATATGGAGTGGCCTTGTGTCCCAGTTCAGTTCCCTGCCAACGCTACACCTTGTATCTCGCCCCTGCCCTTCCTCACTCACCTCCTAGCTCTAAGCACATTACAACGAAAGCACGGGCAGTGAGCACAGATCACAGTTCTCAGACTTTCTTGTTTAATCGCTGCAAGCCTCTGCTAAGGAACAGCAAAACAGGCAGGCACTCTTTCAACGGAAGGAAGCTTTAAAGCCATCAGCCTTGTGGCAAAACAGGTTAAAAACATGTATTAAGAGTGTTGGGCATTTCAATATTTACTACCTTTCAGCAGAACCACTCTTTCCAGGCCAGAATTAAGGAAGACATCTAAAATCAGGGTGCAACGATCTGCACCTAACACCAGAACTGTACTGGACTGTCCTCCAAACTACAGTTCTTCAATAGAAAAGCCAAAAACGATCAAGATCCCCAAGTCCTGGAACTGTAATTATTTTCCACGTGATTGCACCAAGTTCTCTGCACAGCTCTTGCTTTCTGGGGAAGCATATGCTGCTTTACATTTGAATCAAATCTGGAGCCTGATTCAGGGACAAGGACATACTAATGAGTCCTAGATAACAAAGCCAGATATATGCCAAAGCATATATAAAGCAACTCTCATGTAAGCTTTTGCAAATCCAATGATAACATTTTTAAAGCTTTTCCATCTATTTTTCCCCCAAATCATAGTATCTTATTTTCTTGCTACTGCATTAATGTAAATAACAACAGTAGAACACAAAAAGTTATTAAATTATTAAAGAGAGAAAGAAGCTTTACTGTATTTTCCACTGACTTCATAGGAGATATGACAGCAACTGGTAGCCTTATGTTTTGTATTTCTGCTCAGACATGATGGCCAGATTTCCTTCCCAGGAAGATTTCACAGAGCAAAAATTCTGCCTTGTGGATCATATCAGTGGCTTTTGTAAAGCCATTTGTTGTGACATACGGCTGCATGCATGACATGCCGAGCCCTGCCCCATGCTATTACTTACTGCTGCACCACAGTGCCAAAAGCAGCAGCATGAGAAAATGCAGGGCAGAATTTATGCCTGGAGACACGAGCAGTCCCTGGAACACACAGGGTAATCAATCTCATGCTGAACCGGAGAAAAGGGTTCTGTCACAGCATACTGCTCACTGGAAACTGAGCAGACAGCAAGTAATCTATGAAGGAAAATCATATACGGACGTGAAAACAGTCATGAAAAACCCCTTCTATCCAAGACAGCAAGCCCTTTGGTTACCAAATGCACAAGGAGCTATCCCGTGCATTTATTACTTTAAAATTATTAATTTACAATTATTAATTTACAATAATTCTCAGAAATTTTCTCATTTCATTAAAAGGGGATCGAGTTAAAAGTGGCACAAATTGAACTTTTATCATCAGCCACATACAGAATCCATCAGTTCTGGGTCACTAGTGTTACTAATGTTACCACACAACAAAAATGAAAACATATTTGTTGAAAATAAATTCAGAATGTCCCTAGAAACATTTTAAAATCAAACATACAGTTTGATTTCAAGGCCAATATTTTAGCAAATACTGTGTCTCAATTTTTTTTAGTCCTATTTGTACAAGAAGTAGCAAGAATACTTAATTAGATGTTAAAATAACCTTGGAAATGTACCTCCAAGGGCTTGAAGATTCTTGTGGCTAGTTTTCCTTACTGTTGAATAGTATCACTCATGTCAGGCAGTATAGTCCAACTCAGAAATAATCTAGGGGAGGACAGATAATCTGGAAAGCGGAAATTAAGCACGAGGACTTCTCACTGTAACAGGTGTCTCTCTACCGGTGGCAAAGTATGGAAATCACCAGGAAAACCATAGCTTGGGGCTGAAAATATTTAAGCACATAATTGGAATGGCGAGGAAGCTGGATTTTAATCCAAATAAAAATATAAAGTAAAGATGCACTAAAGTTCATCATTTCAGAATTTAAATACATTGAGGAGCTATGACAAACAAAAGCATCGACATTTTTGTTTATATGTCCACAGGCGTCTGTATGCCTGGATGTTGAGTTACCCACGGTAGACAAGATGAGAAGCAGCTGATGTTTATGAACATCCTCACAAAAAGAATAACCGGGTTTATACCTACACAGAGGGAAACACTGACACAGCTGCAATGACAAGACCAAGAAAAGGGAGACCAAAGGGGACGTTAACGCGTAAGACAACAACAAATTCCAGAAGAGAGTAGCAGAAAAATAAGTGGCCAGAAAGGTGCAAGGAGAAAACAAGACTCGTCCTCAAAGGGCCATCCTAAAACGTTCACCTAGGGAGCGCTGCAGGAAGCCAGGCTTGGTGAGCAATCGCAGTGCATGGCACAAACTCCATTCATTCTAAAACCAGGAGAGAAGAAATACTAAGTTACTAGCTGGTTCTCTAAAAACAGTGAAGCTGGTTACTCTACTTTAATCAAACTTTCACCGTGTATAATTAAAAAAAAAACAAACAACTTCACAGTATACCTTTGTCTACTAGGAATCAATTAAAAAAATCAGTAAATAAATGCTCTTAAGAACCTTTGCTAAATACTAGTTCTCACAGAGGCTTAAAAGATTGCTTTTCCTGTGGAAAGTTCACAGAACTGGTACAATTTGTTATGTTCCTTTAAGTCTTTGTTGTTTAAATAGGAGTTACAATTCAAAGCTAATTTGAATAACTGAATCACAGGAAAAATACCCTCCAACCATGAAAAATGAATATTCAACATTCCCACCTTATCTTATATTCTTTGTAGTTCTGTTTCTCCACTGCATATTAAATGGGCCCCATCACATGAAACTAATACTGCGTTAGCTCTGCAAGAGGGGGGAAAAAAAGTTGTCAGCGATCTGGAAGGTGCCAGCTGTGGAACTGAAACCCTCTTTGATAGGCTAATTCCAGACTTACATATGAGGTTTTCTTCAATTCCAGAAGAAAAGTATGAAAAAATTAACTTTCCACCAATTGCTGTGCAGTTCAAGTACCAATTATTAACAGTCTGGGTAGCCACTGGTAACTCAGGTCCTGAGAAAGCCAACCTTAAAAGCCTATTGAAACGCAGCAGATATAGCATGTGATGTCTTCAGATTTATTTTTTTTTTATCCATAGTCCATGTCAGCAAAACATTTTGTCCCTCAGCATTTAAATACAAATTGCATTGTCTTTCTCACCTATAGAACCCACCAACTTCTCCAAAAACACCTGATACTCGAAAGACTGCAAGTTGGCACTGAAGGCTTGGGAGAAAAAGGGAAAGCTGAAAATCAGGTGGAAAAAACATACAGGGAGTAAAGGAGAAACCACCACCACCACCATTGCAGATATGTGCCATTACCTATTAGAGGAGAAAGAACTTGGAACAAAATGATGAAGACTGACCATCTTTAACATCCTACAAAAGCACCACCCTCACCTGAAATGGTTTCTAATACAGATTTAAGTTGAAAGATGACTCGGTATTACATTAAAAACAACAGTTATTTTAACAACCACAGAAAAAGAAGCGCAGTAACTTTGTTATTTGCAATTGCAATGGAACACAGATCTTGGCACAGGAATGTCACGGCGATTTGTACACAGCATCTGGAATAATAAAACAAACGGGCACCTGACAGCAGTTTTAAAAGAACAAGATCTTAAATAATACCAGGACACTACAGCAACCCAAAGACACGTCCAGAATTGTAAAGAAATTGTCAAGCTGTTCATTAATCACCTTATGAACAGGGTGCTGAGATCCCTTGGAAACAGAAATAACAACTCTGTGAAAAAAACGAAGTTAAATTGCTTCTTGTACTAACCACTGAAGGACGATTAAGAAAGGAAATTAAAAACTGCAAAAAGGAAAAAAAAATACCCCCTCCTACTAGTTGGTCTAAAAGCTAGAGTTCAGAATTTTGTAAAATTATGGCAAGAAATTCAACGCTTTTAGTAAGATGCAATGAAAAAGGAGCAGCCCATATGACAAGTCCTATACCAGAGAGTATCAGCACGCACGTAACGTTCATGAAAAGCTGATGAGAAACATCATAGGTATCTGAAGAAAAGAAACAAGCACAGACAGAGCATTGGAAAAGAAGTCTTGAAATGACCACAACTTGAATAGTTGATCTGACCTAAGATCAACGTGAAGATGACAATGAAGCAGATATGACATACACTCACGACAACCAAAAAGAGCCCAGTGAATTCTGGCGTACAATTTTTAAAAATTAGTGTTCTAGTGTCAAGCATTTCAATTATGTTTACTATGAAGTAGTCTACATTTAAATAGATACGTTAAATGAGAGTTCTTTTTTTTTTTCCTTAATGTGAAAGAGGTTTGCATAATGATCCAATCTTAGCACTGACACCAAATGTACCCTAACCAGACACCTGAGAAGAAATACAGGAAGCTCTCTGCAGTGGTGATGGTCACTGCATCCTGAGCGCGAACCGCTACTGCAGACTTCAGGAAGTGTCTGTCACAACTCATCTATTTTGATGTCCATTATGAAACCCTCCTGGGGTTAAATAATACACAGATACAAGACAGTTTCACCTCCACTGGAAGGGTTTTAAAAATGAAATTAGACATGTTTTTGAGGCAAAATCTTTTGCAGTTAACTCCCCAGTTCTGCACATATTCCTATAGAATCTGTGGCCAAAGGAACCTCCTCTAAACCATTTCCCATCACCTCCTCTGATCTGTCAACTTCAATTGGGCTTTTCTTGTAGCGCTGCTTGTCCTATATTGAGAGGATAACAAACAAACAACTCAGCGTATCCTTCTAAATTTGTAACTGTGATCTACAGTCTGTATTTCTTCCACTGCCTTACAAGTCTGAACTGTTTCAACATACAGGATTCACTAGTGCGTACTCCAGACTACGGTGCTTTAAATATTTCCATCATTTGTTTCTGCTCTCCTAGTAGCTGTGGTACGGAACTATTAAGGGAGTCATTTTTACACTGTAAGGCTTCCCTCTCTAATAAAATACTTGAGCGAGGGAAAAAAAAGGAACATGCAGATATACCTATTAGCACACTTTACTGATCAGACAATTTACTTTTTAGTGTTTGCTTTATTTTTAAATTATCTTACAGTTGGAAAACATAAAATAAATTGAATTCTTCTGAATAGAATTGTCCAACTATTCTCTCTCCTCTGGGGGCATTTTAGGAGGAAAACTGTATTCTAAATCAGATCAACTGGAAAGCTACAATAGCATCTTACTAGTTTGACATGTAAAGCGTGAAAAAAAACATCCATGAGACCGTACAACCAACATGCAAAAACCTTGCTAGAAAATGTTTAAAATAGAGCTAAATGAAAATGAAGTAGACCAAAATTAGAAATACTCAAAAGACAACTTGAAGTCTCATTATTTGCTTTCAGTTTCCCGTGGTCTACCAACAACCCAGAGCAAATGGCATTATCTAGGAGACTGGGCTAAATCTTACCAATTAGACATTTCCAGCAAGATGTTGCCATTGCCCAGGTAAGGCAACATGATTTCTAACGCTCATTTATTTGCCATTCCCCAAAGGCACATTGCTCTCTACTGGAAGGGATGACACTGCTACAGGCACAAGACTTGTGCCAAATGTTCTGACTGAGGAAACAGTCTCTGATTTTCATTTGATTCATAACTGGAACTGAAGTCTTCATACTGGGGTCTTACTACATCACTACTTTCTACTTGACCTTTACAGAACAATTAGGCAAAGGCCACTCTGTCCAGCAGTAAGCAGAGGAAAAGTCACAACATTGTTTTCTCAAAGGCACTCCCTTGTTGCTCTTATCCAGTGTTAGCAGCTCTTCCTCAGTTTGCATCACTCACTTTGCACAACCACCATCTAAGAGTTTAAATGAATGATGACCTCCCCCCCCCCCTTTTTTTTTTTTAAAGGGGCTTCAGTCTCAGAGCAACTTGTCCACAGTCTGCTCTGGCTTCTACAGACTTCCCAGATGAGTTTCATGGGAGAAGCTCTCATTTACCCACTCTAAATATTCTAGGTTACCATGGATTGCTTTCCGTACCTTCTGTAGAATTTTTTCAATGATCAGCCAATGCCTCGCAGAGGGAAGTACTCCAGATTTCTCATCTCTCTGTACCCCATCCACTCAACAGCAATTGTTGACAAATATATTGCAAACAACTCTAAGAGAAGATGAATAATCTTCTGCTAAATGCATCTTCTTACAAACCAAACCTTTATAAATGAGCAACAGAGCATCAGAATTGATGGTAGAAAGGAATAGGCAATTGCTGTCAAGTCACATCTACATTTAGCACTCAGTAGCCAAAAATAGTAACTTTTCAATTCTCTCTTATTTTGACTAGCAAACACTGGTGCAGGTAATGGAAGAAATGATGAAGACTCCTTTATAATGGTCACTATTACAGCTACTTCCTTCAGAAGTATTTTTATTTCTTATTCATTCAATTTCTTATTCATGGTGTGCTAGTAAAGGAGTATTCAGAAAATTACATAAGCATAAGTTAAGCAGACAGTGTTTGTGTATACTGACTGCAGTCAAATAAGCTTCCTACACCATTGCTTTATTTTTTTTCTGAATAAAAAGAACTCCTAGAATAAAACAAACCTGTTCAGTCATTCCTAACACTTAACCAAAATATTCCCTAAGTACTCATGTATCACAAGACAAGGACAGATAATGGAAAAGCAGTATCATAAATACTCACTTGAATTAAGAAAAGCAAGCTTGCTTGAGCTGTGTTCAACTCATTGCTGTGCTTCTGTTCCATTAGTACATTAGCAATTAAGTGGTAATTAATGATCATACAAACAATTAAACTTAGGTAAGCAGGTGAATATCAATAAAATGAGCACCTTGCATGAACAGGGACCAAACAATTCCAAATGATACCCTGCTTATGACAGTTAAGTAACATAAACCAATTTTAAACTTCAGACCAAAAATTGTTTAGGAAATTAGACAAACAAACCTAACAAAATGTTGTCTGCTTACATATGCAAGCTTCTATTTAAAATGTTTATGCAGTGGCAGTATGATTAATGTCTATTTAACTACTAAAAGATCAAGCCAATAATGAACCGCTAGAAACTCATTCCTTATACACTGACTACACCCCAAAGTGATTCTCTCTGTACTGTATTGCCTGGTGTAAAAATAAACCCATGTAAAGGTAGTCAGGGGGCTAAGAGTTTAACAGCTGGAACAACAGAAGACTTGAACAGACACAGAAGAGCAAGAGCATGGGAACAGACAGACAGACAGACTGGATTCAACAGTTTTGAACCTCTCTGCTCTGACTTTTCCACTCTTGCAGTTCCCCTAAGCTTTCCATCTGGCTGTAACTTTTCAGATCTCCATTTGCACCGCTTGCTCTCTTTGGGGCAAGGAAGCCAATGTGAGTAGATTGCACCATGTGCTGGGGACCTTCATATTCCAGCCATCTTTGCAAAAAATGGTACCTACTGACAGTCCCTGTCAAACAAAATACTAAATCAAATCCTGACAATAAAAGGCAAACGTCCTCATATGGTGCCAACAATCCACAGCTAGACAGCTGTACTCTCCCCATATTGATCAAAAAGCAACAAATCTATACACACACTTTTATGACTTCATCTCTCTTTCACTGCACATATAGTTTGGCCCGTGGTATGACAGATACACCTTCTACACTTCTATACATCTCAGACACACATTAGCAAGGTATTTCTTTCAAAGTAAGAAAATGATTTTTCTGGTCATGCAAGAAAAGAAATCTTCATTGTGAAAGTATCTGGTTTGATAGACATATCCAATATTAAAGGCAAGGATGAAGAAAAAGAAAGAAGCAGTATTTCAACTTCATCAGCTTGGCAAATTGAAGAATCAGAAAACCACTTGAAAGGGAATCACAAGGCATGGGAAAAGCAGCCTTTATGAAGCACTCCAAAAACAGACGACAACTTCGTAAGGAACATGCCTGCAGGTGCTGTGGTGCTGCTTATCTCAACATCGACAGCTATGGTCCAGTGGCAAGAACAGAACTTCCAAACGGGCAGATTAAAGAACTGATTTGTGGCCCAGTGCCAACACAGAAGAAACAGACCCTCAGAAGCTCTCTTAGGAAATTGCCTGTGTTTAGATTAACTAGCAGTATTTTGGTTTCCGTATGGCCATTGACTGCCAGGACATTTTAAATATCTTGATAGATCAGATGCGTGTTCTACAAGGAGAGTGAATTCCTTTCCTTTATAAAGAAAGCGGGGACCAACGTGTTCAGGACCAATTTATGTCCTGTTCACTTAATCTATGCTGGACTTGGACTGGAATATGGGACACAGATGGAGCAGTGGTGAATATAAAAATCAGTGAAACAGAGAAAAAAAGCATTAGCAGCACTACAGAAAACAGAAGGGAAGCAAAGATGACTACTGCTGAAGGAAACTGGGTTTGTATGTTGGATGCGGTCATTACAACAGGGAAATAAGTGACATAAATGATAAAGGTACACATGCACAGGGAGAGGTACAACGGGAAATCATGAGATAGTAGGTCATGCTGAACAAATCTGATTAACTTCTACGAAAAAGTCGCAATAAGAACTGATGGAAAAGACTAACAGACATAATGTATTTGGACTTCAAGATGGCTTATAATACTTCACAGCATAAAAAGCTAGGGTAAAAGGTCAGTAAATACAGTGCAGATAAATGTGGAAATTCCAAACTGAATACAAACCAAGGTCAGAAAGAAGCAGCAAACAGGTAAAGACCAAACAGAACACTGACAGCTGTGCAAGTGGCTATGGATTTGACCCCCTCATACTTAGACGAGGTACCAACAAAACCAGGGACTTCTGAAGAAATTAAAGCTGTGGCCATAAAACATCCAACTGGAAGGAAGGTTTGGTAACAAGGGTGATATTGTCAGAGTCCAAGTGACCCCGCTTAAAGCTCAAAACTACATGATTTGCTTGCTGCTAACTAAACTCTTGCTTTATTAAGAGACACTCAGTAAGTATTCCTATGTTTACAGTCATAACGAACCTTTTTCTTTCTAAGAAGCACAGTGCCATTCACCCCCTCTGCTTCCCTAGCAGTTTGTTTTATAAACCTGCTATCAATCACATCCCTTTAATACCGTAAAAGCTGCTTGAGACTAGAACTGACTTCTTAATTTTGGTTTAGAATCCTATTTATACAGCGTTCAGTATAGTGGGATTCTGACCATAGACTTCAAACTGGAGATATAAATGTATGATCTTTAGGAAGCTCACCAAACATCCCATACACCTTTGGATAAGATGGCTCTGCCACACAAAAACAAACAAGGTAAATTTTTGAGGGTCAGATTATGCAGGTATATAAGCATGTGCACACTGTGAAACAATGGACTTCGAAGATGACAGAGAGTGGTGACAACGGCAGAAGACAGGCAGGTAACCGTTCTACCACCTTGAAGCTGGTAAAAGAACGCTTCCAGTATTAGAACAGAAAAAGGTTTTCTTTGTGACGTTTAAAATGTAGACCTTAACATTTTAATATATTCCACTGAAATCTTCAACAGATTGTATTGAAATGACACACAGTGACATAAGATAATTGTAGATAAAACCTCCAAATGCCTAATTAGTTTAGTTATTCTTTCATAATGCTCCAAGACATTAACACAGCCCCTTCCTTGCATTTTTCAGCACTTGACATTCTTCATTTTCCAAGTGCTCTCGTGAACTGCAGAAGTGCCAGACATTTGCCCCAAGCTTAATTCAGACTGCATTGTGCATTACCCCACTTGTGGGTATGGATCTTTCTACAATTCAAAAAAAGGCATCTTCTTTACAATGTACATGTTCAATACTATTTACTTACACACCTGCTTATCTTCTAAACCTATTTCTCAGCATTGTCCTCTCAACAGTATCAGGTTTTGCAAAGTATGTTAAAAGATGTTACCAGTCCAAAATGTAAGGGGACAAATTATCAGCAGAGAAAACCCATCAAGGACTTTTAGGTTGAACAACTGAACTTCTGGCTTAGGAAGTCCCATAATTACAAAACACTGAAGACTGAAAGAAGGGGAAAATGCAATAGAAAGGAAACAGTACACTCCATAGAACAGACAAACAGGGAGCTCTCAGCAAAACATGAGCTCTTGAAAAGTTCCCTAGCCATGCTCATAATGCTGACATGAGATATTTAGGCTTACCATGATGTGCACTGATGCCCTGACATCATTTATCAGCCAACCAGGGTCAGTACAACTTCTGTGCTGCACGTTGTTTGGCTGAAATAAGCCAAAAGGAGATCACTTAACACTGCTCACCTCTGACTCCTTACCAAAACAAGGCATATAGGAGCACTAAGAAGCCATCTACCCAATTCTTCTCCTGTAAGGAAATTCCCTTCAAGTTTCACACAAGCACTAGTACAAGATCCCAAACCTCTTGATTCCAGTGCTTAGGACATTCTCTTTCTTGTCCCCATATACACAGGCATTCAATTATGCTGTTTCCATCACCTAAGAACATTCAACTACCTCAAGCCTGTTGCTTCCAGCAGTGTAGGGACGAGGCAACTTCCTCAGATGATCGCTGTTTCATGACCCCTTGTCAGACTGAATCAAAAAGCAGCTTTAAACCAGACAGACATGCACAAATCCCCCAGCCTGTGAGCATGTGTGTATTCTGAACATCTCCTCTCTTGATAGTGTGAAAGTAGTAAGTAACAGAAAGAACTGTGCACAGCACAGTTGCATGTAAACAAAGGCAGTTTTATCAAGCCCTAAGCCCTGCTGTCTCTGCCAATTTTTAGTCCTAGCCTCAGCCCCTCTAGACTGTCAAACATCCACTGTTCAAAGTTGAGCCCTCCCAAATATGTTTACTATTTGCAAGAAACAACATCTACATTTTGCAGTTAGATTACAGCAAATTCAGTCATTCTAAGACTCGACACTCAAAAGCTGAGCGCCTGATGCTCAGAGCTGCTGTGAATTGGCACTACGCTTTACAACAGCTTATCCTCCGTGGCATTTATTTGAGGGCAGAGATCCAAAGAAAAGACATCAGCCATACAAAGTTCCTTTCAATCTTCTGAAAGTATTGATCACATATCATTTATTTACGTAAGACCCAAATTACTTACTGCCAAGATCTTCCAGACTGCTGTAAGAAATCGATGAATAGGCTCACCTTCAGGCTAGCCTGATTAGCAAAATCAGAACTTCTACATTAGGTCACTCTCTGGCCCAGGTGTTAGTGAACTTTCCAGTTCTTTCCACAACAATACAGGTATTTTTTGGCTTTCGACAGCAGAGGTACAGAAACTTTCAAATATCTGGAAGTCCACAGACAAGGATAAAAGACTACAGAATTCAGCCATCTGACCTAGAGAATAGAGAGGTTACCACAGGTAGGAATGAGAACAGAGGTACGGGTAGCATAATGCATTCAGTTATCCTTGTAGGCACTATTAGATCTGACAGAGCCCACACAGAAACCTGGACTATAGCTAAAAGGCAAAGCCAGGTCAAGATGCCAGCATAGCAACTACAAGCACACGTACACGGTGACCCATATTATCACTATTAACTCTCCCTTTTTGCTTTAGAATGTAACCAATGAACTCCCTGCCAGCTTCTCAAATGAAACGGAACAGGGTTAGTATTTTAGCTAAACCAAGTGAGCACGCCAGATAGAGAAGACTATTAGAGAGATGAAAACGCGATCACTGTTTGAATCCAGTCTGCTATTTGTTGTATTAGATGATTCTCCAGGTCTGATCAGTGAGAAAGCAGCCCGTTTACAAAGAAAAACACATGACTGTCAGCAATAGCAAGGTTTCTGCTTGCTGTATTTGCTCCTCCAAACCTGCATCCTTCTGAAGTGGTTAAAAAATGAAAAGATTTGGAACAAATGGCTGTGTTGGGAAGCATGGCCTTCACTTAAACAGACCTATAAATCAGGAGCCTGACACTGGATGCGAACGACTGCTGGCAGGGCTAGCGCTGCTCCAGGCAAACTCCACAAGGACACACAGTGCATCTGTAATGAAACAGCACCCAAATGACTATTAACCCTGTGCTCTCTTCCCGAGGAAGTTTCTGTTTGCAAGGTGGAGCAGAATCATCCTGAACGGTTGTCCCTTTCTATACAAAGCTCAACCAAAGCCAAAACTTATGGCAGCACCACAGTAAACTTAAGATGAAATCAAGTCAGCAGGACCTTTGTATTAATTAGAGCAGAAACTTCTAGCACGTTTACAAAGCATACTTTTCTTCATTTAAATTTCCTTGCAAGTGCTTTTTTTTCCTTTTTTAATTCATGAGAACACGATAGAGTTTTTTCCTTTTCCTTCTTTGACCTTCCTAGATAAGGGGTAGAAGGCAAAGCTGAAGGAAGAAAAAACAAAAGGATGAGCTTTTTCACTGACAAACAAAACATTCGTGCATATGAGTATTTTCCCTGAAATTTTGTCTAACAACTCAGCTTTGACCAAAACAAAATATTTCTACTGCACATTTGAAGTGCTCATCACATTAATCAAATGCAGGTTTTTAAACCATTACTAGTGTGCACATGGCACGTCTATTACTTTTCCTTTTTCCTGTTAATATTCCTAACAGGATGCTAGTATAATACCAGGTACTGCCTCATGTAAAATACAGAAGTGGTTCAGGAAACAAAGACCAGAAATCAGGACTCTTATTTCACACAACTTCCCCAGCCACATCTAATCCCTGATCTGGAATTTCTTTGCTGCTTCAACAGGAGTCACAAGATGTCCTTACTCAGGATTGCTCGTAGCCTCCACGCAGTTTCACAGAACAGACTGGACATCTGAACCCTCTCAGGCTAACCCTGAACTTAGTTTGGAGCATGTCTTACTGTCTCGACGACGCTTCCACTGAAGTGCACGACTCTTTCAGCATAAAGAAAGAAGTGCCTAACCTGGATGATCTGGAGAATTTTCCTGAGTCCCAGTGCCTACTTTTCAGAATGCGTAACGCTTATAAGAGAAAAGCACAAGTTTTTTTTCTTGTCCTCTTTTTCTTCTGAATGGGATGCTTTCACATTTGAGTACACTAAAATTTTTGTTGTGCGCTTCTGCTGTTTAATTCCTATAAAAATCACCATAACGAGTTCATACCAGAACAGCCTCTTCCCTAAAATACAGATGAACGTTTGAAAGGACAAACACATATAACCAAATTATCTAATCTGAATACCAAAAAAAGAGGTCTGAGGTGCCTCTCAACATAATCAAGGAGTCCCCATTGTCAGAGTAAGAATGAGAGTACTCGTTCTCCCTGGCGGTGCCGATGAAGAAATGGCTGGTTGTCTCTCTGATAGAGCTGACAATTCCAGGCAGTGCATCAGTACGTAGCTCCACACTTGATCCCACCTACCGTTTACTGACCTCTCTTCATCAATCCTTCCTAATCCTTTTCTGGGACATTCATGACAATATTTCCCTATTTTCATAAACAGTCTCTTATTATGTCCATTAATCTTATCAACACAGACCACCAAGTGACCTTTCTTCTGAGGGCTTTCCCACCATAACCAACTTTGCGCCTGCTTCTCAAGCCGAGGTGACTGTAAGATCCCAGGCTTCACAGGTGCGAGGGTTTAGAAGCCAACCTCATGTCTGTGCGTGTTAATCGGGTACACTCTGCTGTACAGTCATGTACAGGCTGTGGGTGACAACAGGGGGTACAGAACCAATCTTAATTTTCCAGGTAATTAATTCAGTCTGTGAATAAAAACATTTTTCCTTCTATCTCTGTGCACGCGAACAAAAAGTTAACTCATTTCACAAACATCTTTCATTCTTCTCTTTGCCTCCAATGATTCTGCACTACTAAAAGGCCTGAATTTGTAATACTATTTCCTTCCTCACCAGAGGCTTTGTCTTGCCCTTGGTTACTTCCCTGTTGGCTGCAAAGATGGGCAAGCACTGCCTCCAGAGTGAAAGCGGCTTTTGCTCTACCAGGCTCTGACAGCTGTGTACATCGTCTGGCTCCATCCTCCCTGAAAGCTGTTACTGTCACTTCTGCAATAAGTCTCCACCAGCCAAAGGACCAAATATGCCAATTACAATCCTGAGCTGTGGTGAACTAGCTCGCAGCACTGTAAGAAAAGGAACAGACATGTTTTTATAAAAGCTAACACATTAGCCTTTCACCTTAGAACTCTCAAATAACTTCAATATGAAGTGGACTTGTGCGAGGCCTGAGTTGCTGGGTAAGGAATTGGCTGGATGGTCGCACTCGGAGAGCTGTGCTCAACGGCTGTGTCCAGGTGGAGATCAGTGATGAGTGGAGTTCCTTGGGGGCTGGTACTGGAACCGGTGACGTTTAACATCTTCGTCGTCAATACTGACAGCAGGACTGAGCACACCCTCAGCAGGTTTGCTGATGACACCGAGCTGTGTGCTGCGGTCGGCACACCGGAGGGAAGGGATGGCATCCAGAGGGACCTGGACGGGCCTGAGAGGTGGGCCTCTGCGAACCTCACGAGGTTTAACAAGTCCTGCACCTCGCTCAGGGCAATCCCAAGCACAAACACAGGCTGGGCAGAGAAGCTGTGGGTGAACACATCCCTGAAGGTGTTCAAGGCCAGGTTGGATGGGGCTTTGAGCAGTGTGGGCTGGTGGGAGGTGTCCCTGCCCATGGCAGCGGGGTTGGAATTAGATGATCTTTAAGGTCCCTTCCAACCCAAACCATTCTATGACATACCTGGGAATTCCTTGGTATTGACTTGACTTCTATTTTAGAACCACTCCGTAGTACATCCTTTCAACGTTTTCCTTTCTATCCTGACTCATGTTTCTTCTGTGCTGTAATTCTGGGGCATATAGTCAGGGTTTAACAGAGTTCAGCACTGCTAACATACCTTCAACACTAGCTCAGCATTACAAATTCCCACAGCACGAAAAGATGATTTAAACTCACCACATCGCATTGTATTTTTAAAAATAACAAAAAGCAGTGCCAAGCATCTCTGTATTTTATTTTGACAGTTGTTACCCTTCCTAGCTCAACACAGAATCAAAGAACCATTTAGTTTGCAAAAGACCCTTAAGATCGTCAAGCCCCACCGCCAAATATGACCTGCTGAGCCCCATCACTAAACCACATCCCTTAGTGCCTCCAGGCATCGGACTCCATTGCTTCCCTGGGCAACGCATTCCAATGCTTGGCCCCCCCCTCCATCAATAAATTCTTCCTAACATTCAATCTAAACCTCCCCCGATACAATGTGAGACCAGTTCCTCGCGTCCTACCGCTTGTCACCTGAGAAAAGAGACCACCCTCCTCACTGCAGCCTCCTTCCAGGTAGTACAGGGAGCGATGGGATCTCTCCTCAGCCTCCTCTCCTGTGGATTAAACAGCCCCAGTTCCCTCAGCCGCTCCTCCTAACTCATTTTCCAGTCCATTCACCAGCTTCGTTGCTCTTCCCTGCACATGCTCAAGCAACAAAATGTCGTTCTTGTAGCAAAGAGCCCGAGCCTGAACAGAGTGCTCAAGGAGCGGGCTCACCAGCGCCACGCACACAGGGCCAATCACTCTCCCGGTCCTGTTGCCCACACCACTTCTGACACAGCTCAGGATACCTAGACACTCTACACACCACCTCCAGTGCCCATGTTAACATATTTTGGAAGCGTTCTGGGTAATGCCAAGTTTTACCTACGAAGATGGACACCAGTCCAAGTTTTCTGAAGAGACCACTGCTGAACCGTCCCTTGCATGGTACTGACAGCTCCCTCACACCCACACGAACCGAGGAGGAGAAGCACTTCCAGGGGGATGTAAGAACAACCACCAGTTCCCTACGCTAGCGGATGCTTACAGTCACAGCGGGAGTCGTTCTGCTGCTAGAGCACCGAGCACTGCTCAGAGTGCTTGCCTGCCTCTAACAGAAAGGCAGCGAGCCAGAAAAAAATGTTCTGTACACCTAGATGTTTCAGCTCCTACTCCAATGTACCTCCTGGGAACAGTATTTCATTAGAGCACCGCATCCTAAAGACTGTCTCCCTCTAGTGTGAGCTGTCAATAATCTAATACTGTAATTTGAAACACCATGATTCAATTAGTTTTCTTGAATTAGGCATTCTCAGATACTCACCTGGTATTTCAGTAGTGGGTAAATCCTGCACTGAATAAAACATCAGTGATCTGCTTTAGTGGTTAATGTAATAAATACATATTATGTTCAATTAAATAATTTCTACTTCTCAGTAGGGATTTGATTTCTCTCACTTCCAACTAGAAAGTTCCCAGTATTTTAATAGGAATACACCTACATAAAACCGCAGCAGCTGCCCACTGTTAACAGACTGCAAATGAGACACTGAATTGACAGAATTTGCAGTCTCAGTACTCTCTTGATCAAGTTCCAGCCCTAGTAACTCCGCATCCTGAAGAACACATATAAAATGGCAAGCTCTGATAAGCCCTGCATTAGTACAGATGTCTACAATTAAAGACTGCATAGAGAATGCTTAAATACATTTTAAGCTCCTGGATTCCACATGCACAAAGCTGCAACAAAGACTTCAACAAGAACCAGTTCTGCTCTTGCAGAGGCTGACTGCATCCAGATGTCGCCTCTGCAACACCAAAGCACAATTCAGAGCAGGAAACCCATTTTCTCAGGGCATTGACAAGTGCAAATATCCAGCTCCTCCTCTCCCAAAACACCTGCCTATTCCGTCCCCACGCTTCCACTACCTGCTACATTTATTAGGTTTGGTTTACACTCCTACCCTCCACATTAGCCAAGTCTCGAAGGACAAAAATTCACAAGAATACGAGTTTCTAGGCAGTCTATGCCTTCATTCTCTTGCTCTCTCTATAGGGAACTTACCCTTTACGTAATAAAGTATTATGTAATAGAGTATTACTTCTATCAGCATAACTTGAATGTCATTAACACCAATTCTTAGATGCCTCCGTAACATGTTTCAGTGCTTAAACTTTGCCTACTTATGCTTCATACAACAGCTTACGAATACCAAAGACACCAAAGAACGAAAATAACAAGGAAGCTCTCAGTCTCTCTATATACCACTTACAAGCATATATATAGTAACAATTAGTAAAAATAACGGAAATAACTACTGAAAAGTTATCTGTTAAGAATTAGTCTGTCCTTTGCAAAACATCCAGAGAAATACCTCTTGAAAAATGGCCTCTCTCTGAAAGAAATTAGGAAAAAATGAGAGAATATCCCTCACTGCTATGCACTCCATGGCAGAGTAACTTCCATCAATGCAATCAATGGAATAGAGAACCATCATTCCCCCAGGCACACCTTTATGACTTTGCACAGGTATAAACAACTCCAAAGGAAGCATGGAAATGGGAAATTAAGTTCCAAAGTTTTCCTATTTAAGTCTGGCTTTGGCAGCATTGCATATCAGAACACTACTGTAAGCCAATTAAATGACTAAAATCTGTTGGATAAAGTGCATTTAAGTTTCTCTTTTATTTTAGGAACTAATTCTGTAACATGATGCACTTAAGAATTTAAGCCCAAGCACACTTTCTGTTAGCAATGTTGAAGAAATGACTAGATTTCCAATTCCTGAGCTGTACAGATTTTAACTTTATCCATACCTCTAGCGTAGCACGCTGCACAAACCACAAGTGACAGATTTATTCAGCTGTGAACAGAATTACTCCCATTTCCTTTGGAGGACAACACTGGGGAAAAAAAGGGTGGGGTGGGCTGGGGTAAGGCTGGCCTGCAGCAAAGCAACTGCTGCCTCCTTCACAGAGAGCTTCAGAGATGGCTCTCAGGGGGCAGGGAGGTCAGCTCCTGTCCCAACAGTGCACGGGAGGAAGCAGCCCTGCACTAAAACATTGGCAAAACTAGAGGTTGCAGTAAGGCTGAAGCACCTATGTTATTTAGCAGTGTATCTCGTAAAGAAATCGTGGAAGTTCCCGGTGTATTTAGAACTGTGCACTCCTTTAAGTCTCTTGGCGTGTCTATATTCAGAGCATCTCGGTGCCCAGAGCACTTGTTCTCTGCAACTGTTAAAGCTGAATTTGATCAGAGACTGCTTTGGCTAGAAGCCATTTACTTCAGAGTCAAAGATTTGTTGACAAGTCCTAGAGAACAGAAGAAGACAGGCAGTTTGAAAGTTAAAAATAAGTAGTCTGTTCGTTATTTGTAATATTTACATCCTTATTTTATGTGCCCATCTTTGCTCTTTTGAAAGCGACTTAGGTGAATTTTTATAAGTGAACTGCAAGTAAATGCATGTTGGTGGACTACTTTGTTTGACCTTGAAAGACAGTTTAAGTTCGGTGACACTCGAGCTACGAACTGATACAGATGCAAAAAGGGCTACCAAGTCAAAGAAACACATCAAAATTTTCTGATGTGAGAAAAGGCTGAAATGAAGCGGGGGTTTTGTAGTCAAATGACAACAAGAAAGCTGAGAAAGCTAATCAGATCAAAGACAAATTGGTTTAAATTAAAAAATAATCAATACTGAAAGGTTTTTGTTTTTTTTTTTAAATCCTACCAGAGGAACACATTTCTGAAAGTGTCTGAATAACCGGTCCAGGAAACATACTTGCGTGTTGGTTTGTCTGTTTTTAAAAGAGGAGATCACCAAATTCAGGAATGGGATTAGATGACATAATTGCCTGCCATATCAGGATATTGGATAATGAAACTGAAGTCTTTAAAAATAAAACAATAAAATGGATCTTGGCAGATATGCTCAACAATAAGGATCTTATTTAGCTGTGCCAATATCTTGGTCTAACTTGCATGGCTATCTAACTTTTCTGAGACAAAAGAAGTCTCAGGATACCACCTACAGCTAGGCCATCCCTGCTCCCAGCGGTAAAGGGGATCTAAAGGTGGCACCCACATGGAGCACTTGCTTCATTTCCAACTCAAGCTGAAAGGATCTCCTTTCCTTCCCTTCTCTGCCTGACACCTGTCCACATGACCCATGACTGAGTACCGGGCTCTCAAAGCAAGATTTCCTTCCTTTCTTCCTAAGGTCTCCTGATTATCACCTCAGGTGTACCATAATCGGCCCAGTTCTGCCTTTACACAGCTTTCCCATGTTATAGTATCACAGGAATTAAAGAGAAGTCAACCATATTAATACCTAAAACAAAGTTTCCTATGCAGCAATCCAGGGGATGAAAGAGAAACTCTTTCTGCATCACAGAAGCCAGGAAATACACTTCAGATTCTCTCATAAATCTCAAATTACATTCCCCCATGCTGCCAAATAGAGTGGTGCTTTTTTTTTTTTTTTTTAAAAGGCCCCTTTTAAATAAAGGACGTTTCCATGTGACTTTGGGTTACAAGCACCAGGCCTTCAAACTCTCCAGCAACTACATTTTGCGTGGGTCCCAAGTCCATTCACACCTGATAATTGTCTTGGCCCCAGTTTGGGGACAAAATGCCAACTTTCAAAGGGCTGGTGCAAAGCTTCTTCAAGTTGCCTAGGTCAGAAATGACTCCACTTTACTATTTCCATTTATACGGAGTACAAAAAAGCCAGAATTACTGAAAATATTTTTTAAATAGCTTGCTGGGCTACACAAGGAGTTACACCCATGACTAGATCCTGGAGCACCACAGCACGCGCACACAGTTCTGCCTTTCTTATTCATTTCCTACAAGCAGCAAGCACTTAGTCCCTCGTGCAGTTGTATGATGAGAAATCTTAACGTGCTAGACCGAGAGTGACTGTAAGCAGCTCTCAGTATCAGAGGTTCAAGTTTCTATGTAATTAGCCAGTTCCAAATGCATTTAAAAAACCCCAAAGCCCACAACATTTTACACACACGCACAGACACACACACAGACGCACCATCTGCCAGCACATACTGGAAGCTGATACAACTTCAGGCCAGCTCTGAAGCTCAGCACTGCTGCTCCTGCTTCGGTTCGCAGGAACTGATCGGCACCTTGAATTATGCGTTTGTTCAACAGCACCACCTCCAGGAGCTTTTTACAACCACAGCAAAAGGGAAATGCTCTGGTTGTCCCTACTACTGAGCTAGTTAGGGAACACATTCTGTAGAGACTTAAAATCCTCAACTAAACCTTCATGTTTATGTTCGACAAAACCTGAAGGTTTTTTCTTATGAACCTTGCCACGCAGCAGCAACACTCTGCGCTTCCTAACAAGGACGGAAATGCTCCAGCTAACTATCATGAGCACATCTGAAAACTGTCAGCATCCAAGGCAACAGGCACGTGTAATCCAGCAGGGACAGCATGCAGAGAGGCAGGGGTGTGAAAACGCATAAACACTGACCACCATCTGCATCCCTACTAAAACACAAACACAAATACCCCCAGCACTGTGACGCACGCCCGTCAGTTATCAGACTGGTTAAAGCACCGAATGTGGTGTAAGCCAGGGCCAGCATCTCCTTGAAGTTCTGACAAACAGCGCCACTGCAAAGCTTACCTAAGTCTGCAAAGGTATTATTCCAGTTCTGCTGGCAATACCTGGCTCTTTCACACTTAAAAAGAAACTGAATTGTGGCCACAATGCTTTGAGATGCCTTAAATGAGCTTACTCCTGTCCAGGTACAGCTGGAATTTAACTGAGGACTACCATAGTGTCTTCTCTGTTGGAGTGGTAAGCATATATTCTTTAAAAAAAAAAAAAGACAAAAAAATAGAATGTATAATTAAATATGATTATTTTGCTATCATGATATATGAAACCCACTCTACAGTTCTAGAGTCAGTAATCAAAATAGTTTTGAAACTGAAAAGCTTTAATTCCAATTGTAGTGGATGCTGAACCAGAGACTATTTTTAGACTGGGGAATACACAATGGTAATATGAAAATGTATGTTTTGAAGGCTTCCTTTTCCCAGCCACTAAATCACATTTCAGACAACTTTAAAAATATAGAGGGTTAAATACTTTCATTATATTTATTTACTGTAGAAGAAATTACAGTAGAGAACACTGGAATATTACAGGATGGCAAATGGCAGAGATGACGACCTCACAAAACATCCCTCAAGATGCACCACTCTATAAAAAAAAAAAAAGCCTCGAGAATATCTGCAACCAGCTACCTGATTTCTAGCAACTGCAGTAATGCATACTGATGAAGTATTGTGTTCCTATGAGAAAAAATGACAACTCAGCAATGGGAAAAATGCTTAACAAAGAGCAAGCGAGTTGTGCAGATATTTGTGGCAATTGGTCACTACAATGACTCAGGTACAACTACAGATACGACAGAGTTCTTGCTGAAGAGAAAGGATCTGACTTGATGCTTTGGGGTGGAGTGTTTTTTCTGTTTATTTTTGCTATAGTGCCTTTTCTAGCAATTCTATTATATATCTGTATTTACTATAGCCTAGGAAACCATTTTTTGTGCTGATTGCCAATAAAAAAAACTTATTTTAAGAATAGTTTGTTTACTATATGCCTTATAAATCACCTATGTGGTTTTTAGTGCATTACAGCTTAAAAGAGAGCCTGAGTTTAGTTTAATGACTGGAGTAATAGAGACGCCACAGGAACAAAACCAGTGTGAGTTGATAGTGTGGCTTCCCAGCAGAAACATACGCTTGCCACCACCGATACACCAGTGGAAAAACCTGTTGCTTTCCAACAAGTGCAAGAGAAGCGAACCTCTCCGAAATACAGTCAGGAAGTCAGGAACCAGCACATCTCAGATGTTTAAGCAGCTTTGACCTCTTTTCTAGGTGCATCTGGGCTGTTAAACAAGAAAGTGAGAGCTGAACTGGCAGGATTTTTTCTTGAGGTCTAAGCTATCCATCCAAGCCAGTTTATTTAGGCACAGGTATTTTAACGTGTCTTCCCCACCAGCTAATCTCTACATAATCATGATGTAAAAAAAGGAATATTCAAGGTAAAGATATCTGAATCCTCAAAGTCCGAAACAGATTAGGTGCTCTAAGACTTCCTTATAAGTGGGAGTATTATAAACAAACACAGAAAAGAGAGAGAACAGAGGGGAGTGAGATTTTAACTGCAGTCCCATGACTTCAAACACTTAGTGGTTGAGTTCCATCATGTCAGTATTTATAACAAGTAAACAAAATGATTTAAGCAGTAAGGTTTTTCTACCCCTCACCCGTAGTACAGAACAGTACATATATTTTAATAAATGTACTGCTTGGGTTTAATGTGCCAAATGTATCAGTCATCCCTACAAGGTTATAGATCTTTCTCATTAATAGCTAGATTGCAATTAAAATACCACAGCACTTTTGCAGACAACCATAAAATATGTCAGCAGTACCACTTTATGCTGGACATAATGGGGTCTCCAGCACAGATCACGAACGCTGAAATACAAAATGGATTCAACCACATGCTAACTTATTCGGTAACAGAGAAAAAAGAAAAGGACAATCGGATGAGCAAAGGAGAAGAACTGACAGATAAGGACACCTTGGAAATAAACTATTAATCGACTACCTTATGATTAGAAATGCAAAGAAATTCAGAATGTAATTAAACCTTTCTTACTACTTCCATTACATGGCTGTAAAATTCTTTCAACCTTTGTACAGATGCAATTAAATATATTTAAAGGCAACATAAAATAAATTCCAATTAAACATGCCATTTGCAAGTCACTTCACAAATGTAAACGCAGACCACTTACGTAAATTACAAAAAAAAAAAAGCAAAATTAAATGCCATTGTCCAAACACACATCTGCGTATAACTAAATAGCAGAGAAAAGCCAGAAAAGAGATTCTGCTCGTAGTAAACGGCACGCCGATAAGCAGCTATGTACAAATGCTTTCCTGAGCTGTTAAAGCAGGGCAGCAGAAAGCACGGGAAAAAGCAGGCAATCTCAACTGCACTTCTTATTTACTCTGATGAGAAACAGCTTGCGGTTTACACTATGCATACATTTCGTTTTTTTTCTCTTTGGGAAACTCTTCCAGCAGTCAGCGTCCCACCCTTAGTGGTGGCTTCTCTCTCACTACCTGAGCTCTGCTTTGCTGCCTCTCTCCTTCCCTTTGGCAGCTCACTGGCTGGTGATTTATTGCCTCCTGGGCACTCACCATTAGTCACGCAGACGCGCATTTCTCCTACGCCCTCTGTGCACATTCTGCTCCTGGCCTACCTTTGCTGTCTGAAACCCAGAAGCACCTCACTTCTATCTGTGCCTCCTTCTGTCACTGAAAGCTGTAGCTGTTTAGCACGTATTTGTGTGGAGTGTTTCCATATCAGTTCCCTGTCATGGGCCAAACTTTCCCTGTGATGCCCAAGAGTTATACGCATACAGGGATCGTAGCAGCTGCTCTACCTGGGCACGTTTGCTTCTACAAAGCAATGACCTGCAAATCTGATCTCGCTCTTCATACCATGCTGTCAGTTTGCACTGTAACTCATACTCAGTCTGCAGTAGTATTTCTTTCATTCGCCAGTCTTTTAATGTACTGATAGACTGCTTCTTAGGAAAAGAAAAGAAAATCTGTAGAATTTTCTCTTAGGTAGTTTTTGAAATCAGAAAATTCTATTTCAAGGAACTACTGCCACTGGAGGTCACCATCTCCTGGAGCAACAAAAGAGTATGGTCCAAAACACACCTCCAACCCTAAACAAAGCCACTTTTAAGAACTCAGTATTCCCCATAAATCTGGCCAACAGAGGGAAATCCAGTAGTTCACATAAGAGGAGCTACAGTATAGCCAAAGTACGGGCTGCTTAGCAGAGCCAAGATTGACTTTGGAGCAGTTAGATTTAGCTGCATTTTGTACAGACCATGTGCAAGATGCTAGCAGAGAGATTATGTCCCCCCCCCCAAGTTTGATTCACTGAGCCTAAATATGTCTAGGTCAATATAATGTGATAAACCTTAAGCTCACCTACTTACCTACCAGTGAGGGCTTGAGCTGGTATAACTGACAGCATTTGTGTTTCCTGGTTACTTACAATGCCAGAAAAAAAAAGTCAGATGTGAACGTAAATATGTCCAAAAAGTCTGTGTGGGAGTTGAGCCAAGTATAAGAGGACCAAGAGACTTGACTGTCTTTCACCCTTCAGCTGAAGTTCACAGCTCTGCCTGTGTACTAAGATGTGGATTGTTCAGCTACTTCACTTACACAACTCAGAACTTGGGTCACTTCAAGGGAAAAATCAGTCAGTCGTTTTAAAACCAATGCTGAATACCTAAAATAAATGTTTTCCTCGTGTTGGTATTCCCACACCTGACCTCGGAAGTTAAAATATTAGCAATTCTAGAGCCAAAGTACTCTTTATGCATAAATTTAGATTATATGACCACAAACATTCCCAGTCAAAACATGAGATCTGGAAATCTCTAAATCAATCGATCCTTACTTTTCTTGTCTAGAAAGATCCAACTTCACTAGATGAAAATGGGAAAAGAAATTAATGGACTTGTCATTACTATGGTGGTTTCTTACCACATGGAGTGATATTTCTATAAGGCGAAACATATCACGTTTAGTAAATTGAATTCCTAAATCATTTTAATTAATCTGAATAGGCTGACATGGCCCACACTCTAAGAAAAAAAAAACAAATGTGAAGTTTGCAAGTCATTTATCAGAAACTGAAAAAGCTCCTCAAAATGTACAGCTGAAGTATTTAAATACAAATAGCACATTGGTTTGTGGGTTGGTATACTACACACAGATGAAATACATTAGGTATTATTTTAACATTATTAATCCCAATTTAGGTACACTTCCTGATAATAGTACTATATGCATGAAGTTTCAAATATATATTAAGCATGGTAGAGACCTTACTGTATGCCCTATTTCAAAGGCTTCTTGGAGAGTAGCGTTTCTTATAGACAACAAAATTAGCATTCTTGGTTTGTGGCAAAGAACAGAGACACTATATAAAAAGTGGTGCTGATGGCTTGTAACTACAGGGAAATGTTCACTGAATTGCTAATGTGGCTGCTCCGTGTTTTAAGGAAGGACTGCTGTAAAGCTTCTTTGCAGCACATGAATGACAGACACAAACTTCTTTCATTCTGATTGTTTCTAATGGAGTGTAAAGCAAGGAAGTTTCCCACTGTTTAACATTTTTGGGCATCACATAATGATGAGTTATGCATCTTCAGGCTCCGTACCCAATGAGAAGCTGAAGCACGTTGTACCCATTACAAAAGAAACACAAAGCAGACAATCAGCCATTTGTGTCCATGACAACGAAAGAAAAATGTATTTTGAAATATAAATGAACCAAGATTTATCTATATATTTTAGTCTTTGTCGGTTTTTGTACTAAATAATATTTCCGAGCTCTATCTAAGGCTTTCTGTTGTTTTTGCACTAAAGTGTGAGAATTGTTTAGGCTGATGTAAAAGAAGTAACGGTGTACATCATCTGAAACTGTGCTTTGCACATGCACTGATACAAACACACTACAAGCTTTCATTTTTCACCTTTCAGCAGGTGAACTGAGCACCACATCAGGAAAGAGCACATGTTCTTTGCAACAAAAACCCACACTAGTTGAAACTGGTTGGTCTTCTCTCTCTTTGCAAAAAAAAAAAAATGCATACCAAGCCTAAACTGTCATGCAAGCTCTGTTAAGGAAAAGCCTTACCCTGTAAATTCAGGCAGTTTCTTTCAGGCACACAGTCTCAGTACTAAGTAATCCTGACCTGATTTACCCCGCTTTACTGTGAGATAACTTAACTCATGCAAACAAACTTCATAGCTTCAGAAGCGAAGTTGCTTCTGTCCGCAGAACTAAATGTAAGTGGCGGGATGTGCATCTGCTGACACCCACTCCTTCAAACATGCCATAAGACCCTAAGAGCATGAGCACCCAACGCTGCTTGTTGTACTATTCTTTGTAACACCTGCACTGTGCTAGCACCCAGACAGTCGTTTAGGTACCCACAGCATTTGGAGAAGATAAAGGCAAAGACAGGGTCATAGCTATGCTCCCACAAATGCTTTTCTAAGAGGCAGAGAGCAACCCATTAAAAATCTACAAAATACTTGTCTGACTGTGTACTGGTCATAGCTGGGATAGAGGTAATTTTCTTACACACCACCAGGCCATTTAGGGAACTAAGTAGACACAACGGCCAAGAGCAGCCAGACCCAGCTCTGGAACTGTAACATGCCATGTCCCAAATTCTTTGTACTAGGGATAATGTTTGAAACACACATCGCTAAGTAGTAGCGTCAGATACAGGACACTTATTTTAGCTTTCAGGAAACAGTTCCGTCAGACAGACACTGCAAGATCTCCCTCTCTATATTATCTTCAAACACATCTGAGTGAAAGGGCAAACAGAAATTTGAAAGAGATGATTGCTTCCTTTGTGGGGGATACGGTTACCCACTGAGACAGGAACATATATGAATTCCGATTTGCAATCATTTCCACTATTTATGAGGTCACTGGACTTGCTCCTGCTGAGCTCAATTTAGCAAGAGCTTTGGCTAGATCAGTGAAGAGAATATTACAATCACATTGACTTGGTGATGTCCAAACTACCACGGATAACATAACTCAAAAATATCAATAGGCTGAAAGATAGAGGCGTATCAGGAGACAGCCAGCTTCTAAAACTTGAGATGTAAATGCAGACATTTTTGTTTTTCAACAAGACTTGGAGCTGCATCATATGAAAATTAATTGTGGGCTTAAAGACATCATTAATTATGAGCCAAGAATAAAAAGGATGTATCTCGGACACTGAGGTAGGCACACTGGAGCCAACAAGAACAAGCCTGGGTGTCTAACCCCAGATGTATTACAGTACTAAGCACTTACTGAGTCCTTCTCTGGACCTTGCCCCATATTTTAGAAATAATCTACAATGTAAATGAAGATTAAGAATATACCTCTTAACCAACAAAGTTCACATTTCTAAATGGAATTCAGCAAACCTGTAACACTCAGACTTGCATGCATAATTTTGGAGCCTATCAAAACTAGAAACCGAACAAAATGTGTCAAAACATTTCAGCTATTTAAAAATTTATGCTTAATTTCTAACTAATAACTATAAGCTTTCTACTTATTTCTGTTGTCCCAATTTTTAAAAAGCAGTAAGATAAAAATTAGAAATGTTGGGCAATGACTTAATTGGAATAGCATTCCACATTTTAAACTACAAAGGCAAAATGATATAAATACAAGCTCAATGGATCTAAGAAAGAATGTTAAAATACACAGGATAACCTATGGAGATTATAATAATCAGGTCATCCTCTTGAAGTTTCTTACAATCTTTTCCATTTCTACTTATTTCACAGCAAAACTGTAACAGTAAAATCTACAGATCTTGCTGGAATGACACGAGGAAGATCAGGAATATTTTTTTTTTTCTTTTTAACCCAGTTGTTCCATGCACAGCCGAACTACAACTCCTATTGGCTCAAGAGATACATTTGCCATACTTCCCCTCACCAGCTGCAAAATGGCTCTAGATCAGAACCACCACGTGTAAGAGGACAACCTGGTGGCTGCAGCTGAACAAGGCATGTTACAGTTCTTCGGTGTAACAGTGAGGGCTCTGAGGTACAGAATCTCTTCTTTTAACTCAACCATCAATCTTCCCAAAGCACAGAGGAACGCAGCATGTTTAAAGTTACTGAGTTACACAGTTCCCATACAGATGTCAGAGCAAAAGCTGCACTCCTCCAGAGGCACTTAAAAACTTTTTAAACATGCCCATAATGACAGCTTCGGTCAAGAAGATCTTGCAAACTAGGAGAACTGGACATTTCTCAAACACTTCTTTTCCTACGTAACTGTCAACCAATGATCATTCAATTGAAGCTAATACTTCAATTTGCAAACAGCCTTTAAGACTTAAACAAAGTTAGGTTTTATGAGCCCAGCTGTGTAGTTTAGAAACACAGGGAAACTTATTTTAGAGTGGCCTCTGGGGATCATCCACTTTAATTACATCCACTAACTAATCCACTAACATCCACTTCAGCAACAAGCACAGGAAACTAAGGTGTGAACAGGTTGCTCAGGACTTTGCGTGGTCACCTTCTGAAAAAATCCCAAAAGGTGGTGGGGGATACAGCAACCTCAAAAAACATTTTTATACCTATCCGTCTTCTTGGAAAACAAGGCAGCTTTCCCACAGCACGTTTTACTCCTGGAATGAATGAAGGAGGAAGGCTTCAAATCTCCCACCGGTCTTTTATTTCACATGGCTTACAGTACACTTACACGTCCTTTTCAGCAGTTAAGCTCTGCGTTATAAAGGGAAGTGACAGATCATCTACTGGATCTGAGAAGTCATGAAAATAGACCTCATTCTTGCAGTTTCATTCAGCATAAAATAAAAATTCCATACAATAAAATTCCACAGAATAATTTACCTGATTGGATCCAGTCCCCCACCTTACCATAGAACTGCTTTTTTGGTCTTTGTAAATGACTAGTGATTTGTTATCTTGTACAGTTTTCAGAACCTGAGAAGTATATAAATACCTGAAGCAAACATCAAGGTATTGCATCCTTATGGAAGCAGCGATCTCTAACAACAAGATACTGATTTCTTGTAAAGAGTCCAGCAATCCAAGCTATTTTGCTAAGGTATCCTAAGGACAGAGGATACACTCCAATTAAACTGCACAGGGCTGCTGGTAACAGGGAAGCTCTGTGACTGAGGTACCTTCTTTGACCAGTATTAGCCACTAAAGCTTATTTTTATGCAGCATTAACAATGCAGAGAGTGCCTGAACCCAAGGGAGCACAGAACAGAACTGTAGGCTTGAGGACAGTGTACAAAAAATCTCTCTGAAATGTTTTTGCATAAACTAATGGACAAAATAGGCTGTGAAGGTATAAAAGAACCAATACTTCCACAAAAATCTACAGAGAAACAGTGAGGGCAGAACAGAGGTGAAAAAAGAAATTCATTAAAAGGAATGTACAGTGACATACTATTAGCATAGTTTTAAACCTGAACAATAGCTAGTGTATAAATTTGCTCATTAGGAAAGTTAGCGCTGGAGGCATCAAAATGTGTTTTTTTCTCTTCAAATGCATTACATCATTTTTCTGAAAAAATATTACTAGAGTCCATAAACCAATAATGTAAAGGAATTTCAAAATACTAAACAAAACAAAAAAGGAAACTTGTTTGTAAGTCATCTGAATATATGGAACATAAAAGAATATCAACTCCGACCTTTAGTAAAAAAGTTTACGTTTCTACACACATCCCACTGTGTTAAAAATCAAACTGGAGAACAAGTTTCTTTGGTAGTCAAGTTACAATCACAAACAATAAATCAAATATTTTAACTGATACCATATCTAAATTAACAGATTACATATGCTTCTCGCTGGCAAAATCACTTTTACAGAGTAGAAATTTGCTATTTACTAACTTTAACAAAACAACACAGTATTTGGGTTGAAAAATCTGTAATGTACATTTTACATTTCCCCTTTTTCACAATAACAAAAAATCCCCTAGCTCTTATAGACATCTTCATGTCCCAGGCTTTTGTAGAAACCTGTCTATCAAAACAGCGATAGCAATGGAAATTGAATCAAAATGTTTCATCTAGAGATGTTGGCTTATTCTTTTTTTTTAAGTGCAATCTTTGGTTTCATTATGCTCAAGTATTTTCTATTGGTGTTTGCACAGAAAAGAAGCAATGTGCATTTTAAAAGAACCGTGAAGACTGCTATAGACAAAGTTGAGAATAATGTGCCTTTTCTTCCTGGAAAACCAGGCTCTAGGAAAAAAACACATTCCAGTAATTTAGTTTATCCCTAAGTATAAAATAACTGAAGTCAAGGTGCCTGCGCTGTTATTATTTTTTCTGATGTTTTTGACACCAACGTGCTGAGTTTTATGGCATTCACAGTTTCAAAAGCAGCGAGTTCCCACTTGGTATAGTCGTAATACTCCTTAATATTTTCATTTTGATGTAATTTGCGGCCCCAGCTTTTTAAATATCCGCTCTGTAATAATGTTTAATTTCAGGGGTCACTCCGCCAAGGAGTATATTAAAGCTTATAAAACTCATTTCCAAAGCTCAAATATCAAGCTGTGATCAGGTTAGGAGGGCAGCATCTGTGAATATTTCATCTTTTATCATGCTGATAATAAGGAGATGACAGAGGCACATTATTACAATGAGAGAATTGCTCATTTCAGCCCTGGCTGCTGGAAGCTAGGGTCTGCAGTGTGTGTTACTCAATAAAAGCAATTCTGATATGAAAAGCAAGTTTACTGAGCCACCACTGTGTCTTATTTGATTGTAATGAATAATATATGGGCCCAAGAGCTCGTGCATCTGGTAGGGAGAAGGAAAGGAAAAGGTTTAAGTTTGGAGGGGCACTTGAGTATAGACAATAATTTATCAAACCTGTATTTTATTGTTTAGAAATAAAGTTATGAGACGACCATTTGTTAGACTTATTATTTTGGTAACAAATCTTAAAGGTCCACTAACAAAAAGCCAGGATGTTAGTCTATAATGGCAGAACAAGTTCCATCTTCCACTCATCTATTTACGCCCAACAAATAATGACCAACTAGTGTGCCAATGTAAGGATTGCAACAGTTTCTGCTGCGGTCTCTTGTATTCTCACTCTCGTTTGGCCACATTTCACGCTAATCACTACCTAAAGAAGAAATACTTGAAGAAAAGTTTGTCCATCACCTTACACAAAAAAGGCAAAACACTCTTCCATTTAAAAGTCTTAGTGTCATGCCTGTTTTGAGAGGGACATAAGAAAAATAAAAGATTCTCATATCTCTTGGGTTATTTAATAATACTAGCTTTGCTTAAACATACTTACATCACTTGAAAATTGCAGAAAAAGACAGAAATCTGGTTCATTTCACAAAGCAACACAAACTTTTTGCCAAACCTGTTAAATTTAACTGCTGATACCATCATACCTCCCAAGCCTCTTTTCTTGAAACTTCATTTGTTTCATGATTAAGATGTCAAATTCAAATAGGTTTGTATCCTTCAAGCTACGAACAACAAAAAATGATAGCAAGCAGTCTTGTGCATATCCACGTATAAAAGTTTGTACGTTCTTCATAATCTGAGGTACTACATTCCCTGTTCTTATGGGCATTTTCTGTCAACTTATTTTAGAATAGAACGGTACATATAAAAACTACAGGTAATTTTTTGATTATACATTTAAATATTCTCATCATGAAAACAGCGGAACTGTCAACTGAATTATCAGAACAAGCACAATTTCAATGCAGAAATGCATAACAGTTTTAATTGCAGAAATTGAAAATATTCTAGTTTTAAGGACTATTGCATCGTAGTATCAAACCCTTTACATCACTGGGTGTCGTAAGTGTGCTATATAATATGCTAGGTTTAGAAAAAAACAAATATAATCTGTCTGGAAGTTTTTCTCTTAGTAACATTGCTAGTTAAAGTGTTCACATGCTTATTTGTCCCTTTTCCAACTATTTCAAATAGGACAAAAGCTCCTGGATTCATATTTTCCACACTTTGCAAATGTGGCAGACGTACCTCTGCCACCATTACACACTGACCTCTGTCATGAATCACAATTTAGGAATCAGAACTAGAGAAAAAGGATTTTACAGGCAAGTTCTGGCTTTCGGAAAATGTTGGAAGATGTTATATTACTGTTTTCTTCCTTCCTTTTTTAAAACATCTCCATAATAAACTTTCACAATCCCACTAAATGTGAGAAATACCGTGAACTACAGCTTTAAATCAACTGCCTTATAGCCAAATGAGTCAGAGTATATTTCTCAACAATCAATTATTTATTATTAGCAGCAGCATTAAACAAGGCCATTTCTTTTCTGAACTTCTGGGAACAAATGGCCCTGATCACAAAGATAATACAACTTTAAATTGTCATTATCACCATGCTGTGATAATGACATATCATTTTGACACTTGTAACTCCGTCTGTTCCAATCCCTTGTTGTAAAACATATTCAACTCATCTACATCTAAATATTTATTCTGTCCACCTTCATTTCTTTCCTTCTGCTTATAACCCATCAGGTTCAGCAGTGTTGGTTTTGTCGCTTTGAAGTTCAAGTTTTTTTAGACTTTTTTTCATTCTTTTAGGGCTGTAGTTGCTATGTAGTTGCTATGAACTGAAATAACATTCCCACCTTTTCAGAAAGAGAATTTAACAATTGAGTATGAGTGTCAGGAATATAAGAAAGCTTCCCAAATTTACACACATATACCCCATGTCAATAAATGCAGACTATGAACATATGATCACAGAAATACTTAGCTTGGAAGGAACTCCAGGGAGGTCCTCTTTTCAAAACTCCTGCTTTCTGCAGAGCTAACTTCAAAGTTAAATCACGCTGCTCAGGAGTTTTCCGGATGGGTTTTGATAATAACCATTGATGGAGATGTCACAGCCTCACCAGGCAACCTGGCCAAGTGCTCAACCACTATTTATGACAAGATTTTTTTATGTAAACACCAGAGTTTTCCCTTACCGCACTGTGTGGCTGTTGCCCTTTGTCCTTTCATTGCATCTCCAAGAGTTGGTCTCCCTCTTCTCTATAACCCACTTTAGGTAGTGTAACAAGACTTAAATTCTGCTACCTTAGTCTCTCTTATGTGTTATTTGATTTTAGAGTGGAACAATCCAAATTCTGGAGCATCTATTATTGCCTTTCTATTACAAAGAAATTCCACCATAGACGATTTAGTTTAAAAGGGGCTGGAAAATGTTTTAGAATAGTTTTTTCTTTAAGTGAGAGATCCAATCTTGGGTAGTCATTTTTTTTCTGAGGGGAGCCAGAGAGAGAACGGTGTATCTGCTGTATCAGAATGGGTTAAAATAGGTCTCTGCTCCAGGTACATGAGATAACACACACAGGAAACTACTACTCTAGGCTGCAGGTATTAGCATGTCTTTTCTGGAAGATGTCACCTCTTAAAATAAAAGCCTTTCTACTTTACTCTTTTTATGGCTTTACATCATGCCCATTACACAAAACAATTTTTTTTTGCTGCTTGAATGCCACAGAATCACATGGTGATCAACTTCACACCTTCAATAACTTTTAAAACTACAAGCACTAACCTGAACTTCCCTGACATTACTTGGCTGTTGATAATGCTAACGTATAAAGAAGTCATCCGTGATATACTACCAGGGAAGCAAAATTCGTCTTCTGAGTTAAACTTGCACAAAGAATAGGATTCAAAATACACTATCGCCCCTAGATGCAAAACTTTATGATTTTAACATGGAAATAGATGCATTGTTCTGACATACGTTTAAATAATAATTTTGAAATTAAAGTCAAAGGAGTAATTATTTTAAAATAAAAACCACATATAGCAGCCCTTACAGCGCAGGTTTAAGAGTGGATGGTCTAGGATTTCTTGTCCGCTATAACAGACCACAATTTCCCAGTGTTTCCCCCCATCCTTTCAACCTTAAAGCTCTAACAATAAATATTCTGACTGCATAACCATACATACATAATCTCAAGTCTATTTTATTAGAAAGGTCATTTTATTTCAATTAACACCAGATAGATCCTCACAATGAGTAACTTCCCAGCACTGCAGAGGGTCACTTACACTTGAACACAAACCTCAACACCAGTTTTCTTCCCACCTGCAGAACTTCTCCCAAAGCACAGCTCCTCTGAGCAGACAAAAATAATTTCTCACCACTTCACTCCCACTCTTCTTCCTCATAACATTGCATCAGGGGGCATTTAATTGCCATGGCCCCCACTTATGAACAAAACAATAAAAAAGAAAGAAAAAAATGTAGCTTCACATTGATTCAACTTTAATAACTTGGCCTACCAAACAGCTTAATTAGCCATTTAAAATTATCTTCTTACTTTTACCTTATAGCACAGAATTAGATTCACTATTAATGGACAAAGCAGCACTTATTAGTGAGTCTATAACCTTAAATACTTGATAAAAAAGTGCTATTTCCATTTACAGAAGGTATTACTGTTCTCAGTAGCTTTTAAATGGTTTGTTAATGGCTTAAACTTTTCATTCATCATCAAAATTAAAGTATTACTAATAAATGTGGTTTATGAACTTAAGTCAAGAAATATGCTTATTCAGCTGTAACAGCTCACTTGCAAGTGATATTTGCTCCTTAAAATAAATTTCCACTATTCAGTGGTTGTAATGGTCCTATTAATGGAATAATAACTATGTGGATGTTATTAGCACACCTCGGGTGATGGGATGTCCATTACACTCGTCACAAAGCAGAATGCAGAAAGTTCACCCAGATGCAGGCATGGAGAAAGTCCATCCAACTTACTACTTACTGACTGTTACATAAATGCAGTCCTGCTAGCACTGAACCTGTGGGCTATGATCTGCTTTTATTTACACTGCAGTCTCATTGTCATTTCAGTGTTTAAAATACACCCGTCAAAAACCTGGACAGGTAACAGCTCATATGTTGTATGATGACACGATAGAGTCATAACATAACAGAACTGAGTTGGAAGGAACCTTAAAGACCACCTTGTTCCAATCTCCCTGCCAGGGGCAGAGAATCCTCATTTGAACAGGACAATGCAAAATCGTCTTCAGTGTGCTACAGAACAGAAATGTCAGAAAACAGTGTGTGCATATATATATATATATATATATTTTTTTTCCTTTTGCTACCGTAATTATGGAAATAAAAGACAAAGCAAGAAGCAGCAGTGGGGAACAGAGCTGATGCATAACACTTCCAGGGAAGTACCCTTTAGAAATTGTCCTGCTAGAAAACCTCATGCATTTAATTATGCTAAGGACACTAGACAGGGACCGTACTCACAAATTCCCAACAAACTCTACGTTGGCACTCCCCAGAATCACACCCTAACGCAAGACTATTATTCTCAAAAAGGAGAGCAATTTCATTGCTGCATCTACGAGGCTCAAACCTAGAATAAACCAGTATCAATTTAGGAGGACACACCCTCCTTCCCTCGTCTTCCTCCAACACCAAAAGTAATGGGGAAAAAAAGAAAAATCAGAGACAAGTCCATGGTGGTTCTGGTGCTCCTATCTTTTGAGATTTTTTGAGATACATTCTCCCTACCTTACTGCGTTGCTGCACGTTTGAATAAAGGAAAGCTAAGACAGGTCTTTATATACATGCCACAGGGAGAAGTCTATGCAAATAAAGGTCACCATACCTGCTGAGAATGCCTAGCTGGTATTTCTTCCTCTTTTACAGTTATATTTAAGTAGTGGACATTGAAGTACCTGGGTCAATTCATTGAGAGGTATCTCAAACAAGTGCTAATTCAGTAGAAGCTGATACACAAAGCAGAGGAGTAGAACTGTGTTTTCAGATATATGACAAGAGGTGCAGGGCCAAGAATGATTGCTGCTAGAGAACACTGAAAATTAGATACCAATTCTAAGGGGAATAGTAACTGTAAAATCTTGTTTAGGGCTCTAGCAAGCGTGGTTTAATTTTGCATTCTCATACAGTTGCTAAGTTTTGGGCCGAAGCCCACACCCCTTACAGAGTAAGTTTTCTCTCTCCTTCACTTTCCTGGTCAGTAAATATTACGTAAGCCAGTATTACAGAGTGCACTGCAGAGCAAAGAACCATAGATTAGAACGACAGAGCGATAGTCTTTACTTCTCAAACATAAACCTTCCAGGCACGGAGAATTCATTCTGCACACATTACAGCCATATAGTTTTTAGAGGGGTGGGGAAAGGTAGGGGAAGAAAAAACCAAAAACACATTACAACCCTCATCTTTTCACTTGGTAGCATTATTTGCATTTCCCCTAATATATGCAAGCTCCTGCTGAATAGCTAGGTGTTATTATTCATTACAATTTTCTATTACACTGTGATAAATGACACCCCCAGGGGTAGAGCTGCTCTGCGAATGCTTATTACAGTCATTTAAGTAGGAGTTGATTTAGCTTAAATAGGTTGTTTCATATAGCTGTATGCCATAGCTATACAGGCCTGCCACTGCTATTCCTTTCAGCTCTGGAATAACTAGGGTTTAATTGAATTATAACTGTTCTGTGCATGTATTACACTGTATCCCATTCATTGTATCTTGCAAAATATGACAGCACTGACTAATTCCACATGTTGCAGAGCTAGAATCTTTTTATTCTGTTTAGATATTTAACTTTTATTTATTTTTACTTCAAGTTCAGCAAGGAATATTGATTAAAAGGAGAATCATCCTCTCTACAGACAATTTTACAGAGGACCACCTGCAAGTGGTACCAGTCTGTTTCTTCTGTATCAAAAGTAAGCTCCTTTCACCTACATATTTCAGGACACCTGTAAGTGCAGAACCTGCCTTGTGCCCCCATACACAGCACTATTCAGTGAGAAGAGGCTGGGCGTGAATCTGACTGGAACAGACTTCACTCCTCTTAGCGGCTTCGGCCTTCTCTCTCCTTCTGCCATAAAAGCACAGCAATTAAGAGCATATATAATGCCCTTTTGCTTCAGTTTACGTCAATATGGCAGATATTGGAGCCTATCAACAGTCCAAATACAGGCATTGTAGTTCACTGCCTGAAACTCCAAGTTTAACTCAGAGAACACATTTTACTGGGCAAAGGAAATTACGAAAGCTCAGTTAAACGTGAATAGAAGGTAAAAATTAACAAAAATGTACAGAAGAATATAAATTCTCCCACTAGAAGAAGAAATTGTACAATTAGCCCATTTCTACACTATGTTCCTAAAATTCTTAAGGCTGAAAGACTTCAGCAATGGCCACAGGTTTAAAATCAAGCTAAATCCCAATGCTGTTCTGCCACCACAGTTAGCAAAACTTGTCACATAAATTTAACAAGAGTTTTTCATTTAGTTTAGTTCCTTTCATATCATTATTATTATCCAGAAAATATAGAGAAGCATTTGCACTAGGTATGGCCTATATAGTTCTGACTACTAAAGAGCTTTCACTAATGTGCTCCTCACAAGATCAAGAACAAATCTCACACAGCTCACTCTTATTTAACTGTATAACCACAACGCATAATGAAGCACATTAAAGTTTACAATTTCACTACGCATACTACAGATACAACAATATTTTCTGGTTTATTTTCATTAAAAGTAACATCTCTTCACCTATTAAAGACCATTTAATGATCAGGTGTAGATTGGTACAAGATGCACAATTAACCATGTAAGATATCCTAACGTTTCTCATCTTTATGTTCTACAGATGCATGCATTTTTGGTGGGTTTTTTTTTGTTTGTTTGTTTTTGCATAACACAGACACAAAATTGAGGATGGTGTTGTTCTAAGAGTATAGATATAGCCCTGAAGACAGGAATGGCATAAAGCAGGAGTTCTAATCACAAATACCGTATTTTCCATTGCCAAGTCACTGAATGTGTGAAGCTAAGTAAGAAGACTAACAAACAACTGGGAAGTGACCTCATCCCTTTTCACAATATGAGATATTCTCAAGGAATCCCTGGAAGTATTTCCTTTTCAAGCACTATCTCATACATGTTTTTAGGTAGCACTGGTGTCTTAAAAGACATCAGCTATTTTTTTTTGTTTGGGATGGAATTCTGTTTTCTTTTTAAATCTGTTTTCATTCCTCATCTGTCCAACTGAGTCTCTCTGCTGTCCTCTACCACGAATACTTTCCCTTCACTTCCCAAAGTAAAGCTTTTTACAGGTGTTGTCTATAGTTATATGTGATCTTCACACTAAAACAGAAACAAAGATTTCCCCTGCACAATTTTCATTAAAATCACATTTCTTCAGTTTAACCTTAAAGCAGCTTTGCAGAACTGGAACACTTTTAAGAGTTCCATTTGGAGCAGGCATCCTTTATGGCTTGCTCATTACAACTTCACACAGCAAATGCAACAGAAGGTAAATGTAAGTATACACGTATCAAGCTAGGGTGTCCACAAAGCATTACGCCTTATGATATTTATTATCACTGCTGGTTTGACTGTAGAGCTGATTTTTGAAACACAGAATACAGAATGAGGGACGTTACAAATCCTTAAAGGGCTGCTACTCAGTGACCACTCAGTTCATACTACACAGAACATGCAATGCTGTAAGCTAGGCATCAGACATCAATTCGTAACACAACAAATTCCAGCTCTAAAACCACAGACTGAAAAGAGTAATTGATAGATATGGAATGGTTAAAGTGAGGGGGCTTTATTAAGAAAAATACTTCAGACCTAGGATGCATTAAGCACTTTTTTGGCAGAGAAAAGAACAAAAACAGAGTACAATACGCTGGTCAAAGCTGGCACTGTGGTATTAGTAGTGGTTAACTAGCAGAAACATGTACAAGAGCATGCAAGTGGTCAGAAAAATAATTTTGAAAGGACTAGCGAAAGATGAGAGACTAAAAAAGAAGAACAGCAAGTGAAAATGCAGAGCAAATAACAAGTTAAATATAGCATTCCATACTAAAGCAGTACAGAGTTTCTCAAGTCAAAAATCTTACTCCCGTGTAAACTCCAGATGAGACAAACAAGTGGGGAAATAGCTTCATATATTATTATCTTGCCTGATGTAGGATAAAGCTGTCTTCTTTTGGATCTTTGGCACCCAAATACAAGAGCCATCAGGCTCAGCACCAGGGCTAATAAAACCATCTCAGGGTACCAGAAACCTCTGTACTACCAGACACTGCGAAAAAGCCTCGCATGGACATCATAATGCAGACAGTACGTAACACTTTTCAACTGATCCTGTAAAACAAAAATTCTATCAATAAGCAGGAGTAGCATGCAATAGAAAACGTAAACTAAGGCTCAACTTTTTTCAGAGATACCTGAATTACCTATTGGCTGCATAGCTCTGTATATTCCACCTCCCATGACAGTGTAAAATCATCAACATAAATGAGGATTCTGTAATTATATCCCTACATATGTGCTGCGTAACAGTAAAAACGTTGATAAATAAGCTATTTCAAATAGAAAAGTAAATTTATTTAATGACAATAGAAAAGAGTGACCTTCGCATTCATCTGCCACTTACATTATTCTTCAAATAATCTTCAGCATCAATTCACAGACCCAGTTATAGCAGGAGTTTTTACACCAACTTTGTCCAGAGATTAAATAAGCATTTTAAATGGAACACAGTAATGAATTAAACACTAGCTATCTAAGGAAAACGGTAAGCCAACAGCCAAAAAATATTCTGATGAGAATATGTAAAGCAATTAAACTTTAACTACTTTTAAAACAAATTCTTTTAAATGCTAATGGCCATTGTTTTCTCACTTGGTAAGTAAAATTGTGTCACAGAAGGTTAGATGATTGCCAAGATTTAATTGAATGTCTAAAAGAAAAGGAAATGTTTCTTTAAAAAGCTAAGATGGACCTCTTACCACATTCCTACAGCAAAACGTCCTATAACAATAGAACTGTGATTTGCTGAAATTAAAATGCTATTATGGTGGAATTAGGGCTTCAATATTTTTAGCAGCTTAAATAGGCCTTGCATTTTTAAAGGACATCTGATAATAGATAATTACATTTCATCTTAAAGAAACTGAGTTGTTTTCTTAAGGAAAAATACTTTTCTTTCTTCCATAGAGGTTAAAGCATAGCCATCATTAGTAGCAGCAATAGGCTTTAGGTGCCTACTTCAGCTTGGGGGATGTATATTAGCATATAAATAGCCGTTGGTGGCTGCTTGATTCTACCTATTTTATGTTTCAATGTGGCATCAGAATGCACTTAGCAAGAAACGGGGAGGGCTGCCTGTGTGGAGCATTTGAGGGAGGAGTTCTGTAACATAGTGGTTTTATAGACTGGGCATCTTTTACTATACAGAAAACCCCCCATTTCTACGTTATTAAGTTTGGTGGTGAATTTGTTTTTTTGTTTTTGTTGTTGTCTTGTTTTTGTGTGTGCATGTGTGTCTTGTGTAATTTCAGTAGTCTAAGAGTTCTAAAGAGCAATCTGATACTGTGTTAAAGAAAGGTGCACTGGTTTAAGCAGCAGTTCTAAGAATAGGGGAATATGTCAAAGTGGTGCAGTTTTTATAAGATAAATACAGCTGTTTATTTTATATTTAAGTGAAATGCCTCTAAAATAATTTCTGTCTTTTTTATTATTGGAAAACGATGGAAAAGCAGGGGTTGTTATTACCCTGCCAGCACTACTCACACGCAATACATTTCTTCGTGGGAAGCAGGCAGGGAAAGAAAGCCATGAGCATTCCCCGTCCTCCGTTTCAGACTGACCTTCAAGATTTACTGCTTTAAAATGTTAATCATCGTGAGTGACATTTCTTGTGTCACTAAGTGGATTGTAACAGCAGAGGGAGAAACAGTCTTTTTAACAAGACTTTCCTCACAGCCAAAGAGGGGTGACTGAAGCTGCAGCAGAGGTGAGGAGTGGGCTCCTCCAGGAGAGCCGTAAGGGCAAGCGTGCTTCAGTCGGTGCATTCTTATTAGGGAGGTGGTGGAGTGAAACAAGCCTGCCCAGCTGCATACAAAGACCCGTTACTGAATCACAGCTTCCCAGCACTGTGTGTAACCAGACCAAGGCACCTCCACCTCGCACCGAACTGCTCTCTCACCGCACGAGAACTCTAGGCAAGATGATATAAGCAATCTTAAATCAGAAGCACAACTGCACCCAGAACTGCCACGCTGTTCCTTAACGTTCATTCCAAGTACCTAACAGGGCAGTGCAACAGACCTATTTAGGCAATTCCGGAGAAATTAATGCATTAGTCAAGAAACATCATCAGGGTACATCAGCTTTAGCAGTCAACAGCATAAAATATTACACGGCCACCACTCAAAAACAACCAACTTTCGACACTACACAGTCTAAGCTCTGAACTTTTCAGCCCCCCTGGGTAACCATCCATGATTTGAAAATAAAATACTGGACTGAGAGGAGAACTGTACCCTTCTGGAGAGGTAGCCGCTGGTGGCAGCACCCAAAACGCTGTTAGAGACCAGCATGTGGGTTCAGACCAGCTGTTCATGTCTATTCATTGCGAAAACTGGAGTTGTATCTTAGCTGATGGCGACGCATTCTCATGCCTAACTACAACAAACCCTTCAGAACCCCACAGATGCACTACAAAGCAGCCAATACAGCCAAGAAGGGTTTGATGAATGCCACTTTTAACATTCTGCCAATACTAAGCCCTTCCAATTGAAGCTTCAAACCTTCTTCCCTTTGCCTTGCATCTTACTTTTCTGGAAGACAGGTCTTAGACAAAGTCTCAGTTAACAAAAACACTGCTAAAAGTGGTAAAGCAAACTATACATTTTCTTGCGCCACAATTACTGACACTTGAAATTCTGGCTGAAATAGTACAGAAAGGGATTTTAGATGGGACTGATTAAAATGACCATTAAAAATGTTACTCTTTAATTATAAACAAAATATTAGAAGAAATTAATTATCAGTCCCATCAATTTTGAAATTGCCATCTCACTTTCAGCTAATCAAGTCAAAGAAAGGTCGAAGACCTCCATCTTCTCAAACAGTTCTTGATTTTCTTGCATTAGTCAAAAATTTTAGATCGCAAAAATGTGGAATACGCCTTCCATTTTATCTGCATCATTATCATTTTTAAATGCATTATTTAATCTCCATGACCTCTGCATTAGTTTATACCAACTGAAGCAGGACCAACAATCTGCAAATTAAACAGGAACCATAGCTAGGACCTTCAGATGCTTCTTTAGTTTTCAGCTTAGTTTTAGTTTCAATCTTTAGTTTTTCAATTGTTGCCTGGTAACAGGGTAGAATTCCAAGCTGGATTGTTTGAAAACATCATTTGTTAAGCTTATGCAACCATAAAATTTACTGAAGTACACTATCATTAGAAAATTCCACAAGAGAAAGGAAACCGAATAAACCCAACATGAAAGCCTATCTTGAACCTGAAACGATAACCAACAGTGTCAATGAAACTTAAATAAAAAGAATGATAAAAGAACATTAATTTATAATAACTGAAATGTAACTGTGGAATTTAACAGTAACAAAAAATGCAGAAGTTTGGTTTTATGACAGATAGGAGAGACCAAGCTAGAGCAAGCTCCAAGTATCAATCAGTCTTTGTGGTACGTAACAGAGCAGCTCACTGTACCAGAAATTTGCAAGCTGCTTCAATTTTCTCTTTATATATTTTCCAAAGCAAAGTTTTTCAATTTTTGTCCATAGTTACAAGTTTGTGAGACTAGAAACACCTACCTGGTAAACCTAACCTTGCTAGGAGGGTTTGCTTAGGCTGAAGAATTTACGTGGGTTGCTCATTATTCCTCTGATTGGCAACTGATAATCAAAGCACATCATTCACAGTAAAGTGAAGGTACTTTCATTGCATTTATCACTTCAGTGACAAAAATAACCACAGATTCTACAAACCATGAAAAAATCCAAAAGAAAATTATGGAGAAAAGTTAGGAAGCCACTCTTCCAACAGGCTTTCTACAAGCAGCAAACCTGGTTAGACGAAGTTCAGGACGGTGAGAGACCGGGAGTCTGACAAAAGCCTGCTCTCAGCAGGCTCCGGTGGTCGCCATGGGCACCTTGATTCTCATTAAAATGCAGGATACAAACTCCACTGATCAGACAGAAATGATACTGCTTGTGCAAGGTCAGCAGCTGAAGCATGCAGGAACAGCATACAACCTACAGATAAAATTAGTTCTTAAGGTATCACCTTAACACCCCAATGTTAGCAGGGTCCTACAAGCATGCCGAAAATTTTCTGCCGAACACCACAAGGCTTGTGTGTTACAAACGTTAGAGTGGTGACACTTTTGTCTTCAAGAGGCTTGTGAACTCGTTAACAACCGGTCAGTTCACATAGCTAAGTGATTCTAATTGGGAGCATCACTGTTGATGGTACAAACCACCACAGAACAGAAATGAACTCCAGGGAAAGTCAGATTTCAAATCTTCCTAAAGCATGTTGAAGTGACCACACAGAAGCGACGTGAACAGCAACAAAAGAATTGAAGATCATCTATCTATGGGAAACAATCCATCTCAACATAACTATTTCCCATGTATTTGATGTATACTATACATTGTGATTTGCACTGTATGTACTCAACATAGTATTAAGTACTTATTTCTATATGACTGTAGTACTTGAGCTTTCAGTTCTGATAACATATTGTGAAAAACACACAAAAGCAGTTTGGCTGTCTAGCTCCAAATTTCTAGCCAGCGTTGACATCCTAATGAAGAACAATAGAGCTGTGCACTTCCCTTTGACAGCTGCACCCAGGAGAGTTTAAGGGACAAAAGCAACCAACCGGAAACACAACAACAACAATCATGGGGGGGGAAAAAAACATCAGATGTAATTTAGATTTGTATTTCCAAGACCAGGCATATTTTTCATGCATTAACATCCTGCCTTTTCAAAAAACCTCACAATAATGATAGTGTTCTATAAAACTGTATGATAATTATTTTTATATGGTTTCTGTAAAAAATACCCCTAGCAGTTAGGCAAACATTGGCCTAATGACCAAAGTATGAAGGTCCCACGAGAACAAGGATTTAAGTGTAGCATGACACTGTTTCCAACACCATACAGCTTAATCAACATAATTGTGAAGCTAATTTTGCAGACATAGTTCTGTTGTTTTACATTTCAACTTACTAGATACTGCTCTATCTGTAACAACCTAATTAGTGAAGAGTGGAAACTGAACGGGGCGATTGTGGGCATCCATTTTCAAGGGAACACACCTTCAAAGGAGCCATCGCATGATAGCTGAAGTGCTCTCCTGTGGCAGAAGAGCTCAAGGTGGTGTAAATATGGCAGCCCTTGTATGCTGTAAATCAGGCTCATCTTACGTAAACAGTGTGCTTTTCCTGCTTTTAATGAGACAATTTTCCCCTGCACAAGAGAAGCTAACAATAGCAGAAGTGTCTTTGATGTGATTCATGTGAAGCTTTATTTCAATTGGAGCAGCTTTGTTCTAGGCCCTAGCACTTTCATCTCAGAGAAAAATCTACCATCTCATACCTGAAAGGGTGGGGGGCTTTAATAGGCATTCCTGATTCATCTGTCTAGATAAACAAATGGTTCTGCTTCTACTCATCCTGATCAAATACAAAACATTACTTTGAAAGCAATCTTTATTTCCCTTCCTCGGATAGTTGAGAGGTTACAGATTTCACAACTGATTATATTACGCAGACACGCACTTTGTGCAAACAAACACTGTAGGAAAATATTGGTTGGATCAGAAACATTTTTATTGTAAATGTAGGGAGTTACGAAAAATCCCCACAAGTTATTTAAAAATAAATTAAGCATACTTGTAGACTGCAGCATCTGTCCTACTTAATTACGATCCATTCCCCAGCTATAAGCAAAAGCATTAACAGCTAGGATATTTCTCAATTTCTGAATTACCTTTTGAGATCCCGTAAGTAAAACTAAATGACACTTTGTAAACTATTTCTTTCGACTTCCAAATATATTCTTTAAAAATACACAATCAAAAAGCAAAACCCAATAACTACGACTTTCTCCTCAATGTGTGAAGAGCTAACACATTGTCTATAAAAGCAAAAATAAAGATTTTTGTGCAAGTCACATGCCAGTCAGCTGTCTTCAGAAATTTAAGGTATTTTCATTAGAAGTTTTGTAAACATACATAAGCAAAAGCAATTAAGTATTTGATTTTCATGCCAACGCATTTAAAAATATGTCTACATTCTTTTCAGGCCATTTACTGTTAGTGTAAACATTCATGTTTTCTTACCACTTCCTCATCAGGAGAGTAAAAAAAAAAAGAAATTACTTAATCTTTTCTCACAGCCTACGTGAGAAAACCTACCTACAACAAATAGCAGGAACTAAATCCAAGCTGCTGGCTTCATCAATTACCAACTGCAAAAAATGTTCTCAAGAAGTCACATCATTTTTGGAGACAGCAACACAGGGTTACTAGTGACAGGGTTGTTTTCGACAGCACTAACCCCTCAATCAGCAGAATAAGAGCAAAGGTAAAACTTCTGCAGACCCCACTGAGGGAAGAATTAAGCTACTGTAGAGGGGTGTTTTAAGCTGCACTTCTGATCTCATTTGAAAAAACAAAGATGTCACAAACTGGTAAAAATTAAGTAACAGATGTAAAATAGGATGGTTACAGGTTTCTGTGGGTGTTTTTTCTGTTTTTCGTTTTTTAAAAGTTAAACAAAACTATTAGCAACTTTAGACAATACACAGAAAAAAGTTACTCATTTGCATATAATTGTCTTCGCCCTGATGCGTTAGCTATTTACAAGGACTAATATTCTTGAAAGTTTTGCTTTAAAAAACAGAATTATCAATAATATTAGCCATAGCTCTCTGTCAAAATTCCTTATAAATTTGTTAAATATTTAGGAACTATCAGCGTACACAAAACTCACACTAGCATTCCAAGTAAGGACTGCATGCAAGCCAACCGTTCTCACATGATGCATTTTGCAGAATCAGGTCTTCCATGAAGGACTGTTGGTAAAGCTTTCTCAGTTATGCAATGCATATATATTTTTAATATAACACTTGGGAAATGTTTAGGCATTGCAAATATCCACACATTAATTTCTTCAAGGCCTGGTCTGCTTCATTCCATTTTACAGTGCCGTATATTTTCTGCTGGGAGATAACGAGGTATTACACAGGAAAAGCAACCCAGAACCCTATCGCTAACTCTGCTGAATGAATGGGTGGGAAGCGTACTGCCAAGAAGACAAGTCTCCAGAGTACAGAAATATCTGTAATCATAATTAAGCAATAAAGTGCTGGTAACATCTGTTTCCTCATATCCCTGTAGAGCTTATGTATAGCACTTGAAGTGATCTCAGTATACTGGTCAAAAGGGTTAATTATTCTACAATGGGAAGTAGAAAAAAAAGCAACAGTGAGGGGAAAATGTCACCGAGGAAATGTATATTACTGAGTCAATGGCCAGCAACTGAAGAACAGATTCACAGCAGGCTGCTAATGATGAGACAAAGATTAAAGCTAGACATGTCTTGATGTTAGGCCCATCAACTCAGCAATAATAATGCTGAGGTAGCACACACTGGAATGGATGGTGTAAACCAAAAAGGAGAAGGAAAAAAAATGAAGAGGGTGGGGGGAAGAGGGCTCTCACCTGATACATTTTCATGCTACTAATTATTTTAAGTCCTGTGAGTTAACCATAAGCAGAATGTTCTTCTTTCTAACACTTTAGCAGATGAAGGAGGTTTTCTTTACTTAAAAACCATCTCTAAAAGATCTGTGTTTTAAAGCAGTGTGTAAAACTTAAGGGTTTTTAAAAGGGTCATGTTCACAGGGCCAGAAACATGCATTCAGTTATGACTGCTGAACCTATAAAAATGTGTCATTTTGAATTGCGAAGATGAAGTATAACACAGTGAGATCTGTTCAGTTTCCTAATGCCTTAAGAATATTTTGTTCGCTGTATAGTTATCACACACTCATTTCTGCAAGGCATGCTGCTTCTTGTACATGTCAGCTGAAACGACAGCAGCCCTATTCAAAGACAGATGATGTACCTCCTGCTGTGCTAGCAAACAGACACTCAACAAGACTTGACTTTCACTGCTAACAGGCATGGACATTGAACTTTGCAAATGAAGCCTCAGACTGAAAGAATGTGTCCAAAAAGCCCAGAGCTTCAGACTCCAAGTTGCAGTCTCTGCCTCTTAGCTTGATCGAAGCAGCTCTCTCAGTTGGCCTTGTTCTTTAATTCAAATTGTGAATCAAGGAAAGATTTGAAATAGGACAAGACATAAGACCTGACTATTAAAAGCCAAAAATATAACATTCTGGAAAACCAATATCGTTCTCATTAAACAGAAGAGGAATTTGATTCCCCCTTAAGAAGGGGACAACAAATTTGCTTTACATTTTCAACGTAACGCTATCATATTGCATAAGAGCTTTTTTCGTGTAGACTTTGGAATAAGTGAAATAAATTTGTGTGTTGAACTTGATTCCTTATAGTAACATAGTTTTCTAGTCAGTTTCTCTAAATGATGACCCAGGAGGCAAGCAGGGAAACAGAACTGGAAGGACGACAATGACTGTACACTTCTACCTACCACTACTTCAGCTACCTGGAGGCTGACAGGGCATTCTTAAAAAACAAAACCACCCCCACCACCAACAATAACAAAAAACACACCAAAAAGCCACCTACAATCACACCCACAACGCCAGAGCAAGTGGGATCATGGAAGCAACTCTCATCCACTGGCTACAAATCTACACGTGCTTTGTACGGTCACTATCCTGCACCCCCCAGCCCCGCTGGCAGTTACACAAGAGGAGGGCAGGTACAGGAAGGAAGAGCTCAGGACATGTGAGAAGACCTGGCGATAACCAGCTGAGCTTACAGTACAAAACATACAAGAAACACAAAACTATTTACTCATATAATGACTTGCTAGAAACATACTTTAACCATAGTTATTCTTGGGTCTAAGTCTTTTCCTGTAGGATTCAAACAAAAATGAACATCCACACATGCTGCCAAGTCAGGCTTCTTAAAATTAAGGATTCTGGAAAAGAGCACAGTAGCCCCTGGGTTCTTTCACACAAACAATAAAAAACATCTGATATAAAAGCTTACAAATCTTTTAGACTTAACAGAAGCACACCTTAAAAAAAAAAAGCTGCATAAAACAAGACAAGCAACACATGATGATATGTGTTTTTATAAACAATGCAACATTTAAAAAACAACAACAAAGACAAACGTATTTTCTTTCATTTTTCTTTTCCTTGACAACCTGATTGGCCTGCTTTCCTCTGACATATCATTAGGAAGTACAACGCGTTTACTGACAGAGGTATTACAAAACTAATACAAATGAAGAAAACAGAAATAAAGCTGAGGTTTTTTCCATTTGCTATTAAAAATACTTGGCTTGCTGGAATGCAGCCATTAGGATTATGTTCAATATTGCAAAATGAAGTTATTTTACAGTCTCGATTAGTATCCATTTATTCTTTGACTGTATGGGATTGCTAAGAACAGAATGTGCTTTAAAGGCAATCCAGGTGAGATTCATTTGTTTCTAAATTTTAGGATTAAAGGATTAATTTAGGTGACTCCAAAAAACTACATAAACAAAGGACAGTTCTTACTTAACATACCATGGTACAGTCATAATCATGTACATCTGTGGGGTAAAAAAGGCCTCTGCCATTCTCCAGATCAGTCTACCTTCTAACTGTATCTCCACGATTAATCACAAAACCTCTTCTTTCTCTTGCAGAAAGGTAATACTAAAATCTCCTGCAACAAAACAGGCAGGCAACAATAAATACCCTTTTTCCAAATCATTTTTTCTAAGATTTACAGGCCTCCAAGTCTGAAGACCAAGCTGCAGTTTCAAACAAACCGAGGGAAGTTTACATCCTCATGTAAGGATGGGGCAGACTGTTGTTATGCAGAGTTAGAAATTCACTCTGTTCCTGTGTTCTGGTGCTACTAACAAAAAGGTAATGATTTAGTATTGCCCTCCACTTTTCCTTCCTTGGGGCTCCTGTAGTACAAGTGCTTGACACCAACAGACTTATTCTTTGAGCAGTTTAAGTCTGAAACTATGACACTGTAGTTTGCATAGACATCCTATTTGATAACTTTCTGACGTTTTATGCTTTGTTTCTTGTTGCCAAATATCAGCTGAAACCTTCCTTTATAATGCAGTATTATCATGCCCACATCTATTTCAAATGCAAATGCAAACTCAGAAAAGCAAGTCCCAACAGTAACAACGTTTAGACAAAAAAAAAATAAATGGGTAATTTAATGTTAAAGTGAAAACTTAAGCCAAACATCTAGGCTAAAGAAGGAAAAAAAATGATCAAGTCAATTACCAAAAAAGAACAGCTTAAAAATTATTTACCTTCTGAAGATGTGCCTGCTTAACATTCTGAAGACTTCACATTACTGCGTTCCTCTAAAACATATGCATTTGACTGAATCAGACATACACAACAGGTTTTAGATTTAGCTCGAAGCAGAAGAACAGCAAAACAACTAGAAAATCCTTTGGGCTACAGAAACAGTACGCAAGTAAACACTTCCAGCATGCTGGGAATATCTGGAATTAGGGAAGAGATAAAACGAACATGTTGGACACTAACCCCCAATCATAGCTAATCCTCCATTTGTAATTACTGCCTTCCTGTTGCCACAGGTCAGAAAATGAAAAATCTACATGATACGTATCTACATGATTTTCAAAGTTAGGGATAGATCTCACCTGTTAAGGTTAATAGGAGAAAAACATGAACAAAATTTTTCAAAATACTTCCAGAAGCAGATAAAAAAGTTATATAAGTTCAGTGAATTATTTAATTTGGCCTTTAATTCATTTGCATTTTAACTACAAAAGCAGCTTCATTAGCTTTCTGTTGTTGGAGACTAAATACATGTCTTTGTATAACAGAATACTTCCATCACTATGCGGAACAGTCAGAAAGTTCCATTCCATGAAACTCTTTAATTTATACACACTGAATTCAAAAAGTCATTTTAGCTTGGCATCTTTGGGAAACTTAATTCAAAACCAAGTCAAATTAAGCTGCAACTTGAAGTACTAAATTTGTGTCCCCCCCGAAAGCTTACTCTTCCTTTTCAAGTGTCATCTGCATGCCAAACATGAATTTCCTAACCTTCAGCTTTAAAGAACCACACTCTAAAGAGGTTAGTCAAGGCTACAGTGCATTTTGTGAAAAGCAATCAGAACTGGAGGAATTAGAGAGAGAATACTTTTTAAGAGGGAAATTATGACCAAAAAAATAAGGTATAAACACCTTTCCTTGTTATAAGCATTATTTAACTGTACTGTTAACATATTATAACAATTATATTAATATTTATACCTCCATTTATAATTTAAGACTATTCTATAATACAATTTGAAGATGCTTATCTCTAAAGCATCCTAATACCTACTAACCATGAGCACAGTGGTCCTGGAACCGTTCACCTCTTAAACTTCACCATGTGGTGGCTCTTCTATATGGAACTGCTTCGCCAAAGCTAGTACTTATTTTTATCATACTTCTGTATTTCCTCCTGGCCTGACAGGAGAATCAGCGGAGATTTTAGCACTGGGATACAGCAAGAGAGTAGCAACAGGAAGATGGAAGCTAAACAGGCCTCTCTACAAACAAGTTTTCCATCCTGACTGGATCCAGCTAACTTTCGTCAGCTATCACAACATGCAACCTATTCATGAGGATTAGCTAATAGCTTAAAACGCCACCAAAATTAAAAAAAAAGTTAAAAAAACAAGCAAACTCGAAATTTAAGCATTGTAACTATCCTTACAGACCAAAAGAAAGGTTATCATGAAAATAAGCAAAAGAGAAGCATCTTCCAGTGTTTTGTTTTACTTTTGTTAGCCATTTATCTAATCAGTCAATCCAAATTATGTAGCTACAGAAAAATAGGGAGAAGGGTTCAAAACAGGAAAGAAAATGGGAACAAAATTCAATGTAGATCTCCTCTAATTAGTACACAGTATTTGACTAACAAAACAAGACCTCACCTTAGAGCTTCACAAAGCAGTGCAAAAATAGCATCCTCCAAGTACAAGCGATACACACTGCGAAGAACAGAATGCCACTGGAGGATCTGTGGGAATTTGTTGAAGTAACAACTCTATTCTTTTCTGTGGTCCCAACTGCCAGAAGAAAGTCGGTAATTATTAATGGAGCACAAGGTTCCTTTTTAAAAGGGTGGTAGAGTACAACCTGCTTCCCACTAAATGGAAACGGCTTGGTATCCGGTGTTCGACAATTGGAATTTCATATATGGGTTGGGAAAACTTAGTCTGCTAATGTAACTAAAAAACCAACAACAATGCATTCTGAAAAACTGAACTCCTAGATTTTCCCAACTACTGACGGCTGGTAGCATTATGCTTGGGAATGAGACCTACTGGAGTTTAATGCTGTTTGCACTTATTTTCATAGAACAAGTAAGCTATAATTAGGTAAAGTGATGAAATGTATTCTAAGCATGCTACAATACCTTTTCTTATGCTTCTCTCTTACGGAATTCAGAATAAATTTGGTTTGACTATTAAGTATGATTTTACATTACAAATTACAGTTATTAGTTTACTGCATGTGTTAAAGTCTAGGAACTACAGCTTACAATCTCAGTAAAAATCATCTTTATTTCTACTGTAATATTACACGTAAAAAGGGATAATGGCACACGACTTAAGTTAAATTGCAAATACCTTCTAAATATTTGTTGAAAATATTCAAAATGTAAAATCTTGTTACATGAACATTCAAAATATCAATATACAGAGGAAGTAATGCAAGACTTCTTTGCCAACAGACAGACAGATTAATTAGCTACAGCTATGTCAGCATGGCAGTGCCTAGTACTTAATTCAGCTAGAGCTAGGTGAAGTCATCTCACTGTATGGATTTCTACCACTGAAAAAAACCCGTGGTTAAGAAAACGGCTAGCAAGTAATGTATTTAAAACCACACCTGACATGATAAATGAAAGAGAATAAATGTATACAGCTAGTGAGACTTCTAGGGAACAGGGGGAGACTTCAACACTTTTGCTGACAGTGACTTTACTGTCAGTGGCCTGTCTCTCTCGGAGGCAGCTGTCAATCACAGAGCAGCTTTCTCTCCCAGAGGAGTTCATTGTGCCTGCAGACAGTTGTGGAATAACTGCTCCTAGGCGTCAGAGCGGCAGATGGAGTGTATCTGTCAATCATTGTCACTAATTATTAACTTCTGTCACTCAGAGCAAGGCAACATATCTCTGCCTGATCCTCTGTGATTTGATCTGCTACGCCACCTCAGAGACAGACAGTTCAACCTTTCATTATGTGTCACACACACAGCGCTCTGCTGGGTCAGCCCTCGTGACTCAGTGTTCCAGCAGAATTCTATTTTAGCCACATAGCATTGCAGAGAGGAGCTGGCACGAAGGACACGCTCTGTGTTCAAATGCAGTGGTCACTCGTTTTCTGTAAGCATTTTGGAGCTAGAAAAGCATGGAAAAACCTGTCTGCTAGGTTTTAAGCAAGGGGAATGGAAAGAATCTAAATACATGCGAAGTAACTTTGCACATGATAAGCTGCCCCTTGTAAGTTACTAAAATGTTAATTATCTCAAAAAAAATAATTCTGAAGAGAGGCAATTTCTTTTAATGGCAATTATTTACAACCGTTCATGAGGTTAAGGGGAGCAGACCAGACACGAAGCACCATCCCATGCCTCTGCATAGGCCAGAAAAATGACTAGAAATTATCATCAGTGATTTCCGATTATCTTATGCTTGCCTGGATTTTCTATCTTGGATTTATGAGTACGGTTATTAAAATTCCGTGCAACAACATTGGCTGTGCTCACTAAAGAGAAGAATCAACAGCTGAAACACACCGCTAGAGAAAAAGCGTATATATTCTCCATCTCTCTACATTTTCAAATAAACAACTGATATCCCTATATTGATATCCCTAGAAAGCCCACTTAGCCAAACCCAAAGCAGTATCCCAAGGTTGATCAAGAGCATTTATTATACAGTCTATGATATTAAAAAAAAATTCATAATGCCTTCAGTACTTAAAATTGTGTAAATCCAAAAGGCCCCAGACACTTTATATAAAGCCAGAAAAATTATCCTCTGCTTTGGGAAAAGTCTTACACACTGACCTATTTAAACAAATACACACCTCTGCAGGCTTAAGTCCTCTCTCTCCATCCTTTTTGGGATTGGCAAAGTTATTAATGATGGAATTTGTTCAGGCACAGAAAGTGCTGTGGATTTTTGACTACTACTACTATATTCTAATACATTCTATTCTGCTGTACTCTAACACAACCAGATGCAAAAGAGTGGATATAGAAAAGGGATTAGAGCCACAGTTACAGAATAGGAAAATCATAGAATGGTTTTAGTTGGAAGGGACCTTGAAGATCCAACCCCGCTGCCCAAATCCCATCCAGCCTGGCCTTGAACACCTCAAGGGATGGGGCATCTCCAGCTTCTCTAGGCAGCCTGTGCCAGTGTAGTCACCCTTAGAGTAAAGAATTTCCTCCTGATGGCTAATCTACATCCCCCCTCTTTTAGTTTAAAGCTGTTACCTTGTCCTATCGCTGCACTCCCTGATAGTGTCCCTCTCCATCCTTCCTGTATGCAGGCCCCCTTTAGGCACTGGCAGGCCGCTGTAGGGTCTCCCTGCAGCCTTCTCTTTTCTAGGCCACCCTCAGCTCTCTCAGCCTGTCTTCAGTGGAGAGGGGCTCCAGCCCCTGAGCATCCTTGTGGTCTCCCCTGGCCTTACTCTAACAAGACCTTGGGAGAACATCACCGCTGAGAAGGATCCAGGGAAGCACTCCAATCTGAGCTTCCACTGGGATGCTATGGAAAAATGGATGAAAGCACCATCTGGATGAATGTAGGTATAGAGAAGACAAGGGGAAATTACCCCAGTACTGCAGTTTGAACTCATCAACCTAAGTGTATTACCGGTTTTAACCGTGTTCCTGTTTAAAAGGAACAACAGAGACTTACAGACAGAACCTCACCATTACAAGAGTCTCGCAGAACTCAGCCTCTTAAACAAGAAATACTAACAACTAACTTCATCATCAGGTATACAGATCTCCAGGGAAAGAGAATGTCAAATACCATGCACGCTTTTGAATACCAGTCTGAAAAGAGCTAAATACATACAAATTAGACAGAGTTTAAGAAAAAACCACACCCTAAACCACCACTTTTTAATAGCAGAGACAATCCAGTTAAAACAGTGCATTGTCCACAGTTTCTCAATACCTTCAACCACCTTTCTCTCCAGAAAACCAAATATAGAACATTGTGTTTCAGAAGTTAATGGATTTAAGAAGGAATTAACAGTTCACACGCAGTATTAGGTTGTCCCATTTCCATTATTCTCAATTTTTCCATTGCCTAAAATGTTATTAAATTTTAAGGGTTGTTTTTTTTTCTAATTTAAGTAGTTCAGATTTGGTAAGATTCTGCTCTGACCTTAAAATCTATTAGCTTTTATCCAATACCACTTAGCCTGACTGTAATGCCTCAATAGCAAGTTACAGCATTTTATTTCCTTTGCTTCATTTCCAAGAAAAAAGCAATCGATAAAGTTCAAATCCTAAAAACTCATGCTAGACTTGAAGATTCATGATGAAATGTGTCATTATGCACTTACAAGTTTAAACAGGAAATTATTCATTTATCATCTTCCTCTCTGAATACTGGAAGACTTTTTGATACTGACGGACAGAGATCCCAACTAGCCACAAGTTCAGTACTCCCCCACGCCCCCCCTCCCAAAAAAGAAAAAAAACTTTTTTTAATAAAAAAGTGACATTTTTCCCTATAAAAGGATCTATTCAAGATCCTTAGTCACTTCTCTCAGAATACTTCTGACTCAAACCTAAAGCAAATTTCAAATTGACCAAAAAAAAAAGAAATAAAAGAAATAAAAGGAAAACATAGCCCAAAAGGGAAACTGTTACTGGAAATTGCATAGCAAATTGATACTCCAAATCTTGGAAAAAATTTATTTATTTCCTCAGCTCTCACACACGCCCATTTAAATGAAAATGCATTTCTATGCCTCTTGTTATTAAGATTTTTGTTAGTGTACAGCTTTTAATGAAAAACAGGAAGAAAAAGAGACCATTTTTATGTCCTCTGACCATTTGTTGTCATTACAGCTCAGAGTACATTTAATTTCCTTTCATAACTTTCGACAACAAGAATCACTAACAGTATATTAGTGCAAGAAACTTTTATAAAATATTACAATCAAATCAATTGCATTAACACATTTGAACCCTTAAGTTGAACATAGTGGAAAACACAATACTTCTTTATTATATCAGCTGTCTGGTCATATATACATCATCTATAACTAAAACCAAAAGTGTTGAGAGTCCTATTTATCCAGAGTTAGCAAAAGGAATTATCTGACAGTTCAAAATGAAAAACCACTAATAAGCATTAGAGTGTATTGAAAAGTTTAAACAATGCGATTAAGGAAACTTTTGCAATAATAAGGAATGTATGTGATTCTATTTTACCTTGCTAACAAAATTCCTCTGGGACTTCTTATTCTGTTAGACAATAACTAAACTGGAATATTATGTTAAACAATTCTCACATTCTACCTGTATTCAGAATATATTTAAAATTAAGAGATAATGTTCTCTCAGCATACTGCACTTCACTAAAATGTTCGTATTTTCAACCAAATTATTTGCCCAAAGCAATAAACAGAAGGAAAGTCAAAAGGCTCTCGCTGGTGCTTTAGCCATTTAGAGCTCTGAAGGATGCACTTCACAGACTTTTAAGCCATCTTTTTTGAAGTTTATTTTTAAGAAGTGAAACAAGGAATTCTTTAGAAAGAGACTGCTGAGGGGAAAATTGAGTGAGGGGATACTGTGAAGAGGAGACAGAAAATTGTATGTTTACCATAACTCCTGCTATAAAAGCCAGTAACAAAGAAAGACGTCCAATGAACTGCTTCAGGTAACAAATACCATTGAAAAGGAAAACTGAGAACCAACTTAAACAGAAAAGCTCAACAAATTTAGGAGGGAAGATGGAAGGGGCAGATACCTGCCCTCATAATCCGTATCATAATAGCCCATCACACAGAACTCCTATACTGTTCTCACCTACTGAGAGAAAATGAAATAAAATGAATCAAGATACATCTTGGAATTATGTGCAGGTAAGAAAGCACAAAATCTGTCACGTGTTATTTGTTGTGGTCAGCAGTATCAGACCCTATCGAGTAACTGAAACGTTATCGATATATAAAAATTAGACCAGGTAACTGTCACTGCACTGCAAGGTCTTACAGCAACCCCAGATCATTTCCCTAAAAACCAGGGCACTTGATGAATACTGTATTCCCAAGTTCCACAGAAATATAGTTTCTTTGTATTTCCATTAAACCCACATTTTAAACTGTATCGACATTCCTTAGCTGATTTTCTTTGTAGCACTATTTTCAAGTATTCAAGTCCTAAATAAAATGTACCAAAAGTGCTTTTACCTGGCGCTGCCAACTTGGCATTTGCATTGTACAAACAGCAACTTACCTGCATCTGAACAGAGACACCTACTTCCTATGTTTCAAACTGCAATCACGTACACGTACTGCAATCTGCAAATCATCTGCACATATTCTGGTCACACAGCTTGCAACTTACTATTCACTAGTCAATAAACCCCGACACTAATACTTTCCATCTGAGTGTAAGGCCCTAGGTAAGTTAACATTTCCAAAGCACGATGAAATTTTCAAACAGGTCAAAGTACACACAGACACAAATAATATTTGCAAACCTCCAAAACATTAAAATTATTAGCTGGTACTATTTTATATATTTAAGTCTCCGACTTGCATGCATCTGAAATAGCACATGCAGTAGTCCATTTGCTTCCATAGCTGCTGTGTAACAACACAGATTCATAAAATGCATCCAAATCTAGGTCTTTGTTTTGCTCAGATTTTAAACTATATTTAAACCCAGCCACAAGGAGGTCAAAGTCATAGTTAAGTATAACTGCTGCTTATGTCAAGTATATTGTCACACGAACATATGAGGGTGTACGCTTACTCATTTCAAATAAAAGAGACAGAGTAAAATATCTGATGCCCTCCTTTACACTATCTCTGCTTTAATCACATCTCAACCCATACCGTTTTTCTTCAAACCATTCCTGGATTCATTACTTTTCAAACGTAATCAATGGGAGAAATGAGATGACAAAAGCATGTGTCATGACTACTTGGTTTAGAAAACAGTTTTCCAAATCTTGACAGTTCATGTTTCCAAGCAAGACAAATAAAAATCCCAAGAATTCATAACTGTTGTTCCTAACATTGCTGTGTGTATGCATAAGTTTTATTGGTTAGGTCATGCAAATAGGCATAAAGAACCTCATGCTCTTTTCTTAGATTCTCAGAAAAGGAACTGAAAAACTCAGGGTAAGCACTGAGCAGTAAGTTCACAAGTGGGACCTATCAGTCTCATTCCCAAATGCTCTATTCAGTTGTTAGTCAACTTTGAGGAGCATCTGAATTCTCTGTCTAGGTTTCCACGAGGCAAATTTCTAAGGCACTTTAATTTCTGCCTCTGGACACAGAGCCATCTAAACCCTAACAGCTGGCACTTCAGCTCTGCTGGACTTCAATGAACAGCAGCCTTCTGCCCATTTCCCCTGCAACAGCTAAGCTTGTAGATAGTCGCTAGAGCAGCGGTCTCCAAGGGGAGTGCAATACAGTCACCAGGGTGCAAGAAGAACACATATTTATACCATTAATAAAATAAAATTTAAAAAAATCATTTTCCTTTTTAATTTCTATTTTTGCCTAGACTTCATAATGCCCCTCGCATTTTAGTGCAGTAGTACATGCGTATAATTCATAGACAAACATATTGGGGGGTGCTCAATTTTCTTTTCACTGATAGGTGTGCGCCATGAAAGAAGTTTGGAGACCAGTGCACTAGAGCAAACTGCAAACTACCAAACTGCATCTCTCAAAGATGGTGAAGTGGCAGACGCAGTCCTGCCTTACGAGTAATGGTAAAAAGTTTAGCAATGAGAGCCCCAGCATGAGAGGCAGTACACTCAAATTTAAGTACGTTCTGTCTGTCTACTAGGAGCAGGGCTTTAAACTCAAACCTCCACATTCTCAGGAGCCTGTTTTACACCCTGATGGGACAATACAGAAACGAACCTCCTCCCTGCTGGATTCTGTATGGAGGAAAGAAAAAGTAATCTGTCCTGGTGATGTCCAGAGGTCAGGTATCAGAATCATTAACAAGAAGAAATCCTAAGCCCACTGTTTATCTTAAGACCATTTTTTCATGACTGAAAGCAGCGTATTATGTTGTACAGTAAAACACAAGACATGGGCACTAAGACGCTGAAATAACAGCCTACTGTGCAACCTAGCAGGTTGCGTTTTGGTTTTCTACAGGCTCTGGCTTCTCTTTTCTGGAGGCCTCTGCTTACATTTAACCTCAAATTTTGCACTCTTTCTAAACAACTATGCGGCTAAGAACCCACAAGACAGTTAAGAACAAAGAAACTTGAATTCTACTCAATTCAACAGGCTTTTAGATACTCTGCTAAAGAATCTGCAATGTTACGAGGTGACCAAAGAAGAACACCTTTATCATTACAAAAGAGGAGTTATGTGGCAGTTACATTAAGCAAAGATGCTGAACCAATCAGGAATAGAAAATGAGCAAAAGGTACCAAATTTTTAGTAACAGGCTAACATAATAATTCCTGTGCTGTCACTCTAATGATGGAGAGCAGCACTAGAAGAATAGCCTTTCTAGTAATGTCTTTCCTAAGCTAATAGGAAAACATTCTCCTAATGTTGAAAAGGAACATCCTGCCCTGTCCAAATCAGAGAAATATTTTACAAAACAAGATGTCAGAGTCACAGCAGTTCCATAAGGACATTTTCTTATTCCCCTGAGAAATGAGGCTGGTAATAATGATGATAATTTTTATTATCATAACAACAACAACATTTCATACCGAATAAGCTGGAATGTTTTGTGCCCTCACAGAAATGCACCAAACCTGATAGTCTTAATGTTTGACTCTGAATATGTCTGTCATGAAACAAGCGCGAGCCTTCAGCAGCCGTGGCTGCCTGATTAGTCTCACAGTCACTCCAACGAGCTATCAGCTTCTCAGCGTGAAGTTCTACTGCATCACTGCTCCAAGCCTTTAGGCAAAGGATTCTAATAATGAGTCACAGTGCCGTGACTGAGGCCACACTTCTGCTCTGGTGAGCTGCTTGCTGAGAGGGACTGCATGCTCCCTCATTATCATTTTATAGGTTTTTTTCTTTCCCCCCCCTTTTTTTTTTTGTATGTTCTTTTGTATTCCTTTTCCTTCCTCCAAATGCTTGGTGCGTTTCAGTCAGAGTGCTTAGTGCTGCCACCAGGGCAGAAGCCATATGCTCGCATTTAATAACCTTATGGTATGAGGTAGTCATAAAATTTATGATAAGGCAGAGTATTATGTAGAAGAATCAGATATGGTAAGATACAGTCTTCTATCAAATCCTAATAAAGAGCCATAGTCATCTGCATTCCAACCAACAGAGGTTGCAGGGGAAAATACCTTACACATTTCTTTTTCATTTATGATCCTACACAGAACTAATAAGAAGAAAGAGAAGAACAAAAATGGTGACTCACTTATTAAGTTCCATCCTACCCAGCTAAGATTTTTTTATCCCTTGTATCTATATTCTCATGCACCACTGGGAAGGCCAGTTCTGGGAAGGTGATGAATGTTACTGAAACCAAGAAGCAGTCGCATCAGTTACACCTTAAACACGCACACAGAGCAGTACTAACTTGCCAGCTACTAATCACCCAGCAGCACCCAATTCAACAAACATACTGAACAAACTTGCCGCCAGACTTGCATTTTTTCATGCTGTTATGCCACTCCAATAGAATGCCCCAGTGTCTTGAGACATATGCAGATAACGCAATGTCATGTACGTGTTACTACTACTACTCTTTTTTGTTCATCCTTTGTGTAGCTACAAACCTTTTGCTAGTAAACTTTATTATTATTTTTCTGGAGAAAAAACATGATACATGATAATAAAAACAAAAGATTTAGAATACGCACATACAGTTCTCCTAAGCTGAATCTCCAAAAGATACAGAGAAACACAGAAGTGATTCCTGAGCAGATGGAAGATGGTTAGTGTGATGATGTCAGGATTATGTCAGGAAAAGTTGAAGCTGTTTACAGATTATCCATCTGTATGTGTAAAACTAGACAAACAATCCTCTACAGAGCTAGTTACTTATATATACCTTATTAATACAATAGCAGATACTAAAAAAAAAACACTCGAGTGTGAGTAAAAGATGGGAAATTTTGTGACAGATTTTGTAAAATGAATTACACACAGTAGGTTCTGTACAGGAATAAACCTGAAACTCAAACTGACTGACTGCGAAGACCCCATAAAGGCACATCTGCTCTGATCCATTACAGAGACGGTTGCATCCTTGCAAAGTATACCTGCCACTAATCTGGAAATAATTAATAAAGCAAGAGAAAGTCTGCAAATTCACCTCCAGCTTTAACTTTATAAAAAATGTGAAAGCGAAGTTTGCAGCACTGTACAAGTAGAATATTTATATACAGTATCTTCCTTTGATCATTCTCAAAAAAGTACTTAACTCCCTTACAAGAATGGCAAACGATACAAGTCTTCAGTTCATATTTTCGTTGGCTTGCAGGCTTAGCAGAAAAAAAATAAAGGAGGGCACACATTAGAACTTGCATAGTTTCTTATGCAGACCCTATCAGCACTGCTATTGGAAAGAGTAAGAAATGAGAAAGGAAAGAGTTAAAAATAAAAAAGATGAAGACAGCAATGATCTTAAAAGAGCAGTATTTTTATGTAATCGGAGAAGAACAGCACTACGGAAACACTGAATATGACAGCACAACCTTATATCTACTATAATTTTACATGATTGGAAACCTCAAGTGTTCCAATCATGCCTCTTTCCTTGGGATATAGCTACCTTCAAATCAATCAAGCTTACTTAAGCTGACTTAACTGCCTAGTTCATATGGATCTTAGCATGTTCCGAACACCTGAATATTTTCTCCAGTTCTCTAGCATGTACCACAACTCCATTCTGCTGTCACAATGTCAGCAGCGTCCAAGTGAACTGAAGATTGCTCGGGTGTATTCACATAAACTGCAGTCACACAAGCCATTAAACCGTAGATATACCTGTACCCATGGTACTTCCCTTTTTTCTTCACTTAGATGGCAAACATCATTTCACACTAGCAGCATATGGCAGCAGGCTAAAGGGAGCAAGCTTCACAGACAGAAAATGTAAGAAAACAAAATTAAATGCGTGAGGGGAAAAAAAATTGAAACAAGGACATTCACGATTTCTGAGGCTGTGGAAAAAGTCAATCGATGCTCACCTGTGTGCCTATCCTAGACTGGTGTTAAGAGATTCCTGTTTTCAGTATATCTCACATTATGCACATAGTATTAAAAAGAAGAAATAAAGAAAACACGATTAACTTGATAAGCTTTCCACCCCACATCTGTGAGAGCATGTTGGTCTGCAAGGTCCAAAGCTGGACCATAAAATTCAGAGCTTTATTTGAATTCACCTTGTCTTTATAATATTTTCAATTAAGTCTGAGAAAAGGATATGCTTGTATTTGGCACTGACATTTTCAACAAGTATTATTAAAAAAGACACTATCAGGAAAATAGAATGCAATACAAGAAAAAAAATAATCAACTTTTGACTGAAAGACTCTAACACAGACATTCAAGTGAAAATCACCTTTCTGTTGACTTGAAAAAACATCTTCCAAACAAGAAAACTCCCCCCCAACAAATTTTCCATTTGTTTACTTCTGAATAATTTCACAGTAATAAATAAATTACTCCTAAAGTAATCAATACATTCCTCCTCTCTTCAAACATGACCGCTTTCACAGTCACTACTTCTGATGATGTATCCTTCTCATACAAAGAAGGACGTTCCATCAATAAACCCTAATCCTTCTCTCATTCCTCAAGTTTTCTGACTTTTTATAACAAACAGTTCAGATGGCCTAGCACCACGCAATTCTGAAAGTCCAAACAACTTCAGGCTTCAAAGCTTTTGAAAAATGTTGCCAAGCCATCTACTCAGCTGGAAATACATAGAATTTTTAAGACTGCCTAATTTAAATAAATGCATATAACGCAATAAAGTGAAATGTAAACTTCTTGTCTACATTCTTAACACCAGAAGGGGGCAGGGGGGTGTTTTTTAGTGTTTTTGTCTGTTTGTTTTTCATTAAGTGAACTGACCATTTATCCTCATCCTACTACTTGAGAAGCTGTGCGGCCTAATTGCACTGGATCACTCTTATATTTAACTTTTTGACCCTAGCAGAGTTCTGCAGCACAATTCTCTGTAAAACTGTAGTTAACTTATTCAATAATAAATTCATGTATTCTTTAAGACTGATGTGCTGTGAGCCATTACAGTCTAAGCTAAGTTGACAGACTCTATTAAAGCGCAGTACTGTCATGGAAATTGTGATCTTAACACAAGTGCATGTGACGGATACCAATTACTTTGCTCTTTTCCATAAAAAGTCTGCATGACATGGGAGTTATTATGAATGACTGATAAGATCACTGAATGCTTTACATCATGATTTTCAAACATGATTCATCCTTAATCATGGAGTAAGCATAACTGCTTATCTATAACATTATGACCTGCTGTAAGCAGTAGAAGCAGATTAAGCTAGTCACCTCCTAACCAAAGTTACTATCCCAATGTGTTAATTATCGTCACTTATGGAAACCAGCACCTTTCTTCATGACAGAAGGATACTTAATAATCTTAACATTTGCCCTTCAGAAGCATCAACTTATTAGACAAGAGATTCTTTTCCAGAAAGCAATTATTTTAATCAATGCTAAATCATATAAGTCATCATCTCTTAACAACTGTCTTTAAAAGCAATTAACTACGCAGTTGTTTCTAAACACCGCAAGATCGGTGCTGCAGTCAAAAGGAGGGCACTGCTTGTTCAGTATGCCACTTAATGAGATAACACTGGTTTCAGTAATTCAGAAAGGGAAAAAATGATATAATGACTTTTAGAAACAAAGGGAACACTGCAAAAATGAAACTGCTTAATCACAATTCAGAAAACAGTAGAGTAGATCCTTCTACCTCTCTGTACTTAAATAGATCAAATACCAAGGTCATGTTCTATGTGGATTTACTTGTGAATAAAAATAAGTGCCAGCTGATCAACAAACACTTGACTTGCTCTTTCCAGTGCTAAGCAGTTTTATCTCACCATACAAATGAAGTAAACAAAGAAACAAAACTTTTAATTTTCCTACGTATAAACTGAAAGCCTCAAAGTTTTACTCTACACTGCTGACTGATGATTTCTTAAGATTTGGTTTTCTTAAACAATTATTTAGTATCAACTGTATGAATTACAAGAAGTTATAGTGACAAATCTGGTTAAAAGCCTGACTTGTTAGTAACGATTTGGGTATTCAAAAATGCACTGGAATAAGAATGCACAAGGTCAGCCATTTTACACATCCCACAAAGTTGGATTCAGGGAGTCACTGCTTAGAATCTCAGCCATAAGCATCACGTATAACTGTAAGAGCAACCCTACGCATGCTTCAAAATTCAAATACCAAAAAAAAAAAATCACAATTTTTACCAAATTATATAAAATTAAAGAATTATGTAAAAAATCAGAGCACTAGCTGTGGCATGGCACTTAACTACAAATACCGTCCTGCTAAAACAAAGTGTCATGAGCAGTCATTAATATTCAGGAAACTCTTATGTTGTAAAAATGATTAAAATAGCCAAAATGAACATATGATCAGTTTTTTATTGGGGGGGTTATTTTTTTTAAACATCAATGCTCATAAAATAAGCAGATTTTTGCATTGTGACTCTCCTTATATAAAGTGTCTGAAAGAGCTATTCATCTTTGTGAATTAATTCACAACAGTCCACTTAAAGATAATCCTCTACACGTTTCCTCTGAAGACTTACTTCATCTAAATAGAAGTTTTCAAGTTGAAGCCAGAAGACTTTTCAAAAGAAAAAAAATAAGAATAAGACAGTTGTGATAAATTACAAATGCTGCAAGAACACTCCCTCAGTATCTTTAGCCCACACCCACTTCTGGCTACAGTCAAAAGGTTTTTCAAGAGGTTTTTAAACTAAGCAAAATTCCTATACAATTAAGTAGAGGGAAAAATACTACTACTGCTGGGGCCACAAGGGAATTTTTCTTCCCACAATAAATTACCAGTTTTTTTGATTTCATGAAAAATGTACTAGGTAATCTTTTCAGTGCTTCCCAACAAGTTAGTACTTATTCTCCTCGAGCACAGCAACAGAAGACATCACCTCACAGTTGTTCACAGCAGGTTTTCAGTCATATAGTCCTCCCTACCCGACATTTTTGCTCATAAACACGTTGTGAATATGTAAACATTTAAAAACTGTGACGATCTAAAAACTTTCTCTTACAGCTCTGCTAGACTCTTTGGGTAATGCGTTCCTTCTAAGAGAACAAGACAGCCATCTAGAGGGCAAAAAAGGCAGATCCTTAAATCACAAGGGAACACCGAACAATCAATTCACTGCAAACACCAGGTAGTTCATTTTTACTTGGTATTTCACCCTGACTTCCAGAATAATCCAGAAACCAAAAAGTGACAATTTTCTCCTCTTAGGATGACAATTTCTACAGAAAGCACAGATTTTTATAAAAGCAGACTGTTTGCTACTATGCAACACACAATTCTAAAAAATCAGTATCATAGATGTGTAATTAGGGACGAAGATGTCACTGCTACCTAGCTCCTTAACTCCATTACGGTATTCAGCATTTCCTCCTTCTTCAGTACTGGCTCTGGCGCAGAGCAAATGCAACACAAAGCAGCAGCTATACCAGCAGTGAGCTTTCTTGCTCCACAATCATAAAAAAGCATTTATGGCCATAATGCTTTAAGCAGCTCATTACTGATAAATTGTACAAACTATCACAGTGAGTCATAGGAGTGGGGAGTTCCAAGCTGAAGTAGAAGTAGGGTTTTTTCGTCTATTAGAGAAACAGATATATTTGGAGATTACAGTCCCCTGTGAAAGGATTCCGGGTAATTCTTACTGTTTGCTCAGATCAATTCCTGACACTGGTAAAGTTTAATACAGTTCTGTTAGCACAGCTAATTTGGAACAGGTATTACAAATGAAAAAATGCATAGAAAAACAGAATTATTTGAAAAAAAGTAGAGAAAAATCTTTCTAGAGTTTTGATTTGGATCTAGAGATCAGGGCGGAGAAAGGTGTGTGGTGAAATAATCAGCACTGCTCTTGGCTCTCTCCAGACCAGTCCCTCCCTTCCCTTTTTTTTGGTCTCATTTTCTATGCTACCAGAGATCTAATTGTTCAGAACACTGCATGTCCGCTGTGACTACTGCAGGCTGTCTTTTAAGCCTACTGCAGGTACCTGCTGTATTTTTCAGTGCACAGGGACCAATGTATACAAAATTCTCTCACTTCTCTTGCCATTTCCACAATATGGAATAAAGGTACTGAGTTGTCATTTAGGAACTGAGGGCAGAGGGAGAGGTATTAATCATACTGCATACTGATCCTGGAAACATCTGCAGAGGGTTTGTTCTTGCTGAAGTATCTCTTCCCCTACATTTCTGGAGATTTCACACCATCCCTTTGTTTCATTTCTGACATGAAATGCAGATGGCCTGCTTACTGACACCAGCAAGAAATAATCTTTGAATTAAATCCAAAAGCGCTTTTACAAAATCTTCTTTTCACTTGCCTTCTAATGATGACCTCTTCCCTAATTTTGCGATGGTTTCAACTCGCTTTTCGATCATTGGTATAGCTATAAAAAGCGAAACACCTCCTTCCTAACCCCATTATGATGAAAGCTTTGAATTTTATTATTCATTTTTAATAGGAAGAAGCTAAATTCCCTCAGGAACCATAAAAGTTAGGGGTTTTATCTCTCAGAAAGTGAAAGGTTGCTACAGAGTCATGCCTTCAGCAGATAGTCTGATAAAGGGTATACCTTGTACTTGGGATGACAAGAGAAAGAGAGGTTGCCCATTATTATTTTTAGTTCAGAAAAAAATATATATTTAAAGAGGACTGTTTTAGGTATTCTTTGGGTATTTTTTTTTAAATCTCTTAACAGTCTTTGAACAGTATTTAAAAAAATCGCGTACCATCAATGTAAATTAAAAGCTCAGACCATCACACTCTCAAGATAATTGTCTAACATTTAGGTAATCCTGCAAAAAGGTGACACTTCTGTTCATCACTCCTTAGTTCAAAGTTGTAACAGAACCCCTACTCTACACAGTGCCATTTTCCGTAAGACATTAACATCAATATTTGTACCAAATACCACATAAAAAAAAAAAGAAAGATGGCAACTGCACATCAGATCACTTTCCAGGTCAAAACATGTCTTGCCTAGCACCTGGCTGATCTTCAAATGGTATTTCAAAACCTGACCAGTGACTGCAGCAGCTCAGAAGATGGCTCTGAACAATGCGTACTATCAGCCTGGGAGCACGTTTTTATCCCAGTGAGTTCCAGTTAACAGGTACATGACACTTAACAAAAGTTAGCCCTGACACACTGCGGATTGGAAGCGTGACACATGGTTTAAGAAGATCACAGAATTTTTGAAGAGTGAATGTGTCTGTTGAGAAGCAAGACTTTTTTCCTCCTTGCTTTCAATGATAACCAAAATTACCAGTCTCTCAAAAACATGTACAATTATACAGGCTTATTAATGGAGATGTTTCTTCTTTTCTTTCTCCTTATTGATTTCAGATAAAGAATAAGTGGTTAGCAGAATGAAAGATATTGAAGGGAAAAAGAGGGGAACAACAACAACACAAACTCCATCCTGGAAAAAAAAAAATCAGAAGCAAGATGTGGACAGCCTGGAACAGCTTCTCCTGTCAAGGTAGGAAAGAAAAATATGAAAGAATCAACGGCTACTTACACATATTCCACATTTTACATGAAGAAGATCCTACCTTTGGATTGCAACATACTTCAGAGGAGGAGGTAACTCATCTCCAGATGATCCCATTATGAAGGCAAAGAGTGGTTAACTGGTTACCTTTAGATATTAGTAGTTGCTAGAAGTAAATATGAAAACTCTATTAGAAAGGCTGCATTAATTCTAGGTCTAGTTTTTTTTTTTTTTAAAAAAAAAGTTTCTGTTTCTCTCCTGAAGCTGAGCTTGTTCCTGCATTTTGGAATACTGTCTATTTTGCCTTGACAAGAAAATCTCCACAAAAGGAACAATTCAGATTCTTTAGTGGGGGCCTTACAAATGCTCTACTCTTCAAATGCCTCAGTTGTAAACTCCAGCATTTTTCTAATCTCCTGCTTAAACACAGGTTGATTTTATTTGGTTCTTTTCCTTCTGAATGGTCCCTGACTGCTTTTCTTCACTTGCCTCACCAGGTGTCTGAAAAGTAAATCAGAATAATTAGTTCTTATTTACCTAGTTGATTGCTGAAAAAAGTGGCATTATCTAAGCTAAGAAAAGCAGGCAGGGAAACTAGAACATTCTAATATAAAACATACATAAAGGACAGAAATGGACAGCCAGAACAATCTTTCATCCTCCATCACATCCATGAGGCTACCAAATATGGTCTTATTCCCTGCTACCAAAGACAAATCAGTAGTTCATAAAAGCTAATTAGGAAGCCTCATTTTTTAATAATTAAATACCCAGTACTACTCACTGACTGCAGCCTCAGTAATCCTGAGGACATGACCCACCATCCTACCTTTGCCATCAGTAAAACTGAGAAAGCAGCAAACCAGTCTTTAGGTAGGCTTCGTGAGTCCTGAACCTGTGTTCTCCGTATCTGGAAAAAATAAAAAATAAACCATTATAGATTGGTTTGGCTTAGCTTGGACTGACTTATTAATACTAGCTGGAATTGTATTTCTATAGACTTCTGTGTTTACGCTGTAAAAAGGTCAGTAATAAAAATGACAACAGAAAAGATATTAAAGAATCTATTTACGTGCGCTAGGTGCTATTACAATCCAAGCAGTAACACTGTTCTGAAGACAGTAATCTCTTAAAAGGGCAAAAGGAAACAAAACCTGCCTAAACTGTGTCAGTAGAAAGACCACAAGCTCACACTGGAAGTTGTACCAAGCATTCCCCTCAAGTGAGAGGCAGGTAACAAGGTACAGGTACGTACACTAGCTGTCGAATTGAAGCCTACATCAGTGGACAAGGATGTAACAACTGGCTGCTTGGCATGATTTGTACCTGTGATGTGCAGTGTTTTCACCTACAAGACAGAACTAGGATGTTAGGGGGGGTTAATTTTTTTTTATTATTATTTTTTATTTTTTAAAGAGTCTACTTTTACTCAAACCAAATTTGTCATCCCAGCCCCCACATGAACATGTTTTTGGGATTCCCCCTAGACTCAATGGAGAAATAATACACAATTAGTATTTGCCTGACTAAAATTGTTAAGAACCAATGAATAAAATCATGCCAAGACTCTTCTGTGATACAGCTCTCCCTTCTATTTTTACAAGATCCACTATTTTAACATGTGCCCTTAATGAAGTTGTGCACCTGCAGACAACAGATGCCCACTAGCACCACCTTTACATGTCTTCCAAAGCATACCCAGAAAACAAGCTAGGGTTAATTTACTGTTAATGAAAAATGAGAAAAACAGTAGTTCATTCCTGTTCGTGCTTAGGGGATAGCTGTTCAGAAATTAAGACCAGAAAAATGAGGTGAAAAGACATGCTGAAAATAAGGAAACATGATAATAGTTCTAAAGCATGGAAAATACACTTTGTGTTTATAACACAAAGGAAAATATCCTAACGTGATTGTTTTGGGGCAAAAAAAACATTTACTCTGTCCTTAAATTAACTGACAGAAGGACAGAAGCCAAACAAAACATGTATCCAAATAATAAAAGATTTTCCACCAAATATTGAGCCAAAAAAACACTCCAGCATTGAAAAAACCGACTATCAAAACCACTTCCTACAGAACACTTTTATCAGTTTTGAGGAAAACCCAGTTTTCCTCAGCTGCTCTTATTTAAAAGGTTAACTTAGTCTTCAAGGAAACCTCTAAATACCTCAGAACGTGTCTTACCGTGCAGCGGTGACTGGACATCTGCTCGTCCCTTGAAGGCGGGCTTCAGACAGCAAGTGAAGATGGCTTTGAGAAACATTTCTGAAAAACTTCTTGTAGACACGTTACAAGGGTGCCATCTACTGCGAGTAGATACTCAAAGCTAAACAGAGCTGTTCAGCACTAAAGGGAACTCAAAGTCTTCTATAAACGAGAAAAGCCCGTAGACACACAGGTGCCAGGCAGTACGTACTCAGACTGAGGAACAGCTCCCAAAGCCCATCACGTCCCCCACAGCGAGGCCCAGACGAGAGGTTCTGAGTCTTCAGCAGGTCGGTGCACATCCACCAGGCGTCGACACGCAGCGGCTGAGGGCGGCCAGGCACAACTTCTCCTCAGGCGAGGGGCGCCACAAGTTCCCCGCCCCACCCGCCGCGGGCGATGAGGGGAGCGAGAGACAAAATGGCCGCTCCGGCCGCCCCCCCTGCGCCAGGGGCTTTCGCACCACTTAGCCCCTGCTGACTGGGGCAGTCACAGCAGAAGAAGACCGGGCCCATGGCTGCTCAGCAACTCGGGCCCCAGCTGGTGGGGAAGCCACGAGCGAGGACACCAGCACCGGAGCCCCCGGGCACCTTCTCGCCTCAGCGCGGGGTGAGGCGGCGGCCAGTCCCGGCCGCACCTCAGTCGGGGGGGCGGGCGGGAAGGGCTGAGGGAAAGGGCACTCGTTCCTCCAGCCGAGTGACGGGAGGACTTGGGTCTTAAAGACAGCAGCTAGAGACGAGCTTGAAGTTCGGAACCTCTGCCCGGGGTTGGCCTTGCCCTCCATCCCTTTCCTGTGCTACAGTTACTGTGATTGTCGAGTGGAAATCCAGCCTGTGATGAGCACCTGGCCAGCACCAGGTTCCTCAGAATTTTGAGGGCAGCTCACAGAGACTGCCCTACTCTTCAAAAGCAAGTGTATTTTATTCCTTCATGCAGGCTAGTCCCCTTCTACCCCCTTTTTTTTTTTCCTCCTTAGAAGTACATATCCTCAGGTCTTTGTAAAAAAAGACTGTAGATTCAGATATTTATTTTTTTTTTAAAGTGAAGCACTACTCAATGACTTCCTTTACAATCTCAGACCTCCACTATTGGACAGACTGTCATATTGCCTTCTCTTTTCTCTAATAGTATCTCTGCCTACAGCAGGTCAGCAAAGGAACTGGACGCAGGTCTCTGCAGAAGGAAGAGAAGACAAAACTCCTGTCCTTCCCCTCTGTGACCACAAAGATCTCAGCAAAATCTGAGAACCACCTTGCTAGAGCAGCAACAGGGTAAGGTACACTCTATTTGCATAGCAGCATTTGACTTAAATTGATTAATGTGTTAGAAAGAAAACTAAGACTAGTTTCAGTAATTTAAAGATCTTGCTCCTTAACGGAGATAAATTTAACTTCTAAAGCTAATAATGTTCAGTAATCATGCAAGTATATTGATGTTCTGAGAAGCTACCATTAATTTTTAGTAAATGCAATCATTCAAGAATAAGATAATTAAGGCCAAAAATAGTCACACACAAAAGCAAAAGAAAACCGAAAAACAACAAAAAAGGCACGCTAGAAAGCAGAACTTCATAATGCAGCCTAAGGCTCATCATTGATCAAAATAAGAGAACAAGTCTCTTTATCACTTACATGCCTTTAAAGTCTAGAGTTATCTTCCAAATATTGAGTATTCAATAAAGAGTCAGCTTTAAACTGAGAGGAAAGCCAAGGCTGACTAGAATTTTTCAAGTCTCACATGGGAAGATAATATTCAAAAAAAATAATAATGAAGATAACATGGCATTATTTGCTTAATCATATAGGCCCATTTTATTAGACTTTTGTTGAAGTGTCTCACCCTCCAACAGAAACAATAGTGCCATGGTTTGATCTTTTTTCATTTTATTAGCACAGAATCATGTAGAATGAAGACAGAGAGGAACACATACTCTGAACATGGAAAACTCACTACAAAAATGGGAATGACTTGTTACTTCCTGTGATATTGCCTATTCTCCTCTCACCTTGAGTACCTGAACACTGTCATAGAGCTTGCAAGCCACAAAAACCCAATCTTACAAGCCCACAGCACATCCTTAAAAAACCAACCCTGCAGTTCCATTACCAGAAAGGGGCTAAGCCTAGGTTCAGAATGACAACTGCCAACAGAGACCGGAACTAAAGCATTTGAATTCCCAAGTCTCCTACTGACTTGAGTAACTTTTGGAGCAGATCCTTTATGTATAGAGTATCATAAAACAGCTTTAAATCAAAGGAAAAACATTTACATAGTATGTGCATACACCCTAATGTAAATGCATGAATGTTAATTTTTACATAGTTCAATAAAAATCAATTCTATAAGCACATAAGCAATCTTGTGGTTATGTCTGACCACATAAATACATCAGTCACAGAGATCGTTTACAGTTACAGACCTTCTTGTAGAAACCTCTATAGTGGCACTTGTATAGTCAATTGGTCCAGTGGCTTCGGAACACCTATACACACACAGGGATAGGCAAAGAGTGGCAAGATCTTTATGGGCCAATAGCTGAGCTTACCGCATAACAAGGCTGATGTACAATATGACATCTGCAGCAATATTACCAATAAATTAGATGAAAACTATTCAGATACACTTCCCATAATATGACGGCCAGCATTCACAAAATCAGAATACACGCAATTCTATTCAGATTGCATGGCAACAAACAAGAAGCTGTTTGCCACAATACAGAATCAACACACTTCAAATGTCCAATATTATTATTAGGTTGTGGCACTCCAATATTTAATTACTATTCAAGGGTAACACCTTCAGGTAGTTTCCTAAAATTGTCTTGATTATCAGTCAGAGGGTAAGGAGAGATCTACCATCACAAGCCAGTAATATGATCGTTTCTTCATTTGGAAATGGCTGAAACTGGTTGCTATATTCCAACAGATGGCAGACATTTCAGTTTAGTTAGCCATGCAATTGTTTTGTGAATAGGATTAATCACATAGATTTATGACATCCATGTTTTAGCAAAAAAGAGCAGGTAGTTTATTCCTGGTTTTTAACACTTCCCTTCCATCAAAGCGGGCATAACAAGAAGTGTTGTCTGAAAGCAAAGTATCGTGATCTCTCAAAACAAAACTCCAGCTCAGTTCTCCAAGCAAACATCGAGTCACTAGAACAGAGCTCTACCTTGTGTCCACTTAACAAGTACAGAATTCACAAGGATACTCTGAGCAAACTGGGGAAAGCAAGAACTTCATGGAATGATTTGTGAGACCAGCCTCACAAAACAGAAAGCGTGACTTTCACGAGCTTAAGTATTAACACCACCAACGTTTTGCGTGATAAGAGGTTAAACTTAAGCAAAACTGGACATTCTACAGAATAATTTAAAAAAAACGTTGAGCAAGTGACTATTCGGTGTTTCACATTAAACTCAACTCTCTCATTTTTAAGTTTTGACCGGGCAATCAGTCATAGACTGTTAAAACAGGACTCCAAACTGAAATACCACTGCACTTGCAATAAAGGTGGTTTCAAACTGACATTTCTAACTCCACTGGCCTCAAAGTATTTTTACAGTAGTTTCAGTTGTCGGACATGAGTTACAAGCTGCTGTGCCACAGTTAGCGCCGCTCTTCTCCTGTGAAACATACTTCAGGCTTTCAGACTACTCTTCTCTTGTTCCACAAATCTTTGGACTGAAGAGCTGACAAGTCTATCCAATGTCTAGTTTCCCTCTAGACTGCATTCCTAGGTGTGCCATTGTGAGTCACTGCTTTCATATTCGAGGTGCTTGCTTGATGGTTGCAGATTCTGTGGGAGGCAACACCTACTTCAAAGACCTCATGAATGGCTTTGCGGAAGCAATGGAAATTGTAGTCTATCAGACCTGTCAAGGAGAGGCAGGGGAGAGGAAAAACTGTGCTCAGCTTGCCACGTGTATGTAGTCAGACCTTCAAAATCAGTATGTTTCATTTAATACATAGCTATTTTGTTACTTGATTCAGTATGAATATGGGTTCAGAAGATTTAACAGCTAAGTTTTTACTCTAGTGCCAGTATTTGTTTAGACTGTCTCTTTTTAGAAACAAGGTACTCGTTTGGAACACAAGGTGTATAATTCATAATTAAAGAGCAGATAACATTCAACATTATCTTGCACTTTGATGGTGTCATCGATGCATATCCTAACTGTTGTAAAACTTTTGAGATCAAGGAAAACTTGAGTCAGTACTAGGTTAAAAGTTAAAGGTTGCACTAGAGGATCTTAGAGGTCTTTTCCAACCTGAAAGATTCTAAATACAATACAGTTATTAAAACATATCTGCTTTTCTTCTTTTGAACTGTCTGTAAATGCTAAGGTAAACGCCATCACTAGTTAAGCCAAGTACTTTGAAATTAGGGTTTTATGCTTTCATTTCTACCCCATAATATATGCAAGACCACTCATACCAATTGTCTGCTACAGGTCCAAGCAACTGTATAGTTGGTTAAACTCGCAACACATTAAACCCTTTGCTTTAAGTTCTTACCACGTACTGTACTAGCCTACCACTGCTAATTTCTTCAGTCCTACGTCAAAAAGGTTGCAGTAGCACAACACAAGAAATAGAGAATAGGGCTATCACAACACAGCAGCCTATCAAGCAGAACAAATAAGTATTACTCCATTCAAATGACTGCACTATAGCAGATGGTAATGACACAGGCCTCATTAGCTACACAAGTCATTTCAACAGGAGGACAGCATTAAAGCAATGATTCACAAGAATAAAAATAAGACCATTTTAGCTCTATGAAGGGAGAAAATTACCCCCAGAAGAAATTAAATAAATTTAATTTTACAAAATTAAGGTGACTTGTAAGGCCATACTAATATTTTATAGTTGATAAAAATCATTATACAAAAGCCATTCAAACAGGGAAGGCTCTTACCTTTGCGCTCAAAACTTTCTTCTCTAAGAATGCAAACTAATGCCAAAAACTTTGTTACTTCCTTTAAGTACAAGACCGTTGTGTTATTGAGCTTGATAATTGCCATTGACTCCTTATCATAAGCACTTCCAGTACCATCTTCTTTTAACCTAAGAAAGAATGAGTTAACCCAAGACATAATTTAGTAAGGCATGCATAAAGTAACTTCATGACAAATGCTTAATACCTGTGACACGGGGGACACACTTTGGTGTTAAGCTAAAACCGCATGGGTTTTTAAGAAAAGACTAGGACAAACTATTAGTGTTACTTAGGTTACTGTAGAAGCAATAGCAGCATTGTAGAGCTACTTCTGCAAAAAGACAAAAAGTTATGCAGCCCTGGGGCTGACCCATCAGGAGACAGACCATTAAACACTGCAGTATTTGTTGGCCGCACTGTATTTTTCAGTTACAACCACACCTCTAAAATAAATTACCACATCTCTAGAGCCACTTCAAAAAAAGGTGTTTTGAACTATAATTCTGTCACAAACCAGGAGAAATAAGTGCTACATGCATCCCTCAAAGAGAGTTAGCAAAAGCCACGTTGAGGAACTGGAGCCAAATTGAAAGTTGGCAAAAGCTACTCCGCTGAGATAGCAAGAAGGCTGATAGCAACATGACTTGCAAGTTACACTTCGGAGCTATGGTATGCTATCGACCCCAGTTGTTGCAGGTACTAACATATCTGCATACTAACATACCACGCCAAACAATACAGCAGTATTCATATTTTATATTGAACCCTTGCCTTTTCAAAATGTCAAATGGCTTTCTACAGACACAAGTGGAGGGACAAAAAGCGATTACAAACACTTGATCCAGCTCCCAAATCATCTGTTATATTATTCTAGTTACTTACAGAACCAATATGCTCTATAGAACAACTAATAGCATCTTGCAGGACGATGAAGCCAACGCTATTTGCATAGTTTGCAACCTATTCTACAACTTTTAAGGATTTTTCTCCTAAGAGTATTCATCACTTACCCATATATACAGGAAACATCTATCACTACATCAATCATGTCACAGCACAACTCATACGACTGCATGTCCACAGGGGAACTGTCTGTTGCGATGTAGATTTTGCTGACTACATCGAAGAGAAAAGCTTTTTCAATGCCTGAATTCTTCAGAAAGAGAAAGAATTTGGATGAGTTTTTAAAATAACTGCGTTTTTAAAATCTCAAGTAGAATTCATACACTTTCACATTCTTAATAGCAGGAAATGTTTTATAAATACAATACCCTTGTAGCTGTAGTAGATATCAATATCATCTTCTAGTTGACAAAATGTAAAGCTTGGCACTTGGATAGAATTCTTTTTAGTTTATTATTTACCAGATTGTAATTAAAGCTATACTTTTACAATGCTACCAGAATCCAAATTCAGCATTTTTCACCTTCTGTGGTTCTATGAACACCAGAAGAGCTGCATATTCACCTGATGAACCAGGTTCAGAGATGAGTTACTTCATAGCAGCAAAGTGTGTCAGCGCATACTTGTAGTATCTTGGCAGTTCAGTGACTGTGTGATGTAGTTGCCATGTAGACTGACATGCAGAGCCAATAAAGTCAGCTTCTAATCTTTTGACTCCATGAAGAATATCATATTATGGCAGTTATGATGAAGGAAGAGCACCCAGCCAATTGTACCATCCCATACATAACTTTGAGCACTTCAGCAAAGTTCACATGCTCCTAAGTTCAGGAGCCTTCTGCTGTTCAGCGAGTTAACCACATACACACCATGGATTTCTGGCAAAGCTTAAGTTCTATTTACACACCAGGAACATTCATTATTGCTTTCTCCTAGCCTGTGTGAGTACCCAAGGCAGCACGCTGAAAAGATCTAACCTATCCTTTTAGCATCAGGGCCACACTGTACTCTCATGGCACTGAGCAGCATGAGCATGAACATGCCCATTATCCACTGGGCCAGGTTATTACAGTCCTCTGCCAACAGAAGCAAGCATCAAACAGTTTATGGGGTGATGCATCTGACCCACACAGCTCCTCTCAATCACAACTGTAATTTTCCATGTTGTCCACATGCCTACAACAGTCTCAGACATAACTTAGATGAAAGACAGGCTACTTCAGCCTCGTTCCTATGTTGGTATCTCAGTTGATTTAAAGTATACAGCACAAAATTCTACGTCACAAACTCTGTAAAAAACACAAACACTAAAATAAGGACAAAGGTCTTGCAGGCCACATGAAATTGACAGTTTGGTTTAAGGCGAAGTTCATGTGAAAAAAAGCATCTTGCCAGCAGAGCTACATTACACTACTAAGCGCCTTGACAGACTAATTAGTATATCATGCTGGCAGAAACCTTCCTTATCAACAGTTACAACAAGCCAAACTACGCTTTGCCAGTATTTTGAGAAACCTGGATGAAGTACAGACCAGTACAGTTTAGCTCTGGTACAGAACTTCTAATGCAGACAATTAGGATGAGTACAACGATGCTGAGAGCCACCCAAATCTCCCAAGGTCAGCGTCCCTTAGCAGAAGGACTTGCTTTATTGTTCCACATATTTCACTTACAATTCTGTTTGATTAACACTTACTGATATAAAGATATTTAGTAGATTTTCCAGTGTTGGCAGTTGCGGAATGAGCTTCTGAACCACTTTACTGAAGGCTTCAAATATTGAATGGTCATAGATACTCGTCAAATAAAAGCTGAGATGAGGAGGGAAGAGAAAAGGAAAAAAGAACAGATTCATGAGTCTGTTAGAATCACAGTACAAATAGTACAAATGTTATATCTCTATTTTCTAACATTCAAGGCTGGTAATTAAACTGGGATGCTTTATCACAGATATCTTTGGCTGCTCCATCAAGAACATCATTTCTGAGACTAGAGTAAACATGATGCAGGCTTCCACAGGAGATGGGAGCAAAGAGAAAAAAAATCAATTTGCTTTCACAACACACTGAGCCTATGCAAAGGAGTTAAATGTCTAACCAGGTTTCATCAAGTCCTGTTCCTGACCTTCCACTTTGTCACACTAACACTGAGAGACTGGCCATAATTAAAGGCTCCATGAGAATTAAAATAGTAAAAAATTAAAATAGCAAAAACAGAAAAAAAAGATATCTTGTTTTAAAGGTGTCAGTAAAAGATTCCTTAAAAAGCAGGCCAAATATCAAGAAAGAGACCAAGCTTTTAAACCAGTCATACTGAAAAGCCAGTGCTAGACAGTATTAGAACACAGCTTCTTCTGTCCTCCCTCCAGGCCAGTTGTACAAATTTGGCCTGTTACACTGAATGAAAGCTATGCAAGAGGATCTTGAATTATCAGCAAGCTTATTTGTAAGCCTGTTGATTGGAAACCGATACGCTAGCCTGCTTTATTTTAGTAAGGTAGCTAGCTGAGACTTGGCCAAAAATTCAGCAGTGTATTTTTTTTTTAACTTTAAGAAACTAACAAGACGTTGCTCCAATCCACTATTACATCTAAAACCCCGTAGTCTGTAGGCATATCAGCAACAGCAGAATCACATATGCCAGTATTTTGTAACTCACCTAAGGTGAAGTTTTTCAAGCCCAGCATCTGTAAGGTCATCGTTAGCCCTCTGATGAATATCCCGCTGAGTTTCTATTTTATGGTCATCCGATAAACCATCAACTTTATGAATAAAAACTTCAAAGTTCATTTCTGGGTTGACCTTGTAGGCTTTTGAAACTGTGATGTGGAGTCTTGTTAAAGCTTCCATATAGTCATCCTGTAAATAAGTTTTGGCAGGAATGAATGAAAAGCCTTTATCTTCAATAACTCCTTTCAGTACAAGAACTTCATTTCACTTCTGTGATGAAACAGAAGTTTGGGAGAAGAGAATACCTTGGAGATTCAGGAATCCAAGTGGCTTAGACTCTGTTTCATTAGCTATGCAAGGCGCAATTATACAAAACCAGGTTTCATAGCAAAAGGCAGGTTACACTTCAACTCCAGCAAAATGCAGCAGTAATCTCCAAGACAGTCCCAATAACCAGGTACTCTCCAATGGCGCGATTCTTAAGTCCATTAGAAGCTAACAGATACCTAACAGTACCAGTACCTTGACATTGAGGTCAGAAGCATGCTGTTATTAAATGAACTCCACAGCATTCAACAGCAGAGGAAGGGGATAATTGGATCATTCAGACCATTTAGCACATCAGATTCCCACAAGTGCAGAAAAGTACTTCAGAGTACTTGCCCCTTCCACCATCTCTGCTGGGGCTGTATGTTCCACATAATCAATTCACAAAACTAAAAGTTACACACCAGAAAGTGAGATTGCCAACACAGCCTTTCATACGTAAGAAGTGTTTCACAAAACCTTATTTAAAAATACAAATTATTAGATTCCCAATGGTTCCTCTCACAAAGAAAAATACAAATCACTAAGAATTGTTAAGAAGTTACCTGAGCATCAATAACATATATTAGAGCACCTGTTCCTCTGAAGATCATCTCATAATCAAACGTTGGATCAAAAAAGTCCATCTGTCCAGGAAAATCCCAGATTTGGAAATTCACAAACGAGCTGTTGGAAATATCATCCTTATAGATCTTGTTGGTGCTTTCCAAGAACAGGGTCTCGTTGGGAGACATTTTGTGAAACACCACCTGTTAAAAGAACACAAATAACAGCCTTGACTTGGCCTCAGTAGAAGAGATTGTTAAAAGTTCTGTGACTTGAATCTTACAAATAGGTTCATCCGCTCTAAAGTGTATGGCTTTTCCTACAGGGACTTGAGTTTTCCCTTTCGGTGAACAGACAGCTTGGTTCATCAGCTAAGCAAATAACCTGCTGTTAGACAGAGCCAAGCAACTCAATTCAGTTAAATATTTTTACAAGCATAAATAATGATACTGCCTAAAGACGCGGACATCCCAGTTACTCTTTCTTCCTTGCAAGTCAAACAGAGTATCTTGAAATGTTCCTGTATTAGCCACATTGCATCAGGTGGAAAGCCACCATGTTAATTAAGCAACTGCAAGCTTTTAAGAACTGTTCTTTTTCAGTCTGAGAATTTCCTCTACAAAACACTCAGCACCAGACTAAAAGCAGTTATAGTGCAACAGAATCAGACTGCTCCTACGCTACAACGTACAGAAATACATCTCTGTTTTAAAGGCCTGAACTGCTAGGTAGTTCACCTTCTGTTAGCAGCTGATTTATCTTTGCTGACCCTCTCCCTTCAAGTACCCTAAAAGGAGTGCTGAAAACTATTATGCTAGTTGGTAAACAGTTTAGCTGCAGCGATGAAAGACACAGTTATTGCTAGTACTCAAAAAGCTCCCCTGGGATTTTAGCCCTTTCCTGAACAAACAGAAACATGTAAGCCCACAGCAAAGCGTTCTGTAACAAAAGCAGTCAGCTTCAACAGCAAATGTTGTGCTAAAGCAACTGGACTGCCTGTCACAAAAGTTACTACAAACGGTAAGGTGGTTGAAGGCTAGGACTGCAAAATGAAATGTTTCAATTTTCTTCTAAATGTTTCACACCGTTATAAAAGTCAACCCTTAAAAAGAGCGAATGCAACAATCTCTGTCAAACTGCAAGACAAACAGCTCCACACCCAGCACAGCCAATGGCTGCATAGTGAGGTTCAAGGTAGTACGTCAGATTTTTAAAAATAAGGGGAAAGAAATTCACTTCCTCAAAGCAAACGTATGAAGAAGTCAGGGTCTGAATGAGGTTTTATACAGCACGACACTGGTATGGAGAAGTGAGAGCAGTTCTAGATAGGTAGCGGCTTTACTGCAAGGACTAGATGTTCCTCAGGGTCTGAAGAACGGTTTTAAAGCATCCTTGAAATCAACACTCCTTTGGAACCGAGCATCTCTCACACGGAGTAAAACAGAATTAATGAATTAAGTTTAAAGCAGGTGAGTCTCTAAGAAGTGATGTCACCATCCCCTTTTCCCAAAGCAGCGTGTAGCTGATGCTCCCAGCTTTGCTTAGAAGAAAGGCTGCATCTAAGAAGTGACTTGCAAAGTCTTCAAATGTAGCCACAATTTGGGGTTACTGGTTCCCTCTAGCTTTCAGGTTTCACAATTTCCAGCTGTAGATAACACTAAGATCTCCAATAAGAGCCTGTGAGGGCTGCCACCCCCGTGCCCAGAGACTCAGAAAAAAACTCTTCAGTGCAATCACAACATCTGAACATATGTGGGGGGCAACAGGCCTAGGTACTGACAGGTGAGTGGAGAGCCTGAAAGGCAGCGACAGCCCCATCTACTGCTGCATTTCAGGGCACAAAGTAAATGTTTTCTAACTGCTCCAGTACGATTTGTAAACCCTGCCTAAGGAAAGGAACAAGTCTCCAGTGAAGACAGGAGTCCCAGGCTGCAGTTCAGGACCCAGTGGCGCAGCACAGCCTGGGGATTACCACGCAGCCTGCACAGCACAGCTACAAGCAGCAGATTCCTTCCTCCTAGAGTGCAACATGCAAAAAAGGCTTCTCTGCGTAGTTTTACAGAAAGCCCCGAAGGGTTCCACGTTTGCATTACAGGGAAACCGGAGACCCCCACGCTCCGGGTTGACAACCCCTGTGCTTCACCCACAGCCCCTTCCCAGAACAGCACGCGGAAGAACCTCATCGCAGTGACCGCAAAGAAGACCCTCGAGCTGCGGAACACGGACCGGCCGCCCCACTTCTCCTCTGCCATCCGACACGCTCAGGTTCGCGTTATTTTACTACCAACCACCGGCGGCTCCCTGCGGCGCCCAGCACCACTTCCTCCTCGCCCAGCACCTCGCCGCGGCCTGCAGCCGGGGGGGGAGTGCAGCCTCTGCCCCTGCGGGAACCGGCGGCGGGGCCGGGGCTGCCCCCGCTGCGCAGCGGCAGCGCCTCAGGAAGGCGGCGGACCCGGGGCCGGCTGCCCTGCGGGGGCGACCACCGGGGGAACCAGCTCGCCCTGGGGGGCAGCTCGCCAGGGCGGCCTCTCCTCGCCCGGGGCAGCCTCCCCCGGGGCTCCGCAGCTTACCGGGGCTCCGCAGCCCGCCCTCACCGGAGCCGGGCCGGCGAGAGCGGCGGGGCGCGGCGCTCACCTTCTGGATGGAGGACTTGCCGCTGCGCCGCAGCCCCATCAGCAGGATCCGCGGCTTGGAGTCCGCCCCGCCCGCCCCGCCGCCGGGCCCGCCCGCTCCGCCGCCGCCGCCAGGGCCTCCGGAGCCCGGGCCGCCGTCCAGCTCCGCCTCCTCCTCCTCCTCCCCGTAGCCGAAGTCCTTGGGGAACGCGTCCGCCGCCCCGAAGCTGCCCCCGACCAGCGCCGGCTCCTCCGCCGCGCCCGCCGCGCCCGCGCCGCCGAACTGCAGCGCCATGGCCGCCCCCGCCCTGCGCCCCGCCGGGCCTCCGCCTGCCGCGCCAACCCAACGCCGCCCGGCCCCGCGCCCATTGGCTGCGCGGCGAGCTCCGCGCCGCCCATTGGCTGACGGCGGCAGCAAGGTAGGGTGGCTCCGGGCACAAGACCCGAGTCACCTGACGGCGCGGCTGCACGTGAGCGGGAGGGGCGGGGCGAGGGGAGGGGGCGAGCGGCGGGAGGCGTGCCGAGGGGCTGCGGGGGCGGGGCGAGTGCCCGGAGGGGCGTGGCTATGGTCGGGGCGCTGTGAATGGGGTGGGCGTGGCCATGGGTCCGGGTAGTGAATGGGGTGGGCGTGGCCATGCGTTGGGGGCGTGGCCAGGGGGCGGCTTCGCGCTGCAGGCCCCAGCCCCGATCGTGCCCCGCAGCGCCCGGCCCCAGCGGCCCCCCGGGAGCGGGGCTCGCCCTGCCCGGTCCTTTTCTTGTCCTGCTCGTTAACCCTTCGCTAATTTCCCCCGGCAGCAGCTGCCCGGCTCGGTCCTCGCGTGAAGCTGTGCTCTGGGGCTCTCAGTCTGTCCAACCCCCGGTTAAGGCTCACAGGACCAAAGGGTTTTCAGATAAAACCAGCGGGGGTGTGACCAGTGACAAGTGTAAGCGCACGCTATTACCTCCCAGCTGATGCTTTCTCGCCCTGCAACTGCCTCAGCCCAACACCTGACCTGCCTGCTGCTCCCGGAGCAAGGCATGCTCCAAGCAGCACACATTCAGCTGCGATGCATTTCCTACAGCATCACCCCTCCCAGTCCTTCCCCAGGCTGCAACTTAATGCAGTGTACACATCCTAACTTACCTTCTGCAACACACGAGAGGGAAGCAGCCTGTTGGGTTGTGGATTTATTTTTGTTTGTTTTTAAGAGTTAACACAGCATTTTAACCCACTCATTTAGCTCTCTTCTGTTCTCTCTAGATCAAGAATAGGTACAGCAGCAAGGTAAGAAGCCATTACATTTGTTAGCACCTGATTTCAATTTGCACACTGACTTCAGCAGTTTTGCTCTATCTCACCACACCTCTAAGACCAGGTGCAAGACTCATCCTAGAAACAAGTAACTTATTCTACTAGCCAGTAGATCCCATACATAAACAGCTACTGCACTTCTGTCCCCTTATCTCCTCTCATTTTCTCCTGTCAACAGCTGCCTTTAAAGTACCTAGTTTTAGGATTGGAAAAAAGGGTGCTCTCTGAAATGCATCTTTCCTGTGAAGGACAACTTTACATTTCAGAAGCGCTATGAAATGATGCAGGTGGTACTGCATCTCCAGCAGTGTGCTGTGTCCCTCACTTAACTGTACCCATTCCTGATGCCACTTTGAGCAGACAGTTGCCCTACATCAGCTTCAGCAGAAGCCTAACTGCAGCGCCAAGTACCAGCCTGCAACATGCTTTGGAGGTCTTGCTTTTACAGTTGGTCCCTCCCTCCTCCCAATCGAGAGAATACCAGGAGATCAGCAGCTTAACAGGATCATTGACCACGATCTGCAGCTTACACAAAGTTGGCAGGCACATTTCTCTGCAAGTTAATCTTAACAGCAACCTTTTCTTCAGCACAGAAAGCAAGATTGGCAAGCATGTCTAAATTCATCAGTTGCTGGTGCAGCTGCACAGAAACAGTTACACACAAAACACTAGTTTTCCTTTAAGATGGTCAGGTACCTAAATAGACGTGCAGAGTTCACACAGAAGAGTCAGGACTGCAGTTCTCAGGAAGCCCTTTATTAAATCAAGGCATTAAAGGAGAAACTACTGTTATTCATCACGCTTCTCTTCTTGAGGTGGTTCATACTGAGCCAGCTGTGGATTTAAAGAGAGGAATTCAGTTAGCTGCAACATCTTAGAGACAATTTCTACATTAAGAAACGTGAAAGACAGTCTGGTCTGGAAGTGCTGCATTTACTTTTTGTATTTTAATCCATCCCTGGCAGTTATGCATGTCCACTTTCAAGTTAAGCAACAAAATTACCCTTCCTTCAAAGCACCAAGTTGTTGCATTGTATAATCACACAGCTGTAAGAAGTGGGCTTTTCAAATACACTTTCATTTTTCCCTGTTTCTTGTTCTAGGTCTCACGAAGTACTATTAATCTAAAATAGCAGCTGGTATTGATCAGTGCCTTCTAAGTTTTGATTTGTACTGATATATGATTAAATAAAATAGTTCTCATAGAAATGAGATCTAAACACTTCCTGAAATCATTCCAGCTTTGATTATTCTTTCTAGAAAGCATGGCCTAGGCAGCCATGCATTCAAGTGTGACCTTTACTTGGAAAGTTATTTCCAAAGAAACACGAAGATGTTTACTTGACCTCGGTAACATAAAAGATAAGCTCAAGCTTCAAAAACAGTTCGAGTGCTAGGACTGAGTCTGAAATATGCCAGTCCAGCTTCCCTACTTAAGATTCTACCCCTCATCCTGTAAACTGTGAAGTAGGTTAAAAATCAATGCATCAAAACAAATTAAAATACCATTGTGTCCCTTGTAGCAACACTGATTTACAGCAGCCACTATGGCATTAACAAGAACCACAAAAACAGCATTTCGAGCATGTTCTTCTAGAGTTTACCACACAAGATAGCCAGTATACAACCTGAAGTCAGTTTTCTTTCCTGTAAAGGACCCAACTGTTGCATTTCTGCCCACACCCCCATGTAAATACATAGCATTCAGTAAGCTTAAGGAAAAGAACAGCTCTTCACAGATTAACACAGCAGCAGAACACCTATTCAGGCATGATTGAAGTTACCAGTAAAGGCACAATTAGAGGGGTGTATTTTATGCTAGAGGAGTGCTGAAAATAAAGCTAACAGAGTTCTCCCTGCTGAGAACGTCCGTATGAGTTCATCCACACAACTTCTACTGTGTCAGAATGACAGGTAGAAGATAAGGGAACAAAAAAAAAACAGTAATAATGGAAAACACAAAGTAAAAATTAACATTCGAAGATGAAGAAGGCCAAAGTACAAGTAAACTAAAAGGCTTGGCTTATGGAAAGCTTGCTTTCCTGAAACAAGTTTTAGCAACACCTCTTTAAGAGAGACCCAGGTCCCTCTGCTTTCACACCTCCACTTACTAGTTGCATTTTCAACTCAGCTACTCCAAGCAGACTGCTGGTCTGCTGCCACTCCCACAAAAGGAGGCAAGATGCTCTCTGCCGTATTTCCTAGCAAGCATGAACAAGTGTGGCTGCAAGGACTCGGCAGGTACTAGCTAAGGAGAATTGCTAGGTAAACAAGAGGACACTCCAGAAGAGGGCGTAAAGCCCAAGAATCCCTTCTCCCAGGAGAGAAGCAGTGGTAGTTGTTCACGATACAAGAAAAAACACGGGGATGTTCACATAGGAGAAGAGCCATCCTCTTCAAACAAACACACGGAAGCCCCCAGTGGCACATAAGCTTAAAGCCATGACACTAGCTCATTAAGGCTCTCAAAGTTTTACTTTGAAACTTCTTGTTTACTTTACAGCCATTACTATCTAAAAGGGAAGCCGTTCACATCTCTGAGCTGTTTTAAGAGGGCCTAGGGACCCCTTAAACAGCCCTGCATTCACCAGCACTTCAGAGCCTCGCAGACACAGGAGTACCAGAGCTGTTTTAACTAAAGGGCAAGTTAATGTTCAACGTGGTAAGAGTGACCTCCACTGGTAAAATCCTGCCGCGTATAAATCCGTACCAGGATACAAAAACTAACACACAACTTTCCTCCTTCAGTTAGCCCTTTAAAAGCCTCTATAGCAGATATACTAGCTTACCGCCACCACCCTCTTTTTCAAAGCTCTTGTGGAAGTGTAAGCTACATCGTATCAGGTAACTTAAAAATATCCAGCTAGGACTGAGTGATGATACAGAATTAGCCTTCATACAGGTATTTTTCACAAAATAAATTCTCTAGTTAGTAAAGCTATATTATAGAATGCAAGTTTCCCATCAAAAAAAATGTACTACGTAGAAGTCTACCAGGAATGAGCTGGCATTCCTCAGCCCCAAGGCTAAACAATGTTAACAACATTTATCAGTTATTCTAGTGAAAAAGAGTTAGCTGTATTGTAAACGTCAAAGTATCTGCTTGTGATATGCAGAAGTACTTCAGAATACTAGACAGACTTTTACCTTGGTTTTCAGTTTTTTATTTTCTTCCAACACAGCTTCGTATTTTTCTTTCATCTCTGCCACTTCTAGGCGAAGTGCCTCTATTTCTGGATTCTCAGGAGCTGAAGCTCCCAAATGATGCTTCAGAAAGCTGGTATTTGGATGTTAAGTATTTCTTCAGTTAGACAGCATAACTGTTTTAATTTTTAATGCTTAATTAAAAGTTAGTGATGCAATAAACATGGCCAAAATTGCATTAAACCAGTCAGATTACTACAGAGCTTTTCATCCTACAGGATGAAGTTACAAAAATATGAAAGCCTTTCAAGTTCAGTGGTATATCACACAAAGAAGTGACATCAGTACATATGAGATGCTCACATTTTGCTACACCAATCTTTTCTTTCCTCTGAAACGCAGAATATGGTAGCTTTTCAACTTGTTTCAAACATTAAGAAATAAAAAGGAAAAAAGGTAGGCTGCCTACAAACAGCAAGAAACAAAGCCTTTAATATTTTTTCTTTGCCTTCTTGTACTCAAATAATACTAGAATAAGGGGCAGCATGAAGAAGCAGACTTCAGAAGCCACAGATACAGTAATCAAATCTAACATGGAAGGTCTACAACATCTTGTAGTAGCTTGTAACTTAATTTCATAAATGCTGACACACTGATGAGCACGATTCTCTTGCATCCTGTCAGACTTGGTTAGCTCTCTGACAAGTCTTCAGCCAAGAATAATCTGATACATGCTTGTGAGTATTACCAAATGCTTTGGTAATAAACTGCAGCCAGAAACACTGGAAAATGCCAGCAGTCTTAAGGTTTCTGGAAAAGGTTTAGCGCCAGAGGAATTTCCAATTGTCTATTATATGCTGTCCTAGTGGATCAAGAGCCACCTGTAAGACTGCTAGTAGTAACTAAAATCATCCAGAGAAAGCATTTTCTGAGTTTAAGTCTTCTGAGTAAGTCTCTCTAGTTCATCTGCAAGTGAGAAACAACACTGACACTGCGTGGCACGTCTCCATAAGCACTCCACAGAAGAGAAAAAGGATACTCCAGTGCACTATTTGGTTTCTCTGGCTCTTCATATAAGGCTACCAACACTGCAAACAGAAAATATTCAACAATTTCAAAAAAGTTCATGCAACTCTTCACTTTTAAAACACATACCAACAGTCAGAAGGCATAAGCGTTGCATGCCATGTTTATAGCACGTTCTTCTGTTTAACAAGGTTCTCACCTACATCCTTTGATGTTAAGAGTAGAGCTGTACGGGAGAGAACAGAGCATCCCACACTGTAACAGCTAACCAGAAGGGGTTTTTTGTTCCCCTAACTAGTCACTGACTAGTTAGGGGATAGTACAGAACAAGTATAGCACTAGTATATCAGCACTTCTGTAACTTTCAGCATAAAAGCAAGCCTCCATCAAACAGGTACAGAACTAAAAGGCTACTGTCAGAGTAGGTGATTAAATTCCTCACTTCACTGAAAACCTTCATGGATTGGGGCTCCTGTGGACAACAGAGTGCCAGAGGGCTCGGCACAAGCAGCAGTACCCTGACAGCTTAAATAAAACTAGCCATACATATGCCAACCCTGTATCTGGGGCACCCAGCCCCATGAGCAGTCAGAAAGTTCCCAAACACAATCACCCCACCTGTCTTCAGTGGCACACACACATCTGTAGATGTTTGGTTTCATAAATCCTTCCCAAGCAGTATTTGCAGGGAACTTTGATGCCCCTCTCCCAGTTTCAGGTGCCTGAACTGCACAGGTTTTACACTGCGCACCTAAGTTAGAAGCAAAATCGAGATGCCACAGTGCTTGGAAGAGTTGTTTTGCTATCGCACAGGGTGCTTCAAACTGTGATAGTACAAAACACCTACAGGAAGCCAAACAGCACCCACACACCCGGCTGGGAGCCTCAGCATGAAACCCATTCCCTCACATCGCAGATCTGCTGTTCGCCCTTCAAACAGCGTGCGTTGTCGAGCAGGAATATTAACACACTGCCGGAAGGCTCTCAAAAACACTTCAGAAGAAGTCAGAGGAGGCCATAAAGAAAACCAAAGTATCCTTCAGCGCAGCACAAGTATTTTCTCCGTTCTGATACAAAGTTGCTTCTACAAAGGTTGGACGTGGTGCTTAGGGACATGGGTTAGTGGGTGACGGTGGTGGTAGGGGGTGGTTGGACCAGATGGTCTCAGATGGTTTTCACAACCGTAATGATTCAGTGAAAGCTTACCGGCTAGCTTCAAGAGAAGATACGAGCCCTGCTCAGGAAGGGACCTTTAACCAGTCCTGGGGCACACCTCCTGTTACTTCCCTCACAGAATCATTAGGGTTGGAAAAGCCCTCCAAGCTCACCTGGTCCAACCGCCCCCCCCCCCCACCCCCATCACCCACTGACCATGTCCCCAAGCCCCACGTCCAACCTCTCCTTGAACACCCCCAGGGACGGTGACTCCACCACCTCCCTGGGCAACCCGTCCCAACGCCTGACCGCTCTTTCTGAGAAGAAATGTCTCCTCATTTCCAACCTGAACCTCCCCTGGCACAACTCGAGGCCGTTCCCTCTGGCCCTATCCCTGGCTACCTGTGAGAAAAGCCCCCCCAAACACTCCCCCCCCGCAGCGCAGGGGCACCCCCAGGACCCCGCACCCCCTCAGCACCCCCCGCCGCCGCCGTACCCTTGGTGAGCGTGTCCAGCACCCCCGACTTCTCCAGGTAGCGGCGGAACTGCTCCCGCTTCGAGTCGGCGGCCTGCGGGAGGACGGCCGGGCGGTCAGCGCGGCGGGGCGGGGCGGACGGGCCCGAGCCCGGCCCCCACCCCGCCGAGGCCGAGGCCGGTCCCGGTGCCGGTGCCGGTCCCGGTCCGCGGGCAGCCCCCGGGGGGCGCCGCCGGGGCCGGTCCGCGCTGCCCCTACCTTGTAGTGCGCCATCGGCCCGGCCGCGCGCCTGCGCCCGCCTCCTTTACGGCCCCGGGGCGGCCGCCGCTGCCATGGCGACGGGGCCGGGAGACACGCCCCGAGGGCGGCCTCCCGGGGAGGCCCGGGGAGGCTGCGGGGCTTCGGCCTCGGCCCGGCGGTGTGACGTCAAAGTGAGGGTTGCTGACGTCAGAAGGAGTGTAGTGGCATCAAAACAAAACGTGAATCATGTCAAAATGAGGGTTGCTGGTGTCAAAATGACATCAGGGGAGGCCCGCGGCCTGGGGAGGCTGTCAGGCCTCGGCCTAGTCCCAGCATTATGTCTGTGCACTGTGACGTCAAAAAGAGTGTTACCGACATAAAAAAGAGTGTTAATGATGTCACAAAAAAGCATTACTGACATCAAAATGAGGGTTGCTGATGTCAAAAGACTGGGGAGGCCTGCGGTCCGGGAAGGCTGGGGGGCTTCGGCCTAGTCCCGGCATTGTGTGTGCGCTGTGACATCAACGAGAGCATTAATGATGTCAAAAGGAGTGTTACTGACAGCAAAAAGATCGTTACCAATGTCAAAAAGATTCCTGCTGACATCAAAAAGAGTGTTACCAACATCAAAAAGAGTGTTACCAACATCAAAAAGAGTGTTACCAACATCAAAAAGAGTATTACTGACACCAAAAAGAGTATTACTGACACCAAAATAATTGGGGAGGCCCATGGCCTGGGAAGGCTGTCAGGCCTTGACCTGGGCACGGCGTTGTGTCTGTGCGCTGTGACACCAAAAGATAGGAGAATCGCTGATTTCTCTGCTGAAGAAGTCAGTGGTGATACACTGAAAAAATATGTGCTGCGGAGTCAATAAGTGAAACATTTATCAAATGTTTTGTTATTTTTGTATTTAATAGTTCAAACAGCAGAATATACGTGACATTCTTCTCTCAAAGAGCTATCAACTATGTGTTTGAATTATTAGATTAAGAATAAAGTTATTTATTAATAATTCGTATTTCTCATGTGTTCTAGTGCTTTCTTTAGCCTAACTTCCTTTACTGGTCTTTGTAAAATACATTTTTAGACTGTAATTTTGTCTTCTACTTTTATCTGGTTTAGGTACAGCTGTAATTTTAGCCCTGACTTCCTAATGCGTGGATTTATGTGATGTATGTAACCCTTTTTAGCTGGGAGGTTAACGCAGATGTTCGGCACTGAGGTTCAAGCCATCCTTTCATTGCCAAGAAGTGGACTGTTTAAAAGTTACTTAGCTAATAAGCAAAGGGCTACACAACTTCTATTTTCACTTCCGTGAAAGAGCTGGTTAAAGTCAAACGAGGCGGCTACTCTTATAAATAGCTCGTATATTACAACTTCCAGTAACTACCCTGGCACCGAGTAGCGTGATTCACCGGCGCGCTCGCGCTATATGCGCAGGTCGGTGGGGGCACGCCGGCTGCCGGCACTGCTGGACAGGGACGGGCGCCCAGACACGGGGAGCAGCTGGGGGCTGCCACAGCCCCTGCTCTGGCGAGAGCTGGAGCTCGCCTCCCCGACGGAGTCGGGAGTGTCTGGGCGGCTGGGATTTCTGATGTCGGTTTTGGAAGGTGGCTGGCCTTGGTTTGCACTGAGACTGCTTTGTCTTCTGCTGCTGCTCTTTGTGAGAGAATTCGTGGAAGAGCCGGCGCTCTCGACGGCTGCGGAGCAGTTCCAGGAGGAAACGATTCCTTGCTGCCTTCTGAAGCTGGCAGCTGGAAAAGTGCAAGGTTGCAGAGACGGTTGCGATGGCATTTCAGCAAAGCTTCTCAAGCACATAGTTGGAGCTGTATCTGCATTCTGTGTACCAGCAAGGAAATGTTTCTGATCAGCTTCTTTCTGAGAATTGTTTGCTTCAGTCTGAGGCCTGCTAGGCAAGGCCTCATTGTTTGTGCTAATATTTTGATTCTGATCATTTAAAGCACTTGTAGCTGGCCTTTTCCTCGGCAATTTATTTTCCTGATTGTGGTGAGTGTAGTTGCTGCTATTTTCTGTATGGTTATTTTGAATAGACTGAAACATGGGAGGAGAATTTAGAACCGGGTAGATGGCAGTGTCGGTTTGCTTTTCCATTAAAAATGCATAACCACTAAGTACAGAAGGAAGAGTTTTTGGAGGGGTTGCAGGTATTCCCAAAGAAGAGCGTGGTATCACAGAGTATTTCTTAGATTTGTTTATGTAGAAATTGCCATGGCCACCCTTGTTTTCCTCCTGCCCACAAAGACCCATTTTAATTTTTCGTAATCCTAGGTGGATAATTTCCAAGACATTTAAAACCAGCGACACAGTCGCTATCGATTGCATGAATAATATGAACACTGTCTTTTCTGTCGGTCTTGATACAAAGCAGTCAACGACGTTTGGACATGGGTCTCTCTGACATTTGTAAAGGGGATCCAGCCGAAACCCATAAAGCAGATATTGCCCAATCATAAAACCGACTTCCACTGCAGACCTAGTGAAAATATGTATCACGTAAGTGCAGAGCAAAGAGCCTCGCAGGGGTGCTTTGTTCAGCTTCCTTTGATCCAGTTGCCGGAGTTCTCTCTCCAGCCTTTTCCGATATTCGGTCATTTCCAATTCAGTGCTTTCAAGCTCCACTCTTACCTGAGCTTTCTTCTTTTGTCTCTCTTTCTCTAAGGCTCTTAGTCTATATAAGGCATGACCCATATACACCAAAGAAGGGGAAGACACAAAGATAACTTGCAAGACCCAGTACCTTATGAGGGAGATAGGGAAGGCCTCATCATAGCACACGTTTCTACAGCCAGGTTGCTCAGTGTTGCAGATAAATTCTGATTGTTCGTCATTCCAGACGTCCTCAGTTGCCACTCCGAGGACAAGCATTTGAAATACGAAGAGGATAGTGAGCCAAATCTTCCCAATAATGGTGGAATGAATGTGGACCTCCTCTAAAATGCCTCCAAGGAAATTCCAGTCTCCCATGGTTATTCTGCCATCTTAACACTGAAACGAATGAGAGAAAAAGTATCAAATACTGTAAAAGCCACAGTCCTTCCTTAATGCATTATGAAAATAATTGTACTGGGAGGAAACGTCCTATCTCACATTGTAAAGCTGGCAACATGACCCACTCCTCGTTGATATTACGGGCATTATTCTTTCTCATCTACAAGATGAAGAAGTGCATCGTCCACCTGCGTCTGATTTCAGTAAAAGACAGCCAGCCCCATAAGGAGGAAACTACGAGAAATGCAGCACCCCGGGTCTGCATCCAAGTCGGTGGAAAATCAGGTGCCTGACTGGTAGCAGGGTTCTGTGCACCCTGGGGGCTGTTTGAACATCATCCAAGAGACACCAGCGTGAGAGCGGTGTGCTTATATTTAGGGCAGCTGTGAAGGTAATGAGGTTTTATTTCTCTGCAAACAGAGAAATATTTCCTGGTCCTCATTTTCAGGTGTTCTGAGCCCCGTGTTGCAGCTGAGGTTATGCTAATGTCCAATTACTGTTTCGCTGTGAAAACTGGTTATACAAAGACCCTCATGAGGGAATAAAACATCTCACTAGAAATACAGTGTTAAATTTTTTAAAAGTCTTTTTTTGAACATATAATTGGGAGCAAACAGTAGCTTTTGGTTTGTGGATCACAACGATAAACAAATAAATAAATCACCATAATCGGATCACTTTCCTCTGCTCAATGATACCTGCATATGAAATACAGAATGGAGTGTCTAAGTGTCAAGTGTTGCAATCTTTGTCTGTGGTTCTATGAAAAATGAATGATTTATGCAAAAATTACCTACCAGCATTTTCACAAATAATTATTATCCGAGTACAGATAAACTGGTAATATACGTGTAATCACACACCTTGCATTTACTTCACATTTTTGGTTCTTCCTCTGTTACAGGATACTATAGAGTGAACAAGATTATAAATTCCGTTTCAGCACTTCTGTGGGTGTACACACTAACAAAAATATCTGTCTTCTGTATGTGCAGGGGTAACAGTTATATTCATGGATATAACTTTACTTTGTTCAGAATTCAGTTATATTAAAAACAGAATAGTCTGATTATTTAGGATAAGGGTGGCTTAACAGAGTTTTTGGTTCATATGTAATTAATTTTCACCCTGTAAAATAAGAATATTAAGTAAATGGATGTTGAAGAATATTAAGTAAATGGATGTTGAAGTCTTGGCTGCAATACTGATGACCACGGAGGAAATTTTATGTTAAGACAGCCTATTAAACATGACAATACACTTTTGTATTGGTAGACAAATAGGTATTAGACATTTTAAAAAGATAAACAAATTACAAATAAACAGCACATTATAAATAAAACATACCTTTCTTTACAAAAATCTGTAAAATTAAGCTCTATGACATCCAATGAAAAGTTACAGCCCCTGACATCTTCCATCCGCGTGAGCGAATTTCACATTATAAACAGTTTAGTTCACTACTGGAGCAGCCGACGGAGTGCAAGCCTTGCACACTGAATTTATACTTGCCAGGGATGGAGGGAGGAGAAAATCAATCTGTTGGCCAGTCTGCTACAGCTCCAAGCCTAATTTAACTGTAATCAAATTAACATCTACAGGGAAAAATCCCATTAAAAAAAATAAAAAAATCCACTGCTCAGATTTCCTTCAGATGATCTTCTCTTTCCCCTCTCCAGCACCTTCCAAGCTTTAAGAACCATCTCAGCATCTGGTAAACAGCAAAAAAGAAAGCAATACCCCAGGCCACCCCACCCCTTCCCACACCCTTACCTGTTAATTTGATTGCAAAATGCTGCTTGTCCTAACGCTGGGCATAGGCAGGCTTTGCATCATGAACGTAGTCCTTCCAGACGGAGCGATCAGACGTCTTAGCGACTTCAGTCACAGCAGAAATGCTGAGGTCCTGGTTTAGACAACTTCAAGTTCTGCATTGCGTCCTAGCACAGCGTGGTCGAGTGAGGAGCCTGTGCACCTTATGTGTACAATGCCAAAAGAAGAAAACAGCCCTGCCATAAACTGCCCAACGTGGGAGCTCATAAGACAAGGTAGAAGGAGCGAGAGAAGGGTGCTTCACAAGTCTCCACCTTTGGAGGCTTTTTGCCCTTTGTAAGCCTCGGTGATGGGTACGGGATAAACGGGTGATCAAAGACATCAGGCAGAGATATTCTGATGAACCAGGAGAATTTCATTCTCTTTGGTGTCTTGGGAACGGAGTTTCATCAGTTCGATGCATGACGTAGAGTTCCCAAGCAACACAGGCTAGAGCTCAGACCATCAGGGCAAATACTACCAGACCCTCCAGTCTCCTTTCTGGGCCAGAGAGTTTTTGTTGTCTGATTCATTTGTGGTTTCCTTCGTTTTTTAAAGGAAACTTGCTTATTTTGAATTGAAATGGGAATTTCAGAAGACCTCTGTCACTACACAGATGCACTTACAACATGGCGTTAGTGCCCTACAATTAACTCTGTTCTTTATGCCTTCGAAAGCCAGCAAGTAAAAAAGCTTTCCTTTATTGATTTAAATGAAATAGTTGTTGACCAACAGAAGATGGTTTATCCCTGTAATCCCATAAGACATTACTTATGAAAAATTGTTACCACAGTAGCCATATTAACTTGGTCAATTAACGGCATAATTATTGATACTGATTTTCTGTGGCTGCTTCTGTCAAGGCATTGGAATAATCTTCTTTCATTCTTTTAATACATGGTTATAAAAAGGCTAACTACAACCACCAACTACACCACCAGCTACAACCAAGCTATATTTTACCTATCACAACAGCAACATTCAGCTTGGCTATGCAAAATCTAAGAATGTAAATCCTCCCAAAAGGAATGCGGTGTAAATGTCTGCAGAAAATCTGTTCTGCTGTAACAGCTCAGCGCTGCGCTCCTGATGCAAAACAAAACAAAACAAAACAAAACAAAACACAGTAACAGTACTTGGGGCAGCTCCAAACTCGATCCTTCTTCATATACAGCACCTGTCCTTATATTCCATGATTCCTGACCCCTCATTTATTTTCCCCGTGCCACCTCTCTTGTCATATTGAGTTCTTTTAAACACCCCTAAACATTGCAACTGCTACTCCATTTTCCCAGCCTGTATAACTTGGTATTTCCTTTCAGGAGCAAGTCGCTACCACCCCAGTCTAGCTGTCAGACACTCTGAAGATGGAGTAATATTTATATAGAGCCTGTAAAAATGGAGCAGGTGACATCCATTCAAACACTCTAAAATTTAGTAAATGCATGCAAAATGTTTGGGAGAGGGAAGAGAAAGAGACCTCATTTTAGAAAAGGGAAGCTAGAGAAAGAACTATGCTTGCTTTGTGTACAGAGGTTTTCCTGAAGCTTGTGTTAGCAGCACAGTAGCCAAAAATTCGGACCTGTTATGCACACTTGGTATTAAGATGCCACTCCTGCGCTAGGATCAATATTCGTTGAGAAGTATAACTAGCACTATAATGCTCTTTTAGATTTTTCTGATCAGTGCCCTGCCAAAGTGTATCGCCAATACAAGTGGCCTGTACAGGATGAATAAACTTCCTCTGCTGAAAACTCCGACGCTCATCAATATCTTTTAATTTTGGTGCTGAGGACCAGTCAATAGGTCATGTCCGATTTCATAGTTGAATGACAGCATGCTGGAAGTACTCAGTCGTTTTGGCAAGCTATTGGTCTCCAGCCAGCCATTTCTATTAAATACTTAAAGTAGGTTTTTAAATATTTTTCTGCTATTGGTACAAAAGATTCTTAATCCATCTGAGCGGTCCATGGACACCCCCCACCCCCTGCAAAGATTCTGAAGCTTTGTTTGAAAATCCCAAGAATTAGAAGAGACTGAGCTATGGTGTCTGGGGATCCCCTCATTTTGTAAAAGATTTATGTTAGGAGAAACCTTTATCAATCTGCACTTAGTATTCCAAGATGCATTATCTCATGTAAAAGGGCATTTCAGTCAAATGACAACTTGACCGGTCAGGAGGGAAAATGAATTCAAGTGCTGATGGCAATTTTACAGCAGCGATATGCTGCTCTTTACTTTAGTCCAGATATTTTGCAGATAGGAATATTTACACAGACTGTCCTGCCAGTATTCAGAGTTTAGCAACAACACGAGTAGTGACATAGGAGAGAATACTCTATTTTCTCCCAGGTCAGGAAGCTACATCACCCACATTTTATTGTAGTTGGTTCTGCTGCAAAATACCCTCCAAATTTCATCTGCCTACTAAACTATGTTTTCTTAGCTCAGGGTCAAACGCCATAAAAATCATTCAGTCGTGGAAATATTCTCCTAAGATCAGACCTTTTCATTCCTACTCATCAATAATGTGCACTTTATGTGTACAATTGATTTTGATTTTCTACTGCACTTGTCTGACCCACAACGGCCAGCTAGATAGCGAGAGGCACAGACATCAGCGACGTGTCCTACAGGCTTGTGGGACGACGCAGACTCACTCCTGTAGTCTCATTCAACAGCAACATTAGGATCACAAATGATAATGAGAAATTTGGACAACCACAATACTCAATATTGTCTTTATGATTGCACAATCCAGCTGTGCCAGGGGCAGATCACAGAACAACACATAAAGGGAGAGGCACACGCTCTTGATCTTTGACTGCTTTCTGTGCTGGTTTACAGAATCAATTTTTATTGCTATGATATACGTGCGAATTAGTAGGTGCAGACTTGTGGGTTTGCTTTCCCAAGGGAGCTTTCTGAAGATGCCCTGGCATTTATCCAAAGGTTTAAGGTGGTTTTTTGGTCACTAGTTATTTTTAAGCTTAGATAGCATGCAACATTTCTGTTTAGGACGCCCTTTTTTGCTGCTCAAGTTCTTCGCTATATTGTAAAAAGCTTCCTGTAAAGCACGCAGGGTGCTTGCACTCACAAAACACTCCCTGCTAAGATGCTGAATGCTCAAAACCAGCTTAGTACTATTTAGGAATTTCTTGCACAGCAATTTTGTAGATCAAAGTTGACAACATTTAAATCCCATTCCTACAAGCAAGAAATATCCAGTCTGATGTGCCTCAGCACGTTTAAAGAGAAGGCAACTGCTTTTCCCTAAAGACACTGTAGAAGGTGCGTTTGTGTGGAGCTCTCCCTTGATGAGCAAAGATCATTCACTGCTCTTGCAGAGCCGCTGCTCACCACGCACGTGGCCGTTTGTCCTGCTGTAGCCCAGTGAATAAAGCAGTTAATTGGGCCCTAAAAGAAATGGGACTGGGCAAAAGTCTGACACAGCAAGAAGCCAATGCCTAGGGAAATCTGAATGTCATAGAAGAGGGAAGCCTGCACTGCTCTCAGTAAAACTGGTTTCTTTGTTTTTCCACCACAATCGCAAAGGCAAAGAGAAAAAATCATAAATCTGATCGGAGCAAGGAGTAAGGCTACACCAAAAATTGAAGAGGCAATGACAGCAGTCACGTAAGAGGAGCTCTTCAAGTCCTCCACTCGTTTGTAAATTCCTGGCAGATCTGGAGGCAACCGGGGCCCCGCGCCGAACCCAAAAAAGCCAGCGGTGCAAGCCGGTGACAAACAAGCTGGGTTCGTGCCTGCCCGTGGCAGCCAGTGCAGCTCCGCACCGAGCAGCGCTCTCCCCACGCACAGCGATCCGTTCAGCTTCCATCCAACCAACCTCAGCCCGGCCTCTCCAGTCCTTGGGGAAGTAACAGAAGGAGCCCTCTTAGAAATTACTACCAGCCAAATGGAGCAGGTGATTGGGAAAAAACAACACCCGTTTACTGAAGGCAGACGGTGCCTGACTAACCTGATGGCGTCCTACAAGACGGGAACAACTTCTGTCGAGGTGGGGAGAGCAGTGGTCACTGCTGACCTGGCCTTCAGCAAGCAGACTGCTCCCCGCAGCCTTTTGTAGACAAACTGGTGGGATAGGGACTGGGGGGGTGCAAAAAGGCCACGCTTGGAGGGGGGCGATCAGTGGCTTTACCCCGGCCGGCAGCCTGTCAAAGGGGGGGGTCCCCCAGGGCTCGCTGCCAGGCCCCACGCTGCTCGCCACCTTCCTGAATGCTCTGGGTGACGGGACTGGAAGCGGCCCCCGAAAGCCTGCTGCTAACACCAGCAGCGGGGACTGAAGGAGCTGGGTCTCTCCTCCCTGTGAGGATCAGGCCCGGGGGGGGCCTCACCGCAGGGCTCCCGTACTTGGAGGGCAGCCACGAAGCGGGTGGGGGCTCCCTCGTCACAAGGAGAAGACAAGGAGCAATGGGTGCAGGCCGCACCGGGAGAGGCTTTGTCCCGATATAAGAAAGAAATTATTTATGGTGAGAACAATCGATCGGGGGCAGGACCTCCGCAGGGACGTGGCAGAAGCCCCATCACCAGAGGCTGACAGGGGTGCCATCCCACCCGGGCTCCCTGTTCCCATGCAGCGTGGGCCTGGTGATCTTCTGGGGACCCTTCCAACCTGAGCTGGTCCAATTCCGCCACCCCAAGCCCACCTGCATGCTCTTTGGGTGGACAGCTCTGCACAATTCCCTAACCCATATAAAAGGGGCCTGAACCAATTTTAAATAAACCTGCTCCCCCTTCATTATGATTTATACAAGCCCCCATGGGTCTGTTTGCTTTAATGGGTTGGATGCTGCCACCGCTAGCGAGGAAGTCGGTTGGCAGCTCCTGACTTTTTGCCCCAAGACTCGGGAACATCCCAGAAACCTTCCCAGCCCCCATCTGCAAAGGCACAGGGCTGCACCACCACCAGCGTTTTGTTCCAGCCGTTTATTCAGACGTTTGAACGAAACCAGTGTACCATTTTGAGAACAAGCTGGGATAAACTGTGAATTAAAAAAGCACGAAGAGCAGCTCTTATTCCCCCTCCCTAACCAGAGCAGTGCCGAGAAACAGCTTGCAAAGCGTCTCTCTCCTCTTCTCCTCGAACTCTGTCGCCTTTGCCACGGCATCGCTGCAACCAGCTGCAGAGGAACCGCTCAGGCCCGCGGGCGAGCGCCCCAGCTTCTCCCACGGGGCTCCTAATCTTCTTTGAAGCTCAGCTTGTTCTGCACCTTCCGGGCCATGCACATGGCCGTGAGGACCGAGCAGGTCACGGTGACGAGGCACAGGGCAGAGAAGTTGTGAGCCAGGTCACCGTGAAGGGAAGAGTAGATGTGCCGCCGGGACTCGTAGTCCAGCACCACCGCCTCGATCTGCGCCAGCGTGCAGAGCACCAGGCAGACGTGGAAGATCTGGTGGCTCTGCCCGAAGAAATGGCACTTCCCAGGGAACCACTTCTCCGGGTACGGGTGGGAGAAAAAAAAGGCGCCGATGAGGAAAAACAGGACCTGGCACTTGTGATACAGAAGGGCCGGGTCCGCGCGCTCAGACGGCGGCGCGGTGTAGATGCGGTGCACTACGGGGCTGATGTCCAGCATGTACGCCAGACCCGAGGGCATCTCCTGGCACAGCCTGCTCAGCAGGCCGGCGGACTGGTGGTAGCGGAACTTGGCGTAGCAGGAGCCCGCGCAGGACATCCACGCCAGCAGGACGGCCCCGGGCATGTAAAAGCCCTTGACCTTCTCGTGCCAGCCGGGCTCGATGGCGTAGTAGTAGTGCCCCAGCGCGCTGCCGTACTGGTAGACGGCCACCCCCACGTAGTCCATGAAGAAGAAGCTGTAGTGCCAGAACTCGGACTTGGCCTGCAGGAGGTGCGCGAGGGTGCTGAAGGTCAGGTAGGTGATGGACGCCACGATGATGATGAGGAGGGGCTGGGCGTGCGGGTCCTGCCCGAAATCCACCCTCTGCGAGAGCTGCTGGAACCGCAGCAGCAGGATGAGGGCGGCCACCAGGTGGGTCCAGACGTTGATGGCTTCGTTGTGCTGCTGGAAGAGCGTCGAGAAGTAATAGCGCCAGGTCTGGTGCACCGGCCGGTAGCCGGTGTGGATGTAGGGCTTCCAGAAGACCTTCGGCACCTCGGCACTGCTGACGGTGGAGGGGGAGAGCGGGGCCAGCAGCTGAGGGACCTGCCGCACGTTAACGAAGAGGCGGCTGAGCTTTTCAGGGACGGCCGTTGCCATGACACAGCCAAAGTCCAGTTCGCCGCCACCCGGCACAACCTTCGGAACAAAAAGAAAGTTTTGCTGTGGGGTTTAATGGCGGCTTCAGCAAACTCAGCAACAGGGGCTGTTTGAATGCTTTTTTTTATTTTAATATGTAAAATCCTGCACGACTAGAGAGCGGCCTCTGTAGCCGAAACAAGAGAGTCACCAGAAATAGCAATATGAAGGAGGCTGATGTGATACTTAAGCCCTGCTGGAGTGCCCCATGCAGGCGACAGTCTGGAAGACTGGAGAGGTAGAGGACACCAGCATGGGGTTAATCAATGAAATAATTAACTCACCAGGATACACCAACTCCTAGCTAAGCTCAGCTCGGCCCTTCCCAGGGGTTCGGGATGTTCTGTTCCCACAACATCCTGAGAAAACTTCCCGCTCCAGGAGCAGCCCCAATCCTCCCTTGCCAGCCGCCTGCAGGATCCCCGCTCGAGGCTCTGGCCAGACACCCTGCCCTGCCTCATGAGGAGCTGCCTCGGGGAACGAAGTAACAGAGCACGGACATAATCTGATGGAGGTTTTCACCGTCTGTTTTCAACTCTGTGTTTTCCATATGACACTACATGAAAACAATGCAGCCTGCGTGAGTTTATCCGGTTGCATCACTGACATCCAGCAGCGTAATCTTTCCGAGCAAGCTTCCTATATTTACACTTCAGAAGCTGCTGTCCTTGCTGAGATAAAGGCAGCCCCGCTCTGCCTTTTCATGGTGGCCTTAAAGGCTCGCTGAAAAGGACTCGCTCGAGGTGAGCTCGCCCGTGCCCGTTTACCTGCTCTTGCTCAGACAAGTGGAGGAAAACAGCCAAATTCCCGTCCAGCCCCGGTGCTGATTTACAGCCTTAACTCCTGGCAAGTTCAGTCATTTCAGGCACGGCTCAGACAGGAAAAGCTTTTCAAAGTTTGGAAGCAGAGGAGGAGGGAGTGGGACTGGTTTTTTTTATTTTTTACACTCCAGAATTTCCTCATCGCAGTGGAGCAGATAGGTCCATAACCCACGCCTGCCTGAGGAGCACAAATAGGGATAAAAATCGGCTCTTTGCCGCTCGGCTCCCCTCTTGAGCGCTCTTTTCCCACCTTGCCTGGCTAAGGAGGCTCCCCCTCGACCTGAGCCCTCCCGTGATGCTGCGACACGTGCGGGCTGCTGCGGGGAGGGAACTGCGCCAGCCCTCGCCCCGCACTGCTGGTCCGGAGCAGCCTCGGGTCCCGCTGGGGCGCACGCGGGCGAGAGCAGCGTTGACCAAACCCAACCTTCCCAGGGCGAAGCCCTGCTGCGATGTGTGCGGAGCTGCGGCCTGCGGCGGTTCCCACGGGAAAGGTGCCCCCGGGGAGGTTTTGGGGCACAGGCCGTGGGATCCCCGTGGAGGCAGCCGGGCAGGGGAGGCTCTGGAGGTCGCTTCAGGCCCTCCCAAGCCCGCAGGCACGGGGCTCTCCTCCAAAGCTCTTCCCAGCCACGAAGCCTTAAGGGATGCTGGCGTAGGGCCGGAGCACCGCTGGGGCAGCGCTGGGATCCCCGCGCCCTGCTCGTGCCCGGCTCCAGCCTCCCCCTGCCCCTGTCGCACCCGGGATTTCCTGCGGGGCGTTTCCGCAGCATCCGTCCCCCCCCCCCTCCGAGCCTCCCTCGGGGCCGCAGCCCCAGCCCCAGCCCCTCGCAGCCCCCGGAGCTCCAGCCCCTCGCTCGGAAACCCGGCTCAGCACCGGGCCTCCCCCCCCCCGCCTCCAGCCTCCAGCCCGGCTCCGGGAGGCTCCCAGGGGGCGAGGCCCCCGCTCGGCGGAGCCTCCCCCCGCCGCCTCCCCCCCTCGGTTCCCGTCCCGGTGCCCCCAGCCCGGAGCCGACCCCGGTTTCTCCCCCCTCTGCCCACGAAGGCACCTGCAGAGCCCCGCCGCGGCCGCGCTGCCCGCCGGAGGTCGCGGAGCCCCGGCTGCCGCCCAGCCTCCGCAGCGGCCGCCCCCTGCGCCGGGCCCGCCCCGCACCGGGGCTCGGTGCTGCCGCCCCCGGGGGGGGCCTCGGGCTCCGCTCGGCACCGGGGGGGGGGACCCGGGGTGGGGGGGGGACCCGCACCGCGGCCCTGCCGAGCGCCGGGCACCGGGAGCCGCCCCCGGGGCCTCGCCCGGGCCGGGGGAGCGGAGGATGCCCGCGGGGGGGGGGGGGGGGGAGGCCGGGCTCCGTGCGCAGCCTCCGCCCGGCCGAAAACCTGGGTTTTCTGGGGGGGGGGGTGGGAATTGGGGTTATCCCCGTGGTGGTGGTGGTGGGAAGCGGCGTGATGGGGTTCCTGGCGTTATTCCCTTCCAAGGGCCGCTGCCGTTCCTGCGGCTCGCTGCCGCGCAAGGGGCAGACCGAAGGAACAAGGAAGCTGCAGCTTTCTGCTGCCGTTTCGGGCATCGTTCAGACAGGTTCTCCCCATCAAGCAGAGGAATTGTCCCTTCTTCCCGCCCCCGCACAAGGGGGCACAAGGGCAGGGCTTTTCTTTTACCCCCTCCTCCCCTCAGGATGTGCATCCCCCTCTCCCTTCCCCTGCCGAGGCCCCAGCCCCACACATTAGGCTCCATTTCACACAAGGAGGCACAGAAAGCAGAACTGAAGGGAACAGAAGGCCCCAGGCTCCCATGTGACAGCTTTGGCAAGTCAAAGCCGCGTATTTAATGTCTTTGTGCTCTTAATAGCGTTTGGGTTTTGGCATCCTTCTCATCCTTGGAAAGAAGGGGGGAGCGTACAGCATTTGGGCTGCCAGAACTTCACTCAAGCGGCAGGCAACCATGTTCAGCTGCAGAGGCTTTTGGTTTTCAGCTAGCACTTACGCATGATCTTAAAGATGGGAACCGGTTCTGTGACCACCAGCCTCACCATGCACTGTCAGAGCCGTTCACCTTTCACAGGCACTTCTGTAATGCCTGAGGTCTTTTTCCCCATGCCGAGCTCATCGCAGCCCCCTCCCCTGCCCCAGTGGATCCCAGCCCCTACCTCTGTGCCACTGAAAACACAAAGCCCGCTGTTCCCCCTGCAGCTGGGTGCCTCTGAGCAGGCTCAAGTACAGCCCTTCCTGCCTCGAAGTGTGAAGCACAAGTGCTGAAAAGTTCTTTAAGCAAGAGCTCGGCCCCCCCATCTGTGCAGCCTGGCTTTGTGTCACCCTATTCCCCACCTGTTTTCCCCCTCCCCTTTTTGTTGCATTTTTCCAGTACAACCAAAAGCACCAAACGTAACGCACGAGAGCTTTCTGAAGTAAGCCTCTCACGTTGGCAAGCCCCAGAGCAACGGTGAGTGATCCAGGACTCAATTAGCCCCTTTAAAAATATCCTTACCAGGTTTTCCATCCTCAGAGTATCAGTGTCTGGTGCACGGTCAGTGCCAGGAGCTCTGGGCACGGAGCAGAACCAGCCCCCAGCCAGCCCCATGACCTAGGAAGGGGAGCTGGGACGGAGCGCGCCTTGGAGCAGAGCTCAGTGCCGGGCAGCACGAGGAGCTGAGAAGCGACAGGTCCCCAGGCTGTGAGGGAAGGCGATCATTAATGCCGAGTACCTCAGCTCAGGAAGTTATACTTCACACTGACACGCTCCCTTCATGGACGGCTATTTATACTCACCCATAGCAGCCTCGCCTTTACAGCCAAGCTGCACGGGTACTCGTGGACATGCCAGACCCTGTGTTAATCCCACAGGAAGGGTGGTTGTTGTTGTTGTGTTTTTTTTTTTTTTTAAGGCAACCGTACACTACAGCAATGCGCCACCTAAAAGCATCTTTACTCACAGCACAAGTACAGTTGTACGTTTCACTTCCCAGAAAAACAAGCACAGCATGCATCTCTGCGGGCAGGCGTTATCTCCAGACTCGCCCAGGGCACAGTTTTTTTATCCCAACACATCTGCAGCAGATACAAGATTAAAAATCTTCAGCGGCATTCTCTGTTGGTGGACGCGCGTGATCCCAGCACGGAGCAGGCCTGGCTTTTACCCCGTGACACTGCAGCGAGCGGTACACAGATCCCGATTCAATAGCACAAGCGATCTTCCAGAAACCCTTACCAAAAAAATAAAAGGCTCGGATCAGAGTCATGTGGCAACAAGGACTCGTTTGTCGAGGCATCAGCATCTGAAGGGAGGTGGCTCTGAACCCTTTGAACAAAAACACCCCACAGCTGACAACTGCTGAGGTGTCCAAACAAAGCTCCTACTGTACAACCGAGACAATGAGCGTGCTCTAGGAAGAGCCAGCTATGCAGCATGCCCATGGGTGTAAGGAGAAGTGCTGTTACAGATTTTTCTATCAGCGCTGGATAAGGATGCCTGTTGTAGACATCAGCCAACCAATTATTCCTCAGGTCATTTCCAGAAATGATTCTCATGGTAACAGCACTGTGCAGCTTTATTTAGTCACTCAGTTACAGCAGTATTTTAGAAGACTGGGACAGAGTCAGATTTTTTTTGAAGTGTAACATATTGAGCATGGAACAGTTTACTACATATTCCTTTCACAAATGTCTTACAGAGCTGATACAGTACTAGCCATCAACCCAGTAGCAAGTGCTCTGGAGTAGAAAAGGATGCAACAAGAAGATAGCTACACTGGAAAGACAACACTTTAGAAAAAGTGAAACATGGAAGGTCTCCCCTCTAGCCCCCAAAGAAAGCGTACAGTTTGGATCTAACTTTACAGTTCTACATCAGTTTCTAGAAACTTAAAAAACAAAACCAAAAGTAAAACCACTGGCCAGTACAGTCTTTGGATATTTAGAGGAGGGGGAGAGTGTCAGTTTCCAGAACGAAGTCAGTCGGTTTCGGCCTCACCGGGGTCTTTGCCTTCTTTGTTCTTTCGAACCTCTTCAATGTGCTTGTCCTGAAAGACAACAGCAGGGGAGCAGTGAGCCGCAGGGCGCAGAGCAGAGCGCGCCCCCGCCTGCATCCCATCCCCGGCTCACAGCAGGAAACCTGCTGCGCCTTACTGAGGGGGGCTGCGGAATGAAGCTCAAGAGAAAGCGAGCAGCCTGCTCTAACCCCTTCCACCCTCCTCCCCCACAAGGAGGATTCCTACAAGGTCTCCCATAGATTCCATATTCTTTTGAGACCGGACCCACAGACCGCCCAGGGATGTGTCTATTTGTACCAGTCCCCTCACACGGCTGTTCACTGGTCCCTGCTTAGCTGGTTTGCAAGTGAGGGGCGCTGACACCTTCTCTCCCAACCACAACTCAACACCTACCTTCTCCCTCAAGCGTTCCAGTTTAGCAGCCATTTGTGCCTCACGGTTCTCTTTGTTGGCTTCCATTTTGTGGGTCAGCTTCTCCTCTGCCATTTTGCTGAAGTTGTTGTTTTCTTCAATGGCTTTCTGAAGCACTTCTTTTTCATGCTCCCTCTTCTCGGCTAGCTGCTTCAGGACTTCTGCTTCATGAGACTAACAAAACAGAGCAGGCGCGTTCTGAACATAAACTACACAGCTACAATCCAGGTGCCTGCAACTCCTGAGCAGAGGTTTTTCCACCATTTTCATGGCAATCTGCATAAGTTCTTGATGCAGCACAAAGCCCCCCAGTACCCACTCCACCTCCCATAGTCTGTATTTCACCACTACCAACAACAAAGGAAAGGGAATTTTTATCATTACTCACAAGTCTTTAAGCGGGATTTTTCTCAGAAGGGTACATGGATTTTTATGTTAATACCTATTGATCTTTCCTAGAAGACTCACTTCTCAGAATGCTGAGTTTGCGATTCCAGTCACACGTGAGGCTGTACTTCAATTCCTAAGCCTCTGTACAGCCAAGGGCTCTAAACCACATCAACAGCAAGATCTTACATCAAGATACTGCATCCACAAGCCTTCTAATTATAGATTCACCACTAGGTTTTCTAGGAGAAAGTGAATCTTTCGTGACATTACAGATAGAGAAAAGAACAGCTTCTTTCTGAAAGAGCATCACCTCTGTTATCTCCCCAGTTTTTCAATTGACCATTCAAAATAACTTTGGGCGTAAATCTCCCTAAGAGCCCATGATTCTAACAAGCTCAATTAATATTCCATTTACCATAACACAAACCACTCATTTGTCTTACGTAACACAAATTTAAGAAAACCCCACGGATTGATTGAGTAGAGTTCCTTTAACCTGCTCTTTCAAACTTACCTTACGTCTCTCTTCTGCTGCTTCCAACTTCTTCTGAATTTCTTCCAATGACAGATCCTTCTTCTTTGGGGGAGAAAGAGGGAATTCTGGGACTGCTTCTTTTGAGCGGGGACTGAGTATCAGCTCAAATGCCTGCCCAGAGGCACGCTTTTCCAGTTCCTTCACTTGTATATCTAGGAACATAAAAAAGAAATGGGATTTTAAGCCATGAAACTGACTCAGCTAACTTGAACGGCAGCCTTCAAGAACTGAAGGCCACCAAGCTCACTTTAGGTTACAGGTGCATCGGAGCAGATAGCTCTGTTCTACGCAGTAGCGCCATTCAAAAACGCAGTGGGCAGTTCTGTTCACAATTCCTCCTTGATAAATTACTCAAGCGCCTGGCATTTCATTTAGCTTTTAATATCCAGACTCATAAAAACAACTGTAGAGTGTTTTTTCATTTGGAAGCACTGCTTTCTCCAATGAGAAGTTAGAGGTGAGCATTTTGAACCTCTTCAAAAGACCTGACCTAGAGGGCCAAGCACTGAAACCCCTTCTCTGAGAAACACCTAAGCCAGCATCCTTCTATTTAAACACCTCCACAGGGGCACAGGCACGTCAGCCCCGTATGGCTTCAGCTGTAGCAGCACACCAGTTTTGACCACCAAGATGTCTAGATGACAGTCGGTTTTGTTAACTGAGCAGATGGCGTGCAGATGAACTGAAGCCCATCTGCTCTCAGCCTAGTTTGGGATGGCTTTTGCTTCTGTTTCCACAAGCACTGCTTTAACAGCTTCTCCAAAGCAGCCTAGAGATGGTAGAAAAGCCTGGCGACAACAGTTTATTTGGCAAAGCACAACAATTACATAGGAAATTAAGGGGGGAGGGAGGAAAAATGCATTGGGCTCACGATCCTACGTACCAGAAGTAGCCATGACCGAGGAAATACGCCTCCAGCAGCCCGCTCCACGAGACCTCCGACAGCTGCACTCCTGGGTAACAAAGAGACACGTCTCTGAGCAGCAGGCACACGGCTGCCATCGCTTCCAACGCCCCGCAGCAGCGGGAAAAGGAACGAGGGGCCGACAGGTGACCGCACCCGGTACTTAGCGGCCGCGGGGCTGCTGCGCACGGGTGGGAGCGGAGATGCCGCTGATTTAATTAGCGCCCGTCGGGGCTGCGCCCACCGCAGGCAGCGCGGGCGGCGCTAGGACCCGGCTCCTCGCCCCGTCCCCGCCCCTCCCCGCGCCGCCCGCCGCCAGCCAATGAGCGCGGCGCGCTGGGGCGGAGGCCCCGCCCCCCCGGCACGCGCCTCTCCAACCGCACCGAATTCAAACGGCCGGAGAGGGGCGGGCGGGGGGAGGGGGAGCGCGCGCGCGCGGGCGGGGGGCTCGGGGAGGGGGCGGGGCCAACGGCAACATCCGGGCACCCCCCGGCGCCCCCTCCCCTCCCCTCCCCTCACCCCCACCCCCTCCCGCCCCCTCCTCTCCCCACAGCCGCCCCCCGGGGGAACGGCCCCGCCCCGCCCCCTCCCCACTGACAATGGCGGGGTCCTGTCAGGGAGGGGAGGGGGCGCCGCCGCCTTTCTCCTCAGCCGCCATCAGGGCGGCTCCCCCTCAGCGCCGACGGCGGGACAATAGGACCCCCGCCCATTGTCTCCCGCAGCCCCCCGTCAACCCCTCACACCCACATACCCCCCCCCCCCGACCCCCGACCCACCTCACGGACAAAACCGACGACCCGACGCCCCCCCCCCCCCCGGCACCTCCGAGCCCCTCAGAGCCCCCCGCGGCCCCTCAGAGCCCCCCGCACCGCCTCCCCTCGCCCTGACAGCCGCCCTCGGACCCCTCCGGCTGGCTCCCCTCCACCGCTACGACGCCCCCTCCGCTGCCCACCGGCCGTTCTCCGCGCCGCGCCCCCCCTCGGCCCGCCGCCGGGCCCGCAGCGACAGCGCGCACCCACCTGCCCGCTCCGCCGCTCCGGCCCCACTCTGCTCCCGCCCGCCCCGCCGCGCACAAAAGCGCCAAACAAAGGCACGTGACCCGCCCCGCCCCGCCCCTATTGGCCGAGCTCGGCGGCACGTGCCGCCCGCCGCGGGGAAAGGGGGGGGGGGGAAGGAGGGCGAGGCTGGGGGGCTCGCGCCCCGCTCCCCGCCGCCCGCTGCATGCCGGGAGTTGTAGTTCGCGGGGGGCGGGGGGAGGCGATGCGGGGCGGCGACCCCCGAGGGCCGATCGCGGCCGGGGGGAGGCTGCGGGGTCGCGACGCGGAGTGCGGCGGCTCGGCGGGCCGGCCCGGGGGCTGCGCGGCTCTGCGGGGCGCTCTCCTGCCGCTCCTTGAGGGCGGTGGGACTCCCTTTGTCTGCCACCCCGGTGCTGGGGAGGAGCGGGGGCCCCGCGCGGCGGGGGGTCGCTCTGCCCCTCGGGGGAATGTAGCCGTGACGGGGTGGCTGCCGCACGGATGGCTGCTTACCTCAGTGCTACCTGCCCCAGGGATGGCCTCTTACACCTCAGGAACATTTACCTCAGGGATGGCCGCTTACACCTCAGGGATGGCCACCTGCACCTCAGGAACACTTACCTTAGGGATGGCCACTTACACCTCAGGAACACTTACCTCAGGGATGGCCGCTTACACCTCAGGGACAGCCACCTGTACCTCAGGGATGGCCACCTGCCTCAGGAACACTTACCTCAGGGATGGCCACTTACACCTCAGGGACGGCCACCAACCTCAGGAACACTTTACTCAGGGCCATGGCTACCTCAGGGCAACAGCCATCTGCCTCAGGGCAACAGCCACCTCAGGGCCACAGCCTCTCACCTCAGGGCCCTTGGTTGCTGCAGAGCCATGGCCACCTGAGGAGCCTTGTTCACCTCAAGGCCAGCCAGTTGTCTGAGCGTCTTTGGTCATCTCAGCGCCACGATCACCTCGGGGCTCTTGGTCACATCACCAAGATAAGCACCGTGTACCTTTGTGCACCTCCGGGCCGCAGCCACCACAGGCTGACCCCACAGGATCTGGGTCTGGCAATGCGTTGGCCCCCACAGCCCCTGGAATGACGTTTTGGGATAAGTTTTTGGGTAGCCACCCAAACAAATGATGTTTTTGGTTGGCCACCTGGCCACCCTCTCCTATGAGGTGACACCAGCAGGTCCAAAAAAGCCACAACTGTCTTCATAACAGAATTTCCATGATACATAATGTGCAATGGCTGCATATAGAGGATCCTCCCTTGTCCTACGGGCTGCATTATGAGCGGTTCCCTTCCTGAGATAACGCCATTACCATGCATAGATAAGTGGCTTGCTCGCAAATGTGTTTTAAATGAACTGGCTGCATTTTTGCATGTTCTGTACAAATTACTCGTGTACAATTGCTGCGGTAGTTCTCATGCTGCAGTCACTTGAGTTAACACCAAGAGTCAATACACATAAAAGGCAGATGGCCAGAGAAAAGCACAAATCTTCTGCTACAACACAAGCCCAGCAGAGCAGTCTTTGTACCCAAAATACCAAAGAAAGGACTTTTCCGAGGGGACCCACCCTTCTTGTGCACAATCTTAAAAACACGGATTTTGCACCAAAAAAAAAAAAAAAATCCTACCTTAAGGAAGGTTAATATTGTGACAGAAATATGTAAAGCTTTCAAAATAGAGATTATTTTAAACACTTGCCCTGTTTTTTGCTGATCTGACGTCTATTTCCATGGAAACCACATCCAGCCGCCGAGCTGCTAGAACTGGGAGAGGTTGCTGTCGGAGTGGCTGGCTGGGCATGGGAAGAGCCATTTTCCAGCAGCATGGTAGAGCTTTCGTAGGGTGGAGGGGGCTTCAGATTCAAAATGGTTTGCCTGCTTGGCCATTCAGGATCACGCCTGGTACATTTACAGGGTTCCCGGCTCAAAAACAGCAGTACACGCATTGATATCACACACAACACGTGTTTTTAAATGAAACATCTTGAGTGCTTGGATTAAATTGCATTAAATAGTGCTGGAAGACAAAGAAGCCAAGAGATCATGTCATCAGCTTGTGTTTTGCTTTATCATTCATTAATTATCATCCATGTAGACCAACAGTGTGTTGGATGCTTTAATATTAATGCTTTTTAGTAAAATCAGTGAGCTTATCCTAGGATGATCTCAGGATTTCCCGAAGGAAATAAATCTTCCTGGGCTTGGGGCTTTTTGTTTGGTACCTATGTGACTGCCTTTAGTCACTCCTCATCCCCTGGAGAGATGATGATGAAACATCATTTTCAGCTTCTGAAGAAGGGATGCAGACTGAGATATAACTACAGTCATGCAGGGGCTGTTCTCAGTGCTTTCCATCTTATTTCCTGGGCTTCTCGCAGGGAGAAAAAAAAAAAGAAAAAAGAGAAAGACATGAACGTAACTTACCTTCCTTTGCAGACCAGCTTTACAGCCAAAATCATTTACTTCAGATAAGAGCTCTCATATGTAAGAGGCAATGTGCTGGGAATCAGATTTGGGATCTGTTCTCAGCTCTGACATTTTCCACTCCATGTTGCTTACACGGAGACTCTTTACCAACCTCTTTACAACACCTGCCACCATTGGTTTCAATTTAAGCCAAAATCTTTGAGCACTGCTGTAATACAAAGAGAAACAACAGCCCTCAGCAGCTGGAAATGCATGGAGGCGATCTCATTTTTGGCCTCATTGCAAGAGGGTTTTTATTTTTGGAACATTTCATAAGACCCGCTTGTTTATGTGGAATTTATTTTTGTCGGATCTCAATGAGAATGGAGTGTATGAAAGGCTTTTATTTAATTTGCATTTGATTTGTGTTTATCAACACTTTTACTGGGATTCTAAACAGGCTCTTCTTTCGGCAAGCCTAGCAGCGTGTGGCTGCAGTAGCTTTTGTCTCCTGGGCTCCTCATCACCAAGAAGAGCCTTTTGCTCTAATTCCTGTTTTTCCAAAAAAAGAACAAGCATCATTATGAGAAATTTCCTTCAAAATGCCACTATTTAACCCGAAAAAAAAGGCTCAAGAAGGAACACACTGTTTGAAGCCCAAATCTAACCAGATCAGCCAGATGAATCAGACGAATTTGTGCATCTTGGGACAAGAAAGGACCACAGCAGAACCTGCAGGAGATATTCCCAGGGCGGGAAGGGGCGAAGGCGTTACAGACTGGGGATTTGAGCCGTTCTCAGGGCCAGTGGCTGCCGTGCTTGCGAGCCAGTGATAACTGCACCCGCATAAAATCGCTGCCCTCGTGCCGGTCACAGCAACTGCTCGCTGCTGGCTCAAGTGGGGCTCGCTCCCAGCACAGACAAAGCACGAGACCCCCTCGGCTTCGTCTCAACACACTCCGCTCCCAGAGAAACCGATAAGTCAAGGCCTCATCCCGAGGACTCCTTGTACGTGTGAATTTAGGCCGTGGCGTGATCAGATTTAGCACGAAGATTAAAAGAGTCTCCTCTGATGTGCTTATCACAATACCCCACAAAGAGACTGACAGAATTAGGTGACAACTCAGCCCACGGCAGCTCTTTTAACTTGCAAAAATATTTAATCTCTAATAAGGAAATGCGCTTTCTGAGTATAAAATTGCCACCCTTAAGCACCCACGGTGGACGGACTGACAGCTTATTTGTTAGTCAGAGAACGTTGTAAAGCGCCTTTGTAAGTAATACGAGCAGCAAGTGCATTGCTGAGACTGGTAACAGGCAGTGCGATAGTAAAGTTCAATTTAAAGCCAGAAATCCAATACACTGACCTGAGTCAGCCATAACCATACTCCCATAATAAATAACCTGCTAGAGGAGACGGTAATTGAAAAGAAAATTGCTCTCAGAGGTAGAGAGAGGGGCTGCAAGGCTTTTTCCTGTCCACGTTTTTCAGGCTTTGTGTTAACCTCCAGCAGATCTTTCTCCTCTCGGCCGCTTGCCCATCGACGTGGTGCTGGCACCTACGTGCTGCTGCCTGACAAAAGTCCTGCAGGAAAAAATTAGTGGCTGCAGAGCTCTCCCTGATCTTCAGATACAAATATGTTTCAATCCACGTGCAGCCTAGGAGTCCACGGAAATGTAGAATAAAACACGACTTTCAGGGAGTGTCTGCCTCCCCGTGAAAGCTCTCCCGCGGGCAAGGAATGCGTAAGGTAATTGAGATTTGTTTACTGGTGGGGTTCAAGGCTGATACTATATTTATGCTGAAATACACCATTAAGAAAATGTTCCCTTCGGAAAAAGATTGCACTTGCCAATGTGCTGTTGGAAATGATTTAATTTTTTTCAAATCAGACAGGGCGCCTGGCTCCTATTGCTGGTTTGCTTTTTGAGAAATTCACTCGAACTCACTTAATTCCTCCGTAAAATGAGACAAGTAAAAGCACTCACCACAGACGGCGATTGCGCCTGCAGCAAGAGAGATGAAAATATAAATTAATTGCTCTGATATTGGGGCAATATAACCCTGAAACATCATACTCAGCTCTTAACACGCAGCCACACGACGGTACCGCGTGATGCCCACGTACTACGCAGATGGGAGCTACAAGGCTCTAAAGAGGGTGGAAAAATATGATAAGCTTCTAATATACTAATGACAAGCACTTTGCTGTCCTCGCAAACAATCCCCCAGCACACGGGGACGGTGACAGACCCTAAAGGTTTGGCAGAGGCTGCGGGTTGGGCTCATGGGCACCTTAACCCCGGGTGCAGCCTGGTGGCCGTCGGAGCGCTGGCCTTATCACAGAATCCTAGATTCTGGCCTTCCTCCCAGGCGGCTCAGCCGGGGCACAGAGGAGCGCTGCCCGGTCTCCTGGCGTGTTTTTCACTCTTTGTTTCCTCAGAAAACGGGGCTTTGTGCAATCGAACCACTTCCATACCTCGGCCTCGTCTCCCGTCCCAGCTTTCGGCTCTGCCAGCCGCTCTCTGCCCCTCCAGTAAATATGGATGAGATCTCAGCGGCTCGAATTCCACAAGTTTCTTGAAAACAGATGGCTGGGGAGAGGCAAGAGCGAGGGAAAGGCTTCAGCACAAGCCCGACTATTATTAGAGACCAGAGACTTCGCGCCGGGGAGAGCTGCCGCTCCCTGCAGCGGGGAACATTTCGGAGCCGGCGGTTTCCTTTGTGCCACCAGCAGATCCTCCGAGGCAGTTGTGGGGTCCTGGGAGCAACCTGCTCGATAGAAGGAGCAGCCTGCACGTGGTCTCAGCCCCACGACACCCAGAAACACGCAGGGAAAGCCGGCCCTGAGGTCTCCTCGCCTCGCTTCCCCCTCCTCGCTCTCAGCATCCTCGCCGCTTTCCCCTCCTGCTCCCACCCGCGGCGCCGTATCTGCGTTCCCCGTATGGAGTGCCGAGAACTTTGCCACTCGAGGAAGCCTCTGCGCAGCCCAGGCTTCCAAAATAACCGACCTGCACCACCCAGCCACGGCGAGGGGCTGCGAGAGAGGCGCTAAGAAGGGCTTTACGGCCGGGTTTTCGCGTGTGAGCCAACGTGAGATGCACTAATTACATTTCAGAAGCGCCAGAGTCAGCGGCTTCAGCTGGGATGGAGCAGGGGAGACAGCACGGCTTTGACAGCCACATGGAACAGCAACGCACGGGGAGGCCATAAAATATTCAAGAGCGACAGAAGATTCCAGCAAAGACATTTGCTTTAGCTCTTTGCAAATGAAATGGGGGGGAGGGGGGGGAAGAAAAGCCGGGTGTAGCACTAATTATTCCCTCGCTCCTAATTAGTTCCTTGAATTTAAAATACGGGCTCAGCTCTCGCAGAAGCTCAGCGAGCCCATTGTGCTATTAATACATCCCTGGCGTGATACAGTTAAAAATACTGCCACCCTTTCAAGACAAGATGTAGCCTGGAAGTGTCACGATGGGAGGAGTTGAGGGATGGAAATCCTTTTAAAGGAGTACGACTTCCCCTGTGTCAAAAACCGAGAGGAATGAGCTTGTAACGACCCCCAGGCCGAGCCTGCCCTCACTGAGCGCACGTTTTGAAATAATTCCCAACGCAGAGCTCCCAGGGCGCTCGCTATCGCTGCCCACGTCGGCGCGCAGCCTCACGGTAACGAGTTCACTTCTTTTTCGCAGAGATCCGCCGCCCGGGGAGCAGGTGGGTTTGCGGTTCTCAGGTGCCCGACTTCCTTCAAACGGGCAGGGCAAGGTCAGATTCGGAACAAAAGGCAGGATTTGGAAGATCCCCCCCCCTCCCTGCAGCCAGCCCCGCACGCAGGGAGCCCACAGGTATTTGTCCTGCAGCAGCAGCACAAATTGGTGCTGTTTGCGGGCGAGATCTGGGGCGGACACCGCGGACACACCACACCACGCCTCTTCCCACGGGCTGCGTGAGCCAAGGAAACAAGGTAGGGGGGGTTAACAGCACAAATCGACCCCAGTCCAGCCACGAGGACCAGACCTTCATTTTCAGATTTCGATCCCTTCAGGACACAACCAGCAATTCCCCTCCCATCTCCTCCGACGGTTCTGCATCCAAATGGGTTAATGCCTGCTCCGTCCCGCTGGCTGCCTCCAATCGCTCAGCAAAACCAGCACGGAAACAATACCCGCACTTCGCATTTGCTCAGTGCTGGTTGATCTCTTTTTCCCCACTCATTTCAGTTCGTAATGGATCAATATATATATGTATTAAGAGAAAAAAGACCAGGCACGTCCACTACAGGCGAACAAAGGCAGCCTTTCATGGGGGGAAACACAGCTCTGCCTTCTGTGCCATAAAGCAGCAAGCTGCTGCCGTGCGCTGAAATCAATACCTGGAGAAACACGCTGATGTTGCGATTGCTAACCTACGTGCTCCATTTAATTAAAAATCAAAATAAAAAAACAAACCCAGCCCAGGCCTCGTGTGATGAACGTTGTCAGAGGGCGGCCGTCGATTCGAGGAGACGAAGGGGTCCTGAAGCTGGTGGGCTGGGGGTCCGGTGCCCCCGTGTCACCCGGGATGGGTGCCGACAGGGGTAAATGCACGCCCGGGGGTTAAAAAGGAGGATGGGGCGTTTGGGGTCCCCGTCCCACCTCGCACAGCCCCCTGCTCTCCCCCACCACTGTGCACAGGCACAAAGCACGCGCCAGCATCCGTGGCGCTGAGCTCAGCCGGTGCTTCCTCCTAAACCTGGGGGAAAGGACCAAAAACGATCCCTGCGATGTGTTTTGGGGTAGCCTGGAACTGGAGAGACCCCACGCAGCCCCTTTCCTCCTCCCGTGCCTCAGTTTCCCTTAGTCCTTTCCATCCTGTTTATTCAGGAACCATCTCTTGCCCTGTGTAGGGGCAGGAGGGACCGCTGCAGCCTGAAACAGGGCTTCTGCTGCAGACTGAAAACTCAGAAAAAAACACAGTTATTCCCTCAAAATGCTTCAAATGCAGCTGGTTGAGAGCACGGGAGCCTGCTGTGCCCGCAGCTTTGCATTTCGGTGGCCTGGAGCGGCAGCTCAGCCCCGCGGCATCGCAGCAGGGAACCAACCGGCAAGCGCGTGCCCTGGTCCCGCTGTGCGACCCAGAGCAGGAGGAGCTGGTGCTCCGGGAGGTGACAAAATCGAGGCGAATCCCTCGTGACTGCGAGCATCCGGGGGTTTTCAGCCCGAGGCGGCCTGGAAGCTGGGTGACAACTTGCTTCCGAGTGAGAAACTGGGTGTCTCCTACAAACCTCGCGCAGAGCCAAGTCCTGGTTTGCCAACAGAAACAAACAAAAAAATCGACACAAAAGCAAGCGTGTACTCACCGATCGACGGAATCCCAGGGATTCTGCTCAAGTGGGCGCTGCTGGGTCTGGGCTAGGAGCGGGGCACCTGCATCCCTGCTGCTCCTCGGGGCTGGGGCCGCAGCTCGCAGCCGGCCACCGAGCTCCCCTGCCAGAGCTCGCGCGGGTCTCGCCGGCGCACGCGGAGCTCAGCCTGCAGGGCTGCACACCTTCGGGAGCCATTGTGCATTCAGGCCTTACTATCGCCCTTAAAAACACGAGAAAAAATGAAAAAAAAAAAAAAAATAACAACAACAACAACAAGCTCCAGTAATTGCTATGGTAATTAAAAGGAGGTTTCAACACAAGTCTCAATTTGCATTAATTAAATCAACCGGGGGAGCTTCGGTGGAGTAAACGAGGTTGTCTAAGGAGCAGGAAGCGCTGCAGCAGGCTGGGGCTGGTCGCTGCACGTCGCTGCACCTCGCTGCACGTCCCCGCACCTCGCTGCACGTCCCCGCACCTCGCTGCACGTCCCCGCACCTCGCTGCCTGCACGCGCGGTCTGGGGAGGGTCCTGCAGCTGCGAGGGGCTTCCCGGCAGGGAGGCAGCCGCAGGCAGCAGGGGCTGGGGAGGACGCTGGGGAGGCTGGCGGGCAGGCAGGCGGCTGCGAGCTGCTGGGAGCCGCACGCCCGGCCTGCACCGCCGGCTGTCAGCCCCGAGCCCGCGGAGCCGCAGCAGGTCTGCGAGCGGAGGTTGCGCTGCGGCGAGGCGTGGGTAAGAGGAATTTGCCCATTCACACCCCGGCCGCGCTGCAAGCACAGCTGTGAGGGGAATACAAATGGGCAGCTGGGTTTTTTTTTGTTGTTGTTGCTGTTTTGTTTCGAATTTATTTATTTTTGAAGCCACCGGTTTGAACAGGAAAGCCGGTCAGACGCTCCGAGGTGCTTGGCTGGAGGCGAGCCCTTCGCAGCTCAGAGCTCTGGGGCCGGCTGCGTCCCCACAACCAGCACAACCCCAAAACCCCACGGCCAGCGGGACCCCACGGATTAAAACCCAGCTCTGCCACATTCAGCCCTGAACCCCCGCTCTGTCGGCTCAGGCTGACCTAGAGCTGATAAGGGCGGGTCACTGGGGCAGCTGGCAGCCCAGGCTAACCTTGAACTGCTGCCTCCTGCCAAAAAACAAAACAAAACAAAATAAAACAAAACAAAACCCTTCTGGCAAGCCCCAGAGAAGCAAAGCAACCGCACTGGGAAGCAGGGCAAAGGTCTCCATCGCGTGGCAGCGAGCACCGTGGTTTTGTGCTGCTCCTCTTGGGCTAAAGGGGTGGCGAACGTGATGGAGACGGGGAAGGAGGTTGCTGGGGGGGAGGCTGCTGGGGGGGAGGCTCCGGGCTGGGTTTGGCAGCAGATGCAGCGGGGCAGCGAGGTCGGGGAGTGCTGGGAGAGGGATCCCCCAGCAGCTGAGCACAGGGGAGCCGGGAGGGGACGATGGAGCGGAGGAGGGAAGGAGCCTGCCCTGCCCCAGCGACACCGGGGCTCTTCCAAACTCTCCTCATTCCTCTTCTGGGCAAGAAGAGAGCCAGGGACAGGGCCCTGGGCACGGGGGCCAAATCCGGAGAGGGGAGCAGCCCACGGGGGGTGCAGGGCCGGGCAGCCCCTGCTCCCCCTCTCTCCCAGCCCCACGGGCACGGCGATGGCAAGGAGCAGCTCCTGGCGAGCCCAGGGGTTAACGTGTTCCGGAGCCACCCTCCGACCACAGCCGCTCCCCCCCGGCTCCCAAAGGCCCTTACATAAGGCTCCTGCACAATTTATGGCCTTCCTCAGCTGGTGCCGCCACCGGGCTGCTCCGTGCTGTGTCAGAGCAGATGGCGGCGGCGCTAACTCGGGGAGGAAGATGGGACTCGATTTCGGCACCGGTCACTGTCTCTCGCTGTTAGGCAGGATGCAGAAGCACGTCCCCCCCCGACAGGCTCTGTCCCCCCCCAGATCATCGCAGGAATCGACCTTGAGCGTCCCCACCCCACCCTCAGCATCTCAGCAGCACGGTCCCGCTGCTCCCCGCGTTACCACGCCCCAGCCTGCTCCCAGCACCAGAGGCTGTAAAGCAGTTAAAAATACATCTGGAAGCCTCGAAAGCACCGGGGGCTTGCGGTCCTGTCTGTGTCGGTCCTTCGTGCCATGGGAGGAGGACAGGAGATGTGTTCTCTGCTGCCACACCTTTCCCCGATCACCCCAGGGCATCCTCAGCCCTCGATTAAGAGGAGACAGCGAGGAGGGGATGCGGCCGTCGCACCGGAGGAGGGAGGGAAGGATGCTGCTCCTCCATTCCCCGCTTCCCCCAGGGCCCTGGGGTTTGCTGTCACCGGGCAAGGAACAGCTCAGGCCCCCCAGACCCGAGGCACCCGAGGAAACCTTGCTGCCGCAGGGTCCCGCGAGCTGTGGCACCGTGCACATCCCCAGCGGGAGCCGCGGGGGACAAAGGCCAAGCAGATGGCGTGCCACCACCCCGCCGGCGGCAGCAGCTGCCGAGGCAGCGCGTCCAGCACCACCGGCTGCGGCCCCGGCCACAGAGCCCATACGGAAATCTGGGGAGGGTCTGCGGGGCCCTAAACCGGCGGCCCCAGTGCCGCCGGGCTGCTTCGGGACAGCTGAGGGCCGGACCCTCCTTAAAGAGCAGCCCTTGTGCTCACGTCTCCGGTATTCCTGGGGACAGGGTTGTAGATGCTTCTGGACTGCTTCCATCCTGCCTCCAGCACGTGCTCGTGCCTGCAGCCTGCTCGCGGCGCTGCTCTCAGTGCTGCACGACCCGGCTGTTTGCTGTGTCACATCCCTGCACCGCCGGGCTGCTCAGAGATGCTTCCTTAAACCACTTTCTTCCCCCCCCCTTTCCCCTCCCCAAATTTTGCACTTGAAGCCAGCAATCAGCTCAGCTTCCCGATCAGATCTGCATCGCCTCCGTGCTCGGAGCCCTTTCGCTGCGTCTTTCTTTGCTCTGGTTCTTGTGGCCCCGCTTGGTCCATCCCCAACCCTGCCCCTGCCACGTGTGCCACCGCCGCGGCGCACCCAGCCAGGACCGGAGCTGCCCCCGTGCCCCACGCGTGCGAGAAGGCCGCCACCCAAGGGAGCCCAAGTCCTCGTCCCCAGGGGTTTTATTCCCTGAGCTCCGCAGCCCTCGCTGCCCCACCGCGGGCAGCCCTCGGGCTGGGAGGGATTTCCCGGCACTCCTGGCGAGCGCCGCAGCCACGTCCCACGGGCGCAGTCCCCAGGCCCTGCTCTCCCCAGGGGCCCTCCTGCCCTTCGGGGCTGGCTCCCGAACGTCCTCGGGCGGATGATTTCCCGGCTCCCAGCTCCCAGCAGCGGCCTCGCAGCCGGTTACAGGTTGGAGAGGCAGGGAGGTGCTTCCGGCACGACCGAGTCGCCGATGCCGTCCAGGAGGTGGTCCCAGCGATCGAAATCCTCCCTCAGGTCTGCGTGGGGCAGAGCCGGGCACGGGGTCACTGCAGCAGTTCCCGGCCTGGCCCCACGTATAAAAGAGGAGCAGCCACCGGGCACCGTGCTTTGCGCAGCGAAGCTTTGCCTTAAGGCAAGGGGTGACCCAAAGATTTCCCAACCAGTGACCCACAGCCGCGTGGGGTGCCAGAGCCTCGGCCACGTGCGCCTGGAGGACAGGAGCCACGCGGCTCATGGCCATACGGGATGAGAAGCCCCAAACCAACCCCGGGGAGGTGGCCCTGCAAGCTGGGGGCTCTCGTGCCCTCCCAAACCCCACCCAACGTGCCCCCCACGCACGCCGTACCGAGATGCCTTTGCAGGAAGGCCAGAGCCGCCCGGCTGGTGATGTCCAGGCCCTTGTGGGGGTCGAGGGTGCCCCCCACGCTGAAGATGCGCTTGACGAGCTTCCCGGTGAGAAAGGCGAAGTCGGTTTGGCTGTGGTGCACGGACCCCCTGGGGAAGGGAAGGGAGCGTGGCAGGGGTCCTGCTGCTCCCGGCCGGCTCCTTGCTGCTCCTTTCGGGGCGGGGGGGGGGACCACCGGGTGCCTGCCCCCAGCCCCGACACACAGCACGGTTATGATCCTCGTCTGGCTGTTTCTGGAGCTCAGCCTCTTCATTTTGGCGATGCTTTCTGGCGTCTGGAACTTCTCGGCGTTGATGAAGAGCACGGGCCTGGGCACCTCCGGGTACAGCATGTTCTCCAGGGGGAACATCCAGGCGTCGAGAGCCACCGCGCACCTGCGCGGGACGGACGCACGGCGCTGGCCTCGGGCAGCCCCCGGCCCCCCAGCCCCTCGGCAGCACCCCCGGAGCCGCTCACCTGAAGCTGGGCTCCTTCACCAAGGCCAGCACGGCGGTCACCCCCCCGAACGAATGGCCCATGACGGCCACTTTGGCCAGATCAACGCCGTCCTGAAAAAAGGGTGAGCCGGCGTGGCTCCGCATACGTCCCCAGGAAAAGACGCGTGGAACGCGACCTGATCCTGCCTGCAACCCCCCCGGCCCGACGAAGCCCCCGGGCTGCTCCCCCGGCACCCCCGGAGCCGGGTACCTTCAGCACGGAGAGGTCGAAGTCCGGGTGCAGGACGTTGGGGACGGGCTGACCGCCGCGGATGGCCTGGAAGAGCCGGAGCGCCCGCACGCACTCATTTGCTCTCTGATGAACCTGCAGCGAGAGTTGCCCTGGGCAATTAGCCCCCTGCTAATTACAGGCAGGGTCCTCACGGTGCTGCCTTCCCCAGTGTGTCCCCCCCCCCAGGCTCTTCACTCTAAACCCACAACGCTCGGCCAGGCTTTCCCTGAATTACGGCGGGCGAGAGAGGCTGCAGCACAGCGGCTCCCGCAGGGCTGCAGTGAATTTATTGGGGTGGTTTCCTTTTCCACTGCGATTCACTCCATCTGATACCACGGACCGCCGGAGATAACCCAAAGCCCCCGAAATCCCTCAGTGCTGAGCCGTGCCGGGGAGATGCTGCCCTTCGGCCGAGCCTCTGCTATATTTATAATAATAATAATCTCTGCTGGATTTATCGTTCCCTTTCAACACGTGAACTGAGCACAAGCACATGAGCATAAGCTCGTGGGGTCATTTTTACAGGGAACTATTTCCCTTGTCCGTGCCACGTGCTGTGAAATGGGGCATATGTGAAGCTAACAGGCTGGGAAGCGATTCGGGGCTGCTAAAACACCCCCGACCACTCCGTGTCCTGCAGTTCTCCTGCCACAAATCTCAGCTGCCGGGGTAATTCCTGAGAGGGAGCAAGTGGAGCACAACCAGCAGCAGCAGCACCACCAGCAGCAGCAGCAGGGCTGCAGATGCGGCCGAGCCCCCCCAGGCTGGGGACAGCCCGGCTCCCTGGGGCACCGGTGACCTTACGCACGCGGGGACGTGGCCAAACCCAGCTGGGCTCCAGCCGGTGTCAGCCTAAAGCCAGGCGGAGGGGGCCCAGGAAACGAAGCCAACCAGGCTGGGCGGATTTTGATCAGCTTGCCAGGAACAAGCTCGGGATCAGCCCCAGAATTGCCCCCGTACGGGTTGGGGAAGGGCAGGAGAAGCCCCCAGGGAGCGCAGCTCGGCTTGCCCTGGGGTGGGGATTTGACGCGTCCCGCTTTGCCCACCCTTAGCCCTGCCAGCCCAGCACCTGCATGTTCCGAAAATAAAACTCCTTCTGTCCCTGGGGCACCCGCTGGTGGTGGATCCACTGCTCCTGCCCGCTCCCCGCCGTGCAGAAATACGTCGCGGAGGCAGAGCGGTCCCTGCGGCAGCGGGAGGGCAGAGGGCACGTGGGGGGGCAGCACCCCACGTCCAGACCCCCGTTGGAGGCACCAGCGGGATCGTTTCCCTCTCGGGACCACCGGACCCGTGAGGCGGTGGGGTCCGGGTGCCAACCTGTGCTCCAGCGCCGCCACCACGAAGCCCCGGGACGCCAGCTCCGTGCAGATGGACGAGTACAGGGTGCTGCGGAGGGCCCCCGGTGGGGTCAGGGCTCCCAGCCGGGTCCCCGTCCCGGCTCCAGCCCCGAGCCCCCCGCCCGTCCTCCTACCGAAAAGCCCCCAGGCCGTGGGAGAAGACGACCAGCGGGTACCCGCCGCTGCGGGGTTTGAACGGCGCCTTCCAGCTCACCGGCACTCTGCAGGAGCCTGCGGGGAAGAGAAGGGACCCCGGAAAAAACGGGGGGACGGGCAAACCGGGGTGCTGCCGCCGCAGCGGGTCCCCGCTCAGCTCCGTCACCACCCACGGCACCCTCCCCGCATCCTCCTCACGCCGAGGACAGGCTCCACTGCGTCAAACCCCACTAAAGTAATGGGGTCCCAGGGCAGGGGAGACACCCGGGATGGGGTCGGGGTGCCGGCCGCCCCCTTACCGAAGGCGACGTGGAGCAGGGGCGCGCCCCAGCGCTGGCTGTGGCCGGTGGAGTCGGCCAGCCCGCGGCAGTACTCGTAGCGCGGGATCCAGCGCGGCCGCTCGGCCCCTTCCCGGGGCTCGCAGGGGTAGAAGAGGCGGAGGAAGAGCCCCTGGAGGAGAGAGAGGGGACGGGGGGGTGATGCGGGGGGGGGGCGGCGTGGAGCCCACCGAGGGCTGCGCCCCAGCCCCTCGCACCTGTGCCCACTGCGGGACATCCTCGGCGGGCTCAGGCCATGCAAAACCCGGGTGGCTGCGGCCACCCTGACTGTCCCTGTCCCTGTCCCTGTCCCCATCCCCGTCCCTTGTCCCTGTCCCCCGTCCCGTACCTGCTGTGTATGGCCCACCATGACGTCCACGCAGCCCACGCAGTGAGGTCCCTTCCCCGGGGGCAGCGCCAGCGACTGTTCCCCCCCCATGGCACCTGGGTGGAGGCAGGGGGTCAGTGTCCGTGCCCCGCACCCCGAACCAGGATCAGCCTCTTCCTTCCCCCGTCGCCTCCCCGTCACCAAAACCCCGCGCTGAGGCCACCGGGGTGCTGACGGGGGGGGGAGAAACGGGGGTCCCGGCTCCCACCGCCCCTCACGAACGACCACGGGCACCTGGGGGTGGCACCTTGGGGTGGCACCGAGGGGTGACAGCCGGACCTGGGGTCCCAGGCGCTGTCCCCAGCCCCGCCGCCGCACGTTGGCCGGCCACGCGCTGCCCCGGTGGGGGCAAAGTCCCCGGGGCCGACCCGAGGCCGTGGTTCCTCGCCCCGTGGGGTTTTTAATCCGTCCCGTGCCCAACTCGCCCCTCGCCGTGCCCGGGGACCCGTCCCCGTCCCACCCTGTCCCCGGGGAGGCGTTGGACGGGGCGCAGCAGCGCGGCCGGGCCCTGCGGAGCACGCAGCGCGCGAGCAAGAGGTCAGCGCAGGGCTGCGGGGCCGGACAGCCCCGGGAGCCCTCGGAGCCCCTGGGGACACCCCTGGGGACACCCCTGGGGACACGGGGGGCAGAGTCCTGCCCCCACCCCCCGCAGAACTACAGCTCCCAGCGTGCCCCTGGGTGGGGACTACAGCTCCCAGAATGCCCCGCAGCCCCCCCCTCCGGACTACAGCTCCCAGAATGCCCCGCAGCCCCCCCTCCGGACTACAGCTCCCAGAATGCCCCGCAGCCCCCCCCTCCGGACTACAGCTCCCAGCACCCCCCGCGGAACTACAGCTCCCAGCGCCCCCCTCCCCCCCCCCCCAGCCCTGCCTGCAGCTCCCAGGGCTCCCCCCAGTGCTCCCAGTTACCAGTGCAGCTCCCAGTGCGCTCCCAGTGCCCCCCCTATAGCTCCCAGTGCCCCCCCATAGCTCCTAGTGCCCCCCCATAGCTCCCAGTGCCTCCCCATAGCTCCCAGTGCCCCCCATAACTCCCAGTGTCCCCCTATAGCTCCCAGTATACCCCCATAGCTCCCAGTACCCCCCCATGCCTCCCAGTACCCCCCATAACTCCCAGTGCCCCCCCCCATAACTCCCATAACTCCCAGTGCTCCCCACAGCTCCCAGTGCCACCCATAACTCCCAGTGCTGCCATACCTCCCAGTGACCCCTGTCCCAGTTTCCCCTCTGGCTCCCAGTGCCCCTCCCACAGCCCCCCGAGCTCCCAGTTACCCTCTGTGCCCTCCAGCTCCAGCACCCCCCCGGCACCAGTATCCCCCAGTAGCCCCCCAGCGCTCCCCGCTGTCACCAGTGCAGGGGGACACAGCTCCCAGCACACACCAGTGCTCCCAGCACTACAGCTCCCAGTGCCACGCGTGGGCGGGGACTACAGCTCCCAGTAGCCACCAGTGCGGGACACAGTGCCCAGTGCCACCAGTGGAAAACCAGAGCTCCCAGTGCAAAACCTGAGCTCCCGGTGCCACCAGTGGAAAACCGGAGCTCCCAGTACAAACCCAGTGCAAAACCAGAGCTCCCAGTGCAAAACCGGAACTCCCAGTGCAAACCCAGTGCAAAACCGGAGCTCCCAGTTGGAAACCAGAACTCCCGGTGCAAACCCAGTGCAAAACCAGAGCTCCCAGTGCCCCACTCACCCCCAGTCCCCCCAGCCTCCGCGGGGCTGCCCTGACCTGCCGGGGCTGGGACGGTCCCCACGGTCCCCACGCCCCCCCCCGACCCCACGCGTGGGTCCCGCTGCCCCCCCCCCGCTCCGTGCCCTGGCTCCCGCCCCCCCCCCCCGCGGTAATCCCCAGGGCGGCGGGGGATTAAAACTCCCCGCGGGGCCGAGCTGTCCGCGGGGCCGGGCAAAGAGCCAAAGGCTGGGTTAAAAATACCACAAAACACCACAAAACACCCTAAAAACACTGAAACCCCCCCGCCGAGCTCCTGCCCACGCAGCCCACGCGGGGCTCCCGGTGCGCTCGGTTCCTCCCCCGGGGAAACCGAGGCACGGGTGGGCTCCGGGGGTGTCACCGCGCCTGTCCCGCGGCTCGCCCCCCCTGCCCCGCGTGGGAGCCAGCCCCTGGCGTGTCCCCCCCGTGTCCCACGCGTGTCCAGGGGCAGCGTCCACGGGGGTTCCATTGAAAGGATTCACCCCGCCCACGCTCCCACTCGAGTTTTTTGTTTTTTTTTTTTCCAGTTTGCTCAGCGGATGGCTAATTGGGGCGGGGGTCGGAGGGGGGGGGTCAGGCCAGGTGGTCGCCGTCACGGGACAGACCCCCGAGAGCAAGGACACGAGTGGGGACACGGGGCGTGGGGACACGGGGCGTGCCGCGGGGTCGGCGCTAGGACCCCGCGGACCCCCGGGCGCCCCCTCCCACCGCGGGGAACCCCTGGCCCACGTGGGACCCCCGCGGGCGCGGCCAATGGGAGGGCGCCGGGGGAGGAGGGGGGGTCCGCGGGCCACGCCCACGGGGGGAGGGCGGCCAATGGGAGCGGAGGGGGCGTGGCCGAGGGCGAACGTTGTGACGGTGGGACCGGGAGGGAGGGGGCGCGGGGCGGGGGGGGACACCGAGGGGAGGGGTCACGGGGCGGGGGGGGGGGCACCGGGGGAGGCGAAGGGACAGCCGGACAGCCCCGGGGGGACGGGGAGACGGACGGGGGGGGGGGGGGGGAACGGACGGACGGACAGACGGACGGACGGACGGACAGACAGACAGACGGCTCGAGGTGGGGGGGGGACACGCAGCCTGACACGGGGTCCCGGGGACAGCCAGCCAAGGGGGGGCACAGGTAGCAAAGCCCGGGGGGGGGGGGGGGGGGGGGGAAGGACAAGGACGGACGGACAGGACACGGGACGGACAGACAGCCCGGGGCAGGGACAGACGGACAGCAAGGTGACAGGAGGCGGGGGGGGGGGGGGCTGTCACCTGGGGGCAGTGACAGCACCGCAGGAGGGGAGAGAGGGAGAAAACTGGGACACCCCTAATCCTAATCCCAATCCCAATCCTAAATCCCCATCCCGATCCCAAACCCCATCCCAATCCTAATCCCAATCCCCAATCCTAAATCTCCATCCCAAACCCCCATCCCCATCCCAAACCCCAATCCCCATCCCAAACCCCAATCCCCATCCCATTCCCAAATCCCCACCCAAACCCCAATCCCCATCCCCATCCCAATCTCCATCCCCATCCCAAACCCCAATCCCAATCCCAATCCCCTCGCCGCGATGGGCTGCAGGCAGCGGCGGGGTCCCCCCCGGGGCTGGGGGCCGGGGGGGCGCTGGGACCGATCCGCAGCCTCCCCCCGCTGCTCCTAGGGAGGCTCCGAGCCTCCGGCAGCGCCTCCACCGGGAGGCCGAGCCCCACGGGAGGGCTGGGGATGGCGAACGGGGCAGCCGCACGTAGCGACCCGCGAGGGCACCGGCACCACCAGAGGAACACCGGAGGTACGGGGACGGGGACGGGGACGGGGCTGGGAAGTGCCGGGGGGGGGGATGAGGGAGGGGGGGTCCCGGCGGCCCCACGGGCTGACACAGTTGGCAGGGAGGCGATCATGCGACCTCGCTCCCTCTCTAGGGATTTGAAGCTGGGCCAAACGGCGGTGGAAATGTGATTGTCGCCGCACCGAGCCTGCGAGCCGAGGAAACGCAGCGCCGGAGGGACGGGAGGGACACCAAGGGGACAGGAGCGGGACACCGGAGGGACAGGAGCGGGACGCCTCGCACCAGCCCCGGTTCTTGCTCCGCAGCCGGAGGGTTCCCAGACCCCACGGAGCCGGGCACGGAGAGGGGACCGCGGGTCCTCGGTGTCCCCGCACGCCTCCAACACCACGGGCCAGCCCGGAGCCGTCCCCCGCCAGCCTCGCGACCGGACTCCGTCACCCGTCGGAGCCCGATGAGCAGCCGAGGCCGCGCGTGAACCTATGCAGGCCAGGAAGAAATACATTCTCGTGACTTTCCTCGCCTCCTGGCTCCTGCTCTTCCTCCTCGGAGGGGACCGCCTGCACCGTTTCGCTTTCTTTTCCCGGACGAAAGCCGGGGCCCGGAGGAGCTGGCCCCGCTGGGCTGATCGGTCCCTCCTCAAAAGCTTCGGGGACCCCGAGGAGCCGCAGAGCCATGGGGACCCCCCGCCGCCCTCGCCCCGGGCACGGCGGGCGGCGCGGCTGAGCGCCTACAAGGGCAGCCGGTGCCGCATGGAGACCTGCTTCGACCTCGGCCGGTGCCAGAGGCACGGCTTCAAAGTCTTCACCTACCCGCGGGAGCGCGGCGAGCCCGTCTCCGAGAGCTACGGCAAGATCCTGGCCTCCATCGAGCGCTCGCGCTACTACACGCCGCGCCCCGAGGAGGCCTGCCTCTTCGTCCTGGGCATCGACACGCTGGACCGCGACCGCCTCTCGGGCCACTACGTCCCCGACGTGGACGAGAAGATCCGCGGCTTCCCGCTGTGGAACGGCGGCCGCAACCACCTCATCTTCAACCTCTACTCGGGCACGTGGCCCAACTACACCGAGGAGCTGGGCTTCGACGTCGGCCAGGCCATGCTGGCCAAGGCCAGCTTCTACGCCGAGAGCTTCAGGCCCGGCTTCGACGTCTCCATCCCCCTGTTCCCCAGGGACCACCCGCAGCGGGGCGGGCAGAGGGGGTGGCTGCGGCGCGGCGCGGTGCCCCCGAAGAAGAAATACCTGCTGGCCTTCAAGGGGAAGCGTTACCTGACCGGCATCGGCTCCGGCACCAGGAACGCGCTGCACCACATCCACAACGGGAAGGACATCGTCTCGCTCACCACCTGCAAGCACGGCAAGGACTGGGAGAAGCACAAGGACACGCGCTGCGACAAGGACAACGTCGACTACGAGAAGTGAGTGGGGTGGGGAAGGGGACGGATGGGAGAAGGGGTCCAAACCCCGTGCGCTGGGGGGATGCGGCCGCGCTGGGTGAGCAACGGGGAGAGGGGAGGGTTTGGGGCTCTCCCCCCGGCGTCCCGGCCTCGTTTCGAGGTGGGCAGGAAGGTGTTGGTTGTGCGGGGTTTTCCTGCTGTGCATTAAAGTTGGAGCAATCTGGCCAGAGCGGCTCTTATCTGCGATCGCCGCGGCTGCCCCTAATACGATTTCCCTTTTTCCCGACGCTGGTGAATGATGCTTTTCTTCTCCCCACCTCCCGCCCTCCCCTAACGTAAATGTTTGTCCTGGAGATGAGCCCGAAGCATCCCCCCCGCCCCGGCTCAGCTACAAATCCCATCGAACCAGCGGGTGCTCGGCGTCCCGGGGGGGGGACAGCCCCGAGCTCCCTCCTCGGGGACAGCGGGGACACTGTGCGGTGGCACCTGCTGGAAAAACAGGATGGGGACAAAGTTCTGCGAGTCTGTGGGGTCCCAGGACCGAGGAGATGCACACCGGCTCCTCGCCTCCCCGTCCTGCCCTCAGCCAGGGCGGTTTGGGTGGGAAAAAAAGCGGTCGGTGCCAGGACGAAGCGCGAGGACAAGCGGGGAGGTCCCCGTCCCGCTGCCTGGGGACAGCCCACGGCCACCCGGCCCCGAGAGCAGATGGAAGGGCCGCGTGGGACATCATCCTCAAAGCGTCTTAGGAGGTGCCGGGAGGTAAAAGTGAAGCCGGGGACTGGGGGCACTGGGATTAGCCAGGGCTCCGGGGCCGCTCGAGCGTCGCCTGGCCCCGACACGGCACCGTCAGCCCCCGCCGTGGGGCTGTTTTTTGGGGACGGGGCACGGCGGGACGGTGGGACACGAGGTGGGCTGGCGGGACGGGGCCCAAGGTCAGCCCTGCGCTGTGGGGTGGGAAATGCCCCTCCCAGGTAATCCCGTAATGCTGTGTGCGAGTACAGGGGGATTTGCACCTCGCCCGGGACGGCTTTGGCCGGCAGATAGATGGGGGACACGTGGCAGGGTCCTGGCGCGTGACCCCGTGTCTCTGCTGTCCCCTCACCCCCATGGGACACGCAGGCAGAAAGCCACCGGCATCTCCCTCGGGCATTTGTGCCCTCCAGCCCCAAGAGGGACAGACCCAGCACCGGAGCAGTGACAGAGGGACGGTGGGGACAGGCCAGCGGGGGGAGGACACACCAAGTTGGGCAAAGCGAGAGCCCAGTTCTCCCAGCGCTTCGGGGCCGTCCCGCTTTGCTGGGGGAAATGGGAAGGAGCCGTGCCCCCCAACCAGCCCGTGGTGTGCAGCGGGATGGCGCCGGCCTCGCTCGGGGCTCCGTCGCCCTCCTCGTGCCCGGCGTCGCCTAAACCACCCGGTTCCGTGCCCGCACGGAGCGGGGCTCGTAGCAGCACCGCGATCCTGCCCGCGCTGCAACCGCACCCGAGAGCCTTTGGGGAAGGCTCCCTGCAGCCCGCGGGTCCCCCGGCAGCGCCGTGCCCGCCCGGAGCCGCTCGGAGGGGACGTGGTGGGCGCCCGGCCCGGCCCCTAACAAAACAAGGAAGCCCTGACGGCGCGAGCGCCCGGAAACCGCAGCGCGTCGGGAGCCAAATATTTCCATCGGGAGGTTTCGGCCCCGCAGCCCGGCCGGCGCCAGCCTCCCCGCCACGGCTGCCGGCGAAGGAAGGATGCTCGGACCCCCCTCCCCTCCCCGGGACGCATCCTGCCGGGTCCCCACCGAGCGGGTGGCAGCGGGGCGGCCCCCAAGGGCGAGCGCTGGAGGTGCCCGGCCCGAAGGATGTCACCGTCGGGGTTGTCGCTGCCGTGGTTTGGTGGGGCGTCAGGCCAGGAGCTGGGGTGTTCGCGAGGCAGGGAGCACCCACGGGGATTTGGTGTCCATCGGGGACGCGGGGATGAGCCCTCCGGAGGTGGGTTTTGTTCCTAAACCTGCGTGCTGGGCTGGTTTCCTGCAGGGATGCTCCAGGGTGCTTCAGCACCCACCAAGGGGGGGGCTCGTCCTCCACGTCCCCACCACAGCCAGGTCTAGGAGACCTTTCCCCCGGGGACCAGCACCCCTTTGGCCCCGCAGCCCCCCTGGCCGGGCTGTGTGTGTGTCCCCCATCCCCTCCAGGCCCTCCCCGCAGGCAGGAACAGACGGGGTCTGTCCCAGCTCAGTGTCAATATTGGATTTTCCGGTGCGGTCGCAGGGCCCCGGCAGCGAAGGCGCCTCTCCCCCCCCCGGCGGCACAGACGGGGCTTTCATAGCCCGCGGCCCTGCCAGCCCTCCTGCCCCCCCCCCCAAAAAAAAAATGCTGCTGGGGCGGGCACGGCCGCTCCTGCCCTGCAAGCCCGGGCACGGCGCAGGAGTCACCGCAGTTTCGGGCTCGGGGGTTCGGGCGCTGCATTGCGGGGCGGTGTGGAGGGGGCTGTGCTCCCCCCCCTCCCAGGTAACGCCGGGGGTCTCCTGACCCTTTCTTTGGGGTGGGTTTGGTTCCTGGCTCTGCAACAGGTTCCCTTTGAGGGCATCTCCCAGGGCGCTGCAGCCCCACCAGCCCTGTGGAGCGGCGGCTTTTTGGGGCCAAACCCAGCCCTGGTCCATCCTAACCCCACGGGGTGGGTGCCCGGCCTCGTAGGGTGCCAACAAAAGCCTGTGGGGTGCACATGGGGGGGGGGGGGGGCTGTGCCCGACCCCCACCACGTCCCCCCGCCAGGTTCGACTACCAGGAGCTGCTGCACAACTCCACCTTCTGCATCGTGCCCCGCGGCCGGCGCCTGGGCTCCTTCCGCTTCCTGGAGGCGCTGCAGGTACGGGGGGGGTCTGGGGGGGGGGACACAAGGGACCCGCCTGCGGGGTCCCCGGGCTCTGTCCCAGCCCCTGTGGGGTCCCGTGCAGGCCGCCTGCATCCCCGTGCTGCTGAGCGATGGCTGGGAGCTGCCCTTCTCCGAGGTGATCGACTGGAGCAAAGCCGCCGTGGTGGGCAGTGAGAGGCTGCTCCTGCAGGTACCGGGGCCGGATCCTGCCCCGTGCTGGGCACCGGGGAACCCCCAGTGGGGGGGGCTGACCCCAAAGGTGGTGGAGTCCCCGCTTTTGGGGGGGGTAAAACCTCTGCAGTCAACCGCAGCATCCCTCCTGCGTGGGGATGCAGGGGGTCCCATCCCAGCCCTCGGGCATTGCTCAGCTGGGGGGCGCTGAGCATCTCCGCAAACCCTCGGGGAGGTTCTGGGCCTGATCCTGCTCCGCAGAGAGGGCTGGGGCCACGGCACAGCATCCCTGGCTGCGGGGGGACCCCTTGGAGGTCTCAGGGGGACAAACCAGCCCTGCTGGGGGCTATCGGGGAGGGGGGGCAGCGAGGTGAGAAACCAGCGCCCCCCGTCCCGCAGATCCCCTCCGCTGTGCGCTGCATCCACCCGGAGCGCGTGCTGGCCTTCCAGCAGCAGACCCAGTTCCTGTGGGACGCCTACTTCTCCTCCGTCGACAAGATCGTGCACACCACGCTGGAGGTGAGCGCGGCCCCACGGGGCTCCCCCCTCCCGGGTTAGCGGGACCCCCCCCGGGACGCCGACGGCACCTCCTCGACCCCTGGCAGATCATCAAGGACCGGCTGCTCCCGCACCGCTCGCGCTCCCGCTTCCTCTGGAACGCGCCCCCCGGGGGGCTGCTGGCCCTGCCCGACTTCTCCACGCACGTCGGGGACTTCCCCTTCTACTACCTGCAGCACGGTAGGACCCCCGCGTCCCCCCCCTGGCTGAGCACCGCGGGCTTGGTGCGCATCCTGACGCCTCTCCGCTGCCCCTCTCCCAAATCGCAGGCTCCAGCCCCTCCGACAAGTTCACGGCGCTCGTCCGCGCCGTCTCGCCGCTGTCCCAGCCCCTCCTCAGGCTCGTCCAGGCCGTCTCCAAGTCCCAGTACTGCGCGCAGGTGGGGGGAGATGGGGGACGGGGGCACATCGGGAGGGATGGGGCAGGTTCCCGGGGGCTGGGAAGGGCTGGGGTGGGATTGGGGTGGGATTGGGGGGCTGGCAGTGCTTGTGGCACCCCTTGGGGGGCAGAGCTGGCCCCTCCTCGCGGTGCTGGGACCACCCTTGGTTGCATCCTGGCTCCAAACCCTCGTGGGATGGTTTTGGGGTGGAAGAGGCGCAGCCCTACTGAGAGCTGAGCTGGAGCCGGTCCCGCTGCTGGATCGGGGGGGGCTCAGCCCTGCAAACCCCAACACACCAACATGCCCCAGGGGGGCAGCCTGGCCAAATGCCCTCCTGACACCCCCCAGCCCTGCTTTTTCACACCCCCCCTGCAGATCCTGGTGCTGTGGAACTGCGAGAAGCCACCGCCACCGACCGAGAAGTGGCCCCAAATCGCGGTGCCCCTGACCGTCATCGAGGGCAGGAGGAAGGTACGAGGAGCCGGGATGCGTGGGGAGCCGGGCACCCACCCCGGGGCACAACCCAAATTGAATTTCCCCCCCCGCTGCAGCTCAGCGACCGCTTCTTCCCCTACGCGGCCATCCGGACGGACGCGGTGCTCAGCCTGGACGAGCACAGCAGCCTCTCCACCAGCGAGGTGAGGCCGTGGGCACCGCGATCCCCGGCCCCACAGAGCTGGATGAGCCCCATGCCGAGCCAGCAGGATGCTCAGCGGCCACCGTGGGGCTGGCAGGGAGCCGTGCCCGCTGTCCCCGTGTCCCCACACCCAAGGGACACCTCAGGGGGACGGCAGGGGCGGCGATGGGTCCCCACGGCCCGCTGACGCCATCCCCTGCCCGTGCCAGGTGGACTTTGCCTTCGTGGTGTGGCGCAGCTTCCCCGAGCGCATCGTGGGCTTCCCCGCCTCGAGCCACTTCTGGGACGCCGAGCAGCAGCGCTGGGGCTACACCTCCCGGTGGACCAACGAGCTCTCCATCGTCCTCACCGCCGCCGCCTTCTACCACAGGTACCGCAGCCCCCCGGGCAGCCGGGGAGAGCCCCGCGAGCCAGGGGGGGGGGCACGGCCGGATCCTGCCCCCGCCTCGCTGCCTCCCCCAGGTATTACCACAGCCTCTTCACCGGGTACCTGCCCGCGGGGCTGCGCGAGCTGGCGGGCGGCCTGGCCGCCTGCGAGGACATCCTGATGAACGTCCTGGTGGCCGCCGTCACCAAGCTGCCGCCCATCAAGGTCGCCCAGAGGAAGCAGCACAAGGAGGCCGTGCCCCAGCAGGTAGGGGGTGAGGAGGGGGTGCTGAGACCCCCCCAGAGCCGGGAGCAGAGCCCCTGAACCCCCGCGCTCTTCCCCCTGCCCAGGTGAAGGGCACGGCGGCGACCAGCGGCCGGGGTTTCTCGCAGCAGCAGGACTGCCTCAACCAGGTGGCGGACTGGTTCGGGTACATGCCCCTCGTGTCCTCCCAGCTGCGCCTCGACCCCGTGCTCTTCAAGGACCAGGTCTCCGTCCTGCGCAAGAAATACCGCCACTTGGAGAGGCCCTGAGCCCTGCTGGGCGCCCCGTCCCCATCGCACGGACCTCGCGGGGAGCAGCGGATCCCTCCCGGAGTGAGCGCTGGGGTGGCTGCCGATGGGGTTTTACTCGGTATTGGGTTTTACCAGTACAGTAAAGGTCAGGGGAGGCACGGAGACGGATGCCGGGTGAGCAGAGTCCGGCTGGAGGCTGCAGGATGCGGGATGAGCCTGCTGTGCCTGGTGGCGGCGCAGCAGGGGACCCCGGTGCCACCGTGCCCAGCACATCGGGGCCGTCCTCGGGGCTTGGTGGTGGCTGCTGCGTTCCCAGGCACGGTCCCCAAGCAGTGGCAGCACCCAGGAGGCTGCGTTCGGGGCAGCCCCACACTAGCAGCGTCCCCACCAGGTGCTGCAGAGGTGCCCGTGTCCCTGCGATGGTTTCATGCACCGGGCGCTTCTGCCACCGTCCCCACCCCACGAGCAGCAGGGAGGGGACAGCGAGTGCTTGAGCTTCCCAAAAGCAAACAGGGGAGTGATAAGAGGTGAGAGCACTGCAATCATCCTCCCTCCCCAGGCTGGGACGGACCCCGAGCACCCGGGGGCTCCTCCCCAGGCGCCCCTGCACCCGCCTTTCCTCCCCAAAGTGAAATAAAAGGGATATTTCAACTGCTTTTCCCAGCTGCACTGAAACTGTGAGAATCAAGGCCCCCGCGCCGCCCTTCTCCGCAGCCCTGGCCCCGTCCTTGCTCCCGTCGCCCGCAGACCAAACCCCGCAGACACAAGGTCGTCCGTCGGCGCGGCCGTCCCCCGCGGGGCCACCGTTTGCTCTGGTTTATTTGCCTCCTGTTAAAAGTTCATAGGAGCAGGACGGGGTCGCTGGGGCGCGGGGGGGGGGCTCAGTCGCGGGGGGGCTGGCACTCGCGGCAGTCCCGCATGTCCTCGGAGTAGCTCTCGATCTGGATGGTGGTGGTGTGGAAGCGGAAGGCGCGCTGCAGCCGCGAGCTGGCCTCCTCCAGCACCTCCTGCGCGTTGGCGCCCGCGTCTGCAAGGAAACGGGGGGGGGTGTGTGTGTGTCGGGGTGCGGGTGAGCCCCCAAATCCTTCCCCCCACCACCCCCCTGGTCCCCCCACACTCACTGATGGCGATGTGCACCGAGAGCAGCGGCTGCGCTGCCGTCAGCGCCCAGATGTGGAGGCTGTGCACGGCCTCCACGCCGCCCACCGCCAGCAGCGTCTCCCGCACGGCGTTGAAGTCCATGCCCCTGGGGGTGCCTGGGGGTAGACACGGCGCGGGGTGGGTCAGGGTCACGGCACCCGTGGGTGGTTTTCCCCATCCCCCGGCCCCGGCAGGTCCCTACCTTCCATGAGGACGAGGAGGACGTCGCGGAGGATGGTCAGCGTTGTCCCCAGCACCAGGGCGGAGAAGAGGAAGGTGCAGATGGGATCCACGTACTTGTACTCGGGCTGGGAGAGGTGGCAGAGGGTGAGGTCCCCCCCAGTGCCATCCCCCGCCTCCAAATCCCCATCGGACTCAGTCCCATCCATCTCACCCCCACGTGCAGCCAGGACTGGACGAGCCACCATCCCCACGTCCCCCTCCCAAGCGTCCCCTCAGCCCCCAGCACCACCCCGACCTTAAAGAAGATGACGTAGGACGCGACGAGGACGCCGACGCTCTGCAGCAGGTCCCCCACGACGTGGACGAAGGCGGCGCGGACGCTGGCGTTGGGCTGCTCGCCCGGCGCTCCATGGCTGTGCCCGTGCCCCGTCTGGTGCAGAGCCACCCCCATCCTGCGGGCAGGGCAGCGGTGACGTCCCCGGCCACCGGGGTCCCCCGCGGAGGGGTGGCAGCGCGTCGTACGTACACGATGTTGACGGCCACGGCGCAGGCGGAGGTGATGAGCATGACGCCGCCCTCGATGTCGTAGTCGGCCGAGAGCAGGCGCTGGGCCGCCAGGTACACCAGGACGCCCGTCACCACCCAGATGGAGAGCACGGAGAGCAAGGCCCCCAGGATCTCTGCGGAGAGCCCCACGTCGTCACCATGCCAGGCTCCCGTGGGGACAGCACCCTGGGGTGCCCCCGCCTTGCCGGGATGCTCCCCGTGTGCACCCCGTGGGGCTGGCAGTGGGGTTCCCGGGGGGGGGGGATGGACAGTGCTGTTACCTGCCCGGTGCCAGCCGAAGTTCATGGTTTTGGTGGCGGGGCGCGAGGACACCCAGAGGGCGAAGAGGCTGATCATGACGCTGGCGAAGTCCGTCAGGAGGTGGGCAGCGTCCGTCAGGATGGCCAGGCTGTGCGCCAGGTACCCGCCTGCGGTCACACAAAAGGGGGGCGGGGGGGAGAGATCGGGGGGGGGGGGTCCCTACTCAGGGCAAGACACAGACCAGGTCACCCCGGGCCGAAATGGGGCGCCCTGCCCGCACCTTGCTTGCGCCCATTGCGCAGATGAGGACAAGAGAGGCCACGCAGGGAAACGCAGCTGCTCAGGGCACGACCGCCCTGGCCGCACCCTGCACCCAGCACTCACCCACGGCTTCCCCCACCATGAAGACGAGGCAGATGCCGGCGGCCACGTAGAGCTTCCTGCGCGCCCGCTGCTGCTGCCCGGGGTGGTCGGCGGCCCCCAGCGCGTGGCAGTGCCGGCGGCGCCGCGTGCCCAGCTCCAGGACGGGCGCCTGGCCCTGCGGCGAGCTGTGCCCGTCCTCCTGCACCGTCCCCAGGTAGGACCTGCGGGGGGACGGGTGACAGCGGGGGACAGCGGGGCGCCAAGCGGTGCTGGCGCTGGGCACGGCGGGGTGCCCGGATGGGAGAACAGGGGGAAAAGAGGGGACGCGCTGCCCTCCCTTCGTGCTCAGCACTGCTCCCCCTGTATCCCCTTCTCCTCCCCAGCAAGAGCCACCCTTCCCCAGTCAAAAGGCTTTTGGGGACGCCATCTGGGACCCCAAAAGGGGAAGCGGGGGGACGTGCACGTCCCCATCCCTCAGGGCACCCCCTTACCCGGCTGCGCCCTCGGTCAGCAGGTGCCGCTTCTCCTCGCCGGCCGCCATCGGGGCCGGGGCCGGTGACCCCGGTGGGTGCGTGGCGGGCGCTGGTGGCAGCCGGTGGCCTCGGTGGCGGCCGTGTGAAAGCGCCGGGGACTCGTGTGCAAAGCCAAGCCGGGGGAGGCAGGGCCAGGCCGGCTGCAAAGCGCCCGCCGCCGCCGCCGCCTCGCCCCCCTGGGGGGGCCCTGCCTCACCCTGCACCCTGGGGAGGGGTCCCGGTGCTGGGGGGCTGCTGTGAGCTCCCCCCCTGTAGGCACCCTGGGGTGCCCCAGGAGCTGCGCATGCTTCAGGACTTGGCTGTGGTCACCCCACTGAGGCAGGGGGAGGGTGGGGAGGGCGGGGAGGGCGGGGACCCCCCCGAGCCCCCCAAAGACACCCCGGTTCACCACTATGGGAAGCCCTCGGGGCCCCCCCGGTTTAAATCCAGCTGCACAACAGCTGACGGGTGAAGCTGGGGCCGTGCGCAGGGGTCAGGGTCAGACACCCCCCCTGGCAGCAGCTGCTGCCTGCCCCCCTCCGAGAGCAGCGTTAATTGCTCCGGGGCTAATTGCAATCAGGGCACAGCCCAGAGCACCGCTCGCTGCGCAGCCTCAGTTTCCCCTCGAGCAGGGGCTGAGCTGAGTTTGTGTTTTTGCAGGAGAAGCACACCCGTGTCACGTGAGCTCAGCTGGCAGCTCCATGCCGAGGCCGGCCCCATTTCGGGGCTGGCACAGCCTGGACTCCCCCCTTACCCCCACCCCATGTTCCCAAACCCTGGTGAGCGCTGGCCCCGTGTGCCCCAGTCACCAGGGGATAAATCCTGCAGGGTGCTGACCACTTAAAACCCCAGCACGGGATGCCAGCACTGCTGGAGGTGTTAATGAGGCTGAAAATTAGGTGCTGGACCTGCCCTGGGAAACCCTCCCACATCCCCAGAGCCCATCGCAGGGCCAGTGAGCCGAAAATGAGAGGCAAGAGAGGGAAAAATGCCCAAAGCACTGGTTTTCTTTATAAAATACACAAAATTCAACTCCGTTACAATTATATACAAAACAAGGAACATATAAAACGTGCGGAATAATCCTTTGCACCCGTATAGAAAAGTGTCCTGTGCTGGAGCAGCCGTCGCCTCGCCAGGCAGCCAGCCCCCATCGGCGCATCCCCAGGTCCCGTCGCCGGACATCCTGCGCCCACTGCGGCTACTGGGGGGCTGCGGGAGGGAGAGGGTGGTGGGTGGGTGCTGGGGAGGGATGGGACCCCCAGTAAATCCTCCCTGTTCCCCCCATTGTGTGGGGGTGCTCGTGGCGGGGGCTCCGCCGTGACACCGGCACGGAGGTGGCCGTCCTTACCCGTCACCATCCTCCCGGGCGCTGAGTCCCCTTCTGTCTCTTCCTCCACCTCCTCGTAGAACTCCTCATCCTCCTCGTCTGCAAAGGGGCACCCAAATGTGAGTGAGGGGCAGCTGCAGCGGGGCCCCAGGAGCACACGGGGGGGGTTTTGGGGCTGAATTACCTGCTTCGAAGTCCAAGGCGCGGACGGCGTCGGCGAGGTGGTCCAGGCTCACCGAGAAGGAGTCCATGCTCTCATAGCCTTGCTCGATCTTCTCCAGCCTGCCACCTTTTGAGGCCTCCACGATCCTGTGGGGAGAGCACGGCCATGGTCCTGCGGCCCCCGAGCATGGGGACACCCCCGGCCAGGCTCGCGGTGCTCGCCCCGCTGCTCCTTAGCCCCGGCTAGCAAAGCCCCACGGCCAGATCCTGGCCCTGGGACAGGGTTGGGGAACACCGAGGTCTCCAGTTTGGACACTTACGTTTTAATGAGCTGCTTGGCGTTCTGTGGGAGCAAGAAAAAAGGTGAGGGTGTCAGAGTGGCACCACTTGGGATGTCCCCATGCCAGCGGGATGTCCCCGTACCACCAGGACCCGGCACAAGAGGCACCCCACGGGCACCAAGGGGCTGTGGGGCTGGGGTCTCACCATGAGGAAGGCGGCCTCCCCGTTCTCCTCCATGGCCTGGATGGCTGTCTCCACCAGCCGGCTGGACTTCTCCAGCTGCTCCTTGTACTTGTGGATGAGGCCCTGCACGAAGCCCGTCTTGTCCTCCTGCTCGCGGGCGATGCGCCCCAGCAGCTCCGTCTTCTTCTCCTCCAGCAGCGCCACGAAGGCGTCGAAGCGCGTGCACAGCTCCCGCTTGGCCGCCTCGCTGTTCTCCTGCGGGGACAAGGGACAGCCGTGTCCCTCCAGCCCCTGCGTGTCCCCTCCCCGGGGCTGCCTCCTCCGTTCGCTCCGGCTCCCCGCAGCACGCCGGGGTTTCGGGGGGCTCGTTTCCCCGTCCCTCACCTCGGTGCTGCGGCAGGAGTCCTCCAGCTGGGAGATGATGGTCTGGATCCGGTCGTTCCCCGCCACCAGCATGGAGATGCAGTTGTTCAGCTCGCTCTGGGCAGGGACAGACGGACAGAAGCAGCTTTAACCCCAGCAGGGTAGGGATAGGGACTGCCGGGATGTCAAGGTCCATCCCCTATCCTGACGTGGGGACGGGCTGGGAGCCGGGGGGGCATCACTGTATCCACCACTCTAAATATAGGGCTGTCTCCTGGCTGAAGTCAGCCTGCTGACTATTAATACCCCATGAGCACGTCCCAGTGCTATTTGTGGCCACCCTCAGCACATTGCCCGGAACCTGCCGTGCCCCCCCATGGCCCCAGGTCCCCCCCTGTGGCACCTTCTGGCCCTGGAAGACGCTCTGCAGAGGGGCGACTTCGCAGTCCTTGTGGGCACCGAAGACCTTGCACATGGAGCAGGTGGGGACCTCGCAGGTGACGCAGTAGATGTTGATCCGCTCGTCCTCGTGCTCCTTGCACATGGGGTGCTCCCCCTTCTTCAGTGGCCTGCTGGAGAGAGCAGCCCGGCCGTGGTGACGTCCCCGTCACACCGATGTCCTCATCACACCGATGTCCCCATCCCGGAGACGTCCCCATCGTGGTGACGTCCCCACGGCAGTGACATCCCATCCCCACTGCAGTGACATCCCCACTGATGCTGCAGAGCCACCCTACAATCGGGTCCCCTGCGCCTCTGCAAGCCCAGTACACCCCAGTTTGCACCGGTCCGGCACTGGCCGTGGCAGCGGTCGGGGGCCGCGCTCCAGGGATGCTGCACAAGCGCCTAATTTTAGAGCAGCACTGCTGGCATTTATTATTATCACCCGACGCGTGACCAGAGCGGGGGCTCCAGGGCAGCTCGGTGGGGGGGAGGGTGACAGCAGTTGAGTCCCCAGTGGGGGGGCTTAGCCAATTCGCCGCCCCCCCCCCCCCCCCCGGGGCCGCAGCCACCTGCCACGTGCCATCCGTCCCCGTCCCCATGGCACCGGAACAATATTTACAGTGGCGCAGGAGACCGGGGAGGTGAGCCCCTGCGTCTGGGTCCCTCAAGAAGACGTCACCCCCCTTTCTGTCCCCCCCCCCAACACTGTAACCCTGCTGCTGAGCAATGCCTTTACCCAGCAGGGTCCCCCCTGACTGTCCCCCTGTCCCTTATCAGCTCCCTGCTGTCACAAGCAGAGCCTGGATTTGTCCCTCACACCCCTTATCTCCAACTGAAAGCCTCGGCTGCAGAGTGCTATGGGGGGGGGCAGGACTTGTTCCTCTGCCACCCCCCCAGGGTCCCAGCGTCCCCGGTGAGCCACCAGACCACAGACCCGAATGGCATGGGAGATTTGGGTTGGGAGACGGAGATTTGGGCTGGGGCGTGAAGAGGTGGCTCTGGGGATGAAGACGGTGGGGGACCACCAAGCCAGCCCCCCAGTTTCTCGCCCAAAGCAGAATCGCCTCCCAGGCACAACGCAGGGCTCTGCGACACGGCCGTCCCCGTCTCCCCGTGGGACCAACCTGGAGCACTCCTGCTTGTAGATGTCGATGATGTTCTCCACCAGCAGGTTCCTCTGCAGCCCGTAGACGCCGTGGCGGTCCAGCAGCACCTCGTGGCGGCACGAGGGGCACCGGAACCGGCCCCCCGGGATGATGCTGCCCCGGCTCTGCCAGCAGGGGTTGGCGGCCTGGAGGGGGACAAGGACAACGGGGGGTCCTCAGGTGTCCCCGCAGAGCATCCCGGAGCAGGGGAGCGGGTCCGGGGGTGGGGGTGAGGTCCCCATCTCACCTGGAAGACGTCGTTGGCGCACTTGCGGCAGAGGTTGTGCTGGCAGGGCAGGATCACCACGGGCTTGCTGAACATCTCCAGGCAGATGGGGCAGAGCAGCTGCTTCTCCAGGCTCTCCATGGGGCTGCCATCCCGCAGGATGCTGGGCTGGAAATCCATCGTACGCGGCACCTCGTCGGAGCAGCCCCCGCTTCTGCCGCCGGCGCCCCTCGCGCGGCTTTTTATCACTCGCTCGGCGTCACGTGGAGCCCGAAACCGCCGGCCGGCTCGGGTGTCCGGCGAGGCACCGCCACCTGTCACATGGCGGTGACAATCGGGGCGCAAGGCCGGCGGTAAACAAGCTGGGGACAGGCTGTCCGCGTGGCCCAGCCGCCCATGCTGGTGGGCAGCGGGGCCCCGTGGGGGGGGACGGGGGGGGCTCGGTCCTACGTGGGGTTTAGGGTGAGGAATGGGCAACACCAAGCTGGTAGTGTGGTTTGTATGGAGCATCTCCCTTTGTACCCACAAAATGTGAGCGCTTTTGGGGTGCTAAGCACGCATAGGGTGGGGGGGCTTTCCAGGTGGATGGCAGCACCGTGCTTGGTGCGTGCAGCCCCCCCAGACAGGGCATGGGGGCTTCTCTGCACCCCAAAATGTACTTGGCAGCCCATGGGGAGCTCCCCAAGGCTGGCACCACCATGCTGGCACAACCCGCGTGGCCGGCCGTGCCCTCTGCTTGTTTGCAAAACCTGACCCAGAAACCGCAGCAGGAAAACAGCAGCAGCGCAACCCCTCCGGAGCTGCCCCAGCTGGGAGCGGCCCCGATCACATTGCCTGGCGGTAAACAGGGTGTTCTTCCAAATCCCAGCACCGGTGCACAGGGAGACCTGTAAATATTAGCAGCTGCATGAGGAGAGCGGGTAATTATAGCGCCTTGGCTGCGGGTCACAGGGGACGGGGTGGGACGGGGTGGCTGCTCTGCAGCCCGCAGAGCCCCTGGGCAGGGGGTGCTGCGAGCGCCAGCGCTGCTGCAGGCTGCAGGCATGCGTGTGGGGTGCAGGGGTGTCGGTGTGCACAGGGTACAGGGGTGCACGGGTACCTGTGTGTGGGGTGCACGGGTGCTTGAGTATGGGGGGACATGAGTTTAGGGGTTCAGGGGTAGCTGGGGATGTGTGGGTGCACAGGTACATGGGTGCGTGAATGTATGGGTGCAAGGGCACAGGGGTATGTGGTACAGGTGTACATGGGTGCATGGGCGTGCAGGGTGTGTAGGTACACGGATGCACAGGTACCTGCGTGCAGGTGCCCATGGGTGCACAGGTACATGGGCACACTTGTGCACAGAGGTGTAGGGGCACACAGGTACACTTGTGCACATAGGCACGGGGTACATGGGTGCAAGGGGCCCTGTTTTCACCGCAGCCAGCCCCCCCGGGGCAGGGCAGCCTTAGGGCTGTTTTGTGTGCTCCTTCCGGACAGGCTCACATGTCAACCAAGTGACTGTGCAGGCACCGGCCAAGCACATCTTGCAAAATTGTCCCCGTTTGGGCACTTGGGGCTCTTCCAGGGAGGTGTGTGCTTGGAAGCAGGGCTGGCCAGGCACATGGGGGGTTGGCCACCGGACGGGCACTCGTCCCCATGTCCAAAACTTTGCCCTGCCCAAGGCTGGCATTGATTAACTAATTGCTCCTGGACTCGATTAAGGGGATTCACGGCAGAGGACGGGTTTTAATGCTTTAATCGGCTTCCAAACCCTACAAGGGGCTCGTTGGCCCCTAATTGGCTTGGGGCAGCTTAGGCAGGGCTGTGGGGCACTAATCACCACTGGGCTCGTTACCAATTAACCAGGGAGTGATGTGGGAGCTCTGCTGTAGTGGGAGCACATCCGAAGGACCCCCACGGGCTCCTCGCAGGACCCCCACAAGCAGCAGCCCCACCGCACCCCAACACCCTCAAGGGGGCTGCGGGACCCCAGCTGTGACAAACCCACAGAAATAAGGGAGAACAGGGCACAGAGAGGGGGGACAGCTCTCAGCCAGCAGCTCCACAGAGAGCTAAGGCGCCACAAAAGGCGCGGGGGACCCCCGTTCGCTATTGATTAACGCCGGGCGATTGATTAATTAATGACACAGAACTGAGGCGGCCGGGGGCGGTGCGAGGGGCGGGCCCTAAGATGGCCGCCGAGGGGGCGGGCCCTAAGATGGCGGCCGGGGGCGGGCCCTATAATGGCGGCCGGGCGGCGGCAGCGCGGCAGCGCTGAGGTAACGCGGGGGCCGCGTCCCCCCTCTGTCATAGAGGGACATGGCCGCGGGGTTCGGGGCTCCACGGGGAGGTTCGGAGGCGGCAGCCTCCGCCTCAGGTGTGTGTGTGTGGAGCCCCGCCGTGAGGGGCTCGGCTACCGGCGGCGGGCAGGGCCCTGTGGGGCCGCTGCTCCTCAGGCCCCGGTGCTGGGGATCGGGGGACGGGGGACGGGGGGACGGGGCCTCTCCGCCGGCAGCCCCGGGGCTGCGGGCGCTTTCTGCTCGCTGAGCACCGCGGGGTTTTCCCCGGGAGGTTTTTGGCCGCTGGTGAGGTCGCAGAGCCCTGAACCCCTCCGTGGAAGCGGCCCTGGCTCCGTGCGAGCGTTGCTGGAAGCGTTGGCTGCAGGGCTTTGAGGAGAGCTTTGAAGGGTCCGCGGTGGTATTGCCCTGAGACTGATGATACCTGTCTCTCTCTCTTTGTCTCTTTTTTTTGTTTGTTTTGTTTTCCCTCCAAAAAAATAGTACCTAAAACGCTGGAAATACTTGAAAGCTCCCTCCTAATAACAGGCTCTTTTGATGTGGTCCTTATTGCCTGGTTTACTGACCTAGAGAATTACATTTATCACTGGCATTCTTGCAAGCTATTTCTGATACACTAACTGTGATATCTTTTTTTTCTTGCATTTCATTCTGTTTGACCAGTGATATTTGGCCAGACAATTTTTTTCTGTCTATAGGCAGTGTCCCATTTCGGTCTGTTTGTATGGAGGCGGTGCTGGTGTGTTTTGATTTGTAATCCTTGAGGGAAGTGCGCAGGGAGGTTCATAAATCTGTGGCAGTGTTTGGTGTTTTTTTCCTGAGTGTGTGTGTGTCTTGTTTTCCTTACAGAGCAATATGCTTGTTTTTGTTGAAGTCGTTACCCCGATGAGCAAAGCTGCAAGTTAGGTGCTGGGTACAAGCTTCTGTAATAAGTCACTCTTTTACTCTTTTTGTAACAATAGAATTCGTACAGATGAAACCACTTGGAACATCATAGTAAAATTAAAAGTCTGTGAAGTATCCTCTTATCTTAGTACCAGAGGAAACAAAAGCATTATTAAATCCCAACAGGAATATTTATCTATGCAATTATGTTCTTAAAGACAGCTTTATTTAAATCTGTTACTCCTCAACCACAGGCTTCAACTAGAACCTCTTCTCTGCTATCCCAGGCGTGGATGGAGAGCATGACAGAGTGCTGTTACTCACGTAGACACTCACAAAGGACACTGAGAGAAAGGAGTAGGAGAGTACATGATAATCCTGTCTCAGCACAGTACAATTCTAGGTTTGAATTGTTGCCTTCCTGAAAACTGAGCTGTATTTTAAATCTTAACAGTCCCACCAAAGTGATGCACTTTTAGCTAGCCCTTAAGAGGTCCAGGTTTACAGAATAACTTCTGAAATATTCTAGCACTCGAACGCAGCGTTACGTTCCGTGCAATGCCCAGAGGTGCTGCCCTGTTATTTGAAGGGTATTGATAGACTTCATATTGCCACGCCATATGGGGGAAAATGCAGCTCAGTTCTTGTTCATAAGTTATAGTTCTGTGGGTTTTTCCCCCTTCCCCAGAACCCTTGATCTTGAAGATGGTGAGTAGCCAGCCTAAGTACGATCTAATACGGGAGGTTGGTCGTGGCAGTTATGGTGTGGTGTACGAAGCAGTCGTCAGGAAGACCTCTGCCCGGGTCGCTGTGAAAAAGATTCGGTGCCATGCTCCAGAGAACGTGGAACTAGCTCTGCGTGAGTTCTGGGCACTTAGCAGTATCAAGAGCCAGCATCCCAACGTCATTCATCTGGAGGAGTGCATCTTGCAGAAAGATGGCATGGTGCAGAAGATGTCCCATGGCTCCAGTTCCTCCCTGTACTTACAGGTACATGAAGCTGAGGTAACGGGGTGGAAGCGCTTAATATGGATGTGCAGCTGGGAGGGAAGGAGATGGGTAGCTAAGACTACTTTTGAGGTATTCTTAGTTAGGAGAGGGTATTTTCACGTTGCTGACACCCAAGAGCTACTTTGTCCTCAAAAGAGCACGTGTATTGAACAATCACCTGTATCTTTTAACTTAAAGCCATGTCACTCTAAAAGACTCCAGGATGTGCTTTGCTAATTTGAGGAAACACCGCAGGTAAAGCACAAGGGAGTTGATAGAAGTCCCGCTGCAGGGTTAACAAGTCGTACTAGTGTCTTGAGACAGAGCTCTGAAGAATTTCTTCCTCTCGGATGCCCTTAGAGGGGAAGTAGCTGTCTGATTTCTTAAAGAATTTTAAGTGTTGGCTTCCTAAATAATAAGCAATTGCTAGAGTACATGGAGCTGTTTAAAATTCTTTGTGTAAATAACTGGATCTCTTCAAAGAGAAGCAAAGGTATGATAAATAGTGGAACGGAGGAATAAATATTGCTTTTCCCTGTGTGGCTATTACAAGCTGAGTTGCCTTAAAGTTTGAAGGCACATACTTCTGGAAGAAGTACTCCAGTATATTTCAAGGGAGAACCTTGAAATCTTGTCTGATTCATTCCCTTGTCAGGGATCTGCCCCAAACTTTAAGTCAACCCTTGACAGAAACTTGTCTGTTTGGTTTAAAAAGTCAGTAGCCTGCTCAATGTTTATTGTTATCCATAGTTGACTTTTATTGTTTTGGTTTTTGTTGTTGTTGCATGCCTGGCACAGGGCCTTTTGTTACTGGACATTGATTTGACAGCACTTCACGGCTGTCCAGATCCCGTTGTGCTGGGTGCTGTATGAGCCTGAGAGCGAGGATTCTTGCCGTTGTGAACTTGCCATAGCTCGGTTGTTGTTATTGGCTGGCTTTCATGAAGGCATTAGGGTAAAACAACTCTGCTCAGCTCATACAGGAGAAATTAGTGCCTTACCTTCCTAGTTGTTAGTGGATCCCTGAGATACTGCATGAAACTTGAAGACAGCTGAACAGGGAGGAGTTTAAAAAAGGGGGTTTTGAGGGGAAGGCTGCAGGGTGGAACTGCGAGGTGGGGGGAGAGCTTCCAGGGCACCTGCAGCACTGATTTTTGCTGGTAGCCTGTTAGTAATGCAGTGCGTAGATCTTGCATGTGCGTGGGGCACAAGTGCTGCAGATTGTTTTCCTCTCCAGAGAGCAGAGAAGGGCAAAGGGCAGGGCTGAGCTGGGCTCGCTTTATAATAGCATATGCTAAAATAGAGAACCCCAGATCTCCTGTGGTGTGCCCTCTCCTCTCCCTGCCCCAGGTGCTATTACATTACAGAGCTGGGCTGGTGCAGTGGGCAGCAGGCTGGCTGGGAAGGGGGTGTCGGTGTCCCCTGCACTGCTCTGGGGCAGGACCTAAACTAGTGTCAGCTCAGCCAAGCTGATTTAGTGAGACCTGGGGACTAGCTTGGCGTCCGGGGTAGTTTTTGCTGTCCTGATGCTCTGAGCCAAAATACAAGGCCAGCTTCTGTAAACCCACGTGGAGGGAGGAACTGCGTGTTGGTGTGCTCTTGGCAAGGAGGCTTCTCCTGTGCTGCCATACCTTAATCTCCTGGTATTGACTCTGAGCCCTGAGTACACAGTTTTCGAGTTCTAACACGGAGTTACTCCTAAGTTAGTCTGGTTTGAGTACTAGCCATGCTTATAATTCAAGATAGCTATAATTTGCTACTAATTTTGCTCTTGAATGGAAAACACCACTTTTAAAGAAGTATTTTAAAATGTCTCTCTAAATATTAATAACTACCTTAATTTTTGGAAGCCTGTAGAAGCTACATTTGGTTTAGTAAACATTTGTTTGCTACTAACAAATAATGTCAAGTCTTAGAGCCAGCTCAGAGGAGCTGAAAAGGCAAATGTGTAGCTGTGTAAACAGGGTTAGCAAAAGCGACTGCTGGTTTACTCCTGCTTTTTGTATGAAGTGGCTCTTAGGACTAGCTGCTGGAGTCATTCAGTGCTTGTGTTCTAGGAAGTAGCTGGTGAATAATGATGGTGAGAAAGGTGTTACTTGCAACAGCTGTTCAGTTGTGCCTGTAGATTAGTGTTCTCCTGAGCCAAGAGCTGCTTTACTGACACTTGCTAGAATGCCTTCATGTGTAAGGAACGGAGAGCAGGCTTTAAAAACCTATCGTGATGCTGCAGAGGACAAACAGAATCTGCTGGTGCTGTGCAGGGGTTACTCGGAGCTGTGTTTGTACACGAGGCTGTTAGCAAAATGGGTGGGACAGGCTTTGTTGGGGTGGGACGCTGCCCAGCTGAAACAGATGGGAGTGAAATAGCCACTTGGTATCTCTCAAAATACTCTTATCGGGGTCTAGCTCTAGTTTCTGGGCAGCAGTGTGAGCTTGATATGCTTCGTGCACACACAAATAAAGAGGCTGTCAAATACTTTGTGATTTTCTTTTAAATCATAAGCTCTGCATTAACCTTTACTTTTACCGGTTGCGGTATCTTACTCTCTGGACTGTTGAGAGGAAGATCCAAAACTCATGCGTTTTTTCCATCATATCTTTATATTCCTGTGCTCATCAGGTAGTTATGACGCTTCTCTCCCTTGTTGCAGCTTGTAGAGACCTCGTTAAAAGGAGAAATAGTCTTTGACCCCAGAAGTGCTTATTACCTATGGTTTGTAATGGATTTCTGTGATGGAGGAGATATGAATGAGTATCTGTTGTCCCGAAAGCCTAACCGCAAGACCAACACCAGTTTCATGCTTCAGCTCAGCAGTGCCCTGGCTTTCCTGCACAAAAACCAAATTATTCATCGTGATCTCAAACCTGACAATATCCTGATATCCCAGAGCAGGATGGATGCTAGTGACTTGGAGCCCACGCTGAAAGTAGCTGATTTTGGGCTGAGTAAGGTGTGTTCGGCTTCAGGACAGAACCCCGAGGAACCAGTCAATGTAAATAAGTGTTTTCTATCAACTGCATGTGGGACTGACTTCTATATGGCCCCCGAAGTCTGGGAAGGACACTACACTGCCAAAGCAGACATTTTTGCCCTGGGGATCATAATCTGGGCGATGCTAGAAAGAATCACATTCATAGACACAGAAACAAAGAAAGAACTTCTGGGGAGTTACGTCAAGCAGGGGACGGCGATCGTGCCTGTTGGGGAGGCGCTTCTAGAAAACCCTAAAATGGAGCTACTCATCCCTGTAAAGAAAAAATCCATGAACGCTCGCATGAAACAGCTGATTAAGGAGATGCTGGCTGCCAACCCGCAGGACCGTCCCGATGCTTTTGAACTCGAGCTGCGATTAGTCAACATAGCTTTTAAAGACTATGGCAGCTGGGAGACGTGACCCGCCGAGCAGCCCGTCTCTTGGTAGAGCTGCTGCTGGCCTAACTGATGGTGCAACTTCGTGGCAGTAAAAGAAACGAGCCTGATCTCAAACCTGCAGGTTTAGTTCCTTCCGATAGAATTTTGGGTTTCATAAACTATCAGAATGTGAGTTGGCCGTTGTGTTAGCACTGCGTCGATGTGTGTGTTACCAGGATGTCCATATGCAAGTGTAAGATGTGACGGTGTTCGTTTGTGTACGTTGGCAGTGGGATGTCTTAAGAGCTGAGACGTGGTTTCCAGCAATGTCTCAGAGTATTTCCTACATTCCGGTTTCCTATATCAGTATTAGGAACTCTCATGGAAAAAGAGGTTTGCATGCTGGCAGTGCAAATCTTCAGGCTTTGTAAAGTAATTCTGTGTATATATTTATGTCTGAGTGACTGGGAGCGTATGCCTGTGTGTTGCATTCCATGGGGAAATGACACTTCTCTTAAATTATTTGCTGTGGGTCTGAATGATTGGGGTCTGCTAGAACACCGGGTGAGGAAGACGGGTGAGAAGCATTCCTTCTTCTCCAGTCCTGGATAACTTTATTATTTATTTTTGTTATCTAATGTTAAAGATAGGGTCTGAGACTTGACTTTGTAGACAAAAAAAAAATACAATGCAAGGGTATCAGCAGCTTTAAAAGTGCTGAGGTGGTTGAGTTTAGCACTTCCAGCCTAATGAGCTCATCACTGTGGGAGTCAAATTACAAGTGCATGCAATCAGGTGCTGGCATGGTGGCTAGTTCATTAACCATTCAATTCTGCTTTCCCCTACTAATCAAATACTTTATTAATCCATTAATCTACAGCTTCACAACATGCTCCCTCCTTTAAACTAGAATCCAGTAGCAAACTGAGTAGTTACGGTAGAGCTTCCATGTGAAAAGGCAAATCCCTGATGAGGGAATCCGGCAGCATAAAGCATTGTTCTGAAGATTCTCCAAAATAATGGTTACGGCACGTTTTTCTTGTTAAGCGGATCTGTTACTGGTCATGGTCTCCCTTTCTGGTGCTGCCTGTAACCTGGTAGCGACGAGGAGATGAAGGGATGGCTGTCTTCTTGAACACACCTCAAATACGGGAGAAAACTCTTAGTGATCAGTGAAAGGCGTCTCAGACTTGTGCAGCAACCTTGGCCAACCTTTGGATTTATTTTCCTCCTTTTAATAAGTAATATTTAAAACCGCTGCCAGTAGGAAAGAAAGCTTTGGAGCAGCTGGAAGGCTGCTTATCCCCCTCTCTTACTGCACAGGAGCATGTTCACGTGCTAAGAGATGTTTCATTTATGCTACCTGACACTGCAGGCCAGACAGAAGCTGCTTTGTGCTGGTATAACACTTTTTTTCTTTTGGCTGCAGGAGCATGACCTTTCCCATCAATCTGACCTTTTGGAAATGTAGTCCTTAAAAAAAAAAAGGCAGTTTTTATTAAAGCTGCAACAAAGGCTGTTTTTTCGTAATAAAATCAATTCAATGCTTTCGTTTTTCTTAAATCTTACCTGGAAACTGCCATGAAACCTGAAACTCTGCCCAGAGTGAGAAAGCAGCAAAACCAACAAATCCATAGGAGAAGCAAAGGTTTCTGATTCTACCAGACTTCTGAGGCTTGACAGGCTACAGCAGGAAGTTCTCACCTGCAGGCCTTGCCTGCCGAGTGTAGTCCTGGTGGCAGCAGTTACCTGGGGGTCCGTAGTGGTTAATTCGTAGTTTGCGTCACTTGGTGTAAGGCAGATTGCCTGAACAGTGGTGCTCAGACAAACATGTTTTCCTGTCTCAAAGCAAAACAATGTTTAGTGTCTAGATGAGCTTTCCGAAGTGACTTCGGGAGGGTGGTGCTGCGTCACACCGAGGTGTTTGGGTCCGGCAGAGTGCCTCCTGCCTGAGCTGGCAGGGATGGAGGCGAGTGCATCGTGCTGAAGGTACGGCCTCTTGCCTGCACGGATGTCCCAGCACTGCACCGTCCCTGCAGGGAGCTTCGTCTGTAAAGGAAGCCTGGGAGCCTCTCTGAGTAATGGGTGATGAGGAGAGCTCTGTTCCCGTGTTCTAGAAGTGGAGGTCTGCTCATTCTCCTGTCTTAACTGGGCTCGGTACAACTGGAGACTCAGCTTGTTAGGAGGAAAGCGAACCTCTTGCTCCCTGTGCTAGCACCTCTACAGCACTTACATCCCTGCGTGGTCGTTCAGGGAGGCTGCGTAAAGCTGAGGGTAGGTAACCTTTCAGGTCAAACTTTTGAAAATGCATTAACTTCCTCCTCTCTCCTGCCCACCCAAAAGACAGAATCAGCTCTGTTAATTCAACTCTGCTAATCTTACGGTATTAATCTACTCCAGAATAATAGTACTTACCGGTAAGGCTCTCTGCAAATCATTTGATTCTCCTCTGAAGTACTTCAAAGGATGAGCACCGAACGTGCTGCCTGCCTGCAGTGCAGAAATGAGTGCTAATGAATGCACAAAAAACTTGTTTTTTGACTCCCACAGGATGCGTTTGCACTGATTGCCACTTTAAAGGGTGGGGGTACCTGAAATCCCTCGCATGGTGCTTAGCCTTGCTGTTGGGTGACACCGAGCATTTCCTTGGCTCGTTGAATGACAGTCCTTGAGGTTTGTGTTCTGTTTGATTTTTGTTGTCTGAGGTCTCTGTTTTCAAACCTTCGGTAAAGCAAACTGTTGTAGCAGCTACAGAACTATTCACCAGCGTGACACAAAGTCAAGATACTCTTCGGCACTCAGAAAAGGTTTTTTTCAAATCTTTCTTTAAAAATTGTAAAATATATTTTGTGCAGAATTTATAATGGGGGAGATTATTGTGTAATTTATTAAGTTCATGACTTTTTTTGAAATAAAACCTGGATTTTGATGAAGCTTTTGAACTCTCTACCGAGAAATGCTTTCCTTTCAGTCAGCACAATGTCACCCAGGTGCCAGGCAGGCTGCAGAAAGGTTTACTCGCTCTGCTAGAGGAGTAGTGAGCTGTAGGAGTACTCGAAGTGCCTTCAGGGTGGAAAAGATGCTGGGTCGGCCAGGAGCTGTGCTCGCTGTGTGGGGGTAGCGGCGGTGCCAGGCTCTGGCAGGTACGCAATGTGCTGCTGGAGGATTTGCCAGAGCCCGGCGCTGCTGGATGTGCCCGCAGCTGGCTTCTGGACCAGCTGAGGTGAGCCCTGGCTGTGTGGAGCCTTCTGCTGAGCCTCTTAAGAGTCAAAGCGCTGCTCCTCTGGGTGTGCTGCTTCCTTTTCAAAGACGGGATTAAAGACGGAAGAAGTCTCGCATCCACTGCGTGCTTGAAGCTGTTACTACAAGCAGAGTGAGTACCACCCTGGGCTGCATGGAAATCTCCGGCAGCCTCTGTCTGCTCTGTTACTGGTATGACGATTTGAGGCTGTGAATAGATGCTGCTGCTTTTCTGGGCGCTGCTGCACCTCCTCCCTCTGAAGCAAGCCTTCCCCCTGCGGGGAACGGGTGCTGGAGTAGCAAACTCTCACCCAGAAGACCTCCAGCTGTTCCTCGGTGGGTGAGCCCTGTTCCCCTCTCCCCAGCACGCTGCAATCCCCCGTGCAGAGAGCTGAGGGCAGCCGGGTAAAAGCATCCTCCCGCACGCTTCCCTCCTGCGTGCGGGGGCTGAGCTGTTTGATCCAGCCTGGTTTTGTTCGGAGCTGGTGGCAGAGCTGGTGCTGGGGCTGACCCAGCTGTAAATGGTGTCCTGGGGGCCGCGAGGTGCTGGCGACCCGCTGGTCTCACACGCCCCGAGAAACCTTAGAAATAAAGGTGAAGAAATGCTATTACTTATACATGGTACAAGAGGCGAAGGTCATTTGCATGTTTTTAATTAAAAAGTGCTCCAGAACAAAGGGTTGTGCAGACTGGGAGTGAGACTAGCGCAAACTGGAAATGCCTTAAATTATCCCGTCCTCCTGTTTTTACCTCACCAGCAAACCCAAACCCAGTAGCCTCATGGATGCCGGGTGTGCTTGCATTGTCGCCTGGAGTTTTGTGTTCCCCGGTGCTGCAGGCAGGCAGGTCCCCGCCCGGCCAGGAGCTGTGGTGAAATCTGTAAGTCAGCACAGTCGTTGCAAAAGAGAAAGGGTTTGAAATTTACATTTTTCTTTTCCATTAAAGGATAAGCACCTTAATTAAAGGGGAGAGTTGCACCTCTGGTTAGCTGTAAGACCGGTGACTTTAAATACAGACACAAGCTAAATCCCTCCCCCGTAAAATGGAGGAAACTGAACCTACACACTTGAAATATGCCTAGTGCGTGGAAAACAAAAATTAAAATCTCTGAAGAAATGCTGTTGCAGACCCTAGAAGTTAAACAAAGCTGCATCTCAGCTCAAATAACCCACCCCCTGCTTTATTTTGCTCGTCTCGCAGAGTGCAGAGTCCTCGGGCTGCGGATTGCCCGTCCCGTTTCCTCGGGCAGGGTTTGGCTGGGAGCTCCCTGCCCCGTAGCGCTGGGGCTGCGAGCTCGTGTTTGTGTTTGGTGCTTGGTGCCCGTTTGAACGCGGCTGTCCGTCGTGCCAGCCAATTGCCGCTCCTGCCTGAGCCGCGGCGCGATGGCGGGCGTTGTTTTCTGGGGGAGATGAGGCCCTGCCTGCGGTGGCAGCGCTGCCCGCCCCTTGGAAGGATGCCCTCGCTCTGAAGTAACGTCTCTTTTCCTCTCGTGCAGCGGCTGAGCAGACACGCTCGGGTGGACTCTGGACTGCGGGCAGCACGGAGGTAACCTCTGCGGTGCTTCGCCCCTCGCTGTGCCCGTGTCGCCCGAATCCTCTCTGGGATCCATCGCGAAGTGTTTTCGGTCTTCACTGGTGGCCTGCGCTGTAAGCCCAAGAAGCGGGGTCCCTCGGGGAGCTTGTTACAAGTCTTTAAACATAAACTGCAGTTCGTTGGCAGCTCAGGCGCTGCTGGGCACTGACCGGGTTTCGTTTCCTTTTTGCTCGGGGTCTGGGAGCAGTTCATGCAAAGTGCTGGCTATTCTTACACGCAATTAAGGAAGAGGGATCTGTCTCAAGTGTCACAAGCTGTCCTGAGTGCCTGCACTGTATTTGGGGAGGGGTTGGGAGGTGGAAATCCCAGCCCGAGCTGCTGCTGCTGCTTCTCCCCTCTTACCACCAGGTCTGTAAGCATTTGGGGGAGTCGGAGGCCGTCTGCCTCTGTAAGCAGAGCAGGGGGAGCACGGAGAAGCTGAGCGACCCCAAAGATCAGCCAGCAGCCCCAGTGCGTCGCTGCAAGAGGAGCCACGGCCCAGGTGATGTTCTCCTCTTCGAGTCCCTTCGTTCCCAGATGAGTTTCCAGATTACCTGGGTGCCTGGAGCAGAAACACTTGCATAAGGGCTGCAGTCCCCGAGGAGCAGCCGGTGCCTGGGCCCTGTGGGCTGAGCTGGCAGGTGGCGAATTGGAGCTGTGGCTGCCACGGGCCTGGGGAGGAGGAGCAGGAGGAAGGCAACCTCCCTTGGGTGCCTCTCCCATAAATCCTGCTCCTTTCAAATGCTTTAACCAGGTAACGTACGCTGGGTTTGGGTGCTAGAGGGCATGGCTGACGTGCTTTGCATCTCTTGAAGCGGGTGAAGGGAGCAGCAGCGTTAGAATTGCAAGTGCTCTGGGGTTTGAAACGAAAACAACAAAATGTCCGTGGGTCCTTTGCAGCAGGTGGGGGGTTCAGCCCAGACACTCCTATTTCGGAGACCCCTCTGTCGTGGTTACCTTCCCTTTCTCAACCTGTGTCCGTGGTCCGAATACTGACTGCTTTTGCTTCCCAGACTGGTGCAGGCACCCCAAGTCAGCGAGGCCAGCCTCACCCTGCAGCGTGGTTTGAAGCCCTGCCTGTCGGTAGGGCACGAACATCTGCGTGAGGCTCCGTGTCCTCCTCTCCTGCGCCCAACTGCTCTCCAGTTCCTACTTGCACAAACTTGTGGGTGGCTGCCTTAGATGAGGTGTTGGTTTCAGATTTATTTATGCCCATTTGAGCCCTTGATATTTTTAAACTTGTATAGCAGGCCTTCCACTCTTGCTCTGTCCCAAATACACGTTTGTGCATCTTGAGCCCTCTGGCTTGCAGCCATACAGCCTTGAGCCTGCCAGCTCACTTCGGCTGCTCTCCCCTCTTTGGTATTTACATGGGCCTCAGACCAGAAAGGGCTTCTGTGGGTTGGGAAAGTAAGCTGGCAAGTAGAAACAGATGGCGATGTTATCAGTTCCCTCAGCCATGTCTGCACCTGGTCACAGTAGTGTTAAAGTGATTTGCAAAGGAGAAATGCATCTGGAGAGGTGACTGAGGGGCATGTTGAGCCCTGACCGCTATCCCGTGGCAAGGCTCGACTCCGGAGAAGTGGATCTCCATATTTACCGTTTGTTTGCAGACCAGGTTGTTATTTTTCAGCTTTTTCTTGTATCCTGGTACATGCTGGGCTCTTTGGGTGTTTTGAGACCTTTCCCAGGAAGCCCAGTGGTGCTGAGGGGTCAGAGCTTCCTCCCTAGGAGGCCACGTCTCTGCATGCCCCGAGCAGACCTGTGGGACGGCAGGTTAAGGACTATACAGAGAGCCCTTCTCTGCCTTTGGAGGAGCAGGGCTGTGAGCTCTGCTTATCCACACCAAATTTCCCTCTCTGGAAATCAGCTCATCCTCCCTGCAGAGGCAGTTGGCTGTCGACAGCCTCAGTCCTCCTCCAGGTGTGGCTGTCATAGCCTCGGGGCTGCTCCTCTGGGGTGGGTCAGGGCTGCGGCAGGGCCCTGGTGATCTTGCAGAGCTCTTCTGGGGATCTTCTTCTGTGGTTCCGCCTCCTGGAGCCTGCGGTGCGTGATTACGTGCCCACCTCGTACATGTCTCCACAAACTGGGAGAGGGGAGGTCTTGCTGGGAGCGGAGCTGTTTGATCAGGAGCTGGGCGTACTCTGAGAAGTCACTTGGGAGGGGTGAGCTGTGCTCTTGGACCTTTGGGGACTTTCTCAACCTTCTCTCCCATCACAGGCTGAAAGCATCCTCCAGCTGGACCCAAACCTGCGACTCTCCCGTAATCACTGGCCAGGCAGTGCTGAAGCAGTAAGACAGACAGGCTTAATTAAATAACAAACTTGAAGGGGCTGTGTGACTAAGAAATGCCACCCAGTGCGTTTACAAGAGGCTGCTTAATTGGGTAAATCACTTAAATCACTTCCTAGAAACTGAGGTGACAGCCACCCCCCCTCACCCAGGGCTTAAGGAGCTGCCTGGCCTCCTGATGCCAGGGAGGATCCCTCAAACCGCCCCTTTTGAATCCCCCAAAGAATTTGGCTCGTGCAAACTGTAGTTCAGCAGTAAGTGCCTGCTGCCTGTGCCCCCCCCGTCTGTCTGTCTGTCTGTGCTGTTCCCAGGGCAGGGGAAGTGGCAGGCGCTTGGTGGAAGTGCATCACGGGGACACGCCACAGAAAAAGGGAATCAGAGGCTGCTCTTACTCATGGCTGTCTTTACCAGAATGGCTGCCTGAATTCCGGCTCGGAAAATAAACCTGTCTTAATGAACCGCGATTCCTGTTTGGTGTTAAAACTGAGGTGGGTGGGGAGCAGATCCCAGTCCTGGCACGGGTTTCTCAGCCTCTTGTCCCCATCCTTTTCCCGTTTTCCTCTGGAGCATCCCGCACTGTCCGGGTGGTGCTGGGAGCACAGCTCGGTGCGTTGCTCCTCCCCGGGTTTGTCCCTATTTTTGCTTTTGCTGGGGTTTGGCCTGTGCCAGCAGAGCTCAGGCAAGCTTTGCTGTCTCAGATCTTGCTAAGGCCTCAACTTCAGGCTTGGTTTTTCCAGCACTGGGGGGTGCTGGCCCAAGCCCCCACCCCTCCTGGCCCCCATTCCTGCCACGGGGAGCTGCTGGGCGCTGACCCAGCCCCGGTTCCCGGCACTGGCAGTGACACCAGCAGTGACACCGGCGCTGCAGGAAGGAACTGGCGTGGGGGCAGGCAGGCTCGCGGCCATGTCCCCCTTCTTTAAGGGAACCTGCAGGTCCTGTGCCAAATTTCGTGGCTTTGTCCCTGCTACAGCCTCCTGGTTTCCTCTTCGGCTTCCTGGATGCAGGGAGCTGATGCAGGTCCCTGGGGTTGCCCAGGCTCTGCAGCACAAGCTCTGGGGAGCCTGAGTCCCCCCCTGCCGGGTGGGCTGGGGCGGTGTGTGGGGCCAGGGGGATGCTCGGCCCTCCAGGAAGGGGAGAGGGCAGAGGTAAAAATAACCCCCTGGGCTGGCTCCGGTCCCTGTGGCTTCCTGCAATTTACAGCCCTTCCCGGGGGAAGAGGAGGCAGGAACCTTCCTGGCTCAGAGCTCGCTTTGACCCTTTCACCACCGACAGAGGAGGGGTCGGGACTTTTCCTTGCTCTGTTCCGCCTGCCTGCTGTGGGACCCTGGGGAAGGGGGATTGCGGTGGGCTCCTGCTCTTGAGCTGGGCTCAGCATCTCCAGGGCAGGTAGAGGGGGGGAAAAGCTGGTGCAGTGGATGCGCTTCCATCCTTCTGCTCCTGGTGCAAAGTGTGTGAGGGGGGCGGACAGGCTGGGCCCCACCTGAGAGAAGGCAGACACCGCTGCTAGCGGACCCCCAGGGGCAGAGGGTGGTGGGGAGCCTGTCCCTAAATCAGGATCCTGGCCGGGCTCCCATAGGGAGGCAAAAAGGGCTGGGAGAGGAGATGGAGCCTGCGGCTGCAGGAGGAGAGGGGTTAATGCCGGCTGTGCGGGGGTCTGGGGTGCGAAGGCTGTGGGAATGGGGGCCCCCATGCCAGCAGGGTGCTGGCAGGCAGCGGTTGTGTTGACGGGGCTGGGCTGGCAGGGGTTAACGGGGTGGCTCTTCCTCCCCCTCTATATGAGGCTCCTGCAGCTCTGGGCTCAGTTTGCTGCTGGCGGCCGGAGGGACAGGAGCGGCGGCGACCAGCGGAGCACCCCTGACCCCTGTGTGGGCCCAGGTGAGCGAGAGCATCCTCTGCTGGCCCAGCTGCTGGGCGCGGGGCCTGGCGCTGGGCTGGGGGTGCGGGGACGCTGGCACCCTGGGCGTGCTGGCTGTGCCCAGTGATGGGACCACGTGTGGGGGCAGCATCCCTTGAACCGCCCCAGAGCTCTGCCTGAAACCCAGGGAGGTTTGGGAGTTTGCCCCCTTAGGAGTACAGGAGCAGAACAGCTCCGTGCCTCAGTTTACCCATCTGTAAAATGGGGTGGGCGCAACGCTGCAGCCCCCGGGCTGCGTGTCGGGGCAGAAGGCCCCCGGCTGTCTGCTCTCTGTTAGCCGTGTTCTGCCCGTCCTCGCCGCCTCCCCAGAGGAGGCTCCTCACGGCCATTTGGGCTTCTCCTGAGGGCCACCATCTGCTTTGGGCATTTACAGCCCGCGGCCAGGCCCCACCTCCGCCGCCCGATTTATGGCCCTGGCCCTGCACGCCCGCGCCGGCTGCCTCCGAACCATCCTCGTCCTCTGCTGTCCCCTCACAGATGCTCGGGTAAAGCTGAGCAGGAGCCGTCGTTAGCCCCCAGGGCTAACAGAAGCCCTTTGCTCCTTGAACCCCACAAATGGAGGCAGGAGAGGGTCAGAGGATCGCTTATCCCAGCGCTCGGGATCCCCCCGCTGCGGAGGGACCGGGGAGGCCGGGCTGACCCCACTGCCCCCGGCAGCCTCGGTGCCGACTGTCTGCCGCAAGCAGCCTCCGCTTAAAATAAACCTGCCCCGAGCTCCTTTGTTTTCCTTTCCGAAAAGGGAAGCGGGGCCAGGGCCCGGCCCAGGCCAGCGCCGCGGGGAGCCGCGATGCCCGCATGGCACGGAAACCCCGCTGGCCAAAACGGCCCCGGCCAACGCGGCCCCGCTGCCGGCACGCTCAGAGGTAGGGCCAGGGAAGCTCGCTGGCTTCCCCGCGCTGTCTTTGTTCTGCTGTCCCTGGGCTCATAAAGATAAGGCGGTGGCTCCGGTATTTTTTCCTGTTTGAAGCCGCTCTTGGGATCTCGGTGAAGCCGGCGGATGCTCGGCGCTTCGCTCTTCCTGCCCGTGATTGTTCCCGCAATGGCTTGCGGGGCACCTCTGCTGGGGGTAGGGGACAGCCCCGGTCCCCGCTTCGCTCCTGGTCCTTCTGCTGGCAGTGCCAACCCCGTCCTCGGTGCCAGCCCCATCCTCAGTACTAACCCCGTCTCTCCTCTCTCCTCCCAGGGCCGTAGCTGAGTCCAGGCGCCCAGCAGACCTTTGGGGTCCCCGTCCCACCCGGAGCCGGCTGGGGGCTGGCGGGCGATGGTCCCCCTCGGCAGCTCCCCCCGAGCAGTGTGCTCCCCCGGCAGCGTGCGCCTGGCGTCCCCCGGCCGCGGCGTCTCCCCCCTGCGCCTGCTGAACCGGGGCCCCGAGTACCTGCGGGAGCAGGTGGCGGGGGGCAGCGGGGGCCGCGCGCCCAGCGCCGTGGAGCGCCTGGAGGCCGACAAAGCCAAATACGTCAAATCGCAGCAGGTCATCAACAGCCGGCAGGAGCCGGCGCTGCGGGGCTGCTCGCCCCGCTTCTCCCCCCGCGGCCGGCGCCTGCTCGCCCTCCAGCAGTGCCACGAGCTCTGCCAGGGCTCGGACCTGAGCCGCGACGGCCCCCGCAAGCCGCCGTGCCCCCAGTCCCCCGTGCTGCGGAGGGGCGGCAGCGGCAAGCGCCTGCTGAGGCCCGACTCGCTCATCATTTACCGGCAGAAACGGGACTGCCCGGTCATCAACAAGGAGAACAAGGGCTACGGGCTGGTCAGGCGCCTCTTCCAGGGGCCGCTCAGGGACAAGCCCCCCAGCTCCCCCCCAGCCCGCGGGCTGGCCGGAGCCCCCGAGAGCCCCATGCTGTGGGTGCCCACGGAGCGAGCGGAGCCGAGGACACCGGGCACCACCACCAGCAGCAGAAGCGGCAGCGGCAGCAACATCTTCCAGCTGCCCGGCGGCCCCGTGGCGCAGCCCCCCGCAGCCCCCAGCCCGGCCCAGACCCCCGCCTCCCCCAGCCCCAGCAAGCCAGCGCTGGGCCTGCGCCTCTCGCTGCCGCTGTCAGAGCAGGAGCGCTTCTTCAACTACTGCGGGCTGGACCGGGCGCTGGTGGAGGGGCTGGGGCAGGAGCGGTTCGTGCCGGCGGGCTGGGACAACGCCTCGACGAAGTTCCCCGGCTCCTGCGAGTGGGAGCCCAGCCAGGCCTCGGGGGGCAGCGGGGAGGACGCGGGGCCGGGCGACGAGGAGCAGGACGCCCGGCTCTGCTCCGCCGTTTCGGTGGTGGAGCGCAACGCCCGCGTCATCAAGTGGCTCTACGGCTGCCAGCGAGCCTGGGCGGCCGCCAAGGAGTCCACGGTGTGAAACAACGAGCCCCGGCCGGCCCCGCGGGGGTCGGGGTGGCAGGATGCGGCCCCTTGCCCGGGCTGGAGGAGGCCTGCAGCCAGCGGCCATCCTCGGCCCCGGCACCGCGGGGCTGCTGCTGGCCGGCAGGGACACCAGGTCTGCCCCTTGGGGGACGTGTTTTGGGGTGCGGACACACGACTGAGTGTGGTGGGGTGCCCGGGGGGCTCCCCTGGGTGGGTTCAGCCACAGCCCCGGGGGCCCGCAGGCTGCTGTGCCCCATTGGGTCCCCTCCTCTTGGTCCTCCCTGTTTCTGGATGTGGTCTGGGATGGGGGGCAGAGCCCGAGCCCCCTCCTCAATGCTGTCCTCGCCAGAAAAGGGGCCGCTGGGACGGGAGCAGGGCTCAATAAACCCATGTTTTTTTTCTAGCCTGGCTGTGTGTGTGGTTTCTGCCAGCAAAGCCTGGGGACGATGCTTTGGGGCTGGGGGTGGTGCCCCCCCTCCATCCCTCTGGAGGGTCTTGGCCGCCTGGGGCAGCTCCGAGGCCTTGGGGACACGATGGGGTGGCTCCGTGGGTGACCGGGCTGCTGGGGGGGGCATGAAGGCAAAGAAAGCACCACACACGCTTAGGGAAAAGGCACCTCGGGGTCTTTAGTGCCGGCACCTCCACATCCCCAAAGCCCACCACGGCACCACCGGCGGGGGCTGCCGCAGAGTCCAGCCGGTGCCTCCTCCTCCTCCTCCTCCTCCTCCTCCTCTAGTTGCCCTTGGGGGCGTTTTTATTTCGGATTTCAGCCAGCTTGCTGGCCAGGAAGCCCCACCTGAAGGCCCCTTCCTCCGGCTCCCGCAGGTCGTAGGGGCCCGCGTCCCCTGGCGGCTCCCCGGGGCTCTCGCCCGGCTCCGTCGGGGGCTCCTCCTGGTGGGGGGCCGACGCCTGCTGCCACTTGGTAGCGAAGAGATCCCAAAATCCGTGTGTTTTCTGGGAGGGGGGCGGCTCTGCTGGTGAGGCAGCCGGCGGGCTGGGGGGAGAGCGGGGTCGGGGACGTCACCGCAGGGCCCTTCTCACCGTGCCCATCCCTTCCCGAACCCGCTGCCACACCAGGGGGTGTCCGAGCCCCCCAACCTCTTGGTCACGGGGTGGGGGACCGCAGGTGAGGGGGTGGGGGTGACGTGGGGCTACAGAGCCCTGGGGGTGGCTCTGGGCCCCCCCAGCACCGAGCCACAACTTACTGGTCTGCGCAGGGCTCCGGGCTGAGCAGCTGGTGCTCGTCCTCGCGGGCGAAGAGGGACGAGAGGGTCCGCCAGCCCCTGGCGCCCACCCCCTGCACCTGGGGGCGAGGCACAGAGGGGGGGGGGTCACCGGGGCTCCCCTGGTCCCACAGCAGCCCCCCTCTCACTGCCCCCCCCCCCCAGCCTCACCTTCCTCGCCAGCTGCGACACGGGGCCGGGTCCCTCCTCCATCAGCGCGGGGGGCTCGGCCGCCTCCATCAGCTCAGCGGGGTCCCCCTGCAACGAAGCCCCCCCCCCCCCGGTGAGGGCAGGGGGAGGACGGGGGGCTCTGCCCGCCCGTGGCCCCCCCCCATGTTTACCTCCTCCTGCAGCGCCCCGTCAGCCTGCGCGCCCCCCAGGGCCTGCAGCACCCTGGCCTTGTAGAGCCCCCAGAAGCCCTGGGTCATGGCGAGGGGCTGGCGGGACGGAGCCGATGGGTGCCGGGGAGCAGGAGGGGTGGGGGGCCGGGCCCCCCCCCGCGCCGCCCCGGCGATCCGGTGTCCTCATTAAAGTTTCAGGGGCCGCTCTCGACGCACAAAGGGGAACCTGAGCCCGGCCAGAGCTGGGGGCGCAGCGGGGGCGGCCGCTCCGGTCACCCCAAAGCCGCCCCCTGGTCCCCGGTGCCCCTCACCCGGGGGGGGGGTCACCAATGGGGGGTACACCGAGCCCGTGGTGGCGAGCTGGTGCTGGGGTCACTGCTGTCCCCCCCCCTTGTCCCCAAGGTGTAACTGATCGCCCGGGGCAGGAAACGCGATCGGTGGCCTTGGGGCACCCGAGCAGCACCGGGGGGGCACCGGGGGCACCCTGGCACCGAGCCTGGGACCCTGGGGGCAGGACGGAGGGGGGGGGCAGCCACGGGGGGGGGTCGGGGCCGTGCTTGGGGCGGTGTGGGGATGGGGGTGTGGGCAGGGCGGGGGGGTGACACTGGGGGGTGACACAGGGGAGGTGACACTGGGGGGGTGACATTGAGAGGTGGCACTGGGGGTGACACTGGGGGCTGTCACCAAAGGGTGACACTGGGGGGGGTGACACCAGGGGGTGACAACAGCAGGGTGACACTGGGAGGGGGGGCACTGGGGAGGGGACACTGAAGGATGACATGGGGGGGTGACACCAGGGGGTGACACTGGGAGGGGGACGCTGGGGGGGATACTGGGGAGGTGACACTGGGAGGTGACACCGAGGGGTGACACGGGCGGGGGGGGCGCTGGGGGAGGGGGAATCTGGGGGGGGGCACTGAAGGGTGACACCAGGGGGTGACACTGGGGGTGTTGACACTGGGGGGGGGGGGGGCACTGTGGGGGGGGGGGTGACACTGAGGGGTTGACACCAGCAGGGTGACACTGGGTGGGGGGGTGACACTGAAGGGTGACACCAGGATGTGACACCAGGGGGTGACACTGGGGGGGGGGGGGCACCGGGGGGGGGGGGGGGGGACACCGGGGGGGGGGGGGGGCTGCCTGCCGGGCACCGGCCGGGGGGCGGAGCCTATGAGCGTGGGGGCGTGGCCACGCGCGGATGTGGGCGTGGCCAGCGCGGGGGGGCGGAGCTCCCTCCCCCGGCGCCTGCGCAGTGCGTCCCTCGGCCACGCCGCCGCCATGGCGCCGCGCAGCAGCCGCCGCACGGGCGCGCACCGGGCGCACTCGGAGGCGCGGCGGGCCAAGACCAAGCGGCGCCGCCGGGACCTGGACGAGATCCACGCGGACCTGGAGCCCGGCCGGGCCGCCCGGCTGCTGCGCCAGGAGCCCGACCCCGACCTGCCGGGCTGCGCCCAGTTCTACTGCCTGCACTGCGCGTACGGCAGGCGGGGCCGGGAGGGTGACGGGGGGTTGGGGGGGGGGGGGCGGCAGGACTGGGGGGCGACAGGGTTTTGGGGGGGGGGGACAGGTTTTGGGGGAGGTGACAGGGTTTTGGGGGGGGACGGGTTTTGGGGGGGGACGGGTTTTGGGGGAGGCGACAGGATTTTGGGGGAGGTGACAGGGTTTTGGGGGGGGGACAGGTTTGGGGGGGGTGACAGATTTTGGGGGAGGCGACAGGGTTTTGGGGGGGACAGGTTTGGGGGGGGAGAGGTTTTGGGGGAGGTGACAGGGTTTTGGGGGGCGACAGGTTTGGGGGGAGGTGATAGGGTTTTGGGGGGGCGGCAGGGTTTTTGAGGGGGGACAGGTTTTGGGGGAGGTGACGGATTTTGGGGGGGTGACAGGGTTTTGGGGGGCGACAAATTTTGGGGGAGGTGACAGGGTTTTGGGGAGGTGACAGGGTTTGGGGGGGTGACAGGGTTTTGGGGGGCGACAAATTTTGGGGGAGGTGACAGGGTTTTGGGGGAGGTGATAGGGTTTTGGGGGGGGTGACAGGGCTTTGGGGGGGCGACAGGCCTGGGAGGGGGGCGGCAGATCTTGGGGGGGGGCAATAGGACCCAGGGAGGAGTGACAAGTCTTGGGGGGGGGGTGACAGGTTTTGGGGAGGGTGACAGGGCCCAGGGGTGACAGGTCCGGGGGTCCTGGGCTGGCCCAGGGGGCTCTGACTCCTTGGGGGCTTATCCTACCCTTGGGGGGGCTCCCTAACCCCTTGGGAGTCGGTTCTGGAGGGGTGTGGACCCCAAACCCCCCCCGACCCCAGCCCCTCTCTGCCCCCAGGCGCTACTTCGTGGACCTGACCAGCATGAAGGAGCACTTCAGGTCCAAGGTGCACAAGAAGAGGTAAGGGGGGGGGTCCTGAGCCCCTAAGACCCTAAGGTCTGGTCCCAGAGGGGGCTGAGGTGGGGGTGCCGGTGCTGGGCCGGTCGCTGTGGGGATTTGCCGTGTTTCAGGGCACCGCCGTGGGTGGTCTCAGCACCTCTCTGCTCTCCCGCAGGCTGAAGCAGCTGAGCGAGGAGCCCTACACGCAGGAGGAGGCCGAGCGCGCCGCGGGGATGGGCTCCTACATCCCCCCGAAGAAGGTCCACGTGCAGACCCAGCCGCTGGACGAAGCGGTCGAGATGGAGGCGTCCAGCTGAGCCCGAGGGGCCGGGCTGCTCCCTTCGCAGGTGCCTTTGTCACGGTGCCGCTGAAAGGACGTCTTTGTCCCCAGCTCCATGAGAAAACCACGCTCCATCGCAGCCGGCCAGCAAGGCACCGCGCTCCTCCTTGCTGGGCACTAACGAGGAGAAGGAGCCAGCGAGACCCCGCGTGCCCCTGCAGGGGCGGGCTGTGTGTGTCCTCCTTCTGGGGACGGGACAAGCAGCTCCTTGCTGCAAACACTGGCATGACTGTGCGCTCGTCTCTTGGCTTTTGGAGCGGTTTTAGGTCTCTCCTTGGGTCAGAGACCCCGTTAGTCACCCATTAAAATACGTCACCCAACAGGCCGGTGTTGAGAGCTCTCTGCGAGCGTGTTCCAGGCTCTGGCTGGAGGGAGCGAGGGCAGCCACCCCTCGGGAGGAGGTTACCTTCCCCGGCTGTGCTCTTCCTGAGCCCTCAAAGGAAAACACCGTGTGTGTGTGCGAGTCTGTGGGCAAAGCCTTGTCACGGTGCTCCTGTGCTGGCAGGATGGCCAGGCCCCCCCTGCTCCCTTCTAGGGGAGGGATCCCACCCACTGGTAGCAGGTACGGGGCTTGTTTTTGCTTGGGGGGAGCTTCGTGTGTGAACCAAGCCTTCATCGAGCACCTGGGTTTGTAGTAAGCAGCTTTTTATGGGGCTGGCCCTGCCAGCCTTGGGGGTGAGCTGGTGTCCTCCTCAGCAGGTAGAGTTTGGGGCTTCTGAAAACAATACCACTGAGTTTGATGCCCTAAAACTCACTGCACGGAGGTGATTTCATGCTCCTAGAGGGCTGGGGCCGTGTGTATGGCATGATCCAGCCCCCTCGCTGCATCCCCCAGCCTGCTGCAGCCGATCCCAGGGGTGATGTGACGCCATGCTGCCGCGTGGCCCCGGGTGCCACCGCTGCGAGTTCCCGCAGGGCGGGCTCAGCCGACGCAGCTAACCCAGCTCCTGGGGCCCTGTCCTTCCTGCCGAGCAGCGGGGAGGCAGCACGACAACAGCGCGGCTTTGCTCAGAAGGAAGGGATTTATTTCCATGCAAGCTGCCCGGATTTGTCCCCCCCCCTGCCCGGGGAGCTCAGGGCGCCTGCAGCCAGCCGTCTGTCAGCAGCCAGCCCTCTGCTGGGCGCAGCTCCGTGCCCAGCTCCGCGCGGGGTCGGTGGGCACGGGGAAGGGGAAAGCTGCGGCCGCCGGTCCCGGGGGGATGTGCCCGTCCTTGGGGAAACGTTGCCTGAACCGTGCTCTTTACCTCGAGGCCCAGGCTGGCCCTGTATCCCCTCATTTCGGAGGCTGATCCCGGTCCCAGCCCTCCCTGCCACGTTACCTAACGCCGCTCAGCGCTGACCTCCTTTCTTCCAGCCGTGGCAGGGCTGGCGGCAGGCACAGCGCGTCCCCGTGCCGCTGGTAGGGTCAGGGAAGAGCGGGGTGTGAGGAACCCCAAACCCCTCTAACAGCGGGGTCTGTCCGTCCGCTCAGCCTCCGGTCTCGTAGTGGCCGCATCCTGCCGCCTGGTCGGGACTCAGCGTCATGGCAGCGAGCCCCGGGGCTGTGCTGGCGGCCCTGGAACCTGTTGGCTGCGTCTTTTTAGGGTCTCGAGTCGATTTCTCCATTTCCCAAAGCAGGCAGAGGCGCGAGTGTCCCTCAGCTCCTTGGCATCATGCGGCCGAGGCGTGGAGGGGCCGGGCGGGACGTGGCGGGGCTGCGAGGGGGGGCCGCATCCAGCAGCTCCTCTCGGGCAGGGGGGGGAAGCCGGGGCCTGGCTGGGGACCTGGGGACCGTCCCCATGGCCCCCGCTTAGGGCTCGGGGGGGGCCTTGGCGGGTCCGGCCATCCTCCGGGCGCTGTAGAGGGAGAGGCAGAGCCCGGCGGCCGCCAGCAGCAAGGCCAGGGGGGGCAGCGCCCGGTCCTTGGGCTCAGCACCCCGCCCCGCCGCCAGCTGCATCTGCAGGGGGAGAGGGAGAAGGGAAGAAGGGGGCAACGCCGCCCCCAGGCCCCCCAGGGGACAGACACAGCCCCCAGCCTGCCCTGAGCGACCCCAGTGCACCCACAGCTGGCATACGGGGGCGAAGGGGGGGCTCTTTTTCCGGCGGGCTGGCCCCAGTGCAGCACCCACGGTGATTTTGGGGTGCCCTGCGACCCCAGCTCTGCCGCAGCACCCTCGGCACCAGCGTGGAGCCAGGATACGGCCAGGCACGGCTCCCGCAGCCGGCAGGCCTCGTGGGGAGGGACTGGGGGGTCCCCACTTGTCGCCCCCCCCCCCCAGCCCCTGCTCGCCCCTTACCTGGAGCAGGCGGAAATACCCCGGGGTGAGGCGTCGGGGCCGGATGATCATGGCGCGAGGGGAGCGGCAGGATCAGGCCCCCGCGGCCCCTCCGAAACCGCCGGCGAGCGCGGCGCCGCTGTCAGCAGCGATCAGCGCCCGCTGCTCCCCCAAGCGCACACGGCGCGGCGGGGGGGGGGGGCACGGAGGCGTTTCGGGGGGGGCCGGGGCGGGTTTGGGGCTCGGGAGAGCCGGGCGTGGAGGGGAGGCAGCCCCCGGCCTCAGTTTCCCCATCTGCAAAGGAAGGGGTGGCGGTGGGGTTGGGGCTGGGGGGGGCAAAATCCCCGCAGTGGGGAGCGGGCTCCTGGGATGGTGGGGGTGCATTGGTGTCGTGAGTTGTGCCAGGGCTCAGCCCTCGCTGTGTGTACCGGGGGGGGGGGGGCGCCTCGTCTCAACGTCTCCTCGTCTCGTGGCCTTCATAAAATGGAGGCCGGGGGCCCCCCCAGGCTGGGTTTGCCATCCCCGCAGGGGTTTCGACGGCCGCGCGTCACCGTCCGGGGGCCGTGAGTCAGCGGGGCGCGTCGCGGGTGCCTCGCCCCGCGGGGTTGCACTGGGCCGTACTGGGCTGTACTGGGAGGGAGGGAGGCCCCGGTGAGCGGCACCCGTGCGCGCCAATGGGGCCGCCCTGACCTGGCGCAGGTGAGCGGCGGGGACGAGCGGTGGTTCCGGCCCTGCCGCCGCCGCCATGGAGCCTGTGGGCGCCTGGGGCCCTGCGCAGGTGGCGGCCTGGCTGCGAGGTGAGACCCCCCCCCCCGGCCCCGAGACCACCCCCCCCCCACCCAGGGGTGCCCCTACCCCATGGGGGAACCCCAGCGGGGTGAGCAGTGGGGCGGGTGGGGAGGAGGTGTCGGGGTGTCCCCGCTTTGGGGACAACGCTGTGGCCGCGGCGGGGGCGGCAGAGCTTTCCCCGAGCTTCCCCAAGACGATCCCTGGGGGGTGATATTCAGCGGGGTGGGGAAGGGGCTGCGTGTGTGTGTGTCCCCCCCCCCACTCGTCACGGTGCCGGCTGAGACCTGGAGGGCTCATTGCATGGATGGGGCCCTCCTGGTGGCCAGGCGTCACCCCCAGCCAAGGGACACGGGGGCACCGAGCCAGGGGACAGCGGATGGGGGGGGTCAGAGCCCCCCCCGGCCCCCCCACCCTGTCCGCCTGGCTCCAGGGGAGGGCGTTTCGGGCAGGGCTGGACGCGGCGGTGCAGGGGTACCCCTTCGAGGCGTGGGGGCTGGCGGGTGCCGAGCTGCTGGGGCTGTCGGCGGGGGTCCTGGAGGCGCTGGGCGTGCGGCGCGTGGGGCACCAGGAGCTGCTGCTGGACGCCGTGGAGCAGCTCCGAGCCCTGGTGAGCCCGGGCACCCATGGGTGCTGCTGGGGTGTGGGCTGGGTGGAGGGGGGGGGGGTATGGGGGTAACCTGGGGGGAGGTGGAGGGGGGACACGGGGGTAACCTGGGGGGCAGGGGGGCGCCCTGGGGTGGGTGGAGGAGGGATTTGGGGTTACCCTGGGGTGGATGGAGGGGGGGACATGGGGGCACCCTGGGATGCATGGAGGGTTTTGGGGGGGGACACATGGGAACACCCTAGGCTGGATGAGACACAAGGGGGTTATCCGGGGCTAGATGGAGCGGGGGGAGATGGGGACCCCCTGGGCTGAATGGAGAGCGGGGAGCACCTTGGGTTGGATGGGGGGCACAGGGGGGGGGGTTACCCTGGGCTGGATGGAGGGAGGGACGTGGGGGCATCCTGGAGACCCCCGACGCACATCCCGCCCACCCCTGTCCCCCGTCCCGGCCACGTCCCCGCCGCAGGACACGGAGCTGGCGAGCACCAGCCTGCGGACGCTGACGGAGGGGCTGCGGGACCTGGCGCAGCGCGCCCAGACCCTGGTGCTGGAGGGGCCGCCCGGGGGTGCCACCCCCCAGCCGCCCCCCTTCGCCCTGCTGGCCTGCGTGGTGGATCTGATCGGGGCCGCCAAGGGGCTCTTCTCCTGGCTCAACAGGTCTGGGGCGGGCAGGGGGGGCACCCGTGGGTGCTGGGCGCACCCCCGTGCCTGGCGCTGAGCTCTCTGCCCGGCTCTCCAGGTACCTTTTCTCCACCCTGAACGACTTTTCGGCCAGCAGGGACATCGTCCTGCTCTGCGCCCGGCTGGCGGAGGTGCTGCAGGAGGTGGGTGCCCGGGGTGGCCGCGCAGCCACGAGGCCGCGGCGATGGGCACGGAGCAGGGGGAGGCAGCTGGGCGCTATCCCGTTCCCCTAAACGTCTGTGTGATGTGTGGGGGGGGAGAGATGGGGTGAGGGGGGATATGTGGGGGGGACTCCCTATGGGGTCCCCCCTGGCTGGAAGAGGGGGGCTGATCCGTCCCGCTCAGCCCTGCGCTTTGCCCCCCCCCAGGACTGCTCGGCGGTGGAGAGGAACGGCCAGATCCTGCTGATCGTAAGTGCGGGGCGAGGAGGGGGCTGCAAATGGGGGGGGGGGGGGTCCTGGTGGCCCCATGCCCCCCCCCCCCAATCTCCGTGTTTTCACCCGCAGTGCCAGCACATCGTGGGCATCTGCGAGAGCATCGTGGGCTGCAGCCCCCCGGCTCTGCTGGACCGCAGAGCTGTGCTGGAGCGCGTGGGGCTGGTGCCGCCCCCCGAGCCGTGGGGCAGCCCCCCGGCATCTCCCAGCACCCCCACACTGCCCCCCAAGCTGTGGAGCAGCCCCCCGGCATCCCCCAGCACCCCGACGCTGCCCTGCAACCCGCTGGTGAGTCCCCCGGTGCCCCCCACCTTCCCTTTCCCTTGCCCCCCCCCTCACACCGCCCCCCTTTTAGGGCCTGGACATCACCTCCACCAGCTCCTGCCTGCACTTCGTGTCCGCGACCAACTTGGAGGTGAGTTGGGGGCTGCCCCCCTGCTGCTTGTGCCCGTCCCCCGCTGTCACCCTGTCCCCATTTTAACCCCGGCCACAGGAGACGTTGCCCCCCCCACCGCTGCAGCCTATGGGGCCGGATCCTGGGAGCCCCTCCAGGCCCTAACCCGCCCCCCCCGTCCCCAAACTGGCGGGTGGCTGCGTGTGGCTGAGACCGGGCAGCTCATCACAGGGGTGGGTGCAGAGTGCCCCGCTCTGCGCCCCCGTCCCGCCAGCCCCTCGGCCCCCTGCGGCTGGCTGGCGCCGAGCAGGGTCAGTCCCACGGGTTAATGGTTAACCCCCCCCCGTTAACCCCCCCCTTCCCACCATCCCGTCCCCCCTGCCCCGGGTTTCCCCAGCTGGGAAACTTCCTGAACGCCCCCTGCCCTGCCTCTGCCCCAGGCCCTGGCTGCGCAGGGGGGCCGCATCCTGCCCGGAGATGAGATCGTGCAGGTCAACGAGCAGGTGGTGGTGAGTCGGGGACGGGGACGGGGTTGGGGGGGCGCGTATGGGGGGGTGGGTTCGGCCGGGAGGTTGTGGTCGGGGAGCTCGGCACGGCTGGGGTTGCAGGGCTCCCCTGGGCTGCAGGACGCTCAGCTCTGGCTGGGGGAGGATTTGGGGGATGCAGGAACCGGGGCCAAGGGGGATTTGGGGTCCGGGAGGGTGCATGGGGCCGGGTTTTGTCCCCCAGTCAGCAGGGTGCTGTGGCAGGTGGGCTGGACACGCACCAACCTGGCGAAGAAGCTGCTGGAGAAGGCGAGTGGGGTGACGCTGGTGCTGAAGAAGGTCCCCCTCAGCCCGCCTGGCTCCCCTTTATCTCCCCGGCAGCAGGTGAGCAATCCCAGTGCTCCCAGTGCCAGACTGGGCTGTGCTGGGAATCTGGGCTGAGCCGGGCACCTCCAGTACTGGTGGTACCTACAGCCCCAGGGTTGTGGGGGGGTGTCACCCCAAAACGAGGTGCTGCTGCGGGACACAGGCGCTGAGGCTCCATCCCCAGGTGCCAGGAGCCTTTTCGGATGCTGCGGATCCCCCCGGTGCCAAAAGCAGCGAGTGCCCCGGCAGCCCCGTGTCCCTGACGTCCAGGTGAGCCCTGGCCTCGTGCCCCACGGCCCCGAACCCCACGGCCCCGAACCCCACGGCCCCATCCCCTGTGGGACCGGCAGCGTCCCGGCGGCCGAGCGCAGCTTGGGTCAGCTGCCGGCAGTCTTAAGCAACGATAACAACGACAACAACCAAAAAGTGCCTCTGTTTGTAATTAATTTGCTTGGTAACGTTTTAATGGGGCAGAACCTATATTTAGAAATGACCCTTCTCCTCTCCCGGAATGGAAAGGCGTGCGCCAAGCCGTTGGCGCGGCGGGCCGGGCTGAGCTCTGTGCCGCCGGGAGATTTTCGGGGTGGGGAGCGAGGCTGGTGCCCGGGCTGGGAACCCCGCAGGGGACATTTTGCAGCTCAGGGCTCCTTTCTTCCCCCAGCGCGGCCGCCGACGTGGATTCGGGGCCGGACTCTGCACCGGACCCCGGCACCGACGACGAGGACGAGTGTGACACGAGCCTGCCCGGGGAGGACGTGGGCGAGCTCCCCCCGGCACCGCTCGGTAGGAGGGGAGCGGAGGGGAAGGAGCCGCTGCTCCCCACGGGACGGGAGGCCGCAGGGAGGCTGCAGCCCCGCTCGCTGCTCCCAGGTGCTGCGGAGGACGCGGCGTGGGAGGCCAGCACCCCGCCGGGCACCCCGTGCTCGCCACGCGCCCCCGCCGGACCCCGCACGGCGGAGCTCAGCCCCTTGGCAGCCCCCGGGGCTGGGGCTCAGGGCGCAGAGCCCGACCGGATCCCTGGGGAGGTGAGAGCTGGTGGGAGCAGCAGCAGGGGAAAAGGGTTTTTTTATGTCCTGCTTGTCCCCAGTGGGGACAGCCTGCCGGGCTTGCTGCTGCAGGGTGGGTGAGGTGGGGACCCTGAGGTGCTGCTTGGGGTGGGGGTTTCGGCAGTGCCTGGGCTCGCAGCGCTGCCCTCGCCTGCCTGCATCGTCCCTAATCGCTCATCCGTCCCCTTCCAGGGCAGCCCCGAGACTGGACGCAGACCCAAAGGTGAGCAGGGCGCTGCCAGGGCTGGTGTCAGCAGGCTGGGGAGAGCCAGGCTGGGGGGGGGTCTCCTGCAGCTTATCCCCCCCCCCTCCACCCTGATGTGCCCCCAAACGCTGCGCCCGCAGGAGTGGCGACCAGGCTGAGCCGCCGGCGGGTCTCGTGCCGGGACCTGGGCCGGGTGGACTGCGATGGCTGGCTCCTGAAGAAGAAGGACCACGTGGGCTTCATGGCCCAGAAGTGGAAGCGGTGCTGGTTTGTGCTGAAGGGCCACACGCTCTACTGGTACCACCACCCCAACGTGAGTGGGGACGCCCTCACGCCCCCCGCCATGGGGCTCTGCCGGCCGAGGCAGGTGCTGGACGCAGCCATGTCTCCTCTGCAGGATGAGAAGGCTGCGGGTCTCATCAACCTGGCCACTTACAACCTGGAGAGCACGAGGGAGCAGAAGAAGAAATAGTGAGTGGGTGGGCCGTGGTGCCAGTGGGGTCCCCGTGGTGCCAGTGGGGTCCCCGTGGTGCCGAGGGTGCTGAGGATGGGGGCTCGGGGCCGGCTCCGGTCCCGGGGACCCCCAGCAGCAAGGGCAGCCGCCCGCTTGTCCTTCCCCCAGCGTCTTCCAGCTCTCCCACGAGAGGTACAAGCCCTTCATCTTCGCCGCAGAAACGCTGGCGGATTTAAGCATGTGAGTAACGCGGCGGGCCGTGGCAGTCCTGCCACAGCGGGCTGGTGACGACCCTCTGTCCATCTGCCCGTCTGTCCGTCCTTTTTCCCCCAGGTGGGTCAGTCACCTGGTAACGGCCAAGACGAAGCACGCGCTGGCCCACCAGCCGGTGCCGCACAGGGAGGAAGGTAACACGGCCCTGCCCGGGGATACAGGGACCCTGCTGGGAGCTGTGGGTGGGAGCACTGGGAGCTTTGCCCACGGTTTGGGGAAAAAGTGAGAAATGTTCTTTGAGAGGAGGGGTGCTGGGGTGATGCTCAGCCCCTGGGGGGGATGGGGGTCCCTGCCCCGCTGCTGGGACCACCCCAGGACCTCCTGCTCTCTCTGCTCCCACCGTCCTCCCCTGTGGCCTCCAGACTGCTACAGCGAGACAGAAGCCGAGGACCCCGATGACGAATCTCCCCGGCAGGGCTGTGACTCGGTGAGTGGCCCTAAGGGACATCCAGGGAGGGGACGGGAGGTCCTTGTCTCACCTCCCGCCCTGTCTCTCCTGCAGCCAAAGAAAAGGCTGCAAAACACCCCAGAAAAAGGCCAGCTCTTCCCGACCAGCGGCGAATCCAGCAGCACAGCCAGCAGCCCCCAGGGCAGCCCCCGGCCCCGGTCACCCGAGGGTAGGTGCTGGGGGATGTGGGGGCTCCATGCCCTGTGCTAAATGGGGTCCCATTCCCTGTCACCCTGTGACTGAATTCACAGCCACCCTTTTGCATGTATGTGTGCAAGGGAGGGGGGTAAATCGAGTCCTTGCAGCACTGTTGGGCTGCATTTTTGTGTCTTCACCCCCGTTTTAATCTCTGGTCCAGTCCCCCCTTTGGATGTGGGATGCTCTCACAACAGGGTCGCAGGCAGAGGCGGCCCTGCAGGGTTTCAGGGCTGCGCCGTGCTATGGTGCCCATCTTCTCGCCCAGAGCCCGGCGAGGAGGACCTCGAGAGCCTGATGCAGTGCCTGAAGCAGGGGGGGGTGTCCCTCATCGGGCGGCAGCGGTTCCTGACGCAGGAGCAGTGCCGCAAGTCCTTCATCCGGCGCAACAAGAACCCCCACGTCAACGAGAAAGTGCACGCGGTGCGGGCCCTGCAGAGCACGCTCAAGGTGGGAGCCCGCAGCCCCCGGCCCTTCCCCAGCCCCTGCACGGCTGCCCCAAAAACCGCCTCTTCCCTTGGCAGGCGAAGCTGGCGGAGCTGCAGGCCCTCGAGCAGCTGCTGGACGACGACACGCTCACCTCGGAGAAGTTCAGGCGCTGGAAGGAAGAGCACCAGGACCTGTACCAGGAGCTGCAGGAGTGCTGGGCACAGCGGCAGGGCCAGGGCGGCGGCGGTGGAGACCCCAAGGCCGAGCAGAGCTCCCCAGGAGAGGCAGCCAAACCCTGACACCCCCAGGACCTGTCTGGCATCAAGCATTCTCCATAAAACTCATGGTGCTGCCGGTGCTCTGCCCGCCCTGGGGTGGGTGCGTGGCAGGATTTGTGGCAGATCTGAAGGCTCTGACCCCTTCTGCTACATCGCCCACGGGAGCGGGACGTTGCAGGGATGGCCTTGCTTTTTCCAAGGACGTTTTGCCTCGGCCACATGTTCACAATGGGGGCCTATTCCTGGAGGAACACGCTCCCGCCGTGTGCCGGCGTGGTGCCTCTAGCTGGGCTCTCTTCTGTAAATAAAAACCGTGTCGGTGAGGGCTGGTTGTGCCTTGGTTTTCCTGGTGCAGAAGTGTCCCTGCAGCGACAACCAGCCCCCACTCAGGCCATGTGCCACCGTCCTCCTGGGGAAGGAGGTGGCAGAAAGGTCTTGCCCCTCCCTGTGCCACCCGGCCCCTGACAGAGGAGCCACAGCTGGATGTGCGGATGCTCTTTATTCGGCTAAAGCCTGTGTAAGAATTAGACCACAATCAAGTAGCAGGCAAGGAAGCGTCAACACCGGCTTCATTTCAAGTGAAAAACTACCAGCGAAGAGGTAAAGATGGGGAATGAATCCACCTTCCCCACCCAGTGACAACCCCAGGGGTGTCCAGGGGCTCTGGTCCCACGGTGGGAGGCTGAGGAGCCACCGTGACCCCATGGCGAGCAGCATGGTCCCCACGGGACCCGCAGTGGGACCCGCTCCGTCCCAGCACCTCAGTAATCCACCTCGTAAGGGGCAGCATCCGGCCCGGCGACGAACCCGCTCTTCCTGCAGAAATTGGTGGCCAAGCAGAGGCCGGCCAGCACCTCCGCCCCTCCGCCGCCCCAGCCCAGGTAGAGACACGTCCCCAGGTGGAAGCGGTCCGCCGGGGGGGTCTGCGGGCTGGCCAAGTCCTGCAGCACCCGGTGAGCCACGTAGGAAGCGGCGCCCAGGTACACGGCGCCCGCCAGCATCAGCAGGAGCCCGGCAGAGGCCACCAGGTTGCGCCGCGGCGGGGGAGCCCACCACCGCGCCCCCAGCATGGCCAGGGCGTACGCCACGGCCCCCAGCAGCAGCGAGCCCACGGTGGCAGCTCTCAGCACCAGCACGGGCCAGAACCGGGCTGCGTCCTCCGGGAACGAGCGGCAGGCTGGGCCCGGCTGGGCCAGCACCTCCACGCAGCTCTCCCAGAGGCCGTCGCTGAAGGAGACGTCGCGGGGGTACCCAGGCCGCTGGGGCAGCTCCCGCCAGCGAGGGGTGGCCGTGGCGGCCAGCAGCAGCACCCAGCCCATGGGGGCCACCACCAGGCCTGACGCCAGCGAGAGGGTCCCCATCGCTGGCCCTAGATCTCGCTGCTGCTGGGGACGGTGCTTTCCAGCCGGGGCGGGCTGTGCCCGTGGTGCTGGGGTGGGAAGGTGACCCTGCCACTGCTCATGCGGCGCTGAGGGGCCGTGGCCAGGCATAACGAAGGGCACCGCGCCCAGCGCAGCGCCGACCTTCCCGGCCCAGCGGGTGAGGGGTTGTGCTGGGGGAAGCTGCCCCACAGCGGTTCTTGGGGCCTGCGGGGACATGGGGGTCCCGAGGAGGTGGTGGGACCTTTGGGGCTGTGGGTGGGGAGCAACATGGGGGCAAGGAGGAAGGGATTGTCCTGCTCTGCTCTGGCGTAGCTTTGAGCACTGTGTGCATTTTTTTGGGTGCTGCAACATAAGGATATAAAACTGTTAGCATCCAGAGGAGGGCTATAAGAGGATGAAGGGTCTGGAGGGTGCAGTGTATGAGGAGCGGCTGAGGTGCCTCGGCTTGTTCAGCCCAGAGGAGGCTGAGGGGAGCGGAGGGGCAGGCGCTGAGCTCTGCTCCCCGGGGACGGTGACAGAACCTGGGGGAACGGCATGGAGCTGGGACAGGGGAGGGTCAGGGTGGGGGTTAGGGGAAGGTTCTGCACCCAGGGGTGGTCGGGCACTGGGACAGGCTGCCCAGGGACGTGGTCATGACACCGAGCCTGATGGAGCTCGAGGAGCATTTGGACAGTGCTCTCAGATGTAGGGTCTGGTTTTGGGGTGGTGCTGTGCGGGGCCGGGACTTAGGGACACGGTAGTGGGTGACACTGGTTGGGGGGGGGACTGTTGGAGCAGGTGAGCTTGGAGGTGCTCTCCAGCTTTAATGACTTTTGGGGGTTCCTTCTCTAAATTTCATGACTTTAGGGTTCCTTTTCCAAATTTAATTATTTTAGGGTTCCAACGTTAATGACCACAGGATTCCCTGCCCCCTGTGGGCCTAGGCAGCTGGGGGGGCGGGCTGCGGCCCCGTTGCTAGGCAACGCCTCCCCTCCATTGCTAAGCAACGGCCCCCCTCCGCCTCTACACTGCGCAGGCGCACGGGCACAGCCGGCGCCCCTCCTTCCCCGAGGCCCCGCCCTACGGGTGGCCGCCGCGGACACTTTCCTTCCGCTAACCGCCGCCGGGGCGGGGAATCGGCGTGGGGACAGCCAATGAGCGATGGGAAGGGGCGGGGCCGTTGCGCCTGATAGGCTGCGAGGGAAGATGCCGTGCCTTGGCCCCGCCCCCCCGCCGGGGCTGTAACGGTCGCGGCGCGCGGGGAGCGCGGGCGCAGCCGCGGAGCCAGGTGAGGGCAGGGCTCGGCCCGGCGGGGGCAGCGCGGCCCCCCTGAGGTGAAACCGGCCCCGTGAGGTGATACCGGGCCCCCACCCGGCCCCCCTGAGGTGAAACCGGCCCCCCTGAGGTGAAACCAGCCCCCCCGGGCCGGCCGACCCCCGCCTCAGCCCCCCCCCCCGGCGCCTCAGGCCGGGCGCTGCCCCCTTCCCCTCACGGCCCGGGCCCGTCCCCCGCTGCGGGAGCGGCCCCGGGCCCGCTGCTGGCGCTGGGAACACGGCCGGGGGCTCCTCTGCGGGCGCTGCGAGCGCTTTGGCCGCTTTGGCTCTGGCATTGCCCGGCGCACGCTGGAGTTTGTCCCCCTCAGGGTCCCGCTGCAGTGCTGGGGAGCGAGGGAATTCCGTTTCCTCAGGAAACCCATCGCCCCAAGCATAAATAGATAAATCTCACTTTGGGGTAGGTGCTGACGGGCGGTCGCGGTACGTAACGCGGAGTTCTTTCTGCGTGTAGTTGCTCAGTGACCTCCACAGAGGGCAGGAACGAACTGTGTTGGATTTAAGACTTTTAAAGGGAAATTTCCAGTCGCTGTAAGAGCCGGTGCATAGATGCCATGGTGACTGATGCTCTATAAATAACTGCAATGGGTATAACACATGCCCCGGTTGAAAGGCGCTGCTGAGCAGCTGCGTACCTGGAGAATGTTGCAAACAGGAACTCTCCTCAGTTCTCAGGCACGAAGAAATCCTGCAAAAATTGCTCGCTTTTAAGAACTGCCTCTGTTGCTGCAGAGATGAAGCAGTGATGCCCTCGGGGGATGCTAATTAAATCTGCAATGCTGCGTTACTCTGGACGAAGGGTAGCTGATGTGTGTGTACGCTGTGCTTGGTCAGTGGGAGCAGGGTTTGGTTTGTACTCATTTAAAGTATGGTTTTTATTTATTGCCTTGTAGTTGACTGGAGCAAATAAGATGGCTGCTCTTGAGAAACACCCAGACCTGAGGCTCCAGCAGAACAGTCCATCGGGTAAGGGCAGTCTTTTCTTTAAAGCCGCGCTGCTGTGGGATCCTGTATCCCTGAGGAGATATGACCCTGGGAAGAGTTATTTACCAAAAGCTTTTTAATAAAAGACAATGTCCTGTTCCTGCCAAGTTAAATCATCGTGTGGGTATCCAAGGGTAGACCATCGTTTGATAATGGACCCATCTATTGAATAACAACTGATAAATTGAGAAGAGTTCTTAACAACTAATGCAAGAATGTAGCTTTACCATTAATAGTATTGCCACGTGCCAACACTGCTCCTAATTATCAGAGTGTCAGTTTAGTGTAGTATCACCAAACTTATCAGTGGGAGTATAATTTATTGCTGTTTGTTCTGACTTCCTTAACAAGATTGATTTTTTTTTTATATCTGTTGATATTATTTGACCTCCTTGTGCTTACAAAAGAGATTTCTTTAGCAACAATACTAAGGGTAATTAAGTACGGCTTATTAAATTGTATAGTAAAAGGCTTTTCAGTCTGTTGGCTAATACATAAACATCACTGCCTTTTTCTCTCTAGCTCCCAGCCCCACTCAGAAGAGTCGTTTCTCAGAGACCGACTGGAAGACGCCGATGTTGTCCGTGAAGTTCCAGAGCCGCATCAGTCGCTGCTCGAGTGTGGCCGACAGCGGGGATGCAGGCATTGGGACCTCCTGCTCAGACAGCACAGAAGGTGGTTGTCAGCACGGCATCACACAGTAACGGTCCCAGGTTTTTGGTTTTCTTAAGACCAACAAGCATTAAACGGCCCAATATTACCGAACCCCAGAGAATGTAGAACTCGGAGGGAGCAGTATTTGTAGTGATGTTTAGAGACCATTTAAAAATCAGTGCTTAACTGCACAGATATGCTGCCTAAAATACAGATAAGTAATTAAGGAAATCACTTTTTCTCCAGGCTAGCTTGCTTGTCTTTTAACTGTAATAAGCATTTTTAACTGACTAGAGGGCCATATCGGTGACTTGCTGTTTGATACTGGTGTATGGGTGATTTAGTCTTGTGTACTTTTTTAACAAATCATTTATAGCTGCCTCTAGAGACTTAAGGTCAGTGTGCCTTTGTGCGTAAGTTCTGTCAGCGTTAAAGTTGTGTGCTTCTTCCTGGAAAGTGCTGGAGTCTTGCACTCAGCTAAAGCATGTGAAGTGGAACTGCTTGACCTGGTGTTCCCTCGTGCTTGTATTTTCATCTTCGTTCACGAGAGTGACATAAAACGCTGTTGATTCACTGCTTCTTCTTCCAGCAGTGAGGAAGTTTGCGTTATTTAAAGCAATATACTTCACCCATTTGTGCGTTTCACAAGCTGCCCTGTGTCTTTTGAGTGAGCTACAGATCTTAATATCTGTGAGGTGAAATGAAGGCTTTTAAAAGCCTTCGCCCGTGGAAATATTACTAAAGGGTGTGTTTAAGAGTCTCTTCCAGCCTTTCTCAGGATAATAAAGCTCCCAGTTGTATGCTGAGGGCAGGGGAGGTGATGTTTCTTTGGGAAATTGCCCTTCTGAATATCACAGAGCGATAGCCTTCTTTCTTAGAGCTTAGGCTGAATTGCAGCACCGAAAGCTGGCTGAGCCACGCTGACTTTCAGGTCAGTTCATCGCTTAGAAATGTTGTTGTGATGACCCTTAGCACATTCAGGGAACCGATTCCAGCATCCGCACGTGGCGTGCTGGTCAGTGAAATCAAGTTCCTGATAGTGACACTGGGGGATAAATTTAGGGGCTGTAAAAGGAAACTGTACTGTCTCTCCGCTGTTTGCCAAGGTGAACGTACTTGGGACTGCTTGGTAGCACGGTGTTCTCTGGAGTTCCTGGGCACAGCCAAGCAGTGTCTGAAGAGATTCCCCCCCACGCTTTCTGCTCATTTTTGAGGAAAGGGTCCTGTGCCTTTATCGTGATAGTTTTCTGTGGCTTGGTGATGGTCTTTGCAGAACCTGGTTTCAGTCATCTTCAGATTGTTACCTTTTATTCCTCCTTGTAGCGGTGGTTATAACCACAGGGAAGGGTGACCTTGCAGTCCTGACCTTGGATTAAAGAAACATCATATGGGGATGGGCCTTTAGCCAAACTCATGAAGAAAACAAGCTTGTGTATCCGGGAGAAACCTGAAATTAGTGTGATACACGATGTGTCGGGACGAGGAGAGGAAACAGGCGTTTTGGTGTTTGCTTTTCTCAGCTCTTGCTGTTGCTGTATTGAAATCTGAGAGCTGCTAAGAATAACCCTACGCAGCCAGGTTTGGTGTCTGTCTGACAGGACAGGCTCACGTCGGGGTGCGTTTGCTGTATCTCATTTCCTGTGGCAATATTCGAGAGCCATTCCTATAGCCTCTGGAAAAAGCTTTTTTCCTGCTGCGTCCTGGAGGAGTTCGAAGGTCAACTACCTGGTGATGTAGTGTTCAGCTATGTTTGAAGCTCATCATGGGCTTAGTGGAGTCTCCAGTTAGCTTTGGTTACAATTCAGAGTCGCTGAGCTGTGGGACGGGCAGAGCAGAATCAAGGTCTCAGTGTTCAGCTGAGTAAGTTTCAGCCTTTTTATTCAATTTAAAGGGCTTGGTTTCTATGTGTGTTGAAAGATAACCTTATTAACTTAGGATTATGTTTGAGTAGCTAGTGTATTAGCTAGCTAGAGTCAGTTAAAAATGTGTACTGATCTAAATGTGGGTTCTACCTGTGGTTTTACTGTGGTAGGAAAATGTCAACAGGCTCCTGAAACTTGTAGCGAGGGGGAACACAGATGTGCCTTGGTTGTGCTTTTGTATGGGGGAAAGGTTCACTTTTTTAGATTCTTTAGGAAAGTTGTCCAGCTGTTCGCGCAGGCTATTTTCAGGATTGTAATTAAAGCATCGCTCTTCTTTCCCTAGACTTTTGCAATTCCAGTAACGGTTCCTCATTCCAGCCCATCAAAACCCAAGTGACCATCCCGACAGCCCATGTTATGCCATCCACGTTGGGTGCCTCGCCCTCCAAGCTGTGCTTGGCAGGGGAGCAGAGCTGTTCGCAGAGTACTTCCAAAACTGCTATGCCAGGTTCGGCTTCTGAACACGCAGGACTCATGAGAAACGGAGACTTTAGTGCCGGGAAGTCATCTCAGGTGCCGCCCAGGGATCTCTTGCGTCTCTACGGGACTTCAGGGGAAAATGGTTTTGAGCAATCCTGGCATCCTGTTTCTGATCACATGAGAACAGAAGATACTTGGAAGTTTGACACCCCTGCCATTGAGCGCACCCTTAATCAGTCTGTCTTTCTGGATAGTTTGTGCGCCGACCCTCTCCACAGGTTTCAGAAGTTCAATCCGAACTCCGGGGCAGCTGAAGCAGGGAAGGAACATTATAAGGTGCTGCCAGAGAGCAAGCAGGCTGCAGGGGCTAATGGAGTCTGTGAAACCCAGGACGGAACGTGGCCAAATGGCGGCAGGCTGATGCCAACGGGACTCCAGGCTAACAATTTCTTTTCAAAACCAGTAACTCCTTCGTCTCGATCTTGGATGCAAGACACCTGCGCGCTACATCCGCATGAGAGGGTCTGCGAGCTCAGTGCTTGGAAACAACAGCTGGAGAACGTGCGGTTGCAAATAGAGCAAATGCAGGTAGGGGGCACGGGGTGTGAATGTGCCAGTTTGAAACTCTTCCTCTCTTCAATCGTGAATCGTTGTTTCGGACTTGCGAAGCATGGGAGAAAATGTCTCCTGCTTCTCCCCATCTTACATTAAAAGTGTCCTAATTACCTGTTTTTACAACATGGGGGTATCACGGGTATCACTTGACATGCTGCTTATGCTGAGCGGTCCTTTATTATGTTGCAGCACTGCACATCGCTTTGGTTCGGATCAAGAGGTGAATATTCTGTCCACCAGAAACTGCAAGAAAACTCATCAGTTTCCAGAAGTTCTTAGTGGTTTATAGAATAATTTGATTCCATATGTACGAGTTAGGAAGCAGATTGTCTCAAAAGATGCCGTTGATTTTTTAGAGAGAAAGTTTGTTTATTGCCTCCTACCAGCTGTACCCTAATGGAGACAAATTGTTTCCAGCGAGCTAGCGCAGTGATCTAAAATTATTTGTTAATCTCCAGTTGTGCTTGGGCAAAGTTACTCGTTCTTGGACATCAACAGAGACTGAAATAGCTGTGTCCTGGCATGCAGATGAGCACACTGTGTGCAAAATAGCTCTAGCAATGTTGCAATTACCTCTGCGGAGCATAAACCTCTCCCTCATTATTTTGTCTCCTCTTTCAGTTACAAAACGGAGGTGCCTGCCACCACCCCTCCCTGTATTCTCCTTCACTACCTGCACCTGATCCAGCCCAGTGGATCAATATCCTGAACTCCAATGAAAACCTGCTCAAGGAGAAAGAGCTCCTTATTGACAGGTGAGGGCTTGATACTGGTGCGTAGTTTAAGGACTTGCATATTTCTGTTTGGAAAGGGACGGTTTTGAAAATACCAACGAAAGTTCATGTCTCTGAGTCCTTTTAACCTGAATGATCTTTCTTGTTCTCTAAAGAACACAGTGACCTTTGAGAACAGTCTGCTATTCTCACACGCTCTCCTGCCCTTTGTCATGGAAGTGGGATGGTGACCCATAAGGGTTCAAATAAAGCAGTTTTGGTTATAATTTTCTGTGTTTTATAACAAATAAAGATTTTTGTTTACATCACAGTTATGCAGAATGTCGAAACTACCGCCTCTTTCCTTGAGGAGCTTCTGGGAGCTCTTGGCGATAATTATTTCAAATTTGTTCTTTGTGAGTTTGGGCTGGCAAGGAACACTTCTAGCTAATGCTGGTGGTCTGTATGCTTTTTGAAAAAGTTAGTTTTAAAGAAAACTGCCTTCAGCATTTGGACTGTAAATACCTCTTCTGTTTGCTCATTCTGAGTCCCCTGTTTGTTAATTTCACTCAAAGATCCACAGTCAAGCTGGATTCTCCGGAACGTGCAGGGCTTGCTGTGTTTTATGCACAACTGCTGCTGTGGGGAGTGGTGCAGGAATTTTTTTTAAGGGAAGAGACAGAAGAAAAGTTTGTGTAAATTGTGAAGAGGTCAAAAATGAGTAACTTTCAGATTACTTCTCTGCGGGCCAGTTCTGAGTTGTAGGGCTGTCTTTCCTCTGTGCTTGTCATTATATCAAGCATTAGAGTTGCTGTGGCTCCGTTTATGTTGTTTTGCTCTTTACTACCATTAAAAAGAAGGTGTATGTTTGAGAACAGCGTATCATCTGTTTTGGTTGGTTTTGTTTCTTTACAGGCAAAGGCAGCACATATCCCAGTTGGAGCAGAAGGTCCGGGAAAGTGAACTGCAGGTTCACAGTGCCCTGCTTGGCTGTGCAGCGCCCTATGGAGATGTCTACATGTTGAGAATGCAGGTAATTAGGTGCAATAGGCTGTGAGGGGGAAATATGTATTGAATCCCCTGGTCCTACCGCTTCTCATTAGGTATTTTCTGAGTAGGAGGGCTACGCAGAGTATAATTATCCTTTGTGTGTGGTCCTGATTATCTGACATCTCTGAGAGCGGCTGTGACTCTAGAGATTTCAAGCCCTGAAGCACTGAGGTTTGTTTAGAAGCTGTGCTAGTGTTGCAAGTGCCTGGCAGCACTACGACAAGTGTTATTTCTTGCTATGTATAAGGTGGGCTGAGCGATGCTTGGATATTAGGAGGGCTTAGCCACAGCTCTGAGACAAGCCGGCTGCTTAGTGCCAGTTTCTAACTAACTGTTAGCTCTGACGGACGGAACTCACAGGCTGTCTGTGTTTGCAGGAGCTGCAACGGGAGAACACGTTTCTCCGAGCACAGTTCGCAGAGAAGACTGAATCCCTCAGTAAGGAAAAGATTGAATTGGAGAGAAAACTGGCTGCTGCAGAGGTGGATGCAAAGCTGATCCGAGAAACGCTGAAGGAAACTATGCAGAAACATGCAGAGGAGTTAAAGAAGCAGGAAGAAAGGGTATGATCCCATTGCTCTAGAGTTGAGATGTCTCTTCTTTAAGAAGCCAAAATTCATCACAGTGCCTTGGCGAATGAAAGCTTTCCATGGAAATGTAGTATTGTAGGTATTTTCTGATCTCCGTGTAGAGTGCTTTGGTTTATAAGCAAAACCCCTTCCTCCAGTAGTTAGAAGTATTTCAGCACCTCTTCTTTTAACCAGAGAAGAAGCCTGTCTTTAAGTGAGCAGAGATGGTGCTGAGGTAAGGTGGTCTTGCATTTTGAGGTTGAGTGCTGTGCAAACAGGTAAATGAGTGGGCATATAGAGGACTAAAGAACAGACAAGAAATTATATAAACTAATCTTGTATATAACCATCCCTGCAGATAAAGGGAAGAGACAAACACATTAATAATCTTAAAAAGAAATGCCAGAAGGAATCTGAACAAAACAGGGAGAGGCAACAGAGAATCGAGACCCTGGAACGATACCTGGCTGATCTGCCAACTCTTGAGGACCACCAGAAACAGAGTCAGAAGGTAAAACCTTCTCTGAGTAATGATGTTGTCTTGTTACTTCTCTGAGTTGTCTCTTCAGATACTTGCTCAGGTGGCTTTTCTAGATCCACAAATAATCCCTTGTGTAGCTGCCCACGTTAAGCTGCAGTCTGCCCTTTTTGGAGGACAAATGTTCTGAGCTGTAGCTCAGAATGGCCACACAAGTAGTAAAAAAATCTGCCTTGTGAGTGTGGCCGAAACATGTTGTGTGTATGTGTTGAAATGCCTGGGAGACCTCTAGAGTTGTGATTGTCTTTGCAGCTAAAGGAATCTGAACTGAAGAGTACTGCTCTGCAAGAAACAGTGCTGGCACTGGAAACAGAGCTTGGAGATGTCCGGGCTGCGTTCAGGGAGCAAGAGATGCAGCTGGAAACCCAAAAACACAAGGAACTGGAGCTTCTTTCTACTGTGCGCAGGTAAAAATCTGGAGGATTAGAACAAGCTTCATCTTAGGACTGAAGCAGTAGCTGCCCGAGGACAGTGATAATTCAGCACAGCCACTGTCCCACCTCTCAGAACTGGGTTACCATTGATTCGTGATGATTATGTGACCACTCACCAAAGCACTGTGCAAATTCTGCATGCCAAGAGTGGAGGGTGGGAGCAGAACAAAATAGCTGAAGGAAACAGTGGCTCCTCTTTGTCACATGAGTTTCTCTCGTGGTTATTGGTCTCAGTGTAACTCTCTGGAAAAACAGATCTGTGGCCTTCAGTCCTTAGGTCTCTGTAAATGTTATGCCCAGGGCTGTGTCCAGGGAGGGGGAGTGCTTCTTTCACAGCTCTTCTGGTCTGCAAGCTGGGACGCAAACAGGTTGACACTGACATCTGCTATGAAAAGCATTTGCTTCCTCATGTTGTCGAGAGAGGGAAACACCCCACATAAAGTTGTTTCTTTTTCCCATGGTGTTCTGCTAATTTCAGCTTGCAGGACAAGGTGCAGCAGTGTGTCAAGAATGTGGAGAGAGGGCCTCTTGCACAGGATGGGGAGAAACAACAGAAGATAGAAAATGACTCTCTGAAGAAAGAATGTGACTGTCTCAAGAAGGTAACAGGCCCTCCCAACCAGGAACCACACTCTTTTTTTCCTTCCACTGAGTCACTAGGCACAAAAAATGAAATCAGGGACTTCTGCATTAGTAGGCAGTTAACAACTGCATTAAAACAGCAGTTTCTGGAGTTCTAAACAGAGAAGTTTTAAGAGTTTTAAGAACTGGTCTTGGTGCGATAACCATGCACTCACTCGTAGGATAACACTAGAGAGAAGTTGCAGAATACAGAGAAAGGCGGAGGAAAACCACAAGAATGCAACTTCACCAGTCTTTTTATAGCTGATATATCTTTCATCGGGTGCCTTTTATCGGGGAATCGAGGTCCTCTACTAACAGGCAGTAATTAAAGCAGTAAGTGGATAGGAATGAGGAGGAGAGGGGACGCTGTCCTACTGGAGGAGAAGTCTTGGTGTTATTGCTGGAAGTCTGTGTGGCCAGTTCATATGTCTCTGCTTTTGATTCCAGATTGTGGACAAACAGCAGAAGAAGATGGAGCAGTTGTCTTTGCAAGTAAAGGTGAGGGCTGACTGTGGAGGCAACTAGAAATTGAACCTGCTATAAAGCAAGTTAGACTTACTGTTTTCCCATGCTCTGTTCCAGAACCTGGAAGAACAGGTGGCCCAGGAAGAGGGGACAAGCCAAGCTCTGAAAGAGGAGGCAATGAGAAGGGAAAACGCACTGCAGCAGCTCCGGACTGCTGTGAAAGAGGTCAGAGTGGTGTAGAACACCTGAGCATGGCAGTTGAATGAACAGCGGATTATGTGTTTTAGTAATGCCTTTAATTCGCAGTCAACAGCACAACCTCTCCTGCTTCCTGTTGCTCTGTCAGTGCTCTGAAAAGAGTTCCTTGCTGTTCCAAAACAGGAGCAGAAAGCCAGTTTCAGCTGGGGCTGTGGGTTGTGCTGGAGAGCACTGAAGCAGCCAGCTGGGGGCAGTAAGGCAGTGAGCAGGAGCCCGAACTCCCTGCAGCCCTGGCTGAAGGGCAGGGCTGAGCCCCAGTCTCAAGCCTAAAAGGAACCTAAGCATGGTGGCAGCCCTTGTGGGAAGGGAAGGCCAACGTTGGGGTGAGAGGCTGGTGCACAACTTCCTGAAAGGCTCTCTGCTGCTTCGCACCTCAGCAGGGATGGTATAGCACCACGGTGCAGCTGTCTGAGCCAGGAAAGCAGACTGCTCACACCCTGTGTAGGACTGCCGCTTGCTCGCTCTCTCATCTAGTGAGAGTCTGGAGGGCTCGATATAGAAACCTGCTCCTCCTGTCCTCGGTGTTCCCATCGTGGAGCAGTTGTTATGTTGCTGTGAAGTGCTCTTGTTCTGTACTAAGTGACCACTAATCTGCTGCGGCCACTTGTTCAGCTTTCAGTGCAGAACCAGGATCTCATTGAGAAGAACCTGACCCTTCAGGAACGACTGCGGCAGGCAGAGCTAACGACTCAGCCGCTGCCTGCTGAGACAGCCCACCTTGCCCAGGAGCTGCACGCCGAGCTGGCCAGCTGCCTGCAGGATTTGCAGTCTGTCTACAGCATTGTCACTCAGAGGGCGCAGGGCAAGGATCCCAATCTCTCCCTGCTCCTGGGCATTCGATGTAAGTATGCGGAGTGATGGCATAGCAAACCCTCTGGCTCATGTGCTGCAATAGAATTAAGTACCTCACATAAAGCATGGAAGGTTCTCATCTTTCTGGGCTTCTGAACCTTCCTTCTGTAGTTAGCATGCTGTAAAGATGCATGCTGTAACAACTAAATGATAAGTAGTACCTCTGCTGCAAACACGCGTTGTTTTTCTGTGTCGCTTGCTAATGACCCTTGGTCAGAATTGCGTGTCTGAGGTAACTCCTTTCTCTGACTCCCCAGCTGCACAGTACTCAGCTAAGGAGAAGGATGACCTGCTGAGCCCCGATGTGCTTGCAAAAAAACTGGTGGAGGTAAAACAGCTTCACAAAGAGGTGGAGGACTTGAGGACGGCGATATCTGACAGATATGCTCAGGACATGGGAGACAACTGCATCACTCAGTAAAGAACTCTCCCCAAAGTAAGACAGGAAACGAAGACTTGAAACTCTCGGGAGACTAGAGCTCCTGCAACCGAAAACCTATTCAGCACTTTACCATCCCTACGCTTGGGTACAAGACGTGGCTTATCCATGAGAAATCAGGGGGGTTGTTGCCAGAAGCGTTGAGCTGCTGACTGGCTAACTGGAATCATTCAGGGCTTCGGTGTCGGGCTTTGCAGTAGCTTTGATCTTGTGGAATGTGTTTGTGCTGTATTTGCTGGAGCTGGTGTGGTCTCCGACTCTGGGAGATGAATTCTGAATAGCCTTCCAGGCATGTCAAACGCTGAACATGCAAATGTGACAGTTAAAACCAACACTAAAAGGAAACAGATGCCCTGGTCTTTCTGATAAATTCTCTGTGCAGATCCTGTGCAACTTGTAAGACCGGAGTATTATCAGGGTGTTTGGGGGAATTCTGGATTTTGTAGGCAGGCAGGTGTGCTAGTTATACCACTGCTAATTACACGAAGGTGCTACAGGCTTCTCAGATGCTCTGTGCGCAGTTCTGGCTTGGATACTTGCGTAGCCGTGCGCGGAACAGGACCTGCTTTGCTCAGGTAGATGCAACCAGAGTCTTCTGGTAGCCAGCAGAAGTTAGGGAATAAAGCAACACTAAAAAAAGACTCCAAATGCTCCCCCTGAGCCCTGTTACCCCCAGAAGCCTTAAGCCTTTTATCCCCCTTGAAATGGCACTCCGAGTGTGAGTTATGCTTCAGCCCGCAGAGGAAGCAGATTGATGCTGAAGTGCCTTAATGTGCTAGAGAAACTTCCTGTCCACGCGCTGCCTTGTGCCTAATGCATCTGCTGGCAGGGCGAGGAGTGGCTGTTTCTTGGAAGCAGCCTTTAGAGCCATCACAAACCATCTGCAGAGCCTTGAATGTACGGAGCCCCTGCCTGAGCTGCAGGGGGGGCCCTGCTGCAGGCCAGTGGGGAGACGCCTCTGCTTGGGTCTCTGCTTGTTAGGGAGAAAGCCATTCCAGTCCTGAGAGGCAGCAGGATTGTACAGCTGGGTCCGAGAGCTCTTCCTGATCCTGGCGAGGCTCTGACTTTGTTCTAGTGCCCCTGCTTCTCTGGTTGCTCCCGACTCTTGTCCTAAATAATTGGATTTCTAAATCAATCAGCATGGGGTGCAGCTCATTTTGTCACAGCCTCCTGGATCTGAGTGGCAACTTCTCGGTACTGAGTGTTGATGAGCCAATGCTGTGGTGCTGAGGGTGAAACTTGTTTTGGTTGCCGTCTCACTCTTGACTCACAAGCTAAGAGACAGTGATAAAATAGGGGAAAAATGCTGCTGAAACTTCTGCCCGTTCAGATGTTCTTGGTTTGTGCTGGGGCTCTGAGCCCCACCTTTAGGAGAAATGTTCTTGTTATTCCTTTGAGTTAAAAGTTAAGACCAAATCTGTTTTGTTCTTGGAGTTTGGCTACCACAGGTGATGAATTGGTTAGTGTGCCATCCCACAGCACAGCTTGTGGAGCTCTCAGCGTCTGATGTATTATTACACTTCTGGCTGTGTCTGTCCCCAGACTGCTGGTGCCATGTCCTGAGCTGACTGTGGGCCGAGGCTGTTTCTTGAAGTCACTTGTCCTGGCTGCTGGGAGCTCTCCAGGCACAGGAGGCAGGGCAGCGCCAGCTCTGCGGGCTGCTCTCCGGCAGGCCGGCGGTACGCCCTTCTCCCCACATTGTCCTCGGGGTGCTGGCAGATTTAATTCCCAGGTGCTGCGCGGGGACACGCGTGCCCCTACAAAACTGGCTGTGCAAATGGGATCACAGCACAGAACCCTCACCTCAGCCCGTGCTCGCAGCCTCACGTCTGGCCCTGTGCTGGCTGCGTGGGCTCGGGCCCCTTCCCCGAGCCCTGGCTTCGGTGTCGCTCAGGTCGTGTTATTCCCTTTGGGGAAGAGAAATGCCCGTGTCGTTATCCTGCAAAACCGGACCGTTGGCTTAAAACGACGATTCCCGTTCGCGTCCGTGTGCCTGCCAGCCCCCGGGTGGGGGAAATGTTGGACCTTTCTTTGCACAGCACCCGGGGCCGGGGCGGCGGGCCCCCGGCCCTCGCCTTGCCCCGCTGCCCGTGCAGCGTGTTCCCGTGCCTCGCTCCGGCCAGCCCCGCGTTGCGGTTTTGTCGAGCCGAGCGCAGGTGCGTTTATACGAGCGTTTGTCTTCCCCACTTGTTTGTACCGAGTATTTTGAGTATAAAATAAAGCTGCTCTGCTCCACTCGTGCAAAGCGGTCCTGGGGGGCAGGGTAAGGACCGGGGGGGGGGGGGGGGGGGGTAGGGCTCCGCCCGGCGCTGCGCTCGCTGGGGCGCGGCGGGGCGGTGGCGGCGGCTCCCGGGCAGGGCTGCTGCGGTCCCGGCCCCGCTAACACCGCATGCCCGGGCCCGCCGGCCCCATTGGTCCCCGCAGTCACATGCCGGGCGGCGGAGGGGCCGCCAGCACCCGCCTTCCGAGCCTCCCTCCGCTGGGCTGCGCGCAGGGAGCGGCCGCGATCGCAGCATGAGCACCCTCAAGGTCTACAGCACCTCGGTGACCGGCTCCCGGGAGGTGAGCGGGGCGTGGGGTGGCGGTGGGGCAGGGCTGGGAGCCCCCGGGGGGTCCCTTTCCTGGGTGGTTGTCGCTTCCCCGCGGAGCCGTGAGCCTCCCCACGCCGCCCCAGTCCGGGTGTTCCTTCTGCAGCCTCCTGCCGTGCATCACCCAGTGCCCGGTCCCCGCCCGCCTGGGTTTCGGCTCTCTGTGCTGCGTGTCTCCCCCCAAAAAAAGGGCCGAGCCCCCTGGGCAGGTGTAGGGTGGACTGCGGCCCGTAAGGAGTGGTAGCTCTGTGTGCTGAGCGTCTCTGGCGCGCTGGGTGTGTGTTTACCCTTTGAGCTCCTCCCCAGTTCTTGATAACGTGCCTCTTTCACCCGGGGTTCCAGATCAAATCCCAACAGAGTGAAGTGACCAGAATCCTCGATGGGAAAAACATCAAGTACGAGCTGGTGGATATCTCCCAGGACAACGCTCTTCGGGAGGAGATGAGGGCCAAGGCAGGCAACCCCAAAGCCATCCCGCCCCAGATCGTCAACGGAGACCACTACTGCGGGGTGAGGCTCCTGCGCTGCCCTGGGGATAGGTACCCTGAAAGCTGGGGGGTGTGGAATAATCCTGTGCCCTTGTTTTTGCTCGAAGTGGTGTCAAAATGCCTTCTAAAAGGCATTTCCCATGAGGTACACTGACAGGGCGTGGGCTGGGTTAACGTGCGCTTGGAACACGATGGCTTGCAAAAATGGGGCCCGTGCTGGGAGTCGGGGGACCCCTGGGCAGCGGGGCTGCAGCGTGCGGGGCTGGCCCTGCCCCGTCATCCTCCCTCCGACTGGCACCAGTTTGGGCTGCGTGCTCAGGGGACCCCGCGCTGCCTGATCGGAGGGAGCGCGCAGCGCGCGAGCGTTTGGGCTGCGTGCCTCTTGTTTGCGAGCAACCCCGTGGCTTTTCCCTGCAGGATTACGAGCTCTTTGTGGAAGCAGTGGAACAAAACACCCTGCAGGAATTCCTGAAGCTGGCCTGAGCCCCGGGCTCCCCTCCCGTCCTGGACTCTACCTGCATTCCTGAGCACCCTCATCTCTGACCACATCCGATTCCAGGTTGTCAGCACTGTCCTGGCACCATGACCTGTATCCCAGCACAGGGCAACCCCACGACCAAAACTCCTCCTTGCAGCTGCCTACGATTCCCTCCTGCCTAACCCCGACATCATCTCAGAGGGATCCAAAGAAAGTCTGACGCTCGCTGCGCATGGCCTCTGAACAAAGCTGGGCCTGGCTCACTCCGCAGCTTCCAGTGCCTCTGTAAACAGCAAAGCCTCTCGGGCTGTGCGAAGTGCAGCTGTCCGTCAGCCCTCTCCTCTACAGGGAGAGCTTCTGCTTTAGGAGGGAAGGGCTTAAGGTTGCATGTTACTTCCCACTTCCCCCGGTTGCTGTTACAATTGTAAATCCTGCTGCCTCACTTCCTTTATTATTTTTTTTTTAATCCCAACTGCACAGAATTACGGTGACTAATTTTTGTTTTGTTTTAACTTAATGCAGAAATACTGCACAAAGCTGGGCCTGACCGCCCGCCACGGAGCAGGCTGGGGCTGAGGTGTAAGGCTCGTGTCCCTTGGCAGGCTGCGTGAGGGGGATGGATAGGCCCAAAACTGGGACCCGTGCTGCTCCCTCGGTGCCCTCTGCTGCAGTGCAAGGGCTCCCTCGTGAGCATTAATGGCTCAGGGCTGCTCCGGAACAGCTGATGCTGCAGCTGTCTTTACCTTTCCTTTTTGAGTTGGCTTTTTGCAACCTGGACCAAGTGCATTTTGTTTTCCTGCCAAAAAGCAAGTTTATAACCAGTGTCGTCTTCCGAGATGCTATTAAATGTTACTGTACCTTTCGTGTTGGTACTCGTGGGTTTCTTTTAAATTGGTTTTATCTTGACTACAGGTTAAACATCATCCTCCATAACGATTCTGAGTCAGTTCCAGCTCGGAGGAGCTGAGTCAGTTGTACTCGCTGCTGCAGCTTGACACAAAGACCTTAACACCTCAGATTGCTGCCACTAATCAAAGGCTCGTGGGACTCTGAATCCCCTGCAGTGCAGTAGTGACAGGTACCTCTCAAGCAGCCCTCTCCTGTGTGGGGTAAGAACGACAGCATGGGGGAGGGACAGCTTCAGACAGACCCATGGGGAGAAAAACGAACCTGTAGCGTAAAAATTCCCTGGTGGTTTATAGACTGGCTCACAGCAGAGGGGCAGTGGAAAAGGCTGCTCTGTAGGAGGGTCCCTGGTGCACTCCTGTATGTGCTGTAGGTGGAAAAAAGAAGGAAGCTCGTTTACAGCTGCGGGACTGAGTCACTGGTCACAGGGAGCCTGTGGAAGCAGCTGGCCCGTGCTGGTGGTGTTTCCCGTGTGAGCAGCGCATGGCCGAGCTCCAGGCAGAGGGGCCTGGGGAAGGCAGAGCAGTTCCAGGAAGTGCTCAGGGGATCCTGCCTCCTCCTGTAGCTAATTCGAAGTTTACGGAAGTGGAAATTGCAACTAAATAAATGCTGGGAGCCTTTAATGAGGGCTGGGTGGCAGCATGTGCTGGGCCTCTGCTAAAGGGGAACCTGCCTGAAGGTGCTGCCTTGCACAAGTGGGAGTGTTGTCAGCTGGGAGTCAAGTGGGAACTTGTCGGAGCCGAAATGGGAAGAATGTCTTGGGAAAGGGGCCTGCAGAGCACGGCCCCAGCCCACAGGAGAGGAAGATGGTTTACTCTCGGGGTTCAGCAGAGAAGAACCGAAGGGATTATGTTCTTCCCCGATGACACGGTGTCCTGTTGCAGCGGGCTGGGAGGGAGGGAGGAAGGAAGGCCAGCAGCTCAGGGCCACGGCAGGCTCGTTCGGTGTAGCTGTGAGCCTCAGCCCCTCTGGAGCTGGGGGCTGTCCAAGGGAAGAAGCTGTTCACGTACAGGAAACCCAGTAGCAGGATCTCCTGGCTGCACTGGGTCTGGCTCGGTCCCAGCAGTGCGGTGGCCCAAGGCCATTGCTCGAGACCATATAACTGAGCCTGTTTCTCTCGCGGTGTAAATGCAGATGAAATCTCGGGGGAACAGCAGTGTGGAAAGCAGGCTGACCCTGGCTGTGTGGCTGTCCTGCCCGGAGAGGAGTGCTGCTCCAGAGTCCCTGAGCCCAGCCAGTGACTGCCCCAGTACCAGTGTAAAGCTGCCAGTCTTCCTGAGCAGGGATCAGCCTGCATAACCTTCGGCAGAGGTGAGAAACCAGGTCTCTGAGCTGACAGAAATCCCCTGTGTTAGGAACCCAACTGCCTGGGGAAGAACACCCACCCACAAGGCAGCAGGAGACTGGGGCAGCCACGTGGCACCCCGTGCCAAAGGGAGGCCAGAGCAGGAGCCCTCCTCTCCGTCCCAGGTAACGGCGCAGTGAAACTGGATCTGGAAAGACAACTCTTGCTCTTGCCAGCCAGGGGGAGGTTATAACACAGCTCACAGTGCAAGGGCAGCAGCTCTAGGAGCTGTTATGCTGCGTACAGCCCTGCCCCTCTCGCGGGAGGGGGTCTCTTCTCCGCAGCAGCAAGGAGGCCCTGGGGATCAGGCCGCATTCCTGCAGGCTCCTGGAGTTGTCCGCGTACACCCTCTGGGGAAAGGTACTGATGATTTCATACGAGCTGGAGTCTCCACCCCTAGGAAAGAACAGCGCAATCTTTCCTATGCACAAGATCCCCCAAGGTTTTGCTGAGATGCTCTGCCTAATCCAGTTGCAGTTACATAAGAGCAGAGGGAGAGGCTGCTTCTCGAGCGCAGGCCAAGCAGAACAAGGCTTCCTGCCCTCACTGCACGCAGCCAGGCGCAGGGCGGCTGTTCCAGGCTCCCCAGCTGCAGGGAGGCCGTTACATCCCAGCAGTGAGCTCATTGTGGGCTCAGACAGAGGCCAGGGCTGCGGCCTGTGACAGGAGGGGAGACTAAAGGGATCCCCACAGCCACGTGGAATGGTCCCCAGGGGGATGCGTGAGCCTCTGGGCAGTATGAAGTGCGTTGGGACATGGAGCTGGCTGAGCGAGGGATGGCATTTGTCCATCAGCTGGCCTGAAGGCAGCAGCTCAGCTTCCAGGCTGCACCAACACCTTGGGAATGGTGGCGACAGGCCAGTGAGTGCTGCTGAGCAGCTGGAAGGAAGCGAGGGCAGTGATGGACCTGGGCAGGATGGCAGTTCTGAGAGGACAAGAGGCATCTCTTCCGATGTGTCAGCTTTTTGTCAAAGGTGGGTATTAAAAAGGAGCTGGAGTTCCAGCAGTTGGACCCTGATCCTCATGGGTCCCTTCCAACTTGGATGTTCTATAATTCTCCGAAATACTCCAAGCTAAAACCCTGGCAGCGGTGCTAGAGAGCACATCTGGTGTTGGGAGAAGCCAAAGCAGCAGCAGAAGGTGCCCAGGACCTCCTGGGGTCTGGGACTGAGCCCTTCAGCTCAGTGCAGGCTGCTCTGCTCGAAGCACGGCTCCAGAGCCTTGAGCAGCAGCTGCAAAGCCTTCCCTGGGGCGTGACGGAGCGGGGTGGGGAGCAAGGAGGGAGGAAGCTTTCGCCCTACCTGGCGCGGGCAAGGTGCTGGCGCAGTTCCCCTATGGTCTCTGTGAACAGCATCCTCACGGTGTACGTCTGCTCCCCGCTCTCAGACTTTATGCGGAGAGTGCAGATTTCAGGGGCAGGAGCCCCAGCCTCTTCGGTTCTCTTTAACCTGGAGGTCAGAAAGCCTCTTTAGCTGAGGAGCAGAGATTGTGAGCTCTTCTTAACAGGCAGAGCCTCTGGTGTGCTGGGGTAATTGAATTGGGGAGGGGGGCTTCTCGTTTAGGAGTGGCATGGCCTGACGGGGGGCAAGCAAACTGACCCACAGACCAAACTGCTGCTTTGCTTTCACTGCTTAAATGTGCCTGGAAAAGAAGGTTGCTGACCTTTTTTTGCTTTTTTTATTTTAGATCAAGATTGTCTGGTAAGATCTTTGCCCTACTTTTTTGATTAAAAATAATCTGCTTGGGGTTTTTTCATCAGCTATTTGGGTCTTGTCTTGCGTGGAAGACTAGGAGTGGAAAAAAGTGCTGTTAGTGTGACCTCCCGCTTGCACATCAGTTTCCTGGAGGGATTCTCCCATTTAGCAAACAGCTTTTTGGATGGTTTTAAATATTTAAGCCTTGGCTTGCTGTCAGGAAAAGTATTTTGCTGCAATAAGTAAGTAACGCTTTAAACAATAGGAGCTTTTGTTAGAGATGTGAAAGAAGGAAGGTTCTTCCCAAAAGACCAAACTTGGCCTTTTTTTTTTTAAAAAAAAAAAACGATTTTCAAGGTACAAGATAAATGAGGAAGTAAATGGACTTGCCCGACAGAACCCCCTGAAAAAACCTGCAGTGACTGAATAGGAGGAAGATGAGAGCGTGGCGAGGCAGGGATGGCGGGGCTGTGCCTGTACCTCTTCAGGGCAGACAGTCTGGGTGTCTCCACCAAGATCTCTCTGTTGCTCCACATCCCATCAGAGCCCTGAAACCAAACCGAGTGTCACCACTGCCTCCCCTGCACGGAGACAAAACCAGCGCCAGAAAAACCCGGGAGCAGGTGCCAAAGTGCCACGTGTGCTCTGGTGGAGCCTCTTTGGGAGGAGAAGGTTACACAGAGCTGAGAGAGGCCTGAGGAAGGGGTACACGGTACTGGGCAGGGCACTGAGCCCAAGGAATCACTGCCAGCCTCGTCTGGGTGGTGTTGGGGCCCGCTCATACCTGCTGTGTTGCTCTGACTGAGTCTCGGATGTTGATCGCTTCTCCTCCAGGGACTGAGGACTTAGAAAGTTTGTTCAGAAACTGCTTCGAGGAGGGTTTGGGACCTGCCAGAGCAGAAGGGAGATGTGTGTGTGTGTGTACAGTCCTTTTGACAATTCTCTGTCAGAATAGACTGATTTGGTGAAAAGAGACCAGATCAGCCAACAGAGAGAGCTCTAACCTCCCTTAGCTAGGCAGAGGCTGGCTCTGGGTGTACCCAGCAGCAGCTTGTCCCGCTCTCTGGCCCGCTAAATGTTTGTCAATGTAACCAGTGAGTGACTGTGCAGCCTGTTGAGCTCACACCTGTGATGTGCAACAGGCAGATTCCTTGTTAGTTCTGCTGTGAACAGAAAAAAGCTGAAACTATGACTTTACGGGCTTGGAAATGGTTTTCATCTTGTGAGGGTGTATTTGTAGGAGTGAGTTCATCTTTCTGTGGTGTCACTGGGCAATTATTTTTTTTTCTTCCACTGCATTTGGCTTTCCAGGCAGTGACAGTATCTAGCAGGTATGGCTCTGCTTTGCAGGTTGCTAGAATCCAGAAGCAAAATGAGCAACGTGAGGCCTGACCTCATGTCTCATATCCTCTCATGAAAGTCTGAAGAGGAATCATTCATTCAGAACAGCTAAGATTGGTCTAGCTGGAGGATGTCCCCCTTTATGGAATGAGCTTGTAGGAGAACTGGAGTGGTTGCAAGTTACTCTTGCCCAGGCATGCACGGTTCCCTTGACATCCTTTGATGGTAAGGGTGAAGCCAGAAGGAGCCTGGGCTTTCAGAGAGGTGGGAGCCAGATACATTTTGGGAAACCTACTGATCTTCTAGTCTATCGTGGCTTGTCATGCCTCATTCTTTAAGACTTAATGGTGAGAAGACACTACGTGTGCTGGCTGGCCCCTAATTTTTGAAGCAATACTGGGGCTACTAGTGCAGGGTTTTGACCCAGAAGTGTTGCCTTCTTCTTTGAGACCCCACACATTCACTTCTTGCAGGTTGGACTTCCCTGGTAAGGTTTAGATTCTCCTCTTTGGGAGCTGCGTTTTCAAGGCAGGTGTAGGAATTTACCTGGGATCTCGTCGGTTTCCTGCACCTTGCGTGATTCTGAATGGCCAACAGCTTGGCCGAGGCCAGGGAAACTCCCTGGAAGGTCTCCCTCCTGAAATACCACATCCCTTTTGTCGGTGACCTGTTGAATTAAGGCCAACGGCTATAAGCAAATCTGACTTGCAGTTCTTACTGTATCAGAAGACAATAAATTTTAGCAACAATCTGGAGCTGTAAACCCCAAATGAAACAGATGTTTCCTTGGAAGCTGCTCCAGCTGCCCAAACTCAGTGAAATGTACCATTAGGTCCTGTAGGCTAAGAAAGCAAATCCTGGACGATCCCTCGGGTCCCTAAGATGGCCCGTCAAGTCGTTCATCCATCTCAACAGGCACTGGACAGCTGCCCCCTTTCCACAAGCTGTAAGAAATGTGCTGGGACCTGACTTTTCCTCTGTCTCCACACTTAATAATGCTCTTAGGGCGGGAAGAGATGTGAAACCAGCAGGTTGGGGTTGGAGAGGGATTTACTGTCAGACTTGTATTGCTCTGGCTGACGGTAGAAGAAGCTGCAGTGGGGACTGACAGGAGGCTCCAACAAATCAAGGGACGGAGAGTGCCAGCCTGAGGCCCCCAGCACTGGGGAAAGCTGTATAAATAGGGGCAGTCTTCCTGTCTGGGTTAAGATACTGCCCTGTGGTTTCCAGATGTAGTCAGCTACGAAGGTAGTACAGGGAACCACAGACCCGTGAACCTTGCACAGACCTTCCTCTTCCATTTGATTTTCTAACCTCCCCACCTACCAGCTCATGCTAGCTGTTCTGACCTTCTACTTGCTTGTGCAGATGTGTCCTGCTTTCTTCGTGGTGGTGGGCAGGTGTGCCACCCCTGTGGCCTGCCTGCTTACATTTCATTAAGTTTCAGCTGCACTTGAAGACCTAATTTAGAGTCCTTTAAAGCTGTCTGAAAATGTGGCTTTAGCTTTTTGCTATTTCTGAGAAATAAATAAAAAAAAGACCCAAAAGAACCTCAGGTGCCTACATCCATTTAAGTTATGGCAAAATAAACTCTCCCTACAACCTCCTTGAGAGATGCTTGTTCAATCTGTTTTTAAAAGCTCTTGCAGGTGAACTAGTTGAGGTTTTTTTTGTTGTTGTTGCACAGCTCTTCAGATGCTGCATATGCTACTTCTCTTCTGCAAAGCCTGTTATGTTCTCAGAAGTCTTGATCAGAGCCAAGATTCACCGAGACACAGAAACCGTTCAGTCCCGATGCGCAAATACTCACTTCCTCTAACGGCTCACAGGTGTGTTCCTAGCCACCCTTTCCCCAAGACACACATGCAGAGAACTTAGCTGCTTGCATGCTGTGTTTAGAAGCCTTAAACTCAGTTTGTTGTGTGGAACATCCAGAAGATTGGTGAAAGGGAAAGAAACTGGAACCATTTTCTTAGGAAGCAGACCGCTTTCTTTCAAAAACTTGATGAGAACAGGGCTTTGCACTCCCTACCTGAAAAGGGATGCCATCAGGGTAGCGCATCTGCAACTCTGAAGGGAAATAGCCATCCATGATATCCTGCAGGCATTGCTGAAATAAAACAAGAGCTCATGGTCATACCTCAAATTTTCTCTTTATCTGATGACTAATATTTACATCCTGGGCTGCTCCTGTTTGTGTTGTTACTGCTGTGCAAAATGTCTGCACCTACGGCCCAGATTGTTCATCTCTTAATAAATCATGACACAGTTGCATACTAGACTGGTATGCAAGTAGGAACATGGGTGAGGGGCTGGAGGTCTCGGTAGCTGCTCGTTTTTAGGATGAACTCTCACACCCTTTTCTTATATATTCCGTTTCCTGAGACTTAGGCTTAGAGTCACCCTGCTAAGATTCATTAATTCCTCTACAAACATTTCCATACCTGTGCTGATGGTTCCTCGTAGGACCGAAAGGGTCCATCGAACATGACGATCCCATTCTGATACAGCGTAAGAGGGAGGGGTTCTTGCTGTCTCAGCCGGGCACCCTGAGGCGTGTGCTCAATTTGAGAAATGCCTTCTCCAGCTAGCATGTTCAAATCCTTCACGTTTTCCAAGATTAAATCAAAATCAATCTCATGTTTGGAAACAACTGCCTCACCTGTGGCAGAAGGAGCAGAGTTACGGAGGGAAGGAGATGCCAGCTGAGCCACTTTCACCTCTGGGCAGATGTGTTTGACTTGCCTTTGAATGCTAGCATAGTGGGGCTGTCAGCGCTGCCTCCATTTTTCACCTTTCATACCTTTGCAAAGCGTGGTGCAACAATCCTGCTGTGGTGCAGGGCTGCCAGGTTTACATGGGCGTGTGCAAAACCACAAAGGCACAGTAGCAGAGAAACAACCCTCTTGCCTACAAGCCAGTTTAACTCTGCTGCTAAGATGCAGCCAGCTGTTTAGCAATCACATCCAGCAGCTTGTGTTTGGTTGTGGGTTCGTAAGTGTTGTCCCTTAATTGCGGTGCTACAAAATGCATGGAGGGAGGAACTAGGTATCTAGGCTGGATAAATGGAATAGGGCAGACTTGACGAAAAAATGTCGGTGTAAACACAGCTGGCTGCATGCTCCCAGTCACCAGCAGATTTCCCCCTCTAAAGCAGATTTCTCTCTTGCTGGGATGCTGCTGAGGATGTTTGAGTGTTTGAGGAGGGTGGCAGGGTAAAGTGGTAGAAGTGTTATAATGGACAGAAGAATGAGATAAGAAGAGGAAACGAAAGGCAGAGGGTATGGCCTTTGCTTTTCTGTTCTGCTTTTCTAAGATTTGAAAAAGGTGAGAAAAAAAGCTGCCTTAAATAGGAGAGGGGAAATTCTCCTGTAAAAAGGGTAACTGAAAAATCATGAAAACATTTATCCTGCTTTACCCAGTCTGCATCTGAGGGAGGGATGGATTAGTTAGCTAATATTTGTACAGCAGTTAGGAAGCAGTGTTGGCTGTATAGCCCAAGTATTTTTCTATTTTGTTTTTTCTCTGTTACCACTTCCTAAGAAGCCTTTGCCAAATATGCTTGGACCCTACACAGCACAATCAGGTCCCAATTAAACCACTCACATAGGGGCTGGGAGGAAAGGCAAACAATACTCTCTGATGGAGCCAGACAATATGGGTAAGTTGCTACAGCTACTATATATACAAAGCATCTGATTCCATTTTCCACCCATTTTACGTCAGTGTTATTAGAGCAATCGAGCTTCAAACGTTTAGCATATGTGAACTCTCCAGGAAGCAGCTGCTGCGAGGGTATTCTTCCAAATGGCTGAGCCACCAGGTTCTCTCCTCTTTCCTCAGATGGGGCTTATAAAACTTCGATATATAAAATACCACTGTTCTGCCTGGCCTAGCTCCTGTTAAATTGTTCCATGTCTCTGTCCCAGAGACATGGACTGATGTGAAGACCCAGCACAGGATCACAAATTCTGATGGCCTGCTTATCTGCTCTAAGGAGTGTCATACCTTCTCTAAGCACACAAGGGGAGCTAGGATGGTTGCTTCAGCAAAGAGCCTTGATGCTTTACCTGGCTTCCAGAGGCTCTTTGCTGGCAGGTCTTCATCTTTGAGTGACTGTAAACCTTCCAGCTGTTCATGCCTCTCTCCAACCCAAATCAGACCATAGTCATTTAGGAACCGCTGTAAGAGGAAAGCACGAGCCAGTGTTGCAGATCAACAGAAAACTAGACCTTCAGAAAACTACAAATGGAAGCCTGAGAGTACTTGGCTGCAGTTGTGAGCACCAGAAGCAGAAGTGAAAGAGAAGGTTTCTCTTAAGTTTACCTGGCTTTGGCAGACAGACAAACTCTCTGACAGAATAGAAGTACCAGGCTAAAGGGAGAATGAAACTATCTGTAGTGATACAGTAGTTTCCCAAGTGCCTAATAGCTGCATAGACTATTTCTACGGTCGTTGAAATCAAAATGAAGAGGCTTGGAGGAGGCTTAAATGTCTGTGTATAAAATAAACATAATAACAGATTACCTTGTAGTTCACATCCAACCTGTTCTTTCTTTTCAGAGGGGTGAGGTGAAGATTTGTGATTATCAAAGTGGCAGCTTGAAAAGAACCAAGCAGTCTGGGACTGCAACAATCTCAAACCAGAGACGCAGATGGCTTAGAGCAAGTGAAGCAGACATCTCACCTCCATCTCCCAGACCTGGGTCTGCAGCTGAAGGCACCTCATTTCCAGATCCTCTGCTGTGGACGAGTCAGGAGCATCTGAAAGGGAAGACTTGGTTTTTCTGTGCACAGCCTTAAAGAAGAGCTACAGGTAGTGCATGTCCCACGGTGCAGATGCCCCAGCAGTCTGCCTGTACCATAAATGAACTCAAGCCTGTAAGACGCAGGAACTCAATGTGAGTTCTGCATGCTGGTCCCTGACAACCTGACTTGCAGCACTTTTAGCCCGTTCATATCTTTCTCAAAAATAGTTGTGAATGAGGCTGGTGAAGTTTTATGCTGCGGGAAGCTGATGTGAGCAGTGCTGTTCACAATTATACAAGGAGAATTGCTTGGCTTAGTCATAAGAAACTTCTCCAAACATCAGCAGATGTCCACTAAAGCTGGGTCCAGAAACCTAGGCTTAATAGCTGGAACAATGTACGATGAGGTACAAAACGTGTTTGTGGTTTGATAGGCGTATTTTTCTCTGCTCAGGAAATAGAGAATTCACCGCAGCTTTGTGCTAATAAGATAGTTCAGCCATCGTAGGAAATGTGTCTGGGATCAGCTGGAGAGTTACTGGATTCCAAGCAACAGAGGGGTGAAAGAACTCCAGTGACTCACTCAAAGCTGGGCTCAATTTAGAGGTAGGCTGCCTTACAGGACAAGTGAGCCTGGACCTGCAACTGCAAGCAGATTTTTGGTTTTGCTTAGCTGTGAGTCCTTTTTTTTTTTTTTTTTCCCCAGCCTGTTTGAACTCTGCAGTGGTTACTGTTCTTTTTTTTTTTTTTCTGACCATCCTCAGGTACCTTTGTGGTTGTTTTTTGCTCATGGAAATTTAGTAAGCCATAGAAAATAGGTCAGGAAATAATGTTTGCACTGCGCCAGAAAAGCAGAGTAACTGATGAAGTGAGAATCTACCTTGGCAAACAGCACCACGTGTGTAACTGATCTCGCTCACTGAAGAGGCTCTTGGGCTTTTAAGGCAAGGATGGCTCAGAGGGAAGGTCTCCAAGCCTGTTCTGGTGCAGTACCAGGAGACCTGTAACTCTCCCACAGGTAGGAGCAAGGTGCCAAGGGCAGAACAATTTTTTTACCTTCTCCTTTCTGAAGAGTCTTCATTTTCTCTTCAAGTTCAGCAATCCTCCTGTCCTTCAGGATCAGAATGAATAATGACCTTGTTAAGCTCCTCTGCTTTCAGGACCTTGAGGCAGTCTGCATAATTAGTCCTGGCTGGGTGAGTCAGTGCTGCACATACTCTCTCAGATGGGCAAAATTAGGGTTAGAAAGGCTGTATCGCCTCACGAATCATCAGGCTCAGCTGAGGGGTGGGATATAACTCAGTGCTTCAAAAGTAGGTAAGGGGCATTGAGAACCTATTTTCCTTGCCGCCATCTGCACAAGAGATGTGGTCTCATGTCCCTGTACTCCCTGCTCGGGCATAGCTCATGCTCTGAGCTGTAAGTGGCTGATCTAGAAGCCAAACCAGCGTCTTCGCACCCTCTTCTTTCTAAAAACAAATAATCAAAAACACCCCCCCCCAAAAGAAAACCAACAAAAAACCAAACCACCAACAAAAAACCACAGCTATTTATTCTAAACTGCAGCATTACAAAGAGGCCTGTTCTAGGACGACTTTACTGTCTAAGCAAAAGGAAGAAAAGAAAGGTCCGAAGTCAAACAGATAATGATATTAGTGGAAGGATGCAGCGAGTCATTAATTCTTAAAGTCACAGCAGGGTCAGCACAGCAAGGACTGTTCAGTCTCCAATGTCAAGGACTGATATGACTGCTCTGTTGCTTTGCAAAGGGTTATTTGTCTAATTAACAGACCAGGCTATGTCTGAGCAAGTGTATTGCTACCTTGGCTTGAACAGTTAAAGCAGGACACAGAACAGGCCTGGAAAAAGCCAGGGTTTTTACCTTCAGTTGGATTTCTTGTGCTTGTTTATCTATTTTTTGTTCCAACAGACTGATTTTTTGCATTATGGATGACATGAGTTCCATGTCAGCGGGAGCTGCACCTGAAAACACAAATATAGCACGTTACCTCTCTAAAAGGGCAATTGCTATCGGAGGTAGATCTGCACCACAGGGGACCCCACCCAAGAATTCCAGTTCTGCCACAGGACCTTTGTGAGTACCCCGTGTGGACCTCTGGTGGGTGCTGGGTACAAATCCCTTGGTGGGTAGGGGGATGGCTGCATCACTGACAGCATGCGGTGTATGTGAGAGGGAGACCACACAAATTAGCCCTGGCCTGGGGTATTGAGTACCTGAGACTGTCACTGAGAAGCTGTGATGGCCCAGAACCCCTTAATCGTTGAGGGACTTCACCCTGTGTATTCTTTTCCAGTATCGTCCCCCTTGAGCAGGAGGGGAGACTGCCTTGCTCTGGGTTCTTTGACCAAGGAGACAGGCTGTCACCTGAGAAGAGGCACAAAGAGCATGGAAGAAAGAAAACAGGTCAGCATTTTGCATATGACTTCTCCGAAAGGAGGTAAAGAAACATGACAGTTATGCTAAGGGAACGAGAGGGGAGGAGAAAACAGAACGGCCCAGGTCTGTTCACTCCCATAAGCACTCTCAAAATAATAAGGGTATGAGGGCACTCGTTATGGCACAGGACCCAAGGGAACATACGATCTCAGCAGCCAGAAAGAGCGATCACAAAACGGGGCTAGCAGAAGGAGACCATGACGCTAATGCAGAGCATCCTGTGCTGTGCTGTGAGGCTGAAAGCGGTGACACCGAGCTGCGCTAACAAAAAGTTCACTCTGGGAGGAGCAGAAGCAGCAGCCTTCACTGACAGTGGAAAGACGGCTTTTGCTCTAAGATCTAATAGGAAGGATGTGACCTAAAATGGAACTGTAAAACTCGATGAAGCTCTAATGTGCACTAGGGGTTGCTGAGGATGTGGAAACCCTTTGTTACTTATCTGATTTTGGACATGTAGGAGAAAGAGCCACGATCGCTGCAAAACACGTAAGATGGTAAAAAAAAAAAAAAGCCTTACCAGAAGACGCAAACAACTTAGCTCCGCCCTTTCACTAAAAATGAGGAGAGAATATGTAGAATCAAAAGGTAAGTTCATTAATCAGGGGGGAGGTTTGCTTGACAGGCAAACTTTTTAAACGTGACTGAGCAGGCTGCCCAACCACGCCTGAACCGCAGACCTTTTCCTCGCCAGCCCGCCTTCCCGGTGCAAACTGCTCGCCTTCTGGCCGGGGGGGGGGGGGGGGGGGGGGTCACGCACCCGCGGCTCAGCCTGGCCTCGAGCAGCAGCCGTTCAGCTCCCCGCGGTGCGCCCTGCGTTGGCTGCCTGGGAGCAACGAGGAGGAACCGGGAGCGGAGCGCAGCGCTGGGCTGGGGGCAGGCGAGTCCCGCCGCAGGCGCACAGCCAGCCTGCCCTGCTGCAGCGACGAAGGGCAGAGTCACACACGGCGGCTGGGCCCTGTCCCCGCTGTCCCCGCTACCTGCTGGGGCCCCGCGGGGTGTGGGGGGGGGGGTCCCCGGGCCGCCCTCAGCGAGCCCCGGGCCCGCTGCCCCCCGCCGCCATCTTGTGTACCGCGCGTTGCCGCGGCGACGCCGCGCCGCTGCGATTGGCTCGGCGCCGATCACGTGGGGCAGAGAGGCCGCTCGAGGACTACAAGTCCCGGCGTGCACCGCTCCCCCCCCCCCCCCGACCTGCCCTGCAAGCCGGCCCCGTCATGGCGATTTTTAAACTTTTTGTTTTTTTCGCTTAGGGGTTCTCTCCACGCTTCGTGGCGCAGCGAATGGCAGCTAAACCGACGTTTCCTCTTCCTAGCCACCTCCTGCGCGCCCCTGCCCTCCCACGGGCACGGTCTGCATCCGCAGGCCACCCCAGAGGCATTGCACGCTGCACAAATTTTCCCTTTTTTTTGGCTCAAAGCTGGGTTCGGCTGAGCCAGACCCTGTGCCTGCGGCCGTGGCTCTTCCAGAGGGCCCTTGGCCTGCATGTCGCCATCCCACCGCCACGTCTCTCTGCTCTGTGCAGAGTTCGGCCTCGTTCCCTGGAGAGGGGCAGCACTTTTTATGGCACGTTTGCTGTCTGCAGGAGCCTTTCATTTTGACGATTCTGTACCGTGCAAAGACGAACTAAATAAAGCGAAGGTGTGCTGCTGCATTCAGGCGCTGTCAGCGCTGGGTGGACTAGGCTCACAACTGCATGCGCTACACAACTGCAAAACCAAGACAAGTGCATTTCACACCCATGCTTGTCACATTTTGTCAGCTTTAGTTATTTCAACCTGTCTTAAAATAAGCCTCTGTTTCCTGCTGCTGCAGTCAGATGGGTGGTGGAGCTCAGAGACATGCTGTGAGCGGTAGGGTGTCGGGGCTGGAAGGAAGCATCATCCCCATCCACTACCTGGATCAGACCTCCCTGTCATCCGTGTTTGTAACCAAAATTCCGAGCAACAGCTTGAGCCCAGCTCCTGTCCTGAGCTGCAGGGGACAAGGTTTGTTACCAGGTGCGATGTTTGCAAACCCTCCTGGTGCAGCAGGAGGTTTTAACCTGTAACAAGCACTGGTCCTACACAGGCACAGAGCTCATGACAAGAAACCCCCATGGGGGCAGACCTCAGCCCAGGGGTGTTGTGCCGCAGGCAGTGTTATATGGTGTGGAAAATGGGAGGGCGAGAGGCTCCAGCTGCCTTTTCTGGAGATGGGCTGGGACATCATCCCCACCTGCATGCCCCTCATGTCATCCCGTGAACCTTCTCCCTTGCAGCATCAGCAGCCTTCTCGATGCCTTGCCTGAATCGCCATGGGTTTGATTCTAGCTGCCCTTCTGGGCGGCAAGGCATGCTCAGCAGCAGTGGCATGGGGAAGGAAGGTGTGATTGGTGCAATGGGGCCACGGCTGCACTTTAAAGCCTCCGACTGCAATCACCGCGAGCAGATGAGGAAGCGTCGCAGCAAACTGTGCACCGAGCACCGACCATGCAGCCCCTCCAGCGTGCCCACCTGTTCCTCCTGCTTGCCCTCTTCGCCCTCTGCTTGGTAAGAGAAACTCCACAGCCCAGGGGAGCTCGGGCACCCCAAAAGCTGGGGGGCAGCCAGATCTGTCCCTTGGGTATGGAAGCGGTCGGGAGGGGGGTAACCTTGGGGGGTTGGCCAGTTAACTGGTGGGAGAATTTCTGCCGTGAGCAGGAAAACAGCATTATATTTCCTATTGGAATTTAACCCTGGCTCTCTTACTAGGAGCTTTCCACTGTAGTCTGCAAAGTTTAAATACTACTATATGTTGCTTTTTTAAGTGTTTTTTGCTTAAGAGCATTGTGCGTATACTGTAACCTTGGCACTTCTCAGCTCTCCGTCCCATCTTGAAGCTTCTCCTTCGCATCCTGGCCCCATCCCTGTCCCCATCTCATGCCTGGTTCAGGGATGCTGAGCATGGCTGTGGGGCTGGAGGGATACCAGGCACGGCCGTGGAGTCTTCTGGCACAGCCGTGGGGCTACAGGGACACTGGACACAGATAGAGAGTTCCCTCATCCCCTCGTCCGTCTGCAGGTTGTTTACTTTCCCATGAGAAACGAACCCCTTCCTCATGGCACTGCGGGCTGTCCCCATCCTCATCATTGTTCCAGCTCCAGAGAGACCCAGTGGGGCTGAGAAACAATGAAATGCACTGCTGCTTGCTTGCACCGACCCCCCAGAGAAAGTGGTTCTGTACAGCCAGGGCAGGAGGAATTCAAGCAAATGCCCTAATTTGAAGGGAGGGTCTCTTTAGAGAGGGAAGGAAACTGCCCTGAAATTTCCACCCCAGCTGCGTTATCATTTCACGCAATGACTGCAATGCCACCGCTTGCAACAGCCCACTGTACCAACAGGAAGGGGTTCTCTCCTCCTCACCGCTGGTTCCAGCACGGGGCTTTCCCAGCTCCATTTCTGTGCCCCACATCCTCCATGGCAGGGCTCGCAGGCCCCACGTCCCCAGCCGCTTCCTCAGAGCGGCGCGGACAGGAGGAGGCCACCCCCTCACTCCTGCTCCCCCACTCACAATTTCTAACAGCCCCTGGCTAGAAATGTGGTAACAGCATGGTAAGGGCTTGTTTTGGGCTTCACGTTTAGGCTTCACGCATGTTTTACTTCATGCAGAGGGAAAACCCAGAAGCTGACTGATCTGCGTGCAGCTGGGGGAGAGGAGACCATGCGTCCTGTCTGGCACCGGGGCACCGCCTGACGGGTCCCGGGGGGGATTTCCCCCCAAGGCGCTGCTGCCTGATCCCACGCGTGGCGATTCCTGACTGTCCCCTTTTCTCTTCCAGCCCTTCATCCAGGCGCACGAAAAGGTGAACAGTGGTGCCGCCACCAACAACAGCACCATGCCTCAGAGCAGCCTGAGCCCGCCGGGCAGCAGCCCCGCCATCCTCCTCCTCGCGCTGGGGCTGGCTGCGGCCTTCCTCCCGCGACTGTGCTGATGGGGGACCTCCAGCTCCCTGCCCTCCCCGTGTCCCCCCACGAAGACGCCCCCAGGACGGCTCCCCCTGCCCCGGGCCTGCCCGCACGCTGCCGCCGCTCCCCCTGCCCCGCCATGCCCGCGGCGCCCCGCCATGGCCGCAGCCTCCGGCAGCCCCGGAGCTGCTCGGCCCTGGAGCGGGAGCGCTGCGAGGCTTTGAGAAATAAAGCGTGGAGGCTTTGTGGTATTTCTTTATTGCGTTATTACACCGCGGTGTTTATTTTGGTGTTACGCTCAGGCTGGGCTCGCTGAGGGGCCCCAGGCCTCGCTGGAAGCCGCAGCCGGGCCCTAAGGCGCGGGGCAGGGGCGCAGCGCCCCCCTCAGGCCGGGCGGATCCGCCCCCAGGCCGAGTCCTGGCCTATCGCAAGGTGGCCCCCGTCGTGCGGGCCAATCGGACGGCAGGGCTCGTGCTCCTCACCAATCCGGCGCGGCCTATCCCGGCTCGGCGGGCTATATAAGGGCGGGCCGAGGAGGCGGCCATTTCCTGAGGGAGCCGCGGGCAGGGCCCGCGGGGCTCCGCTGAGGGGGAGCCGCAGTGTCCGCGGCTGGGGGGCCTCCGGGCTCAGCCAGACCCCGCTCTCTGGGGACCTCTTCCGGCCCCCAGAGGCTGGCGGCAGCTCTGTGGTTCTGCATCTGACGCCCTCCCCGCTGCCTGCGTGCCTTCTGCTCGCCCACCTCCTCCTCCTCCTCCTCCTCCTCCTCCTCCTCCTTCTCTCCTCATCCTCCTCCCCCAGTCCCGGCCTCGCCCCGCTCCCCCCGTTCCCTCCCAGCACCCCAGGTGTAAGCCCAGCTCTGCCCCAGGCCGATAACTGCCCCTGCGCTGCCCCAAACTGGCTTCAGCCTTGCTCAGCAAACCGGGCTCCTGCCAGCGTTGGGCTCCTGTGCCCGCAGCGAGGACAGCAGCTCCGCGTGTCCGGCAGCAGCTCCGCGTGTCCGGCTGCAGCTCCGCGTGTCCGGCTGCACGGGCTTCTCCCCGCACGTCCCTCCTGGCTCTGAGTCACGTCCCCGGGGAGCTCCGGCCCTGCCCTGCCCTCTGCTCGCAGGGAGGACGCCTCTGTCCCGGGGAGCTGAGCCGCGGCACGGCTCTGCCCGTGTCCTGCAGCACGGACGGACGGACGGACGTGCGGACGGGACAAAGCTCATGCTGGCAGCAGTGGGTTTCAGCAGTCCCAAGCCCACAGCAGAGCAGGATGCTGATGGCCATCAGGATGATCACTGTGTCCATCTGGAGCCCCCCCGTGTCCTTTGCCACCTCATGACCCAAACGTCCTCTGTGTGACCCCCCCGCACCTTTACCTTCGTCCATGGTAGAGCTTTCCCTGGTTAAACACCCTCCATCCGCCACGCACGTCTCTGTTCTCCCTGCCTGGGGCTGGGACAGGGACAGAGCCAAAGCCCCCACACAAGCAGGATCTGGGGTGGGGGCACAAAGGGGCTGGGCTCCCACCGGGGCTGGGGGTCCTGTGCCTGTGCAGAGCCACGTCTTCCTGCTGAGCGCCCTGCTGGCACAGCCCAGCCCTGTCCAGCGATACCAGGACACATCCCCAGGGCACCTCCCAGCGCTTGGGGTCCTCATCCTGCTGCACCCCTACAGAAATGGTGGAGGAAAGGGATCCAGAGCCCCCTCTCCTTAGCAGCATCCCGAACCGGACATGCTGCTGTCTCGGGGGGTGCAGTTACGCACCTCGCTTCTCCAAACCCGGAGCTGGGTGCTGCTTGTGGCCCTTGGTCACTAGAGGGCACTGAGCTCCCGCCCGGGGAGCAGGATTGGGCCCACACTGCACGGATGGGGGCGAGGGAGCAGCTCCCTGGCGTGGGGGGAGCCGGGCAGTGGCCAACACCAGGACAAGGAAACCAAACCCAGGCGGGGCTGGCCCCGTGCGAGGGGCCGTATCTTACACACGTACATAAATACAGTTCAGAGGGGACTGGGGAGGGGAAGGGGCTCAGCTGTGCCACCCTCCAGAGCGTCCCACGGGGTCGGCAGCGTGTCCTGCGGGGCTCCCAGGAGGGCCGTGGGGTCGGCCCCTCGGCGACGGAGGTGGTCGCGGGCATCCTTCACAGCAGCAGCCGGGGCCGAGGGGTGTCCGGCAGGGCAGGGGCAGCCCCCTACCGCTGCAGGGACGCTGGCAGGGAGGCTGACGGTGTCCTCGCCCTGCCCCGTGGCACTTACTCGGCGCCGGGGCCACGCTGCCCCCTCATAGCACCTGCACGTCCCAGATCTGCGTGGGTCGCTCCTCAGCCGCGTCCCAAATGATGGCGTGGTCCCGGTCGTACGATCGGCCGCCTGCGGAGAGGGGAGGGTTGGGGAGGGCAGAGCAGGTTGGTGCCCCATTTCCACGGGGGTCCCAGCGACAGCAGCCCCTGTGCCGGCACCACGGCCTCACCCTTTATATCGAGGATCATGTCCTCGAACATCTGGCTGCGGATCCGTCCCCGGGCGTCGATGCTCCAGGTCTGACGCGGCATCCGTGTCTCGGACCAGAGCACGGCCTTGGAGCCCTTCCCAGCCGGCCCGATGACCTGCAGGCTCATGTTGGGGGCAACCTGCGGGGAGCAGCGGTGGCCACGTCAGCCCCGTCCCCTCCACCCCATGAGGCTCAGGGCCTTCAAGCCTGGAGGGTTCCCTGTCAAACGCAGCTGGGGCTGGGGTGGGACACGCGAAAGGCAGGAAAGCAAGCGAGGGGTGGGGATGACTGGGGTGATAACAGCCCTCAGGTGGGGCAGAAATGCCTTCATGTCTCCAGGGGAAGAGAGAATCAACGTGTCTTTGGTGTCGGGGCTGAGGTTAGCCTAGGAAAAAGCTGCTGTAAGCCCTAAAAGATCACTCTGGGGTGCGTCACCCAGGTCCCCTCCGGCTCCGAGTCGCGGCTGTCACGCAATGAGCCCTGACCTGGTTTTTGAGCAGCCCGTCCTCGTAGTACCAGACGGAGCTGCTCTGCTCGCTCAGGCTGGAGACCACCACGCGCCCCGCTTTCATGTCCTCCACGTCGTCGGGGACGGACAGGTAGAGCTCCAGCTCCTTGCTCCTGATGCGGAAATAGACCCGTCTCTGCGAGGAGAGAAGCCCGTTTTGCTCGGGCTCTGCACACCGGCGTCCCCACGGCACCCAAAACCCGCGCTGCGCCGTGTCCCCGCGGTGCTGGGGTGACGGATGTGGCCCTGGCTTGTCTCTCGCAGCTGTTTTGGGCACGGCAATCCCCGGCACGACGCCGGGACGTTGTGCAAGGCGTTTGTCCCCGGGGAGCGTTTCGCCACGACGGCGGCCGCTCCCAGGGCAGGGAGCCGGGTGCCGACGACGGGCTGGCGGCACCTTTCATGGGCGAGCGCCGTCGGCGGGGTGCTGCTCCCCAAGGTCGTGCCCCGCTGCCTCCTCCGGGCCCCTTGCGTCAGGGCTGGTGACTCGAGCTCCTTGCGAGCCGCCTGCCCCCCGGGGCTGCTTTTGGGGCTCCCTGGGTGCCGGCACCCCGCGCTCACCTGGCGGATGGGGTAGAGGGACCCCACGTGCTGCAGCCCGCTGTACGTCAGCCAGTTGGTGATTTCGGTGCAGTCCAGCAGCCACTGGCGGCCTCGGAAGTCGCCGTGTTCACACAGCACCCAGCTGCGGGGATGGGAAAAGCGTGGTCAGCCCGGGCACCCGCAGAGCCCCCCCATGCGGGGCAGGGGAGAGCGGGGCCGGGGCTCACTTACATCCCGCCCTTGACGCGCACCGACAGCACGTGGTTGTTGAAGCCCTCCGCCTGGAGGCTCCGCACTTCACTGTTCAGCTCGATCTCCTTCCCCTCGAAACACTCCAGCCCGTGCAGGAAGATGGAGGGCTCCGAGAAAAACTGCGGGATGGGGCAGGAGGTGAGGGGAGAGGGGGGCAAGGAGGGGGAGCGAGCACCCGTGGGTGCAGGAGGGATCCGAGGCTGGAGAGCCAGCACTGGGGTAGCCACGGGAGGGGAAGGAGGAGGTTCCTAGGGGTTTCTGCCCCAGCAAAGGGAGAATCGTAGAATCATAGAATATCCCGAGTTGGAAGGGACCCACGAAGGATCGTCGAGTCCAGCTCCTGGCACCACACAGGTCTACCCAAAAATTCAGACCAGAGGACCGACACTCACCACCGGGACCTTCTTTAGGGACCGAATGGTGGCCGAGGACAGGCAGCCCATGGCGCCCAGCGTCGGGTACTCGCCCTCGGACAGCACGTGCTGCTCCCCGGAGAAGTCCTGGCCGTCGAACAGGATCCAGCTGGCAGAGAGGAGTGTGCCCAGGCTGACGTGGCCACCGTGCCGGGTGGGTGTCCCCTGCCCTCCCAGCGAGCCCCCATGGGTGTCCCCATGGCTGCCAGCCCCGTGCCTGGTTCTCCCTAACACCCGTTCTCCCTAACACCCATGGGTGTTGGGGTTTCCTCTTTGTCCCAGTCCCCATCCAGAGGCAGCGAGCCCCAAGGTGTCCTACCTGCCCCCGCGGACCCTGCAGGAGCGGGGCACGAAGCCATCGGGCAGGGCGCCCTGCTCGTCCTCGAAGGCGAGGTGCTCCCCCAGGAAGTCGGGCTCTGAGAAGAGCAGGATCTGGGGAGGGGGCACAAAGGGGCTCGGTGACGGGGGCGATCCCGCAAAGGGCGGCATCGCAACGAGGGACGTGTCCCCCTCCCCGTGCACCACCCCGTACCTTGGAGACGAAGTGCAGGTTGTGCTCCCCAACCTGGAAGCAAACAGAGCGGGGTTGGCTGGTGCCTTGCCCACCCGGGGGCACCCATGGGTGCATGGGGGGGTGTCTGGGTGCTCTCACCTGCAGGATGGGCTGCGCCGAGGTGATGCGGCAGTCAGCAGCGCCCCAGTCCTCGCAGTTGCGGTACACCCCCTTCTCCAGGATGTACTGCTCGCCCGAAAAGTTGGGGCCCTCGTAGGCCACCCACCTGCCGGGGGGACGCGGGTGCTGGCTCAGGCTCGGCCCCTTTGTCCCCTCTGTCCCCCTGGTCCCCCGTGCCCGCACTCACACGCCACTCAGCACGTGGATGGACTGCGTGACGGTGCCGTAGCCGGCCAGCTGCGTGTCGGGGAGCGCCTCGCTCAGCTCCACGCTGGGGCCCTCCTCGAAGTCCATGGCCTCGAAGAGCACCAGCGCCGGGTCGGAGAAGTCCTGCAGGGACAGAGGAACCCCCAAGTCCTTGGTTTGTGGTGGGGAAGGGGCCGTAGGCTGGGTGCTCTCCGCACCATGTCCCGCGTGGTGTTAGGGGCTGGTGGGAGCAGCTCTCTGCACCCAGACCTCTGTGTGCGATGAGTCTGGGGGGCTCTCAGGCCGTGCCCAGCGGGGGGATGAGGACGGGACAGGGCGGGTGGCTCCATCCCCACGCGGTGCCCTCACCGTCCGTATGAGCCGTAAGGACACCAGCTCCTTGTTGTAGCCGCCCCACTGCCTCCAGTCGTGGTACTCCCCTTCCTCCAGCAGGTACTGGTGGCCTCGGAAGCCCTCCTTCTCGTAGCCGACCCAGCTGCGTGCAGACACGCGGGCAGTGAGGTCCCCCCATCTCCAGCACGTGTCGGGACACGGGGACACTGCTCCAGTGCCACCCTCCCTGCCACGGGGACGCTACTCCCGATCATCCCACAGCCCCGGGAAGCTCCGTCCCCTTCCAGCTCTGCCTGCCCACGCCGCTCACCAGCCGCCCAGGACGCGCAGGGAGCCCAGGGTGGGCAGCGCCAGCCCGGGCAGGTTCTTCAGGTCGTAGATATCTCGGTTGACAGCAAAGCTGTGGCCCTGGAAGCCCACGTCCTCGTAGATCACCACCTGCGGCTCGCCGGGCCGCTCCACGACGGGGCAGCCCTGGAAGGAGAGGAGCCCCGGTGAGAAGGCAGCAGCAAGGGGACGCGCTCAGGATGCGGCCCCGCGGCAGGCAGCGCTCACCAGCCTGATGGGGTGCATGGAGCAGATGGACGGATCCTTCGCTCCCCACGCCTTTAAGCTGGGGTACCCGCCCGGCTCCAAGACGTAGGGGTCATCGTCGAAGAAAGGCTTGGAGTAAACCAGCCACCTGGGGAAGAAACACCCAAACGCTCGAGGGCGGCCGCTAGCGCCCTGGGGTGGCAGCACCCCGGGGTGGCAGCGCCCCGAGCCCAGTGCACCCCGCTCACAGCCCCGAGTGGACGATGATGGAGGAGGCGGCGAGCGCCTGGCCGCCCACGCGCGTGTCCTCGGCCGAGTCGGTGAAATTCAGCCTGGCGCCCTCGCCGTTCTCCTCCGCAAACAGGCTGATCTCAGGGGTGCGGTAGTCCTGCCGGGGGGGGGGGGGGGGCAGCGTGAGGGGGACCCCCAGTGCCCCCCATTTTCTGGGTGCCGAGGGAAGGGGCCGTGCGCTCACCCGCACCACCCTCTTGAAGGAGCCGATGCGGAAGGGGCGGCTGCCGCGGGGCTCCTTGCTCTGCCCGTAGGCCGTCCAGGGGTTGTCGATCTCCACGTCCCCCTCCGCCAGCACGCACTTGCGCCCGTGGAACCGCGGCTTCTCGTACATCACCCACCTGCCAGCGGGGCGGGAGCACCAGGGGGAAAATCCCCCCACGCCCCCGTTCATTTGGTTACCGCCGCGCGCCCGGCCCTGGGTAATGGCAGGGTGCGGGATGCCGCCGGCCCGGCCACCAGGAGCCTCCGGCAGCACAGCGGGGTGGGGACATCGTGCCGCCGCGATGCTGGCTCGTGGCCACGGTCGTTAGCAGCAGCAGGACGGCCACTGATGAACCCCGGGCGGTGACCTGGTGGCCTCCACCCCGGCCACGGGCAGTGCCGGCCCCGGCCGAGCTCTCCCTCCGCGTCCCCGCGCCAGTGCCACCCTGTGTCACGTCCCCGCGCCGCCACCGGCCCCTACCCGCCGCGGATGACCCTGATGGAGATGGTGTGCGAGAGCTCCCAGGACGTGGCGTCGGGGACGTCGCCCCAGATCTCCCGCCTGTGTCCCGCGAAGCCGGCCTCGGAGAAGAGGACGATCTGGGAGGGGTGACAGCAGAGGTGCTACGGCACCGCGGCACCGGGACGGCCAGCCCGGCCCCGGCCACACACCCCGTACCTTGCCGGGTCTCGTGTTGATCTTCTCGAAGCCCTCCTTGTCCTCCTGCTGCGGACAGCCGAGGACACCGGCGCGTGAGGAGCGCAGGGCGATGTCGCCCACACCAGCCATCGCCGCAGCCCGAGGAAGCAGCAGCTGCGGCCTCACGTCTGCAGCCTGCGGATCCCTCCCACCGCCCCGAGCAGCCACACCTCGACATTCCTGCACCTCCAGGACCGGCCTCTTCGCCCGGCCCCTGCCCTCCATCACCCGGCCTGGTACCCTCCCATCACCAGTGCCGGTACCTTCCCATCCCAGCACCCTCCTGTCACCTGTCCCAGTACCCAACCATCCCGGTACCCTCCCATCACCAGTACCGGTACCTTCCCATCCCAGCACCCTCCCGTCACCCATCCCAGTACCCTCTCACCCCATTACCTTCCCATCGCAGTACCCTCCCCTCACACTGGGACCTTTCCCAACCCAGCCGCTCCTCTGGGAAGCACCAGCCATAGACTGGAAGCAGGAGAAGCTGCTTGGGGGGATTCAGACGTGACACCGAGCCAGACCCCACCACCTCCCATGTGCCAGGCAGGGCAGGGCATCCCCAGGGGCCGTGCGATGGACATCACTCACCGGGACATCAGCGGGGCACGGGGCCATGGTGCTCTCCGGCTCTTCGGTGACAGGCGGGACGTGGCCAAGGCTCGGGGCTTCCAGCTCAACCGCCTCAGTGCCAGGGTGCTCGCTGGTGCCCGTCCCACCGGGGACCCCGCCGGGGGGTGAGCTCTGGTCCCGCCGGTCCCTGCAGAGTGGGGCGGCGGCGGGGGCGACGAAGCGGCTGTAGAGCACGCTGTTGTCCAGGCGCGAGTAGGGCTTGGCCTCGTCCGCCGCGGCCGCCCGGTGCTCCAGGAAGTCGGAGAGCAGCGCCATGCCCTTGAGGACGTTCCCTCGGAAGAGCACGCTCCGCTCGCCCGCCGCCCTGCCCTGCGCCCCTTTGCTTCTCTCCTTCTCTCCCTCCAGCCTCGGCCCCCCCAGGAGCGTGTCCGGCTCCCCGTTGCTGGTGCCACGGCGGGGCCCCCGCGACGCCCTCTCTCCGGGGCTCAGGTAGGGGTTCTCGATCTCCTCCTCCTCCTCCTCCTCGAGGCTCCTGCTGCTCTCCGGGGGGGGCTCTGCCCGCCGCCCCCCGCCGCCCCGCGCCAGCAGCTCCCGCAGGGCGTCCGGCAGCGAGACGGGGGCGCGCGGGGCCACGCGGTCCTCGTGGATGGGCGGCAGCGCCGCGCAGCGACCCAGCGCCGAGGGCCGGGGCTGGCGCGGGGCCTTGGGCGCCTTCCGCATCTCCGAGGGCTCCATGTTGCGCAGCGTGTCCACGAAGATCTCCATGTCCACCACCAGCTCGGGGTCCTCCTCCGCCATGTCCGGGGGGCTCTCAGGCAGTGGGGAAGGGGCTGGGGGGTTCTGCGGGGGCTCTGGGGTGCTCTCAGGTTGGGGCTCTGGGGTGCTCTCAGGCTCGGGCTCCGGGATGCTCTCCGTGGGGGGCTCTGGGATGTTCTCAGGTTGGGGATCTGGGATGGTCTCCGTTGGGGGCTCTGGGATGGTCTCTGTGGGGGGCTCAGGGATGCTCTCAGGCCCTTGGACCATGCTTTGGGGGTCCCCCGACATTTCACCCTCCTCCTTCTCAACTTCTGCACCCTTTGGAGATGCTCGTGCTTCAGGTAAGGGCTCAGGACCATTGCTCACCTCCAAGGAGAGGTTTTCGGGGGTGCCATCAGCTCCCCCAGAGCTCTCTGTCCTGGGCGGCGTGGCCAAACCAGTGCCGTCCCCATCCGCCGTGCCTCCCTCTCCCACACCAGCCTGATCTGCCTGGCTGCTGACGTCCTCTGGGGGATGCTGGGCACTGGTTTTACTGGTTTGTGGGTCCTGGGGCCTGTCGCCATCTCTTGATGCCGCGTTCACCGTCACGGCTTCAGCTTGCCTCGAACATTTCTCCCCGGGGGCTCCCCCAGCACCCGAGGCGCCCGGCGAGCTTCCCGTGCGTGCCGCGACCTCAGCGGAGCCACCACCATCCTGCTCGCAGCTCTCCCTCTGCGACGGGGACGTGGTGGTGCTGGCAGCCTTGTGCAGCCCGTTTTGGGCTCTCCTCCCCTCTGCGCCCCCCAGCTTAGGGCCGACTCCCTCCTTGCCCGCCCGCAGCACCGTGACGTGCCTGGGCCTGGGCTCGGTCGCGCCGGAGCCGTCACGGGGCGAGCGGTGGCAGGGGGCTGCGGCGGCCGCGGGGCCGGCAGGGAGGAGGGCGCCGTGCATGTAGCTCTCCCGGTGCACGGGGATGTCCCGGGGCGCAGCCGCCGGTGCCGTGCCGTTGTCATCCCCCCCCTTCTCGTCCTTCTGCCGGGGTTTCTGAGCGGGCGAGTAGACCTGCGAGAAGACGGGGCCGTGCGCGGTGAAGTCCTTGAGGATGCTGACGGAGGACGAGCATCCCCGGTGCGCCACGGGGGCCGGCCCGGCCGACGTCTTCTCCACGATCTCCCGCTCCCAGGCCTGCAGCAGCAGGGAGACGCGGGAGGGGCTGCCGTCGCGGGCCCCCCCGGCCGTCGCCTGCTCCAGCCGTCGCGACACCAGCGAGACCTTCTGGAAGCGGGACCGGCCCTCGGGTCCCGGTGGCGGTTGCTTCATGCTCAGCTCGGTGCTGGAGACGAGGCCCCTCGCCTTGCTGTGCCGGAGTGGTGAATCCATGCCGGGGGGGCTGCGGCCCCCGCCACCTCGCCTGGGCCCCCGCTGCGGTGCTGGGGCTGTCGGTGCTGCGGGGAGAGGCACCAGAAATCGGACTGTGGGGCACCCGAGCTGAAACCCTCTGGGATCCACCCTTGTGCCCACCCTTCTAGACCCTAAACCGCCCTATACATCCCTGTGGTCCTTTTAGGATGTTTTAAGGGGGGATCCCATGCATACAGGAGGTGGCTTTGGGGATCCCAAATGCATCTCAAGCATCTCTTGGGACGCTCACACCCTCCTGGCACACGCAGGACGTGTGGGACACCACCACCCCCTCTGCCTGCACGTCCCAGCGCTCCTGTGGCCAGCACACGGGGAGCTGCGCCGCGCCACCGAGGCAGGATGCGGCCAGCCCGGGCCATGCCCCAGGCCGGGCCGTGCCCCGAGCTGCGGGATGAGTCAGGAGGGCGCAGGGCTGCGCCGAGTCAGCAAGCACAGCAAACAAACAAGCCCAAAAAATAACAGGGAGGCAGCTCCGCGGGGTGAAAAGGCTTCGCCAGGGCTGTGCCGCAGCCGCTGCACCCATGGGGTTTTGCAGGAGGAGGTGGGGACCTGGGCAGCACCCTCCCTGCATCGGGGCAAAGGTGGGATCGCTCCAGCTGCCTCTGCAGCCTCATTGGCACGAGAAAACGAGCTGTGCTAATTACCCACCGCTTGCACCCTGAGCAGAGTGGGCACCCAGCACCCAGCTCCTGCACCGGGCATCACCCCCCGGCCCCTGGTGCGCGCCGGGGAGGTCACGGGCACCCCGGGGCCCCGGCTTGTGGGGAGGCCGGCGGAGGCGACGCCGTGCCGAGGCTGCGTGACCGCCCCAGAAGGGTTTTATTGCTGTGTTTGGGATACGGAAAGCAGCTGACGAGGCAGCTGCGTGTGAGTGAGCCGGAAGCGTGGCAGCATTTCGGCATCTCCCAGTTACGAGCTGCGCGGTGTCACCAGCCCTGTGAGGCTGCGGGGGCTGCAGGAGGATCAGGGGCTTGGGCACAGCCCAGGGAGAGGCCAAATTTGGGGCTTTCCTGGCTGGGGATGGGGGAAAACCTCCCCGGGCTGATTTTTCCGGGCCGGGACCTGAGATTTCCTTGGGGAGGAGTCCCCCATCCTTGGGGTCAGCGCTGGGGGTTCCCGACCATGGGGATAGCCTCATCCTGCACTGCCCAGGCCTGGATGTTTCCAAGCCCTACTGCCTCCAGGCTGGCCTTCACCAGGACATTTTGGGGGTGCCGGGGCCAGGCAGGGGAGTGCAGGGTGCAGGCAGCTGCCCGCCCCTCCTGCCTGCCCGCCACGCACCCTCCGCGTCTCGCGCGCCCCGGCCCGGCAGGTCTTTCCAGTAGAGATAGGAAGGGTTGGTGTCATTTTCCAGGAGGCGAGGAGCCCTCGTCTGGGACAGCGAGCACGGCTGGAGGCTGGGATGAGCCCAGGCAGGGTCACGCACCTGCACCAGCAAAGCCACAGCTGGATGCGGACCCGCAGGGCCGCAGCTGGACCCGCAGGGCCACCGCAAGTCCCAGGTGGAAAAGGGACCGGTGGAGGCATGCTGGGGACCACGGGTGGCTTTAGGCTGGAAGGGAGCCCCAGCGCCACGACCACAGGGTCACCCTGGGACCCCGGGGCTGGGGACGCTCCTGATCCTGGCTGTGACAAGGGGGGGAACACGGGGACACAAGGACACGGACCCCTCTTTGCTGTGCCACCTTCCCCGTGAAGCCGGCGTCACCGCGCCGCCTGGCTCCTGATTTCATCCCCAGCTTGCTTCAGCCCCGGTTTCTCAAGCACTCGCCGGCGGTGCTCAGCCGTCCCCGCCGTGCCCATGGCCCCAGGTGGCACAGGGATGGGGACACCGGGGTGCTGGGAGGCTCTGACTCAGCACCACGGCTGACTCTTGCCCCGAGCTGGATTTCCAAAGATCTCCAGGTCAGCGTCTCCCAGCCCTCCGCACCCCGCGCCCGTAGCAGGATCCGGCACCCAGCGACACCCGGGGTGCCAGCGGTGCTGGGGGTGAGCCAGCGCCGGGCTCCCCTGCCTGGCACCAGCACCCTGGATGGAGGCAGGTGCAGGATGCGGCCACCCAGCCGAGCCATTGTGCACGCCGGGACACGCTGCGGCGAAACCGAGCCGTATTGTCGCAACGGGCACCTGGCACGGCCAATTAATCACCCCGTCCCACCCAGGTGAAGGCGCTCGGCTCATTTGTCAGCTCCTGGCACTCCGCAGGGTCTCGGAGCAGCCAGGCTGGGGCTCTGAGCACCCAATTTAAAAGGCAAAAGGTGAGGGCAGCGGCTGCCGGGTGGCAGCGACCTGCGGCCAGCTTTGAGCCGGTGGCCACAGAGAAAGCGGGGCCCGCGGACACGCCGGGATGCACCCGAGGGCTGTGGGTGAGCGCGGACCTGCCACCTTCAGGAAAATCAGGACTTTGGTTTGGGCGGCTGCTGCTCAGATTGGGGTTAATAATTAGGGCAGGGCGATTTCCATTTCCCCTGCTGCCCGGTGCGGAGGTGTCACGGGCAGCCCCCAGCCACGAGCCCTGCGGAGAGGAGGGGATGGGGGCGGCCAGGCCCCCGTGACCCCCAGCCACGAGGCCACCGGAGGTGGGTGAGCCCCGGTTTGTCCCCAGTGGGTCCGGTGACACACTCTGATGTGGGAGTGGGGCTAAACCCTTGAAGAGGTTGGAGCTGAGAGGGGCTCAGCCCCCATCCCCGTCCCCAGCGATGCTGGCTCAGCTGGGAGCCCCAGCACAGCGCCGCCACACCGGGGCACGGCTCCGGCCGCGGTGCCGCTGGCAGCAGGTGCCTTCCCGCTCCTGGCACGGCACCGCCGCCCTTCCCACCACCGCCACGCGCCCCGGCAGCACCCACGGGCCCCAAACCCGCACCCCCACGTACCTGCTGGCCGAGGGTCCTGGTGGGCGCCGGGCTGGCCGTGCCGAGGGCGCCGTGCGGGGCTCGGGGTGCTGCTCCCTGCACCGGCACGCCGCGGCTGGGCGGACCGGCAGAGTCACCCGGCGAGCACCCAGCCCTCGCCGAGCACCCAGCCCTGGCGAGCGGAGGTTTGGCATTCCTCAGGTGCTGACAGCCGGGGAGCCGGTCGGGCTGGTTCCCCAGCACCCTGCTCCTCTCCTTCCTGCGACTCAGCAGCGCCGGCGGGGAGACCGGCCCGCCCGGGTTGGCGGGGCCCCCCCCGGACCCCCTGCCCCGCCGACCCTTCCCCTGCCACCTCCGTGGGGGCTCCGTGGCTCCCGTGGCTCCCGCCCGCTGGCCGCCTCTGACCACCGGGATCCTTTCAGTGCCACCTCTGGGGTCCCAACGCTGTGCCGAGGCGCTGGGGGGGGCCCGTGGCCACCACCACAGCTGAATTAGTTGCCAGCCCTGGCCAGGGGCAGCTCGCTCCGCACCGTGCCTGCCCACAGCATGCAGAGGGCCAGGGCAGGCTGCACGGCCACCGTGGCTGTCCCACTGCTGCCACCAAGCCAGGCCACCGTCCCCGTGCCACACCGGCCTCGCACGTCCCGCAGGGCCCCAAGGGGCTGAGCGCTGGCTTGGGGACACAGCAGTGGTCACGGTGGCCCTGGGCCACCGCAGGAGACCTGGCCCGGGGCGCGGGCGCGGGGCCCTTTCCTGGAAGGGCTCAGGGCACTGGCAGAGCCAGCACCCGCCCTGGATCCTCGCCCTGCCCCTCCCGCTCCGCCCCAGCACCCGCGGGTGCCCTGCCGAGCCGTGCCAGCCTCGCCCCAGGCCACCGCTCCCGGCCACCGCCCGGGGAGCCGCTCGGCCACCGCCAGCTCGGTGCGCGCAGCCACGACGCAGCTCCAGTGGGGAGCCTGGGGCACCCCGGTCCCACCGCACCTCGGCCAGGAGTTTCAGGGTCCCGATGGGCCCCGGGAGCTCGTGGCTCTGCCGTTCTCCACCCACCTTCACCGATGCCGGCCGGACTCTGCCCTGTCCGTCCCCGCTGCAGCCACGGGCTGGGGTTGTGAAAGCCCCGGAGCAAAGCCCCAGCGCGGGGTCCAGCCCGGGGATGGGGTCTCCGGCACAGGAGGGTGCCGGGACCAAAGGTTGGCGCACCCAGGCTGGGGCCGCGGCACCGCGGGAGCTCAGCCCGGTTATTTGGAGAGCAAACAAGGCCCCAGGGACCAGCAGGCCAGATCCAACGGCAGGAATTTTTACTGAACAAAAACACGGGAATGATGCCATAATAATGTCCCCAGCCCCGCAGCGGGTGAGGGTGGGCAGGGCCACGTCCCCACAGGCACCACGGAGCTGGGGGTGTGCCAGCGATGGAGGGGGCTGAGAAATTAAAACATGAACAGAAATTAGAAAACAGAAATTAAACCTTTTTCCATGGAAAGGGGCGTTTGCGGCACAAAGGCACGGCTTCAGCTCAGACCAGCCACAACGGGGCACGCGGCTGCCTCCAGGGGCCACCAAAGCGGGGCCAGGCAGGCACAGGGCACCCCACGTGCGCCCCTGCCCACCCGGGCACCCCCGTCCCCCCCTCCCCCAGCACCCAGCCCCGCAGCAGTGCCGCAGGGCAGCTCTGCCCTTCCTCCTTCTCCTCCTCCTCCTCTTCCTCCCGTTGCAGCCACCCCATGCCCAGGCTGAAGCATCCCAGGGTTTGCACGAGGAGGCTCTGGGGGTCGGGGGGGGGCACGGGGCAGGTGCCAGCACTCGCACGGGCACCGGCAGAGCTGGAGATGGACGCGTGGGGAGAAGCGGCCGGGGCAGAGGTGGCACTGGGTGGGGTCCCGGCCCGCGTGCAGCCGCTGGTGCGTCTTCAGGTTGCTGCTGCTGCGGAAGCGCTTGCAGCACATCTGCGGGGAGAAAGGATGGGGGGGGGGGGGGGGGGCTCGAGGGGTGCTGCGTCCCCGCTTCGTGTCCCCCAAAGCCCTCCTCGTGCACCCACCGGGCACTGGTGCGGCTTCTCGCCGGTGTGCACCAGGCGGTGCTTCTGCAGGTGGGCCAGCTGCGTGAAGCGCTTGGTGCACAGCGCGCACTGGAAGGGCCGCTCGCCGCTGTGCACCCGCAGGTGGACCTGGGGGGGAGGCAGGGGGCTGGGGGGGGAACGGAGCACCCAGGGGACCCTGGGCTCCAGACATTCCCCCCCCACCCCCCATGGGAGCAGCCCCCGGGGTACGGCTGGAGATCCCAGTGCTTCGTGCCGATGGGGGGAAACTGAGGCACAGAGCAAGGAGCCCAACCTGCTGGGGTGATCCCCTGCTGTGCCTTGTCCCCAAAGCCCGAAGGAGGGAGGAGGGATGTGCTGCTGGCCTGGGGATGAGGAGCGGGGCCCCCCCCCCCCGATACCTTGAGGTTGGAGAGCTGCCTGAAGCGCTTGCTGCAGACGCGGCACTCGTACTTGTTCCTGCTGTCCTGCTTCCCCCGCGGCCCCAGTGTGGCTCGGGCGGGTGGCTTGGCCGGGCAGGCGGGGGCTTTTTGGGGTGGCGGGCACCCACCCCCTGTGGGGAGGGGCAGAAAAGCCACCGGTGCCTTCTGCAGCTCAGGCACCCGCTGCCTGCGTGGGGCCGGGACGGTGCCGTGCGTCCCCAGGGGGGGCGGCAGCTGCAGGAGGGCACCGCAGCCCGTGCCACCCCGCGGAGGTGACACCAGGGCCCGCGTGTCACCCAGCGGGGCGAGGGGTGGTGCAGGGTGCGGGGCCAGCAGGAACGGGGGGCAGCGGGTGCCGCAGGGGCAGGGCTGGGGCACGAGGAGGGGGCAGAGGCTGCCCGGGTGCAGCCGCAGCCCCTTGGGCACCGCGGGGGGCGGCCGAGCCCCCGCCAGCACCGGCTCCTTCATCGGCTCCGGCGTTTGCTCTGGGGTTTTGTGCAGCCCTTTGGCCTCGGCTCTCATCTCCTCCTCCTCCTCCTCGGTGCTGCCGATGGGGATGTCTTTGGCGTAGAGCACCCACACTGTAGGGGGGGGGCAGTCCTGCGGGGGTCCCGGCTGCCCTGGTGTCCCGGGGGGCTGTGGGCAGAGGAGAGGGTGGGGATGCTCGCGGTGACCCTGCAGGGGGACAGAGACACGAGATGGCGGAGCAGGAGCACGGCTGCGTCCGTGGGACAGGCGGAGGCACTCGCCGCGGGGTCTGCAGAAGCCACAAGTGCAGGAGGGTAAGAAGGGGACGCGGGGAGGGGGCTCTGCGGGCAGCAATGCGTCCGCTGAGCTCTCGGCCCCTGGGGAGGAAGGCACGAGCAGAACCCAGCGGGGAACGACCCCGAGCCCTGCTGCACCCTCACCGGCCAGCCCCGGCCGCAGGCTGCAGGCACCGATGGTGCCGGGGCAGAGCAGGAGGTGAGGGGCTCGTGCACGGGGGTCCCGTCGCCCATCCAGGAGCTGTGGGGGGCCGGGGGGGCTGCTGGGGACCCCCTCCAGGCCCGGTGACCTGCGGGGGTGCAGGGACCTCGCAGCCACCAGCAGCTCTGCGGGGTTTCTCCGTCCCGGTTTAGCTCGGCGAGCGGGGAGGGCGGCGTGGGCTGGGTGCTGCCCGCATGGCCGCCGCAGGGCTGTTGCCTTCTGAGAACGGGGAAAACTGGGGGGAGCGGCTCCACGGCGGCCCCCCCGGCAGCAGAAAGCCTCGGGGGGGGGGGGGTGGCAGGGGACGCGGTGCTCGGCTCGTTGGCTGTCCCACCGCAGCCCTGCCTCAGTTTCCCCCGTGCAGTAGCACCCAGTAGGGCTGAGCTGGGGGGGCACAGCCCTGTCTGCCCGCCCCGCAGGCAGCGGTGCCCCCACCTTGGTGCCAGCACCGGCACGGCGAGCAGGGAGCAGGGAGCCACCGCACCACCAAGCCGCTGACCCACAGCACCCACCCAAATCCCCTCCCCGTGGGTGCTCCCCAGCACCCAGTGCCCAAACCGGGACCCAGATGGGGGCGATGCCCCCCCACCCAGGGCACAGCGAGGGGGCGGTGTCGGTGTCCTGGGGGGAAATCCGTGCCCCAAATGGCTCCACTGAGCCCAGCAAGGGGTAAATGGGGCCGGCTGCTGGGCACCGCGGTGCTGCCCTGGCGCGGCTGGGGACAGCGCTCTGACAGGTCTGCACCCCGCCACCTGCTGACCCCAGACTCCAGAAAATCCATTACCAGGGCAAAATGTGGCTTTTGGGGGGGCTGAAGCCAAATGCAGACCTGCCAGGTGTGAACCGGGGGTCTGGCAGGGAGCGGAGCCGGGGCTGGGAGCGTGCGGGCACGGCGGGGCCCTCGGCTCGGCTCTGAGCCCTGCCCCGCTCCCCCTGTCCTCAGAAGGGAAACCAGACCCTATTTCCCCCCCCAAAGTGCTTATGTTTGGGGTAACCAACCCCAAGGCAACGGCCAAGCCTAAAACTTGTATTTTCCATGCAGGCTGGGGATGGCAAAGCTTTGCTGACACAGGTATGCGGCATCCAGCACCGCGGTGCCCATCGCCAACCCTGCGCCCCTGCTCCCCCCGTGAGCTGCGGCTGCACCCCAAAAACCGGCAAAAAGCCACGGTCCAGAGCCGGAGAGATCTGCCGGAGGGGCAGGAGGGGCAGGGATGGGTGCTGGGGATGTTCCCGCGGGTCAGGGCAGCGCGGGGGCCCCTACCTGCTCGCCGGGCGCTGTGGCCGTGCGGTGAGCCCCGGCCACGCCGCGTCACGCTCGGGCGATGCTTCGGTGGCTGCCGGGAGCGAGTGTGTGAACAGGAAACCTCCGGGGCGCGGGGGCCCTTGCTAAATCAGGAGAGGCGAGGTGAAGCCTCAGCACCTCTGCGGGGAGGAAGAGGAGGAGGAGAAAAGCGAGGTGTCTCTTAGAGACCTGGCCCACGGGCTGGGGTGCTGCTCCCCTCGCCCCGTCCTGGTCCCCCAGGAGCAGAAAATCCCCCAGGAAGCAGGGGAAGGTCCCCGGGTCACTGTCCTCTCCCCCTGCCACCGCTGCTGGACGGCGGGGATGGGGCTGAGCCACAGCGTGGGGGCTCTGGGGGCTGCCCCATCCTGGGCTGCTCCAGGGCTGGGGGATGCGGAGATTGGGGGGGACCCCAGCGGGGACGTCCCCAGCTCCCCTCGTGTCCCTCTATGCCCTGGAATGAGCCAGTGATGGCTCCAGGACGGGATGGAGCTGTCCCTGGGGAGGGGACGGGGGTGTTGCAGCCCCCCAGGCACCTCTCCCATCCCTGCCCCGGCTCCGTGGGCAGCTGCGGCAGAGTCGTTTTGCTCTTGTGTGCTTTATCTTCCCCTCGCTTCTCCGAAAAGCGCTTCCCCGGGGGCCGGGCACGTTTCCTGGGTGGGTGGGATGGGGACAAAGCCGAGCCCTGAGCCTCGCACAGCCAGACTTTACCCCCCCCAAGCTGGGGCTGGAGCGGTGCCCTTGGAGCTGGGGAAAAACGGGGTGCGCAGGAGGGTGGCAAAATGGGGTGTGCAGGAGGGTGGCAGGGTGCCCAAGGAGGGGGTGGCAGGGTGCTGGGCAAAGGATGGGGTGACCAAAGTGGGGGTGAGGGGATGCTAGGGGGTAATGGGGTACCCAGGAGTGGTGGGCGCCCCAAGTGGGGGTAACAAGATGCTAAGGGGGTAATGGGGTGCCCAGGGTGGGTGTCTGGCTACAGCTTTGTGGGTTTTGGGGTGCATTGAGAGCGTCTGAGTGACGCCAGCAGGGAAGGAGGGAGGCGAGACGGGGAGGGAGGGAGCTGGGGACGTGAGGACGGCGAGCGCGCACAGACCACAGCGGGAAGCCCCCCCGCTTCCTCCCCACCAGCGCTGACAGAGGACAGTGGGCACTGGGGCAGCGTGGCTGGGGAGGGGGCTGGCCCTTCATAGCCCCAAACGTCTGCCCCGCACCCCGAACACCCTCATCCTGACCCTGCGGGTGCAGCCCCCCCCTCATCCCGCTGCGGTTAACGCCTTCGGGGCATTGCACGTCCACGTCCTCTCGGCTGCTGGGGGTGGGTGGGGGGGTGTGGGGGGGAAGCTGCATGCAGGGGAGCAGAAGAGATGTGAGGGTCCGGAAGAGGAGCTCGACACCTGAACGTCTCCCCCTCTGAAACTTCGCACCTTCCCTGCCCGCCCGAGATGGCTCGAGATAAAAACGCCCGGTGCCGGCTGTGGCTGCGCACCCCCGCGTGCCCCCCGCCCGGAGCCCTGCAGCCCCCTCGCTGCAGCGCCCAGCGTCGGTCCCCGACCTCCGCAGGCATCCCTGGAGCTGGGGTTCGGTGCTGGCGGTGTCCCTGTCACCACAGGTGGTGTCCCTAAGCCCCCCCCCAGTGTCCCCAAGCCCCCCCGGTGTCACCCGGTCCCCGGTTCCTCTCGCAGTGCCCTGGCACAGGGTGCTCCCCCCCCCCAGCGGGCACCTTTCGGAAACACCCCCCCAGCCCTTCCCTGCCCTTTCTCGCTTTGGGGTTTCCTGCAAGGGCCTGAAAGCTTAAAATAAACGGGGGTGTTTAGAAGAAAAAGTTTTGGGGGGCCGGCTGCCGAGCAGCACCCGGCTGAGAGAGCGGCACCCATGGGTGCAGCGAGGATGTGGGGTCTCTGCGGTGACACGTGGGGATGGGGACACCCCCGCGATGAGCCTTTGCCCATGTCCTCACAGCCCTGGGGGCACCCAGGGGTGCTGGGATAAAGCCCCCACCCTGGGTTCATCCCTGTAAAGGTGCCTGGAGGGGGGGGCTTCTCCCCAAAGGGAGCGTCCAGGGGAAGAACCCAGGCGCAAATCCCATTTTATGGGTAGGGAAACTGAGGCACGGCTGGTTTTGGGGGGGAGCAAGGCTTTGAGGAGGGCGGGGGGATTTAGGGGGCGAGGAGGGGGTTGCAAGCCCCGGCGTGCTGGAGGGCTCTGCCTCTGGAGAGGCCACGCTGGAGGAGGATCTCTTCCAGCTATTGATTTCCCTCTATCAGAGAGCAGGAATATGTATGGGGCCGATCAATCCCGATCAATCCCCGCTCGGCAGCCGATCGATCGGGGGAGCTGGGGGAGCACCGAGGCGCTGCCGAGCCTCCGCAGCCCCCCTCGCCCCGGCCCAGGACCCTTCCCTGCACCCCTCCCACCGCACCCAAACGGCAGGGACCCGTGGCACCAGGCAGCACCCCACGGGACACCCCGAACGCCCTCTCCTCGCCCCTTGACGGAGCCATGCCGCTGCCGGGGGAGCATTTTGGGGGTTTTGGGAAGGGGACGGCTTGTTAGGGCATCCTCGGGAGCACACCTGTGTCTGGGGGTGTCCCCACCCAGGGGAGGTACCCGAGGGTCCCTCAATCACCGCCGGCCTCATTAGAGGCCCCGGGCTCATTAGAGGCCCCGGGACGAGGAGGGGGCACGGCAGAGGGGGAGGAGCAGCACCGTGGCCTCCGTTATTGATCGCTTCGTAGCCAAAGGTCAGCGGCGTGCGAGCAGGGCCGGGGAGGAGGCGGGCGGGCGGCGATGGGACCGTGCCCACGGGGCCAAGTGCCAGCCTCGGGGCTCCTGTGGTGTCCCCCTCGTGCCTCGGTTTCCCCACCAGAAGGTTGGGTGACCGGGGACGAGGAGGAGGAGGAGGGGGTTTGGTTCACGGCAGCGTGGGCGCCGAGGACGCTTCTGAGCCAGGCTGGGCGTCCCGGCGGGCAGGCGGCGATGCTGGGAGCCCTTGGAAATGCAATATCCCCGGGCCGGCCACCGACGCGATTTGCGGCACCGAGAGGACACCGGTTCCCATCTCTGCCACTGTCGTGCCTCGCACAGCCCCTGGGCCTCATCCTGTGGGGATGGGGACCCGGGCAGGCCGGGCGGCACCGGCGGCACCGCGGTGCCTGGTGCTGCTCGTCCCTCGCCCCGGCCGTGCGGCAAGGGGGAAGATTTACCGGCTGTCAGAGCCGGGGCCAGAGGTCAGCAGGGGTCAGAAAGTCCATTTCGGAGAGGTCACTGTCCACTTCTTTCAATCTAATGAAGCCATTATTTGTGAAAGCGGCCGCTTTGCTGGCTAGCCCCTTGAAGCGGAGCCAGGCGCAGCGACCGGCTCTGAAAGAACAGGAAGGAGTCCCCTTCCCGTTTGCATTCGCCATTCAGCAACACCCCCCCCCCAAAAAAAAAAAAAAAACAAATACGCCACACACAGAAATATGACGCGGGGCCGTCGCCGCTGCGGGCCGCATCGCTGGGGCTGGGGGAAGCGAGGTTGGGTCACCCCCCCCCATGGGGCTGTCATTTGGGAAGTCACCGAGGACGGGCAGAAATTCGGGATCACTGAGAAGTGGCGCTGAGCTTAAAGGTTTACAGGAAAGTGTCGCAGGGGGCTGGCAGTCCTGCCATCAGGCCGGCACAGGAAGGGGCTGGGGGAGCCGGTGCGCAGTGCTGGATTATTTTTGGAAGGATTTGGTTTGGAGAAGGGAAGCGCTGACGCCTCGCTGCGTCCTTCCCCCAGGAGATGGCCCCACACCTCTGCCCACCTCCTGCCCCGCTACGGGATGCCCCCGATGTGGCCCGTCCCCAGGCCGTGCTGGCACCCGGGTGTCCCCCCCGGGGACAGAAGGGACAGGGACATTCCTCAGGGCTGCTCTGCACAACTTGGCCCCGGCCCTGCGAAGCATGCGGGGGGCATGTCAGCGCGGAGGCGCCCCTCATCCCCTGCGCAGGCTGGGGCTGCTCCTGGGTGTTTTTCTTTGCGTCTTCCAGGTGTGATGGGGCCGAGCTCGGGAGCGAAACGTGTGGGCAGGCGGCTGTCCCCTCCCCACATCCCCACATCCCCACATCCCCACATCCCCACATCCCCACATCCCCACATCCCCACATCCCCACATCCCGCTGGCGTGGACGGAGAGGGGCTGGAAGGAGAGGTGAGCGGAGAGGAAAGGAGAGATGGAAAAGTCTCCCCCAGTTCTTTTTTGTTTTTCCTTCTTTATTCGTTCATTATTTTTTCATTCTTTTATTCCCTCTTTATATTTTTCCTTCTTTACTCCCTCTTTATTTTTTCCTTCTTTACTCCCTCTTTATTTTTTCCTTCTTTACTCCCTCTTTACCTTCTTTACTCCCTCTTTATTTTTTCCTTCTTTACTCCCTCTTTTTTGGTCTTCTTTATTCCTTTTTTACTTTTTCCTTCTTTTTTTTTTTTCCTTTTCTTCTCTTTTTTTTTCTCCTGTCCCTCCGCACACCCCCACCCGAGAAGGAAAAGGAGGCAGGCGAGCTGCGGCCGGCCAGGAGAGGTTGCCAGACGCTGCCCGGCGCCCCCGGCCCCGGCCCGGTCCCACCGGGGGCTGGCGGCAGCTCGGGGGGGGGGGGTGGTGGCAGAGGGGACGCCCGGCTTTGGTCAGTACCTGCTGAAAGCTCTCGGCACCTCTTCTCACTGGGCTGGGATTTAGGGGGGGTCTTTAGGGCCCCCCCAAGGAGGAGTCCCTGTTCCCCATGCGCTCGCGGGTTCCCTCCGTGCTCCTCGCTCAGATTTTGGTGGGGAGCCGGGGGTGGGAGGGGAAATGGGGCGCACCCCAACTGGCCTGGGCTGGAGAGCGGGGATGGAAGCAGAAGGTGGTCGCCCTTGAGGGCACGCGGTGGGGGCTTTGGAGGGATGGCCAGTCCGTCCCCAGTATGGGAGGGTGGTCATACTGGGAGGGAGAGCAGCCGGCTGGACTCCGACCTCCTGCTACTGCAGACACGGGGGTTTGGCTTTGGGGACTCGGCTTTGGGGACTCACGGGGGATGTCGTGAGTCAGAGGCGTGTTAGAGGAGTTCCCCCCACGCCGTCTATCCTTGTTATCGTGGCTGTAAAGATGGCAGCGTGTGCGCAGCGTTGGCTTATTCAGGCAGTGGGCGCCTCCTGCCCTGCCCGGCCCCGCTGTGCCTCTGCTTGAGCCGCACTTTGGGAGGGCGCAGAGCCCCAGGGGGCCGTGCAGGTCCCCACCGTGCTGGCACACGGACACCCCTGCCCCGGGTCTGGCCACGTCCTCCCGAAGGCTCACCTGCCTCGCTGCCCTCGGGTGCAGGAGGAAAACCAGCCTCCTCCTCCTCCTCTTCCTCCTCCGTCCCCCGAACCCACTGGTGGGAGCCCGGGGGGCTGCTTGGCTCCGCGGGGATGGGGCAATGCGGGGCTCCTGGGAGCGGTGGGTGAGGAGGAGGAGGAGGAGGAAGGAGACGAGGAGGAGGAGGAGGAAGAGAAGGAGAAGAGGAAGAAAGAAGAGGAGGAGGAGTGGGGGGAAACGGAAGAGGAGGAGGAAGGGGAAGAAGAAGAGAAGGAGGACAATGATGAGGAGGAGGGAGAGGAGGAGAGGGAGGAGGAAGAAGATGAGGAGGAAGAAGAGGGGGAGAAGGAGGAAGAAGAAGACGAGGAGGAGGAAGAGGATGGGGAGGAAGAAGAGGAGGAAGGAGAAGATGAAGAGGAGGAGGAAGGAGAAAATGAAGAGGAGGAGGAAGAAGAGGAGGAGGAGGAAGAGTGTGGGGAGGAAGAAGAAGAGAAGGAGGATGGAGGAAGAAGGAGAAGATGAGGAGGAGGAAGAGGAAGGAGGGAGAAGAAGATGAAGAGGAGGAGAAGGAGGAAGGGGAGGAAGATGAAGAAGAGGAGGAAAAGCAGGAAAGAGGTGAAGAGCAGGAGGAGGAGGAAGAAGATGAGGAGGAGCAAGAAGGTGATGATGATGAGGGGGACGAAGAAGAAGAGGAGGAGGAGGAAGGGGGACAAAGAAGAAGAGGAGGAGGAAGAAGAGGAGGCGGCGGAGGAAGGCCGCGGCGCAGCACCCTGGACAGGCGCCGTTCAGCACCGCGGCCAGCTCCGGCGGCGCTGCCGCAGCCCGGGGGCGCGGCGCCCCCCACGCGGGGCTCCCCCACGCGGGATTTCACGGGGGGGCCCGAGCGGGGGCTGCCCCTTCCCCTCCCCACCGCGAGCCCCCCCGGGACCCCCCCCCGCGCCCGACCTCCCCTCGCATCCTCCCCCCCCGCTCCAGGAACCCACTCGGGACGGCATCCCGCGTGGGGAGGCAGCGCGGAGCGGGGTTGAGGCCGCTCCTGGGGCTCTCCGGGGGGGCACAACGCGGGGGGGGGGGGGCACGGCCAGCTCGGCACGGGGGGGGGTCGGGGGGGGGGCTGACCCCCACGCACAGCTCGCACCACGCGGGAGGGAGGCGGCGGGAGGCGCTGTGCCCCCGCCGGGAGGGGAGGCCGCAGCCTCCGGCCGGAAATGGAGGCTGGGGAGGCCGCGGGCCCTCGCCCTTTGTCCCGGCCTCCGCCCCGCTCCCGGCCTCGGCCCCGCTCCCCGGGGCTCCGGGGCTAAGCGGCCTCCCCCCCCCCCCCCGCCCCCCCCCCGCCCCGGACACGCGTGGGTGGGTGCGAGGGGGGGGGCCGGGGAGGCCGGGGGAGGTGCCGGTGTCCTGGAACCCCCCCCCCCCTAAAGGCCCTCTGCCCCGTGCCCGCCCCCCCCACGCGTGTCCTCGCCTCCCCCCGTGGGGTTCCCCCCAAACGGGTCGCGTCGCCCCCCTTGACAGGTGGCCTCGCCCCTAAATGGGGGGGGGGGGGGGATGGCTCAACCCCCCCCCTCAGTTCCCAAATCCCTCCCGGAATGTGTCGCTATTACCGGGGGGTTAATTAGGAAATTAGCATCCCGTGGGGGCGGGCCGGACCGGCGGGGCCCGGCGCCCCCCAGCCCCGCGGGTGGGTCCCCGGGGGGGGGGGGGGCGGGGGCCGCTATTGTCTGCGAGAATTTGGGAGCCTTTGAAAAAAAAAAAACCCTCCCGCTCCCTCCCACCCCCATTGTTGGAGTGAAGATGGAGTCAAACCTCTCCCGGCTCCCTCCTGGCGGGGTCTAAGCTGGGCTTTTTTTTTGGTTCTGTTTCCCCCCCCCCCCCCCTTTTTTTTTTTTCCTCCCTTTTTTTTTTTTTTTTTTTTTTTTTTTTTGGCCGGGCTGCTACCCTCAAAGCTGGCCGAGGAGGAGGAGGAGGAGGAGGGAGGAGGCGGTAACAGCCACAACTCGGAATTTGCAAGCGGGTGCCGGGATGGGGTCTGTTTCCAACCAGCAGTTTGCAGGTTAAGTTATATTATTGTCGCAGCCCTTCCTCGCCTCCGCGATTATTAATAACGGCGACAGAGCCCGGCCGGGGGGGGGGGGGGGGCGAGGGACCCCCCCCTCAAACCCGACCCGCTGAGCCCCGCTCAAACCCGATGGCCAAGCCGGGCCGAGCGTGGCCACGCTCCCGCTGCTGCAGGGCCGGGGGGATTTGGGGGGTTTTTATTTTTTTTTTTTAGGATTTTTGCCCCCGCCCCAGGATGAACCCAGGAGCTCGGGGCTGGAGGGGGGGGTGGGGGGGGTCAGCTGGGAGCAGGGGTGCAGCGGGACGGATGCTGCCGGCGGGGTAAAATACTTTCCCCGGCGTGGCTCGCCGCAGGGCTGGGGGGGGGCGAGTTGGTGTTTTGGGGGAGTTTTTCCTGCTTTTGCGTGGGTTTTGGTTTGTTTTTCATTTTTTTTTCGTTTTGGCTTTTTTTTTTTTAATTATTATTATTTTTTTTCCTCGTTTTGCTTTTTAAACAATTTCGAGAGGGGGCCGGACCTCGGGCTCCCACCCCGCGCACCGCCCGGGTCACGCCGGCAGCGGCTCCCTTTGCTTCCCCCGGCACCCGGCGCGGTCCCGCACGCACGTGGAGGCTGAGCTGATCACTGCGTTTGGGGAAGGGAGTCGTATCATATTTTTTTTTATTATTATTATTTTTTGCCTTTTCCAGCCTGCGGGACCCGACCTGGGGCTCCTGCTGCTCCTTCCCCGGGTGGCTGCGGGGCCTGGGCGGTGCTGGGGGCACCCGGCGCTCCCCCAGCCCCAGCTCAGGTGCTCGGCGTGGGTCTCTCCCCAGGTGCGAAGCCGGGTGAGGAGACGACCGGAGACTCTCCCAAGGCCGAAAACGAGCCCCAGCCGCTGCACGGCTCCGGCATCTGCAAGTGGTTCAACGTCCGCATGGGCTTCGGCTTCCTCTCCATGACCGCCAAGGGCGGCGCGACGCTGGACTCGCCCGTCGACGTCTTCGTGCACCAGGTACGTGGCGGCGAGCCCGGCCCCTGAGTGGGGCCCTGGGGTGGGGAGCGAAGGGGGTGCAGCCCCAGCAGCCCGCCGGGGGGATGCTGTGCAGGACGGGGCCCCCCGTGCTGCCCGAAAAGGGATCTCGTCACTCCCCCCAATTTTAGAGTGGTGTCCTGGGGGAGCCGGGGTGCCCCCAGGCTCGTTTCCCTGGGGAGAGGAGGGCAGCGAAGGGCAGGCACGGCCCGCGCCCGCCGCAGCCCCCGGCCCTCTCCAGGGACCGGCCCCGTAAGCTGATCCCGGAGCGATTTCATTTTCTCATCATGGTTCACTGGGGAGCTCGTTGGAGCTCGGAGAGGGGCCGGGGCCAGGGGAGCAGGTGCCCGCCGGCTTGAAAAGGGGGTGCACGGGAGGTGCTGGGGCAGGGCCGCTGCTCACCCCGTGGAGGGAAAGGGGAAAGAGCTGCCTTTCCCCCGGGTATGGGGTCCTGGGACCCCTGAGCTAGGCAGGGACGCTGGATGGGGTTCTCCCCATCTCATCCTTGTAGGGGGGGGGGAATTATCTCTCTGCGGGCCCCCAGGACGCTGTCCCTGGGAACTGGAGAACCAAATCCGGCTGCAACACGGTGACCCGCGCTCGGTCTCTGTGCTGCGTTTTGGGGGACAAAAGCCCTGCCCGAAACGTGCCCCGCTCCCTGGCAGCGGGCTGGGGCTGTGCTTGGTCCTGCCGTGGCTGGCACAAAGGCGTGTAGGGGCACATCCACGCCCCTATGGATCCTGTAGGGTAGCGGCGGTCTCGTGTCCGGATTTAACCCGCGCACCTTGCCGAGCGGGGAAGCCCCGCGCGTGTCCTGTTGGTGATCCTGCACCGAGGGAAATGGCAATTTCGGGGCTGCGGCTGCTCAAAGCTGCCTCGCTGGGGGGGGGGGGGGGACGGATCCGCCGTGTAGGGGGGGACCCGGTGTAGGGGCTGGGGAAACGGGCTTGGAGCTGGTGCCTGAATGGGGGCCGTGGGGCAACGCCGGGAGGGAGTTATGGGGCTCAGCGCCTGCGTGCTTGGAACCGGGGCTGGGTGCTGAGCGCCGGGGTCCCCGCTCCGATGGGGAAAACAGTGGTCATCGGGGCTGGGAAGCATTGTGAATGTAGGAACGTGGTATCTGGGGAGCAAACTCGTGTGTTTTTGTGCGTACGGCCGGGAGCAGGACGGGGATGGAGGCGGCGCGGTGGTGCCGTGAACGCCAGCTCCGGGGAGCCCCTGGAAGAGCCGGCTCCAGTGACCGGTGCTGACAACAGGCGCGAATCCCACAAAAGCAGGGTCCATCCTGCGGTCTGCTGGGCAGCCAAGGTGCGGGGCTGAGCTCCGGGGCTGTGTCTCACCCTGGCAGGGCTCATCCTGGGATTTGGGGTCCCCAAGGGGCTCCCAGCCTTGCCCAGGCAAGCAGAGGAACAAGGGAGAACCAAATCCCTCTTCCTTCGGCAGCGGCATGGTGAAGCTGCCTTTGTAGGAGCCAATTCCCAAAAAAAACAACCGGATTTGGGGGCAAGGGCTCCAAATCAGCAGGGGAAAGCTGCGCCGAGCACCGGGTGCTCCCCAGGGGCAGCAAATGGGTCTTTGCATGTCAATGCGGTGCAGCGGGACCTCGCGGGTGGGGGCGAGCCTCCCTCCGCTCTCCCCGGGTTTTATTGCCCCCAGACAGTCTGGTTTCCTGATTGCTCTCACTCTCGTCCCTGCAGGAAAAGAGAATTAGCCGGGTGGCTCCGCCGGCGCATCCCGGGGAGAGGGGCGACCGCCCGGCGTCCCATTTGCCAGGAGCCCCGCGCGGGGTTTGGCGCGTTCGGGAAACGCGGCGAGCACGGGGCACGGGGTGATTTTGGGTAGGGGAGAGGCAACACAGCGCCTGGGGACGGTGCGTGGGTCCCACCCGGGATGCTCGTGGCACCGTGGGCTTCGCGTCCCGCGGGACTGAGGCGGGTTGGGGCTGGCGTAGCGCCCTGAGCATCCTCCGATTCCCACCCCGCTCGCTCTTGGCACAAGGTCGCCGATCCCCTGCAGCGAAGCCGCGGGGTTGCCCCGACCCCTCCTCGGCACCCGGGGAGAGGGACCAGAGGTGTCTCCGCACCCTGGGGAGGGGGTCAGGCCCCGAAGGGCAAAAGGCAGACCCCGGCCGCAGCGGGGGCTGCTCGGGGTGCCGTGCCCGGCGCGGTGCGAGGTGCCCCAAAGCAGCCATGGGGGTTTAGCACCCAGAGCCCCCCCTGCTCCCCGATAACCCGCTCCTTCCCCTCTTCATTTACATACGTGAATGATGACCCACAGGAAGTAATTGTGGGAGAAAGAAGGGAATTGGCCTCTTTAGATCTATTAAATCACTTTATTACAGGAACCAGGTCTGAATGGCCCTTCTCCGCAGGGAGCGCGTCTCCATCTCTCTCCCCCTTTATCTGATCACAAAGAGATTAAAATCTCTGCAGGACAGGAGACTAACAGGGCTCCTCCAGGGCTGCCTTTCCCTCTCATTGTGAGCTAAAAATGAGGCATTTGGGTTAAAATGCCTCCCCTGGACACTGGAGATGGATTCATTTGGGGGCTGTGGGGAGCTGAAGCCCGGAGGAGCGGAGCAGGTCGTCCTGGGGATGCCGAGGGCTGAGCAGCGCCCGTGAAGGGCTGGGGGGTCACCAGGTGGCAGAAATCCAGCTGGTGTTAGTGAAGACCCCAGATTTGCAGCGGTTCTCCCCAGGGATGTGGTCCTGGGCTCACACTGCTGCTCTGGGCATCGCTTAGGGGAGAGCTGGGCTGCCAGGGAAGGCAGACCTGGCAAAAGGGAGAAGGGGAGATGTGTGTGCCCCTTTCCCGTGTCCCCAAGGCTGAGAGCCTGCTGGCTGGAGCAGCAGAGAGAGCACAACCATCCCCAAAATTGGCCCTGTAGCCCTGGCAGAGAGAGGAGATGGGGCTGCCCGTCCCATGGGGACCTCGCTGCTCCCACAGCAGCCTCACGCTGTCTCTGCCTCCTGGCTCCGTGTCTCAGAGCGTTCCTCCATCCCAACAGGTCTAAATCCTTGCTAAAAGCGGCAGTTTTGGGGCTTTTTGCTCCGTGATTTTTGGCAAGGAGTGCTGCTGGCTGCAGGGCTTCGCTCTCTGGCATCTCGGTGCCACGGTCCCGCGTGTCCGTGGGGGGGACACGACCAGGACGTGTCCCTCCTGTCCTGCCCGCAGTGCGGGGCCAGCCGGCTGCGTGCCGGCACGGGGAGGGGGCTCCTGGCCCCAGGAGCCCCACAGAGGGGGGCAGAGGGGCTCTGTCCCCGCGCGGGTGCACAGGGGATGGGTTGGAGGGGGACAAGGGCTGGTGCCGTGTCCCCAAGCAGGGCTGGGAGGTGATGAGATGAGAAATTTTAACAAAAGCACGGGTTTTGAGGCAGCTCCGTCCCTGAGCGAGCGCAAAGGTGGGGGGCACACGGGGCGTTTCTCCCCCGGGAGCGGGGTCCTGCCTTCCTGCTGCCTGCCATGGGGCAGGATGCAGCCCCCGTGGGGGCGGCAGCAAGGGGAAGGGGCAGCGTGCGCCTAAGTCAGCGCATCGGAGCAGCGATGCCCGTGGGGTTGGTATTAAAAATCCCATTTTTCCCACTTGGGTGCATGGTTGCTCCTGCTTCCGCGTGGGGCTGGGGTCACCCCAGCCGTGGGTGGGCGTCCCAGGGGTGCCGGCGTGGGTGGCTGCGGGAGCGGGGGGGATTTACCGCATCCCCTCGGGAAGGGCTCCCCGGGGGGCAGCAATGCACTTTGGCCTCTCCGCTTTCACGGGGGGGGGGGGGGAGGGGAGGCGAGAGCAATGGCTTTATTTAATTGATTTTTATTTATTTTATTTAAATAACCGCTGGATTAAATCGCGGCGCACCACGCGCCGCGCCCTGGGAACGGGAATTCCTGGGAACGCGGTGCCCGGTGGCGAGCGGTGAAAGAGAGCGGCTTTATTCCTGCCCTGAAACTCCCTCAAGTTGCACACAAAAAAAGCCTCCTGTCTCTGTCTAAAGATTAACTGATGGCTGCAGGCACATCCCTTCCCCCATCCCCAGCTCTCGAGCCCCCAGGGTGACGGGCAGGGAGAGAAAACACCCTTAAATGGTCTCCGAGATAAAATGGCCCAAATGAATGGGATTTCTCCCATTCTCTAGGGCACTGGCGCGGAGCTGGGGAGGGTCAGGACGGAGCCGGGGTCTTCGCCAGCCCCTTCCCCTGCTGCCCCGAGCTCTGGCTTTTCCTTTTCCCCATTTATTTGCTCCTAAAAATAACCAGGACAAAGCTGACCCCGCCGAAGGAAGGGGTGCTGCCGCTCCTGGACGTGCCCCTGCTTTAGTATGGGAGTATGAAATTAAGATGCAGCAGCTGATCCTAATTAGCTGGTGCTGGTGCTGGCTCCCTCGCAGCACCAGGTGCCTGCCTGGGAAGGGAGCGAGGGTTTGGCAACCTGGGGGCAGGTAAAAACCCAACGGAGCGAGCTGAGGGGGTGGATTTAGGGCAGGCAACTGATGTCTTAGACCCTCAGTGGGTGCTTTTTTCCCCCCCCAGAATTAATCTAGTGTTTAATTTTGCTTGCTTACGGTGGAAAATTGAGGGAACGCGTGGTTATTTTGGCAGGAACGTGGCTTTGTTTTGGTTTTACTTGGGGAAAAAAAAAAAAAATCTTTGGGGGCTTTGCTCCAGATTGCGGGAGGGAGAGCCTGGAAAATCCCCAGTAGGGTTTCGGTGAAATCCCCTGGGCTCCTTGCGGCGGGGTCCTGCAGGCATCTCCCTCTGCACCACCGCCTCCTGCCAGGCTGAGCATCTGCCCCGATGTTCGCGCCGAGGGCTGAGCAGTAGCAGAAGATTCCTGCTCCGGTTCCTGCGCGTGAGCCCCCGAAAAGCCTCAGCACAGCCCCTGGTGCTCGCTCCCTCCAGCAGCGCTGGGAAATGGCAATTTGGGAAGAGGGAAGGGCTTTGCCCAGGGGACGGATCCTGCCTGGGCACGGGCTGTGGATGTGGTCCGTGTTCCCTGGTGCCCAGCCCGGCCACGACGTGCCCCGGGGCTCGTTCCCCGGCGGGCAGCAGCGGCCGCTCGGCTGAAACCGCTCCCGGGCTGGGCTGAGGCTGCCCCGTCCCACGGGGGCCGTCGAGCCGACGGAGCTGTTTGTGCCGGCCGGGCAGGAGTCGCTGCCGTGCCAGCCCAAACTGGGCAAGCGTTAGCCCAAACTGGGCGAGCGGGAGCCCTCTGTGAGCCCGCTCGTCCCTGGAGTGGGAGCGAGGAAGGGGCTGCTCTGCGCAGGGGCTGGGGGCTGCGCCAAGCCCAACCCTAAAACAGGGGCAGCGGGGTGGGCGCAGCTCCCATGGGGTGCCGTCTATAGGGTTTGGTGCCCCCGCTGTGGGATCCGAGCTCTGTGTGCTGGCTGCCGGGGGGGGTCTTTCCTGACTGCGAGGGGGAAACTGAGGCACGGGCTGCCCGAAACGCCGCAGCCAGCTCAGAGCACGGCCCGGCCATCCCCTGGCCCAGCTCGGTGCTGCGCTCGCGGTCCCGGAGCCGCTCTTAGGGCAGCATCCCGACCCAGCTTGTTTTCCCAGAGATTCGAGTTGAAAGCGCGGCGATTCCCCCGCGCAGATAAGGGCGAGGTGCAGCGGCCACGCCGCCCGAGGCCCCTCCGGACACAAAGATGGTTTGATTGAGTGGCCGGGGCCGGCTGGAATAAACGTCCCCTTGTGTCGCGCTGGGGCGGCCGCGGGGACAATGGTGACCCCGGGGCCGGCCGAGCCCCTCCAGCGCCCAGCGGGGTTGGGGGCAAAAAGCGGAGCCGCTGCCGCGGTTTGGGGAGCAGAGGCTGGGTTTGGGGTGCTCCAGCCCTGAGGGGAAGCAGCCGCCGTGGGGGTTTTGTGGGGTGGGAGGAAGAGGAGGGAGGAAGGTGCCCACGTGCAGGTGGGGAAGGGGAAATGGGTGAAGCTGGGGTCCGCACGGATGCGCTGGGGCGGTGGGCAGCGCTCGGCCGCTCACGTGCTGGGTCTTTGTCTGTGGTAAATGCTGTTGGAGCCACCGGGGTGCGGGATGGGTGGAAAAGGGGCGAAGGGCCCGTGGTGGGGCTGCGGGGCCACTCAGCACCACGGGGAGCTGGGCCGGGCAGCGCCGGCGCTGCTGCTGCTTCTCGTCCCGCCGGTTAACTCTGGGCCCTAATGATGACGAGCGAGATCCCTGCGCTGGGATACGCTTTAAAACACAGTTTTATTGTCAGTGCTTTGTGATGGAGAGCACGGGGTCGTTCTACACCCCCTGCCCCCAAACCACCTCCCCGAGAGACCAACCCGTGGGGTGCAGGACCCGGCTCTGCTGCGGGCACGGGGCTGGTGCACGGGGGCACAGCGGAGCTTGGCGGGGGCAACCGCAGCGCAGCACTGGGGCTTCCAGCCCCCATGGGCAGCGAAGGGGGTCAGTGGGGCCGCGTCCATGCCGGCCACCCTTCCTCCCCCCGCCGTGGCCTGGAACTCCTGGAATTTGGCCGGCGTGAGCTCGGCCGCCGCCGGCCCTTTGTTCTCGCTGGCCGGCCCCGGTGGCTCCCAGCCCAAGCCCTCCCCTGCGCTCCCCCTCGCCAGCATCCCCGGCTCGCTCCGAGCCCCCCCCTTCCTCCCTTTATTTTTTTGGGGGGGTTGTGTGTGTGTGTGTGTGTGTGCGTGCGGAGGCCTGGGAAGGCTCCCGCTTTGTGTGTGGTGTGGGACGGGGGCTCTGGGCCCCTTCCTTTCAGATGCAGGAGGTATGCAGCTAATTCAATGGGCTGCAGTTTGATTACCTATCTGATAACAGAGGAATGCCAGCAATGTGTGTGTTTTGGGAAGGGGGCAGGGGGATGCGCAGGGACCACCAGCCACTCGCAGCTCACTTCAAAAGGCCGCGGCGGGGGGAGAGCTGGGGCGCCCCGGCCGCTGCCCCCCCTTCTTCCCCGGGGAGAGGGCGTTTCCTTTGGCCTTTTGGCGGAGGGGGCCGGGGGGCCGAGGAGGCGGTTGTCATCCTCGCCCGCCGCTGGAAAATAAATCGCTTCCCCATCATGTTGCGGCAGCTTCTGCCCCGGCCCTCCTCGTCCTCCTTGGTCCTGCCAAAGAGGGGCGATGGCGGGGAGTGGGGTGGGTGCTCAGAGCGGGAGGGGTGAGGAGCGGGAGCCCGGCACCCAGGGGTGCAGCAGCCCCCAGGGAATGGTGCCGGGGTGTCCCCCCCCCCCCCCAACTGCGGCTTAGCTTTGTCCCGGAGCACGGGGCCGAGCGCCTGTGAGTTTTCATCGCCAGCAGTGTAAACACAGCTGGGCTGGCCGCGGCTGTAAACACCCCGGTGGAGGCTGCCTCGTGTCCCCCGGCCTCCCTCGCATCCCCCAGCCTCCGGCAGTGCCACCAAGCAAAGCTCGTCCCCTCCTCGCCCCCGACAGCGGCTGCTGTGGCCGACCCCGGGGTGCTGGGGCTGAGCCAGGCACCTCCTGCGCTTTGCTGGCGGCTGGGGCAGATCCGGAGCTGGTGCTGGGGAGGTGCTCGGCACCCTCCCGGTGATGCTCGGCACCCTCCCGGTGATGTGGGGATGTGGGGCACCAGGGGGCCGGGCTGGGGCTGGGGAGAGGTGTGTGGGGGGTGCTGAGCGTGGCAGAGTGTTCACCGGTGGCTGGGCGGTGATGGGACCGCTCGGAGCAGCACGGTGTGGGCAGAGCTTGTCCCAGTGTGTCCTCACCAGCAGGGAGGAGGTTAAATAGCTTAAATTCTGGCTCTGATTCGGCAGTGGAAGGCAGCGGAGGTTTCTGGTGATCTCTCCCAGGGCGGCCTGGCCCACCCCAGCCCCGTGGGCTCTGTCCCAGCCAGAGCCAGGCTCTAGGACGTGGCGGTAGGGACCAGTGTGGCTAAAACCCCCCAGGAGGTTTGGGAATGGAAGGGAGGACAGAAGGAGCAGCTTCTCAAGCTCTGCTGCGCTTTCACTTGCACGTGCCCGCAGATGCAGGCGCATCCTCCCAAGATCCCACCGAAAAAAAATCACCCTTAAACCCCAGCGGCTCCATTTCCTCCCTCCCTGCTCTCCTGCGGGGTGTCTCCACGCGGGTCCCGGGCAGATTTGAAGGGTGAAGAGGAGGAGGGAAGAGGGAAGGCGGCGGGGCCGCCCGGACGGGCAGCGTGCCCGCGGAGGATCCCTGCGGGAAGCACGGGCGGCCGCGGCCACGTGATGGGAACTCGGCAGCCCATGAATGGGAGATGCTCCATTCATAAAAGCAGGGTCCCCGCTGCATGCAGCCGCGCAGGCGTCGGGCTCTGCCGGGAATCCCAGCCCGGCGAGGCTGGAGCTGCTCCTCCCTCCGCCAGCAAATCCCCCTTAACTCTTTGCTCCCGCTCGTTAAGCCTCCGCTAACGAAGCTGAGCCAAACCTCCGCTCGAAAAGCCGCCTGGGATGGGGTGCTCCCGGCCCGGCAGCGATGCGGGTGGGCAGGAGGTGCTGGGCGCGTCGCCCGTCCCAGCTCCGCGCGAAGGCGTCCTGAGATGGACGGGGCTCGGGGAAAGTGGAGAGGATTTTTCCGTCCTCTCGCGAGCTCCCTCGCAGCCTGTGTCTCTCCGAACCCGTTTGTTTTCACGGCGTCGATCAGCGCGGTGACCCCCGGGGCCGGGAGATGCCCCCGGCGGTGCTGAGCCAGGGCCAAATGGCTGCTTAATTGCTGGGGGCGTTTAAAGGGCTGGAGCCACAGGGAGCTGCGGCATTTAGGGTTACCCTGGGCCAGCACCCAGCTCGGCAGCTTTTTAAGGATGCTCAGGCAAAAGCGGCGCAGAGCAGGGGTGAGCCGAGGCCAGGGGAGACTCGTATTTTTGGTAGCAGCCCTGGCATGTCACGTTGCAGCCTTTGGGCCCCGGAGAAAAGCTCCTTATTGTTCTGGGAAGCGGAGCAGGGAGGGACTAGCAGATGCCGCCCTGAGGGCCCCGATTCCCACCCCCCGTGTTGCATCCTCTGCGGTGCAGCCGTGGTTTAGGGCAAAAGCTCCCGGACTTGCTGCGGGCATGGGTGCGGGGGGGCTCGGGCCGTGTCCCCCTGGTTCTGCCTCTCCATGGGGAGGCGAGAAGGGCTGCGCGTGCAAAGCCTCGAGGTCCTTTTGTCTTTTCAAAACAAAGTCTTGCATCTCTGCGCGAGCATCCCCAGCCTGTGGCATCGGGAGGTTGCAATGGGCAGTGCGGGACGCGGGGAGAAGGGGGCTGCAGCACGGACAGCCAGCGTTTTGCAGCACACCCCACTGAAATTAGGGTCAGGTCTGGCTCCGCCGGCCCCAGTTTGCTGGATCAATGAGCCCAGCTTGGCTGCGTGCCTCAGCTCCGCGTCAACAGATGAAGGTGCACGGTCGAGCTCGGTCCCTGGTGTCTGCACCCTTGGGTGGCAGGCACAGGGGACACCGGCAGCCCTGGTGCCGTGGGATGGGGCTTGGGGTGTGCCGGGGCTGGGGGCGCCTTGGTTTGGTGCTGATCCCTGTCCCCTCCTGCCCCCAGAGCAAGCTCCACATGGAGGGCTTCCGCAGCCTGAAGGAGGGCGAAGCTGTCGAATTCACCTTCAAGAAGTCATCCAAAGGTTTGGAGTCCATCCGGGTGACCGGCCCGGGGGGCGTCTTCTGCATCGGCAGCGAGAGGAGACCCAAGGGCAAGAGCCTCCAGAAACGCAGATCGAAAGGAGACCGGTAAGGGGCGCCTGGGGCCTGATCCGGGGCTGCTTCGGAGCCCTGCGGGTGCCAGGAGGTGCCTGGGGCTGGGCTCCAGCAGGGGCTACGTGCTCAGCGTCCCCCTCACGTCCCTGTGGTCCCCAGGAGGCTGCCCCATGCACGGGTGTGAGCCGGGCCGGGGCGGCCCCATCCTGCCTGCTTTGGGCAGGCGAGCGGAGCCGGGGGGCAGCAGGGCACGGGGTGGGCAGCGGCCCTTCCTCTGGGAAAGCGGCTTCCTCCTGCGCTTAATGAGCGGCAGATGCAGCTTGGTGGGGAAAGGGCAGAGAAGCCGAAGGGAGAGGGCAGAGGTCGGGGACACCCCGGGCTGATGCTCCCCTTGTGAGCGGGAGCCGCGGCCGGCCGAGCTGGGCAGGGGTAATTTTCCCTAAGAGAAACCCTTCCTCGTGGGAAGGAAACGGCCGGACGTCCTGGCAGCGTCTCCCACGGTGAGGCTCGGGGCCCCCGGGGCGAGGTGCGGCAATGCTGCCCTCTTCCCCGGCTGTTCACCTAAAATTTGGGTTTTCCAATCGGTTGGGAAGGAGCTGGGGAGGAGAAGCAAAGAGCAAATGGTCGCGGCCATCCTAGAACGATGCAGGATGAGAAACGGGCACAAGGCAGCTCCTGCTCCCCGTGTTGTTCCAGCACGAAAGTGGCACCTGGGGGTGCGTGCTGCGAAGGCACAGCCTCAGACAAGCCACCCTCGGGGCTGTCCCCGTGCTGATGGCCACGGTCCCTGTCCTCCCAGCTGGGGCCACCGGCCGTGCGACTGCCTGTTCCTGCTGCTCCGAGTGCTGGTGGCTTGTACCGTGCAGGCTGGCGGTCACCCAAAATGCAGGATCCATAGACGCAGGATCCATAACGCAGGATCCGTAGTCGTGCTGGAGGGATGTGAGCCCCCAATGTCCCATTTTGTCCCCACACGCTTGCTTTCGGCACGTGGGTTTGCTGCCATCTCCTGGGTACCGGCAGCACCACTGGGCCAGGTCCAAACCCACTGGGGGAGTAAACCTGGAGCTGCCGCCGCCACCACCACCCTCGGTGGCAGGGACTCCTCTCCTTTTGTTTCTCCTCCTCGAATCTCTCTCCTCCCCTCGCAGATGCTACAACTGCGGCGGGCTGGACCACCACGCCAAAGAGTGCAAGCTCCCGCCGCAGCCCAAGAAATGCCACTTCTGCCAGAGCATCAGCCACATGGTCGCCAACTGCCCCGCGAAAGCGCAGCAGTCCCCCAGCTCTCAGGGAAAGCCTGCCTACTTCCGAGAGGAGGAGGACATGCACAGCTCGCCCCTGCTCCCCGAAACCCGGGAATGATGGCAGGCAGCGGCGGGGGCTAACACCGGGACGGAGAGGCTTTGGCAAGGCAACGGGCGGCCATGGGGGCCAGGAGGAGGGAGCGGGGAGGGGAGACGGCAGCACCTTTTCCTCCCCGAAGCCCGCTTTTAATTGGGACGGCTCCAAAAATAGCGGGGGGAGCATTCAGCGCACCTCTTGCAGGTAAAAAGAAACACGTTTGATTCGTCTTTATTCTCCACGAAGCCGGGCAGTAGCGTCTCTGGGAGGAGGAGCAGAGAGGCAGCATCTCAGGGAGGCTCTCGCGGCTCCCTGCTCCCCTGCCCCGTGCCCGGAGGAGGGAGGGACGAGGGCGGCAGAGCTGGGGGATGCCCACGGGCCGGCCCCGCGGCTCCCCCAGCTCCTCGCTCGCAGGTCCTCCCCGCTTCCGAAACACGGAGCCGGGCAGCGGGAAGGCTGCGAGGGCTGGAAGTGCTTAAGCCAGCTGCCGGGGTTTTGCTGGTGGTGTTTCCCTCGGGGAAACGCAACCCAGCCGGGGCTCCCGCACGTCAGCGCGCGGCTCGGAGGAGACACCACCAAGCCCGGCTCTTCCACGTGGATCAAACCCACGCGGGACAGAAACGCCGCTGCTCCTCCTGCCCGTGCCGTGCGCCAGAAAGTGATGGCCCCTGGGCTAAGCCTGCCCAGGGGCAGAGGGAAAGGGGGAGCAGGGTGTCAGCAGCTGCCATCGTCTCTCCCCGCCGCCCCCCAGCCTTGCCTTTATTTATTGGCCCCGGTGACAATAAATTTTATTCTCCCGGGGCCGGCCGCCCCGTCCATGCCGAAGCCAACGCCAAGTGAAAGCTGCACTAGGATGTGCGTGGATGACGTATCTTTGGGTTTGTTTGTCGTCTTTTTTTTTTTTTAATATAAATATTCTGTTTTTGTATTTTTGTATATTTTAATCTTTAAGAAAAGAAAAAGGAAAAAAAAAAAGAGAGAGAGAGAGAGAAAGGACCTAATTCCTGCAACTTATTCTCAGGTATTCGAGCAATCTCAGGGATAAAATGCCTCTGTAGCCCAGTGCTGGACAGAGAGGAGGGTTTTTTCTAACAGCACAAAGATGTGACGAAGTTTGTATTGGAAGCGTAGATCTACCTCACTGGATGTTCGCTAGGTGGACTTGACGTGTTGTCGAGCTTTTTGGTTGTGGTTTTTTTTTTTTGGTATGTTTGGGTTTTGTTTTCTTTTTAACTGTATTTTAATAGTCTCTTTCCCTTCCCTGCTGGACTGAGGAGGAATTTGGGTCTGTCAATCTGTGCGCAGGGATGGAGAAGCCAGGCAGTGCAGGGGCAGGGAGCAGCTGCTAGAGCCCGTGTTGGCTCCCCAACTCCAGATTTTCTCCCAGCCTGGTGGCTTTTGAGGACTGTCCTCCATTCCCCTCTCCTGTTTACATTCCCCTCCCCGCCGTCCCAATGGGAACGCTCCTGCCTGCCCCATGCTGGAGTCCCCCTTGTCACCCGCAGGCTGGGATGTCACACAGGCTCCCAGCAGGCTGGTGCCTTGGGGCTGGGGACCAGAAAGCCAGGATGGGGGTCCCAGGGCAATGTGGTGAGAGCTGAAGAGCTGACAGCAGCCAGGGAGGGTGTTGAGAGACTGAGCGTCGTCCCGAATCCCTGCCCTCACTCGTCCTCAAGCTGGGACCTGCTGGGACAAGGGACCTGGTGCCAAGTTCCGCCAAGGGAGGTGCAACTGCTCCGTCTGCTCCCTTCCTGGCTTCCCCCAAATGTTGGCTCACGATGGCTGGGGGAAGCTCTGGATCCCTGCTTTCGGGCCATTGACACTCCACTCCAAAATCTCGGGGCTGGCCTGAGCCTTCCCAGGGAGGGCATCTCGCCGTGCCGGCATCTCAGGATGCGAGCACGGTTCCTGCTGTTCTTTAGGTAGTGATAGGTTTAGATGCGGAGCAGGGCTGGACCAGGTGGAGAGCATCTCCTCCAACCTCGCCACGGGGACTTGCCGAGGCTGTCGGAGCCTGGCATTCCCTCCAAAGCTTTGTTTGGCCCCAAATCCACCCCCTGCTCCGAGGCTTGCGGGGATGGAGAGCGGCTCCCAGCTGAGCCTGCCCTGCTCCAGTAGTTTCTATGGTGAGGTGGTGGTCTCTTCTTGGGAGGGTGGGGGAAGGACCTCGAGTTCTCAACTAGTGATGGGACCTAGACAAACCCACTTCAGGGAAACCGCTTTTGTCTGAACGGGGTAAATGCAATAGAGCGCACCAGGCTGCGCGTCTAACCCTGGGCTGCGGTCCCGCTGCCGCGCTGTGTGGGCTGCCGGCCCTCCCGTGGCACCTTGGTTGTGCCGGGGAAACGGCTGCCCCCTGGGTCTTGTATCTGTCTTGAAGAATCGTGTAGGACCTTTCCCCCTCGCCCCCAGTTTAATGGTTTGGTGATTTTTCTGCTAGATGCCTAGTATGTGTAAATATCTCTGTAAATCTTTCCACTTTCTCTCAGTATTCTTGATTATTGTTTACAAAAGTAAGAAGAAAAAAAAAAAAGAAAAAAAATAGCCAAAGCATCTAATAGGTTTTGGACCAGGGAGACGGGATCTTCTCTGTGTACTCTGCCTTGCCACTCTGTGTGGGGATTTGACTTCTGTAGCCATCCCTGTCCTAGGCTAAAGCAAATAGCGAACGGCTTAGAGAATCACTCAGGTTTTCCCCAGGGCCAGTACGGCCCTGGGATTCCAGAAAACAGGGATTTTTATCTGTAAAGGGAAGCCACGCTGGAGAAGGTGGGATTGATTTGCATCTTCTTGTTGCGTTTGCTGTTGTGGTTCTTCCCGTGTCTTGACAATAATTAAATAAATTGCTGCATCATCACCCACCCTGCCCATGCTCGGCTCGCAGGCGCTGGGCACTATGCATTACGGGACAGCGAATCGCGGGCGGATGAGGCTGCACACTCAGGGTCCGGCTGTAACGGGGCATTTGAATGTATTGGGGAAAAATGTCCCTCACGAGGTGGTGTCGGTGTCTCCCCTGGTGTAAAAGCCTTGAGTCACAAGATTGTCTACGAGGAGACGGAAGAATGTAACTCCATGTTTACTGCTAGCAACCAAAGCTTGTTTGTGTCAAACTCTTGAATTTTTATGAAGTGGGTGGGAGGGAGGGAATACACGGGGAAGGCTGCGTGCGGCTCGCCCCGGCCGTGCTTTCCAAAGAGATTTCCTGCTGGAGTCCCTGCAGCGAGAGCCTGTCGCTGCAGGATTTTTCCCCCCTCCTTTCATTTGTGTTTTTAATTTTGTACCATCTATGTAAAATGTGTTTTTCTGGAAAAAAAATTTAAAAAAAATAAATAAAAGACCATGGGCAATGGCTGCTGGTGATGTGCTGTGTGCGGTTCCTCCTTCCCTCACGGAGGGGCTGTGGGGCTGAGAACCTCAGCCCCAAAACGGGCTGGGGGGGGAGGGGGGGGGACTGGGCTTTGGGGGCAAAAACCGAGCCCCAAGGACCCCTACACACCCCAGGGCCGGCCTGAAGCCTCCCCGCGACCACCCTGCCCCGATGGCCGCCCCCCTCCCCTCATGGCCGCCGCCATCATGGCCGCCTCCCCTCCCCCCTCCTTCTTCCCCCTTCATCCCTCGGCGCCCCGCGCGCATGCGCGCGAGCCCCCCTCTCGCCGCGCACGCGCTTCCCGCCCCTGGGCGCGGGCGGGTGACGTAAGCGGAAGGGCGCGGCCCCCTCCTGAGGAGGCAGCGGCGGCGCTGCCGGGCGAGGTAGCGCGGGGGGAGATCCGGGGGTAACCGAGGGGGGGGGGGGGGCCTGAGGGGAAAGGGGGGGACGGGGGGGAAAAAAAGGGGGACGGGGGGAGCGGGGAGACCCTTCAGGCCCGGGGGAGCCGCCTCTTGGGGTCCCTGCCGCCTCCTTGCCGCTGCCGTCCCCTCAGGAGGCCGGGCCTCGCTCCGCGCTGGGGTCTCCCCTCACGGCGGGGGTGGGCCCGGGGCCTCCCGGCCTTGCTCCGAGGCCGTGTGGGTGAGCTCCGAGGCCGTGTGGGTGAGCTCTCGGCGTCCCCCCGGTGCTCCTGGCTCGTGGGCAGGCGGCTTCTCGGTGGGGAGCGCTTCTAGAGGTGACCGCGTGAGGTTTTAGTGACAGAAGGTTGGGTTTTGTTAGCGGGCAGCGGTGGGGGAGGAGGACGTGTTTTTGGCCCGGGTTGTCTCCAGGGAGGGCTGGGAGCTGTAGAAAGAGGCCGAGGTGCGGCCTGTCCTCGCCTGAATGCTTTGTGGCCGCATCTGTGGCCGCGCGCCCCTTCCCGAGGGCACAGGTGGAGAAGGCGCGCACAGAAAGCGTGTGGTCGGTGCGATCTGAGGCTGCTCCTGCTCCTCGCTGGGGGACGGGTGCGTGGATCTGGGCTGTGACCCTGCAGCGCTCCTCAGAACTGCTGTGCCCACCTCTCTCAGGGCTCCAAGCTCAGAGAAATGACGGCAAATTTGGAAGTTCGGCAGGGTCTTGTATTTTGTTAGCTTAAACCAGGTATTAGTGTTTGATGTGTGGGTGATGTGGTTAAAAAAAAAAAAAAACAAAACACAACGTTTTTAGAGCTCTTGAGGCTGAAGTTCTCTGTTTGTGAGGGGAAAAAATTCTCAGTGGTGACTGAGCAGGGTGGTTGGTGATGTCGATGGCTGCTTCATTTGAAGGGTTTCCAGCAGAAAAGCACCGCAGGTCAGTTTGGGATCACTGCTCCATGCTGAGCCTGGTGGTAGCCTGGTGCGATGTGAGTGCTTGTTACTGTGGGTGTATACAAACTCACCAGCAATTTCTGCAAGAAGAAGCAGGAGGGATTTTTCCTGCAGCAAGCCGGTAGAGCATCAAGTCTGTTGGCATCCAGCTGGAAAATTCCAGAGCTCGTTTCTGAGCTGTTCACTTCCCCTGTTGTTTGCTTGTCCAAGCACTCGTGCAGGTGATAAAAAGGTCTCCAAAACAGCTACCTTATTTTTCCCAGGTGATTGCATGCAGTGTTGCTTTGGACTCACATGGAGTCTTCTGTACCTCTAACCATTTTATTTTCATCTTCCCCCCGAAAAACAAAAGGAGCTCTTGGTGAGACATGTCGTGGATCAGAGAAGGCGAGCTGACCATCATAGAGAGATTCTGTGCCAACATAATTAAGGTAAGGAGCGAACTTTGGTTACCTACAGTAATCAGCAATTAGCAGGCTCACCGTGGTTCGAAGTGGAGCTATCTCTGTGACCAATCTGCTGTAGGAAGATAGCGTTGCTAGCAAGGGTACATATTAATGCTGGCACTGGATGTACTTCCCTAAGCAGCATTCGGGGATGGAAAATTACTTAAGCTTAGTCTTGCAAATGAGCAGGGCTGCAGGTAGTGCTTGCCAATAATGAGCTTATGCTCCCAGGCTTCCATGTTTTGTGCCCTCGCTGATGAAAGCAGGGCACGGGAGGAGAGAGAGCAGTGAAGTGGTGGGTTATGATCTAAGAAATGAAGCCGGGTTTCTTCTGGCTGGAATAATGACCCAGCAGTTCCAGGGAAGTTCTGTCCTGGCTCAGCAGAGCCTTAGAACTAGCGCTGCTGCCCTTTTTTCAAAGGGTCTCTCTGCAGGCCTACTGAGGTCAATGGAAAGGAGTTACTCGTCTTAAAGGGGAGAAGGTCTCACGGCTTCACGTGTCCTCTCCTAAGTTAACTGCGTCTGTGAAAATGCCCCTGAAGTCTGAAACAAAAATACTTGTAACCACAGCAGCATGAAGCTCTGAGCACCTTCCTCTGCACCTGCAGAGAGGCGGTTGTGGCAGTGCTTTTCTGCCTCCTAAGTGCTACGGTTCTCTGTCATGAAACAGAAATGGGGAGGGCAAAGTTGCTTGTAGGTGTAGGCAATCGTCAATACTGAGATGTTTTAGAGGGAGACTAAGCTGGGATTACCAAAGAGGTGATTAGCATCTTTATCTTCCCAGGCTTTAAGCTGTGAGAAACCCACTGCACCCCTAGAAATACAGGGTGCTACCAGGAAGGGTGGGGCTACGCTCCATGATGCAAGATGTCAGCTTTCTGGTCTGTTTTGTTTGTCCTTACCTTCTAGGCAGGTCCGATGCCCAAGCATGTTGCCTTCATCATGGATGGCAACCGCCGTTACGCCCAGAAGTGTCACGTGGAGAGGCAGCAGGGACACTCGCAAGGCTTTGATAAGCTGGCACAGGTGGGAAGGATGTTTGCTGCCTCTGACTTGTGCTGGAAGTCAGAGATGTGTTCATCAGCTGGCTTTGTTTGCTGCTTTACTGACGTGTTCCGTCCCTTCTCTTCTCTGACGAGTCAGGCCTTGTGCCTGCAGCTGATGTTAGTCGTTTGGGGGCCTGACTTCGGCTCCCTTACTGTTGTTTTGCAGAATCATTCTGATCTCCTAATTTTTCCTCTGTTTTACACTTGATTAAAGTAACTGCGTTGCACATTTGAAGCTTAATTCTGTGATGCAGATTGAATTTATTTGAAAAGGCAAGGTAGGAATTGTCAGCTCTTGATGGTTGTTTCTCCTGATCCAGTCTTAGCGCAGTGGGAAATGACAGGAAGGTTCTAGCAGCTGAGGATATGGGTCTTGCTGAGCTGTCTGATTGTCTGTTTAGCTGGCTCGTGTTTTTAATTATATTTCGTCTCCTTGCAGACGCTGCGGTGGTGTTTAAACCTGGGTATTCGGGAGGTGACTGTTTACGCCTTTAGTATCGAGAACTTCAAACGCTCCAAGGAAGAGGTGGATGGACTAATGGATCTGGCAAGACAGAAATTTAGCCGCCTGCTGGAGGAACAGTAAGAACCCTCTCACGTCTCTTTCCTGCAGGGTGGAACAAAAGCAGATCATCATCATTAAGAGAAACCCATGTGTGGGCACGTAGTGTGTTAAGTCACTTCTTGGAGCTGGAGAACTAGTTCACATTGCGCGTGTTGATGGAACTAGTACGGACCTGAGTGAGCGTGGGGGGGGTGTTGCAGCGCACTGTTGCACAGTAACTCGGGGGTGTTTGTTTCCCCATGCCCGATGGATGAGGAAAGTGCTGTGTGGAAAGGTTGTTTATCTGATTGAAGCAAATTGGTAGGGCAGTGAAAGGGCACAACTGGAATGAAGGGAAGGAGAGGACTCCCTGGTGCACACGGCTTCATTTGTGCATGGGGAGTCCTGATCTTCTCGAGTTCTGTCTGAGCACTACAGTATGCCACGATTCAAAGAGGCCGTTTCCCTGTTTTCTAGCCAGCGTGGCCTCTTCATCAGTGATAGACCAGGAATAGTTGTGCTGTTCTGTGGGTGATCCTCAGTAATTCTGCTTTCTGTATTTTTGATTAGTTAGTTGCCTAGAGGCTGTGGTTGTATTTTAAGTTTTACACATGTGGATCTTCATAACTTCGGGTAGGCATGCCTGATTTGTGATTGTTATCTAGCCCTGTGGTTATGTCTGTACCTGAGGTGCCCGCGTGGGGGATGATCATTTTCCCTGTAGGGAATGGTTTGGGATGAACAAATCTAAGCCAGTTCTGAACGCCTGACACATCTGGTCGTTATGCTTATTTCTAATTCTTAGTTTTGCTAAAGCTGTGCCTGCTGTTTTCGTTCGGTGGCTGTTAGGCGAGGCAAATAGGGGCTGATCTGTTTGTTGCAGTCCTCACTCTTGTTGTTGGGTATAGGGAGAACCTGAAGAAACACGGTGTGTGTATCCGCGTCCTCGGAGACCTGCCACTTCTGCCCTTGGATATTCAGGAACTGATTGCCCAAGCTGTGCTGGCAACCAGGAACTACAACAAGTAAGTGATGTATGGATCAAAGTAGCTGGTACGTCATGCTCTCCTCTTTTACTTGAAGGCTGAATACTTGTCAGACACGATACCTCTTTCTTTGTCCTACAAGCACACAGAACTGTTGTACATACACCATTGTCACCTGCTGGCCCTTTACTTTTAGGTTTTCATGACTTTCTTCTCTTTTTAGGTGCTTTCTAAATGTCTGCTTTGCATACACATCAAGGCATGAAATCAGTAATGCTGTCAGGGAGATGGCGTGGGGCGTGGAGCAAGGGCTGCTTGAACCCAGGTAACTCTGGTTTTTCTGTGTGACGCTTCATAGATTAAGACTGTCTTGCTTCCTGTGATTTATCAATAACCTCCCAGAAACCAGGTGGCTTTTAAATAGATCTTATTAAACCAGTCTGACTGGAGCAAATGACTTAAAGTTACTGTGCAATGTTTGTTTTTTTTATTTCAATTGCCGTGGTGATAGATACAGAAGAAAAGATCTGTGTCTTAAGTTAAAGTGTGAAGGCAGACTTCATGCCGCAACGCTGGGCTGCTCAGTTGGCAGATTTAGCTGTGAGGTCAAACAACGGGTGAATCACTAACACTGAACTGTTCCTCTATCCTAGAGAAGATGGAGTAGTTAGCTCTCTGCTCCAGATGGAAGCCTCCACAGTCTGTTTCTACCGCTGTCTTATGTTTTAAAGAGCATCGGGGGATGCTCTGGGGGCTGAAAGAGCATTTGGAATGGCCTGTGAAGCAGGTAGCAGTGTCTGTCAGCAAGCTGAAAGCTGGCTGTGGTCCAGTCCCAGCCACCCAATTTTAACCTGCAGTCCTGAGTTTATAAAATTATTTAGTAATTCTGATTCAGTAGTGACACCTCCGTCCGCTCAGGAAAGTGATTTTAATGGGATGCATCTGTCTTCCAGTGATGTGTCTGAATCGTTGCTTGATAAGTGTCTGTACACCAGCAACTCCCCTGACCCAGACCTCCTGATTCGAACCTCCGGAGAGGTCCGGTTAAGTGATTTCTTGCTCTGGCAGGTAAAGTTTTTGTTTTTTTCCATAAAATATTCCACCTTTGCCTCAGAGAGTGTTCTGACTCCAGATGTGATGATGATGAAGGCTCTTAAACTCTCCCTGTCGGTGTTTCCTGGGATGAGGAAATCCCAGGAAGGATTTCTAGAACCTTTGGAGTGGCATTTGTCACACGCCAGCAGCTGTAGGTACTGAAGATGTAACCTTATAATGTATGTGACTAACCTTTCACCATTTCAGAAGTTTGTTTGACTTCGGTAGTGAAACAAGGCACATTCAGGATAGGTTCTAAGGACAACAAAGTTGAATCAGCATGACTGGGCTGCTAAGCTAAAATGTAGTAACTTCATGAATTTGCAATTGCAGTGTTCAAAGCTGCTTCCATTTCTCTCTCTCCTGTGGTAGGCAATTTTGAATTGTTTGTAATCCAAACTTTGTGGGAGAACCCTTGAGTCGAGCTGCTTTACTTAGTTACATTTTACGTGTGCAGTCTGGAGCCAAAAAACAATTGCCTTTAAGCAACCACATCAAATGTTCCTATTCCAGCTTAACTGGCAAGTTCGCAGAAGTTGTCTGGCCTCAGCTGCGATTGCCTACCAAGGCATCCTTCCCTTCTGCCGTATTCTTGGGCACGTGTTTACCCTGAATGGGTGGGTGTCAGTACTGCAAAGTAACATTTCCCTTGCTCCTCTTGCTGGTAGTTCTGGCAGAGGTGCATTGGAGACTGAGCTTATATGTAAGTGGCGAAGCGTTACTGAGCCAGCCGACGCTCTGGGAGTCTGGCTGGTGTGGTGCCCCTCTCCTGTGCCGTGGTTTTTGGCAGAAGCAGCAGAGGAGAACGTGCGCTTGTGCTCCTGCTTTGCCAGCTCGCAGACCAAAGCGTTGGTCCACATTTCCCTTCAGTAGCGATTGTGTGAGTCCTGACGGCCCCATAGTAGAAGGAAATTGGGCTATTCAGGGTGATTCTGTGGTATCAAAGAAAATGTCCTCACAGTGTTTTTGCATAGTATCGACTCTGAGACTTTTCCTTTAGCATTACAATTTTGAGTCATGCAGAGTTTCTTTAAGTGTTAGATTTTGTAATAATGGTCACGGGAATACATTTACTTGAAACACTGAGGGACTTAGTGGCCAAAATAAGCTTTCAAGTTAAAACCTGACATCTTTCAGCTCTAGGATGTCTGTGGCACACCACAACTCTTAAATTGATTAAGCAGTTTAAATGCCGTGAGTGGGCAGCGAGGAATATCATGAGATGTCATTTGATGAATGGCTTAAATGTCATGTCTTGATCCTCAGTTCATATGTTATTCCCTTAACACAGCCTTTGATAGTCCGATGTTGCTATTTTAGTTTTATTGTACATCTGTGATGCTTAAGCTATTAAAAATACCTCTAAAGACCTATGTAGCATTAGAGAGTATTCTGCTGGTGATTTTACAGGAATGGGTGACTGGTGTCCTAGCATTACAAACTAATTAGGCTGTACAGTGTGCGATTTCAAACTATCCTGGCTGGTATTTATTTCATTTTAAGTAGAATCTGGTAACACAGGCTAGGTGAAATCTTTATGTGAAAATCGGCATAGCTTGACCAACTGAGCTGTATCTTGGTGACTTTTTTTCCCCGTGCTAGCTGATTAAACCATTGGTAATCTTGTCTTCTGCAGACATCCCATTCATGCCTGGTGTTTCAGTCAGTGTTGTGGCCAGAATATTCCTTTTGGAACTTGTGTGAGGCTATCCTTCGGTTCCAGATGAACTACAGTGCTTTACAGGTAAGCGAGCCTTAGGGAGATGGAAAGCTCATCGCAGTTACCTGCACAGCAGCAATGTGCTGGACATCAGGTGAGAGTGTGCAGAGTGGAGACAGGAATTATTCACCTAGTGTGTTTAGTTAAGACTTTGTTTCAGTAGCAGCAGCCATTGCCAGATGTGTTGTGTCTCCTATACCTGTGTGGCTTGTTACAACACATTAGCATGGGTACAGACTCCTCTGCTTTCACGAATAACTGAAGAATCTGAAGTCACCACTGTCTCCATTGCTTATTGCCCCTCCACCAGCTGGAAGTATGTCCCCACTCCTCCTCTGGCAGGACAGAACAAGTAAACACTCCTCACTTGCTACAGGGCAAAATCAGGGAGTTTAACTCAAGCCACTTCATCAGTGGTTTCAGTGAAAGCTGCTGAGTTCACTTGGGAACAAGTGTGGGGAATTGGTAGGGGAGGACTTCTCACTCAGAGTAACTGCTGATTACAAGGAGGTGGGTTTTTTTGCATTTGAAATAAGTAATCTTGAAAGCCCAAAGCTAGAGCTTTTGAAACAGCTTACACTGGTGGAGGGGATGTTTGCCAGTTAGAAACAGATGGGGTTAGGGGCTTGACTTGCTGAGAAGCCAGAATGGGTTACAGCAGCTGTGTCTACTTAGGGAGAGTGCTGCTGCGTTCAGGGTGCTGGAGGCAGCTACAATATGGATAGGCAGCTGGATGGAAGGTTTGACAAAGTACAGAAAACATACGGTTCGGAGGCATTTGATAAAGGTATCCTCCTGTTTAATGGCAATCTTCATTTTCCAGTTTGCCTGCTGCTCAGGCAAGTTCCTCACCCCTTAGTCTGTAGGTCAGCTATAACCTGCTGTGGGTACGTGGTAGCCAGCAGGTGCTGGCAGAATTTCACTTTGTCCCGGGGTGGAAATCTTATTCTGAACGAGCTGGTGATCTTTTCACTTCTAATAAACGGAGCTACAGCAGTGGGGTGTTACCAGTTCAATGGGCTTTCTCTAGCTAGGGATGTTTCTACGCTCATTACCAGCGCAACAAAAGTTTACAGTGCCAGAGCAGAGACTGCTGACACGGACACAGTGAAAGGGTGGTGAAGAGTGGCTCAGGTTCTCATTAGAGTAATTATTACTACTTCCTCATTTGAAAGGCCACTACTCCCCCGTAGCGTGTGCGTGTCAGGTCATGTCGTAGTGACTTCTCTTAAAATGAAAAGTTAATATACCTGCATGCAGGTGTGGGTTTTGTTTGTTTCTTTGTGTGTGACGTGGGTTGCAGGGTAGGGTATCTGCAGTAAGAAGAAATTCAAGTGATGTTCTGCAAAAATACTTCAAATACTTGAAGGATAGGCAAGGATAGCTACTGTCTTTACCTTTCCCCTGCCCATCCTGCTGTGTATAGAGCTGGTAATTTATTAGGTTGCAGACGTTTGGGAATGTTGAGCACACTCTTGCTTTTTTGCTCAAGCTGATTAGCTATTAGCTCCATACCTGATCATCAGCTCGAAGAATTGCTGCATAGATCATTGTTCTGAATCCCCTAAAACCTTTCAGCTGCTGCATGAATAGGATCAAAGATTCAGTGATGACATTGGCAAGCTTATGTGCACATCTGTGGTTTGAAAGTGCTCGTGTACACCGTTCCTCTCTGATTCAGGTATCTGAGGGTTTTTTCCACAATCTGTCATGACCTTTATCTATGTTAACTGTGAGTTAATGCTTTGAGCAGGCTTGTGTCTTGGGGAGAAGGTCCTGAAGGATATCCCTATATTTTCTCTAACTGATCAAGCAGGCTGCCTTGAAGTAGGGGAGGCACACACAGAGCCACTCTTCATTTACCCTACAGATTGATTGCCAAGCAGAGGCTGTTTCTTCCATAACCTGTGCTGCCTTGCATCTGCACCACAGATGAGCTGAAAGGCCTGGTAAAGTGCTAACGCTCTGCTGCTTTTCACTCTAGAAGGCCAGAGACTCCTACATGGAGGAAAGGAAGCAACAACAGATGGAAAGGGATCAGGCTTATGTGACAAAGAAGCTGCAGCAGGAGGGTTTTGCATCCCATGGAGACTCTCAGCGTCGACGGACACTGTTGCAGAAATGCACCGCCATGCGGGAGGAGAGAATCCAGGGCTTCCTACAGGCACTAGAGCACAAGAGAGCGGACTTCTTTGAAAGATTGTGTACAGTGTCTGCATGACATAAGTGCTGGGTGGTTCTTGGGAAGACAGTTTTTAATCATGTTAGAGAGAATATCTGCTGTCCAGAGAAATTCACTTGGTGTGGTTCTGCTGTGGGGATGCAGGGCTGCTACGGGACTTTACATCCCCACTGGCACTGTCTGAGGGCAGGGACAGAGTACTGTGAACCTTCCTAGTTCTGTGAATGCTGCTGAGGAAAGTAATGCCGTCCTTCTGTCTTCCCTCCCTGCCCCTGACGATAGAGCATCCTGCTGTATCTCCGCTGCTTGGTACTTCAGAGGCCTGGTGGTTTTGTGACAAGTTAACTAAAAGGAGCCTTGCATTCTGTTAGGCTCCTCGGGAATTGGCCCAGGTTACCGATTTCAGTCATGTTAAATCAGCCTGGGCTTGAATTCTTTCTGTGACTTTGCAGTAGCAAATCCTCCAGTGAGATTTCCTCTGCTGTCCCATCCCATTTCCTTTTTGAAGAGAGAGGATTATTCCTGGTGTATAAGGGAGCCCTGTGCCAAGCACTGGCAGAGATATTTCCCACTGCCTACTTCGGGCATCTTGCCTTTTCCCCACCTTATTATGCTGGTTTTGATTTATCTGCTCTGGGCTTCCAAAAAGCTAAAGCAAGGTGTTGTCAGCCTTGCCATGAAGGAAAAAGGATACTCCAGAGCTCCATCAGGCCCTGTGATCCCTTTTCAGCAGTGCTGGGGGGGAGGAAACCCAAATGCTGGCTTCCAAACCCGGCTGGAACACACTGACTATGCTGAGGGAAAGAAGGGGGAAGGGTCCAAAGAGGCAAAGAAAAACAATTGTTTGGGAATTAACCTCATGGCTTAAAAAGGAAAAGAAGTTAGCTTAAACCAGGGGTTGGATGCGGTGTGCCAAATTCCTCTGAGACCTCTACAGCTGTGACTTAACATCCACCATCCATTTCTGGGGAATGAGGATGGGCTTAGTTCAGGAATACAGGAGCCAAAACCAGCCTCTGACCCCAGCCAAAATGATGCAGAAGTGATATAGCTGATTTTAATGGGAGTGGCCGGAGCAGCTGTGGAGTGTTACTTCTCAGTTCTCTATTAGCAGGGAGGTGGACTAGATAATTTCCAAGACTCTTTCTGTCTCTTAATTTTTCCTGGTTTCCGTCCCCACAATCAAAATAACAGGAAATGTCTTGCTTTTGTTACTGATGCACGTGCAGGTGCAGCAGTATCAGCTATTGCTGTTTTTAAAGTATTCTTTTTTTTAACCTCCAGGTGAAAATGAGAAAATGCAAATTTAAGACTTAAGTGCTGCAAACTCAGCATTTTGAATGTGATTGTGAAGAGGGTAACTACATTGTCAAACCGTGAATAAAGCATATTCATACCAAACTATTTAAAAAAAGAAGTGAACACTTAAAACTTCATAGAGCTTCATATTCGTAGGTGTCATGAAGTTGGCATCGAGGTCTAGTACATCGTTTAACCTGTGACAGGCTCTTCATCTGGTTCCTGTTAGACTGGAAAAAAATTTGAAGGCTGTGTTCTCTTTACAGTTGTGTGAGCAATTTGCTGGTATCCCAAGGCCTGGCTGAATGGAGCTCTGTGCACGTACATCCTCTTGTGTAAGTAAGCAAACAGTAGCTTGGATGAAGGGGGCCAAGGTGAAGGGAGCTGTCAACTTCAACTCCTGCTCTATTTTATTTTGTCTGCACGTTTTGGGAAGTTCTCTGTGGAAATACTTTGTACTCTCTATGAGATGAGCGCTCTCCAGTCTGCTTTGCCAGGCAGATACAGGGAGACTGGTTCTACCCAAGGATGCATTTTTGCCTTTTTAAAAAAAAAAAAAAAGCTTTTGGTTGTTCTCATGTTGTGGGTGACCAAACTGCAGTGGTGGCTTTCCAAAACGGAGTATAACTGTTGCAGGTGTGGTAACTGAAGGCTAGGAGTTACAAAAGGTTTGCAGGGAAAGTTTTAATCCCTTTCTTTGCTGTTGTGGGGGAGGGAAGAGGGTGTCAGTTCATCAAGCAGTGGAAAAAGGCTTGTTACCTCTGAGTTTTATTCCCCCTGCATCAGTTATTCTAGTGAAATACAAACTTTCCCTGTAAACCTTGCTTCCCTAGAGGTTGTGGTAAGTTACAAAGGCAAACTCTGAGTTTTCAGGAGCGCAGCTTTCCAGTCAGTCCTTAAATGACAGTTGTGGAATGAGCTACAGGCTGCTTGCAGTGAGAATTCAGCTTCCTAATTCGTGTTTATATGGTGAGGGTGTTGGTAAATCAGCACAGCTGGGGAAGTGTGCTCTCCTTGCATTTGAGGTCTGGAAGAAGCCTGAGAGCTTACCTGGTGGGGAAGGGGAAGCGCACTTGTGAAGCCGCTCTTCTGGATGAGATTCAGTTAAAGGTGTGAAGCTGGGGCAGGAGTGAAGGGAATATTTTGTAATTGGGTTTGTAGCAAACATTTGGTACCTGTGCCCAGGTGTGAGGAAGGGCTCTGGGGGGAGCCCAGCTCTGGGGGTCCCTCAGCGCAAGTAGCGGGCACTAACTTCTACCACCTGTGTGAAGTGCTCTTGGGGAAATTTCCTGCTCTTTCGCTTTTGCGTTTATTTTTGCTTTATCCTCTCCTTTCCTTCAGCTTTGGCCGCGACTCTCCCCTCCTTGATTTTTTTTGTTTTCACAGGAAAGAAGAGTGCTAACGCCCATTTTCCAGCCCGGCAGCGGGGTGGCGGTGGCAGAGGAAGAGGAGGAGGAGGAAGAAAAGGAAGAGGATGGGGGGGGGGGGGGGGAGAGGAGGAGGATGAAGATGAAGCGGCCGCGGGTGCCCGCGGAGGTGCTGAAGAACAGCTCCCCTCACCTGCACACGGAGCCGGGGGGGGGGGGGGAAGCCCCCGTTCCCCACATCGCCCCCCCCCCCCCCCCCCGCAAACCCTGTTGCGTCGCTGCAGTTCTGTGCCCTCCCCCCTTTTAAATTCATTTATTTATTAGTATTTTTTTCCACCGCCCCCTCCCCAGGGCCCTTCCCGCCCGCGGGGGCCGGGCGCGGGGGCAGGCGGCGGCCGCGGAGCGCCGTGAGGGGAGGGAAGGGGGGGGGGGGGTGAAGGGGGGGGGGGGGGGGGGGGGGGCTCGAGGCCCAGTTGCGCGCGCGCCGCCTCAGCGGCTCCCTCCCCTGCCGGCCCCCCCCCCCTCCCCTCCCCATCCCCACAGCCCACGTGACCGGCGCGGGCCAATGGGCGGGCGGGGCGGCGGGGATCCGGCTGGAACCGGTTGGGCCGCGTCCGGCTCTATATAAAACTTTATAAACACCCGATTCAAATTAGTGGGGTCGGCAGCCAGCGGAGCGAGCCGGGAGGCAGCCCCGCCGCCCGCCCGCCCTCCCGCCTTCCTGCCCGCCTGCCCTCCGCGCCGCCGGCCTCTCCCCGCTTTCCCCCTCCCCCGCTCTCCTCACCGCCGCCGCCCCGGCCCGAGCGAGCCCGGCTCCCCCCCCCCCCCCCCCCCTCCTCCGCCTCCTCCTCCCTCCGCCCCCTCACGCCGCCCAGCGCGCTCGTCTCGCTCGCTCTCCCCTCACACACACACACACACACAACACACGCCGCCCGGAGCCATGCCGAAGAGAAAGGTACGTGGCACCGGGGCACCGGGACCCCTTCCCCCCTTTCCTCCCCCCTCACCCCCCCACAGCGGGGGCCTCCCTCCCTTCCTCCCCCCCCCACACACACACACCGGAGGGGGGGGGGGGGGCGGGGGGGGGAGCAGTTTGAGGCGCGTAGTCCCGCCCCCCCCTCCCTTCGGGGCGGTAACGGCTGCGAGGCGGCGCGCGAGCGGAGGCCCCGGCGGGCGCTGAGGGGAAGGGGGGGGGGGAGCTGAAGGGGGGGGGGCGGGGCGGCGGGACCGTTGCCGGCCGCGCGCGCGCTCGCTCTAACGGCTGAGGGGAGGGGAGGGGCGCGAGCGCGCGCAGCCGGTCCGATCCGGCTGGTTTTGGCGGGAAGGGGGGGCCTGAGGGGAAAGGGGGGGGGGGGGGGAGGCTTCCCCTCCCCTGCGAGGAGCGCGAAGGGCGGGAAGCGGCTCGCGCAGCCCCCGGGCGGCTTTGCCGCCAAAACCCGTGAGGGGAGGGGGGGGGAGCGGGGAGCGGGGCCTCGCTGAGGGGGCGGCTCGGCCCCCGCCTCCCCGTGGGGCGGAGGGGAAGGGGGGGGGGGTGCGCCGAGTTTCCGCCTCAGCCCGGCCTAAGGCGAGCCCCCCCGCCCGCTGTGGCTTCCTTGTAGCCCCCCCCAAATCCCGGGGAGAGCCCCCAGGGCCCAGCACCCCCCCCCCCCCCGCAGCCGGTTAGAGCGAGCGCCCCCCCGTTAACTTGTTGCCTCCGCTTCTCTTTCACGCTCTAGGCTGAAGGAGATACCAAGGGCGATAAGGCCAAAGTTAAGGATGAGGTAAGAAGTTGGGTGTTTTCGCCAAAGTTGGGTCGTAAAGCGTTGGAAGGCAAGGTTCAGGTCGATTGTCAGAAAGATCCTTGAGGAGACGGGGATTCCTCCTAATCCGTAGCGGCCCTTCCAAGTGTTAGCTGCGTCGTCTGGGCTTAAGCATGAAAAAACTATTTCACTATTGTTAGTTATTATTAGGAGTGATGTAAACAGGATATTCTCGTGCTCCATGAGAAAGGGAAAAAAGTGAACTAAAAACTTAGAAATTACTCCTGGGATTTTATTACTTTGGGATCAGACTTTGTGTGTTTGGATGGTTTACGTTTCATCACGTTAAATTAAATAATTTCTCTTTTCAAACAGCCACAACGGAGATCGGCGAGGTTATCTGCTGTGAGTATTCTCTTGCTGAGCAGAGATGTCACAACATTTAATAGCTTTAGGCTCGAGTATTAAATACTGCATCTGTGTGAGAACTGTAGGTATTCTGGAGAGACGCATTGTTCAGCTGAAAGAAAGTTATTAGCTTAACAAACTGCCCCATTGTGTAGTGTTATGGGAGTGGCTGAGCAACTGACAAATCAAGTAAGTGCTTTGATTTCAAATGTTTCAATTTGCTTTCCTAAAAATAAACCATCTGGGGCTGAATTGTAAAAACAAATGCCTCTTTAAAAATAATTTTAATAATACAAGAGTCTTTTTTTACTTAACAGAAACCCGCCCCTCCGAAGCCAGAGCCTAAACCTAAAAAGGCAGCTCCAAAGGTAAGTTGTTGTGTTAGCGCCGTTATTGAGAGGAAAATAGGTTACGAGGCTTGGATTTGTCTGTTGACAGAACTTTGAAGTGTATCTAGTCCCGAAATCTAGCTGCATCGTCACTTCTATAAAGTTGCAGTGAAAACTTCTGTATTTTACAAAACTTGAATAAAAAATACCAAAGAGTGATTAAGTACAAGAAGACCCTTCTCAGTTGTTATCGATCTCTTAAATACATGAACACTTGTGTGTTGCGTTCTTTTCAGGCCGACATCCAATGTTGATTTTACCATGCTGGTTTTTGGATTCCTGTGGCTTAGTGATTGGATGTTGGTAATTGTAATGGTGTGTGTCATCTTGTGTTTGACAGAAGAGCGAGAAGTTGCCCAAGGGAAAGAAGGGGAAAGCTGATGCTGGCAAGGAGGGAAACAACCCTGCAGAAAACGGAGATGCCAAAACAGACCAGGTATAACAGCAGGTCTAGCAGCTTGAGTTACAACAGCAAATTAATTTTTTCCCTATCAAACAAAGGCAGGTCTAGGCTTGTGCTAATGAAGATGAATTACTGCTTGAGTATTTAGACCTGTCGCTTGTGACATTAACAGTACATCCATGGACGCAGAGGGCTGTGTTGCCTGGTCAGTAATGAGTTAACATTGTCTGTTTGCTAGTTGAAGTTGCTGTATGAAAAGTTACTGTTCTGCCTTGTTCTAAAATCATATAAAGTTAGCACTTCATAAAGCAGCTCCCGGTTGCCTTTTGCACTGCTTTGAATGTTAGACTTCATTCTGCTAAGAGTTATGGTGGTACAGCCCAGATAAATTTCTTCTGTTCAGAGAATTGTTACTCAGGAGGAGGAATTTTGTTTGGTGCAAGTGTGTGGTGTGTATTGACCGGTTCCCCCTTTTTCTTTTAGGCACAGAAAGCCGAAGGTGCTGGTGATGCCAAGTAAAATGTGTGAATTTTTGATAACTGTGTACTTCTGGTGACTGTACAGTTTGAAATACTATTTTTTATCAAGTTTTATAACAATGCAGAATTTTGTTTTACTTTTTTTTAAGCTATGTTGTTAGCACACAGACCGCTTCGTTGTTGTGTTTTGAGGGGGGGGGCAGTGGGGACAAATGTCACTTAGTCTATTTCTTGGAACCTAAATTTTAAAAGTAAAAGTTTACCCCCTCCCCAGTTTTTGGAAGAAGGGCTCTTCCTGAATAGAGGAGGAAGGGTTTCCTTAATGCTGCACGTCTGTTTCGTGAAGTGCATCAGAGTGAACGCTGAAGCTCCCAAGACGCCTGTTGCCAACTTCCAACTGCAGTTTGTATTGCCCTCTGTGTTCCCTTTCGTGTCCTCAGTTTTTTGCCTAGAGCCTATCACTCCGAAATACAGCAAAAACGGCATTTTGGGACTTGCCACTCTAAATGCATTGTCAGGTGATCCCGGACTTGTGGTGTCTAATTTGGGACATAATAGCTCTAAAAGGAGCTGCATTTCCTCTTTTATATTGTGGATCTTCAGATTAAGAAATCTGCAGTTTTAATTTTCTCAAAGTCAGGGTAGATTTGTGAAGAGTTGTTAAACAACATGCTAAATGTGAAAGTGTCCACCCTCACTCTAAACTTTTCCCTCTACAAGTATGAAATGAAGATTCTTCAGTTTTATAGCAACTTTTACGTTTGGGTAGTCCATGAAGGGAGGGGAGTTTGACAGTTGTTGTAAAATGTTGCAGATTGTAGCCCATGTCCTGCCTAAATTACCATGATTGTTTATGAAAAGTACCTTTAATAAAGCTGGATACGGTTTGGCTTGGACTGTTCTTAATGCCTTTCTAATTTCTCTTTGCCATTATTTCATCTCTGATGTGGTTAAAAGACTTTTGTTTTAAGTATCTGAGTTCAGATAATTAATGCATTTGTAATTCACAAGGGAAAAGCAAGGTTTCTGTACCTAAAAGCTGGGTAAGGTAACTTCACTGCAGGTTGGTTGGAAAGTCCTGACTTCCTGGGAGGCCCAAAATGGAGCATGTAAGTGAATCTCCTGAGATAGTTTATCTTTGTTATCGCTTAAAAAGCAGTGGCTATAGTGTTGTAACTACACAAAAGGGGGAAGAACACAGCAATCTTTCAGTTGCTGCAAAGAAAAAATAAATTTTGGTAAGGTTTTCTTTGTAGTGAAGCGAGAACTAGTTCCATAAAACTGATTATGTGTTAGATTTGCTTGAATGTTGTTGCTTCTGCTAATCAAATACAGACTTTGCTGTGGTGTAGTGACTAAGCAGGAAACAAGATTTGTTGAGTAAAAATGCAGCATTTTTATAGTCACTACTTACACCCTAGAACAGAGCCAAACCGAAAACCCTAATGTGTAAACGTCTCTTTCAGTAACTTTATGAGATGGAATATTTCTTCCATCTCTACTTGGCCGTTCCTGGGACTTGAGTGTCTGTTCTTAAGCTCAGTGACCTGTTTTAACCTGTGCTGTTCAGAGGGAATCCAACAGCAACAGGGTGGAGTTTCAGATTGAGAAGTATTCCGCATCTAGAACGCTAGAGGTATTCTAGAGCACAGGGAACAGATCAAAATGTCCCGGTAAGAACTATTTTTCCACCTTGCGTTATCATAGCTGAAAAATCTTACGTTTCCCCTCACAAACATATGAAAAGCAGTGAGCTTGAGTAAAGTACGTACCCCACCCAGAAGCAGCAGTGTAGAAGTGGCCAACAACGTTTCTGACAACTGACTTGAGCAACCAAGCAGTAGGATGCAGCTGCTGCCAGGCTGCAGCTCCCCAGCAGCAGGAACGGGGAGAAGAGGGGAGTAAATCGGGGGGACGTTCTCCAGGAGAGGCAGCCCTGGGACAAGTGAGTGGGGCTGCGGTGTTGGGGCAAAGTGAAAAGGAGCTCAAGGATTTACAAGAAGGGCACTTAGGGTGCTGTGTCGTTGGGCTGGTCTGCTCGGCCGTGTCCTCCAGAAGAGGACTGATTGCTCTAGGGAGAAAGAGCGGCTCACCTGCGTGAGAACTGACGGCAGGTTTGATGTCCTCTGGATTTCCTAACGAGTCAATTTGTAAGCATGAGTGAGATGAGCATCGAGGTAGTGGGATGGTCTCGGACGTCCACAGGCTGGATGATGTTGCGAGTGCTCTGTGAGCAGTGAAATGGGCTTCCCCCAATAAAAATGTAATTATTACATTAAAATAATAATGTAAGGGTGAAGAAATCTTGAAATACCCTACCTTGCTCTATGTTACTGGGCCTCTGCAAAGGGAATGAGCAGTTCCAAACGAGCTGGCTTTTGAGCAGGTTGCTGCTGGCCTGGTTGCCGACTGAAATGCTCCGAAACCAACCTCGTGGCTGGGAGGCCTCTTCATCCCTCAGTTGAAAGATACGCTACTGCTAACAAAGCGTAGTTACAGATCGTATTTTTGTTGAAGAACGTGCTCCTTAACTATTAACGTTTTCAATACTTAAAATTCTAAAATGTTTGCTGCTGTGTTGTGCGTAATGCTACAGGGTATTTCCTCCAGCCAGAGGAAAACAATAATTCTGGTGATAACTGCTGCCTAAGTTACTCTGCAGTCATCCAGCCGTGCCACCTTGACTGCTTCCCGTTGAACTCCCAAACCTCATTACCTCTTGCACGTACTGACAACTGTCTTCATGTCTGTGGCACGTGTGTAACTTCATGCTCAGCGTAGCACATTTTGGAACGTATTGTCGCTTTAATTTTTGCTACAAAGCTCTCTTATATTTTCCTTTATTCTGATCTGGCATCTAGTTGCTGATCAGAATGCCCCTCTCTCCCATAAGCAGAAATGTTGCTAGGGAAGTTCTAAACTCGCTGGATGATCTGCAGCTCAGCTACGTGAGGGATCTGCCCGTCTCTTCTCCACACAGCGACACGTATTTGGTGCTGCAAGATTTGAATCTATTGCTACATCTAAGGTGTTTCCCACTGGGCATGCCCTTGTGCTGAAGTTATTTTTTCTTTTGGGGCTTGACTTGACATGCAGGGCTCATCTATTTCTCCTTAAGCAAAATGTAAGGGATGCTAAAGACAGTAAATCCAACTAATTAGTTCTCTAAATTAAAAACTAAATAGCAGACAACGCTGTGCTGTAACCCGTGCATGTTTAGTGGTTAGAAATAGCCACAAATCTGCATCTCCAGCTGCCAGAATGCCTTAAGCTAAAAATAATTTTTTCTGTTAAATCATAACCGTTTTACATGGAAAATTGTGTGTGTAATCTGGAAATGTGATTTATGCTACTGGGTACGTTAAAAAAGCTGATCTCTCAGGTGGTGTTCGCTTTAGCATGCGTTCTGTACTATTAGAAGCTTTGAGATTACAAAAATTGGAGACTACTGGTGTTTCGTGGAAACAAAGGTGACATGAAAAAGCATCCAGTGATACACAGTTGAGAGTCACTACTTTGTGATGTTTCAGTGATAAATAACGTGGTGCTATTCAGCAATGTATATTTTTTTTCCAAATTTCAACGCGGGCTGAGGATTTGAGCATTTAAAGCACTCCTCAGAACACACAACAGTTCCCATACGCAGCAGGTGACAGAGAAGGGCCATGGATTGTCTGGTTTACCAATAAATAAAGAACTAGTACTGGCAGAGCTCAGTTGCGCTTCTGGGCTTTGCTCAAGTTTCCTGTCTAGGATTTTTTCCTTTGGAATCCTGGTAGCTGGGATCCTGGCAGTTTCCAACCAGCTGTATCACTTCCTATTAGATACGGTACATCTTGAAATCTGTGCTACGCTCCTCGGCAGGGTTGTGCTGGGTACATTGGATGTGTCCTGTTCTTAGAATAAGATATGAAAGCTTTTTGTCTCTCTGCTAATTACCTGAGTTCTGAACACTCACTGTCAGTTTGCATGATTCTTTTTCTTGTTCTGCTTTCTGATACCTTTCCCACCTTCATTTTATCCATCCTCTTACAGAAAACTTGATTTGCACAAGTGATGCACAGTGAAATGGGAGCCTGATTCACTTGGAAGGACTGAGTCTGTTGCTTGGAGTTGCAGCTGCTTTCATGCAAAGGAGAACAGCCACATCCAGGATGCAGAAGGTCACCACTGACAACAGAAAGGCAAATGAGTAGGTTCAGTGTTTCCTTGCAGGCCTTGGAGTAGTAGTTATGTACCTCTCTGGTTTAAATCCATATAAAATGAGTGGCTGTGCCTGTAAGTTTTTTTCTCGGATTATGGCTTCAGCACAAAGTATCTGGGAAATAGACCCAAATAAATATGCATGTTTGCATATTTATGTGAATTTATTTATATGTGAAGTTATTTTATATTATTTATATATGCATATATATATGTGAAATAAATATTTGCATATTTGTTTCACACTTTGAATCCAAAGCTGCTTTTTGATTGTATAGGTAAGATTGCAAAGAATGGCTGAGCTCTTCGTGGCACCAAAATATTTGGCATGCTTCCAGTGGAGCCTGTGGATGATTCTTCTTTTCCTAATGCCTTCACGTTTTGCTGGGGTCTTAAGAATGTTTAGATAACTGAGACACGATAGAGCAAAGTGTCTGCACTTTTAAAGCAGTGTACTAAGTGACATTTAAATGTGAGTAAAAGTTAGTGTGAGCAAGTTGCAGACCAGCATGTCTCCGTAATTCTGCACAAACACCTTTAGCCCAAACATGCTTTTACTGTGAAGTGAAAGTGGATTGTGAGCTAAAAAAAGCATGAGAACCGAAGTAGATTGTGCTGGGAGGACTCCACAAGAATGACAAACTCATGTCCCTGCCCCTCCCAGTGCAGTGCCCTTGGATTAACAGTTTTGAGTTTCAGGATAATGTACTCCCTGCAGAAGTTTTCATCTTGCATTCACAGAGCTTAATTATATTTGGAAAAAGTGACAGTGTACTCCTCGCATCAGCCAAGCCCTGCCATGGGTGGGTATGAAAAGGAACAAGGAAGGAAAGGAGACTAAATTTCAGTGAGTGCACACAGTGAATATTGAGTTGCAGGATCACTCATGTCAGAAGAATCACCTAGCTTGATGGCACAGGGATTTCATTGTCCCTAAATCATCCCAGATACGGTAATACCATATCCAGGGATTAATATTTCTAACTATAATTTCTGAGAAATGGGTTCTTATCCTGCCGTTTATAAAGATGAAATGGAGCTATAGTTATGCAGACAATTTACAATGCACACCTGTCCTCATTTGCAAGGGATAGGAATGAGACAGAACATGGGAAGCTGATTCTGAGTAGAGTTTGACTGAGGCTGAGGAAATACCAACTAATAAAGTGTTAGTAAATTGAGGTTAGGAAGATTTCTGAGGTGAAAGACTTTTTTTTTTTTAAAAAAAAAAAAAACAACTCTTGGCAATCTTTTTTTTTTTAAACCATCTTGAAATGGGAATTTTTAGGGTGCCAGATGATGTAGGGTGTGACAGAAGAAATAGCAACAGAATACATCAGGGAAAGCTTCCTGAATGTGAGGTCTATTAAAATGCATTAAAGCCTCCAAACAAGAATATTTAATTGCCTCAGGTGCTTAAAACCAGCCTGGAGAATGTACTAAGAAAACATGCTGGAAGGAGTGGTCCTACAGTGGCTTTAAATAACCCAGCTGCGTAACATGGCCGTTGCTCCACCTTCCAACCCACCTGCAGATACTGGAAGACTCTGCCTTTTTCTACCAGATACTTGAAACCCAAACTCTCTAGGTTTCCCCTTCGGAACAGCAGATTTGGTAGTGGATTTCATTACACGTTACTCAATCATCTCACTAAACTTACTTTTGGATTTTTAACAGATTTCCCTCTGGGCGACAACTCTCTCCTGCTCTCCAGCTTTTCGGTTGCTGTTGCTATGTGGAGGTTAGTGTGTACAGCAATCATGGAGCAAGAGGGGAGTTAGCCCAGAGAAGATTTCTATTTTAGTGTTTCACAATTGGGAGATTTTGTGTGCCTTTACTCTAATGAAGTGGTATCTCCATGCTTATTGTCGATGGAAGTAGGTTTTGTCTAAGTATAAGAACCGAATGCATAATATTAGATGGTCTTAGTCTAGTGTGAGGACTGATTGTAAACTTGGGCAACTAAATTACCTTTTCTAGTGGTTTCCTTCTTACTGGAGATAATAACAGAGATTGTTAACTATGCTTTGGGTATTTGGTGAATAGAGTTTGTTGGACTGTAGCCTGGTTTGAAATGCCCAGGTTTCCCTGTCACAGCATGACCAAACTAGCTTCCTTGTTGGCAAGCTAAACAGAAATCCAGGAAGGAAAATTCCATTGATACTAAATTAATTTCTCTTGCGAAAATGCCCATGGTTTCAAAAGTAAGCTGGATGTGAGGCACATTGGCAGGGGAGCGCTGAATTTGGCAATCTCGCCTCTCACATTCTTGCCCCAGCTTAGTGGACGCAGGGATTTATGTAGTGCTGTTTGTTTCATTATCAGATGTTGATTAACAGCCTATTCCTTCCCTTCACCACACGGTGGTACCAGGAAACACAGAATCAGTGCTCGGAAGCCAACAAATGGCTGGCAGTGTCCAAATGCATCACATACCGCCCGTTAACAAACCTGGGAGGCTGAAGTCTGGTTTATTACAATCGAATGTGTTAACTTCTTTTAGAAAGTGGGAGAAGTTCTCTTCCAGCATTCCCCATCGCCGTGGTGTTGTGTTGGCTTGGGAGACAGCATTAGGCAACCAGTAATCACCTGAGCAGTGCGAGTCTCCCTTCTGATTTCCGATGTATCTATACAACCACACTACATGAGCGCTTTCCAGTTTTTGTTATGCTTTTGCTCAAAACCCACACAGTGCTCAACTCATTGTCAGTTTACAGGCCTACCTGACATCTCAGGGGAAATGTGTGTTATGGCAGGTCTTTGAACTCAGGCTTCCCAAATTCTATTCTAGGAGTCACCGGATTGTTCGTTTTTCCCCTCGAGCAGTTAGTGCAGCTGGTATGACACGTGTCCTGAAAGTTTAAGCCTAAACTAGAGCTACTGTTATCCATCTCACCTGTCCTTAACTGGGGAAGGGATACTTTATCTTAAACCCAGATTTAAATGGCTATTGTATAAGCCTGGTCAATTTTAGGCTTGTTGGCACAAGCTACTTATATCAGATTTGCTGAATCTTCAACCTGAGATGACAGTATTGTTCAAAGAAATAATACGTTGTCAACAAGCTTTCTGTACTTTTGGTCATGTCTCCTTTTGCATGCCAGTGTCTTGAGTAGGTTTGCTTTTTCTCTTCAAGCTAAATGCAATCCAGGAAATAGAGTTGTAATACTTGTGCTAATTCACAACGCTCATTAAAAGCCTGACTAGATGATTTTTCTGATGTTGTAAAGTTCAGTGCTCACTTTGGTAGCCAGCAACCTTTCCCATCATTGCGTTAACATTCTTGTCAAGTCTAGCAGAATGACATCCTATAATATGTATTGGGCTGAAGCAATACCATCATTTGTAGAGAGCTGTTTGTCCTTCACCTTGTACATTATGAAACACTTTAGTCATTGGGTTATCTCCTTCTAACACATGCTTTCGATGTTTACCCTTAGCAAGTAGCAGTGCCTGAAGTTGGAAAGGAAGTGGCTGCTTACAAGAGTTGGAGAGATTGCATGTGAAGCACTTGACACACTAATGATACTTCCCTGAAGTGGATGCAAAATGGAAAGGTGAGCTCCTGGTAAGCCAAACTTGTTCCTTTTCTTCAGCTCTCAGTACGTGACTGGGGCAGGGATCACTGTGCTAGATGCATTTTTGGGATGAAGTGAGCAAAACATCACCCAGACTCAGAGGGAGAAGACAGGGATTCTCAGTCACTGACAGGTGTAAATGCCGTGCCGTGAAGATACAGCAAACATTGAAACCAATTGTTTCAGGGACATCGGAGTGTGCACTGCGCTGGAAAACACAACATAGTTTTTATTCAAATGTCCCTATTATATATGCACCATCACCATTCCCTGCTAGTTCCTAGATAACAAACCTACAGTGATTATTCAGTGATGAGTGAAATGACCAGACCAGAGTTCTTAAGTTGCCTATAGAGCTTGCATTGTGTGTGTGTGTGTGACTCAGCCCAGAATTAGGGATGCTGATAGCCCCTTTTAGACCCTTTCTTCCTATCATTCACGGAGGTGGTGAGCCTCACAGCCTCCTGAGTGAGTATACTAGTTGGGCTGAAGTGTGTTGGCCTCAGCAAGCTTATACTATATACAGGGCCCGGCTTGCACACATGAGTAATCAGATTGTTTAAGATAAAATGCCCCAAAGTCATCTCAAGGTCCTTCTCACGTGCTGCGTGTGCTCAGCGCTGGGTTTATGCATTTGCTGCCTTTGTGCATCAGAGCAGTGAGAAGTGCAATGACTTTTTTTTCTGAAATCAAAGGTGCTGGGTTCCTGCCCACTATGAAGAAATGGTGTGTGAACCCTGAGCAGGTAGCTCATTACACAACCAGACACGTATGAAGTCAGAATTGTGGCTTCTTTGCACTTTGTGTGCAGTTAACCCAGCAGCAGTTCTCATGCACAGCAGTTATGTAAGTCTCTGTGCAATACCGTGCTTTTCTCACAAGAGGGATTCTTCCCAGTATTGCCACCTCACCAACACTCTGGTTCTGCAGCTTTTTTGTCTTTCGGACACAGTTTCCATCTTACACTGGGAGGCAAATAACAAAATTTTCTTCATGACTGGTGCTAAGAACTGCAAGGCCACAAGGGGTAACTAACTGATGCTCCAGATAGGCTGGTTTACTGATTCTTGATCCACACTGATTCACCTTCTCACTTTACTGAACAATTTCGAAGGCCATAGTGATGAAATTTGAACTCATCTGTTTCTGTCTATATCTACCTCTCCCAAAATGCTTCTGGCAGCAGGTGAGCTTATGCCAAAAGCGCCTTGGTGATCTTGTAAGGAGGGACATTTATCCATTGGTAATTGACTCCTATATTAATTTCCAAGAATCTGGCAAGCAGCTGCCAAAAAGCCTGTTTCCGTCTCTGCTGATCAATATTGCTTTTCAACAGGCATGTGGTGTTACTGAGCGTTAGCTAATAGCGCTGTGTTTCTTGTACTGCTTTAAGAACTGTAACATGCTCCAATGTCTTTAGATTTGAGAGACTTTTCAGTTAAATAATGTTACATCAGATGTTATTTATTATCCATTTCCAACACACTGGCCTCATTTCCACCATATCTTATGCTGGGCTGCCGCCACAGGGCATTTATCTCTAACATCATGCTAGTAGCTTTTTAGGTTGAGGCAGAAAATGCTTCTGTGCAGGTTTTAAATAGACAAATAAGGCAGCAGGTCTGGCCAGGACTTTCAGAAACAAGGTTATGAGCAAATAATCTTTCTGATTTCCCACAGGAAAAGGGTGAAAGAAGTCTTTACCTACCTTGCAAGCCCTGTCTAAGTCTCGTTTTCGCTGTCATTTAAGTCAGCAGCAAAACTCAAACAGGCTTCCGGAGCTGGAACCTTTTAAAATGTTCACTGCCTGTGGCAAAACCTTTATTGATATAAAGCAGTGTGCACTGAAGCTTTTAGTTATCCCCACTGGGTGACAAAATACCTGTCTCTGAAGTTTTTGCTCTGTAAATTGCTCTTACTCAGTGGCTGGAGACGCACTTGTGAGCAAAGAACAGGAGAAGGTGGTGGGAGAATCCGACAGACTGCCCCACAGTGAGCTCTTTTCCCTCGGACATGTTTCTTGAGCATCGTGTCTGAGCGTGACAGTCTAGAACGCGGGTGTGCTGGTGCACTTTGAGAGCCTGAAACATCCATGGGCAGGGAGGAACTCAGTGGTGTGGCCCACCACTATTCCTGCTCCACTGGTATTTACTGGTGCAGCCTTCAGCTGTTCCAAGCAGCAAGGGGGTGGCTGTGCAGCTCCCCGTTCATGCTGCAGCTGCTCCTGGGTGCTGGAGGTTTATCTGCGCATTGAGCAGTTTTTGATACTTTTTTAATGTGCTTATTTTATGAATTCTTGAATATGAATGCTGGGATAGCTTTTATAGGAAAATGTATGTTGTTTTCAGTGGTAAAACATCTCCATCTGAGCAATACCACCCTCCTCTCTTTACAGTGACAGAGGAAAGACACAGCCCCAGTGTAACAAAGAGATTGCTTTCGATCACATGGAAGGAAGCCCACAAAGTCTGAAGAAAGAAAGATAAAAGTAAGCTTCTTGCTTTTGATCTTAGAAATTCTGAAATTATCTTTTCTGAGCAGTTCTGGAGAATGACAATGAAATGACAACCACACAAGAAATGACCGCTTAAATTGTCACTAGAGAATAATCCAGAAAAAGTAAGCCTTCCTTCATCAGTCGAGGTGTAGGATCTATGTGTAAACTCACTGAGACAGAGCCAGAAGAGGCCCAGCTGGACACTCCTTAGATTTCTAATATAAAGCACAAGTACCTCTTTTGGAAAGACGAATGTCTGAAGAGCAGTCTCCAAACTCCCTTTACTCATCATGAAGGTGAGCAGGGGAGAAGAGCGATTTAAAAAGCGGAAACAAGTTCCCCCACTGTTAGCAAGTTCTGTTCTGCTCTCAAGTATTGATCCAGTCCCTGGGGAAGCAAAGAGGGAGTCTTCAATCTTTCAGCAACAAAGTACCAACCTTGCATTTCTGCTCCATTTTATGGTGTGCTGAAAGACATGCAGCGCTGCAAAGTATCTAGGAGCCTCACTAACTCCAGAGTCTTTTTCTTTTTTTTTTTTTTTAATGCTGATGAAGGACAAACAGGTTTTCTTTCGCCAGGTAATTGTCTTTCTGACATCACTGAACCTGTAGTGCCTTTTGTTCACTCCCCAACAAGGAAACCAGTGAGCATGGGGTAGATATATCTGCTACCTGTATATGCAAGCCAGCTGAGTCATATCTGTGCCGCTTTGCAGTTTTAATCAGGTTCTCAAATACAGAAAAGAAGCATTAGAAGAAAAGTTGAAGACATACATTTCTCTCCCTAGGTGGTGAAGGCACCTCTTTAGAAAGTTTTGCTTGTGTTGTGTCTTCCTGTGGAACACAATTGGTCATTCTGCCAAAATATTCCCAGGCAGGATCACTTCTTGTATTTTGGGAGTTTATTTCTCTGTTTGTTTTTGTGATGTGGCTTTTCAAGTCTGGATGTGTGCAGCAATCTCTGTTTTGTAAGAGTACTAAGAAGCTAAATACTGACAGTTATGATTATATCAGTCTTGAACAAATTGGAAATAAAGTCTTTTTGTGTGTGTGTGCTTTTTTTTTCCTCCATAAGAAAAATAGTTTACTTGGCTTGGAGTCTTTTGGCTTATCATCAGGATTCCTGAAACGTACTTCCAATTTGGATTTTTTTTTTTAACTTTGAATGATGGCATCCCAAACTGTGTAATGGGATAATTAGGAATGGGTATTTGTGTGTGCCCTCTGTTAAGCAGGATGAGACTTGTTCAGTTGCATGATGTAGGCTTGAGACTGCGAAGAGTGGAATGACATTTTCCTCTAGCTGAAGCTGGGTTTCTGTTGAAATGTGTTTTTGTTTTCAGTTGCCATATTTCCCTTCCCTGTCTGGAGAAACTGGGACCTGTGCACATCCGTCTGTTCTGTAAGTAGCACAAAACTGAGGGAATCTATTTGTATACGCTTAAAAGACCCATCACTTGTTTACGAGTTTTTAAACCTAAAAGAATTATAAAACTGACTACTTACCACTATTGTTTACTCAGCTTTCTCCCTGGCTAGGGGACAATGAAAACAGGCCCGAGAGTTTCACTTCTGTTTACAGTTTCTAATAGCTTTCTCTTTCATGTTATCACTCCCTTGCATAGCACTACAATGAAATAAACTACAAACATATCTGTATGCTAATTAAAACCAAAATTAGCCAGGTAACTTGTTCTAAATAACTTACCACCTGGGATGCAAACCTGCTTTAAAAATCTGCCTCTCTCACTCCCGCAAATAACGCATTTGCTTGTATTTTATATGATTTTTTGTAAGTATTTTTTCAGTTGTAGTTGAAGACCAAACCTCCCGTTTTCCTTTCAAACAGGGAACTGAAGTCGTTGGGACCTGAACAGTTCTGCTCAGGTGTGTGTCTGCTGGTGCTACTGCAATGAATTCTCTGAGCAGCCGAGCTAAGGAAATAGCAAGTGTGTGCGGAGGCAGAGTGCAAGTTCGCAGCAGCTTGTTATGAATCCAAAAGGCTGAGCCAGAGCAAAGGCTGAATGGGCTGTGAAAATAGCTCCTCTGAGGTCCTAGGAAGTATCTAAAGGCTATGACAGCACCGAATGCAATTGGTCGGAGTACTATCAGACTCACATAGTTTGAATACCGAAAAAGCAAGCCACCTTCCACTCTCCCCTTAGATAATGTTAAGAAGAAACAGATTATTTTCTCCTTTTGTTTGGATGTTAAGGGTTCTGTTCTGCATAGAAACAGGAACAGACCTCCACTCATTTATTTGCATCCAGGAAACGGAAGGTAACTGATATCAGGGGAGACTGACAGAGTGATTGTATCCATGACAACCAGCAGATATGGCCTTGCTGCCTGGCAGCTCGTTCCCTGGTCGCCTTCCCAGGCCACAATCCCAGCTCCAGTGGGTCCCTTTCCTCGAGGCACCTCTTAGCTGCAGCTGGATGTTCCTGAGAGATAGGTGCCCAATTCCCAAATGAAGTGAGTTTCCTAAAGGCAACAGCTTAATCAATTCTTGTCTCCATTAGCAAAACTCTTCCCTGACTTGTGCTGCGTGTGCTTCAGCCAAGGACTCCCTGGGAGCCCCAGAGGAGGTTTCAGAAAATCTGGTCCATGGAGGAACGGCATGATTTACAGTAAGAGCCCACAGGAGCAGGGTGGACTCAGCAACTTGCAGAGCCAGCAGGCAAAATGCAATATGTAGTGCAAAAGAAAAGAAAAGGTTTCAGACACGCTAGGCACCTTAATAAATGCAGGAATTGGGGAGCTGAGCAAGGTCATCTGATGCTCACCTTTGCTGGAAGTACTGGCAGAAGTTAAACGCCTTCAGTCTGCACATGCCCCTTTCAGGAGAATGAAAGAGCTGCCTGGACTGTGATCCTCGAGGAACTCCTCATCCCACCGTCTGCTGTGGTGTATTTTCTGCATTCCAAATACTGCCTGGACCTGCCTTGGAAAACGCTGGCATTTGAGGCAGCTGCAGTTGCACACAGTGGTAAGGAACGGAAAGAAATCTGTCACAAAAGGAAGAAGCAATTCCACTGTTAAACCCAGCCAGAGTTCCTCATTTATAGGGCACCTGCTTTATATCTTAAGTGTGATGTTTGAACCACGCTAAGGAAAAATGTCTCCCTGGGATCAAAACAAGGTGATTTATCATCTCTTCCTTCATAGTGGAAAAACAAAGCAGAAGAGGCAAGGAAATGAGATCTTGAATTGTGAGCTGGGGATTAGAAGACGACAGGACGTGGAGTTCAAATTCTATCCCGATGACCTGTTGAAACCGTGACTCAGTTTCCCTATTAGTAGTGGGGATAACAATGAACTAAGGAACTGATTAGCAAATCTTAAAAATACAAAGAAGGTTGCTGTAAGCTCTAATTAAACGACTGTCATAGTGTATACACAAAGCAGATTACATGAGCCTGTCTTTGGAAATTGTAGCAGGCATTTGGGACTCAGTTTGTGAGTTCTCATGCCTGCAATCTCTTTGCATTTCCTTATATGTTTAAAAGCGGCGTAGCATGAAGCAGGCAGTTCAAGAAAGATGCTCCCTGGCTCCAGTAGAGAAAACGGATACGGTGAGCCATGGGAACGCTGTGTTGCTGTTGGGTTAGGTGGAGAATCACTTAGGCAGCTTTTAGCGTAACGAGGAAAACTCTGCCTCTTCAAAGCCTGATTGGATTTGGTAATGTGGATAAGGACCGGTCTCGATACTTCCGCTGGGGAAGTGCTTCTTTGCGGATAACTGGCTTAACAAATGTTGTCAACCTCCCTGAAGAGGAAAATGTTACAAACCAAAAGCCAGCCAGCTGCAGAGGCAAAAATATCTACAACTGTATTTGAGGAGGATTTGATTAAAAAAAAAACAAACTGTAGCATTTTGAATTTTCAGCAAATTTAATACTGATGAAAGGGCCAGCCAGTTGATCTGGAAGTCTCTGTTTACAGCGGCATATAACAGTGGTAGTCTAAACGGAAATGTAGAAATCATGCTATGAACTCTCTCCAGCCTGCAGCCCTCTCCAAAAAATGTCAGTATATACGTTTTAATCACTGTATTTAGCCAGGACACTTACCCAAACAGCAGGCTCGGCTGTTCAGCTCCAAAGCACGTTATTTGTACCCTGCTTTCAGGACAGGGGCTGTTTTTTATAGCTATTCTTTGACTAGAAAATAAATACCAGGGTAGACCACTACCTCATTTCACTTACCCAGGCATCCTCCTCTGGACTTGCTAACAATCTAGTGTGACACATTTCATGTTCTGTTAATCTCCTGCACTAGGCAACACTGAATCACAATTACTGAAGGCAGGTCAGTCTGATAATAGATAGCATTGCTTCTCTTTGAGTCCTGTAGATGGGCATTGAGAGTCCCTTTAGATTGTCTACCCAGCACTGCTGCTGAATTGCTGTGCTATTATCTAGTCTTTTCGGGGGGGTCGTGTAATTTTGAGGATACTGTAGAGCTACCTCAGCAAAACTGTCTCCTAGCCTTTAACAGAAGTAGCTGCACAGATGCAGGAAATAGTCATGCATAAATCATTTGTAGTCTCCCAAATATATTTAACTTGCCGTTTTATTAAGAATTGGGCAAGATAATTTGAGAGTTTTGTTGAGGTGCAGTGGCACCCATGGGCGCAGAGCTGTCTTTTTCTTTGAGCCTAAAGAAGTCGTTGCTCCATAAAGCTTCATAATTTCTGTCTTTTGTCAAGCTCACGGTCAGCCTGCCTGTCATTCTGCTGTGAAATATGAAGGACTTTCTGCATCTCAATAGACCTGCGAGGAGGTGGAAGCAGCAGTAGGTTCCTTTCTCCCTTCCCTTATTGAATTCCAATAGGTCTTGCTCTGCCCTCAAACTGTTCTTCTGCATATTGTCCATCAACCTTTCGCTGTGACCTTGAAAATTAAGGCTCGCTTTTCTACTGGTCACCATACCACCCTATAAGTGCAAAGGTTCCTTCCATTTCTCAGCACTTTGCAATGAATTCGTTTTATGTTTAGCGTTTTTAATTTCTGTTGTTGTTTACAGTAACAGTCGTGACCTTGGGGTCAGAAACTTCTCAGGAGTTAATGACCAACTTGACTAAGATTACCCCCTCGGCTGCTGCAGATAACCGCTCAGCACCCGATCTTACCTGACCTGCAGGCACAAACCTGCCTTTGAAGCTGGGAGACGTTTTGTGGGTCACCTGATGGGAAATGTCCTTTGTGCCTGTCGTTACGGCTTACCTGCTCCGCGTGGGTCTGCCACCCGGGTGGGAAGCTCCAAGAGCACCAGAATGTCACCCAAAGGTCGCATTCGTGGGGCCTGGCATTAAGGCATGGCAGGTCGCAAAGAGCAGTGCCTCATTTTGTTCTCCTTCCAGAAAACATCAAGAGAGCCCTCTGCTACACGCACTTCTCTTCGTGTTCCCACCACGGACCTGTTCAACATGCACGCAGAGCAGATAGAAATCCAGAAAGGGAGATGCGTTTTGCAATTAAATGTAGAAGGTAAGTGGGATGCCAGTATTGACATCATCGTGTTGCTGATGCCATTTAAAACAGGTTCCAATCTGCAGCAGCTGCAGGATGGATGTAACCAGACGGCACGCCGTGTCCCAGGCAATACGGGGAAATTACGGACAGCTTTGGAGCTGAATTAATAACTCTCCACGAGATCTGCTTCAGCTTGCACCAAAAGTAAGTGACATGAGTTCAATTGGCTGTAACAGGGCCTCGCTTAGTACCAGCCTGGTGGGCTTGTTACTGAACGCCTTCATCTGGGACTCCAACACTGAAGGCACAGAGGGGTGCTCTGCACGCAGGACTAGGAGGCGGCGGTTCCCAGGCTCGGCTCAAACACTTTCTGTCACCCTGGGAATTTTTTACACACGATTCCCCCACATGTGAAACAGATAACAGCCTAAACCACAAGCAGGTCCTGATGATGACTTACAGATTAGCTTAAGTGTTGTGAAGATTAACTGGAATTTTTCAGTGTTGTGCTCTGCCCTAATTGAGCTTTCTCAAGGGCTCGCTGCCCTCTCTGAACAGGTTATGGGCTTAGGATGGTGCAATGCTGACTTCTTGGGACAGACGCCTGCAGAATACAAAACCGAGCTGTATGTGCTTTCACTTGGGCTCATTAAATGGTATTTCCAGCCACACCTTGATGAGGTCAACCCTTAGTGATGCACCCTTTCAAAAAGATTTTTTATAACAATTCTGTAGTGAAACACAAAAACATGATGCCTTGGGTTTGGGTAACTTTTTCCTATGTGAGAAGCCTGGCAAAGCAGAACAGCGATTGTACAGGAGCACTTGTGCTTAAGGCACCTTTCCTTTGAGGATCTCCAAACGGTGTAGAAAGGTGGATGTGGGTGTTTTTAATCCATGTCTTGCCAGGAACAGAAGGGGGAGGAGGGCCCTACAAGCAGCAATGAGTAGCAACTCCCTGTGCATCTCGAACTTAGAATCCAGATTTCCCGGAGACGTTTCCTGCCTTAAACAGAAATACAAATCGTCTCTTACTGAGTTTACCCTCGCAGCCTCTTCCCCTGGTGCTGTCGTGTAGCGCTGTGTGCGCAGTGAAGCAGCTGGTGACTTCTGCAGCTCTAGAGGGGAAGGATCCTTCCCGGGCACAGAAGAGCTGGACGCTCGGGGCAGCGTAGCTTGCAGTAGGTTTGCTGTTCGGGTGCCTCTTGGTGCCTTGGAGGATTTCCTCACTAGCCACACTCAGGCAGCGGCCGCCCCTCACCTTGCAAGCCCCAGGCGGTGCCTTCCCACCAGCTCTACGATCTCTTTGCCTAACGGGCGCGTCCCGAATTTATCGGGCTAAAAAAACGCCCAGGCAAGGCTGCGGCTGAGCGGGAACGCGTCGCCCCGAGCAGCCTCGGCGCCCGCCGGAGGTGCAGAGCGGCGCCCGGCCGAGCCCTTCGTCCTCCCCCCAACCCGCCTGGCGTGGGGCACCTGCCCACGGGCAGCCCCCGGCGGAGCTGCCTGAGCCCTCCCGCAACTTCGCCGCGGGCCCTGCCCTGCTCTCGCTGCCTCCCCCCCCCCGCAAGCTCCCCGGCGGCCCCCAGCCTCCCCCGGAGCTCTGCGGGCGGAGCGGCGCCGCCTTCCCCCGGCCCCCCCCCGGCCGCCCCGCCCCGGCCCGCCCCGCCGCTCCCGGCCCGGCCCGGGGAGCCGGTGCCCAGCGCGGGGCGCCGAGCCGAGCCGTGCCGTGCCGAGCCGAGCCGAGCCCCGCGGGGCAGCCCCAGTCCGCCGCCAGCATGCCGCTCGCCCAGCTGGCCGAGCCCTGGCCCAACATGGAGCTGGTGCATCTGGACACGGAGGTGAGCGGGGCACCGGCCCTTCCCGGGGGGCAGCGCCGCCCCCCAAGGGGGCTCCGCGGAACAAAGGAGCGCCCGGCCGGCCTCCCTCTTCCCTTCCTTCCCTCCCTCCTTCTTTCCTTCCCTCCTTCCTTCCTTCCTTCCTTCCTTCCTTCCCTCCGCTCCTGCCCCGCCGCTGCCCGGCCCCGCGGACCCTCCCCGCGCGTTTCCCCGCAGGGCTCCGGGCAGGGCTGGGGGCCGGCTGGCTCCCGGCTCGGCGGATCGCGGGGGCCGGAGGCCGGCGTGAGCTGCTCCGGCTGCTCCGAGCCGCAGGGCGCTGCGGGCACGGCCGTTGTGCCCACCGGGGCTGGGAGCGCCGGGGGCTTCATGGCTCCGCTGCTTCCCTTGCAGGCTTTCACGATGAGTAACGCGTGAGTAGCGTGCACCTCTCTTCCCACCCAAACACAGGGGCAGGCTGGCCCTGCCGAAGGCCCCGGGAATAAATGCCTCCGATTTTGTTTTTTTTCTCCTTAAGCCTTCCTTGCTGTCTGTCTGCCTAGACCCAGCTGCCCTGGCAGGCCCGTGAGGCAGGTTCGGGGTACCCAGCCGTGGCTCTGTTTTACTTTGCTGGATGTGCACGCTTCCCTCTTGCTTTGCTCTTTGCCTTTAATGAAGGCTTCCAGCCCAGATGTGCAGGACAGCGCACAGCATCTGTCCGCATCTGCAGGCTTGCCTCACAGCCATTTCGGAATAAAGGGACAGCTCGTAGCAGTTTTCACCCGCTGCAGAGCAGCCAGCTGAGGCAGTGTGCTCTGGCACTCTTCAGTTAAACATCTCCTAATCCAAATTGGAACTAGCCGCTTTCCTGGAGGAGTGATAGGGGCGGTGTGGATTTTGTCCCAGGCGCTTTGCTCAGACCCTGGTGCTCTCCCACTTGGCTGGGCTGAAGGCTGTCACGCTCCTTTACCCCTCCTGTCACTCTTAGGGATGTTGTGATGGTTAACTGCTCAGATGTGCTTATTCCTATTTAAAATTTTCACTTGAGGGACCTTTACTCAGAGCACAGGCGGCGTTTCTCTAAGCACTGCAGCGACAGCAGAAGGGTCTGCTGGCGACCGGAGGGGAGGTTGCCCAATCTTCATCAGCCAGATGCGGCGAGTCTTCTCCTGGAGACTTCCCGGGGCGGGCGGGAGCCGTGCGGGGGATCCCCGTGCTGCGTGTGTGCATCTGGCACGAAGGTGCGGGTGCAGTGGGCTGAGGGCATCCGTTCTGAAGCATCGCTTGAGTCACGAGGATGTGTTTGTGCGCGAAGGTGGGAGAGGATGGCAGTCCTGCAGCGACTTGATCGTGATTCCTGAGACCGCGTCACGTGCGCGGAGCCAGCCGGGTGTGCTGGGGTAGGTTCGAGCTGGATTACAGCGCTTTGTAATTGTGGTTTCTCTCTTCCGAAGCAGGAAGATAGCCTGGAAACTAGACTTGTCATGGGAGGAAACGAACGCTAGTGCCCAGGGCAATAAATGCCATCGGTGAGATTCATTTACTGCCTAATCCCAGGTCTCAGGTGCCAGGCAGCCGGCTGTGTCAACATCACGAGATCTCTTGACCGGAACTGGCTGCGGGGGGGCCCGGTGCGTTTGTCAGCCAGAGTCAGTTGTGAAGATCGTGGCAGCACCAAGAACGATTTCCCCACTGCGTTAGTTAACAGGTGTGTTATACTGAAAATGGAAATTTCGGGGCCTGCCTTCCCCCAGCTCACCTTGACCAGAGCTCTAGGTCAGCTCCAGGGGCAGGAGCAGCTTGCAGGTGGTATTTCTGAAGGTCAGTCTCTTTACATCTCAGTACCACCCCAAATGGGACGTTAGCAAGTTAGTTCCCTGGGGCTCGAGGTGAGCAGGTACGTGTACTTGCTTCCAGCGAGGAAGATCATACGGGTGGTTTCACCTCTGAGCCTGGCTGTCACCACCTGGGCCAGATGTTGCTGCATTCCTTCAGATCCTGCAGCCTGTCTGCAAACCGCAGCCAGGGACTTAGGCTCGGTGCAGGTTTGTTTTTACCTTGTGAGGTTAAAGTCACCGAGAGCAGAGGCCCAAGCAGAAAGTTTTAACCTCTCCCGGGCAAGGTGGTACCACGGAGAAATGAAAGAGACTTTTCTGGAATGTCAGTTACGTAAATTGCCTGGGATCCTTGCCATCGAGGTCTGAAACCGGCTTCCTTGAACCTTTGCTTTCTGAGTCACAGAAAGGTGCTGTCACCGCGCTGGAGGAGGCATCAGGCCCATTGTTTCAGATTTGGGGTTTTTCCACTGCGCTCCCCGGGCGGTTGCTGCTGGGGACCGGTCACAGCTGGCGCCTGTTGTCGCAGCCTGCCGGGGAGTGGGTGGCAGTGGGAGCAGGAACAGATCCGCTGCAGGAGACAAGTCCCTCTGTCCTGGGCACTGAGCTCGCTTCATAATACTTTTTCATCCCCTCTTCCCTCAGAAGCTTACGTTATTCGGAATATTGCTTGTGTAGTAGAAAAATCTGGCTGGGGCAGAGTATAAGCGACAGAGTGGAGTTGAATGACTTCATCACCATAGCGATGGAAACTGTCATCTGGGCTATGCGTTTCTTTAAACTCTTCTCTTGTTACACAAACATACAGCAACACAACTGACGTGGGATTACGACAAACCCAACCACTTCAAGCTAATTATTTTTGCCTGTATCATCCTTTATTGAGCAGAAGCTATTCATGAGTAACTATCTTTTTGAAGCATCTTAGCTGAACAGTGCATAAAACAGTGATCAAAGATACGGGAGGAAGCCAAGTGACTTGTGTCTCTGATATGCCTCATGCAGTCTCCTCGGTCTGGACTACGTGGGTTCTGCAGAAAAGAGTTGGAGATCTTTATTTTTTTGCAGAATTCTTCTGTTTCTCTGAAGTGCAATAGGCAAGATCCACTTAAAAATAGAAATAAAATGTCTTGTTCTTGTGTCAAACGAGCAGAAGCTCTGGGGTGAAGGGTTTCTTCCCCCGCTGCTGCCTGCTTGAATGTTTCACCCTTCATCAAAGGGGGGAAAAGGAGCACCCTTGGTACCTGCTCCCCGTGGCTTTATATATGGGTATCTCGGAAGTGACCAGCCAAAACCTAGAGGTCCAGGAATAGCAGCAGGCTGCCCGGCTAAGCAGAGCTGTCGATAATCCGGGGTGACTTGTGCTGATGCTGCTAACTATAGAGCACAGGCCCTGATGGCAGCAGGAGTGGGCACAGGCACGCGTGGTCCTGCCGGGGGTGAGACTTGTCCTGGTTTCAGATTAGAGCAGCGGTGGCTTGTTCTGTAAATTGCTCCTCCCTGGGCTGCAGATTATGGGGAATTAAAGGGATTTAGAATGCAAGATGCCCTAAGATAAATATCTCCAGGTTCAGCCAGGCTGGCGGTTATGTAACGGAATACACTTCTTTCCCGGTACGCTTTTCTGCGTGCCATGAAGAAAAGTTCTTAGAGTAGCGTGTGCGCTGTAGGGCCTTTGCATTAACTCCCACACAGCTTTAGCTGTCGTTCAGCTAGAGGTGCCCCAGCTGCCGGGCTGACACCCCGTGTGGCCGGCAGGTGAGCTCTGTAATCACCGTGTCCCGTGGCCACGGAGCGGTGCTGGCTGAAAAGCCGCGGGGACATCCCGCTGTCCCCTGGCGAGGCACGTGAGACCAAGCCCTGCTCGGTCTGCATCAGCTCCTTGCTGCCGTGGGCACCCAAGGGAAGGCGCCGCGCCTCCCTCCTGCAGCAGGTGCTGCCTGGTTGCTGCCTGCAGGGAGCTCTTGGAGGTTGCTTTCAGAGTAGGACACTGAGGCCGCTCCTTTCCAGCCAGGAGAACGGTGCGCGGTAAGAGTGGATCTGGCACGATCGGAGGCAAACACACATGCACTCGCTGACACGCTGTGCGTGGTATGCAGGGGGAGTGCAGAAATAAAGCATTTTAAAGAGACAGACGTCAAACCCAGAAACCCTCCAACTATTTCAGCTCTCCTCGTACTGCGGCGAGTAGCCGTATGTTATCCTGCGAGGTGATGAGTCTGTAGTTGTGTGTTTCCATCATGGAAGCTTACAAACGGCTCTCGAACCCCATATGAGGGCATAAAGGCTCTGTTTCTTCTCTCGGGTAGAAGGAAAACACTTGGCTGTAAATACTGCAATTCTCTCCTTACAAATCCATCCGACGTCAGCTCGTGAACGTGACTGCTGCATTAGGAGCTTCATCTCGCTAAGGCCACGGATTTACGTGCCCAGGAAGCCTCCCTAGGACGGACACTGTTCTGTTTGTTTCCACGTCCCTTCCGTTCCCAGGTAGGATTGATTGCTATCAGCAGCAAGTGCACGGAACAAGTGTCCCTCGGGGTAGGGAGCTGATGAACTGCAGCGCTCAAAAGCTCTGGCAGGTCCTGGTGTCTCCTAGCTCAGCCCCGAAGCTGAGGGCTTGAACAGACCCTGCGTTCGCTCGCCAGATGCTGATCTTCCCAGGGGAATAAAAGAGCTTGTCCCATGCATCAACTCATCCCCTCTCCTGACACGTGCCTTGTAGATCTGCTCTCCAGACCATGAGCCAGGCAGTATTTCTCTGTCTGACATGGAAATTGTACTTCTTACGGGACTCGAGCTGTTTTAGACATAAACAGCCCTCCCAGAGCTATGGTTTTGATTAGCCGCAACTTACAGATTGTTGATCAGTGACAGCTGAGCCAGTAAACACGAGCATGTTTCCAAGTCTGGCCGTCTTCAGCACGGTGTCTCCCCTTCTTCGTGGAGGGATATACATAAACATAAACTCTTACTTCATTTCTTAGATATTCTGTGTGCTAATGTCACTAATAGCTCTGTGTAAACATCAGGCCTGTGTTCCTCTGGAAGAGCTTGGTGCGTGGTGGTGTGCGATTACTTCATTGCAGTTGTTGCCTGAAAATCCTAGGAGCTCAAACCCCATTGTGAGTGGTACTAAGGTGACTTAGGGAGCTCAGAGTAACTCCGTGTAAACGTAAACGTTGCAGGGCCAGCATCAGGCTGAGGCAGGTCTTCCTTCCCCTAGCTGGTGTGGCGGCTCTCTGCACTGTGGTGGAGCTGCTGCAGGCGGCGCTGGCTGGGCCGAGTCAGGAGCAGAGAGACCTGAACAGGAAGACCCATGGAGACTGGTGGCTGTGGTTTGAGTTATCTGAAAACCACGCTTGTGTAGAAATGTAGCTCTTTAGTGCTCCATCCTTTGTTACGAGCTAGCTGCGAGCAGGTATCCAAACAGTTTGAACGCAGCACTGATGACCTCCTATGGAAAGGAGGAGAGTGGAAGCACCAAGTGGATGCTGTAGGAAGAGAGCACAACACCAGAAGGAGGTTTTCCCAGTGGCCCCAAAGCTCCCTGAAAATCAGCAAATGCAAGTTTTCCCCTTAAAGACAGTGAAACCCAAACATTCAACTAGGAATCTGAGGCTGAAATACAAATGTGTTGCGCTTCTTCTTTCAGACTGTAAAATCTAAAGAGAAGTGGATAAATTTGCTTTGTTCTTTCAGGCAAAGTGAAGGCTTCCATGATTTTTGGAGCCTGAGACGAGCGCAAATAGATGTCAAAGGAAAACGTTCTTGCCCTTGTTTTTCTCCCTAGTCTGCAGAAACCCTTTTGTACACACTTACCCTGCTCTGCGTATCTCTAAGTAAATCCCACCCACTTCTGCTCCTGCTCCTGCTGGCTCCTCCAGGCACGGTGCTGTGCTGAACCTGATACGCCTGTGGTTCAGCGCTGAGTGTGACTGGCCTGGTGCCACTGCAGGCAGCTCAGGTCACCTGTTGTGACTTTGTACAGAGCCCCAGCAACAGAAGCTTGACTTGCAGGCCAAAGGTGGCCTGAAGCCAGGTGGTGCCGATTTCCTACAGTGATACCAGCTGTGATAAGGTAATAAATTACTGATAAAAGCTCATATTAAAAACCAATGTAAAGGCAAAATGGCTGTGAGGCTGTAAATTGCATGCTGGCACTGCTGTCCTGTCTTCACCTGGTTTACCCCGCTTGCTTCTTTGTGAGTCCCGGAGCGACAGTGGAGGGTGTCGCTGCCACGCGAGTGCCGGAGGTGGGATAGCGCAGCCGCACCGCTGGGTTTCTGTCTCCGGAGCAGCCCCTGCAGCACACGCTGCCGAGAGCGGGACTCCTGTACACACCAACCTGGGAATCTGTGCCTGAGGAGCGCAGGGACGAGGCGGATCCCACGAGCAATACCAGCCCTAATTGCAGACTCCCTGGGCAAGAGACTTTGTTTACACAAGTGTTTTTTCTGTTGGCAGAGTCTTTTGCTGTGCCCCCAAGACGTAAGGGAAGAGTTCAACCCTCTCGTACCGTGTCTGAAAGTGGCATCCCCCTGTTTGTCCAGCATGAAATGCTCTCAGAGCAAAGAGGCCCCGGGGGTGTCAGAGGAGCGGTCCGTGCCTGGTGTGTGCTAACAGCAGGTTCTCTTCCTTTGCAGAATGGGCAGGCTGCTCCAGAAGAAAGTGGGAATCCTCCATCCAAGGTAAAAATGCAGCAGGGTTAAGTCTTTTACTCATCCCTCTGAGCTGCATGTGGTGTGTGAGCTGACTTGGTGAATGGGTTGGGGAAGGCTATTTTTAAATCCTGTAAGCTGCTGCTTTGTAATCTGGACGAGTGCATGCAGGAGCGTGAGGGACTGGAGCAGAGGAAGAGGAAAGCCAAGCCCTCCTTCCTCCTGTCCCTTTGGTCATCCAAAATATCCGGGAAGTTTCCTAAAGGGCCACCTGAGTCTAGTGCACCGGAGGTGGACCAGCAGCTGTAGAGGAGGGCTAGAAGTGAGAATCCCTGGGGTGTTTCAGTGCCATATTTACATGCTTCTCTGTTGAGATCTTGCCAGGTGGGGTGAGAAATGCAAGAGTATTTGATGGGTTTGGCACAGCTGCCCTTGCAGAGTGCCTGGTTTCTGTTTATTCTCTTGCCCTGGTGGAGCTAGGAGAAGCTCCACATCTGTCATGTTGCCCTCTGCATCCCCATTAACAGCAGCAGGGAGTGGTAGAGGGAAGTGATCTGCTGTCTTCCTGCTCCCCACATGAGCAACGTGATGTTGAAGGATGTGATTACTCTGATGTGAACCCTCTCCAAGTAAAAGACCGAGAACTGATGTTGTTAACACGGGTGTTTCCTACTAGTGCACACTGTGCCTTTACTTCTCTGTCTTGCAAGACACTGTAGAGCAGAAGGGCAGCAGAGAAGGCATTTCAGTGCCCTCAAAGCACAAGCCTTTCCATATTTCCTTTTCTGATATGCACATTCTGTAATTATGAAGAATGACTCTCCGTGTTTGATTTGGCTTGGGGACCTTGCTGAATGGCCTGACCAGAGTTTGTCCCGTTCTTTACACTCGGTGAGTGCCCTGTGGCAGTTTGTCTCTGAATCATTGTTCGTGCTAAAGGCCATGGAGGCTTATTGTGTTGTTTCTCGGTTACCATAACGTTTTTAGTAAAAGAAATTTAAGCATAAAACAATCGGCTACTTTTGAGCTAGTTCTTTTCCAGAAGCTTACGCTGAACTTCCAGTACTGCCATTGCATCTCCACTACCTGTTCTGCTTTCCTGGGCTAGCTGTTGGGCACATTTCCAGTGGCCTGCAGGAAATGTGGTACAGGTCAGATGAACTCAGGTCAGTGACACTGCACTTCTCTCCCCTGAGCATAATGGTTTTATGGTTTTTCGCTGTGCCTGCATCTCTGGCACGGAAGAAAATCTGTGTCTCGTTTGGTTAGATTCCAGCTGGGCTTGTAAGACTTGAGACTTTGCCTGTTTCATCTTCAAACACTTGGCTAAACTGCCCTCCCGTGAAAGTAGCTGAAGGATGATGCTTTAAAAACAGTTGAAGACTTTTTTTTTTTCTTTGAAGAACATCACTGGGACAAAGCCTGGCCGAACCCAGCTGTAGATACAGCCCCTCAAAAAGATGGTGCAATAAAGGCTAAAAAGCATGCAGGGTTTTCTTTGCCTTTTCTGTTTCTACGTCTGTCCCTCTGTGAGACATGAGAGTCAAGGTCCCGTTGCAGCTGGGGAGCCTGGAGCAGAGAAGCAGGCAAGTTGTCCAGCATCCCGCAGCAGGCTGGGAAGGGAACACAAGAGCCTTGTGCTGTGTACAGGGTCCTGCTGTGCACTTTTCCAAGGCCCCATGGCCCAAATGCCTGTGAGCAGCGTCTGACAATCCCATTTTCGGTAACTTTTAAATGTGTGAAGCCCTGCTACGCGCTCCTGAAATAACCTCTGTCGCATTTTCCAAGTTTGTACAAGGTATATATATTCTACCAGCACGAAGACAAATGAAATCCCTACTATAAACACATACCTTAAACTTCAGGGCTAATTGGCACTCTGAGCCAGCTCTGATGCTCCAGAGGGGGGACGCAGGCAGGCAGCTAGCTCGGTATCTATGTATTTTTCTGTTCGCTTGGGAGCAGACGTCAGCAGTCTGGTGCTGACTCTTGCTTTTCACCTACAGCAAGGACTAAAGAAGGAGAACTAAGCAGCGGTAAACATCCGAGGTTGTGTATTTGTAAGCTGAAAGTTGCTCGGGATCGCTTCCATGCCCCTCAGTTCTAGCTGTGTGTAAGGACAAGAGGCACCTTTATCCCACGTCTGTACTTGCTATCCTCTTGCGGCTAATTCTGTGATCTCTTCTAAAAATAGGCCAAAGCAGCAACAGCGGCCATTACTCAACGCCCACACGAGTGCCATGCCTCCTCCTGTCCCCATAAGCAGGATGCTGCCAGAAGTAAAATCTTTATTTGCTTGGGCAACAACCAAAGAAACTCTGAAAAGGAGGAAGTCCAAGAGTTCCTCAAAAGAGTTGGGAACTTGGCAGCTGGCGGCACAAGACCTGATGCCTGCCTCATCTCTCTCCCACCTCGCTGCTCCTGTTGCACATCAGGGCCTTTGGGCATGAAACACAGCGGAATGGTCACTGCAGATGCAGCAAGGGGATATTTTGGGCTAGGCTGCCTGTGGTCTGTGAATAGCCCGATATTTTCTAGTTGCCTTTGTAGCTGCAGCTCCGCTTCCTTCCCGGGACAGCTGGTGCGTTTCACAACTTCTGGCTTTTATTCCTGCGTGGCTTCCCACCTTTCAAGAACAATTGTGGTACACAAGTCCCTGCAAGCATCGTTCCCTGGTGTGTTTATCTGAGTATCTTGGAAATGCCTGCAAGATCCTACAGGTTGGGCAGAGCGTTTTCCAGGGCGACTGCCTCCCCTTGCGTGGTTCTGCAGAGTCAGGGCATCCCAACAGCGTTCCAGCTCTGTGGCCATAGGAATCCCAAGCCAAACCTTCTCCTGACAGTGAGCACAATCCTAAATTGCTAACGTCTGGATCCTTGCTTATCTGGATGTTCCCAGTGTGTATGTGTTAGAACAGTTTGCAGTCTGCTAGGCAGTCCTGGCCACATCTTTAAAACCAATCCAACTAATCCAGCTGCATTGAGCAGGAGGTCTGTGGAAAAGCTAGGTGCGAGGATGTCTTTTTTTAACACCTCTCTTTTGGTAATGTTGTTTCAGCCTGTTTAAATCTGACATCGGCTTTATGATAGCAGCAGTGCAGTCAGCACCATGTTCCGGTGCAACTTCTGTGGGCTGCTGAAGAGAAGAGCTGTTATTTCCCATCCGTGTTGGTGACTGAGGTTTTGTATTGCTCACAGAGCACAACTGATACCTCCAACATCTTCCACATTTCAGAGAAGGGCTCAGGGCCCGCTTTCTTCCTCTTCTGTTTTCTTTGACACAAGTTGGGCTGACACCGGGTTCCCCCAGAGAGAAATACCTCCTGCGACAGGCTCGGGTCAATCCGCTGGCTTCCCCGGCAGAGCCACGCATCTGTGCTGGTCAGCAGCAGAACACGAGGGCTCTTGCCGTGCTCTCAAAAGCTGCTCTGTGCCAGGGGCTAATTGCCAGCCCTGTGCGTTGGTCTTTTGGTATGGAATCTCACTCTCTCCTATGTTCTCTAGATTTTAATTGTCAAGGAGGCTGAAGATTGGTCCTTGTTCAGCTGGGGAATGGCAGCAGAGGGCTTGAATTGAGTGGAAAAATGGAACCTCTCATAATTGGGGCTTTACAGCATGCCCTGCAGCCAGTTTGGCTGAGGGGTGAGCATGTACGCCATGAAGGTGCCAAGTGTGAGGAATTGTACGTGAAAGTACAACACCCAATTAGCGAAATCATTTGATAATGAAGAGCAGAGGAGGGGATTTGCAGTGTCGAGCGTGCCCACTCTCTCTGGAGGTAACCCTGCTGCAGGCTGGGAGTGCTGATCAGCTTGTTCTTGGGCGTTAATCACAGGGTGCAGTGAAACCTGGGGAGGTGAATGAGTAACCTCTGCCAGCTCTGCTGTGCGCCATAAAAGAGACCTTTGAGACAGGAGCGAGGACCTGCTCTGCTCTGCACGCCCGGCACGAGGTGCCCCACCTGGCCAGGCTGGGCCTTGCTCTTAGGCAGCAAACCCTAGCGGGAAGGCGGCAAGGGGGAACACACAGCTCTTACCCAGATCTGGGTAACTCCTGCTGATCCATCCCCATGTCCTGACCAGGTAAAGCCTGCAGGAAGATCCTCCTCTGCATCACCTGCAGCAGGGGAAGCTAAAGGCAGAAACCGAGGACGTGGACCTGCTGGGCTAGAGGAATACCTGCACCGTCAATGTTAACACTAGTTTGTGTTGTTGGGGGTGAAACACCCAGTTGTAAAGCTCTAGTGATGGCAAAGTAGAGTTGCAATCACAGCTCCACACAGTAATTCTTCGGGATGCTTGAAGGAATTGTAGCCATCTACCCGACAGCTGAAGGACACGAGGCTGCTCTGTTCCTGTCCTTGTGTGCTCTGATAGCAGCAGATTACTGTTAGAAATGAGGCTGGTTCCTACTTCTGCTGGAGTTACTGTGCACCTGCTGAGGTGCTTGGAGTTACTGTGCACCTGCTGAGGTGCTTGAGCCCAGCTGTTCACTGCCACCCACAAACTGGACGTACAACAGTTTCTTGCAGGCTGCTGGTGAGGAATCCTGCTCTGACCTCTGCTCACAAGCGGAATTTTTCATGCTCCTCCGGTCGGATGTCAGAGGGGAGGTCTGTTGCTGCTCCATCACAGCATAGTCCGTTAGTGCTTGGTCACAGCTCTGCTTCCCAGCAGCACATCTCTCTTGCACTGTGCCTCTTGCTGCTTGGCTTCGCCGACTGCGTGGCAGAACATCCTCTGACAGCTTTTGGAGCTGCGTCCCCAAGTGGGGGGCCCGAGGGGGCAAGTCCTGCGTGCCCATCTAGTGTCCAGGTGGCGGAGGGCTCTTGTTGCCGTATGCTGTCAGCATTGCCGGCGAACTCTTACTCCAGGCTGAGCGCGGATCTTGTTGGAAGCCCAGCGGTGCGATCCTCAGCACAGGACACGACTCCAATTGCAGCCTCTTAAAATGAAAGGTTTTAAAACAAACAAGTGAAATGCTCTTCTTTGAAACAGAGACCCGGTGTGTTTGCACAGCTGTTGCTGTTTTCTCCAAGAATTAGAGAGCTATCGAATGTGGGAAGAGATGGATATCTCAGCAGATCCCTTCTCTGCCCAGTGCCCCTCTTGGTTGCTTCCAGCCGCTTAGCGACGAATGCTCTTGCTGGGCCGGACCCCAAGGCCTGGCCTAACCTGGTGGGAGCAGAACATCTTAGCACTGCCTGGAAATCTGCCTTCCCCTCTCCACCGCAAGGACTAGCTGCAGATACCGCCGCTCTCTTTCAACGTGCAGCTTCTCAGCCCGTCAGTGGTAAAGCGCTCGGTTTAAGCCGGCTGCTCCGTGTTGTCAGTTGAGGTAATCAAGTGGGTTTGTTTTTTAATGTAACGCCTGACAGCTGCCTGCCTCGTTCCTGCCAGAACGTTTGCTCCTCGTCCTTGGCAAGGCCGGGCGATGGTTAACAGCAAGCTTCTGAGCTCTTTAAAAAAATAACAAATAAACGCCTGTTTGAGGAGCAGAGTCTCTGATGAGCTGCAGACTCTAATGAATAATTGAAGAGGGGTCAGTTTACAGGACTTGCACATGAGGAATGCAGCGAAGGCTGCAGAGCTCGCAAGCAGCGCTCTAGCAGCCCTCCTGCACGTCGCGCCCGGCAGAGCTCTGACCGATCACAACTGCTCTGCTTTCTCCTCTTCCATTTCCATCCACCTCAGAGATTAATAGAAACCGCCTCAGATTCTGTATCCGGGAAGCCTCTTTAACTGGAGGGGGAAAAAAAACAAACCTCCTCTTTTATTGTATGCCATACCTGGAGGAAACATGTGTCATCCATCTCCCCGTGAGAGTTCAAAGGGGTGAGTTCTCCTGAGCCTGCAGCAAAGCGAGGGATCCTCCCGCCATCCCCTCCTCAGCCACGTATCTCGGGATGGAGCTGCGGGGGCAGATGGGTGCGCTTTGGAGGGGGCAGAGAGGGCGCTGGAGCAAAGTCAAGTTCTTTGTGGACCCGGGAGGAAGCGTCAGCAAAGCCAGAGCTTTGCCTGCACTTCTCGAGAGGGTTAAGGGGAGCTGTGCGCTCTTCCCTCTGACTGACGGGAAGGTAGAGTGGAATTGGCCACAGGAGATGGGGTGGGGAAGTGCTGTGGTGGTGGCAGCTGCCTCTGTGCCCAGGCAAACAGCAGTGCTGGTGCTGAAGAGGACCCTGAAGGGCTCAAACCCAAGAACGTGCATTTGGTTTTTGAAAGGGCACAGGGTGGGCCTGGGTCTCTGGAGCATGCCGCCCTGGCCCCGTGTTACTAAACACGGAGCTGCGGGGCTCGCTCCAGGTTTGCTGCAGGGTAACCGGCTTCATCGCTGGCTCAGAGGCAGATCTGGGATTCCTCCCGCACGCGCAGGCAGTCTCCGAAGCTCCTGCAGCTTTACAAGTGTCAGCTTTATTTGGAAGCTGAAGCGTGGTTTTGATACGAGCAGTAAATTCCTTCCATAGCTCCAGGTGAAGCTGCAATAACTTTTTCCCCCCGGCCGCACGGTGCTGCCTGTCAGGCGCCGCCACGGAGCGGGGAGAGGCTGCGGACTGTCCTGCGGAGCTTGCAGCAGCGAGATGGCTCAGGGAGCACGAGCAGCTCCCGCTGGCTCTGTAAGTGTGCGGGGGGCAGGCAGCGTTCACAAGCTCTGCATGCGGACGGCTTTGAGCCCCAGCTCTCCTGTAAGGACTCCAGCCTGGCCTGGAGCCCTTCTGCTTCCCCTTTGCCCTTAGTAAAAGCTGCTCGCTTGTTTGCCTGGCACTGCCTCCGCGGTGAGGAAAGCAGAGGCACTCTCCCAGCTGGCTGGGCTCAGGAGAAACTCCAACTGATCTCATTGCAACGGCGCTCTAAGGCAAAAAGGGTTTACCCAAGTGCAGCGTGAAATCTGGGCCCTTCCCTCGCCAGTCACGGAGTGCACACCTGGGAAATGTCCCCCTCACCTTCAGGTACAGCAGACGAGGGCATTCGTCCCTCGTTTGTACTTGAAACCTAGACTTCAGCAAAGCTTCTGCCGTGGGTCAAGGAATCCTGGCTCGACTGCGAGCAGAATTGTTTTGTGCTCCCGTAAGCGCTCCGAGATGTGGTGGTATCAATTCCCTTGCTGCGAGGAGAGGTGCATTTAACTGAACTGCTCCGGCTTGGGCTGGCCTGCTTATGGAGGAGGAATACGCAGGCTCTGGTTACAGAAAGGGGGAGGCGATGTCTGTGCACTGTCATCAGGCCACCGGGCAGCACCGCGTGCTAAACCGGACACTGGGCTCGTGTGCCTGTGGCGTCTGGGGGTCCTGCTTCTTCTGGGCTAGCTTGTGTGGGCCGCGCTGGGAGAGGGGAGCCTTGGGTCTCGGCAAGGGCAGGGGGGAAAGAAAGAAAGAAGCTCCTTAAAATAGCAGTTTTTGTATATTTAGGAAACAGGATGAGATAGTCCTACTATTCAAGGTGTCTGTAATTCCTCTACTGTGATATTTGGGAAGGGGAAGGCTGGAAATCTTCGTTTTATGCCATCCTGGCCCAGGGACCCGAAGCAGGAGCGTGTCTTGTGGCATGGCCGAGCAGTGGAAGGGTGGTTGCTGGCTGCCACAGTATTTTTTTTCGAGTTAAATGAAAAATGGTGCTTTGCCATGGCAGGCTCTCATCCTGCACGTTCTCACAAGGGTGTTAGTAACACACAACTCGGGGTGTGTTTTGGATGTGGTTTTTATTTTAACACCGTCATAGTTTGAAGCCACCGTCTGAAAGCATGTGAGGCTTTACTTTCAATTTGGCCTTCCTTGGGGGGCAGGAGAGGCGTGGGTTCTTTCGGTGTGTACGTACCCAGATCTGGGACACGCCAGGAAAAGGCTCTAGCGAGACCTGAGGCTTTCACGTCTTGCGAGGAGAAAACTACCCGCAGCCCGTGTGTTGTGGGAGGAGTATGGAATTCCTGCGTTCCTGCGATAGAGAACAGCTTCCCCAGCCCACGATAACTCCAGGGGCAGCGACCGATCTCAGCCCGCGTTGTGCAAGCAGTGCTGTATTTTCCAATTCAGTTAGAAAGAGCCTTGTCTTTTTGCACTGAAAGCAGCACAACTGCGTCATGCCGACGGGGAGGATAGTGCTTCAGGGCTGCTTCCTAGGAGTAATATTCTTCATTTAGAAAAACCTGGGCTGTGGTCTTCTGGTTTTACCGCCATCAGCACACAAGTTGATCCGAGTTTGGTGAGAATTAATAGACTTACTGCCTCCCCTCCTTGCCTGCAAGCAGAATCCGCAGGGCTGCAGGAAAGGCTCGCAGTATCCTTTGCACTTTTTGTACGGGAACCAATTTGTCCTTCAGAAGCTGCACAATTAAGTAGTTCCTTATCTCCCAGCAGTTAAAGGTGTTTTCCTCTCTGGTATCTCATTTTGCTGGGTGCAAAGTCCTGCCCCCTGCGAGTGCTCTTCTTGCAGCTGCGGCTTCGTGGCTGGCTGCAGTGGCACCGGGGAGCTATCAGAAAGTCTCCGGGTGTTTTGGGCAGATCTTTTGCCTGAGCTTGTATCTTTACCCCAAACTGTTCCTTGTCAGCTGATCCTGGCCAGCTGTGGCTTGTGCCTGGAAAGGGTGGAGAGAGATTTTATTTGTGTTTTTATTTTTATTTTTTTAAAGACTTGCAGGATCTGGTGCCAGAATGTCTTCCCTTGGAGAGGGCCAGGAGCAGGGAAGAGATCGTGGGGTGCAAGGGGCATCCCGGTGCCTGAGTCTCTCTGCTCTCTGTCTCCCCTCTGTCCCACGAGGGACCTGACCTCTCTGGCATCAAGCAGTTATTTTGGTGCTCCTGGCCAGATGAGTCAGGTAGCAGCAGAGCAGGTCAACAAGGATGTTGTGAAGCAGAAGGGCTTGCCTTGCTGCGAGAGCTCTGCTGTCAGGCCAGCTTCTGTCTCCTTCCTTCAGCCTCAGGCTTTGGTGGAGACAACACCACATCCCTTAATCAACTCCTAAATTCCCCATCTTAGGGGTGCCGGATGTTCCGACGAAGGCATTTATGAAACCAACCCTTTCTGCTCTTCAGAAATGTGCTTTGGGCTTTGAAGGAGCTCCGAGTGCCACCTGCTGGAGCGTGCCCGGCCGGGGAGCCTGCGGCAGGGCGCCAGGGGTGCCTCCGGGCCCCGCCGCTCGCTCAGCCCCATTTTGGTAGCGACACAGCCCGTGCTGCACGCGCTGGAACCTGTCACTGCCCTGCCACCGCACTCTGCTGGGAAATCCTGTGCTCCGTTACTGCTGCTCTTCTCTTTGTTGCCAGACAGCATTGGTATCTATTTGTAGCCTCCGGGATTTCGCAGCGTTTCCTTCCTGTTACAACGCCATCCACCTCCACGGAAGATGTGGGTCATTTTCTTGCGTACAGGAGAAGTAAGCTTTCTGGTGAAAGAAGGGGCCCTTGAAAAAAAAGACAGGGTGGAACTGCTCTGAACAAACACCAAACAGGGTAAAACTGGACCGTCCTGGTTTGAGTTTTCCCTTTTTAGGGATTTGCTTATAACCCCCATCGGGGGGAGCCGAGATCGCTGCTCGGAATGGCAGCAGAATTGTTCCCAAGGGTGACCGAATTAATTTTCTGCTGAGCGTTTGGCTGCCTCTCTGAATGGAGAGGAGTTACCCCAAGGAGAATGACGGAGCGCTTCTAGGATGCTCTCATGCCTGGCGTGAACAGTTCTGTGGCTTTTGTTCAAAGCCACGTGGAGGGAGTTTCCTGGCGTTATCCGTGCCGTGATGGAGCCGGTCAGTCGCTTCTCCCAGGTGCCGGCAAGAGCTGGTGCACGAAGGCGACAAACGGGGTTTGTAACGCCGGCGTTCCCCGTAAATCACTGCGCAGAGCTCTAGCTGTGTGTTCTGCGTTCCTTTTCTCTTCCTCCCTGCCCCGTTTTTTGTTTTGTTTTCCAGGAGACCAATAAAACAGTCCCCGGAGATGGCGTGGGGTGAGACGTGCCTCTTTCCCGTAGCAGCGCTGTTCTTTCTACGCAATCCCTTCTTGCAAACCTCTAGCCGGAGAGCTCTCTGCCAGGAATCCACCCCCATCGTTATCCACTTATCAGGAAGTTCCAGTTGCCGAAGTCTCCGGTGCTCTTTAACCGTGTTTGTAGAAGTGACTTTGTCCAAGCCTTCCATCTTCAAAGCCGCCCTGCGGGTGGGCCCTGCCTTCCCCCACCCCGTGCGCTCGGGCTGCCTCGCGGAGGCTTTTGTCTGTCAAAACAGCCGATACCGTGTTCAGCGTGAGCTTAAAGTGTGCCAGAGCTAATGAAGCTGCCTCTCTCCCCACAGCTCTGCCTCTTGGATTGCTCCGAGTTTCTCCCTCTTCTTTTAAGCTCTGTCCGTGCTCGTGCCATCCTGGATCTCCCTCCTCTTGCAAAAGCTGCTTTGAGTTCTCTCGTGTCTCAGCAGGGCGTGGGCACAGCTCTTCCCTGCGTCTGCAGCTTCTTTTTATGCACCTTCCAGGAGTGAATTCTTCTGCAGCCTTTCCTGGTCTGAGTATGGGTGGAAGTGGCTGAGGGGCTCAAGTGAGAGGTTCCATCTCTTCTCCGTGACCTTTTGTAGATGAGTGCAAGCACACACTAAACTAATGTACCCCTGTCTTGTGGAATACAGCGAAAGAGTGGTCAGCCCTCTGCTTTGAGCAGGCAGCCCTGCAGCGATGCTTGGTCGTGTTTTGGATGGTGCTGGAGCAGGAAAGCTGGAGCCCACAAGGTTTCATACCCACAAGGGAGGCCAGATGCGGTGCCGAGGGAGCTGGTACGGCACAGGGAGCGTGGGCAGGAATTAGACCGGTTGGAACATGTGCAAGAGATCAGGACAGATTCTTCTCTTGGGCAGAAAGGTTTTTAAATCTGCTTGAGGTTTCAAATTATTATTATTTTTTTCTTTAATTGCTTGTGTGGTATGCGTAAGCACGAGAGAGGTGGCTTCAGAAATTAATCTTTGAATACAACCGTGATACTGAAATGCCTGCTTGATTAGAAAAAGAGAGACTCTTGAATTCTCCAAGCTGTTTTTTAAATCATTATGATGATCTCGCAAAATGTTCTGCTTGGCTGGACACTGGTTTTTAACTTCTCTTCTGAACTGGAGGGAGAACTGCCTTGTCAAAACTTGGATTTAATACCGCTGGCTACCACTTTTCAGCTTCAAATCTGCAGCCATCTCTTGGTTGATACAGGTTGTATAAAAGTCTGTTCCCAGGTCTCTTCCAAGATTGGTGTTATTGCGAAATTCTCGGGAAAAGAACTGACTGTCCTTGCCAACAGCGGGGTTCAAACCCAGCCTGTAACGCTCCGTATTTCTGGAGAATCTGCTCTCCTGGCAGGCCAGAAAACAGCTCCCTCCCCTAAACAAACAAGGAGTAACAGCACCTGCTTACTCTGACTTATTTCTTACTCTCCCCTCCCAGCAAGGGCTGGCAGAGGAGGTGGTTGGGGTGGTGGCTGCGCTGCGGGCAGGGCGTGCATTCAGCGCAGGCACGCGGTGACATTTCTCAGCCTGGCGGGGCAGCCAGCTCCCAGAAGGTCCAGGAGCAGCCGCGGGCTTCTCGAGAGGGGCGCCGGTGGGAGGGCAGGTTTCCTGTGGGGGCAGTTAGCGTCGCCTGCCTCGCTTTCCTGGAAGTTAGTAGATGGCAAGAAAGCGAGTTAAAATCTGCAGCTGCTGATACGACCATCTTGTTGCTGTGGGCAGCACTTCCTCTCGTGTCAAAATGGCTTCTGCCCTGAGATCTGAGCGTGCTTTTGGCACATCTCCCTCCTCTTGGTCCCTCCTCTGAGCCCATCTCTCTAAACAGGTCCTTGCACCCCCTGTGCCGCCTCCTGGGTCCACTCAGACGCACGTACCACAAGCCAAAGCCCTTTGCTTGCAAGGGCACAAGGGCTCTGCTCCGGAGGGAGCCGTGCTGCTCAGGGACGGGTGCTCACGTGGGACTTCTCAGGCTGGGGCCAAACCTGGGTGCTCCCAGCAACACCTGGAGGTGACCCACCAAAGGAGCGGAGACAGAAGTAGGTGGTCCTGCTGGTCCTGTGCTTGCAAACGAGAGCAGCCGTCCGTCAGCCCTGCCAAATAAGGGCTGTGCAGGAGGGGAGCAGTGGCTGGTGAGGTTTCTTTGCTTTGTTCCCCTTTTTGAGAACCACCACCTTTAAAAAAAAAAAAAAAAAAAAACAGACGTTCCAGACGGAGCTGCCTTTGCCTCTCTGCTCTCTACAGCAGCAAAAAGCACATTTGCATCCTATGAGAGCTAGCGGGATCCCTTGCTTCCCGCTTATTTCAGGCGCTCTCTAGGGTGGGAGCCCCGGTTACCAGCACTTGCTGCTCGGCGGGGCAGTAATCGCTCCGAAGTGGATTGCACAAAATAACTTGATGCAAAAGTTCAGGAGCACGAAGCTCCCGTGCCCTTGAGGCTGGCACCCTCCTGCAAGCCCCCAGGAACGGGGAGGGGGCTGCGCTGGAGGGGGCTGCGCTGGCTGCAACCCCAGCAGTTGTGCGCTCTGGGCTGCAAGAGCTCAGAGGTCGTCTTCATCCTGCTCCTGCTTGAGACCTTCAGGCCTGGCCCGCAGCTGAAATCTCTGCTGAGACTTCGCTTCGGTCGTTGGGGCACGAGCCCCGCCGTTGAAGCGTGCTGAGGTGGCAGCAGCTGCCCCTCCTCAGGCAGCAGTTCTTCACACCGTTGGCTTCCTGTTTGTGCAGCGCCGATCCTTCTCTCCCCTCTTGCTGTGCCAGTATTTGCAGAGCTTGGTGGGATGGAACTGGATCCAGGCAGGAGGCAGAGGCAGTCCCCTGGGTATTCGGATTTAAAGCAAGCTAGCACGGGGTCCTGTTGTATGGAGCTGATGTTAGGACTTGCTGGAGCTTAGCCCTACGGGCTTGTCTGCTGACACAGAATTGGATTACAGCATTTTTAAACCGCACACTGGGATCCGTTTGGACCTGGCACCATTGGATATGGGGTGACATCTTTTTTTAGGACCGATGTGCTGATGACAGGAGGTTCACACCGAGCTTACAGTCAGGTCTTGGTGCTTCAGCGCCGGTGTCTGGCCCACTGCTGCTCAGATAGCATCATTGCTTCTCCCAGGACCCGTGGGTATAGAACAGAAAGAATTGGCAAGCCCACTTCTGTTGCCACCTTTATGCTTTTCAAAAAATACGGAGTAAGGCCTGGAAGCAACTTAAATCTGCCCTAAGAGTGTCAAACTCAGCGTGGATGCACAAGGTCACCTGGAAGCGTGACAGCGGAAGGCTCTTGTGTTGGCTCAGCCTGGCTGTTTCTTGCCCTGAGACCCACAGCTTGCCTGCCTGTGCTGCATTTTCCTTGGGTTTATGCTCCTTGTTTTAGATGTACCACCATATAGGCAGCTAGCAGACTGAATATTTGGTGCTGGTCCCTTCTTGTGGGAGCAGAGAGAGCAAAGTGCAGTACTGAGGTTTCTGCTCTTTCAGCAGCCTTTCCTACTGTGGCTGTTAACTGCACCTGAAGTGAAGATGGCTTCTGCTTCCAACCAAGACTGCTTTCTGGTCTCTGGGTTTAGCAGAGGGACTTCAGGATGGGCCTCTTCCTTCTGAAAAGCCTCAGGAATTCAAAGCACTGTTTGGAGGCGAGAGAAGGGGCGGGCGGGCTGAGCAAAGTCCTGGCAAGGCAGAAGGAGGTGAGGATGAAACTGTGCTGCAGCTTCAGCTGTGTTAACATATAAGTCAGAAGACTGATAAGAAGAGAGGCTAGACCACAATCCGAGATACTCGATCGTGCCTTCTCACGTCCACACTGAAGCAGGCCTGCCTTCTGGAGCTGCTTTCATTCCCTGCACGAGTCCTGGCTGCCCAAATGTAAGCTCCAGCTTCTGTGTTTCCCTGCTACGGAATTGTTTTGAGATCCCTTGTGTCTCCTGTCACAGGAGGGAGGGGGCGATCCCCAAGAAACAGGCTGTGCAAGTGGAAAAGAGCCGTTGGGATGCTCCTGTAAAGACACAGCTGCGGCCTGGGAGCAGCTTTCGTGCTGCAGCCCAGGGCAGCACCGCACCGCTTACCAGCTGCAGACGCTGTGAGCCTGCCACGTCCTTCAGCGGGAGCAGGCGCTTCTGAAAGCAGCAACTGTGACTCTTCAGGTACAGAGTGGGCACGGCTAGCGGGATTCTGCAAAACAGCAAGTGACCTCGCGGTGACACTGGTGAGACAGCTGGGTTACTCCAGGAGCCAGCTAGGGCACCTGCTTTGCATAGAAGACATGCAGGTGGTCTCTTGATGGGAACTGCGAGTAAGCACGCGGCTCGCTTCTTTCCTTGCAAACAGAGAGTGGGAGAGAATTAATTCAGAGCCGTGGCACCGAAGCCCTCCTTCCCCTCCGCTCTAGTCCCCATGCCTGCGCTGCCTGACTTGGCCACTTCCAGTTCCTTCCCCCGGCCGTGTCAGGACACCTCTGGATGTCTGAGAGCGCTGCACAGAGCAGTGGTGCAGCGCAGGAGCTGACCCCGAAGCAAGCGGGCTGGATTGTGCAACCCTCTCGTCAGATGTCAGCGTGCAAACCTCGCGTGGGGCCTTGCCGCGGTTTCTGAAAGACCTGATGCAGCAAGATGCAGATGACCAAGCAGAGGCTGTGACATGGGGCAGGGACAAACGGGGGAAACGTGCAGAAAATGGCTCCTCCTGGCCCCTTCCCTGGAGAAGTGCAATCCTGCATTCGAACAGCCGATGTGCAGGGTACGTTTGGGCTGGAAACATCACTTGTGCCCCTCAGGACAGGGGCGGTGTAACTGTGGGGAAGAGCTAAGTGTGCTCAGTTGCTCTTTCTGCGTGCCTGTCTGTGAAACGGGACTACAGGACCAGTCCTCCTGGACAGCCCGCTGAGATTTGCTGATGGAAAGAGCCGTGCCTGAGCACCACCGAAGCCCTCTTGTGTTTTCTTCTGGTCGCTGGTGCTGTGCAGCGATCACCACACAATGCAATTTCCCCATCTGAAACCACAGTTTCCTTTCAGCGAAAACTCCCAAAATACATCCCAGTGACGTAACTACTACTTGGGGTTCTCGTGCTCGGCTGGGTGCTGCAGAGAGCTCTAAGTTCGGAAGGCAGCTTGCAAACTATGGGAGAATAGCAGCCTAAAGCTTTGGAGATGCTGAGGCTCCTCTTCCGCAGCAAGCCAAGGATCCAGGAGGCAAGTGTCGAGCTGGTAAAATATCTGCTCTGCGTGCAGTACGGTGCTGTCTGTTCTGCAGGGCGGAGGGAGAAGTCGGCGAATCGCCCGAGCTTGGAGAGCCAGACCTTGTCCAGTTTTAATTAATGATTTCGCTTTTGGGAAAGGCATTTCCGATGGTAAAGCTGCTTTCTAAGAAGTGTCTTTCCTAGGTGCTGCCAGAATTTGGGAATGTTTTGGGACCAGAGCATGTGTGAAGCAACAGAAATTAAAACAGCTTCTGGTTAGTTGTTGATGAATAGGAAGCGAAATGCCAAAAGCATAATCTGTTTCTAGCTCTTGCAGTTTTTTTCTTGCATTTAGATGTGACTATATCAACCAGCAAAGTGACAAAATGCGAGCAAAAACAAACCTGTCTCTCGGCTTCTGGCTTGTAAAATCCTTCCTCAAAAAAGGGGAAAGTAGGAGAGAGGACTTGTATTTTGAACTTGGTCTTGGAAAGAAACTGTGCGTGTCCCCAGCCCCTGGTGCAGGGTGTCTGAGCCATCTGTGCAGGCAGAACGCGGCGTTGAGAAGTTCAAAAGAAGTTGTCTCCTCCTCTGCCTCCTGCCACTTCCTGGACTCGAACCTGGTCGGCGGGCGTGGGTGTTCTTTTATTTTCCAGGAGTGGTGAACGTAATTTCCCAGCCGTGGAGGGATCTGTGTAAAATGGCCTCCCCTGAGGCCGTGGGCGTCGGAAGATGGCTGATAGCTCACTGGAGCAGCGTCTTGCGCTGGTGGGGTGGACCCGCAGAGATCTGTGCCTTTGGGAGCAAAGCCAGTCCTTCCCCAGGGGCTCAGTGCTCGCTGGTCCCCGCGAGGCGCTGCAGAGCCCAAGCCACGAAGGAGCGGGTTTCCTTGTGGGTGCGTGCCATCCCCAGGGGCACGGTGAGGGTTTTGTGGTCACTTCTGGGCACTAGGGCTCGGGAAGGGCTTCAGTTGTGGCTCTGCCGGCTGCCGAGCACGTCGGCTTCCCACCATGGCCAGGTGGGACAGCCACCTTCTCCCAGACCTCCCAAAAGAGACCTTGGCCACTCCTGCACCACAGTGGAGGAAGGAGGGGAAGAGGTGAACGCAAGGGCCCCCCTCCGATCTGATCGAGCCCTTCCGGAGCTTAAACCCAGTTAATTCTTAACTCTAATCTCGCTGTTTTTGCGGCTCCTCCCTTCCCTCAAGGCTCGCTTTTTCTTCTCTCACTTCTCCGTAGATCCTGTCCTACTTTCAGACCTGCTGGCAGCCAGTCGCAGTCGCTCTGCCTCGCGCTGCGCCCACCCGGTGACATTCTCGGCGCCGCAGAGCCCTGCCAGCGCCGCAGGCTCCCACGTGTTCGTCGTGCTGACTAACGGCTATGAAAGAAACAACAGAAGTCACAGCTCAAGTCTCTCCTTAGATCCCTTCTGTGCGCAGTCACATGCGTTTTATCTCATCTGCGAGCTGAAGGCATGGACCTCTCAGGGGAAATGTTTCGAGTGTGATTTGATTTTTGGGGTGGTTTTTCTCTTCGAGCTTCGGCTTGTTCTCTCAAAACCAGACACGAGAGCATCTAGCTGCCACAGCTTATCTGCGTGCATTCATAAAAATGTAGCAGGTTAGGGATCTACGCTCTGTCCATCCAAAAACTTCTTCCCCATCCGAGTTTTTGGGAGGAGAAGCGTCCGTTTCCTAGCTGAGCAGCGGTTCTTTCCTAAGCTCCCTTTAAATGTTTCTGCGTTTCACCAGTAGGGTTCACAGAACTGCGTCTGGTCCCCGAGGCAGTGCAAACTAATATTTCTAATACTGCTCAGGGACCTGTCACAGCAGCTGAGCTGGCCCTTCCCTGCCCTCGAGGGATGTGGTGAGTTTTTCTGTTTGAATACGTTCCTCCTGGCTGCTTTAGAAATGCTGAGCGTGCCCCTGAGGAGAAGCCCTCTCCTCGCCACTGGGGTGCCAGACTGCTCTGCCGTGCTGGAAACCTGGGGCGTCGCTACCAGAACAGATGCTTCTGGAGCCCGTCCAGATGTAACAGAGCAAAATCTGATTTAACGTTAATCAACCTGCCAGAAATCCAGTCTCCCTCTTTGGTGGTGGTGCTCTGGTTCTTGGGGAACACGTGTATCCACCTGCCAGCACCACGTCCTTCTCCGCTGCCCGTCGGAGCCTGTCAAAGGCTTTAAGAGCAGCTGGCTCCTCCTGGCTCCTCCTGCCTCCTCCTGCTCTCCTGGACCCACCAACACGGCTCAGGATCGCATCCTGAGGAGGGGTGTGTGTGGTGGGACACAACCGGGGACTGTACACAGCTCGCCTAGTCTTGCTAAACAAATTCGTTGGGAAAACTTGAGCAGAGAACCACAGTCCCTCTGTGCTGACCCTCGTTTATTGTTCCGCAGGCAAAATCAGACATCACTTGGATAGAGAAAGACCTCGAGGACTCAACAGACAAGGTAAGAGAGCCTGCTGCAGACGCGTGCCTCCAGGAGACTCGTGCGTGCGGGTCGCACTTGGTGCCATGGCAGGTGGTCCCTGCAGCCTCACACGGGCACATGTGCGAGGGCGTAAGCAGCGCTCACAGGGACCTCAGGAAAAAAAAAAACCCTTCCTTGCAGCACGCACCTAGCGACCCGTCTCAGCTAGGTGGAACTGCTAATACAGAAAGCAGCGATTAGTCACTTGCTCACATGACATCCTAGACTTGACTTCATCCTCCTCCTCTTTCCTCCCCACACCGAGCCCCTTTACGTGCTGTCACTTTTGTCTCCTGCAGCTTTCTGATCTTGTCAGCTTGCCGGGGCGGGGGCTCCAGCGGCGTAGTTACATGGGTGTACGGTGCCTTTTCCTGACCGTGTTTTTACGGGCTCCTCTCCCAGTGCTGGGTGGCTGATAGCACGTAAAATTGGTGTGGTCGGAACAAAATTTATCAGATCTTCGAGAAAGCGTACCGGGTTCGCGTGCTGGCTGCCTGCCTGCAGCTCCTGTGTGGCTTCACCGAGCAATGTAGAGCTTCCTTGGAAGTGGGGATGCTCGTCTGCAGACCACACGCTGTGGACGTGATTTCTGCTTTGCTGGGGCTGAGCGCAGTGGGTGTCAGTGAGAGCTGGGTCTCGTGAGGACTCTTGTTCAGCAGCCGTGCCGTGCGGGTTCACACTGTTCTCTGGCACCTACTCAGCCTCCCAGTTGCTTTGGACCTCGTTGTTGAGGTTCCCTTTGTAGAGCTGGGACCAGCTGGCTCCTGGTATGAAATCACTTCGTTATCGGTTATCAAAGAACACGGTGCAGGGTGGAGGAGGGAAGACATTCATAGTCTCTCTGGGTCCAAACCAAGATCCTCTTTTGAAACTCTGCACTCTGGAGGATTTCAGAAATCAATACTGACACGGAGTTATTTCTAATTGCAAAGGTGTGTGGGTGTCATTTTACTCATTTCAAGGGGTTTCTGTCTTATCTGCGCTCTCTAGGGTGTTGCTGCAGAAGACATCTGTCTGTCCTGACCCACTGAAAAGGTCAAAGGGAAACATAGGCCTGGAGGGGGAATGAGGCAAAAAGGATTGGTTAGAAATAAAAAGGGGGAAAAAACAATCTAAATACCTCTCTTCTGTCCTGCCAATAAATCTGAGCAGCAGTGCGTTCAGAAGCTGTCTGCTTCAGAACTGCCTTTAAAAATAAAATACCTTGCGTGGAATTGCCCAGGGCGGCTCTTAGCTAACTCCACCATCCCCAGCAAGGACTCACGTCCAGCACAGAGCTAGCGAAGGACTAGATGTAACCCCGGGGGTGGCAGAGGATTTGCCCGTGGGATCGGTGCACACCGAATCCCACTGTGAGTGACCCGTCACCCCCGAGCAAGTGTGAGAGCAGAGGTGTGCAGCTTTCCTAAGTGCTGTCACACTTCTGTGTGGGGTTTCTTCAGTTTTCCTTTTAAGAGAGTAAGAGGTTCCCAGAATACTCCCCTGCTGTGGAAATACCCCCAAAGTGTGAGCCTGACGTGAGATTTGTGCGGTACTAGATGGAAGTCAGGCTTCAACCGAGCAGACCACGCACATTTTCTGTGTTGTTCGAGCAGAGAAGCCAAACATGAACAAGGAGCCGTAAGAACTATTTTTCTTAAAACCAAAACTAAAAAAAAAAAAAAAAAAGTCCCAACCACAAGCCCTGTTGCTGGGGAGTGGGAGCGTGAACCTGCCTCGTGGTGCGACCGAGTCGCTCGTCTCCACTGCGCATCTGCCAGCTGGGCTTTAACCACCTGCATCTCCTCCATCCGGCAACCTCAAGCGTGCGGCGCCGCGGGGGCCGCCCTGTCCCCGGGAGCCGGCCGGCAGCGGGGCTGGGCGATGTTGAGCGGGATGGGAGAATGGAGAGGGACCCTAAGCTTCCTCGCATCTGCGCCTTCCTCAAGCTGTGGCTGCACAGGAAACACCGAGCAAAGCCCTGCAGCCTGCAGCTGCCTGCCCCCAGCCAGCTCTCCAGCCCGGTCAGTATTGCCAGCCGCTCGCTCAGGGGACTGCTTTGCTTCATTTTGGGTCGCTCGTTGCTCGGCCGAGGCTTCGGATGAATTTTCGGAGCAGCCTGGTTTGCTTTTCTTTTTGCTCCTCGTGGAATAGTTTGTTTAGTGGTGCTGTTCAGCAAGCTTTTAAGCCGGTGGTGAGAAACTCGGTGCAAGCGCAGGCTGTTAGTGCTACAGGTCGGTGGCACGCAGGTGCTTTTGTGCTGAAGACTTGTTCTCGTACGCAGCTAAACAAGCTGCTGGAGCTGGTCTCCAGAGCTGCAACTATTGAATTGCATGTTAGTGGATGAGTCCCTGGGGGGAAGCCTCCCTTGTGTCAGCAAGATGCCAAATTGCGTCTTAAAGATTTTCTCAGAAAGCTATCCACAACGTCTCCACAGCTGCCACTTTTGGTCGAGTTGGCGTGTACGCATGTTTGCTGGCGGGGTCTGGCTGGCAGGCTGCGTATGCAAATCTCTGCCCGCCGGGAGATGCAGCTCGGGCTGCTGAAACCACTTGCAGCCAAACACAGCGGGTCTTGCCGTGGGCCGAGGCAAAGAGTTCCTGCGGCTGTGAGCCTAGAACGGGTCCAAACGTCTTGGAGGTGGACGCGAGTGTTCATTTTAAGTGTTCCTCTCTGCATAGGTGCGCGAGGCTGCAGGGTGAAATATGCTCAGTTACACAGGTGCTGTTGCTGCGTAGACTTGGTTTCTTTCTAATGTCTTTGTGAAGATGGCAGGAGGGGAGGGAAGAAGCCCCGGTAGCCTGCAGACAGCCCTGTCTTGACACAGCTGCCCCTCAGGGTGTTTAGGGTACCGGCTGCTCCTTTTACTGTGTCTGATGGCTTGTGCGACTCTGCTTCTGCACCTGAATGCTCTGACCACGAGGCAGGTGGGGTGGTCAGAGCCCCTCGCGTGGGCTCACAGGAGCGTTCCTACAGCTCCCAGCTGGTCCCATCCCCGGGTCCCCCAGTGAGGGACAACGTGGAAGGACCACAGGAGGAGTGAGAGCCTGTGGGGTCCTCTGGGCTAACTCTGCTGGCTGGAAATGGGAAGCTGTTTGTAACCAACAGCTGCCTGCCTCGGGCTCAGCCTCCAAATGAAACCAGAAGTGCAAAGCGGCTGGTTTAAGCTGAGAGATTGTATGGAATGTGAGAACTTGGTGGTACGGGGGTTTTAAGGTCTTGACTGCGGTCGCTGAGGTGATGGTAAGAGCAAAAGGCAAGATAACGTGGGGGGAGCTTCTGTCTGGCCACCCTCCTACCTGTATCATACACCCGTGTCGTGCTGAGGGCGTGAGTTTCTCTGCCAGATCCTCGTGTCTGAACGGAGCGGGATCCCGAGAAAGCAAAGCTACCAACAAACGTGGACCAAAGCTACCTCCTAATCTAGACAAAAGGCAAACATGAGAGTGGGAAAGGAAGGGTGCGCGGTGCCGTACTGCAGGTAGGCGACCACATCCGTGTGCTCGGCGCGGCCGCCCTCCCCAGGAGGTGTGCGAGGGTGGGCAGTGGGCTGGGGTTCGGCGTGTGCCGGAGGCGGAGGCTGAAGCTTGGTTCCTGTTGTTTTTAAAAGCTGCTTTAATGAGGCGCCTTCCAGAGCAAGTCTCTGAATAGTTTTAGAAAAGGAAGTCTGAATTTCCCCCCACACACACTTGGCAGGAGGAAAATCTAAATAATAATCCCAGCTTTGTGGTGCTCTGTGATGGCCACACCTGCCCTGGGGTCGGAGATAACCAAGTTTCATGCCCTTTGGAACATAATTGCTGGCCTTCGGGTCCAAATAGCAACCAGACCATGGCTAACACTGGATAACGTGGGGCTGAAGTGCTAAGAAACCTGGACTCGCCCTTACAAGCCGTGTGGCCACAAGGGGTTTCTGGCCTGAGTAAGATTCATGTCTGTAGCAGTGGGAAGTTGGCTCCAGCTCTCCCCATGGACCGTACGGGAGGTGCTGGAACAGGTCTGGGGCACAGGAAACCTAGGTGTAGGCCCACTGGCTAGGTGTGATCCGTGAGAAGTAGAAGAAAAGGCACAGCTGCAAGGCTGGAGGCGTGAAAGGTCTCCTGCTTGGAGATGGAAATAGGAAGCGGCACGAGGTGCCTGGGCTTTATGCACCAGGGGGATGGACAAGTTTAGCTGGGGAAAGGAGGTGTTTCTGCATCACCTCGCTGTCCGTGGCTGTTCTCATACACTGCTCAGACCACTCGGGTCTAGCTTTGTTGGTAAGTTTATCCTGGGTACTGCTGGTTAGATCTCTTTTCCATTTTTTTCTTTTTTTCTTTCTTTTTTTTAATAAAAGAATGTGTTTTAAACAAAACATGTGCCAGAGACCTTGGCTTCCCCTCAATCTTCTTGAAGGCTTGAGTCTGTTAAAAAGCATCATCTGTATGTGCTGAAGATGCACTAAGACTTATGTTGCAGAGTTGCTCAGATTGCTGAGCAGATGGGCTCCAACATGTCTGATTTTTGCCAGCCCTGGCCGTGTTTTGACAACAGTGCTGTATTTTTGTGTTGTGGGATTTTTAGTGGCATAAACACTCCTGTTTTTGCCACCAGTGCCTTAAAAAGGAAGGTGCTTTTAAGCGCTCTTCTGAAATGCAGTTCAAAGAAATGAAAGGACAAGGGAACGTAGGGTTTGGGGAGAGTGTGGGATATTTAACAAGGCTGCCTAGTGGAAGCCTACCGGTGACTGATCTGTTCCAGATGTTGAAGCCAGGAGATACCTGTGACAAGCACCAGCTTTTCTGGTTCTCTCAGATGTGGTTCCTGTGAGTCTGCAGCTACAGTCCCTGTTCCTTACTTCGATAAGGCTTTTTCCCCCCTTGTTCAGGAGTATATTCCAAATCAACTGTCCCCTCTTTTTCAGGGTGAAGGCGTTGTGAAGGAAATCAACATCACACACCATGTGAAGGAGGGCTCCGAGAAAGCCGACCCTTCACAGTTTGAGCTTCTGAAGGTTCTGGGCCAGGGCTCTTTTGGCAAGGTGAGTTCAGTTCTTCCTGTGTGTCATGCCAGATAAGTGATCTTCAGAGAGATGACAAAAGGGACTGTCCCCAGCGTAACCACCTTCCTGATTCTCACCGGATCGTGGCTGGTGAGAATCTGACTGATAAGCCCACTTAGCAAATGGCTGCTTCTAATTTGGAAGGCAACTGTAGAGAAACCTTCTCGTAAAGGCCAGGCTGTATGTCCAGAGCCTCCCTGTAAGTCTTTTTTCAGACGATCCGGAGGAAAGAAGTAGTATCCTGCTTGTGAACACAGGTGTTGCACAAGGCAGAGGGATGCCTGCGGCCCTCTAGCAGGCTGCCAGACTGCTTGGTCGAACTGAGGACCTGGAGGTCTGGGGCTTGCCCCTCTCTTCTCAGAAACGATGCTGTGAACCAGGGCTGGTTTTGGCCCCTGTTTACAGTCCAGTTTCCCTTCTGTGAAGGGTGAAGGAAGTAGCCTGTAACTCTTATCTATTTCAAAGTGCAAACAGTCCAGGTCTTTTGCAAGATTATCTGCTCCCACATTAAGTCTTCAGCTTCTTGTCAGTTCCCATCACCAACAGTGAGGGCTCATACGGGAGTGGGCGCTGTCACCTGTGCAGCTGCAGCACTGGGCTTTACTGCAAAGAATAGCAGAGGCTTTTTGAAGCTGCCTAAAACCAGGCAGTACGGCACTTCAGGGAAGGGAAGGAGGTAAAAATCCAGCAAGGATTTCTGAACAAAGAGTTGCTCTTGCTGTCAAACTGGCATGTCACCAGGAGGCTTTGTGTTACGTCAAAACATCACGGTGAGTCTCCCGAGATGTCGGACACTGAGTGGCAGGGGCTGAGAGTAGGTATGGTGACTCCTGTTCTGTAGTGATTGCTTCAAGCTAAGAACACGAGGCTGCTCAGGTCTCTTAGTCACAGCTCCCAGGCATCAGTCACAGCCCCACGGCAGCTGCAGGAAGGAGCAAGAGGTGTGGAAGCCTGGTGGAGGAAAGTGCAGTATAAAAGCACGAGTGCTGTAATGGCTGGAGATAGGGTGTAAGGCATCCACACACAGCACTTTCCTGAAAATCTCATAGGGTTTCACATGGCGAGCTTGAGGTACAGCTTCCCAGACCTGTGGCCATCTGCTTCTTAGGGTTGCTGTGGGGTTTGCCACTCTGGGAGGCATCCAGCTCCTCGTGCTAATGTTTAGTGCTTAGCTCACGTGTTCTTCTTCTGCCTCAGGTTTTCCTGGTGAGAAAAATAACACCGCCAGACAGCAACCATCTCTATGCCATGAAAGTGCTCAAGAAGGCAACGTTGAAAGGTAGGAGAGTCTTACTGGGATGCTCTTTTTCTCCATGTCCTAAAGAGCGCTGGCGAGTTGCACTGGGAAAATGTCACAGCAGTCACTGCTGGCCCTGGGGTGATGCGGGTGAAAGAGAAGTATCTTTACCTCAGCCAGAGGTAAAGATACCTCTTCTTTTTGTCTCCAAGAGACCACTGTTGCAGTGCTGGAGGTAGAAAAGATCTGCATCAAACTGCCTGATCTTTTTAGGACTAGGGGCAAGGCTGGTACCGGGGTAGTGTGTGCCTCTTTCAGTGCCTGAGCTGTTCCTCTCCTTCCCACAGTGCGTGATCGTGTAAGGACAAAGATTGAAAGGGATATCCTGGCTGATGTGAACCATCCCTTTGTGGTGAAACTCCACTACGGTGAGTGCGAAGCCAGCTGGGACTCTGGGAGAGGGTACCCAGCTGTGCTTCCTAGCCGAGGGCTGCAGCCCTGAGCAGACACTGACTGCTGTTAAACACAATAAAGACACTGCTCCAGGTGTGCCTGCTGTGGGCAGGTAGAGGAGCGTGAGGCATCCAGCAGCAGGCTGGTTGGAGGCTGCTGGGAGATTCTCGTGGTCCCTAACAGGTTTCAGATGCTGAAATGGTGAAGAGGCCTTTATCAGTCTGTATCCCTCAGTGGCTGTGCTGCTCCGGAGCCTTCACAGTCCCCTTAAAGCAAATCTGTGTCTGGAAAGGCCTTTGGTCTCCGGCCCATTCTAGCTGTTGAATGGGGAACAGGGCATTGGCCAGGAGAAGAGGTTTAAACATCAAACTCTTGGGATTAAAACATTAATTCAGGAGAAATTGAGAAAGCAGAGTCAACCGGTCAAGCTAGAGTATGGCAGGATTAATGCTCTGACTCTGAGGAAATTGAAGACGCCTTCTTTCCCTATAAAACGACCAATGTATCTCTCAGTAGGGCACCCCTGGTGGCAAGGGAGTAAATCCTACATAAAATGACACTTTTCTGCAGTGCCAGAGTCTTCCTGGTGAGCTTCCCTTAAAACATCATGGGCAGGCTATGTCATTTACCCCAAATAATTAGCCCTACCTGTGTGTAACCTACGAACAACGGAGGGCATCTGCACAGCTGAAGCCACTGGGGTTTAAGTGATTACTGTAACACCACTGAGCTTTCTCTGAGCAGAGGGGTCTGATTCCTGCTCTGGCTTGTGTTTCAGCATTCCAGACAGAGGGGAAGCTGTATCTCATCTTGGATTTCCTCAGAGGAGGTGACCTTTTCACTCGGCTTTCCAAAGAGGTGGGTATATTCTGGCATCGTGGTGGGTTCTTGAGGCTCTCAGTTCACGTGTGCTTAATTACCTGGAGAAGCGATTGACTCTTGCAAAGTCTTTGAGAGGGGTAAAAAACCTCCAGCCTGCTGCTAGCCCACAGCTGGCAGGAGGAGAGGATGTCTCAGGAACCCTGTCCTCTGGCAGAAAAGCACCAGCACAGAGGCAGCTCTCACCTCCTCAGCGGCTTCTGCCGAGCATCACATTAAGAACGAAACCAAGCACGTGCTGCGTTCTGCTGTGGTGTTGTCTAGATGTGTTGTTTCACTGGGACAGGGTGAGGACATGAAACGGGAGGGGCAGCAAGTTGTGCCAGATGAAGCCAACTGGGAACATAACCTGGTTAATGTAAACATTGAGGTTTTGGTTTTTTTTTTTAACTGTCTGCTACCTAGCAACCTTGTTTGTTTGAGTATTGATGCTCAATTGATGCTTTAGGGTGGAGGGCAAATCCTGTGAAACTTTGGTCTGAAAAGGCACAAGGGAGAAATGTGGGTATGAAAGCAGCTGCATGGGTGCAGCTGAAGTGGTCCTGCTGCCAGGGTTGTAACCCCTGTGCCTGTCTGCTTCCTCTCCCTTACCACAGGTCATGTTCACAGAGGAGGACGTGAAGTTCTACCTAGCAGAGCTGGCTCTGGGACTCGACCATTTGCACAGCCTGGGAATCATATACAGAGATCTCAAACCGGAAAAGTACGTGTGGCACAGCCGAGCCAGGGATCCGAGTTCAGTCCCAAGCCTGTAGTCAGAACACAGCCTTGTTCCGCACAGCCAAAGCTGACTGATGCCCCCAGGCCAACCAGATGGAAGGCAGCAGAGCAGATCGACAAGGCTCTTGCTCCTCACTTCAGCAGTTACGGCCAGGAGCACTGTGGAGGCAGCATGTGCGCACCACATGTCTGAGCATTAATCCTGAGCCAGCTCTGGGCTCCAGCTTAAGCAACTGAGAGCCTTTGGAGGAAAAAGGCACCACACGGGGCCTCTGAAGATGTGCAGAGCAGCTGCATGACTCGGTTGTTCTTACCTGGGATATGTGGGGGATCAAAGGTGCTGCAACCTGCTGGTTCATTTGTTCAATGGGAAGTTGAGTGTGTAGAGAGAAGGGAGCTGCTTTCTCCTGCTTATGCTTTGGTGATGGAGTTTGAAGCACTGGGGTTGGAAAGAACAGATAATTTTCTTCTCTGGAGTTCTAGGGACATCTCTGATCAGCCTCCAAGGCATGTGCTGGTTCTAACCAGCCTTTTTGCAGATAATAATGTTCTTTTTTTTCTTCATCCATGCTGCAGCATCCTCCTGGATGAAGAAGGACACATCAAACTCACAGGTAAGGCACTCCACAAAAACACTGTGCTCCAGCAAGCCTGGTTCTTGATACGGAGCTTTTCTTCGACTTCTCCACTCTGTCAGAGCAGGTGGGCACATGCTAATGGTTTTTCTCATACGTAGATTTTGGCTTGAGTAAGGAGGCAATTGACCACGAGAAGAAAGCCTATTCCTTCTGTGGGACGGTGGAATATATGGCACCAGAAGTTGTGAACCGTCAGGGCCACTCCCACAGCGCTGACTGGTGGTCCTATGGGGTGTTAATGGTACGTACCAAACCATGCCTTCGGAAACCTGGCTTCTCAGCAGCTGCTCAAGTGGGAACTCTGAAATCCCCTTGCGTGATTCTGCACGTCTAAGAGATGTGCTGACCTGGGGATGTTCCCAGCGCTCCCTGGAAGGACGCTGTAACAGGCTGCTCAGGCAGTGTGGGCTTGCAGCCAGGCGTGCCTGTTTCTCAGGGGAGGCAGAGCTCCTGCGGCTGTCCCGGTGCTGGGCTGTGCAGCGTGGGGTGCACGTGTGGGCATCCGTGTGGGCATCCGTGTGGGCATCCGTGTGGGCATCCGTGTCAGCCCCGGCGCTGGGCTGGTGGTTGCTGTGCGGATCTGGTGCCACCATCTGGCAGTTGCTGAATCCAAGGGCTCTTAGGAGCAGGCGCTGGCTTGAACACATCCCTGCTACAGACTGATACCAGGCTCCCTTCTGAGAATACGATGTCTGCTATCTTACTTCAGAGCTAGGCTTTTGATCGCTTGCAAGGCTTTTTCTAGCTTTGGAGAATTCCCAGCTGAAGGTGTAACGAGATCTGTGCAGCCCTCAGACTTGCTCATACATGTGACCGCCCCTTGTTCTCTTTCTCTCCCAGTTTGAAATGCTCACTGGCTCACTGCCGTTCCAGGGGAAAGATCGTAAGGAGACAATGACCCTCATCCTCAAGTAAGAGGAGTTTCTCTTCCGTGTGTGTATAAAGAGGGCAAGCTTGCTGCTCTTTCTCTGAGCGTGTTGCAATTTGGGGCTTCTCACAACTTAATGGCATTACTTGGCGAGTGGTTTGGTATCAACAGTTAGTTTGAAGGGTGCAGTATAAAATGCCAAACAGATTGTTGCACTTTCAGGGGTGGAGGTACTGCAGTTGGCTTGTGGGTTGACTTCTTTAAACCTGCAACTGATTGCATAACTTCCTCTCTAGAGCAAAGCTGGGCATGCCTCAGTTCCTGAGCTCTGAAGCACAGAGCCTCCTGCGAGCCCTTTTCAAAAGGAATCCAGCCAACAGATTAGGTAAGACATTTTTTGTTTCTGAATACACCTGATGCTGTATCTGGGCCTCTCACGTCCTAGTGGGTCAGCAGCGTGTTTGCACTTGTGCTGGGTTAATGGGCTTGGTTCATTACAGCCAGGTTCCCCGTAATGCCTGGTTGTGTTGCATACATGCTAATAGCCTTCACTTTGTTGGTGGTCCTGATTAAACGTTACACGCTCCGCGGGTGCTTCTTTCAGGTTCTGGTCCAGATGGGGCAGAAGAGATAAAGCGCCATCCTTTCTACTCCACTATTGACTGGAACGTGAGTATCAGGAATTCAGCAGCAAACTTCCACACCGTGCAGTGCCAGTGCTGCGGTTCTCTGACTTGACCGGAGTAATTGCAGTTGTGCTGCTCGCAGACTCACCAGCCATGGCAGCGCTACCAATCCACGTTCCCATCTATTCTAATTATCCTTCCTGAAACTAAAATGCTGTTTGTTACACGAGTAACCGTCTCATACTCGAGTTGCCAATGATCTCACCCTGGTTTGAATTTCCTGATCTCTCAGAAGTAAGGTGCAGCTTACAGCTGGGGTTTGGCACAACAGGAGTTGCCTTGCACAGAGTAGGAAGGACTCAGGGAAATGTTTCTGGCAAGGCGATGCGTTGTTCTGTACAGAGAAACAGGGCAATAACTGAACCTGCATTTCCCAATTGCTTCTGGCCAACTCCCCGCTTTACCACATAGTTTTATTTCTTCCCTGTTTTCCCTTACATTCAGAAGTGATTTTGAAGAGCAGTCTTTTAATGCTTTCAAGGCACCCAGCATGCTGCTAGGATGAACCGCCAGCAACGCTGTCAAGCTTATTTCAAATTTTTGCTAGAAGAAGCAATTAAAAAAGGATACTTGTGGAGGTGCTGGGATATGAACGTCCTCCTAGGGCATTTCCTCTGGCTGTCCCCAGAGACACACGTGACAGCAAATTGTTAATGGGAGTTAGGAAGCAGTAGAAGGGCCTGGTGGAGTAAATACTTCATGGATACTGCTTTTGGAGTAGGGCCAAGTTGCACATAGAACACTTTTTTTTTTTTTCCTTGAATGCTGTATTGTGGGTGGTAGAAATTCATAGTATTTCTCCACAAACTGACTCAAAAGTACCCTACTGGCAAAGAAGTCATCCCCCAGACTGCTGAGCTGTAGTTAAATGCTAAGTCACAAGGCTGTTTCTGGTTCTGCAAAGTCTCTTAGCCTCTCATTCCTAGCAACTCTTTGCACCCTTCTGAGTGCATTGACCTATCAAAGCACTTTCAATCTGTCTTTACTTTGCAGAAGCTGTACCGAAGAGAAATCAAACCGCCCTTCAAGCCTGCAGTAGGCCAGCCTGATGACACTTTTTATTTTGACACAGAATTTACATCACGTACACCAAAAGGTTTGTATGAATTCATGCAGCCAAAGCTTTCTGTGTGAAATAATACTGTACAGATTATTACGGGATTGCCTATGCCATTAGCACGAGGTTTGCCTCCTCCTAGTGCTGCCAGCTTCAGGTAGTGGCAGCAGTGAGGAGTCCTAGCTGTAGATATGCAGTGTTACTGGTAAGCTCGGAGCTGCGTGGTATGGCTTTTGTCTGGAATAACCTAAAGAGGAGCCGTAGCTTCTGGGGAGCAAGGGGAAAGCTTCTGCTTCCGCAGGGCCAGCCCTTCTTAAGTTTTCTTTCAAATCCTGTTGCAGATTCCCCAGGCATCCCCCCTAGTGCGGGGGCCCATCAGCTCTTCCGAGGCTTCAGTTTTGTGGCGACAGGCTTGATGGAGGATGGCAAGGTGAAACCTGCCCAGCCCCCTCTGCACTCAGTGGTACAGGTAAAAAGTGGGGCAGAGGAACAGCTGTGCTGAAGCTGCAGTAACTCTCCGGAGTACTCCAGAGGGGGGTTGCAGGACCCGTGTGCTGTTTGGAGCAGGACTGAAGGAAAGCCTGAGACAGTGTTATTCTGTTTTGGATTCTTGCATCCTGTTGTTCTTTCTTTTCTGTTGACTGTCATGGGCAAAGGTCAGCAGGGCACTTCGAGTCTGTTTGCTTTCCTCTCTCCAGGCGGACCCATGCTAGCGGGAGGTCTGTGCGAATGCTCGCAGGTTGAAAGGTGCCACAAAAATGCACCAGGCTAGATGCAGATAGCGTTAGCCTACTGACCTATATTTGCCTTGTTCTCTTCTCCTCCCTCTTCCCAGCAGGGAGGAGAAGCTGTGGGATGTAGCAGACAGCAGTCTGTCAGGTTGCTCTGCGTTGCACAAACTGTTCCCTGAACTCTCCCAGCTCATCTGCTCTCCACTCTCCTGTTGCAGCAACTGCACGGCAAGAATGTCCAGTTCAACGACGGCTACGTGGTGAAGGAGGCAATTGGTGTTGGCTCCTACTCAGTGTGTAAACGCTGCATTCATAAAGCAACCAACATGGAGTACGCAGTCAAGGTCTGAGATTCACACTCTGAACTGAACTCCCCTGTTAGATTTCTGCTGATCCCCACGATGACCAAAATAATACCAAAGAATAAAATTGATTTCCCTGCTTGTATGGGGCCTAAATGTACAATTCTTGTGCTGTATAACTGCACAAGCTTTCTTATCTAGAAATAGTGGGGAAACAGCGTTCTCCTCTCTCACGGAGGGAGGACAGCATTTTGCCGTTCTGTGCAAAGCTTGCTGTGGCTACGCCAGATCTTTACAGATAAGTTAGACACAAAACTTTGGGGTTTGGGGACACAAAACCATTGAAGCAACTGGGGGATTTCTTGAGCTTATGGCTGCACAGGGCAGGGGACAGGGAATGGATATAGTATTGTATGCCTGCAGCTCTCTAAACGTTCAGCTGCTTTGCTGTGTCCTGGCCGCTTCCCCATCCAGTTCTGGCTAACGCTTGTCCGTATTCTTGCAGGTTATTGACAAGAGCAAGCGAGACCCTTCCGAGGAAATCGAAATCCTCCTGCGATATGGGCAGCATCCCAACATCATTACCTTGAAAGACGTGAGTGTAACTTGAATGACTTCTTGTGTATATGTTTATATGTTTATGAAGTGCAGACTGGTGTGCGGGGGTCAGAATGCAGCTCCAGCACGGGCAGCCCAATGGCACTGCTCCCCGTATCACTTTGGGGTGGGGAAGCTTCCACGCAGTACAGATCCCAGCTCTGCACTGTAGGCTTCTGTCTGCTTCTTGGTGGTAGAAATATAAAAAGGAAGCTTGGGAAGCGGTTTTTGATTAACCCCCTCCATATTTGCTTTGGTAGGTTTATGATGATGGGAAGTATGTGTATCTGGTGACTGAGCTGATGAGAGGAGGGGAGCTGCTGGATAAAATCCTCAGACAGAAGTTTTTCTCAGAGAGGGAGGCCAGTTCGGTCCTGCACACGATCTGTAAAACGGTGGAATATCTGCATTCTCAAGGGGTGAGTATGGTTACATCTGTTTTCCTAGGCAGCTGCCGGGCATTGCACTGCACTTCCTCTCCTCCAGGGAGTAACTGTGCCTGTCAGGACTATTGTTTCTTGTGTTGCTGTCTTGGCAAGCCAGATGTGGGGCCAGAGCAGGGGCTGAGTATCTTGATGCAGCTTCAAACCCTTGTTTTCTTGGGGTATGAGAATGGCGCTTTCTTTTCTCCACAGGTAGTTCACAGGGACTTGAAACCCAGCAACATTCTCTATGTGGATGAGTCAGGGAACCCTGAGAGCATTCGCATTTGTGACTTTGGCTTTGCCAAGCAGCTGAGGGCTGAGAACGGCCTTCTCATGACTCCTTGTTATACTGCAAACTTTGTGGCACCCGAGGTAAGCAACTTACGGACTTGAGACTTCAGTAGCTGTCACTTCCCTCCCTGAGACTGTTCTCACTCTGCACAGATAGGTCTAACTCATGCCTGTTTTGGCATATTTTGTATTAGAATAGGTAATTACAGAAATAACAGCACTTGTAGTACTGAACAAATATGCAACTCTAGTGCAGTTGCAGTGCCGTCCTCCAACTTGCGCTGTCCTTACCTCTGCAGCTGCTGGGGGCTTTGCTTAGGGCAGTGAGACTTAAAAATCTAGTGATTTTGTAGGCTGCTTTTCTTCCTGACTAACTGACCTGTTAAAAGAGGCGGGGTTATTTTCCCTTCATCTGTCTTGGTGCGGAAGAAAGAAAAAGCTGAGAAGCAATGAACATACATGCAGTGTCACCACGTTGGAACTGCTTTCCCGCTTGTCATTTTGATGTGGCTGGGGGGTTTCCTCTGTTCCATGAAGCCAAAGTCTGATTTGAATGGTGACCTTTAGTCCCTGACTTTGCTCTTCAGTAGGGCTTTAGAAGCTTTGCATACAGACTACACGCAGGGGTCATGCCGCTCTTTGCAAGCTGATATGAGCTCAGCGACAAGAACTAAACACTTTTTTTCTCCGTTGCTTACTCTTTCCAGGTACTAAAGCGGCAAGGCTACGATGAGGGCTGTGACATCTGGAGCCTGGGAGTTCTCCTTTACACAATGCTTGCAGGGTAAGTGCCTCCATCGTGTTGGAAGGCAACAACGGGGACAGCGATCCCCTTGCCCTGAGCCGTGCTCCGCTGTGTTAGTTGGACCTCTCCTCGTGGGTTACTGCTACCCGGAGTCACTCCCTGGCCTAGATACAGGGCAGTAACTCACACGCTCGTTCTCTTCTCTCCTCAGCTGCACTCCATTTGCAAACGGGCCCAGTGACACTCCAGAAGAGATCCTGACCCGAATAGGCGGGGGGAAGTTCTCTGTCAGTGGAGGCAACTGGGACACTATTTCTGACATGTCCAAGGCACGGTTTGATATTCAGCTGCATCGCATTAAGGGGTTGGGGTCAAGCACAGCCAGTTACTGTGAGGCGAATTCAAAGCAGGATGGGGAGGGAGGGCAGAAGAGAGAGGAGAAAGGCAGCAGCGTAGCTTCTACCCCATACACAGCTTCCCCATTAACAGCTCAGCAGTGTGCCTCTGCCTGCTTTGTTCTAGCTCTGGTTGTGAATATTTGCATGCAGCACCAACCTCATGCTTGAGCCATGCTGGGTTTGTTGCTGTGTTATACCTTCCAGGCCCACTGAGAACATATTTTATGCAAAAGGGGATTGATGTCTGGGGTCCTTAAACTTGGCCTCTGAATTTAAATCCTAATTTGGGAACAGGTGGGTGGTATTTTTTCCTTTAAAGTATGAAGTCTTCTAAAGTCTAACTTTCCAAACGATGCCTTTAGGATCTGGTATCAAAGATGCTTCACGTAGATCCTCACCAGCGCCTAACAGCCAAACAGGTCCTGCAGCATCCGTGGATAACTCAGAAGGACAGCTTACCCCAGAGCCAGCTGAATCACCAAGACCTTCAGCTTGTAAAGGTACAAAATCTGCGCTGGGTTCCTAGTATGCCTTGGGCTCTTTGGAAAGCAGTTGTCCTGCTATAACCTTGGTGATAGTATTGTGGGCAGAGCAGGGTGGAAGGTTGTAGAGCTCTGGGCCAGGAGAAGCAATACGGATGTTTTTTAGCAGGAAAGTTTAGGAAGAAGGTTCTTTAACTGCATGTCAATAAGGGAGGGAGATTTAAAGGAAAAAGAAATGCTGCTGGCTTTGTTTGGGGGTGTGGCTACTCTGCTCCCCATCTTGTAAAGCCTCTTCAGCACCCGAATGACTTCTCATGCCTTCTCTCCAAGGGGGCGATGGCTGCCACGTACTCTGCACTGAACAGCTCCAAGCCAAGCCCCCAGCTGAAGCCTATCGAATCTTCCATTCTGGCACAGAGGCGGGTAAAGAAACTTCCTTCCACCACACTGTGAAAGCGGGGCAGTCTGCAGCAGCGCGGTGCAGTGCAGTCACCAGACTTTGCACGACCTACTGAAGACGGGGGGCAGGAAACTGGGCAGTCAGTGCCTGCAAAGGAGCTCCCTCGAGGACTTTTTCTCAAATCCACATCAAGGCCAAGTGCCTTCCGCCCCGAAAGACTTGTTCCTCCTTGTGTGGACTGATCTTTGCTGAGAGAACTTCACTGTAAAACTTTTTTGAAGTGTAAATTGTCAATTTTTAAAGACATCCATCTGTGTATATGAGAACTAGAATGTATAACTGATGTCAAGTGGCACTAAAAAGCAGCTCTGATTCACCCGTTCCCGTGTAGGGCCAGATATTTGTTGTAGCTACATCATTTCTTGGAATTGATCTGTTTCAACGCCAATGCAGCTGGAAGACTGCAGAATGTTTGGGTTTTTAGGCTTTGGGTTTTTCCTCCCTTGAAACTCTGGATGCCCTTCCCAAAGTCAAACTTGCAGACTCCTAGCCAGCAGCACTTGTGTTTGTAAAGACCTTCCCCCCTTCACCTCACTGTGCGTGTTCAGAGTGTAAGGTCGGTTTTCAGACTCGGTTTCTTCCTTTTCCTTCCGCCCTCCCCTGGGCCACACAGCAGTTCTCTGAACAAAATAAACCCCGTGTTTTCCAGACACTCCTGTAGATGCTCAGATCGCCGGAATACCTGCTAGGTTTGGCTCGTCCCTTCCCCCTGCCCTCCCGTCTTCATGTGAGCTCATCCCAGGGCTCCCTGGGGATCCTGGCACCCAGGCAGGTGTGGACAACAACGAACCTTCTCCTCAGCAAAGCTGGGGCTTTGGGCTGGCTCTTACCATCGCTGGTTTTCCTTTCACTCTGCAGGAATCTGTGAAACAAACCATCCTTTTTTTAATTTAACTTTCTTCTACAGCTGGTAACTCAGGGTTTCTTTCTGAATTGTACAATAAACGTGTCATTCAGTCGACGTTACTTTACTGACTGACTTTTAGCTGCAGAATAAGCGACCCCAGCCCTTTCCCCCTGTCATACGGGGATAACGACTCTTGGCTGCCTCTTGGGAGAGCTGCAAAGCTTTTTCATCTGGCCCTGTGATGAGAAAACCAGCAGTACTGTAGTAGGGCTGCGTGTTATGCCACCTTCCCTCAGGTGTAGTATGTCACTTTGCAGCGGGAAATAACTAGAATTAATTGTGAAATAATGCAGTAATCAACATGAAAGGTGGCAGGATGTGGGCTGTGGAGGGGAGCTTCTCTCAGGACATTTTAATGTTCATAGAAACCAATGCCTGGAGGTAAACTGTTCTAGAAATGTATTCCAGACCCGTTCTCACTTGCAGGGAATTGCTAGAGCTCTCCTGGCTCGGTGGTGGCCGTTCCTCGGGAGGAGCAGGAGAGCTGCGGAGACTGCAAGTGCTCAAGAACGCGACTGAAGTCAGTAAATGTTCTCACATGAATTTCTCCTACTTTTGCCTGGTCATATAACGAGAGGGGAAACTTGCTTGTTGCTTTGTCCTTTTGCTTAGTCCTAGTTGACTCTAAAATGGAGAATTCAAAAAAATTCTACAGCTCTCTTCCTCCTCCTCTACCCTTACCCAGGCAGGTCCTGTTTTACTCTCTGGAGTAGCCAGTGAGAGGCTGAAATAGGGATTGTTTCAATATTTATTCCAAGTGCTGTCCTAGTGCCCAGTGCCTCTGAGAGGAGAAGGCCAGCGTCAGTGCGTGCTCCGTCCTCTCACCAGGATTGCCGCAGCCCCCAGCAGAGCTGGATTTAATGCTTTAAGGCTGGATCGATGGCCTTGACCTGCGTGTGCTAGGTTGCCTCTACTGCGCTTTGGGAGTCAGCAAAGATAAACTGATGGAGTGGCATCTGTTGTAGCAGAGATGTTTGCTCTAATACGCCCAGTGGTTTCCTTGCGGCAGAGGGGCTCGTCTGGGATAACGGGACGTTGTGCTGAAGGCAGCAGAGCCCCGGCTGCGCACGTTGCCATCCCTTACAGTACCTGCTCCTGGCACGGTGCTCGTAGTGCTGCCAGTGAACCTGCCTGACGTTTACCACTGCGTGCTGACTCGCGCCAGTGACAGCGAACGTTGGGTACCTGAAACGAGCGCAGTCGTCATAAACGGCTTTGTGTGGAGCCCGGGTCAGTCCCTGTGGGCGCTGCTGGGGCTGAAGCAGACACCGCAGGAACTTTTCGGGCTGTTTTCTGCCTTGTGCTTCAAGGGCCGGTCTGAAGCAGTCGGATGGCAGCGCTGGTCAGGATGGGCTTAAACCAAATGTTCCCCCTGCTGGAACGGCAGCCTGCATGTTTGTGGGGAACCGTACGTGTCTGAAAACCAGCCAGGAACAACGCTGCACCCTGGGCGTAATCCTCCCTGCGGTGGTGCTGCTGGGGCCAGCTGGGGCCAGCTCCACGGTGTTTAGGAGACCAGGTACAGCGGTGCTGAGCTCTGCAGTCGGAGCCAGCTGTCCCCTGGGCCCGCCGGCACCGCAGAGAGCAGCGACTGTGAAGGGCTGCACCCTGCTTTCCGGGCTGTTTTTAGCCAAGTTGTTACAAGTGATCCTTCCGTAAGTTAAGAACTAAGTTTTGATTTTAAGTTCCAAATCAACAAAGTGCTGTTACTTTTTTAATTCCAGTGCTCAATAAAAATGGACTTGTTGATCTTTCTGTGTACGAGAACTGTAGGTATTTGTATGGGTCAGCTGGGCCCCCTTTGTGGTTTTCTCCTGACAGTATTAAACCTTCCCCAACATACAGGTGGGACCAACTGCTGTCATCTTAATTGAGATTCCGTTACTTGGGGTGCAAGTGGGGTCTGTGCTGAGCTGGGGCTCTTAAACCTGTCGGGGAGAAGCCAGCAGATGCCTTGGAGAAGACCAAAGGGCTGCTCTCACAAGAGTTTGAGGCCATTCAGCTCAAACGTGGGTCAAGGAGGATGCACAGGCCACCTTCCTTCTCAGTTTGAAAAGGGACAGAAATGTGTTTAATTTTCACACGCAGAGAAATCTTTAGAAGGAAAACTGCTTGTGTTATTTCAGGTGTTTAACAGGCAACTTGACCTTTAAGATATCGTCCTATACGTCTATATGAAGGCTCAAGGGAGCAGAAATCCCAGAATCCAGCCTCTGATCGCTGAGTCTACCTGGAAATATCGTGTTAATCCGCAGACAAGGAGCCTGGAAATAATACTGAGCATCTCTCTTTGTATGAATCCAGCTTTTGTATAAGAAAGGTTAAGCCTTCTGATTTGGGGGCATAAATCAGCAGTGCTTTCTGTTGTAAAAGAGGTTGACCCAGCTGAGAGGCTGTTTTCCTTCTTCCCACTGTGTAAAGTAGTCGTGCCTTCCTCTTAATGACACGGTACTGACCTCTGTCAAATTAAACAGAGCATAAATAAATGTACTTTGGCCTGATAAATACTCCCATCATGAGTACTCGGGCTGTCTTGAAAACTGAAGGCCAGTAACTTTCTCAGCAATCGTCCTTTTTTTTCCTGAGTGAAATTTCACCGAGCAACTGATCTGCATTTTAAGCGTCAGTCTGGCCGATGCAAATATCCTCTTCAAGTCCCCACCTCCAGATTAGTTCACGTAATTCTAACTTTCTCCTGCGTCTTTTGCTGTCTGTAGATGGGTGAGACGCAAGCCTGGGGACGGCGCAGCTGGTGGCCTCCGTGGTGCCACCACCTCCTAGCAGCAGCCCCTGCCGCCTTCCCAGAAAAGCAGGGGCTTCGGAAACGCTCGGTGACTGCCGGCGTGTGTGACGGTACGTGGGGCGGATGCTGTGCTTTCATGTAATATTCAACAATTTAATCCCCTTTTAAAGCAAAGACAACATTTAAAGTATATCAAGGTCTTCTTTTGCAAGTACACAGGGGGCTCTGAATAAAACCTTCATTCATGCTATACAAGCTGGAGGTCCACTGCCACTCCATTTTCTTGCCTCTGGTTATTAAAACATCAAGCTGTCTGACTACTTAAGCTCAGCTAACTTGCTGCCTTCCTCCTTTTGTGCTACACTGGAACACCTGCCATTAATACTAATTCTACTCCGGAGAGAAACTCCCTTTCAGATATGCTTGTCTGAAAATAAATTGACATGTAAAAGGTCTCTTTTGTCAAGAAGTGCATGTAAAGTGCTGGGGTAAGAAGCTGATCGCTTACAAAAGGAGCCACCGACTCTTTAAATTATGAGTGTGAAGGGGGTTATAAATGTTAAATATGGGGGGTGATGTTGTAAATGGGCCGACGTGATACGACTAGAGAAGAATCACATAGCTGCGTCCTCTGGTTGTTATTAGACTTTAAGATTTGGGGTGGTTTTTTTGCCTAAACCTGTGGCAGTAAAAGCGCTGCATTGTCTCGGGGTGAATAGCTGGACTCCGTAGGAGCCCATTTGGAGAAAACTTTTTTTTTTTTTAAAGAGAAAGTATTATTAAGAACACCTCCCTGCTTTTTAAGACACGTGACAAAAACTAAGAGCATTGGTGATGAGTACTTTGATTTAGATGTTTAATGAACTCCAAGGCTCTGCTGTTTCTCCTGGGACAAAAATTTGTACCCCTTTCAGTTAAGAAGCAGCAGAAGAACCCTTGGGTAGTGTTTATTCTGCCATACAGGCAGCAGCGTGAGACAGCAAAAGGTAAATATTTTCATTCCTGACGAAAAGAAAGGTTTTCTTTGTGTTCCTCACACCCTGGGGAGTTTATGGCTCTCTATTAAGAAAACATTTTGAAGTATGTTCTTTGGGTCAGGCTTGGGAGTGGAAGGATGCTGCTTCAAAACCTGCTTTGATACTGATAAGCGGCGTCCGCGGTGGCGATGGGAGAGCGTCGCGCTGTGCGAGCGTCCTGCCGAAGCGTTCCAAGCGCAGGCAAAGCTGTGAGCAGCTCCGGGATCCCAGGGCTGCCGACGAGGGTTCACGTCCCGTGGCGCGGGCCTGGCTTTCAGCTGCTGCTCGTTGGCTTCCTAGGTCTTCTAGCGAAGAATTGTTTCACTTCGTAATTAAGAACAAGCCGAAATGTGTTCAGGGTTGAAAGAACAAAAGTGAAATGTGCCAATTACCCAAACCCTTCTAGCTGAGCTGGTGTCACTTCTGGTTTATCAAACAAGCACAGACTCTTGTGTGATGAGTAGCTCCTATGCTGTCTTACTTTTAAACAGCAGATGGTGTTAGAAACCTGTAACAGGTGGAACCTCTTCAGTTTTATGTGAGAGATCAGAAGTAACAGCAATTTCTCGTTTCCCTAGGGGTAGTTCCTTCAGGAGATAAACAGCAAAAGCTGGCCATGGACTTGGATATTTGTAGAGAAGGAAAAACTTCTAAATCACACGTGTTCATATGAAAGAAAGCAATTCTGGCCTCACTTACTCTGGTTACAATAAAAGGAACCTGGCAGTGTTCTTCATAATTCTCTGTTAGCACCTCTAAAAGAGAGGTGTAGCAGGGGGAATGAGCTGTGTTTGCTGGTGTGCCTCAAAATCCTGCTCCAATCTGCCGTAGTCGATTGGTTTCTTGTATATGATAATAGCACTTCACAAGCTTAAAGTGTTTTATAAACATTTAATTACTGCAGCATTTGACTCAAAGCCAGAAATCTCTCATTCATCTGCATCTTGCAAGGTCTGTGAAAATGATATTCAAATTACAGAATTACAACAAGGGTTGAGTTCAAACTTCACTTACAGAAGCCTCCGTTAGCTGAGATTTGTGAGCATCGCCTGTCTTCGCTTCCAGATTCGCAAAGCGAATTCCTTCCTCGGCAGTGGAAACGGTAAAATGTTTTTGCATGCCTACGGATTTGAGGACTTGTGAGCACCCCAGGACAGGGAGCTGTATTTAATCTGGGAGAACACTGTGCTAACATCCCCTTGGCCCGTGCTGTGCGAACTTCTGAGGCAGGCAAGGACTTTTACATCCAGATGAGAGCCCTGTTGGATGCCCAGTCCCTGTAGCGTCCTCTGCTGTCCTAAGCAGTAGGAAAATGATTATTTGTTAAGAGTCGCTCTTAAGCACCAAACCACTTGCAGTTGTAACGGGGCTTCTCCACCCCAGCCCTACTTTTTAAAGAAGGTGGAGAGAGGCAGGCTTACAGGATGGTTTTCCGCTGCCCCAAGCCTGCCCTGCTCCATGGATCTGAGCCTGCTGGGAACATGCAGGCGTAATGGGCTTTGTGACACCGAGTACAAGCAGCGCTAGAGGTAAAAGAGCTTGGGTTGGATGAGTAACTCCCACCTAACCGTCTGCCTCTTCCACAGCTCCCCTTTCTGTACAGCAGGCTCTTAAGGGCAGAGTTGGTGTGCCGTATAGAAACCTCTTCCTTTCCATGAGAAAGGGAGATGTCGGCGGGCCACACGCGTGCTCTCTTGGATGCGAAGGCTTGCTGCTGGGCAGGGCAGGGGGCCCAGCTCAGACATGGTTTCCCTGCCAGAAACGGTAATTCTGACGACGTATTTTGAGCGGCACTTCAATAAATGCCATTGCTGGCAATCAGACCCTTCCGGCTGAGACAGATCACTCGTTTCGAGGCCCCGATCGCGCTCTCTTGGGTGAGTTTGGGCACACGAGAGAGCAGCTCGCGAGGAGGAACAGGAGCGGAGCAGGGCAGGGAGCTCCGCTGGTGCTTCATTAAAGCCGGCTTTTCTCCTCGCGGCAGCGCGATTTCACCGGGCCCGCCTCCCAGATCCAGCTGCCGGGCTCCAACGCTCTGATCTGTGCATGGGGTGCGCTGCTAATTAGGGAGGCAATTCCCATGGATACCGGGAAGGATTGTCTGTGCCGGCAAAAGTGATCCCAGCTGGGGAAGCGGGGAAGGAAAACGCGTTGAAATATTCGGGAAGAAGCTTCAAAAGTTTCTGGAGCTGTAGGTGGAAAACATTTCTGGCATTACTGCATCCCAACGTGTAAATCATCATTGTTTTAAACCTAAGGTGCAGGCTGTTTCCACGCCGGTTTACAGGAGTTCACCCACGTCATTGATTCCTTTGGCTGCTGGAGCATTTACCAGCAGGGCGGAGCTGAATTTGCCCCCTCGTTACCTGCACCCACTCGGGACCGTGCCCTCACCCCTGCTCTTGTACCCGCAGGGTGCCCTCTGCTCGGACGCGCAGCACGGGAAGGATCTTTCCAGAAAACGGCAAACAGTTTTTGTTTCCATGAAGGCAACACCCTGGGCGAGGCAACGCGCTCTCCGGGGAAGGCACGCGCTGGCGGGCTGGTAATTCTGGTTCCCTCAGCAGCGCGGCGCCGGTGTGCGCGGCTTCGGTACCTCCCCGGCCTTTGTGCCTCATCCTCCTGAAATGCACGGATTTAAATAACTTATTTCTGTGTGAATTCATATTTGAAGGGTCTGTTCAAGGAAAAAGAGCACTCCCTGGTAAAAACAGAGGGGGGAATACCTAGTCAAGTAGCGCCCGGATGTGGAAAAAGAAACAAATATGGTTTAAAATTATTTTGTAATTGTTCAGCTGCAAGGCCTTATGTTCCACTTGCAGTGGGGGTAAAAAACCACTTTTTATTTAAATAAATAATAAAAGGTATTGTTGAAGTTTTTTTTGGTTTGGAGATTTTTTTGGGAACATCCTCACCAATGGTTGTAACTCGGATGTACTTTGCTAAGTGCTCTCCGGCAGAAGCTCAGGTACTTCTCAAGCCGTTTCTAGCTTGCACAAACACAGAACGAGAGAGGCAGGCAGACTGTTAGGTCGGATTTCCATCCCTTTCTCATCCAGGGCACCTGCTCCCCTCTCCCTCCCCCTCCGAGTCCTCCCAGCTGTCTGTCTGTCTCATTTATGTCAATTAGAGATTCAATGCTGCCTGATTTAATTGGCCTGACTTTCCCCTCTAATAGAAGCCCCACGAAGGCAGGGCGTGCAGGCAGCTCTCTGCGGGCTGCCTGCCTGGGGATGGAGCCCGTCCTGCGGTCGGGCCTCGTTTGCAGAACACAATAACCTGCTTGTTGCTATCAGCTGCGATGGAAAGGTTGGTGACCCCCTAACAGGGACGGGACCTGCGCGATGACGTTATTTGGAAGCTCGGTTAAGGAATTTGGGCAGCCGCTTGCTCGCTGTGGGGAGGCTGAGGCTGAGCTCTGCCACCCGAGGCAGCCTTCCCCTGCTCGGAGGCTGCCTCTGTGGGTGGCAGCTGCGAAGCTTTCACCCGCTGTGTCTGGAGGTGTCCTCCCCGAGCAAGGCTGCCCGAGAGCCACGTTTTGGGGCTCTGCAGGGAGTAAAAGCCTCTCGAGCAAAGTTTTTGCCGCCCCTCTGCTCCCCCTCCGACAACCGAATCGCAGGAACCAGGCCTGACCTACTTCTTCTCCCTGGCTCCTCGCTTGCGTTTCCCTGACAAATTACGAGGCCCTTCATCTCCCGGCAGAAATGTGAGTTTCCCAAGTAGCTGGCCCACAGAGGCATAAATATTAAACAGCAACAGTACCATCTAGTGACTTTGACTCACGGAGAGCATCAGTTAAGATGGGGACAAGGAAATGGGTGCATTAAGGAGTCCGAGCAAAGCCCCAGATGTGCAGACGAGGTCTTATCTCTGGGTTCATTTGGATATAGGAAACCAACCGTGCTGGTGCCGCACCAGCCTCTCGCTCGATGTGACGCTTCCTTGGGAGACAATCCCGTTTTTAGCCTACTGACTCCCCGCTGAACCCAGCCCTGACCCACGCTCCCTCTGCTGGTAACGAACTAATTTATTTAACGTGTTCACAACTTCGCGCACACCCCCACGCGCACACAACAGCAAATCCTGGCAGAAGCACGCGATGAAATTTAGGGCTGCGGCGATTTCTCGGTCCTGGCGAACGTGCACCTTTTGGCTCTGATGAGCCAGGAGTGAAATCCTGAATTGGATGCATAAACCAAATAGACACGGTTCCATTACTGCATCAAAAACAGGCCTAAAACTGAGCAGAAAGGGTACACGAGCTTAAAAGGCCCACTCCAAGCAGATCTGAAATTACATCCTCTCCTTCACAGCTGAAGGGAGGAAATCAAATTAGAGCGTTTCTTTCTCCATCAGAGGACACCAGTCCTGCTGCGGCCGTGTTACGCCGCGCCGTCGTTCAAGGCGCGCAGGAGCTCTCCCTGGGGGGCTTCTGCGTGACCAGGGCATCGCTCCGGGTCGCTGCGTTGCCCACGGGCTCTGGGGTGCTCTGTGCTGGAGGGCACAACCCTCCTCGGCTGGTTTGCAGCGGGTGTGTGGGCACTGCCTCTTTCCCGGTCGGAGGCTGTTGTTACACGCACCAAATGCAGGGGATGGAGGAAAGGTGACACAAGAACACAGTGCTGCTGAACTTAAATGCTAAAACATGACAGCAAACCTATTAAATGCCGTTGGTACTTGCAGAAGAAATTGCTTTGCCACCTAATCAAACGTGTCCCCTCTTTGCTATCAAGAGCACGGCGCTGCCCTAAGTCCACTCAGCCTGGCTCATGGGCTGATGGGTGCCTGACAATTTTCTGGTTTCAATTTAAACAGAAAACTAAATTAGCAAATTAATTGTTTGCCGTGTTTTTCCTTGGTCCCCATCAGCTGCCGCAGGACCAGCAGCCAATCCAGGGAACCCTCTCGCAGTCCCGAGCAGAAGGTGGAGCTCTGCACCGGGTCCTGCTATCTACCAAGTGTCAGTCATGTTAATTTTAAATTACTTTTGTACAGCTTGATGTCAAAACGATTAAAGCATGAAAAGAAAAACTGAACTGGAGAGAGGGAAGGGTGGGGGGGAGAGAGAATGAATAATTTACCTTGCGTTTACAGCAAGGACACTTAGATTTCTTTAACTCCTCAACTCTGCGAAGCCTGAAACTTTTCTTTCCGCAGCTCAAACTGCTTACGACTCCGCCTGAGCAGGTGCTCTGGATCCTCGCCGTCTGCAGGGAGGCAGTAACTGCTCGCAGCACAAAGCCGTGATAATATCTGAGTTTTTTCCCAGGTAAGGCTTTTCTCTGCGCCGCGCTCACCATTTGTTGCAGTCGCCAGCACGAACCCACCCACCCACACGCAGACCTTTCCTCCCCTTACCGGTCCGCGCCCAGCTCCATTTTCTCCAGAACTTGAGCACACCGTGCTAGATAATCACACGCTCAAAAAACAGAGGAACGCACAATCAGACCCAGCCTTAAAACTGCAAGAACAAGAACCTCAAAACAGCATCTTGCGTAGGATCACAGCGTAATGGCCCTGGAGCTCACCGCGTCGGTTTGCCCAACTAAGCTGTGTGCCTTGTGAAAACTTTGGCTTTCTGGGCAAAGACTGCTTTTATCTCCCTTCTAAGTTCCATCTGCGATTTCTTTCTCTTTCCAGTTACTGAATGCTATAATCAGTGGTCCTTGAAATATCCTACTAAATCTGGTGAGGCCATAGGAACAGCAAAAAGCTTTGTAAAGAGGGCAACGTGGCACCACCCGAAAATGTAAAGCAAGACAAGTTTAGCTACTTCTGTCAGTTTTTGTCTTCAGCTTATACATAGGAGCATTTTCTATTCATATTTCTTTAAAAATGGGGTATATTTATTTTGAATTATTTTGTCTTGAGGGACTACAAATTGCAACGAGGTGTCTTTGATGGAAGATCACTAGCAGGGTGACAGAGCTGCCTGGGAAATAAGAGGGGCTGGATGCTCCAGCGTAATGTATCCTGCAGGATATGTGTGGGCTTGAACCGATTTGTCAAATTTGAGCAAAGAAAACAATTTTGCTAATGGGTGTTTTCTGAAAAAAAGAGCATGTTGTCTCGGCAGTTTGTGTTCTGACTTGTGCTGTCTTCTCGCCACCCATCCTTGGCAGGCGCAGAGAGGAGGCACCGGTGTCTTCTCCCTGCACCTCGCTCCTGCGTTGTGAGCCCGACAGCCTTGCCAGCTCCCAACAGCTCGTGCGACGGGTTGAAAAGCACGCTTGAGATTTCCTCCTCCAAAACTACTCGCCCGACTTCTCTAACGTGTTTGCTTTGGCTCGGTAATCCCCCTTTCGCTCAACCCTCGTGGCTTCGGTTCTGTGACCCGCAGGGCAGGCTCCGCTCGGAAGGTGGGGAAGGCAAACGGGCACCCCTGGAACAAACGAAGCTGCCCCCTCCCTGCTGCCCCATTTTTGTGCTGCTGCACGTGGAGCGTGGAAATCGCGGGGTCTGCGCAGTTTAGGAGCTGTGACTGGGCTGCAGTGTTGCACTGCATGGGATTTCGCTTAAGCATGCAGGCATGGAAATGTTTCTCTCATTAATAGTGGGATTCCCTTCACATGGCAATGTTTCTTCAGCTGCTGACTCACAAATAAATCATCTAACTGACTTTTTTTTCCCTTTCCCATTTGGGAAGCTCCTGTAAACTTCCCTTATCCTCTGCCAGAGGCCTAGCAGGAGGCTTGAAAAATGAAGAGCAGTACATTTTGGTAATGTCACCTCCTGCAGTGCATTTTGGTAATGTCACCTCAGATGTGCCATGGGGGGAGTACCGAGCATCGCGACCTCCAGTCTGACAACCACAGCTTTCCCTCTTTAATATGTGCTTGGTGCGAGAGCAGCAGCTATATAAAACTAACACCTTTTTTACTAGATGCTGCTAGTCCAGCCTCAGTGATGTCTGCTCACTTGTGCAGCTTCTTAAATAAAAAACACTGTCAGCATTAAAAATACAGGTATAAAAACTGTGCCTGATACAGTAATTATTTAAAATATAAGCACAAGTCTCAAACATGTTATCTTTTTTTTTTTTTTCCCTAATCAGCAAGGCTGCCCCTCTACCTGGCGCTGGAGAGCTGTGTGAGGGCACGAGAGGGACGTGCAGTGGATTTATTATCAACAGTGCTGTTGTATCGCATCCAACTGCAAAACCTATCAGGTATGAAACAGTTTCAAATCCTAAATTGTCTGCTGGCCCAGCAGTTAGCATCATTAATTGAACAGAGTTCAGCCCGCATAAATAATGGATACAGACTCACTCACAGAACCGGGAACTTTGCAGGGCGTACGCTGCCGCCTCGCAGTCGTGCTGCGGGTTGTCCTGTTGGGACGAAGGTGCAGGAGGCGCGTTATCACTCGCACGGCGCTCGGGAATCACCAAAAACACTCAAGGGGTTAACAAGAGTGGTCAATGCTGATTTCCCTAAAAAACATAAGACAATAACTTAGACTAGGGCACCAAAAAGGACGTTTAGGAATACAGCACTTTTCCTCAGTTAAGAGCTCGTGAAATCAGGGAGATGCGGGCTTTTTTTCTTCCTCTCCAACACTTGCATTTCCTGCCGTTGGACAGTAAGAATTTGAGTTCTGCATTTCAATGCGTTGGGGTTTTTTTAGGCTTTTGATAATCCTCAGATGATAATTTAAACTATCTACCAAGCAAAGTAAGGCTTTTCAGTCCAGACCACTGAATCAATTCTTTGTTAGTAGACACTTCATCCCCTTGAAGTATCCAGGAAGATTTATTCTAATGAGACATGTAGACAAAGTGACATTTTCCCATCTCCTGCTAGCTAAACACAAAATCGCAATTACTCCAAAACAACTAAGATCAGAAGCCGGTGCGCTATTGGCTTTTCAATAGCGTCTGTTTATTAGCTTTCCCCAGGACCTGCCTTTTTTATTGAGGGGAAAAGGATCTGGAAACAATCGATTCTCGGCGAAAAGTTTTTCTGAGGGAGTTGTTTTTAATTTGCTGACTTGCTCCAAAGAAAGCCGTCTGTGTGCAAATTCGCAGATCTGCCGATGAGTAATCAGGAAGCTTTTGTGTTTTAATATTTTGATGGTAGAAGGAAAGTAGCACAAGACTGACAGAATAAATACATATATTTACAGGACATTCTGTATCGACTGGAGTACAAAGACCAAAATAATAAAAGTGTAACAAAGACAGCAACCAACTAAAAGCCAGATGCTGGAGGCGACCTGAGGCCTAAAACAAAGCACAGATCATCAGTAATTGGTGCTGGAGGAGCTTAAAGTCAAGAGATGTTTCTCTCTTTGTCCTGAAAATTCTCAAGAGCTGGAGGCTGGTGTTTCCAGCACCCCGTGAACGACACAATTTAGAGTTATAACTGATGAACAAGACAGAAACTTCAAAGAGATCAGCAGGTCGAGGACAACCAGGCCTTCTTAACCCGACACCCTCGATTTACATTTGGATTTTATGTTTGTAAATGAAGCCACATACAAATTTAGGGATCGGTGATAAGGAAATGGAAGCTTATGAAAGGTGTCGGGCATCTCGCATCAGGAAATTTCTATGGAAATGCTTGATTGCTAACAGGATTTACGGGTATCTACTTGCTATAATTAATCTTTCTCTTCCACATAATTTCATTACATGTTGCCTGTTTTTACTGAGTACAGTCCCAACATCCCTGAAACCCACGGGTTCAGTGGAGGAAGGGTTTTTTAATGTCTTAGGAGTTGCATTGCAACAGCAGAGAGGCTCAACAACTCCGCGTTTCAGGGGTGGAGAGCTCCAGGGACTGGCAGAGCTGGAGAGAAGGGCTCGTAAAAGGCAACAGGCTTGAGGAGACAGAGGAAGGAAGGTCTTTAACTGTTAGGCTGAATCACTAAAGCCCGTATCTAATGAACCATACGGTATTTACTGATGCTGCGTGTCCTTGTCTATTACAGACATTTATCAGCAGGCTTGCTCCCCCTTCCCGTTTTCCAACTTCATGTCTTTGTGGTTTGCACGCGTGATGCATTTTCAGTCTTGTCTTGTTAAATAACACAAGTAGTGAGGTGTGGACCCCGAGCCCTCTCAACTTGCAGGTATCCTTTAGCTGAATAAAGGGGCAGCATTTTAGCCCTTTAGAGTCGCTGTTGTTGGGAATCCTAGGGTCACTGGGGTTGGAAAAGCTCTCCAAGATCATCTGGTCCAACCACCCCCTACCACCCCCATCACCCGCTAACCATGTCCCCAAGCCCCACGTCCAACCTCCCCTTGAACACCCCCAGGGACGGTGACTCCACCACCTCCCTGGGCAACCCGTCCCAACGCCTGACCGCTCTTTCTGAGGAGGAATGTCTCCTCATTTCCAACCTGAACCTCCCCTGGCACAACTTGAGGCCATTCCCTCTGGTCCTCTCCCTGGTTACCTGTGAGAAGAGGCCGACCCCAGCTCCCCACACCTCCCTTTCAGGCAGCTGCAGAGAGCAACGAGCTCTGCCCTGAGCCTCCCCTTCCCCAGACCAAACCCCCCCGGTTCCCTCAGCGAAGGGGAGAGCCGTGCACCCACCCCGGGGCAGGAGGAGGCCAGCCTGTAGGCTCAGGAGCGGCAGCCCGGCTGCTCCCCGGGACCGGGGGCTCGGTGCTGCCCGTGCCGGGGGGGGGCCCAGCGCTGCCCCTTCCCCCCGCTGCCACGCCGCCAGCGGGGACGGAGCCCGGCAGCCCCGCTGCTTCCAGCCCGGCGGAGCGGCAGGCAGGGGGCAGCAAAGGGAAGGCTTTTCACTTTTTTTTTCCTTTTTTTTTTTTTTTTTGTTCTCAGCCCTTTGCAGTCGGAGCTTTCCAGCCCGATTGTGCTCAGCGCTGGTGTTACAGCAGCGCCTCCATTTACCCTCCCCCCATCTCCACCGTTGGGGGGGGGGGGGGGGGGGGGCTCTTTTTTGGGGGGGGGCTGGCTGGGTTGTGAGGGGAGAAGGGGTCTCGCCCCCTCACTGTGCCAACTGGGGGGGTCTCCCCTCACTGTGTGTGTGGGGGGGAGCGGTTGTGGGGGTGTCAGCGGGGCCGGGGCTGCCCCGGGGAGGGCAGGGGGCCGGGCCCCCCCCCCTCAGCTCCCGGCCTGGGACTCTTTCTCTCTCCCGCCCCCCCCCCCCCCCGCTCCTAAGCGGGAGTTTCCAGGAAGCGCTGAGGAGAGCCGCATCACCGCGCAGCCCCTCACAGCGAGCTCCTTCCGCAGAGGCCGTGGCAGCAACGCCAAGTAGTCCCAGCAGGGTGCCAGCCCTCACCCGCTATACAGCCCCGTCCCGCTCTCCCCTCGCGGGGTTTTATCACAGGGGGGAGGCGAGGGGAGCGTTTGTCTCCCCTCGCCCCGCGGCTTTGGCCGGGATAAGTCAGGAGGAAGTGTGATGGGGGGGGGGGGGGGGGAGGTGAAAAAAACCTGAGCGGCGGAGGGATCCGGAGGCGCGGAGGAGTGAGGCGGCCCGGGGAGCCGTGCGCGAGGGCGGGGGTGAGCGGGAAAACGCGGCGCGGAGCCGGGAACAGCGCCCCCGCCCCCTCCCGCGGGGAAGGGGGGGGGGGGGTACGGGGAGAGGGGGGGCGCCGCTGAGGGGGGCTCCCGGCCGCCCGCTGCCCGCCCTGAGGGGATGGGGAAATGAAGGGGAAGGGGCCGGGGCCGGGGCCGGGCGGCAAAGTTTGGGGAAAGTTTCCCCGGCCTCGAGGTCGGGGGCCCGGGGTCGCGCCTCAGCCCCGGCGCCTGACAGAACGCGCCCCCCCCCCCCCCCCCCCGCCGCCCGCCCCGGGCAGGTGAGCGGCCGCGGAGCTGCCACAGCGCCCCGCTGCCCCCAGCCCTCCGCCCACCCGTTTTTTTTTTTTCCTTTTTTCCCCCCCTTTTTCCTTTTTTTCCCCCTCTTTTTCCCTGTCCCCTTTTCTGAGGACCCACGTTCCTGTCAGCGCACCTGGGCCCTGCGGGGCAGCCTCTCGCCCTGCGCCTCGCAGATGTGCGGGGGCGGCTTCACCTCACCCCACAGCCCCTCTCCTCACCCCACAGCCCCTCTCCTCACCCCCCCCCCCCCCAAACCTCACCCCACCCCGCGGGTGGGCAGCCCCCAGCCCCCCGGGTCACCCCCGTGCCCGAGCAGCACGGCCACGCTCGGGAAGTTCGCCCCAAACGCCCCCCCCGGGTTTAGGACCCCACACAGGACCCCCAAATCCCCACAGGAGAGCGCCCAGGCCCCCCCCAGATCCCCCCCAACGAGGGCTCCCCCCCCCCCCGTTAACCCCTCGGCCTGCCCCCCGCCCGCTCCCCGTCCCGCAGGCCTCATGTCCCCCTATTAACCCTGCCGGGAGAGGACAAAAGCTAAACTATGATCCCGCTCGGCTTCCCCCATCCCATCCCCGGCTACATGAGCTTCACATCCTCCTGCTAGGGCTGAAAGGAGAGGAGAACAAGAGCTGCTGCTGATTGTAAGGCCTCGCTCGGCTTCTCCCCACCCCCTCCCGGCCCCATCCCCCACTGCAGCTCCCATAGCCTCGTATCCCTCCCATTAACGCTGAAAGGGGAGGACAGGAGCTCTGATGGGTTTTTCTCAGGCTTACTCTGTTTTCTCCCCCCCCCCCCCCCCCCCCACCAACCGATACCAGCTCCACAGCCCTGCATAAGTGCAAAGCACGCATCTGGCTCTGCGAGCACAGCGAGTAAATGCCCCCCTTTCCTCCCAGCTCCACAGCCCTGCGAGGGAAAATAAAAATAAAAAAACCCTGATTCCCCTTGTTTTGCTTATTCATTATAAGGGCTCGGTAGCGTTCTTTTTTTAAAACGTGTGATCTCTTGTTTTAGAAGCATCTGTGCTTTAAGAATAAGGTTTTGTCTTCTATCATCTTGAATGTAGCTCTTCATAATAATCTCCTGAAGTGCTCCATTTTTGTCCTTAAAGTTCTATTTTATTACCTCTTGTGGATGAGTGAAGGTCAGTTTAACCCTTTATATAGGAAAATCAGCAGCCACTTTAGAAAAAGGTTGCCTTTTTCTTTTCTAATTCGTGGTTATGATAATATTTTATTGAGCGGAGGGGTTTTTTTCCAGACCAGTCCTGATGCACGGTGAAAGAAGTGTGTGCTTCAGCACTGATTAAAGTCATGTATGAGTTAATGAGAAGCTTGCAGAGTATGTGAAGCAAGAGAAAATCTTTAACCAGCTCTGCTGTTCCTTCTACATACCACAAACTTGTAAGCTGTAACCAGAAGGTGGATTGAATGTGTGAAATGCTGCAGTAGCAGTCCCTTGTAATTGCATCACAGGTGGATGCTCGCTCAATTAATGCATTATCATTTTCAAAATACCTAAAAGTTGTTTGTTTGTTTGTTTGTTCCTCAAATTGTGAGACCTCGTGTTTCAAAGCGTGTTGAAATCCTTGGATGAAGGACGCTGCAAGCCTACAAAGTACTGTGTTCTGGGTTGTTTTTTTTTTCATTTTAAACAATGTCTTTGTTTGTTTTCATGCTAACTGCTTCCTGGATTAATAGATTGATAACACAGAAGAGCCTCTCAGGTGTTGGGGGAACATAGCGGTGATATCAACATCCTAGCTGTGGGCCTTCTAATTTAAGAAACGTGTTGTCAGAAGATGTAAGATCAGGGCTGAATCTTGCTTGCATTTAGGTCCAAATGTAAGATACCCTTCCTAAGGAGTCCCCAGTGAACACTGAGAGTAATTAAGTAAAAATAAAACCTTTCACTTCAGCCCTCCCCGTCGCTTTTAACATAGAGAAGAAAGTGCAACACTGTTTTCATTACGTGTTCTGGTATTTCTTAATTTTGTATTGCATCTTAAATGCTCAAGTGACTTATAATTTCTGTGATTTGGGGGCATTTCTACACCGTACTTTTAAAGAAATCATCTCACTGGGTCCCAAAAGGAGCTATTGAGCAGCCAATCTCTTAAAAAAAAAAAAAAAAAAAAAAAAAAAGAAAAAGACAACAACTTTTTACAGCTTTGCCTTTCCTTCTTATTTTCTTCTGGAATTTTCATACCTAATTGATGAATTCCTCTTTTGTTAAATTAAGTAAATATTTATTGGTATCTGTTGGATTTTTTTAATCTTTTTGAAGAAGAACAGAACGTTGTCACTGAGACAATCCCTTCACACTGCATTGAAGAGAGATGACAAAAAGCGAGTAAAGGAGAGTTGTCTTGTGCTGGCAATGTCAGTGCCATTTTTGGAAAACAATACTATAGGAAATGGAAAATACATTTTATGCTGGTGGGAACTTTGTAATGAGGCTAAGAGAGGATTTGATGTCTCAGAAAAGCAATTATTATGAGGGAAAAAGCAGGACTTTATCATCCATTTGTAAGGGTTCTCCGTCTGAATATCCTTTTGGGGAACTGAAATTTGGCTCAAGTCTGTTTATGAACATCTGTTGAATGGAATTTTAAAAAGGCGCAGATTATAATCTTAGTTTCTGTTGACTGTTTAAGCAAAATAAAATGCAACTGCCTGTGGGTTTTGGGTTTTTGTTTGTTTTAAATAGTGAGCTGCGTGAATCTTCCGTAGTCTGTAGTACCGATTACCTGGTTGTATATGCCTGTTCTGTACGTTTTTCTCTTCTGCATATAAAATATAGCTCCCACCCCTTTCTGTAGCTGTTCAATCCCATTACTTTCCTACTGAGCTTTCAAGTTTTATATTTTTTTGCAACAGGAGACTCTTGGATATCAGTATCTCTGGCGTGGTGTTTTTGTTTTGTTTTTTTCACAAAGAATACAGTGGTATATTTGAGGGGAAATTTGGAGAAACGTTGGGTATTCCCAGGACTGTGACCATTTGCTTAGCTTCACATCCTGCCCACCTGTCCTTAGCCGAGTTTCTGTAAATGCAATCACTTTGTGTCCACTGTCTCTGGATAGTACTACTTCAGCATCTATTTCTGCAGTGTTTGTGACCTCCTGTTATTCAGGGAGGTCTTCACTGTAATTTTCCCTCCTATTATTTTGCCTCTTTTGCAGCCTGATGTTTTTGCTGTTGTTTTATATTCCGAGCGAGGATCCTGTGAATACTTCAGCTCAAAATTTAGGTCATCTTCGATAGAAGAAGGAAGAGGAAACCTAAAAAGTAAAAATAAGATTTCAACGCGCTTTAAAAAGTGACAACTCTTTTCAAAAAAAAAAAAAAAGTACAAACTCATCTGTATTTTGTGGCTGTATGGCTGAAGGGAGGGTGCCTTTTTTGATTTCAGAAGGAAAGCTACGCATCTTCATGTGAGTGTGGTTTCTTTCCCATGTGCTTTCCTGGTCTTTTTCATTTCCACACCTGCTTTGAGCTTTAATCACTCAAATTATTCATAGACTTGCCCTGGAAAAAGAAGAGAGTGACCTCTTCCCATCTGGAGTAGATGGATTTACCATCAATAATTGTAAATGGACTTGGATGACTTAATGGTTTTTATGCTTAAAATTTTTAATTCTGTGAGTTCGTTGCTTTTTAAGAATTCTGCACGTGGTCTCCTCTGAACTGATAAATCTCTATGGTATAACTTCAAGTTATTTCGTGCAAATTATATCTTAACACTGGCCTCACATCTACAAAGTGCTGATGAACCCCCATGAACTGCTGAGTCGTCAAAGAGCATGCAGTTTTCACAGGACCAGGCCCGTAAATTGCACTCGTCTTCTTTTTTTTGTCTTTTTTTTTTTTCTGTAATTATATGCAATATATTTTCTTACAAAGAACCTGGAGACAATTTATGAAATCAGCAGCCACAAAAGCAATGTGGTGCCTGTTGGGGGTTATGTATTCACATTGATTACAATTTAACAGTCCCTCAGCCCGAGGATATCTGAAGGGATGTAGAGCCAACTGCTTTTCAATTCGCGTGCGTTGCTATAAGCAGCAAGCTGGAATTGATAGATATCTGTTGCTATTGCCAGCAACTCTTGTTTTTCTGTTACTTTAGTAGCTTAATTTAAATTATTAAGAAACTTGTGAATCTATTTTGTTTGTTTCTGCTCTTCCCAGCAGCTCTTTGCAGTTTTTTATGTATTAAATGTGCTGAGCTTCAGCTGGCCTGGGTGTATAATAAACACTTTAGTGAATGAGGTTTAGTCCAGTTTCCTCTATTAACTCAAAAGAGATTCGTTTATTTTCTGGATTGTTTCTCCATTCAGAAGGAGAGAAGACCTGCATAGCCAGAGTTCACCTCATAAATCACCTAGACAAATGGCACTTGGGGCCGAATAAGATACAAAACAAGAGTAATCGTGATTTAGTCTCAACGAACTTGTGGTATTCTGCTATGGAAATGTTCGTGACATGAGACAAACAGAGAGAGCCACCTGGCACCAAGCTCATCTTCACGACGGAGGGAGCGCCACGAGAGCGACTTCAATGGGCTCAGCAATCGTGCAGGGTATTTAGCGAGTTGTCCCGTATCTCCTAAATGCTGTCTTTTGCACTCAATGCTGTGCTTTTTTCTCTGTTTTGCTATTTCTGATGCTCAGAACGCAGTGATTTTTGTACCAGCTGCAGGCAGTCTGCACTCGCTCAGTCCCCACGACAAGGTGCGGTACTTTCTGACGCTGATGCGCTGTTCTCCGCAGCTGCATGGAAGGGCCACTTCAGAAATCAGCCGCTCTTCAGCTTCCCGGGTTTTAGCTGAGCTTAACCTTTGGTGATCAGTAAATGGACATGGTAAGAAAATCTGTGGCCCAGCCACTCCTCCTTCCCTGAGACTTGTCAATCAACCTCTGCGCCCTCACCTGCCTGCGTTTCAGTATCCCTTCCACCTCATTGCAGTTCCTAGTCTTTCTGTTGGAGGTGGAGACATGTAAAAACATCTTTAGGGTGATGGATCATGAGTGTGGGTACAGATGGCAGTATTTTTGGTGCAAATAAGGGAAGAAAACACTTTGCAACTTCTGAAAATGGGTGCTAGGTGCTTTCTTAACACCAGTTCACTGATCTCCTGCCTAATTTAAACAATGCGTCTTGTCTTTGTTCAATACAGTTATCTTCTACTCTTAGTAGTTTTGTAATATCTTCATTAGATATTGATTCAAATTCTGAAATATTTGGGGCTGAGGGGGGTTCTTTTTGTTTCCAAGTGTCTGATGAATCTATTTGTTGGCACCTGCAAACTCTGTCCTTGCTTCTTCCCCTCATTCTGTGTTTATTTCAAGGACCCTTCAAAATCGTGTTGGCTCCCCTGGATACGATGGGACTTCTGTTCTACTAGATCAGAGCTTCCTGTCAGGGCTTTGCCATTTCTGAGGAAGGAAAGTCAGGTATCTTTCAGCTCAGTTGTTGCTTCATCTCCTCTGCTCTCCCAGGGGTCTTGCACACGCTTTCAGTTCTGCCTTACGTTTTTGATTTTGTGAGGTTCCCTACTATTTACATTTCTTCACATATATCCTCTTCATACCATCTGCTACCTTATGTTTTGCTCATCTCTGAAATTTAGCAACCGTACTTCATGCAACAGCGTGGTACCTTATTTTCTTAACGTTTAATAAAAGGATTCTAAAAGAACAAAGCAAATTAGAACTCACCCTTTCCATCTAGACATATTAACCGGTGAGGGAACGCTTCAATTAAGACCTTCAAAGCCTCGAGACAAATGAATTTGTAACTGCGATTTTGTACGTTGTTTATCCAAAAGGCATAGTATCCAATCAACTACAGTAGTTTTATTACAGACAGTGTGATAAGATTAAAAAATAAGATTATTACATATTGCTAGCCTCTCTATTAACTTTTTTCTTTAGAATTCAGCAGGTCTTTTAAGTAGTATTTACTTTAGAGTCAGTGTGTAGCTGTGCCTTGTTAGGTAAAAGCTACAGTAACTGTTTTCCTGAACTTAGCTCCTGACCTACCTTTTAAGGCCACGTCTACAAAGGGATGATGCATCAATCTCGTTTGTTTGATCTAATTACAGCTATTTAACTACACTGAGCACAAGTACATTCACCCCACTTTGTTATGCTGATTTAAGACGTTTTCCACTGTTAATCGGGTGCACACCATTCTTCCTTGCATCAATTCGCCTCTCAAAATATTCTGGGCAGCTGTCCCACAGAGCGCCGTTCTGTTACTCAGCTGTATGTTCTTTTTCACAGCATGCTGGTAGGGAATTCTCTGGAATTTGGGAATTCTTCAGGTCAAACTGACTATTTACCGTTGCTTTTTTCTTGGCATTGATTTTTGCCTGTGCAACTTCTTTCTCAAAACGTTGCGAGGTTGCATGAAGAAGCAGCTGGTAAATCCATTACAATGCTTATTCCTGCGAGGTTGCACAGGTGGAGAGATCTAGTCGTACAGCTTCGCAGGTCTTTTGCTACATGAGGAATGGAAGAAATGCAAAAAAGCGAAACCAACAGATGTAATCAACCTGTTACTTCTGTACAACATCGACCTGGAGCAGCTTACTCAACGGCGTGCTGCTCTGGGTGTGACTGGTGGCACGGGGTCCTGGTGCAGAGAAGGGACGAGCAGAAGCAGCAGCCGCCCGTCGGGATGAGAAAATTACGCTCCTAGAAATCTGCAGGTCTCAGCTGCTGAGGCGGGACGCAAAACAAAGGCATCCCTTAGCATGCAGGAGCCCATTGCTATCTGTGGAAGAGCACCGTTTCTGATGACTCGCAACTGAAAATTAGCCAGTTTTATGTCAGGGATGCTGTCGTGGGATTTTTTTATGCATATATCTGAAGAAGGTGCTGATCTTCTGTGTCATAAAGCTTGGTAATGCATAAGAAATTACTGTGAGCTTTTTCTAGGTATAGTCCATGAATCAAGTAGGGGTTATAGGGGTTCAAAGAATAAACATGGTCTGTTGAGCCAGGAGGAAGAATTTATGGAGACAGCGAACAGTTTCTTAATGGTTGTACACGGCCTTGCTCATCAGTGCAGGTGATTTACCATTAAATGGATGTAGAATGAGCGTAGAACGGTATTGTGAAACTTCCTCAGAGCAGAATCTTTAGAAACTTGAACTTACCCTGATTTGTACAACATCCGTAAGAGGAGGGGAAAGATACTAAAGGGTGGACAAAAGCAAGGAATGGAAAGACACTTTCAGTGTTATGGACATCCAGTGAAAAAGTGTCTGCAAAACTAGCCACTTGAGGAGGAAAAAATGTGCATTAAGACAAAAGATAACGAAGCAAATTAATCAAAGAAACGGCATTTGGACTTTATTAGAGGTTACTAAAGTTGCTATCATGCCGCTGCGTGTTCAGTGTAGCTCAGAGATCTTCAACAGAAGTGTCAAAGTAGTTTGACTTGGCAAAATAACATTAATAAAAGAAGAAACGTTTGGTCTGAAATGCACTCCCTCATCTCTTCTGTAACTGAAAGTTGCAAAAAAGTCCTCCAAGTAACTTGCTGAAATGGTGGCCTGAGGTGGTGGCCCCGAATCATCTATTCTTCCTCTAAAAGTGTACTATTAAATTTGAAATACACCTTTCTCACTATTTTTATTATTATAGCAAATACAGGAAGAAAAATAGCAGTCATAGAAAAACATCATGAGGCCCATTGGTCACATCTCTGCCCCGGGACAAGAGAAAGATGCTTCGATGTGCGGAGGTTTTTGTATCTTGTCCTTTAAAAATTAAAGCAAAACAACAACGAAACAACTGCCCATGCTAGTATTTTCGTTGTTTAGACATCACTTCTGTTGCTCTGCCAAATCTTACTGTGAATTAAGTCTATTACCTGTTCTGCTTTCAGTGGGCATGAACATTTGGTTGTCGACCTTCAGTGTAACAAAATGGAAGATGGCTATTTTGTCCTCTCTCACATGAGCCCTCCCCCTTTTTTTTTTCTTTTTACTTTTTTCCTTTTTTTTTCCCCTGTTTTTAATCCAATATTTCAACCTGTTCTTAGGTTTAGATTTTCTAAGCGTCCTAGCCTTCTTGTTGCTCTCTTTGTGCTCTTCCCAGCTGGTTTATATCTGTTTTTATTTTTAATGTGGTGCCTGAAATTGGATACAATATTCCAGCTGAGATTTCACCAGGACTGAGTTCAACAAGATAATTGTCACGGGTGTCCTACGTAAAACAACCTTATTAAATATTTCTGTGATGTATTATCTTTATTGTGTTGACTCAAATTCAGTTTGTGATCCATTATAACCACCGGCGTCTTTAGTGCAGTACTGCTGCCCAGCCAGTTATCCCCCTTACTGTGCGTGTTCATGTCTTGATCTGTGGCTACAGAAAACGACTGAAAATGTCGTGCCTGAAGACAAGGGGGAGAAAAAGATCTGAGGGGGGTTTCCAAATGCACCATTGGTGTGAACTCCAAGTGGGCCAGCCTGCAAATGGAAGAGGAATCGTCAGTTAATGTTCTTTTTCAACAACGGATGGGATTTATGTTTTATTACTCAAAAAGCTCATAGAAGTCCTGATGTGAGCTGGAATAGGAATGTTTGCTTGCAAATGGGAAGGAAAATAGTTACAGGACGTGAATCTTAGGTTATAATTCTTGCTAAGTTTTTTGCTGTCCTGTCACTCACAAGATGAGCAGAACAACTTTATTGATGTCCCTTTTAAAAATAATAGTTGTGGCTGCGGAGTTGAGATGAACCAAAGTTAAAATTGAGCAGCTTTGTCGAAAGAAGAAATCAACAACCAGAAGAGCTGTGCAATTCCACTTCTGTCCAAAACGTTAAGGACGTAGCGATGCGATCCGTGCATGCGAGGTGTCCTCTTGGTCTTTCATGCAGCTGTCTGGTGAGAACATTGCCCAAACCAACCAACCACCAAAGATGAAGGATGCATTTGTGCCCCACACCCCCTTGCAAATTATTGCTTAAAGAAACATGAAAAGGTGACAGACGAGGAAGGAGGCTTTGACAACATTGAGCATGGCGTGCCTGAAGTCGTGAACATCTCCTGTTGAGAATGGAAGACCCCAAGAAGAGCAGCCAAGGTTTGTTTGCTAAAGAGAAGTATTGCTAAAGCAGGCGTGTTTTTGTCTGGAGAGGTTAAGAGACCTTAGACTGTGAAAGAATTAGGTGGTAGGTGTTCCAGGTTACATTCTGTGTGGTGGAAATGAAAAGCCATTAGCAAAAATTAGAGATATGGTGGGAGACTTTCACGGTCTTCTGGCACCTTCTGGGTCTTCTTTTTGGAAAGCTCTACCCTAAGAAAAGATTATTTTATTTATCCTTGTTCAGAGTTACATTGCTAAGGTGAGTTTGTGTCTGCGTGTGTGAGTGGAGGTTTGGCTGCAGCCAGGGTCACTGCTGAGTTCTCCAAGTGCTGGCTGACAGAGAACTTGCTGAGCCTGAGCGTATTCCAGCACCAGGTCAGCCCACGTATTATTCGCTCTGTATTTCATGCTTCTTTACGCTCTCGTGACCCGGATGAATTTAACAGGGAACTGAGCAATGTGTTCAGTTTTCCTGTGTGTGCATCTTACACTTCTGCCCATCTTAGCCCAGTTCCTGCACCGTTAGGCTGTCTGTAATTACAAATCAAATCAGAAAACCTGCCTTCTCAAATCCTGTCTCGTTTAATGAATGTGGTTTTTTTTTTTCTTCAGATTTTCTTTTTATCCTTGTTTTTTGATGTTTGCTTACATATTTATGGCATGCAATTTGTGTGCTGCAGTAAATTCAGGATTACTAATTGTAACGGAATTTCATTATGTTTTTCACTATGGTATTTGAATACTTTTTAACCACTATATAAATGTATCTTTGTGATATTGCACAGAGGTTTTCCTCTCATTTCGTTGATGCAAAGCAATGAAATTTATGGCAAAGCTATCAAAATTCTTTACTGTATCTTTATATTCCACGGTGTCAATAAACAACTTTTCAACGTGCCCCAGCAAACTAATTATAATAACTTCATTAGTCATCCACCAGGTTGCAGATGAGAGTTCCAAGCGCACTGCTGGTATTGGTTTTCCCCGGTTGTTGGAATTCCACAACGTGGGTCCCGAGGAGCCTCCCTTGGTCACCAAGCCTTATGCCAGGTGTCTACAGGCAATCAGCTCTCATTTTGTCCGTAAGGACGACAAACTCCAGCATAAAACTGGTTAGTGCTTTCAGCCCGGTAGCCCCACTAGAAGGGCTTTTTTAAATCTAATTTTTCTACTGAGACCTCCTACTCTAACTTCCAGCCTAAGTAATCAGGCCTCCTTGCGTATTTGGTGCTAACGAAACCCTGTAGTTTAAGTACCTGTATTCATACCATAAGCTATGTATACAAACTAATCCTATTCTATTTCAGCTTTTCTTTCGTCGGGAGTTTGCTGAACTAAAACTTCAATCTTTTCTCATGATAGATTCTTTGCTCTTATAACCATCTCAGTAAGCCTTTTCTATGACTATTCCAATTTTCACGTATCTGTGAATTCAAACTGTACGCAGAATTTTGTAAGAATCGCTGCAATAACATCTGCATGTGCCTTACCTGGCCATTAGATCACATTGGTTCTTCTTCATTTTTGTGATGTGTAGTCGTTCTGTGCCTAAATAATGCTTTCGAGTCTTTATCCTTCTCTATTAACTGTGATGATTTCCCAGATTGGAAGAATTTTGGTTAATAGTCCCCAGCCTTGTGCTTTGCATTAATCTTATTACTGCATTCCACTTTGCTAGTCCATTCCTCAGAATTCCTGTGCTGTTCCAGAACCTCATCTGGTTCTTCATTTACCGTGTTCCAGTCTTCTGTACCGATGCTTTTCAATTTTGTCAGCAGCTAGCTGTATTAATGCTCCTCTTGCTATTGCTCGTGTGAAGGTCACTTAACAGGAAGAGCACCAGTTCTGAGACCAGTGCTGGAGGAGCTTCTCAAGCACTCACTTTCTAGGCTAAAAGTTTGCATTTCAACACAATTCAGCATGTTTTCTTTAACCACTTGTTATTCACAAAACTCTTCCTTCGCTTATCTTCATCTTTTTCAGTTTAACTAGTAGTTTTGCATGTGGCATCAGACCAAATGTTCTGCTGAAGCTTAGGTGGACTGTGTTTTCCTTTACAAAGAAAACTATGTTTTCTTATTGAAGAAAGACATCAGATTTGGCTGGCATGGTTGCCTTTGTTAAACCTATATTGCATGTTATCCGTTTGTTTTCCTGTTTTCCTCCACATCAGTTCAGGTGAGAACTAAGTTTTACATCTCTCACTGAGGTCAGGCTAATTAGTCTATAGCTGTCTGGACATGACTTTCGAAGTCTTTGGTTTGATGTTGTTTTGTTTTTTTTCGTCTCCGCATAGTAGCATGACAAATCTAGATTATTTTTGTACCCATAGAGGCGATGGAAAACAAATCACTCATTTACATCAAAACTCAACTCCTTCACTTTTTTTTTTTTTTTAAAGAAAGGTTCTATGTCATGGCTATTAGTACAGGGGAAACAGCATTAATTTTGAAGTATTGCAAAGTCCTTTTAAAAAATAATAATGAGAAGTTTCTTAACTAATGAATGCTGAATCCAGGACCGTATTATCACATGTAACTGTTGATAACTGCCAGTGGATCATTACAGCCCCTGGAAAGTCTGATCACTTATGTCTGGAAATTACGTTCCTTGTGCTGCTTCAGCCTTATTTACTGCTATCAGTCCTTTGTTTAAATGGAAAGTAATGTGTGCTGGCTACTCTACACGTATGTATAAAGTAATCCTTGAGAAAATACAGAATAAGAATAGACCAAGTCAGTAAAACATTACAGTAGGAAGGTAGTGGATCTGGAGGAAGACATGGGGAAAACTGCAGTGCTCTCAGTGATTACAGCAATCCATGGCACTGGAAAACCTAGGTCACTAACTATGTCTCCTTGAAAGTAGGAGAAAATACTTTAAATACTTTGTTTCATAACGTATGTAGTTACACTCCTTACCAATACATATAATGGGTATGAATCTTTTTGAGCACATTTCACTTAGGTATCGAATTATGAGGGTAGGAATGTAAGCAACAACCCATGGATGTGTGTTGTGTTTTTTTTTTTTTCTTTCTGGGTATGCTCAATATTTTTATAAACGTTATAAACATTTTAAAATTATGTCTTCTTTATGCTTCTTCAGAACGTCTTGAGCTCAGGATTCAGTTTTACAGAGAACGAACAGTTCTGACCAGTGCCTTTGTTTTACTGAAGGTGAGTATGATAGTATCAGTCTTTATGAAGAAGTAATATTGCTAAGGTTTGATTGTGGGCCTCTTTAAAGTCATAGATAACAGCTAGATAAAAATGACCTTGTTTCTCTGCTCCAGTAATGAATTCCAGAAGTTCCAGTGAAGCTGGTCTAAATGGCCTTACATTTTTGTTTTTTAATGCAAGTAAATTTTTACTGAGGTGCATACTTGGAAAGGTAAGAATCTTACTTTTAGGCCATGTACATTTGAGCAAGATTACAGAATGGAGGCCTTAAAAGCAGAAAATCAGTCACATCCCTGCACGCGGACTGCAAGCTCCCCATGTGGGTTAGATTACAGAATTAAGATTTTGAAATACACATTTTTGGATGACTGTTGAAAGGTAGATGAGTAGAATTTCTGTCTGGCCCTTTCATGATCAAATGTTTCAAAGCTGGTCAACACCTTGTTTATTTGGAATATTGCATTTTTTTTTTGTTTTATTTTATTACATTTTGTGAGAGTTATTTGTGCCTTCCTTTGTACGTCTGAAATGAAGGGACATTACTAAGTGTTCTCCCCATAGCTTGAATATTTGTTCTTTCTCTGTATTAAGTATTGTGTGTGCTTATGTGATATCAACAAAAAGCTCTTAAAATCAATTTTTGAAGGGGATTTTCAAAGCACATCATATGATTGAGTCACAGTGCTGGATGAACTAAGCTATTGTAGAATCTCATATAAAATGCTTAGAATTAATTTGCCAAATAGGGGTATTTTAGAAATAAGCATGGATTCAGCCAACTTCCCCCAGAGATTTTATTTCAGTGTGACCTGGGTCCCCAACACGGATGAACTGGTGTCTTTTAGAAATCAAAAATCTTTAGCCCTTCTCCAAAGAAGATTTTCTTTGTGTTCTCAGATGCACAGATACTCATTTTCTTGAGCTAGGAGCTGGTATGAGTCTTATGGGCGGATCCTGCAAAGTGCTGAGTCCATGGTTAACTTTAAGGGAGTATATGCTTAAAATCACTGGGGCTGCCGATGTTTAAAATTACGCATATACTTAAGTACTCCGGTGGCCCGAGGCCAGTGGCTTTTGCATCTTCTAGGACAGAGCCCTAAGGAGCCCACGGTGAATAGCTGCAGCTGAATTTTCTTTCCCCATTTTAAATATGAGGCTTAAAGCAGATATTCTGGCAGATGCTTAATTAAAATAGTTATTTCAAATGCGAGGAATGCAACACGCGAAGTTGATATGCCTGCTTTCTTTCCGCCTCTCCTGGCATCCAGGCTCGCTCCTCTACGGCGTTAGTGCAGGGCTTGCAGTTTTCAGGAGTGCTCCGTTCCTGTGCCGTCCTCCTCCGGCTTTTCCATCTGCTTCATTCTGTTTGGAAAATGGCAATGTAGAATGTGTTTGGTGTAACCTTAATCCTGACCAGCATCTGGGCTCCGTTTAAAAAAAAAAAAAAGGCATCTACTGCAGGCAAGGTTTCTGTATATGCTTCCCTGCTTCAGTAAAACAAAGTTGGGGAGGGGGGGGGGGAACAACAGCCAAAAATAACAATAGGAAATAATATTTGTTTTAATGGACATTTGTATTAATACGTAGGTTTGAATATATTTTCCTGCCTACGTGGGCAAACCGTGATGCTTGTACTTTTCACCTCACCTCTCCTAGTGTTTCATGTCAGAGGTAAACCGGATTCGCACCATTTCAGTAAGCAAAAGGGGGGGGTGTCTCTACATCTTTTACCAACCACACTGTTAATTACTCACGAAATACGTAAAAGTGAGTGCCACCATAAAAAAAAAAAACCTAACGAAGTGAAATTCCTGCCTGATGCCTTCTGACATCTCCCTGTTAAACTTTTCCAGGCCTTTCACAGGTCCCCGGTGGAGACGCGAGTTTATTCCGTATTCCAGAAGGAAGCAACGAGGATGAAAATCGTGGCCAGGTGGGGAAACCCCCCCCCCCCCCCGGCCCCGCAGGTCGCTCGGGATGGGGACAGATGGGGGGGGGGACGGGGACGGCGCGGGGCGCCACTGGTCCCGGGCTCCTCTGGAAATCCGGCGCTAGATGTCTCCAGCACCTGGAGATCGCGCACATCCCTCTGCAAGCGCGGAGCATCCTCGGGTTCGTCCACAAGGGAAAGCAGCCGCTTCGGAGCGAGTCCCGGGCGCGGCGGGGCTCCCCTCGCTACGAGGAGAGCGGCGCCGCTCAGCCCATGGCGCTACCCCCCCCCCCCCCTTCGGTTTTTCTTTCCTTTTTTTTTTTTTTAATTTCTTTTTGCGTTTCCCAGCCCAGAAGCCGGTGGGACGGTGCCGCATCTGCCCAGCCCGCACTTCAGGGTTGGTGAACTTCGCTCCCCGAGCGGCCACAGAGGTCGCCTCTGAGCAGCACGAAACGTGGTGGATTTTTTTTTTTTCCTTTTTTTTTTTTTTTTTTTTTCCCCTCCCCAGCGAGGCTCTCGGTCCCTCATGGCCGGAGTGGCAAAGCACGTTTAAACCCTGAACTCGGATTTCCCACGTGGTGTCTCGTTGAGCCGCTGTCGCAGGCACGCTGCTCACTCATTTACACGGGGCGAATTCACTTATTTCCTGCTGGCGCGGGGATCGCAGGAGGTGATTAACACCCTTAATGAAACGGTATTTCCAGACACCATAGAAGAAAAAAAAAAAAAGAGAGAGAAAAACCCACGACTTGTGGGAAAAGCCAGCTCTCAGCAGCAGCAGGCTCCTGCTCTTTGAGTCCACCACCGAGTGGACGAATCCACTGTACAAAAATACAAAATACAAAGGCGGCTGAAGTTGGGCTCCTCCTTCCACGGGTGTTAATTCAGGGGTTAATTCAGCCCCGTCGGAAGCGTTTGGGGCGCGGGCACGTGCAAACAGCACGCCTGGTTTTGGGGCGAGGGGTCAGCAGTGTGTGCTGGGAGGGAAACCCCAACTGTTTGTGTGAATGCAGCGTATATTGGACCTGTGTGTGTAAGCATTACATTGCGGGGGGGATTTTTTTTTTGTTACCTCTTCACCCCATTCAGAGACCGTGGACGTAACGCGTGCTGTTTCGGCACTGAGAAAGGAGAGAGGGAATGGGGGGGCAGGAAGGGGAGTGCCCAAAGTTGCGTCTGGCCTTCAGCCCCCGCTGTAATTTCTGGTGGAAGGTGTCCCTTACCTTCAATTATTTAGTTTAGCCAGACCTACAGTGCACCTCGTGTCACTTTCAGGCCTTTTTCCTGGTGTCTCTAGGAGGCACCCTTCATCGAGCAAGGGGATAAAATCTTGGCAAAAAGAGCACCGAAGGATGTGAACCCCTAGGAAAATTCCACTTCCTGTATACTAATGCTTGTCCTTGGGTCTCTCACTCGTTCCCATGCATTTAGCGAGGGATTTGTGCCTGAGGCTACGACAGCAACTTTCTAAATAAACGCAGCGCTGCAGAGAATAACCGAGCTCGCTGCTTTTTCCCCTTTTGCGCCTAACAGCTCGGCACGACCTACGTCTCCTCTCCTCCTCCTCCTCCCCTCCATTTTATTTCTCCTCTTTCTTTTTCAGCAGGCTCAACTCTCCCTCCTGCTCAACTTGCTGTGAACAAAAGGCTCCGTTCCAGATCCAGCCCGCAGTTGCCGTGAGAAACTTCTCTGCGAGCGCTGGCTGTCGCGCTGCCTCCCTCGCCTGCTCGCTGCCTCCCTGCCTCGGTAAAATGGCAGTGCGAGAGCTTCATGAAAAGGGTGAAAACCCTCCTTTCTCGGCCCCTGGCTCTCCAGCAGCACTCCCCCTGCCCTGTTCGTGACTCCTGAACTCCAACTTGGCTAAAAATACACTTTCAGAGGGCAGAATTGCACGGGAGTGATTTTTTTTTTTAATTATTTTTTCTTTTTTTTTTTTTCACTCCACTGAAAAGAGCAGCAGAGGGTGGGAGAAACACAGAGGGACAGACTTGCTCGGAGTCGGCAGCTCTCTGCGTGCTGGCGAACTCTCTGCTGGTTTCGCCTCCCTGCACGCTATTGCCAGTTCCCAAGTACTTAAACAGAATAATAGTTTTGCTTCAGTGGGAAAATCGAGGCCCAGAGTTGAGGTCTGTCTCTCTTCGCAGCTCTGAAAGCCTTTTTAACTCTTCCAAGCGGGGTTTGCAGCCTGACGGGGCTGCTCTGCAAGCCCACCCAACAGGTCCCAAATCTGGTGGGATTCAGGAGAAATTAAGACGGTTGGCTCCTGATCCGGTGCAGGGGTTTTTACGAACTCCGCTCCGCGTTTTGTTTTATTTTTTGCCTTTTTTTTTTTTTTTTTAAAGTAGATTTACTCTTCCTTCTCCGAGAGCGCCCAGCACCGGAGAGCTGCTGTCTGAGGGCGGCCGTGGGGCACGGTGTGCGCAGCCACCTCTAGAAAATTAACGCTGCTGCACCTCCAACTTGTTTTCCTCCTCGCAGGGACCGTGTTCAGAACATCAGCGAATTCTCCCTGGAATTCACGCATCCCGCTTCCACTCTTTTCGTTTTTAATGCTGGGGGAGAGCTGCTCTCCCCTCTTCCCCCCCCACGCCCACGTGTGCACGCAAACTTGCTCCGGCTCCGCAGCCTGGAGCCGGGAGCAGGATGCGCTGCGGGCTCCGCGCCGCTTCCCTTCCGCTCCGACTCCGCTTCGCTTTTTCCTCCTCCTGGCGAGGGCTGCGAACACCCTGCGCTTCCCCCGGCCAGCCCCGCTCCGCTTTCCTCCCTCCGTGCGCGTCCAAAGTTTTGCAGCGCTCTGTCGGACGCTAGCGCCCGGCTCTGGCGGAGGCAGGGGCTCGCCGCCTTCCCTCCGTGCCCTTTTCTCCTGCCAGCTCGGTGGGAACGCAGCGAACCCCGCGTGGGATCCGCTCCTGCCTTCGAGCTGCGCTGCTGCGAGCTGGCGGAGTTACCTTCTGCTGAAACTCCGCTTCGGTTTGCAGCGCAGAGCTCTCCCCCTGCGCGCCCCTGTGCCATTGTGTCAGCCCTGGAGAGGGAGATTATAGAGTATCTTGACATATTTTTAAGAGGATAAATAAGCATTGTCTCGTACAATGCCCCAGCACATTAGCCACTCGCAGCAAACAAATAATTCAAATAATGTTAATCTTAGCGGCTATGAAGCTGCGACGAGAGTGCTTAACCTAGATATGATAGCGGCTAAAAGACTGGGAAGAATGGGCTGGACAAATACAAACGCATTTGCAGGAAATGTAATTTTCTTTAGCAAAACTACTCTCAGATAAGCTGAGGGACTGTCGATAACCTTTCCTTATTCCATTCCGTATTTTGCGGCGTACTCCGTGAATTATAATAGATGGGTCTCTTGTTCTTGGGTCCAGTCTGCATATCTCAGCACACCGTGCCTTTCAGGAAAATGGAAGAGCATCCTTCTGCACCCAACTACGTTAATTGCTTCGCGGCGCGTTTCGTTCGCGCGCGGTTGAGCTGCTCGATACTTTATTAGAGAAACTCTGCCCAATTCCCGAAGTAATAATCCAGTCCACGTTTGTAGCAAGTTGAAAGGCTGGGGATAATGATAACTTGTGTGTGTGCGAGCGTGAGGGAGCGCGGCTGACTTTAGTCCGGTTTCCATGTCAACGATTCAGTCCATATTTGCCATCGCACAGTTGGCAGAGCCTTTTTTTTTTTTTTTTTTCTCATGGGGGAGACGCTACTCCTGTTTCTAGTACTCTAATCTACACCAGGTTTCCTACCCTGCCTTAGCGCTGGGTTAAATGGCACGGCCACCTCCATGAAGGAGACTCCGCTCGGCTCAGGAGGAGCCAGCCTAGCGGTGGTGGCCTGCGCTGCCATGTGAGAGCGCCGAGCTGGCTCCCCAGCCTATCTGAGCAGCTAGGGGCTGAGCCTGTCGTGGAGGAAAGCGTGCTCAGCACTTCGGGAGATGGGGGAGAGACGACCGACTGCCGCACGCCGCTCAGCAGCGATCGCTCGGGCTGAGAAGAGCGTCGACGTATTGCAAAGTCTTGTCCAGTTCTGCAGGGCTGGGTAGTTCCAACACGGGATGGCACGAGCGGCGGGAGGATTTTCAGCTCTTAGATGGAAATGTTGTTAAGAACTGTTCCGTCATCTGCCTTCCAAACCCCATGGCTGGAATTTCATTGAACGCCTCAGTATTTAGTAAAGTGCCAAGGCCTCATTGATGAGGCATATTCCAAAATCTGCTTCAGCTTTCACAAACATTTGGTAAAGTGAGTGTCTCCTTATTGTGTGGGTGGCTGGGGAATCCAGCCTGCTTTTCACATTACAGTCAACACCAGGTTTCATAGTCTGCCCTAGCGCTCTTTGAAGAAGATTCCAAAAGCCTGACACACGTGGAGTATCTCGGAGCGTGGAGTCTTTGGGTGCACCTGGGCTGAAACTGAAGCTCCTGATCTGCAGCCAGTGAACTTGTGGTGGGGCTCAGCTGGACAGCAGGGCTTTGCCTCCCGAAGCAGACTGTAGCTTTGGAGTTGAGGAGGTCGTTGCTCGAGACTGATCTGGAGCTAAATGGCAGAATTGCCTCCGGTTTGTTTTTTTCTTATAGTAAACAAAACATATAAACAAGAGTATTTTGGTGCTGTGGTCCACTAGAGCCCACCGCAGGCATTAATAAAGCCACAGGGCCTCCCCTGTGGGAGTCTGGCCTGATGTGCTGAAGGAGTTTTTCCCTCTGCTTCTTTGCTTTTTCTAGAATGCGGGGTTTGATCAAGTAACAAAGGCTCCTCCAAAGACAGCACGTAGATCAACTTTTCGTTCTAGCATTTTCCCCAGCTTTCAAACTCTCCTGAAGAAGAGTACCTCGGCAGTTCTGCTGCATGGTCCCGGTAAAGCCGTAGGACCTCACCTGGGAGATTCTAGCACCGTGCTGAGGCTCCAAACTTCACGAAGGCCTTTAAGTACTATCACAATACAGATGCCATCATTTATTACCCTTTGCTTTCTAATAGTTTATTTACTGCTGTGGAGAAACACCGACTAACCAGTCTGTGAGGGAATCTGCTCCAGGATGCACAGTCAACTGTAAAGACTGTAAAGTGGCAAAAGGCTTTGTCCAGGAGCCTGCGGGGCAGTTTACTGCTCTAGAATACATGTAAAATTTTGCTTTTTATTGCCCCATCCAGACTCCCCTCCCACTTTCAGCTTTGGAATAAACCCTTTTGTTCTGCCACCTGCTTTCTGGATAATAAATATTTTATATCAGTTTTACAGTGAGGGTGAGGGTTGAGTTGACAGCAGTAGACACTGAAATCTTCACTTCATCCCTAACAGGCCTGGAGCACTGGCAGTGATTCTGTCCTTCTCTGCCTTGGCTTGCCTCTTGCTCCGGACCCAGTTTTCCCCACTGTCCTCAGTGGTGTTAAAATGGGATTTCTCGTGGTGCGGCCTGCTGATTGTTAGGCTTGGGCCAAGCTTCATGCCTTCATCACTACCTCTGGTAATCAAGGTTACTTCTGCCCCATTTTTTTGTTTCAAGGTGGTCTAAAATGGAAGTCTGCATCTCAGAAGCTTCCTTTGACTCCTTACCCGTTGTTTTCTGGTGTTTTCTCTCCGTGAAGTTGTGTTGACTTCCACTTGGCTTTTCCAAATACTTCGCTATGCCGGGGGAGACACCTTCCCACCCAGCTGTCCTGATCCAGTACAGGCCGAGAGCTGAACTGTACAACTGCCGTTTTTATTGGGCAACTGTTTCCTAATTTCTAGGAGCTTGTGTTTATAATCTGAATAACTCATATTTTTGTTTCTTTGGCACAGACCTGTACAATCTGAAGTAAAAATTGCAACCACAGGACCCGCTGGAACAGGACAGGCCGTGTCCAGGACCAATTCCCAGGTACTTTTCTTCCCTCCCTTTTTCCTGCTGTGAGAAAGGCTGCGGGGATGGAGGAGGTGGGAAGCTGGGCCCGAAGTGGTTGCAGAAGAACGTGGCCTAATTTGGCTCACCTTTGGACAGTTGGGGAGCTCCAGCACCTCGTTATCCTTTGAGACGGCGGGAGCATCCCGTCCCATTGCTCAACGTGTTGTGTCTAGACACGTTCAGGTGGTTGTGGTTGTCCCCATTCAGCCACCCCGAGGGAGTTCCTGGTTCACTGCCCACTGCTGTCGCTTTGGCAGGAGCGGGAACCGGACTTTCTTGGATGCCCGTGTGTGCAGTTATTGTCATGGCGCGCTGCCAACTCCTGTTGTTTTTTTTTTTTTTCCAGAGGGACACAACCAGCGGAGAGGAAATGACAACCCTTAATAGTTTGCAAAGGCTAATTCTAAATGGAATTTCTAGGGAGAAAGAAGAGGCGCTTCATTAACCCACGGGCTGTCTTCCCTGCCGAAACCCCCCGAGTTGGCGTCGAGCGACGCAGCCATGCGCCCTCACCGCTCTCCCCAGGAGGTGGGCTGGGGGCCTCCTGATGGTGGGAACCGTGGCCTCACCGCCCCGGCAAGGTAAGGGAGGCTGCCTCCTGAGCAGGGCCTCCGACTGGAGCGGGACAAGCCCAGCTGGGGCTGGGGGGCTTCCTCCTGCCCCAGTTCTGCTGGCTCTCCAGGCGATTCGCTCGCTTCTTGGTTCTGGTTCAGCCCAGCTTGGTTCATCCTGGCCCAGTTCAGCCCAGCCGGGTTCAGTTCAGCTCAGCCCATTTCAGCCTGGCCCGGTTCAGTTCAGTCCGGATCAGCCCAGCTCGGTTCAGCCCGGCCCGGTTCAGCCCAGTTCAGTTCAGCTCAGCCCAGTTCAGCCTGGCCCGGTTCAGTTCAGTCCAGATCAGCCCAGCTCGGTTCAGCCCGGCCCGGTTCAGCCCAGTTCAGTTCAGCTCAGCCCAGTTCAGCCTGGCCCGGTTCAGTTCAGCCTGGATCAGCCCAGCTTCGTTCAGCCCGGCCCGGTGCAGCCCAGTTCAGTTCAGCTCAGCCCAGTTCAGCCTGGCCCGGTTCAGTTCAGTCCAGATCAGCCCAGCTTCGTTCAGCCCGGCCCGGTTCAGCCCAGTTCAGTTCAGCTCAGCCCAGTTCAGCCTGGCCCGGTTCAGTTCAGCCTGGATCAGCCCAGCTTCGTTCAGCCCGGCCCGGTTCAGCCCAGTTCAGTTCAGCTCAGCCCAGTTCAGCCTGGCCCGGTTCAGTTCAGCCCAGATCAGCCCAGCTCGGTTTAGCCCGGCCCGGTTCAGCCCAGTTCAGTTCAGCTCAGCCCAGTTCAGCCTGGCCCGGTTCAGTTCAGCCTGGATCAGCCCAGCTTCGTTTAGCCCGGCCCGGTTCAGCCCGGCCCGGTTCAGCCTCGCTCGGTTCAGCCCAACCCGTTTCATCCCATCCCGCCTCAGCGCCCCCCCTCTCCCCCCGCTCTCAACTCCGCGAAATCCACCGCGGGTTTTGCGAGCGGCAGCTCCGCCGCGCCGAGCCGCGAGCGGCCGGGGCCGGCCCCGCTCCTCCTTTGTGATGGGAGGGGGGGGGGGGGGGGGGGGGGGAGAGCGAGCGAGCAGGAGGGAGGAGGAGGAGGAGGGAGGAGGAGGAGGAGGAGGCTCCCGTCCGGGCCGCGCCGCGTTCCGCTCCGGGTTTGGCAGGCGGCCGCGGCGCTGGGTAAAATGGCAGCGCTGAGCCTCGTGCCGGAGTGAGCCCCGCTCGGCGCGCCCCAGCCGGGAGCTGCTCGCCCAGCCCGGCCCCGCCGCCGCTCGGCCCGGCTCCGGGCACGGCTCCCGCCCGCCCGCCCGCCGCTGCCCCCCCCCCCTCCCTCCCTCCCGCTCCTCGAGCCCCTCGTCCCGGGTCTCCCCCCCCCCCCCCCCCCCAACACCCCTCCTCCTCCTTCTTCTTCCCCCCCCCCCCACCCCCCTCCTCCTCCTCCCCTTTCTCCGCCGGCTGCAACCGAGGAGGTACAGCGGGGCCAGGCCCCGGGAAGCCCAGCCCAGCGGAGCCCTCCCCGCCTCGCCGAGCAGGCCGGGGGGGAATGAGCCCCCGCTGCCCTGAAGAGCCCGCCGCCGCCTGAGCGGGGAGCAGCAGAGCAGCGAGGCCTCACGCCGGCCGGCCAGGCAGGGAGCAGCTCGGGGGGGGGGGGGGGGACCGGGACCGGGACCGGGACCGGCCCGGGGGGGGCGGCTGGGTGGGGAGGGGGGATCATGGCTGCTCAGGTCGCCCCCGCCGCCGCCAGCAGCCTGGGCGCCCCGGCTCCAGCCGAGCTGAAGAAAGCGGAGGCGCAGCAGCAGCAGCAGCAGCGGGATTGTCCCCCGGAGGAGGCGGGGGGCGAGGCGGCGGCGGCGGCGGAGCGCGGCGGCGGCGAGAAGCAGGCGGAGAGCGAGGGCCCCCCGGGGAAGGAGCTGCAGGACGGGGCCGAGAGCAACGGAGGGGGCGCAGGGGCCGAGGCCGACCTGAAGAGCTCGAACGGGAACCCGGGCCCCAGGCCCGCCGCTGCCGCCGCCACCCTGAACAATAACCTCCCGGAGCCGCCCGGTGGCGGCGGCGGCGGCGGCAGCAGCGACGGGGTGGGGGCGCCGCAGCAGCAGCAGCCGCCGCAGCAGCAGCAGCAGCCTCCCCCTTCCCACCCGGCCGCCTTGCCCCCGCCAGCCTACGGCTTCGGGCAGCCCTACGGCCGGGGCGCCCAGGCCGCCGCCGCCGCCGCTGCTGCGGCCGCCGCCGCCGCTGCCTTCCACCAACATGGCGGACAACAAAGCCCTGGCATGGCAGCGCTGCAGAGCGGGGGCCTGGAGCAGCCCTACCCGGGGCCGACCGGAGCCCCCGCGGGGCCGCCCCCTCCCCAGAACTCGCACGGCGGCGCCGAGCACGGCTTCGCCAACCACCAGTACAACTCCTACTACGCGGCCGGCCGCAGCGCCGCTTCCTACCCGCCTCCCCCCCAGGCCTACGCCCTGAGCTCCCCCCGGGGCAGCGCTCAGAGCTCCGCCGGTGCTAAGTCCCCCGCCGCCGCCGCCTTCCAGCAGCAGCGCTTCGGGGTCATGGGGCCCTCGGCGGCCGGCGGCGGAGCAGGAGGAGGGGGCGCCACCCCGCAGCCCACCGCCACCCCCACCCTCAACCAGCTCCTCACCTCCCCCAGCTCCGCCCGCGGCTACCAGGGGTACCCCGGGGGCGACTATAGCGGCGGGCCGCAGGACGGGGGAGCAGCAGCGGCCGCAGCAGCAGCAGCAGCAGCCAAAGGCCCGGCAGCCGCGGATATGGTTTCGCAGTACGGCGGGGGCAACAGCCAGGGCTGGGCCGCGGCCGGCGGAGCCCCGCCGAGGAGCCACCACGCGCCCATGAGCCCCGGGAGCAGCAGCGGCAGCGGGCAGAGCCTCGGCAGGAGCCAGCAGGTAACGGAGGGGCCGTCGTGGGGGGGGGGGGGGAGGGAGGTGGGGGGACACGGGGGGACCCCGGGGGGCCGGAGGGGCCGGGGGCGGCTGGGGAAGGGGGTCCCGGGGTGCTGGGGGGCCGGTGCTTGTCCCGCGGGTCCCCCCCCGGCGGGCCGGCGCTGCTGGGGAGCTGCCATTGTCTGTGCTTTGCTGGCTCGCTCTAAAATGGCTGCCTCGCTGCCTTCCCTTCCTCCCTCCCCAGCCTTTGTGCGAGGCTCCCGGGGAACCGCCGCCGTCCCGCGGGCTGCCTCGGGGGGGGGGCTCCCGGTGGGGGGGGGGGGGTCCGGCGGTCGCCCCCCGGCAGGCTCGGCCCGGCGGCTGCAACCGGGGCCGGGCTCGCGGGCGGCCCGCGTGGGCCAACGCGGGGCCCCGGCAGCGCCTCCGCCGCCGGCCCGGCCCCGCGGCCCCGGTTCCCTTCCCGGGGTGGGGGTGGGGGGGGGGCCGAGCCCCCGTGCCGGGGGTCGCCGAGGGCCTGCCGGGGTCGCCGGGGCTCGGCCCGGTTCGTCGGGGCCGCGTTTCCCCGCGGGAGGCCCGGAGGCCGGGCGGGCCGGCGGCCGGGAGCGGTGGTAAACAGCTCGGTGACGGGAGTAGCGAGTGCGGATCGCTTTGGTTTGGGATTTGAATTATGGAGGTAAAATCCTTCTGTCAAAGCCAGGAGACAGTTGGTCTTAGGTTGACATCCTATCTGTGATCTGATTGGCTCCCCATCTCCTGCTCTTGGCCATTTATAATTGCCTCTGATGTAATGGTACAACAATCCTGATGAGCTCATAAACTTTTACACTCGGCTTTTCTGCCAGCCCGGACCCAAAGCGGCCCCGCCGCTCGCTTGCCTTCCTTCCTCGTCGTGTGTCCCCCCCCCCCCAACCCAGCCACCCACCCACCCCCAGCCGAAATTGGCCGTGACCTTGAGGAGGTTCGGTGGCAGCCCCGCATCCGCGGGAGCCCCGGACAGCCTGCCCTTGTTGCATTGTGCCCGAAACAAAAGGGGAGGCGATGGCATTTTGTTTGTACCTTGGGTTTATTTTGCTTGTGATGTTTTATGCGGCCTGGAATAGAGTCTGTGTTGTCGGAACAGTGGCAGGGCTTCTCTGCACAATGGGCTCGCTGTTTATTTTGGTTATGTGACTTTCCCTTTGGTATAAATGATTTCTTTGATGGATCTGAGGATGCGTTTTGTTCCTGGCTAATTTTGGCCCTTTTCAAAACTGGGGCTGTTAGGGTTCTTTGAGATACAGGTGTGGGGGTTTCTAGGGGGTACTTCAGCCTTAATAAAGGAAAAAAATGGACAAAAAAAAGAAAAACACGCCCAACAAAGCCATCAGAACCAAACTTGTGGTGGAAGCGCTGGAAATGGTCAATTACCAATTCACGTTCAGTCGGGAGCTTTAACAGAGGACAGGCCGAGGGTTCGAACCGTACGTATCGGGGCACATTTTGACTTTCTTTGACCAAGCGCTGACAGCGCCTGTCCCTCCCTTGCATTTAGAGGGAGATATGACGGGCGTTCAGGTCCTTGCTGTGGTCAGGCTCAACAGTGTCACAACTCTTTGCTTTGCGGAGGAATATAAATAGGAAAAACAAGCCTGAAAATTAAAATTATTGCTGTATGCGTAGAATTACTTGATTGCTGGAAATATGGAGGGCCAGAAAAAGTACAGAGGAGAAAGCAGTGCGGTGTATACATCACGTATTTTAGATACAGGGAAAGGAGATGCTGGTGTATAGTACCTAGAAACTTTGATTAAAACGAGGTTACTCTCTGTGTTTAAACGTGCATCCCCAGGGCCTGTCGTGGCCTCGTGCAGGACTGACAGACTTCCCTTTTCTTTCTGTGTACTTTTCTCTAACTTCAGGCCCTGGGTCAGAGACATTCGATACCACGTAGTGTGACATGCAGCCTCCAGAGTTTCCCTTCTCGCTCGGTACTTCTCTTGTGTCAGTGTGAAAACTGCTTAATTTTTGTTCCTTGATTGCTGAAGGCGGCCTCCTTCAGCATCTTGAGTTACTCAACCGCCTTTTCTGTCGGACTGGAACGGTGCCGTCCGAGAGAGTGGATCTTATCTCTGTGGTCATCGAACTGCCCGATGGCAGCCGGTGGTGAGCTTTCGGCTGTGCTGAGCGGAGATTTCAGGTCCTCGGGAATACGTTCGTGCACACCTGCGATGCAGGCGTAGAGGAGCCTCGGACAAATGTCACGGATGCTAGGGTGGTTATTTGAAGGGACTTTCTGTATCCTGACAAATTTAAGCCTAGATAAAATGTCTGCTAAAATAACGATGTCTGAACTTTTCAAGCAGGGGTTTTAGGAGGCTGTGTGTCTGACAAAAGCGTACTTCTGACAGCGTTCTGGTACAATGGGGGATGTCTTTGGATTGCGTTTTTGTCCCGGAAAGTGAAATTGACTTGATTCTGGGAGCTGTTGATACATTGTATATCAATATCTGAGCAACTGGTCTCATTAATTGGAATTATTAATGAATAGCTGTTCTGAGGATTAGTTTGACTTCAGATAGTACAAATAGCGTATAAAAAGTAACAACTCCCACCCTGAAAGCCAAACCCCCCCCCCCCCCCCCCCCAATCCTTTTTGCATGAAGGATTAGTGGACTCAAACTGACAATTCCTTTTTTCTCCTGTAAAAAGGAAAAAGGCCTTTCATCTAGCAGGATGCAAAAAGCTTCCACCTGTCTTCTGAGCTGCTCACGAGAAACGGTTAATTAATAATGATAATACTCCATTCCAAGTAACAGCCTCCTTCAGGTGTCTGGCCTGTTAAATTCCCTCAGTTGGAAGGATTTAAAGCTCGTGTCCTTTCTTTGTCTTGTGCAGCGGAGAACAGAGTGGGTACTTAGCCCTAACTTCTGAGGAATTGTAGGGGAGCAAGAGGCGAACGTAATTCATCTGACCGTGCGCTACAAAGAGAGGCGTCTCTTGGTGCAGGCCTGGAGAAGGTGATGTGGGAAGAGCGCGGGGTTCCTCCGCTGAGGAGTCTTTGGGGTAGTTAACCTGAGGTTTTGGGGCTGGGAAGCCGTACTGCACGGCGAAGAGAAGTGCCTTCAGTTCTCCGCACGTGGTAGGATTTATGAATGATGCCATGAGGGGAGTTTCATCACACCGCTCATCAAGAAAGACGAAGTAAATTCTGGCGTGAAAATTGTTTTGGTGGAACGTTTCCTGTAATAAACTAAGAGCATAATCACTTGATGGAGATGGTCTGTAGCCCTCACGGACCTTTGCTCGCTGGCTGGCCGCAGGAGCGCGGTGCTTCCCGAAGCCCCCGTAAGATAGGTGTGCCCTGTGTTTGTAGGGACTGGGACAGAGGTATAGGGGCTTTGCGTCTGTTTCAGCTGACCTTTACAGCTGGGAAACGTGGAGTAGGGTCAAGAGATTAGAATGCCTGCTTTTACAGAGCGTGGGATGAGAAATCTGTGGTTTTCTGTGGGAATGACTCGTAAGAAACCAGGCTTGGGATCTTCGTTTTCAATTTTTCCATTTTACTAACAGCTCTGTCGTGCATTTGTTTCCACTTCCCTTCAGAGCGTGTAGCCGTGCTTAATAACGAGCTGGCTCTCCCAGCGTCTTGGGACTTAAAGGAAACTGCTCAAGAGAAAGCACTTCCCTCCCTGTAAGAGGTGGGCATTTCTCGTGGCACGCGCTTTCACTACGGCAGACGACGTCTCCTGTAACGGGAGATGTTTTCGGATTGCATTAAACATCGGCGCGTTGGATAACCTCCCCGTAGGTGCACTGTCGTCTCCAGGCCGCTATTGTAAGTTCAGAGAAGTCAGTTTAAAAATCTTATGCTAATAAAAAAACGCTCTTGGGCCCGTTGCCATACAATAGTTATGTTTTGTTGACTTAGATCTCAACTTTAGTGGTAAGCGAGGCATGAAAAATGTTGTTGAAAATATGTTTTTTAAACTAAATTGGCACCAAATGGCTCTGTGCTGCCAATGAGCTGTGATATCTTGGAATCCGCAATTGAGACCTGGCTCCTCTTGGCTTGGAGCGCAGGGTTTTTCCTCGCTTCGCATTGTAATGTTAGGAGGCCTTGAATTGCTTGCGAGGTGCAGCACGCACGAGATCTTTCCAATGAAAATGGGGGTGCTGCATCTTCTTCTGGTGTGGGGTTCACCTCGGAATGGGCGACTTTAGATTTTCGCTGCGTTAGAAAAAGTAGAAAAATGTGGGGGTTGAATTAGGTTGTAAGAATCGGTCTAGTTAATTCTGGTGTGGACGCTGACGATCTTAGAGGCTCACTTTTTAGAGTAGCCTGAGGAAGACCAGGCGTTGTTGCCTGATCCTGTTAAACACCTTGATTTCTGAAATACCGTTGTCCTGATGCTTGGTTTTACGGTGACTAGTGTTATTTGGGCAGGATATGTGTGAGCTAGGACACGGGACGCTATCCATCAATTCTGATGCTCAACTGCAGCTTAGTTTTCCTGCCCTTAGCCCAGCTACTTTACTAGGAAACCTGGGACAAACGTGATTGTGCCGTCCTTTTTCATTTTTTCCCCTCGGTGAAACGGGGTTAGTAATGCTTGGCACCTGCCTTTTACTAAGTATAAATTAAATGTTCTGTCAGTCCGTGTTTATTAGCTGTACTAGGGGAGGGTTTCTACATCTGGTGCCTCTTGTAATCACGGTGGTGGTTGCAAGACAGAGACGTGCTTTCGGGAGGGCTGTGCATTTGACTTTTGGGTCATTTTTTTTTTTTTGGGGTGAGAACGCCTGCCCGTTTCCTAAAACTATCAGTCCAGTTCGAGTTGTTCTACTAAACTGCTAAAACTTCTCTTTCCTGATGTGACTGCTCGGCTGATACGCAGAACCTCTTCCCTGTTCTTAGGTGGTATTGGAAACAGGGGGGAAGCATGAGACTCAAATGCTGTTATATATCTGTGTTACCGGTCCCCTAAACTTGCTGTGTTCATCATTTTTTTTGGTCTCTAGTCTTATTCGAGAGCACTGGTTAATGGATATTATCTTAGAGAAGTTTTAACATGAAAACCCTATTTAAAAAACAAAACAAAACACAGCAGCTTTCCTTCAGAGAGAAACTGGAGTCTAAAATTAGGCTAAATAGTGCAGCTGTTCATTTTATCTTACTGTTACCTCATACGCGACTTTTCCACCATTTTTCTTTCTACTCTTTTCAAAGGAGCGCCACCAACTAGGAAATCCAGTTTTTACCCTACGAATCTGAATCCGTGATCTTCCGTAATTAAAATACTAGAGAAAGATGCCCTTTCCAGTTTTTACCGGGTGGATTTGAAATTCTTTGTCTAGTCAGTTTGATTTCTTTTTTGAATTGCAACTCCTGTGTGATGGATTGCTCTGGGGAAAAGCTCATCAGCATGCCGCTGCCCAATTCCTGCCAAGAATGTTTGAAACTCTCGGGCAGCAGCAAAGCAAGAAACCGAAGGCAGGCAGGCGTAAGTGCAGGGGGAGAATGAAAAAGATAAGCTGGTCGGTGTTAAAGTTGCTGTTAGGGCCACTTGCTTCCTTTTCTGGAAGGGTCCATAAAGCAGCAATAAGGGTGCAAAATAGTATCTTCCCTTTCTTCCTGGTAGGAAAAATGAAGGGTTATAGGGGAGAAATCCTGCAAAAGTTTTTTTTTTTTTTTTTTCCTGCCATGAGCTGATTTGCAGAAGTTCAGCCCTTAACTTATTAGGAGGTTACGCACGTGCACTGGTAAAACTATACTGGATGTCTGTTAGCCAAAGCGATAAACCTCCGGCCTGAAGCGAGTGACAGGTGGGATTGGAAGAAAAAAAAGCAAGTTTTCTTTGGCACACTGGACCAAAACTGACGCGTTCCGTCTGGGTCCCTGCCGTCCACCTGTTCCTGGGTGACATGAGGGAGGCTGATGATGACTTTCTGTTTTTCGTTTTAGTGGCTGGAAAAGCGGAGAAGTTGGTCACCTAACGAGAGGCCGCGCGTGTTTTCTGCAGGCTCAGGAAGACTGTGCTGTATTTATAAACCGATTCCAGTAAAATTCCAATCATAAGTTAAATGTCATCTCTGCGGGGTTGAGTGTACGCTTACTCTTCTTGAGGCTGAAATTCCGTGGAAACCGTAGGCTTCAGGCAGTCATTTGTTTTGCCCTGGTATGTAGAGGAGGAACATAAGGTCTCGCATTCTTACAGTGACTGTTTTTCAGTGGAAGCAGCCGAGACGTTGATGGGGGAAGTTGCCAAGGTGAGGCACGGAGGCTGGGACAGGGCTGAGGATGGAATCTGGGTCTTGTGAGGCTCAACCTGTGCTGTAAGCGTGAGACCGTCGTTCCTCCCCCAGTGCATGGCTTGAGCTGAATGCATCCTTAAGACCCTTTTAATGGAGTTCTGAGCTTAGAGAAGCAGCGCCTAAGCCTGTCCGCAGAGGCTCGTAGAGTGAAAGAAGCAGGGCTGGAACAGGAGGAGCTGCCTCTCTCAGGGCTGAGCTCATGTGCATATTTTACCAGTTCCTGTAGTGTGTTAATAAGATGTGATAATACGTATTAACATATGGATGAGGGAGGGGTTCCCGGTTCTTACTCCTCTGTGCACCTGCACTCAGCGTATAACTCAGCAGTTCAGTCATGCAACTTGAGCGTTTTTGAGTTTTTTTGGAGTACGTCAAGAAGAGCATTACCGTGTTTGCCGTGGCGTTCTTCCTGGAGCATTTCTGAGTTGCAGTCACAGCTCAGTAAGTATTTACACAGTGTAGGCCTGAGCTTTCTGTAGTGAAATGTAAAGGATACTGCATAATGACAGGTAAACTCAATAAAAGCTACTTCCAAATTTCACAGCAAACAATGTTTTGTATGTTCAGGGTAAAATGATAGCTGTAGCTAGAATCTAATTTCTAATCTTCTTTCTTCTTATTTTGAGGGTGAAAAAAGGGACAAGTGGGTAGGAGCAAGTCAAGAAAGGGATCGTTTTGTTCTGTAAACACTCATGGTAAAGAAATTTCTTTATGGGGGAGTGAGGTGGTGGAGAGTGTGCACGCTAATTCCTGTGAAATTTCCATGAAAAATCAGTTTGTGTAAATAACCCTGAAAAGCTACCGCTCCATTACCGTTATTGGCATTTCATGCGATAACCAGCATGTCACCCTTTCTTTAAGTTACCTATAGCAATTGAAACTCTTTCAAGGACGTATTAAATTGCTACTAATGTTTTTTTTCCCTTTTTTCCTTTTTTTTTTTAAGCTTGAGTAACTTCCTGTTGCTCTTGGACAATTAATAATATGCCTGAACTATCCCAAGAAGCTGTGTTTTAGACACGGGGAGTGGTTTTTGGAGAAGCTGCAGGAGGCCCCGACGCAGGCAGTGTCCCCTCTGTGCGGAGCAGACCTCTGCTGCTCGTTCTGCTGTGGGCTGGCCCCGAGTTTTGTGTCAGCACGGGTGTTTTTGGCCCTGTGACAAACCAGAGGGGACCGAGCAACACTTTCACATTCTTTTTTTTTCTGGCATGTGACTGGGAGGAGAGAGTGTTTCGGTGGCAGCAGCCAGCCGCTGATGTCAGACCACGGCCTAAGGTAGCCGTGACTTTCCGTCCTGAGAGATTCTGTGACTCTTCTCAAAGAGAAATTCTTGAAGTTTGGAGGACTCTGGAATTTCCCCTGGGGAGAATTACTGGGTTAAACAAGTGCTTCCCCCCCCCACATGCACTCACTTGTGAGATTTCATTCAGGTTTGACTAAGAGAAGCCCTGAAAATCACCGTTTCCCTTCTGATGTCAGCGCTGCTCTGGCAGCCTGCCTGTGAATAACTGAGCAGGAATGCTTTAAAACCTGAGCTCGGGCCACAGCTGCAGCTACACCTCCAGACGTCGCGGTGGGAGACCCGCTGTGCCCCAGCGGGGGCTGAGATTCGGGATGCGCTCGGCCCGGTGCGTAACGCCGCCCAGATTGCCGGCTGTGGGGTTTGGGCTCAGCGCTGCCCGTGTCGGAGCGGTGGTTGCAGCAGCGTGGATGCGGTCTGAGAAGCGGAAGAGGCCGGGTACCTGCTGAAAACGGCCATTCTGTTTCGGGTTCGGGGCACCGGTTTTGATGTTTTTCGGTGAGGAATGTGCGGAGCGGTCTGTGGTGCCTGCGCGTTTCGCTGTCAGTTCGTTGCCTTCGTTGCCTTTGTGGGTGACGATGGTTTTCTCACTGAGCAGAGGGCTGGATCAGGATTCAGAAGGTCATCTGGCTTGTTCTCCTGCTCCAGGGCAGGATCGGCGCTACCTAAGCACAGGGCAGACGGCGATGAAGGCGATGCAGGTTCCTCAGTCTGTTTCGGTGCTTTGTTATCCTTAGCATTGGACATCAGAAAAACAATCTACCTCAAGTCATCTTAACTGAGTATCTCTGCTTGTTCTAGTCTGTTTAGGTATTGGGATTGGAGGCGAAAGTTATATGATAACCAGCTTACAAACGTGTGACTTTTCCCCCCGTCCCCCAGTTCCTTGAGGAAAAGCTTGCTAGTTAAATTGCAAAATGTCTCCCTTTATTTCCAGATCACTGTGCTCGCTGGGACTGCGCCGAAGGGATTGGACTGTCCTGCTTTTACCACCTGAACCTCTTCCAGGGTCCCAGAGCGCAGCAGGCTTGCTCTGTACTTTTCTGGATGGGATTCTTCTGTAGTCTTGTTTTGAGTTTCATTCTTCTTAACAGTCTGATGATGGATTTAAAGTCCAAATGACTGCAGGACTATGCACCCTGTACAAGTTTAGGAGGAGAATCTGGTATTCATTAACTGTATGTAAATAATTAAACTGGTGCTAGACTAGAGGTGGTCTTTCCTCAAACATACTTCTTGTGAAATGGTTTGAAGAAAAGCTTTTACCTCTATGCAGAAGATACAATGAAATGGTAGAAGCGCTGGAATTGGTTGCAGCTTGATTTTTTTTTTTCTCTCTGAGTTAAGGATCTGACTTTGTAGCTGGCATTGCTCACCCCGGAAAAGGCTTCGCATTCAAGGCCAGTTCACTGAGCGCTGTCACGTGTTCCCGAAATGGCCTTTTGGTTGTGCTTTAGCTGCACGCGGTGTAAGGAGCGCTGGAGTCCTGCCCTTGGGGCTGGGGGAGCTGTGTGTGGGGCTTTTCTTCAAAAAAATTTTTTTTTTTTAAACAAACTCATTTGGTTGCTGTTGTGTAGGGGGCTTGTTATCGCAGTGCTTTGGAGTCCCTGAAAAGGATCCAGGACAACCGCTGCGTTTTAACAGAGTTGGGCTTTTTTTTTTTTTTAATCGTGTGGGGATAATCGTATGGTATTGTGGTAGGGAGCATTTAAGCATCTCCTAGTTTCCAGTTCATCGTGATATGCCACTGAGGCTCGGAAGTGCAGTTCTCTGCCTCTCAGAGGGGCTTTCCTTTCCCCCACACTGTAACTGCCGGATCACACTTTATTTCTGGGCACGGGCTTCCACCCGGAACAGTTTTCATCGTTGGCTTTATGAAAAATCATCTCACTGGAAATGTCAGTTCTGGTTGCCTCCGGGCAGAATTTGGCTCTCCTGGCACGGGGTGTGTTTAAGGGGGGGGAGCGACTTTAGGTAGCGAGTGCGCTGAGCCTGGATTTGGTGATCTGGGTTCCTAACAGAAATGGTCTGAAAAGCACTCATTTGGGTAATGCTTGGGAGGGAGGAGAGGCAAAATGCCTGGCTGATGCTTGTCTCCCAGTACCCACTGGTGGATGTACAAAGTAGCTGGCGAGCTCTCCTGGATTGTCCCCCCAGCCTCTACTTTAAAAATATTTCCGAGATGCTTCCGTCGGCCTTCCTGTTTGGTTCACGAGGCATGGCAGCGTTGCAAAAGCTTGCTTCCACGTTAATTGTGATTGATTACTTCACAATCTAGGACAAGATTTCCTATGAAAAGCTGTATGCTGATTTGGTGTCAGGAATTAAAATCAGATGAAGTGATTAGTGTTCTGTGAGATATCCCAGAGCAATCGAGTGTTCCTCATCGGCTTTCAACTGTGTTCAGCCCTTAACCCTCGCCTCCCTTCTCTTCTCCGGAGCAAGGCACTAAATCTGTGGTCCGGGCGCTCAGGAGAATAACTCATTAGGCATATTGTATCAGGAGATCGTGATATAATTTGCTGCCGAGCTTCAGGGTGTAGATTTACTGGCTTTAATGATGAGCGCGGAGTATTGGAAGTGCATCGTGTCAAAGTACCAGCGATGCCTGCAGTGGATGGTGAGCGCGTATTAATGGGAGCTTTAAATCTGATCGCTCTGCACATGGCCATAAACTGCTCGGAGTTGTCACTGCTGTCAAGGTACAGTCATGCCTCCTCTTCCTTTTCTCATATGAGTTGTCTTGCAGTTTCTTGTTATACCTGTTCCTGAAACCAGGGAAGACTGTGCAATGTTGGCTGTTCCTCCTCCCCCCATGGCATTGGCACAGCTCTGAATTTTGGTATCTTCTCCCCAGCTGCCAGCATGCTTTCTAACTCGCTCAGCAACTCCCCACGGTGCTCGTTTGGCTTTAAAAGAAGCTGGATTTTTCTGGGCGTAGAAGCCCAAGGACAGAAGCGAGCATAGGGTGGTAGACCCAGGCCTCCCAACCACTGTGATCAGCTACATAGGGCTGGTGGATTTTTTTTTTTTAATTTTATTTTTTTTAATAATAATGACCTTGTGCCACTGCAGGGCTGGGATTTGTGCCGGGCTTGCCAAGTGTAAGGTACCTGAATCGCGACAGCGCCGGCTCGCCGAGGGCTCTCGCAGTGTCTTCGCTGCTGTCTGGGAGCTGACTTGGCTGCGGCTCCGCGTTTCTTGCCTACGTAGTCTTTTCATCTCCCCCAGCCTTCTCTCCTCTCACCAACATAGGCATGACAGCAGCTCTGCTTTCGGGATGCAAATAGATCATTTGGGTATAAATACTGGAGATTGGTTGTTGTTTGCTACGAAGTTACCGAGTGCATCCTTGGTGAATGCAGATGGTAACTTGTCATTACTGCAATTTTAAATATTTTTGGTTCCGTGGAACCAAAGTGGAGTCTTGAAGGCTGAATTTTAAGGCTAAAATAAGAGAAGGCTCAATAAAGCCCACAAAAATAGCATCCAAATTTGTCAGCTGCTGTAATAAGAAGGGAAGTAACTTTTTCTTCTTCCTATTAGCAAAGCAGAGCCTTGCTACCCTGCACTGTGTCAGATCCCTCCTATAAAATACTGGGGTGAGGTTGGGAGGGACGGATAGAGCTTAAGGGGTGCCAGGTAGCTCCTAACGAGATGATGCTGGGGCTAATGCTAGCGCAGTATGAGGTGTGCTGCAAGTACCAGCTGCTCGCCCGTGGCTGCGGTGCCTGGAGATGCTCCTGGAGGTATGAGCAGATGGTTGCACCAGCGCTGGGACCAGGGGCTGGCCCGTCTCGGAGCAGCAGCGATGTCCGTGGCTGAGCTGAGAGCTTGAACTCTCAGTTTTGGAGGCGAGGGTGGCTGGTGGAGCACTGCGTTTTCCTTTCTGGTCATGGGTTAACTTAACCTGAGATCGTCCCTTCCATCAATGAGCTCCGAAGCTCAGATTACTTGGATTATTCTGGCGTTCCTTTATGTCGCATTATACACGCTTTTAAACAAATTCAGTTATTCTGCAGAAGCAAGGGAGAGCCTGGGTGATCCTGAAACGTGGCTTGGAGAAACTACAGGCCCCGACATGCAGCTCTTATTAAGGCAAGCAGCTGCTCTGGACAAGATGGAGCTCTGTATGCTGAGATGAGGTAGCCTCCGACAGCTGCACCTCGCTTTTACCGTGAGTGTGGCTGCGTCCTGCTCCATCTTGGTGCTGTGTGCGGTAGGGGAATTCAAACCGTTGGACACCTGGGGCGTTTCAGAGCCCTGAACTCTAGGGTTTGCCCTTACCAACCCCGTGTGGTAGGTGGCCACGGGAATTTGCTTGTCCGGTGAGTCTGTTCAGCCACCCTTTACTGGGGGGGGGAGGCAGGAGAATGAAACAGATTTGCAAAATGTTGAAATATTCAAATACAGATGGAGCTTTCAGACAGACACGAGTGGGTAGAAACCTGCAGTGCCACATTTATTCCCATTTTATGTATGGAGAACTAAGGCATAGCTTAAAATGATGAAAGCTGCGTAAGGTAGTACAGTCAGAGACTGGATCTCTAGTTCTGCAATTTAGCTGTGTCCTCCTTCCCTCCCTAAATGGTGTATGAAGGTCCGTCTCCAGACAGCTCACCCATAACTTCTGTCTGGACAGCGTGCAGCTTTCCTGTTTTGTTGCTTTGGAACGGGAGAAGCTGGTAACGGGCTCCTTTTCTAGCCTGCTACCCCTCCTCTTGATGACGGGTGCTTTCTGCCTGTGTGAAACCAACTGAATTCCCCTCCAGAAGAGTTCACGTGATGTCTTTCTGTTTCATTTTTTAGAGCTTGTTTAAGTTTTGTCTTCGTATGAAAAGAAGGTGTCTTTAGAACTAGGAGATGTGCTAGAGGTGCCTAGTCATACTCTTAAACGTGCGCTGGGCCCCCTCGGATTTCTGTGTGCAAAGGGCTTTTAATGAGTTGGTAAATTTAACTTCGTTCCGGAAAATAAACTGTAGCGAGCTCTTTTGCACTGGGTCTTCCTTCAGGGCTCAAGTTGTGGAAAACAAATGTCCATGGAGTTGAGTACCAAAAGACATCTGTCTCTGAGAGCAGCACTGCCCGTTTGAACGGAAACAGGCGCTACGGAGAATTAGCTGCATGACTGGGGTTTGCCACAGGTCTCAGTTGTCCGAATGGATTTGCTGAACTTCTGGAGCCTTTCAGGTTTTCACTGGTGTTTAGGGCAAAGATTTTGCGTCTTGCTGGTGAACTGGAGCAGCTGCGCTCTTCGGGATTGAAATCAGATCCCTTAAGTCGGGGCGATGCTTGGCGTAACTTTGCTCTTCCATCCCTGCCCTTCCTTCTCTTGCTTTTTTCATGGCTTGCTCTTGGCCTTGTCCTGTTTCGGTGGTACGACAAGAGCTTGCTCGCTCCTTCTGGTGTGTAAGTAGGCCTGGAATGAAAACGCTGTAATAAGACACTTAACCGTCTTTTTGTTGACTTGCTTCCAGTTCATTAGAGCGGACGTAGGAGGGTGGCTAAACTTAAAGCCTGATTTAATATTCAGGAAGGAAGTTTCTTTCCATCCTAAAAGGAACACCACCTCGTTACAACTATCACATGTTTCTTGGGGTCGTCTCCCGTAGAGCTGAGGTGAAGATTTTGGGAGGAGTCAGCAGTGACACTTTGGAAATCGTGGGCTGAGTTGGATAAATAGCGTGCTTCTAAAACGAGTTGGAGTTTGGGAGCGAGGGGACAGCCAGTTACCGAATTCTGTGGATAGAAGGAAATAATTTCCGTTTATACTTAGGCATGAAAATAAAACTGGAGGTGTTAGAAGTTACACTGACCCTCTAAATAGCAAACGGGGTAATCTGACTCCAACTACCTGTGAAATGTCTGAAAACTTCCCCAGTCCCCAGCTGTTGCAAAAGGATCCCAATTCTTTGTTAATTTAGACTGCACTTAATTCGGCAAATAGTGTTTGTCAGATTCCCCTGCCTCGTTCAAATAACGACGGAGGTAGCTGTCAGCTCCTGCTTCCACTTCAGTGCCTGATAAAGGAGTTGAGATGAGAGCAGAAGGAGCCGATTGCCCGGCCGACTCATCGGATGCAGACAACGCATCGCTGCCGTTTGGCTGCTGCGGAGTGCGAGGATGAGCCGGGACAGCGAAGGGGACATCATGCCGACTTCGGGTCGTCTCTTCCCTGCGGTTCAGAGCTCCTGTGCAGCCCTCGTGTTACTTTATACACTGTGGATGTTCAAGCCGTCAGTGGTGTCGTGCTGGCAAAAGGATACTACATAATGACAGCATCTATACGAGTGGTAACTTTGCATAAAAACAAAGCAGAGTTTCCCCCTCTCCCTGTTCAGCCCACCTCCGTGTTTGTAGTGTAAATCTTCTTCAGGTCCCTTTGTACCACGGCTCTACAGGAGTCTAGAAAAATGTCTTGTTAACGTGAGCGTGCATCCGCCTTTGAGTAGATCCTGAAGATTGCAGAAAACCAGCTGTATGTCATCTTCCGATATGATAGCAGCTGAAATATTGCATCGAGGGTCCTAAGAGATACCTAAATAATGTGGTCTGATAAGCTGTGTGACCGTGTGTCAGAGAGTGACGGGCTGAAGAAAGAAACTGAAATCCAGAGCCTCGATAAGCTGGATTTGTTGAATTTGTTAAGGAGGGCTTAAAGTCAGTCTAGGAGGGAAAGATGAGATCAACAAATGCACTTTGTTTAAAGCGGGGGCACGCTTAGCACCTTCCTTCTGTCTTTCCAAGAAAAAGAAGAAAAAGAATAAACTCAGATCCCCTCTTGTACTTGGGCATGAACGCTGCGCTCCTGTTGGGTTATTTCTGATGAGGGTTTGATGTGGGGCTCTCATTTCACTTCCCGGCCGGATCTTCTGACTTGCTTCTTTCAGGAGTAAAGCGTTCTGTAATAATAGATCCTGCAAGCAAAACTCCGATCAGTTTTAATCAATTTGAAGAGTATTAGTAAAAGTGGTGCTTAGGAAAGTCCTCCGAGATGTGTGGACTGGCCTCTTGCTGAGAAATGTTAATAGGGTAATTACTGAATTATGTTTAGCCAGGAAGATACAGTTCGCAGTATAGCTGTTTGGAGAAAACTTATTCATCTTTGTTTCCACTGGTAAGACTTAGTATAATGGATTTACAGAAAATCTCCCCAAAGGAACGAGTGTAATAAATCTATAGGCAAAGAAAGGAGCAACGTTTAGCAGGGCTGGCTTTAAATCTACAGGAGCTCCAAATAACTTGGTTAGAAGCAGGTGAGGGAGGTTGTTTACAAAACGTTTTCCTTTTGGGTGTAATGCTGATTTCTATAGCTTATTCTGAGGTCTGTGTGTTAGCAGATTAGAGGAATAGAAAGTATTTGGTCGAACTCTGACCTACTGGAAAAAATCAGAAGAAAACCAGGCTCCCTCTACTCGTAGAACTGAAACTATTGAGCAGAGGTCTGTTATTTTAGCAACCGATCAGGGAATTTGCATCGGACGTTGATAACAAGGTGAGCTTTCTGCCCCTCGGTTAATGTGCTCGAATCTAAGTTAGATTCTTGGATTTGGGGGGCGGTGGTGATTTATTTTTCTGTAGCTCACATAAGAATGGCTTTATCTCAAGTTTCCAAGGGGGATGAGTGTTTGTAACCCTGAAACCAGTCCCGTGCTGTGTTCCAGAAGTCGGGTTTTGGTGTCTCTGGCACGTGCCCCATGGCATTGCCCACGAGGTGTAGGGTGCTGTGGGGAGGACAAGGCACAGGGACCTCGAAGCAGAGCTGACTGTCGCCGTGGGGGTGACACGGGGCCTTTCAGTGCTGTTTCCAGCCTGGTGCTTGCAGGAGCCTACTTGTGCCCCTCAGGGGTGCTGGCTTTGGTCTCCCATGGGCTGCTTATTCCCCAAAGCGATGGGTGAGGAAGATAACTGCTGGGTGCTGAGCGGTACCGGCGTGGGCTGTGCGCTTCCCTGGTGACACTGAGGGACTGAAGGAGGCTGGTGAAGTTCTCAAGTTTTAAAAAGGGAGGGGAAAACTACAAGAAGTAAGCATTTCTGTGACTTTTCTGAGTAAAGTATGCTCGTTTTAGCTATGCTGATGGGACATGCGATCCATGTTAGTTTAGTGTTCGCCGTGGGGTTTTCTAGGTCTTTTTGTCTTTTGGGGACATCTTCAGCTACTACAGGAGGGTTTTTCTTGTTATCTTAATGTTTAATTTCACCTCGGCCTCTTCCATCTCTCTTTAAAAACAGGGCACCACAGGGAGAGAGGCAATGAAGCGTGACGCAGCGCGCCGGCCCCTCAGGAAGCTATAAAGGGTAGCGAGTTGGGGCTGGGGTATTGACCTTAGCGCAGCCACTTAGACCTTAAATAGATCAGCTGAAAGTGTTCCTCGCTGGAAGATGAGCCGTGTTTGCTCGCAAACGAGGCCTCTTGGTAGTTGGTGCTCCTGCCTCGGCCTGAACTCTGGGCTGGTACGGAGGGATTTGAATCACTTTTGCACGGAGTTTCAGAGGCTACAGGTAGGCACAGAAGTGAGTGAAGTGCAAACCTAGGGCAGGAGAGTGAACTGTGGCTGGAAGGGTTTGTGAAGCATCTCGTGTTGCCCGTTGGATGTCCCTCCCTTGGCTCTGTTGCCTCTGCCCACCCCACTGCCATGTGGAGATGGGTTCCACGCTTGTTCACAAGCACCCGTGCTTTCTGTGCTGGTACCGTCACACCTGACACAGCGTAACGCTGGTGAGTGTGCCAAAAGCTGTGTTTGTCTCGATGCTGCAGGTAATGTAACTCTAATTGTACCTGTTGAACTTCAAAATATGGCAGAGGTTTAGTTTACGGGGAGGGCTCAGCAGCGGGAGGTTAAATCCCTCGTCCCTGGGTGCGTGCTGAGGGTGCTGGAGCTGGGACCTCCGTGGCCTTACCGGTGTTGGTGTTTTACGGCAGCTGGAGCCCTGGGCAGCTCGCAGGATGTGGAACGTACTGGAAATGGCAAAGTTTGGTGCGGCCTCTTCCTTTTGATTTGGGTCTCTTTTTGTAAATAATGGTCAGTTGATGAGTCCTCTCAGCAGCTCAGAAGCTTTTCCCGAGCGATTCACCGTTGGCCAGGGACTCTCAGGTGGAGGTTCTCTGGCCTTCCTTGGCATAGCTGCTGAATCTGGACCCAGGTCTCTTCCCTGAGCTGCCGTAGGTGTTAGCAGTCAGTTAGGCTAATGCTCTGTTGCTGCTTTTCAACTTTTTCTACAGTTTTCTACGGGCTTGTATAGCTGATCGATTTTGATAGACGTGTCACAGAACGGTTTGGGGAGCACAGGTGGTTTTATTCTCTTGCTTGGTTTAAATCCAATATGGATGTGATACCAATTGACTGATTCGTACGGAAAACGATCCCCCTTTCCCAGCATTGTCCATCACTCACACCGTTTTTATAGCCGACGTGGGAATCCGCTTTGTAACTTCGCTGCCTGCGGTGACTGCTTGCCCTCGTCTTCGGGCAACGAGAGGTTGGAAACACGAGGAAAGAGCGCGCTCTTCTTCCAAGACCTCTTCATTTCCGTAAGATCCCATCCGGATTCGGCCTCGGGGAGGTGACCAGCTCATTCCTTGTGCTTGCAGGACGGCGTTAACCGGTGTCGGCGCTGCTCAGCACCTTCTCAGCTCGGCCCTCGGGATGCGGCGGTCCCTGTCCCCCCGAGCGGCCCGGGGGTGGCCCGGGAGCAGCTGCGGCCTCGTGCTGAATTGGCAGGACCCGGCGGGCTCTTTGTACCGGCGCTCAGCAGCCAAACAATAGTTTGTGCTCGCGGGGCCATGTGGCGAGTCACGTGCGCCGCGCTGTTTCTGCCGGGGTCCTTGCCCATCTGTTCTCGGCTCTTTCTGGGTTATCAGGCGCGGGTCCAAGTCCTCGCAGGCAGCCAGCTCCGTGGCCAGAGATTACGAGCACTAACCTTCCTGGCAGGGGTGGCGTGGCTTTGCTTTTATGCAGATTAGCCATGTGCTTCTCACTTCAAGGCGTTCCACAGGAAAAGACGGGTTTCCTGTGTTTGGCTCTCGGTGGGCGTCTCCGGCGCGCCGTGCAGCCGGGGCCGGGGCCCGCGCGCGTGGCGAGAGCGCTCGGGAGAGGGATTACAGCGATCGGCCCCCCCCCCTCCATCCACCTCCGCTGCTACGTCACCACAACACAACCACACGCGCGCTCATACTGTTGGTGTCATTCATTCAGTGCCAAGATTGCTTTAAAAAATTCCCTTGGCCCCAGTTCAAACAGGAGTACAGCTGGGATGTGTTAGATTTTAGGCAGTCTGCCCTCAATTTGAGATGAGTTATAAATAGCAGTGCCGACTTCCTTAACTACCACTCTCCGAGGTAAAATGCAGGTTAATTACTGTGGGAATCAATTAGGGCTTCTCTCGGTTAAACAGCCAGGAATGCTTTTTATTGTTTTTTATCGCAAAAAACGGACAACAAATCTGCTCCGGAAAAGATTTTTGGATCCAAGGTGAGAGCTTAGTGCTTTTTTGATTTTTTTTTTTTTTTTTGGCCTTTTTATTTTTAGTTTTTTGGGGGCAGCTGAGGAAACCAGTTGTGGCCAATACCTCTGTTTGCCAATAGCCGAATGACGCTGACTTGAAACTGGAGAGCTCAGTAAAGAGCTCTCCTCCCTTTTCTTCCCCTGGCCTAATAAAGTACAAATATGTAATAAGGTGATGGGGAAGGTCAGAATTAGACTTTTCTGTACGGCTGTGGAGGGTTTGGCTCTTGCTTCCGAAGTGGGATTTGCCTCTTTTCTTTACTCATTTTCCTGCTGGGGCCATTAAGCAAGTCCCCTCCAATTTCAGCAAACTGCTTTTTGGAGAGGCCAAACGCTTCTTCTGCGGGACAAAATGTAAGAATTTTTTGTGAAATCTTCCTGTCCACTTAGCGCTTCTTTTCTTTATTTTGTTATTTACTTTTTTAGAAAGCTGTACCTGTGTGCTCGTGCGGCGGAGAAGCAGGAGTGCTGGCTGTCAGTCGTTTCGCTTCTCCGCTCGGGGCTGGTGTTTGTTGTAAAGCTTTTTGCCCTGCTCGCCCAGCCAGGAGGCTCTGCCGCTGGTTTTTAGCTGCTTCTCACGGTGCTGCTTCGTAGTGGGGGTCTGACGTGCTTTACATTGCACATACTGATCTGGAGAGCGTTTGAACTCGGCCATTTAAGCTTGCTTTGGGCTTGCTGTTACAAGCTCTTAGGCTAGAAATGTCTTAAATTTCCTTGAGAACTCAGCAGTTTCTCTGGAGCGCTGGCTTTCGGTTGCTTTCATTCAACGCCGTACCAAACAACTTTACTTTTTAAAGCCTGACTGGTGACAGGGCGGTGTTTTGCCAAGTTTTGGTACTTAACAGTGTTAGAAAACAGCAGAGATACCGAGATTGAAGGGAGAATAGAAGCAATTCCTATGAATGCAAGGAGGTGTAAGCAGGGGGTCTGGACTTCAGTGATCAAGGAGCGACACTTTCTCTCAATTATGTCTCTCTGTGGCAGGGCCTTTGCTTTTGAAGTGTAATCACAGTAATCTACTCCTGTGGTTTCCTATTGAAAGGATTTCCCATGTATCAGTCCAGAGAAGACTCTCCAGCCTTTTGCAGTCGGAGCGTGGTATTTCCTTACTTACCCTCAAGTGCTTTTGCAAGTGAGCAGCCATCGCTTCCTCTCGGCTTTGCCATCCCTCCTGACAGCGGCGCGCGGAGGAGCCGTGCTGCACCTCCGCTCCTCGCTCCAGCTCTTGGATCGATCGGCGCTTCGCTGTATTTCAGCCTGGACTGCTCTTTTCTGGGAGGCACGTGTGGTGAAATTTACCTACAAGGATTGAGAGGGCAGAGTCAAGTAGGCTTTCTGATGGTATGCTCTCGAAGACAGAGCAACGCTGCTAGGAAGAGAGGAGTTGAAGCTCTGTCAGTGCAGTCGGTGTCTGTCTTTTTTGGGAGATTTGGGAGGAAGGAACGAGGTGTTGCAGCGTTTGAGATGTACACGGCAGCCCCAGGGAGCACAAGTTAGCCTGTTGTTTGCAACAGGTCGGGTGCGTGTATGAACTATTGTTCCTTTGTTGGAGGAAATCAACTGGCATTTACTTTTCTTCTGCTTATAGAGTTTTACTTACAAGGCTGCGATGGGGAGTGATGCTCTTCGTGTTTGTTTTTAGCATCTCTGGGTGCTAGGGCCTCGTGGGAGAGTGGCAGTTCAAAGCCACGCAGTTTGGAAGCATGTCGAGTCCTCCCACGCTGAGCCATCAGGGTGACGACTTGGTCACATCCTGGAAATATGTTTGGGTTTTGGGTTGCTTTTTTCTTTTCTTTCTTTTTTTTTTTTTTAATGGCTCTATAAACCGTTCCAAATGTTTCTTGAAATTTTTTAACGGTCATCGTGCTTCCTGTAAAAGTCATGGAAAAGTGGATCTTCACCTTGTTTCTGTCCTTCCTGAAGATCTGGTTAGCTTTGTGGGTGACCACAGACAAGAAAATCTGTGCAGAGGAGGCAGCGTGTGGTGTGTGCATACTTAGAAAAGAAAAGAAAATGAACAAGAATGTATTTGAGAAGCCGCTTTTGCTAGCGGGCTGTGAAGATGAGGTAACTACTAGGGGGAAACAAGTAACAAATGGAAAAGATGATGAAATGTTCAGGAACCAAAAGTTGCCCTTGAGCAGGTAGCAGAAGAAAGGCACAGCCTGTGTTTTTTGGGGGTAGGATGAAAGAGCATCGACTTACCAAAGGCTAGGGGCAAGGAAGCTGTCCTGGTGGTACTGTTTTAACATACCAAAGAAGATAGTGTGGGGAGGGAAAAGATGTCAGTAATCTGAGGTGGTACCCACAAGGCAAGCTCGGGAAGCATTAGGGACAATTGCTTGGAAGATGTAAACGCAATTTGCATCCGTTAGGGTGTATTAAAGCTCCACATGGATGCTCCCATTCAGGAGGTAGTCAGCGTAGCTCTGAGGATTCAGACTGAAGCACTCCGAGGCCTTTTTACCTTTTTTTTTTTCTTTCCTTTCTGTCCCTGTGAATGGAAGCTCCTCTTCAGAGCTTGCAGAACCCCTGTGTGGGGGGTACAGCCTCCCGGGAGTGATGCAGCGCTCCTCCGGGCTTCTTCCAGGGCACTGCAGCCTCAATCCATGCTCCTCGGCAGTAGCATCTGCAGTAACCTCGGCATAAACCATGAAACTTCTCCAGGGCTGTTTTAGTATGGACTAAAACGGGGAAAAAAATGAGCACAAAGGACCGTAGCAGGGCATGTTTCTCTGTAAAAATGTCTTGATGGAGAGAATCATATATTGGCTCAGCGTACATGGTTGTCTGTGAGCAACTTCTGTAGGATGGCAAACATCGTGTTTGGAGGGGTGTTTGGGTCTGAACGGGAGGGGAGGAGGGGGCTTGGATCTCGTTCTTCACCGATTTGTGCCACGTTGGTGCAAATTGCTCTCGGGGAGCCCGCTTTTGGCTGAGCGGGTCGCACCGCCTTGCCGAAAGTGGGGTGCTTCGCCTGCCCTCCCCGTGAAACTCCCTCCCGTGGCCCACAAGAGCGCCATTAACTCCCCGTTGTGCCCCTGCTCCCTTCTTTTTGGCGTGGGCATGGTGCTGTGCGGCTTGCCTGGCAGGCACGAAGTAGCAGACAGCTGGTCAAACAAATGTTTTCAGGGTCTGCGTGTTGGGACTTCAAGCTGTGCTGGCTGTTGAGGTAGGATTTTCTGAAGTGTAGCATACTGCACGAACTTTTTCCTAGGAGGGCAGATTCTGCAAACATAACCGAAATACTGTGCTGGTGCCTGGGATTCTTTCAGCTTTCCAGCAGGAGCTGGCTTTGTGCGATATTTGCTTGTGCGGGCCTGTAGTGCCACTCCTCAAGCACCTGATCTCAGCGAGAGAGGGTGGATCCGTACAAATACCACCCTAGGGCTAGTTACAGGAAGGAATGGTGTAATAGAGAGCCCATTGTCATGGTGATGTGGTGGAAAACGTCTAATTGGTATTAGTTAGGTCATCGGGAGATCAGGGAGCAGTGCTTATTCAGCCCAAGTGATGGAGGTTAAAGACTGCGGCTGGGATTCATTTAGAGGTCGCTACGCCAAATCAGGCTGAAGGCAGACCTCGCTTTAGTGTGGTAACGCAACTGCCTAGGTAGAAGGGCTGTGTTTTTGAGGTTTGTAGTATTTTCAGGAAATTTGATTGACTGTTCTTATGCCTTGGCTTCAGGCAGAGGTGGTGCAGATGAGGAAGTCCAAGCAAAGTTGCGTTTACTTGCTCGTCTCATGATGTCTGCTCTAAAATTCAGGGCCTTGACTTCCAAGGCTGACCAGTGTTTTTTCATGCATCTAAAGAAATTTGATTTTGAAACCTGCATTATACAAAAGGCAGCAGACACAAAGCTCTTGCTAAAAATCAAAACGCGGAACTTCAGTCTTGAACACTGAACATCGGTAGCGCTGCTCAGTATTACTGCATCAACGTGGAATAATTGAAATGCGTGAGTGTAAATTAACAGCCTGTAGTGTTTTGGGAGACCTTGTTAAATGCGAAAGAAGAAGCATTTCTTGTGAATATTTAAATTTCCAGCGTAAATTTACCTTGTTGTGGAGTATCTGGACATTAAACTACTGCCTGCCATGGGGAAAAGCCACTCGCACTGATAACTCATCTCAGTGATCCTTCCCACCTTTTTTCTGTCCTCTGGCCATAGGAGATCTGTCAGCATAAAATGACTTCTCGTTGGGTTTGTTCTTTGTGAAATGTCTGTGGGTTTGAAAGGGCAGCAGGAACCGTGCTGTGCTTCAGAATGTAACCGTGGGTTGTGGCACCTGAGAAGGAGCAGGCTGCCTTCTGCTTCTCCGCACCAACCTGTTGAAGTTTTCTTCTGGGGGTTCTTTGGAGGTTGGGAACAATTCCTGTATGCAGCCGGATGTACTTCATGTGTCGCAACTTGCTTTGCAGCCTTCAAGCCCAATGGATCAGATGGGGAAGATGAGGCCTCAGCCATACGGAGGAAACAACCCATACACACAACAGCAGGGACCTCAGGCGGGGCCACAGCAAGGACATGGCTATCCCGGACAGCCGTATGGGCCGCAGACTCCCCAGAGATATCCCATGGGAATGCAAAGCAGGACGCAAAGTACAATGAGCAGCATCTCGTATGCACAGCAGGTAGAGCACCCAAGCTTCTCTAGTCTCTGTTTGCAGCAGGGGCAGGCAGAAGAGCAGCAAAGTACCGTGCCTAACGAAGGGAGCACCTTCAACCAGGTTGGAATCAGTTGCTTAGGTAAAATGACGTTTCTTTAGGCTATATGTTGCACCACACCTGAATCCAGGTGTGATCCATGTATGAGGGTCTGTGAAAGCCTTACTGAAACAAGAGGTAGCAGCAGAGCAGTGAATCAGAACCAAGGAAAAAATAAATAAGACAGGGACTAAGGTACTCACACCACTGTATTCTGTTAATGACAAAGCTGTTCCTTACAGTGGAAATGACTTCCAAGTCAGTTGTGGCTCACTAAGTAAACCAAGTGGCTCCTGCTGGACTGTTGGCAGGATTTAAAAGGCTGTCTTTTTTTTCTGGAGCAAGCCTTCTTTCCTTTTAACGTTACTGTCATCGAAGTGTGGTCAAATCCCTAAAAACTTAGTTATGGTGTGTAATTTAGTGTCGTACACAAGTGACTTTTGATATTGTCTGGGAGGCTTTCTTACATAGGTAGTGGCATTTCCAATACCTTCCCAGTTAACTGCTCTGCATAGCGCTCTAAATTGTTGCTTCTTGAGTACGATCTTAATTTGTGTGTGTGCTTAAAATTGCTTCTTAACCGATATGATTCTACCCTCTTCTTCTGCAGATTCCGCCTTATGGACAGCAGGGTCCCAGTGCATATGGGCAGCAAAGCCAGACTCCATATTACAACCAGCAAAGCCCTCATCCCCAGCAGCAGCAGCCTCCATATTCTCAGCAGCCTCCATCCCAGACCCCTCACTCTCAGCCTTCTTATCAGCAGCAGCAACAGCCTCAGTCTCAACCTCCACAACTTCAGACATCGCAGCCTGCGTATTCTCAGCAGCAGTCCCAGCCGCCCCATCAGCAGTCCCCAACTCCATATCCTCAGCAGCAGTCCACAGCCCAGCAGCATCAACAGAGTCAGCCTCCCTACTCCCAGCAGCAGTCACAGTCGCCCTACCAGCAGCAGCAACAAACTCAGCAGACAGCTTCCTCGGCTCTTTCTCAGCAGTCATCTTCATACCCTCAGTCGCAGCCGCAGCAGCAGCAGTCTGCGTATTCCCAGCAACGCTTCCCCCCTCCTCAGGTAGGCTGGCTCGTGCTTTGGTTCCTTCTGCGAGTGTTTTTTTTAAGAAACTCGGGCGAATCGTTTTCTTTGTGCGTTAAAGTTGGTTGAGCTACGCGTCAGCAAGCTGGCTGGAATGATTGCGATAATAGATGTGCTGCCTTCTCTGTTGTGTCTAGATCTGTATCTTACAGAGATGTTATGGTGGTAACAGGCTGAGCCGCGGTAACACTGCCGTTTTGAAGACTAGTTCTGAGTAAATGCTGCTGATTGGCAATACTGGTCCAAAGGATTTCGTACTGGCATGGTTTTCACGCTGTGGTCTCTGGAAGATCTCCAGGTGGTCTACAGAGCTACTTGGGTTAGCACGATAGCAGGGCGCTTCTGAGTCTACAAAAAAAACCCTGTTTCCTGGTGCTTTTCTATCTCAGTCCAAGACTTCAGGAGGTGTATTGATCACACAGAGGATGTGAGCATGGGAAAGCTCCTTGGTTCCTTGCTGCTTGGGTGGAGTTTTGTTCACAGACATTTGCAGATGGCAGCACAAGTGGAAATTGAGCCAATAAAAGACGTTTTGCGGAGTGACGCATAGATGGGAGAGTTTGCTCTTAAATGTAAAACTTGGCTTTAGGGAGGAGGAATAAAAGGTGAAGCACGTGGAATTGAAGATAAAGATCACGAAGCAATCTTTTTTTTTTCCCAGTGTGTTTATTTTCAGCAAGGTTTAATATTATTTTAATAGTCGTGTGAAAAGCTAGCTGGGACCTTTCAGCAAACATTTCAGTGCGTTGAAGGTAGCGTATGAAGAGTTGAAGATTTTAATTGACTTGCCGTGTTTGTGTAATAAAGTACTTAGAGCTGTTGTAAGATGTTAGAAGATTGAGAAGCCAAGTGGGCAGCCTCCCAGGACAGTCTCTGTTCTTCAGGATCTGTCTGTAATAAGGAAAAGCTGGATAATTATTGTTTTGTCATGGTTTGGACTTCAACTTCCAACAGTCACTATGGTAGTCCAGCAACGTTTATCCTCCTGTGGAGCGGTAGGCGTGCTGGCTTGAACTCCTTACTGCCCTATTTCCAGTTTTGGGCAAATGTCACCGAGGGTACATAATTCTTCCACAGTGTGAGAATACATCAGAGTGATTCCAGCAGAGCCTTTATTTTATTCACATCTGTGTTTTTATTTGGTGTGTCTTGATGTTTCAGGAGTTATCTCAAGAATCATTTGGGTCCCAGGCGTCATCTGCTCCCTCAATGGCTTCCAGTAAAGGGCAAGAAGACATGAACTTGAATCTTCAGTCCAGACCTTCTAGCCTGCCGGTGAGTGGTGAGCTGTTGGAGGAGTGAATGGGGTGAGGGCAATCAGAAGCACAGCAGGATAAATTAGCACTGGTAGTATTCCACATGGAAAGGGGAATGATGGAGGCTGCCTGTGCTTTTTACCAAGTCATTAGCTTCTGGCTTCCCACTGGAGATTAAATGTAATTTACAAAAGTAATGGATCTGAGAGTAAAGTTTAACCCTAGGTACTCTGGTCTGTAAGTTCTAGCTAAAAGATTTCTTGAGTTTTCTGTTCATAGCGTCTGAAGTGCCTGGCTACTGTTAGAGTAAGTTCTGACCTTCAGGCAAAGGTGTTTCACTTTTATTTTACTCCATTGTTCCCGCTGTTGGATAGGTGGTTAGGGGCTGGGAGAGCTGTTCCCTTTCTGTGTTATTGGATCCTCATACTGCTGATTTAAGCCTCTTTGGTCCATTCTGACTGAACAGTTGGTGGAAAAGACAAGTTTATTAATACCTGGAGTGAGGAAGTTCAGTCAGAGAGACTTCCCTGATAGATGAAGAGTTATATTTTCTTTTGCATCCTGAATCTGCTTGCTGAAGGTGCAGTGAACAGTTGTGTATATGATCAGTGCCTAGTTTTCCAGTAAGTTTTGGACCAGAATAGTTTAGTTTTGGGTTAAAACTTCATGAAGAAAATGGAGAAAGGTTAGAAATTTTAAGTCTCTCTGTGCCTCTGACTTGGAAGAACAGTATTGAGCTGCTGAATTCTGATTTTTGCTGGTTACTTTCACTTTTAACCAGTAGGAAGTGAGTGAGTTTTTTTATTTTATTTTTTTTTATTTAGCCGCTGGCTAAGTCTGTTTTCTAAGCTGCAGTTGGATTGGTCAGAGGAAAGTGAGCTGTGTATACAGCAAAGTTATTTTTGCTCTCAGCAATGAGAACAGCTTTGTTGTGAGCCCCTTGAAATAATTCCTTTGGATTGTGGGTACAAATTGTCACCCAAAATACAAAGCGATTCTAGTTCTGACCACCTAATGGGAGTAGTTGTGGGTTGTTTCTTTTTTCCTTTTTTTTTTTTTTTTTTTGGACCTCGATTACAAAGATTTAATTTGTTCTGAGGCCTGGGGAAAAATCCTTTTAAATAGCATGTTTCTTTCCACTCTGCCTCTCCACAAGTTCTTCCATGTGACCCATCTTCTGGTGAAGAATGTAGGAAAAGTGAAGCCGCTGAAGTAATTGAAGAAATTGCTCCAGCGCTGAACGGTGGGAAGTCCTGTTTAGTAGCATTGTTGATAGAGCCTTCATGAATCCTACCAATCAGCGCCCTCTGACTCAGATTATAGGAATTAGTTGCTCTGCTTAGCAGAAGTGGCTCCTTCTCAGCACCAGTGGGAATTTTTTATACCTTGTGGTTTAATGCGTTTGGCCCCTTTCAAGCTTTCCTTTTTCCCAAGCAATTTAAGAAAAGATACGCATCTCTGCCGTAAGAGTGAGGGAAAACTTAGAAAAGAGGGAATTTTATCCAGTTTAAAAGTTTTAAATGATAACGTATCCACTAATTTCTAATCAGATATTCAGAGGTTTTCTGAAAAGAAATCCAGGGCACAAAAATTTGGTCTGGCTTTTATAATCTGCTAGCTGTAAAGCTTATTTTCTGTTTTAAACAGACTTCATAGTCATCTTATTTTTCTGACTATCACCAAATAATTATCGTTTAAGAAAACAAGCAGCATTTAGCTCACCTAACCCTGGTGTACTTTCAGGCCTTTTCTTCCTTGGTAAGCCAAAAAAAAACAAAACAACACAACGAGCAAACACCCCAAACTCCCTGCAAGAAGAACAACTCACCTCTATTCTTACGTGTGCTTCATAATTCTTTGCTCCTCTAATTAGGGTACTGTAGGGCAAGATCAGCACCCGTTTGTAAAGTGAGAATGCATCAGACAGCGATGTTGTGGAGTGGTGTAAAGAGGACCTCTGAGGTGTATGGAAGTCAATTCTTTGTTCCAGTGATCAGTGTGTTGCACGAACCTTGGCCTGGGGAAGCTTAGAAGCAGAAAAGCTGCACTGGAAGGGTGTTATCAATTTCTTTTATCTTCCTTATATTGCTCACTCTGTCTGTTTTAGAAAGTTTTATACTAGTCAAGGGGATTCCTAGATCCCTATTTTGCTATTATATATGACTTACAGAAGCGCAGTTAGTTTGTGGGTTTTTAATTTTTTGTGGGGTTCTGAGTCCTCTTCTAAGCCTCCGTGGGCACTGTGGAATAGCTCACTGGGTATCCTGGAATCTGGGCAAATCGTACGATGCATCATCTTTAATTAAACGTAGATCAGCTCCAGGAGGAGAAGGAGGTTGTTGCTTTTAGGTACTTATTTACGAAGTGTTAAATTTATGTACCCAGCGCCTTTACGAGTCTTTAGCCTTCACACGTTTAATACTGTGCATCGTATTGATGCTGGAACTTCAAGCAGTAAAAGTGGGAATATATCTTTGGCTGTCATTGTCACCGTTTCAGGAAGTGGTGGTCTCCTAGAGATGTTAAGTGTTGGTTTGGCAAAGTGGTCAAGTTGTTCAACTCCTGTCAGATCTTGCTGGTTTGTTAGGATCTGCCTGAGAAATGTAACGTTGATCATTCTGGGTGGAGGTCTTCAAGGTGTCCTCCTGGCAGTGATTTTTGTGTCCCTAACTAAACTTTTTTCTGACTGTGTTCCTGTATTAAGACTTTTAACAGCAGAAGAGTCAAATTACTGATTGCTCTAGTGCTTTGTCTGAACATCTGTAAGTAGCAAAATGTCTGGTCTTCTATTTCTGCTGGTGTTACTAGGCTGTTCTAGCTAAAGTATTCCTTGGTTTGTTGTTCCCTTTCTGAAGATTGTGCCTGCTGCACTGGGGGAGAATGCTGCTGCCCGTGTGAATGCGCTGATGTCTTTTAAAGAGTAATGCATCCACACGAGTGTCCTGGCTGGTATTCTTTTCCTGTAGCAGGCTGGATGAAGAATTTCTCTGAAGAATTTGCTGCTTCCCTAGGGAATCTCTTGTCAGGATTGCAGCTAAACTAAACTTAGATTCCAATTGTGTATGGGAGAAGTGAAGTGTAGTCTTTTGTGTCTGGGTGTAATAGAGGAATAGTAATCCATAGCATAAATCTTACTCTCCCAGGAGATTCCCTAGTCTCATCTCTTCAGCAAAGAATTCTTCTTGGCAAGTCATATCCAGTTTATTCAGTGTTTCTACCTTTGGAGGCTTGGGTACGGAGTCTGTAGAAGTCAAATATTTCTAGCTATTAATTACCTTCTGCTTAGGCTTGGAAGATGCTCTGGTAACAGGTACAGGGGAAGCAAACAAGGTGCTAGGACATCCACTTGGGTTTGGATTGAAGTCAGTTCTGCTGCAGAAACCTCTGGAGTTTTGGGATTGTTGGAAGGAATTTCGTATCTCCTTGTGCAACGTGGAGCAGAGTGTTACGTTGCCTTGGTCTCTGCCTTGAAGGAGTCGAGTACGGGTTCCTGGTGTCTTTGAAGTGGATGCGGAGTAGAGCATAGAGACAGTGCTTGCCATGCTGTTAGCACCTTCCTAACCACAGAAGTTGATAACTGTGGTGTTAGGACCTTTAACAGATTGGCCCTAAAAGCCATGTATAGAGCAAAACTGATTTGCTACCAGTATATACTGGCTGTATGTGCTTTTCAATGGACTTTCTGCTATTTCTTCAGTGAAGTTTTTCTATCTGTAGAAACCAAAACTTGTGTGAGGCACACTGGTATCAGCAGTGCTTTGATGGGGGAAGGGTTCTGCTTGGGGTGGGACTTCTGGCTGAACCAGGAGGGCAGATACTGGCAGGGTTTTGGAGGCGCTGAAATAGCAAGGTTGCATTTGAATTTTTGTTGCAGCAAATGCATAATGAAGCAAACTGGGGCAGCTTGTACAGAAGTTTCAGAATTCCAGTCACAGAATGTCTTTAGTCGGCTTTGGTCAGTTTACTGTGTAGCTTGAGGGAGGAACCCCATTCCTTTTCTGGGCAACTGATTTTCATCTCAATGTGGAGTGGGAAATCATTTTAATCTCAGTATTTTGCACTGCTGGCAAACTGTATTTCTCATTTAGCTGCATTTCAGTTTGGTTCATCACCAACTTCAGGTCTGAAAAGCACCTTATCGATGGCAGGAAGGAACATAACCAACTGCAAACAAATTCCTGATCTGTTGTAACTTTTGAACGTGCGTTCTGGTCTTGGACTTTTTGCATTATGGACTTAGCAAAACTAGACTATGGGAAGGGAGAGAAACGAAGCTGCTGAGCTCTTGCTGGTAGAGAAGTGACTCTTGTGAACATCCCCAGTGCCGTGGGGTATTTTTTGTTTGATTACTTCTTCCTCATAAGCCAAGTACTTTCTGAATTTGGATGTGCTTTAGGGTGTCAGGAAAGCACTGTTTGGATTTGCCAGTTTTACAAGGTGGTCGTTTCAGCTTGCACTCTGCAGGTACTTGAAGTGGAATAAAGTTGAGCTCTGTCAGCTGCATCCTCTGACCTGGAAATAATCAATGCAACAGCCTGACATACAGCAAAAAACTGTCTCAAAGCTGCTGTGGATGAGGACGGAGCTGCAGCCCAGGAAATGAATGTTTTCTTAAAAATTCTTTGAGCTCAATATTTTTCATTTTGGCAATTTCTTTTTGGGGGAAGGGAAAAGAAACTTTTATAGTTGAATCTCTTGGTCACTTCAGTCGCTCCCTTCCCCCCATACGGGACTTCCTGCTTATGTTTGGTTTGTATTTGGCCTTCTGAGCTTGTCTTATTACTTGCCTTGAGAGAGGGATTAGTGGTGTATGCATTTCGAAGCAGGGGAGTTGCAAGCTCTGGTGACTGGGCATCGCAGTGGGTGTGCGGATGAACACATCAGCACCCGGAGGCTTGCCCCAAGGAGTGCAGTACCTGAAACACTGGTACTGGAGAGATTGGTGCCTTCCAGTTTATGCTGATGGGAAGGTTTCTATCCCAAGTTATGGTATACGGGGAGTTGAAAACATTTTTTTATCCTGACCAGGGCTTCTTTGTCTAAGCTTTTCTTGGTGTGTGCGATTTTGGCAATCAGTTTTGTGTGGTTTTTTAAGAAGGCCATGCTTGTTTTTTAATTAATTTTAATTTCGCTGCTAGCCTTTACAGATGCAGAGAGTGTAGAGTGCTGCTTGCAAAGCTACCCTAATCTTCCAGCCACTCCAGTGACATGCTTCGTGCCTCTGACCTGCTTCTCAGGGCCGCTCTGCTATTTGTCCATGTGGCAATTTCTCTCCTCCCACCCCTTCCTCCGGGCTGGAACCGAGCTGATCTGACCTGGTGCTCGGGAGGAAGCTCCCCACCCCGTGGTGCATCTGTCGGGCCTCTCTGGGCCACACCAAACCCTCTGCCTTCGCCGTCTCCCCCCGGCGAAGCCAAGAAGCGTCCCTTCAGAAATCACGCCGCGCTGGGCCGCTGCTGCGGCTCGGCTTCACGGGAGCCTGCGCTGGCAGCAGATTGCGCTATGCTCGATGCCGGGCTCGTTTCCTGTTTCTATTCTAGTCGTTAGCGGCTCGGCTCTGCTTCCTGCCTGTACGCCTTACACAGATTCCCCTAACTGGAACCTTTCGTTTTCTCAGGAGCGATTTCGGTTACAGGCCTAACGGAAGCGCGGAGCGGCCATCTCGGCGGGGAGGGCCCGGACGGCGGCCGCAGCTCGCTCAGGAGCCGGGCCCTGTACGTTCCCGAGGCCGGGTTTAGGCCCAGCTGGAGGGACTAGGCGGGTCAGCGTTTAATCAGGAAATTGCTGTAGGATGACCAGTTCTGATGTTGGATCCCAAACAATAGTCTGTGCTCTCAGTCACACGCGTCCCCTGGAAATACAGAGCGTTCTTGCACCGTAAGTGCTGAAGCACACGCCTCGTGAGATGACCCTCTGCTTCTAAGCACGCTTTCAAGCAGCTCGCTGTTGTAGGGCAGGGAAATCGGCCTTTCACTTCCTTTTTGCTGCTGAGCTGGTGTTATCAGAGACCCTTGAAAACGTGCGGAAGCCTCAGTCAGCCTGACGTTGGAAGCAACCTAACCCTGCTGGAGATCCCAAACGGTGCAGGGGAGGCAGGGACGGTGCTGACCTGACCTTCGTGTGCTGCGTGGGGCGGTTACTGGGATAAGTGAAGGCGTTTAACTTCGCCTGGCAGCACTGCGCTCATTTTAAATGCTGCCATACCTGTGCTTTCAGTTCACTGGGATCATTTTCCTAGTAATGTCATTTCGGCCTTCTGGATTGACTCGTCTCGGAGATGCGCACAATCACAAACGCAGTGGAGAAAGCTTTCCATGTGGCTCTCGAATGCAGGGCATGGCGTGGGCCCAGGGCTCTGGCGGTGGCAACGCGGCTGGGATGGGCTTGTGCCCGTGTCCCTGGGGGTGCAAGGTTCGCGCTGAGATTTCAAACGAGGCCTGCGTGGTAATTGGAGGAGGAGTTGCGTAAATGAGTTTTATTGTAGTTTGAATCAAGCCTCGCTGAGGAAAACAGAAACGTTTATTTAAAAAAAAAAAAAAGAATTTCCTGAAGTGATACAAAGTGGCATCTCTGGGAATTGACTGCTCTGGCAACCCCTGACCCTGAGGGTGGCAGTGGGTATGCGTCAGTGCGTGGCATGAGCCAGGTTGCCATGGCTGTGCTTACCTCTTCCCCTGCACGCTCGCTGCTCTGAGCCAGGGCAAGAGCAGAATTGCCTTCAGTCCTTTTAAACATCTCTTCAGTTTCTCTGTCCCATCCAGGTCAGTGGTACCTGGGTGCAGTATTTCAGACAGGCTCTCAGACAAAAGTGTTTTCCCTAGAACCACCCCAGCTGGTGGTGTCGGGGGGGCTTATCCATAGCCCTCATGTCGCCCCATCGCTGTCTCCCCGCAGGTGCAGCACCGTTCGGAGGGAGCTGCCAGCTTTCGGCTGTCTCTTCCCAGCTTGTTCCAGCGAGGGCACTGCCAGATTCATCAGGCTTGCAAATATCCAGTGCCTTAACAAACCTCTTTCCCTCCTAAAATCTTTCTTCTTTACGCTTTTTTAGAAATGGATTCTGTCACTCTTAATTGTTTCACAGAGGCTGATGATAATACTAAAAGCGGAGTTGTTTTTGAAATCTGAAGTACTGGTCTTAACAGGGGCCTTTTAAATTTTTTAATTATTTCAAACTCCTGCCTTTGCTGCATTTCTTTGCCCACCCAAGCTCCTGTGGTTGGCATGGTGGCATAATCACATGCTGAGATGACTAAATGCTTTGGAGTCTAAATTGAACACATCAGAGATTGGAAAGTGCCTTCCAGAGGAAGCACTGCTGGGGAGTTGGAATATCCTTGCGGCTGGCAACAAGAGGGTAGCTTCCTGCCTCTTACGGGATTGAGCTTCTTGTATGATCTGGGCTTTGTCTTCAGACCGAAGCAGAACAACACAAAAAAAAAAAACTCTGGAAGAAAAACAAAGGCTCTTTAAATAAACAGGTTGTGGTCTGTCACCTGAGACCCATACTAGCTTCTCACTTGCACTTTCCTTCCCAGGGCCTGGTGCTGGACCAGCCTTTCTGATTGATGTGGTCAACTTGTAGCTCTCGCTCCCCTGCATCCCCAGCACCCTTCAAAAAAAAAAAATAATAGAAAAATCAGTGTTGCTGAGAACATCCTCTGATGCTGCTGTGATAGCACTGCTCACTGTGCCCAGGTCACGCATGTTTCTTTCCTGCAACCCATTTCAGGGTTGGTGTCGCTGTTGAAGCTTCAAGTTTCACCTTTTTTTTTGCAGCATGCTGCTGCTGGATGGCCAGGCCAACTTCTGCGCTAGCCAAAGTGTCAGGCAGAACTTCAGCATTTCCACTGCTGCTCTGAATGCTTTGTTGTACCAGTGGTTAGATAAACCTAGGAGTACTTTTAGAAGCTGAGCAGCTGTCAAAGGGTTAAATGGCAACTACCTCCTGGGGGGCTTTGCTGCTGTGTTTCCCAGGGTCCTGCGGAAGAGTTGAGCACCCAGCGCTCCCTGGGTGGGAACAGTGGGTTTTCCCTTCAGCGACATCTTGTTCTGTGTGTGAATCATGTTACTCCTTCTGTACTTCGTGCTGCAACCACAGGCTTCGAATCTCTCCTCTCCAAAGAGGCAGAATATGAAATTTGTTAATCTGGTCAGTGTTTCGAGGGGGAGGACCCCCCCCTTTTTCTTTTTCTTTTTTTTTTTTTTTTAATTTTATTTGGAGGGGGAAGAGAAGGAGGGGTGGCACGGAGTAGGAGCAGTAGATGTGATTAAAGCTCCTGCCGAGCAGATCTGTGGGAGTGGAGTATCGACCTCTGAAAAATCAATGGCTGCTGCGGTAGCAGTGCTGGCTGTTTTGCAAGGTCTCCCATTGCAGGAATGTAGTAAAGCCAGCAGCACTTCCGTCTTTCTTTCTCCCTTTTTGATTTTGTACCTGCTTTCTGCCAAATGACCCGACTCACCTAGATTTACTGAGGTGGATTAGAACAGCAGCTTATTTTTGCAATCAGAGTAAAATTTCTTGTGTGACGCTGAGCCCCTCCTCCTGACAGCCTCCTTTCCAAACGCTCTTTTTCCTGCAGTGCAGCTAGAGCCAGCAGCTTCTACCAGTTTGTCTAAAGCCAGCCTGGAAGAATGAGCTTTTCAGCTCCTTTTTTGAGCTGAAACTGCACAAATCTCTCTTGCATGTTCTAGTCCCCATCTTAGGTTTGTGATTGTCAGCACTGATGCCTGAGAGGAGCTTAAACTCCTCATAAAGGCAGGGAATATGGACTCCATCTAGCAGAGGCTGAAGCCTTGATAGTGTTACCTTCCTCATACTTGTTTTACTGGGCTGGTGTTTTTTTTCCTGTAGTAGTATAAGTCTAGCACTTGTCCTTTGTTTGAGGAATCCTGGGACGAGTAAGTGGCACATAATAGAACCTGAACGTTTTTATGCATGCTTAGTTTTGTAACTGGGATCTTCGCTTTTTTCCGTGAGCATGGTGCAGAACCTGAGAACCCTATTACTGCTCAGATCAGGGTTTGAACTTCTAAGAACAAATTTGAGGGGCCAAACCCAGTCATTTCATTGTATAATTGAAACTCTTTGTTCCTTCTCATTGCTGGCCTTGCCCTATTTGAAGAGGGATAGAAGAGAAGAGGCAAGGCCTTAAACTTGAAAAGCTCTCATAAAGCACAGAAGCGCGCTGTGCAGCTCATGCTACTGCAGCAGGCATCATCCTGGGCATTCCCTGTTTCTTAACCCAGGAGAAAGTCATCTTCCCCTTGAAAACTAAAAACAAACTCTTCAGCTCCTCAGAGAGTAAAAACTGAGAGGTACGTGGCAGAGGAGGAAAGCTGTGTATGGTAAAGAAGTGTGTCGCTTGTGTTGCTACATTTTGATTATATTTGATAAGTCTTTGGTAGCTTGGAAATGTGGATGAGTGTAGTTCCCACACAGGTATGAACTCAGAATCAGTAACAGGTAAACTGACAATTCAAAAATACACGCTGTTGGTTCCTGCCACCTGCTCCTCCCCAAGACCTGACACGTACCGAACGGAACACTTGGCGACATTGGCCCCGATTGTGACCTTGCTCTAAGTTCCGGTGATGTTCTGGGTGTGGAGAGAGGTTGTACTGGAAACGCATTGTGCGTGCATCCTTCCTTCTCCTCCTCCCCTTCGTCTCTTGTCCAGCCAAAACGTGTTGGAAGAATCCCATAGAGCTTGACCCTTTATCCTCTACACGTTAACGACTGTAGAAGAGCAGAGTGAGCTGAACGATGTTCTTCCCCGTCCAGATCCCTTTCCCAGTCACTTACGTCTTTCTGGTGGTAAGTGCTGATGGGTTTAGACAGGATTTTAAAGCATGGCAGGTGAAGTTGAGCTGGTCGTAGGTGAGGCCTGCAGGAGTGTGGGACCTTTTCAGTGTGCCTCCGGTAAGCAGGATCAGCTGGGAGACTGAAAAACTCCCTTCTGACTGTTCAGTTGGTTGGTGAGAAAAAACTTTGGAGATTGTAGATGTTGTAGATGGAGATTACTCTATCCTAATAAGTATTAAATGGGTTTTTACTGTATCTTAAGTTGTGTTCCCCAACTCCAGCTTCTGGTTTTTACTGGGGAAGCAGTTTGAAAGAGGCAAGCTGTAAATAAAAAGGTGGTGATGGGCTGTAGGGCCCTGCCTGGGCCCCTTGTCAGATCTGGGGAAATCTCAAGTCAGCTTTACGAGGTGTCACTGTGTACCTGAAGGATATGCTAGATGGAGCACAGTGAGGTCTTCAGGCCACTTGGTGTTATGAGATGTGTTGCTCTGTGGGGCATAAGATGCGAGATTCAGTTGTCTGTACTCTAGAAGGAGGAACAAGTCTGTTTTCCCTGAAATAGCAGGGAGATTCTGGCCTGCCAGTCAGCTGTGTCGTTTCTGTGGTAGAGAGGACTTTTTAGGTATGTTGGGGGTGGAAATAAAGGGGAGGGAGAGGACAAGCTTGTAATTTTAGGTGTCGGTAGTTCTTGAATGAGTGGAAAGTAAGCTGCAGAGAACGTGAAATTGGAATCAAAAGTAGGTATTTCAATTAGTCAGAAGTAATGAAGAGGCTTTTTCCCTTTCAGAAAGAATCGGGGAAATAAATTTAGCCATTGTGCTGTGGTCTTGCTTGTAAGCATCTTTATGGAAACAACTGGCCTTGCAGAATTTATAACCTCTACCACATGCTCGTCTCCAGCTCATAATTTCCTTGAGTGCTATCTAGTGATCTGATAGACGTAACGATTGTAGGCCCTGACTGCGCTCCTTCCCTCTTCCCCCACACTTTTCATATGCACTTACCTTGGGGACGGGCAGGGGAGCAGCATAGGAAGCTCGCAGGCCCCGGCGAGGAGATCGATTTACTTTCTGGTCAGTCATCCTGCTCTTCCAGATCAGTGGGGCGGGCCGGAGCTGAGCCTTGAATCTGTTCTCTGGGGTTTTGTTACCTTGATCTGAAGTATTTCTTGTTGTTTCATCTTCGTGTTTGTTTAACAAATGAGCTCGTATCAGATAGCGAAATGGTGGTTCCCCTGTTGGTATAAAAGAAACCTCGCTGTTTCCAGCACAAACTAACCGGCTCCCTTGTGCTGGTCATGCCAGGACTTGCAACCCTCTCCCGGAGATAGATGAACTCCCCTGCCCCCTCCTTTGGGTACCAGATTGTGTGATTTCAGGCATGGTTTTGTTGTGGTGTGAAAAGAAGGTGTTAGCTGCTGAGTCCTTGTTTGTCAGCAGTACTGACAAACCCATGCTGGCATCGGTGAGGATTGGGCAACCAATCGCAGCTGGAACGGTTATCGTTTCAGGGTCCCTGTGGGCTTCCGCTATCAGGTCACATCCCAAAATAACACTGGGCAGTATTTCAAGTGAAGAAACTCAGGCTTTGGGGCTGCAGCCAGCCTGGAGTGTGAGATTCTGTGTGAAATAGTTGGAATCCCTCCAGCGTTTTTGATCTGCATGGCAGATGAGCAATAAAATGCATAAAAAACACATTGGAAACACGTGAGGAAATTCTCCAGACCCTGACGTTTCCTTCAAGTTGGCAGAGTTACTGCTGTTGAGCCTCACCTCCTGTCTCGGCTCGATTGGCTGCGCTCGCAGGAGGAGGGAAGAGGAGAGCCCTTCTCGTGGTGCTGCTGCGTCTTTCCAGGTCTCTTCCTGATGCTCTGCGGGAGGCAAATAAAACCTCGCTGGCCCTCTCCTCTTTGGACTTGGTCCAGAACCCACTGACAGCAGCAGGTCTCCATTATTGCAACGAGGTTTTCCTTTTTTTCTTTTTTTTCTTTAAGGCTTCTCTGCTGTAACTGTTGTTAAAACAGTCTGCAGAGAGATCGAGAGATTTCCTTTCCCCCAGGTTGTGGTGCACTTGAATAAATGGGATATCAAAGTTGGAGGGTGTCCTTTAGGTCTAGTTAGAAAAACACCGTGTCTTGATGGTTGGCATCCTGAGAAAATAACTTGATAGGTGGAAAACAGCTCCTTACTGATTAGCTGCTTGCACTTAAGCATTCCAGTCTCTGCTTCTCTCCTTCCACTTGCAGGAATCACACTTCTGAGAAACTTAGTGCTGCTGGATAACACACTTAGAAAATGCTGCTGTGCTGCTGGAACATTTCTTTGCTGGGAAATGACTTTATTATCGGGATTCATAAAACTTACAAATCTGTAGAGGTGAAATTCGCTTCGTGAGTTACTTGGCTTATGTGATACTGTCCTGTGTCAATTCATACATGTCCTAACATCCAAGAAAGGTTTACACGTAATTCATTTTTAACTTAAACTGATTATCTGAGTCTGATCCAAAGCCTGCAAGCTAGAAGGCTTACTTCTCATATATGTGAGGTCCGTGATGGTATGTCAGCAATGCAGAGAGGCCCTCGCTTGCATGTCTGAAGCAACCCCGTATTAACCCACTTAATTAAAACTGAATGTTTTTAAATGACTTGCAGTACTTAGGGTAAGCTTTGATGCACAGGCAAGGTCGACGACATCAGCTTCAAAGATTGTTATCTAGTTACTTAGGAGTTAATATTCAAACAGTTTTTAACGCTGCTTCATTTTATGTATCGCAGATATTTTTGGCCTGGTATTGCCAAATCATATCCTCTTATTCCGCCCGGGACATGCATGGATGTCGCTCACACCACGTAGCAGACGGTGACCTCCCCACATCCCGGAGGCAGACTCCTCCTGCCACTTGGAGAAGCGTCTCACTTAGGCTCCTGATAATGGAAGGGAACTTCCACGCTTCACCTTTCATACTTGCCCTGTGCCCGTCCTTTCATGCCCATACGCTGTCTCGGGTGTACATTTGTAATGTACTTTTCTTCTGAGCCTAAAAATCTCTCACTGAAATAGCGATAGTAGCTCTGCCCCTCTGGTCCGAAGGTTTAACTGCTGACCAGCAGAACTGCTGGACTGCATGAGCTTGTGGTGGTGAGGGTTTTAAAGCTGCAGAGGGTTTTGGCCTCCAGCTTCATTTCAGTGATGACAAAAACAGTGTTTGGATGTGTTTGGTGATTTAGCCTAAAAGGACCTTAAAGGAAATGTCAGTAGCTACTAGAAACAATTTTAGGTCACGCTGAATTGACTCGTAGGTGTTCTGATCCTCTCATTGACTAGAGGGGAACCTAGATGTGTATCTTATGCCAGTAGCTGAAGTTAAATCTGATTAATCTCAGTCTTAAATAGGAATTGCAAAGGAGAGAAGAGTGTTCAGCTCTTGATTGTTTGTGTTGGTTGATGCCTTTTAGTGCAAAATGTTGGAAATTCTCTCTTTGCTCCCACTTCAGATAGTGTCTTTAGTGGGATGTGGGGTTTGACAAAGTTTTCCAGGGAAAAAAGAAAAAAAAAAAAAGCTGTGTAAATGAGCAATGCTTCTGGTGTTACATTAGGAAGGTAGTGAAAATTGCAAAACCTCAGAGACACTATTTTTAGGCTTTTTCTGCATTTTTTTTAGCTTTCATTGAAACAAAACAAAGCTTTTTTTTTTTTTTTTCCCCCAGGAAGATAATGCTTCATAAGTAAGCAAATGTACCTCTGAGGCTGTCGTGCAGGAAATTATCTCTCAAACAGAAGCAGTAATGGAAGGGGTGGAAGGGCATACTATGCACTAAGTCCTCCCATCAAGTGACCGGCATTTCCAGCTCAAATGTAGCATTTGCCAGCATTTTGATCCAATTCTGCTGTTAAAATGGACAAGATTGCCCTATTGCAGCAGACAAAGTGGTGCAGCTGATGCCCAGCTCTCCCCTTTGTCTTTCTGAGTGCCGGTCTCTGTCCAACAAGTGTGATGAGGTCGTTGGATATTTCCCAGGTCTTTTTTTATTCCTCCGTAACTCCAGTTTTCCCCTTCCCAAGATGCGAAGTACTGTTCTCCAGCTTAGGTGGTGGGGATGTGCTCTCAGAGCCTTCTCACACCTCACCTGGCAGACAGGTGTTACAGAGCGATAGGGCTCTTGCTTCTGGCAGCTGATAAGTTTGCGGTGTCCTGTGTCTGACTGAGGTCCTTCCACGTTGCACAGAGCTGGGAAAATGTCATCTGAACTGCTGCTAACGAAGGCATCGTCTGGTCAGTGTAAATGAGACCGAGGTGTCCAAGTTATTTTTCAGTCGGCTCAGTCTTTATGGTGTTTTAAATGAGGTTGGCTCTGTTTGTGCTGGTCAGCTGAATTCCGTTCAGGGGAGCTTGATCTAAAACGCCTTCAGGGCTCAGTCTGGAGCTCTTCTGATCCAAGGCTGATTGCTCTGGAAGACTTGCAAAGGGTGGGCAAGGGCCTGGTAAGCTTTGGTCTGCCATTTCTTCACCTGCTGCGATCCTTTGAATCTCTGGCAGAGATCTAATCCCTGGAATAGTTAAAAACAGCCTGCTCATCTTACCCTGTTGCGGACTCATTCATTTACTCCAGGCCAACCCTGAGTAGCCAACGCACCCTAGCATCAGGCAGCCAGGACAGTCATGCACCTTGGATTTGCATGTAATTATCTTGGACGTATCACCATTTCTCAGACCTGCCAACTGAATTTTGGTGCTGTAGCTTTGCAGTCACTGTTGCAGCAACTGGAGATTTCAATTTCCTTAGGCTTTTTGTGCTTCTCTTTTTCAGGGTGAATACATGCAGTAGGAGAGGCATTCTCTAGCCTTGCCTTCAAAAAAAAAAAAAAAAAAAGCTGAACTTTAAAAGCTAGTATTGTAATTGCTAGTTTTTGCTATCTTTGAAGAAAGTGGGAACCCTGAAGAATGTTTTATGATTTTCTTTTAAATCTCTATTTAGTTTGTTTTTATCCATCTCAAGTGAGTAGTTTCCCAGCTCATCTGAGGTTTATGAATTAATTATGGTGAAGCAGAAGTTTTCTGTCGTTCAGAGGCTGAGCCACGTTTCTCTTCCAAGTCATGATCACATGGACCGCCTCCTCTATGTGTATTGTCGATGCATTCTTCAATTTCTTGCCTCTAAACTGAATTAAAAGAAGCAAGTAGGAGAATTAGACGTCTGTTCGGACCATCAGTGAACACTCAGCAAAACAGCTGGGGAGCTGTCAGGTTCAGAGACAGGCAGCAGGATAAGAGACATTCGTCAGTTACCTCGGTCTTCAGCAGCCTTCGTTACTGACAATAACATGAACCGAGTTCATTGATTTCAATTTGTAGTATGCCTAAGGGAGAAATGCAGTCTTTCTTGATGGTATATGAGAGAATAGCCCCACGTCTCTTTATTTTTGGCTGATCTGTTTCTCTGTGTGTTGCAGGACCTGTCTGGTTCAATAGATGATCTACCCATGGGTACAGAAGGAGCCCTGAGTCCTGGAGTAAGCACATCAGGGATTTCCAGCAGCCAAGGAGAGCAGAGTAACCCAGCTCAGTCTCCTTTCTCTCCACATACCTCTCCTCACCTGCCAGGCATTAGAGGACCTTCACCATCCCCTGTTGGATCTCCAGCTAGCGTTGCTCAGTCCCGCTCTGGTCCACTTTCACCTGCTGCAGTACCAGGTAACGCTCCTTGGCACGTGTTGATCTTTGGGTGCAATCGTCTCATGCAGCTAGAGAATGAATTAAAATGGTCAGCTGGTAGAAACTGGCCAGTGTCAGGTTTACATGGCTGTTGAGATCTTTTGATCTCTCTTTTTTTGCTTTAAAACACCTGTAACTTTTAAAGCAAAATGGGTGGGATGGCTGGCAAACCATCAGTGTTATTTTGCAGGGTTGATGTGGCTGATCTTGCTCTTCTTTTTCTTTGCTGCGGCTAACGTACCCTTCTGAAGCTGTTTGTAGTTCTGGCTTTTTAACACTCTTGCATCCTGGATTTTGTGGTGTGCAATTTTTGTGATTAACCACTCTCCTTTTTGTGGTGTAGGCAATCAGATGCCGCCCCGACCGCCTAGTGGCCAATCGGACAGTATCATGCACCCTTCCATGAACCAGTCGAGCATAGCACAAGATCGAGGTGTGTGTCTTGGGTTAAAAGATTTAATTGTACGGATTTGTTTGTATGGCTAGATGCATAACTAAAAATTACCTGGCCTGATGACATGATTTCTGTGGTGAGATAGCATTTAAAGGCTGCACCAGCTTTATCAGCTGCAAGTGTTTAGGTACCTTGCACTAAATTCAACTGTTACTGGTCCTGTGGCCTCTTAATGTTCCATCTGAGCTAGTAATTTGGCTTGGAAGGTGTTTTCTCTGGCTTTTGCAGCTCTTTTCTATGAATGCTAGTTGTCCAGGGTGTTATGACCTTAAGCTTCAAAATGCGGGATGGTCGCAACAATATTGCATGCCTTTTTCTAGTACGAGAATAAGTTTAGCGTGGAGGAAAATGTATGTAAAATTTCAGCTTTCATGGCTGAAAGTATGTAGATGTCACCCAGAGAAAACAAGCAAGCAAACAAAAAAAAAAAACCCTGACAATGACAGAAAGTCCCTAGCATTTGTCAAGTCCTACTGTCTACTCCTGTGATGCCAAGTTTTTTTTTTTTCCTGGTTAAAACGGGAAATTGAATTTGTTATCTTAGCGGATAACATTGGCACCTTAATAATAACTACTGTAAAATCTGTTTAGTCTGTTGCTGGAAGGATTTTGTTAGTGGGTCCTGTGGATTGTTTCCTAAGAACGTGCATGTCCAGTGGCATCTCTGGGTACCGTAATAATTGTCTGCTCCGCTCACTGGGTGACCAGGTTACATGCAGAGGAATCCTCAGATGCCCCAGTACAGCTCACCCCAGCCTGGCTCAGCCTTATCTCCCCGGCAGTCTTCTGGAGGACAGATGCACGCTGGCATGGGGCCATACCAGCAGAACTCCATGGGAAGCTACGGACCCCAGGGGGGGCAGTACGGACCTCAAGGTGAGGCATGGCTGGCTTCTCAAGGTGGGAACTGAGCACAGTGAAAATGAAAGGCCTCTGTCTGTTGTAACATCTTGTCTTTTGATAAATTGTTTTCATTTGTTTCCTAATGCGTGGGTAATGCAAAACAGTACGCTGCTTATGAGCTGGAAGGAACTGTACTTCATGTATCATGTTGAGATTCATGAACTACGTTGCTTTCAGTGCAAGTTGTAATTATAAATGTAGCATCTTTCCCCTGGTTTAAAAAGACGTAGGTAGTATTGTAGATGTAGAAAAGAAGAGACAGTTCTCTTTGGAGAGGAAGAAAAATGAGCATTGTATATTTTGGAAAGGGCTAAGTGAGTTTTTTACATCCTGTCCTGGGCCGTTTAGCTCACTGTGCTTAGTTGAGGTTTGGGAGAGTTTCAGACAGCTTTTGAATAGATGTTGTTACTTAGCTGTGTCAAAACACATTTTATGTGGCTTATATCCAAGTACTTTGACTTTTTGTTGAGGTGTTAACACTCCCCCTCATCTCTGTTAGTGATCTTTAAATATTTGCTGATAGAAGATTTTTATGGTGATTCATAAACTTAACTAGTTGAATGATGTTGTCTTCCCCTCTTTTTATCTCCTTAGGAGGTTATCCCAGGCAGCCAAACTACAATGCTATGTCCAATGCCAACTATCCCAGTCCAGGAATGGGAGGAAGCATGAACCCAATGGGAGCAGGGAGCCAGATGCATGGGCAGACTGGTGTGCCACCATACAGTGGGCTTCCTCCAGGGAGGATGAGCCATGCCACCATGGGGAACAGACCGTACGGACCTAACATGGCGAATATGCCGCCTCAGGTGGGGACAGGAATGTGCCCCCCACCAGGTGGCATGAATCGCAAAGCACAAGAAGCAGCTGCTGCTGCCATGCATGCTGCTGCCAACTCCATCCAGAACAGGTAAGGAATGAAATTTCCCTTTTGTCTCGATGTGTTAAATCCGTTCTCTATGTCATATCTGGATATCAAATGAAAAAAAAACAATGTTGGGGGTATAGTGAACCTATACTTCCTTAAAGATTTAAGGCATTTTCATCTATCTTAACTGTTTTAAAAAAAAAAAAAGGCGTAAAGCCTGAATAAGCAGTGTATTTTAATATGTCGTTAATGATCTGCCTAGGGAACTTTTAATATTCATTGGTGAAATCTGTTTAACTTTGAGATCCCTTAAATTGTTTTGGCTTTCTGGTCTACTTTGTTGCATGAGTGACTTAAAAGATGCTGTGTGTGTGGTAAAGCCCATAAATCTAGCAGACAGCCATCCAGCTGCATTTGTCTGAACCAAGGCATTACTTGTCCAGTGTAATGAACTTCTTCCTTTTAGGGCCTTGATGAGCTGCTGTGGGGAAAGGAGCTGGAATTCAGCACTGAACTTTGCAACTATTTTCTGTGTTGTTTTTTTTTTTTAATTGCACATTTCAGAGCAGTTGTATATGGCCTACCAGAATGTCATGAGAGCCATGAACTTGCTTATAAATTGGGTTTCCCCAACAAAGCTGTTAGATTTAGATGCGTTTGTGGTCTGACTAGGCATTGTGCTCTTTATCCTAAGGTTTTTTTTTTTCCCCACAATCTTCTGTCTGATGTTAGCTACTACTGCTAAGAGCTCAGTTTCTGAACACCAATAAAGGCATCAAAGTCTGTCCGTTTGAATAACGTGTCCGAGGGACAGTTGTATATGAGGTTTTCTGATACATGTACAATAACGCAGCTTGTGTGGATAACAAAAAGGAGAGAAAAGGCATTAAATATGGCTGGGGCACTACACCATCCATCTGTACAAATGTATTCTTACTTAAATGCGCAGGGCTGCAGTATTTGCAGATCGCTTCTTCCTTCTAAAGGTGACTTAACATCTGAAAGTTCAGTTTGAGGATGAAGATTGAGTGAAAATGTTTAGAACTGAAGTCCCTCTTTCAAAATGGGCTGCATCCCCTTTTCTTTTGAGAGTGAGGTTAAGGCTCTAGGAGTAGTTAAGCTTTTGAAGAAGCACCTGATCTTTGGTCTTCTGCTGGAGAAGTGATCTCCTGTTGTAGAAAGCTTCTTCTAGTAAACCTGTTTTGTTAGAAGGCAAGATTTTAACGGTTACTATTTGGAGTAAACGTCTGTTTCTTCTTTGCCTTTTCTAGGCCTCCTGGTTATCCCAACATGAACCAAGGGGGAATGATGGGCACTGGACCTCCTTATGGGCAGGGAATTAACAGCATGGCTGGCATGATAAATCCCCAGGGCCCACCCTATCCGATGGGTGGGAATATGGCCAACAACTCTGCAGGTAAGGCAGTGCTGACTCTTCAGCATTTCACTGACTTCATGGTACTGGATTGAAAATCAGTGTAAAAGATTCTCTTAACTTCCTAGGGATGGCAGCAAGTCCTGAAATGATGGGTCTTGCAGATGTCAAATTAACGCCTGCAACTAAAATGAACAATAAGGCAGATGGGACGCCAAAAGCAGAATCCAAGTCAAAGGTAAAATGCCGCTTTTTTGTTTGTGTGTTTTAATGACACTGTGTGTGTATCTATTAGTGAGTGTGGTTCCTGAGAGAAACTTAATTTGATTTGCCTTCTACCCTGAACAAACTTCTCAATAGCATGGTTGTCCATGTAGTATGTGATCTGGCTGCTACATGTGGCCATGATTCCTAACTAACTGTGAGTGTGGCGATTGAGTGGGATGTCCCCTTCTGGGATGTGTTATCTTTTGGAGAGTGGCATATGCTGGCATCTCCTGTTCTGTTTAAGCAAGCTGGTACGAAGTGCTGTTCTCCCCGTCCCTCTCCAGATGTCTGTCTGTTCCCATTTCGATCCCGGGCCAGTCTTGCTTTTATTAACCAGGAGGAACATGTAATTTTTGTGTTTGATGTAAGGAGGTTCAACATGAATTGCACTTGAGGCATCATGCCCAAAGGGCTGTGCTTGAGCTGTGCCAGTGGTTCCAAGAGGTTCTTCAGGACTTACTTAAAAGGTTCAAACAGTGGAGCATCCCACTTCTGTGATTCATAAACTGTTCAGAAGTGAAGGGGAGTGTCTATTCCTTCCAGGGCTTGTGGGAGCGTTTCCTAGTCCTTTGCGAGTAATCAAGCTCGCTTGCAAAACAACTGGGTAGTTCTAGGAATTATCACCTGTCCCAGTGAAACTGTGAAAGAAGTGTAAACAGACCCGAGTTTGTTTCTGGTGTAGGCTTGGAGTCAGTTATCACCTCTCAGCTGGGAGGTGGCACGCTGAAGTGTGTTGTTTCACAAACAGACTTCTGACTAGTCTTGTATTAAAGCCAGAAGGAGGCAAGCAAGTTCTTCAAGGAGTATTTTTCTTTGCATTACTGCTACCAGTTTCAAAAGAACCACCAAAAAAAAAAAAAAAAAGCCGTTTCTCAGCCCTTACTGTCCTCTGTTGCTACCTCAAGGAAAATACATGCTCTGCAAATTTAACACCTGTAACAGGAGCCTGCATGAAGGTTCAGAGGGTCTCTCCCTTCCGCTCCCGTGTTCTGGTATCTGCCTTTCTGTTTATGGGAAACAAGGGCTTGAACGCTCTTGGGCTAGAAGATGCTGGAAGCTGTAACTAAGGGTTGCTCTGTCTGCATGGCCTGCCCTGTTCAAGAATCGTCTCGTGCTAATGGGCATCCCTCCAGAACATGAAGGACATAGGTAGTGCTCTTGAGTTCAGGAATATCAATTTTACTTCCATTTGTGACATAAACTCCTTCCCAAAAGAGCCAATGTCACGTGTTAGCCCTGTGGCATCCTAATAAACATGCTGGCTGACTTAATGCTCAGGATGGTGCATCAGCATCTGTAATGCCCTTTTTAGAACAAGACTGGCTGCAGCTTCTAACTTTGAAGCTCTCTAATAGGTATCTCAGTTTTTCTGGCCCAGAGAAAATACGTGGGACTTCTGGTAGGAAGTCCTAGTCCTAGACACTAAGACAATGCAGTGGACCAGGTGTGTAGGAACTAGTGTGCGATAGTCACGCTCTGTAGCTGTATTCTTATATTCCATGTTCATGGGATACAGTGCCATATCAGACGGTCTTCCTGGATCCTGATGTGCCAGCCATAGCAAAGCGATACGGGAACTCGCATCGCATCTGGGTAGCTGGAGATTTCCGCGCTTCTGTCAGTAAATGGGGAAGGGAAGAGCGACTGTCTTTGTGGGGGACTCCTTACACACGTTTGTCAAATAGTTGCCTCTAATCTTTTATTTTTCTTTGGGGTGTGTTTGTTTTTACTCCTCTGCTGTCTTCAGCGTCAGTTTATTCTGTCATCTACTGCTTGGGTAAGAGCAGAGGCTAACCGGGGGGTAGTATTCACCATGGCACAGTGCACAGCAATGGGGAATCTCATTTGCAGGTGGCTTAGATGTTTCCTCACATAGGTATGTCTAGTGCAAATGCACCCACAAAGGTTCTCTGAGATAGCTCTGCGTAGTCTTAGAGGCTTGGTTGGTTTCTTCAGCATTCATTAAGCTTTTTAAAGATACATATTCTGTGAATTCCCTGGGTAGCAGCTGGTTTCTTGATACCTTTGTTGAGTAATACTCATCTTTAGACTGACGTTGATCTGAGACAAGTGTGGGTCTAATATTAAGCTATTCTCAGTATAACAGCAGAACCTTGAACCCTTACCCGGCTGGTTTTTGAACCCCCCTTGGATATAAGCTAGCTGGTTTTGTGCTGCTCAGTCCTGATATGTTTCCTTCTCCTAGAAGTCCAGTTCTTCTACTACGACCAATGAGAAGATCACCAAACTCTATGAGCTGGGTGGCGAGCCTGAGAGGAAGATCTGGGTAGATCGTTACCTGGCCTTCACTGAAGAGAAGGCCATGGGCATGACAAACCTCCCAGCGGTAGGCAGAAAACCCTTGGACCTTTACCGGCTCTACATCTCAGTGAAGGAGATTGGAGGACTGACTCAGGTGAGTGTAGAGTGACCAGAGCGGTGACGGTACCTTTGTGCTCAGAGCTTCCCGCTGTCTGGCAGTCACAAGTCAGTAGGCAACAGAGTTTTAAGTTAACTATGTAGCTAGATGTAAACCATGACTTTCAATTTAGCTGTTTCTTTTAATTTTTTTTTAAATAATGCTTATAAAACCCAGGATTCTTTAAGCGAGCCAACTGTCTGCTCTCCCATTGTCTGGTTAAGAACAGTCTGTGGTGAGATTCAAGAGTTTTTTTTCTTAGCTTTGTCCATTGCAAAGATTGGTGACGCTGTCTTTGTCTTTGCATCTGGCTGTTAACTGACCTCGCGGCTAATTTGATTTGCTGCTTGCTGTTATCCCTCCCTATTTGAAAAGTTTTCTGTAGGTGAGGAAGAGAGCGTACTAGTTTTTGGTTTTGAACACAACTGTATCTGCTCTGCTTAGCCCTTACTGAATCCTTTGTTTTAGATGACAAGTGATGATTTCTCCCCAGAAAAATCCTTGGAAGAGCTGTAGCTGGGATTTTGAGTTTAGAGCCTATTGTTTGGTTCTGCAGGTCAACAAAAACAAGAAATGGCGCGAGTTAGCCACAAATCTCAATGTGGGCACGTCCAGCAGTGCAGCTAGTTCTCTGAAGAAGCAGTACATCCAGTGTCTCTATGCCTTTGAGTGCAAGATCGAGCGAGGTGAAGACCCCCCTCCAGATATCTTTGCAGCTGCCGATTCAAAGAAGTCTCAGACTAAGATACAGCCTCCTTCTCCAGGTGAGTTTGGACTCTGGTTTAAGGTGTGAAATGAGTGTTTGAACCAGATCTCTAGAACTGCATGCCTGACTCCTCGTGCTGTGGGTCAGACTGGTTCCAAATTTCCACAAAGCCCCCATGTCTGTTTCTAATTGGATGTTCTGTGGATGTGCAGATTAAATACTTTTGTGATGTGGGAGCTAATGATAGTGGGAATAAGTCAAGCCTGTTGGGATAGTTTCGTTTTGTGTCTCCCACCTCTGTAGCTAAGCTTAAGAAGAAGAAAAACATACATACATACATATACATCTAAACTTACCAGTCCATCACAGCCTTTAAAGAATCTAAAGGAGAGAGAAGTCTGGAGTCAGATCTTCAAGGTGTTCTCTGCTTACTCTAACAGCATCCCTTGTTGTTACTGCTTAGCTTTGGGAACTTCTAGAAAAAGTTGTGCTTGTTTTGACTATGTGAGCTCTACCTTCTGGGAGTAAATGGTTGGTGTGGGTGTGCACTCATCTTCCTCATGAATTACTTCTTTCTGTCTTTAGCAGGAGACAGTGAGGACTTTCAGAGGCTTTGTGACCAGAGAGCTTTGTAAGCTTGTTATGAGTTAAATGCTCTAGAATTTAAGCCCTTTAAAAAGAACTTCTAAAAAGTTAATAATTCATTAATCCCTATGCTGTTGTTTAAATCTGATGGGGTGCTCCAGTTTCTGAATATTTAGCATACTGTTCAATTCAAATTAAAAAAAAAAGGCTGGGCTAGCAGTGCATGCTGTACTCTTTAGTCTTTGGAAAGTCTGATCATTTGTCTCATTTGCATTGAGATCGTTGCTTGAATTGCTGCTGAACTTGCCAACCACTTATGCTTCAGTTTTCCAGCTTGTCTTATAAGTAAAACTCTCAGATGCCTTTTCTGGTCAGGAGCTTGTTCATGTAGGTGAAATAAAAACTTGGATGCTTTGAAGTTCCTGTAATGTTTGCAAAAAAAAAAAAAAAAAAAAAGCCTTTTTGGTGCTGAAGCTTGGCATCATCTTTGTCTAGCTCTTGAGGAGAGGAATAATGAACCCTTTTTTGATTGTACTGCAGTTGTCTCTCAGCCTTGTTAAGCCCTTGATTGAAAGTGTGCCTGTCCAAATACACTGTTAACAGCTGTATCTATCCTCTCAGTTACAGAGTTTTTCTTAAAAATAATAATAATAATGTCTTTCTACCAGTCAGGAAACCTGTCCCAGTGTAGATTCAGTCTTGGTGTATTCTGTAAGATAAAATTACTTCTGTGTCATTAGACTAAACTTCTGTCTAAAGTGGTGTCTGAGTTCCACTTAAACTAGAACACGAATCCCTCCCCACTTTCTCTCCAAAACCTCTTTCTTTCCCCCTGAGATACTAGGCAGTGGAACAAAGAGGTTAAAAGCATTTGGAGTTTATTTGGAGAGGTCTGAGATGTTTAGGAAGCCACTAAAAACTTCTTCCAGCACTAGGTGCCTGTCAGAATGGATTAGATGGTGCATCCGTTTTATTTATTTATTTATTAGCTAATGTGGTGGTATGTGCAAGTCCTGAGTTTGCCTTCTAGGGCTGTGGTAGAACTGATAATCTTCAGCACATCGGCAGTAGGAATTCACGGGGTTGCTATCCCAAACTCTGCACGTTTGTGCAGCTCCGTTGGCTTACTCCGTTGGCTTGGTTTGATTCCTATGTGAGGACTGTTCTCTATTTCCTTTTTAAACTGCTCTCACCGCTTACCTCAGACTCCTGCAGCTAGGAATATGCAGAAGCAGTACTGGTTGGTTGCAGTGACCCTTTCAGCCTTATCACTTAGCTCCTCTTTCGTTTTCCTTTTCTTCCTTTCTCTTGCCCCCCTGGATTAGCAGGAATGAGGACGTAGGGCACAACTCAAAGCGTTCTCCCATCCTCAGCTCCAGACTTAAGAGCCGTGGAGGAACTTTGAGTCCCGTTGGGCACAGCTGTTACAGCGGTGTCTGAGGCCCTTTGAGCAGCATCTTCCAGACTTGCACGGGCAGAGGAGTCGCCCTTCCTGGAGGACAACTTCCCTGTTTGAAAAATAAGTGGACGGCAGTGGTGCATTCTGGAATCCCATCAGTAGGATGAGGGGCTTCGCCATCCCACACAGACATGGGTGACTCGCTTTCCTTGCAGACTTCATAACCTGTTGTCTTACGCTTTGTTTGCGCCTGTTCTATCAAAAGGAACTTTTCAGAAGTTGGTGAATGGCGGAAGTGACACGGCGTGGCTGTACACAGCCCGCTTGTGGTGGCCGTAGAGGATCTGAAGGCCTTGCGGACCACTGGTCAGGGCAGCGCTCCTAGCGACCGAGCCGCTTTCCATGCAGCCGGCATTCACAACCCTCAGAAAACAAAAGTGTTTACAGAAAGGCCTCTGAAGTGGACTGGGGATTGCCTTGTGGGCACTCAGCATGGGTTTGCCGTGAACCATCTTGGGTTCCCGCTCGCAAACTGCAGCGTGTCCCCGGGGAGGCGTAATCAGTCTGCCGTTGGGTTTTAATTCCCAGAGCATGGAGCTGGCCCGGCTCCAACTGTGTGTAAATTTGTGAGTGGGAGGGACAGCGGGGGGTGGGGACAAACACCAAATGGCAGCGACGCGGGGAATGTCTCGGGGCCTCTTCCTGCCGATGCCAGCATTTGTAAGGCGGCGGCGCGGAGACGAGCAGCGAATTCCTGGGGGAAGCGAGCGGAACTGAACCGCTGCCGCCGAGGGAAGGAGGGCGGCGGGGAGGGCTCATGAATGAAACTCCCCGCTGGGCCTGCCTCTGCCCTTCCTTCTGCCGAGACCTCCCCGGGCTGGGAGGGAGTCGCCGAGAAGGAGGACAGGGTGCCAGGAAGGTGGGGTGTAAACAAACATGCCCTGGACGTGACCTCGGAGGATTTTAATGAATAGCTGAAATGAGTCATCAGCCAGCAGGGCTGAAGCTGAGGGATATCGGGTGCTGGGGATGGTAACTAATGGAAACATTAATTAAGAGTTCAGCTCTTGCCAGCTGCGAGGAGCGTATGAACCTGAGAGCTGCCACTGTCACAGCGAGGCAGGGGCAGAGCAGAGCTCCTGGAGCTCCGGCACAGCTGGATTACGCGCCATGGCCCCAGAGTTTTGATGAAAGCTTACCGGAGCGTAGAGCAACCCGTACGGAGTCGGGGAACTTGCTGGACAGGTTTCGGCATTCAGTGAAAGATCCGGCATCTCCGGCATTCCCTGTTCCAGGAATCCTTGGGAGTGGTGCTTGAATTCACCTGCATGAGCTAACCGCAGTCGAAGGGCAGAGCAGACAGAGGAGCCTTGTTATAGTTACAGTGACTTCAGCAGGAGTCCTGCAGTTCCCATCGCTTGCGAAGACTGTGGTACTTCCAGGAGAGGGCTCAAACCCACCTTCCTCTGGGTAGAAAGAGAATGTGACGGTGATGGGTCAGGGGTTGTCCCCTGGCAAGAAGCAATGCGTTCCCTACCACACGGTGCACTGTAGAGCTTCAGCCTTTGAGGCTAGAGAGCTTGGGCAGCTCAGCACAGTGACACAGTGATGTTGTGGTGTGTAAAAAGGAACGAAGTTAAGTTGTGATACGAATTAACATGTCCTCAGCTTTACATTACTGTACGGGGTTCCTCTGGGAGGTCTGGCCCACTGTGTCCTTGCAAGCATTGAACTCCTTGAACATTTTTGGCCTTGTTTCATCTGTCTCTTTCTTCAAGGACTATTCACTGTCTGTTCTAGAGGCTGTTATTCTGGGAGGTTCTGGGTTACATCTGTAGGGTGCAAAGCTGCTCACACCACATTTCTGTTCTTGCAGCGGGTTCAGGCTCGATGCAGGGGCCTCAGACACCTCAGTCCACCAGCAGCTCCATGGCAGAAGGAGGAGACTTGAAGCCACCAACTCCAGCATCTACGCCACACAGTCAGATGCCGCCTTTGCCAGGCATCAGGTACAAAACCATCACACCCTCTTGCACCATGCTGGACATAAGCTGTGACCGTGAGGTTGCTTCAGCGTCACTACCACAGATGGCTGGAGCCTTAAGTACCTGTTTTGATGGGGCTCCTTGGCTTTGCTCTTTGTTAATGGCTCACAGCAACAGTGTTGTCTCTGTGTGTGAATAATCATTGCCTTTGAGACTGGGGCTGAGAATAGTATTGTAGAAGGGCAGATCTTCATGCCTCTGTTGGAGGAGCATGACCACAGATCTTCTAGGGGATCCAGCAACTGAGAGGGAATGTGTGGGGAGAAGAATCTCGAAGTGCTGTGGATCTCTATAGTCCTGTGTTTCTGATGTGTGTTTTATTTATTTATTTATTTTTTAAATCAGGAGTAACTCGGTGGGCCTTCAGGATGCCTTTACAGATGGCAGTGATCCCACGTTCCAGAAGCGGAACTCCATGACTCCAAATCCAGGGTACCAGCCCAGCATGAATACCTCCGACATGATGGGTCGCATGTCTTATGAGCCAAATAAAGATCCTTACAGCAGTATGAGGAAAGGTGAGGAAGTCCACGTGTGCTACTCTCCCTTTTCTCCACGAGCACTAATGATGTCTGAATCTGGCTGAATGCTGGAATGTGCTGTAGGAGCCTTCTGCTTGCCCTTCTTCCACAAAAGAAGGGATATGTGTCTCTGTTGCAGAGATTGACACGTTTATCGATCCTTCTCTCAATCTTTCAGCTCCAGGAAGCGATCCCTTCATGTCCTCAGGGCAGGGCCCCAACAGTGGTATGGGTGACCCTTACAATCGTGCTGCAGGTCCAGGAATGGGTAACATGGCCATGGGACAGCGGCCACACTATCCCTACGGAGGTCCTTACGACAGAGTGAGGTGGGTACTTGAACCCACGGAAACCCTGACTTGCTTGACTCACGTGAAATGATTACTTCGTAATTGCTACTGTGGCTTTTCTGACCATCCTTTTCCAATTGAGGTGAATCTAAGCGGACGCATGGTTTTCTTCTGTTTGTTTCCATGTAGGACGGAGCCTGGCATGGGACCTGAGGGCAACTTAGCAGCCGGAACTCCGCAGCCAAACATCATGCCTTCCACCCCAGAATCGGGGATGTACTCTCCCAGCCGCTACCCGCAGCAGCAACAGCAGCAGCAAAGGTGTGTGGGGGGTGTTGCCACAAACAGCTCTTCCCAGTTCAAGAGCTCTGAGACTGTGAAAGTGAAGCGTGTATCTGATGAGAAAAATAATGCATCTGTTTCTTCTCCAGACATGATTCCTATGGCAATCAATTCTCCACTCAAGGCACATCCTCGGGCAGCCCCTTCCCTAGCCAGCAAACTACCATGTATCAACAGCAACAGCAGGTAGGTTACCAGAAAGGATCAGAACGGGGAGTTTTATGTGTGCAAAGTGGATAAAAGGAGGGTGATGAAAACTCTTCGCTGTCTGCTTTATGAATGTGTAGGAGTTGGACAGAATTAAGAACTTTGTACAGGAGGCTTTCTTGCCAGTTTCCGAATAAGTTAAAGAAGTTTTAATTAGCGTTTCTAGTGTTGCGTTAGGGAAACAGAATGTTCTGAGAATACAGCTTGTGTAGTTCATAGATGTGCATGCTCTAGTCAGGGAACAGGAGATCGGGAAGCTTTACTGGGCTTTTCTGCTCCTCTAGAAGTGTCTGAATCCCATCCTGTTTCTGTAACGCTTTTTGGTACAAGTGATGAAATGAACTTTATTGGAATAGATCTTCCATCGTTCTGGGCAACCATTTCAGGTGGATCATTCTGTACAACCCAGGATTTTTTTCTCTACTTTACTGAGCCTTGCAGTTAAAGGCTCCAGGCCTGCCTGCACACCTGCAGCGCCCCACTGCTTTTTACTTGTTTTTCTCAAAACTGTCAACTTTCTTTCAGGGCAGAGTTTGAATGAATGTGTATCTGTTTCCTTAATCCTTATATATGACTTGCTGTTGGTATCAGTGCCAAGACCCATGATGTTTTCATGATAATTTTGGGCCCTCTAGTTTAGGAGAGTATAGAGAGGGCACTTGCAGAGCTGTGCTAAGAATAATTCCAACTGCTCTGCAGTTTGGCTCTACAATCAGAGCCACGGGGCTGTGAGCCAAGAGTTCGAGTTACTCTGGTACTTGTCATCTTTGAAGACCTAGAGCTCCATCTGAAGCCAGTCATGACAGTAGAGCTTCTGAGTTGACTGTTTAACAGAGCACAGATCCTTGGAGGCAAGAGAGATCTTGGATTTTAATTTTGTCTCAGCGATTGACTGTTTTCTCCTCTTGCACTTAAAAGAAGTAGGGGGGAGAACAGTTCTTGCTCCTTTCAGTGACGTGTTTTGAAATCTACAGGAAAGGAAGAAGCAGGAAGTACAACAGTTTTTAACGTATCTTGTTTGATACTTCAGCAGAATCCTGTTTTCTAAGAAATGGAGGGTCTGATAAAATTCCTGGACTTGAAAGGATACAAATACCTGTACACAGTATGGTTTGTGGTGAACGTATGGTAGAGCTGAGTCTTTTCTACAGGAAAGCCCTTTCTGTGGGCAGATTTCTGCCCCCAAGGCATCCTTGTAGAACCCACAAGGAAACTACGCAGCCAGCCACAAGGAATTGGTCTTGGCTTGTAAAACTGAAAGACTGATCCAACTCGCACTGGATATGGCTAACTAGCTACAGGACAAGTCTTGCCCTCGTACAGGCGATGCTGTGGAGCAGGTCTTCTGGCTCTGAACATTTCTACCCACTGAGTTCGGGTTGCTTGTTTCTAACTAGATAATCTCACGTTGTTGATGCCTTTTATTTGCCATCTAGAATTACAAGCGACCGATGGATGGCAGCTACGGCCCGCCTGCCAAGCGGCACGAAGGGGAGATGTACAACGTCCCGTACAGCGCCGGGCAGGGGCAGACGCAGCAGCAGCTGCCTCCAGCACAGACCCAGCAGCCGAGCCAGCAGCAAACTGCGCAGCCGTCTCCCCAGCAGGACTTGTATAACCAGTATGGGAGTACATACCCTGCTGCTGACCGCCGATCTGCCGGAGGGCCACAGAACCAGTTCCCATTCCAATTTGGCAGAGACAGGGTCTCGGCTCCCCCGGGCTCCAATGCTCAGCAAAACATGCCTCCTCAGATGATGGGTGGCCCCATACAGTCTGCTCCAGAGGGCCCCCAGCAAGGCGCCATGTGGCAAGGGCGCAACGAAATAGGGTACAGCTATCCAAATCGGCAGAGCACCGGCTCTGCTCCCCAGGGGCCTGCTTATCACGGAGTGACTCGAACAGATGAAATTCTGCATTCAGAACAGAGGGTGAACCACGAGGGACCGTGGTCTTCCCACGGGAACCGGCAACCTCCTTATGGTCCCTCTGCCCCCGTGCCGCCAATGACTAGGCCCCCTCAGTCTAACTACCAGACCCCTCCTAGCATGCAGAATCACATTCCTCAGGTATCCAGCCCAGCACCTCTGCCCAGACCTCTGGAGAATCGCACTTCTCCCAGTAAATCTCCATTCCTGCACTCGGGGATGAAAATGCAGAAGGCAGGACCACCAGTCCCAGCCTCGCATATAACACCAGCAGCTGTACAGCCTCCCATGATACGACGAGACATCACCTTCCCTCCGGGATCAGTAGAAGCTACGCAACCTGTATTGAAGCAAAGGAGGCGGCTGACAGCAAAAGATATTGGTAAGAGGAAACTCCTGCTTTTCTGCTTATGCCCATCAAAGGATGGGTGCTGCCCATCCATATACTCTCTGGTATAGCACTGCCAAACGGTAGGGCTCTGCTGGCTTTGTACGGGGTGTGCATTGCGAGTTAGTTGTGTTATCAGACATAATGTTTGTGTTCAGCATTGTCTGCAGAGAGGTTGCTTTTGCATACAGTCTGTACAACATCTTAAGCAGGCTCTGCTCTTCATGGGACCAGAAAGCAGTATCAAGTATCTCCTTTTTGTTTTTAAACTCCAGGAGCTGGAAGTATCGTGTGTTTATGTTACAGGAACTCCTGAAGCCTGGAGAGTGATGATGTCTCTGAAGTCCGGGCTGCTAGCTGAAAGTACGTGGGCCTTAGATACCATAAACATCCTGCTCTATGATGACAACAGCATAATGACCTTCAACCTCAGCCAGGTGGGTGCAGATGCTCTCTGATGCAGGTCTTTGAAGTGCTAATTTGGTACAGTTTTCTGTCAATGAGATAGCAAAAAGCAGCTCCTGCCCTCGTAGGACCAGACTCCCAGGTGTCCTTCTACCTGTGGAGGTCTGAAGAGTGCACCAGGTCCGGGAAGCTGTGTGCTGATTACTCACTGGCCTGTGTATTTACATTTTGTTGGCGTGCAAGTGCGTGCTGTCTCCTCTCTGGTGAGACGCATTGCCTCTAACACAGAGGGGAATATTCCTCTAAAACAGAAAGGGGAAAGGTGGGGAGGCCAAAATGGGCTTTGTAGCGAGGTCACTATGAAGGGCTGGAGGTTGTATGTTCTGTCGTTGATGGCTTTTCCCTCCAGCTCTGTCTTTCCCCCTGGGTCAGTGCGCAGCAAGGCCTGGGTGCCAGTCCAGAGGGACCAGCCTGTCTGTTAGTTTCCACATTGCCTACGTGGCTGTCGTAGAAACCATTCCACAGTCCCCTAAAGGCTGTTTAGCTTAGCATTGCCCTTCTCCTTCCTGTGTTTTAACCAGAGAGGAAAGGGAACCAAGAGCCCACATATGTTTGCACAGGTATGTGTGTGTGGAGTTGGGCGGGTTGGGTACTGACAGTCAGTGTCTGTTTTCACATTGCTCTTTTCTCAGAGGATGGAAAGCTCTCTATTGCAAACAGTTTACTTGCCAGCATGAAAAGATCCCGTTAATTAACAGCGCTGCTTAAATTCTTTGCCCTTTATGCACTGCTTTCCCAGTTGCTCATATTGGCCTAAGTTGTTTTCTGATCACTGTTCCCTTCCTTCCTTCCCCTCCTGTTTTTCTCCTCCCTCGTAGCTGCCAGGCTTGCTGGAACTCTTGGTGGAGTATTTCCGGCGCTGCCTGATCGAGATCTTTGGAATCCTGAAGGAATACGAGGTGGGAGACCCGGGTCAAAGAACACTATTAGATCCCGAAAGGTTCTGCAGATCTTCATCTTCCTCTCATGAAGAAGGGGAGGAGGATGACGAACCACAGAGCGTGAACTGTGAGGAGGAGGAAGAGGATGAGGAAGAGGAGGAGGCTGCATTTTCAGGCAAGGACAAAGTACCTCTAGAGAGCAGCGAGGAGAAACTAGTTAGTAAATTTGACAAGCTTCCAGTCAGGGTCGTGCAGAAAAATGACCCGTTTGTGGTAGATTATTCAGACAAGTTGGGGCGAGTGCAGGAGTTCGACAGTGGACTGCTGCACTGGCGGATCGGTGGCGGAGATACCACCGAGCACATTCAGACCCACTTTGAGAGCAAGATGGAGCTACCTTTGACTCACAAACGAGCTTCCTGCAACTCTGTCTTGAGGAAACGTTCAGCAGCTGAGAGCAATCTGAGCACTAGGGAAGGAGAGACCCTTCCATCTGACAGCTCCTCGGAGAAGA